>NC_134690.1:301839516-304744516 GCF_050947455.1 Rhinoderma darwinii | reverse complement strand
CTGTCCATATATGGACAGCGATGTCAGGGAATTCCACAGGGTGCCGGAGCAGAGCCTGTACTAGCGCTCTGCTCGGGACTCCGCTCTGGGGAAGACCCTGACACACTGTCCATATATGGACAGGGAATTCCACAGAGTCCCGGAGCAGAGCCTGTACTAGCTCTCTGCTCGGAACTCCGCTCTCGGGAAGACCCTGACACACTGTCCATATATGGACAGCGATGTCAGGGAATTCCACAGAGTCCTGGAGCAGAGCCTGTATTAGCGCTCTGCTCGGGACTCCACTCTGGGGAAGACCCTGACACACTGTCCATATATGGACAGCGATGTCAGGGAATTCCAAAAAGTCCTGGAGCAAAGCCTGTACTAGCGCTCTGCTCGTGACTCCGCTCTGGGGAAGACCCTGACACACTGTCCATATATGGACAGCGATGTCAGGGAATTCCACAGTGTCCCGGAGCAGAGCCTGTACTAGCGCTCTGCTCGGGACTCCGCTCTGGGGAAGACCCTGACACACTGTCCATATATGGACAGCGATGTCAGGGAATTCCACAGAGTGCCGGAGCAGAGCCTGTACTAGCGCTCTGCTCGGGACTCCGCTCTGGGGAAGACCCTGACACACTGTCCATATATGGACAGCGAAGTCAGGGAATTCCACAGAGTCCCAGAGCAGAGCCTGTACTAGCGCTCTGCTCGGGACTCCGCTCTGGGGAAGACCCTGACACACTGTACATATATGGACAGGGAATTCCACAGAGTCCCGGAGCAGAGCCTGTACTAGCTCTCTGCTCGGAACTCCGCTCTCGGGAAGACCCTGACACACTGTGTCCATATATGGACAGCGATGTCAGGGAATTCCACAGAGTCCCGGAGCAGAGCCGATACTAGTGCTCTGCACGGGACTCCGGCTCTGGGGAAGCCCCAGACATCGCTGTTCATATGTGGACAGCGATGTCAGGGAATTCCAGAGTCTAGCGGCTCTGTGTCCCGCAGGCCGCAGATGATAGCCCCAGGGGCCGCATGCGTACTTGAGACCCCTGGGTTAGAGCCTGTGTGTGCTGTCCTCTGAAGGGAGTAGTACACACCGTTGTAGGAAATCTTCAGTTTCTTGGCAATTTCTCGCATGGAATAGCCTTCATTTCTAAGAACAAGAATAGACTGTCGAGTTTCACATGAAAGCTCTCTTTTTCTAGCCATTTTGAGAGTTTAATCGAACCCACAAATGTAATGCTCCAGATTCTCAACCAGCTCAAAGGAAGGTCAGTTTTATAGCTCCTCTAAACAGCAAAACTGTTTACAGCGGTGCTAACATAATTGCACAAGGGTTTTCAAGTGTTTTCTAATCATCCATTAGCCTTCTAACACAGTTAGCAAATACAATGTACCATTAGAACACATGATGAGTGATGGTTGCTGGAAATGGGCCTCTATACACCTATGTAGATATTGCATTAAAAACCAGACGTTTGCAGCTAGAATAGTCATTTAGCACATTAACAATGTATAGAGTGTATTTCTGATTAATTTAATGTTATCTTCATTGAAAAAAACTGTGCTTTTCTTTCAAAAATAAGGAAATTTCTAAGTGACCCTAAACGTAAACCTGTCCTAATCATGCCCAACGTACACAGGTTTACTTACCAGGCCGTGTGTCTTTTCTTATTACAGTGCCATTTGGTGAAGGGTACAGATATGGCAAGATCTAACAGTGTGCCCCCACCCCTAGTAGCTGTAAGCCAGATGTTTATGTGTAACGTGTGGTTTTATTTTCCAATGTCTGCACATATTGGAAAGATTTAAAAACCTAGTACAAAGGAAAAGTGGCAAAATTACCAGCTGGATAAAATATCGTTCCTGTTAACATTTGTCCAAGGCCCTTTAGAAAGTAAAGGCAGTGAACTATTTGGTTACTAAGGGGGACTCACTTTCTGTTGCTCTAGTTTCCCCCTAATTGTGCATTACTTGAAAAATTATGTCAGTAAGATGCTCATTCTAGATAAGGCCTCGTTTACATCAGCGTCGGGTTCCATTTGGGGTTTCCGTTCATTCACTCCATCACAGGAATAGGAAAGCCAAACGAAGACCATAGCTTCTGTTTGCATTACCATTGATTTCAAATGGTTTCAACCTTTCCGTTCCGTAAGGTTTCTGGGTTTTTTCACGGAAACGATAGCCAAGTCGACTAACGTGGCCTGCACCCTATAGTGTTCAATTGTATCTACGTCCTGAGGACGCAGATACAATTGAATGTGGCTGTCGCTAGAACTGGGGCCTCCGGTGCTAGCGACGACACCGGGCATGAGGGGACAAGTGCCGCCCGGCTTATAAATGTTATGTGCTGGGCGGCATGGCCCCCCTCATGTCTCGGGCCACATAGCAGCCCTGCCTCACCATTCCATGTATATGGGACTGAAGGAAACAGCTGAATGTGGTTCGCCCGTTTACGTTATTTACATAGAATTTGAAAGGAGCTGCAGTGCACATGATCGACCACTGCTCCATTCAATGTCCTGCAGTTGAGGAGTTAGGAGGATCTGGGGGTTTGGGACCCCCGTTCTCACGATCTGTGGGGTCCACAGCGATCAGACAATTATCACCTATCCCGTGGATAGGTGATAATTGTGGATTCCGGGAAAACCCCTTTAACCACTTGTCCTGAGCGGCGGGTGCTTCGAGCATTAGGACGAGCATTCTCGTGCTGTGTGACAGCCGTGTCCGCTTGCGATCAGGAGCGGGTCAATGGCTGTACTACAGAGCTCTAACGGTGAAGAGAAGAGAAACCTCTTCTCTTTGCCGTTAACCCCTTGAATGTCGCGATCAAAGCTGATCGCAGCATTCGAAGTAAATAAGAGGAGGGGGGATTGCCCTTTGATTGCGTCACAGAAAATCCCTGTGACACGATCAAAGCCCATAACGTGCATGGCCAGACAACCCAGGGTCCATTGGAGGATCCCAGGGCTGTCTGACCATATTTCTTGTTGTTAGGGCATACTGAGGTATGTCCTAACAACTGCCTATGTACAATCAGTACACAGGCTAATGTACTAGCATGTAGATATATGCCAGTGCATTACAGCTAAAAAATAAAAATCTAAATGAAAAATCCCTCAATAGGATTAAAAAAAAAAAAGTTACATAGTTACATATAGTTAAATAGGAAAAAGAAAGAGAAAATCCAGCGCTGTGTTTGATTAAAAAGGAAAATTGTTCCCAATTTTATTGAAAAAATATATATAGCGGGCTGGATGACCTTGGCCTACGCGTTTCGAGCAAGCGTGTTGCTCTTAATCATGGCAAAAAGAATATTCTTTTTGCCATGATTAAGAGCAACACGCTTGCTCGAAACGCGTAGGCCAAGGTCATCCAGCCCGCTATATATACACCTTGAGACTGCGTCTCCGTGTAACTTTTAACTATTTTTTCAATAAAATTGGGAACAATTTTCCTTTTTAATCAAACACAGCGCTGGATTTTCTCTTTCTTTTTCCTGATATACCTACCGCTGGCCGTAGCGGGGATCCGTGCGAGGTGTCTGGAGACGCAACTACTGGTGAGCTGGAGGTCTCCTCCTTTCTTTACTATATAGTTAAATAGTTACATAGTTTGTACGGTTGAAAAAAGACACATGTCCATCAAGTTCAACAAAGGGATGGGAAAAGGGAAGGTAAAATTTCTACTCAAAGGAGCTAATATTTTTTTGTTCTAGGAAACTATCTAAGCCTTTTTTAAAGCCATCTACTGTCCATGCTGAGACCAGCTCCTGCGGTAGACTCTTCCATAAATTCACAGTTCTCACAGTAAAGAAAGCTTGTCGTGTCTGCAGGTTGAACCTTTCTTTTTCCAGACGGAGGGAGTGCCCCCTTTTTTTTTTAGGGAGTTTTACATGGAACAGGATTTCACCATATTTTTTGTATGTTCCATTCATATATTTATATAAGTTAATCATGTCCCCCCATGTACCCCAAAACGGCCGACGTAAAAACACTATACGCCGGTCATTAAGGGGTTAAAGCCATCTACTGTGACCAGCTCCTGCTGTAGGCTATTCCATAGATTCACAGTTCTCACAGTAAAGAAGGCTTGTCGCCTCTGCAGATTGAACCTTTTTTTCTCAAGACAGAGGGAGTGCCCCCCCCCCCTTTTTTTTAGGGGGTTTTACATGGAACAGGATTTCACCATATTTTTTGTATGTGCCATTCATATATTTATATAAGTTAATCATGTCCCCCCCTTAGTCATCTTTTTTCAAGGCTAAATAGGTTTAATTCTTTTAATCTTTCCTCATAACTTAGATTCTCCATGCCTCTTATTAGCTTCGTTGCTCTTCTTTGTATTTTTTTTCTAACTCCAGGGCATCCTTTCTATGAACTGGAGCCCAGAACTGAACTGCATATTCTAGATGAGGCCTCACTAATGCTTTGTAAAGTGGTAATATTACATCCCTGTCCCTTGAGTCCATTCCTTTTTTAATACACGACAATATCCTGCTGGCCTTTGAAGCAGCTGATTGACATTGCATGCTGTTATTTAGTTTATGATTTACAAGTACACCCAGATTCTTCTCAACAAGTGACTATCCCAGTGTAGCTCCCCTAGGACATATGATGCATGCAGGTTGTTGGTACCCAGATGCATAACTTTACATTTATCTAATTAAATTAATTAAACTGAATTTGCCAAGTGGCTGCCCAAACACTCAGTTTGTTTAAATCCGCTTGCAATTCACGAACATCTTCCATAGTCTGAACTATATTACATAGCTTGGTGTCCTCTGCAAAAATTTAAATAGTTCTATTAATCCCATCCTCTATATCATTAATAAATAAGTTGAATAATAGTGGTGCCAGCACTGAACCCTGGGGTACACCACTTATAACTGGGGACCATTCAGAGTAGGAATCATTGACCACAACTCTCTGGATACGGTACTTGAGCCAATTCTTAATCCAATTACAAACTGTACTTTCTAAACCTCGAGTCCTTAATTTACCCATTATGAGGGACAGTGTCAAATGCCTTTGCAAAGTCCAAAACACTATATCCACAGGGGCCCCTCTGTCTAGGCTTCTGTTCACCTCTTCATAAAAACAAACTGTTTCTGTCCTTAAAGGTAATGTGTCGCTAGAAAAACATTTTTTTTTTTTTAGTTAAACAATTAGTGTATAGGTGATTAAACATTGTTCTAATTTTTTTATTTTTTTCACGAGTCAGGAAATATTATAAATTAGATTCTAATTTATAATATTTCCCAGCGCTGGTCACTAGATGGAGCAAACACACAGTAAAACACGTACATACACAGACTTAACTTACCTGCTCCTGCCACCGCCGCTCCCTCCGGTCCGTCCGCTCCGTCTGCTACCTCCGCTCCAAGTGCACAAGTCCGGAAGCCGCGACCGGAAGTAGTAATCTTACTGCCCGGCCGCGACTTCCGGTCCACAAGAAAATGGCGCCGGACGTCGCACAGTTCTATTTGGACTGTGTGGGAGCGCACAGACGGCGTACAGCATAGTGGATGGAACGGGCCCCGTTCGCATTCACTATGGGACTGTATGTGCCGTATTCCATGTCTGTATGTGTCGTTAATCGACACATACAGAGATGGAGAAAAAAAAATGGCAGCCCGCATGGACAAGAAAAAGTGAAAAAATAAAAAAAAGTAAAACACAAACACACAAATAAATAAAAAAATGTTTCATAAAACACTAAAAGCAAATTGGTCTAAAAAATTTTTTATTCGTGACACTGGTCCTTTAATAAAACCTTGCTGGCTGTCACTTATAATACTATTTATTGTCACATTATTCTGTATATAGTCCCTCAATAGCCCCTCAAACATTTTCCCCACAATGGATGTTAAGCTTACGGGTTTATAATTACCCGGGGAAGACCTAGAGCCCTTTTTGAAGATAGGCACCACATTTGCCCTGCGCCAGTCCCTTGGCACTATACCAGTCACTAGAGAATCTCTAAATATTATGAAGTGGGGGAGAGAAATAACTGAACTAAGCTCCTTAAGAACTCTAGGGTGTAACCCATCTGGTCCCGGGGCCTTGTGTACGTTTATTTTATTTAACTTAGCTTGCACCATATCTACATTCATCCAATTCAGTATATCAACTGATATATTAACAGTACTGGCACCAGCTACATCAGCTGCTCTTTCTCCTGTTGTATATACAGAGCTGAAGAACCCATTTAGTAACTCTTCCTTCTCTTGATCCCCTGTGACCAGCTCTCCATTACCACTATCTAGGGGTCCTACATGTTCAGACCTTGGCTTTTTTGCATTTATATACTTGAAGAATTTTTGGGGATTTGTTTTACTATCCTTGGCCACCTGCCTTTCATTTTGTATTTATGCTGATTTTATTACCTTTTTACAGATTTTATTAAGTTCTTTATATTTTACAAAGGCTACAGCTGTACCCTCAGATTTGTATTTTTTAAATGCCCTTTTTTTGTCATGTATTGCCCTTTTTACAGAAGGTGTAAGCCATGTGGGGTTTAATTTTAGTCATTTAAACTTAAGTAAAAATTATTTTTTTTTTAAATTTATGTTAAATTAAAAAAAAGTTTAAAAAATACACAGAAATACACATTTTTTACAATAAATAAACTTTTTAAAATATAAGTCCCAAAATTTGAAATAATATAGACATACTTGGTATCGCCACGACCGTAACAACCTGTGTATGGTGTAACCAAATAAAATAATAAAAATGCAGTGAAACTGCTTTTTTCTGCATTTTCGCCAAAATAAAAATGTATATAAATTAAACGATAATGTATTTGTACCAAAAAATGGTACCTACATAAAATACAACTCGTCCCGCAAAAAGTTTTATACAACTACGTCGTACAAAAAATAAAGAAGGTATGAGCGTCGGGATGCAAAGAGGGAAATATAAAAAAATTGTTCTGTCCTCAAGGCCAAAATTGGCTGTGTCCTTAAGGGGTGAGGAAACAAAGAGTTCTTTTGGACATGTTTCTGCATGCTTTCTTGAAGTTCTAAGAAAAGGGCTTGTCAGAAATGTTTAAGACCCTAACGTATTTGTTCTTAAGCCCTATGGGTAAGATGAGGTGTGTCTTGTAACATGCTAGTAGGGAATTTTGCTCTTAAAGTGCATATGATCTGATTTTTTTTATAGTGTACATAATTTCTTGTAAGTACAAGTTTTTGTTTGTAGCTGTAAAATATTTGATATTTAAATGAATGTTACACCAGATGTTATATAATATGTAAAAACAACTACAACTCAGAGGGGTTGTTCAGGATTAAAAAAAAACATGGCTGCTTTCGTCCAAAAATACTGCCACACCTGTCTACAGGTTGTATGTGTTATTGCAGCTCAGCTCCATTCACTTCAATAGAACTGAGCTGCAATGCCAGACACAACCCATGTATAGGTGTGGGTCACGGGTGCCCATGGCTCATTGATGTGTGGGGAGCAAAGGCTAGTCCGCCTGGTCCAATTCTACAGTAGAGCTACTGTAGCATAAATTATGGAAAAAGTTAATGCTGCTATGGTAGAAAGGTGTCGGAACACAAAGTGCATTGCAACTTGCTGTGTTTTGGGCTGCGTTGCCACAGACAAGTTAGAGTGCCCATGCTGACTACTGTCCACTGCGGAAAGCACCTACAATGGATACAAGAGCATCAGAACTAAACCCTGGAGCAATGGAAAAATGTGGCCTGGTCTGATGAATCACGTTTTCTTTTACGTAGTGTGGACGGCTGGTGACATGTGCATCGCTTACTTGGGGAAGAGATGGCACCAGGAGGTACTATGTGAAAAAGGCAAGTCGCAGAGGCAGAGTGATACTCTGGGCAATGTTCTGCTGGGAAACATTGGGTCCTGGCATCTATGTGGATGTTTCTTTAACATGTATCACCTATCTAAACATTGTTGCAGACCAAGTCACCCCTTCATGGAAATAGTATTTCCTAATAGCAGTGGCCTCTTTCGGTAGGATAATGCGGCCTGCAAATTTATTCAGGAATGGTTTTAGAAACATGACAAAGAGCTCAAGGTGTTGATATGGCCTTCAAATTTCCCAGATCTCTTTCTGTGGGATGTGATTTAAAAACAAGTCAAAGTCAGACCAATACAGGCCCCACTTTGCAACTTACAGGACTCAAAAGCTCTTCCCCTAATGTCTTAGTGTGTCGTATCCTGTTGCCTTCTTATGTCCTGATGAGCAATTAAGCAGAGTAGAGCCATGTTCACACAGTGCAAATCCACTGTGGATTTTCATTAAAAATAGCACATTAAAATGCATTGCAGGCGCAAATGAAGCAAATTTATTCTGGCTTTGAGAGCAGAATCTGCACGTAAATGTGTAAAAAAATAAAATAAAATTGTCAACATATAAACATGGCCTGAGATGGCTACATTATTATATGATCTCAATTCTGTATCTCCAAATGATAGCTGCACATCTCAGACTTCAAAGGGTGAGTCTGGTCAACAAGAAAAGGATGCCTCGTCAATGCTGCTCCATGGGGCCTTACCCTAAGGGGAGATTCACACGAACGTTGCGTTTTTGCGCGCGCAAACAACGCAGCGTTTTGCGAGCGCAAAAACCATTTGACAGCTGCGTGTGTCATGCGTGTCTGATGCGCGGCTGCGTGATTTTCGCGCAGCCGGCATCATAGAGATGAGGCTTGTCAACGCCCGTCACTGTCCAAGGTGCTGAAAGAGCTAAATCTTTCAGCACCCTCGACAGTGAATGCCGAACACAACAGCGAAAAACCTGTACAAAAAAAAGATAAAGTTCCTACTTACCGAGAACTTCCCGGCCGTTGCCTTGGTGACGCGTCCTTGGCGAAAAACCTGTACAAAAAAAAGATAAAGTTCCTACTTACCGAGAACTTCCCGGCCGTTGCCTTGGTGACGCGTCCTTGGTGACGCGTCCTTGGTGACGCGCCTCTCTTGACATCGGGCCCCACCTCCCTGGATGACGCAGCAGTCCAAGTGACCGCTGCAGCCTGTGATTGGCTGCAGGCTGTGCTTGGCCTGTGATTGGCTGGAGCTGTCACTTGAACTGAAGTGTCATCCCGGGAGGTCGGACTGCAGGAAGGAGACAGGAGTAATCGGTAAGTTAGAACTTCGGGTTTTTTTTACAGGTTAATGTATTTTGGGATCGCAAGTCACTGTCCATGGTGCTGAAACAGTTTAACTCTTTCAGCACCATGGACAGTGACTATCTCCTGACGTCGCGTACCGATAATTTTTTTGCCGGGATCGGCCAAAACGAGTTTGGCCGAACCCGGTGAAGTTCGGTACGCAAAGACACTCCGTTTGGATGTTCGGAAACAGAAAAGCACGTGGTGCTTTTCGGTTTTCATTCATCCTTTTCACTGCTGTTGCGCGAATCACGCTCGTCCCACGGAAGTGCTTCCGTGTGGTGCGCGTGATTTTCACGCACCCATTGACTTCAATGGGTGCGTGATGCGTGAAATACGCACAGTTATTGAACCTGTCGCGTATAGTACGCAGCGAACAAACGCTGCGCAAGAATCACGCACTGTTTGAACTGCCTCATTGACTTCTATAGTGCTGTGCGTGACGCGCAGAAAATACGCGCTCGTCTGAATCCCCCCTAAGCCTAATCTATTTAGTAAGAGAGGCTTTAATTATTAATTTTAGAACTGAAGTACATGACACACTTGGAGAACAGGCAGTTGTGTTAAGGGAATTAAAGAGAACCTATCATCAGCATTTTCACCTGCTTCGCCGGGCCTCAAATCTAATTACTGCGCATGCGCCGCTATGGTGTCCCCGTTGTGTGCGTGCACCAAAACAGGACATCGATGCACAAGCGCAGGATTTTGTGTGTGCTGAGGGGAGTCGCGGAGCCGTCAATCAAAAGTAAGGAGGCGGGGTTAACTCAAAAAAAGGCTAGAGGAATGAAGATATGACTCTTATTTTCATTAGCATACGGTGGAGGAACGCTAAAGAATGGCATACTAAAGGTAAAAAAGCCTACTTAGAAGATAATTATAGGTTAGATAAAAAAATGTTTTCATCCACTATTACCAGGTATTGCTGGTTTACTACGTGAAATGCCGGTGACAGGTTCCCTTTAAAGAGGCTCTGTCAACCGTTCAATACTTCTCTATCTCCTACCTAATCTAATAAATGCTACGAGGAAATTGTTATATCGATGGTATTTTACACCTTATCGTTTGGCTTTGATCTATCCAAACTCGTCCAATATTTGTTGGAGATATTGTGTTTCCAAGGGAACACTTTATCACATATTTTGGGAGTGCCCTCTTTTAAGATTGTTTTGGGACAAAATAGACAAACTCTTGACTACTGTTTTACAGTATTCCTTCGTTTGTAGTTCGGCATTAGCGTTACTTAACCCCTTTAGGACACAGCCTGTTTTGGCCTTCAGGACACAGCCTATTTTTTCAAATCTGACATGTGTCACTTTATGTGGTAATAACTCGGGAATGCTTTTACCTATCCAAGCGATTCTGAGATTGTTTTCTCGTGACATATTGTACTTTATGTTAGTGAAAAAATTTGGTCGATAAATTCAATATTTATTTGTGAAAAACTTCAAATTTTAGCAAAAATTTGCAAAAATTAGCATTTTTCTAAATTTAAATGTATTTGCTTGTGAAACAGATAGTAATACCACACAAAATAGTTACTAGTTACCATTTCCTATATGTCTACTTTATGTTTGCATCATTTTTTTTCACATACTTTTATTTTTCTAGGACGTTACGAGGCTTAGAACTTTAGCAGCAATTTCTCATATTTTCAATAAAATTTCAAAAGGCTATTTTTTCAGGGACCAGTTCAGTTCTGAAGTGGCTTTGAGGGCCTTATATATTAGAAAGTCCCCATAAATCACCCCATTTTGAAAACTGTACCCCTCAAGGTATTCAAAACCACATTCAGAAAGTATTTTAACCCTTTAGGCGTTTCACAGGAATTAAGGCAAAGTAGAGGTGAAATTTACAAATTTCATTTTTTTTGCCGAAATTCATTTGTAATAAAAAAAAATCTGTAACACAGAAGGTTTTACCAGGGAAACGCAACTCAATATTTATTGCCCAGATTCTGCAGATTTTAGAAATATACAACATGTGGCCCTAGTGTCCTAATGGACTGAAACACAGGCCTCAGAAGCAAAGGAGCAGCTAGTGGATTTCGGGGCCTCCTTTTTTTAGGAATATATTTTAGGCACCATGTCAGGTTTGAGGAGGTCTTGTGGTACCTAAACAGCCGAAACCCCCCCAAAGTGACCCCATTTTGGAAACTACACCCCTCAAGGCATTTTTCTAGGGGTATAGTTAGCATTTTGACCCCACAGTTTTTTTGCAGAATTTAGTGGAATTAGTCTGTGAAGATGAAAATCATCTATTTTTCTGTGAAAACATAGAATTTTTTCATTTTTACATGGAATAAAGGAGAAAAAGCACCCCAAAATTTGTAAAGCAATTTCTCCCGATTACGGCAATACCCCATATGTGGTCGTAAACTGATGTTTGGACCCACAGCAGGGCTCAGAAGGGAGGGAGCGCCTTTTGGATTTTGGAGCGCAGATTTTGCTGGATTGGTTTTCAGTGCCATGTCGGGTTTGCAACGCCCCGGAGGGACCAAAACAGTGGAAACCCCCCAAAAGTCACCCTATTTTGGAATCTACACCCCTCAAGGAATTTTTCTAGGGGTATAGTGAGCATTTTGGCCCCTCAGGATCTTTTTTAGAGCTAGGGTGACCAAAAAACAGCGATTTTGGCGCTTTAAATTCTTTATTTATTACAGCGTTCACCGTGCGCAATAAATTACGTTTTAATTTATTCTGCCGGTCGGTACGATTACGCCGATACCATATGTGTATAGTTTTTTTAAAAGTTTTGCAGCGTTTGCACAATAAAATGAAGTTTCTATAAAATTATTTATTTTCTGGGACACGCTATTCTGAGCCGTAACTTTTTTATTTTTTCGTCAAAAAAGCTGTGGGAGGTCTTGTTTTTTGCGGGACGGGTTGTAGTTTTTATTGGTACCATTTTGGGGTAAATGCAACTTTTTGATCACTTTTTATTCTATATCTTGGGAGGGGTGGTGACCAAAAAATAGCGATGCTGACAGTTTTCAGTTTATTTTGTTTGCGGCGTTCACCGTGCGGAAAAATTAACATTATAGTTTCATAGATTGGGTCGTTACGAACGCGGCGATACCAAATATGTGTACTTTTTTTTAACGTTTTCATTTTTTCCCTATAATAAATGACTTATTATAGGAAAACAAAACCTTTTATTTTTACACTTTTATAAAACATTTTTATTAACTTTTTTTTACTTTTTACACTTTATATTTTTGTTTATTAACTTTTCTTTTACTTTTTGCACTTTATTTTTTTGACCTGCAGCTCTGATCGCTGCTAGAATACATTACACTACCTAGGTAGTGTAATGTATTCCAACTGTCAGTGTGACGTCACAGTCACTCTGACAGTTGGTCTACGAGGATCAGCAGAGGCTGATCCTCATAGGCTGACATACATGGCAGACCCGGGGGCTGTTGTCTGGCCCCCAGGTGCCATCACACGCATCAGAAGCCCCCACGATTGCATGGGGGCTGCTGATGCGCTACAAACCCGCTACATGCGGAGATCGCAATCGAGCCCCGCATGTAACGGGTTACTTGCCGAAATCAGCGGCGATGAGCCGCTGATCGGCAACACTGGAGAGTGTCAGCTGTCAGGGACAGCTGATCTCCAAGTTCCCGATGCACACTGTCGCCGACAGTGTGCATCGGGAACGGCACAGTGACTTTCTGTCACTCTGACAGGAAGCCTATCAGGACCAGCCGAAGGTTGGTCCTGATGGGCTTCTGTCCATGGCAGACCCGGAAGCCATTGTTTGGCTTCCGTTTGCCATACTAACTATCGGCAGACCCCGCGATTTCGGACGGGGGTCTGCCGATATGTTAGAAACCCCTAAAATTCGGCGATTGCACCCGATCGCCGAATTTAAGGGGTTAATGCGCCGAAATCAGCGGCAAAGGACCGCTGGCCGGCAAGAGGGGAGTGTCAGCTGTCGGCGACCGCTGACCTCCTGGTTCCCGGTGCACACTGTCGCCGACAGTGTGCACCGGGATTAACTCAGTAACTGTACGTCCTCGTGCGGGAAGTAACTTCCCGCAACGACGGACAGTTACGTCCTGGTGCGGGTAGGGGTTAATATTGGAGTCGCTGACTTTCATTCTCATGATAGAACAATCATATTTCATGTTTTGACCTCTGCAAAGATTCTGATAGCTAAATATTGGAAGCAGATTGCCACTCCTACTATATCTGAAGTAATTCAATATGTCAATACAACTTGCATTATGGAAAGAACGGTTTCTACTGTACATGGGTATCAATTCTCTCAGGGCTTATCTTGGGACAAATGGCAGTCCTCTAGGTACTTTATGGATGCTCTTCATACCTAATTGTACATGCCTGTATCTCTGTCTTTCTCCTATCTCATTTATAACTGGTGAGTTTTGTTTTTGTTTGGCTTCTTTCTTTCTTTCTTTCTTTCTTTCTTTCTTTCTTTCTTTCTTTCTTTCTTTCTTTCTTTCTTTCTTTCTTTCTTTCTTTCTTTCTTTCTTTCTTTCTTTCTTTCTTTCTTTCTTTCTTTCTTTCTTTTTATAATAAACCTCAGCATGTCCTTACTCTTCTTTATATACACATGTATGTATTATTGGAATGTATAATGGTTTATTTTTGTAAACTTGCGGATGTGTACTGCTATGGAATTTTGTTTTAGCTACTGTTCCTGATTTTGTACATTCCTATTCTGTAACATCTCTGATGAACCTTAGGGTTCAATATCCTACTGTGTATTTTCTATTTTGTCAATAAAAAATATGTTTAACCCCTTAAGGACGCAGCCTAGTTTAAATCTGACATATTTCACTTTATGTGGTAATAACGTCGGAATGCTTAAACCTAGCCAAGCGATTCTGAGATTGTTTTCTCGTGACACATTGGGCTTCATGTTCGTGGTAAAATTTGGTCGATATATTCAGTGTTTATTGGTGAAAAATTGCAAAATTTAGAGAAAATTTTGAAAAAATAGCATTTTTCAGAATTTAAATGCATCTGCTTGTAAAACAGACGGTTATACCACCCAAAATAGTTACTAGTTCACATTTCCCATATGTCTACTTTAGATTGGCATCGTTTTTTGAACATTCTTTTATTTTTCTTGGACGTTACAAGGCTTAGAACATAAACAGCAATTTCTCATATTTTTAAGAAAATTTCAAAAGCCTTTTTTTTAAGGTACCTCTTGCGTTCTGAAGTGGCTTTGAGGGGCCTATGTATTAGAAACCCTGATAAAACACTTCATTTTAAAACTAGACCCCTCAAAGTATTCAAAACAGCATTTAGAAAGTTTTTTTAACCCTTCAGTCATTTCACAGGAATTAAAGCAAAGTCGAGGTGAAATTTGCAAATTTCATTTTTCTTGCTGAATTTCAATTTTATCCAATTTTTTTTCTGTAACACAGAAGGTTTTACCAGAGAAACACTACAAAATATGTATTGTCCAGATTCTGCAGTTTTTAGAAATGTCCCACATGTGACTCTACTGCGCTCGTGGAATAAAACACAAGCCCTAGAAGCAAAGAAGCACCTAGTGCATTTTGAGGCCTCTTTTTTATTAGAATACATTTTAGGCAGCATGCCAGGTTTGAAAAGGTGTTGAGGTGCCAAACAGTAGGAATCCCCCAATAGTGACCCCATTTTGGAAACTACACCCCTCAAGGAATTCATTTATGATTGTTGTTACCATTTTGACCGCACAGTTTTTTCACAGCACGTATTTGAATTGGGCTGTGAAATGAAAATTTTTTAATTTTTTCCAATAAAATGTCCTTAGTGCGTCAATACCCCATTTGTGGTGATAAACAGCCGTTTGAGCCCATGGGAGGGCTCAGAAGGAGAGGAGCACTATGTGTTTGTTGGAGTCCAGATTTTGCTGGATTGGTTTTCGGGTGCCATGTCGCATTTGCAGAGCCTCAGAGGTATCAAAGCAATGGAAACCCACCAGAATTAACCCCATTTTGGAAATTACACCCCTCAAGGAATTCAAATATGGTTGTTGTTACAATTTTGACCGCATAGTTTTTTTCACAGCACCTATTTGAATTGGGCTGTGAAATGAAAAAAATTTCATTTTTTCCAATAAGATGTAATTTTTGATCAAAATTTCTTATTTTCACAGGGAACAAAATACCCCATTTTGTTGCCCAATTTCTCCTGAGTGCAGCAATACCCCATTTGTGGCGATAAACTGTCGTTTGGGCCCATGGGAGGCCTCAGAAGGGAAGGAGCGCTGTGTGTTCTTTGGAGTGCAGATTTTGCTGGTTTGGTTTTCGGGTGCCGTGTTGCATTTGCAGAGCCCCAGAGGTATCAAAGCAATGGAAACCCACCAGAAGTGACCCCATTTTGGAAACTACACCCCTCAAGGAATTCATTTATGGGTGTTGTGACCATTTTGACGCCATAGTTTTTTCACAGAACTTATTTGAATTGGGCTGGGAATTAAAACAAAATTATTTTTTCCAAATAATATGTAGTTTTGGCTGAAAATTTCTTTATTTTCACAAGAAACAAAATATCCCATTCTGTTGCGCAATTTGTTCTGAGTGCCGCAATACCCCATTTGTGGTGATAAACTGCCGTTTGGGCCCATGGGAGGGCTCGGAAGGAAATGACCACCATTTGGCCTACTGGGGATTTTCTAGTGCGAAGTCATGTATGCAGAAGCCCCTGAGGTACCAGTACAGTTGAAACCCGCAAGAAGTGACCCCGTTTTAAAAACTACACCCTTAAGACATGCATCTAGAGGTGTAGTGCGGATTTTGACCGGAGACATACACCCCATAAACTGTAATGTGTGTTCTCCCGGTTACGGCAATATCCTACATGTGGCTGTTATCAGCTGCCTGGGCACACAGCAGGGCCCAGAGGGGAAAGACGAGGGGGGATAAGCTCTTCGGAGTGCATCAGGGTAAGTAAAATTGGGGTAAATTATAAACCAAGGGATGTATGATAAATTTTAAAACACTCTTTCATACAGAGCTCTGGTTATTCGGGACACGTGTCACATTGATATATTGTGTCATCCCTTATCGCCCTCTTATAGCAGACTTTGCACCTCTTTTGACTTTTTCCCTTCTTGCCAGTTTGGGGAACTTCTCCTGGAAAGTGTTGCCGCCCTGGTACGATGCGTGTGGCCCCGATTCCAGAAGTACTGTGTGCCCCCCCTTCTTGGTCCCTAAAGATTAGGTTCTTGATAATCACCTCTTGAAATTCCAGGAAAGTTCCTCTCTGGCCTGCACATCGATGTAGCACGTACGCATTGTACAATGCCATCTGTATGATGTGCACGGCCAGCTTCTTATACCACACCGCATGGCGCTGTAGGGCTTCAGGACTTGATCTGACAAGTCCATCCCTCCCATGTACCTATTGTAGTCCAGGATGCAGTCTGGTTTGGGGGTGGCCTTCCCTTCATATCCTAAATCTGTAGGTATACTCTGATGCACTCTCGCATAGCTTATACATCTTCACGCCATACCTTGCCATCTTACTCGGCAGGTACTCGCGGAATTAAACCCTCCCTTTAAAATGTACCAGGGACTCAACAATAGAAATACACTTCTCGGGGGTGTATGCTTGGGAAAGCCGGGCACTGAAACGGTCTAATAGGGGTCTCCGTTTATACAAACGGTCAAAACTGGGGTCATCTCGGGGTGGGCGCTGCTCATTATCAGTATAATGTAAGAAGCGAAGTATTGCATAATTTATTTATTTTTTTAGGTTACAGTTCAGTTCTGAAGTTGCTTTGAGGGGCCCATATATTAGAAACCCCTATCAAACACCCCATTTTAGAAACTAGACCTCTCAAAGTATTCACAACAGCATTTAGAAAGTTTATGAACCCTTTAGGTGTTTCACAGAAATTTAGAGCAAAGTAGAGGTGAAATTGACATATTTTTTTTTTGTCAGAAAATCCTCTTTATACCATTTTTTTTATAACACAAAAGGATTTATCAGAGAAACGCAACTTAAAACGTATTGCCCAGATAATGCAGTTTTGAGAAATATCCCACATGTGGTCCTAGTGCGGTAATGGACTGATAGTGGATTTTGAGGCCTCTTTTTTATTACGCACCATGTCCGGTTTGAAGAGGACTTGTGGTGCCAAAACATTGGAAACCCCCCAAAAGTGACCCCATTTTGGAAACTAGACCCCTTGAGGAATCCATTGTTGTTTTCTTGGGGTGCATGCGGCTTTTTGATCAGTTTTATTCTATTTTTAGGTGGCGTGGTGACTAAAAAACAGCAATTCTACTATTGTTTTTTTATTGTATTTTTTTACAGCGTTCACCGTGTGCAATTAATGACATATTCACTTTATTCTGCGGGGCGATACGATTACGGCGATACCCTATGTTTATAGTTTTTTTTTTAATGTCTTATGGCGTTTGCACAATAAAATACGTTTTGTAAAAAATCATTCACTTTTTGTGTTACCTTATTCTAAGCGCCAGAACTTTTTTATTTTTCAATCAATAAAGCCGTGCGAGGACTTATTTTTTGCGTAACGAACTGTAGTTTCGATCAGTACCATTTTTAGGTACATGCGACTTTTTGATCTCTTTTTATTCCATTTTTTGGGAGGTGAAGTGACCAAACAATTGTGATTGTAGTACGGTTTATTATTATTTTCTTTTACGGCGTTCACCGTGCGGGATAAATAACGAAATAATTTTGTAGTTCAGGCTGTTACGGACACGGCGATACCAATTATGTATAGTTTATTTTTTGTTTATATATTTTTATTAATAATAAATGACTGATAAGGTAAAAAGGGGCATTTTTAATTTTAATACGTTTAAAACTTTTATTTTCTTAGTTTTACACATCTTTTTTTTACTTTTTTTTTACTTTATCACTTTGTCCCACTAGGGGACTTCAGGGCAGGAGGTCCTGATCGCAATTCTAATACACTGCACTACATGCGTAGTGCAGTGTATTAGAACTGTCAGCTACTCACTGACAGCAAGCATAGTGGGTCCTGACTTTGTCAGGACCCACTAGGCTTCCGTCTATGGCATAGCCGGACGCCATTGTTTGGTGTCCGGTTGCCATAGTCACCATCGCCGGCCGCTATCGTGTAGCAGGCCGCCGATGGCAGCTTAACCCCTAAAAAGCCGCGATTTCTATAGAACGCGGCTTTTAAGGGGTTAATCAGCGGGGACACAGCGATCTGTCCCTGCTGTAGGAGCTGCGGCAGCTGCTGTACGAGACAGCAGCTGTCACAGCTCCTGTATGTGTCGAGAGGACGGCCGAAACGGCCGTTACTCCCGAGACGTACTATTAGGTCATGGAGCGCGAACGATACAGCTGCCATGACCTAATAGTACGTCCAGGAGCGGGAAGGGGTTAAAAAAAAATAATGCAGATGGTGGAAGACCTTCTTTAATATTTCTGAAAACCCAAGAATATTGTAAAGAACACTACACCCAGAATAATCAATGTAAATCCTTTTGGACCTTGGAGAGACAAGGTTCAGTAGTATTCATTAATATCCCGGATCTAAATAGTCTTCAGAGATTATACTATGTCCTAAATATCTTTGTTTCAATTTTTCTATATCTTGCCAAATTTACCGATAAATTCTGGAGCTATTATTTCATGGCAACAAAGGATAATTATAGTTATATCTCTGTGGTATATCGGAGGTCTATGAGATATTGTTGAGTGTATACTATCTAAGTATATGTGACCACAAGGTATTTTCACCAAAGTCACAGTACACACACAACGTTCACAAGTATTATGTTGATCAGTCATATACTTAATGTTCCTGGGTGTTTTAACAGTATTTTTCTTACTAATTTGTCCTGGTAACAATTTTACCTAGGACCATTCCTAATTGGACACCCTTATACACATAGGGTTTTATTTATTTAACCCTCATACATTCAATCTTCAAAGTCAAGGAGTCTCATGTGGATTTTAGTTATAATTTGGGATGAACTACAAGTAGTTTGCGAATAACTGTGCTCGCTGCACCTTGTAAATAAGGCCGTTTACCAAAACAGTATTCTCCCTGGACTGTAGTGCTCGCAGCATTCTAGACGCCTAGAGCCGCTTACCAAAACAAAGTCCCAAGACAATAATGTCGCTCACCCAAGGTGACCACGATGAGAATTTGCAAGACTGTCTCAACTTTCACTTTTGCAACATTGAAGACAAAACATACAAATAAACAGATTCAACAGGTTTTCAATACTTATTATCCTATTATTTTACTCTATTAGTATCCTTCTCATATATGTTTAATCTATGACAATCATTCCTTTCAACTTCACCAAAGAAATACTTGATTACCTTAAAACTTCTGGTGTCAGGGGCGTCCAGAGACAATAAGGCTGGTCATGCCAGCAGCAGATGTCCCGGATGGGTCTTTACACCACAGTTTGAATGTCTTTATCTCAAGCATTCAATACTTTTAATCACAATCTTGAACTTTATTAAACAAATAATCTTAATACTCTATAATCCTTAATCTAGGAGATCCTCCAAATCTCCAAGTACTTTATCTTTAACGTGCTGCACGGAGTTATTTATTACCTGTAGCCTTCTCACACAGGCTATGGACTTCTAACCTCGAGAACCGTATTCTCAGGTTTTTATATTAAGACCCTTGCTTAACCCCTTAAGGACGCAGCCTAGTTTTGGCCTTAAGGCTCAGAGCCCATTTTTCAAATCTGACATATTTCACTTTATGTGGTAATAACGTCGGAATGCTTAAACCTACCCAAGCGATTCTGAGATTGTTTTCTCGTGACACATTGGGCTTCATGTTCGTGGTAAAATTTGGTCGATATATTCAGTGTTTATTGGTGAAAAATTGCAAAATGTAGAGAAAATTTTGAAAAAATTGCATTTTTCTGAATTTAAATGCATCTGCTTGTAAAACAGACGGTTATACCACCCAAAATAGTTACTAGTTCACATTTCCCATATGTCTACTTTAGATTGGCATCGTTTTTTGAACATTTTTTTATTTTTCTTGGACGTTACAAGGCTTAGAACATAAACAGCAATTTCTCATATTTTTAAGAAAATTTCAAAAGCCTTTTTTTTAAGGTACCTCTTGAGTTCTGAAGTGGCTTTGTGGGGCCTATGTATTAGAAACCCTGATAAAACACCCCATTTTAAAAACTAGACCCCTCAAAGTATTCAAAACAGCAGTTAGAAAGTTTTTTAACCCTTCAGGCATTTCACAGGAATTAAAGCAAAGTGGAGGTGAAATTTGCAAATTTCATTTTTCTTGCTGAATTTCAATTTTATTCATTTTTTTTTCTGTAACACAGAAGGTTTTACCAGAGAATCACTACTAAATATGTATTGTCCAGATTCTGCAGTTTTTAGAAATGTCCCACATGTGGCCCTACTGCGCTCGTGGACTAAAACACAAGCCCTAGAAGCAAAGAAGCACCTAGTGCATTTTGAGGCCCCTTTTTTATTAGAATATATTTTAGGCAGCATGCCAGGCTTGAAGAGGTGTTGAGGTGTCAAAACAGTAGGAATCCCCCAATAGTGACCCCATTTTGGAAACTACACCCCTCAAGGAATTCATTTAGGGTTGTTGTTACCATTTTGACCGCACAGTTTTTTCACAGCACGTATTTGAATTGGGCTCTGAAATGAAAAAAATGTCATTTTTTCCAATAAAATGTCATTTGTGATCAAAATTTCTTATTTTCACAAGGAACAAAATACCCCATTTTGTTGCCCAATTTGTCCTTAGTGTGGCAATACCCCATTTGTGGTGATAAACTGCCGTTTGGGCCCATGGGAGGGCTCAGAAGGAAAGGAGCGCTATATGTTTGTTGGAGTCCAGATTTTGTTGGATTGGTTTTCGGGTGCCATGTCGCATTTGCAGAGCCTCAGAGGTATCAAAGCAATGGAAACCCACCAAAAGTGACCCCATTTTGGAAACTACACCCCTCAAGGAATTCATTTATGGTTGTTGTCAGCATTTTGACCACACAGTTTTTTCACAGCACCTATTTCAATTGGGCTGTGACATTAAAAAAATGACATTTTTTCCAATAAGATGTAATTTTTTACCAAAATTTCTTATTTTCACAGGGAACAAAATACTCAATTTTGTTGCCCAATTTCTCCTGAGTGCATCAATACCCCATTTGTGGCAATAAACTGCCGTTTGGGCCCATGGGAGGCCTCAGAAGGGAAGGAGCGCTGTGTGTTCTTTGGAGTACAGATTTTGCTGGTTTGGTTTTCGGGTGCCATGTCGCATTTGCAGAGCCCCAGAGGTATCAAAGCAATGGAAACCCACCAGAAGTGACCCCATTTTGGAAACTACACCCCTCAAGGAATTCATTTATGGGTAATGTGACCATTTAGACTCCATAGTTTCTTCACAGAACTAATTTGAATTGGGCTGGGAATTAAAAAAATATATATTTTTTCCAATAATATGTCATTTTAGCTCAAAAATTCTTATTTTCACAAGAAATAAAATACTCCATTCTGTTGCCCAATTTGTCCTGAGTGCGGCAATACCCCATTTGTGGTGATAAACTGCCGTTTGGGCCCATGGGAGGGCTCAGAAGGAAAGGACCACCATTTGGCCTACTGGGGATTTTCTAGTGCGAAGTCATGTATGCAGAAGCCCCTGAGGTACCAGAACAGTTGAAACCCCCAAGAAGTGACCCCGTTTTAAAAACTACACCCTTAAGGCATTCATCTACATGTGTAGTGAGCATTTTGACCGGAGACCTACACCCCATAAACTGTAATGTGGGTTCTCCCGGGTATGGCAATACCCTACATGTGGCTGTTATCAGCTGCCTGGACACACAGCAGGGATCAGAGGGGAAAGACGAGGGGGGATAAGCTGTGTGGAGTGCATCAGGGTAAGTAAAATTGGGGTAAATTATAAACCAAGGGATGTATGATAAATTTTAAAACACTTTCATACAGAGCTCTGGTTATTCGGGACACGTGTCACATTGATATATTGTGTCCTCCCTTACCCCCTCTTATAGCAGACTTTGCACCTCTTTTGACTTTTTCCCTTCTTGCCAGTTTGGGGAACTTCTCCTGGAAAGTGTTGCCCTGGTACGATGCGTGTGGGCTCGCTTCCAGAAGTACTGGGTGCCCCCCCTTCTTGGTCCCTAAAGATTAGGTTCTTGATAATCACCTCTTGAAATTCCAGGAAAGTTCCCGTCTGGCCTGCACATCGACGTAGCATGTACGCATTGTACAATGCCATCTGTATGATGTGCCCGGCCAGCTTCTTATACCACACCGCATGGCGCTGTAGGGCTTCAGGGCTTGATCTTACAAGTCCATCCTCCCATGTACCTATTGTAGTCCAGGATGCAGTCTGGTTTGGGGGTGGCCTTTCCTTCATATATCCTAAACCTGTAGGTATACCCTGATGCACTCTCACAGCTTATACATCTTCACGCCATACCTTGCCCTCTTACCCGGCAGGTACTCGCGGAATTGAACCCTCCCTTTAAAATGTACCAGGGACTCATCAATAGAAATACACTTCTCAGGGGTGTATGCTTGGGAAAACCGGGCACTGGAACGGTCTAATAGGGGTCTCCGTTTATACAAACGGTCAAAACTGGGGTCATCTCGGGGTGGGCACGGCTCATTATCAGTATAATGTAAGAAGCGAAGTATTGCCTCATTTATTTATTTTTTTAGGTTCCAGTTCAGTTCTGAAGTTGCTTTGAGGGGCCCATATATTAGAAACCCCTATCAAACACCCCATTTTAGAAACTAGACCCCTCAAAGTATCCACAACAGCATTTAGAAAGTTTATGAACCCTTTAGGTGTTTCACGGGAATTTAGAGCAAAGTAGAGGTGAAATTTACATATTTTTTTTTGTCAGAAAATCCTCTTTATACCATTTTTTTTATAACACAAAAGGATTTATCAGAGAAACGCAACTTAATACTTATTGCCCAGATTCTGCAGTTTTGAGAAATATCCCACATGTGGCCCTCGTGCGGTAATGGACTGAAGCATCGGCCTCCGAAGCAAAGGAGCACCTAGAGGATTTTGAAGCATCTTTTTTATTAGGCACCATGTCCGGTTTGAAGAGGTCTTGTGGTGCCAAAACATTGGGAACCCCCCAAAAGTGACCCCAATTTGGAAACTAGACCCCTTGAGGAATCCATTGTAGTTTTTTTGGGGTGCATGCGGCTTTTTGATCAGTTTTTATTCTATTTTTAGGTGGCGTGGTGACTAAAAAACAGCAATTGTACGATTGTTTTTTTTTTCGTTTTTTTTTACAGCGTTCACCGTGCGCTATAAATGACATATTCACTTTATTCTGCGGGGCGATACGATTACGGCGATACCAGATGTTTATAGGTTTTTTTTATGTCTTATGGCGTTTGCACAATAAAATACGTTTTGTAAACAATCATTCACTTTTTGTGTTACCTTATTCTAAGAGCCATAAAGTTTTTATTTTTCAATCAATAAAGCCGTGCGAGGACTTATTTTTTGCGTAACGAACTGTAGTTTCGATCAGTACCATTTTTAGGTACATGCGACTTTTTGATCTCTTTTTATTCCATTTTTTGGGAGGTGAAGTGACCAAAGAATTGTGATTGTGGTTCGGTTTATTATTTATTTTTTTTACGGCGTTCACCGTGCGGGATAAATAATGAAATAATTTTGTAGTTCAGGCCGTTACGGACGCGGCGATACCAATTATGTATAGTTTATTTGTTTGTTTATATATTTTTATTAATAATAAAGGACTGATAAGGGAAAAAGGGGGATTTTTACTTTTAATACTTTTAAATCTTTTATTTTCTTATTTTTACACAACTTTTTTTAACTTTTTTTTTACTTTATTACTTTGTCCCACTAGGGGACATGAGGGCAGGAGGCCCTGATCGCTATTCTAATACACTGCACTACATGCGTAGTGCAGTGTATTAGAACTGTCAGCTACTCACTGACAGCAAGCATAGTGGGTCCTGACGTTGTCAGGACCCACTAGGCTTCCGTCTATGGCATCGCCGGACGCCATTGTTTAGTGTCCGGTTGCCATAGTCACCATCGCCGGCCGCTATCGCGTAGCAGGCCGGCGATGGCAGCTTAACCCCTAAAAAGCCGCGATCTCTATAGAACGCGGCTTTTAAGGGGTTAATCAGCGGGGACACAGCGATCGGTCCCCGCTGTAGGAGCTGTGACAGCTGCTGAACAAGACAGCAGCTGTCACAGCTCCTGTATGTGTCGGGAGGACGGCCGAAACGGCCGTTACTCCCGAGACGTACTATTACGGCATGGAGCGCGAACGATACAGCTGCCATGACGTAATAGTACGTCAAGGAGCGGGAAGGGGTTAATATAACTAAGACTTCTCTTAATACCTAAGATCCAATTTAGGTTTTTATAACATAACCTTATAACATCTAAATATGAATAATAATAATAATAATAATAATATATATAAACAAAATTATATTATCTTTATTCAGATGAAAACTCGAATCCTCGATTCTTCTTACTACGTTCTTTAGAATCCGTCACTCCACCTCGTCTCTCTGTCTGACTGGCCTCAGTTTGACGGCACTTCAGCCGGAGGTCTTTAGATTTAATGAGTTGATTGAACAACTCACCCTGTGCACGGTGTACAGTCCTTGATAAGACGAGGGTCCGGAGGTGTTGCATTCTGGTCCGAAGAACCAAGATGTCATGAGAATTTTCTATTCTTAACAAAAGACTTTCAAGGAGTCATCTGAATAAGTTGAAAAGCGCGGCTTTTTATTCTTGTTAACAAGGAGACAAACAGCAGTAGATCAACAATCGTCTCTCAGCCTTTGACTGAGACTTCCACTGAGTAATATGGTTTTTATACATATAAAAGGGTGTGGTAAAACCAGTCCTAGCTAGTTCTAATGCTTTTTTACTTCACATAGCATAAGGGATGCACGATGCATCGAAACTTCGATATTGTTTCGATACTGTGCATCCCCAAACTGTTCGATACCGTTGTTTCATGTATTTCGATACTGAGCTGTGCCGCCGCACAGTATTGTAACACATGAATGTATGAGAGCGGGGCTGCAGCTGTGTAATACAGTCATTGTCCCGCTCCTGAGTCCTGACAAGTGCGCGCGGTCAGCATGAGGTGATGCGGCCAGCACTGCACTAATAAGCGGCGGTACTGAAAACAACATGGCGGGCGCACTACAAAACACCCCCATGTTCTGTCTTCAGTGCCTGAACCGCCGCTCATTAGTGCAGCGCCGGCCGCATCACCTCATGCTGACCGCGCCCGCACTTCCTGTCAGGAACGGGGCAATGACTGTATTACACAGCCGCAGCCCAGCTGGCAGAGATCAGAGAAAACTCTCATCTCCGCCGTTATTCTCCTGAATGCTGTGATCACAGCGGACTGCAGCATTCAGGGGAAAATGAGAAAGGGGGATTCCCCTTGGATCGCGTCACAGGAAATGTCTGTGACGCGATTGAGGGATATACCATATATGGGCAGACAGCCCAGGGTCCATTGAAGGACCCCAGGGCTGTCTTACCATATTTCCTGTTGTTAGGGCATACTTGGGTATGTCCTAACAACTGCCTGTGTACTATCAGTACACAGGCTAATGTACTGGCATATAGATATATACCAGTACATTAAAGTTTAAAAATAAAGTAAAAACACAAAGTAATGTTAAATTTAAAAAAATACACATACACCTTTTTTCCAATAAACATTAAAATAAGTCTCAATACATAAAATATACACATATTCAGTATTGGCGCGGCCGTAATAACCTGCGCAACAATTTTTTCTGCATCATTTATGATGTGTACGCTGTAAAAAAATAAAATAAAAACTGCTTTCTATCACTTATTGTGGGGCACGATGTGTGATGAATTTAACCTCTGTGCTTCACATTAATAGTAATTAACTCCATCATGTACCTCACATATTAACCCATTATGACTGAGAAACATGATGGAGTTAATTACTATTAATGTGAGTCACGTGGAGGTTAAATTCATCATCACACCACGCGCCTCACATCAGAAAATGGAAGAACATTTTTTTTTTATTACTGTTGCCAAAGTATCGAATTGGTATCGAAATCGCAATACTAAACGAAGTATCGGTATCGAAGTCCAAATTCTGGTATCATGACATCCCTACATAGCATACTTGACACCTAAAAACGAAAGTAGGTGAAAGTTGAATCTTCCTCTGGAAATTCTAATCTCTCCATTGAGGAATTCACCGCCCCCCTCACACTAGTTATCAGTAACTCTTTTTTCATATCTATGGTTTATGTTTTGGTTTTTATAATCTTATTTTTCAATTTGGATAGTCACATCCCTGACAGCCCAAAAAAATTGAGGGTTGTCTTGATATTTAGGTCATTTTGCTGATGTTTGCAAGGTAACTAGCCTAATTCTGGCCATACATGCTGAGATATTTTGGGCTAATCTTACAATCAAACAGATGGGACCTGTCAAGTTTTGTATAGCTTATGTCAGAATTCTTATTGTGCCGAGAGTAGCCAAAAATAAAATCAACACAAAGCTCACTAAAGAACTTCTCCCACCCATTCTAAATGTTTTGCTAACCTTTGTGCATGCCTTTGTCCATCCATTCTTTGTCCACACCTGACCAAAACCCTTTCCTCCTAAACTGCACACTTTTTGAAAATAGCACATTGGGGTTGTTGCTGTTCTGAATAAACTAGTGATTTGTGGCAGCTTTGAGGTGCATTTCACATTCTTTATTCACAGACACACTGGCCCAGCATTCAATTGAATAACAGGTCAGACAACAACTGGCGAACAGTAATGCTTGCTATACTTAGGAAGGTCATTCGAGTATTTTCACATAAGTTATTGAAAGAAAAAAAGATTAGTGCTATCCAGTAATGCAAAGTCAATTGAATATTATCTGTGGTGCCAGATATTTGACTAAAGGCACTTTTACACAGCCCGGCCTGGGTTGTGTAAACGAGCGGCGATCAACGAGACAGCTCGTCAATCGGTGCTCGTTTGCTCCTTTCACAAGCTAGTAAGGGGACGAGCGGTTGTTACTGCAATTGCTCGTCCTCATAGATTATTATCATGTCAGCATTGCGTCTCCCTGTTTACATAGAGAGATGTTCTGCCGACAACGATAATATTTCAGTTTTCATTCATCGGCTGATCGTTGCCCTGTTTACACAGGACAGTTATCGGGAATGAGCGTTCTGTGAATGCTCGTTTGCCTGATAATTGGCCAGTGGAAAAGGGCCTTAACTGTGTGCCAACACAATCCATTTGAACTTTTAACAGGACCTACTGAAACCAAATAGGCAGCTTTGTTCACCGATGTAAATGTTTTTAATATTTAAAGGGGTTCTCCGGCCACAGGACCATTTTTCATACTGATGACCTTTCCACAGGATAGGTCATTATTATATGGTCCCGCACCGATCAGCTTCTCCGACTGCCTCCGTGCACTGGATGTTATGCAATGTTCAGTGCCGGAAGAAGATAGCTCCGTACACTGCATAGCGGCCTTGCTGCAGAACTGAAACTTTAATCCTATTCACTTGAATAGGAGCAGAGCTGCAGTACTGCAGCTCAGCCGCTATACTGTGACCGGAGCCATCTGCTTCCGGCAGGGTCATTCGGTGCCCAGACGCAGCGGGAGCAGCTGATCAATGCGGGGTGTGGGTGTCTGACACACACCGATTATATACTGATGGATAGGTCATTAGTATGAAATACCGGTCTGTGCCTGGACAACCCCATACATTTTCGATGCCGTGCACCCTCAAACCGATCAATACCGTGAATTCATGCAATTTGATACTAATCTGTGCAGCCACACAGTTTGTATTGCAATAAATGTAGTGACTGACATGATGTGATGCCGGCCCTGAAAACAGAGAAGATGTCGCGCACACTGTTATCTAGCGCAATAACACAGGAAATTAATTAATGCTGACATGCCCTTTATGATGGTCACACTGCATTGATAAGTGCTAAAATAAAATGAAAAAAACACGGCGCCACATAGTGCAGATGAGTAAAAAAGGAACAGGGGAACACATAATATAACGCGCTCTCCTTGAGATTTTGAATACTGGCAGGTATCACAGTTGAGAGTGTGGAATGCACTTAACAATATAACGAGAAGTAGCTGCTGCCCGGTTCCATACGCAACGATCACAAGGAGTTGCCGGTAAAGGTATAGTATAACATGGGAAGCAAAAAAGGAACCACAGTGGCGCTGCTTAAGATAAAAATAAACCCAAGTTCATGTTTAAATCGATTAATAAAATAGAATGGATGCTAAGCGTTTCAACACCGGACTGGTGCCTTTGTCAGGCAGGAGAAATACATACAATCAACATAGATATATATATGAGGGTAGACCTCAAGATTATAATAATTAATTGAATATGTTGGAACGCCGAAAGAAACGCCAAAGGGAGGCGGGTCAGAGTTCAAAGATCAAAGTAACAAGAGGCTGGTTGTATACAGCCACAGAGGAATACGAGTGAATAAACATTAAAACATTATCAATATGTAACATTGTATGTGTAAAAAACAAAAGCAATACAAAAACGGCAATACAGAAAAGACAAGGTTATTATGAATATAAAAATGAATGAAGACTGAGTATGTATTTATGTATATTTATGTATGTATGTATTTCTCTTGCCTGACGAAGACACCAGTCCGGTGTTGAAACGCGTAGCATCCATTCTATTTTGTTAATCGCTATTAAACATGAACTTGGGTTCATTTTTATCTTAAGCAGCGCCACTGTGGTTCCTTTTTTGTTTCCCATGTTATACTATACACTGCATTGATGGCTGGTTGGTCAGATATTGCAACACGTGTGGCCCCTTTTGTCCCGTATTTGTACAGAACAGTTCTGCATTCCTTAGGCCTCTTTCACATGCCGCAGATTTTGTTGCAGATCTCGTTCTTGCTGCAAAAACAACCCCATTCAGATGAATGGAAATTATTTTAAGTCGCAGAAATCTCTGCAGTAAAATCTGCAGTGTGTGCAGGGGGTCTTATAGGGTTAATTCCAGTTGTGGTGGAATTAATAGGAGCAGTGAGAATAGGATCAAGTGATTGTTTTAGGTTGTGTTCACTTTTCAGGCAGGAGATCAGTTCCCGTTGCCTTCAGGAACAGCCTGACCGCATATGAATCCCATCTATCATTATCATTAGTATCACTGCAGAGAAACGTGGCATGCAATGTGTCTCTTGTCAGGTATAAGGAGACGTCTGTCATAAAAACTGAAGTTTTTTTTCTCTCTGTGAGGACATGAACCAATAACAAGCGAAATTCTAATGGCACACAGTTGTCCGTTTATTCATACACTTTCAGGAAGAATAGCAGAGGAACAGCTCAATGCAGAGTTAATTGGAAATGCAAGTATTTAATAAAAACAAACATACTGACAGAACTGACAGGGTCTCTTTAAATTAACTCAAGTACTTATTTTTTTAGTATTATCTAAGTGTTGCATAAACTATTGCCCACAATTACTAATGCTGTCTAATAGTTTCCAGGCGTATACGGAAAAAAAACAGCAAAGTACGGGCACCACAATATATGTATATCACAGGGGTGCTGCAGAACGTGCAAGACGACTAAATTGATGAAAGCAAGAAAAGATAGCACGATCAAAATAGCGCACACCCAATACAAATAGTATGAAAAATGAGAAAACTTTTATTGGTCCCAAACATATACAGTGAAGGAAATAAGTATTTGATCCCTTGCTGATTTTGTAAGTTTGCCCACTGTCAAAGACATGAACAGTCTAGAATTTTTAGGCTAGGTTAATTTTACCAGTGAGAGATAGATTATATTTAAAAAAAAACAGAAAATCAGATTGTCAAAATTATATATATTTATTTGCATTGTGCACAGAGAAATAAGTATTTGATCCCTTTGGCAAACAAGACTTAATACTTGGTGGCAAAACTCTTGTTGGCAAGCACTGCAGTCAGACATTTTTTTTGTAGTTGATGATGAGGTTTGCACACATGTTAGATGGAATTTTGGCCCACTCCTCTTTGCAGATCATCTGTAAATCATTAAGATTTCGAGGCTGTCGCTTGGCAACTCGGATCTTCAGCTCCCTCCATAAGTTTTCGATGGGATTAAGGTCTGGAGACTGGCAAGGCCACTCCATGACCTTAATGTGCTTCTTTTTGAGCCACTCCTTTGTTGACTTGGCTGTATGTTTCGGGTCATTGTCATGCTGGAAGACCCAGCCACGAGCCATTTTTAATGTCCTGGTGAAGGGAAGCAGGTTGTCACTCAGGATTTGACGGTACATGGCTCCATCCATTCTCCCATTGATGTGGTGAAGTAGTCCTGTGCCCTTAGCAGAGAAACACCCCCAAAACATAATGTTTCTACCTCCATGCTTGACAGTGGGGATGGTGTTCTTTGGGTCATAGGCAGTATTTCTCTTTCTCCAAACACGGCGAGTTGAGTTAATGCCAAAGAGCTCAATTTTAGTCTCATCTGACCACAGCACCTTCTCCCAATCACTCTCAGAATCATCCAGATGTTCATTTGCAAACTTCAGATGGGCCTGTACATGTGCCTTCTTGAGCAGGGGGACCTTGCGGGCACTGCAGGATTCTAATCCATTACGGCGTAATGTGTTACCAATGGTTTTCTTGGTGACTGTGGTCCCAGCTACCTTGAGATCATTAACAAGTTCCACCCGTGTTGTTTTCGGCTGAGCTCTCACCTTCCTCAGGATCAAGGATACCCCACGAGGTGAGATTTTGCATGGAGCCCCAGATCGATGTCGATTGACAGTAATTTTGCATGTCTTCCATTTTCTTACTATTGCACCAACAGTTGTCTCCTTCTCACCCAGCGTCTTACTTATGGTGTTGTAGCCCATTCCAGCCTTGTGCAGGTCTATGATCTTGTCCCTGACATCCTAAGGGTATGTTCACACGCTGAGAGGCAGTTACGTGTGAAAAGACAGACTGTTAACAGCTGCCTCGTTTCACACGTAAAAGCTCCTCCTCGTAATTTACGAGGCATCTGAGACGCTCGTAAACCTTGAGCCGTGCTTCATTGATTTCAATGAAGAACGGCTCAAATTACGTGGCAAAGAAGTGCCCTGCACTTCTTTGCCGAGGCAGTAAATTTACGGGTCGTCGTTTGACAGCTGTCAAACGACGACTCGTAAATAACAGGTCGTCTGCACAGTACGTCGGCAAACCCATTCAAATGAATGGGCAGATGTTTGCCGACGTATTGCAGCCCTATTTTCAGACGTAAAACGAGGCATTATACGCCTCGTATACGTCTGAAATTTGGCCGTGTGAACATACCCTTAGAAAGCTCTTTGGTCTTGCTCATGTTGTAGAGGTTAGAGTCAGACTGATTAATTGAGTCTGTGGACAGGAGTCTTTTATACAGGTGACCATTTAAGACAGCTGTCTTTAATGCAGGCACCAAGTTGATTTGGAGCGTGTAACTGGTCTGGAGGAGGCTGAACACTTAATGGTTGGTAGGGGATCAAATACTTATTTCTCTGTGCACAATGCAAATAAATATATATAATTTTGACAATGTGATTTTCTTTTTTTTTTTATATATAATCTATCTCTCACTGGTAAAATTAACCTAGCCTAAAAATTCTAGACTGTTCATGTCTTTGACAGTGGGTTAAGTTACAAAATCAGCAAGGGATCAAATACTTATTTCCTTCACTGTATATATGACACACAAATAAAAACATTTAAAAACATGTATGAACAGAAGCTCATGTGTAGATAAACAGGGCAAAAATACAGTCGCTATACTTGTCTCAATAGGACAATAATATATAAATAGTTGGTTAGTACTGGGTAAATATAAAGCTTCTAATCCACAGCATACAATAGTCACAAAGACCAAAAACTTCTCAGCATGCCAAGAATAGTAGCTACACAAGGGATAAAGCTGGAGAATAAATTACAAGCAGGCACCAGAAAATAGATAGAAAACAGAAAGAGTAGACACCAAAAATTTGAAGCACACCGAATATCAGGTACGCATAACCCAGAAGTGCTGTAGTAAGGGAACTACCCCACGTGTATCGCTGCTTTAGAATGCAGCTTCCTCAGGGGAAATAGAATGCAAACAAGGATAAAAAAAACTATTTTTATAGTTAGTAAATGATCTTATTTCAGGAGGATATTCGGTGTGCTTCAAAAAAAATGTATGTCATTTTGCCGCATCTTGCATGACCTGCACACTTTTTGCTTCCTTATGCCACCTTTGAGTTGGCTTATTTTGCGGCACAAATTTGTGCAAAATTTTTGACGTGCTTTGGTAAATTTCAACCCACAACCTCTTTTCAAGAATACTTTTTAAAAGTGTCTAGTGAGGTACAAATTTGGTGCATTTTTCAACACATTCTAGACACAGTAGTAAATCTGTGTTTATTTTCTAGGCTACTTATTTTGTTATTCTTTATACAGTATTGTGTTATGCCTAATGCACACAACGGTTGTATGCCGGCCGGGTCCCGTCCGTCATTGGTGGAAAGATAGGACATGTCCTATCTTTCCACAGATCGGTGTGTCGGGTCTGTTTTCACAGAACCGATTCACCTGCTAAAGTGAATGGGTCCGTGAAAACTATCAGGTTCCACTCTGATGCCGTGAAAAACATCCCCATTGGCACTCAGTCGTGTGCAACTGCACTTAATGCATTTTACTTTCTTGTAAAATTATATGAAAGAAATATAATTTCTTCTAAACTTTTTTTTCTAAATGTAGGACTTGATGACTCCTTGCAGTTGTATGTTTCCAGTGTGGAAAGGGAGAAGATTAATGGTGAACAGCTCCTACAGATATCTCACCAGGATCTTGAAGAACTTGGAGTGACACGGATTGGTCATCAGGAGCTTGTTCTTGAGGCTGTTGATCTTCTCTGTGCCTTGGTAAGTAGCTAAATGTTCTGTACAAAGATGTCCTCTGCATAGCTGTATTTGATTTATTGTTTGTTTTTTCCTCTTTTGCTCTTGTCAATCAGATCTGCAAAATTACAAAAATAACTAACCATGATCAAATCTCAATAAGTTCTGAGTTCTAAATGTACATGAGGTAGCATTCAAGGAAAGCCAGAATCTAGAGCTCGGCAGGACTTTGAGGTAGGAATAGAAGTAGGAGTTCCCTGAAAGTGTAAAAAATTTTAAGAGGTTCTCTCACGATGATACAGTTGGGGATCACTGACATAACCTAAAGACAGAACCCAAAAACTGTTTTCTCGGCTTGCACAGATATATTGGTTATGGTTTTAGTTTTTTTATTGTTTACTTCCTCTTTCCCTTCGTCTGCCTAGTCCCTCCCCCACGTGTACCGTTGACCTTCCCTTTTCCACTCTATACTTATTATAAACTAGACTCGTGCGGTGCTTAATATGCTATATTACTTGTAAGTTTGTATGTTTTTATGTTATGCATATGTCTTTAATATAACATGTCACAGTTTTTAAAAAATCTCAACAAGTACCCCTAATAACTGGGTGGACTCATGAATACATGTTAAAGAGAACCTTTCACCTCCCCAAACATGTTAAGCTGAGTGCAGCATGTTATAGGAAAGGCTTCACAAACCCTGTCTCACATAAAATTATTTTTCTAACTCCCTCCGTTATTTACATATCGGTGCCGTTATATTTGGCGCCCGATATGTAAATAAGCCAATGAAAAGTCAATGGGGCGTTTCTATCTAACTAAACGGCAAGGGGGCGTGATGTCTCCGCTCTGACACAGTCCAATCAGCTGCGGACAGTGTCACGGCAGTTAGCTCTGTTTTCTCTCCCGCGAGAACACACACAGGCTTGGTGGTTGTGCTGCAGATAGCCGCGCGCACAGCCATTCGCACACACATCGACAGATGTAAGTAGATCTCCTCGTCTCCTTCTTCTCCTCATCTCTGCTTCTTATCCTCGTCTCTGCTTCTTATCCTCGTCTCTGCTTCTCCTCCTCGTCTCTTCTCGTTCCGTGGCGGCAGGAGTGGTGACTTTGATGTGCGAGCGAACGGCCATGCGCGCATGCTTGAGGGAGCGCGCACACTATCTGCAGCACAAACACCAAGTCTGTGTGTGTTCTCGCGGGAGCGAACACAGCACAAGCCGCCCTGACACTGTCCGCAGCTGATTGAACATTGTCAGAGCGGAGACATCACACCCCCTTGCCTTTTAGTTAGTTAGAAATGCCCCATTAACTGTTCAGGGGCTTATTTACATTCGAGCGCCAAATATAACAGCACAAACATGTAAATAACGGAGGGAGTTAGAAAAATAATTTTACGTGAGACAGGGTTTGTGAAGCCTTTCCTATAACATGCTGCACTCAGCTGCATATGTTTGGGGAGGTGAAAGGTTCTCTTTAAAGGGAAACTGTTGAAGACATTATTGATTAGAGAGTCCTCAAACTACCTAAAAGGGTTTTCTGAGATATTACAGTACCAGTGCCTGGTGCTGCAGCTCAGTCTATTCAAGTGAACTGGCTAAGCTGCAGTAAACACAGCCAAATTGACACCGCTGTGCCGGGTAGTGCAGTAAAGGGGCTGCAACGCTTCAGCGAGCTGCGCTGCCCCTTCATGGGCCATCAATGTGATACCCCAGAAAACCTGTTTAATTAACTATAGTCTGGTGCTATTGTCTTTTAAGTTGTGGCCCACACTGGTTGAGCGCATGGGAGATGATGGCAAGGTGTCTGCTACTCCCTAGATCTGGAATGAAGATAACTTGGTATTTCCTTTTTTTTAATGTGCATTCAGAGACGACAAGGCAAGAATCCAGCTGGAGATTTAGTTTTTCCTGACAGAGTTTCTCTTTAATATTTAAACATCCTCATGTCAGAAAATATTCTCTAGATAATAATGTTACTTTCAGATCATTTACAAGGCTATACACGTAGCATATAGTGGTTCTCAATGTCCTCAGTGTTCAGGCTAACTCAAGTTCTATTTCCTATACCCCTAATATGTTTATTTCCTTGAATTATAATTTTGCAAGATAGAGTTGTAGGGAGTTTTTGACTCATGACAGTCACAAACAACCGGTTGGTTTGGGGCAATTTATTAAAAGGGAATGCTAAGGGCAGCCAACACAGAGAACAGACGGTACATGAAAAGCCTATATACCGTATGTCATTATGATATGGACCTTCATTCATAGAGACTAAGACATGAAAAGAAATGAGTCATAATGCCAGACATATACAATGACCTCTCTGCAAGTGATAGGAAAGAATGTCCAACAATTCCATTCTCATTATGAGAACACATTCCCATCTTCTTGTCACACTTTTCGCTGTGTCCGACTAGTTCTTCTTAAAATGGAAACAGCTTTTACCGTGCTGAATATGAATCAGCATTTCTGTTTATAGTATAAAGTAATCTTTCTAATCATTTCTACTTTCCCTCAATAATGCAGTATGGTATGTTTCATACAGTCTGCCTACCTATTTTATTTTAGCTTTTAAAGATTATATACACCTCAAGAGGATTAAAAAACAAATTTAAACAACTTTTAAATTAACTTTTGTTAAAAATTTGTTTTACTTTTTAAGATAAAGCTTCTATGTATCCTGTAACTGACAGCCACAGCTTTGACAGAATGATACAGGTTCTATGTATACAGGATAAATAGAAGCTGTATCTTAAAAAGTAAACATTTACTATTACTATTATTATTGTTATTATTTTTTTTTAGTCTAAAATCACATAAACCATTAAAAGATTTAAAAAAAAAAAACTTTCATAGGTGTTCATAGCCTTTAACTTAAAGAGGCTCTGTCACCAGATTTTGCAACCCCTATCTGCTATTGCAGCAGATCGGCGCTGCAATGTAGATTACAGTAACGTTTTTATTTTTAAAAAACGAGCATTTTTGGCCAAGTTATGACCATTTTCGTATTTATGCAAATGAGGCTTGCAAAAGTACAACTGGGCGTGTTGAAAAGTAAAAGTACAACTGGGCGTGTATTGTGTGCGTACATCGGGGCGTGTTTACTACTTTTACTAGCTGGGCTTTCCGAAGAGAAGTATCATCCACTTCTCTTCAGAACGCCCAGCTTCTGGCAGTGCAGATCTGTGACGTCACTCACAGGTCCTGCATCGTGTCGGCACCAGAGGCTACAGTTGATTCTGCAGCAGCATCAGTGTTTGCAGGTAAGTAGCTACATCGACAGGGTGATTGCTGGTAGGTCCCGGTGGGGGGGGGGGCAGCGGGAGCAACTTGCATCCCCATGCCCAGCCAGAGTTCCAGGGTGATTGCTGGTAGGTCCCGGTGGGGGGGCAGCGGGAGCAACTTGCATCCCCATGCCCGGCCAGAGTTCCAGGGCCAGAGTGTGACGGCAGGCAGCATAGGCCGGGGCAAAGTTCCAGGGCCAGAGTGTGACGGCAGGCAGTATAGGCCGGGGCACAGTTCCAGGGCCAGAGTGTGACGGCAGGCAGCGTAGGCCGGGGCAGAGTTCCAGGGCGGTGGGGAGAGGACTAGGCCTCAATCTAAGGAGATCCATTTGGTGACCAAGCAGCAGTGAAAATAAAAAGGCCCAAATGTCAAAGAATGACATTTCTGCTACTGAAAGTGAAACATTTGAAAGTGAACCATTTAAAATCAAGTTAAAGTGGGGTATGTTCAAAAAATGTCAGAGGCGGTAATGAGCAGCAGAGGCAGGCCGGGGCAGAGTTCCAGGTGCCTGGAGTGTGAAGGCAGCACAGGCCTGGGCAGAGTTCCAGGGCCAGAGTGTGACGGCAGGCAGCGTAGGCCGGGGCAGAGTTCCAGGGTGGTGGGGAGAGGACTAGGCCTCAATTTAAGGAGATCCATTTGTTGACCAAGCAGCAGTGCAAATAAAAAGGCCCAAATGTCAAAGAATGACATTTCTGATACTGAAAGTGAAACATTTGAAATCAAGTTAAAGTGGGGTATGTTCAAAAATGTCAGAGGCGGTGGTGAGCAGCAGAGGCAGGCCGGGGCAGAGTTCCAGGGCCAGGGGTGTGACGGCAGGCAGCGTAGGCCGGGGCAGAGTTCCAGGGCGGTGGGGAGAGGACTAGGCCTCGAGATATGGAGATCCATTTGGTGACCAAGCAGCAGTGAAAATAAAAAGGCCCAAATGTCAAAGAATGGCATTTCTGATACTGAAAGTGAAACATTTAAATCAAGTTAAATTGGGGTATGTTCACAAATGTCAGAGGTGGTGGTGAGCAGCAGAGGCAGGCCGGGGCAGAGTTCCAGGGCTAGGAGTGTGACGGCAGGCAGCGTAGGCCGGGTCAGAGTTCCAGGGCGGTGGGTGAGAGGACTAGGCCTCGAGATATGGAGATCCATTTGGTGACCAAGCAGCAGTGAAAATAAAAAGGCCCAAATGTCAAAGAATGACATTTCTGATACTGAAAGTGAAACATTTAAAATCAAGTTAAAGTGGGGTATGTTCAAAAAATGTCAGAGGCGGTAATGAGCAGCAGAGGCAGGCCGGGGCAGAGTTCCAGGGCCAGGAGTGTGAAGGCAGCACAGGCCGGGGCAGAGTTCCAGGGCCAGGGGTGTGACGGCAGGCAGCGTAGGCCGGGGCAGAGTTCCAGGGCGGTGGGGAGAGGACTAGGCCTCAATCTAAGGAGATCCATTTGGTGACCAAGCGGCAGTGAAAATAAAAAGGCCCAAGTGTCAAAGAATGACATTTCTGCTACTGAAAGTGAAACATTTGAAAGTGAACCATTTAAAATCAAGTTAAAGTGGGGTATGTTCACAAATGTCAGAGGCGGTGGTGAGCAGCAGAGGCAGGCCGGGGCACAGTTCCAGGGCCAGGGTGTGACGGCAGGCAGCGTAGGCCGCGTCAGAGTTCCAGGGCGGTGGGTGAGAGGACTAGGCCTCAATCTAAGGAGATCCATTTGGTGACCAAGCAGCAGTGAAAATAAAAAGGCCCAAATGTCAAAGAATGACATTTCTGCTACTGAAAGTGAAACATTTGAAAGTGAACCATTTAAAATCAAGTTAAAGTGGGGTATGTTCAAAAATGTCAGAGGTGGTGGTGAGCAGCAGAGGCAGGCCGGGGCAGAGTTCCAGGGCCAGGGGTGTGACGGCAGGCAGCGTAGGCCGGGGCAGAGTTCCAGGGCGGTGGGTGAGAGGACTAGGCCTCAATTTAAGGAGATCCATTTGGTGACCAAGCAGCAGTGCAAATAAAAAGGCCCAAATGTCAAAGAATGACATTTCTGATACTGAAAGTGAACCATTTAAAATCAAGTTAAAGTGGGGTATGTTCAAAAATGTCAGAGGCGGTGGTGAGCAGCAGAGGCAGGCCGGGCCAGAGTTCCAGGGCCAGGGGTGTGACGGCAGGCAGCGTAGGCCGGGGCAGAGTTCCAGGGCGGTGGGGAGAGGACTAGGCCTCAATCTAAGGAGATCCATTTGGTGACCAAACAGCAGAGAAAATAAAAAGGCCCAAATGTCAAAGAATGACACTTTTAATACTGAAAGTGAAACATTTGAAAGTGAACCATTAAAAATCACGTTAAAGTGGGGTATGTTCACAAATGTCAGAGATGGTGGTGAACAGCAGGGGCAGGCCGGGGCAGAGTTCCAGGGCCAGGAGTGTGATGGCAGCACAGGCCGGGGCAGAGTTCCAGGGCCAGGGGTGTGACGGCAGGCAGCGTAGGCCGGGGCAGAGTTCCAGGGCGGTGGGGAGAGGACTAGGCCTCAATCTAAGGAGATCCATTTGGTGACCAAGCGGCAGTGAAAATAAAAAGGCCCAAGTGTCAAAGAATGACATTTCTGCTACTGAAAGTGAAACATTTGAAAGTGAACCATTTAAAATCAAGTTAAAGTGGGGTATGTTCACAAATGTCAGAGGCGGTGGTGAGCAGCAGAGGCAGGCCGGGGCACAGTTCCAGGGCCAGGGTGTGACGGCAGGCAGCGTAGGCTGGGTCAGAGTTCCAGGGCGGTGGGTGAGAGGACTAGGCCTCAATCTAAGGAGATCCATTTGGTGACCAAGCAGCAGTGAAAATAAAAAGGCCCAAATGTCAAAGAATGACATTTCTGCTACTGAAAGTGAAACATTTGAAAGTGAACCATTTAAAATCAAGTCAAAGTGGGGTACGTTCAAAAATGTCAGAGGCGGTAATGAGCAGCAGAGGCAGGCCGGGGCACAGTTCCAGGGCCAGAGTGTGACACTGTCCGCCGATAGATAACCCTTTGCACATTATCGTCGTCATCATTATCAGCAGCAGTTGCTGTCAGCCAGCTCCAGAGTGTATGAGCGGCGTGTGCTGCCCATTGCAGCCCGGGGTAGAGGAGCCGTGTGCAAGCTGTGCATGCCCGGGGGCAACAGTGTATGAGCTCCACAGCGCCAGCGGGGGGGGGGGGGGGGTCCCACTATGTCCCAAGCCGCCTGACATGTACTTCCGGTCGGCTAGGAGGTGGCATGTCAGCTGGGCTATCAGCCAGCTCCAGCGTTTATGAGCGGCGTGTGCCTGCACCCGTGGGGGGGATAGAGGAGCCATGGGGAAGCTGTGCAAGACCGGGAGCAGCCGTGTACGAGCTCCGCAGCGCCCGCTGTGGACTTCCAGGGCAAGAGCGGTATGAGCGGCCACCTCATGCCGACCTCCTGGAAGTCCCCGTCGGCCTCGCTCGCGGGTCGGTCCCGCTGTTTTTTTTACCTTCTTAATAAAAAAATCTTTTTTTTTTTATGGTACTTTCGGAAGCCTCAAGCCCACCTGCAGTTGCACGAGCAAGGACACCTCGGCGACTCCTTCCGAAAGCGGCCGGGAGCCAGTTCCGAGTATGAGCGGCGTGTGCCTGCCTATGGCACCCGTGGGGGGATAGAGGGGCCTCGTGGGAGCTTGTGCATGCCGGCAGCTTCCTTGTGGGAGCTCCGCAGCGCCCGCGGCGAGTCCCGTTGTGTCCAGCCGGCTGACAAGCACTTCCGGTCCGCGAAGGATGCATGACAGCGGCGGTGTGCCCGCTCCGAGTATGAGCGGCGTGTGCCTGCCTATGGCATCCTTGGGGGGATAGAGGAGCCATGGGGAAGCCGTGCCAGCCCGGTTGCAGCCGTGTACGAGCTCCGCAGCGCCGGCGGCGGAGTTTCAGGGCTTCAGCGGTATGCACGGCCAACTCATGCCGACCTCCTGGAACTCCCCGTCGGCTTCGCTCGCGGGTCGGTCCCGCTGATTTTTCTACCTTCATAATAAAAAAATCTTTTTTTTTTTATGGCATTTTCGGAAGCCTCAAGCCCACCTGGAGTTGCACGAGCAAGGCCACCTCGGCGTCTCCTTCCGAAAGCGGCCGGGAGCCAGTTCCGAGTATGAGCGGCGTGTGCCTGCCTATGGCACCTGTGGGGGGATAGAGGGGCCCCGTGGGAGCTTGTGCATGCCGGCAGCTTCCTTGTGGGAGCTCCGCAGCGCCCGCGGCGAGTCCCGTTGTGTCCAGCCGGCTGACAAGCACTTCCGGTCCGCGAAGGATGCATGACAGCGGCGGTGTGCCCGCTCCGGGTATGAGCGGCGTGTGCCTGCCTATGGCATCCTTGGGGGGATAGAGGAGCCATGGGGAAGCCGTGCCAGCCCGGTTGCAGCCGTGTACGAGCTCCGCAGCGCCGGCGGCGGAGTTTCAGGGCTTCAGTGGTATGCACGGCCAACTCATGCCGACCTCCTGGAACTCCCCGTCGGCTTCGCTCGCGGGTCGGTCCCGCTGATTTTTCTACCTTCATAATAAAAAAATCTTTTTTTTTTTATGGCATTTTCGGAAGCCTCAAGCCCACCTGGAGTTGCACGAGCAAGGCCACCTCGGCGTCTCCTTCCGAAAGCGGCCGGGAGCCAGTTCCGAGTATGAGCGGCGTGTGCCTGCCTATGGCACCCGTGGGGGGATAGAGGGGCCTCGTGGGAGCTTGTGCATGCCGGCAGCTTCCTTGTGGGAGCTCCGCAGCGCCCGCAGCGAGTCCCGTTGTGTCCAGCCGGCTGACAAGCACTTCCGGTCCGCGAAGGATGCATGACAGCGGCGGTGTGCCCGCTCCGAGTATGAGCGGCGTGTGCCTGCCTATGGCATCCTTGGGGGGATAGAGGAGCCATGGGGAAGCCGTGCCAGCCCGGTTGCAGCCGTGTACGAGCTCCGCAGCGCCGGCGGCGGAGTTTCAGGGCTTCAGCGGTATGCACGGCCAACTCATGCCGACCTCCTGGAACTCCCCGTCGGCTTCGCTCGCGGGTCGGTCCCGCTGATTTTTCTACCTTCATAATAAAAAAATCTTTTTTTTTTTATGGCATTTTCGGAAGCCTCAAGCCCACCTGGAGTTGCACGAGCAAGGCCACCTCGGCGTCTCCTTCCGAAAGCGGCCGGGAGCCAGTTCCGAGTATGAGCGGCGTGTGCCTGCCTATGGCACCTGTGGGGGGATAGAGGGGCCCCGTGGGAGCTTGTGCATGCCGGCAGCTTCCTTGTGGGAGCTCCGCAGCGCCCGCGGCGAGTCCCGTTGTGTCCAGCCGGCTGACAAGCACTTCCGGTCCGCGAAGGATGCATGACAGCGGCGGTGTGCCCGCTCCGGGTATGAGCGGCGTGTGCCTGCCTATGGCATCCTTGGGGGGATAGAGGAGCCATGGGGAAGCCGTGCCAGCCCGGTTGCAGCCGTGTACGAGCTCCGCAGCGCCGGCGGCGGAGTTTCAGGGCTTCAGCGGTATGCACGGCCAACTCATGCCGACCTCCTGGAACTCCCCGTCGGCTTCGCTCGCGGGTCGGTCCCGCTGATTTTTCTACCTTCATAATAAAAAAATCTTTTTTTTTTTATGGCATTTTCGGAAGCCTCAAGCCCACCTGGAGTTGCACGAGCAAGGCCACCTCGGCGTCTCCTTCCGAAAGCGGCCGGGAGCCAGTTCCGAGTATGAGCGGCGTGTGCCTGCCTATGGCACCTGTGGGGGGATAGAGGGGCCCCGTGGGAGCTTGTGCATGCCGGCAGCTTCCTTGTGGGAGCTCCGCAGCGCCCGCGGCGAGTCCCGTTGTGTCCAGCCGGCTGACAAGCACTTCCGGTCCGCGAAGGATGCATGACAGCGGCGGTGTGCCCGCTCCGGGTATGAGCGGCGTGTGCCTGCCTATGGCATCCTTGGGGGGATAGAGGAGCCATGGGGAAGCCGTGCCAGCCCGGTTGCAGCCGTGTACGAGCTCCGCAGCGCCGGCGGCGGAGTTTCAGGGCTTCAGTGGTATGCACGGCCAACTCATGCCGACCTCCTGGAACTCCCCGTCGGCTTCGCTCGCGGGTCGGTCCCGCTGATTTTTCTACCTTCATAATAAAAAAATCTTTTTTTTTTTATGCCATTTTCGGAAGCCTCAAGCCCACCTGGAGTTGCACGAGCAAGGCCACCTCGGCGTCTCCTTCCGAAAGCGGCCGGGAGCCAGTTCCGAGTATGAGCGGCGTGTGCCTGCCTTTTGCACCCGTGGGGGAATAGAGGAGCCATGGGGAAGCTGTGCATGCCCAAGCTTCAAACTGTCACCATGTCAACAGACATGGTGACAGCGTCCCGATCGCAAAGCAGGATTCAAACAGGACCAATCAGAGTGGTCCCTGTGCCGGAAACGAGCTGTGATTGGTCAGTACTGACAGGCCAATCACAGCGCAGGAGCAGTGGTGCCTGCCTATTGCACCCGTGGGGGGAATAGAGGAGCCATGGGGAAGCTGTGCATGCCCAAGCTTCAAACTGTCACCATGTCAACAGACATGGTGACAGTGTCCCGATCGCAAAGCAGGATTCAAACAGGACCAATCAGAGTGGTCCCTGTGCCGGAAACGAGCTGTGATTGGTCAGTACTGACAGGCCAATCACAGCGCAGGAGCAGTGGTTTGCCGGCATCTCCGTCTCTGACAAGCTCTTTCCTGTCAGAGAGCTTGTGAGAGACGGAGACAGGAATAAATACAGTGCGTAAGTTAAAAAAAACCAGCGATCTGCCGCTTTTCTGCCCTTTTGTGCCCACTAACCTGTTTTTAGTTAGTTAGGTAGCACAAGTTTTTCAGTATGGCCAAAAGAGTCTTTTCAGCCGAGGAAGCATCTGCAATGCTGTGTTCCGACACGGACAGCGCAAGTGAAGGTGAGGAGCAGTTCGTGCTTCCATCTTCCTCTGCATCCAGTGACTCTGAATCTGCACCCCCCAGTCGGCGCAGAAGAGCCGTAGTTCCTGATCTGCCTGAGCTGACCTGGGAAGCTGCAGAGAATTATACCCCCCAGGTGCCTGAGTTTACAGCCCGCTCAGGCATTCAAATTGAAATGACGGGTTTCAGCCCCATTGATTATTTTAACCTTTTTTTTTCAGACTCCCTTTTAGCGTTAATGGTCCAGCAGACCAACATCTATGCGGAACAATTTATCGCCCAGAACCCTGACTCTTATTATGGGAGAAGCCAAAATTGGACCCCCACAAACCTAGTGGAATTGCGGAAGTTTTGGGGCATATTTTTAAGTTTTGGCCTAATAAAAAAGCCTAGGATTAGAGACTATTGGTCCCTTGATATTTTATATAACACCCCCATTTACCGCACAGTAATGACAAGGAAGCGCTTCGAAGCCATCCTGAAATTCCTTCATTACAATGATAATAGCCAGTGCCCACCCCCACAGGACCCAAATTTTGATAGGCTATATAAAATACGACCATTGATTGCCCACTACTCCCAAATTTTTTCCCACATTTATACCCCACAGCAAAATATTTCGGTAGATGAATCCCTAGTCAGCTTCAAGGGTAGACTGCACTTCAGGCAGTATCTACCCAATAAAAGAGCCCGGTACGGCATAAAGCTCTACAAGCTGTGCGAAAGTGCCACCGGTTACACCTACTCCTTTAGGGTCTATGAGGGAAAAGACTCCCATATAGATCCCCCAGAATGCCCCCGTTTCCTTGGAATTAGTGGAAAGATCGTATGGGATCTTATCCATCCTTTACTTGGGAAAGGCTATCATCTTTATCTGGACAACTTTTATAACAGTGTCCCCTTAGTAAAAGTTCTCTTGTCCAGATCCACCTTGGCATGCGGAACAATCCGCAAAAATAAGAAGGGCCTCCCCAAAACATTGCTGGGTCAGATCCTAAAATTAGGAGAGAGCAAAGCTTTCTGCTGCGACAATCTGCTCCTCCTAAAGTATAAGGATAAAAGGGACGTCCTTATACTGACCAGCATACACGACAGCAGATGCAGCCTAGTTCCTGTACGTGGATCCACTTCCCAAGTCCCAAAACCATATTGTGTACAGGAGTACAACAAGTATATGGGTGGCGTTGACCTGTCCGACCAGGTTATAAAACCATACAACGCCATGCGCAAGACCAGAGTATGGTATAAGAAGCTGTCTGTGCATCTTACACAGATGGCTTTATACAACGCCTTTGTCCTCTATAGATATGCCAGCAGTGGAGGTACATTCCTGCAATTTCAGGAAAAGGTCATAAAGTCCCTGATGTTTGGTAACCAGGAAGGAGAGGGCAGTTCATCTGGCTCTTCCGTCAGTAGGATAATTCCCGGCCAGCATTTCCCGACAGAAATCCCCCCCACTGAAAAAAAAAAGAAGCCCCAAAAAAAATGCCGTGTGTGTGCCAAGCGAGGCATTCGTAAGGACACCACATACCATTGTGAGACATGTCCCACAAATCCCGGCCTGTGCATGAACCAATGTTTCAAAATATATCATACCTCCTTGGATTTTTAATTTATTTATTCATTATTCACCTTTTCTGTCTCCCATACTGGCCATGACCAATTATTAATTTTTCTACTGACCAGCCCCATTTAAAATTTGATCATTTAAAAATTGTAAAAAAAAAACACCTAAAACAAAACTAAAAATTCTCAGTATACCCCTAGATAATTTCCTCAATGGGTGTAGTTTCCGAAATGGGGTCACTTGTGGGGGGTTTCCACTGTTTAGTCCCCTCAGGGGCTTTGTAAATGTGACAAGGCCTCTCAAACCATTCCTGCTAAATGTGATCTCCCAAAGCCAAATGGCACTCCATCCCTTCTAAGCCATGCCCTGTGTTCAAATATCCGTTTATTACCACATGTGGGGTATTGTTTTACTCGGGAGACATTGCTTTACAAATTTTACGGTGCTTTTTCTCCTTCAGTCCTTGTGGAAATGAGAAAAAAAATGGCTAAACCTAAATTTTCTTTGAATAAATGTTGATTTTAATTTTCACGGCCTACTTCCAATAAATTCTGTAAAAAACCTGTGCGGTCAAAATGCTCACCATACCCCTAGATAATTTCCTTGAGGTGTCTAGTTTCCCAGATGGGGTCACTTTTGGGGGATTTGTACTGTTTTGTCACTGCAAGAGCCCTTCTAACAAAATAAGGCCCCAAAATCCACTAGGTGTTCCTTTGCTTCTGAGGCCTGTGCTTCATTCCAGTAGCACGCTACGACCACATGTGGGATATTTCCTAAAACTGCAGAGACTGGGCAACAAATATTGAGTTGAATTTCTCTGCTAAAACCTTCTGTGTAATAAAAAAAATAGTATTAAAAATTTATTTCTGCCAATAAATATGAAATTTGTAAATTCCACCTCTACTTTGCTTTAATTCCTGTGAAATGTGTAAAGGGTTAAGACATTTTCTAAATGCTGTTTTGAATACTTTGAGGGGTGAAGTTTTTAAAATGGGGTGACTTTTTGGGGGTTTCTAATATATAAGGCCCTCAAAGCCACTTCACAACTGAACTGGCCCCTGTAAAAATGGCCTTTTGACATTTTCTTGAAAATGTGAGAAATTGCTGCTAAAGTTGTAGGCCTTGTGATGTCATAGAAAAATAAAAGGATGTTCAAAAAACGATGCCAATCTAAAGTAGACATATGGGTGATGTTAATTAGCAACCATTTTGTATGGTATAACTGCCTGTCTTACAAGCAGATACATTTAAATTGAGAAAAATGCTAATTTTTGCAATTTTTCGCTAATTTTCGGTGTTATTCACAATTAAATATAGAACATATCGAGCAAATTTTGCTAGTAACTTAAAGTGCAATGTGTCACGAGAAAACAATCTCAGAATCGCTTGGATAGGTGAAAGCATTCCAGAGTTATTACCACATAAAGTGAACATGTCAGATTTGAAAAATGAGGCTCTGTCAGGAAGGTCAAAAGTGGCTAGGGCGGGAAGGGGTTAACCTAGTTCGGTCCCCACCGTTACAGTCGGATGTCAGCTGTAAGATACAGCTGAGATCCGGTGATGATGGCACCGACTCAGCTTCTGAGCCGGTGCCAAATATTGTACGGCATTTTGCGGGAAGTCAATGCTTTCCAGGACGTACATATACGTCCAATGGCGGGAAGGGGTTAATAGACACGTTGATAAACTGCTGCCAGACAACTTTGGCACCACTTATCTCCTCAGGAAAAAAAATAATAAAATGGGTTAAAATCCACCCAACTTCAATTCCAGCCAGGGGTAGGGAGGCACCAGAGGATAGACGGCCTGCCTCATACACAATAGATTGGTGATGGATCACATAGAAATCCTTCTGATTCATACAGATACACTAATATATAATGTGTTTGGCCAGCTTAGAAAACATTGGAGAAGATTTAGCAATGCAATGTCAGTTTTGTAAAAAAAAAGGAAACATCAATGACTTTATTCTTATTAGTATGGATGCAGAGATGGCAAGTTGTGGATAGTTATTTTTTTATGTAATTTCTTAGAATTTTAAGCATTTATACTTTGCTCCTTTCTAGGTTCATTGAACGGATTATCCGGGTTATTAAAATTGATAGCCTATCCTAAGAATAGGCCATCAATATCCGTGGGGGTCTGAATTTCGGCACCCTCGTCGTTCAGCTGTTTGAAGGCCCGTACCAGCGCCACAGCCTCTTTAATGTTTGCATGGTTCTTCTCGCTTTACGTACTTGCACGCGCCGTTACATTTGTACTGGCTGTGCAAGGTATTTCACCACTTTCCCATTCAAGTGAAGAGGCTGCGGCACTCGAACAAGCCCATTCAAACAGCTGACAATTGTACCACCACCGATTTAATATTGATGTCCTAGTTATTAAATTTCAAGTACTCGGATACAGGGCCGGCGTCAGCAGCTGGCAAACCCGGGCAAGTGCGGGGCCCACGCTACTTGGGGGGCCCACTCGGTCGCTGCCGTCGTTAAGGCATCACTGTCCATATATGGACAGTGATGTAAGAAGGGGAGGAGTCCCAGGCAGAGCGCTAGCGGTTCTGATCCGAGACTCCGTCTCTGGGAAAGCCCCTGACATCGCTTCCAGACCCAGAGCAGTGTCCCAGCCTGACCGCGCTGGTCCCGCCACCAACTGAGCCTGCGTCCGCATATTGAGTTGAATGCTGGAGCCTCGGCACAGGCTGCAGCTCGGCACAGGCAGGCGCGATGTAGTGACGTCACTACGTCGCGCCTGTCTGCGATGAGTCACTCACAGCACAGTGCAGAGGAGGAGAAGGATCCTCCACACGTCGTGGGAATGGGTAGGTAAGTAATTATGTTATTATTTTTCTATTAGATGCATATGGGGGCATTATACTAGGTATGGGAGGGGGGTCCTATTGTAGCTACTGAGGGGGCATTATACTTTATGGGACAGCTGTGGGGGGCATTATACTGTATGTGGCAGCTATGGAGGGCATTATACTGTATGGGGCATTATACTATATGGGACATCTATGGGGACATACTGTATGGGGCAGCTATGGGGGCCATTCTACTGTATGGTGCAGCTATGGGGGGCATTATACTGTATGTTGCAGCTATGGGGGGCATTATACTGTATGGTCCAGCTATGGGGGGAGATTATATGGTATGGGGCAGCTATGGGGGCATTATACGGTATGGGGCAGCAATGGGGGTCATCATACTGTATGGTGCAGCTATGGGGGGCATTATACTGTGTGGTGCAGCTATGGGGGGCATTATACTGAATGGTGCAGCTATGGGGGGCATTATACTGTATGGGGCAGCTATGGGGGCATTATACTGTATGTTGCAGCTATGGGGGGCATTATACTGTATGGTGCAGCTATGGGGGCATTATACTGTATGGTGCAGCTATGGGGGGCATTATACTGTATGGTGCAGCCATGGGGGGCATTATACCGTATGGTTCAGCTATGGGGGGCATTATACGGTATGGTGCAGCTATGGGGGACATTATACGGTATGGGGCAGCTATGGGGGGCATTATACTGTGTGGGGCAGCTACGGGGAGTATTATACTGTGGTGGTCAGCTATGGGGGGCATTATACTGTGTGGGGGGCTGCTATGAGGGCATTATACTGTGTGGTGGGCAGCTATGGGGGCATTATACTGTGGGGGGGCAGCTATAGGGAGCATTATACTGTGGTGGTCAGCAATGGGGGGCATTGTACTGTGTGGGGGGCAGCTATGGGGTCATTATACTGTGGGGGCATTCATGGGGTCTGTCGGGCAAGGCAGCTGGGCATAGGCGTGCGTGGAGGTCTGGTGGTGTTGGAAAGGAGTAGGTTGGCCTATGCTGAATTCTTGCACCAAGGCCCATGAGCCTTTAGCTACGCCACTCCCACGCAGAGTGCTAGTAGTGCTCTGCACGGGACTATGGATCTGGGGTTGCCCCTGACAACACTGTTCATACATAGACCGTGACGTCGGGGGCTGTGTGGCACTACCTGGGAGGGGGGGTTATGTGGCACTAGCTACAGAGGGCACTAAATTTATGGGGGTACAAACTGGGGGCCTAACATCTTTATGGGGGCATAAACAGAGCCTAACGTTTATATGGGGGCACAAAGTGATGATTTTTTGCATTTTACTGCTGCCGTGAGTTCCCCCGCAAAGGGGCCCACTACAGTGAAGGAAATAAGTATTTGATCCCTTGCTGATTTTGTACGTTTACCCACTGTCAAAGACATGAACAGTCTAGAATTTTTAGGCTAGGTTGATTTTACCAGTGAGAGATAGATTATATTAAAAAAAAAAAAAAGAAAATCACATTGTCAAAATTATATATATTTATTTGCATTGTGCACAGAGAAATAAGTATTTGATCCCTTTGGCAAACAAGACTTAATACTTGGTGGCAAAACCCTTGTTGGCAAGCACAGCAGTCAGACGTTTTTAGTAGTTGATGATGAGGTTTGCACACATGTTAGATGGCATTTTGGCCCACTCCTCTTTGCAGATCATCTGTAAATCATTAAGATTTCGAGGCTGTCACTTGGCAACTCGGATCTTCAGCTCCGTCCATAAGTTTTTGATGGGATTAAGGTCTGGAGACTGGCTAGGCCACTCCATGACCTTAATGTGTTTCTTTTTGAGCCACTCCTTTGTTGCCTTGGCTCTATGTTTCGAGTCATTGTCGTGCTGGAAGACCCAGCCACGAGCCATTTTTAATGTCCTGGTGGAGGGAAGGAGGTTGTCACTCAGGATTTGACGGTACATGGCTCCATCCATTCTCCCATTGATGCGGTGAAGTAGTCCTGTGCCCTTAGCAGAGAAACACCCCCAAAACATAATGTTTCCACCTCCATGCTTGACAGTGGGGACGGTGTTCTTTGGGTCATAGGCAGCATTTCTCTTCCTCCAAACACGGCGAGTTGAGTTAATGCCAAAGAGCTCAATTTTAGTCTCATCTGACCACAGCACCTTCTCCCAATCGCTCTCAGAATCATCCAGATGTTCATTTGCAAACTTCAGACGGGCCTGTACATGTGCCTTCTTGAGCAGGGGGACCTTGCGGGCACTGCAGGATTTTAATCCATTACGGCGTAATGTGTTACCAATGGTTTTCTTGGTGACTGTGGTCCCAGCTGCCTTGAGATCATTTACAAGTTCCCCCCGTGTAGTTTTCGGCTGAGCTCTCACCTTCCTCAGGATCAAGGATACCCCACGAGGTGAGATTTTGCATGGAGCCCCAGATCGATGTCGATTGACAGTCATTTTGTATGTCTTCCATTTTCTTACTATTGCACCAACAGTTGTCTCCTTCTCACCCAGCGTCTTACTTATGGTTTTGTAGCCAATTCCAGCCTTGTGCAGGTCTATGATCTTGTCCCTGACATCCTTAGAAAGCTCTTTGGTCTTGCCCATGTTGTAGAGGTTAGAGTCAGACTGATTAATTGAGTCTGTGGACAGGAGTCTTTTATACAGGTGACCATTTAAGACAGCTGTCTTTAATGCAGGCACCAAGTTGATTTGGAGCGTGTAACTGGTCTGGAGGAGGCTGAACCCTTAATGTTTGGTAGGGGATCAAATCCTTATTTCTCTGTGCACAATGCAAATAAATATATATAATTTTGACTATGTGATTTTCTTTTTTTTTTTTTATATATAATCTATCTCTCACTGGTAAAATTAACCTAGCCTAAAAATTCTAGACTGTTCATGACTTTGACAGTGGGCAAACTAACAAAATCAGCAAGGGATCAAATACTTATTTCCTCCACTGTAAGTCTGTGTCGCCCAAGGGTCCACATAAACCTGGCTCGGATAACCCCTTTAATGACTTATGTGTCAGCACAATCTATGGAGGCAGGTAAAACTACCATTTACACCTATACCTCATTCAAGGAACCAGTAGTCTTAATATATCAGGGTATGTCCATAGCACCACTAGAAGAAGCCAGAATGCTGGCGAAATGCGCGTCGGGTGCTTAGCACTTTTAAATGTCTCCTGGTGCAACACATGGCCCTAGTTGCCATTCCTAGGCCGATCGATTGTTAAATCAACTACTATTTCTTACTGCACGACTGACAGCCGTCTGCTGTCTAGTTAACGGCACGGCGTCCTGATAGCGCACCCTGCTGTGTCTCACAAAGCAGCTGGGTGTGTTCCTTTCATCTAGCCACCACGCTCTATCCTGACCGCCGGTGAACTGGCCGTGCGGTCCTGTTATTGATACTACCCCGTTTACCTACGGGAGTAGAGCGTGGCAACTGCCTTGCCGGACTGACTGTCCTGCGGGGTTGCCCTGACATCTCGGCGCCGGAGCCCTTGCCGCTCTGCTCTGAGACTCAGTGTAAAGCTGGGTCTGACTCTGCTGACAGCAGAGTCGCACTTCGGGACGGCGTGTGGATACCGCTTCTCAGCTGACAGCTGAGCGCGGTTACAGCAGGGTTGTCACAGCTGTTCCCCACGCTGCTGCTCTGGTACACAGGGACACCAGAGTGAGGGTACAGTTGCCTGCACACACTTTGCCGTAGCAGTATTATGTGGCAGTGCGATTGGCAACAATTGCCTTGACTTGTTGCACTGTCACAATTTGTAATCATGTTACACAGTACAGCAAGTTTAAATCACCTTCACTGCGCTGTTTTCCAATAGAGACAGCGCAGATACACAAGTGTTTCTGCCATACAGCATAATACTTTATGTGAATCACAGATTAACTGCTGTTGTCTTTTTTATAGACTAATCTGCCGACCTTATTGATAGATAAAATTAAATTGAATACTGTGTAGCTTCCTGCCTGGTGGCATAGAAGTTATTGTTCTCTACATATACATAACTGACAGCAGTACAGTCACACACCGCTCCCCACGCTGTTGCTCTGGCACACAGGGGCACCAGCGTTAGGGTGCAGTCAGCAGGCTTATGTTCACACTGTGCCGTGGTATAGTCGCATGGCAGTGCGATTGTCAATTATTGCCCTGATCTATTGCACTGTCACAACTCTATATTATATCTATCGGCACGGTAGGTCAAAATTATCACAACTGCGCTACCCGATTATACAGACAGCGCAGATGCCCATCTGTGTTTGCTTGACAGCACACTATTCTGTGGTTACCCACGGAGTAGTTATTGCTGTCAGCTTTACAATATAATCCACCGGCTTTGTTGATAACATAAATTTAATTTGACACAGAGTGTAGCTTGCTACCCTGGCAGCACAGAAAATTTGTGCTTCCTACCATAACAATACTGATAACATAACAATCCATCAATTTACCATACATTACATGGCCAAAGGTATGTGAGTTTGGGGGTCACTCACACATACCAGTTTGCACCGTTGGACTTTTAGTGTAATTGTCTATTTTAATGCATAACAATAAAAGTTAAATATTATTAGATCACATAACTCTTTCCCTCTTTCCCCTTCCTCATACATATAGTCTTAATATATCAGCCTCGGACAGTTTATGAAAAGGTCACTTTAACAATAATTTTTTAGTTATTGATTTGGCTAAAGATACCTTTACATTCTACACTCTGCGATAATTACGATATTTTTTTTTCTGGATTAATCATTTACAAAGGGAAATTATTTTGAGCTTATTTCTTTATTAATAAAATATAAATATTTGTGGATAGCTGTGGTCATAGGGTTAGGGGCTGTTCACATCAAATTTATTCGGACTGAAACTAATTTCGGGAAATTTGCTCATCTTTATTAACAACATTTTGGCATAATTAAGATTATTACGATTATTAAGATGATCAAATACAGAAAGGTCCATTAAGTTCAACCAGTTATTTATTTTTAAATGTATTGTGGTGTTGAGATTTGCTGTTTTTTTTTATACTGGTGCATTTGTTCGCCAGGGAGTTAGCACATGAGAAAGCAGGGGAAGTAAAACTGCACAACAAACGGTACTAAATGTCCATTCATAGCATACATAATGCAATACTAGTGAATGCAATAATGTAATGAGGTAACATTCCTGTAAGATCAAAAGGTTAGCACTTGGTCAGTTGTGTCTTTTTTATATCACTTCACATTTTTCTGCTCAGTGTTGCATGCCCTAAAGCAGTCAGAATAGCTTATGTCTAAGTAGTCAGTAAGGGGATGGGTAAATGAGTGAGTAAGATGAGTTTAGAGACTGCACTCTAATTACTATAACTGGTTAAACCCCTTTTTAACATAATTAACCTATTCCTTTTACTATTGTTAGTGTCATTGCTTTGTGCTCAGTGTGAATCTTCTACTGTACCTGTTCTTATAACACCAACCCTTGAGAAGTTTAGGAATCAACCTTGTAAAAGTGGAGATCTGCTCTAATACTTTAATATCTACCATTAAATACAGTGTGTGCCAGTTATTCATCTCTAGAACTAATACAAAACTGTGTATTACAGTGCCAGGGAGTCGATATGTCTGAAATCGCAGAGTCAATGCGCATGACTTTTTTTTAGTGCTTTTCTATTGATGACTATGAAAGATCTTGTGTGGCTACCTAAAGCCCACTTGAGTGCTGGAACGGGTTCAAAAAGTCTATAATAATGTGTCACCGCTTGTGTTTTATTTGTTTTTCATTTACATGATAAGCTAGATACACAGAGATACCCACAGCAAGACAGGTGTCAGCAGTTTGTGTATGTTTATTTCTAGTTATTAATACTGAAGATCATTGTATGACATTGGTAGAGCAGTTAGCTCTGGATTGTATATGTAATTAAAATATTTGGAAAAATTGATGGCCCAGATTGTATGTATCTAATATAATCTGAACCAGAGATGGGTTCAATCATGACTTCCTGATCTGGTGAGGTACAGTAGAGGCCCCATGCACTTGAAAGGGAGCTCTATGATGGCTCTGTACAAAACTGAGCCATAATATGGCCGTGAAGCATAAGGGTATGTTCACACGGCGGGGGTCCGTAACGGCTGAAATTACGGGGATGTTTCAGCCTGAAAACATCCCCGTAATTTCAGCCGTACCGGCATGTGCGGGCGCTTGAACGCCGCGTCAATTACGGCCGTAATTAGCGCTGCTATTCATTGGAGTCAATGAATAGCGGCTCCAATTACGGCCAAAGAAGTGACAGGTCACTTCTTTGACGCGGGCGTCTATGTACGCGCCGTCATTTGACAGCGGCGCGTAAATATACGCCTCGTGTGAACAGACAAACGTCTGCCCATTGCTTTCAATGGGCAGATGTTTGTCAGCGCTATTGAGGCGCTATTTTCAGACGTAATTCGGGGCAAAAACGCCCGAATTACGTCCGTAAATAGGCCGTGTGAACATACCCTAAGGTCTAAAAGTGTGTTGTGTTTATATACAGTAAAAAATTCTTGAACCTTTTTTTGTGGGATATCCTACGAACTGCCACAAAAATGTAATGGTTAACTAGAGTGCAATGCAAATTATTAGAGTGGTTCCAATGTGCCCTTATATTGTGGGAAAGAAATTCACATACATATTTTCAAAGACATTTAGCAAGTCATGTAGTATCCAACTTCTATAAATAAATCTAAAAGCAGAATATATATATTTATATATATATATATATATATATATATATATATATATATATATACAGTGAAGGAAATAAGTATTTGATCCCTTGCTGATTTTGTAAGTTTGCCCACTGTCAAAGACATGAACAGTCTAGAATTTTTAGGTTAGGTTAATTTTACCAGTGAGAGGTAGATTATATAAAAAAAAAAGAAATTCACATAGTCAAAATTATATATATTTATTTGCATTGTGCACAGAGAAATAAGTATTTGATCCCCTACCAACCGTTAAGAGTTCAACCTTCTCCAGACCAGTTACACGCTCCAAATCAACTTGGTGCCTGCATTAAAGATAGCTGTCTTAAATGGTCACCTGTATAAAAGACTCCTGTCCACAGACTCAATTAATCAGTCTGACTCTAACCTCTACAACATGGGCAAGACCAAAGAGCTTTCTAAGGATGTCAGGGACAAGATCATAGACCTGCACAAGGCTGGAATGGGCTACAAAACCATAAGTAAGACGCTGGGTGAGAAGGAGACAACTGTTGGTGCAATAGTAAGAAAATGGAAGACATACAAAATGACTGTCAATCGACATCGATCTGGGGCTCCATGCAAAATCTCACCTCGTGGGGTATCCTTGATCCTGAGGAAGGTGAGAGCTCAGCCGAAAACTACATGGGGGGAACTTGTTAATGATCTCAAGGCAGCTGGGACCACAGTCACCAAGAAAACCATTGGTAACACATTACGCCGTAATGGATTCAAATCCTGCAGTGCCCGCAAGGTCCCCCTGCTCAGGAAGGCACATGTACAGGCCCGTCTGAAGTTTGCAAATGAACATCTGGATGATTCTGAGAGTGATTGGGAGAAGGTGCTGTGGTCAGATGAGACTAAAATTGAGCTCTTTGGCATTAACTCAACTCGCCGTGTTTGGAGGAAGAGAAATGCTGCCTATGACCCAAAGAACACCGTCCCCACTGTCAAGCATGGAGGTGGAAACATTATGTTTTGGGGGTGTTTCTCTGCTAAGGGCACAGGACTACTTCACCGCATCAATGGGAGAATGGATGGAGCCATGTACCGTCAAATCCTGAGTGACAACCTCCTTCCCTCCACCAGGACATTAAAAATGGCTCGTGGCTGGGTCTTCCAGCACGACAATGACTCGAAACATACAGCCAAGGCAACAAAGGAGTGGCACAAAAAGAAGCACATTAAGGTCATGGAGTGGCCTAGCCAGTCTCCAGACGTTAATCCCATTGAAAACTTATGGGGGGAGCTGAAGATCCGAGTTGCCAAGTGACAGCCTCGAAATCTTAATGATTTCCAGATGATCTGCAAAGAGGAGTGGGCCAAAATTCCATCTAACATGTGTGCAAACCTCATCATTAACTACAAAAAACATCTGCCTGCTGTGCTTTCCAACATGGGTTTTGCCATCAAGTATTAAGTCTTGTTTGCCAAAGGGATCAAATACTTCTTTCTCTGTGCACAATGCAAATAAATATATATAATTTTGACAATGTGATTTTCTTTTTTTTTTTTTATATAATCTATCTCTCACTGGTAAAATTAACCTAGCCTAAAAATTCTAGACTGTTCATGTCTTTGACAGTGGGAAAACTTACAAAATCAGCAAGGGATCAAATACTTATTTCCTTCACTGTATATATATATATATATATATATATATATATATATATATATATATATATATGTATATATACTAATCCCCCAAGGATTAGAGTATCATCAAAAAGTTACTTTATTTCAATAATTCACTTCAAAAAGTGAAACTCCTATATTATATAGATTCATTACACGGAGTGATCTATTTCCATCATTTTTCTCTTTTAATGTTGATGATTATGGCTAGCAGTTGATAAAAACCCAAAATGTAGTCTTTCAGAAAATTTGAATATTAAATAAGCCCAATTTCAAAAATGATTTTTAATACCGAAATGTTGGCCTACTGAAAACTATGTGCAGTATATGCACTCAATACTTGGTCGGGGCTCCTTTTGCATGAATTACTGCACCACAGCGGCTTTGCATGGAGGCGATCAGCCTGTGGCACTGCTGAGGTGTTATGGACGCCCAGGTTGCTTTGATAGCGGCCTTCAGCTCGTCTGCATTGTTGGGTCTGGTATCTCTCATCTTCCTCTTGACAATACCCCATAGATTCTCTATGGGGTTTAGGTCAGGCGAATTTGCTGGCCAATCAAGCACAGTGATACTGTGGTTATTAAACCAGGTATTGGTACTTTTGGCAGTGAGGGCAGGTGCCAGTCCTGCTGGAGAATGAAATCAGCATCTCCATAAAGCTTGTCAGCAGAGGGAAACATGAAGTGCTATAAAATTTCCTGGTAGATGGTTGCGTTAACTCTGGACTTGATATAACACAGTGGACCAACACCAGCAGATGACGTGGTTCCCCAAACCATCACTGACTGTGAAAACTTCACACTGGATAGCAAGCAACTTGGATTGAGTGCCTCTCCACTCTTCCTCCGGACTCTGGGACCTTGATTTCCAAATTAAATGCAAAATTGACTTTTATCTGAAAACAGGACTTTGGACCACTGAGTAACAGACCAGTCCTTTTTCTCCTTAACCTTAGGAAAGATGCTTCTGACGTTGTCTCTGGGTCATTAGTGGCTTGACACAAGGAATGCGACAGGTAGCCCATGTCCTGGATATGTCTGTGTGTGGTAGCTATTCAAGTACTGACTCCTGCCGCAGTCCACTCCTTGTGAATTTCCCCCAGATTCTTGAATGGCCTTTTCTTGACAATCCTTTCAAGGCTGCGGTTATCCCTGTTGCTTGTGCACCTTTTTCTACCATACTTTTTCCTTCCTCTCAACTTTCCATTAATATGCTTGGATACAACACTCTGTGAACAGCCAGCTTCTTTAGCAATGTCCTTTTGTGGGTTACCCTCCTTGTGGAGGGGTGTTAATTACAGTCTTCTGGATAACTGTTAAGTCAGCAGCCTTCCCCATGATTGTGTGGCCTACTGAACCAGACTGTTGGACCATTTAAAGGCTTAGGAAACCTTCGAAGGTGGTGTGTGTTGATTAGCTGAATAGTGTGTGACACCATGAGTCTACAATCTTCAACTTTTACCCAATATTATAATTTTCTGAAAGACTAAATTTTGGGTTTTCATTAACTGTTAGCCATAATCATCAACATTAAAAGGAAAAAATGCTGGAAATTGATCACTCTGTGTGTAATGAATCTATATAATATAACAGTTTCACTTGTTGAATTTAATTACTGAAATAAATAAACTTTTTGATGATATTCGAATTAATTAAGAAGGACTAGTATATATATACACTACCGTTCAAAAGTTTAGGGTCACTTAGAAATTTTTGAAAATCAAAGAAAAGCACAGTTTTTTTCAATGAAGATAATATTAAATCAATCAGAAATACACTCTATACATTGTCAATGTGCTAAATGACTATTCTAGCTGCAAACGTCTGGTTTTTAATGCAATATCTACATAGGTGTATAGAGGCCCATTTCCAGCAACCATCACTCCAGTGTTCTAATGGTACATTGGGTTTGCTAACTGTGTTAGAAGGCTAATGGATGATTAGAAAACACTTGAAAACCCTTGTGAAATTATGTTAGCACCGCTGTAAACAGTTTTGCTGTTTAGAGGAGCTATAAAACTGACCTTCCTTTGAGCTAGTTGAGAATCTGGAGCATTACATTTGTGGGTTCGATTAAACTCTCAAAATGGCTAGAAAAGAGAGCTTTCATGTGAAACTCGACAGTCTATTCTTGTTCTTATAAATGAAGGCTATTCCATGCGAGAAATTGCCAAGAAACTGAAGATTTCCTACAACGGTGTGTACTACTCCCTTCAGAGGGCAGTACAATCAGGCTCTAACCAGAGTAGAAAGAGAAGTGGGAGGCCCCGCTGCACAACTGAGCAACAAGACAAGTACATTAGAGTCTCTAGTTTGAGAAATAGACGCCTCACAGGTCCTCAACTGGAAGCTTCAATAATAATAATAATAATCTTTATTTATATAGCGCCAACATATTACGCAGCACTTTACAATTTAGAGGGAACATGAAACAAACAATAGCAGACATTACATAGTGACAAAGTTCATTTACAATTCAAACCTGGGGAGTGAGGACCCTGCTCGCAAGAGCTTATAATCTATGAGGAAATAAGGGAGACACAAAGTGTAACAGTGTTTGTTCTGTACAATGGTCCGGCCATTTTTATACACATGGGGTGGTACACATAAAGCTGCATGAGCCGTACACCAGCCAGTATCCATGTATGACGGACATTAAAGAGGCTCTGTCACCAGATTTTGCAACCCCTATCTGCTATTGCAGCAGATAGGCGCTGCAATGTAGATTACAGTAACGTTTTTATTTTTAAAAAACGAGCATTTTTGGCCAAGTTATGACCATTTTTGTAGTTATGCAAATGAGGCTTGCAAAAGTCCAAGTGGGTGTGTTTAAAAGTAAAAGTCCAAGTGGGCGTGTATTACGTGTGTACATCGGGGCGTTTTTAATACTTTTACTAGCTGGGCTTTCTGACGAGAAGTATCATCCACTTCTCTTCAGAACGCCCAGCTTCTGCCAGATCACGCTGTGACGTCACTCACAGGTCCTGCACTGGCCAATTCAAGGGCTTGTCACCCTCCCAAGCCATGCAGGCGGATATGCTGGATCTCCGAGCTAGGCAGGACCAGCTCCTCGTGGCCGTAGACGCTATGGCGCAGCAGCTAGGGACGCTAGTTGCCTCTATTCCTGCTTCTGTGCAAGTTTCTCAAGCCGACCCTCCTGTTGCTCCTCCTGGCAGTTCCTGTACGGACCCTCGGTTCTTGCTGCCATTGCCCTCTCGGTTCGATGGAGACGCCAGTGCTTGTCGGGGGTTCCTGAACCAATGCCGCATTCATTTAACCCTGCACTCTCGGGCATTTCCGTCAGATGGAGCCAAGATCGCATTTATCATCTCCCTCCTGACCGGCAAGGCCCTGACATGGGCTAACCCTATCTGGGAACGTCAGGGACCCGAGACTTCCAGGAGTTCGCACGAATTTTCCGAACCGTTTTTGAGGAACCAGGACGAGTCTCATCAGCCGCCACCGCCATCTTCAACCTTGGCCAAGAGGACAACTCCGTGGGCGAGTATACTATTCAGTTCCGGACTCTGGCAGGAGAGCTATCCTGGAACAATGAGGCATTTGTGGCATCCTATTGGCATGGCCCGAGATCAAGGACGAACTGCCTGCTCGAGACCTGCCTCCCGCGTTGGACGACTTGATTCTGCTTGCCACTCGGGTTGACATAAGGCTGAGGGAGAGATCCCATGAAGTTCGTCAGAAGCGCCGGCGTCCTAGACTGGCGCCCAACTTTCAGCAACCCCTCTTGCCTGCTTCTATCGCTTTGCCTGAGGTTCCGATGCAAGTTGACCGACTAAAATTATCGGTGTAAAGGATCTGCCAGGCACTACATCTGTGGATACTCCCAGGATTAATCAATCGACACCTGAGGCCGGACCTCTTAGACTGACTCCGGCTCCCACCAATCAGGGTGGCAGGCTCAGGAGTGGGAGAGCCTATCGCGGCCTGGTCAGTCAGAGTTAGCTCCGCCCCCTGTCCATTTATACCTGCCGTTTTCTCGTCCTCATTGCTTGTGATTCTTCCTGGTTTCCTGGCCCCGCTACAGCCTTGCTCCAGCCTGCTACTGCCTTGCTTCAGCCTTGCTACAGCTTCCGCTTATCCTGCTTCGCTCTGACCCCGGCTTGCTTCCTGCTCCTTGCTCTGCGTTCGTAGTCTTCGTGTCATCCTGGTTCTGACTGGCTCGTTGACCACTCTGGTTTCCTCACGGTGTTCCGTGGGTTGCTGCCCCTTCCCTTGCTTGTTCCCTGTTTGTATTCCCTTGCACTTAGTCAGCGTAGGGACCGCCGCCCAGTTGTACCCCATCGCCTAGGGCGGGTCGTTGCAAGTAGGCAGGGACAGGGCGGTGGGTAGATTAGGGCTCACTTTCCCCTTCCCCTTCTTCCTGCCATAACAATCGGTCCAGGAGAAACAGCGCAGGTGCACCGCTGGACTGTGCTTATATTGCGGCCTCGCTGGCCACGTCGTGCGTCTGTGTCCTCACAAGCCAAAAAACCCCAGCGCCTAGGCTTGGTTGGAGAGACAACCCTGGGCGTCAACACATTAAAGCAAGAACTCACCTCCAAACTATTTATTCCTGTAAGCATTATTGCTGGCGAGAGGTCTCATCAGGTCTCCGCATATCTGGACTCCGGCTCTGCAGCCAACTTCATCTGCCAGGATCTTGTGGATCTCCTACAGTTGCCCACTATCCCGCTTGAAAGGCCGTTGATCGTTGCCTCGGTGGATGGACTGCCATTACCAGACCCAGTTGTGTCCATAACCAAGCCATTGAAACTCCAAGTGGGAGCCCTTCATGCTGAGATCATCTCTCTGTTCGTCCTATCCAAGGCCGTCAACCCCGTGCTTTTGGGGTTGCCTTGGCTTCGTCTGCACGCCCCCGTCCTGGATTGGAACTCTGGAGAGGTTCTCCAGTGGGGCCCGAAGTGTCTTGACCGCTGTCTGAGTCACATCCAGTCGCCACAGCCTGCTCCTCTTCAGTCGTTGGCAGGTTTGCCCCTCTGTTTCTCTATGTTCGGCGATGTCTTCAATGAAAAAGGAGGCCGAGACCTTGCCGCCACACCGGGCATATGACTGCCCAATCGACCTGGTTCCGGAATCGTCTCCTCCTCGTGGTAGAGTGTATCCTCTCTCCTTGCCAGAGACCCAGTCCATGTCGGCTTACATCAAGGAGAACCTGGAGAGGGGTTTCATTCGTAAATCTTCATCCCCGGCCGGAGCAGGGTTCTTCTTTGTTAAAAAGAAAGATGGATCATTACGACCTTGTATCGACTACCGAGGCCTAAACCAGATCACGGTGAAGAACAGGTACCCTCTGCCTTTAATTTCGGAACTGTTTGATCGCATACGGGGGGCGAATTTTTTTTCTAAACTGGACCTGCGGGGGGCTTATAATCTGATCCGGATTCGTCGAGGTGACGAGTGGAAGACTGCCTTTAATACTCGTGATGGGCATTACGAATACTTAGTCATGCCCTTCGGCCTGTGTAACGCTCCCGCAGTATTCCAAGAATTTGTCAATGACATTTTTCGTGATCTCCTGTATGTTTGTGTTGTGGTGTATCTCGATGACATTCTGATTTTTTCCCCAGACCCAGTAACTCATCGAAGTCATGTCCGCCAGGTGTTGCTCCGTCTAAGAGAGAATCGACTTTACGCCAAATTGGAGAAGTGTGTGTTCGAGAAGAAGTCTCTATCCTTCCTGGGCTATATTATCTCAAATCAGAGTCTCAAGATGGATCCCCAGAAGGTAAAGGCCGTCCTGGAGTGGCCACGCCCCCAAGGCTTAAAGGCCATCCAACGCTTTCTAGGATTCGCCAACTTCTACCGACTCTTCATCCCCAACTTCTCATCTTTGACAGCACCTATCTCCACCCTCACTAAGAAAGGTATGAATGCCAAGTTATGGACCCCGGAGGCTGAAGCCGCATTTGAATACTTAAAGAAAGCCTTCACATCTGCCTCCATTCTGCACCATCCGGACGTGTCCTTACAGTTTTCGTTAGAGGTGGACGCCTCCTCGGTGGGTGCTGGTGCACTGTTGTTCCAGAAAAGACTGAAAGGCAAGGCCGTGGTATGTGGTTACTATTCCAAGCTGTTTTCTCCCGCAGAGCGTAACTACTCGATTGGGGACCGGGAGTTACTGGCCATCAAACTGGCTCTGCAGAAGTGGAGACACCTACTGGAAGGCGCGGTTCACCCTATCCTGATCTTCACGGATCACAAGAATTTGACCTACATACAGACGGCCCAGCTGTTGAATCCTCGTCAAGCCAGGTGGTCGTTGTTCTTTGCTCGGTTCCGGTTCGAACTCCACTACCATCCCGCCAACAAGAATGTGAGGGCCGATGCCTTGTCTAGATCTTTCGAAACCGAGGACGCCATGGAATCTCCACAGAATATCATTGACCCATCCTGTATCTTCTCTGTGAATCCCCTGCAAGTCAGAGACATTCCTCCGGGTAGGACTTTTGTGCGTCTGGCTGACCGAGGAAGAATTCTTCGCTGGGGTCATAACTCTAAGCTGGCAGGTCACGCGGGTGCTCGTAAGACCCAAGATTTAATCACTCGTCAGTTCTGGTGGCCCACGCTGCCCAAAGATGTCATGGACTTTGTCTCCTCGTGCACAGTCTGTGCAGCAAATAAAGTTGCTCACTCCAGACCTGCGGGCTTGCTCCAACCACTGCCTGTGCCCGTTGCCCCGTGGCAACATGTCGCTATGGACTTCGTCACGGATCTTCCTCCTTCTGCGAGTTGCAGTGTGATCTGGGTGGTGGTGGATCGATTTTCCAAGATGGCTCACTTCATCCCGTTGACCGCTCTGCCGTCTGCTACGCGGTTGGCTGACCTCTTCATACAGCACATCTTCCGTCTGCACGGATAGCCCCTGCATATTGTCTCGGACAGAGGTGTCCAGTTTACCTCGAAGTTTTGGAGAGCACTCTGCGGGCTCCTTGGTGTGAAATTGGACTTCTCCTCGGCCTATCATCCACAGTCCAACGGGCAAGTCGAGAGAGTTAACCAGATTATGGAGAACTACCTACGTCACTTTGTGTCCAGGCGCCATGATGATTGGGTGCAGTTGCTCCCGTGGGCAGAGTTCTCCTATAACAACCACACCAGTGAGTCGACCACATCCAGTCCATTTTTCATCGTCCACGGCCAACATCCTCGTATACCTCTTCCTGTTTCTACAATGTCCCAGGTGCCTGCAGCCGACTCCACCTTCAGGGACTTTCTACAGATATGGCAATAGACCCGATCTTCTATCCTCTTGGCGGTGGACCGCATGAAGAGAAAGACAGACACAAGAAGACGGGCGCCTCCGCAGTTCCTTCCAGGGACTAAAGTCTGGCTGTCTTCTAGGAATATCCGGCTGAAGATGCCGTCATGCAAATTTGCCCCGAGGTTCCTTGGTCCCTTTGAAGTCCTGCTACAAATTAACCCGGTATCCTACAAGCTGCGGCTCCCCCCCACTCTCAGGATTCCTAACTCCTTTCACGTCTCCCTGCTAAAACCGGTGGTCCTGAACCGCTACTCCAGTACTCCTAGTCCCACAGTGGTTCCTGCCGGCCCATCTAGGACTTTCGAGGTAAAGGAGAAGGTGGGAGGAAGGACATTTTATTTGGTGGACTGGAGGGGGTTCGGCCCAGAAGAGAGGTCTTGGGAGCCAGAGGAGAACATCGATGCCCCTGTTCTTGTGAGGAAGTTTCTCTCTCGCTCTGGTCCCAAGAAGAGGGGGCGTAAGAGGGGGTATACTGTAACGTCTATGGCCACGGCCCGTCGATCGGTCGTTAACCCCGACGGCCGTGGCCATGGACAGCTTACCTGCCTGCAGCATCGTCCCCCAGTCAGGCGCCGGCACTCTCTTCCGGATTCCGAGTGTCTCCGGCGGGTGCGCGCGCCCGCGCGTGCACGGCCTTAAAGGGCCAGTGCGCGCGCTTTTGTAAAAACTGTAATCTGGCCCAGGATGCCCTGGGCTATAAAAAGGGCTCTGCCCTTTTGCCCTTTGCCAGAGCGTTGTTAGTTTTCCCATTGTTCGTCTTGCTTATGGTCTCCCAGTGTCTTCCAGCCTCCCAGTGTACCTTGCTCCTGTATTCCGTATCCCGTATCCTGTTTCCGTGCTACCTAGTGCTATTGCCGTGCTGTGCTACCTGCCGTGCTGTGCTACAGTCTACGCTATCCTGCTACGCCTCACCGAACGACTTCCCACCACCTGGTTCTGGACGTGTCCGCCTCGCCACTGGCTACGATTGCCTCAGGTACTCTCTCTGAACCATTGAACTGTGTACCTTCCGGTTTGGCCAGCTGCCATCCCCGCTATGCGGTATGGCCCAGTGGGTCCACACCCCGCATCGTGACATCCACACCCCGCAGCGTGACAGTGGCAAAGAAAAAGCCATATCTGAGACTGGCTAATATAAGGAAAAGATTAATATGGGCAAAAGCACACAGACATTGGACAGAGGAAGATTGGAAAAAAGTGTTATGGACAGACGAATCGAAGTTTGAGGTGTATGGATCACACAGAAGAACATTTGTGAGACGCAGAACAACTGAAAAGATGCTGGAAGAGTGCCTGACGCCATCTGTCAAGCATGGTGGAGGTAATGTGATGGTCTGGGGTTGCTTTGGTGCTGGTAAAGTGGGAGATTTGTACAAGGTAAAAGGGATTTTGAATAAGGAAGGCTATCACTCCATTTTGCAACGCCATGCCATACCCTGTGGACAGCGCTTGATTGGAGCCAATTTCATCCTACAACAGGACAATGACCCAAAGCACACCTCCAAATTATGCAAGAACTATTTAGGGAAGAAGCAGGCAGCTGGTATTCTATCTGTAATGGAGTGGCCAGCGCAGTCACCAGATCTCAACCCCATAGAGCTGTTGTGGGAGCAGCTTGACTGTATGGTACTCAAGAAGTGCCCATCAAGCCAATCCAACTTGTGGGAGGGCCTTCTGGAAGCATGGGGTGAAATTTCTCCCGATTACCTCAGCAAATTAACAGCTAGAATGCCAAAGGTCTGCAATGCTGTAATTGCTGCAAATGGAGCATTCTTTGACGAAAGCAAAGTTTGAAGGAGAAAATTATTATTTCAAATAAAAATCATTATTTCTAACCTTGTCAATGTCTCGACATTTTGCAACTCATTTGATAAATATAAGTGTGCGTTTTCATGGAAAACACAAAATTGTCTGGGTGACCCCAAACTTTTGAACGGTAGTGTGTGTATGTATATATATATATATATATATATATATATATATATATATATATATATATATATATATATAGGTATACACTGGTTTATATTGTTAGTGGGACATGAGTTTTTTTCTTACTGAACACTGACTGTGTTTTCACAGTTACATACCGGAAGCATATGATTACAGGGAACATTCAGTCAGTACTATATACAAAACCTTTTTTAAAATAAACAAAAAGCTTCCCATATTTTCCACATCTCGGGAAATCCTCTGCTTTGAGGTATTCACAGATTTACAGCCTAAAAGTCTATGGTGAGATGACACATTACATGAAACAGAATATCAACAAAGCAAACTTGTAAACTGGATTGGTCAGGCATTGTGCCAGTCTAAATCTGGAAGGTATTTGGAGTTGTTCTCATGTCAGCATTGTGTTGACTAGTTTAAGGATGTTTCCATATCATTCATTCTGTTGGAGGAGTACTCTGAAGTATCTAATGGAAACAACAGGGCAGTTCATTATATGCCACATATATGTTTCAAATTTATTACTTTATGGAAGAAAACAATTTGTTCTTGACCTCAGTGTTTCGTTAACTGTCTGGTATATGTAATTGTGTAATGTTATTTTAGAAACTGTCTCCAGTATTTAAAGGGAATGTGTTGCCAGAAAAACATGTTTTTTTTTTTTAAAATTAAACATTTAGTGTGTGGGTGATTAAACATTGTTCAAATTTTTTTTATTTTTTTCACGAGTCAGGAAATATTATAAATTAATTCTAATTTATAATACTACCCATTTTTGGTCACTAGATGGAGCTATTCCCAAAATTGCAGCTTTGCAAAATTGGGTAAAAAGCCCTCGCTCTAGTGAGCTCTCAGCATCCCCCCCTCCTTTATCCTGGCTAGTGCCGGGATAAACGAGGGGTTTGAACGGTGTAACCTCCTACACTGTGTGTCGCCATTTTTGGAGCTAACACACAGTGTAGTAGGTTTACATACAGTAGTAAACACACACAAACACGAACATACATTGAAATCTCTTACCTGCTCCTGCCGCCGCGGCTCCCTCCGGCCCGTCCGCTCCGTTTGCTGCCGCTGGTCCAAGTGCACAAATCCGGAAGCCGCGACCGGAAGTAGTAATATTACTGTCCGGCCGCGACTTCCGGTCCACAGAAAAATGGCGCCGGACGGCTCCAATTTCGAATTGGACTGTGTGGGAGCGGCGCATGCGCAGTTCCCACACAGACGCCGTACACTGAAGTCAATGGGACGGGAGCCGTTCTCAGTCCCTATGGGACTGTGGCTGCCGTATTCCATGTCTGTATGTGTCGTTAATCGACACACACAGAAATGGAACAAAAAATGGCAGCCCCCATAGGGAAGAAAAAGTGTAAAAATAAGAAAAAGTAAAACACAAACACACAAATGAATATAAACGTTTTTAATAAAGCACTAACATCTTTAACATATAAAAAAATAATTTGTGATGACACTGTTCCTTTAAGATTATACTGAAAGGATGCCAGTGGTTGCCAACAAGCCACAATCCTAGTGCCTGCCACATATTATAAGTGTATTATGCTGTTCAACATGTATAGAACTGGCAAAGGGAATTGTTGATGCTTACAGTGCAGGGACGTAGCTATAGGGGTTGTAGAGGTAGCAGACACTACTGGAGACTGAGGTGGTCCAATGGCCCTTCTGCCACATAAGACTTTAGTATTATAAATGGCATATAGGAGCTTCAAGTTACGTCTCCGTTGATGAATACAAGGAGGTATACTCTCAACCCTAAATGAGCAGATGATTTTGATGGTTTTCTATCATTTAATTAAATGTGATTGTGGCTCATTCCAGCAGCATGTCTTGAGAAGTTTCTTTGTTTAGAGGGGACATTGCACAAAAATTAGAAATGCCCCAAAAATTGCATTTTTAACCTATAAAGTTAAAATAAGTAGGAATGAAATGAACAATTTACATGTCTTCATCCAATGTCCCTTAATAAAGAATAATTCTGCACTTAGGATATCTGACGGAAATGAGCTATGCAAAAAACTTTTGTTTTAGGAACGCCTCACTGTGTTAGGGCTTTTGATTGTTTTAGTTTTACTTGCCCTACTGTTGTAAACTATCCCCACGGTTCTCCCCATTGCAGCCATGGCTTCCACCATGGCCGAAATATCTGGCATTGATAAGTGCTAACAAGCCTGAAACACTGGGGTCATGAACCATATATAGATCTATTTACCATTACGAATTCTTACTCAAATAGTACAATTTTGCAGATTTGTCTCAAGTTGGTTTATGACTTGCAGCACCACAACAATAAATCAACACATTTGTAAGTGCAGAATATGAAGATCTTTTCTCCTGTAAAACATAGTGGCGCTTTTTTCTGACTTCTGATTGGATCCTGAAACTGTTAATTGCATCTGAACTTTTGTTTTTCAGAATTATGGCCTGGAAACCGACAACATGAAAAACTTGGTGCTAAAACTCAGATCAGCTTCTAACAACCTTCAAAATTATATTGGCCACAGGAGGAAAAGTGCATCTTATGATGGGACTACTTCATATAAACCTCCCAATGAGTTCCTTACATCAGTAGTTGAATTGATTGGCTCAGCCAAAACCCTATTAGCATTTCTGGACAGGTAAGCCTTAATATTTGACAGTTTTGTGTCTTGAATATTAAAGAGGCTCTGTCATCAGATTATAAATGCCTACATCTCCTACATAATCAGATCGGTAACAACAGTGGTTTTTATTTTGAAAAACACTAATTTTTGAGCAAGTTATAAACAATTTTAGATTTATGCTAATTATTTTCTTAACCCGTTAGTGACCGGCCCATCATGTTTCTACGTCGGTCACTAACGGGCCTTATTCCGATGCCATAGACTTTTTACGTCGCAGCATCGGAATAAGTTTACAGAGCAGGGAGCTGTCAAATCTCCCTGCTCTCAGCTGCTAGAGGCAGCTGAGGGCTGGGAGCGTCCCTGCTCTGCCGTGTGAGATCGATTTTAGTATCGATCTCACACGTTTAACCCCTCAGATGCGGTGCTCAATAGCGAGCACCGCATCTGAGTGGTTTTGGAGAGAGAGAGGGGACTCCCCCACCGACACCCGGCGATACGATCGCCGAGTGTCTGTGTCTCTAATGGCAGCCGGGGGTCTAATAAAGGCCCCCAGGTCTGCCTGGAGTGAATGCCTGCTAGATCATGCCGCAGGCATGACCTAGCATATGCCTGTCCGTGTTAAACGGACAGGCAGTAATACACTGCAATACAAAAGTATTGCAGTGTATTATAAATGCGATCGCAGAATCGCATATTATAGTCCCCTAGTGGGACTAGTAAAAAAGTGAAAAAAAAGTTTAATAAAGTTAATTAAAAAAAAATGAGAAAAAAAATGAAAAACCCAGCTTTTCCCCTTACAAAATGCTTTACTATTAAAAAAACTAAATAAAGTTAAAAAGTTACACATATTTGGTATCGCCGCGTCCGTAATGACCCCGACTATAAATCTATTACATTATTTAACCCGCATGGTGAACGCCGTAAAAAATAAATAAAAAACTATGGAAAAATTGCTGTTTTCTGTGAATACTGACTTTAAAAAAATGTGATAAAAAGTGATCAAAGAGTCGCATCTACTCCAAAATGGTACCAATAAAAACTACAAGTCGTCCCGCAAAAAAAAAGCCCTCATACAACCGTATCGGCGAAAAAATAAAAACGTTACGGCTCTTCAAATATGGAGACACAAAAACAAATAATTTAGAAAAAAAAGCGTTTTTACTGTTTAAAAGTAGTAAAACATACAAAAACTATACAAATTTGGTATCGTTGCAATCTTAACAACCCGTTGAATAAAGTTATTGTGTTATTTATACCACACGGTAAACGGCGTAGATTTAGGACGCAAAAAAGAGTGGCGAAATGTCAGATTTTTTTCTATTCCCCCCCAAAAAAAAGTTAATAAAAGTTAAGCAATAAATAATATGTACCTAAAAATGGTGCTATTAAAAAATACAACTTGTCCCGCAAAAAACAAGACCTTATACAGCTATGTCGACGTAAAAAAATAAAGGCTATAGCTCTTGGAATGCGACGATTGAAAAACGTAAAAAATAGCTTGGTCATTAAGGTCCAAATTAGGCTGGTCATTAAGGGTTAATGACCCAACTGGGCGTGTTTTTACTTTTTACCAACTGGGTGTTGTACAGAGGAGTGTATGACGCTGACCAATCAGTGACCAATCAGCTTCATACACTTCTCATTGTTCCAGCCCATTGTTACAGTGTGATTGTGCAGTGAAAGAAGCTGGGCTGGAACAATGAGAAGTGTATGACGCTGATTGGTCAGTGTCATACAACGCCCAGTTGGTAAAAAGTAAAACACGCCCAGTTGTCTATTAGGAAACAAATTAGCATAAATCTAAAATTGTTCATAATTTGCTCAAAAATTATCGTTTTCAAAATAAAAACCACTGCGGTTATCTACATTACAGCGCCGATCAGATTATGTAGGAGATAGGGCACTTATAATGTGGTGACAGAGCCTCTTTAACTATTAAATGAAACATACTTGCATCCATTCTTATACCTACTGTGCTCTACAAAACATAATGGAGAGCTAAAGAGCAGTAATTTAAGAGTGGTACAGTAGAAAACCACCAAGTATTAACCCCTTAGTGACCAGCCTATTTCAGACCTTAATGACCAAGCTATTTTTTACGTTTTTCCATCGTCTCATTCAAAGAGCTATAACTTTTTTATTTTTGCGTCGACGTAGCTGTATAAGGTCTTGTTTTTTGCGGGACAAGTTGTAATTTTTAATAGCACCATTTTGGGGAACATAGAATTTATTGATTAACTTTTATTAACTTTTTTTGGTGGGGAATAGAAAAAAAAGTGCAATTTCGCCACCCTTTTTTGCGTTCTAAATTTACGCCGTTTACAATGTGGTAGAAATAACACAATAACCCCAGGTTGTTGCGATTGCAACGATACCAAATTTATATAGTTTTTTTATGTTTTAGTACGTTTAAACACTTTTTTTTCAAAATTATTTGTTTTTGTGTCTCCATATTTGAAGACCCATAACTTTTTTATAGTTTTTTGCGGGACGACTTGTAGTTTTTATTGGTACCATTTTGGAGTAGATGCGACTTTTTGATCACTTTTTATCACGTTTTTTTTAAGGCAGGATTCAAAGCAAACAGCAATTTTTGCATTGTTTTTTATTTTATTTTTTACAACGTTCACCGTGTGGATGCGGCGATACCAAATATGTGTGATTTTTTTACTTTATTTTGTTTTTTAATAGTAAAGCAGTTTGTAAGGGAAAAAAGTGGGCTTTTCTTTTCACTTTATTTTTTTTAAACTTTTTATGAAGCTTTTTTTTTTTACTTTTTTACTAGTCCCACTAGGGAACTTCACTATGCGATTGTCCAATCGCACCTCACTATGCGATTGTCCGACCACATTTCTAATACACTTCAATACTTTTGTATTGCAGTGTATTATGCCTGTCTGTGTAAAACGGACAGGCATCTGCTAGGCCATGCCTCAGGCATGACCTAGCAGGCATACACTACAGGCAGACCTGGGGGCCTTTATTAGGCCCCCGGCTGCCATAGAAGACACAGACACTCGGCGATCTCATTGCCAGGTGCCGGTGGGATGAGATGGATCTCCCTCTCTCTCTCCAAAACAGCTTGCTATTGAGTGCCGCATCTGAGGGGTTAAATGAATGAGATCGATACTGATATCAATCTCACCCATTAGAGCAGGGATGCCACCAGCCCTAAGCTACCTCTGGTAGCTGAGAGCAGGGACATTTAACGGCTCACTGCTCTGTTTATTTATTCCAATGCAGCGCTGTAAAAAGGCTATTGCATCGGAATAAAACCCGTTAGTGGCCGCCGTAAAAACACTATCACTAACGGGCTAAAGGGGTTTTCTGAGCTTATGAAAACACATAGGACCTGTATGTGTCTGAATACTCACCAGATGATGCTCAGAAGTAGTTATTTTTCTTTTTCATTATGTAGATCAGCTCTATGCAGCACTGTTGTTTTGATTTTGCTAGGGCTTTCTCTGGGTGGAATTACCCTGTAAAGGATTAGATTTCACATGATTCCTCTCACAGACCTTGCCTTAACAGCTGCCTGCATGCCCCTCTTACAATTTGTAAGGTTGTACTGTAATTACTCCCTGTCTTCTACTGAGACACAGCTCTGTTCTGCTGTGCATTGGCCACTGTACAAACAGCTGCCTAGCATTAGAAACACAGCAGCGCCAGTGAGGGAAGGACGGGGAGAGCAGGGATCAGTGGAGATAAGAGGTGTGTGATATACTATACTTCAAGGAGGGGGGAGAGGGGAGATAACTACACAGAAGCAGGGGGATAAACACCAGGAGCATAGTCATGTGACAGTACATTAGTAAGTGACTAATCTTACTACAGTTTAACCATTTGCACACAAGTTTTAAAGATCGGAAAACCCCTTAAATTAATGGAATTTCCTCATTTTTGTACAGTTCCTTTGCATAATATAGTCTCCTCTAAATAAGAAATCAAATATATATTTCAGAGTGATTATAACGATAACTGGCCAATGTGTATGAAGTTCAATGATTTATCGGTTATCTTCACCGTTATCTGTGCCGCATTTGGTAAATGTAAATGTCCATCATAATGACATTTACAATAAGCATTGCTGGCTAGAGCATGGCTCTTGCCAGAACTGTCACTAGGCAGCAATGGCGCTACTTGCCCATCCCCACTGGCAGTTTAGATTTTCCTAACGCAAATTACCATTCTGGGGAAGATTGTTCTACGTTTCCTGTGGTTGTGATCTTTCACAGGTCAGCAGCTGTATGTATCGTTTCATTTGGTTTACCAGAATTTTCTATTCTAAATGCACTGAACTCTTAAACTTGTAAACAACTATGATTTTTTTTTTTGTTCTTTCCCATAAGAGGAGATGACAAAAGTAGAACAAATCCTTTGACTTACACTGCTCATGTCATTGAACAGAAACCTAATTTATACTTCCTGTGGCATTTTGATAAAAGACAGACTGCTATCCAGTTAATGAATGTAAAACTTGGCTCACTGTCCGCAGAACATTTATTTCTGTGGTTCAAAGTTAGCTCCTGGAGCTTGTGTGAGAGAGGAAATTGTTATACTGCTTAACGGGAAAAGATGTTCACGGGCCCGTTGACCCACATATATGTTTAGCTTGCCAGCATGTGCTCTTCAAAGAGTTTTAAGCAGTGTTTGTTCATACTTTTTGTTTGGTTACAGGACACCATTTACAGGGATCACTGACTTCTCTTCAACAAAGAACAAAATCATTCAACTTTGTCTGGATTTGACAACCACCGTTCAACAGGTCATTCGATCTCTTTATGATATAGAAGTAGTCTACATTTATCTCATGAAATCTATAAAATCGCACTTTGACCCAAGCAGTAAATTAAAGCAAGAATATGAATATACTAAAGCATGAAGTCAGTACTGAATGCAGTGCACCTATAGAGTACTATAAAACTATACAAAACATATGACATCTGTGTATGTATAGATCGTGTCAAAATCATTCTTATTTGCTCACTAGATACTAGATCTCTAAAAAAAAACATCTACGACAAACCTATGACTTAATGAATAATGCTAATTTTTTTATTGTGTAAGCAGTACCTGTGTGACACGGTTCATATCAAAGTTCCTGACGCTGGAATGTGGCATTGCAGGCAAAGCACAAATACACACAGTTTATGTAATACAAGAAACATCTTTCTTTTGTAGCGGAATGCACTGGGTTATTCTTTTAGTGTTGAACACACAATCTTATTTATAACAGCCAATTTATGGAATTGTGGGTGGCAACAAATATGCCTTGCACTAGACTCACCCTTCTCTTATTAGAGTGCCAACTTCATTGTGTTTGCAATTTTTAAATAGCCAATGAGCTGTATTTAATGAATCATTACTGTTTTTATTTACACTTTTCTTAAAGAGAACCTTTCACCTCCCCATACATGTGCAGCTGAGTGCAGCATGTAATGGGGAGGGCTGCACAAACCCTGAGGCACTTTACATTTTTTCCATACCCTCCTCCGTTATTTAGATATCGGTGCCGTTATATTTGGCGCTCGATATTTAAATAACCCTCTGAACTGTCAATGGGGTGTGTAATGGCAAGGGGGGGCACGCTCTCACTCTTCAGCTCTCGGCAGACAAGGACAAGACTGATCTCTCGCGAGAGATCACAGTCTTGTCCTTGTCTACCGAGAGCTGAAGAGTGAGAGCACACGCTCTCCTCTCACCAGCTCTGCGATGTTACACGCCCCCATGCCATCTATGAAGGACGCTGGGTGAAAGGATTGTATACAAGCATAGGTATAGTGGGATAGATTGGTTTCAAGATGTAGGTATAGAATGGAATAATAAGGGGGCAAAGCTGATACCATAATTGTATAGGCTTATATACGGGGAAGAGACAAACTTTTAAGTGCCCTATCTTGTACATGAGATCGGCGCTGTAATGTAAATTACAGCAGTGTTTTTTTTTTATTTAGAAAAACTATCATTTGCCAATGATTACAGTTCCGGACAGTTGTCCCGCAGCGAGGCAGGGACTCCTAGCGTCGTACATAACTATGATGCCAGGAGCCCGGCTCCCTGCAATGTGTTCGGTCCAGGACTTGCAGTCTAAATACGTTCCGTCCTTTACGGACCGAACATGCTCGTGTGAATTCAGCCTTACTCACATGAAAATATATGTATATGTATAGCCGCCTCGACGCGCGTTTCGTATTAGTTCTCCTCATGAGGCATGTGGGTACGTGTATACTCTAAGGCTATTCCAAATTGGCGTTTACACTTGATATCGTTAACTTTTTCTGCTGTTTGGGACTTATACTTGGTCTACGGACCTTCATTTAATATATCACCACTGTGACATATATTAGGTTTCACATATTGACATGCATCCTTAACATCTTCCTGCTGCCATGCTACTTTCACTAAATGTAGTTAAATAGTACCATACATCAGCATACTCACATGTGAAATATTTAGGCGTTGTATGCACGGTGTTGATATCATCTTTTTTATGTTTTATACATTACAAATTTGTTTGTTTTTATCTCTGTTGTCGATATTAAATTAAAATATATTCTGTAATACAAAAAACATTCTAGCCTATATACTCGGCTGCACATGTATGGGCAGGTGAAAGGTTCTCTTTAAGTCAAACATTGCAATTCGAGTTGGACTGCAACTATTCTTATAATTGAAAATAAGGACTCATTCAGACGAACGTGAATAACTTCCGTTTGCTGCGCAGGGAAATCACACGCAGCACACGGACCCATTTATTTTAATGGGGCTGTTCACACATGCAAAAAAAAAAAAAAAGAAAATCACATTGTCACAATTATATATATTTATTTGCATTTTGCACAGAGAAATAAGTATTTGATCCCTTTGGCAAACAAGACTTAATACTTGGTGGCAAAACCCTTGTTGGCAAGCACAGCAGTCAGACGTTTTTTGTAATTGATGATGAGGTTTGCACACATGTAAGATGGAATTTTGGCCCACTCCTCCTTGCAGATCATCTGTAAATCATTACGATTTCGAGGCTGTCGCTTGGCAACTCGGATCTTCAGCTCCCTCCATAAGTTTTCGATGGGATTAAGGTCTGGAGACTGGCTAGGCCACTCCATGACCTTATTGTGCTTCTTTTTGAGCCACTCCTTTGTTGACTTGGCTGTATGATTCGGGTCATTGTCGTGCTGGAAGACCCAGCCACGAGCCATTTTTAATGTCCTGGTGGAGGGAAGGATTTGACGGTACATGGCTCCATCCATTCTCCCATTGATGGGGTGAAGTAGTCCTGTGCCCTTAGCAGAGAAACACCCCCAAAACATAATGTTTCCACCTCCATGCTTGACAGTGGGGATGGTGTTCTTTGGGTCATAGGCAGCATTTCTCTTCCTCCAAACACGGCGAGTTAAGTTAATGCCAAAGAGCTCAATTTTAGTCTCAGCTGACCACAGCACCTTCTCCCAATCACTCTCAGAATCATCCAGATGTTAATTTGCAAACTTCAGACGAGCCTGTACATGTGCCTTCTTGAGCAGGGGGACCTTGCGGGCACTGCAGGGTTTTAATCCATTACGGCGTAATGTGTTACCAATGGTTTTCTTGGTTACTGTGGTCCCAGCTGCCTTGAGATCATTAACAAGTTCCCCCCGTGTAGTTTTCGGCTGAGCTCTCACCTTCCTCAGAATCAAGGATACCCCACAAGGTGAGATTTTGCATGGAGCCCCAGATCGATGTCGATTGACAGTCATTTTGTATGTCTTCCATTTTCTTACTATTGCACCAACAGTTGTCTCCTTCTCACCCAGCATCTTACTTATGGTTTTGTAGCCCATTCCAGCCTTGTGCAGGTCTATGATCTTGTCCCTGACATCCTTAGAAAGCTCTTTGGTCTTGCCCATGTTGTAGAGGTTAGAGTCAGACTGATTAATTGAGTCTGTGGACAGGAGTCTTTTATACAGGTGACCATTTAAGACCTGTCTTTAATGCAGGCACCAATTTGATTTGGAGCGTGTAACTGGTCTGGAGGAGGCTGAACTCTTAATGGTTGGTAGGGGATCAAATACTTATTTCTCTGTGCACAATGCAAATAAATATATATAATTTTGACAATGTGATTTTCTTTTTTTTTTTTTATATATATAATCTATCTCTCACTGGTAAAATTAACCTAGCCTAAAAATTCTAGACTGTTCATGTCTTTGACAGTGGGCAAACGTACAAAATCAGCAAGGGATCAAATACTTATTTCCTTCACTGTATGCCCCACATTATAAACGGAAACAACAGTGATACTCCAAACAAAACTATTACCAAGCAAATTCCACGCTCCAAAAGCCAAATGGCGCTCCCACCGATCTGAGCCCTACAGCATGCCCAAACAGCTGTTTATGTCCACATATATGGCATCGCCATACCCGGGAGAACCCTTTTAACAACTTCTGAGGTGTGTGTCCCCAGTGGCACAAGCTGGGCACGACATATTTGACAATGAATTGGCATATCTAGGGCATAATTTTAATTTGTACCTTCGGCAGCGCAATCATTTATGGAAAAGACACGTGGGGTGAAAATGCTCACTACACCCCTTAATAAATGTCTTGAGGGGTGTAGTTTCCAAAATGGGGTCACTTCTCAGGGGTTTCTTTTATTTCACATCTGACCCTCTGCAATTGTGAACCAATACTTTATATGTCGCCAAATTAGGCCTCAATTTTACATGGTACTCTTTCACTCCGGAGACCTGTCGAATGTCCAGGCAAAAGATTAGGGCCAAACGTAGGGTGCTTCTAAAACCGGGAAACACCGCATAAAAATTGAGAGCTGTCTTGTTATGGTGGCACAAGCCGGGCACCACATATTGGCGTATCTAAGGAAAAATTCCCATTTTCACTCTCCCACATCGTGTGCACACAAATTTCTGCAAAACACCTGTGGGGTTAACATGCTCACTACACCCCTAGGTGAATACCTTGAGGGTGTTGTTTCCAAAATGGGGTCACTTCTGGAGGGGACTGTTTTGTTTCCACAGGGACTTTGCAAATGCAACATAGCAACCAGAAACCAAATGCAGCAAAATCTGTACACCAAAAGCAAATGGCGCTCCTTCCCTTCTGAGCCCTGCCGTGTGTCTAAACAGTAGTTTATGACCACGTGTGGGGTATTGCCGCACTCCAGAGAAGTTGCTTTACAAATGTTGGGGTTCTTTTTTTCCTTTATTTGTTGAGAAAATTAAAAATTTTGAGCTAAAGCTACATCTTATTGAAGAAAAAGGATTTTTTTTATTTTCACTGCCCAATTCTAATAAAATCTATGAAACACCTGTGGGGTCAAAATGCTCACTACACCCCTAGATGGATTCCTCAAGGGGTGTGGTTTTCTCAATGGAGTCACTTTTTTGGCGTTTTCACTGTTTTGGTCCCTTAGGGGCTTTGCAAATGTGACATGGCCTCCGCATAACATTCCCGCTAAATTTGAGCTCCAAAAGCCAAATGGCGCGCTTTTCCTTTTAAGCCCTGCCGTGTGTCCAAACAGCTGTTTATTACCACATGTGGGGTATTGTTTTACTCGGGAGAAATTGCTTTACAAATGCTGCGGTGCTTTTTCTCCTTTAGTCCTTGTGGAAATTAGAAAAAATTAGCTAAACCTACATTTTCTTTGAAAGAATGTAGATTTTCATTTTCATGGCCCATTTTCAATAATTTCTGCAAAAAACCTGCGGGGTCAAAATGCTCACTATACCCCTAGATAATTTCCTCAAGGGGTGTAGTTTCCCAAATGGGGTCACTTTTGGTGGATTTCCACTGTTTTAGCACCACAAGAGCTCTTCAAACCTGACATGGTGCCTAAAATATTTTCTAATAAAAAGGAGGCCCAAAATCCACTGGGTGCTCCTTTGCTTCTGAGGCCTGTGCTTCAGTCCATTACCGCACTAGGGCCACAGGTGGGGTATTTCTAAAAACTGCAGAATCTGGGCAATAGATATTGAGTTGCGTTTCTCTGGTAAAAACTTCTGTGTTACAAAAAAAATAGATTAAAAATGAATTTCTGCAAAAAAAAAATGAAACATTTAAAGGCTTAAGAAACTTTCTAAATGCTGTTTTGAATACTTTGAGGGGTGAAGATTTTAAAATGGGGTGACTTTTTGGCGGTTTCTAATATATAAGGCCCTAAAAGCCGCTTCACAACTGAACTGGCCCCTGTAAAAATAGCCTTTTTAAATTTTCTTGAAAATGTGAGAAATTGCTGCTAAAGTTCTAAGCCTTGTGATGTCATAGAAAAATAAAAGGACGTTCAAAAAACGATGCAAATATAAAGTAGACATAAGGGGGATGTTAATTAGCAACAATTTTGTGTGGTATAACTGCCTGTCTGACAAGCAGATACATTTACATTTAGAAAAATGCTAATTTTGCAATTTTTCTCACAATTTTGGTGTTTTTCACTGATAAATATTGAATTTATCGACCAAATTTTTCCACTATCATAAAGTCCAATGTCTCACAAGAAAACAGTCTCAGAATCGCTTTGATAGGTAAAAGCATTCCGGAGTTATTACCACATAAAGTGAAATATGTCAGATTTGAAAAAATGGGTCTGGTCCTGAAGGCCAAAATGAGCTTGGTCCTGAAGGGGTTAAAGGGCAAGTAATGGTGTTTATAGAGTTCAAAGTTGTTAGGCAGATTAGGCACAGAGAGAGCATATATATATATATATATATATATATATATATACTACCGTTGAAAAGTTTAGGGTCACTTAGAAATTTCCTTATTTTTGCAAGAAAAGCACAGTTTTTTTCAATGAAGATAACATTAAATTAATCAGAAATACACTCTATACATTGTTAATGTGCTAAATGACTATTCTAGCTGCAAACGTCTGTTTTTTAATGCAATATCTACATAGGTGTATAGAGGCCCATTTCCAGCAACCATCACTCCAGTGTTCTAATGGTACATTGTGTTTGCTAACTGTGTTAGAAGGCTAATGGATGATTAGAAAACACTTGAAAACCCTTGTGCAATAATGTTAGCACCGCTGTAAACAGTTTTGCTGTTTAGAGGAGCTATAAAACTAACCATCCTTTGAGCTAGTTGAGAATCTGGAGCATTACATTTGTGGGTTCGATTAAACTCTCAAAATGGCTAGAAAAAGAGAGCTTTCATCTGAAACTCGACAGTCTATTCTTGTTCTTATAAATGAAGGCTATTCCATGCGAGAAATTGCCAAGAAACTGAAGATTTCCTACAATGGTGTGTACTACTCCCTTCAGAGGACAGCACAAACAGGCTCTAACCAGAGTAGAAAGAGAAGTGGGAGGCCCTGCTGCACAACAAGACAAGCACATTAGAGTCTCTAGTTAGAGAAATAGACGCCTCACAGGTCCTCAACTGGCAGCTTCATTAAATAGTACCCACAAAACGCCAGTGTCAACGTCTACAGTGAAGAGGCGACACCGGGATGCTGGCCTTCAGGGCAGAGTGGCAAAGAAAAAGCCATATCTGAGACTGGCTAATAAAAGGAAAAGATTAATATGGGCAAAAGCACACAGACATTGGACAGAGGAAGATTGGAAAAGAGTGTTATGGACAGACGAATCGAAGTTTGAGGTGTTTGGATCACACAGAGGAACATTTGTGAGACGCAGAACAACTGAAAAGATGCTGGAAGAGTGCCTGACGCCATCTGTCAAGCATGGTGGAGGTAATGTGATTGTGGGGGATCTGCCAGGCACGGCTTCGGGGTTAACGCCCATGGGTGGTCAGTCGGCACCTGAGTCTGTGTCTCTGGGGCTGGCTCCAGCTTCCGCCACTCAGGCTGGCGGGCTTGGGAGTGGGAGAGCCTATCGCAGCCTGGCCAGACTCAGCTAGCTCCCGCCCTCGGTCTATTTGTACCTGCCTTTCCTGTTCCTCCTTGCTTGTGATTCTTCTCGTGTGGTTTCCTGGCCCAGCTACAGCTTCTGACTATTTGATCCTGCTCCATACTGACCCTGGCTTACTGACTACTCTCCTGCTCTGCGTTTGGTACCTTGTACACTGCTGGTTTGACTCGGCTCGTTCACCTCTCTTGTTGCTCACGGTGTTGCCGTGGGCAACTGCCCCATTTCCCTTAGCTTTGTGTACCCTTGTTTGTTTGTCTCGTGCACTTACTGAGCGTAGGGACCGCCACCCAGTTGTACCCTAGGGCGGGTCGTTGCAAGTAGGCAGGGACAGAGTGGCGGGTAGATTAGGGCTCACTTGTCCGTTTCCCTACCCCTATCATTACAGTGATGGTCTGGGGTTGCTTTGCTGCTGGTAAAGTGGGAGATTTGTACAAGGTAAAAGGTATTTTGAATAAGGAAGGCTATCACTCCATTTTGCAACGCCATGCCATAACCTGTGGACAGCGCTTGATTGGAGCCAATTTCATCCTACAACAGGACAATGACCCAAAGCACACCTCCAAATTATGCAAGAACTATTTGGGGAAGAAGCAGGCAGCTGGTATTCTATCTGTAATGGAGTGGCCATCACAGTCACCAGATCTCAACCCCATAGAGCTGTTGTGGGAGCAGCTTGACCGTATGGTGCCCATCAAGCCAATCCAACTTGTGGGAGGGCCTTCTGGAAGCATGGGGTGAAATTTCTCCCGATTACCTCAGCAAATTAACAGCTAGAATGCCAGAGGTCTGCAATGCTGTAATTGCTGCAAATGGAGCATTCTTTGACGAAAGCAAAGTTTGAAGGAGAAAATTATTATTTGAAATAAAAATCATTATTTCTAACCTTATCAATGTCTTGACTATATTTTCTAGTCATTTTGCAACTCATTTGATAAATATAAGTGTGAGTTTTCATGGAAAACACAAAATTGTCTGGGTGACCCCAAACTTTTGAACGGTAGTGTATATGTATATATATATATGTGTGTGTGTGTGTGTATATATATATATATTTATCGATTTCTTCTTTTACATTCAAAGTAAAGAGTCCATGCATCCAGAAGAAGCTGACACATGAGGCCCTTAAAATAAAAGAACTGTCATTAACCGGTTAATGACTAGGCTGTTTTACAGCTAAATGACCAGAGCAAATTTCACAATTTTGCTATGCGCTTCTTTAGATGACTATAACTCCTCAGGTGAATAAAGTTCATCTTTGAACTTTACACTCTTTTTAAAGGACAGATAGGGCTTTGTTTTAGTGGCATTTGTCTGTATACATCATTTTTATTTTTTTCTCTAAAGTGGGCAAAATTTGAAAAAAATTCAAGAATTTAGCAAATGCATCAGTTTATGCTGACATTTTTCACACAAAGTATAGACCACGGACAAAATTAATCTCCTTTCACATTCTTCCACTTCTCCCGTGCATGGAGATACCAAATATGTGTGCTTTATTCACTGTGCGGGCATGTGCCAGGGCTTGGCATAAAAGGAGGCTTTTTGGCCTTTTCGGTCCAGGTTTTTTTACGCCTTGTTTACCAAAAACGGCACGTAAAAAGACGCCCGCGAAAAAGAAGTGCATGTCACTTCTTGGGAAGTTTTAGGAGCTGTTTTTCATTGACTCTATAGAAAAACAGCTCCAAAAACGGCCGTCAAATACGCCGCGAAAAACGCCTGAAAATCAGGAGATGTTTTCCCTTGAAAACAGATCCGTATTTTCAGACATTTTTTATTTTGTGTGTGCACATACCCTTACACTTTCAAAATATCTGCTCTTGAAGCAGAGATCCCAAAAGTATTCATCTAGGGGTATAATGGGAATTCATTTTATTGGGGTTTCCTAAAATAAGAAATTGCAGGTTTATGCATATGGAGCTCTCCAGCAGATGAACTTTGGAAAATATGCAAACATGACATCCACCCCCCACCCATTCCCTCCCCCACCCTTGGAGTAAAATCATTGGAAAAATAAAAATGTAATGTAGGGCAAATATATTTTCAACCAATTAACTAAAATATAATAATTCAGAACAGTGTGGTATTATTTAAAACATGGGTGAATTCACATGCCTGGTTGCGAGGGACATGAGGGACAGAAATATCGGGAATCTTTGCGGCGCCCATCGTTTCTGCAGACGCGGCACTTTTTCTGGGGGTTACTTCTAGTTGGTGTTGGGGGAATGCGAGTGATGAAATGTCTTTCAGTCAGTCGCGTGACATCCTCAGACTGGGGGCATTCTCTGGTGTCCTGAACATCAAATATGAGGCCTTCGATAATTTTCTCCTGGAAATCCAGGTATGTGTCTCTGCCTCTGTTTTTTTTTTTATAGAGCACAAATGAATTGTGGATTGCCACATGTAGAAGATAAATGGCCACTTTTTAGTACCAGGTTTTTGTTTTGCGTTTCACTAAATAGGGCTGTAAAACCTGGTCACTTGAATCCAACTCCCCCCTCCCCCCGTACTTGTTATATTCGGACACGCTCAGGGATAACGTCCCCTGAAGATGAACCTGAAGTGCCGCTATCATCGTCACTGCCTAAAACAGGTTCCATCTCTGACATCATCTCTGATGCGTTCGCAGACTCTGACCACAGCATGGCGTATGCCTCCTCAGCGCTAAATAACTTCCTCGCCATAATGTCACTAACACTAACTAAACAAACAATTCTTTTTTTATATATATATATTTTTTATAACAGATTATATATATACACACACAAACTAACTGGTATATATATATATATATATATATATATATACATTACTGCTAACAAAAAAATAAACCGCTATTGATATATATATTATATATATATATGTGGATATATATATATATAATTATATATTCCCTACCTGCCTATTCTAATATTCTATTAAAGATAGAAAGGTAGATTGATAAAAGATAGATGGAGAGATTGTATAGATAGATAGAAATCTATCTATACAGAGAATGTATTATGGTGTAACACTGTATTTTTTTTCACAGTATTCTTCTGGCAGCAATTTTTTCTAAGTTTCTTCTTCTCCTCACACTGAAACAATGTGTGAGGAGAAGAAAAGAGGCAGGAGAACTTTCAATGTAAAAAAAAAAATGTGATCGCTGTGTTTTCACAGCGATCACATGTTCAGGGACCATCAGATTGGTCCCTGATACTCTGCCCAGTGTCCAGAGCTGTTGGTAACAGAGTGGGCACAGGGCTGTGTGCACGCGATTGCGTGCACACTATATTTTCTATTGAAATGCATGTGATCGCTGTAATTGGTTGTCACAGCGATCACATGTTCAGGGACCAACAGATTGGTCCCTGATACTCTGCCCAGTGTCCAGAGCTGTTGGTAACAGAGTGGGCACAGGGCTGTGTGCACGCGATTGCGTGCACACTATATTTTCTATTGAAATGCATGTGATCGCTGTAATTGGTTGTCACAGCGATCACATGTTCAGGGACCAAAAGATTAGTCGTTCGTGCATACTCTCTGAAGTGCTGCTGTAATTAGTCTATATGGCGGCCTTCAGAGACCCTGACCGCTGGTCGTAAAAACACAGCCAGCGATCGGGAACCTGATAATATTGATCCTGAACTTCACAGTTCCTCTCCTGATGTATTGTTTTACTGAAAGGGCACTTCCATTAATGTTAAGACTATTGCCCTGTTCACATGGTAGAATTTTTGCGGCAGAACTTGCCATGGATTTCGCCGCAAAATTCTGCCTCACATTCATTTCAATGGGAGTCGGACACTTCTTTTTCCCGCTAGCTGATTTTTTTACTTAGCAGGAAAAGGAGGCGTCTTGCCCGATCTTCGGTCGGATTACTCCTGAACCTCTCATTAAGGTCAATGGGAGGAATCTTCCTGCCACTGGCAGGAATAATACCACGGCGTATTTTGCTACGTGACCCACCAAGAAAAATCTGCTGTGTCAACTGACCCTAATAATATACAAGACACACACACACATGTATATTAAAATTAAATTTAACTCATTAAAAGAAATAATGTGACATATTACCCTAACATAGTGGTACTATGAACAAAATAAAGAAAAAGTTATTTTTGTCAACACAAATCAGGTTAACCTTTATTAGCCATTTACCTAAGCAAAAATATTTTAAATTGTATCAGAAACTGAATACTGTAAATTATTCTAAGTACCGTATTTTTCGGACTATAAGACGCAGTTTTTAGCAAGAATAAATCTTGCTAAAAAGTCCCTGTGTCTTATAGTCAGCAGTCAAAGGAACCCGGCAGCGCTGGGCACCCTGACTTCTCCTTACTAAACCCCTTCCTGACCCGTGATGTGCCGACACATCATGGAGCAGGGAGGGGATGATGTATGGAGCGGGCTCACACGCTGAACCCGCTCCATACACTGCAGATGTCAACTGTGTTTTACAGCTGACACGCTGCTCTATCCGCCAGGAACAGTGATGGACTAGTTGAACAGGCTGTTGAACTAGTTATATAGCGACCGCAGCATTTAAAGTGGTTTTCCCATGAAGGACATTTATGACATATCCACAGGACATGTCATAAATGTCAGATAGATGTGGGTCCCACCTCTGGGACCCGCATCTATCTCTAGAACGGGGGCCCCCTGAACCCCCTTTTATCTTACCCAACTCAGCTGTCTTCCGACCACTTCATGGTCACATGGCTGAGTTACGGAAACAGCGTAACTCGCTGAGCTACACAGTTTCCGTAACTCCCATAGAACTGAATAGTGTAGCTACGCTGCTTCTGTAACTGCCAGCATAGCTCAGCGATTTACGCTGTTTCCGTAACTCATCCATGTATTGCAGTGTATTGTAGGGTTCAAGTGCCCTAGGGGAACAAATAAATTGTGTAAAAAAAAAAAAAAAGTTACATACATTTTTAGGAGTGTAATCATTTTTTAAAAAAAACCTTTTCCCATTTTCCCCAAGCACAATGTACAAATAAAAAAAAAATAAAAAAATTTGTATTCCTGCGTCTGTAAAAAGTCCAAAACTATTACAATATAGCATTGTTTGACGGTGAACGGAGTAAAAAACATTTTTTAAAGCCCCAGAATCAATGTCTTTTGGTCACCATAGTGCTAAAAAGTGATAAAAAAAAATCATATGTACCAAAAACAATGTGCTAATAAAAACTACAGCTCGTCCTGAAAAAAATAAGCCCTCATATAGTCTGATAAATGCAGTATATTATTATTTGCTCCTCTTCTAATTGCCATCTTTTCTTCTCTTTGCAGGAATCCACAGTTGCTGAAATGGAAGATTCAGTTCTAAACGTTGTAAGCATATATTATATATAATATTGATAGAATAGAGCGTGGATGGATATATGAACAGATAGATGTTACAAATATTACCCCTTAATAGTACGGTGCTGGCAGAGTCCTGAAAGGACCAGCGCTATAGTATTACAGTGCTCTGCTCGCGTGATCAGCAGCAGAACAAAGTCTGTAATACACAGTTATGGCCCTGCTGCAATTGTCGGGATTGGAGATAACTCTGATCCCGGCAGTTTAACCCCTAATGTGTTTGGCAGAGGGAGGGTGTTCCCTCTGTCAGCCCATCAGCCTGACGTGGTTGCAGGGCACTGATTCTTACCGTAGCAGTCGGTGGGCTTAGAAAGGCTATTTATTCCAAAGCATTATACAAGTGATCAAAAGATTGATACCCCAACTCCCCTAGTGGGACAAAAAAATTAAAGAAAAAATAAGTTAAATAAAGTTTTGTAAAAATAAAAACTTTTTTTTAATTAAAAATTATTATTATTTTTTTTTTAAATAGTTTACGATAAAAAAAATACATATTTGGTGCGACCACAATTGTAAGGACTGGTAAAACAAAGAAAACGTATTAATTAATTAATTAATGCACGGCACATGGCAAAAAAAAAACTATAAAAAAAAGGCGGATTTGCTGGGGGTTTTTTGCAGCAAAAACAAAAACGTTTTTCTATAAAACACTTTTTATCGTACAAAAGTACTAAATCTATAATAAACGATACATATTTGGTATCGCTGCATTTGTACAGAGCCAAATAATAACGTTAAACTGTTATTTTAATGAATGGTAAACAGCGAGAAAAAAATTGCAAAAATAAAATGGTGTAATTGCAATTTTTTTTTGCATTCCCTCCCAAAAAGAATTTCTTAAAGTTAATAAATAATTTATATGTACCCTATAATAGTGTCATGGAAAAATACAAATCATCCCACAAAAACAGGCCCTTATACAGCTGCATTGACAGAAAAATAAAAACTTTATGGCTCTCGGAATGCGATGAAAACAAATAAAAATTCCTTGGTCCTCAAAGCCCAAAAAAGGTGGGTCCTTAAAGGGTTACTAGTAGAATTAATTAAGAAAATGTTTATTTATTGATAAATTATATTTTTATTCATTGCAAGTTTCCATTCATGTGTCAGTGATCAAAAATGATAGTCAAATTTTACCTTCAATCAAACTATTTGGGAAATGTTGTTACACTTCTCTCTGTTGCATACTATCTGTACAATAAAGACACGTTCCTCTACTTTTCTGACAGTCTGTCTTCTAGCGTAGCAATTGTTTACAAAATTGAATGCTAAAATATGCTTTGCCCCATCAAACAAAAGACATGCGATGTGATTTATTCATCCTGCTAAAATGTCATGATTCGGTATGTTGAAATAATTCCTATGTACTAAACTATTTATAGACTTCCATTTTGATGTGTAGCTTAATTTGACTTTTGACTTCTGAAACAGGACAAGGTGATCTTCTCATCTTTGCCCATCATTTCCATCTCACTTGGATATAGATATCCTTCTGATGGATGGGGAATTTACCAGTGAAGTCCAATTAACAAAATTGTTCTTGACTGAAAATCCAGTTTACCATGAAATAGTTTTGCCTTTGAAGTTTCTTTGTATTTCTTTCACTGCCTATTTAATATAGCAATATTAACTTTTCATTTAAAGTCTGATATGTAAGAAAGCATACTACTGAATAAAATAAAAACTTATTAGGGTTCCAAGTCTATATAGAGATGAGCCTGTTTACAAACTATAGATTGCAGTAAAAGGCAGCATGTAGTCTAACAGTATTGATGTAATCAATCATGTATAAACAGAGAAAGGAAACTCTGTTACGCTGGGTTAAGTTATTGACAGAATTATATCCTACATGAATTAAAGCTACAAGGTAAATTGTATTGTCCTCCACTGCTGACTGCAGTGCTTTTCTGTATATGATTCTACACTGTGCTGCACTATTGTATATAGCAGTCTACCTCAGTATGCTAGTAGTTGAGCTGCACTTCTGCTTGAAAACCTAGAGCGCAGAGTCAGGACATTCAGTAATAATAACAATGATAATATAATTCTAATAACCATTAGTTATAAAGTGCTGATATTCCTCAGCACCTTACAATCAGGTGAAGCCGTAAACATACAAAATGACAAAAATGTCAAACAAATAAGACAAAAGGGCAGAGGACCCAGAAGCAGATAAGGACATACTATTAATATGAACTCATTTGACCTCTGTTTTTTTTCTTCTTATAGTCTAAAGTTTTAAACGGAATATGTGACAAAACGTACAAATTTGCCACCGATCCTTTAACAAGTCAAAGTGCCTGTCTGGGGGAAGTCATCCTAACTAATATTAGACCTGGAGAAGGGTTGGTAAGTAGAAAGCACTACTTCTTAGCCAGGGTAGATCTGTCACATATGACAGGAAAAATAACACGGCATGTACAGCTATTTTTTCGGTCAAACTGACACCTCAGTCAACGGTGTCTGTCGGGCGTAGCCGGTGTCCGTCATGTGACGAAACCGTCACAGTGTTGAAGCTTGTTATAAATGGAAGGCACAACACTGATGTGAACACGGCCTTATGGTAACAATGTTCTAGCAGACTACAAGATGTCATACTCACAAAATGCAATGGTACAAATTAAATTACACATAATTAGCCTTTTTTTAACCAAGCAAAAACACCAGCAAAGTAAAACCTGGTTTTCAACCATTTGCCTTATTCCATGGAATGGCTGAAAGGATGAAATCTTGGTTGAATTTTGCTACAAAAACAGGAAAATTTGTCATCAGAATCTCCCAGTAGTGCAGCCTCAGGCTCTGTGGCATTACATGCTATGATAATGTGTACGATTCTGCATGTACAATTCATATACAAAGCATGAAACGTGTATTTACCTTTAGTGATTATTTGATTTAGCAATCTAAACTACATTGTGGTCACATGGCTGAGTAGGCGTGGGGAAATCTGAGTATAGGTGGTTGTTAATGTGCAGCAACTCTGATTGCTTGTCAGGAGTGGACCATAGAGTATCTGTAATTAGACTCCGCGATTTTACAATCTTACACATTTTTTGCATGCCAAGAAATTTGCAACTATCCAAACCAGTCACATGGTAATGTTTACAACCTGCGCCAATTGTAATTACTAAGACCGTATGCATTATTGCATGGTGTAAAGCCACCATTAATCTAAGTGAGCATATCTCAGCATAGGCATAAGATAAAAATTAGCTTTATTCATAGACTTGGATGTGGCTTCAACCCTCCATGAAAATATTTGAAGATTTCACTGTATAACATATTTAAAAACATCAGGTTATACTTTAATGCAGTATTTTTGTTTTGTACGGTAAGCAAAATGCAGTGAATGTTACACAACGTTTCTCGAAATATTTATAATAAACACAAAAGACTACTTACATTCTTCTAAAATTAAGCCCAGATGCTGAACTTTTGCAACCCAGAAACCCTTAAACAAATATTTCCATTACCATAGCCATCAGTACCTCCTCTGCTCAGAGAAGAATGCAATTTAAAGTTTTCATATTTTCACTAGGATGCATGTGACCATTTGCTATTTTTCTTCTCCTTAGGGAATGTATATCAAATCCACATATGACGGGCTGCATGTCATTACAGGAACTACAGAAAATGTAAGTGAAGTCTGCTACAGCTGTCTCCTCATTTAGCTAGCGTATAACAATCTCTGTTGCTCTGAGATTTATTACAAATGATTTGCAATCAGTTAACATTATCTACATATAGATAATTTTGGCAAATGTTGAATGAGCGCAGCGTAATAAAAAAAAACTTTACACATTATTTATGATGCATTATAAACCATTAACTTATGTGAGGCTATGAACATTTTTTTGAGTTGTCTAAAACATATGTAATTGATCTCATATGCTCACTCAATATTTCTTGACTATCTGCATACGACCAAAAGAGCAGATATAGTTTGAAATTGAAGGACAAACAGCATGATACAGCAATTTAGACTAAATTGTACGAGCACTGCAATGGCAAGGGATAAAAACAGAAATATGTGCATCGGCCAGTGGCGTAACTACCAGCGTAGCAGCCGTAGCGGCTGCTACCGGGCCCGCGGCATGATGGGGCCCGTGTCACCCGCCGGCACGGGCCCACACCATGGCCGGAGGCTCCGCTAGCAGCCGCTATGGCTGCTACAGCGCGACGCCACTGAACACGACTACGGCAGATCAGGGAGGTATCTCCTCGCTCTGCCATTAAAAAAAAGACATGTATCCCCTGTCCACAGGATAGGGGATACATGTGTGATCGCTGGCATTGATGGGGAGAACGGGAGACTGAAAGTTCCCTGAAGTTCTCCATCACAAACCTCGGACTGTGCAGACGCCGGAAGTCAGAGGTTAGTCATGGTGAACTTTGGGGGACTTTCGGTCCCCCGTTCTCCCTATCGCTGCCAGCGATCACACATGTATCCCCTATCCTGTGGATAGGGGATACATGTCTTTTGTAGGACACACTGTAGGTCACATTTTTTTGGGAGGGGGGACGCTGTATGGCGTTCCCTACGGGGGGGCTGTATGGCGTTCCCTACAGGAGGGGGCTGTATGGCGTTCCCTACAGCCCCCACTGTAGAGAACGCCATACAGCCCCCCCCTGTAGGGAACGCCATACAGCCGCCTCTGTAGATAACGCCATACAGCCCCCACTGTAGAGAACGCCATACAGCCCCCCCTGTAGATAACGCCATCAGCCCCCCCTGTAGGGAACGCCATACACCCCCCCCTGTAGGGAACGCCATACAGCCCCCAGTGTAGATAACGCCATACATCCCCCTCTGTAGATATCGCCATACAGCCCCCACTGTAGAGAACGCCATATAGCCCCCTCTGTAGAAAACGCCATACAGCCCCCCCTGTAGATAACGCCATACAGCCCCCACTGTAGATAACGCCATACAGCCCCCACTGTAGAGAACGCCATACAGCCCCCTCTGTAGATAACGCCATACAGCCCCCTCTGTAGATAACGCCATACAGCCCCCCTGTAAATAACGCCATACAGCCCCCCTGTAGATAACGCCATACAGCCCCCACTGTAGAGAACGCCATACAGAGTCCCCCCTGTAGATAACGCCATACAGCCCCGTTTGTAGATAACGCCATACAGCCTCTTCTGTAGATATGTACAAAGGGGGCTGTATGGCGTTATCTACAGGGGGGCTGTATGGCGTCAGCTACAGGGGGATGTATGGTGCTATCTACAGAGGGGGCTGTATGCCGTTATCTACAGGGGGATGTATGGCGCTATCTACAGAGGGGGCTGTATGGCGTTATCTACAGGGGGATGTATGGCGCTATCTACAGAGGGGGCTGTATGGCGTTATCTACAGGGGGGCTGTATGGCGTTATCTACAGGGGGGGCTGTAAAAAAGGCACTATCTACAAGGGGGATTGTGTGACACCCAGGGGAGGGGGGGCCCCAGTCAAAAGTTTGCTATGGGGCCCAGTCTTTCCTAGTTACGCCCCTGGCATCGGCCTAAAGTCTGAAATGTATGACCAGCTTGCTGTACAACACTTGTTCAAAATGACACAAAATATAAACCATCGCTAAAAACTCATGTTAAAAACACCATAAAACAATACAAAATTATGGTATTTTTTAAAATGCGTTTTAAAACGCTGAGCAAAAACCCTTAGGGCATGACCAGACGTGGTGGAATTGCTTTGGAATTCCGCTGCGGACAGTCCGCTGCGGAAATCCGCAGCGTACACCTTCCTCCATTGCTTTCCACAGCTTTTTAGTGAGGTTCGCTTACACGTTGCGGAAAACTCCGCTGCAGACCATAGGCTGCGGTGCGGAATTTGGTGTCCGCAGCATACACTGGTTGTTGCGGACGTGTAGCGGACTTGTTGTGGACTCATTGCGGAATTTCTCCATTGACTTCAATGGAGAGTCAAAATTCCGCAATGAAGTCTGCAGATGTTATGTGTGTTGCGTAGCGTATTTGTTTTACGAACATGACATTTCTTCATTCTGGCTGGACCTATGTATTTCTAGGTCTACAGCCAGACTGAGGCGCCATGCACACTAACGTAAAAATGCCCGTAATCACGGGCCGTTATTACGGCACGGCAGGCCCATAGAAGTCAATGGGGCTCCCGTAATTACGGGTGACTACTTGTGTGCACCCGTAATTACGGGAGCGTTGCTAGGCGACGTCAGGAGATAGTCACTGTCCAGGGTGCTGAAAGAGTTAACGATCGGCAGTAACTGTTTCAGCACCCTGGACAGTGACTTCCGATCACAATATACATCAACCTGTAAAAAAAATAGCAGTTCCTACTTACCGAGAACTCCCTGCTTCTTCCTCCAGTCCGGCCTCCCCAATCACAGGCTACAGCGGTCACATGGACTGCCGCGCCATCTAGGGAGGTCGGGCTGGATGTTGAAAGAGGGACGCGTCACCAAGACAACGACCGGGTAAGTATGAATTTCTTTTACTTTTAATAGGGAAGGGGCTGTCCCTATCCTGCACTGATAGAGAGAAGGGAAGTACTTTCACCTCAATACGCAACGGCTAGTCCGCATCAATTTAATGCCCATTTTAGGCAGAGCCGCAACAGAATCTGCAACGCAGGTTATGTGCGGCATTGATGCGGACAGTAGCGGAACAAATACGCTATGTCTGGTCATGCCCTTATAAGGAAAAGTTAACAGGAAGGCAGCAGCAGACTGGGTTTGGGACTGTGAGTCAGTGGCCTCCCTCAAATGTAAGCTGTGTGTGAAAGTTAGGAGCAATGTAGTAAATGAGCTCCATGAATGAAGTATGCTTAGGGTATGTGCACACAACCTCTTTTCAGACGTAATAGAGGCGTTTTACGCCTCGAATTACGCCTGAAAAGACGGCTCCAATACGTCGGCAAACATCTGCCCATTGCTTGCAATGGGTCTTACGATGTTCTGTGCAGACGAGCTGTCATTTTACGCGTCGCTGTTAAAATACGGCGCGTAATATGACGGCTCGTCAAAAGAAGTGCAAGACACTTCTTGTTACATTTTTGGAGCCATTTTCTCATAGACTCTATTGAAAACAGCTCCAAAAATGTACGTAAAAAACGCAGCGAAAGCGCAGCGAAAAACGCGAGATGCTCAAAAAACTTCTGAAAATCAGGAGCTGTTTTCCCTTGGAAAAGTTCCGTATTTTCAGATGTATTTGGTTAATCGTGAGAACATACCCTAAGAATCTACTTAGTGAGGTACTAATGGAGGTTTTAGTAGCGCACTGTGCCATCTTATGCCAGTCATATTAAGGTGTTTGCTATGAGTTAAACAAATATTCACTTTTCTTGGATAATATTATAAGATTACCAATTTTATACGTTTCTTCTCGGAAATCACGGTCCATAGCTGCAGATATCATTACATATAGAGCTTGCATGTGTAAGATTCTCTAGATGACTATGAAATGTCTGCATTTTATGGCATACTTTACTAATCTGTACTATGCCCATGTTATTCTATGAAGACAAATTACTACTCATTAATGAATTAATTAACCCATTCACAACATTGTAATGGGAAACTATTCTACAGGTTAGAGTCGTTTATTTAAATCACTATACAACATTTGTATACGTTTGATGTAACACACTAGGCAACAACATTACTGTTTAGCACAATAAAGTAAAGCAAAATTATCCAGTAGTTATGTAAAAAGTTATATTAAAATGACCACACAAACCGTAAAACAACGTAAGATTTGAAGAACAAGAATTTCTTTTAACAAGTAAAGTAAGATGGTGAGGTGTATAACAGACTGGTGGAATCCACGAACGACTCATTCATGTATAGTTCTACCATGATCAGCTCAGCCAAGTCAAGCTAGTGAATCATTATTTCCTATGGAACATTTCTTCACCCACAATTTTTCCACCGTCGTCGCCATTGCCCATGTCTGCAGCTTTCCAAGCAGACAAGCAGCAATGAAAAGCACAGTTGTATGAGAAGAAAAGAGAAATTATTTTCCTCTGCTTGCAGATACAAAGTCTACTGAAGGTGTTTTAGGTAAAGTACATATTTAATGAAGCAACTGAATAAAAGCTGAAATTCATTCACAGCCAGCAGAGCACATGCTTTTTTTTTATCCGATTACTAGCTTCTTTTTTTTCTAGCCTCTTACTGCATGGCTAAATGAGGAGACTGGTACCATTTTTTTCTCTACCCTTGTTGCTGTGGGATGTTTTGTTGCAGTGTCAAGAATGTTTTCTTTTTTCCCTCCGTGTAAATGACCCACACCACAATCCCTGCTGGGTACCATTCAGAGATAAATTAAGAGTAAACATTTGCACAAGCCGTTATTTCCTGGAGGCAACCCCTTTACAATATATTTTAAGTATGATTACTGATGCATATTTGTTGCTGTTATTTGCGCTTAAAAAGATGGAGACACATTATAGAATGATTCAAGCTTGATCATCACACGAAAATTGAAAATCATAATATAAAAATGACAAAAATAGTCCAGAGATTGAACACTTTGTTATGATATTGGCTTTTAGAATATGACATCATCCAGGCTCGCTCTCTAGACACAGTTCCACAGATACGTTCTCATTACCTGTAACAGAACAAACAAGTTCCAGAAAACACTGAAGACAGGTCTGGGCATTCTCGTTGACTTGTTTTTCCTTTCTTTCATGTCCCTAGTCACCAGCTGATATCTCCCGGAAGATTCATGCAGGTGATGAAGTGATACAGGTTAACCAACAGACTGTGGTAAGTTCTGTTTATGTATTATTTTTATGTTTTATTTTTGTAGTAAGATTTAACAGAAAATATGGACAGTAAGGCCCCATACACATGACCGTGAAAAATCTCCGTAATTGCGGTCCGCAATTACGGACCCGTTAAGTTGCATTGGCCGCAGACACCTTTCCGTATCGCTACAGAAGGGTGTCCGTGCCGTAGAACTGTGCAGTGAATTATGGAGCATGTCCTACTTTTTGTATTTTACGGGCCGTGCTCGCCTGCTGGCAGTGCCCGCATTCGCGGGCCGCGATTAGGGGCACGGCCGTGTGCATGAGACCTTACAGCAGAAGACAATATACACAGACCTGGAAACCCATATACACATTGCCACCTAATCTTCTAATTGTCACGGGTATCTAGTGGCAAATCATTATGGAGTCTTCTTGCCATGTGTCACTACAACCTAAATGCCTCCTGTTGTCATGTGTGCATAATGCAATACACAGTGGGTTGGGAGCAATAAATAAGATAGAGCACAGAAAAAGTAACAGGAGAAGTAGTGATGTAGATGACATCTGTAGTTTGGGAGCTCAGAAGCAAGATTAGAAGTAAAGGCGATACAGGACACAGGGAATTTGGTGTATTCGTTTGACTTGAGTAGTGGCTATATCTAAGATCAAAGGAAGAAGGAAGAATTGTACACTCAACAGTAAAATCAGTTGAATTATATGGCTCTGTTATCTAAGCAACCTTCATACATTTCCGGCAATCCGGTTTCATTTCCCTCCGGTGTGGTATAGAAACACTGGAGGGAAACTAATGCCAGAACTGATCCCATGCTTACACATGGGAGCAGTTTTGGCATCCGATATATCAGTTGTGAGGCCGGACCTCCCCCGCAAAGAACATTTCCCAATTTTCTCCCTTTACACTGTGGAAAACGATAGTTCCACGGTGAAGTGTCGCTTTAAGGTCTAGTTCACACAAGTTTTTTGACAGAGAGAAAAAAATCGGCTTCAAAATTCCTTCAGATTTTGAATTGCCAGCGTAGTTTGACCCTTTTTTCCCGCTTTCTTCCCACTGTCGTTGAAGCCAATGCAAAAACCGCCGCAAAATGATCCACAAGTGCTGCAGGTTTGTTCTGCCTCATAGATTTAAATGGGAGGTCAGTGGCGGAATCCGCTTGAAGAAAGAGCATGCCGCTTTTCTTTTTTCCCGCGAGCGTCAAAAAGCCGCCCAGTTGAAAATAATAGGGGCGATTTGGGGCGTTTCCAGGCACTAATTTCCACGCGCTTTTCACGTCAAAATCAGCACCAAAAAACACTGTGAATTGTATCTAAATCCTCCTTTAAAGCTGAGTTCACACTACCGTCAGAGGTCCCACAATCTGTAGTTCCATCGTATTTTGACGGAAGTATTTGCACAGAATGTAGCGCTGTTCTTCCTGTTTAAGTGACGGACACCACAACGGATACCCGAAGGGCCCTATTTTAGTCAATTGAGTCTATTGGGCGCTGTCGGTTCTATCATGTGACAGACCCGGCAATGCCGTAAGGGTTTCAATTATAACTAAAGCCATGAAGCCTAATTTACTCTTTTCTTTGTTTTGTTTGTTCTGTTAATTTCAAAACTATCTTCGATATCATGTTAAACTTGAGTAAAACATGTTTCATTTTGTTGTTCAAGGTTGGATGGCAATTAAAAAACCTTGTAGCAAGACTGAGGGAAAATGCTGGTGAAGTCGCACTGCTTCTGAAAAAGAGACCTACAGGAACGTTTAACTTTACGCCTGCGCCTTTGAAAAACTTGAGATGGAGACCACCACTTGTGCAGGTGTGGAGTATAAACTAAACATCATTAACCCCTCAATAGAAATCGTTTTTTAACCCCTTAAGGACACGGCCAATTTTAGCCTTGAGGACAGAGCAATTTTTTTTACATTTCCCTCTTTGCATCCCGACGCTCATAACGCTTTTATTTTTTGTACGACGTAGTTGTACGAGACTTTGTTTTTTGCGGGACCAGTTGTACTTTATGTACGTACCATTTTTTGGTACAAATACGCTATCGTTTAATTTCTATACATTTTTAATTAGATTAAAATGCTCAAAAAAAGCAGTTGCGCAGCAGTTTTAATATATATTTTTTTTCACCATACACCGATCATAATAAATAATGGTATAAATTTGTTGTACAGGTTGTTACGGTCGTGGCGATACCAAATATGTCTATATTATTTAATGTTTTGGGACTTATATTTTAAAAAGTTTATTTATTATAAAAAATGTGTATTTCTGTGTATTTTATTTACTTTTTATTTATTTATTTACCATTATTTTTTTTTTACATTCATTTAACTTTTTTTTTTTAATCCCATAAAGGGATTTATCATTTTGATTTTTATTTTGTAACTGTAATGTACTGGCATAGATCTATATGCCAGTACATTAGCCTCTGTACTGATTGTACACAGGCAGTTGTTAGGGCATACCTCAGTATGCCCTAACAACAGGAAATATGTTCAGACAGCCCTGGGGTCCTTCACTGGACGGAAAGAAGATGTTTCTCTCCTCTCCGCTGTCAGAGCGGGGCCGTGGCTGTGTATTACAGCCGTTGCCCCGCTCTCGATCACGCGCACAGACTCGCGCAGGGACGGCTGTCACACAGGACGAGTATGCTCGTCCTAATGCGCGAAGTGCTCGCCGCTCAGGACGAGCATACTCGTCCTGTGTCGGCAACCAGTTAAAGAACCACATAAGTTAGGCTGAGTTCACACTGAGTTTTTTGCAGTTTTTCGTTCGTGCCCATTGAGTGCCACGGGCAAAAATGCCGCAAAATACGCTTTCTCTGCCTCCCATTGATGTCACTGGGAGGTCAGAGGCGTAAACGCCTGAAGATAGGGCATGTCGCTTCTTCTTACCGCAAGCGTTTTTTACCGATCGCGGTAAAAAAACGCGTCCGCCTCCAATTGAAATCAATTCCGCGTCAAAGAACTCTGTGTGAACAGGGCCTTAAAGGGAGTGTATTATTATTAGTCCGGATTCACACGAGCGTGTGCGTTTTGCGCACGCAAAAAACGCGGCGTTTTGCGTGCGCAAAAGGCACTTAACAGCTCCGTGTGTCATGATCATATGGTGCGCGGCTGCGTGCTTTTCGCGCAGCCGCCATCATTATGACACTCTGTTTGTATGTTTGTAAACAGAAAAGAAACTGTCTGCACGGCCCCATAGACTAATATAGGTCCATGCGAGGCACATGAAAATAAAAAAATAAATAGCTACAACATTTGAAAAACAGAAAAAAAAAAACACTCAGAATGGGACGTGCAACAAGTTTTTGGTGAAATTTGTGACTTTTCTCATTGCTCATGAAATTTGAAATGTGAAAGGCATGGTCTCCAAGTCAAAGTTATTAAAGGGAGTCTGTCACTAGAAATTTGCAGTCAAAACAGCAGCAGAGTAATATACACCGTGTTCCAAATTATTATGCACATTAGATTTAAGTGTCATAAACAGTTAATTATTAGTTTTTCAATTAACCCCTTAACGCCGAAGACGGATATATCCGTCCTCTGCAGCTGCTAATTCGCGCAGGAGGACGGATATATCCGTCCTGTGATCGCGCGGGTACTGACAGTTTACCCACGCGATCAGCGGCAGGAGCACGGCTGTTATACACAGCCTGGCTCCTGCTGCAACTGCCGGAATCGAAGCGCGCTCCGAATCCGGCAGTTTAACCCATTAAATGCCGCTGTCAATAGTGACAGCGACATCTAATGTGTTTGACAGAGGGAGGGAGCTCCCTCTGTCACCCCATTGGCGCCCCCGCAAAGAAAACGCGGGGCGCCGTCGGGTTTCCATGGCAGCCGGGGGGCCTAACAAAGACCCCCAGGTCTGCCTTCAGCAAATGCCTGTTAGGCCATGCCGGAGGCATGACCTAATAGATTGCCTGTCAGTTTTACACTGACAGGCAATAATGCTTTGGTATACTAAGTATACCAAAGCATTATATATGCGATCAGCAGATCGCATAGTGAAGTCCCCTGGTGGGACTAAAAAAAAAATGTAAATCAGTTAAATAAAGTTTGTGAAAAAAAAAAAAAAAAAGTTACAGTCAAAATCAAATATAACTACTTTTTTTGCCCAAAAAGTGGTTTTATTTAGTAAAAGTGTCAAAACAAATAATACATGCAGATATATGGTATCCCCGCGATCGTAACAACTTGAACAATAAAATTAACACATTAATTAAACTGCCGGATGAACGGCGTCCAAAAAACAACGGCAAAATTCTCTCTTTTCTCCCATTCCCCCCATAAAAAAAGAAATAAAAGTTAATCTATAAGTCTTATATACCCCAAAATAGTACTAATGAAAACTACACATTGGCCCGCAAAAATCAAGCCCACATACGGCCACATTGACAGAAAAATAAAAAATTGGAATGTGGCGATGCAAAAACAAGTAATTTTTTCCTAAAAGGCTTTTTATTGTGCAAACGTAGGAAAACATATAAAACCTTTACATATTTGATATCCCTGTAATCGTGCCGACCCATAGAATAAAGTTAACATGTTATTTACGCTGCATAGTAAACGGCGTAAATTTATAACGTGAAAATTAATGCTGGAATAGCTGCTTATTTTCAATTCTCTCCTAAAATAAAGTTAATAAAAGTTAATCAATATATTATAAGCATCTAAAAATGGTACAATTACAAAATACAACTCGTCCCGCAAAAAATAAGCCCTTATACGGCTATGTCGACGGAATAAAAACAAAGTTACGACTCTTGGAATGCGACCGTGAAAAAACTAAAAATAATCCTTGGTCATTAACGTGCAAAATGGCCTGGTCATTAAGGGGTTAAACTCATGGATGGTATTGTGTCTTAGGGCTAAACTTAAGCATGATCATCGTACTGTGAAAGATTTGTGGCTGATTCAGAGCACAGACGGTTCGTTCAGATAAAGGCATAATGAGGAAAGTTTCTGCCAGACAAATTAATAGGATTAGGAGAGCAGCTGCTAAAATGCCATTGCAAGGCAGCAAACAGGTATTTGAAGCCACTGGTGCCTCTGGAGTCCCGCGAACCCCAAGGTGTAGGATCCTCCAGAGGTTTGCAAGTGTGCATAAAGCTATTATTCGGCCACACCTAAACAATGCTCACAAGCAGAAACGGTTGCAGTGGGCTCAGAAATACATGAAGACTCATTTTCAAACCATGTTGTTTACTGATGAGTGTCGTGCAACCCTGGATGGTCCAGATGGATGGAGTAGTGGATGGTTGGTGAATGGGCACCATGTCCCAACAAGGCTGCGACGTCAGCAAGGAGGTGGTGGAGTCATGTTTTGGGCTGGAATCATGGGGAGAGAGCTGGTAGGCCCCTTTAGGGTCCCTGACGGTGTGAAAATGACCTCTGCAAAGTACGTAGAGTTTATGACTGACCACTTTCTTCCGTGGTACAAAAAGAAGAACCGTGCCTTCCGTAGCAAAATTATCTTCATGCATGACAATGCACCATCTCATGCTGCAAAGAATACCTCTGTGTCATTGGCTGCTATGGGCATAAAAGGAGAGAAACTCATGGTGTCGCCCCCATGTTCCCCTGACCTCAACCCTATTGAGAACCTTTGGAGCATCCTCACACAAAATATCTATGAGGGTGGGAGGCAGTTCACATCAAAACAGAAGCTCTGGGAGGCTATTCTGAAATCCTGCAAAGATATTCAAGCAGAAACTGTCCAAATACTCACAAATTCAATGGATGCAAGAATTGTGAAGGTGAAATCAAAGAAGGGGTCCTATGTTAACATGTAACTTGGCCTGTTAAGTTTTTTTTGATTGAAAGAGCTTTTGATTTCTGTAAATATGACCTCCTGATGCTGCAAATGCAACAAATTACCATTTTAGTTCTCTTTACAACCTTTAAAATGTTTTGATGTCTGTTGTGCATAATAATTTGAAACAGTGCATTTTGAGTTTTTTACTTCTAAAACAAAAATCTGTTATCATTAGGAGATTTGTTCAATAAAATTTGCATTATACTCCAACGGTTGATGGCTTGAAGATTATACTGACTGTAATTTGCATCGACTATTTAGGAAAATCAGCGAAAAATAACATTTGCATAATAATTTGGAATGCGGTGTAGTGTAGCCTTACCTGAATCTAACGCTGTTTTCATTTTTCAGATGAGTAACTCCGTTGCAGCAACAATCACTTTATTCCTTATATACAAATTAGCTTTTTGGAGCAACGAAAGCGTCAACATTGCTCCAAACTGCTCTACCTTCTATCCCCAGTCTAACCCTCCCTCCCTTCTTTGATTGACATCGCCAGGCAGTGTAGAAGTCGTGATCACGCCTGGCCCCGTATTCTCCATGACCGCGATTCTGCTTCCGAATCGGCTCATGCGCCTTACTGCCGATTAGACTGGTGAAACTTCAGTGACGTACTGCACATGCCCCAATTCGGCAGCAGCGGTCACTGCAGTTTCCTTGGGGTAGCCGCAGTAATGTAGCTTCTCTGAGTTGCAGATAAACTGCCAGGGACTCTTCTTGCTTTGAAGATATTATAGGGGGCATAGTCGGCCGCCTACTTGTGTACAGTAGCATTTTGAAGGGCAGCACATGGAACATGATAGAGGAACTATCCCCCCTCTACCATATCGTCTGTGCTTCCCCTCATATCCCCTGTGCGCAAACCAGGTCAAAGCCTTCAGCCCATGCACATGGTGGAAGCTGCGTCACTGGTGCTACCCCAAGGAAGCTACAGTGAACATATTAAAAATGGTGGATTATATGGACAGTTATGTCACTGGGGCTACCTCAGGAAAGATCCAGTGACATGGCCTCCCCAAGTGAGATAAGCAGTCGGGGACTCCTGCTGCTTTGAAGATCTTGACAGGCATATAGTTGTTTCTGCTTGCCTGCAGAGGAAAGGCAGCACAGTTGCATGGACAATGGTGCGGGAATTCCGACACTGCTCTACCTTCTGCTGCTGTTGTTTGCCAGTGGGATATCTGAGTCTTTTCATCTAATGAGCAAACAATACCTTACAACTTCCTTCTATTTCAATCTTCCTACTGTTAAAATGCCAGAAATTCGCCATCATCCGCCACCTATATAATTAATAATGTATTTATTTATTATAATTTTAGACAAGCCCACCACCAACTACCACACAGTCTCCTGAAAGCACATTGGATACCTCACTGAAGAAAGAAAAGCCAGCAATTTTTGATCTTTACATTCCTCCACCACCAAAAGTCCCTTACTCCCCAAGGTGTGTATGAAGTAGTGATTTTAAAATATTCAGTACGGTACAGGCTTAGTTATCTTGTTATCTTCTAAATGTTTACATCTACATATTCACACTTGTTTTTACACTTATTTTTAACACCCCCAACTTTGTGATACTAAAGATAGACCAACCTGTGTATTTAGGCTACATTTCAAAATGTTTGTCTTAAAATACGCATTAAAATACGCATTCATCCCCATTTATTTTTTTTGCCTTTTTTCTGCATTTCTGATGCAGTTTTGATCTCAAGGTTCTTTAACCCCTTCAGGACCAAGCTCATTTTGGTCTTCAGGACCAGCCCCATTTTTTCAAATCAGACATGTTTCACTTTATGTGGTAATAATTTTGGAATGCTTTTACCTATCCAAGCGATTCGGAGATTGTTGTTTCGTGACATATTGTACGTTATATAAGTGGAAAAATTTGGTAGATAAATTCATTGCTTATTTGTGAAAAACACCAAAATTTTGAGAAAATTTGAATAAATTATTATTTTTGTAATTTTAAATGTATCTGCTTGTTAAACAGATAGTAATACCATACAAAATAGTTACTAATTAACATTTCCCATATGTCTACTGTATATTTGCATCGTTATTTGAACATCCTTTTATTTTTCTAAGACGTTACAAAGCTTAGAACTTTAGCAGCAATTTCTCACATTTTTAAGAAAATGTCAAAAGGCTATATTTTCAGGGACAAGTCCAGTACTGAAGTGGCTTTGAGGGGCCCATATATTAGAAACCCCCATAAAACACCCCATTTTGAAAGTGTTTTAACCCATTAGGCGTTTCACAGGAATTGAGTGAGTAGAGGTGAAATTTACCAATTACATTTTTTCTGCCAAAATGCCGTTTTTTCTGTAACACTGTAGATTTAACCTGAGAACTTAATCTCAATATTTATTTCCCAGATTATGCAGTTTTTAGAAACATCCCACAACCCTAGTGTGATAATGGACTGAAATACAGGCCTATGCCCTTATTCACACGACAGGGTTTCCTGGCTGGGTGACGGCCGTTCATAAATCGGCCTTCACCCGGCTGCAGTAGGAACAATAGACCCCTAATGGAGCTATTCACACGACCGATTTTTTGACGGCCCGGGAAACCTGGTCGTCAAAAAATGGGACATGCCCTATTTTCGGCCGTTTACCCGGCCGCCCGGCTCCCATAGAAGTCTATGGGGCCGGGTAATACACGGCCATCACCGGAATTTGTCCCGAGTGATGGCCATGTATTCCGTCGCTCGCGCTCTCTCTCCTCCTCCTCACAGTGCAGAGCGCATGTGAGGAGGAGGAGGGTCTTTTTTGCTCCCTGTAGGCGGGGAATTCCGCTACAGGAGAAGTGAGTGACTACACTGTCCATATATGGACACAGCGACGTCACTCACTTCTGAAGCGAAATCCCCGACTCTATGGCCGGGGATTCCGCTACAGGAGAAGTGAGTGACTACCTACACTGTCCATATATGGACACAGCGACGTCACTCACTTCTGAAGCGGAATCCCCGACTCTATGGCCGGGGATTCCGCTACAGGAGAAGTGAGTGACTACACTGTCCATATATGGACACAGCGACGTCACTCACTTCTGAAGCGGAATCCCCGACCCCGTGGCCGGGGATTCCGCTACAGGAGAAGTGAGTGACTACACTGTCCATATATGGACACAGCAACGTCACTCACTTTAGAAGCGGAATCCCCGACCCTGTGGCAGGGAATTCCGCTACAGGAGAAGTGAGTAACTACACTGTCCATATATAGACACAGTGACGTCACTCACTTCAGAATCGGAATCCCCAACCCTGTGGCAGGGAATTCCGCTACAGGAGAAGTGAGTGACTACACAGTCCATATATGGGGTGGACGCCAGACACGGTAAATCTAGAGATGGGTAAGAGATTCTCTTATGCACTGCAATAGACATTGACATCTGATGCGTACACACCTCTCCTAAGTTATTTCTTTCTATCATTATGGGTAAGTACCCAGATGTATTATGTAGAGGTGAAAACATAATTGTTGCATCCATCATCTAAGTACCTTGTGTTCATACACAGTTGGCTGCTGGATTTATTATTATTCTCACTTCAGAAGTGGAATCCACGACCCTGTGGCCGGGGATTCCTCTCCAGTGTCAAAAGTCAGTGACTAAACTGTCCATATATGGACATTGAAGTCAGTGACTTCTCCTGGAAGGGGGGGGGATGGGTGCAACCTACAGGGGGCTGTGTGGCATTACCTACAGGGGACTTGGTGGCATCACCTACAGGGGACTTGGTGGCATTACTTACAGGGGGCAGGGTGGCATTACCGCCAGGGTGGCATTACCTACAGGGGGCTGGGTGGCATTACCTGCAGGGGGCTGGGTGGCATTACCTACAGGGGGCTGGGTGGCATTACCTGCAGGGGGATGGGTGGCATTACCTGCAGGGGGCTGGGTGGCATTACCTACAGGGGGCTGGGTGGCATTACCTACAGGGGGCTGGGTGGCATTACCTACAGGGTGCTGTGTGGCATTATCTACAGAGGGCTGTGTGTGGCAACAAATTTAAATGAAATTCATCCGATTTTAAAACGGACAAAGAAAAAAACGGATGCAAAACGGGTCAAAATCGGCCGTTAAAAACGGCAACACGGCCCGGAACGGAATCGGAACGGATGCAAACCGGCCCGGAAAAACGGCCGATTTTATCGGCCGACACTCGGACCCTGTCGTGTGAATGAGGCGTAAGAAGCAAAGGAACACGTAGTTGATTTTGGGGCCTCCTTTTTATTAGAATATATTTTAGTCACCATTTCAGGATTTGTGGTGCCAAAACAGTGGAAACCCCCCAAAAATGACCTTGTTTTTGAAACTACACCCTTCAGGGAATTTATCTAGGGGTATAGTTAGCATTTTGACCCCACAGGTTTTTTGCTAAATTATTTGAATTAGTCTGTGAAAATTAAAATTTACTTTTTTCTGGAGAAACTTAGAATTTTCAAATTTTTGCAAGGAATAAAGGAGGAAAAGCAACCCAAAATTTGTAAAGCAATTTCTCCCGATTACGGAAATACCCCATATGTGGTCATAAACTGCTGTTTGGACCCACAGCAGTGCTCAGAAGGGAAATAGCGCCATTTGGATTTTGGAGCGCAGATTTTACTGGAGTGGTTTTCGGTGCCATGTCGCATTTGCAATGCACTGCAGGGACCTAAACAGTGGAAACCCCCCAAAAGTGACCCCATTTTAGAAACTACACCCCTCAAGGAATTTTTCTAGTGGTATAGTTAGCATTTTGACCCCACAGGTTTTTTGCTGAATTTATTGGAATTAGGCCTTATTCACACGAGCGTGTTATATGTCCGTGCTAATAATATGATAACCATTTGTAATCAAGTGGTTAGACTAATCGACGTACTTATATTTATTATGGTTTTGACCACATGATGGTGGCGGTTTACTGTCACTGACATATTATACACATATTAATTGATCCTGTGATAACTCTCAGAAGTATGGCACATCCCCAAGTGGGGATCTCTGAGGTACTTTTCAGTCGTGAATGACAGCCCTTTTTTATAGGGAACTATTATGCTATCCGATGTGTTTTGCATAGGGAATGTCGCCCCTTGTGTTTAACTTACATTGGTGCGCATGTGTCCTATTTTTGGTAATCATCGGACTCAGTAACCTTTGGCTTATGGACCTAGTCTGTGACCTCAATTGCGGTATAGCAGCCGATTGTCAAATATACACTTGGGGTTATATGGGGATGGGACACTGAGAGGTTCCCTCCCTATTGGTTTATCATCTGACCCCGGCAGTATATATCGGCGCTAGCTCAATCATCTAATATTTGTCTTATGTGATTATGGGCTCCCTTCTGCCCTGTTACCCCTAGTACCGGCTTAATTGGTGGATGCATACTTGCTATGCGTCGTCAGTATGACGATGATGGCAAGTGGTACCATTACACATGATGTTAAATCATCGGCAGCCAGAGTGAACCTCTCTGGCACTATGTCGCTATTTTGTTCATTTGCGCATGCGCTAGTGACTCACTCGGAGAGTCACGGTTTGAGCTAGGTTGAATGCACTAAGTCCTTTTTTCATCTCTATGTGCATGCGTCGCTTCCTGTTTCTGATTGGATTACCTTATCTTATTGTTCATTCGTCGGCTAAACACAGCTGAGGGGCCTTTGTGTCTCCCTCATTGCCATAGGCTATCTGGCCCGACACACCTTTAGATGCGTCATCTGACGTGTCTATATTAGGATCTCTTTCATTCCGCGCCGCCATTAGCCCCGTGTACCCCTGAGGACGCTACTTAGTAGCGAAACATGTCGGGGGGGCTGCTAGTATTTTAAACACTGCCGCTGACCGGACTTACTGTTACCTACTAGTTACTTAAACAATCTTAACTGGCTAGGGAAGATACATTCCTACGTCATATACTATATGTGCCTGTCTAATCAGGTAACACATATGTGTGTCCGATCTCGGCTGGTGACAATTTTAAATCATTTATTGTGGTCTGTCCAGCTAAACGTAGCTAATAAAGTTTATATTTACTTTTATATATTAGTGGTGGCTGGGAAATTGGGCTTGGCTGTTTGCAGGCAGCCTCTTTTTGTGTTAATGTATATTGTGCCCGCCAGCTACCAAGGGTCATATTCGTGTTTGTTATATGTCCGTGCTACACTCTTGATTTTCACGCTAGTCGCACGGACCTATGGTAATGAATGGGGCCGTTCAGACTGTCAGTGTTTTTCACGCAGCGTATGTGCGCTGCGTAAAACTCACGACATGTCCTATATTTGGCCGTGTTTCGTGTAGCACACACCCATTGAAGTCACTTCCGGGTGCCGTGCGTGATGCGTGCTACACTAGTAAAATAAATGAATAAATGAACGTGCTTTTCTGCTTGTAAACATAAAACCAGAGTGTCATAATGATGCCGGCTGCGCGAAAATCACGCAGCCACGCACCATATGCTGATGCCACACGGGACTTTTGCGCACGCAAATGGACATGTCCGTGTGAATAAGGCCTTAGTCTCTGAAGATGAAAATCTACTTTTTTTCTGAAAAAAACATAGAATTTTCAAATTTTTATAAGGAATAAAGGAGAAAAAGCACTTTAACATTTACATAGTTACATAGTTAGTACGGCTGAAAAAAGACACATGTCCATCAAGTTCAACCAAGGGAAGGGAAAAGGGAAGGAAAAATTTCTACACATAGGAGCTAATATTTTTTTGTTCTAGGAAATTATCTAACCCTTTTTTAAAGCCATCTACTGTCCCTGCTGTGACCAGCTCCTGCGGTAGACTATTCCATAGATTCACAGTTCTCACTGTAAAGAAGCCTTGTCGCCTCTGCAGCTTGAACCTTTTTTTCTCCAGACGGAGGGAGTGCCCCCTTGTTTTTTGAGGGGGTTTTACAAGGAACAGGATTTGACCATATTTTTTGTATGTGCCATTAATATATTTATATAAGTTAATCATGTCCCCCCTTAGTCGTCTTTTTTCAAGGCTAAATAGGTTTAATTCTTTCAATCTTTCCTCATAACTTAAATTCTCCATGCCCCTAATTAGCTTCGTTGCTCTTCTTTGTATTTTTTCCAACTCCAGGGCATCCTTTCTATGAACTGGAGCCCAGAACTGAACTGCATATTCTAGATGAGGCCTCACTAATGCTTTGTAAAGTGGCAATATTACATCCCTGTCCCGCGAGTCCATGCCTCTTTTAATACACGACAATATCCTGCTGGCCTTTGAAGCAGCTGATTGACACTGCATGCTGTTATTGAGTTTATGATTTACAAGTACACCCAGATCCTTCTCAACAAGTGACTCCCCCAGTGTAGCGCCCCCTAGGACATATGATGCATGCAGGTTGTTGGTACCCAGATGCATAACTTTACATTTATCTACATTAAACTTCATCTGCCAAGTGGACGCCCAAACACTTAGTATGTTTAAATCTGCCTGTAATTCATGAACATCTTCCATAGTCTGAACTATATTACATAGCTTGGTGTCATCTGCAAAAATAGAAATAGTGCTATTAATCCCATCTTCTATATCATTAATAAATAAGTTGAATAGTAGGGGTCCCAGCACTGAACCCTGGGGTACACCACTTATAACCGGTGACCATTCAGAGTAGGAATCATTGACCACAACTCTCTGGATACGGTCCTTGAGCCAATTCTCAATCCAATTACAAACTATATTTTCTAAACCTATAGTCCGTAATTTACCCATTAGGCGTCTATGGGGGACAGTGTCAAATGCCTTTGCAAAGTCCAAAAACACTAAATCCACAGCGGCCCCTCTGTCTAGACTTCTGCTCACCTCTTCATAAAAACAGATTAGGTTAGTTTGACAACTTCTGTCCTTAGTAAAACCGTGCTGGCTGTCACTTATAATGCTATTTATTGTCACATAATCCTGTATATAGTCCCTCAATAGCCCCTCAAACATTTTCCCCACGATGGATGTTAAGCTTACTGGTCTATAATTACCCGGGGAAGACCTAGAGCCCTTTTTGAAAATAGGCACCACATTTGCCCTGCGCCAGTCCCTTGGCACTATACCAGTCACTAGAGATTCTCTGAATATTATGAAAAGGGGGACAGAAATAACTGAACTAAGCTCTTTAACCCCTTCCCGCTCCTTGACGTACTATTACGTCATGGCAGCTGTATCGTTCGCGCTCCATGCCGTAATAGTACGTCTCGGGAGTAACGGCCGTTTCGGCCGTCCTCCCGACACATACAGGAGCTGTGACACTGCTGTCTTGTTCAGCAGCTGTCACAGCTCCTACAGCGGGGACCGATCGCTGTGTCCCCGCTGATTAACCCCTTAAAAGCCGCGTTCTATAGAGATCGCGGCTTTTTAGGGGTTAAGCTGCCATCGCCGGCCTGCTACGCGATAGCGGCCGGCGATGGTGACTATGGCAACCGGACACCAAACAATGGCGTCCGGCTATGCCATAGACGGAAGCCTAGTGGGTCCTGACAACGTCAGGACCCACTATGCTTGCTGTCAGTGAGTAGCTGACAGTTCTAATACACTGCACTACGCATGTAGTGCAGTGTATTAGAATAGCGATCAGGGCCTCCTGCCCTCATGTCCCCTAGTGGGACAAAGTAATAAAGTTAAAAAAAAGTTAAAAAAAGATGTGTAAAAATAAGAAAATAAAAGTTTTAAAAGTAATAAAAGTAAAAGTCCCACTTTTTCCCTTATCAGTCCTTTATTATTAATAAAAATATATAAACAAACAAATAAACTATACATAATTGGTATCGCCGCGTCCGTAACGGCCTGAGCTACAAAATTATTTTGTTATTTATCCCGCACGGTGAACGCCGTAAAAAAAAATATTAATAAACCGTACCACAATCACAATTGTTTGGTCACTTCACCTCCCAAAAAATGGAATAAAAAGAGATCAAAAAGTCGCATGTACCTAAAAATGGTACTGATGGAAAATACAGTTCGTTACGCAAAAAATAAGTCCTCGCACGGCTTTATTGATGGAAAAATAAAAACGTTCTGGCTCTTAGAATAAGGGAACACAAAAAGTGAATGATTATTTACAAAACGTATTTTATTGTGCAAACGCCATAAGACATAAAAAAAAACTATAAACATCTGGTATCGCCGTGATCGTATCGCCCCGCAGAATAAAGTGAATATGTCATTTATAGCGCACGGTGAACGCTGTAAAAAAAAAAGTATACAAAAACAATAGTAGAATTGCTGTTTATTAGTCACCACGCCACCTAAAAATGGAATAAAAACTGATCAAAAAGCCGCATGCACCCCATGAAAACTACAATGGATTCCTCAAGGGGTCTAGTTTCCAAATTGGGGTCACTTTTGGGGGGTTTCCAATGTTTTGGCACCACAAGACCTCTTCAAACCGGACATGGTGCCTAATAAAAAAGAGGGCTCAAAATCCGCTAGGTGCTCCTTTGCTTCGGAGGCCGGTGCTTCAGTCCATTACCGCCCGAGGGCCACATGTGGGATATTTCTCTAAACTGCAGAATCTGGGCAATAAGTATTGAGTTGCGTTTCTCTGATAAATCCTTTTGTGTTATAAAAAAAATGGTATAAAAAGAGTAAATTTCACCTCTACTTTGCTCTAAATTTCTGTGAAACACCTAAAGGGTTCATAAACTTTCTAAATGCTGTTGTGAATACTTTGAGGGGTCTAGTTTCTAAAATGGGGTGTTTGATAGGGGTTTCTAATATATGGGCCCCTCAAAGCAACTTCAGAAATGAACTGGAACCTAAAAAAATAAATAAATGAGGCAATACTTCGCTTCTTACATTATACTGATAATGAGCCATGCCCACCCCGAGATGACCCCAGTTTTGACCGTTTGTATAAACGGAGACCCCTATTAGACCGTTCCAGTGCCCGGTTTTCCCAAGCATACACCCCCGAGAAGTGTTTTTCTATTGATGAGTCCCTGGTACATTTTAAAGGGAGGGTTCAATTCCGCCAGTACCTGCCAGGTAAGAGGGCAAGGTATGGCGTGAAGATGTATAAGCTGTGCGAGAGTGCATCAGGGTATACCTACAGGTTTAGGATATATGAAGGAAAGGCCACCCCCAAACCAGACTGCATCCTGGACTACAATAGGTACATGGGAGGGATGGACTTGTCAAATCAAGTCCTGAAGCCCTACAGCGCCATGCGGTGTGGTATAAGAAGCTGGCCGGGCACATCATACAGATGGCTTTGTACAATGCGTACGTGCTACGTCGATGTGCAGGCCAGAGGGGAACTTTCCTGGAATTTCAAGATCTAATCTTTAGGGACCAGGAAGGGGGGGCACCCAGTACTTCTGGAAGCGAGGCCACACGCATCGTACCAGGGCAACACTTTCCAGGAGAAGGTCCCCAAACCGGTGGAAAGGGAAAGAGTCAAAAGAGGTGCAGAGTCTGCTATAAGAGGGGGATAAGGAAGAACACAATATACCAATGTGACACGTGTCCCGAAAAACCAGGGCTCTGTATAAAAGATTGTTTTAAAATGTATCATACATCCCTTGATTTTTAATTTACCCTGATGCACTCCGCACAGCTTACCCCCCTCATCTTTCCCTTCTGAGCCCTGCCGTATGCCCAGGCAGATGATAACAGCCACATGTAGGGTATTGTCGTACCCAGGAGAACCCACATTACAATTTAAGGGGTGTATATCTCCGGTGGCGCATGCTGGGCACACTATATTGGACACTGAAATGGCATATACATATATAAAATTGCAAATCTCACACTGCACCATCTGCTGCGCATTATCTTTTACACAGTACCTGTGGGGTCAAAATGCTCACTACACCTCTAGATGAATGTCTTAAGGGGTGTCGTTTTTAAAATGGGGTCACTTCTCGGGGGTTTCAACTGTACTGGTACCTCAGGGGCTTCTGCACACATGACTTAGCACCAGAAAAGCTCCAGTAGGCCAAATGGTGGTCCTTTCCTTCTGAGCCCTCCCATGGGCCCAAAGGGCAGTTTATCACCACAAATGGGGTATTGCCGCACTAAGGACAAATTGGGCAACAAAATGGGGTATGTTGTTCCTTGTGAAAATAAGAAATTTTGATCAAAAATGACATCTTATTGGAAAAAATATCATTTTTTTCATTTCACAGCCCAATTCAAATAGGTGCTGTGAAAAAACTGTGCGGTCAAAATGATAACAAAAACCATAAATGAATTCCTTGAGGGGTGTCATTTCCAAAATGGGGTCACTTCTGGTGGGTTTCCATTGTTTTGATACCTCAACGCCTCTTCAAACCTGGCATGCTGCCTAAAATATATTCTAATAAAAAAGAGGCCTCAAAATGCACTAGGTGCTTCTTTGCTTCTAGGGCTTGTGTTTTAGTCCACGAGCGCAGTAGGGCCACATGTGGGACATTTCTAAAAACTGCAGAATCTGGACAATACATATTTAGTAGTGTTTCTCTGGTAAAACCTTCTCTGTTACTAAAAAAAAATTGAATAAAATTGAAATTCAGCAAAAAAAATGAAATTTGCAAATTTCATTTCCACTTTGCTTTAATTCCTGTGAAATGCCTGAAGGGTTAAAAAAACTTTCTATATGCTGTTTTGAATACTTTGAGGGGTCTAGTTTTTAAAATGGGGTGTTTTATGGGGGTTTCTAATACATAGGCCCCTCAAATCCACTTCAGAACTGAACTGGCACCTTCAAAAAAAGGCTTTTGAAATTTTCTTAAGAATATGAGAAATTGCTGTTTATGTTCTAAACCTTGTAACGTCCAAGAAAAATAAAATAATGTTCAAAAAACGATGCCAATCTAAAGTAGACATATGGGAAATGTGAACTAGTAACTATTTTGGGTGGTATAACCGTCTGTTTTTCAAGCAGATGCATTTAAATTCTGAAAAATGCTATTTTTTGTAAATTTTCTCTAAATTTTGCAATTTTTCACAAATAAAGACTGAATATATCGACCAAATTTTACCACAAACATGAAGCCCAAAGTGTCACGAGAAAACAATCTCAGAATCGCTTGGATAGGTTTAAGCATTCCGATGTTATTACCACATAAAGTGAAATATGTCAGATTTGAAAAATGGGCTCTGAGCCTTAAGGCCCAAACTAGGCTGCGTCCTTAAGGGGTTAAGAACTCTAGGGTGTAACCCATCTGGTCCCGGGGCCTTGTGCACATTTATTTTATTTAATTTAGCTTGGACCATCTCTACATTCATCCAATTCAGTATATCAACTGATATATTAACAGCACTGGCACCGGCTACATCAGCTGCTCCTTCTTCAGTTGTATATACAGAGCGGAAGAACCCATTTAGTAACTCTGCCTTCTCTTGATCCCCTGTGATCAACTCCCCATTACCATTATCTAGGGGTCCCACATGTTCAGACCTGGGCTTTTTTGCATTTATATGCTTGAAGAATTTTTTTGGATTTTTTTTACTATCCTTGGCCACCTGCCTTTCATTTTGTATTTTTGCTAATTTTATTACATTTTTACAGATTTTATTAAGCTCCTTATATTTTACAAAGGCTACAGCTGTACCCTCAGATTTGTATTTTTTAAATGCCCTTTTTTTGTCATGTATTGCCCCTTTCACAGAATGTGTAAGCCATGTGGGGTTTAATTTGAGTCGTTTATACTTGTTACCTGTAGGAATAAATTTTGCACTATAATAACTCAAAGTAGATTTGAAAATCTCCCATTTATCATTTGTTCCATTATTTGACATTAGTTCTTCCCAGTCTATATCCTGAATTGCCGCCCTCATCCTGGGGAAATTGGCTTTCTTAAAATTAAATGTTTTTGCCCTCCCAGCCTGTGTTTGTTTTTTACAGTATAGGTAAAATGTAACTATATTGTGATCACTGTTACCGAGGTTTTCACGAACATTGACATTCCCAACAAGATCTGCATTATTAGAAATGACCAGATCCAGCAGAGCTTCACCTCTAGTCGGGTCTTCCACAAACTGGCCCATAAAATTTTCCTGCAACAGGTTGAGGAAATGTCTCCCCTTTGCAGTTGAAGCCGAACCATGACACCAATTAATATCCCGGAAATTAAAATCTCCCATTATCACTACAGTACCCGCCTGTGCAGCCCGCTCCATCTGTTTATATAGCTGAACTTCCATCTCCTCAGTTATATTGGGGGGTCTATAGATTACACCAAAAGTAATTTTTTCAGTGTTTACCTCCCTTTCTAGTTCCACCCACAAGGTTTCAACCTCCTCACAGTATTCACCCACTATTGTCTCTTTCACACTCGCCTTCATATCACTTCTCACATACATACAGACATACACCACCACCTTTCCTATTTGCCCTGTCTTTCCGAAAAAGTGTAAAACCCTGTAGATTTACAGCCCAGTCATGTGAAGAGTCCAGCCATGTTTCAGCAACACCAACTATATCTATATTTTCTTCCAGTATCAAGGCCTCCAGCTCCCCCATTTTGCTTGCTAGACTTCTGGCATTTGTGAACATACACTTTAACTTGCCTGTCAGTTTTTCACTTTTATTATCAGAAATGTGATTTGACATTAATCGGGCCTTTTTATTTACACTGATGTTTTGTAACGAAAGGATCTCCTTATCCTGTTGTCTAGTCCTCTCCCCACATTCTGTTTCTCCCCCCACCAATATAGTCTGACCCCTCTCTAACCTGGCTACCCCTTTTTTTTCTACATTGACCTCCCTCCTCAGCCCTAGTTTAAATACTCCGCCACCCCAGTAAAGCAATTTCTCCTGATTACGGTAATACCCCATATGTGGTAATAAACTGCTGTTTGGACCCACGGCAGGGCTCAGAAGGAAAGAAGTGCCATTTGGATTTTGCAGCTCAGATTTTGCTGAATTGGTTTCTGGGGGCCATGTCGCATTTGCAGAGACCCTGAAGTACCAGTACAGTAGAAATTCCCCAGTAGTTATCCCATTTTGGAGACTATACCCCTCAAAGAATTAAATTAGAGGGGTGGTGACCATTTTGATCCGTTTTATAGATTTTATTAGAATTGGGCCGTGAAAATGAATAAAACATTTTTTTCAAATAACCTGTAGATTTAGCTCATTATTTTTAATTTCCACAAGGAATACAGGAGAAAAGACACCCCAAAATGTGTTACACAATTTGTCCTGAGTAGGGAAATACCCCATATGTGGATGTAAACTGCTATTTGGACACACGGCAAGGGTCTAAAGGGAAAAAGCGCAATTTCGTTTTTGGAGTGGAGATTTTTGGCGCCATGTTGCATTGTGCTGAGGTACCAGTACAGTGAAACGCCTGTGAAGTGACCCCATTTAGGAAACTACACCCCTCAAGGAATGAATCTAGAAGTGTAGCGAGCATTTTGACAGCAAATGTTTTGCAGAAATTAGTACACAGTAGATGTTGCAGATTGAAAATTGCCATTTTCCATAGATATGCTATTTCAGTGCCTAATGTGTTGTGCTCAGATTGTCCCACTTTAGACACATACCCCATAAATTGTTAAGCGGGTTCTACAGAGTACAGTAATACCCCATATGTAGTCATAAACTGTTGTTTGGGCACACTGCCAGGCTCAGAAGATTTTGCTTAGTAGTAGTATTGTTTAGTGTTTTACTGGTGTTTCAGTTTATAATGTTGGGGCATATATAAGCTGTGCAGAGTACATCAGGGTATATGTAAGCTGTGAGGAGTATATCAAGGTATATGTAAGCTGGGCTGAGTGGATCAGGGTATATGTAAGCTGGGCGGAGTGCGTCAGGGTATATGTGAGCTGTGCGGAGTACATCAGGGTATATGTAATCTGTGCGGAGTACATCAGGGTATATGTAAGCTTGGCGGATTGCATCAGGTCATAATAGGATGATGTAATAATGGGGTAAATGAATAATAAAATGAATTATCCATGGATAGTGACGTACGCTTTGAACCAATCCTTTTTGCACAGGCCAGATTTTTGGGTGCAGGAGTCGCACTTCTAAAGGGTGTCCGTGGTATTGTACAAAATATCTGCACTTCAACATTGCCTAATCTTTGACTTCTTCACTAGCCCCATATCTAGCACAGACCAAATGTCATAGTTTCATAGTTTCCCCTAACAGTGGGGGCTAGCAAATGATGACATGGGGTTTTAGGTGAAGAACTGCTGCACATATAACTTAGTCTGGACCGTCGTTTTGCATTATTGCGTTCTAAGAGTCATAACTTTTTATTTTTCCGTTGACGAGCTGTAGTGAGTGCTTGATTTTCATGGGACGAGCTGTAGTTGTTATTAGTATTTATTAGTATTAGTTTTTATTAGTATAATTTTGGGGTACATGCGATTTTTTTTTGATCAGTTTTTATTACATTTTTTGGGAGGTGAGGGAACTAAAAAACTGAAATTCTCTAACTTTTTTTATACATTTTTAACGGCGTTCTCTGTGCAGTAAAAACAACATGTTTACTTTATTGTGCGGTTCGATACGATTACAGCAATACCAAATTTATATAGTTTTTATATGTTTTACTACTTTTACACAATAAAAACACTTTTTTCTAAATGAAATAATGTTTTAGGGTCACCATATCCTGAGTGCCATAACTTTTTTATGTTTTTGTCTGCCGAGCTCTGTGATGGCTTGTTTTTTGCGCAACAAACTGTAATTTTTATTGGTACCATTTTGGGGTACTTGCGACTTTTTGATAATTTTTTATTACATTTTTTTGGAAACAACGTGACCAAAAAAGGAAATTTTGCCATTGTTTTTTATTTTATTTTTTTACTGTGTTCACTGTCAGCGGCATTTAAGGGGTTAAACGGCGGCGATCGCAGATAACTGTGCTCGCCGCCGTTTCAGTGGGATGTCGGCTGTATATTACGGTCGAGACCGGCTGAAGATGAAGCACGCACAGTTCCTGTGCACGTTTAATCCTCAGGGCGTTACTGTACGCCTATTTGCAGGAACGCACCTCTAAAAAGGACGTACAGTAACGCCCATTTGCGGGAAGGCTTTAACATAAACCTTTGTATTTTGTTCAATAATATAAATTATAGCATAATTATGGATAGCAAGTACAAATTAAAAAAAACAGTACAAATAACCTCCTTGACTCACAAAGCATGGAGTGAAATTATGGGTATTTTGATAAAAAGTAAACAAAGAGTCTTTATTTAAAAAGAAATACAAACAGCCAAAAAATTAGAATTGCCACTGAAAAGATAAAAAACACCATATACCAGTAAATCAGAGGTAACAGTAGCAGCCAAAACTTGGTGATTATGTTTACAGAGATTAAGCTTTTTTTCTATTCACGTTTTGTGGTATTATCATTAGCAAAATGATGGTTTTGCCATCACTTATTGAGAAGCTAATTAAAAAGTGAAAGTTTTGTCAGTTTTGCAAATTGGCCACTACAGCTGAGCAGAAAAATGGCCCTTCTAAAAGCACAAACACGGAGAAGGAACGTTTTGGCTGGAAATCTTTTACAATTTGCAGCCATGTAAACCGAAATATAGTATTTAATAAAAAGTATAATGTTTTTGTGACAGTGATATAATAAACAGTGTAATGTACATTTCTGAGACAAATAAATTAAGCTGTAAATTTTTTTATATATAATTAAAGCCTATTTTTTTTGTTTTTAGAGATGAGAAGATGAGTTTCAGTTACAGCGGTTACAGAGAATCACATCCACGATCGAAAGGTTCTGAGTCGCCAAACTCTTTTCTTGACCAGGAGAGCCGAAGGCGTAGGTTTACTATTGCAGACTCTGATCAGCTGCCCACATATCCAATTGAGGTGCATGTCCAGCCTGCAAAACTGAGAGACAAAACTCCAATGTACGGTAAGCTGGGAACTTAAAAACTGTTTCCTATACTAAGCTCCTTCATATCATACATTTATATCAGTGATTAAAAAGGTTTTCCAGGAATTCTAATAAACTTTTCAATAGACCTGATGGATTCTCCTGGGTCACCTCCAGTATCTTACATCCAATGCTGTGTAATGAGATCACGTGACCACTACCTACCACGGTGACATCACCATGGTCAAAAACAACATTGTCGCTGCCTGATCTGTTCACCTGACCCCTGTGGACAATACATCATCACACAGCATTGAAAGCTAGGAGTGGTGCAGGGTAAAAAAACCTGTTATATGATGTTAGTGTTGTTTAGCTCTTACTGGGCCTTTTCCAGTCTTTCCGTTAAACAACAGTAAGTGGCATTCGATCCAATAATTGTGCTCTGTACGGTGACTGTTAATCACTTCTGATAATAAATAGTGGTCGTAAAGCACAAGAAGATCTTTTGTTCAACTGATGTCTATGACCAGTGTTAAAGCTGTTCAAGTGCTATATTGATTGTGTTGTTGGAATCAGTGGGGATCCTAACTCAATGACTTTTAGGCTGTATTCACACGAGCATGTTCGGTCCATAAAGGTCGGAACGTATTTTGGCCGCAAGTACCGGACCGAACACACTGCAGGCAGCCGGGCTCCTCGCATCATAGTTATGTACGACGCTAGGAGTCCCTCCCTCGCTGCGGGTAAACTGTGCCGTGCTGTAATCATGTTTTCAGTACGGGACAGTAGTTCCACGGAGAGGCAGGAACTCCTAGTGTCGTACATAACTATGGCGATAGGAGCCCGGTTCCCTGCAGTGTGTTCGGTCCGGGACTTGCGGTCGAAATACGTTCCGTCCTTTACGGACTGAACATGCTCGTGTGAATCCAGCCTTACAGACACTATCTTCTGTTGTTATTTAAAGAGGATCTGTCATTAGTTTATTAATTTCCTATCTCCTAACTAATCTAATAGGCGCTATGATGCTGATTACTACAGTGTAATTTTAAAAACAAACAAAAAAAAACTTTATTATTTGCAAAGTTATGAGTATTTTTATAAATATGCTAATTTGACTATACTTCCAAAATAGGAGGTGACTATTTCTTTTCTCTCTGGGTGGTGTAATGTTTTCAGCATGGCACTGTCCAATCAGCATACAGCTTCTCCCCTTTCCCTGCCCAGCAATACAGCCTGATAATTTAGTATACAGCTTCTATTCCTGACTGTGTATTCAACTGGTGATATCTCTGGTTGTTTCACAGCTAGAACTGTGATCCTGGTGCCATATCAAAGATTAGAATCTTATCTTTCATATGACCATTTTTCTAGGTGGTCCACAGCCTGATATATGGCTTTTTTAAGTGATCCCCATTCCATCCAGTCTCAGTCTCTCACACTGTGTGAAGCAGCTTCATGCTGATAGGACAGCGTCAGAGGCTATGAGGTAGCTCCACCTCAACGGAATCGCTGGTGTTGACACCCATTTGTCAAGTATAGGCTCATTTACATATTTACAAAAAAAGCTCCTAACTTTTAAAGTAATAAACTTTTTGGGACAAAATTTTCACTAGCATTATCAGTATGACAGAGCCTATTAGATTAGCTGGGAGATAGGACTTTACTAAACTAGTGACAGAGTCTCTTTAAGAAAAAAATAAAATCACCCTTCCTCAGATATATGCAAGTACCTGTTATAGTTTGTTGACACTTTCCATGCTACAATAACAAATTATTTTCTATCTATGTGAATAGGTAAGCCACGTCCTTTATCTATGCCTGCTGAAGCTAGCTGGATTGTGTCTACAGAATCATACTCAAGGCATAGACTAACAGGGAAAAAAGGTAAATTAGTTAATAATGCATTCTCTTTTATGTATAGCCATATAGTTAATTTAAATAAGCCTGGAACACATAAAATAATCATCACCCTTAATATCCATACCGGATAGTGGGGATTTTTATTCAGGCATATGTATATAATGTGTGTGTGCATGTATGTGTACATATATATATATATATATATATATATATATATATATATATATATATATATACATACACACACACACACAAGCACACTCACAGTGCCCTGTGAAAAGCATTCCACCCATTGGTGTTTTTTCTGTTTTGTTGCATTACAACCTGAAATTAAAATGGATTTTTGGGGGGTTTATACCATTCGACACAACATGCCTACCACTTTGAAGATGCTAACAATAATTAAAGAGGCTCTGTCACCACATTATAAGTGCCCTATCTTCTACATAAGGAGATTGGCGCTGTAATGTAGGTGACAGCAGTGCTTTTTATTTCGAAATACGATCTATTTTTACCACTTTATGAGCGATTTTTAGCTTTATGCTAAGTAGTTTCTTAATGCCCAAGTGGGCGTGTTTTTACTTTAGACCAAGTGGGCGTTGTACAGAGAAGTGTATGACGCTGATCAATCAGCGTCATACACTTCTCTCCATTCATTTACACTGCACTAGCGATATAGCTATATCGTTATGTGCAGCCACATACACACACTGTAACATTACTGCAGTATCCTGATAATGAATATACATTATCTCCAACCAGGCCGTGATGTGTATTCAGAATCCTGACAATTCTGAATCTTTTCTGTGAGATTACAGCAAGGCAAACGTAATCTCATTTTAAATGACAGTTTACATCGTAATCTCGCGAGATTACGTTTGCCTTGCTGGCAATCTCACAGAAAAGATTCAGACGTGTCAGGATTCTGAATACACATCACGTCCTGGTTGGAGGTAATGTATATTCATTATCAGGACACTGCAGTAAAGTTAGTGTGTGTTTATGGTCCTGCACACAGCGATATAGCTAGTGCAGTATAAATGAATGGAGAGAAGTGTATGACGCTGATTGGTCAGCATCATACACTCCTGTACAACGCCCACTTGGTCTAAAGTAAAAACACGCCCACTTGGGCATTTAGAAACTAATTAGCATAAAGCTAAACATCGCTAATAAAGTAGTAAAAATAGATCGTTTTTATAAATAAAAAGCACTGCTGTCACCTACATTACAGCGCCGATCTCCTTATGTAGGATATAGGCCACTTATAATGTGGTGACAGAGCCTCTTTAAGACAAAAAACAGAGAACTTTATTGTGCTATTGTATTCACCCCCTGAAATACTTTATGGAGTCAACTTTTGCTGCAATTACAGATGCAAGTCTCTTGGGGCCTGTGTCTATTAGCTTAGTGCATCAAGATATTAGGATATTTGCCCAATCTTCATGACAAAACTGCTCCAACTGCCTTCAAGTTACATGAGTTTTGTTAGTGTACAGGAGTTCTCAATTTATGCCATAGGTTCTCAATTGGATTGAGGTCTGGGCATTGACTAGGCCATTTAAAGAGGCTCTGTCACCAGATTATAAGTGCCCTATCTCCTACATAGTTTGATCGGTGCTGTAATGTAGATAACAGCAGTGGTTTTTATTTTGAAAAACGATAATTTTTGAGCAAGTTATGAGCAATTTTAGATTTAGTTTCTTAAAGGCCAACTGGGCGTGTTTTTACTTTTGACCAAGTGGGTGTTGTAAAGAAGTGTATGAGGCTGACCAATCAGTGACCAATCAGTGTCATACACTTCTCATTGTTCCAGTCCAGCTTCTTTCACTGCACAATCACACTGTGCTGTGGATCACGCTGGGCTGGAACAATGAGAAGTGTAAGACACTGATTGGTCAGCCTCATACACTTCTTTACAACACCCACTTGGTCAAAAGTAAAAACACGCCCAGTTGGTCTTTAAGAAACTCATTAGCATAAATCTAAAATTGCTCATAACTTGCTCAAAATTTATTATGTTGTTATCTACATTACAGCGCCGATTAGATTATGTAGGAGATAGGGCACTTATAATTTGGTGACAGAGCCTCTTTAAATGTTTGTCTTAAACCACTCCAGTGTAGCTTTAACAGTATTTAAAGAGGCTCTGTCACCAGATTATCAAATCCCTATCTCCTATTGAATGTGATCGGCGCTACAATGTAGATAACAGCAAAGTTTTTTTGTTTTCTTTTTAAAAACGATCATTTTTGCCCAAGTTATGAGCAATTTTATATTTATGCAAATGAGCTTTTCAATGGACAACTGGGCGTGTTTTCTCATTTTACCAACTGGGCATGTGTTGTGTTTTTACCAACTGGGCGTTGTGAATAGAAGTGTATGACGCTGACGAATCAGCGTCATACACTTCTCATCGTTCCCACCCAGTTTCTTTCACTGCAGACACACAGCGTGACGTCACCCACAGGTCCTTCAACCTTGGCGTCGGACAGAGAAGATACATGGGCTCCAGCTGTTCGAGAAGGTAATATGCTCGTCTCTAGGGAGTTTGCTATGCTTACCTGCACATGGTGATGCTGCTGCAGATTCAACTGTACCCTCTGACGCCTGGAGCTGATGTGTCTTCTCTCTTCCAACGCCAAGGTTGAAGGACCTTTGGGTGACCTCATCGTTCCCACCCAGCTTCTTTCACTGCAGACACACAGCGTGACGTCACCCACAGGTCCTTCAACCTTGGCGTCGGAAGAGAGAAGACACATCAGGTCCAGGCGTCAGAAAGTACAGTTGAATCTGCAGCAGCATCACCAAGTGCAGGTAAGCATAGCAAACTCCCTAGAGACGAGCATATTACCTTCTCGGACGGCTGGAGCCCATGTATCTTGTATCCTGTCCGACGCCAAGGTTGAAGGACCTGTAAGTGACGTCACGCTGTGTGTCTGCAGTGAAAGAAGCTGGGTGGGAACGATGAGAAGTGTATGATGCTGATTTGTCAGCGTCATACACTTCTATTCACAACGCCCAGTTGGTAATAACACAATACACGCCCAGTTGGTTTGTCAGTCCAATCACATAAAATTGAATTTAAAATCCATTTTAATTCCAGGTTGTAATGCAACAAAACAGGAAAATCCTCAAGGGGATGAATACTTTCATGCTCTAAGTATGTATTTGTGTGTGTATGTATATATATATATATATATATATATATATATGTATATATATATATATGAACATGGCATCTTTTTCACATATTTGCTAAAATTATGTTTTATTTATTTTATAAGGTGATGAAGCATTATCCAGGTATTTTAGCAATGAAAGAATAGCACCAATCATAGAAGAAAATGTATCATCTCAAAATTATTTTACCAGATCAACTGAGAGGCATTTAATCAGGGGAACAGACTATATTAGGGGCAGCCGTGGTCTTCTAAACATGGACTTACACAATAGTGCCACGATGCCATATCAGGAGGAAGGTTCCAGAAAACATACTACAGCTTCATCTTCAAAAAATACCACAACAGAGCCCTCACTACTGGTCAGTTGGTTTACCAAACTAAATCTCTTGAGTCGCTGACTTTTTTTTAAATAGATATTTACTCAGTGCCTTTGCCCTTATTATGGCAGTATTATGTGAAGCTGGTTCCACAGAAATGAGTGGGATTCATCTTCATCAGCTTGCTTAGTCTTGCAGACTTGGCATCAGGATACCACAATGCCACAAATAATTTATCAAGCAATAAAAGGAAATAACTACTTTGAAATCACGTTTATGGAAATTATTTTTGCCTCCTGGATTTTTTTCCTTATTGTACTTTCTTACACAAGTCTGTTAAAGAAATGCAATATGTGCATGAAAATTTTGCCCACGTTTTTGCGCAACTACTTCTTTTTTAGAACTGTTCAAGAATTAAGTTATTTATTAAAATTAGTCGTCAATTTTGCCTTTTGCTGTTTACCAAAGGATCTTTTATTTAATAATGATTTTAGGATGTTTTCTTTGCATTCTATATTTGAGATAAAAATGTATGTTTTCCTTAAATGTTTAAGCAATATGAAAGAAAAAAAATATTTCACATTTATTCTTTCTTAAATGTATTAATGCAAGTTAAAGTTTGTATATATCAACAAGACATTTAATTCCTTCAGAGTACATGAATGTTCAGAGATTTGGCTGTTGTCACTTTCTGCTTCTTTGGTTGTTATAACAGACATTAATCATTTACAGGGGACTTCTCTCCTAAGACGTGGATGACAAATCACTAGGATATGTCATCAACGTCTGATCAATGGGGTGTGACCGCTGTGAACCTCGCCAATCACTGGAATGATTAGGAGACACACTAGGAAAGCACCGTGCCCCTTTGGCTCCTGTCAGCTCCAGACATAGCCCACAGGAGCTTATGTACCCCCACGCTTTTCTAGAATTACACTTTGTGACTTAACAATTCCGGTTTTCTTCAATACTGAGTACCATTTTGCTCTTCCCCTACACATAAGCATACACATCTTGGCTGCCTATTGTTGCCAGTAGGCAGCGCCTATTTAGGTTAAAACAGATTGGGATCCCTAGTGGTGACAACAGACAGTTGAGATTATTAAGGATATGTGTTGTTTGTATGTATATTAAGACAATTTACCAAATCTTCTTTTATTATGCTGGTTTTTATACACTTTGAATGGGTTGTATGGATGTTTTAAAAAAGGTCTACTGTATGAGCAAGCTGTGTAGTCAACTTCTATTTGATGAGCTGAAATTAACATTCCTGGGCAATCCCTGCAACTTATTAATATAAAGGTGTCTTATAAATGAAGACGCAAAGAAGAAAGTTAATACTATTTGTAATGTTCTCTATATACACATTTACATTCAGTGAAAATACAGACCACAGCTCGCCATTCTTTTATTTGAATCACAGCCTTTTTTCTAGATATTCCCCTTAGGTGTGTGCTAAAATCTCCCTCTTTCTTCTACTTCCTGCTTTTCTTCCTTTCTATACTATATAAAGACTATTGCACTTACTTGCCAGGCATTTGTTACAAGACAAGAAGATGTGAGGTGAGGGGGGTATAGGATGACCTATTTGTGGCTGCCTGTTAAGCTCAAAGAAATACTCCAGCCTATGCAAAATGCCTTTATTTAGAGATAATGAGAAAGAACAGTAAAGTTTTCACACCCTCGTGCACTCTACACTAATGGAGATGAGTGCTTTCACCCAGCATCACTTAGTACAGTATGATAGATATTTCCATGGCTTAGTCATATGCATATTGAAACCTATGCATAGAAAATAGAAGATAAAAGTTTCTCTGGACATATGAGTCTGAATGATCCCCTATCAGTGGCAAGTCTTGCCTATAACAGAATGTATAGAATATATTGGAAGTTTAACGGTGTGTGTGTGTTATCATTTTTTAGAGTAGCTTTTATATGTACATACAATTTTATGCTTTGCATTCTTAAGCTTGGCTACAAGAGGTTGCCTTTAGCACTGAGCTCTATTTAGCCAGTGAGTAAAACAGATTTATTCTATAATAACGATATTTAAGTCAGGTATTTAAAGCCATGTGTTGCACTAGCAGGGATATTTGTAATGTGGTTAAGACATTAAAATCTTCTTTTTATACTATGTTTTTATTGTTTGTTTTGCCTTATACTATAATATAGGATTGGATTAACTATTCAGATACCTCCTTATATCAGTCTTCCACCAACATTCACTTGAATGCTTTATCAATTTAATGTCAGAAATGATAAAGGTGTTAAGTATGACATTTATTATTTGCTAAATCATATTGTGTAGATCTATATCCCCTGAGCCCTAAGAAACTCCCCCTTATTGCCATGGGGTCATCCAAGTGTCCTATTTACCTGCATGATCACACTACCAATTCCAAATTCAATTCAATGTGTATATCATTCAGTTGTATTCCTTGATGTCAGTACATATCTCTGGATAGACCCACATGTCTCATTCATAAAGCTATCTGCCCATAGTCCCTTGTTTTGTAAAACCCACTCTGGCAAGCATTCCTGGCCAAAAATCACCATGTTATGTATGGGGGTTGGGCGTCACATGGCTTTGATATGAGGTAATATACCCTCTTCAGTCATGAATATCTTCTGTATCTGTCCTTTAGCTAGTGTATAAATAAAAAAGATACTTGTCTGTGTGAACATGTTTAAATTATTCCATTGCTTATGCATATCTGTATACATAACAGATACTGAGAAATTATACAATGTGCTGTATAAACGTAAATAGTACGAACATGGATTAATGTATTTCAGTAATTTTGTGTCATTTCATTAACCATTCCATCAAGGCCAAGCCAAAAAAAAAAGATAACTAGGACTTTTGTACTCATGTAAATATTTTATGACTGTACAAACTATTTAAAACAAGCTCAGTTTGATCTATTGTACTTGCATTTTACAAGTACTTTACTATGGTTTCAGATGAAAGGTGTTTTCTCACCACAAGGTTTTATGACCAATTTTTGAGGGATCAACGCCAATCAAAAAAAGGGGCCGCATGGTGGTCTCTCGCTATTGTTATTAAAGTCACTATTAGAAACCACATGGTTTTCATTACTTTCATTAATTTCAGTGGTGAGAGACTGCTCATACATCTACCGCTTGCCCATTATGAACTAAAAGCACCCCATTTTTAGGATGATTTAGGTCCCAGTGGTAAGATCCCCACAGAGCAATACTTAACTATTCATATGACATAAGCTTTTGGGGGGACTCCTTAAAAGAGTGTGAGCAGTAAATATACTCCAAATCTATAGTTTAATTCCTGTCGCAATCCTTGAGCTATAGATGTGTGAACAAACACATAAAGACCCTGCTGGTGTAGTACCTAAGATCTAAGCTTAGGTTCTCATTTTCTCAGGAAATACGTTGCAAACTTTCCATACATTTGTGCTTAGTTTAATTATTTTGTACCATTAAAGGAGTTCCAAAAAAGCAAGAATTTATCATCTGCACTTGTTATAATAGTCTCATCCTCATGTATCAAAAATGTCTCAGAGAAACAGCATCCTTGTTACCCATAGCAACCAATTAGTCTGCTTAATTCTTGCGGTTCAGTTTAGAAGAAAATAGCTGTGATTGGTTGCTATGGGCAATAAATAAGGAAACTTTGATCTAATACACTTTTTACACATGAGACTATCTGTAAAATGTTTTCTTATTCTTAGTTATTACTGTAGTTAATTTATAGAATATTACCAATTAAACCTAATTTCACCAAAAAGCAAGGATTGCATGCATGCATTGTATTATAACCCACACAATGATTTGGGCCTCATTCACACTTGCGTATTTTAGTCAGCATTCTGCATCAATATTTATGAGCCAAAACACGGCAGAGGTGCAAATCTTTCCATTCTAGTTTTCTTCTCTTTATATTCCACTCCTCATTCTGACTTCCAAATACTGATGCAAAATAATGATCTAAATACACAAGTGTGAATGAGGCCACAATTTACCATCTTTATCACGGCTACAACACACAACTGAATTTTGTGGGATTTGGGTGTTGTAATACAGACGCTAAAATACGGCTATATTACAGTAGCCTTATGAAAATTCAGAATTATGCCACATTTTCACTTTCCTAAAGCTACAGAAACATGAAGACTAGTTTTGGTAATGGCAGTAAGTTATCCCCTTTTTGTGTGCTTTATTTAACTCTTTCTGTACCTCTCCTGTTTTGATGGTTTATAGAGTTAATTTGTGAGTGATTTTTCCAAAGAGCTAAATAAGATTGTCTATTTTTATGCAATACAATCAGATTAGACGTATATTTATAAGATTTGCCAGTTTGTATGTTTTATGTTTTTTTTTTAAATTTTGTTACATGTTTCAAGACTGTATTACTTAACCAGAACTGCCTTTGATAAAACCTGACATTTCAAGTTTGAATATTTGATTTAGAAAAGTATAAAAAATAAATATTAAATGCATTTTACAGAAAACTTGTGCGCCTTGTTCCATCTGCTAATTTATTATTTTATTTTTGTTCTGACTATTTTGTTCATTTATTTATTTTATGTAAAGTAACATTTATTATATATGTCTAAATATATAATAAGCTAACAAAGAAAATAAAACGTTTTATATAAAAGGAAATTTTGAGCAGTAGGGAAGACACAAAAGCAAAGGATGAGAAAGGTTTTTATTGTTGGACAGTCGATAGATTATCAAAAGTTCTCAACATCCACACCACCAACAAACGCTTTTCGAACTCCTGCACTAATATTATTTTTTTTTCGTAAATTCTTTCTTTATTTGCTTTTTCAAACAAGGAACATATCAAGCAAGGTAACAAAAATGAAAACAGGGGGGAAGGGACAAGGGCACATAGGCCCAAGATATTGCATCAAACAATTTACAAAATCATATGTGCGACATTAGGGACAGAGGAGGGGTAAGGACAGGGGAGAGAAAGGAAAAGGGGGGAATGGAGGAGGGAGGAACACATAGGTACATGATCCAGAATACAATTCAAAAACGTCTGAAATTTCAGCTGGCCATTATGGTCCGATATTCTGATAGACAATCCAATGGGACCAAGTCTTGGAGAAGCTACCAGGTCTGTTAGTCAACTGAGATGTAAGGTCTTCCATGTGCTTAATTTCCTCTATTTTATGAAACCAGAGTCTGAGAGAGGGAGGTTCCGTACTTTTCCACAGAACAGGTATACAAGCTCGAGCACTGTTAACTAAGTGTTCGAAGAATAGACTTTTTGTATATTGGAAAAGGAATGTCGCTGAGATGAAGCAGAAATAAGGCCAGAGTAAAAGGTATGGTGTGGTCAGAGAAAGAGGAGGTATTCTCCAGACTTCCTGCCAGAAATGAGACAACACTGAACAATACCAGAAGGTATGGAGAAGGGTCCCTTCAGAAGACCCGCAGCGCCAGCAAAGAGAAGAGACATTGGGGAACATAGCATGGAGTCTAGACGGAACATAGTACCATCGAGATAAAAGTTTATATCCTGCCTCTTGGATACGACTAGAAATTAACGATCCATTAGTTAAAATAAATCCTGGTCAATTGGGAGTCAGAAAGAGATAAATTCAAATCCCGCTCCCACTTGTCCACAAAAGGAGGCGGCGGCTGCGTTAAAGAGGAGCCCAACATGACATAGATAGCGAAAAGGGCATGTCGCACCGGGCCCGTTCTCAAGCAAAGGGTTTCCAATGGGGTGACGGAACGGCACAGTTCGGTGGGGGGAGGGAGGGAGACAAGGAAATTATAGAGTTGGTTTGCTTTCCAGAATCCCAGAGGGGAAGTGAGAGCTTCCAAGGTCGGCCAAGATTCCCCTGTCAAAAAATGGATGGCCCGATATCGTCCAAAAGACGCCCATCTCTGAAAAACAGGGTCCGACAGGCTCGGTGTGAAGGAAGGATGACCCAATATCGGGAGTAACGGGGAAGGACGGGGTAGAAGTTGGGGCCCAGTAGAGTTTCTGATTATTGTCAAGGTAGTGGAAACGGTAGGGTGAGATGGAGAGGGCAAAGAAGAATTGGGAAGCCAGGGCAATATGTGGAGAGGTGAGGAGCAGAAGTGCGATTCCAATATAAGCCAAAGTTTGGTATCAGCATTATGATGCCAATCCACTAGCCTAGTGAGGTGGGTAGCCCTATAGTATGCATAGATATCAGGTAATCCAATTCCCCCCTGTCGTTTGGGTCTATAGGGCAATGACTTTGAGATTCTGGCTGTTTTATTATTCCACACAAATTTGGAGAAGAGGGAGGCAAGCGCCCTGAAGAAGGACCGATGGATATAAATGTGCAGGGCCTGTAGTAGGTAAAGAATCCTAGGGAGAATGTTCATCTTTAGTATTGAGCAGCGACCAAACCACGTAAGGGTACCCATAGACCATCTATCCAGGTCTTTTTTAATAGAGGACAGAAGGCGAGGGAAGTTGGCCTGGTAGAGTCCCGACGTATGCGGGGTGAGGTGAACTCCCAGATATGCTAAGGTAGACGTGGACCACTTGAACGGGAAGGAAGCTGCTAATGAAGCAAGAGCTGTCTGTGGCAAAGAAATATTGAGGGCTTCCGATTTCTGCAAATTTGATCTTGTAATTTGATAGGGTCGCGTATCGGGAAAGTTCAGCGAGAAGATTGGGAAGTGAGATTAACGGTTGTGAAAGAAAAAAAATAAGAGATCATTGGCATAGGTGGCAATTTTATGGGTATTGTCCCCGACCTGAACTCCTGTAATATCCACATTCTGACGAAAGCATCGAAGGAGAGGTTCCAGTGTGGGAATGAAAATAAGAGGGGAGAGAGGGCAGCCCTGACGGGTACTATTCAGAATAGGGAAATGGTCCGAGAAGACTCCGTTAATATTGATAGCCGCAGAGGGCCTTGAGTACAAACTACCAATCTATCAGAGCATGTTGGATCCAAGTCCTATATGTTTTAAGGTCTGGGTAAGGAACCCCAATCCACTCGGTCGAAGGCCTTCTCGGCTTCAGTGGAGAGAAGAACAGCTGGGATAGAGAAGGAGGAGGAGAGATAATGTAGGATACTAATAGTCCTGGTGGTGTTATCTCTAGCTTCTCTGGTGGGCATTAATCCAACCTGGTCACGATGGATGATATGCTGCAATAGGGGAGTAAGACGGGTTGACAGGATTTTTGCAAAAAAATTAAAGGTTGACGTTCAACAGAGAAATGGGTCTATAATTTGAACATTGGGAGAGATCCTTACCCTCTTTAGGGATAACCAAAATGTGGGCCCTGAGCATGTTGGGAGGCAGAGTAGCATGTGCGGCAAGCGAATTATAAGCAGAGAGAAAGTGAGTCTGAAGGTCTGGCATAAATATTTTGGAGTAGGCTAATGTGAGTCCGTCTGGGCATGGGGCTCTACCCGTTCGAGAATCTTTAACGGCGAGTTCGAGCTCGGGAAGTGTGATAGGTTCTTCCAAAATTGAAACAGTGACCTGGGGAAGGCTGGGAAAGCCGGCCCGTTGCAGATAATTATCTATGCAGAGTTTGCGCTCTTCAAGGGCCTGTGATTGAAGTGGGGTGAGTAATCTTATAAAGCTTAGCATAATAAGCCTGGAATGTTTCTGCAATACGTGAGGAAAGGGCATGTTTGTGACCCCGTTCATCCGAGATGAGAGAAATAAACAAGCGTGATCACTGTACGCCCAGAGCCCGCGCCAAAGTCTTCCCTGGTTTGTTTCCAAACTCGAAGAAATGGCTGCGACATCTGGCCAGGGAAGCCTTCGCGTGAGAAAGAGATAAGCTTTTAAGTTGTTCCCGTATTGTGCAAAGTTCAACTTTAGTTTGAAGCGCAAGGGATCGTTTATGAGCTTTCTCTAGAGTGCCGATCTTGGATAGAGGGTCTGTGAAATGAGCATTCCTCGAGCGCTTGAGCCGTGCACCATGTTTAATGAAATTGCCTCGGATAAAGCATTTATGAGTTTCCCATACCACAGGAGACGATACCTCTCCCGTTGCGTTATTAGTGAAGAACTCCTGAAGATCTGTACGAATACCTTCGACCACGGTTTGATCTAGTAGAAGGCTGTCATTCAGACGCCATCTCCAAGTACGCGGTTGAGAGGACGGGAGGGAAAGAGACATGGATATGAGAACGTGATCCGAAAAAGAGATTGAATCAATATGCACCGACTGCAGCAAGGAAAGGTGAGTATGAGATAGGGACAAGTAATCAATGCGTGAGTAGGAGTCATTTACGTGAGAAAAATGGGAGTAATCGCGGTCGGAGGGATGGAGCAAGCGCCATGTGTCAATTAATTGAAAATGTTGCAAGGAGGCTTTTGCTTTTCTAAGAGAGATATAGTAAGTGAGAGGATCCAGTCGAGGTATCCAATATAGGGTCTAATGCCATGTTGCGGTCCCCTCCAAGGACAACCACCACCTCCAGAAAATCTTCTACATCCCTGAGCATGCTAACCAAAAAATGAGATTGTCCAGTGTTGGGAAGATACGCCGTACCAAACGTAAAAGTTGATTCTGCCATTTTACCTGTGACAAACAGATATCGTCCCGCTTCATCACAGCGACAATCCACATACACCCAGGGTGCAGAACGTGCAACAAGAATGGAAACCCCTTTAGTTTTAGAGTCTGAGGAGCATCCGGGAACCTCCTGTCCGAGAGTCTAGGGATCTGGTCTTTCCGAAGATGAGTTTTTTGCAAGGCTACAGAAGCTTGCTTCTTCCATAGAAGATGAATCAGAGAGGACTGCTTCTCAGGGAGATTGAGGCCCTGGACATTCAGAGATACTATGTTGAGTAGATCCATGTACCTACAAGGGAAGGAGAGAACGAAGACAGGAGAAAAAGCTAAAAGGAAAGAGGAGAAAGAGTAGTCCTATAAGGACTTAACGGGAAAACCGTAAGGACAGAGACTGTCCAGCAGCTATCAAGCGGCTGGGCAGTGTCCGACCACAATTGCGGAGGAACGTAGAAGGAAAGAGCAAAGCAAGGTGCTCCAGCAGGAGACCAAGGGACAGCAGCATAAGGAGTATACTGCATCAAAGAGACATAATAAACCAAAATTACATCAAATAGAAATAAATAAGGAATATACATTGCGCATACCAAAAAAGGGGGGGCGAGTGGGAGACACAGGAATGAGCGAGAACACACGATCCAACTAAGGAAACCAATACCAGTCCGGGAAATAGGGTGGGAGGGGGAAAGGGGTGGAGGGGGGAGGGAGGGAAGAAAGGGGGGGAGGGGAAGGAAATTGCGGGAATAGGGGGGAGAGAGGATGGAGCCTCCCGTAAGGTAAGGCGGCCGACACAGTACAGTGGAAAAACCCAATCCTATGAATACACATTAGTATATAAGTCCCAGCCCTAACATATTGGACAATGAGGGTCCAAATGGCCGAGAGAGATAGCTAATGAAACCCTGTAAGCTAAGATTCTACAAACCCCCACATGTCACACAGTAAACCAGTTTAAATAAACAGGGCAGGTAGAAACTTGTAAATCCATGTATGTCCTGAGCACAAAATCCCCATCCTCCCACCATTTAGAGAACGCTATTGGAGAAAAAACAAGAACCCAGTCCAGGGATGGGACCACAGAGTACTTACAAAGTCCCGTCAAATCCAGGGGGGGAGGACAAGGTCAGGCTATGGGAGGCGTAATCGGGTGCCCATCCTGGGGGGCCCCCTCCAAGGCACGCTCTGCCGGACGAATCAGATCCACTTGTCTGGGAAGGTTCGGTGGTCTGTCCCCTCGGGATTGTCCAGTCCGGGATTGGAACGGGATCTGTTCCCAAAAAGACAAAGGCCTCCTGTAGGTCTTCCGGAAGCTCTCACAGCAAATTCTGCACCCCCTTTCCGTAGAATGATATGTGACTGTGACTTGAATTGCAAGTGGTTTGTATATTAAGTGGAGTTCCAAAAACCGGATTGATTTACTGTGTTGTGTGTGACAAAGTGGGGGGCCATTGTATGTGATATATGTATTGATTGCTTGCTTGCTACAAAGTTTGCAAAAGTGACATAATTTGTAACAATTTTTCCCTTGCAGTTTCCTGAGTAGCTGAGTAAGGGGGAGGGGTTAGCTGCAACCAGGTGCAACCAGGTGCTATAAATCAGGCCTCACTACTCTGTAGAGCCTGCTCTGTGACTTGAATTGCAAGTGGTTTGTATATTAAGTGGAGTTCCAAAAACCGGAGTTCAAAAGAGGAGTTAAAGCCCAAGTAAGTGCTCTTCTACTTCTTCTTCTACTTCTTTATCTTTTTGGTTAACACCTGTTCGCTGTTTTTTTTGTAACTGGGATAATGGACAGCAAGATTGGAGGTTTTCTTCGGTGCACAGTTTGCCATATGTATGCACGACTGGAGCCGGAGTTCCAGGGTGAATATCTCTGTGGCAGATGTGAGCATATTGTTCACCTGGAAGCTCGTATTAGAGATCTGGAGGAGCAGAATGCAACACTGAGGAGGATAGACAATTTTGAACGGAGCTTGCTGCTCACAGAGCATGCAGTTAGTGGGTTACAACTGGAGGGTGAAGACATGGGTGAGCAGGATCAGGTAAGTAGCTGGGTTAATGTAGTTAGGGGCAGTAGAAAGGGGTCAAAGACAAGGAAGGCCGATCCGGTTTCTGACATTCCAGGCAAAATTGCCAAGTTGGGTGATGATGCGAGGGTGTCAGTCTCAGAAATGGCAGCCCTAGTGGATACTGATCTCCCTAACAGCCGGGAGAACAGCCCAGCTAGTAGTCGGCGGGATGGTAATGCAGGTAAGCCAAGACAATTGATAGTCGTAGGGGATTCTATAATCAGGAAGACGGATAGAATTATTTGTCGCCAAGACCACCTCAACCGAATGGTTTGCTGTCTCCCTGGTGCCAGGGTTCGGCATGTGGTGGAACGGGTGGACAAATTGCTGGGAGGGGCTGGTGATGATCCAGCTGTCGTGGTCCATGTCGGTACCAACGACAGAATAAATGGTAGGTGGAGGAGCCTTAAGAATAATTTTAAAGAACTAGGCTACAAGCTGAAGGGAAGGACCTCCAAGGTTGTATTCTCAGGAATACTGCCTGTGCCATGCGCATCACAGGAAAGACAGCGGGAGCTTAGGGAGTTAAATGCATGGCTGAAGTCTTGGTGTAGAGGAGAAGGATTTGGGTTCCTAGAGCACTGGGCTGACTTTTCATTGGGGTACAAACTGTATTCTGCAGATGATTTGCACCTAAATGGAAGGGGGTCCGCTGTGCTGGGGGAGAGAATTCTAGCTGGGGTGGCGGAGTATTTAAACTAGGGCTGAGGAGGGAGGCCAATGTAGAAAAAAAAGGGGTAGCCAGGTTAGAGAGGGGTCAGACTATATTGGTGGGGGGAGATACAGAATGTGGGGAGAGGACTAGACAACAAGATAAGGAGATCCTTTCGTTACAAAACATCAGTGTAAATAAAAAGGACCGATTAATGTCAAATCACATTTCTGATAATAAAAGTGAAAAACTGACAGGCAAGTTAAAGTGTGTGTTCACAAATGCCAGAAGTCTAGCAAGCAAAATGGGGGAGCTGGAGGCCTTGATACTGGAAGAAAATATAGATATAGTTGGTGTTGCTGAAACATGGCTGGACTCTTCACATGACTGGGCTGTAAATCTACAGGGTTTTACACTTTTTCGTAAAGACAGGACAAATAGGAAAGGTGGTGGTGTATGTCTGTATGTGAGAAGTGATATGAAGGCGAGTGTGAAAGAGACAATAGTGGGTGAAGACTGTGAGGAGGTTGAAACCTTGTGGGTGGAACTAGAAAGGGAGGTAAACACTGAAAAAATTACTTTTGGTGTAATCTATAGACCCCCCAATATAACTGAGGAGATGGAAGGTCAGATATATAAACAGATGGAGCGGGCTGCACAGGCGGGTACTGTAGTGATAATGGGAGATTTTAATTTCCGGGATATTAATTGGTGTCATGGTTCGGCTTCAACTGCAAAGGGGAGACATTTCCTCAACCTGTTGCAGGAAAATTTTATGGGCCAGTTTGTGGAAGACCCGACTAGAGGTGAAGCTCTGTTGGATCTGGTCATTTCTAATAATGCAGAGCTTGTTGGGAATGTCAATGTTCGTGAAAACCTCGGTAACAGTGATCACAATATAGTTACATTTTACCTATACTGTAAAAAACAAACGCAGGCTGGGAGGGCAAAAACATTTAATTTTAAGAAAGCCAATTTCCCCAGGATGAGGGCTGCAATTCAGGATATAGACTGGGAAGAACTAATGTCAAATAATGGAACAAATGATAAATGGGAGATTTTCAAATCTACTTTGAGTTATTATAGTGCAAAATTTATTCCTACAGGTAATAAGTATAAACGACTCAAATTAAACCCCACATGGCTTACACCTTCTGTGAAAGGGGCAATACATGACAAAAAAAGGGCATTTAAAAAATACAAATCTGAGGGTACAGCTGTAGCCTTTGTAAAATATAAAGAGCTTAATAAAATCTGTAAAAATGTAATAAAATTAGCAAAAATACAAAATGAAAGGCAGGTGGCCAAGGATAGTAAAACAAATCCTAAAAAATTCTTCAAGCATATAAATGCAAAAAAGCCAAGGTCTGAACATGTAGGACCCCTAGATAATGGTAATGGGGAGTTGATCACAGGGGATCAAGAGAAGGCAGAGTTACTAAATGGGTTCTTTAGCTCTGTATATACAACAGAAGAAGGAGCAGCTGATGTAGCCGGTGCCAGTGCTGTTAATATATCAGTTGATATACTGAATTGGATGAATGTAGAGATGGTCCAAGCTAAATTAAATAAAATAAATGTGCACAAGGCCCCAGGACCAGATGGGTTACACCCTAGAATTCTTAAAGAGCTTAGTTCAGTTATTTCTGTCCCCCTTTTCATAATATTCAGAGAATCTCTAGTGACTGGTATAGTGCCAAGGGACTGGCGCAGGGCAAATGTGGTGCCTATTTTCAAAAAGGGCTCTAGGTCTTCCCCGGGTAATTATAGACCAGTAAGCTTAACATCCATCGTGGGGAAAATGTTTGAGGGGCTATTGAGGGACTATATACAGGATTATGTGACAATAAATAGCATTATAAGTGACAGCCAGCACGGTTTTACTAAGGACAGAAGTTGTCAAACTAACCTAATCTGTTTTTATGAAGAGGTGAGCAGAAGTCTAGACAGAGGGGCCGCTGTGGATTTAGTGTTTTTGGACTTTGCAAAGGCATTTGACACTGTCCCCCATAGACGCCTAATGGGTAAATTAAGGACTATAGGTTTAGAAAATATAGTTTGTAATTGGATTGAGAATTGGCTCAAGGACCGTATCCAGAGAGTTGTGGTCAATGACTCCTACTCTGAATGGTCCCCGGTTATAAGTGGTGTACCCCAGGGTTCAGTGCTGGGACCACTATTATTCAACTTATTTATTAATGATATAGAGGATGGGATTAATAGCACTATTTCTATTTTTGCAGATGACACCAAGCTATGTAATATAGTTCAGACTATGGAAGATGTTCATGAATTACAGGCAGATTTAAACAAACTAAGTGTTTGGGCGTCCACTTGGCAAATGAAGTTTAATGTAGATAAATGTAAAGTTATGCATCTGGGTACCAACAACCTGCATGCATCATATGTCCTAGGGGGCGCTACACTGGCGGATTCACTTGTTGAGAAGGATCTGGGTGTACTTGTAAATCATAAACTCAATAACAGCATGCAGTGTCAATCGGCTGCTTCAAAGGCCAGCAGGATATTGTCGTGTATTAAAAGAGGCATGGACTCACGGGACAGGGATGTAATAATGCCACTTTACAAAGCATTAGTGAGGCCTCATCTAGAATATGCAGTTCAGTTCTGGGCTCCAGTTCATAGTAAGGATGCCCTGGAGTTGGAAAAAATACAAAGAAGAGCAACGAAGCTAATAAGGGGCATGGAGAATTTAAGTTATGAGGAAAGATTGAAAGAATTAAACCTATTTAGCCTTGAAAAAAGACGACTAAGGGGGGACATGATTAACTTATATAAATATATTAATGGCACATACAAAAAATATGGTGATATCCTGTTCCTTGTAAAACCCGCTCAAAAAACAAGGGGGCACTCCCTCCGTCTGGAGAAAAAAAGGTTCAAGCTGCAGAGGCGACAAGGCTTCTTTACAGTAAGAACGGTGAATTTATGGAATAGTCTACCGCAGGAGCTGGTCACAGCAGGGACAGTAGATGGCTTTAAAAAAGGGTTAGATAATTTCCTAGAACAAAAAAATATTAGCTCCTATGTGTAGAAATTTTTCCTTCCCTTTTCCCTTCCCTTGGTTGAACTTGATGGACATGTGTCTTTTTTCAGCCGTACTAACTATGTAACTATGTAACTATGTAAGGATGGCCCCAACGGTATGATCCACCCGCCTCACGGGTCTTATCCATCAAGGGTTTCACCATGCGTTGCATATTAAGAATGCGACGTGACACATCTGGGAGCAAAGTGACAGTCGTCCCTGCATGTGGAATGGGACCCACATCCCACGCCTTTTAGAGAAGAGATTATTTTTGTTGGTAAAAGTGAACGCGGCAAAGCACATCATGCGGGCCACTCCTATTCTGGTCCTGCAACCTGGGGCTATAGATCATATGGACTCTGTCAAGCTCCAGGTCATCCTCATCAGTTAAATCCAACATTTTGCAAAGTAGAGCAGAGACAGAACGCCACAATTCATCATTATCCACCGACTCCGGCAAGCCGCATATTTTGATATTGTTGCGGCGAGCCCGATTTTCCAAGTCATCAATATGCAGTGTGAGATCAGTCAGCAGAGTAGAATGAGATTGCAAGGTAGTCGTAATGTTAGAAAGCGAGCTGTCCAAGTCTGTGGAATGCTGTTGTACCTGCGTCACTGTAGCAGAGAGCTGTTGAATGTCATTGTGAATGGCAGAGATGTCCCTGGCATGTCACTCCTCAAGGAGGGAGAACTGTGCCTCCAACTCTACACCTGTGGGGAGTGCTTGCAACATATACCTCAGCTCAGAAAGCATAGGAGCTGTAATGACAGGGATAGGGAAACAGACAAGTGAGCCCTAATCTACCCGCCACTCAGTCCCTGCCTACTTGCAACGACCCGCCCTAGGCGACGGGGTACAACTGGGCGACGGTGCCTACACTCAGTAAGTGCACGACAGACAACCAGACAAGGAAACACAGAACAAAGGGAAATGGGGCAGTTGCCCACGGCAACACCGTGAGCAACAAGAGTAGAAAACGAGCCGAGTCAAACCAGGAGAGTACGAGGTGCCAAACGCAGAACAGGAGAGTAGTGAACAAGCCGAGTCAAACCAGGAGTGTACGAGGTACCAAACGCAGAGCAGAAGAGTAGTCAGTAAGCCAGGGTCAATACGAAGCAGGGACAAGTAGTTCAAGAAGCTGCAGCAGGGCCAGGAAACCAACAGAGAAGAATCAGAAGCAAGGAGGAACAGGGAAAGGCAGGTATAAATAGACGGAGGGCGGGAGCTAGCTCCGTCTGGCCAGGTTGTGATAAGCTCTCCCACTCCTAAGCCTGCCATCCTGAGTGGTGGAAGATGGAGTCAGTCTCACAGACATAGAAGCAGGTGCAGACTGATTACCTATGGGCGTGGATACAGAAGCTGTGTCTGGCAGATCCTTAACAGTACCCCCCCTTTTATGAGGGGCCACCGGACCCTTTCTAGATGGACCTGGTTTATTGGGGAAACGAAGGTGGAACCTCCTGACCAATACCCCAGCGTGAACATCCCGGGCGAGTACCCAAGTCCTCTCCTCAGGCCCATATCCTCTCCAATGGACCTGGTACTGGAGGGAGCCTTGCTGTCCACAATCTTGGCCACCTCGAATTCTACCCCCTCAGGGGTGAGAACGGGGACAGGAGGTTTCCTCGAGGGAGCCAAGGATGGGGAGCAGCGTTTAAGGAGGGAGGCATGAAACACGTCATGTACTCGAAAAGATGGGGGCAACTCCAGTCGGAAGGAGACAGGATTGAGGACTTCAATGACCTTGTACGGCCCTATAAACCGGGGAGCAAACTTCTTGGACGGGACTTTAAGGCGCAAATTCTTAGACGATAGCCACACCAGATCCCCGATCATAAACAAGGGGTTAGCAGAACGTCTTCTATCTGCCTGAGTTTTTTGTATGCTCTGGGACGCCTCTAGGTTCTTCTGAACCTGGGCCCAAACTGTGCACAGTTCCCGATGAACGACCTCTACCTCGGGATTGTTGGAACTACCAGGTGAAACAGAGGAGAACCGTGGATTAAACCCAAAATTACAGAAAAAGGGGGAGACCCCTGACGAGTTACTGACCCGGTTATTAAGGGAAAATTCGGCGAGGGGAATGAATGAGACCCAATCATATTGACAGTCAGAGATAAAACACCTTAAATATTGTTCTAGAGACTGATTAGTCCTCTCAGTTTGGCCATTAGTTTCAGGATGGAAGGCAGAGGAGAAGGACAGATCAATCTCCAAATTTTTACATAAGGCTCTCCAAAACAATGAAACAAATTGTACCCCTCTGTCAGAAACAATATTGACAGGGACCCCATGGAGACGCAGGATGTGTTTGACAAACAAGGTAGCTAACGTCTTAGCATTGGGTAGTTTTTTGAGGGGCACAAAGTGGCACATCTTACTGAAGCGGTCTACTACAACCCACACCACCGGCTTGCCTTGAGATGGAGGCAAATCAGTGATAAAATCCATGGAGATATGGGTCCAAGGTCTCTGGGGAATGGGCAAAGAATGTAGTAAGCCCGCTGGTCGGGACCTGGGAGTCTTGGACCTAGCACAAACCCCACAAGCGGCGACGTAGGCCTTAACGTCTTTAGGCAACCCAGGCCACCAATAGTTTCTGCCAATGAGGTGCTTGGTACCCAGGATGCCTGGATGACCAGATAGTGCGGAGTCATGATTTTCCCTAAGTACCCTTAGCCGGAATTGCAGGGGAACAAACAGCTTGTTCTCAGGAAGGTTCCCGGGGGCTGAACCTTGATCAGCCGCAATTTCGGAGACTAAATCAGAATCAATAGAGGAAATGATTATACCTGGAGGCAAAATACAACCTGGATCTTCCTCCGAAGGAGGGCTGGCCATGAAGCTACGCGATAGTGCATCAGCCTTAATATTTTTAGACCCAGCCCTATAGGTAACCAAAAAATTGAATCTGGTAAAAAATAACGCCCATCGAGCTTGTCTCGGGTTTAGCCTCCGGGCAGATTCTAGGAAAACCAGATTCTTGTGGTCGGTAAGGACCGTTACCTGGTGCCTAGCCCCCTCCAGGAAGTGGCGCCACTCTTCAAATGCCCATTTAATGGCTAAGAGTTCGCGGTTGCCAATATCATAGTTACTCTCAGTGGGCGAAAACTTCCTGGAGAAGTAGGCACAGGGACGGAGATGGGTGAGGGACCTAGTACCCTGGGACAAGACAGCCCCCACTCCCACCTCGGACGCGTCAACTTCCACGATAAATGGCTCCATTTGGTTGGGCTGAACCAACACCGGGGCCGAGATAAAGCACTTCTTAAGGACCTCAAAAGCCTGGACAGCCTCAGGAGGCCAGCGGAGGAGATCAGCACCCTTGTGAGTGAGGTCCGTAAGAGGCTTAGCGATGACCGAGAAGTTAGCAATAAATCTCCTGTAATAATTAGCGAACCCCAAGAAGCACTGTAACGCCTTCAGGAAGGCAGGTTGGACCCATTCCGCCACAGCCTGGACCTTGGCGGGGTCCATGCGGAATTCATGAGGAGTGAGGATTTGACCCAAAAATGGTATCTCCTGCACCCCAAACACACATTTTTCGGTCTTCGCAAACAGTTTGTTTTCCCGAAGGACCTGGAGCACCTTCCTCATATGCTCAATGTGGGAGGACCAGTCCTTGGAAAACACAAGTATATCATCAAGGTACACTACAAGAAATACCTCCAGGTAATCTCTTAAAATCTCATTTATGAAATTCTGGAAGACCGCGGGAGCATGACACAACCCAAAGGGCATGACGAGGTATTCGAAATGACCTTCGGGCGTGTTAAACGCAGTCTTCCACTCATCCCCCTCTTTTTTTTCTTCTTTTTTTTAAACTCGTTTTATTGAAAACATATAGTACAAATGCATTTACACCATACATTGTATGCAAAAAGGAATGCAGAGATGTGTACATTACAACGCGTCTCAATTTAACATATCAAGGAAATTACATATACATTAACAAACAAACAATATACATCTCCCGTATCACATACTGAGCCAAGCACTGTGCCGGAGGCTATGATGATTCATTACCCTTCAATTTAACTAAGTGTCAGCGATCTCCGGATGTCATGATATCTGTGTGGGGTATATTGAGTCACTGCTGATTCACACCATGCTTCCCATATTTTATAGAATTTATCAAGGCATCCTCTTTGTTTATACATTATCCGTTCGCAAGGGATGATCGAATTCACAAGTGATTTCCACTTATTCACCTTGGGAGGACGTGGGTCCATCCATGTAAGAGCAATAGCCTTCCTTGCCATAAACAGTATTTCCCTAAGAAATATTTTCATGTAATGCGGCCAACATTCGTCTTGGAGAACACCGAACAAGCAAATCTGCGGAGTTGCCGGGACAGGAATATGCAGAATTCCAGCTGCTATCCCAAGTACCTCATCCCAGAAAGAGGAAATAAATGGACACGCCCATATCATGTGCCAGAAGTCGGCCCTGGGAAATCGACACCTGTGACATTCCGTGCTCGGATATCTACCCATTTTTTGTAGCCTAACAGGAGTAAGGTAGCTCTGATGTATCATGGATAGTTGTATCATCCTGTTATTGGCCGCTGGGGACACATAGAGCGGGGAAGAGAGAATCTCCTCCCATTCCTCCTCAGTGAGGTTGGGTATCTGTGCTCTCCATTTGTCCTTTACCGGTAGTGGTATGCTAACTTTGGCCGTTATGAGAGACGTGTATATGGCTGATATTAACCCTCTGGGTCCTTGGGATCGAAATACTCCTATCAATGGAAATTGTGAAAATGCCGTATCTGGGGCAGGGAACTGGGCCCTGAGAGCATGGCGCAACTGCAAGTACCTGTAAAAGGCAGTCCTGGGCAGTGTAAATTCCGACTGCAGCTGTGTAAAGGATTTAAGGCTGTTTCCCTCATATACATCCTCTATATTGTGTATCCCATGCTGGATCCAGAATATTGGAGCCAGGTCCTCTGATACCTGTGTGAGGAGTTAGTTTGACCATAATGGCATGTCTGTCTGCACGTCAGTGTACCCGTAAATGCCCTTTGCAGCTGACCATACCTGGGAAGCCACCCTATGAACAGGTAGTACATTCTTGAGTGCATTCATGGGACCTTCCAATACTGGCCAAAGGGTAGGTATCTGCAGGTATACCGCCAGGTGCTGTTCTCTATTTGTCAACGTCGTGTCATTTACCCATGCCTTTAAATATCGTAATTGCCCCGCTAAATAGTACAGAAAGAGATCCGGCAAGGCAGCTCCCCCCTGTGTTTTGGGTCATTGCAAAGTAGTGAGGCTGAGTTTTGACCTATTTGCACCCCAGATGAATGTTGGGAATAAGGCATGTATCTGCTTAAAAAAGGTTTTGTACACTGGTGTCACTGCGTGCTCTAGGATATATAGGCATTTGGGGAGGATGACCATTTTAATTAAGTTAATCCTACCAGTTACAGCCAAGGGGAGAGTACTCCAGATCCTGAACTTGCCCCTTATATAATCCAGCAGTGGTAAGATATTAGTATCATGATCATTTCTATGGTCCCGATTTATAATGACACCAAGGTATTTAAATGAAGAGACCACTCGTAGACCCTGTATGAAGTCTGGCCATCCCATTCCCTGCATGGGCATAAAAAACTACTTGGTCCAATTAATGTGAAGTCCCGAGAACTTCCCAAATGATTCTAAAGTAGTGATCGCAACGGGTAGCGTCTCCCTGGGTTGGGACATAAGAAGGACCATATCATCTGCATACAAGCCAATTCTTTCCTCCTTTCCCCCCAGCCCTATTCCTTTGTACTCAGGGTGCTGTCGAATTCGTAGGGCTAGTGGTTCAATAGCGAGGGCAAACAGTAAAGGAGAGAGAGGACAGCCCTGCCTAGTGCCCCTCTGTAAACGAAAATGTGGGGATAACACCCCATTCACCAGAATTTGTGCCCGTGGTTCCTTATATAGAAGAGAGATCCACCTAAGGAATTGAGGCCCAAATCCAAATCTGTCCAGGGTCTCCAACAAGTATGCCCATTCAATGGAATCAAAGGCTTTAGCGGCATCTAACGAAGCCATTGCCCAGTCTGCCTTCATAGCTTCTCCTATCTGTGCAAGTATCTGTACCCTACGGATGTTGTCGGATGTAGATTTCCCTGGCATAAAGCCAGATTGGTCCTCGTGAATTACTTGGGAGATGACTTTATTAAGCCTATTTGCTAAGATTTTGGTAAGTATCTTGTAATCGCTGTTTAATAGAGATATCGGACGATAGGAGCCACAATCCATCGGATCCTTATCAGGTTTTAACAGGACTATTATAGTTGCGTCATACATGCTATCAGGCAGCCGCCCCCTATCTAGTGCATAGGATAACATAGCGCATAGGGAAGGGATGAGAAGTTCCGAGTATTTGTGATACACCTCTATAGGAATCCCATCTGGGCCCGATGCCTTCCCTTTTGACATGTCCCCCAGGGCCTCCCGTATCTCCTCCTCCGTCACATCCGCCTCTAATGCCATTCTGCCTTCTGTGCTCAGTGTAGGGAACGTTATACCATCCATATAGGTTTTAAACTCTTACACATCGTATCTAGAATGGGAGGTGTATAACTCTTTGTAGAATTGTACAAATGTCTCGGCTATACCTAGGGAGTCCGTCAAGCTCTCCCCCGATCCCCCCTGTATCTTGAGGATGGCTGGACTTTTAGAGTTTTGGTGGATTAAGTGTGCCAGTAGCTTACTAGACTGGTTGCCCAATTCAAAATACAATTGCCTGGTAAAAATATTTTCCTGTTTGCCTTTTCCTGAAGCAGCATAAGGTATTTCCGCCCTGTTTGCAGCCAGAGATCCCTGTTCGTGTCTGTAGGGTCATCTATGAATTTACCCTCTAAAATTTTGCATTGCTGTTCTAGTTCTAATTCAATCCTGGTAGAATCTTTTTTAATATATGAAATCGTGGACCTAAGACACCCTCTAAGGTAAGCTTTCAAGGTGTCCCATGCAATACTGGAATTCTCAAATGTACTGTGGTCCGTGTTAAACACCTCCAATTGATCTGGGATTCTATCTTAAGGGCCTATCAGGGTCAGCCAAAAGGGGTGTATTTTCCACGTCCCAGACCTAGTAGGGCCGGGGAGGCTAAGGCTGGCCACCATAGGGGAATGATCCGATGCCGCTCTGGACCTATAGGAGATAGAATCAACCATGGGCACAACAAGAGCATTACCCACCATATAATCAATGCGTGATAGGGAGTGTCTGCCTAGTGAGTGGCATGAATACACTTTAGCTGGCGGATGTTTATATCGGTAAAGATCCATCCACCCCATCTCATCCAACCATAAGCCCAATACAGACGTGTCGGGTGCCGCCCTATCCCCCTCAGAGTAAGTGTTAAGTCTGTCAAGGCTGCAGTTCACCACCATATTGAAATCTCCCATTCCCAGTACTTTAGCGGTCGGATAAGTTGCGGCAAAGGCAGCAGCCATATGTAAAATTCTCATAGATGCGGGCGGGGGGATGTACATGCCCAGTATTACATAGGGAACATTTTCTATGAGGGCATACACAAACACATATCTGCCTTCACTATCAACTTTGGTATGGATGGCCTCCCACCTCACGGATTTGTGCACCAGGATTGAAACACCTCTTGAGTATGAAGTATGACAAGAGTGGCTAGACCACTGAACCCAAGGTCGGGTCACTGTTCTCGTTTTGGCGGGTATTAAGTGAGTCTCCTGGAGGCACAATATATGAGGGTTAACTCTACGGATGTGGCTATACAGTATAACTCGCTTCTGCGGATTACCCATACCCCTCACGTTCCAGGACATTACAGTTAAAGACGACATCTATACATTGCGATCTCCATTTGCAGGAGTAAGCCATATTCCCTGATACATAGTAACATTCTCGTCTGCTGCAGAGGTGAGTATAAATGAATCAATACATCTCTTACACGGTTGCATCTGTACCTTAGTAGTATTAAATCTATCCGCATCCGCGGCACATTCCAACTTATAACCAAGATAAACCAGTTGTAAACATTATAACAATACCGACAATGCATGAAGATGCATATTACATTGCCGTTGCATGCCCAGAAACGTGGCATTTAAGGAATCGGGGGTAATCCCTGCGCCAAACAGCAACTGTTCAAGCTTCTATCTTTAAGGATACGTGCGGTAGTCTCCTCAGGAGTGTCGTCTCACATATTTAGCTGACGTAGCAAGGCACCTTGGCCAACCGATCTCAATCCGGCCCCATCCGCATCACCGTCAGGATTAGACATACCGAGAGTCCTTGCGAACTGTCCCACGGTTCCGGTGATACAGATTTGGTCAATAGCATCAGTCCGCCTTGTATGAGGCGTCGACTGCGTTGATCAATAATATTAATTTCGGCGTGCCGGTCATTTACTTCTCACCCAGTCGTCAGCTTCTTGCGGGGAGTTGAAAAATATGGATCTTTCCCCATCCACAATACGTAGTCGGGCTGGATATGACATGGAGTAGGGGATGCCCAAATCTCTCAGGCGCCTCTTGACGGCCAAAAATGTCGCCCTCCTCTTTTGCAGGTCAGCAGAGAAATCAGGAAATATAGACACCTTTGCCCCATTATAGGTGATCTCCGGTAGTCGACGTGTCAGGCGTAGAATCATGTTCCGGTCATTACAATTGTGCAGGCGTGCCAGCAGCGGTCTAGGGGGTGCCCCTGGGGGGGGGTGGTCTCCCCGGCACTCTGTGGGCTCTTTCAACCGCCAAGGCCTGCGAAAATGGCGCGTCTGGGAGCAGGTCTTTAAGCCATTGCAATACAAATTCACCCGGATTTTGACCTTCTATTCGTTCAGGCATGCCGATTATCCTGATGTTGTTGCGCCTTAGCCTGTTTTCCATGTCATCGGATTTTTGTCTCCACAATTCTGCTGCCGATTCCAGATCAGCGATTGCCCCAGGCAAGGATGCCGTTCTATCTTCCAGCCCAGATACCCTTTCTTCCGCATGCGTTATGCGCTCCCTCATGGCTTGCATGTCTTGCCTCATTAGCCCTATGTCAATCTTTACCTCTTCCAGCTTTCCGGTGAGTGAGGTTTTACAGGCCGCAATAGCTGTCAGCAGCTGGGTCGTCATCTCAGACAGTGTGGGCTCTGGGGCTTCCTCTGTAGTTGTGTCCTGACTGCCTGAGGCCAGTGGCGGATTATCATTAGGGCATTTCGGGCGGTCGCCCGGGGCCCAAGGCTCCCGGGGGGCCCAAGGCTCCCAGGGGGCCCATGACCGCCCGAATCCCCTCATGCCCAGTGGCGTCGCTAGCACCGGAGGGAGCCCTGGTGCCAGGACCGCACCTGTCAGGCGAGGGGAGCTTCACTTCTACTTAGCAGCCGTTGTCTGTGCTGCTTTAGAAGCTCCCCCTCCAGCCCCCCTTCCCTGCTCTAAACATCTCTCCTCTGCTGCTAACTGTCGGGACATGGGGGAGGGGAGACTGTCGGCGGGCTCTGTGCTGTGAGCAGGAGAAGAGCTGCAGTGAAGACATAAAAGGTAAGTGCATGTGTGTTTAATGTCCATATTCATGTATGTTTAATGTCCATATTCATGTATGTTTAATGTCCATATTCATGTATGTTTAATGTCCATATTCATGGATGTTTAATGTCCATATTCATGTATGTTTAATGTCCATATTCATGTGTGTTTAATGTCCATATTCATGTATGTTTAATGTCCATATTCATGTGTTTACAAGGTGTACTTTGTGTATAATGTGCATACTCGTGTGTACTTTGTGTACTATGCATACTTTGTGTATAATGTGCCTACTTTGTGCATAATGTGTGTACTTTGTGTACTGTGCGTACTTTGTGCATAATGTGCGTACTTTGTACTGTGCGTACTTTGTGCATAATGTGTGTACTGTGCGTACTTTGTGCATAATGTGTGTACTGTGCGTACTTTGTGCATAATGTGTGTACTGTGCGTACTTTGTGCGTACTTTGTGCATAATGTGCGTACTTTGTGCATAATGTGCGTACTTTGTGCATAATGTGCGTACTTTGTGCATAATGTGGTACTTTGTGTACTATGCGTACTTTGTGCATAATGTGCCTACTTTGTGTACTTTGTGCATAATGTGCGTACTTTGTGCATAATGTGCGTACTTTGTGCATAATGTGCGTACTTTGTGCATAATGTGGTACTTTGTGCATAATGTGCGTACTTTGTGCATAATGTGGTACTTTGTGTACTGTGCGTACTTTGTGCATAATGTGCCTACTTTGTGCATAATGTGCATACTTTGTGCATAATGTGCGTACTTTGTGCATAATGTGCCTACTTTGTGTACTGTGTGTACTTTGTGCATAATGTGCCTACTTTGTGTACTAGTGTTTAGGTAGTGTTAGCAATAGTTACGGCGCGGCAGGGTGGTGGTGGAGAAGGGGGGCCCAAGTTTGGGTAACAGCCCAGGGCCCATGGTCTTCTTAATCTGCCACTGCCTGAGGCTGCTCCTCCACCTCCTCCCTTAGAGCGCTGGGGAAGAGGAGTGCGGCCGCCATCTTGCCCTTCACCTCTTGCAAAGCCTTGCAACTTTTCCGCGACCGACTGACCTCTGGTTGGACTCATTTTTGCTCCGGTAGTCGCCTTCAACCGCCTGGATCGTTTGGAAGGTATGTTTATAGCTTTTAGAAGCTGTAGGATAACTTGCAGGATAACTTTGGCGCGGGTTCACGGCGGAGCTCTCAGATCATGCGACCGCTCCTGCTGCGCGCTAAGCCACGCCCCCTTCATCCCCCTCTTTGATGCGGATAAGGTTATACGCCCCCCGTAGATCAAACTTAGAGAACCATTGGGCCCCCTGAACCTGATTAAATAGATCAGGAATCAAAGGAAGGGGATACTGGTTCCTTACAGTGACCTTATTCAAGTTACGGTAGTCAATGCATGGCCTAAGACCACCATCCTTCTTCCCTACAAAGAAGAAGCCAGCACCTACCGGAGAAGTAGAGGGGCGAATGTAACCCTTGGCCAGGCATTCCTGGATATACTCCCTCATGGCTTCACGTTCGGGACAAGAGAGATTAAATATCCTACCCTTAGGGAGCTTAGCTCCTGGTACCAAATCGATAGCGCAATCGTATTCTCTATGAGGAGGTAACACTTCGGAGGCCTCCTTAGAGAAAACATCAACGAAGTCCTGAACAAACTCAGGTAGCGTGTTCACCTCCTCAGGGGGAGAAATAGAATTAACAGAAAAACATGACGTCAAGCATTCATTACACCATTTGGTAAAATCCCCAGTATTCCAGTCATACGTGGGATTATGCAACTGCAACCAGGGAAGGCCTAAAACCAAATCGGACGATTATCCCTGCATCAACAGTACAGAGCACTGCTCCAAATGCATGGAGCCAACAAGGAGTTCAAAAACAGGGGTATGCTGTGTAAAATAACCATTAGCAAGAGGAGTGGAGTCGATACCCACTACCGGGACAGGTTTAGGCAAATCAATCAAAGGCATAGCTAGAGACATAGCAAATTCCACAGACATGATATTAGCAGACGACCCTGAATCCACGAAGGCCCTGCCGGTAGCAGACCTACCACCAAAAGAGACCTGAAAGGGAAGCAAGATTTTATTACGTTTCATATTTAGGGGAAATACCTGTGCGCCCAAGTGACCTCCCCGATGATCACTTAGGCACGGAAGTTTTCCGACTGCTTATTCTTACGCCTAGGACAGGTGTTCACTTGATGCTTGTCATCCCCACAATAGAAGCAGAGACCATTCTTCCTGCGGAACTCTCTATGTTGTTGGGGGGACACGGAGGCCCGAGTTGCATAGGTACCTCCGAGTCTTCCGTGGAAGAACGAAGCAACGGAACCTCGGGAGGCATCATGGTCAGAGGAGAAAACACATAAACGTTCACGTTGTCGTTCCCTGAGACGTCGGTCAAGTCGTACCACTAAAGCCATAACCTGGTCTAGGGAGTCAGAAGAGGGATAGCTAACTAGCAGGTCTTTCAGGGCGTTCGACAGACCCAACCTAAACTGGCACCTTAAGGCAGGGTTATTCCACCGAGAAGCTACGCACCACTTCCTAAAGTCAGAGCAATACTCCTCAACAGGTCTCTTACCCTGACGTAAGGTCACTAGCTGACTCTCGGCAAAGGCAGTCCTGTCAGTCTCATCATAAATGAGTCCGAGAGCAGAAAAGAAAAGATCAACGGAGGAAAGTTCAGGGGCGTCAGGAGCCAAGGAGAAGGCCCATTCTTGGGGCCCTTCCTGGAGCCGGGACATAATTATACCCACCCGCTGGCTCTCAGAACCTGAGGAGTGGGGCTTTAAACGAAAATAGAGCTTACAACTCTCCCGAAAGGAGAGAAAAGTCTTCCAGTCCCCTGAGAACCGGTCAGGCAACTTGAGGTGGGGTTCAAGAGGTGAGGTGAGGGGCACTACCATTGTAGCATCAGGCTGGTTGACCCTCTGAGCCAGGGCCTGGACCTGTAGGGAGAGACCCTGCATTTGCTGAACCAGGGTCTCAAGGGGGTCCATAGTGGTCTCACACCACCAGGGTAGAGTAGGTATATGGGTTTTGTGGAAAGCTGTTCAAAACTTGCATAGCATCATTATTTTAAGGAGGTTGATTTGCCATATGTCCAACAATGGGGCTATTTAGTGAGGTATAGCATTAGGGTATGTTCACACGCAAAGTCTAAAACGGCTGAAAATTACGGAGCTGTTTTCAGGGGGAAAATAGCTTCCGATTTTCAGCTGTTTTTGAAGCTGAAAATGTTTTTTTGAGGCGTTGTTTCTATACTTTTTTGGAGCGGTTTTTTCCATACTTCCCAACCATCCAGGATCCGGCGGGACAGTCCCGGTTTCTCAGCGCTGTCCCGCCATCCCGTGCGGTCTGCATCAAAACAGTTGATCGCTGCTGACTGCAGCAGTGATCAGAAGAAGGCAGGAGTCTTGCGGTGGTGTTCTCACCAGTCAGGTGACTGGACTGGTCCACTCTCGGGCTGGAAACGACAGCAGTGGGAACGCCGCTGCAAGACTCCTGCCTTCTTCTGACGGTGAGTGACGTCAAAGCAGAGCGGAGAGTGGCAGCAGTAGGGCCGTCTACCTCTATCGCTCTCCACTCTGGCGGCAATGTGGCACAAAGTATAAGGGGGTTGTGTTGCACTATCTACAGGGGGGCTGTGTGTGGAGCTATCTACTGGGGGGCTGTGTGTGGAGCTATCTACTGGGGGCTGTGTGGAGCTATCTACAGGGGGGCTGTGTGTGGAGCTATCTACAGGGGGCTGTGTGTGGAGCTATTTACAGGGGGGCTGTGTCTGGAGCTATCTACAGGGGGCTGTGTGTGGAGCTATCTACAAGGGACTGTGTAGAGCTATCTACAGGGGGGGGCTGTGTCTGGAGCTATCTAAAGGGGCTGTGTGGAGCTATCTACAAAGGACTGTGAGTGGAGCTATCTACAGGGTGGCTGTGTCTGGAGCTATCTACAGGGGGCTGTTTGTGGAACAATCTACAGGGGGGCTGTGTGTGGAGCTATCTACAGTGGGGTTGTGTGGGGCGCTACCTACAGGCGGGCTGTGTGTGGAGGTATGTACAGGGGGGCTGTGTCTGGCACTATGTACAGTGGGGCTGTGTGTGGAACAATCTACAGGGGGCTGTGTATGGAGCTATCTACAGGGGGGGCTGTATCTGGCGCTATGTACAGGGGGCTGTGTCTGGCGCTATGTACAGGGGGACTGTGTCTGGCGCTATGTACAGGGGGCTGTGTCTGGCGCTATGTACAGGGGGGCTGTATCTGGAGCTATGTACAGGTGGGCTGTGTGTGGCGCTATCTACATCGGGGCTGTGTGTGTAGCTATCTACAGGGGCTGTGTGTGAAGCTATCTACAGGGGGCTGTATGTGGCGCTATATACAGGGGGGCTGTGTGTGGCGCTATCTACAGGGGGGCTGTGTGTGGCGCTATCTACAGGGGGCTGTATATGGCGCTATGTTACCTGTCAATTGAAAAGTCATCAACCACAGGGTCTCTCTCTTGATTTTTCATTGTTCTCAGCCTTTTGGTTTGTCCTGCAGCTGCTGCCGTCATGAGCAAATGTTATACCCAAGTTAGGAAAAGTAACATAAAGACGATATAACCATAATATCTGCAATATCCAGACAGTCCAGAGATCCGCAGTGAGAATTTGCACGTGTTATTTGCAGAAGAATCTGGCCGTGATTTGAAATGTTTATGCAGGATATTGGGCGTGGTTAGGGCGTGGCTTAAAATGTCCCTCTTTTCAGAATTCAAAAGTTGAGAGGTATGGTTTTTCCATTGACAATGAAAAACAGCCCCAAAAAGTTTTTACGCAGCTTCTTTTTACATGCTGTTTTTCAAAACGGCAGCGTAAAAAACGCCCCATCTAAACAAAACGCCATTTTTCACATTGACTTCAATAAGCAGATGTTTGTAGGCGTTTAACTAGCGGTTTTTCTGACGTATTTTGAGGCGTTTACGCCCCCGAAATATGCCTGAAAACTCTGCGTGTGAACATAAGATTATGTTGTTGGAATTGTTTGATATCTGAATTTACTACTATGCTTGTACATATCATTTAGTAATTTAGATGAACAATTGATGCGTGTTCATAGCAGCAACAGTTAATATTGCGTTACAAACTGCCTCTGAAATAAACATAAGCACAAGAACTGAGCTTCATGGATTAGTTTTCATGACTTGAGCAGGGCTTTCACTGGTGAGGAAAGAAAATCATAACACTGCAGCATACTATGACATTTGTGTGAATTGTGGGTTTCAAACTTTGTGAAAGGCAACTTTCTGTTTCAGCATGACAATGCCTCTATGCTTAACCCCTTAATGACTTGGCCTAGTTTGGGCCTTAAATCTCAGAGCACATTTTTCAAATCTGACGTGTCACTTTATGTGGTAATAACTATGAAATGCTTATACCTATCCAAACGATTCTGAGTTTGTTTTCTAGTGACACATTGGACTTTATGTTAGTGTCAGTGTCAGTCAGTGTTTATTTATGAAAAATAGGAAAATTTTGAAAAATGTGCATTTTCTGAATTTAAGGGGAATGTGTCGCTAGAAATATTTTTTTTTTTTTTTTCAGTTAAACAATTAGTATTTGAGTGATTACACATTGTTTTCATTTTTACATTTTTTTCACAAGTCAGGAAATATTATAAATTAGATTCTAATTTATAACATTTCCATGTGCTGGCCACTAGAGGGAGCAGTTCCCAAAATTGCAGCATGGTCACTGTGGTAAAGCAACCTCATTGATTTATGCTGCAGATTTGGGGTGGACACATTCTCCTATAGTGTGCTCACCCCAAGTGCCAGGAGAACGAGGGGTTTGAATGTCTTCAAACCTCCTACACTGTGTGCTGCCATTTTCTGAGCGACTGCACAATGGAGGATTAGATACAGGGCTCATAAGACAGTATCACATGAAGATACACGAATATAATACACACATCATACACGAACATAAATTACCTGCTCCTGCCGCCACCTTTGCTGGTCTACGCTCCTATTCTTTGTGCCTTCGCTTCGTTGAACATATGGCCGGAAGCCGCGGCCGGAAGTTGTCATCTTACTGTCCGGCAGTGGCTTCCGGTCCACATGAAAATGGCGCCGGATTTCGCTCTATGAACGAGCTTCGTTTTGGTCTGTGTGGGAGCGGCGCATGCGCTGTTCCCACACAGATGGCGTGCGCTTCTGAGAATGGCACGGCTCCTGTTCGCATTCTCTAAGGGGTTTAATGTGCCATATAGCATCTCTGTATGTGTCGTTAATCGAGAAGTAAATGTTTGAATACAGTAAAAAGTATTAAGTGACAACACTAATAAATACAATTTTTGTTTATATTTTTTTAAAAGATATAATATGAAAAAAAAAAACAATCATGACACCTTCCCTTTAAATATATCTGCTTGTGAGACAAATAGTAATCTTTTTTTTTTTTGAACATTCTTTCATTTTTCTAGGACGTTACAAGGCTTAGAACATAAGCAGCAATTTCTCATATTTTGATTAAAATGTCAAAAGCCTTTTTTTTTAGTTACCAGTTCAGTTCTAAAAGTGATTTTGAGCGTCTTATATATTAGAAACCCCAATAAAACAATTTTAAAAACTAGACCCCTCAAAGTATTCAAAACAGCATTCAGAAAGTTTCATTTTTTTTCTGTAAAACAGAAGGTTTCACCTGAGAAACGCAACTCAATATTTATTGCCCAGATTCTGCAGTTTTTAGAAATACCCCACATGTGACCCTAGTGTCCTAATGGACTGAAGCATCGGGCACCATGTTAGGATTGAAGAGGTCTCGTGGTGCCAAAACAGTAAAACAGTGGAAAACCCCCAAAAGTGACCCCATTTGGCAAACTACACCCCTCAAGGAATTTATCGAGGTGTATAGTCAGCATTTAGACCCCACAGGTTTTTTTGGCTGCATTTTGTGGAATTATTGTAGATCTATGTATGTCTCAAACACACAATTTGTGCAACAAAATAATTCTAGAGATACATTTGTCCAAAAATATATGCTTTATCATTCCATAAATATGGATACCCCCAGAACCCAAATAACTATACATACAAAGTTAAAACATACTTAAAATGGTAACTCTAAGACCAACAGCAAACTGCCAGCATAGCCATAAGGGTATAATGATTATATAATATGCAACAGGTAACAAGGAGATACAGAGAAAACATGTAATATGCCTCAATCCCGATTCCCCCTAGTACAATTCACAGTCTATACAGTGATATACTGATGCGATATACACACACAATGATCAGAGACATGGGATTATATCAATTACCTGTAGCTGGCATGATGGCTGTCAATGGTCTCAGAGAAAAACACCTCGACGCGCATTTCACACCCTTAATCAGGAGAGACATAGTGTAAAGAAAGTAGGTTTAAATAGCGATCCTGTGCGTTGGTGACCAATGGCGTATAGCGGTTCACAAAGCCGGCCCACGTGTGCCTTTCACGTTATGAGCATCAGTGCAGTGTGAGAAAATCTCCATCATGTGCACTTCCGCCCTAAACGCTGACAGTCAGTCAAGCGCATGCGCACATCACCCGTATATGTCAAAAATAGGTACGAAAAATACAGAATCTACTACTTAAAATTTCTACATTTTAAAGTGATCTCAAGAGTTCCCAACAGCCATCAATCCAAGTTACAGCGGAATTACAACAAAACTACTTCATAACATAATTGTATTCAAGCTCTAAACCTTACACATGTTAAATGTGTGGACATCAGTAACATTCAGAATATGTAGGAAGTGTAGATGTCATAAGTGCTCTAAATATATAACTGTGTACACACATCACTATACATATATATATATATATATATATATATATATATGCACCCATGGAGAGGACCATATGGAGAAGACCACCAACCCGCACCGGCGGTACAAGTTCTCCACTTGGACCCCCCACAATCCACACATGATCAATTATATAAATCAATTACACACATCAGTACTAAGATCATATAGGCAATAGAGGTGTCATAGGTGATCCAAAAATATACAATAGTGTACACACATCATTATACATATATGTACGTACCTGTGGGGAGGACCATATGGAGAAGACCATCACCACTGCCCCGCACCGGTGGTGGAAGTTCTCCACCTGGACCCCTCACGTCCCACACACAATTAACTATATAAATCCGTCATAAGGAACCACTACATAGATGTACACACATACACACAAATAAATAAGTATGTGTGGGGTCGGAGAGTGTGCGGGGAGGACCACCACCCATGCTCCGCACGAATGGTGGAAATCCCCCACACAAACCCCGACCAACACACATCAAATAACTATATTTCAGGGTGAAGTATACATAGAGACTGTAACGTCTGTGGTCGCTGACCATGAACTCCTTCCATCCAGTTGACGCCCTTCTCTCCAGAGATGTCTGCACATGCGGCCGTCCTGTTTCACAGTGACCCCAGGGTGTGCTCACGAGCTCAGTCAGCCTTGAAGCTCACACTGGTGTGAGATTGAGCTGATTGCTTCCAGAGCACCCTGGACTATAAGAATGGCTCTGTCCCTTCCTATCATGCCTGAGCCTCGTTGTCGTTATCCTAGTATGTCTATGCAAATGGTCTCCTAAGTGTTTTCCAGTTCCCAGTGTTCCCCGTTCCTGCTACCTGTAACCTGTATCCCGTACTATCCTGGTCAAGTGCCGTGTTAAGCTGAAGTCGTGCTGTGCTGTGTTCCACGCCTATCCTACTACACCACGCCTGACCCCTGCCTAGTCCCATCCGAGCCTATCTTGCTACTGTCTGAGCTACCACAGGTACACTATACGTACTATAGAGACTAGTATCAAAAATCCCCATTAGCTGATAATTAATGACGTAGTGTAAAGTGACCTGTACATAAAATATATAATAAAAATATATATGGCTATTTCCTAAGAATAAGATAAATCTTCCCAATAAAAAGCTTAAAGATATGAAGAATGTAGGAACACCCACACTCACCCTAAAAGTGATATTAAATTAGTCAATGATGATGCATGCCCGTCAAATGTTCCCCAGAGCAGCACGGACTATCATCATCCAAACCGATCTGGGAAGCAAAGAACAGGCAAGCACAAAAAAACATTTCTACAAACATTTCAAACCAACCTGATTTGTTTTTATGAAGAGGTAAGCAGAAGCCTAGACAGAGGGGCCGCTGTGGATATAGTGTTTTTGGACTTTGCAAAGGCATTTGACACTGTCCCTCATAGACATCTAATGGGTAAATTAAGGACTATAGGTTTAGAAAGTATAGTTTGTAATTGGATTGAGAATTGGCTCAAGGACCGTATCCAGAGAGTTGTGGTCAATGATTCCTACTCTGAATGGTCCCCAGTTATAAGTGGTGTAGCCCAGGGTTCAGTGCTGGGACCACTATTATTCAACTTATTTATTAATGATATAGAGGATGGGATTAATAGCACTATTTCTATTTTTGCAGATGACACCAAGCTATGCAATATAGTTCAGACTATGGAAGATGTTTGTGAATTGCAGCCAGATTTAAACAAACTAAGTGTTTGGGCGTCCACTTGGCAAATGAAGTTTAATGTAGATAAATTTAAAGTTATGCATCTGGGTACGAAAAACCTGCAAGCATCATATGTCCTAGGGGGAGCTACACTGGGGGAGTCAATTGTTGAGAAGGATCTGGGTGTACTTGTAAATCATAAACTAAATTTCAGCATGCAGTGTCAATCAGCTGCTTCAAAGGCCAGCAAAATATTGTCGTGTATCAAAAGAGGCATGGACTCGCGGGACAGGGATGTAATATTACCACTTTACAAAGCATTAGTGAGGCCTCATCTAGAATATGCAGTCCAGTTCTGGGCTCCAGTTCATAGAAAGGATGCCCTGGAGTTGGAAAAAATACAAAGAAGAGCAACGAAGCTAATAAGGGGCATGGAGAATCTAAGTTATGAGGAAAGATTAAAAGAACTAAACCTATTTAGCCTTGAGAAAAGACGACTAAGGGGGGACATGATTAACTTATATAAATATATGAATGGCGCATACAAAAAATATTGTGAAATCCTGTTCCATGTAAAACCCCCTCAAAAAACAACGGGGCACTCCCTCCGTCTGGAGAAAAAAAGGTTCAACCTGCAGAGGCGACAAGCCTTCTTTACTGTGAGAACTGTGAATCTATGGAATAGCCTACCGCAGGAGCTGGTCGCAGCAGGGACAGTAGATGGCTTTAAAAAAGGCTTAGATAATTTCCTAGAACAAAAAAATATGAACTGCTATGTGTAGAAATTTTTTACTTCCCCTTTCCCATCCCACTTCCCCTTTCCCATCCCTTGGTTGAACTTGATGGACATGTGTCTTTTTTCAACCGTACAAACTATGTAAACTATGTAAATAATAATAATAATAATAATAATAATAATAATAATAATAATAATAATAATAATAATAATAAAAAAACAAAAAAGTGCAATTAAAGTGTCAAAGGACAAATACATAGGGGTGAAAAATCAAGTTCACAATACATGTAATAGTTATCCAAAAAGCCCACCACATTGCTCTCAATCACTTCAGGTAAATCTGACATTTATCCAAAATATTTTTTACATCTATATAAAGTCATATTATGAGTTCATGCCGCTGAATGGGTCCTCCGTCCGTCACATAATTTCATTCGGTTTCTCGAAACTAGAGTAGATCATGGATGTACATTCAATTCCATACACTGTCAATATAAAGAATTTTTAATTAAATATTAGAATACACGTAGATATATTTACAAATAGGGTGCAAAGCTAAGATACTCGTTCAGGCCCTTTGGTGACAATGTGTCTAATGTTACAATAAATATGTCTCCTCCTCTTTTTCCCTTATATAACCTATCGATACCTTTTACTTTCAAAAGTGTAAAGGATTTGCCAGACACAGGTTCTGTGTCGACGCCCGTGGGCAATCAGTCTGCACCTGCTCCTATGTCTGTGAGACTGACTCCATCTTCCACCACTCAGGATGGCAGGCTTAGGAGTGGGAGAGCCTATCACAGCCTGGCCAGACGGAGCTAGTTCCCGCCCACTGTCTATTTATACCTGCCTTTCCTGTTCCTCCTGTGATTCTTCTATGCTTGTTTCCTGGCTTGCTGCTGCTGCTTGTACCGAAAAATGTGTGTTTGGGGTGCAGGAGATACCATTTTTGGGTCAGATCCTCACTCATGAATTCCGCATGGACCCCGCCAAGGTCCAGGCTGTGGCGGAATGGGTCCAACCTGCCTCCCTGAAGGCGTTACAGTGCTTCTTGGGGTTCGCTAATTATTACAGGAGATATATTGCTAACTTCTCGGTCATCGCTAAGCCTCTTACGGACCTCACTCGCAAGGGTGCTGATCTCCTCCGCTGGCCTCCTGAGGCTGTCCAGGCTTTTGAGGTCCTTAAGAAGTGCTTTATCTCGGCCCCGGTGTTGATTCAACCCAACCAAATGGAGCCATTTATCGTGGCGGTTGACGCGTCCGAGGTGGGAGTGGGGTCTGTCTTGTCCCAGGGTACCAGGTCCCTCACCCATCTCCGTCCCTATGCCTACTTCTCCAGGAAGTTTTCGCCCACTGAGAGTAACTATGATATTGGCAACCGCGAACTCTTAGCCATTAAATGGGCATTTGAAGAGTGGCGCCACTTCCTGGAGGAGGCTAGGCACCAGGTAACGGTCCTTACCGACCACAAGAATCTGGTTTTCCTAGAATCTGCCCAGAGGCTAAACCCGAGACAAGCTCGATGGGCGTTATTTTTTACCAGATTAAATTTTTGGGTTACCTATAGGGCTGGGTCTAAAAATATTAAGGCTGATGCACTGTCGCGTAGCTTCATGGCCAGCCCTCCCACCAATAGTTTCTGGCAATGAGGTGCTTGGTTCCCAGGATGCCTGGATGACCAGATAGTGCGGAGTCATGATTTTCCCTAAGTACCCTTAGCCGGAATTGCAGGGGAACAAACAGCTTGTTCTCAGGAAGGTTCCTGGGAGCTGAACCTTGATCAGCAGCAATTTCAGAGACTAAATCAGAATCAATAGAGGAAATGATTATACCTGGAGGCAAAATACAAGCAGGATCTTCCTCCGAAGGAGGGCTGGCCATGAAGCTACGCGACAGTGCATCAGCTTTAATATTTTTAGACCCAGCCCTATAGGTGGCCACAAAGTTGAATCTAGTAAAAAACAACGCCCATCGAGCTTGTCTCGGGTTTAGCCTCCGGGCAGATTCTAGGAAGACCAGATTCTTGTGGTCGGTAAGGACCGTTACTTGGTGCCTAGCCCCCTCCAAGAAGTGGCGCCACTCTTCAAATGCCCATTTAATGGCTAAGAGTTTGCGGTTGCCCATGTCATAGTTACTCTCAGTGGGCGAGAACTTCCTGGAGAAGTAGGCACAGGGATGCAGATGGGTGAGAGACCTGGTACCCTGGGACAAGAGAGCACCCACTCCCACCTCGGAGGCGTCAACCTCCACGATGTATGGCTCCATTTGGTTAGGCTGAATCAGCACTGGGGCAGAGATAAAGCACTTCTTAAGGATCTCAAAAGCCTGGACCGCCTCCGGTGGCCAGTGGAGGAGATCAGCACCTTTTCGAGTAAGATCCGTAAGAGGCTTAGCGATGACCGAGAAGTTGGCAATAAATCCACTGTAATAATTAGCAAACCCCAGGAAGCACTATAACGCCTTCAGGGAGGCAGGTTGGACCCATTCAGCCACAGCCTGAATCTTGGCAGGGTCCATGCGGAATTCACTAGGAGTGAGGATTTGACCCAAAAATGGTATCTCCTGCAACCCAAACACACATTTTTCGGATTTAGCAAACAGTTTGTTTTCCCGAAGGACCTGGAGCACCTTCCTGACATGCTCAATGTGGGAGGACCAGTCCTTGGAAAACACAAGTATGTCATCAAAGTACACTACAAGAAATACCCCCAGGTAGTCTCTTAAAATCAAATTTATGAAATTATGGAAGACCGCGGGAGCATTACACAACCCAAAGGGCATGACGAGGTATTCGAAATGACCTTCGGGCGTGTTAAACACAGTCTTCCACTCATCCACTTCTCTGACTCGGATAAGGTTATAAGCCCCCCGAAGATCAAACTTAGAGAACCATTGGGCCCCCTGAACCTGATTGAAGAGATCAGGAATCAAAGGAAGGGCATACTGGTTCCTTACAGTGACCTTATTCAAGTTTCGGTAATCGATGTACGGCCTAAGACCACCATCCTTCGTCCCTACGAAGAAGAAGCCAGCACCTACCGGAGAAGTAGAGGGGCGAATGTAACCCTTGGCCAGGCTTTCCTGGATATATTCTCTCATGGCCTCAAGTTCGGGACAAGAGAGATTAAATATCCTACCCTTAGGGAGCTTAGCTCCTGGTACCAAATCGATTGTGCAATCGTATTCTCTATGAGGAGGTAACACTTCGGAGGCCTTTTTAGAAAAAACATCAGCGAAGTCTTGAATAAACTCAGGTAGAGTGTTCACCTCCTCAGGGAGAGAAATAAAATTAACAGAAAAACAGGACGTCATGCATTCATTACCCAATTTAGTAAGATCCCCAGTACTCCAGTTAAATGTGGGATTATGCATCTGCAACCAGGGAAGGCCTAAAACCAAATCGGACGATAATCCCTGCATCACCAGTACAGAACACTGCTCCAAATTAATGGCGCCAACAATGAGTTCAAAAACAGGGGTATGCTGCATAAAATAACCATTAGCAAGTGGAGTGGAGTCGATACCCACTACCGGGACAGGTTAAGGCAAATAAATCAATGGCATAGCTAGAGACATAGCAAATTCCACAGACATAATATTAGAAGAAGACGCTGAATCCACGAAGGCACTGCCGGTGGCAGACCTATCTTCAAAAGAGACCTGAAAGGGAAGAAAGATCTTATTAGGTTTCATATTTACGGGAAATACCTGTGCGCCCAAGCGACCTCCCCGATGGGCACTTAGGCGCGGAAGGTTTCCGGCTGCTTATTCTTACGCCTAGGACAGTTGTTCACTTGATGCTTGTCATCCCCACAGTAGAAGTAGAGACCATTCTTCCTGCGGAGCTCTCTACGTTGTTGGGGAGACACGGAGGCCCCGAGTTGCATTGGTTCATCCGAGTTTTCCGTGGAAGAACGAAGCAACGGAACCTCGGGAGCCATCATGGTGGAGCCAGAGGAGAAGGCACAAAGACGTTCAAGTCGTCGTTCCCTGAGACGTCGGTCAAGCCGTACCACTAAAGCCATAACCTGATCTAGAGAGTCAGAAGAGGGATAGCTAACCAACAGGTCTTTCAGGGCGTTCGACAGACCCAATCTAAACTGGCACCTCAAGGCAGGGTCATTCCGGTGAGAAGCTATACACCACTTCCTAAAGTCAGAACAGTACTCTTCAACGGGTCTCTTACCCTGACGTAAGGTCACCAGCTGACTCTCGGCAAAGGCAGTCTTGTCAGTCTCGTCATAGATGAGCACGAGAGCGGAAAAAAAAGGTCAACAGAGGACTGTTCAGGGGTGTAAGGAGCCAAGGAGAAGGCCCATTCTTGGGGGCCGTCTTGGGGCCGGGAGACAATTATACCCACTCGCTGGCTCTCAGAACCTGAGGAATGGGGCCTTAGACGGAAATATAGTCTACAACTCTCCCGAAGGGAGAAAAAAGTCTTCCGGTCCCCTGAGAACCGGTCAGGCAACTTGAGATGGGGTTCAGGAGGTGAGGTGGAGGGCACTAGCTGGTTAGCATCACGCTGGTCGCACCTCTGAGCCAGGGCTTGGACCTGTAGGGAGAGACCCTGCATTTGCTGAGCCAGGGTCCAAAGGGGGTCCATAGTAGTAGGAACCAGGGTAGAAAAGGTATATGGGCCTGTGATTATGTAATGACGGGGTAGGGAGATAGACAGATGAGCCCTAATCTACCCGCCACTCAGTCCCTGCCTACTTGCACGACCCATCCTAGGTGACGGCGTACAACTGGGCGACGGTCCCTACGCTCAGTATGTGCACGACAGACAAACAGACAAGGGTACACGGAAGCAAAGGGAAATGGGGCAGTTGCCCACGGCAACACCGTGAGCAATAAGAGTAGTGAACGAGCCAAGTCAAACCAGGAGTGTACGAGGTACCAAACGCAGAGCAGGAGAATAGTCAGTCAAGTCAGGGTCAATATGAAGCAGAGGTCAATAGTAATAGCTGGAACAGCAGAGCCAGGAAACAAGGGAGAATCACAGGCAAAGACAAGAAGCAAATCAAGGTATACATAGACCGAGGGCGGGAGCTAGAACCGTCTGGCCAGGCTGTGATAGGTTCTCCCACTCCTCAGCCTACCAGCCTGAGTGGTAGCAGATCGAGTCACTCTATCAGACCTAGGAGCAGATGCAGACTGAATAACCACGGGCGTCGACACAGAAGCTGTGTCTGGCAGATCCCTTACAGGTGATGAGTGGAAGACTGCATTTAACACTCGTGATGGACACTATGAATATCTAGTAATGCCCTTCGGCCTATGGAATGCTTACCCTGTCTTCCAGGAGTTCGTTAATGACATCTTCCGTGACCTCCTCTATGTTTGTGTAGTAGTCTATCTTGATGACATCTTGATTTTTTCTCCAGATCCTATGACTCATCAGAGACATGTCCGTCAAGTTTTGCTGCGGTTAAGGGAGAATCGTCTGTACGCTAAGTTGGAGAAGTGCGTATTTGAGAGAGATGCTCTACCCTTCCTGGACTACATCGTCTTGAATCATGGCCTCAAGATGGATCCTAAAAAGGTAAAGTCCGTCCTGGAATGGCCACGTCCTCAAGGCTTGAGGGCCATACAGCACTTTCTAGGATTCACCAATTTTTACAGACAGTTCATCCCAAAATTCTCCTCACTGACTTCTCCTGTCTCTAACCTCACCAAGAAGGGCATGAATGCCAAGGTGTGGACTCCTGAGGCAGAGTCCGCATTCAATAGCCTAAAGAGTGCCTTCACGTCAGCCTCTATCCTCCATCATCCAGACGTTTCTCTCCAGTTCTCGTTGGATATGGACGCATCCTTTGTCGGTGCTGGTGCACTCCTGTTCCAGAGAGGTTCCAAAGGCAAGTCAATGGTATGTGGATATTTCTCCAAGCTCTTCTCTTCCACAGAACGCAACTACTCGATTGGGGATCGGGGGTTACTGGCCATCAAATTGGCCTTGGAGGAGTGGAGACATCAACTAGAGGAAGCAGCTCATCCCATCCTGATGTTTACAGACCACAAGAATCTGACCTACCTCCAGACGGCCCAATGGCTGAACCCTCGTCAGGCAAGGTGGTCGCTGTTCTTTACCAGGTTCCAGTTTGAGCTCCATTTTTGCCCGGCCGACAAGAATGTGAGGGCCGATGCCTTGTCCAGGTCTTTCGAGACAGAGGATAGCATGGAGATTCCACAGAACATTATTGATCTGTCTTGCATTGTCTCTGTCAATCCCCTGCAAGTTGGGGACATTCCTACAGGGAGGACTTTTGTGCACCTAGCTGACCGAGGGAGAATCCTCCACTGGGGACACTTCTCTAGACTGGCAAGACTCGAGATCTGATTGCCCGTCATTTCTGGTGGCCCATGCTGCCCAAGGACATTTTGGACTTTGTTCCTTCCTGCTCTATGTGTGCAGCTAACAAGGTCGCTCACTCCAGACCTGCTGGCCTGCTCCAGCCATTGCCTTTGCCCGATGCTCCTTGGCAACATATAGCTATGGACTTTATTACTGACCTGCCTCTCTCTGCTGGATGCATTACTGTCTGGGTGGTGGTAGATCAATTTTCGAAGATGGCCCACTTCGTTCCTCTGACCAGTGTTCCTACTGCTCCTCTACTGGCCAAGCTGTTCATCCAACACATCTTCTGCCTGCATGGCTTGTCGCAGCATATTGTGTCTGATCGGGGGTTCAGTTCACCTCAAAGTTCTGGAGAGCCCTCTGCGGACTCCTAGGTGTAAAGTTGGACTTTTCCTTGGCCTACCATCATCACTCCTATGGTCAGGTCGAGAAAATCAATCAGATGCTGGAAAACTACTTACGCCACTTCATCTCCAAGCAGCATGATGACTGGGTGCAGTTGCTTTCGTGGGCTGAGTCCACACAGAAGACACCGTTCCTTATTGTCTATGGCCAGCACCCATGAATTCCTCTCATGGTCCCTGTTACGTCCGAGGTGCCAGCTGCTGACACGGTCTTTCGGGACTTTCCACACATCTGGCAGCAGACTCGATCCTCCATCCAGCTGGCGGTTGACCGCATGAAGCGGAAGGCGGACACAAGGAAAAGAGAACCCCCTCAGTTTCTTCCTAGCACGAAGGTCTGACTGTCCTCCAGGAATAATCGACTGAGGGTGCCGTCGTACAAATTTGCTCCCAGGTTCCTCGGTCCCTTCGAGATCCTGCAGCAGATCAACTCTGTCGCCTATAAGCTTTGGCTGCCTCCTACCTTCAAGATCCCCAACTCCTTCCATGTTTCTCTCCTGAAGCCAGTGGTTCTGAACCACTTTGCCAAGACTTAAAGCCCTGCGATTGCCTCCAGCGGCCTTTCAGACGCCTTCAAGGTTAAGGAGATCTTGGACATTAAAAAAGTAAGAGGAAGAACCTTTTATTTAGTAGATTGGAAGGGGTTTGGTCCAGAAGAGAGGTCCTGGGAGCCAGAGGAGAATTTCAACGCTCCTACTCTCATTAAGAGGTTTCTCTCTCATTCTGGTACCAAGAGGAGGGGGCGTAAGAGGGGGATACTGTAATGTCCGTGGTCGCTGACCACGAACTCCTTCCATCCAGTCGACGCCCTTCTCTCAAGAGATGTCTGCACATACACAGTGACCACCAGAGTGCGCTCACAAGCTCAGTCCAGACTTGAGAAGCCAGAGCGCACAAATGTTGGTAGTTGAGCTGATTGCTTCAGAGCACCCTGGGCTATAAGAAGGTCCCAGCCCCATCCTCCCACGCCTGAGCTTTGTTGTGTATTCCTAGTCTGTCTATGTGATGGCCTCCTAGTGTGTTACCTGTACCTGTTCCTGTACCTGTTCCAGTTCCTGTTCCTAGCATTCCATACCTTCCTGGTCGAGCACTGTGCTGTGCCAAAGTCCCGTCGTGCTGTATCGACGTCTGACCTGCTTCCCCTCGCCTGACATCTGCCTGCTGTCTAGTCCCAGCCAAGCCTGCCCTGCTGCTGTCTGAGCTGCCACAGGCACCTATACGAACTATAGACTTTCACCTGCGCCATTTTGGCCAGCTGCCTTACTGCCAAGGTGATACGGCCCAGTGGGTCCACAGACCCTTCGCGACACCTACTCTCTTGGTGCCCAAGATCTCCCTCACCTCGAATGTCCCTGACGAGCCGCTAGGAGCCACTGCGGAACTAGGAGTCTTGGAGTAGCGGTTCAGGACCACAGGCTTCAGCAGAGAGACATGAAAGGAGTTTGGGATCTTGAAGGTGGGAGGCAGCCGAAGCTTGTAAGAGACAAGATTTATCTGCAGCAGAATCTCGAAGGGTTAGAGGAAACTGGGGGCACACTTGCAAGATGGCACCCTCAGCTGGATATTCTTGGAAAACAGCCAGACCTTAGTACCTGGAAGAAACTAGGGAGGTTCTTGTCTTCTAGTGTGAGCCTTTCTCTTCATGCGGTCGACCGCCAGCAGAATAGTAGATCGTGTCTGCTGCCATATATCTGCAGAAAGTCCCTGAAGGTAGAGTCAGCTGCAGGCACCTGGGACATAGTGGAAACAGGAAAAGGTATTCGTGGATGTTGGCCGTAGACAATGAAGAATGGGCTGGAGGTGGTGGACTCACTAGTATGGTTGCTATAAGAGAACTCAGCCCAAGGAAGCAGCTGCACCCAGTCATCATGCTGCCTGGAGATAAAGTGCCGCAGACAGTTCTCCATAATCTGATTAACCCTCTCGACTTGACCATTGGATTGGGGATGGTAGGCCGAGGAAAAGTCCAACTTCACACCGAGGAGACTGCAGAGGGCTCTCAAGAACTTTGAGGTGAACTGAACCACTCGATCTAAGACAATATGCAGAGGCAAGCCGTTTACACAGAAGATGTGTTGGATGAAGAGGCCGGCCAGTCGGGAAGCAGAAGGAAGACCAGTCAGTGGAACCAAATTAGGCATTTTAGAGAATCGATCTACCACCACCCAGACCGTACTGCATCCAGCAGAGAGAGGCAGGTCCGTGACAAAGTCCATAGCAATATGTCACCAGGAGGCATCGGGCACAGGCAGTGGCTGGAGCAGACCAGCTGGTCTGGAGTGGGAAACTTTATTTGCTGCGCACACCGTGTAGAAGGAGACAAAATCCGTGACGTCTTTGGGCAGCGTCGGCCACCAGAACTGACGGGCAATTAGGTCTTATGTCTTACGGCACCCACGTGACCTGCCAGCAAAAGATTCTTCCACCGTCTGCCAGACGTACAAAGGTCCTCCCCAGCGGAATGTCTCTAACTTGCAGAGGGTTGACAGAGATGATCGAGGAAGGGTCAATGATATTCTGTGGGGACTCCACAGTGTCTTTTGTCTCAAACGACCTAGACAAGGCATCGGCCCTCACATTTTTGTCGGCAGGGCGATAGTGGAGCTCAAATTAGAACCGCGCGAAGAACAGCGACCACCTGGACTGACGAGGGTTCAGCCTTTGGGCTGTCTGGAGATAGGTGAGGGTCTTGTGGTCCGTGAAGACCAGGATTAGATGAGCTACGCCCTCTAGTAGGTGTCTCCACTCCTGCAGAGCCAGCTTGATGGCCAGTAACTCCCGATCCCCAATTGAGTAGTTGCGCTCTGCGGGAGAAAAAGGCTTAGAGTAGTAGCCAGCCACATACCACAGTCTTGCCTTTGGAGCCTCTCTGGAACAGAAGTGCACCAGCACCAACAGAGGAGGTGTCCACCTCCAACGAAAACTGTATGGACACATCAGGATGATGAAGGGTGGAGGCTGACGAGAAGGCCTTCTTTAAGCTCTTGAACACGGCCTCTGCTTCTGGAGTCCACACCTTGACATTCATGCCCTTTTTGGTGAAGGTAGAGATGGGAGCTGTCAGTGAGGAGAAGTTGGGGATGAACAGCCGGTAGAAGTTGGCGAATCCCAGGAAGCGCTTTATGGCCCTTAAGCCCTGAGGGTGTGGCCATTCCAAGACAGCCTTTTCCTTTTTACGATCCATTTTGAGGCCCTGATCGGAGATTATGTAGCCCAGGAAGGGTAGACACTTTCTCTCAAACACACACATCTCCAGCTTGGCATATAGGTGATTCTCACTTAATCGAAGCAAAACTTGGCGAACATGTCTCTGATGAGTCGCTGGATCTGGGGAAAAAATCAAAATGTCATCGAGTTACACCACAACACACACATAGAGGAGATCACAGGAGATGTCATTGACAAATTCTTGAAAGACCGCGGGGGCGTTACACAGGCCGAAGGGCATAACCAGGTATTCGTAGTGACCGTCACGTGTATTAAATGCCGTCTTCCATTCGTCACCCTGACGAATCCGGATTAGATTGTAGGCCCCCCGCCTTTTTTTCTAGTTTGGAAAAAAAAATTGCTCCAGGTATGTGATCAAACAGTTCCGAGGTTAAAGGCAATGGGGATCTGTTCTTCCCCGTGATCTGGTTGAGACCCCGGTAGTCAATGCAGGGTCGGAGGGATCCGTCTTTTTTTACAAAGAAATACCCACAAGGTCTCCACGTATAAAATTGGCTGCAGAGCCAGAGTCCAGATAGGCAGAGGTCAGATGGGACCTCTCACCAGCGACAATAGTCACAGGGATGGACAGCTTGGAGGAGAGTTCACTGTCAAATGCTGTGTCGCCCAGGGTTGTCTCTCCAACCAATCCTAGGCGTTGGAGTTTTTTGGCTTCTGGAGACACAGACGCACGACATGGCCAGCGAGGCCGTAATATGGACAGAGTTCAGAATTGCGCCTGCGCTGTTTCTCCTGGACAGGTAGTCTGAGCCGATCTGCCTTCATCGGAACCTCGGGTGGAGCAACAGATGAGAACAAGAGGGGTTGCTGGAATTTGGGAGCCAACTTAGGAAGCCTTCTCTCTCGAAGAACCTCTTTGGATCTTTCTCTGAGCCTCATGTCAACCTGGGTGGCAAGTAAAATTAGGTGGTCCAAGGTACATGGTAGATCACGAGCAGCTAGTTTGTCCTTAATGTCGGATGACAGACCATGCCAGAAGGAAGCTACTAATGCCTCGTTGTTCCAGGACAGCTCCCCTGCCAGGGTTCAGAACTGGATGGTGTACTCGCCCACGGAGGTGTCCTCCTGGCGAAGGTCCAGTAGAGAGGTAGCTGCCGACGAAACTCGTACAGGCTCCTTGAACATAGTGCAGAATAACCACATGAACCCTTGGAAGTCTCGGTCCCTGTCATTCCCAGATTGGGTTTGCCCACGCCAGTGCTTTGCCGGCAAGCAGAGAAACAATGAGGGAAATGCTCTGGCGTGCAGGGTGAAGTGGATATGACACTGGTTGAGAAATCCCCTGCATACGCTTGCGTCACCGTAAAAACTAGGTGGTAGTGGCAGCGAGAACCGAGGATCAGAACTGGTGAAGACAGGAGGTGTAGCAAGAGGATCAGTCGGAGAAGCTGGAACAGGAGCAGAGGAGGAAGCAGCTAGCGCCCCTAGCTGTAGTGCCATGGAGTTTATTGCCACAAGGAGTTGATCCTGTCGTGTTCGCAGATCCTGCAGGTCCGCTTGCATGGCTTGGGAAGGTGACAGGCCCTTGAATTGGCAAGCGGGGTCCATGGCCTGAGCGTACTGTCACGGCACAGGGTGTGGTCCCACTGGGCCGTACCGTGTAGCGGGATAGCAGCTGGCCAAACAGGTATAATGCAATGTCTATAGTTCATAAAGGGTACCTGAAGCAATGTAGACAGCAGTGGTGGTTTCAGGCTAAGATGAGGCTCCGACAGTAGCCGCCCCCGCCCCCCCCCCCCCCCCCCGTGGTGTGCGACACAATAGATGCAGCGGAGGGCACAACATGACTTCAACTCTTGAAGGCACAGAAGCAAGGTAACATGGGATACAGGGTACAGGCAGCAGGAAGAGGAAACAGTGGGAACTGGAAAATACTAGGGAACAATTTGCAAGGACAAACTTAAGGTAACACAACAATGTTGAGGCAAAGATCGAGAGGGCAGAGCCCCTTTTATAGTCCAGAGTCATTCTGGGCTAACTGCAACTATTCTGCAAATGTGCGCGTACTGGCCCTTTAAGGCCGTGCGCGCGCCCTGCAGGAGTCCGTGTCTGGTCCAGGAACTGGGTGCCGACATCTCCCAGGAGGGAGATTCCGCCGGGAACTCCCTCGTCCATGGCCGCGGCCGTCAGAGGGTAAGTCAGGACGACGGTCCGTGCCCATAGACGTTACAGGACCTAAGGCCCTGGACATTTCAAGTAACGATTTTCATGTTACAATGTAAATATAAGTATGGCTAAATGAACAGGTCAAATATATGTAGACATTAAATTGCAGAAAAAGACATGAGCTATAAAATTGAAATATGACTTCCGAGGAGAACAATCTCAAACAAAGATAGTAATAATAGTCATCAATGTGCATTAGTGTGTTAAGAAGCACAACACGAAAAGTGAAACAGTGCAAAAAGGTTAACAACTGTACAATACAATATATGCATAAGACTTTCATTAACCTGGCACTCAATGCTGCACCTCATATCCCCTCCATATTGTATATCTAAGGATGGGATGAAAGTCTGAGGAACCATTCCCTCGGGTATCTTAGTGAGAAAATCCGCCATTCCCCTCCCACCCCCACCCATGCAACCAATATCTAATCCCTTGCAAATATCTTTAAAAACAATGATAAAATATATAAAATAAGACCGATCTCACTCAGTTATAGTCCTCAATATAGAGGCCGTGTTCCTCCTTGGCGACAACGATGTGTAGTACACTGTGTCTTCGGACTCGAAGTACGCCATGTAGAGTTGTTCGGAGAAGAAGGGCCCCTGTTCGACTTGGCCATTGAGGATGTTAACTGTTGCGGGCTGGAAGCTGATAGTCTCGTATCAGAAGTTGAAGGTGCGGTAGAGGAAGACTCTGCGGCGAAGAAACATTCTACAGCCGTCAGAGCTGTGAAGGTCTTAAAAGTCCCATCTGCATGTTTAATCCTGAGAATAATGCGATTAAGTTGAGAAAAACGGGACCAATGGCGCTGCTTGGTTTAAAGATAATCCACAACCATTCCAGTGGGTATAGAAATAAAAGGATTTATTGGTAACAGGCTACGCGTTTCGACGCCGCACCGGCGTCTTCCTCAGGCCAATGCAGACTGTGCGGTTTCAGCCTTATTTATACACTAAGGCAAGGAAGAAAGACCGCCAGAAAGCAAAAGGGTCAAAGGTCATAAAAACAGAAACAAGAAAACAAAAGAAAACAGCAACATGACACATTTAAAAAAACACTTTTGCACAACGATTGGGTAAATATCAGTCAAAAGAATTGCAAATTTTAAAAGGATTTTTAGAAATTTTTGAGTTTTAGATTTTTAAAAACATATATTGTTTATGCCAGCACACAAGCTGACACGTCATTAGCAGGGTTCCACATAAGAGGGACTTTTCGGGCCAAAATGCTGACTTTTATTTGTACAACTAGTTGTGGTTAAACAACAGTCATCGGGTTAGAAATAAATTGAAGTTTTGGTCATTTGATAGTGTAGCGGTGTAACACTACAGGGCCTGCTGAATCGGAAGCGTCCCTGGTTACCACGGACCGTAACAGGTACGGAAGCCGGGATGGATCAAAAGCTTGTAATGAACCGCACAGTTGGAACGCATGAAGCTACGGTCCTCGATACAAAAGAATCGGAAGGGGAGCGAGGTGCCAGGACTGGTGAGTGACAATGACCCGTACTAGGAATGATATGAAGGGATATTTAAATAATTAAAACTAAATGAGGGCCCTTGTTAAAGATAGATATTATAAAAAAAGTATGATGATACTGATTTAACTGTAAGTCTAGTTTGTGTATAAATAAATAGTTAGCTAAAATGATGCAATTGTATGCCGTGAACAGAAGAACGTTTGCTTTTATGATTGGAGGACACATTATGATTAGGTTGGGGTATGATCGAATAATACTATACAATAATATAATAGATCCCTGGATTTCTACCAGTATGATAGAACAATGGAATATAATAGAATATATCCAGACAGTAGATTATATGTTTAGATAGAATGGGTTGGTATTAATATTTGTGAATGAATTCTATTTTGTAACAATCTTGTCCTATACAAGGACAGGGTGGTTCATATATACAAAGAGGACAACGATATTCCGTAAAAACGGGTAACTTGGTTTCTGATTATTCCGGAGTATTTTGGAGTATTTTGTATATATTTGTTTTTTGACACATGGTTTTTTGTTTGTTCAATTTGAAATTGGTTTAAATTTTTATATATATATATTTTATATTTTTTATATATATACATATATATATATATATATATGTTAGATCTTATTTTAAATTATTCTAATGCGGACTCCGTGAGGTCATTCAAACCTTTCGGATGTAGGGTTTCTAATTTGTAAATCCAAAAATTCTCTCTTTGCTTTAGTCTGGTGAATCTGTCCGGTAGGTCTAATGGTATCTGTTCAATAGGTGTGACCTTGATATTTGAAAAATTACATTTATGCTTGTACATGCAATGGCGGGACACGCTTTGTTTTAAAAAACCTTTAGTGACATTGAACCTGTGTTTGTTTATACGGTTTCTCAGAGTTTGTGTGGTCCGACCTACATACTGGAAATTACAAGTGCATTCAAGCAGGTAAACGATATAAGTGCTCCCGCAATTTAGAAAGTCTTTTATTATGAATTTTTCCCCGGTCGTTGTTGAGAAGTATTCTCTGCATTTATTTGTAATGTTATTGCAGCAAAGACATCTATTTTGGCCACATCGGTAAGAGCCTTTTAAATCTCTCGTTAGGCTCGGGTTAGATGTGTTTATTTTCCGTAGTTTACTAGGGGCTATTATATTTTGGATAGTTTTCGCCCGTCTATATGTGATATTGGGTTTAGCTGGTATTAGTGGTTTTAAAAAGGGGTCATTGGTCAATATATGCCAATGTTTTTGGAGAATGGTAGCGATGGTATTGCTCCCTTTTGTGAATGCAGTAATGAAGTTTGTTTTAACCATTTTTTGACTTGATTCATTCTTGGTGTTTGTGTGTTTTACTTGAATGCATTCTTTTTGTGTAAGACTCCTGGCTTTGGACTCTGCACCTTTAATGAGACTCTTGGGGAAGCCTTTCTCCAAAAATCTCTGGTGTAAAATCCTACATTCTTGGTCAAAGGTTACATCATCTGAACAGTTTTTTCTAATTCGTCGGTATTGGCCCAACGGTATGTTTCTAAGCCACGGGGGATAGTGTGCACTTTTAAAATCGAGATAGCTATTTACATCGACCATTTTAAAATGGGTCCTAGTTGTAAAATGGCCATTATTTTTTCCTATTGTTAAATCTAAAAAATCTATGTTTGTGTCCGAGAAGTTGTGGGTAAAAGTGAGGCCAAAGTTGTTATTATTTAGAACCCCTATAAAATCACTGGCAGTCTTGGAGTCGCCTTTCCATATAAAAAACAAATCATCGATAAAACGTTTGTAAAGCAGAATTTTATCTCTAAAAGCATGTTGGCTGAGAATGAGGGCTTCTTCAAAAGCCCCCATATAAAGGTTTGCATACGAGGGGGCAAACCGTGTTCCCATTGCGCATCCCTTTATTTGCTTGTAGAATTTTCCATCGGAGTTAAAAACATTGTGGGTTAGAATAAAATCTACACAATCTATGATAAAATTGAGTTGTAAGTTTGAGTACTGCGAGTCTGTTGTGAGGTAGTCTAAGATGGCTTGTATACCCTGCGTATGGGGGATGTTAGTGTAAAGTGAGGATACGTCCGCTGTGATAAAACTAATATTAGATATATCACAGGTTGATTGTAATTGAAAAAGATCATTTATGAGTTGAGTGGAATCCTTGAGGAAGGCAGGTAATTTCGTAACTAAGGGTTGAAGGTGAATGTCTACAAAGTGAGATAAGTTGCTCGTCAGGGAGCCTATTCCGGAGATTATTGGTGGGCCTGGTGGGTTGAGAAGGGTTTTGTGTATTTTGGGGAGGTGATACATGAATGGGATGCTTGGAAATGGGACATTCAAAAAAGTTTTTTCTTTTTTGCATAGAAGGTTATTAGTAAAAGCAGTTTCTATCAAGGATTTATATTCTATTATAAACTCAGAGATGGGATTATATTTGAGCTCTTCATAATATAGGGTATCTGACAGTAGTCTGTGGGCTTCTTTTACATAATCGGATCTGTCCTGGAGGACTATACCCCCCCCTTTATCTGCGGACCTAATTACGATGTTCTGGTTTTTTTGGAGATTGTTTAAAGCTCTCCGTTGGGCAAAGGACAAATTATCCTTGGAGTTACTATAATGTTGGATAGTTTTAAAATCGGTACTAACCAAATTAGAGAAAGTTTCTATGGCCGGACCCCTATGGTGCAGGGGATAGAACGAGGATTTGGGACGGAGGTCAGTCATAACGGGTGTAATGGTGTCTAATGCAATCGGATTAGGTGTAGTCACTAATGGAGTAATGGCAAAGTGACGTAATAGGGTCATTTTATGCATAAATTTGTTTAAATCCACGAATAGATAAAATCCATCATGGGATGAGGTGGGGCAGAAGGACAGTCCTTTGGATAATCCCCCGTGGCTTAGAAACATACCGTTCGGCCAATACCGACGAATTCGAAAAAACTGTTCAGATGATGTAACCTTTGACCAAGAATGTAGGATTTTACACCAGAGATTTTTGGAGAAAGGCTTCCCCAAGAGTCTCATTAAAGGTGCAGAGTCCAAAGCCAGGAGTCTTACACAAAAAGAATGCATTCAAGTAAAACACACAAACACCAAGAATGAATCAAGTCAAAAAATGGTTAAAACAAACTTCATTACTGCATTCACAAAAGGGAGCAATACCATCGCTACCATTCTCCAAAAACATTGGCATATATTGACCAATGACCCCTTTTTAAAACCACTAATACCAGCTAAACCCAATATCACATATAGACGGGCGAAAACTATCCAAAATATAATAGCCCCTAGTAAACTACGGAAAATAAACACATCTAACCCGAGCCTAACGAGAGATTTAAAAGGCTCTTACCGATGTGGCCAAAATAGATGTCTTTGCTGCAATAACATTACAAATAAATGCAGAGAATACTTCTCAACAACGACCGGGGAAAAATTAATAATAAAAGACTTTCTAAATTGCGGGAGCACTTATATCGTTTACCTGCTTGAATGCACTTGTAATCTCCAGTATGTAGGTCGGACCACACAAACTCTGAGAAACTGTATAAACAAACACAGGTTCAATGTCACTAAAGGTTTTTTAAAACAAAGCGTGTCCCGCCATTGCATGTACAAGCATAAATGTAAATTTTCAAATATCAAGGTCACACCTATTGAACAGATACCATTAGACCTACCGGACAGATTCACCAGACTAAAGCAAAGAGAGAATTTTTGGATTTACAAATTAGAAACCCTACATCCGAAAGGTTTGAATGACCTCACGGAGTCCGCATTAGAATAATTTAAAATAAGATCTAACATATATATATATGTATATATATAAAAAATATAAAATATATATATATAAAAATTGAAACCAATTTCAAATTGAACAAACAAAAAACCATGTGTCAAAAAACAAATATATACAAAATACTCCAAAATACTCCGGAATAATCAGAAACCAAGTTACCCGTTTTTACGGAATATCGTTGTCCTCTTTGTATATATGAACCACCCTGTCCTTGTATAGGACAAGATTGTTACAAAATAGAATTCATTCACAAATATTAATACCAACCCATTCTATCTAAACATATAATCTACTGTCTGGATATATTCTATTATATTCCATTGTTCTATCATACTGGTAGAAATCCAGGGATCTATTATATTATTGTATAGTATTATTCGATCATACCCCAACCTAATCATAATGTGTCCTCCAATCATAAAAGCAAACGTTCTTCTGTTCACGGCATACAATTGCATCATTTTAGCTAACTATTTATTTATACACAAACTAGACTTACAGTTAAACCAGTATCATCATACTTTTTTATAATATCTATCTTTAACAAGGGCCCTCATTTAGTTTTAATTATTTAAATATCCCTTCATATCATTCCTAGTACGGGTCATTGTCACTCACCAGTCCTGGCACCTCGCTCCCCTTCCGATTCTTTTGTATCGAGGACCGTAGCTTCATGCGTTCCAACTGTGCGGTTCATTACAAGCTTTTGATCCATCCCGGCTTCCGTACCTGTTACGGTCCGTGGTAACCAGGGACGCTTCCGATTCAGCAGGCCCTGTAGTGTTACACCGCTACACTATCAAATGACCAAAACTTCAATTTATTTCTAACCCGATGACTGATGTTTAACCACAACTAGTTGTACAAATAAAAGTCAGCATTTTGGCCCGAAAAGTCCCTCTTATGTGGAACCCTGCTAATGACGTGTCAGCTTGTGTGCTGGCATAAACAATATATGTTTTTAAAAATCTAAAACTCAAAAATTTCTAAAAATCCTTTTAAAATTTGCAATTCTTTTGACTGATATTTACCCAATCGTTGTGCAAAAGTGTTTTTTTAAATGTGTCATGTTGATGTTTTCTTTTGTTTTCTTGTTTCTGTTTTTATGACCTTTGACCCTTTTGCTTTCTGGCGGTCTTTCTTCCTTGCCTTAGTGTATAAATAAGGCTGAAACCGCACAGTCTGCATTGGCCTGAGGAAGACGCCGGTGCGGCGTCGAAACGCGTAGCCTGTTACCAATAAATCCTTTTATTTCTTTACCCACTGGAATGGTTGTGGATTATCTTTAAACCAAGCAGCGCCGTTGGTCCCGTTTTTCTCAACTTAATCGCATTATTAACATTGACAGCAAACCTGCTTTGACTGTGACGTGGACCTGGCTGCAGCTTTTCAAGCCGTATTGACACCTTAAGGTGTCCACCACCCGAGGTAAGCGGAATCACCGCACTCACCATTCCTCTGATAAGTATCAGATTCTTATTTGCGGCGCCGTGTCTCTTTTCTAATCTACATAGCAATCCGGCTGGACGTCTCACACAAAGTCCTTCTGAAGTGTACGCTCCTGGCATACGAAGAGCTCCTGGTTAGGACACAGTACACCTACTGTTCAGGAGCCTCGGACATTGGCTGCCCATCCAAACTCTCCTTTCATTCTCACTTCCCTGTTGGATCAATACTGCACTGTGTAGGAAATCTCGGATACTTGGTACCCTACAAATTATCCTTTCCAGCCTGTCACTCGCATATCCACAAGATGATGGAATCTTTAGTGGAGAGAGTAAAATCCCGTGAAACACTACTAACTGAAATGACCAAGTTTGATGGGGAAAAAGACACCATGATCACTAATGACAATCCTTTCAATAAGGAATCAACCAAAACTATGACTACCTTATTTCTACAGTTGGAAGACCTCCTTAAAAATGAAGCCTTTCAGAGCATCGACTGTCATTTCTTAAATATATACATATGTGAAAAAATGGCCCCTAGAGGCCTCAGAATAACTATTGATTCCGCTTTCTCCACAGATTCTGATTTTAGCTCAAACTGGTACAAATATCTAGAGCATTGCAACCTAGGGTTTATTGACCGTCTAATCTATAAAAGGTCTGAATTGCTACGATCTTTTTCATCTGATATTGAGGGACTTGTCGACCAATTTGTTCCTTTTATCCTTCACCCAGACTTCAAAAAACTTGAGAAATCAACATTTGACCGTCTTAAACAATTTGAGAAATCAATTATTGCTAAAAAATTATGCAAACTTACACGTGATAGAAACGACTATATTAATAGTGAAATTGGCGATTGGACATCCACCCAACCCCCAAACAACAACCACACTAATCCAATTAAGAAAACATTTCTCCCCAATCATTTCATCAAGTCCACCGCTAGACCCAAACCCTCACCCAGGGTTCATCCGAGACACAAATCCTTTTTCCCCCCCCAGGGTTCAGGTCCAACACCATCCTTGTCCTGTTCCAATCATCAATTACTCAATCCCATCAGGTCATTTTCTCCCAAACCAACTACCCCCTTACCCCTAACTCCCCTCCCCCCGCAGATTCCCGTACCCAATAAAAACCCTCCGGGAGTTATCCCCCAATTCGCTTTCAAATCCTGTGATCTGGATGCACACCTCATTCTCCATAATCTCCTTCCCAGCACCCCCTTAGGGTTCTCCCTCAATCACTCCAGATCCAATGAATCTAACACTAACACCCTAACCCCGGACCATTCACCCTCTCTCCTGGATCTTACGACCCACTTTGTTGGATCTTCCCCCATACTAACCCCCCTCAATCTCCCTTCCTATCCAGGTCCAACTGATTTCCCCCTTCCCTCTTTTTTAGACCTTCCCCTTGTTCCCACGATGCCTCCCATCACGCCCCTCCGCCAATCCCGGGAGGGTCACGTAACCCCATCCCAAACCCTAATTTCGTATTTCCCACTAGTACCAAGGGCCCACTCAAAGAGAAAACTAGGTTTAGATACCGAGGCTGTAGAGGGGGGAGACACCGCGGTAAGAATTCCACCATTATCGTTAAAAAAGAAACACAAGCCAACCTGACTAAAATCTTCAACCTATCCACATACACCCCCAATATAGACGAAACTAGCCTATTATCCAAAGGACTGTCCTTCTGCCCCACCTCATCCCATGATGGATTTGATCTATTCATGGATTTAAACAAATTTATGCGTAAAATGACCCTATTACGTCACTTTGCCATTACTCCATTAGTGACTACACCTAATCCGATTGCATTAGACACCATTACACCCGTTATGACTGACCTCCGTCCCAAATCCTCGTTCTATCCCCTGCACCATAGGGGTCCGGCCATAGAAACTTTCTCTAATTTGGTTAGTACCGATTTTAAAACTATCCAACATTATAGTAACCCCAAGGATAATTTGTCCTTTGCCCAACGGAGAGCTTTAAACAATCTCCAAAAAAACCAGAACATCGTAATTAGGTCCGCAGATAAAGGGGGGGGTATAGTCCTCCAGGACAGATCCGATTATGTAAAAGAAGCCCACAGACTACTGTCAGATACCCTATATTATGAAGAGCTCAAATATAATCCCATCTCTGAGTTTATAATAGAATATAAATCCTTGATAGAAACTGCTTTTACTAATAACCTTCTATGCAAAAAAGAAAAAACTTTTTTGAATGTCCCATTTCCAAGCATCCCATTCATGTATCACCTCCCCAAAATACACAAAACCCTTCTCAACCCACCAGGCCGACCAATAATCTCCGGAATAGGCTCCCTGACGAGCAACCTATCTCACTTTGTAGACATTCACCTTCAACCCTTAGTTACGAAATTACCTGCCTTCCTCAAGGATTCCACTCAACTCATAAATGATCTTTTTCAATTACAATCAACCTGTGATATATCTAATATTAGTTTTATCACAGCGGACGTATCCTCACTTTACACTAACATCCCCCATACGCAGGGTATACAAGCCATCTTAGACTACCTCACAACAGACTCGCAGTACTCAAACTTACAACTCAATTTTATCATAGATTGTGTAGATTTTATTCTAACCCACAATGTTTTTAACTCCGATGGAAAATTCTACAAGCAAATAAAGGGATGCGCAATGGGAACACGGTTTGCCCCCTCGTATGCAAACCTTTATATGGGGGCTTTTGAAGAAGCCCTCATTCTCAGCCAACATGCTTTTAGAGATAAAATTCTGCTTTACAAACGTTTTATCGATGATTTGTTTTTTATATGGAAAGGCGACTCCAAGACTGCCAGTGATTTTATAGGGGTTCTAAATAATAACAACTTTGGCCTCACTTTTACCCACAACTTCTCGGACACAAACATAGATTTTTTAGATTTAACAATAGGAAAAAATAATGGCCATTTTACAACTAGGACCCATTTTAAAATGGTCGATGTAAATAGCTATCTCGATTTTAAAAGTGCACACTATCCCCCGTGGCTTAGAAACATACCGTTCGGCCAATACCGACAAATTAGAAAAAACTGTTCAGATGATGTAACCTTTGACCAAGAATGTAGGATTTTACACCAGAGATTTTTGGAGAAAGGCTTCCCCAAGAGTCTCATAAAAGGTGCAGAGTCCAAAGCCAGGAGTCTTACACAAAAAGAATGCATTCAAGTAAAACACACAAACACCAAGAATGAATCAAGTCAAAAAATGGTTAAAACAAACTTCATTACTGCATTCACAAAAGGGAGCAATACCATCGCTACCATTCTCCAAAAACATTGGCATATATTGACCAATGACCCCTTTTTAAAACCACTAATACCAGCTAAACCCAATATCACATATAGACGGGCGAAAACTATCCAAAATATAATAGCCCCTAGTAAACTGCGGAAAATAAACACATCTAACCCGAGCCTAACGAGAGATTTAAAAGGCTCTTACCGATGTTGGCCAAAATAGATGTCTTTGCTGCAATAACATTACAAATAAATGCAGAGAATACTTCTCAACAACGACCGGGGAAAAATTCATAATAAAAGACTTTCTAAATTGCGGGAGCACTTATATCGTTTACCTGCGTGAATGCACTTGTAATCTCCAGTATGTAGGTCGGACCACACAAACTCTGAGAAACCGTATAAACAAACACAGGTTCAATGTCACTAAAGGTTTTTTAAAACAAAGCGTGTCCCGCCATTGCATGTACAAGCATAAATGTAATTTTTCAAATATCAAGGTCACACCTATTGAACAGATACCATTAGACCTACCGGACAGATTCACCAGACTAAAGCAAAGAGAGAATTTTTGGATTTACAAATTAGAAACCCTACATCCGAAAGGTTTGAATGACCTCACGGAGTCCGCATTAGAATAATTTAAAATAAGATCTAACATATATATATATATGTATATATATAAAAAATATAAAATATATATATAGAAAAATTGAAACCAATTTCAAATTGAACAAACAAAAAACCATGTGTCAAAAAACAAATATATACAAAATACTCCAAAATACTCCGGAATAATCAGAAACCAAGTTACCCGTTTTTACGGAATATCGTTGTCCTCTTTGTATATATGAACCACCCTGTCCTTGTATAGGACAAGATTGTTACAAAATAGAATTCATTCACAAATATTAATACCAACCCATTCTATCTAAACATATAATCTACTGTCTGGATATATTCTATTATATTCCATTGTTCTATCATACTGGTAGAAATCCAGGGATCTATTATATTATTGTATAGTATTATTCGATCATACCCCAACCTAATCATAATGTGTCCTCCAATCATAAAAGCAAACGTTCTTCTGTTCACGGCATACAATTGCATCATTTTAGCTAACTATTTATTTATACACAAACTAGACTTACAGTTAAACCAGTATCATCATACTTTTTTATAATATCTATCTTTAACAAGGGCCCTCATTTAGTTTTAATTATTTAAATATCCCTTCATATCATTCCTAGTACGGGTCATTGTCACTCACCAGTCCTGGCACCTCGCTCCCCTTCCGATTCTTTTGTATCGAGGACCGTAGCTTCATGCGTTCCAACTGTGCGGTTCATTACAAGCTTTTGATCCATCCCGGCTTCCGTACCTGTTACGGTCCGTGGTAACCAGGGACGCTTCCGATTCAGCAGGCCCTGTAGTGTTACACCGCTACACTATCAAATGACCAAAACTTCAATTTATTTCTAACCCGATGACTGTTGTTTAACCACAACTAGTTGTACAAATAAAAGTCAGCATTTTGGCCCGAAAAGTCCCTCTTATGTGGAACCCTGCTAATGACGTGTCAGCTTGTGTGCTGGCATAAACAATATATGTTTTTAAAAATCTAAAACTCAAAAATTTCTAAAAATCCTTTTAAAATTTGCAATTCTTTTGACTGATATTTACTCAATCGTTGTGCAAAAGTGTTTTTTTAAATGTGTCATGTTGATGTTTTCTTTTGTTTTCTTGTTTCTGTTTTTATGACCTTTGACCCTTTTGCTTTCTGGCGGTCTTTCTTCCTTGCCTTAGTGTATAAATAAGGCTGAAACCGCACAGTCTGCATTGGCCTGAGGAAGACGCCGGTGCGGCGTCGAAACGCGTAGCCTGTTACCAATAAATCCTTTTATTTCTTTACCCACTGGAATGGTTGTGGATTATCTTTAAACCAAGCAGCGCCGTTGGTCCCGTTTTTCTCAACTTAATCGCATTATTAACATTGACAGCAAACCTGCTTTGACTGTGACGTGGACCTGGCTGCAGCTTTTCAAGCCGTATTGACACCTTAAGGTGTCCACCACCCGAGGTAAGCGGAATCACCGCACTCACCATTCCTCTGATAAGTATCAGATTCTTATTTGCGGCGCCGTGTCTCTTTTCTAATCTACATAGTAATCCTGAGAATGGCAGAATATAAGAGCTGGAAGCGAATGTTTTTGCGAAACAGCAGTGAGCACGTACGGATGTGTAGCACTAAATGCTCAACGTTGTCTAGTAACATCGGCTGAATAGTCGCCAAATAGGAGAATACACATTCCTTGAAATGTGAGCGGTTCCTTACGATTGCGGTAAGCATGAAGGACAACCTCTTTGTCAGTGAAATCCAGACAGCACATTATCACTAGGCGGGGAGGTCAGTTGTCCCGGCAGGGGAGTCAGACGTGGTCGGTTTAGAGCCTTTGCCGGTATTGTCTCATGTAGGCCTATTAGTCTCAAATTGTGCCGACGAGATCTGTTTTCAGGATCCTCAATCCGATCATATAGCTGACAAACTGCTTGGTTCAAGTCGCTGTTCTGTGAGACAACCGTCACCAATTCGTCTTCAGTGTTGGAGATTCTCTGTTCCGCCTCTTTCAGGCGTCCCTCGTGTTGAGATATGGACTCTTGCAAGCGATTTAGCGTGGACTGCACAGTCGTCACCAGGGTGCTGGAGAGGTCCGGAGCTATAAGATCAGCCATCGCTTTGGCCAATAACTTGTAGTCTAAAGTTTCTCGTAAGGTAAGAGGGTGTTGGGAGGGAATCGGAGATGGCGTGTCTCCAGCATTTGCAGCTGCATGTTGCTCATCCAACAGCGCCATCTTTGGCGGCTGTTCCTCAATCAGGTCTTCTCCCATGTCTTCAAAGTCGTTTTTTTTGCTGCCCCTCAGCAGGTAACGCTCCATATAGGTAGCGCCAATTAGATAACGATTTAAAGTCTCCTCACCAGGTAGTCCAGAGACAGTCTCAGTAAGCAGAGTCAGCTTTGTAAGGTCTCGAGGAGCGGGAATGATGTCTCACATGTCTTCACATACCAGCGCGGAAAACCGGAAGTCTCGCAAAACGTTTTTTACAAATACTGACCGCAACAGCTACATAGATAGTAGCAGTTGCCCTTTTTTCTCCATGGATCCATAACATCCCCAAAAATCAGTTTCTTAGTATTAAAAGAAACTGTAGTAATGAGGTGGGTTTTGCGGAGCTACGTAATTTCCTAAAAGAAAGATTTAAAAACAGAAACTAACCCCTACATTATTGATAGTAGACATCACCTTGTAAACAACAAAAAAAGTGTGAACCTGATAATGAATGGAGGCGCCAAAGATAACTTGTCTCCGTTCATCACCAGTTTTTCCAGAAATGGTAATATGATTAGGAAAATACTGGCACATTTTAAAAAATGATTTTAAACTCGCCCCTTATGTACAGGACACCTACTGTAGTTTGTAGGAGAGCAGGGGAAAGAATTGATAGTAACTGAACGTGGTCTATCTTCTGCAGTGCAGTGAACTGTATGTGGGGCGGACAGGAAGAAAGATAAAGGAAAGAATAAGCAAACATATCAACGACATAAAAAAAGGGGTTATGACACATAGTGTGTAAGCTCATTTTGCTACTTGCCATAATAAAAATCCAAAGGATCTAAACATGATGGGAATTTGCAAGGTTGACTCAAACTGGAGGAGGCGGGGGGGCTGACGTAATTACATTTCTGTCACAAAATGAAACAGAAATGATTTAACTTTTGAAAACAATGACACCGCAAGGTATAAACATTGAGCTGGATCTAAATTGTTTTATCTTAAAATAGTTGTTATATATGTTTTTATGTTTGTAAATATGTATGTGAAGCACTGCAAACTTTTTTACCCGGAAGTTCATTGCGCTACGAATTTATAAAGGAATGATGTGTACTTAGTATTATGTTCCTGATGAAGCGGGGATACAAGCTGACTACAAGCTGACATAAACAGCCCTTGTATTCTGCTGACGATACCTGCAGTGCAGCCGTGGAGTCTGTCATCCCCTGCCGGTTTATTATCAGTGCACGCACACACCCAATTCCCCCTAAACATGCTACTACGCCACACACAACCCCACCCACTGTTCTTTTTTACGCAACACGTTTTTTAAAAACGCTTGCGTAAAAAACTAACGGTTCGCTTTCCCATTGACTAAACATTTCTTTATTTATTTAAAAAGCGCGTTGTATGTACTAGCAGCACACTTTACCAATTATGGAAATAAAAAGCATAATCAAGCGTTTTTTTTATGAGGGTTTTTGGCACGTAAAATGCACAAAAAAACATGTCAAATACACGCCGTGTCAACCTGTCAACTGAAAAGTAATTCACTTCACTTTTATCATTCTAAGGGTATGTTCACACGCAATGTTTTCAGCCATTTTTCGGCCCGTAAACGTCCCGAAAAATGGCTGAAAAATCGGAAGCAGAACGCCTACAAACATCTGCCCTCTGATTTCAATGGAAAATTTGGCGTTCTGTTCCGACAGGGCATTTTTTACACGCCCGTTTTCCAAAAATGGCACGTAAAAAGACGCCCACCAAAAAGAAGTGCATATCACTTCTTGGGACATTTTTGGAGCCGTTTTTCATTGACTCTATGGGAAAAACAGATCCAAAAACGGCCGTAAAAAACGCTGCCAAAAACGTGAGTTTGTTTAAAATATGGCTGAAAATCAGGAGCTGTTTTCCCTTTGTTGAGTAAGCATGTGAACATACCCTTAGCCTTTTGGTGTATCCTATAGCTTCTGCATTTGTACAATCACACCCAAAATGGCAGCCGGACACTGCTTAGCAATTTGAAGACACCTTTTCCTGGCTTGTAGGAAGGGGGGGGGGGGTGAGATTCCCATCCACATTTACGGCTGCTGCTGAGTCAGGTTGCCTTGCCTTATTCACCTTGCTGTAATTCTGGGAAGTGCTCCCTCTGGTGGCCAACATAGGAAAACATGTCAAATTATTATTTAATTTTTAATACTTTCCACCATGTGGAAGAAAAAATAAAACAAAGCAAAAAACGTAAAAATATAGTAGAAATAAGGAACTTACTTAAAAAAAAGAAAAAAGGTTTAATTCGCGACACATTCCCTTTAAATCTAATGCTGGAGCAAGGAGCTGACAGCTCCCTCTTCCAGCATTCACTGTGCCGTGAGCTATTAGCTGCTCGACCCAGACTGGCACGATGTAGTGACGTCATCGTGCCTGTCTGCCCTGAGTCACTCACAGCACAGAGCAGAGGAAGAGAAGGATCTCCTCCCCCTGCCGTGGAAACGGGGTTAGGTAGGTAATTTTATTATTTTTCTATTATGCACATATGGGGGCATTATACTGTATAAGGAGCTGATATGGGGCATTATACTGTGGGGGCATTCTCGGGGGCATTATACTGTGGTGCGACAGCTATGGGGGCATTATACTGTGTGGGGGCAGCTATGGGGGCCTTATACTGTGTGGGGGCAGCTATGGGGGCAGTATACTGTGCGGGGACAGCTATGGGGGCATTATACTGTGGGGCAACTATTGGGGGCCTTATACTGTGTGGGGCAGCTATGGTGGCATTATACTGTGTGGGGCCACCTATTGGGGCATTATACTGTATGGGGGCAGCTATTGGGGCATTATACTATATGTGGGCAGCTATTGGAGCATTATACTGTGTTGGGGCAGCTAAGGGGGGCATTATACTGTGGGGGCAGTATACTATGTGGGGGCAGCTATGGGGGCATTATACTTTATGGGGGCATTATACTGTATTGGGGCAGCTATGAGAGGCATTATATTATAAGGTGGCTGCTATGGGACATTATACAGTGTGGGGCAGCTATGGGGGCTTTATACTGTGTGGGGGCAGCTATGTGGCATTATACTGTATGGGGCAGCTATGGGGGGCATTATACTGTGTGGGGGAAGCTATGTGGAATTATACTGTATGGGGCAGCTATGGGGGGCATTATACTGTAATGGGGCAGTTATGGGAGGCATTATACTGTATGGGGGCAGCTAGGAGGAGCATTATACAGCGTGGGGCAGCTATATGGGGCATAACACTGTGTGCGGGCAACTATGGGGGTCATTATACTGTATGGGGGCAGCTATGGGGGCATTGCACTGTGCAAGGACAGCTATGGGGGAATTATACTGTATGGGGGCTGCTGTGGGGGCATTAAACTGTGTGGGGGCAGCTATGGGGTGAAATATCCGTGGTTGCGGGCTGTCAGCTCCATTCTCCCCCTGACAGCCGCAGCCACGAGTCGGCAAGCACTGGCCCCAGTATCCTCCTCAGGAGAAGCCAGCGCTCGCGTCTACTCACCACAGCCGAATCCCGTAGGGTGCGCGCTCGTGCCCGCTCTTAAAGGGAATGTGTCGCTAGAAATGTTTATTTTTTTTCAGTTAAACAGTTAGTATATAAATGATTACACATTGTTTAATTTTTTTCATTTTTTCACAAGTCAGGAAATATTATAAATTAGATTCTAATTTATAACATTTCCATGTGCTGGCCACTAGAGGGAGCAATTCCAAAAATTGCAGCATTGGCATGTGGTAAAGCAACCTCATTGCTTGATGCTGCAAATTTGGCGTAGACACACTCGCTCTTGTGTCTTCACACAATCCCCCCTCCTTTATCCTGGCTAGTGCCAGGAGAAAGGAGGGGGTTGAATGTTCAAACCTCCTACACTGTGTGCCGCCATTTTCTGATCGAATGCACAGTGTAGGAGGATTAGATACAGTGGTAATCAGACACTATAACACTAACATACACACACATCACATACACAAACATAACATGCCTGCTCCTGCCGCCGCTGCCGCCGCTGCCGCCTCCGCTCCTAGTCCTTGCGTCTGCGGTGCCTTGAACATATGGCCGGAAGCCGCGACCAAGTCGTCATCTTACTGTCCGGCCGTGTCTTCCGGTCCACATGAAAATGGCGCTGGAAGTCGCTCTACCAAAGTTCTTCCTTTTGGTCTGTGTGGGAGCGGCGCATGCGCACATAGACGCCGTACGCTATAGTGAATGGAACGGCTCCCGTTCGCACTCTCTATGGGGATGTATGTGCCGTATTCCATTTCTGTATGTGTCGTTAATCGACACATACAGAGATGAAAAAAAAAATTGCAGCCCCCATAGAGAAGTAAAAGAAAGAAAAAAGAAAACAGTACAACACAAAAACACAAATACATTTTTATTTATTTTAATGACATACTAAAAGCAATATTATATAAAAAAAATAATTTATGTGACACCTTCCCTTTAAAGGCGCAGCGCGCGCACCGGACCTCGTTCACGACCCTTGACCCGTGAGTACTCTGGACTATAAGAGGGGTCCAGCCCCCTAGTTCTTTGCCTTAGCTTTGTTGTGTCTTCCTAGTCTGTCTTGCATATGGCCCCCTAGTGTTTCCTGCTCCCAGTGTTCCTGTTCCTGCATCCTATACTTGTATCCTTATCTAGTGCCATGCTGAGCTGTAGCCGTGCTGTGCTGTATTCCACGCCTGTCCTGCTTCTCCACGCCTGACGTCTACCTGCTGGCAAGTTCCTGCCTAGCCTGCCTTGCTACTGTCCGAGCTGCCACAGGTACCCTATATGAAGTATAGACTTTGACCTGCGCCCTGTTGGCCAGCTGCCTTACCGCCAACACGATACGGCCCAGTGGGTCCACGAACCCAACATGACAGGCCATGGACCCCGCTTGTCAATCCAAGACCATGACGACGTCACAGGAGATGCGGGCGGATTTGCTGGACCTCCAGTCTCGACAGGACCAACTCCTCCAAGCTTTGAACATTCTCGTACGTCAGCAGGAAGCAAGAGCTGCCATTCCTCCTGCTACACCTCCTGGCAATGTTGATCCTCCGGCTATACCTCCTGGCAGTGTGGAACCGCGTTTTTCTTTGCCTCTTCCGGACCGCTATGATGGAGATGGAGGTTCCTTTCGTGAATTTTTGAACCAGTGCCAGATCCATTTCAGCCTGTATTCTAGGACATTTTCATCTGACGGCGCAAGGGTCGCTTTCATCATCTCTCTCCTCACTGGCAAGGCTCTTGCATGGGCAAACCCTATCTGGGAGAGACAAGGACCAGAGATCCGTGACTTCCAAGCCTTTCTCCGAACTTTTCGAATGGTGTTTGAGGAGCCTAAACGGGTCTCATCTGCAGCGGCTGCCTTGATTAGACTACTCCAAGGAGACACCTCCGTGAGTGAGTACGACATCCACTTCCGCACCCTGGCGGGAGAAATTTTATGGAACAATGAGGCCCTGGTAGCTGCATTCTGTCATGGACTGTCCCCTAAAATTAAGGAAAACTTGCCGCTCGAGACCTGTCATCTACCCTGGATGACCTCATCCTTCTGTCCGCCCGGATTGATATGCGGATCCGAAAACGCCTCCATGAGGTTCGTTGGGAGAGAGACCCTCCTAGTCTGGTACCTACTTTGCAGCAGCCAATGCTGCCCTCAGATGTTGATCCTCCTAAGGAGTCCGTGATGATGGACCGGGGTAGGCTGTCCACCCAGGAGAGACAACGCAAACGCACTTCGGGACTTTGTCTTTATTGCGGCCTCGGTAACCATCTTGTGCGCCTCTGCCCCCAAAGATCCCAAAGCCTAGGGTTGCTGGGAGAGGCAACCTTGGGTAAGAAAGGACTTCTGTCTAAATTGTCTATACTAGTGAACATAGTGTCCGGCGAGAGAACGCATCAGGTCTCTGAGTATCTGGACTCTGGATCTGCTGCTAATTTCATCTGTAGAGACTTGGTGGATCTTCTTCAATTACCCACCACCTCCCTGGAGAGGCCATTGACGGTTGCATCAGTGAATGGACTACCTCTGCCAGACCCAGTTATAGCTGTGACCAAGCCGCTGAGGCTCCAAGTGGGTGCTCTTCACTCTGAACTCCTGTCGTTCTATGTCCTGTCCAAAGCCATTGACCCGGTGGTGCTGGGCCTGCCTTGGCTCCGACTACATGCCCCAGTCCTGGACTGGAATTCTGGAGAGGTTCTCCAGTGGGGCCCTGAGTGTCAAAGTCGATGCCTGGTTCAGATTCGTTCGGCTCAGCCTTCGCTGCTTCGGTCATTGGCAGGATTGCCGAGTCATTAGGCTACATTTTCGGACATCTTCAGCAAGAGGGAGGCGGAGACATTGCCTCCACATCGGGTGTATGACTGCCCTATCGAAATGATTACTGGTGCATCCCTTCCTCTTGGTAGGGTATATCCTCTTTCCTTGCCAGAGATTCTGTCCATGTCCGCCTATGTGAAAGAGAACTTGGAGAGGGGCTTCATACGGAAGTCTTCCTCCCCGGCAGTAGCCGGGTTCTTCTTCGTCAAAAAGAAGGATAGTTCTCTTCGTCCATGTATTGACTACCGAGGTCTCAACCAGATCATTGTGAAAAATAAATATCAGTTGCCACTGATCTCAGAACTGTTTGATCGTATACGTGGTGCCAAGATTTTTTCCAAACTAGACCTGCGTGGGGCTTACAACCTAGTCCGAATTCGCCAGGGTGATGAATGGAAGACTGAATTTAACACCCATAATGGACACTATGAATATCTAGTAATGCCCTTCAGCCTGTGTAATGCTCCCGCGGTATTCCAGGAGTTTGTGTAGCGTCCATGGCCGCGAGCCGTTGGGTTTACTCACCTCCCGACGCCCGCCGTCCCTCCTAGGAGACGCCAGCGCTCACTTCAGCTCCATTCGGCTGTGTCCCGTAGGGTGCGCGCGCACGCTCGCGCCCGGCCTTAAAGGGCCAGCGCGCGCAAATAGTAAGTCGTCATCATCATCAACTGCCACGATTTCCTGGTCTATAAGAAGGCCCCAGGCCTTCTAATCCTTGCCTGAGCGTTGTTAGTCTATCCCAGTCTGTCTCGCAAATGGTCCCTTAGTGTTTCCCGTTCCAGCTGTTACCCGTGCCCTGTTACCCGTTCCTGTAATCCGTATTGTTCCAGTTTCTGTGCCTACCAGCGTTGGATTCGTGTCTTCTGCCACGTCCAGTGTCTTCTGCCACGTCCAGTGTCGTTTGCCACGTCCAGTGTCTCCTGCCACGTCCAGTGTCTCCTGCCACGTCCAGTGTCTTCTGCCACGTCCAGTTTCATCTGCCACGTCCAGTGTCTTCTGCTTCATCGCATACTGCCCGCCACGTCTGGCGCCACCTGCCGCACCAGCCTCCATCCGTGCTGTAGCCACAGCCACCGTCCGGACTATTTCAGGTACCCAAGCTTTACTGTCTGCCGTTGACTTTCGCATAGACTGTGACCTGGTCAGCTGCCTCCCCACTAAGGCAGAGCGGCCTAGTGGGTCCACATACCCTGTGTCCGTGACAGTTTGTTAATGACATTTTCTGTGACCTCCTCTATGTTTGTGTAGTAGTCTACCTTGATGATATCTTCATTTTTTCTCCAGATCCTATGACTCATCAGAGACATGTCCGTCAAGTTTTGCTGCGGTTGAGGGAGAATCGTCTGTACGCTAAGTTGGAAAAGTGCGTGTTTGAAAAAGATGCTCTACCCTTCCTGGACTATATCGTCTCGAATCGAGGTTTCGAGATGGATCCTGAAAAGGTAAAGTCTGTCCTAGAATGGCCACGCCCTCATGACTTGAGGGCCATACAGCGATTTCTGAGATTCGCCAATTTTTACAGTCAGTTTATTCCAAACTTCTCATCACTGACTATCCCTAACCTCACTAAGAAGGGCATGAACGCCAAGGTGTGGACTCCTGAGCCAGAGTCCGCATTCAACAGCCTGAAGAGTGCCTTCACGTCAGCCTCTATCCTCCATCATCCAGACGTCTCTCTACAGTTCTCGTTTGAGGTGGACGCATCCTCTGTCGGTGCTGGTGCACTCCTGTTCCAGAGAGGCTCCAAGGGCAAGTCAATGGTATGTGGATATTTTTCTAAGCTCTTCTCTTCCACAGAACGCAACTACTCAATTGGGGATCGGGAGTTACTGGCCATCAAATTGGCTCTGGAGGAGTGAAGACATGTACTAGAGGGCTCAGCTCATCCCATCCTGATTTTTACAGACCACAAGAATCTGACCTACCTCCAGACGGCCCAATGGCTGAATCTTCGTCAGGCCAGGTGGTTGCTGTTCTTTACCAGGTTCCAGTTTGAGCTCCATTTTCGCCCAGCCGGCAAGAATGTGAGGGCCGATGCCTTGTCCAGGTCTTTTGAGACAGAAGACACCCTGGAGATTCCACAGAACATCATTGATCCGTCTTGCATTGTCTCTGTCAATCCCCTGCAAGTTGAGGACATTCCTCCAGGGAGGACTTTTGTGTGCCTGGCCGACCGTGGAAGAATCCTGGGGACACTCCTCTAGACTGGCAGGTCACGCGGGGACCCGTAAGACTCAGGATCTGATTGCTCGTCATTTCTGGTGGCCCACGCTGCCCAAGGACATTATGGACTTTGTTTCTTCTTGTTCTGTATGTGCAGCCAACAAGGTCGCTCACTCCAGGCCTGCTGGTCTACTCCAGCCATTGCCTGTGCCCAATGCTCCATGGCAGCATATAGCTATGGACTTTATTACGGACCTGCCTCTCTCTGCTGGATGCAGTACTGTCTGGGTGGTGGTGGATCGATTTTCAATGATGGCCCACTCGTTCCTCTGACCGGTCTTCCTTCTGCTCCTCTGCTGGCCAAGCTGTTCATCCAACAAATCTTCCGCCTGTATGGCTTGCCGCAACATAATTTGTCTGATCGGGGGGGTTCAGTTCACCTCGAAGTTCTGGAGAGCCCTCTGCGGACTCCTAGGTATAAAGTTGGACTTTTCCTCGGCCTACCATCCTCAGTCCAATGGTCAGGTCGAGAGGATCAATCAGATCTTGGAGAACTACCTACGCCACTTAATCTCCAAGCAGCATGATGACTGGGTGCAGTTGCTTCCGTGGGCTGAGTTCTCTTACAACAATCATACCAGCGAGTCCACACAGAAGACACCGTTACTTATTGTCTACGGCCAGCACCCACGAATTCCTCTCCCGGTCCCTGTTACATTTGAGGTGCCAGCTGCTGACACGGTCTTTGAGGACTTTCTGCAGATCTGGCAGCAGACTCGATCCTCCATCCTGCTGGTGGTCGACCACATGAAGTGGTAGGCGGACACAAGGAGAAGAGAACCCCCTCAATTTCTTCCTAGCACGAAGGTCTGGCTGTCTTCTAGGAAGATTCGACTGAGGGTGCCGTCGTACAAATTTGCTCCCAGGTTGCTCGGTCCCTTCGAGATCCTGCAGCAGATCAACCCTGTCGCCTACAAGCTTTGGCTGCCTCCTACCCTCAAGATTCCCAACTCCTTCCATGTTTCTCTCCTGAAGCCAGTGATTCTGAACCACTTTACCAAGACTCCTAGCCCTGCGGTTGCCTCAAGCAGCCCTTCAGACACCTGCGAGGTTAAGGAGATCTTGGACGTTAAAAAAGTAAGAGGAAGAACCTTTTATTTAGTAGATTGGAAGGGGTTTGGTCCCGAAGAAAGGTCTCAGAACAGAACCTCAATGCCCCTGCTCTTCTGAAGAAGTTTCTCTCTCGTTCTGGTCCCAAGAAGAGGGCGCGTAAGAGGGGGGATAATGTAACGTCCGTGGTCGCTGACCACAAACTCCTTCCATCCAGTCGACGCACTTCTCTCAAGAGATGTCTGCACATACGGCCATCCTGCTCCACAGTGACCACCAGGGTGCGCTCATGAGCTCAGTCCAGACTTGAGAAGCCAGAGCGCACGCATGTTGGTAGTTGAGCTTATTGCTTCAGAGCATCCTGGGCTATAAGAAGGTCCCAGCCCAATCCTCCCACGCCTGAGTATTGTTGTGTATTCCTAGTCTGTCTATGTGATGGCCTCCTAGTGTGTTACCTGTTCCTGTACCTGTTCCAGTTCCTAGCATTCCATACCTTCCTGGTCGAGCACTGTGCTGTGCCAAAGTCGTGTTGTGCTGTATCCACGTCTGACCTGCTTCACCTCGCCTGACGTCTGCCTGCTGCCTAGTCCCAGCCGAGCCTGCCCTGCTGCTGTCTGAGCTGCCACAGGTACCTATACGAACTATAGACTTTCACCTGCGCCCTGTTGGCCAGCTGCCTTGGCGCCAAGGTGGTACGGCCCAGTGGGTCCACTGACACTTCGTGACAGCCACTTCTAGTGCTCTGCCTGGGAACTCCCTCTCTTCTAATGACAACACTGGCCATATATGGACAATGATGTCTAGGGCTTCCCCAGAGCCAGAGTCTATTAGCTATTAGCCCTCTGCCTGGGAGTCTGTAGCGTAGTAAAAGGCAGAGTGGGGAGATACCTCCCTGCTCTGCCATAGCGTTTAATAGTATCTGCATTCTAAGCATGCAGATACTATTGAATGTGGCATCTCTACCACTGTAGCAGCCATAGGTGGCTGCTAGCAAAGCCACTGGGCATGAGGGGGGCCATGATGGCGGGCAGCATGGGCCCCCTCATGCCACGGTCACTGTGGCAGCCACTATGGCTACTGCAGCGGTAGTTACGCCACCTCCTAGATATGGTTCTGTCTAGAAGCAGAATCCCTGGCAAGACTCTGGTCGGGGATTCCACTCCTGGAGGAGCCATGGTGGCAGCGTTAGCACCCGGTGGCCGAGTGGGCCCCCCCATGGGGAGTGAGCCCTGGCCACTCACCGGGTGCTGACGCCGGCTCTGGTTACATAGGACTGCAGGTAACGTCTACTACATTATCTGTACTCAGTTATTACTGTTTGTTATCTGTGGTGTTACATAGGGCTGCACGTGAAATCTACGACATCATCTGTACTCAGAGAGTTATCACTGTGTGTTATCTGTGGTGTTACATAGGACTGCAGGTAACATCTACTACATTATCTGTACTGGGTATATATGGGTCTGTCTGTGTATTTATCTGCCTGGGTGTGTGTGTGTGTTTGTGTGTGTGTGTGTGTGTGTGTGTGTGTGTGTGTGTGTGTGTGTGTGTGTGTATATGTGTCTGTACGTCTATATATTTACCTGTATTAGAGATGTGTGTATGTATATTTGCCTGTATCTCTAAATATCTGTCTTTATGTATGTACAGTTTATATGCTCCAGTATGTGCGTGTCTATATATGTGGTTAATTTTTGGTTTGCGTAAGGGGCGGCAATTGAGAGTACCGCACAGGGCATCATCCATCCTAAGGACAGCCCTGACAGGAAATTGTGTGTTGCCCTATCCACACTGGGCAGTGTGTGGTCCTATCTACAGGGGGCGGTGTGTGGAATTATCTACAGGGGGTTGTGTGGCACTACCTACAAGTGGGTCTGTGTGTGGCACTATCTACAGGGGTCTGTTTGTGGCACTATCTACAGGGGCACAGTTTGTGGCACAATCTACAGGAGGACTGTGTGTGGCACTATACAGGTAGGGTGTAACACAATCTACAGGGGGCTGTGTGTGGCACCATAGGGATTGTGATACTATATACAGGGGGCACTCTGTGGGACACTCTCTACAGAAGGGGTAGGGAGTAGATGGTCTATCCCCCAGACTCACCTATTTTATGAGATTCTGTTAATATAAATCTACCATAGACCTATATTAATGGCACTATCTACAGCAGGGGTCTCAAGCACGCGGCCCCTGGGGCTGTCATCTGCGGCCCGCGGGACACAGAGCAGCTAGTATCGGCTCTGCTCCGAGACTCTGGAATTCCCTGACATCGCTGTCCATATATGAACAGCGATGTCTGGGGCTTCCCCAGAGCCGGAGTCCCGAGCAGAGCGCTGGTGTCGGCTCTGCTCCGGGACTCTGTGGAATTCCCTGACATCGCTGCCCATATATGGACAGTCTGTCAGGGTCTTGCCCAGAGCGGAGCATAGCGCTGGTGTCGGCTCTGCTCCTGGACTCTGTGGAATTCCCTGACATCGCTGTCCACATATGAACAGCGATGTCTGGGGCTTCCCCAGAGCCGGAGTCCCGAGCAGAGCGCTGGTGTCGGCTCTGCTCCGGGACTCTGTGGAATTCCCTGACATCGCTACCCATATATGGACAGTGTGTCAGGGTCTTCCCCAGAGCGGAGTCCCGGGCAGAGCGCTATTATCGGCTCCGCTCCGGGACTCTGGGGAAGCCTCTGACATCGCTGTCCATACATCGACAATGATGTCAGGGGCTTCCCCAGAGCAGGAGTCCCAGTGATGTCAGGACCACAGCTTGAGTCCCAGGAAGAGCCTACTAGTGCTCTGCCTGGGACTCCAGCTCTGGGCAAGCCCCTGACATCACTGGGGCAGCCTCTACAGTGGGCACTGGAGCAGCCTCTACAGAGGGCACTGGGGCAGCCTCTACAGAGGGCACTGGGGCAGCCTCTACAGAGGGCACTGGGGCAGCCTCCACAGAGGGCACTTTGGCAACCTCTACAGAGGGCACTGTGGCAGCCTCTACAGAGGGCACTGTGGCAGCCTCTACAGAGGGCACTGTGGCGTTATCTACAAGTGGGTGTGTGACAGTATCTGAAGAGGACACTGGCATTATCTAGGGGTGTGTTGCATTATCTACAGAGGGCACTGTGGCCTTATCTACAGAGGGCACTGTGGCCTTATCTACAGAGGGCACTGTGGCCTTATCTACAGAGGGCACTGTGGCCTTATCTACAGAGGGCACTGTGGCCTTATCTACAGAGGGCACTGTGGCCTTATCTACAGAGGGCACTGTGGCCTTATCTACAGAAGGCACTGTGGCCTTATCTAGGGGTGTGTTGCATTATCCACAGAGGGCACGGCAGCAGCATCCAGAGGGCACTGCGGCAGCATCCACAGAGGGCACTGCGACAGCATCCACAGAGGGCACTGCGGCACTATCTAAAAAGGGGCTGCCCAATCTTGACATGTGTGCTAACTGAGCCGCCGGACTGCATTTAGCGACACTTAAACTGGAAAGCTGGATTGTTGAAATAAGCACGTGGAGAAATATCTCAAATTTTAAACCTAGCGCTATTATTATAGTAATGTAGTATTATTAGTATAGTAATATAGTGTTATAGTAGTTCAAATAACTAATTGATTAACAATAATTTTGTATTGTATCAAATTTGAAAGTAATGCGGCCCGTCAACTTCCCATTTTTTCTATATGCGGCCCACTTACCCGGCCGAGTTTGAGACCCCTGATCTACAGGGTGTTTGTGTGGCACTATCTACAAGGGGGTCTATGTGGCGCTATTTGCAGAATGTCGAGGGTTCGATGATCTACCCCCCCCCCTCAGGCCACCCCCTGTTTCATCTTCACAGACTAATTCCACTAAATGCAGCAAAAAAAGTGCGAGGTCAAAATGCTCACTATACCCCTAGAAATACTCCTTGAGGGGTGTAATTTCCAAAATGGGGACACTTTTGGGGAGTTTTGACTGTTTAGGCACCAAAAGACCTCTTCAAACTTGACATAGTGCCTAAAATATATTCTAAAAAAAGGAGGCCCCAAAATCCACTAGGTGCTCCTTTGCTTCTGAGGCCTGTGTTTCAGTCCATTACCACACTAGGGCCACATGTGGGATATTTCTAAAAACAGCGGAGTCTGGGAAGTAAATATTGAGTTGCGTTTCTCTGGTAAAACCTAATGTCTTACAGAAGAATATGTATTACAAATGAATTTCGGCAAAAAAATGTAATTTGTAAATTTCACCTCTACTTTGCTTTGATTCCTGTGAAACGCCTAAAGTGTTAAAATACTTTCTGAATGCTGTTTTGAATACTTTGAGGGGTGCAGTTTTCAAAATGTGATTTATGGGGACTTTCTAATATATAAGGCTCTCAAAGCCACTTCAGAACTGAACTGGTTCCTGAAAAAATAGACTTTTGAAATTTTCTTGAAAACGTGAGATATTGCTGCTAAAGTTCTAAGCCTTGTAACATCCTAAAAAAATAAAAGGACGTGAAACATTTTATGCAAATATAAAGTAGACATATGGGAAATGTTAACTAGTAACTATTTTGTGCGGTATTACTATCTGTTTTACATTTAAATGTAGAAATATGCAAATTTTTGCAAATTTTCTCAAAATGATGGAGTTTTTCACAAATAAATATTGAATTTATCGACCAAGTTTTTTCACTAACATAAAGTACCATATGTCACGAGAAAACAATCTCAGAATCACTTGGATAGGTAAAAGCATTCCCAAGTTATTACCACATAAAGTCACACATGTCAGATTTTAAAACATTGTCTGTGTCCACAAGGCCAAAACAGGCTGCGTCCTAAAGCTGTTAAGGCAGGTAATATGAAGGAGAGCAGGCCAATTGTGTTTCTGTTTACAGGGAAAAGCAAGACCCACCCACCCAGCCCTTATTATAAGTTTTGTTGTAATGTTCTGTGTTGTAAGGCGGGATTGCGGCACTTCACACACATGGAGTCAGTAGCTATGGGCCATGGCGAAATAACCACAAGCTACACTGCAGGGTTCCTCACCTGTGGGGTGAAACAAGCTAGAGGGCTTGTCCCCAGTTCGGATGGACTTGGGCAACTACAAAGGTTGGTCATGGTAGCCAGTGTAACATCCGTGGTTGCTGACTACAAACTGCTTCCATCCAGTCGACGCCCTTCTCTCCAGAGTTGTCTGCACATGCGGCCGTCCTGTTCCACATTGACCACCAGGGTGTGCTCGCGAGCTCAGGCCAGACTTAAGGAGCCAAAGCGCACACAGGTGGGAGATTGAGCTGATTGCTCCCAGAGGACCCTGGGCTATAAGAATGGCTGCACCCCTCCCTGCAATGCCTGAGCATTGTTGTCGTACCCTAGTTTGTCTAAGCAAATGGTCTCCTAGTGCTTCCCAGTTCCCAGTGTTTCCCGTTCCTGCTACCTGTAACCTGTATCCCGTGCTATCCTGGTCAAGTACCGTGTTGAGCTGAAGTCGTGCTGTGCTGTATACCATGCCTGTTTTGCTACACCACGCCTGGAGCCTGCCTGCTGCTTAGTCCCAGCCGAGCCTGTCTTTCTACTGTCTGAGCTACCACAGGTACACTATACGAACTATAGACTGTGACCTGTGTCCTGTTGGCCAGCTGCCATACTGTCAAGGCGGTACGGCCCAGTGGGTCCACGTACCCAGAGTGACAACCAGCGTTTGCTTGGGGGGCGCCAGTGGAAGTGCACGTGCACCGTTGGCTCCTAGTCCTCGGGAGGGTCGGAGCAGGCGGGCCCCGGCCCATCACATGAGGTGCTGCAATCAGTTGGGTTCACCCAACTGAGCTGTATAATGTGTTTTAAAAAAGAATGGCTTGAACCACAAATTTATTTGCCATAATATTGTTATTGTGTGGTTATTTGTGTTAGATGAGTGGGGGTTTAACATGTGCACTCCTTATGTGTGCTGTGTGGTTTTCATACAAGTAAAAGGTAATGACAACTTTGATAACTTGGTGGGTGCCCACTTTGAGTAAAGATGGGGTTGAGTGTGCTTTCTTCAGTCTTGTTTTGACAAGATTTAAAATGTATGCCCCCCAAATACTGAGAATTGAAAGACTTAAAGGAGCTAACAGACAACCTACTATCTATGTTAAAGTAGCCATACACCTTAGATAGGTGTCAGCTGAAGGCTCGTTTGGCCGACAGCAATGCCTGCTGACACATGCAAGCTTGGTTCTGCCAAGCATGCATGTGTACTCAAAGGGGAAAGAGGAATAAGCCGTTTACTAGGAAGGGAGACTCGGGACTCCCGTTCTAGTAATCGGTGGGGCCCCCAGCGATCAGACACTTATCACCTATCCTGTGTATAGGTGATAAATGTTGATACTGGGTATACCCCTTTAAAGGAACTGCTACAAGCATCTTGGTGCCAGATACCAGAAGACACCTTCAGAGGTCTTGTAGAGTCCATGCACTTCCACACACAAGCTCAATCAGATTGGACTGTGATATTAAGCATTTGAAGGACAAGTCAATATCATGAACTCTTTGTCATGTTTTCCTGAACAATTTTTGGGCAGTGTGGCAGGACGTATTATCCTGCTTAAAGAGGCCACTGTATACCGGGCACACCCCACAAGACTTGCCATATTGGAAATGCTTTGACCCTGTCTTCTAGCCATTGTCACGGTGCAGGGTGTGGACCCACTGGGCCGTACCGCGTAGCTGGATAGCAGCTGGCTAACTAGGTACAAAATAATGTCTATAGTCCAGAACGGGTACCTGAGGCAATGTAGACAATAGCGGAGACACAACTAGACTTTCACTGTAGATGGCACAGTAGATGCAGAGGAAGACACGACTTGACTCACTGTAGAAACGATAGCACGGGATACAGGGTACATGCAGCAGGAAATCGGTAACACTGGGAACTGGAAAACACTGGGAGACCATTTGCAAGACAAATTTAGGTATACAACAATACTCAGGCAAGGATCAAGTAGGCAGAGACCTTTTTATAGTCCAGCAGCCTTCTGGGCTAATTATTGAGTAATGACAGCTGGACGCCTACTGGCCCTTTAAGGACGTGCACGTGCGGGTGCGCGAGCCCTGCGGGAAACAGTCCCAGAACCCGGAAGTGAGTGTGTCTCCCTGGAGAAAGATGTTACCGAGAACACAGATGTCCATGGCCAGGACCGTCAGAGGGTACGATTAAAGGACGGCCCTCGGCCATAGACGTTACAGTATCCCCCCTCTTATGCCCCCTCTTCTTGGGGCCAGAGCGGGAGAGAAATCTCTTCATGAGGACAGGTGCATCGATGTTCTCCTCTGGCTCCCAAGACGTCTCCTCTGGACCAAATCCCCTCCAATCCACCAAATAAAACATCCTTCCTCCCACTTTCTTGGTGGCCAGGATCTCCCTCACCTCAAAATTCCCAGACGAACCACCAGGAGCCACTGCGGAACTAGGAGTCCTGGAGTAGCGGTGAGATATTGCTGCTAAAGTTCTAAGCCTTGTAACATCCTAAAAAAATAAAAGGACGTGAAACATTTTATGCAAATATAAAGTAGACATATGGGAAATGTTAACTAGTAACTATTTTGTGCGGTATTACTATCTGTTTTACAAGTAGATACATTTAAATGTAGAAATATGCAAATTTTTGCAAATTTTCTCAAAATGATGGAGTTTTTCACAAATAAATATTGAATTTATCGACCAAGTTTTTTCACTAACATAAAGTACCATATGTCACGAGAAAACAATCTCAGAATCACTTGGATAGGTAAAAGCATTCCCAAGTTATTACCACATAAAGTCACACATGTCAGATTTTAAAACATTGTCTGTGTCCACAAGGCCAAAACAGGCTGCGTCCTAAAGCTGTTAAGGCAGGTAATATGAAGGAGAGCAGGCCAATTGTGTTTCTGTTTACAGGGAAAAGCAAGACCCACCCACCCAGCCCTTATTATAAGTTTTGTTGTAATGTTCTGTGTTGTAAGGCGGGATTGCGGCACTTCACACACATGGAGTCAGTAGCTATGGGCCATGGCGAAATAACCACAAGCTACACTGCAGGGTTCCTCACCTGTGGGGTGAAACAAGCTAGAGGGCTTGTCCCCAGTTCGGATGGACTTGGGCAACTACAAAGGTTGGTCATGGTAGCCAGTGTAACATCCGTGGTTGCTGACTACAAACTGCTTCCATCCAGTCGACGCCCTTCTCTCCAGAGTTGTCTGCACATGCGGCCGTCCTGTTCCACATTGACCACCAGGGTGTGCTCGCGAGCTCAGGCCAGACTTAAGGAGCCAAAGCGCACACAGGTGGGAGATTGAGCTGATTGCTCCCACTGGACCCTGGGCTATAAGAATGGCTGCACCCCTCCCTGCAATGCCTGAGCATTGTTGTCGTACCCTAGTTTGTCTAAGCAAATGGTCTCCTAGTGCTTCCCAGTTCCCAGTGTTTCCCGTTCCTGCTACCTGTAACCTGTATCCCGTGCTATCCTGGTCAAGTACCGTGTTGAGCTGAAGTCGTGCTGTGCTGTATACCATGCCTGTTTTGCTACACCACGCCTGGAGCCTGCCTGCTGCTTAGTCCCAGCCGAGCCTGTCTTTCTACTGTCTGAGCTACCACAGGTACACTATACGAACTATAGACTGTGACCTGTGTCCTGTTGGCCAGCTGCCATACTGTCAAGGCGGTACGGCCCAGTGGGTCCACGTACCCAGAGTGACAACCAGCGTTTGCTTGGGGGGCGCCAGTGGAAGTGCACGTGCACCGTTGGCTCCTAGTCCTCGGGAGGGTCGGAGCAGGCGGGCCCCGGCCCATCACATGAGGTGCTGCAATCAGTTGGGTTCACCCAACTGAGCTGTATAATGTGTTTTAAAAAAGAATGGCTTGAACCACAAATTTATTTGCCATAATATTGTTATTGTGTGGTTATTTGTGTTAGATGAGTGGGGGTTTAACATGTGCACTCCTTATGTGTGCTGTGTGGTTTTCATACAAGTAAAAGGTAATGACAACTTTGATAACTTGGTGGGTGCCCACTTTGAGTAAAGATGGGGTTGAGTGTGCTTTCTTCAGTCTTGTTTTGACAAGATTTAAAATGTATGCCCCCCAAATACTGAGAATTGAAAGACTTAAAGGAGCTAACAGACAACCTACTATCTATGTTAAAGTAGCCATACACCTTAGATAGGTGTCAGCTGAAGGCTCGTTTGGCCGACAGCAATGCCTGCTGACACATGCAAGCTTGGTTCTGCCAAGCATGCATGTGTACTCAAAGGGGAAAGAGGAATAAGCCGTTTACTAGGAAGGGAGACTCGGGACTCCCGTTCTAGTAATCGGTGGGGCCCCCAGCGATCAGACACTTATCACCTATCCTGTGTATAGGTGATAAATGTTGATACTGGGTATACCCCTTTAAAGGAACTGCTACAAGCATCTTGGTGCCAGATACCAGAAGACACCTTCAGAGGTCTTGTAGAGTCCATGCACTTCCACACACAAGCTCAATCAGATTGGACTGTGATATTAAGCATTTGAAGGACAAGTCAATATCATGAACTCTTTGTCATGTTTTCCTGAACAATTTTTGGGCAGTGTGGCAGGACGTATTATCCTGCTTAAAGAGGCCACTGTATACCGGGCACACCCCACAAGACTTGCCATATTGGAAATGCTTTGACCCTGTCTTCTAGCCATTGTCACGGTGCAGGGTGTGGACCCACTGGGCCGTACCGCGTAGCTGGATAGCAGCTGGCTAACTAGGTACAAAATAATGTCTATAGTCCAGAACGGGTACCTGAGGCAATGTAGACAATAGCGGAGACACAACTAGACTTTCACTGTAGATGGCTAGTAGATGCAACGGAAGACACGACTTGACTCTCACTGTAGATGGCACAGTAGATGCAGAGGAAGACACGACTTGACTCACTGTAGAAACGATAGCACGGGATACAGGGTACATGCAGCAGGAAATCGGTAACACTGGGAACTGGAAAACACTGGGAGACCATTTGCAAGACAAATTTAGGTATACAACAATACTCAGGCAAGGATCAAGTAGGCAGAGACCTTTTTATAGTCCAGCAGCCTTCTGGGCTAATTATTGAGTAATGACAGCTGGACGCCTACTGGCCCTTTAAGGACGTGCACGTGCGGGTGCGCGAGCCCTGCGGGAAACAGTCCCAGAACCCGGAAGTGAGTGTGTCTCCCTGGAGAAAGATGTTACCGAGAACACAGATGTCCATGGCCAGGACCGTCAGAGGGTACGATTAAAGGACGGCCCTCGGCCATAGACGTTACAGTATCCCCCCTCTTATGCCCCCTCTTCTTGGGGCCAGAGCGGGAGAGAAATCTCTTCATGAGGACAGGTGCATCGATGTTCTCCTCTGGCTCCCAAGACGTCTCCTCTGGACCAAATCCCCTCCAATCCACCAAATAAAACATCCTTCCTCCCACTTTCTTGGTGGCCAGGATCTCCCTCACCTCAAAATTCCCAGACGAACCACCAGGAGCCACTGCGGAACTAGGAGTCCTGGAGTAGCGGTTCAGGACCTCTGTCTTCAGCAAGGAGACATGGAAGGAGTTAGGGATCTTGAGGGTAGGATGCAGCCGAAGCTTGTACGACACAGGATTGATCTGTAGCAGAATCTCAAAGGGTCCGAGGAACCTGGGAGCAAACTTGCAAGATGGCATCCTCAGTCGGATATTCCTGGAAGACAGCCAGACCTTCGTACCTGGAAAAAACTGGGGAGGTTCTCGTCTTCTAGTGTCTGCCTTTCTCTTCACGCGGTCCACCGCCAGCAGAATAGAAGATCGTGTCTGTTGCCATAACTGCAGAAAGTCCCTGAAGGTAGAGTAAGCTGCAGGCACCTGGGACATAGTAGAGACAAGAAGAGGTGTTCGAGGATGTTGGCTGTAGACGATGAAGAACGGACTGGAGGTGGTGGACTCACTAGTATGGTTATTATAGGAGAACTCAGTCCATGGGAGCAGCTAAACCCAGTCATCATGTCGTCTCCATAATTTGGTTAACCCTTTCGACTTGTCCATTGGACTGAGGATGATAAGCCGAGGAGAAGTCCAACTTTACACCGAGGAGGCTGCAGAGTGCTGTCCAGAACTTCGAGGTGAACTGGACCCCTCGATCCGAGACAATATGCAGAGGCAAGCCGTGCAGACGGAAGATGTGTTGAACGAAGAGGTCGGCCAGTCGAGCAGCAGAAGGCAAACCAGTCAAAGGAACAAAATGAGCCATTTTAGAAAATCGATCCACCACCAGCCAGATCACACTGCATCCCGCAGAGAGAGGCAGATCTGTGACAAAGTTCATAGCAACATGCTGCCAGGGGGCATTGGGTACAGGCAGAGGTTGGAGCAGACCGGCTGGTCTGGAGTGGGCAACTTTGTTTGCTGCACACACCGTACAGGAGGAGACAAAGTCCATGACGTCTTTGGGCAGCGTGGGCCACCAGAACTGATGGGCAATTAGGTCTCGGGTCTTATGGGCACCCGCGTGACATACCAGCTTGGAACTGTGACCCCAGCAAAGGATTCTTCCTCTGTCTGCTAGACGTACAAAAGTCCTTCCCGGAGGAATGTCTCTAACTTGCAGAGGGTTAACAGAATAGATGCAGGAAGGTTCAATAATATTCTGTGGGAACTCCACAGTGTCCTCTGTTTCAAATGACCCAGACAAGGCATCGGCCCTCACATTCTTGTCGGCAGGTCGGTAGTGGTAGCAAAGAACAATGACCACCTGGCTTGATGAAGATTCAGCCGTTGAGCCGTCTGTAGATAGGTCAGGTTCTTGTGGTCCGTGAAGACCAGGATAGGATGAGCTGCGCCTTCTAGTAGGCGTCTCCACTCCTGCAGGGCCAGCTTGATGGCCAGTAACTCCTGATCCCCAATTGAGTAGTTGCGCTCTGCGGGAGAAAACAGCTTGGAGTAGTAGTCACATACCACCGTCTTGCCATTCAAACCTCTCTGGAACAAAAATGCACCAGCACCAACAGAGGAAGCGTCCACCTCTATGGAAAACTGTAGGGATACATCAGGATGATGAAGAATAGAGGCCTTTTTTTAGGTTTTTAATGCGACTTCAGCCTCTGGAGTCCATACCTTGGCATTCATACCCTTTATAGTGACGGTGGAGATGGGAGCTGTCAAAGAAGAGAAGTTGGGAATGAACAGCCGGTAGAAGTTGGCAAATACCAGGAAGCATTGTATGGCCTTTAAGCCTTGGGGGCGTGGCCACTCCAGGACAGCCTTGACCTTCTCAGGTTCCATTTTGAGACCCTGATCAGAGATGATATAGCCCAGGAAGGGTAGAGACTTCTCTTCGAACACGCACTTCTCTAGCTTGGCGTAAAGATGATTCTCCCTTAATCTAAGCAACACATGGCGAACATGACCCTGATGAGTCACAAGATCTGGGGAAAAAAATAAAAATGTCATCGAGATACACCACAACACAGACATATAGGAGATCACGGAAAATTTCAATGACAAATTCTTGAAACACCGCGGGGGCATTACACAGGCCGAAGGGCATGACCAGATATTCGTAGTGTCCATCACGTGTATTAAATGCAGTCTTCCACTCGGCACCCTGACGAATCCAGATTAGATTGTAAGCCCCCCGCAGGTCTAGCTTGGAAAAAATTCTCGCCCCCGTATGTAATCAAAGAGTTCTGAAATCAAAGGCAATGGGTACCTCTTCTTCACCGTGATCTGGTTGAGGCCTCGGTAGTCAATGCAGGGTCAGAGGGATCCATCCTTCTTCTTGACAAAGAAAAACCCGGCTCCGGCCAGGGATGAGAATTTTCGTATGAAGCCCCTCTCCAGATTCTCCTTAATGTAGGCTGACATAGACTGGGTCTCAGGCAAGGAGAGAGAGTATACGCTACCGCGAAGAGGGGATGAATGAGGAACCAAGTCGATAGGGCAATTATATGCTCGATGTGGTGGCAATGTCTCTGCTTCCTTCTTGTTGAAGACATCTGCGAACTGAGAGTAACAAGGAGGCAACCCTGCCAGTGACTGATGCGGAGAAGACTGAGGCAGATGGACATGCACCAGACAGCAGTCGAGACACTTGGGGCCCCACTGGAGAACCTCTCTGGAGTTCCAATCCAGGACAGGGGCATGTAGACGGAGCTAAGGCAAACCCAGCAGCACGGGGTTGACGGCCTTGGGCAGAACAAACAGGGAGATGAATTCAGAGTGAAGAACTCCCACTTGGAGTCTTAACGGCTTGGTTACAAAAAAAACTGGATCAAGTAAAGGCAGTCCATCTACCGAGGCAACAATCAACGGCCTTTCCAGCAGAACAGTGGGCAACTGAAGAAGATCCACAAGGTCTTGGCAGATGAAATTGGCTGCAGAGCCAGAGTCCAGGTAGTCAGAGACTGGATGAGGTCTCTCGCAAGCGACGATGGTCACAGGAATGAACAGTTTGGAGGAGAGTTCTCTATTAAATGCTGTATCGCCCAGGGTTATCTCTCCAACCAATCCTAGGCGTTGTTTTTTTTTTTTTGCTTCTGAGGACATAGACGCACAACATGGCCAGCGAGACCGCAATATAATCACAGTCCAGAGGTGCGCCTGCGCTGTTTCTCTTGAATGGACGGTTTAAGCCGATCCACCTGCATCGGAACCTCGGGCGTGGCAGAAGAAGGCAAGAGGGGTTGCTGGAAGTTGGGTGTCAGTCTAGGAAGCCGTCTCTCCTGTCGAACCTCTTTAGATCTCTCTCTGTGCCTTATGTCCACTCGAGTAGTAAGTAGAATCAGGTCGTCCAAGGCAGCTCCTAGATCTCGAGCAGCAAGTTCGCCCTTGATCTCGGTGAATGGGCCATGCCAGAAGGATGCTACCAGGGCCTCATTGTTCTAGGACAATTCTCCTGCCAGTGTCCGGAACTGGATGGTGTATTCGCCCATGGAGGCGTCCTCCTGGCGAAGATTAAAGATATTAGTGGCTGCCGACGAGACTCGTCCAGGCTCCTCGAATACAGAATGGTACAACCGCACGAACCCCTGGAAGTCTCGGATCCCTGTCGTTCCCAGATTGGATTCGCCCATGCCACGGCCTTGCCGGCAGGTAGAAATATAATGAAGGCGATCCTGGCTCCGTCCGAAGGGAATGCTCGGGCGTGCAGAGTGAAGTGGATATGGCATTGGTTTAGAAACCCCCTTCATGAACTTGCATCTCCATGGAACCGAGGTGGCAATGGCAGCGAGAACCGAGGATCCGAACCGGAGCTGCCAGGGGTGTAGCAGGAGGGTCGATCGGAGGAGCTTGAATAGGAGCAGTGACGGAAGTAGCTAGTGCCCCTAGCTGTTGTGCCATGGAGTCAACTGCCACCAGAAGTTGATCCTGTCGTGCTCGCAGATCCTGCAGGTCCGCCTGCATGGCTTGGGAGGATGACAGGCTCTTGAATTGACCAGCCTGAGCGCACTGTCACAGCGTGGGGTGTGGACCAACTAGCGGGATAGCAGCTGGCCAACTAGGTACAAAACAATGTCTATAGTCCAGAACGGGTACCCGAGGCAATGTAGACAGTAGTGGAGACACAACTAGACTTTCACAGTAGATGGCTAGTAGATGTAGCGGAAGACACGACTTGACTCTGACTCTAGATGGCACAGTAGATCCAGCTGAAGACACGACTTGACTCTCACTGTAGAAACGATAGCACGGGATACAGGGTACAGGCAGCAGGAACAGGTAACACTGGGAACTGGAAAACATTGGAAGACCATTTGCAAGGCAAACTTAGGTATACAACAATGCTCAGGCAAGGATCAAGTGGGCAGAGCCCTTTTTATTCGTCCAGCAGCCTTTTGGGCTAATTATTGAGTAATGACAGCTGGACGCATACAGGCCTTTTAAGGCCGTGCACGCGCGGGCGTGCACGCCCTGCGGGAAACAGTCACAGAACCCGGAAGCGAGTGCTGACGTCTCCCTGGAGGAAGATGTCGCAGAGAACACAGATGTCCATGGCCGGGACCGTCAGAGGGTAAGTCTGAACAAAGGCCCTCGGCCATAGACGTTACAGCCATTACAATAACGCCTTTGTCAAAGTTGCTCAGATCCTTACGGATGCCCATATTTCCTGCTTACAACATATCTACTTTAGGAACTCACTGTTCTCTTGCTGCCTGTGAACAATTGTAATGAGATGTTCAATATTATTTACTTCACTTCAGTGAATATATAAATCAATGGGGATGATTTCAGAAGTTTTTTGGCACTGATTCCGACGCGGTTTCCACTTCAAAATCAGCACCAAGTGAACTGACCCTTAAGCTTTTTTTTTATTGTGTTTTTACATGCATTTTTGTGTTTTTTTCTCAATAACGTCTTTTTGTACATACGTTTTTCAGGTGATTTTGAGGCTATGGTGAGAAACCGGTTTGGAGGATGGGTGATGTTGTACCAATATTTAAGAAGGGTAAGAAGGTGGAACCGAGTAACTACCGTCCAGTAAGTTTCACATTTGTGGTATGTAAAATATTTGAAGGTATTCTAAGAGATGAACTGCAAAAGTATATAGCAGAGAATAGTCTAATAACTGATAACCAACATGGATTCATGAAAAACAAGTCATGCCTAAAAAAACATGCTCGGTTGCTATGAGGAGGTAAGTGCAATAAAGGATGTTGGTCATGCGGCTTATGTGATATATCTATATTTTGCAAAAACATTTGATACTGTATCACACAGTTCTGAAGCTACAGGGGCAGAAACTGGGGAAGCATTTATGTAATTTGTTAAGGAACGGAAAACAAAGAGCTGTTATAAATGATACTTACTGAAAATGGGATTAAGTCAGTAGTGGGCTACACGATGTTAATGCCTTTTAGACAGGCCAATGATCAGGCAAACGAGTGTACATATGAAAGCTGATTCCCAATCATTGCCCTCTGTAAATTGGGAAACAGTCAGCCGATGAATATGTAAACGCTCCTTCATTAGCTGATCAGCATGTTTATGGAGCCAATAAAATGGTCGTTAGTCAGCAGCGCAGGGAGATGTGCTGCAAACATGATGTAAATATTTTGGGACGAACTAACAAAGTAACAACCGCTTGTCCTCGTACATAACCAATCATTGCTCCTTGTGAAAGGAGCAAATGAGCGCAGATCGACGAGCATATTGAGCTGTGTAAAACTATCCTTAGGCATAATTCTTTATAATATATTAATGACATTGTGGATTGGATTGAATAACGGCTTTAAACACAATTTTTTTGTTTTAAATATTCAGAGCAAATGACTACGCTTGTAGACATTAATATAATTTCTTATAGACTTCCAGAAAATATCTGGAGCCCACCCCCACAAAAAAAAACAAACATGAAATACAGGTGAAATGCTGTGAATAAAACTGGCCTAAAACTGATGTCAATTTGTCATCAATTATTTTCTAATCAGTTTAGAACAGTTGCACCAGGAAAACACTGCACCTTTTATTACATTTAGGCTGGGTTCACACGAGCACATTAACGTCCCTAATGGATGGACGTATTTCGGCCGGAAGTCCCGGACCGAACTCAGTGCAGGGAGCCGGGCTCCTAGCATCATAGTTATGTACGATGCTAGGAGTCCCTGCCTCTCTGCAGGACAACTGTCCCATACTGTAATCATGTTTTCAGTACGGGACAGTAGTTCCACGGAGAGGCAGGGACTCCTAGCGTCGTACATAACTACGATGCTAGGAGCCCGGCTCCCTGCACTGAGTTCGGTCCGGGACTTCCAGCCGAAATACGTCCGTCCATTACGGACGTTAATGTGCTCGTGTGAACCCAGCCTTAGGCTGGATTCACACGAACGTGTATTGCGTCCGTGCGGGCCGCGTGGTTTTCACGCGCCACGCACAGACCAATACAAGTCTATGGGGCAGTACAGACAGTCCGTGCTTTTTGCGCAGCGTTTGTCCGCTGCGCAAAAAGCACGACACGGTCAATATCTCCGCGTATTTTGCGCATCACGCACCCATTGAAGTCAATGGGTGCGTAAAAACCATGCAGGTCGCACGGAAGCACTTCCGTGCGAACTGCCTGTTTCGCGCACCAGCTGTCAAAAGGATGAATGTAAACAGAAAAGCACCACGTGCTTTTCTGTTTACAAACATCCGAATGGCGTGCCATAATGATGGCGGCTGCGCGAAAAGCACGCAGCCGCGCATTATATGATGCTGCCTCACGGAGCAGGTAAGTGGCTTTTGCGCAGGCAAAACGCTGCGTGTTTTGCGTGCACAAAAACGCCACGCACGTCTGAATCAGCCCTTAATGTGATAAACATTTGTTTCTAGCATTTCATATAGCATTTTCATGGGCACTATAACCAGTCTGCGGCGGACTCTACTGGCCAAGGTTGGAATTGTTCAGCTGACTTCTTTCTAAGGATATGTTCACACGCTTAGCAAAAATGTCTGAAAATACGGAGCTGTTTTCCAGGGAAAACAGCTCCTGATTTTCAGAATGTTTTTTTATCAACCCGCGTTTTTCGCTGCGTTTTTTACAGCCATTTTTGGAGCTGTTTTTCTATGGAATCAATGAAAAACGGCTCCAAAAACGTCCCAAGAAGTGACATGCACTTCTTTATCGCGGACGTCTTTTTTCGTGCCATTATTGGAAAACGAGGTGTAAAAAAACGCTCTGCCGGAACAGAACGCCATATTTCCCATTGAAATCAATTGGCAGATGTTTCTAGGTGTTCTGCTTTTGATTTTCCAGCCGTTTTTCTGGACATTTGAACATACCCTAAGGCATACCTGTAGTGCTTTCTCTGCTGGCTGCCCTTGGAGAGGGCACGGGGATTGTTTATTAGCTGTATCTGTCTTGGGTGTAACCATAGCAGCCGCTATGGACTCTTAGACTAAAGTGGAATGTTGTTCCTTGTTATGGAGAAAATCCATTCCCTGAATAAAATTAACTCCAACTATATATTATTCACTGGAGTCTGTAGTGTGGATCCCATTTATGGATCACTGCTCAGAGACATACGCAGCATTTTGTCATGGGGAAGTTTCACAGGTATGGTTATGCATATGTGGAGCGCACACATACAAACATGCAGTTGATAGAGGCATTCGGTGCCATCATAATAAAGTGAATACAGAATGGCACCATACAATACACTTAAAGGAACAGTGTCACGAAAATTTAATTTTTTACATCAGTTTGATTTTAGTGTTTTATTAAAAACTTTTATATTTATTTGTGTGTTTGTGTTTTAAATTTTTGAACTTTTTCTTCCCTATGGGGGCTGCCATTTTTTTTTTCATCTCTGTATGTGTCGATTAACGACACATACAGACATGGAATACGGCACATACAGTCCCATAGTGAATGCGAACGGGGCCCGTTCAATCCACTATGCTGTACGCCGTCTGTGTGGGAACGGCGCATGAACTGTGCGACGTCCGGCGCCATTTTATTGTGGACCGGAAGTCGCGGCCGGACAGTAAGATTACTACTTCCGGTCGCGGCTTCCGGACTTGTGCACTTGGAGCGGAGGTAGCAGACGGAGCGGACGGACCGGAGGGAGCGGCGGCGGCAGGAGCAGGTAAGTTTGGTCTGTGTATGTACGTGTTTTACTGTGTTTACTACTGTATGTTAACCTACTACACTGTGTGTTAGCTGAAAAAATGGCGACACACAGTGTAGGAGGTTTGACCGTTCAATCCCCTCATTTCTCCCGGCACTAGCCAGGATAAAGGAGGGGGGATTCTGAGAGCTCACTAGAGCGAGTGAGTTTTCTCAAATTTTGCAGCATAAAGAAATGTGGTTGCTTTACCACATGCAATGCTGCAATTTTGGGAATTGCTCCATCTAGTGACCAGCGCTGGGAAATGTTATAAATTAGAATCTAATTTATAATATTTCCTGACTCGTGAAAAAATTAAAAAAATTAGAACAATGTTTAATCACCTATACACTAACTGTTTAACAAAAAAATATATATATATTTTCCAGCGACACATTACCTTTAATATGGTTTTGAATACTTTGAGGGGTGAATTTTTTTAAATGGGGTGATTCATGGAGAGTTTCTAATATATAAGGCCCTCAAAGCCAGAAATGATCTGGGCCATGAAAAAATAGGTTTTGGAAATTTCTTGAAAATGTGAGAAATTGTTGCTAAAGTTCTAAGCCTTGTAACGAAAATAAAAGGACGTTCAAAAAAACGATGCAAACATAAAGTAGACATATGGGAAATATTAACTAGTAACTATTGTGTGTGGTATTAATATCTGTTTTGCAAGCAGATACATTAAAATTTAGAAAAATGCTATTTTTTGCACATTTTCTCTCAATTTTGGTGTTTTTCACAAATAAATACTGAATTTATCGACCAAATTTTTTCACAGATGCAAAGTACAATATGTCACGAGAAAACAATCTCAGAATCGCTTGGATAGGTAAAAGCATTCCAAAGCTATTACCAAATAAACTAACACATGTCTGATTTTAAAAAATCGCCTGCGTCCACAAGGACAAAACAGGCTGTGTCCTGAAGGGGTTAAACTTCATATATTACATAACATAATGTCAATAATCATGTGAAGTTACTTATGTCATGAATATAAATGTAAAATCATAGAAAGAGCTTCATTGAAAGCAATATGCAATATTGATAGCTATGAGTCGTACAAACAGATCAATTTGTCACAATATGCATAAAATATATACAACATATGCAAAATGGTACATATAATACAGAGGAAGACACCAAGAACGGGACAAAAATAGTACGCAATATATATCAAGTAGTATTCTGTGTGGAATAATTATCAAGCCGCAATTGATCTCTATGTGAAAAGTAATATCTATGGGTGATTTGTTGAGGAAAACCGATAAAGAATCCCGAGACACATGGAACATATGAAACATTTGAAACAAATGGAGCAGCCTAAGTTAATATGCATAAGTAATGTGTTGTAAAATTATGTGGTCTAAAATATAAAGGTACATATGGAAATGTAATGGTCTATATGGTCTATTCAGTAATGCCTCATGCACAAGACTGTTGCGCCACTCGGGCCGTTTTTGACGGCATCCGAGTGGCACCCGATAGTCTTCATGGACCCATTCACTTTAGCGGGTAAATCGGGTCCGTGACGGCACATATGGTCGTGTGAATGAGGCGTAAGGATTCTATCCATCAGTTTGGGTGGCTGACCAAGTTAAATCCATTGAATTATGCAGATTGCACAAAGTTATGCGTATATAAAGTGTTAAAGATCATAGTTATACACATACAGTGCATATTCAGCACATATTGAATAGGACATACATGATGTGTCTACTACATGTAATATGCTGGATCTTGTGAAATGGTGCTTAAAGAATAGCGGCTGGCCGCCTAAGGAGGCGCTGCCTGCATGCTGGATCCTGCAAGATGGAATACCTAGTGCTGTCTGAACATTGACAAACTGTGTTTGTTAGTGATACTCTATTATTCTGGCAGCGATTCTCTCTTCTGCTCCTCACACTGAAACAATTTGTGAGGCAGAAGATTCGCTGCCAGACCTTTTCATAACAAACACAGATGTGATCGCTGTGATAGGTTCTCACAACAATCATATGATCAGGTACCACATAGATTGGTCTTTGAACCTCTGCTCAGTGCCCAGGGCTATTGGCAACAGGCGGGGTACAGGGCTGCATGCACGCGATCGCGTGCGCACTATATTTTCAATGGAAATTCAGGTGATCGCTGTGATTGGTTCTCACAGCGATCACATGATCAGGGACCACACAGATTGGTCCTTGATCTTATGCACAGTGGCTTAGCACTGTTGCCGATCGTGCATGCACACTCTCTGAAGCACCGCCATAATTAGTCTATACGGCGGACTTCAGAAACCTCACCGCTGGCCGTAAAAACAAACGTTGGGAACCGGTTAACAAAAGATTCTCCCAGATTTACTCTCCCTACGATATATGCTGTATTCAGATTATTAGTACCCAGATGCATAACTTTAAATTTATCCACATTAAACCTCATTTGTCTACCGCAGGGCGCATGCACGGCCTTAAAGGGCCAGTATGCGCAAAGTTGCAGAATACTGCAATTAGCCCAGAATGCTTCGGGACAATAAGAGGGGCTCTGCCCTCTCGATCCTTGCCTGAACGTTGTTGTGTTATCTTAAGTTTGTCTTTGCAAATGGTCTCCTAGTGTTTTCCAGTTCCCAGTGTTACCCGTTCCTGCTGCCTGTTCCCTGTATCCCGTGCTACCGTGCCTTCAAGAGTTGGAGTCGTGTTGTGCCCTCCGCTGCATCTATAGTGTCGCACCCCACCGGATGTCTGTCTACTGTCGGAGCCTCATCTTAGCCTGAAACCACCACTGCTGTCTACATTGCCTCAGGTACCCTTTCTGAACTTTAGACATTGCATTGTACCTGTTTGGTCAGCTGCTATTCCACTACGCCGTACGTTCCAGTGTGTCCACACCCCGCGCCGTGACAGTACGCTCAGACCATACACCCCGCTGGTCAATTCAAGAGCCTGTCACCCTCCCAAACCATGCAGGCAGACCTGCAGGACCTGCGAACACAACAGGATCAACTTCTTGTGGCAGTAGACTCCATGGCACTACAGCTAGGGGCGCGAAGCTGCTTCCTTCTCAGCTCCTGTTCCAGCTTCTCCGACTGATCCTCCTGCTACACCTCCTAGCATCACCGGTTCTGAGCCTCGGTTCTCGCTGCCACTACCACCTAGTTTCTACAGAAACGCAAGTGTGTGCAGGGGATTTGTCAGCCAGTGTCATATCCACTTCACCCTGCATGCCAGAGCATTTCCCTCAGACGGCGCCAGGATCGCCTTCATTATTTCTCTACTTGCTGTCAAGGCCCCGGCGTGGGCGAACCCAATCTGGGAACTTCAGGGACCCGATACTTCCAGGGGTTTGTGCGGTTATTCCGCATTGTGTTCGAGGAGCGTGGACAAGTCTCGTCGGCAGCTACATCTATACTGAACCTTCGCCAGGAGGACACCACCGTGGGCGAGTACGCCATCCAGTTCCGGACCATGGCAGGAGAGCTGTCCCGGAACTATGAGGCGTTAGTAGCTTCCTTCTGGCATGGTCTGTCTTCCAAGTTCAAAGATGAACTAGGACGACCTAATTTTACTTGCCACCTGGGTGGACATGAGGCTCAGAGAAAGATCCCAAGAGGTTCATCAAGAGAGAAGGCTTCCTAGGTTGACTCACAACTTCCAGCAATCTCTCTTGTCCTCATCTGCTGCTTCACCCAAGGTTCCGATGCAAGTAGATCGGCTTAGACTATCTGTCCAGGAAAAACAGCGCAGGCACACTTCTGGACTCTGTCTATATTGCAGCCTCGCTGGCCATTTCGTGCGTCTGTGTCCCCAGATGCCAAAAAACTCCCACACCACTCTCCTCCAAGCTGTTCATCAGGCCCCATCTGGTCTCTGCTTATCTGGACTCTGGCTCTGCAGCCAATTTTATACGCAAAGACCTTGTGGATCTTCTTCACTTGCCCACTACCCTTCTGGAGAAGCCGTTGATCGTTGCCTCAGTAGATGGATTGCCGATGCCCGACCCAATATTGTCTGTAACCAAACCACTGAGGCTTCAAGTGCGTGCCCTTCATTCTGAGCTCATCACCCTGTTTGTCCTATCCAAGGCCGTCAACCCTGTGCTGCTGGGTTTGCCTTGGCTCCGCCTACAAGCCCCAGTCCTGGATTGGAACTCCGGAGAGGTTCTTCAGTGGGTTCCCAAGTGCCTCAACCGCTGTCTGGGGCATATTCATCCACTTCAGCTTCCTCCGCATCAGTCATTGGCAGGGTTGCCCTCTTGCTATTCTCAGTTCTCGGATGTCTTAGACAAGAAGGAGGCAGAGACGTTGCCACCACATCGAGCATATGATTGTCCTATTGACTTAGTTCCTGATTCATCCCCTCCTCGCGTTAGAGTATACTCTCTCTCTCTTTACCTGAAACCCATTCAATGTCTGCCTATATTTAGGAGAATCTATAGAGGGGCTTCATTCGCAAATCCTTATCCCCGGCCAGGGCCGGGTTTTTCTTTGTGAAAAAGAAAGACAGATCCCTCCGACCCGGCATTGACTACCGGGGCCTCAACCAGATCACGGTAAACAACAGATACCCATTACATTTTCCGTGATCTCCTCTATGTCTGTGTTGTGGTGTATGTCGATGACATTTCGATTTTTTCCCCAGATTCAGTAACTCGTCAGAGACATGTTCGCCAAGTTTTGCTTCGAATCACCTATATGCCAAGCTGGAGAAGTGAATGTTCGAGAGAAAGTCTCTACCCTTCCTGGGCTATATCATCTCTGATCAGGCATCAAAATGGATCCTGAGAAGGTAAAGGCTGTCTTGGAATGGCCACGCCCTCAAGGCTTAAAAGGAATGTGTCACGAATTAAATCTTTTTTAAATAAGTTACTAATTTCTATTATATTGTTTACGTTTTTTGCTGTATTTTTTTTTCTTCTACATGGTGGAAAGTATTATTTAATAATAATGTGACATGTTTTCCTTTGTTGGACACCAGAGGGAGCACTTCCCAGAATTACAGCAAGGTGAATAAGGCAAAGCAACTTGACTCACAGCTGCCGTAAATGTGGGAGGGAATCTCACCCCCCTCCTACAAGCCAGGAAAAGGTGTCTTCAAATTGCTATGCAGTGTCCGGCTGCCATTTTGGGTGTGATTGTACAAATGGCAGCTGGCAGAAGCTATAGGACACACCAAAAGGCTAAGGGTATGTTCAGACGCTTACTAAACAAAGGAAAAACAGCTCCTGATTTTCAGCCATTTTTTAATCAAACTCACATTTTTGGCGGCATTTTTAACGGCCTTTTTGGAGCTGTTTTTCTATAGAGTGAATGAAAAACGGCTCCAAAAACATCCGAAGAAGTGATATGCACTTCTTTTTGGCGGGCGTCTTTTTAAGTGCCATTTTTGTAAAATGGCCGCGTAAAAAATGCCCCGTAAGAACAGAACGCAGTATTTCCCTTTGAAACCAATGGGCAGATGTTGTAGGCGATCTGCTTCCGATTTTTCAGCTGTTTTTCGGGACGTTTACGGCACAAAAAATGGCTGAAAACACTGCGTGTGAACATACTCTTAGAATGATGAAAGTGAAGTGAATGACTTTTCAGTTGACAGGTTCACATGTCGTGTATTTTACATGTTTTTTTTGCACATTTTACGTGCCAAAAACGCATAAAAAAACGCTTGATTTTGCATGTTTGGGGGGATGTGTGTGTGTGTGAGGGGGTGCTCATCGCTGATTCTTCAAAACAGCTGATAAGCGGCTATGAAGGATCAGCGGCGCCTGTGCATACTCTGCTGCACAAAAATAGGACACAGCTCTGCTGCGCACACTACACACACAGATCTGCTGTGCGAGTGCACACACACAGCTCTGCTACACACAGACACACCCACCACTGCTACACACACAGCCCTGCTACACACACACACACACTCAGCACTGCTACATACAGATACACACTCAGCTCTGATGCACACACACACACACACACACACACACTCAGCACTTCTACCTTAAGACACACACACAGTTACAGCAGATGTGGGGGGGGGCGCCGCCTGTGCCGCCAGGGGGGTCACGAGAGCGGGGGTCTGTGAGAGAGAGAGGGACAGACAGAGACACAAACACCTTACCTGCAGTGCTGCCGGTTTTCATAATGGCGCCTGCTATCTCCCTACAAACCAGCTTCTCTGCTGTGTGGCTCTGAACTGCGGCTGCGCAGTACAGAGCCAGATAGCAGATTCAATGAACGGCTCACGTTCATTGTATCCTATGCATTGTGCTGCCGTATTGCAGCTGTGTATGTGTCGTTAAGGCCTCATTTACACGAGCGTGTGCGTTTTGCGCGCGCAAAAAACGCTGCGTTTTGCGCGCGCAAAAGGCACTTGGCAGCTCCGTGTGTCATCCGTGTATGATGCGCGGCTGCGTGATTTTCGCGCAGCCGCCATCATAGAGATGAGGCTAGTCGACGCCCGTCACTGTCCAAGGTGCTGAAAGAGCTAACTCTTTCAGCACCCTCGACAGTGAATGCCGAACACAATATACACCAACCTGTGAATAAAAAAAGACTTTCATACTTACCAAGAACTTCCTGCTTCCCCCAGTCCGGGCTCCCGGCCGTTGCCTTGGTGACGCGTCCCTCTCTTGTCATCCGGCCCCACCTCCCAGGATGACGCCGCAGTCCATGAGACCGCTGCAGCCTGTGATTGGCTGCAGCCTGTGCTTGGCCTGTGATTGGCTGCAGCTGTCACTTTGACTGAACTGTCATCCCGGGAGGTCGGACCGGAGTTATCGGTAAGTCAGAACGTCTTTTTTTTTTTACAGGTTCATGGATTTTCGGAGCGGAAGTCACTGTCCATGGTGATTAACCAGTTTAACGCTTTCAGCACCGTGGACAGTGACTGTCTCCTGACGTCGCGTACCCGAACATTTTTTACCGGTTTCGGTCAAAACGAGTTTGGCCGAACCCGGTGAAGTTCGGTGCGCTCATCTCGAATTTGACACTCCGTTTGGATGTTTGTAAACAGAAAAGCACGTGGTGCTTTTCTGTTTACATTCAGGAGTTTGACAGCTCTTGCGCGAATCACGCAGTTCGCACGGAAGTGCTTCCGTGCGGCATGCGTGGTTTTCACGCACCCATTGACTTCAATGGGTGCGTGAGTGCGCGAAAAACGCACGATTATAGAACATGTCGTGAGTTTTTTTCTGCGCACACGCGCTGAGCGCAATTCACGCATCGTCTAAACTGCCCCATTGACTAATATAGGTGCGTACGACATGCGTGCAAAGCACGCGCGTCGCACGCGCGTATAATACGCTCGTGTAAATGAGGCCTAAGAGACACATACACAGATGAAATAAAACATGGCAGCCCCCCAGTAAAGTAAGAAAGTGTTAATAAAAAAAATTTGTGTGTGAAAAATTTAATAAAGTCAATATAATATTTTATTAAATAAAAACACATAAATTAATAAAAAAAAAAAAAAATCCTGACACTATCCCTTTAAGGGCCATACAGCGCTTCCAGGGATTCGCCAACTTCTACCGGCTGTTCATTCCCAACTTCTCACTGACAGCGCCCATCTCCACCCTCCCCAAAAAGGGCATGAATGCCAAGGTGTGGACTCCAGAAGCAGAGGCCGCGTTCAAGAGCTTAAAGAAGGCCTTCACGTCAGCCTCAATCCTTCATCATCCTGATGTGTCCCGACAGTTTTTGTTGGAAGTGGACGCCTCCTCTGTTGGTGCTGGCGCACTTCTGTTCCAGAGTGGTTCCAAAGGCAAGACTGTGGTATGTGGCTACTGCTCTAAGCTTTTTTCTCCCGCAGAGCGCAACTACTCGATTGCGGATCGGGAGTTACTGGCCATCAAGCTGGTTCTGCAGGAGTGGAGACACCTACTAGAAGGCGCAGCTCATCCTATCCTGGTATTCACGGACCACAAGAACCTCACCCATCTCCAGACGGCCCAACGGCTAAACCCTCGCCAGGCCAGGTGGTCACTGTTCTTCGCTCGGTTCCAGTTTGAGCTCCACTACCTCCCTGCTGACAAGAATGTGAGGGCCGATGCCTTGTCTAGGTCATTCGAGACAGAGGACACTGTGGAGTCCCCACAGAATATCATTGACCCTTCCTGTATCATCTCTGTCAACGCTCTGCAAGTTAGAGACATTCCTCTGGGAAAGACCTTTGTATGTCTGGCAGACAGAGGAAGAATCCTCCGCTGGGGACACAGTTCCAAGCCGGCAGGTCACGCGGGTGCCCGTAAGACCTGAGACCTAATTCCCTGTCAGTTCTGGTGGCCCACGCTGCCCAAAGACGTCACGGATTTTGTCTCCTCCTGTACGGTGTGCGCAGCAAATCAAGTTGCCCACTCCAGACCAGCTGGTCTGCTCCAGCCACTGCTTGTGCCTGATGCCCCCTGCAATGGACTTTGTCACAGATCTGCCTCTCTCTGCTGGATGCAGTATGGTCTGGGTGGTGGTGGATCAATTTTCCAAGATGGCTCATTTTGTTCCACTGACTGGTCTGCCTTCTGCTTCCTGACTGGCCAGTCTCTTCGTCCAACACATCTTCCGACTGCACGGCTTGCCTCTGCATATTGTCTCGGATTGAGGGATCCAGTTCACCTCTAAGTTCTGGAGAGCCCTCTGCGGTCTCCTCGGTGTAAAGTTAGACTTCTCCTCGCTCCTACCATCCCCAGTCCAATGGTCAAGTCGAGAGGGTTAATCAGATTATGGAGTACTATCTGCGGCACTTTATCTCCAGGCAGCATGATGACTGGGTGCAGCTGCTTCCTTTGGCTGAGTTCTCTTATAACAACCATACTAGTGAGTCCACCACCTCCAGCCCGTTCTTCATTGTCTACGGCCAACGTCCACGAATACCTCTTCCTGTTTCCACTATGACCCAGGTGCCTGCAGCTGACTCTACCTTCAGGGACTTTCTGAAGATTTGGCAGCAGACCCGATCTTCTATTCTGCTGGCGGTCGACCGCATGAAGAAAAAGGCAGACACTAGAAGACGAGAACCTCCCGAGTTACTTCCAGGTACTAAGGTCTGGCTGTCTTCCAAGAATATCCGGCTGAAGGTACCATCTTGCAAGTTTGCCCCAGGTTCCTCGGACCCTTCGAGATTCTGCTGCAGATAAATCCTGTCTCTTACAAGCTTCGGCTGCCTCCCACCCTCAAGATCCCACACTCCTGGACCGCTACTCCAGAACTCCTAGTTCCGCAGTGGCTCCTGGTGGCTCGTCAGGGACATTCAAGGTGAGGGAGATCCTGGCCACCAAGAGAGTAGGTGCAAGGACGTTTTATTTGGTGGATTGGAGGGGATTTGATCCAGAGGAGAGGTCTTGGGAGCCAGAGGAGAACATCAATGCTCCTGTCCTCGTGAAGAGGTTTCTCTCCCGCTATGGCCCAAAGAAGAGGGCGGATACTGTAACGTCTATGGCCGCGGACCATTGTCCTGACTTACCCTCTGATGGCCGCGGCTATGGACGAGTGAGTTCCCGGCGGCATCTCCCTCCTGAGAGACGCCGGCATTCACTTCCAGGTCCGGAAACTGTCTCCCGCAGGGCGCGCTGCACGGCCTTAAAGGGCTAGTACGCGCACAGTTGCAGAATACTGCAATTAGCCCAGAATGCTTCGGAACTATAAAAGGGGCTCTGCCCTCTCGATCCTTGCCTGAGCGTTGTTGTGTTATCTTAAGTTTGTCTTTGCAAATGGTCTCCTAGTGTTTTCCAGTTCCCAGTGTTACCCGTTCCTGCTGCCTGTTCCCTGTATCCCATGTTACCATGCCTCTGTGCCTTCAAGAGTTGGAGTCGTGTTGTGCCCTCCGCTGCATCTATTGTGTCGCACCCTGCCGGGTGTCTGTCTACTGTCGGAGCCTCATCTTAGCCTGAATCTACCGCTACTGAATACATTGCCTCCGGTACCCTTTCTGAACTATAGACATTGCATTGTACCTGTTTGGCCGGCTGCTATCCCGCTACGTGGTACGGCCCAGTGGGTCCACACCCTGCGCCGTGACACCTTGTCACTACCAGTCACGAGAGAATCTTGAATATTATGAACAGGGGGATAGAAATAACTGAACTAAGTACTTTAAGTACTCTTGGGTGTAACCCATCTGGTCCTGGAGCATTGTTCACATTTATTTTATTTAACCCCTTTGGGACAAAGCCATTTTTTTATTTTTCATTTTAGTTATTCACTCCCCGCATTCCAAGGGCCATAACTTTTTTATTTTTCCATCAATAGACTGGTATGAGGGCTTATTTATTGCGGGAGGAGTTGTAGTTTCTTTTGGTACCATTTAAATTTCCATATAATGTACTGGGAAAGCGAAAAAAAATTCTTTGCGGGCTGAAGTTGGAAAAAACTGTGATTCCTCAATGTTTTTTTGGGTTTCGTTTTTATGACTTTCACCGTGCAGTAAAAACTACAACTTTTCTTTAGTCTGTGGCTCAATACGATTACAGTGATAACAAATTAATATAGTTTGTTTTATATTTTACTACTTTTATTAATAATAAACATGTTTTGTGTCGCCACATTCCGAGAGCCATAACTTTTTTATTTTTTTCACCGATTGAGTAGTGTGCCATTTTCTTAGTATGTAGAACTTTTTGCTAACTTTTTATAATATTTTTTTTGAGGGATAAGTTGACCAAAAAACAGCGATTTTGGCATTTTTACGGCATTCACCATGCGCATTAAATAATGCTATATTGTAATAGTTCAGACTTTTATGGATGCAGTGATACCAATTTTGTTAACTTTTTTTATTTTTTACATTACTTTAGGGGGAAAAAATTTGAAAAGTGATTTATTTTTTTTATTTTTAATATATTTTTATTTCTTTTCACTTTTTTTACACACTTTATTAGCCCCCCTAGGGGACCTGAACCAATGATCGTTAGATCGCTGGTACAATACTCTGCTATACGTAATTTTTACAGGCTTCTGTTAAGCCCTGCCACAGGCAGAGTGAAGGCAGCCCTGGGGGCCTAAATTAGGTCCATGGGCTGCCATAACAACCGTCATCACCCCCCGAATTCACCGCAGGGGGGGCGATGAGCTGTCGGAGGGGGCCGCCCCCCTCTTTTCAACGCCTCAGATGCTGCGGTCGCGATTGAACGCAGCATTTGAGGGGTTAAACAGCCAGGAACAGAGCGATAGCTTCTCCCGGCTGTTAGTCCCGGGTGTCCGCTGTAAAATACAGCAGACACCCACAGCATATGGAGCACACTCAGCGCGTGAACGCACTCCAAACATCACCCCGCGCACCCCGACGTAATAGCATTGCATGTTTGCGGATGAATTGGGGACGCAAATAAACGTTCGTGTGAATGAGGCCTAAGTTATGAAGTTAGATGTGATGACTAACAGCTTTGAATTTTTTCCATAAACATGTTTTTTCTGTGCAAAAGTGCTAAAAAGTTAAATAAACTATACATATTTGGTATCTTCACAATTGTATGGCCCTATAGAATAAAGATATGTTATTTTTAACGCATGGTAAAACGTGGAAAAAAAAACCCTGGATAGATGATCTGGCAGACACTCGGCGTAGCAGACACGAGGAGTAGCAGACACTTGGCACAGATGACAATTGGCACAGATGACAGCTGTCGTGGCAGATGACGCTTGGCAGATGACGCTTGGCGTGGCAGAGGGGATGAACTCGACTCCAACACAATTACTGGATACGGGATATAGGATACGGGAATACAGGATACAACTAAGGGACCATTTGCAATAACGAACATGGCTAGGCACAACAACGCTCAGGCAAGGAGGAAGGGTCCTTTTTATACAGGGGATGAGTAGGGATTGGATATGGAGCTTATTTCTTGTGCGCGTGCTGGCCCTTTATGACCCTATGCACAGCAGCCGAGGACAGTCTTGTGTGCCGGCGTCTCAGAGGAGGGAGACGCCGGCAAGAGCTCAGAGGCCTGCGATCGCGGCCGTTGACGGGTAAGTAATGCTGACGGGCCGTGGCCATTAAAGTACTACTTATGAGATGAATCTCTTGATGAGAGCTGGAGTATCCACATTCTCTTCAGGCTCCCATGACCTCTCCTCAGGACCAAACCCTTTCCAGTCCACCAGATAGAAGGTCCTCCCTACTACCCTCTTGTAATCCGTGATCTCTTTTAATTCAAAGATGTCAGAAGAACCGCATGGAACAACTGTATAACCAAGAGATTTTCTGAATCGATTCAGGACCACAGGCTTTAGGAGGGAGACATAAAATGAGTTGGGGATTTTGAGGGTAGGAGGTAGCCAAAGCTTATAGGATACAGGGTTTATCTGTTGCAAAACCTTAAAGGGACCGAGGAATCTGTAAGCGAATTTGTGGAAAGGGATCTTCAGGCGATGTTTCTGGAGGACAATCAGACCTTGACTCAATGAGAAAACTGAGAAATGTTTCTTCTCCTATCTGCATATCCCTTCATGCGATCCACCTACTGAAGGATCACAGACTTAGTTTGCTGCCAGATATGAAGAAAACCTCCGAAGGAATAATTGGCTGCAGGCACTTAAGACGTAGATGGAACAGGAAGAGGAATACGTGGATGTTGACTGTACACTTTGAAGAATGGAGAAGACGCAGTAGATTCACTAGTATGACTGTTGTAGGACAATTCGGCCCATGGCAGAAGCTGTACCCAATTGTCCTGTTGAACTGAACTGAAATGACGAAGATTATTCCCAAGTACCTGGTTGATCCTTTCAACTTGGCCATTAGACTGCGGGTGATAAGCGGAAGAAAAGTCAAATGTCACATCCAAGAGTCTACATAGGGCTCTCCAGAATTTAGACGTGAATTGTACACCCTGATCTGACACAATATGGAGGGGGAGACCGTGCAAATGAAAGATGTACTGGATGAACAAACTTGCCAGACAAGGAGCAGAGGGTAGACCGGTTAAAGGAACGAAATGTGCCATCTTGGAGAAGCAGTTCACTACGACCCAGACCGTAGTACATCCAGAAGAAGAGGGGAGGTCAGTAATAAAATCCATGGCTATGTGTTGCAAGGGAGCATCAGGAACTGGCAGAGGTAGAAGCAGGCCAGCAGTTTTAGAATGAGTAACCTTGTTTTGGGCACAGTTCACACAGCATGAAACATCGTCCAAGACATCTTTCGGTAGCGTGGGCGACCAGTAGTGACGAGCAATAAAGTACTGAGTTTTACGAACTTGGAATTATGTCTCCAGCAAAGAATTCTTCTCCTGTTGATTTGCAGAAGATTAAGAGCAATAATCCTAGAAGGATCAATAACACGTTAAGGACTTTCTTCAGAGTCATTAGTCTCAAACAACCGAGACAGAGCATTGGCTTTAGGCCTCATTTACACGAGCGTATTATACGCGCGTGCGACGCGCGTGCTTTTCACGCGTGCCGTACGCACCTATAATAGTCTATGGGGCTGTTTAGACGATGCGTGAATTTTGCGCAGCGTGAGTGCGTTGCGTAAAACTCACGACATGTTCTATAATCTTGCGTTTTTCACGCAACACGCACCCATTGACTTCAATGGGTGCGTGAAAACAACGCATGCCACACGGACGGTCCTGCGTTGCATGCGCGAAAAACACGCAAGAGCTGTTATGTCCATTCTAATTAGTCTATAAAGCTACACAAAGCTTCTCCAAACCAGGAAGTGCCTGCCTTTCAAGTGCGAGGGGGCAAGACTAGCCAGTGCCAGGAGAGTTGTCTGGGGATATTTTGGAGTATTTCACAGCCACATACTACAGCCATGCCGCGCGGGATGGATGTGGAGCGCCTCATTCTTTTTATCCAGGAGCATCCAGCAATATGGGATAACAGATGTGAGGAGTATCACAACAGGACGGTGAAGGAGGACGCATGGGAGTTGGTGGCCAAAAACCTCTTTGGGCAAGAGTGGGAGACAGGCCGAACCCGTGACCGCACTCGGTTGGGTGAGTACCTTGCATTTTCTGTCAATGGCTGTCATGCCTATAGAAAACATGGGCCCTGTATGTGTATTGCGCACATGAGCACGAGAAACTTTGGTGGAGCAGGTGCTTCGCACGTCCCACCGCATTGCCATTGCAGGGCCCTTCATTTTGTAGTGAGAGGTGATAGTTCTGATGGCGTGTTTTGTTTTTGTTACATACACCAGTCCAAGATATCAAGACACGGTGGCGGAGCTGCCGTGATCAATTCAGGCGAGAGATGGGTGACAAGGGACGCAGCGGAGATGGGGCATCTCGCAAACGGCCCTACATGTATACGAAACAGCTGATGTTCCTGAAGGACATCATGGATATGCGCACGTAAGCATTTATGTCGTTGCATGAGTGTACTGTGTGTTTGTCCAGGTCCTGTCTGTCAACGTGTTGTTGTGGGCATTGTTAGATTTTGTACTCATAATTTTTTGCCTCCTTGTAGAACCACCGACAATTTGGAGGATACAGCAGAGGAGACTGACGTGGGGGAGTCTGTGGCCGAAGCCCCTGCTCCCAATATCCTGCCACCCAGCCCCGAGCCGACACCCCAGGAGCCCGCACCAGGCCAGTCAGAACGGCCGGTTGGCTCTCCAGCCCAGGAGCGGCCCGTGCGAGCCCGCAGTCGGCGTCTTCGTGCCCCACAGCCCTCCACATCTGCCCAGGTGGATACGCGGGTACTCGAGTATTTGAGGCGAGCCGCAGAGGAGGATGGCAATGATGCCTTTGGCCGCAGCATTGTGCCCCTCCTACGCCTGGTGCCGATGGACCTTATGGGCCGTCTGCAGGCGTCGATCGTCACATTGATCGACGCTTGCAGACCGCCACACAATCCCCATCCGTGTTTCACGGCAATCGAGCAGTGGCGAAATACTTACATGCCGCCACCCACGGCCCAGGTGCCTGGCCAATTTCACCCTGTTCCCCATATGGCCCGTCCGCATCCATACATGCGCCCTATGGCTCCCCACTTTGCGGGGCCCACATTCCAGCCACCACATCAGCACCACTATGCTGGCCAGGAACAACCTACCCAGCTCCAGGTCCAGCATAGTGGTGCTGAAATGCAGGCATATGCCTCCCCAGCCCAACTATACCAACACCTCTGAGTGTGTTGGTGCCAATATTTCTGGACGGCACTGTTGTGTGTGGTGCAGGCCTGGCCACGTATATTGTGTGATCCTGTTTTTCGTTTGGATTTCGTTACACCATGTTGGTGTGTTATTTTTTTAGCCAAAAATTTGGGATTGGTCCGAATCCCTTAATAAAAAAAAAAAAAATCATGGTTTTGTTTCGTTTTATTATTCTTTTCGACCACCCAACAGAAGGTTTGGCACACATTTCCTTAGCCTACACTCTCACACACTTCTGGCCTTTTGGACCAATGCATGGACATGTGATATGAGGTTTTAGTTAATCTCTCGTGGTTTGACATGGCTTGTAAGGGATTCCAAAGTTTAGGTCCTGCCATGGGCCCTGAAGCAAAATAAGTACACTTGCAATTGGAGTTCCCTAACTGCAGTCCGCACAACAGGATATATGGGCAAAGTAAGTCGCCAACTGTGTAAAGTCCTGCTCAAACCCCGAGAGATATAAGCTCGCAACCCGCGTCAAGGGTCCTCATGTTTTGCGAGTCCCTACCCCAACCCCAACACACAAAAGAAACAAAACAAAAAATGCCCACATCTCAGGTCGGTAGTGAAGCGTCAAAAGAACATTCACCCCTTCACAGGTCATCAGCCCCCCACGGTGCTGGTCCAGATGGGCACTCAAAATATGCCGCCAAAGTATCACGAACTCGAAGGCCGGAGGAGACAGATCGCCCTAGAGGAATCACCGGGACATTGTCAGTGGTGTCTGCGTGTGTTATGATATAGTCAGCATCAAAGTTTGCATCATTAATGCGGCAGAAGTTATGCAGAACTACACCCGCTTGGATAACACGTGTGACATTATGCATGGACAACTGCATTGTTGACAGAAAGACACGCCACCTGTTCGACATAATGCCAAAGGCACATTCGACACATCGCCGAGCTCTGCCCAGGCGGAGATTGAACATGCGCCTACGGTCATCCAAGCCCCTTCTTGGAAAGGGACGCATGACTTGCCTTGTGAGTGCGAACCCCTCATCTGCCACGATTACATACGGGATTGGGGGCCCGCTGGAGCCTGGGAGGATGGAGGGTTCCGGCAACCCCAGTCGCCTATTCACGAGTCGCTTCCCCATTCTTGATGTACGGAATATGCGGGCATCTGCCGAGCTTCCATACGAGCCAATGTCAACAATAGTGAAACAATAATTAGTGTCCGCCAAGGCTAACAATACCATGGAAAAATACTGCTTGTAGTTATAGTATTGCGAGCCACTGCGTGGGGGCTTTCTCACACGAATGTGTTTGCCGTCAAGGGCACCAATGCAATTAGGAAATTCAGTAGCTCTAAGAAATCCCTCTGATATACTTAGCCACTGTTCTGTCGTGGGCTGAGGCATGACCGTGCTCTTTAAACTCTGCCACAACACGACACAGGTGGATGTGACAATGAACGAAATGGTGGTCACTCCCAAAAGAAATTCAAAATGCAACGAATGATAACTATTACCTGTGGCCAGAAATCTAGAAAATAAAGAGAAAGAAAAAGAAAGGAAGAACACATGTTAGTGGGGGGCTGGTAAAGCAGACAGCGGCATGGACTAAGTTATAGCAGCTTCATACATACCTCAAGGTCACAAGCAGACGTTCCTCGGGCGAAATGCAGCGTCTCATGTTCGTATTCTGGAAGGTGAGACCAGAGCGAGTTTGCTCAAGCAGAAGGTCAAATGTGGCCACAGACATGCGGCAGAAGGCTCGAAATTTGTCGGGATGCCGGCGTAAGTCCTCAAACAGGGTATGGAAATGCCCTTTTATTGTACGTTGGGCCACAAGTGGGTGAACCCAAATGCGACTTCTTCCAGGCGTGTGGTGCTGCAGCATGTGTCGGCGCTGGCCAAACCGACGTGAGATCATCCATAGAAGAAGCACACGCGCCAGTGCTGGCGAAGCCATAATAGTTGGGTGTCAAAGCGATTCCAATTTGAAGGGAAAAACAAACACTGTGGTTTCTGCAGAGGCGGAATTAACCTTGCAAATAGATTTCTACCAGCAAGCAGGGGTTGGGCCAGCTGGCCTATTTGTAGGCGGCCGTCCCACTAATCCCCTCTGCGTTTTTTACGCGCGATGCAAACGCTTGTCGTGCGCGCGTTTAAAACGCAACAAGGCTGCGTATACGCAGTGCTTACGCCATACAAACGCGCGCAAAACGCAGCGTTTTTTGCGCGCGCAAAACGCACACGCTCGTGTAAATGAGGCCTTAATGTTTTTGTCCGCAGGATGAAAATTAAGCAGGAATTCAAATCTGGCAAAGAACAATGACCATCTGGCTTGGCGTGAGTTCAGTAGTTGTGCAGACTGTAGATTAGAGTTGCACTATGCATCAAAATATGGATACTATTTCAATGCTGTGCAGCCTGAAACGGTTCAATACTATTAATTCATGTATTTCGATACGAAGCTGTGCGGCTGCACAGCTTAGTATTGTAATACATGAATGTAGTTAAAGCGGGGCTGCGGCTGTGTAATACAGCCGTTGCCCCGCACCTGACAAGCATGCGCGCGCGGTCAGCATGATGTGATGCAGCCGGCGCTGCAGTAATGAGCTCCGGCACAGAAGACAAATTTTGCCTACAGAGTTATTTTTAACTCACCCTAAGGCCCCGTTCACACATGTTGGATTTGATACGGATTCCGATGACATGCAGATGATTCTGCATCCCATGCATATGAGGTTTCCGCAACCCAGTTCATATGCTGTGAAAAATTTTCCACATGTATACTTGTCCGCACCATGATAAGAAATCCACTACAGCAATAAGTAGCATGCGACTTATATTACATGAAAAAGCCGACGATAAGCAACTTTGAATGCCAATGGGACTTAGGCCTTGTTCACACAGTTTTTTTCAGGCAGAAAAATCTGCCTCTAAATTCCTTCAGGCTTTCCCTGCCTCCCATTGATGTCAATGGGAGGTCAGAGACGGAAATGGCCAAAGAACGGGTCACTCGCGGGAAAAAAAGCCTTTGCCTCCCGTTGAAATCAATAGGAGGCGATTTTGGAATTTTTTTGCCGCAGTTTCCAACGCGGTTTCCACTGCAAAAGATGTGGCAAAAAACTCTGTGTGAACAGGGCTTATTCTTGTGTGGATCTGCTACACACTTGTGGCACATCTGCGTCAGAAATCAAAGGGAAAGCCTCCAATTTTTGCTGTGGAAAAACACATTGAAATTGAATGGCAACGTAAGAACGGAGAATTAGTTATCCTTACATCCTCACAAACGCCTCCCCCTCCCTTAAGGCCCCCTTCACATTGTGTCAATCAGCTGCTTCAAAGGCCAGCAGGATATTGTCGTGTATTAAAAGAGGCATGGACTCGCGGGACAGGGATGTAATAATGCCACTTTACAAAGCATTAGTGAGGCCTCATCTAGAATATGCAGTCCAGTTCTGGGCTCCAGTTCATAGAAAGGATGCCCTGGAGTTGGAAAAAATACAAAGAAGAGCAACGAAGCTAATAAGGGGCATGGAGAATTTAAGTTATGAGGAAAGATTGAAAGAATTAAACCTATTTAGCCTTGAAAAAAGACGACTAAGGGGGGACATGATTAACTTGTATAAATATATTAATGGCACATACAAAAAATATGGTGAAATCCTGTTCCTTGTAAAACCCCCTCAAAAAACAAGGGGGCACTCCCTCCGTCTGGAGAAAAAAAGGTTCAAGCTGCAGAGGCGACAAGGCTTCTTTACAGTGAGAACTGTGAATTTATGGAATAGCCTACCGCAGGAGCTGGTCACAGCAGGGACAGTAGATGGCTTTAAAAAAGGGTTAGATAATTTCCTAGAACAAAAAAATATTAGCTCCTATGTGTAGAAATTTTTCCTTCCCTTTTCCCTTCCCTTGGTTGAACTTGATGGACATGTGTCTTTTTTCAGCCGTACTAACTATGTAACTATGTAACTATGTAACTATGTTGTTTCCCTAAGTTTATCGTGTACTTCAGGAAATCTCCTAACGTACACTATAAACAATGTAGACGATAATTCACAGGGCTCCATTATGTCCTTTATGCCTGGGGTGTAGCTGGGGGGGGGGGGGAGAGGGGAATGTGCCACGGGCGAAAATAGAATGAAGGAACGAACGGGGGGGGGGCGCCACTGGGACAGCTGCCGCTACTTACATAGGTCCTAACCGCCGGATCAGGAGGGACAGTCCAGGTTTCTTACCGCTGTCCAGGGGAGTCTGAAAAATGTTCCGCTGTGCTTCCTGTCACCAGCCAACCACGCGGCGAGTCTCGTGAGCTGCCTGCGCATGCCTACGACGCTGGGCGTAACAGCGTTCTGAGTGGAACGATGGAGCAGGGAGTTGAGCACCACGGCACCAAGCGGAGCAAAGTAAACACAGTGGTGAGTATAAAGTAAAAGCAACTTAGTGCTTGGGAACCCTAGTGTTTCTAAAATCATAAAATAAATGACATTTTATGATTTTAGAAACGCTAGCTAAAGGGGTTGTCCCACAACCACATGTATCCCCCATCCACTTTATAGGGGATACATCATACAGTGGTCAGACCCCCAGCGATGATAACAGTGGACCGAAATTCCCCTGAATGAGAATTCCTTCATTTATTTTTATGGAGCTGCAGGAGACAGTTGTCCCATGGAAATGAGTGTAGCGCTGGCTACTTCAGGGGAATTTCGGTCCTTGATTCTCATCGCTGGGGGTGCCAGCGATCACACATGTGCAGGGGCGAAACTAAGAGGGAAGGTAAGGGGGCGCCAGGACCGCACCGTCCATGACGGCGGCCGCTCTGAATCCACCACCCACTTCTGCACTGTAGGCGATAAATGGCCGGGTACGTTCCGTGCCCGGCCATTCACCGCCTTTCAACTACTCAAGCGGCGCGATTACTTCTTTGCACCGATTGCGTAGTTGAAAGACTCTGATTGACAGGGCAAGTCATAGTGTCCTGCCAATCAGCACCTTTCATAGGCGCAAGCGGCGCGATGACGGCATCGCGCCTTCATCTATGAAAGGTGCTGATTGGCAGGGCAGAGTGACTTGCCCTGTCAATCAGCACTTTTCAACGATGCAAGCGGCGCGAGGATGTCATTGCATAGCTTGCGTTGTTTAACCCCAGCAGACCTGCTCGGAAGAGAGCAGGTCTGCATTGCCACCGGATGGCGCGGGAACGGGATTAAGGTGAGTATGTAAAAATGTGAGTGATATTATCTACAGGGGAGGCTCTAGCTACAGTGGGGGCTATATACAGGGGGGGCTCTATCTACAGAGGTCGGCTCTATCTACGGGGGGCTATATACAGAGGTCAACTCCTTCTACAAGAGGGGCTATTGACTATCCACAAGGGGTGGGCTTTAGTGGAGCACTATACGGGGAGCTATATGTGAGGCACTATATACAGGGGTGGGCTATATGTGCAGCACTAATTATAGGGGGAGATATATGCAGGGCACTATCTACTGGAGTGGGCTATATGTTGAACACTGTATATAGGGGTGGGCTATATGTTGGACACGATCTACAGGGGTGGCTATATGTGGGACACTATCTACAGGGGTGTCTATATGTGGGACACTATCTACAGGGGGCTGTATGTGGGGCACTATCTACAGGGGCTCTACGGGGTCACTATCTACAGGGGTGGCTATATGTGGGACACTATCTACAGGGGTGGCTATATGTGGGACACTATCTACAGGGGTGGCTATATGTGGGACACTATCTACACGGGGCTGTATGTGGGGCACTATCTACAGGGGCTCTACGGGGTCACTATCTACAGGGGTGGCTATATGTGGGACACTATCTACAGGGGTGGCTATATGTGGGACACTATCTACAGGGGTGGCTATATGTGGGACACTATCTACACGGGGCTGTATGTGGGGCACTATCTACAGGGGCTCTACGGGGGTCACTATATACAGGGGTGGCTATATGTGGGGCACTATCCACAAGGGGCTCTATGGGGGGGGGCACTATCTACAGGGGGCACTGTGTGTGTGCGACACAGTGTATGGTGAATATTATAATTAGAGGTGCAGTGTATGGTGCTATTATATTTAGGTGTGCAGTGTCTGGCTCCATAACTGTATCTTTGTTTATAGGTGCAGAAATGTTTGAACAGTGAGAAGCTGAAGACATCTGAGTTGCAAACTGCAGAAATGGGCTGTGGCCAGGAGAAGTCATCATAGAGGTCTGGACTGGATGGAGAAATAGAACAACTAGAATCAGAGATCGTCACTTAAAGAGGCTCTGTTACCAGATTTTCAAACCCCTATCTCCTATTGCAGCAGATCGGCACTGCAATGTAGATAACAGTAACGTTTTTTTTTTTCAAAAACGAGCATTTTTGGCCAAGTTATGACCATTAAAAAAACGTTACTGTTATCTACATTGCAGCGTCGATCTGCTGCAATAGGAGATAGGGGTTTGAAAATCTGGTGACAGAGCCTATTTAATGTAAAAGTTTATTCTGCCTCTAATCAGCACTATAGTAACTGTATGATCTGCATCGAGATAATGAGTGGTATGATTTTTTTTTGTGATACAGCAACTCCCAGCATATCCTTATCATTGTTTGGGCCATGCTGGGAGCTGTATACAATTTAGTGCAAACCTATACTGCAGGAGTTGCACTAAATTGAGCTGTATTTGTGCTGGTGTTGTATTTATGTACTGAGCTTGCTTCTGGCACTGTATATATGTACTGAGCTTGGTTCTGGTGCTGTATATATGTACTGATCTTGATTCTGGAGCTGTATATATGTACTGAGCTTTGTTCTGGTGCTGTATATATCTACTAAGCTTGGTTCTGGCACTGTAAATATGTACTGAACTTGGTTCTGTAATGAGCTGTGTTCTAGTGTTGCATATATGTAATGAGCTTTGTTCTGGTGTTGTATATATGTACTGAGTTTTGTTCTGGTGCTGTATATATGTAGTGAGCTTTGTTCTGGTGCTGTATATATGTAATGAGCTTGGTTCTGGTGTTTTATATAGAACTATAATGCTTGTAAAATGTAGAAATGGTTTTATGCTCGAGTTACATAAAAAAAATTGGAAAAAAATTACACCTCATGGATTGTTAGGGAAAACAAATATGGCGAGGGGGAAGGAGATGTCGGGAAAGAGGTTCGGGGGGGGGGGCGCCAAACTGAATCTTTGCGCCGGGTGCTGGAGAACCTAGCTACACCTCTGCTTTCAGCCTCCGTCGGGCTGGTAGACGTCGGTTTACCTTATTTTTGAAGGCTGGAACAGCGTAGTAGAGTTTGCTATTCCGGAGACCCCAGGCAGAGCAGCGCAAGTGCTCTACCCGTGGACTTTGTCCCTGGGGAAGCTCCTGACGTTACTGTCCATATATGTAAAGTGACGTCAGGGGGATTCTCCAGGGCCGGAATGCCTGGTGAGAGCGTTGCGGTTGCTCCGGCCGTGCACACTGGCTTTGCAAAGCTTCGGACGTCACTTTACGTATATGGACATCGGGAACAGCGCCATAGTCCCTGTGCAGAGCGCTAGTAGAAGGCTCCAGTCCTGTTCATGGACAGTGACTTCAGTAGTTTCCCCTAGGCCATTCCCCGGGCGACGTATCCCACTGTATGACATACAGTCGGATACGTTTTGGCTAAATAGATCAAAATCCAGAGCATTAACCGGTCACTGCCTGCTCCACGGTTTCCTTCACTGTAATTGACATCAGCACCAAAATCAGTTAATGCGTATAACGTACAAACGTGAGTGCCACACTTTCCCCCCGGTAATGGGGGGGGGGCAGACATCTTGGCTGTATGGGGCCCAGAAATTCCTTATGGCAGCCCTGCCTGTGCATAAAGGATTGCTTCACAGTGTAACACACATCTATGGATTATTTTATTGTTTACCCCATTATTATACCACCTGACTATGCCCCTGATGTAATCTTCCCAGCTCACATATGCCCCACACTGCAAACTGAAATACCAGTAAAACTCCAAACAATACTACTACCTAGCAAAATTCATGCTCCAAAAGCTAAATGGCGCTCCTTCCCTTCTGAACCCTACAGCGTGCCCAAACAGCAGTTTACTTCCACATATATGGCATCGCCATACCCAGGAGAACCCTTATAACAATTTTTGGGGTGTGTCTCCAGTGGCACTGTAAAGGATTTACCAGACACAGCTTCTGTGTCGACGCCCGTGATTAATCAGTCTGCATCTGCTCCTAGGTCTGATAGAGTGACTCGATCTGCTACCACTCAGGCTGGTAGGCTGAGGAGTGGGAGAACCTATCACAGCCTGGCCAAACGGAGCTAGCTCCCGCCCTCGGTCTATTTATACCTTCATTTCCTGCTTTTCCTTTGCCTGTGATTCTTTCTGGCTTCCTGGCTCTGCTGTTTCTGATAGTACTATTGACCTCTGCTTCAATTTGACCCTGGCTTTACTCACTACTCTCCTGCTCTGCATTTGGTACCTCGTACACTCCTGGTTTGACACGGCTCGTTCACTACTCTTGTTGCTCACGGTGTTGCCGTGGGCAACTGCCCCATTTCCCTTAGCTTCTGTGTACCCTCGTCTGTTTGTCTGTCGTGCACTTATTGAGCGTAGGGACCGTCGCCCAGTTGTACGCCGTCGCCTAGGACGGGCCGTGCAAGTAGGCAGGGACTGAGTGGCGGGTAGATTAGGGCTCACCTGTCTGTCTCCCTACCCCGACATTACAGGCACAAGCTGGGCACGACATATTTCCCACTGAAATGTCACATCTAGGGAAAATGTAAATTTTTACTTTGCACCATCCGCAGCGCAATCATTTATGGAAAAGACCTGTGGGTGAAAATGCTTACTACACCCCTTAATAAATGCCTTGAGGGGTGTAGTTTCCAAAATGTGGTCACTTCTCAGGGGTTTCTTTTATTATTTCACATCAGAGCCTCTGCAATTGTGAACCAATACTGTGTAAGTTGCCAAATTAGGCCTTAACGTCGCACGGTACTCTTTCAGTCCTGAGCCCTGTCGATAGTCCAGGCAAACGATTGGGGCCACATGTAGGGTGATTCTAAAACCGGGAAACACAGCATAATAATTAGAGAGCTGTCTTGTTATTATGGCACAAGCTTGGCACCACATATTGGCATATCTATGGAAAAAATAAAATTTTCACTCTGCAACATCGAGTGCACACTAATTTCTGCAAAAAACCTGCGGGGTTAACATGCTCGCTACACCCCTAGGTAAATACCTTGAGAGGTGTAGTTTCCAAAATGGGGTCACTTCTGGGGGGTTTCCACTGTTTTGGTCCCACAGGGACTTTGCATTTGCGATATAGCGCCCAGAAATCAATCCAGCAAAATCCGTACAAAAGCTTCTGAGCCCTAGTGTGTGTTCAAACAGCAGTTTATGACCACATATTGGGTATTGTCGTACTGAGGAGAAATTGCTTTACAAACTTTGTGGTTCCTTTTTTCCTTTATTTGTTGAGAAAATGAAAAATTTGGAGCTAAAGCTATGTCTTATTCAAGAAAAAGGATTTTTTTTATTTTCACTGCCCAATCCTAATAAAATCTATGAAACATCTGGGGGCTCAAAATGCTCACTACACCCCTAGATGAATTCTTCAAGGGGTGTAGTTTCGTGAAAGGAGTCCCTTTTAGGTAGTTTCCACTGTAGTGGTACCTTAGGGGCTTTGCAAAAGCGACATGGTTCCAAGAAATCAATCCAGCAAAATCTGTGCTCCAAAAGCCAAATGGTGCTCCTTCCCTTCTGAGCCCTGCCGTGTGTCCAAACAACAGTTTATGACCACATATGGGGTATTGTCGTACTCCAGAGAAGTTGCTTTACAAATGTTGGAGTTCTTTTTTTCCTTTATTTGTTGAGAAAATGAAAACTTTTAAACTAAAGTTATGTCTTTTTGAAGAAAAACGATTGTTTTTATTTTCACTGCCCAATTCTAAGAAAATTTATAAAACCCCTCGAAATGCTCACTACACCCATAGATGAATTCATCATGGGGTGTAGTTTCCTAAATGGAGTCACTTTTTGGCCGTTTTCTCTGTTTTGGTGCTACAGGGGCTTTGCAAATGCGACATGGCCTCCGCAAACCATTCCTGCTAAATTTGCGCTCGAAAAGCCCAATGGCACTCTTTACCTTCTAAGCCACGTTCGTCTAAACAGTCATTTAGGACCACATGCAGGGTATTGTTTTCATCTGGAGAAATTGCTTTACAAATGTTGCAGTGCTTTTTCTCCTTTAGTCCTTGTGGAAATGAGAAAAAAATTACCTAAACCTACATTTTCTTTGAATAAATGTAGATTTTAATTTTCACGGTCTACTTCCAATAATTTCTGCAATAAACCTGTGGGGTCAAAATGCTCACTATACCCCTAATTTCCTTGAGGGGTCTAGTTTCGCAAATGGGGGTCTCTTTTAGGGGATTTCCACTGTTTTGGCACTGCAAGAGCCCATTAAACCTGTCATGTTGCCTAAAATATTTTCTAATAAAAAGGAGGCCCCAAAATCCACTAGATTCTCCTTTGTTTCTGAGGTCGGTTCTTCAGTCCATTACCATACTAGGGCCACATGTGGGATATTTCTAAAAACTGCAGAATCTGGGCAATAAATATTGCGTTGCATTTCTCTGGCAACATTTTCTGTTACAAAAACAATGGATTAAAGGCTAGGTGTCATGAAAATTTTATTTTTTATATATGTTATTGCTTTTATTATGTCATTAACCCCTTCCCGCGATTGGGCGTAACTGTGCGTCCGAAATCAAAGTGATTTCCCGCAGACGGGCGTACAGTTACGCCCTGCAGATAAAGCGAGCACAGGAGCTGTGCGCGCTTTATCTTCAGCGGCTGTCAGCTGTTATACACAGCTGACATGCCGCTGCAATGGCTGCGATGGCTGTTACCGCCGATCGCAGCCATTTAACCCCTTCAATGCGGCTGTCAATGACGTCCGCCGCATTGAAGTGGTTGACAGAGGGAGGGAGCTCCCTCTGTACCGCCCACGATGGATTGCGGGTGGCGATTGTTGCTATGGCAACCAGGAAGCCGTTACTAGGCTTCCTGGTAGCCCAGGTACGGTAGCCTATTAGGTCCTGCCCGAGGCAGGACCTAATACGCTAACTGTCAAATGAAGAATGACAGTTGCGATGCACTGCACTACATAAGTAGTGCAGTGCATCGTAGCGGGGATCAGAAGACCAGATCTTCAAGTCCCCAGGTCAGTGTAAAAGAAAAAGTAAAAAATTTGAAAGAAAAATAAATAAATAAAAGTTAATAAATAATAAATAAATAATAAAAACAACACTTGTCCTGTTTCCCTGATCAACTCCTTTATTATTAGAAAAAAAATGAAAATATGAAAAAAAACTATACATAATAGGTATCGCCGCGTTCGGAACGGCCTGATCTATAAAAATATCACATTATTTTTACCGCACGGTGAACACCGTAAAAATTTTTAATAAAAAACAATGACAGCATTTTATTTTTTGGTCATCTTGTCTCAAAAAAAATGTAATAAAAAGTGATCAAAAAGTTGCAAGTAATGCAAAATGGTACCAATAGAAACTACAGTTCGTCACGCATAAAACAAGCCATCCTGCAGCGATATAAACGAAAAAATAAAAAAGTTATGGCTGACAGAAAATGGCGACACTAAGGGTATGTGCACACACACTAATTACGTCCGTAATTGACGGACGTATTTCGGCCGCAAGTTCCGGACCGAACACAGTGCAGGGAGCCGGGCTCCTAGTATCATACTTATGTACGACGCTAGAAGTCCCTGCCTCGCTGCAGGACAACTGTCCCGTACTGAAAACATGATTACAGTACGGGACAGTTGTCCTGCAGCGAGGCAAGGACTCCTAGCATCGTACATAAGTATGATACTAGGAGCCCTGCTCCCTGCACTGTGTTCGGTCCGGAACTTGCGGCCGAAATACGTCCGTCAATTACGGACGTAATTAGTGTGTGTGCACATACCCTAAAACATGATTTTTTAGAAAAGAGTATTTTTATTGTGGGAACGTAGTGAAACGTAAAAAAACTATATAAATTTGGTATCGCTGTAATCGTATCGACCCATAGAATGAAGTTAACATGTTGTTTATACTGCACGGTGAACACTGTAAAAAAAAAAAAAAAAAAGAAACGTGCTGGAATGGCTGTTTTGGTTTCCTCATCACCCAAAAAATGGAATAAATAGTGATAAAAAAAATCGCATTTACCCCAAAATGGAACCAATAAAAATTACAGCTCGTTCCACAAAAAACGCGCCCTCACACAGCTCCGTCAACGGTAAAAATAACACGTTATGACTCTCAAAACGCAATGATGCAAAATGATTCTAAATGACGGCCCAGACTCATTTTTAGGTCCAGTAGAATTTCACTAAATACCCGACATCGTCATTTGCTGGACCCCACAGGTGGACCTTGTAGACGCAGCAGAGATGAGGAAACTGTAGGGCCTTGTGCGGCTTATAGGGCTAGTGAAGAAGTCAAATATAAGGCAACACTGGAGCGCAGATATTTTGTATAATACCCAATAAACCCGGCCTGTGTATAAAGGAAAGGTTCAAAGCGTACCACACCAATCCATGGATTATTCATTCACCCCATTATTACATCATCCTATTATGACCTGTTGCACTCCGGCCAGCTTACATATGCCCTGATGTACTCCGCCCAGTTTACATATACCCTGATGCACTCCGCCCATCTTACATATACCCTGATGTACTCCGCACAGCTTACATATATCCTGATGTACTCCGCCCAGCTTACATATACCCTGTTGTACTCCTCACATATTACATATACCCGGATGTGCTCCTCACAGCTTACATATATCCTGATGTACTCCGCCCAGCTTACATATACCCTGATGTACTCCGCCCAGCTTACATATACCCTGATGTACCCGCACAGCTTACATATACCCTGATGTACTCCGCACAGCTTACATATAGCCTGATGTACCCGCACATATTACATATACCCTGATGTACTCCGCCCAGCTTACATATACCCTGATGTACTCCGCACAGATTACATATACCCTGATGTACTCCTCACATATTACATATACCCTGATGTACTCCGCCCAGCTTACATATACCTTGATGTACTCCGCCCAGCTTACATATGCCCTGATGTACTCCTCACATATTACATATACCCTGATGTACTCCGCACAGCTTACATATACCCTGATGTACTCCGCCCAGCTTACATATACCCTGATGTACTCCGCCCAGCTTACATATACCCTGATGTACTCCGCCCAGCTTACATATACCCTGATGTACTCCGCACAGCTTACATATACCCTGATGTACTCCGCCCAGTTTACATATGCCCTGATGTACTCTGCCCAGTTTACATATACCCTGATGTACTCCGCCCAGCTTACATATACCCTGATGTACTCTGCCCAGCTTACATATACCCTGATGTACTCCGCGCAGCTTACATTTGCCCCCACATTATAAGCTGAAATACCACTAATACACCAAGCAAAATCTGCGCTTCAAAAGCCAAATGGTGGTCCAAGTGAGCCTGGCAGTGTACCCAAACGGCAATTTATGACCACATATGGGGTATTCTCGAGAACCCGCTTAACAATTTATGGGATGTGTGTCTACGGTGGTACAAGCTGGGCACAACACATTGGGCACTGAAATGGGATATTTGTGGAAAAAAGCTATTTTCAATCTGCAACATCTATTGTTTACTCATTTTTGCAAAACACTTGTGTGGTCAAAATGCTCACTACACCCCTAGATCAATTCTTTGAGGGATCTAGTTTCCAAAATGGGGTAAATGTGGGGTATTTCCCTACTCTGAAGAAGTTGCTTTACAAATGTTACGGTGCTTTTTCTCCTTTGTTGAGAAAATGAAAATGTTTTAACTAATGCTGCGTCTTATTGGAAAATAATGTAATTTTTCACTTTCACTGCCCATTTCTAATAAAATATATGAGACACCTGTGGGGTCAAAATGCTCACTACACCCCTTGATTAATTCCTCAATGGGTGTAGTTTGCCAAATGGAGTCACTTTTGGGTAGTTTCCACTGTACTGCTACCTAAGGGGCTTTGCAAAAGCGACATGGCGCAGAAAAACCAATCCAGCAAAATCTGCTCTCCAAAAGCCAAATGGCGCTCCTTCCCTTCTGAGCCCTGATGTGTATTCATATAGTACTTTATTACGTACTCTGGAGAAGTTGCTTTACAAATGTTACGGTGATTTTTCTCCTTTATTTGATGAGAAAATGAAACATTTTTACCTAAAGCTACGTCTTAGGCTTCATGCACACGACCATGCTCGTAATTACGACTCGTAATTACGAGCACGGGCGGGCACGGCCGGCCGCGGGCAGCCAACCGCTTTTGCGAGCCGTGCTGTCATTATAAAGTATAGCAGCACGGCCCGTAAAATAGAAAAATAGAACATGTTCTATTTTTTTAACGGCACGGGCACCTTCTCGTGAGAAAACGAAAAGGTACCCGTGGCTAACAAAAGTCTATGAGCCCGTTATTGCGGGTCGTAATTACGACCCGCAATAACGGGTGTTTTTACGGTCGTGTGCATGAGGCCTTAGTGGAAAAAAAATGACATTTTTCATGTTTACTGCCCAATTCTAATGAAATCTATGAAACACCTGGGTGGTCAAAATTCTCACTACACCCCTAGATTAATTCCTCTAGGGGTGTAATTTCCCAAATGGAGTCACTTTTGGGGGGTTTTCACTGTACTGGTACCTTAGGAGCTTTACAAATGCGACATGGTGCAGAGAAATGAATCCAGCAAAATCAGCGCTCCAAAAGCTAAATGGCGTGCCTTCCCTTCCGAGTCCTTCTGCTTGCCCTAACAGCAGTTTATGACCACATGTTTGGTATTTCCGTTCTCTGGAGAAGTTGCTTTACAAATGTTGGGGTGCTTTTCCTCATTTATTTGTTGAAAAAATGAAAAATTTTGAGGTAACGCTACATGGTATTGGAAAATAATGTAATTTTTCATTTTCACTGCCCAATTCTAATGAAATCTATGAAACACCTGTGAGGTCAAAATGCTCACTACACCCCTAGATGAATTCCTCAAGGGGTTTAGTTTCCAAAATGGGGTATTTTATGGGGTGTTTCCTTTGTTTCGGCACCACAAGACCTCTTCTAACCTGACATGGTGACTGAAATATAATCTAAGAAAAGGAAGGCCCTAAAATCCTCTAGCTGCTCCTTTGCTTCTGAGGCCGGTGCTTTAGTCCAGTAGCGCACTAGGGCCACATGTGGGATATTTCTAAAAACTGCAGAATCAGGGCAATAAATATTCAGTTGTGCTTCTCCGGTATAAACCTTCAGTATTACAGGAAAAATGGATTAAAATAGAATTTCTGCAAAAAAAAAATGAAATTTGTAAATTTCCCTGCTACTTTGCTTTAATTCCTGTGAAACTCCTAAAGGGTTAAAAAACTTTGTGAATGCTGTTTTGAATACTTTGAGGGGTGCACTTTTTAAAGTGGGGTGATTTGTGGGGGTTTCTAATATATAAGGCCCTCAAAGCCACTTCAGAACTGAACTGTTCCCTAAAAAAATGGGCTTTTGAAATTTTCTTGAAAATGTGAGAAATTGCTGCTAAACTTATAAGCCTTGTAACGTCCTAGAAAAATAAAAACATGTTCAAAAAAATGATGCCAATCTAAAGTAGACATATGGGAAATGTTAGCTAGTAACTATTTTGTGTGGTATAACTATCTGTCTTACAAGCAGATACATTTGAATTTAGAAAATGCTAATTTTTTGCAAATTTTCTCTAAATTTTGGTGTTTTTCACACAAAAATATTGAATATATCGACCAAATTTTTTCACTAACATAAAGTACAATATGTCACGAGAAAACAATCTCAGAATCGCTTGGATAGGTAAAAGCATTCCCGAGTTATTACCACATAAATGGTAGGTTGGTAGAGAGAAAAAAGCGGATCTATCACGGCGCTGCTAGGTGGTGCAAGACGATGGAGAAACAAGTAGTCTTTTGTAATATTTGCTGATAGTTTTATTGCAGTAGCAACGCGTTTCGACACCGGACTGGTGTCTTCATCAGGCATAAAATTGTGTAAAACATGACAGTATATATACAAACCACTGAGTGGTGATTGGCCCAGTTCAGATGGGGCAGAGGTTGACATAAAAAAAAACGCCAAAACACATTGGGGGTCAAAGTTCAAAATAATATAATAAGAATACAAATAAAATTGAGCAAATAACATGGAAAACAATATGCACTGAGGTTTAGGAGATAAACATAAAGGATACTGGAAAAGCAAATATTTAAAATGTATAATAGAGGATAAATCGAAAAGGAAAGCGTGTCACATCTGGATTACGGGACTACTGGGAGATTGGTTTTTTATTAAAAAGTAATAAATAAATATGGGAAAGTATCTAAAACTGTGGTAGGACGCCAGGGATGGTTGTTCATTTATATATTTTACTTTTTACTTATTTACTCCTCTCGTGATAGTTTTTTATTGTTTAAAACGTTGTCAAGGAGACCATGTAAACTACGGTGGCCGGTGGGGACCAAAGTTGGAACGCATGGGGTGGAACGCACGATGGCCCGCACAATGACCCGCATAATCCGGCTGGTTCGTGTGGACGACATAGGAGAAAAAACGAAAGGCTTCTGCTGGGGGTAACTAGGTAAGATATTAATATGTATGTACATGGGGGATGTTATTTTTGACTTGAAATGCCCGGGTTTTGTATATCGGGACATGGTTACTAGTAGTATTTCAGGCAAGTAAGCTAAAGGAACGTAGGGGCTAGAGGCTATTGGTATGGTTAATCCAAGCTTGATTCCGAAATGTCATTTAAACCCCTTGGATGTAATGTGTCCATTTTGAAAATCCAATAATTTTCCCGTTGTTTTAATTTATTGAACCTATTTGGGACATCTGGATGGATATGTTCTATAGGAGTGATGTTGATTAAGTTGAATTGGCATTTATGTATCTGGGCAAAATGCCGAGACACACTATGTTTTATGAAACCTGTGTTAACGTTGAACCGGTGGTTATTAACCCGGGTTCTCAGGCATTGGGTGGTTCTACCAATATATTGTAGTTGGCATGGGCATTCGATTAGATAAATCACGTATGAACTCCCACAATTAAGGAATGTTCTGATAGGGAAAGATTCATTGGTTACCGTTGATGTATATGTATGTTTTTTATTACATATGATGTTGCAACATAGGCAACGGGAATGACCGCATTTATAGGATCCTTTCAGACCGGACAGAAAATGTGTGTTGGATGACAATTGTTTTTTGATTCTACTGGGGGCTAGAATATTTTTTAGGTTTAGAGACCGTCTGAAGGTGATGTTAGGTTTAATCGGGATCAGGTCTTTTAAAAAGGGGTCGCTCCTGATAATGTGCCAATGTTTGCCCAAAATTGCCCTAATAATTCTGTTTCCTTTATTAAACGTGGTAATGAAATTGTTTTTGAAATTATTAACAGGTGCTGTTTTTTTGAGGGACGGATTTAAGCAGGAGTATTGTGTTAATTCGGTGGCTTTTGTTCTTGCGCCTTCTATTAATTTTGGGGGAAAATGTTTGTCGATAAAACGTTTTTCTAGAACATTACATTCCTTTTGATAAATTTTCTCTGTACTGCAGTTTTTCCTGATCCTCCTAAACTGTCCAAAAGGTATGTTTAGGAGCCACGGGCGATAATGGGCGCTTCTGAAATCAATGTAGCTGTTAACATCAACCTGTTTAAAATGGGTTTGTGTGATGAATTTGTTGTTGACTTTATCGTGGCTGAGGGTAAGATCAAGAAAGTCAATGGAAACAGGGGAAAATGTGTATGTGAAGGTTAATTCGAAAATGTTACTGTTGAGGTTTTCAATGAATTGGGAAGCTTCTTCGTTGCTTCCTTTCCAGACTATGAACAGGTCGTCTATATACCGCCTGTAAAGTAATATGTTATTCTTGAACCGATGTGAGCTATGGATATATGTATTTTCGAAGGCACCCATGTAGAGGTTTGCATAAGCTGGTGCAAACCGGGTGCCCATGGCACATCCTTTTACTTGATTGTAAAATTTATTATTAAAACTGAACGTATTGTGGTGTAGAATGAATCTAATGCAGTTAATAATAAATTGGACTTGTGATTCAGGGATTGTAGTGTTGGATGATAGGAAAGATTCGGTTATTTCAATGCCTTTATTATGTGGTATGTTGCTGTACAGTGAGGTGACGTCGGCTGTCAAAAAACTGATTTGGGGTGTGAGAGGATCAAAGTTGAGGTTATTCAGGTCTCTGATTAATTGCGCTGAGTCTTTGAGGTATGATGGTAGATTGAGTACTAGTGGTTGCAGGTGAAGGTCGACGAAATGGGACAAGTTACTGGTGAGAGAGCCGATTCCGGATATAATCGGGCGTCCTGGGGGGTTAGTAAGTGACTTATGAATTTTGGGTAAGTGATAAATGAAAGGCATGTTCGGAAAAGGGACGGACAGAAAAGCTTTCTCTTTTTTAGTGAGGAGACCATCAGTGTCGGCATTATCTATGAGGTTTTTGTATTCAGATATGTAAGTGGATAATGGATTAGAGGTAAGTGTATGATAGAAGGACGTGTCACTTAGAATTCTTGTAGTTTCGTGGAGATATTTTGTTTTATCTTGGATTACTATGCCTCCTCCCTTATCTGCCGGACGGATGACAATGTCGGCATTTTTCTGGAGAGTTTTCAGTGCTTTCCTTTCATTTGGGGTTAAATTGTCAGGGTGGTGTGTTGGTGTTTCAATTGATCTAAAGTCATTATTGACAAGGGTGGAGAAAGTTTCCAAAAGGGGACCCTGGTGATGAGTTGGATAAAATGTTGACTTAGGGTGAACGTCTACTGGGATAGCGTTGGTAACGGAATTATTTAGGGGTTGTTCAGGAACAACAACAGGAGTGGAAATATGTTTAGCCATAGCAAAATGTCTTGTCAATGTTAATTTACGTATGAATCTGTTGAGGTCCATGAATAGTTCAAAGGAATCGATTGATGATGTTGGGCAAAATGAAAGGCCTTTACTTAGTAAACTGTGTTCATGAGAATTCAAAGTGTAGGAAGATATGTTGAATATTTTTGTTATTCCTGGTGGGGGACAAGATTCCTCTTTTTCCTGAGGGAAGGTTTGTTTATTTCTGTTTCTATTTTTTCCTCCTCTCCGTCCTCTAGGTCTGTGGCCAACTTTCTTTTGGTGGAGATTTTGTGTAGCATGGAGAATAGGTTGGTGATAGTTTGTGCTTTCGGGCTTCTGATGAATGGCATTAGTGATTCCTCGCTCATGATTGTGGGAGTAAGAGGGGGGCCGACTAGCTGTGAGGGAAGACCTAAAAAAGATGTTGCAGTGTATGTGTAGTCAAGGGCAGAGGTGGCTAGGTCTGTCTCAGTAAACGTGGTGGTATGTCTATGTGCGGGATCTGAATTACCTGGAGGCTGATGAAACAAGACGGCGGGTGAACCCGGATTAGGGGACTGGGGAGAATTGTGAGTGGATAATTGTAATAGGGATGAATTTCTGTCGTCAATTGTATCATTGAGGGAGAATGTAGGGGAGTTGCTGGTGGGGGGCAGTTCCATTGGTTCAGTGGTGGAAATGAGTCTGGAGAGATGAAGGTCTAGATCAGAGGATTTAAATGCGTTAATGGGTATCTGCGTTATGACACCTTTTGGACGGGAAATATTAGCTACAGTGTTGGGGATAGTACTCTTGGTTAAATTGTTGGGGACGTCAATCAAAGGTTGTTTACATTCCCCACCGTTATCACGAATATTCAATTGGGGGGTTGTCCCAATGTTGGTTGACCTAGTTTTGGAACTATTCCTAAAAGATCTGCTATAGGTGAAACTTTTCTCTCGAGGGGTAATAGAATTGGTCTGAATGAATTTATTCCCTTTCGGAAAATTGTTAGACTCGGGCATGGTGGGGTTTGTCTGAACGCTAGAGAGGGAAGCAGGTCTCCATTCACCGGATGGGTTACGACTGTAGTCGGTACGGTCCCTCAGTAATTTTTTCGCTTTCTTAGAAATGAGTTCTTTTTCAAATGTAGTTAGCCTATTAATAGTGGATTTCTCTAGTTTGTAGAAATCACAATGGTCTTCAAAGCATAGTAGTTGTTCTTTGATCGACGTAATTTCGGAGCTATATTTAATGCTGAGTGAGGTCCGTTTGTTATGTAGCCTTTCTAAATAGCCTGAATGGCATGAGACAGTGAAATTATTCCAGTCAGTGCTGAAAATAGTGTCGTCAGGATAAGGGTTAGAAGTCAGGATCCTCAGACCTCTAGGTGAAATGTTTTCAGAAATATACAGCAATAAAAATCGGCAGTCAATGCTCTGTAGGGCTTCTTTTTTCAAGACATCTTCTAGGGATAGATAGAGGTCAGTCATTCTCTGGGTTTCTACCGCAGAGGGGTTCGTACTCACTATGTGAGAAGGTCCAGGAAGGGCATCGTTTCCAATGGATTCCAAAATAAGCCGTTCACGTAGTGAATTCCTGTTGGTGACGAAATCCAGCATAATTCTTGGAGGAATCAGGTGTTTAGATGAGTAAACGAGTAGTAGTAGAGATGATACTGTAGATGAAGTTCTGGTCGCTCTCAAAAGTTTATGCGGCTGCCAGTGCAGGAGGGAAATCCAACAACCAGTGGGTGGGATGGTGATCTCGCCCAGGTAGAGGTGCTCCTGTAATCGGGATGTCAGCTACGGAGGGAGCCGATGGAAACCGATCTAAGTGCGGGGTATAGAGAAAAGACCACGGCGCCACATAGCGTAACTCAGTAGGGTAAGCTGATGAAGGAAAACAATATCATGCTCACCAGATAGCTTTAGGATAAAAGCGGGTAAACCACGAGTGCTGCTGCCAGATCCAAACCGGTTGCCGAGGGAAACCGCTGATTTAATGGTAGGTTGGTAGAGAGAAAAAAGCGGATCTATCACGGCGCTGCTAGGTGGTGCAAGACGATGGAGAAACAAGTAGTCTTTTGTAATATTTGCTGATAGTTTTATTGCAGTAGCAACGCGTTTCGACACCGGACTGGTGTCTTCATCAGGCATAAAATTGTGTAAAACATGACAGTATATATACAAACCACTGAGTGGTGATTGGCCCAGTTCAGATGGGGCAGAGGTTGACATAAAAAAAACGCCAAAACACATTGGGGGTCAAAGTTCAAAATAATATAATAAGAATACAAATAAAATTGAGCAAATAACATGGAAAACAATATGCACTGAGGTTTAGGAGATAAACATAAAGGATACTGGAAAAGCAAATATTTAAAATGTATAATAGAGGATAAATCGAAAAGGAAAGCGTGTCACATCTGGATTACGGGACTACTGGGAGATTGGTTTTTTATTAAAAAGTAATAAATAAATATGGGAAAGTATCTAAAACTGTGGTAGGACGCCAGGGATGGTTGTTCATTTATATATTTTACTTTTTACTTATTTACTCCTCTCGTGATAGTTTTTTATTGTTTAAAACGTTGTCAAGGAGACCATGTAAACTACGGTGGCCGGTGGGGACCAAAGTTGGAACGCATGGGGTGGAACGCATGGGGTGGAACGCACGATGGCCCGCACAATGACCCGCATAATCCGGCTGGTTCGTGTGGACGACATAGTGGAGGAATCAGGTGTTTAGATGAGTAAACGAGTAGTAGTAGAGATGATACTGTAGATGAAGTTCTGGTCGCTCTCAAAAGTTTATGCGGCTGCCAGTGCAGGAGGGAAATCCAACAACCAGTGGGTGGGATGGTGATCTCGCCCAGGTAGAGGTGCTCCTGTAATCGGGATGTCAGCTACGGAGGGAAAATTATTGGATTTTCAAAATGGACACATTACATCCAAGGGGTTTAAATGACATTTCGGAATCAAGCTTGGATTAACCATACCAATAGCCTCTAGCCCCTACGTTCCTTTAGCTTACTTGCCTGAAATACTACTAGTAACCATGTCCCGATATACAAAACCCGGGCATTTCAAGTCAAAAATAACATCCCCCATGTACATACATATTAATATCTTACCTAGTTACCCCCAGCAGAAGCCTTTCGTTTTTTCTCCTATGTCGTCCACACGAACCAGCCGGATTATGCGGGTCATTGTGCGGGCCATCGTGCGTTCCACCCCATGCGTTCCACCCCATGCGTTCCAACTTTGGTCCCCACCGGCCACCGTAGTTTACATGGTCTCCTTGACAACGTTTTAAACAATAAAAAACTATCACGAGAGGAGTAAATAAGTAAAAAGTAAAATATATAAATGAACAACCATCCCTGGCGTCCTACCACAGTTTTAGATACTTTCCCATATTTATTTATTACTTTTTAATAAAAAACCAATCTCCCAGTAGTCCCGTAATCCAGATGTGACACGCTTTCCTTTTCGATTTATCCTCTATTATACATTTTAAATATTTGCTTTTCCAGTATCCTTTATGTTTATCTCCTAAACCTCAGTGCATATTGTTTTCCATGTTATTTGCTCAATTTTATTTGTATTCTTATTATATTATTTTGAACTTTGACCCCCAATGTGTTTTGGCGTTTTTTTTTATGTCAACCTCTGCCCCATCTGAACTGGGCCAATCACCACTCAGTGGTTTGTATATATACTGTCATGTTTTACACAATTTTATGCCTGATGAAGACACCAGTCCGGTGTCGAAACGCGTTGCTACTGCAATAAAACTATCAGCAAATATTACAAAAGACTACTTGTTTCTCCATCGTCTTGCACCACCTAGCAGCGCCGTGATAGATCCGCTTTTTTCTCTCTACCAACCTACCATTAAATCAGCGGTTTCCCTCGGCAACCGGTTTGGATCTGGCAGCAGCACTCGTGGTTTACCCGCTTTTATCCTAAAGCTATCTGGTGAGCATGATATTGTTTTCCTTCATCAGCTTACCCTACTGAGTTACGCTATGTGGCGCCGTGGTCTTTTCTCTATACCCCATTACCACATAAAGTAACACACGTTAGATTTAAAAAATGAGGCTCTGTCATTTGGTCCAAAAGTGGCTCAGTCCTGAAGGGGTTAAAGTACATTTTATTTGTGTTGTACTTTTTTCTTTCATTTACTTCACTATGGGGGCTGCCTTTTTTTTTTCATCTCTGTATGTGTCGATTAACGACACATACAAAGATGGAATACGGCACATACATCCCCATAGAGAATGCGAACGGGAGCCGTTCCATTCACTATAGTGTACGCCGTCTGTGTGGGAACGGTGCATGCGCCGCTCCCACACAGTGCAAAAGGAAGGTCTGCGGCAGAGCGACATCCGGCGCCATTTTCATTTGGACCGGAAGCCGCGGCCGGACAGTAAGATGACTACTTCCGGTCGCGGCTTCCGTCCATATGTTCAGAAGCAAGGCGAGGCGAGAGCAGCAGCGGCAGGAGCAGGTAAGTTATGTTTGTGCATGTTCGTGTTATACTCTGTCATTACCACTGTATCTAATCCTCCTACACTGTGCATTCGCTCAAAAAATGGCGGCACACAGTGTAGGAGGTTTGAACATTCAACCCCCTCCTTTCTCCTGGCACTAGCCAGGATAAAGGAGGGGGGATTGTTTGAGCACACTAGAGCGAGTGTGTCTTTTCCAATTTTGCAGCATAAAGCAATGAGGTTGCTTTACCACATGCCAATGCTGCAATTTTGGGAATTGCTCCCTCTAGTGACGAGCACATGGAAATGTTATAAATTAGAATCTAATTTATAATATTTCCTGACTGAAGAAATGTAAAAAAAATTGGAACAATGTGTAATCCTTTATATACTAACAGTTTAACTAAAAATATATATTTTTTTCTAGCGACACATTCCCTCTAAAAATGAATGTCTGCAAAAAAAAATAAAACATTAAATTTGTAAATTTCACTTCTACTTTGCTTTAATTCCTGTGAAACGTGTGAAGGGTTAAGAGACTTTGTGAATGCGGTTTTGAATACTTTGGAGGGGTGAAGTTTTTAACATGGGGTGATTTATTGGGGGTTTCTAATATATAAGGCCCCAAAAGCCGCTTCACAACTGAACTGGTCCCTGTAAAAATGGCCTTTTGAAATTTTCTTGAAAATGTGAGAAATTGCTGCTAGAGTTCTAAGCCTTGTGATGTCATAGAAAAATAAAAGGACGTTCAAAAAACGATGTCAATCTAAAGTAGACATATGGGGGATGTTAATTAGCAACAATTTTATGTGGTATAACTGCCTGTCTTACAAGAAGATACATTTAAATTAAGAAAAATGCAAATTTTCACAATAAAATACTGAATGTATCGAGCAAATTTCAAGTCCAATGTGTCAGGAGTAAACAATCTCAAAATCGATTGGATAAGTAAAAGCGTTCCGAAGTTATTACCACATAAAGTGAAACATGTCAGATTTGAAAAACAAGACTGTCAGGAAGGTCAAAAGTGGGAAGGGGTTAAAACCAGCTTTGAAATCAATGGGGGGACGACTTGGGATATTTTTTGGCGCAGATTCTGATGCAGTTTCCACGTAAAAAAAACTGTGTGTACTGACCCTAAATAACGCTCTGAAAATCATTTAAAAAAATGATTGTATCGAAATCAGCATTGTATTCAACATATGCCGTGTGAACACAGTCTAGGCAACAAACAGTGCAGTGCCAAGGTATATATGTAATTTCACTGTAATGAGCACGAAGCTCCACTAGAAGGCGCTATCACTGAAAGACCCAAAGAAGGCTGCCTGTGTTACCTTTTCTCTTTTATGGTAAAAGTCACGTGTTAGCCTTGACCCCACCTTCCCATTATCTGCATCTAAATCAGAGCGTGGTGGCGCGCTTCCTTTTTGCAATTTCTAGTGATAATGGTTCGCGCTCCCTACAAGTGTAACGTACGCACCAGTAATATACCGTGTAATAACCCTAGTACCGTAGTATCCGCACCAGGGGTATTGGTGTGCGGCCCGTTGTTACCGCCGTCTCGGTAGCGTGTATTTTCCAGTCTATGTCTCCTCACTGGGGAGCTCACAACTGCTGTATACAGTCTTTCCCCATCTTACAGTGTCCCTATAGGGAACAATACACATGCTGAGCAATGTGAGCGTCCCCTCCCCTCCTTGAACAGCACAAGCACTTCCTCGCCCTCCCCTCCCCTTCTCTTCTCCTATCCCCTCCTCCTTGTCTCTCCCCCTCGCCGCCTCCTCCAAACAACACGGCGTTCCTACATCAGCCGACAACATGGAGGCCGTCAAAACCTTTAACAGCGAGGTTTGTAGCCATCGATATCTCCCTATCTCTGCCTCTTTTCTGTTTTTCCCTTCCCTCACACCCCGACATATAACTGGTATCTCCTGAGAGGTTACTGTGCGTCTGTACTAACGATGGCCTGGGCGCAGGAATGACCACTTCCCCCTCTTCGCGCTCATCCCGTGTCCCCTGCACGACATAATGGTCTTATACCTACATACTAGTCATCACCGTGGGCAGCAAATGTTCTATTATACGTAGATGTCCTTGTGCAGCAGCTCCAATGCGGCGATCTGCAGTCTACAGGCCGTACAGTTCAGCGCAGCAGGCCCAGCCGATGACCCCAGTATGCTGCATGCAGATCATGGCAATACGAAGCGATACAGGACACGCACAAGAGATCGGTCTGCATAGTATTAATATCTGCGCGCTACACCACTGAAATACATGGATATTAGAGGCCCACAGAACATGTATTTATCAGTGAAGGGTGCCATTACTCGTTTACGTTTTGGAGTAGTTTCTTCTATAGGGAGCCGGATCCAGCGGTTTGAAGACATATGATTTTTACTAACCAGCCACATTAATTTCTCCAGCTCCTCTAATATGCTCACTGTTGTAATCTGGGTGCTTATATGGGATGGGGGACGGGGAGGGGGGGGGGGGGGGGGGGCGTCTGTTTACATAAGTCTTGTCCATAAATTACTATGTATAGATCCAATGTCCCAGTGATCAGACACAACAGAAAATATAAAGCGCAGCAGAAGTTTGGCTAGGCCACTTTTTTATGTACATTCAGACATGCAAGTGCAACAAAAAAAGCCACACCACTGCTACATCTAGAAAAATATAACTAAAAGATAATTGACTCTATTAACATGGTTTTTGCTGCATTCAAGTCAATAAAGCAAAACCCCCGGCATAGGGAATGCTAGAATTCATACAGCTATGTGAACAGAACTTATTAAATCCCGTTGACTATAAGGCTATGTTCACACGGAGTATTTTGGGGGAGGAATATCTGCCTCAAAGTTCCAAACGGAATTTTGAGGCAGATATTCCTCCCCCAAAATACTCCGTGTGAACAGCAATTATCGCGCCGTTTTTCGCCCGCGGCCATTGAGCGCCGCGGGCATAAAACAGCGAGATATACGCTTTCTCCTGCCTCCCATTGAAGTCAATGGGAGGTCGGAGGCGGAAGCGCCCGAAGATAGGGCATGTCGCTTCTTTTTCCCGCGAGGCAGTTTTACTGCTCGCGGGAAAAAGACGCCGACGCCTCCCATTGAAATCAATCGGAGGCGTTCTCGGGCCGTTTCTGCCGAGTTTTGCGACGCGGTTTCCGCGTCAAAAAACTCGGCAAAAGACCCCGTGTGAACATAGCCTTAGACAATACCTGGTTAGGACACCTCAAAGCCACATGTTGCAAATGAAACTTTTTTTTTTTTTAAAGTAAGTTACTTATTTCTATTATATTTAAGTTTTTTGCTGTTTTTTTTTCTCCACAATGTGGAAAGTATTAAAAATGTAATCATAAATTGACATCTTTTCCTCTGTTTGAGGTGAATAAGGCAAAGCAACCTGACTCACGGCTGCGGTAAATGTGGGAGGGAATCTCACCCCCCTCCCTATATTTTGGCTACAAGCCAGGAAAAGGGGTCTTCAAATTGCTAAGCATTGTCCGGCTGACATTTTGGGAGTGATTGTACAAATGGCAGCTGGCAGAAGCTATAGGACACACCAAAAGGCTAAGCCCTTATGCACACGACAGGGTTTCCCGGCTGTTGAAAAACCGGTCGTCACATGGCTGCAGTAGGAATAACAGACTCCCTAATGGGGCTATTCACACGACTGCTTTTTTGACGGCCCGGAAAAGCTGGCCGTCAAAAAATGGGACATGCCCTATTTTCAGCCATTCTCCCGGCCGCCCGGCTCCCATAGAAGTCTATGGGGCCGGGTAATACATGCGGCCATCACTTGAATGTGCTCCAAGTGACGGCCGTGCCTTCTGTCGCTCGCGCTCTCTCCTTCTCCTCCCCACAGTGTGAAGTGCATGTGAGGAGGAGGAGAGTATTTTATTTTTTTTGCTCCCTGTAGGAGCGGAATCCCCAATCCCCGGCCACTGCTTCGACAACGCTGTGGCCGGGGATTGGGGATTCCGCTCCAGCTGAAGTCCCTGACTTCACTGTGTCCATATATGAACACAGTGAAGTCAGGGGCTTCTGAAGCGGAATCCCCGGCGATGTGGCCGGGGATTCCACTCCAGGAGAAGTCCCTGGCTTCACTGTCCATATATGGACACAGTGACGTCAGGCACTTCTGAAGCGGAATCCCCGACCCTGTGGCCGATGTCTCCGCTCCAGGAGGAGTCCCTGACTTCACTGTCCATATATGGACAGTGAAGTCAGGGACTTCTCCTGGAACGGTGGCACTATCTACAGACAGGTGGGGAGGGGTGCTGTTTAGAACTACCTGCAGGGGACTGTGGGGCACTACCTACAGGGGGCTGTGGGGCACTACCTACAGGGGGCTGTGTGCCACTACCTACAGGGGGCTGTGTGCCACTACCTACAGGGGGCTGTGTGCCACTACCTACAGGGGGCTGTGTGCCACTACCTACAGAGGGCAGTGTGTGGCAATATCTACAGAGGGAAGTGTGTGGCAAAAATGTACAAATGAAATTCATCCGATTTTAAAACGGACAGGGAAAAAAACGGATGCAAAATCGGCCGTTAAAACCGGCAACACGGACCGGAATCGGAATGGATGCAAACCGGCCGACACTCGGACCCTGTCGTGTGAATAAAGCCTAAGGGTATGTTCACACGCTTAGGGTATGTGCTCTCACGCTTAGGGTATGTGCACACACACTAATTACGTCCGTAATTGACGGACGTATTTCGGCCGCAAGTACCGGACCGAACACAGTGCAGGGAGCCGGGCTCCTAGCATCATACTTATGTGCGATGCTAGGAGTCCCTGCCTCTCCGTGGAACTACTGTCTCGTACTGTAATCATGTTTTCAGTACGGGACAGTTGTCCTGCAGCGAGGCAGGGACTCCTAGCATCGGACATAAGTATGATGCTAGGAGCCCGGCTCCCTGCACTGTGTTCGGTCCGGGACTTGCGGCCGAAATACGTCCGTCAATTACGGACGTAATTAGTGTGTGTGCACATACCCTAACTACAAAAACGTCTAAAAATACGGAGCTGTTTTCAAGGGAAACCAGCTCCTGATTTTCAGCAATTTTTTAATCAAACTCGCGTTTTTTGGAGCTCTTTTTCTATAGAGTAAATGAAAAACTGCTCCAAAAACGTCCCAAGAAGTCACATGCACTTCTTTTTCGCGGGCCGTTAGTTTTTTACACAAGTGTTTTAAAAAAACGTGCTGCATAAAAAAAGAAAAGTGGGGTGGGGTTGTGTGTGGCGCAGTTGCATGTTTGGGGGGATTTGTGTGTGTGTGTATGGGGGGGGGGGTGCTTGCCGCTGATTCTTCAAAACAGCTGATAAGTGGCTATGAAGGATCAGTGGCGCCCGTGCATACTCCACTGCACAAAAATAAGACACAGCTATGCTGTGCATGCACACTACACACAGAAACACAGTTACAGTACGTGTACGGGGGGGGGGGGGCGCGAGGGGGGACAGAGAGAGAGGGACAGACAGAGACACACACCTTAGCTGCAGTGCGGCCGGTCTTCATAATGGCGCCGGCTTTCCCCCTACAAACCAGCTTCTATGCTGGGTCGCTCTGAACGGCGCATGCGCAGTACAGAGCCAGATGGCAGAGGCAATGGAGCCGTTCGTTGTGTCCTATGTACTGTGCTGTCGTATTCCATCTATGTATGTGTCGTTAAGAGACACATACACAGATGAAATAAAACATGGCAGCCCCCAGTACAGTAAGAAAGTGTTAATAGAAAAAAACATTGTGTGTGAAAAAATAAAGTCAATATAATCATTTATTAATTAATAAAAAAAAAAAATCATGACGCTGTCCCTTTAAAAGCCAGAATATTACAACATTTGTAATGCCGTTGTATTGATCACATAAATATCATGAGCAAGCTACAAAAGTTGCAGATGTTTACATTCTTGAAAGGTGCATACCGTAAATGCTATGTACACCTTTGAAAGTGATTATTTTTTTATTTATAAAAATGTCCTGTGTTTTGTGCAACTTCTAAATTAGTTTTTATTAAAAAATATTTTTACTTTTTGAGATACAGCTGCTCCGTATACAGAGGAGCTATATCGTGCACTGAATCCTGTACCTATCAGATCCGCGGGACTGACAGGTTCAGTGAAAGCGGGTCCTGCGTGTCTCTAAAAAACAGGATCCACCTGTTATCCAACACATCTAAGTTCATGATGGATTCTGCATGTCGGCGGCACGCATGACCCGCTGACACTGAACCCGTCAGGTCCGCGTGACTGATGGATTCAGGTCTTAGCGAACGATACAGCTGCTCTGTATACAGGATACAGAGCAGCTGTATTTCAAAGTAAAAATAATTTTTAATAAAAATGAATTATAAAGTTGCACCAAACACACTGACATTTTTATTATTATTATAAAAAAAAACAAACAACACTTTTAACCCCTTAATGACCGGGCCTGAAAAGGCCTTAATGACCAGCTAAATTTTTCTGTTTTTGCCTTTCAGCAGCCATAACTTTTTTTATTTTTTCATTGGCGTGATTGTATGAGGTCTTGTTTTATGCGGGAGAAATAGTATTTTTTTCCCCTCACAGTTTGGGTGTAAAAAAAAAAATTTTCTTACGGCGTGAATATAGGAAAAAGCTATTCTTGACATTGTCTTTCTTGTTTATTTTTTATCCTGTTCACGTTTCACGCTAAATAACCTATTCGATTAATTCTTCAGGTTATTACGGTCGTATAGATACCTAATATGTGTAGTTTTTTTTGGTTTTTATTTAGTGTAGGGGCAATAAAATATATTTTATGCAAAATAATGACATTTTTTGGGACTTTTTATTTATTTCTTTTTTTTGTGACTTTTTTTTAAAAATCCCATTAAGGGATAAATTTATAACTTTATTTTTTGCTTGTAATGTATTAGCATACTCCTGTATGCTAATACATTACACTGTGTCACTATGACGCAGGCTGCTGATCGGGTAGCACATAGTGTGCCTGAACAGCAGACAAACGGAACAGACAGCCCTGGGGTCCTTTGTAGGTCCCCAGATGCGATCAAAGAGGGGAATTCCCTTTGATCATGCCGCGGTCACGGACAGGGGCAATCAAACAGTTAAACAGCTGGGGTCCGAATGTTTTCCGACCCCAGCTGTATTCAGGAGGCTCCTCTAAGATCAGTTACAGATTAGTTACAGCTCCTGCTTATAAGATGAGCGCTCACACGAGCACTCATCAGCCTCAACTACAGTGACGCCAAAAGACGTAGTTGTAGGCTGGGGACCTGCACCGCCTGACGTCAAAAGACTATGCTTTTCTGTTTTGGAATAAACCTGAAATGTCTGAATTCACGGGTGGAAGCTACAGGGTTTCAAAAAGCCCTTGTGTGCTTGCAGTCTGTTGTATTTACAGGCATCTGTAGATGGTGGCTAGTTAGGCTACTGTAAAATGCAGCCATCTTTTCTCGGTGGTGGGTGGTCATCTGCAAGAGTTTTGATCCATCAGTGCTTTCCTATAGCTTTCTTATACTTAGGCGGGATTCACACGACCGGGTCCCGCCCGAGTGTCGGCCGGTAAAATCTGCCATTTTGCCCGGCCGGTTTGCATAAAGTTTTGCATCCGTTCCGGGCCGGGCAGATCTGGACAGTGACATCAGCGGCAACTCCTGAAGGGGAATCCCCATGTGCTCGGGGATTCCGCTTCAGGAGTTTCCCCTGATGTCACTGCCCAGATATAGACAGAGACATCAAGCGCTCTGTCCAGGAGCGGAATCCCCGAAAACACGGGGATTCCGCTCCTTCAAGGAGCTAAAGTGGGGCTAGCACATAGCAGAGCGGGGAGATACCTCCCCGCTCTGCTATAGTGGCATCGCTACAGTAGTAGCAGCCGCAGCAGCAGCAGCTGCTAGCGGCGCCATGGAAGGTGTCGCCAGGCCAGGACGCTTTTAACAAGCAGGGGAAGGGAGCCAGCCGAAAATACCCGGCCGAAAATAGAGCATGTCCTATTTTTTGACGGCCAGTTTTCCCGGACGTCAAAAAATCAGTTGTGTGAATAGCCCCATTAGGGGTCTATTATTCCTAATGCAGCCGGGTGCCGACCGATTTATGAACGGCCGGCACACGGACGGGAAACCCTGTCGTGTGAATGAGGCCTTACAAGGGTTTTCCTGTATTATGTAAATAAAGCATTATAAGGAGCCCGCACTTCTCATTCTTTTCGGAGTCGTCCCAGCTTCCAAGAGGCTCTGTCACCAGTTTATAAGTGCCCTTTCTCCAACATAATCTGATAGGCGCTGTAATGTAGATAACAGTGGTTTTTATTTTGAAAAACGATCATTTTTGAGCAAGTTATGAACAATTTTCGATTTATGCTAAATAGTTCTTAACCCCTTAGTGACCAGCCCATTTTAGGCCCTAATGACCAAGCTATTACTTTTTTATTTTTTCGTCTACATAGCTGTATGAGGACTTGTTTGTTTGCGGGATGTGTTGTACTTTTTAATAGCACCATTTTTGGGTACATATAATTTTTTTATTAACTTTTATAAACTTTTTTTGGGGGGATTATAAAAAAACCCTGAAATTACGCCATTGTTCTATGCGTTTTTAAATTGACGCCGTTCACTGTGAGACGTAAATAACACATTACCTTTATTCTATGGGTCGGTAAGATTACGGCGATACCACATATGTAGAGGTTTCTTATGTTTTATGACTTTTGCACAATAAAAACACTTTTGAACTAAAATTATTTGTTTTTGCATCGTCGCTTTCCAAGAGCCGTAACTTTTTTTTATTTTTCCATCAATGTAGTGATTTTTTTGGCTTGTTTTCTGGGGGAAGAGACGTAGTTTTGATTGGTACTGTTTTGGGGTGCATGGGACTTATTGATTAATTTTTATTATTTGGGGGGCAACGGAAAAAAATTGCAATTTCGCCATTGTTCTTTGCGTTTTTTTTTACGGTGTTCACCTTGCGGTTTAAATTACATATTAACTTTATTAATGGAGTCATTACGGTCGCGGCGATACCATATATGTGTACTTTTATTTTTTTTTACACTTTTACTAAATAAAACCACTTTTTATGGAAAAAAATGGATTTATTTTTTTACTGTACGTTTTATTAATAATCTTTATTTCACATTGATTACTTCTTTTATTAGTCCCACTAGGGGACTTTACTGTGCGATCTTCAGATCGCTGCTATAATGCTCTGGTATACTTCGTATACCAGAGCATTATTGCCTGTCAGTGTAAATCTGACAGGCAATCTGTTAGGACGTGCCTCCGGCGCGTCCTAACAGGCATATGTCCAGAGCAGACCTGGGGGCTTTCATCAAGCACCCTGCTGCCATGACACCCCATCGGAGATCCGTGGTTGCATTCGCGGGCCGCCGATGGGTGACAGAGGGAGCTCACTCCCTCTGTAAACAAAGTTAAATGCCGCGGTCGCTATTGACAGCGGCATTTAACGGGTTAAACGGCCGCGATCGAAGTAAACTTCGATCGCGGGCGTTGGAGCAGGAGCTCAGCTGTCATCAGACAGCTGAGCTCCGGCTCCAGCCTGCACGGGAGACCCGTGCAGGACTTAGACTAGGCTCACGTGAAAAGGCGTCAGCCTAGCCTATAAGGCCCCTTAGTGACGAACGTAAAAAGGCGTATTGTTGGTCACTAAGGGGTTAATGACCAACTGGGTGTTTTTTACCAAGTGGGCGTTGTAAAGAGAAGTGTATGACGCTGGCCAATCAGCGTCATACACTTCTTCATTCATACCCAGTTTGTTTCACTGCACAGCGTGATTTCGCGAGATCAAGCTGTGACAGGACTTTCTCCCATGGAGGAGTCAACAGACATCGCCTCGAGCCGTGCCAGGACGTTTATCCGAATCTGCAGTGGCTGGAGGCGATGTCTGTTCTGTCTTCCATGGCTCCGATAAAGAACCTGTGGGAGGAAGTCATGTCACAGTGTGATCTCGCGAGATCACGCTGTGCAGTGAAACAAGCTGGGTTGGAATGAAGAGAAGTGTATGACTCTGATTGGTCAGCGTCATACACTTCTCTTTAGAACGCTCACTTGGTAAAAAGTAAAAACACGCCCAGTTGGTCATTAAGAACTATTTAGCATAAATCTAAAATTGTTCATAACTTGCTCAAAAGTGATCGTTTTTCAAAATAAAAACCACTGTTATCTACATTACAGCGCCGATCAGATTATGTAGGAGATAGGGCACTTATAAACTGGTGGCAGAGCCTCTTTAAAAGGTTAGATATTAAATATTTTGGTTTTTTTGAGCATCTTAGTCTTTTTAGGGTATGTGCACACACTTAACCAAAAACGTCTGAAAATACGTAGCTGTTTTCCGCTGCGTTTTTTTACGGACGTTTTTGGAGCAATTTTTCTATAGAGTCAATGAAAGACGGCTCAAGAAGTGACATGCACTTCTTTTTCGCAGGCGTTTTTTTACGCGCCCGTTTTTCAAAACGGCCCCGTCGGAACTGAATGCCGTATTTCCCATTGAAATCAATGGGCAGATTTTGGATCCGTTCTGCTTCCGATTTTTCGGCCGTTTACGGCCTGAAAGACGTCCGAAAATAAGCCGTGGGAACATACCCTTAGGGTTAAAAAAAAACAAAAAAACAACTCACTTAAAGGGGACATCTCATAAGGACAACCCATTTTGACATCTAATCGGCCCATTGATAAGTTGATCACCATGGATTCGGCTTCTGTAACCTTAGGCAATCAGTGGCAGCACCCTCACAGGGGAATTGTTCAGTGAATCGCCGACCATGAAATACATGGAAGAGCCGAGTCCACCAAAGTGGCAACCGCTGTTAGCGGTTCTTCATTCTGGCTTATAGAAGGAGAGCCCCTCATTTAATTACGTCGATATGCCAATAGAAAGGGATTTCTACCGTGAGACAACCCCTCTAAAGTTCATGTACATAAGACTGGATGACCACTTCAATTTTTCATGTGCAAAATTTCGCTTTTCAGTGTAAATACAATTTAACCAGATTTGGCCAGGGGGAATATTGTAAGCACATTTCAGCAAGTTTGATGCTCTTGTGTTTACTCTCAGGTATAGATTTTAGAATTGAGCTTTGCCGTTTGTTAGTGAGGCGGCATAAACAATACTGTGGGTAGAAAACGAATCTATTGCTTTATCTATAGGTGCTGTTAGGTCACATGACCCCCACCCTGACTAACTGAATCTTACAGGTCTTCTTTGTGGACTTGAGAAGTCCGTCTTTATTCATTCCTATGAGACTCATATCGAGGCACATTTTATGACCAGGTCTAGACACTATCGCATCTCCACTTGTTTTCTGTCAATGGAAATAGGAAAAGGGTGTGATATCCTGAAGGTCATTATCACAGCCCTTCTCATCTCTCTATTGACAGAATAAGGCCCTTCCTACACTGAGTATGTTTACTGCATGCGCCCGGACCCATAGGCTCCTCTTTACCCAAATGAGGCCAAAAGGGGTTCTTTTGGTGTCTGTCAGGGTTGCAGTTTTTCTGCCTTATGGAAAAGCGCAAGCAGACTGCACTACTCCATACCCTATTGGGGACAGATGTTGCTGTATGGCATCCGTCACAGCCTACATTTAACGTATACATCACGAGCGTTTCTTGACAAATACGATATGAAATGTTAAATGACAAATACGAAAAACATAGACTAGTAAAGGTGCCAGGAGAGAAGGTGTAGGAAATAGATTTAGCTGGACCTTTTTTTTTTTTAGACCTTATTCAGATGTCCATAAAGTGGCCGCAAGTAATTGCTTAACTGTAGGTCTAATGACTATAACAGTATCATAGAAACCTATGTTGCTTTTAGTATGGATCATTAGTGGCCTCAATTTGGATGCTTGACGTGAGTGTGAGGTCTGTCTTTTATGTGCTAAAAATGGAATCAAACCCCATTAGGGAGCTGCAGGAAAACTTTTTCCAAAATTTTATTTTGCTTCCATTTAATGGGATCCAGATTAGTAGTATTAAAAAAATAAAAAAAATGATCACAATCTATGTTCTTCTCTACAGGCAGATAGTATCAAAGACGTTTTATGGGACTATTAAATTGATAGCCTAGCCAAAGGATATGCCATTCATTTTAGATTGATGAGGTCAGAATCTTGACACCCCTGCCGATTTTCTGACTGTGGGGGCTCACCGCATTTCTTTAAAGGTGTTTTCCCATAATCCTCATTTATCACCTATCCTGGGAACAGGGGTCCCCGGGTGCCCATATGAGAATGACGCCGACAGCCCCATAGAAAGTGAATGGCGCGGTGGCCTAGCATGCGCAGTACCACTCCATTAACATATGGCACAAGGGGACCTCGGAAAGAGTGGGTGTCCCAGCGGTGACCTATCCTGTGGATAGGTGTTAAAGAGGCTCTGTCACCAGATTTTGCAGCCCCTATCTGCTATTGCAGCAGATAGGCGCTGCAATGTAGATTACAGTAACGTTTTTATTTTTAAAAAACGAGCATTTTTGGCCAAGTTATAACCATTTTCGTATTTATGCAAATGAGGCTTGCAAAAGTACAACTGGGCGTGTTGAAAAGTAAAAGTACAACTGGGCGTGTATTATGTGCGTACATCGGGGCGTGTTTACTACTTTTACTAGCTGGGCGTTGTGTATAGACGTGTCATCCACTTCTCTTCACAACGCCCAGCTTCTGGCAGTGCAGACACAGCCGTGTTCTCCAGAGATCACGCTGTGACGTCACTCACAGGTCCTGCATCGTGTCGGCACCAGAGGCTACAGATGATTCTGCAGCAGCATCGGCGTTTGCAGGTAAGTCGATGTAGCTACTTACCTGCAAACGCTGATGCTGCTGCAGAATCAACTGTAGCCTCTGGTGCCGACACGATGCAGGACCTGTGAGTGACGTCACAGATCTGCACTGCCAGAAGCTGGGCGTTGTGAAGAGAAGTGGATGATACTTCTCATCAGAAAGCCCAGCTAGTAAAAGTAGTAAACACGCCCCGATGTACGCACATAATACACGCCCAGTTGTACTTTTACTTTTCAACACGCCCAGTTGTACTTTTGCAAGCTTCATTTGCATAAATACGAAAATGGTCATAACTTGGCCAAAAATGCTCGTTTTTTAAAAATAAAAACGTTCCTGTAATCTACATTGCAGCGCCTATCTGCTGCTATAGCAGATAGGGGCTGCAAAATCTGGTGACAGAGCCTCTTTAAATAATAATTATGGGAAAAACCCTTTAGTTGTCTATCAGGCACAGCGCCATACACTTGTCAATAACGGTGTTTGATACTGCAGCTCAGTCTCATTAAAGATAATGAAACTGCGCTACTATACTAGGCACCGTGACTTTTTTTTTTGGTAGTGTCTGTGCCTGGTAATGAATTTTATCATCTTCAAAGGGGTTTTCCCATCTTAGACATTTATGCTGCATCTATAGGATATGCCATAAATGCCTGACAGATGCTGGTCCCAGCTCTGGGACTCGCACCTATAGTTAGAAGGGGGTTTCCCCCGTTTCGCCTAATGCAGCGACCACTGGCCGCAGAATCCAGACGTGGACCAATGGAGAGAGGGTTGCACGTGCGTGCGGTTCTTCCATCCTATTCGATGGGGTTTCCAGGAACAGACGAGCAAGCGCTGCTCGGCTGTTTCCGTAGCAACCATTCTGTTCAAGTTTCCGGAACTTACATTGAACAAAATGGAGAGAGCAGTGCCCACGCGCAACCCTCTCTCCACTAGTCCTCGCTAGGGTTGTCACGATACCAGAATTTGGACTTCGATACTGATACATTGTGTAGTATTGCGATTTCGATACCAAAACTATACTTTGCCAACAGTAATAAAAAAAGAAAAGTTCTATTTTCTGATGTGAGGCGCGAGGTGTGATGAATTTAACCTCCATGTGCCTCACATTAATAGTAATTAACCCCATCACGTTTCTCAGTCATAATGTGTAAGGTACATGATGGGGTTAATTACTATTAATGTGAGGCACATGGAGGTTAAATTCATCACACCTCGTGCCTCACAATAAGTGAAAGAAAGGAGTTTTTATTTTATTTTTTTACAGTGTACACATCATAAGTTACACCAAAATATTTGTTGTGCAGGTTATTACAGCCGCGCCAATACCGAATGTGTATATTTTATTCATTGAGACTTATTTTAATGTTTATTGTAAAAAAGGTGTATGTGTATTTTTCTTTAATTTAATATTACTTCATGGTTTTACTTTATTTTAAACTAATGTACTGGCATATATTTATATATTGATAGTACACAGGCATACATCTATATACGGATAGTACACAGGCAGTTGTTAGGACATACCAAAGTATACCCTAACAACAGGAAATATGGTAAGACAGCCCTGGGGTCCTTCAATGGACCCTGGGCTGTCTGCCCATATATGGTATGTACCTCAATCACGTCACAGGGATTCCTGTGACAATCCCTGTGACGCGATCCAAGGGGCATCCCCCCTTCTCATTTTCCTCTTGAATGCTGCGTTCAGCTTTGATCGCAGCATTCAGGAGAATAGCGGCGGAGATGAGAGGTTTCTCTGATCTCCGCGGTTATAGAGCGGGGCTGCGGCTGTGTAATACAGCCATTGCCCCACTCCTGACATTAAGTGCGCACGCGGTCAGCATAAGGTGATATGGCCGGCGCTGCACTAATAATTCAGACGCTGAGAACAGAACATGGGGGTGTTTTGCGGTGCGCCCGCCATGTTCTGTCTTTAGTGCCGCCACTCATTAGTTCAGCGCTGGCCGCATCATCCTGACGGCACGCACTTGTCAGGACTCAGGAGCGTGGCAATGGATGTATTACACAGCCGCAGCCCCGCTCTCCTACATGCATGTGTTACTATAGTGAGTTGTATTCACTGTATTAGATTGTTGAGGTGTTTCGTTCATTAAAGTCTAACATTTGTTACATCCTGAAGGAACGATTAAAATTATGATTCTTTATTAATTATTCAATTGTAAAAACTGGCTCGCAAGCCCAATATACCCTAAGTACAGGCACAAGCGGTCAGAGATATGAGAAGCGTCAGTAGGTGTTAGGACGTACATCCACCCACAGATCGTGCCCTCTCCTTATGATATATACTTTCTCTGGAACCCTTGCCACAAGTTGAATAATCCAATATCTCTGACCGCTTGCTTGTGACTGTACTTAGGGTATATTGGGCTTACGAGCCAGTTTTTAGAATTGAATAATTAATAAAGAATCATAATTGTAATAATTTGTTACTATAGTGAGCTCAGTATCGAACCGTTTGGGGATGCACGGTATCAAAACAGTATTGAAGTTTTTCGATGCATCGTGCATCCCTAGTCCCCGCCTGGATTCAGCGGTCGCTGCACCAGGTGAAAAGGGGTCATGAGAGCTGGGACCTGCTCTCATCCTCTTTCAGACATTTATGGCAAATCTTGTGGATATACCATAAATGTCTAAGGTGAGAATACCCCTTTAAGTATACGTTATTAGCAGTTGTGTGAGTGACAACGCTGTATCTCCACAAGACAAACTTGTTTCAGAGTGGTCACCCATGGGCTGCAAATTCAATAGCTAAGCGGCGGCCCAGACAAAGAGCGCAGAAATTCTCTTTGGCCACTTTCACACAACAGTATTTTCGTCAATATTTAGCATCAGTATTTATAGGCCAAAACCATTACTAGAAAATAAACAGAGAAAAAGGATAAGCCTGTGTTCACATCAGCGTTGCTTTCCGTTCGGGGGAACCCCTCAACGGAAAGGCAAACGGAAACCTTAGCTTACGTTTGCATCACCATTCATTTCAATGGTGACGGATACTTTGCTAATGTTTTCTGTTTGTCACCGTTGTGAAAGGGTTCAGGTTTATTTACGGAATCAATAGTGCAGACAGAAAGCTCCGACGGAACCCCTCAACGGAAAGCAACACTGATGTGAACAGGCCCTAATAGAAAGATTTGCATCTGTTATATATTTTAGGCCCTCTGTTTTAGTTTTGGCTTACAAATACTTAAGCAAAATACGTCTGGGTGAAAGTGGCCTTTGTGACAGGAATGGACAAAATACTCTTGGGTTCATCAGTTTGGCCGATCCAAAAGCTGATTTGACCTTTGAAAAACTTTTTCAACAAAACAACCCAAGGTCCCTAATTATTAATTACGATAGGGCATTAGGTTTTCCTCTTTTAGCACACTTATTTTTCCCTATTAATCAGCGATATTAAATAACCCAAAAGCTAATTATAATCATAATATGGCTCTTAGGATCTGTTTTATATATGCAAGGACAACACCAGCCCACTCCACTGAGGCCGTGCGATTCTGTTGATGCTTTAATAAAGACCCTAAAATGTGGCTGTATTACAGGCATTTGAAACAGGCCTTATGTGACTATATAGTTTAGGGTGGAAAAAGTATGGCAGAAATCACTGACATATTGCACAGCATGCTTAAGGTTACATTTCAATACCTTTTTAAACTAAAAAACTTATTTACAGTATACTGAAAAAGGTGGTGTGCAAGGGGTCTTAGACGGAATTCACACGACAGGGTTTCCCGGCCGGGTGCCGGCCGTTCATAAATCGGCCGTCACCCGGCTGCATTAGGAACAATAGACCCCTAATGGGGCTATTCACACGAGCGATTTTTTGACGGGCCGGGAAAACCGGCCGTCAAAAAATGGGACATGCCCTATTTTCAGCTGGGTACCCGGCCGCCCGGCTCCCATAGAAGTCTATGGGGCCGGGTAATACACGGCCATCACTGGAATGTGTCCCGAGTGATGGCCGGGTCTACCGTCGCTCGCGCACTCTCTCCTCCTCCTCACAGTGCAGAGTTCATGTGAGGAGGAGGAGGGTCTTTTTTTGCTCCCTGTAGGAGTCGGAATTCCCAATCCCCGGCCGGGGATTGGGGATTCCGCTACAGGAGAAGTGCGTGACTACACTGTCCATATATGGACACAGCGATGTCACTTACTTCTGCAGCGGAATCCCCGACGCTATGGCCGGGGATTCCGCTACAGGAGAAGTGAGTGACTACACTGTCCATATATGGACACAGCGATGTCACTCACTTCTGCAGCGGAATCCCCGACTCTATGGCCGGGGATTCCGCTACAGGAGAGGTGAGTGACTACACTGTTCATATATGGACACAGTGACGTCAATCACTTCTGAAGCGGAATTCCCGACCTGTGGCAGGGAATTCCTCTCCAGGAGAAGTCAGTGACTACACTGTCCATATATGGACATTGATGTCAGTGACATCCTGGAATGTGGGGGGGGGGATGGGTGCAACCTACAGGGGGCTGTGTGGCAACCCCTACAGGGGGCTGTGTGGCAACCCCTACAGGGGACTTGGTGGCAACCCCTACAGGGGACTTGTGGCATCACCTACAGGGGGCTGGGTGGCATCACCTACAGGAGGCTGGGTGGCATCACCTACAGGAGGCTGGGTGGCATCACCTACAGGGGGCTGGGTGGCATCACCTACAGGGGGCAGGGTGGCATCACCTACAGGGGGCAGGGTGGCATCACCTACAGGGAGCTGGGTGGCATTACCTACAAGGGGCAGGGTGGCATTACCTACAAGGGGTAGGGTGGCATTACCTACAAGGGACAGGGTGGCATTACCTACAAGGGACAGGGTGGCATTACCAACAGGGAGCTGGGTGGCATTACCTACAAGGGGCAGGGTGGCATTACCAACAGGGAGCTGGGTGGCATTACCTACAAGGGGCAGGGTGGCATTACCAACAGGGAGCTGGGTGGCATTACCTACAAGGGGCAATGTGGCATTACCTACAAGGGGCAGGGTGGCATTACCTACAAGGGGCAGGGTGGCATTACCAACAGGGAGCTGGGTGGCATTACCTACAAGGGGCAGGGTGGCATTACCTACAAGGGGCAGGGTGGCATTACCTGCAGGGGGCTGGGTGGAAATTATCTGCATAGAGCTGTGTGTGGCAACAAATTTAAATGAAATTTATCCGATTTTAGAAACGGACAGGGAAAAAAACGGATGCAAATCGGGTCCAAATCGGCCGGTAAAACGGCAACACGGCCCGGAACGGAATCGGCCGGGAAAATCGGCCGATTTTCCCGGCCAACACTCGGACCCTGTCGTGTGAATGAGGCTTTAGGCTGCATTCAGATAGTTGTATTTATTTAACCCCTTAAGGACATGGACTAGTTTGCACGTTAAGGGCGCAGCCCCATTTTTCAAATCTGTCATGTCACTTTATGTGGTAATAACTTTGGAATGCTTTTACCTATCCAAGCGATTCTGAGATTGTTTCCTCCTGACACATTATACTTTAAGTTAGTGGTAAAATTTTGTCGATACATTCAGTATTTTATTGTGAAAAATGCCCAAATTTTGCGAAAAACGGCAAAAATTAGCATTTTTCTAAACTTAAATGTATCTGCTTGTAAAACAGATAGTTAGGCTGGATTCACACGAGCATGTTTGGTCCGTAAAGGACGGAACGTATTTCGGTCACAAGTCCCGGACCGAACACACTGCAGGGAGCCGAGCTCCTAGCATCTTAGTTTTGTACAACGCTAGGAGTCCCTGACTCTCCGTGGAACTACTGTCCCGTACTGAAAACAGGATTACATTACGGGACAGTTGTCCCGCAGCGAGGCAGGGACTCCTAGCGTCGTACATAACTATGATGATAGGAGCCCGGCTCCCTGCAGTGTGTTCAGTCCGGGACTTGCAACCGAAATACGTTCCGTCCATTACGGACCGAACATGCTCGTGTGAATCCAGCCTAATACCACACAAAATAAATGCTAATTAAAGAGGCTCTGTCACCAGATTTTCAAATCCCTATCTCCTATTGCAGGTGATCGGCGCTGCAATGTAGATAACAGTAACGTTTTTCTTTTTCAAAAACGAGCATTTTTGGCCAAGTTATGAGCATTTTTATATTTATGCAAATGAGCCTTTCTTATGGACAACTGGGCGTTTTTAATCTTATTTCCAAATGGGAGTGTATTGTGTTCGTTACATCTGGCTGTGTTTACTTGTTTTACTAGCTGGGCGTTGTGAATGGAAGTGTATGATGCTGACGAATCAGCATCATCCACTTCTCTTCGTTACCACCCAGCTTCTGGCAGTTCACAGACACACAGCGTGTCCTCGCTCGTCCGACGCGATGAAGTTCCTGTGGGAGGAAGTGAGTGACGTCACAGCGTGATCTCGCGAGGACACGCTGTGTGTCTGTGCACTGCCAGAAGCTTGGTAGTAACGAAGAGAAGTGGATGATGCTGATTCGTCAGCATCATACACTTCCATTCACAACGCCCAGCTAGTAAAACAAGTAAACACACCCAGATGTAACTAACACAATACACGCCCAGTTGGAAATAAGATTAAAAACGCCCAGTTGTTTATAAGAAAGGCTCATTTGCATAAATATAAAAATGCTAATAACTTGGCCAAAAATGCTCGTTTTTGAAAAAGAAAAACGTTACTGTAATCTACATTGCAGCGCCGATCACCTGCAATAGGAGATAGGGATTTGAAAATCTGGTGACAGAGCCTCTTTAACATTTCCCACATGTGTACTTTAGATTGGTATCGTTTTTTGTACATCCTTTTATTTTTCTAGGACGTTACAAGGCTTAGAACTTACTAACATTTTCAAGAAAATTTCAAAAGGCTATTTTTACAGGGACGAGTTAAGTTGTGAAGTGGTTTTGAGGGGCCCATACAATGCAAACCCCCATAAATCACCCCATTTTAAAAACTGAACCCCTCATATTATTCAAAACAGCATTTAGAAAGTTGATTAACCATTTAGGCGTTTCACAAGAATTACAGCAAAGTAGAGATTAAATTTACAAATTACATTTTTTTTCCAGAAATTCATATTTAATCCTTATTTTCTGTAACACAGAAGGTTTTACCAGAAAACCGCAACTCAATATTTATTGCCCGGATTCTTCAGTTTTTAGAAATATCCCACATGTGGCCCTAATGTGCTAATTCACTGAAACAGACCACCGAAGCAAAGGAGCGCCTAGAGGATTTTTGGGCCTCCTTTTTATTAGAATATATTTTAGGCACTGTCAGGTTTGAAGAGGTTTTGTGATGCCAAACAGTGGAAACACCCCCAAAAAGACACCATTTGGCAAACTACACCCCTCAAGGAATTTATTGAGGGGTATAATTAGCATTTTGACCCCACATTTTTTTGATTAATTTAGTGGAATAAAGCCGTGAAAATGAAAATATTTTTTTTTTCCAATAAAACGTAGAAATGTTACATTTTTACAAGGCATAAAGGAGAAAAAGCACCCCAACATTTGAAAAGCAATTTCTCCCGATTACGGCAATACCACATATGTTGTAATAAACGGCTGTTTGGACACACGGCAGGTCTCAGAAAGGAAGGAGTACCATTTGGCTTTTTGAGCTCAAGTTTTGCGGCAATGATTTTCGGGTGCCATGTCGCATTAGCAAAGCCTCTGAGGGACCAAATCACTGGAAACCCCCCAAAAGTGACCCCATTTTGGAAACTACACCCCTCAAGGAATTTATCGAGGGGTATAGTGAACATAGTGTATAGTGAAAAAACCCCAGAGGTTTTTTGCTGACTTTAGTGGAATTTGGCTGTGAAAAAGCTAGCTCCGTTCCCTGCCGTTACAGCACGGTGTCAGCTGTAACATACAGCTGACACCAGCGGCTGATGTCACAGGCTCAGCTTCTGAGCCTGCGCCCGGACACCTTTTAAGCCCCGCCTCTGGGTGGGACATAGCAGGCATCCGTTCTAGGCAGACAGGAGGCCATGGTTAGGCTTCCGGCCTGCCGGAGCATTCATCGGAACCCCGCAATGAGATCTGCTTGTTAACACCATAGATGCAGCACTTTTACTAAATTTTATATATAGATATATATATAGTATTTATTATTATTTTTTGTTATTCTGTTGAGATAGGTGTATATTTATATTAATTTTTTGCAAAGAATTAACACAAGTGTATTTCAAATAGGGGCAGAATGGACAGAATTGAGCCACCTTATTGTGAATTTTTATTCTAGTTTTTCTTTTGCAGTAAAAGCATGTCATTCTCTTTTATAAATAAATATGAGCAAAGCCTGTATTGAGAATAAAAGCACTAACATAATTTTAAATTTCAACAATAATTGAGAAGCTTCCAACACAAATCTTGACTCCTGTCTTGAGCATCCACAAAATGAAAAAGTATACTCAAAAGCATGTTACCAAAACACTTTCGTTTATCTGCTTTTAGCCTCTTCTATTGGGGCTTGACTTGGTGGAAAAAACAGGGAGTAGAGGGCCAGTCAAGGCTGCTAACCTCTCTCTGTCCTGTGCAATCTAGAATTCTGGGCATGCAGCGCTTGCTGGAATTAGTAGTGCCTTTAGTACAGCACTTTACATGGGCAGTTACAGAGCCCCTGGGGCAGCTGAAACAGATTCATACATCCCATTATTCCTTAGGGATGCACACAACCATTTCCCGTTTGGAGACCGCCAGACACAGATCCTAATGGTTTACGTGTGCTGTCCCGTTTTTGCAGGCCCATACACTAGAGTGTGTGAAACGGACAGCAAATACGGACAAGAATAGGACATGTTCTATAATTCTGCTGAATGGACACACGGATCCGCAAAAAAATGGATGTGTGCATGGCCCCATAGAAACGAATGCTTCAGTATGCCATCTGCAAAAAAAAACCAAACAATAGGACACTGAAGAATACAGCGGTCGTGTGCATAAGCACTAACATAGATCATTTAAGAACGCTATGTGCTGTTAGTTTGGGTCATTAGACTTGCGGCTGTTATGGGGATTTATTTGTTGCCCTTCTATCTCTTGGATCTCCACAGCCAAAATCTCATTGCTAGGATCCTAGTGGTCATTTGTAAATTATCATGTGTTGGGAGGCTGTTCGCTTATCTTATAGACTAAACTAGTTTACAATGGACTTCCAATTCCCACCTTTTAACACCATGTCATTTTTAGATCCAAAAGGAGTTGTCTCACCTTGACTTTGCTCTGGACCCAATTCCATGCACTAGAACAGATAGCTATTCTGGCAGACCAGCCAGTTTTACCTCTAGAGGCTAAAAGGAAGATAATGGGTGCACCTGCACCTCCACTAAATTGTACCCTGATCTACCAATCGGAGCACAGAAAGATTACTCACACTCTATGCAAATATGAATGCGAGTCCTCTCAATACTTCTCACCAAATAGGCTCTTTATGGCTGCTTAAACTTATTATGTTTATTATATTATGCGCGGCATATAAGGCTGGAGTTCCATAGGGTGATTTTTGGAGTGATTTTCATGTGCTACTTAATTGCTGTGAAAAATCGCATAGCAAAAACCACATGCATTTTACCATGAATTGCCATGGTTTTGTGATTCAGTTGTTTTTTTCTTACAAGTAAAGCACATTGAAACCATGAAACACTAAGGGTAAAGCCACACGCAGCGGCACTGACCCGACCAACATTTGCACTAGCACCATGTTCGGGGATGCTGTCAGACAGCATCTTAAAGGCCGCGCTTTGTTGCGGGTAAAACGGCCCTTTACCTGCAAAATCGTGCGGCCATAAAGGGCGTATTAATAAATAGGCGTACAATTTTGCAGGTAAATGACTGTTTTACGCGCAACAAAGCGCGGCTATTAACTGGCTATTTGACAGTCACACCGAACACGGTGCGAGTGCGGTTGTTGGCCGCGTCGTGGCCATTTCGGATATGGGATACATGGAGTCGAGCAGGACACTGTCTCCTACTGAAGAGTTATGAGCAGCCGACAGCATGGACTTTACACAGTCCGTGCTGCTGTTAGATACAAGATAGCTAATACAAGTGATTTAGAAAAATTATTAAAGTGCACACTCCTGCACTATAATCGTTTTTCACTGAAAGTGGAGGTATACTTCGTAAAATAATACAATTTTGTACACTGTGGTCATATCTTTAATAATTGCGAGGATTGTGTTTAATTCATAAGATGGGCTTTACACTGCATAGTGTGCTTTACCTGGGCCTTTGAGTCTTCCGTAGCCTGTACATGTAATGTGAATGTCTCGGATCGCACAAATAATGCCAAGACCACACTTCTACATTTTTTGTGAAGTAAAGGTGTTTTTCCCACCAAATACATTTATCTTCTATCCACAGGATAGGCGATAAATGTTCGATCACTGGGTCCCCCATCGTTCACCAAAACGGGGGTCCCAAATACCTTGTTTGTTCGCACCCGCGCACCTGATGTGAGAAGGAGTTTGAATGGAGAGGAGGTGGAGCCAACATGTGGCATCACTGCAGCAGTCACCCGTGTAGCTGTGATCTATTGATTTTTATTATGGTATGCTCTGCAGCTATCTGAATAGAACTATTCTCTTCATATTTCTTTTAGTGGAACAAGAGGTAAACATGTAACAATTTCCAAGAGGTATTGTGTCTAATACAATCTGTCATTTCTTCCAGGGCCGACATCAGGGTATAGAAGTGCCCCTATATCGATCTAGTCAGGTTTGAATATTTTATGAGAAACCTGTAACTTAAATGAATTCTGCATGTCATGTTTTGTTTAGACTTTCTTGTACATTGCTACATGATGTTTTGTCCGGTGACTTCCGAGGTAGATTGGTCCACAATGGCTTTGTGAATTGTAACATGAACCAACTATTGGATGTCTTCATTGAGAAAGTTGTAGATCTTTTTTGGTGTTTATCATTGGATTTTCTGTACCACCTTTGTGTGTAGGATACATTTGCATAGTTTGCGTCAAATTAGAATAGTGGCTTAAAACTATTTGATTATGTTATACTATATTAACCCTTTTAACGACCCAGCCATTGTTCGTTTTTACATTTTACTTTTTCACTCCCCGCTTTCCAAGAGCCATAAAGTTTTCATTTTTCCGTCAATGGAGTGGTAAGAAGGCTTATTTTTTGCGGGAGGAGCTGTAGCTTTTATTGGACCATTTAAGTACCATATAATGTAGTGGGAAACGGGATAAAAATATTTGTGGGGTGGAATTGGCAAAAAAACAAAATTCCTCCATTGTTCTTTAGGTTTTGTTTTTACGGCTTTCACCGTGCGGTAAAAACGACAACTAAACTTTATTCTGCATCTCAATACGATTATGGTGGTACCAAATTGATATAGTTTTTTTTATATATTTTACTACTTTTACAAAGAAAAAACTATTTGTTAACACCACAATCTGAGAGTCATCACTTTTTTATTTTTCCGTTGATTGAGCGGTGTGAGGGCTTATTTTTTGTGGGACAAGCTGTGGTTTCTATTGGTTCAATTTTTTGGTACATATGATTTTTTGATCACTTTTTATTTAATTTTTTTCAGCGCTAAGGTGACCAAAAAACAATGATTCGGGTGTTTTTTTTTTTTTTTACGCCGTTCACCATGCGAGTTAAATAATGGCATATTGTAACAGTTCGGACTGTTACGGATGCGGCGATACCAATTTTTTAATATATTTTCATTTTTTGCTTGAGGAAAAATGGGAAAAGTATTTTTTTTTAACTTTTAATATTTTTGTATTTTTTTTTACACTTTTTAAAAATGTATTTAACTTTTTTTGACACATTTTATTAGTCCCCCTAGGGGACTTGAACGAGCGATCATTAGATCACTGGTAGAATACACTGCAATATAAATGTATTGCAGTATATTGTCATTTCTACAGGCTTCTGCTAAGCCTATTATTAGGCCCCTGCGCTGCCATGACAACCATCGGCGCCCCCCGAGCACTGCGGGGGGCCGTTGGCCTGTCGGAGGGGGCCTGCATGTTAGTCCAGAGACAGGGCTTCATGCATAAAGGCTCATTATACATGGAACAAGTTTTTAAACCAAGGGCGAACTACTGTAATGAAAATCTGATGCTCACTTTTATCAGCACAATACTCGGAAACAAAAGATTCGTCATAATTGGCCAGTGTAAATGGACCTTTAGACTGGGGATACAGATTTTCTATCTCAAGACAATTGGCGTCCACATGAAATCAATATATTGCATGTGCAAGAAAAGTCGCTCAAAAGTTGAATTTAAAGCTGTCGGGTGTAGCCCCAGCTTAAAAATCCGTGCAGAAAAAAAGTGTTTTGAAAATGATCTTAAAGGGGTTTTCCAGCCGATAAAAATTGATGGACTATCCTCAGGATAGGCCCATCAATAGCTGATGGGTCAGGGTCCGACTCCCGGGACCCCCGCCGATCAGTTGTTTTGAAGGGGCCGTAGCGCTCGTACCTTGTTTGACACACATTTAGTGGCGATTCACAGGTATTGTAGCCTTCTCCCGTTAAGTGAATCGGGAAAAGGCTGCAATACCTGTGAATCGCCACTCAATTTGTGCCGACGATTCACAGTGAGCAAGAAGAAATAAAGCGGAAGCAGCGTTTGTACGAGCGCTGCGGCTCCTTTAAAACAGCTGATCGGTGGGGGTCCTGGGAGTTGGCTGGGACCCTCATCTATCAGAATTTTTTTGTCATATCCTGCAGACCGGAATAACACAAATAACACAATAAAAATTACAATGCACTACAACTCATAAGTACTGCAGTGTCTTGTACCAGCGATCACTTGTTCAAGTTCCTTACAGGGGTTAAGATTTTTTTTTTAAAAACATTATTTTGTAATATACAAAAAAATACAAATATTAAAAGTTCAAAAAACATACCTTTTTCCATTTTTTTCCCCATAAAGTAATGTAAAAAAGAAACATTCTTGGTATCGCTGCATCCAAACTATTCTAATAGGACATTATTTAAACCGCTGGAGGTGACCACCATGAAAAAAAAAAGAAATAGAAAAAAAGGCCAGAATTGCGGTTTATTGGTCACCTTAGCACCAATAAAAAGTGATCAAAAAGTCATATTTACTCAAAAATGGTACCAATAAAAACTACAGTTTGTCCGCAAAAAAACAAGCACTCACACTATATAAATTTGGTATCACTGTAATCATATTGACCCTCAGAATAAAGTTAACCTGATGTTTTTGCCGCACAGTGAACGTCATAAAAACGAAACCCAAAAAACAATGGAGGGATCACATGTTTTTTCCTATTTCAACCCACAAAAACATGTTTTTTAAATTTTCCAGTACATTAAATAGTGCCATTAAAAACTACGACTCGTGCCGCAACAAAAAAGTCCTTATTTACAGGTATGTTGACAAAAAAATAAAAAAGTTAGAGCTTTTGAAAGGTGTGGAAGGGAAAATGAAAATGAATGAACAAAAAAATGGCTGTGGAGAGAAGGGATTAAGGGTTTTGGGGAAATGTATCTCTCCAGCGTCGATGCATCTGCCCCAGTATTCTTTCTGTGAAGTCTTTGAGACCCTGTGCGGTTTTTGTCCTATGTACATTATGTGAGGTGAAGTTCAGAGAAGGATCTGCAGTTGCCAGATCTTACTTGTATCTAGACAAATTGAATTCACATTTTGCATTTTGAAATGCATTGTCTTTAGTTGTGCAATTTATATATCCTGGATGTGTTCGCCTGTGATTATTGTATTATTGGCAACGAAGAACAGCTGCTTGGATCTTAATGACAAAGCCGTAGTGCAGGCATTCTGGGGTCACTGTTAGGGTACCGCATAAGAAAAATCGTGGGGTAAAAAAAGCAACCACATCGGAAAAAGCACCAAACTGTGGTGAAATTGCTGTTTTAACCGCACCTCATCCGCAATGTCTGAATGGACCCTTATTCACACAGTGCAGTTTTGGAGCAGTTCTTTAAGGGTCCATTCAGGTGCGCACACCGGATAGGCTGGTAAATCTGTCACAGCAATCCGTACCATGCTTTTTTCCTGCTCATATTGCTGCGGATTTAGTGTTAAACATTGGTTATAGCAAAGTATATGTGCACCTGCGGATTTCAAGTGGTTTTTACTGTGTTTCCGCTGCGTAAATCTGTTGTGGAATTTCTTCTCCCTATTGAAGTCCATGGGCCAAACACGCAGCATTTCCGCACAAAACATGGAGCATAAATTGACACACTGCGGAATTTATATTTTTTCCCGCAGCGTGGGCATGAGATTTTCTATATCTCATTCACTTTTCTGCTGCTGTAAATGCTGCGGAATTTCCGCACAGAATTCCGTTTTGGAAATTCCGCAGAGTTTACACTACATGGTAACCCAGCCTAATGGTCAATTCACACGTTGCAGTTGAGGTGCAGTTAAAACCGCATTGAAAATGTCATCTGAAAACCGCATGTGTTTTTACCGCAATTTAATGCATCAATTTGTTTTCGGGTGCTGTTTTTCGATGCGGTTTTAACTGCACCTCAACTGCAACGTGTTAATGGACGATTAGAGTGCATTTAGATGCGACAATTTGGCCGTGCGGTAAAAAACGCATCAAAAATCGCGGCAGACAACGCACACTGTTTAAGATGCAGTTTTTTACCATAAGGTCAATTACATCTCACCTAAATGCACCGTTAAAACAATTAAACTAGTTTCTACAAGTCTCCCGACTGACTAATTTGATTGTAAAAAAGCAATTACTTGAATTTAGCTGCAAAATCCGACTTCCTGCTTCACTTTGCTCAGGTAGCAGTTGTCCTACAGGAAGGAGGGGAGGTAAAAGACTGTAGAAAGTGGACAATGTCATTGTCCTAGAAACTTGTATGATGTGTTTGCCGTGGTGTAGGCTGGCATAATGTCCAAGGGTCTCCTGCCTGTCCCCTGACAGCTGAGAGGGGCAGGGCATATGGCTGTATTGTGAGGAGAGATCTGTTTAGAGGAAGCACCTTTATTACATGGGGAGCCCTGGATTATGAAGTAAGCTGGAGTGAAGCCTACATCACACTGACATTTTTGAAGGCAGAAAAAAATCTGCCTCAGTATTCCGTTTTTTTGCAGGCAGAAAGAAATCTGCCTACAAATTCCTTCAGGAATTTTGAGGCAGATTTTGAACTGCCAGCATTATTTTAAAGCTCTTTTTGCCACGGCCATTGAATCTAATTCAAGTTTTTTTTTTCTCCCATTGATTTCAATGGGAGGTCAGAGGCGGACACCGCTCAATGAAAGTTCATTCCCCTTTTTTTCCCACGAGCAGCCAAAAGCTGCCCCCGGGGAAAAAAAACCGCATATGTCTCTCATTGAAGTAAATGGGGGGCAATTTTAGCCGTTCTTTGGTGCTTCTTGCGACACGGTTTCCACGTTAAGATTAGCAACAAAAAATTCTGCGAACAGACCCTAAGGCTGGGTTCCCACTGGCGTAAGCGCTGCAGAATCTCCGCAACGGTATTCTGTGCGGACGTTCCGCAGCATTTACTGTAGTAGCAAAGTGGATGAGATTTAGAAAATCTCATGCCCACGCTGTTTGAAAATAAAGCAGTGTAAACGTTAATAAATTGACCTGCGATGCGGAATTTATTTCTGTAGCATGTCAGTTTATGCTGCGTTTTCATTGATTTTCTGTTGCAAGTTTTCCCCATTGAATTCAATGGGGATGCAAAACCCGCAACAGAAAGCCAAGTGTTTTGCGGCGCAAAAATCGCAACTCCGGTGAACCCAAAAAAAAAATCATACTTGCCCAGCACTCTCTCCTTCTTCCTGCAGTCCGACCTCCTGGGGTGACGTTTCATCCCATGCGACCACCGCTGCAGCGATGGCCACATGGGATGATACGTCATCCCAGGAGGCCGGCCTGGATGACGTTAGAGGGCCGGTGTCCTGGGATCATCCGTATCATCCCATGTGACAGCCGCTGCAGCGGTCACGTGGACTCCAGCATCATCCAGGGAGGCCGGACCGGACTGCACAAGAGGGACCCACCTCCATAACAACGGCCTATGTAAATATGAGCGGTTTTTACCGCTCCTTTCCGCATCAGAAATTCTGTCCGAAAAAACGCACCACAATGTGCTGAATCTACTGCGGGTTCCAGGCCGGGTATGCTGCGTGTTTTTTACACAGCGTATAAGTCCTGTGGGAACCCAGCCTAAAGGCCCTTTTAGACTGGGCAATTATCGGCCAGACAAACGTTCATAGAACGCTCATTGCTGATAATTGCCTTGTGTAATCAGGGCAGCAATCAGTTTGCTCGTTCTTCTGCTGATCGTATAGTTTTAAAAAACTAAAATATTCTCCAAGTCGGCATCGCATCTCTCCCAGTGTAATCAGGAAGACGCACTGCAGACATAATAATAATGTATGGGGACGAGCGAATGTAGTAACGATCGCTCGTCCCCATACATTTCTCCTTTTCGTAGGAACAAATAAGCGCCAATCAACGAGCTGTCTCTTTGATCGGCGCTCGTTGCACCGACCAAAATTGGCCAGTGGAATAGGGCCTTTAGGCCAGGGCTACCGCTAGAATTTTTGTAGCACTGCATAATTGATTTTAACTATTGAGTGACAGCTTCAGTCCAAGATTTCATGCAACTCAATGTATTCATTTGGACTTCAGCTTTAGCTCAATAGTTAAATTATAACTAAACATTCAACAAACTTCTGAGATGTCATAAGTTTTGATCGGTGTGGGTCCGAGCACTGAAACCCCCAATAATCGCTAAAACGAAGCAGCAAAAGCGCTCGTGTGAGCGATCAGCCACTTAGTTTCTGTACGTTTTTTTTCCGGAAAGCCGATGTAGCGGTGTACGGGCTCAATAGAAAATTATTTGCTTAAGGTGTTTCTGCAATTCTGAATTGATTGAACATTGTATAAAACTATTTAAAAAGTAGTCTAATTTTGTTTTACGCTCTCAGACTGTCATATCTTTGTAAACACTAATGATGTGTGTATGTATAAATATATCTAGTGTTGCAACGTAAATACCTTATGTTTGAAGGTCATAATAGGTATATAAATAACAAGGAGTTGACACTATGATCGGGTCGAGGGAGTTATTGAGTTTTAGGCCCCATGCACACGAACGTGTTTTTGCGTCCGCAATTCCCCCGAAAATCCACGGGAGAATTGCAGACCCATTCATTTCTATGGGCCCATACACACTACCCGTGTTTTCACGGGTCCCCGCATGTCCGCAAACCCGTGCCGCACAAACTCAGGACATGTCTTATTACGGCCCGCAAATTAGATGCGGACATGCCCATAGATGTCAATGGGCCCGTGAAAAATGCGGGTACACCTCCGTGTGTCAACCGCAGTTTTCGGATTTGCAGAAGTGTTGCTAGGCGACGACCGGGAATGAGTTCTGTCGTCATCCTGTTTTACCTAGGCTTTTTTTTTTTATCCGCATTTTGCGGATTACATACGGATGAACTGCGGATTACATACGGATGAACTGCAGAGGATATTTCACGGAACACGGTCCTGGACCAGAAAAACACTACGGTCGTGTGCATGAGGCCTAAGGGTCCATTCACATGTTGCGGTTGAACTGCGGTTACCGCAGCTCAACTACAACGTGTAACTGGACCCTAAGAAGATCTAATGTATGTCTTGTGTTGACTCCCATTTTGCTCCATGTCCCCAGGAAAAGTAATCTGCCGCCATACCTATATTACTGCCTTACCCCTTATTCCAGCACTGTTTATTTGAAGTTGCTAGATGCCTCCGTTCATTTTGGTGGCTGATATGCTAATTCTTGAATAAATTCTTAACTGGGACTCTCTGTAAATAAAAAAATAATAAAAAAAAGTAAACATATCTTCATCCTTTGTAAGGCGATGCACACTTTCGTCAGCTGTTGTACGGCCGCTAATGGCGGTAAGGATGGCTTCCATGTGCAGTCCGTTATTTCACGGACCAAATCAATGAAAAGGCTGAGACTGTTGGAGTAGGACCTTTCCTATTTTTGACGGGACAGCCGCATGGTGCTGTTAAAACAACGGAAGTGTGCACGGCCCTATTGAAATGAATGTGTCAGGGAGCAATCAGTTAAAACAACGGATAGCGCCCTGACGAAAAAAACTGAAGTGGGCATGAGGCCTTAGACATTGTGCTTACGAAGTAACTCCTGTCCTTCCTTCAGAGTACATGTTGTCAAAACAAGTGGACACAAGTGCCGGACCCTGAAATTTTACTAAAGTTTTGGGATAGTGTTGAGTCAATTAGCTGTCATTTAATCAGTTGATCGAGTTTAAAAACTGGTCATTGAGGTGTGAGTTGCTTTTATTTAGTTTTTAAAAGGTTTGGTTTGGAGAATCTTGTGGTATTTGGTCCTAAAGATGTATTGGACTCAGTTTGCCACCGTACAGTCCCTTCCATTTCTCCGATCCCTTGGTTGAACTCGATGGACGTGTCTTTTTTTCAACCGTACTAATATGTAATGCTCTGTCAGATACTGTTATGTACAAAGCTTTTCTCCACTAAAAGCAGTGCTTCTATGGGGAGAAATCTACTTACGCCATTCAATGGTGCATGCTATGATTTTGTTTTTCTGTTGCGCTTATAACAAATTCGAAAACCTCCATATGCTTTCATATGAATCATAGTCATGGAGGTACAGTAAAGGCCACATGCACTTCATGAATGACTTGGGGCACCATACAAAGCCGAGTCATAATAAGGCCATGTGCAGGAGGCTGCATGGAGGCACATAAATTCCCCTGCAGCTCCATACTATGAAGCTGCAGGGACTCCTCGTGCTGTCATATGATGAGTTGTCAGGTGCCCTATGTTGGAGATATCCTATTCTAGGAGAGAATACCTCCATAATACGGTATGCGATTGAACATGCCACAATTTTGTTTTCTGTTGGATTCGTATGGAATTCTACAGAAAAAAAACCTCTGCCTCCATCACAGCTTTTTGAAGGTACTGACTCTCTTTAACGCCTTAAAGGGGTTGTCCGGGCACGGGGCTGTTTTCTATAGTGACGACCCCACTGATCGGTATATGATCAGTGGGGGTCCGACACCCTGACCCACCACCGATCAGCTGTTCCGGCTGCCTCTCGGCATCGGATGTCTGTGTTGGAAGCAGATTGCTCCGGTCACAGTATATTAAAGTGAATAGGCGCAGAGTTGCAGTACTGCAACACGGCCACTATACAGAGCACGGAGCCATCTGCTTCCGACATCGGCCACTGCATATCATCCGGTGCTTGGAATAACTGCTTAAATTCTGCGGTCAATAGCGACCTTGACATTTAAGTGGTTTGACGGAAGGAGATAGGCCTAACAAAGTTCCCCAGACCTGCCCTAACTCTGTGCCTACTAGGGATGCACGATGAATCGAAACTTCGATGCTGTTTCGATACTGTGCATCCCCAAACGGTTCGATACCGTTATGTCATGTATTTTGATACTTAGCTGTGCGGCCGCACAGCTCAGTATTGTAACACATGAATGTATAAGAGCGGGGCTGCGGCTGTGTGATACAGTCATTGCCGCGCTCCTGAGTCCTGATAACAAGTGAGCGGGGTCAGGATGATGCGATGCGGCCGGCGCTGCACTAATGATTGCCGGCAATGAAGACAGAACATGGCGGGCACAATGCAAAACACCCCCATGTTCTGTCTTCAGTGCCTGAATCGCCGCTCAGTACAGCGCCGGCCGCATCTCCTCATGCTGACCGCGCACGCTCTTCCTGTCAGGAGCGGGGCAATGACAGTATTACACAGCCGCAGCCCCGCTGGAGGAGATCAGAGACACCTCTCATGTCCGCCGTTATTCCCGTGAATGCTGCCATCACAGCGGACTGCAGCATTCAGGGGAAAATGAGAAGGGGGAATGCCCCTTGGATCCCGTCACAGGGAATTCCTGTGACGCGATTGAGGGACATACCATATATGGGCAGACAGCCCAGGGTCCATTGAAAGACCCCAGGGCTGTCCTACCATATTTCCTGTTGTTAGGGCATACTTAGGTATATCCTAACAACTGCCTGTGTACTATCAGATATATGCCAGTACATTAAAGTAAAAACATAAAGTAATGTTAAATACAAAAAAAATACACATACACCTTTTTTACAATAAACATTCAAATAAGTCTCAATACATAAAATATACACATATTCGGTATTGGCTCGGCCGTAATAACCTGTACAACTATTTTTTTGCATCATTTATGATGTGTACGCTGTAAATAAATAAATAAAATAAAAACTGCTTTCTATCACTTAGGCCTGATTTACACGAGCGTGTGCGTTTTGCGCGCGCAAAAAACGCTGCGTTTTGCGCGCGCAAAAGGCATTTGACAGCTCCGTGTGTCATCCGTGTATGATGCGCGGCTGCGTGATTTTCGCGCAGCCGCCATCATAAAGATGAGGCTAGTCGACGCCCGTCACTGTCCAAGGTGCTGAAAGAGCTAACTCATCGGCAGTAACTCTTTCAGCACCCTCGACAGTGAGTTCCGAGCACAATATACACCAACCTGTAAATCAAAAAAAGACGTTCATACTTACCATGAACTTCCTGCTTCCTCCAGTCCGGTCTCCCGGCCGTTGCCTTGGTGACGCGTCCCTCTCTTGTCATCCGGCCCCACCTCCCAGGATGACGCGGCAGTCCATGAGACCGCTGCAGCCTGTGATTGGCTGCAGGCTGTGCTTGGCCTGTGATTGGCTGCAGCTGTCACTTGGACTGAATTGTCATCCCGGGAGGTCGGACTGGAGGAAGAAGCCGGGAGTTATCGGTAAGTCAGAACCTCTTGTTTTTTTTACACGTATATGTATATTGTGATCGGAAGTCACTGTCCATGGTGCTGAACCAGTTTAACTCTTTCAGCACCATGGACAGTGACTGTCTCCTGCCGTCGCGTACCCGAACATTTTTTGCCGGGTTCGGTCAAAACGAGTTCGGCCGAACCCGGTGAAGTTCGGTGCGCTCATCTCTAATTTGACACTCCGTTTGGATGTTTGTAAACAGAAAAGCACGTGGTGCTTTTCTGTTTACATTCATCCTTTTGACAGCTCTTGCGCGAATCACGCAGTTCGCACGGAAGTCTTCAATGGGTGCGTGATGCGCGAAAAACGCACGATTATAGAACATGTCGTGAGTTTTACGCAACGCACTCGCGCTGCGCAAAATTCACGCATCGTCTACACTGCCCCATAGACTAATATAGGTGCGTACGACACGCGTGAAAAGCACGCGCGTCGCACGCGCGTATATTACGCTCGTGTAAATGAGGCCTTATTGTGGGGCACAGGGTGTGATTAATTTAACCTCCATATGCCTCACATTAATAGTAATTAACCCCATCATGTACCTTACACATTAACACATTATGACTGAGAAACATGATGGGGTTAATTACTATTAATGTGAGGCACATGGAGGTTAAATTTATCATCACACCACGCGCCTCACATCAGAAAATGGAAGAACTTTATTTTTTTTATTACTGTTGGCAAAGTATTGAATTGGTATCGAAATCGCAATACTAAACGAAGTACCGGTATCGAAGTCCAAATTCTGTTATCGTGACATCCCTAGTTCCTAGTTCCTACTAGGTCATGCCAGAGTCATGTCCTAATAGACTGCCTGTCGGTTTTACACTGACAGGCAGTCATGCTTTGGTATGGCAAGTATAACAAAGCCTTATATTAGCGATCAGAAGATCGCATTGTTAAGTCCCTTAATGGGACCAAAAAAAATAAAATTTATACTGTAAAATAAAGTTTAGTGTAAAAAAAATAGGTACAGTAAAAATAAAATACATTTTTCCATAAGAAAGTGGTTTTATTTTGTAAAAGTACAAAAAATCGCAACAACCCAAGTTCATTTGTCATGGTAAAACGCAAGGTGAACAGTGTTCAAAAAATCGCAACAAACTCAAAATTGTTTTTTTTTTGTTCCCCTCCCAAAAAAACATAAAAGTTAATCAATGAGTCCCATGTATACCAAAATGGTACCAATATAAACTACACCTTTCCGATAGATGCAGGGGCCCACACCTATTGCAGGTGCGAGGATTACCTGAAAGCTGGAGAAGACCCTGCTGTGACTACTAGGAGGGGGAGTGGGCTGAGGAGGCAAAAAAAAAAACGTACTTCGAGGGGAGTGGTATTGGAGAAACCGAACGGTGAATAATTAGATGATGTCAATTGCGAACTGCGACCAAACATGCATGTGAATTCTGTACATGCATATTTGGTTATGTACATCATGTGTTTACAGTGATGTCGAGATGCGGACCTGGCCCTACCGTGTGTTTTTGCTGGTTACTAACTTTTATCTCCAAGTCCTAGCTAAGGCTTCATTCACGTCTGCGCTAGGGTCCCGTTCCGTCTGACCTTTCCGTCGGAACAGGACCCTGACTGACACATTGATTTCAGTGGTGATAGATCCGGCGCCATTGGTTGCCGTTTGTCTCCGTTGTGCCGTGCTCCCATACAAGGAATGGGAGCACTGTCCGTAAAAAAATGAAAAGTAGGACATAATTCCCGGCATGGTTCTACGCCACGGACACCCTTCTGTAGTGATACGGAAAGGTGTCCGCGGCCAATAGAACCGGATAGGTCCGTAATTGCGGACCGTATTGCGGTCTCCAATTATAGAGGTGTTTTTTTTACGGTCGTGTGCATGGGGCCTTACAATGTAGTTGTTTTATCCATGCAAATTCTGCGTGTAGTTACTGCCACTAGGTGTCTCTCCTCTTGGAATATTCTGTCCACCCCCTGTTGTCAAGTAAAGTCTGTCCCTGGTTACAGAGTAGAGGAGACGGACTGCAGAATGTGGGGGTGTCCCAGCCCACCCATAGAAGCCTATGAAGAGGGAAGGGAGCTGAGTGAGAGAGAGACACAAACGCTGCCCATTGAAGTTTATGGAGAGGGGAGCAGGAGGAGCGAGCAGGTAGAGAGAGGAGACACAGGCTGCTAGTAAGAGTTAGGGCCTGTTCACATCTGCCTTCTCCTGTCCGTTGTTTTGCTCTGTCAGAGAAGCAAAACAACGAAAATACCGGAAGTACCAGTTCCGTTAAAAGAAGGAGACAAACGGCGCCCGACAGAACCCATTGACTTTAATGTGTTCCATCGGGTTTCCGTCAGGGTGTATGTGGTTTTACCACTAACAACAGCGCAGCATGCTGCGCAATTATTTCCGTTTTTTTCGGACAGATCTGCGACGAAGGCCCCTAACGGTGCCTCCTATGCAGATGTGAACAGGCACTTATATCTCACCCCAGTGCTGAGTTAACAGCTACACTGCTCAGTACTGCTTTATTACGTCCTCTAAGCTGCTGCAACTTCTATATACAGTATATGTGACGGATAGAGATAGGAGAGCAGGATTTTCCCTTCTCTTTGTGTGCTACGTATAGAAGACATGATGGCCTTTAGGTTCCACCAGCTAGCTCAGAGAAAATGGAGAATTAGAGCGAGAGCCTGCAGAGGAGAAAACTGATAAAAAAATGCACAGTACAAGTCATATAATGGTGAGAAAAAGTGTTATTCCTCATGTACACACATATGACCGCTTATTCTGAAAAGTTAAGTACGCTTCTGTCATGAATACACGTGAGAGGACCACACTGGTGAAGTCTTTGATGTAAATCTGCCACTGATTTCCAGAACAAAAATGCTTTAACTCTCAGAGATTTCTGTTACTGCAAAAATCTCACAACGCAATCTTTTGTTTAACCTCTTAACCCATTAGTGACCGCCCATAAGTGTTTTTATGACGGCCACTAACGGGCTTTATTCCGATGTAGTAGCCTTTTTACAGCGCTGCTTCAAAATAAATAAACGCCGCCTGGAGCAGTTAACCCCTTAATTACCGGGCCAGCTCAATTTTTCTGTTTTTGCCTCTCTGCGTTTCAGCAGCCATAACTTTTTTTATTTTTTCACTGACGTGGCTATATGAGGCCTTGTTTTATGCGAGAGAAATAGTATATTTTTTTTCCCCACAGTTTGGGGGTAAAAAAAAAAATTTACGCCATGAATATAGGAAAAAGCGATTCTCTGAATCGTTTTTTTTGTTTCTGTTTTATCCCGTTCACGTTTCACGCTAAATAACCCATTAGATTAATTCTTCAGGTTATTACGGTCATGTAGATACCTAATATGCGTAGGTTTTTTGTTTTTATTTAGTGTAGGGGCAATAAAGTGTATTTAATGCAAAATAAAGACTCTTTTTGGGACTTTTTTTATTTATTTCTTTGTTTTGTTACTTTTTTTTTTTTTAATCCCATCAAGGGATAACTTTATTTGTAACTTTATTTTTTACTTGTAATGTATTAGCATACTTCTGTACGCTAATACATTACACTGTGTCACTATGACACAGGCTGCTGATCGGGCAGCACATAGTGTGCCCGAACAGCAGGCAAACGGAACAGACAGCCTTGGGATCCTTTGTAGGTCCCCAGGGCTGCCTGCAGAGGGATTCCCCAGTGTTTGATTGCATCACTGGAATCCCGGTGATGCAATCAAAGAGGGGAATTCCCTTTGATCATGCCTCGGTCACGGACCGCGGTAATCAAAGGGTTAAACAGCTGGGGTCCGAATGTTTGCCGACCCCAGCTGTGTTAAGGAGGCTGCTCTAAGATCAGGAGCTGTTAGTTACAGCTCCTGCTTAGAGGACGAGCGCTCATCAGCCTGATCTACAGCGACGCCAAAAGACGTCTCTGTAGACTAAGCACCCGCACCGCCTGACAAAAGACAATGGGCGGTCGGGAAGGAGTTAAATCTCCCTGCTCTCATCTACCTGAGGTAGCTGAGGGCTGGGGCCAGACCTGCTCGAATGGGTAGAATTGAAATCCGTATCGATATTGCCCGTTTAACCCCTCAGATGCAGCTCTCAATAGTGGGCTCCCTCTCATCCCACCAGCACACCCGCGATGCGATCGCAGGGTGCCGGTGGTTTCTATGGCAGCCGTGGGCCTAACAAAGGCCTCTAGTTAATGCCTCTAGTTAATGCCTGTTAGGCCATGACAGAGGCATGGCCTAACAGATGCCTGTCAGTTTTACACTAATAGGCAGTAACCCGAATGGTGAACACCATAAAGAATAAAATAAAAGACAATGGCAGAAGTTTTCTGTTCAAAAAATGTTCATAAAAAGTAGCATGTACTCCAATATGGTACCAATAAAAACGACAAAATAAGCCCTCATACAGCTACAAAGGGGGAAAATATAAAAGTTATGGCTCCTAAAATATGGCGACACAAAAACAAATAATAAAAAAAAAAAAGTTTTTATACTGTATAAAAGTAGTAAAACACAAGAAAATTTAATATCGACACAATCGTAATGACCCGCTGAATAAAGTTATTATGTTATTTATACCACACAGTAAACTGTAAATTTAGGACGCAAAAAAGAGTGACGAAATTGCCGGGTCTTTTTCTACCCCCCCCCCCAAAAAAAGTTAATAAAAGTTAATCAATATATTATATGTACCTCAAAATGGTGCTATTAAATAATTCAACTTGTGCTGCAAAAAGCAAGTCCTTCTACGCTATGTCGACACAGAAAAAAAAGTTATAGCTCTTTCCAATCAGCATCATGCACTCCTCTCCATTGATTTACACAGCACATAGGGATCCTGTTAGATCCTTATGTGCTGTCTTATATTTACACATTAACAATACTGAAGTGTTTAGACAGTGAATAGACATTCCACGGAATGTCTATTCACAATCTCTGCACTTCGTTACTCTGTCTGTGGTAGTTACAGCAGAGGACATGTAATCTCGCGAGATTACGCGGTAAATGACGGGTTACAACGAGATCACGCTTCCTCAGCTGCAACTACCATAGAAACAGTAACGAAGTGCAGAGATTGATAATGTGTAAGTATAAGACAGCACATAAGGATCTAACAGGATCCCTATGCGCTGTGTAAATGAATGGAGAGTAGTGAATGACGCTCATTGGTCAGCGTCATAAACTCCCCTGTACAACGCCCACTTGGTCTAAAGTGAAAATACGCCCACTTGGGCATTAAGCAACTCATTATCATAAATCTAAAAACGCTAATAAAGTGGTAAAAATAGATTGTTTTTTTTAAATAAAAAGTACTGCTGTCACCTACATTATAGCGCTCATCTCCTTATGTAGGAGATAGGGCACTTATAATGTGGTGACAGAGCCTCTTTAATGCCCAAGTGGACGTATTTTTACTTTAGACTAAGTGGGCGTTATACAGAGGAGTGTATGACGCTGACCAATCAGCATCATGCACTCCTCTCCATTCATTTAGTCAGCACATAGGGATCCTTTTAGATCCTTATGTGCTGTCTTATACTAACACATTAACGATACTGAAGTGTTTAGACAGTGAATAGACATTCCACGGGATGTCTATTCACAATCTGTGCACTTCGTTACTGTTTCTGTGGTAGTTACAGCAGAGCACTTATAATGTGGTGACAGCCTCTTTAATGACAGGTCCTGAAAAAACCTTAACCCCTTAAGGACGCAGCCTAGTTTGGGCCTTAAGGCTCAGAGCCCATTTTTTAAATCTGACATATTTAAACTTAAACTTATCCAAGCGATTCTAAGATTGTTTTCTCGTGACACTTTGGGCTTCATGTTCGTGGTAAAATTTGGTCGATATATTCAGTGTTTATTAGTGAAAAATTGCAAAATTTAGAAAAAATAGCATTTTTCAGAATTTAAATGCATCTGCTTGTAAAACAGACGGTTATACCACCCAAAATAGTTACTAGTTCACATTTCCCATATGTCTACTTTAGATTGGCATCGTTTTTTAACATTATTTTATTTTTCTTGGACGTTACAAGGCTTAGAACATAAATAGCAATTTCTCTTTTTTTTAAGAAAATGTCAAAAGCCTTTTTTTTTAAGGTACCTGTTCAGTTCTGAAGTGGCTTTGAGGGGCCTATATATTAGAAACCCCGATAAAACACCCCATTTTAAAAACTAGACCCCTAAAAGTGTTCAAAACAGCATTTAGAAAGTTTTTTAACCCTTCAGGCATTTCACAGGAATTAAAGGAAAGTGGAGGTGAAATTTGCACATTTCATTTTTCTTGCTGAATTTCAATTTTATTCAATTTTTTTGTGTGTAACAGAAGGTTTTACCAGGGAAACACTGCTAAATATGTATTGTCCAGATTCTGCAGTTTTTAGAAATGTCCCACATGTGTCTCTAGTGGGCTCGTGGACTAAAACACCGGCCCCAGAAGCAAAGAAGCACCTAGTGCATTTTGAGGCCTCTTTTTTACTAGAATATATTGAAGGCAGCATGCCAGGTTTGAAGAGGTGTTGAGGTGCCAAAACAGTAGGAATCCCCCAATAGTGACACCATTTTGGAAACTACACCCCTCAAGTAATTAATTTATGGTTGTTGTTATCATTTTCACCACACAGTTTTTTCACAGCACCTATTTTAATTGGGTTGTGAAATTTAAAAAATGACATTTTTTCCAATAAGATGTAATTTGTGATCAAAATTTCCTATTTTCACAGGGAACAAAATATCCCATTTTGTTGCCCAATTTGTCCTGAGTGCGGCAGTACCCCATTTGTGGTGATAAACTGCCGTTTGGGCCCATGGGAGGGCTCAGAAGGAAAGGACCACCATTTGGCCTACTGGGGATTTTTTGGTGCAAAGTCATGTATGCAGAAGCCCCTGAAGTACCAGTACAGTTGAAACCCCCAAGAAGTAACCCCGTTTTAAAAACTACACCCTTGAGGCATTTATCTAGAGGTGTAGTGAGCATTTTGACCGGAGACATACACCCCATAAACTGTAATGTGGGTTCTCACGGGTACGTCAATACCCTACATGTGGCTGTTATCAGCTGCCTAGGCACACAGCAGGGCTCAGAAGGGAAAGATGAGGGGGATAAGATGTGCAGAGTGCATCAGGGTAAGTAAAACTGGGGTAGATTAAAAATCAAGGGATGTATGATACATTTTGAAGCACTCTTTCATACATACGGAGCCTTAGTTTTTCGGGACACGTGTCACATTGATATATTGTGTCCTTCCTTATCCCCCTCTTATAGCAGACTTTGTACCTCTTTTGACTTTTTCCTTTCTTGCCAGTTTGGGGAACTTCTCCTGGAAAGTGTTGGCCTTGTACGATGCGTGTGGCCTCGCTTCCAGAAGTACTGGCTGCCCCCCCTTCTTGGTCCCTAAAAATTAGTTTCTTGATAACCACCTCTTGAAATTCCAGGAAAGTTCCCCTCTAGCCTGCACATCGACGTAGCACGTACGCATTGTACAATGCCATCTGTATGATGTGCCCAGCCAGCTTCTTATACCACACCGCATGGCGCTGTAGGGCTTCAGGGCTTGATCTGACAAGTACCTATTGTAGTCCAGGATGCAGTCTGGTTTGGGGGTCTCTGTACTAGTACCTAGTACTGGTACATGGGTACTGGTGTGGCATCTCTCTTGTCCTTGTACGTGACACACAATATGTTGCTCCTTGATTGTGCCCTGCACTCACCCCTTCTGAGTATTTTCCCAAGCACAGTCTTAGGGAGCCCTCTCAGATTTCTTCTAGCAGTGCTGCATGCCGCAGGACTTCTGGAAGTGAGGCAGTTGAAGAGCGGGACGCTGGTATAAAAATTATCCAGGCAGAGGTGGTAACCCTGGTCCATCAGTGGGTGCACCAAATCCCACACAGTTTTTGCATTAACTCACAGTAAGGGGGGGGGGGCATTCTGGGGGCTGAATACTGCTGTCCTTCCCTTCATATATCCTAAATTTGTAGGTATAGCCTGTTGCACTCTCGCACAGCTTATACATCTTCACGCCATATCTTGACCTCTTACCCGGCAGGTACTGGCGGAATTGAACCCTCCCTTTAAAATCTACTAAGGACTCATCAATAGAAATACAATTCTCGGGGTGTATGCTTGTGCAAACCGGGCACTGAAACGGTCTAATAGGGGTCTCCATTTATACAAACGGTCAAAACTGGGGTCATCTCGGGGTGGGCACGGCTCATTATCAGTATAATGTAAGAAGCGAAGTATTGCCTAATTTATTTAGTTTTTTAAGTTCCAGTTCAGTTCTGAAGTTGCTTTTGAGGGGCCTATATATTAGAAACCCCTATGAAACACCCCATTTTAGAAACTAGACCCCTCAAAGTATTCACAACAGCATTTAGAAAGTTTATGAACCCTTTAGGTATTTCACGGGAATTTAGAGCAAAGTAGAGGTGAAATGTACATTTTTTTTGTCAGAAAATCCTTTTTTTTTACACTTTTTTCTGTAAAACAGAAACTTTTACGAGAGAAACGCAACTCAATACTTATTGCCCAGATTCTGCAGATTTGAGAAATATCCCACATGTGGCCCTAGTGCGGTAATGGACTGAAGCACCGGCCTCCGAAGCAAAGGAGCAAATAGTGGATTTTGAGCCCTCCTTTTTATTAGGCACCATGTCCGGTTTGAATAGGTCTTGTGGTGCCAAAACAGCGGAAACCCCCCAAAAGTGACCCCATTTTGGAAACTAGACCCCTTGAGGAATCCATTGTAGTTTTCTTGGGGTGCATGCGACTTTTTGATCAGTTTTTATTCTATTTTTAAGTGGCGCGGTGACTAAAAAAACAGCAATTCTACTATTGTTTTTTTATTCTATTTTTTTTTTGCAGCGTTCACCATGCGCTATAAATGACATATTCACTTTATTCTGCGGGGCGATACGATTACGGCGATACCAGATGTTTATAGGTTTTTTTTATGTCTTATGGCGTTTGCACAATAAAATACGTTTTGTAAAAAATCATTCACTTTTTGTGTTCCTTATTCTAAGAGCCAGAACCTTTTTATTTTTCCATCAATAAAGCCGTGCGAGGACTTGTTTTTTTGCGTAACGAATTGTAGTTTCCATCAGTACCATTTTTAGGTACATGCGACTTTTTGATCTCTTTTTTTTCCATTTTTTGGGAGGTGAAGTGACCAAACAATTGTGATTGTGGTACGGTTTATTATTGTTTTCTTTTACGGCATTCACCGCGCGGGATAAATTACGAAATAATTTTGTAGTTCAGGCCGTTAGGGACGCGGCGATACCAATTATGTATAGTTTGTTTGTTTATATATTTTTATTAATAATAAAGGACTGATAAGGGAAAAGGGGGGATTTTTTTACTTTTAAAATTTTTATTTTCATATTTTTACACATCTTTTTTTTACTTTTTTTTTACTTTATTACTTTGTCCCACTAGGGGACTTGAGGGCAGGAGGCCCTGATCGCTATTCTAATACACTGCACTGCATGCGTAGTGCAGTGTATTAGAGCTGTCAGCTACTCACTGACAGCAAGCATAGTGGGTCCTGACTTCGTCAGGACCCACTAGGCTTCCGTCGATGGCATAGCCATTGTTTGGTGTCCGGTTGCCATAGTCGCGATCGCCGGCCGCTATCGTGTAGCAGGCCGGCGATTGTAGCTTAACCCCTAAAAAGCCGCGATTTCTATTGAACGTGGCTTTTAAGGGGTTAATCAGCGGGGACACAGCGATCGGTCCCCGCTGTAGGAGCTGTGACAGCTGCTGTACAAGACAGCTGTAGGAGCTGTGACAGCTGCTGTACGAGACAGCAGCTGTCACAGCTCCTGTATGTGTTGGGAGGACGGCCGAAATGGCCCTTACTCCCGTGACGTACTATTCCGTCATGGAGCGCGAATAGGGCGGTTTCCATGACGGAATAGTACGTCACTGATCGTTAAGGGGTTGATGACCAGCTAAATTTTTCTAACTATTATAACTATTTTTTTCATTGACGTGGCTGTATGAGGCCTTGTTTTATGCGGGAGAAATTTTATTTTTTTTGCTCAGTTTGGGAGTAGAAAAAAAAAGTCACTGTGTAAGCTATATAATTAATTTTTGCGGCGTGAATATAGGAAAAAGCGAATCTCTGCGTAGTTTTAGTTTTATTCCATTCACGTTTAACGCTAAATAACCTGTTAAATTAATTCTTCAGATTATTACGGTCCCGTAGATACCTAATATGTGTTTTTTTGTCTTTATGTAATGTATGGGCAATAAAATATATTTTATGCAAAATAATTACTTTGTTTTTTGGGACATTTTTTTATTTATGTTTTTTTAGTTTTTTTTTTAATCCCATTAAAGAATAACTTTATTTAACATGATACAGGCTGTTGTTATGGCAGCACATAGTGTGCCCTATCAGCAGGTAAACTGAACAGATAGCCCTGGGGTCCTTTCTAGGGCCCCAGGGCTGACTGCAGAGGGATTCCCTGGTCTTTGATCGAGTCTTCGGGTTTTCGGTGACGCGATGAAAGAGGGAAGTTCCCTTTGATCATGCCGCGGTCACAGACTGCGGCGATCAAAGGGTTACAAAGATGGGTTGGAATGTTTTCCGATCCCAGCTGTGATTAGGAGGCAGTTTTAAGTTCAGGATCTGTAAGTTACAGCTTCTACTTAGAAGATGAGCGCTCATCAGCGTTTTCTACAGCGACGTCAAAAGACGTCGGTGTAGACTAAGCACCAGGACCGCCTGCCATTAACAGATGGTGGGCAGTCGTTAAGTGGTTAAATCCTTTTAAGACAATGGGGGGAATTCATACAGGTGTTTCAAATGCCAGTCTCAGTAATTTACTTTAGCGGAAATTTATTACTTAATATATTTGGCGCATATTTGGTTGTCTTCGCAACAGAAATGCAAGTCTACTCCTGCATTGAGCAGTTGTAGATTTGCGACATAACTTACGTTTACTTCTGGTGAAAATTCTGATGAATCTGTCATTCCAGCGGAAACCCCACCACTTTTGGCAAAACCCTGCCCCCTTATTGTTGCCACTTTTGGAAAGTGGAAAAAAAAGTCGTAAATTTGGCCTACTCCAAAATGTGGGAATTTTTTACGCCAGAAAACTGTTGAAAAACTTGCGATATATCCCCTCAGTATGCTTGAAAGGTTCGGTCAGATTTCGTGAAAGTCGCACGGACCTATGTAAGTGAATGGGGCCGTTCAGGCAGTCCGTATTTTCACGTATGTGCGCTGCGTAAAACTCATGACATGTCCTATACTTGGGCGTTTTTCGCGCATCACGCACTTATTGAAGTCAATGGGTGCGTGAAAATCCCGCACGGCACACGGAAGCACTTCCATGTGCCGTGCGTGATTCGCGCTACAGTAGTAAAATACATGAATGAAACAAGAAAAGCACCTCCTGCTTTTATGTTTGTAAACATAAAAACAGAGTGTCTTCACGCTGCCATATGCGCGGAAATCAAGCAGGCACGCAGCACATACTGATGCCACACGGAACTTTTGCTCACGTAAAACGGACACGTTCGTGTGAATAAGGCCTAAGTAGCAGAAGTTTGAGCCACTTTTTTTAAGATGTCCGTATTGAACTACCAAAAAGCTATTGTAGATTAGGCTAACCTGATTCTGACGTGTATTATGTTTTTCCACAGAGTGCCTCCTTAGCAGAGAAAAAGCTTTTATTCTGTTTATGCAAATTAGCATTTTGGAGAAACGAGGGCGTCAACGTTGCTCCAAAATGCTCTCTCGTCATTCCACAGTTCAACCCCCCTTCCCTCCCTGCTTCCTTTGATTGACAGGGGCCAGTCAGCTTACCATGCGACTTCACGCCTGGACCTGTAGTGTAGTGAACATGCGCGTGTCCCTGCATCCTAATCAGCGCATGCGCAGTAGTGCCGATTAGAACGGTGAGCATTTTTGGGAGGAAGGTCCCATAAGGTCGCTGCTTATGCGGATGACCTGCTCTTCATTCTCACTGCTCCCAGGATCTCCTTACCCAACCTGATGGCGGAGTTGGGCAGATATTCGAAATTGTCGAACTTTAAGATCAACTCCCAGAAGTCGGAGGCTCTTAATATCTCGTTGCCGCAGACCCTGGTGGATGATTTGTCTGAGTCCTTCTCCTTTAAATGGGCTAGAGATTCGCTTAAATATTTGGGGGTCCGGATTCCCAGTGATCTGTCTCGCCTCTATGCGGTGAACTACCCTCCGTTACTTCAACGCGTAGAGAGCGATTTGGATTCTTGGACGACGGGCACCTTTACCTGGTTTGGCAGGTGTGCCATATTTAAAATGAATATTTTGCCACAGATCTTGTATCTCTTTCAGGCGCTGCCGGTACACATCCCACGCCCATTCTTTCAAGCTCTGCTGTCTCTACTCCACAAGTTCATATGTGTGGGGAAACCCGCGCGTATTGCTCGATCTATGCTTTTTTGTGCTAAGTGTGAGGGTGGCGTTGGTCTCCCGGACTTTGTTTCCTACCATCAGGCCTCCCACTTGACACGAATTTTGGACTGGTTTAGGCACAGTGAGATTAAAGAGTGGGTGTCCATGGAGCAGACCTTTCTTGAAGTTCCTTTCCAGGCCTTACTTGGGTGGGCAACCACGTTCCCCTGTCGGCGCGGACGCACCCGTCTATCGGGCCCACCCTGGCGGTTGCGTCACAGCTTTTTGCCCGGAAAGAGATTTCTCCGTGTCCCTATCCCTTGTTTGCTATCTTGGGCAATCTTGCTTTCCCACCGGGGCAGGAAGGGGGGCCCTTTTAGCTTTGGTTGAAGGCAGGTAAGGGACGTGCCACACACTTTATGCAGGATGAGACGTGGATGACTAGCGCACAGTTGGAGTCTTTGTCTGATCCTGTCCCATTTACTACATGGCAGGTCACCCACTTGAGACACTTACTCGCGTCCCTAACTAACTCATCGGCATACTCACGAGATAGTTCCCCTTTCGAACTCCTTTGCACGGGCACGGTGCGTCGCTGGTTGTCCAGACTTTATGCTCTCCTGATCTCACCATCCGATTTGTCCACTCCTGCCTACTTGTTAAGCTGGGAAAGGGACTTGGGTTTAACATTTACTACGGAGCATAAGGACCGCTTGTTCACTATGACGCATAAATCCTCTATGGCTAGCAGATTTCAGGAGGCGGGGTTTAAGATCCTGTCGAGATGGTATAGAGTGCCTTCCAGATTGCATGCGATGATACATGCGGTCTCGCCGTTGTGTCGGAGATTATGTGACCATGTGGGTACAATTCTGCAAATTTTTTTGGAGTACCCGCTCTTGACTGATTTCTGGTCTCAGATGTGGCGCATTTCCTCGAAATTCACGGATTTCCTCCTTCCGAGATCTCTGTTTTTTCCTGCTCCATTTGTGTGATGTGCCATTATCCACGTATCGACCCTCATTGGTTCGCACATGGTGAATGCAGCTAGAGCGTGCGTCCCCGCGCTGTGGAGACAAACTTGCCCTCCTTCGGTGGGCATGTGGTTCAGTAAAATCCAAGAAACTATGAGAATGGAGGACCTCACGGCATCCATGAGAGGGTCCCACGCCAACTTTCTTAAGACGTGGCGTGTTTGGATCCGGTTTCAATCTTCTGTGGAGTACAGGACCATCATGGTCTCTTGAGCATAATAGCTAGGCCCATTACGTCAGGTCAGTTCTCCTTCCCTTTTCCTTTCTGTCCCCTCTTCTCTTTTGTTTCTCTTTAGCTCATTTCTGTTCTCTTACGGGTTATAATGCATGGCTGCGGGTTCAGGGTGCATACAAGAGTTTCTCTATCAATGTTATCCTAATTGTACGTTGTTATTCATTGTGTTCTATGCACTTCTTGTAATTCCTTATGCTGGCCTGTCAGTGCTATTTATGTCTGCACGATTGTTTTTTGTGTATTGAAAAACGGAAAATAAAAGAATTTATAAAAAAAGAACGGTGAGCATTAAGATTATACTGCGCATGCACCGGTTAGGATGCAGCGCATGCGCAGTACAACTTTGGGTCACCATTCTAGGATGCAGGGACGCGCACACGTTCGCTACACTACAGGTCCAGGCGTGAAGTCGGGGGTTGAACTGGCGAATGACGAGAGAGCATTTTGGAGCAACAGTGACACCCTCGTTGCTCCAAAATGCTAATTTGCATAAATGGAATAAAAGCTTTTTCTCGGCAAAGGAGGCACCCTGTGGAAAGAGATAATACACGTAAGAATTTGCTACACTACTATATCCTACACTAGAGTAATACGGAGTGATATTCCAGTATAATTACATTTGCCTGATTTTTGGTATGCTTTCCGTCAAAAAAACATAAAACTAATGGAACGGAGCCAAACCGATGCAAACTGAAACATAAAACATACCATTGGAATGAATAGTAAATGCAAACGGAAACAATACTTTTCATTTGTCTTTCCTTTTGTCTGTTTCTCTAAAGGAACAGATGGATGAGAAGCCCAACGCAGATATGAGGAGGCCCTTAGGCCTTATTTGCACGAACGTGTATTACGTCCATGATACGCGTGTGAAAATCACGCACGTCGCACGGATCTATGTTAGTGAATGTGGCCGTTCAGACAGTCCGTGATTTTCACGCAGCGTATGTCCGCTTCGTAAAACTCACGACATGTCCTATATTTGGCCGTTTTTCGCGCATCACGCACCCATCGAAGTCAATGGGTGCGTGAAAATCCCGCACGGCACACGGAAGCACTTCCGTGTGACGCGCGTGATTCGCGCAACAGTAGATAAAGAAATGAACGAAAAAATAAAAGCACTTCCTTCTAAACTTCAAAACCGCGTGTCATAAGGATGGCATATGCGTGAAAATCACGCAGCACATACTGATGACACACGCAACTGCAATGCGCGCAAAACGCTAGTGTGAATCCGGCCTTAGGGTATATTAACACAGGGCGGATACACTGCATAAAAGCACACAGCATGTCCGCCCTGGTCGCCGCAGGGAATTCCGGCCAAAAAACCTAACCAAATTGAAGTGCAGTTTTTCAGCCGGAATGTCCACTTCGGAAAATTGCATGTAAAAAAAAAACATGCCATACTTGCCATGGCGACGTGTCCCTCTGCCGTCCTGCAACCCGGCCTGCTGGGGGTTTAAACCCATGATTGGCTTCTGCAGTCACATGGGATGAAACTTCATCCCAGGAGGCCGGCCTGGATGAAGAAGCACAGATTTCTGCATAAGATTATCTTTTTTCTGTGTTGCGATTTTTGCAGCAGAATCGCAGCTTTTTTGCCTCAAAACTTGCAACATCTGCTATTTGTTGCAGGTTTTACCTCCCCATTGAATTAAATGGGGGAAAACCCGCAACGAGAAAGCAGCGATTACGCGAATACAATTGACATGCTGCGCATTCATTAAAAACCGCACCGCATGTCAATTTCTTAGCGTTTTTTCCACTTATCATTTACGCAGCGTGTGGATGAGATTTGGTCAAATCTCATCCACTCTGATGCTACAGTATAATGCTGTGGATTTTCCGCAATGAAATCCGTTGCGGACAATCTAGTATTTATGCTACGTGGGAGCCCGGTCTTAGGCCTAGTTCACACAGAAAATTCTGCCTGGAAAAATCAGCTGTTTTTTATTTTTAAGTGGTTTTGCAACACGTGTTTTGTTCCGCAATTTTTTATGCTGCGGTTTTTGAGGCGGATTTTTTAAAATTTCTTCCTTCAACAGGCAAAGGAAACAAACTCGAGACTTTCCGTCTACCATTGATTTCAATCGGGTTTGCGGGGAAAAAAACGTTTCCGTCTCCCGTTGAAATCAATGGGAGGCATTTTCAGACGTTATTTGGCACAGTTTCTGGATAAAAAAAAAACGCCAAACAGTTCAGTGTGAACAAGGCCTTAGGGTTTATTCACACTGAGGTCTTATCAGGTTTTTTGCCACAAATTTCATGAAACGTGACGCTTTAACAAAACTTGCGGCAAAAGACATGATATGACCGCACCATGTGACATTCACTTTTTATTTGGAAAATAGCTGGCACATAGAAAAGGCTATTTGTTTTGAAGAAACGTCACCAGGTGATTATTTATAGAACTGCTTCAATGGCACCGATGATTATGTTTTTGTTAATAGTGCTCTTTTCCCTATTGATTTCCATTTGAAGAAACCACTAGGAATCTGCGACAAAAATCATGACAGTTGAAAGGGGTATTCCAGTTTCAGAAAATAAAGATTCTTCATTGTTTAATGAAAAGTGATACCATGCTCCAATATACTTTCTGTCCATCCCTCCCAGGTTTTAACGTCTGTTCTTGCAGTCATGCAGTAGGAAGCTTTGTTATTTATTTGTAAGGGTATGTGCACACGATGAGAGGCTTTTACATCTGAAAAGACAGATTGTTTTCAGGAGAAAACAGCTGCCTCGTTTCAGTCGTAAATGCTCCTCCTCGCATTTTGCGAGGCTTCTCTGACAGCCGTAAATTTTGAGCTGCTCTTCATTGAGTTCAATGAAGAACGGCTCAAATTACGTCTGAAAGAAGTGTCCTGCACTTCTTTTGACGAGGCTGTATTTTTATGCGTCGTCGTTTGACAGCTGTCATAATACGCCTTGTTTACGTCTGAAAATAGGTCGTGTGAACCCAGCCTTACAGTGATGAAAATCTGTCCTGGGCATGTGGTGATCACACCATTTTAATGGGAAGCATACTGTGTAGTTCATACGAGGCGTATTTTTACGTTGCTGAATTAAAAAACACTTCGTAAAAAAGAAGTGATGTCACTTCTTGAAGCATTTACATTTAACAAGCTGATTTTCCATTGACAATAAAGAAAACACATCTAAAATATTCCTTAATTTACGCTTCAAAAACACTTCAAATTACGCTTGCCAAAAACAAAAATGCTTTGAAAATCCGCTCCAAAAATGCCTGGATTCAGAGGATGGTTTCTCTTGAAATCCGCCATGTATTTTTCTGTCTCAAACATATGCTGTATGTACATACCCTTAGTGTGCAGTCACACAAAGCGTAAAAATACACATTGGTAATTCTGCAGATTTTGAGACAAAGTTGCTTCGTTATTTGTGTTGCATATTTCAGTGCGGAATTTCACATCGTATTGAAGTCTGTGATGAAATTCTATATCCAAGACCCGCAATACATACAGAAAACGCTGCGGAAAGTATTCCTGCAGCGGAAAAATTCTACACAGAGATTTATATTATGCAGATTTTATTTCCACCAAATGAAATACGTGGTGTAATTTTCTTCAGCAGATTTTCCCGCTATGGAAAATTATACCACTTGTGACTGCATCCTAAGAGAAAATCTGCAGCACCAAAAATCTGCAGCAATTTACTGCATATTGCATGTGGATGGGGTTTTCAAAATTTCATCCGCATGTATTGGGAAAAAAATTGCACAGAATTCAGAGTATGATGCAACAGATTAGTATTAGATTTTACCTTTTGCAAATTAAGGCCTCATGCACACGGCTGTGCCAGTAATCGCGGGCAGCGATTGCGGGCGCGGACAGCCGCCCACATTTTCGGCCCATGCTCCCATACAAAGTACAATACACTTCTGCAGCCTGTAAAATAAACGGGAAGGTGTCCACAAACAATAGTGAATGCGTCCGTAATTGCGGACAATTTTTATGGTCGTATGCATGGGTGAAATCCTCAGCACATCTGCACCTTCGCCACATGTAACACATTCGGATTGTGCTGCGAATCCGTTGTGGAAAATTCAACCATGCGGTGATTCGCTCTACCGTGTACTTGTGTGATTATCACATGGGCAGGACAGATTTTTATCCACTGGAAGTAAAGAATAAAGGTTTTTAATTGAATGTGAGTGCAAGGAGAGATCTTGAAAACCAGAAAGCATATTGGCAAATTCTATAACTCTTCATTATACACAGAATAACTTTTCTGAATCCAGATTACTCCTTTAAAAAAAGAAAAAGGCAAAATGTCCTAAAAATTCACTTTTTCTGCCTCCACCATAATCTAGCACATTGGGCTCAGCTGAGCCTGCTTATTTGTTCGATAAGTGTTGGGAATAAGCTGCTGCCAGACACAGAACAAAAGATCATGGGAGAGTGGGAAGCAACACATTAGGCCCCATGCACACGAACGTGCTTTTGCGGCCGCAATACCCCCAAAAATCCACGGGAGAATTGCGGCCCCATTCATTCCTATGGGGCCATGCACACGACCGTGGTTTCCACGGTCCGTGCATGGCCCAGGAGCCTGGACCGCAGAAAGAACGGACAAGTCTTATTATGGCCGTGTTCTGCGGTCCAGGCTCATAGGAAATAATAGACGCGGCCATTTGCACTGCCGCGATTTGCGGGTGGCTGGCGGGTGACTCTCTGCCCCTGGCCGTCCCGAAAATCACGGCTGTTCACATGGCTACGGTCGTGTGCATGAGGCCTTACACTTTAGTTAGTAGACTTATTTTTATGAAATCTGTGGGTTTAGATGACTTTATCAAATGTTTATGGCAAGCTTAACATTGGACCAATGAGATCAATATCCTTCAAATTTTTTAATTCGTGTTCGTTGATGTGGACGTGCAAAAAAATTGCACACGTAGATCTAGGATTCTAAAATTGTAAGTCCTCAACGGTCCTCTCTTTTAGGCCTCATTTACACGAGCGTGTGCGTTTTGCGCACGTAAAAAACGCAGCGTTTTGCGTGCACAAAAGGCACTTGACACCTCCGTGTGTCATCCGTGTATGATGCGCGGCTGCATGATTTTCGCGCAGCCGCCATCATAGAGATGAGGCTAGCCGACGTCAGTCACTGTCCATGGTGCTGAAAGAGTTAACTGATCGGCAGTAACTCTTTCAGCACCCTCGTCAGTGCATTCCGATCACCATATCGAGTAACCTGTTTAAAAAAAAAAGAGGTTCGTACTTACCGAGAACTTCCCGGCCGTTGCCTTGGTGACGCGTCCTTGGTGACGCGCCTCTCTTGACATCTGGCCCCACCTCCCTGGATGACGCGGCAGTCCATGTGACCGCTGCAGCCTGTGATTGGCTGCAGCTGTCACTTGGACTGAATTGTCATCCCGGGAGGTCAGACTGGAGGAAGAAGCCGGGAGTTATCGGTAAGTCAGAACTTTTTTTTTTTTTAGACGTTCACGTATATTGGAATCGGAAGTCACTGTCCAGGGTGCTGAACCAGTTTAACTCTTTCAGCACCCTGCACAGTGACTGTCTCCTGCCGGGTTCGGTCAAAACGAGTTCGGCCGAACCCGGTAAAGTTCGGTTCGGTCATCTGTAAGACACTTAGAACATGTCGTGAGTTTTTTTCAGCGCACTCACGCTGAGCAAAACTCACGGACTGTCTGCATGCCCCCATAGAGTAATATAGGTGCGTACGACACGCGTGAAAAGCACGCGCGTCGCACGCGCGTATATTACGCTCGTGTAAATGAGGCCTAACCGTAGCACTCCATCACACGGTAATCTCATGTTTATTTAACCCCTTGGAGACAGCCAATTTTGGTCTTGTGGACACAGCCCATTTATTCAAATCTGGCATGTGTCACTTTATGTGGTAATAACTTTGCAGTGGTTTTACTTATCCAAGCGATTCTGAGATTGTTTTCTCTTAAAATAGTGTCGATTAATTCAGTATTTGTGAAAAACACTAAAATTTTGAGAACATTTGCAAAAATTATAATTTTTCTAAATTTAAATGTATCTGCTTGTAAGGATATGTTCACACGGGCTATTTTCGGCCGTTATTTGGGCCGAAAAATCGGAAGCAGAACGCCTCCAAACATCTGCACATTGATTGCAATAGGAAAAACGGCGTTCTGTTACGAAGGGACGTTTTTTTTACGCGGCTGTTTTGAAAAATGGCAGCGAAAAAGAAGTGCAGGCACTTCTTGGGCTGTTTTTGGAGCCGTTTTTCATAGACTCTATTGAAAACAGCTACAAAAATGGCTGTAAAAAACGCAGCAAAAGTCGCGAGTGGCTTAAAAAGCGTCTGAAAATCAGGAGCTGTTTTCCCTTGAAAACAGCTCCGTATTTTCAGATGTTTTTTGCTAAGCGTGTGAACATACCCTAAGACAGATAGTTATACCACACAAAATAGTTAAAGAGGCTCTGTCACCAGATTATAAAATCCCTATCCCCTATTGAATGTGATCGGCGCTGCAATGTAGATAACCGCAAAGTTTTTTTAGTTTTTTTTTAAACGATCATTTTTGCCCAAGTTATGAGCAATTTTAGATTTATGCAAATTAGCTTTTTAATGGACAACTGGGTGTGTTTTCTAGTTTTACCAACTGGGCGTGTATTGTGTTTGTACCAACTGGGCGTGTATTGTGTTTTTACCAACTGGGCGTTGTGAATAGAAGGGTATGACGCTGACAAATCAGCGTCATGCACTTCTCATCGTTCCCACCCAGCTTCTTTCACTGCATACACACAGCGTGACGTCACCCACAGGTCCATCAACCTTGGCGTCGGACAGAGAAGATACATCGGCTCCAGGCGTCCGAGAGGGTAATATGCTCGTCTTTAGGGAGTTTACTATGCTTACCTGCACACGGTGATGCTGCTGCAGATTCAACTGTACCCTCTCGGACGACTGGAGCCGATGTGTCTTCTCTCGTCCGACGCCAAGGCTGAAGGAGCTGTGGGTGAAATCATCGTTCCCACCCAGCTTCTTTCACTGCAGACACACAGTGTGACAGGTCCTTCAACCTTGGCGTCAGACGAGAGAAGACACATCGGCTCCAGGCGTCCAAGAGGGTAGAGTTGAATCTGCAGCAGCATCACCGTGTGCAGGTAAGCATTGTAAACGCCCTAGAGACGAGCATATTACCCTCTCGGACGCCTAGTGCCGATGTATCTTCTCTCGTCCGACGCCAAGGTTGAAGGACCTGTGGGTGACGTCACTCTGTGTGTCTGCAGTGAAAGAAGCTGGGTGGGAACGATGAGAAGTGCATGACGCTGATTTGTCAGCATCATACACTTCTGTTCACAACGCCCAGTTGGTAAAACGAGAAAACGCGCCCAGTTGTCCATTGAAAAGCTCATTTGCATAAATCTAAAATTGCTCATAACTTGGGCAAAAATGATCGTTTTAAAAAAAAAAAAAAACTTTGCTGTTATCTACATTGCAGCGCCCATCACATTCAATAGGAGATAGCCGATATGTGGTAATAAACTTCTGTTTGGGCACGTCACAGGGCTCAGAAAGGAAGGAGAGCCATTTAGCATTTGGAACTCAGATTATGCTGGATCGCTGGTCGAGCGCCATGCCACATTTGTAAAGCCCCTGTCGGACCAGAGTACATTGGAAACCCCCGAGAAGTTACCCCATTTTCGAAACTACACCCCTCAAGGCATTTATCATTTGCCTGGACATATGACAGGACTCAGAAGTGAAAGAGCACCATGACTATTTGAGTCATATTTTGGTGATTTCCACAGAATTGGCTCACAATTGAGGGCTCCGAGGAAATAGCAAATCAAACCCCCCCCCCCCCAGAAGTGATGCCATCTTGGAAAATACACCCCTCAAGGCATTATTTAAGGGGTGTAGTGAGCATTTTGACACCTCAGGTGGTTTTTATGAGAAACTAATGCACAGCAGATGGTGCGAAGCAAAAATAAAAAAAATGTACTCAGATATATGATTTCAGTGCCCAATATGTGGAGCCCAACTTGTGCCACTATGAAAAGACAGTTTTTATTTTTATACCGTGTTTACTGTATTTAGATACACCCTACATGTTTCCCTAATCTTTTGCCTGGACATAAGACCGGGTTCAGGAGTGAAAAAGCACCATGCGAATTTAGGTAATTTTGGCTATTTATGCAGCATTGGCCAACAATTGCTGGGCTCTGAGGTGAAATAGTAAAACAAACCCCCGAGAAGTGACCCCATTTTTTAAACTACACCCCTCAAGACATTTATCAAGAAGGAATTCATGCGCAGCGGATAGTGCAAAATAAAAACTGGAATTTTCAGCTCATATGCCATTTTAGTTCACAATATGTTGTGCTCAGTTTTTGCCACTGAAGACATATGCCGTATTTTTCAGACTAAATGACGCACTGGACCATGAGATGCACCCATAATTTGTAGCATAAAAGAGGAGAAAAAGAGTTTTGCAATTAAATAGAACCTTTCACCTCCCCATACATGTGCAGCTGAGTGCAGCATGTAATGGGGAGGGCTGCACAAACCCTGGGGCACTTTACAATTTTTTCTACCTCCCTCCGTTATTTAGATATCAGTGCCGTTATATTTGGCTCCTGATATTTAAATAACCCCTTGAACTGGGGCGTTTATTGTCAAGGGGGCATGTTACTATGGCTGTGACACTGTCCAAACATATATGGACAGTGCCACAGCATGAGAGTGTGTGCGATTGCAGTCTTTTCATCCGAACAGCCGAGGGGGCGTGTCACTGCTACAGAAAGAGCTGTGGAGAGAGCGCGCTCTCATCTCTTGTGGGAAATCAGTCTTGCTCTTTGACCAACTGGCGTGTCACTGCTACGGACAGTGTAAGAGCTGGGGAGCGCTTACACTGTCCGTAGCAGTGACACGCCCCCTTGCCAGTTCGGCAGACAATACAAAACTGATCTCTCTCAAGAGCTGAAAAGATGAGAGCGCGCTCCTCTCCACCGCTCTGTCCGTAGCAGTGACACGCCCCCTTGGCTGTTCGGATGAAAAGACTGCAATCGCACACACTCTCACGCTGTGACACTGTCCATATCTGATTGGACAGTGTCACAGCGATAGTATCACGCCCCCTTGCCATTACACGGCTCGTTGACTGTTCAGGGGGTTATTTAAATATTGGGCGCCAAATAGAACGGCGCCGATATCTAAATAACGGTGGGACGTAGAAAAAAAGATGTAAAGTGCCCCAGGGTTTGTGCAGCCCTCCCCATTACATGCTGCACTCTTTAACTGTACATTTCCTGGGTAATATTCAGACAATAGGATATAGATACAGTACCACAGTGCTGCAATACAATGCCATCCACAGTGCCCCAATACAATGCCAGCCACAGTGCCCCATAATGACAGCCACTGTGCCCCAATACAATTCTAGCCACAGTACAATGTCAGCCAAAGAACACAAGATATTGGCAGCTATTGTGCTCTCACCCTCCCCTGAACTCAGCAGACATCAGAGGCAGGGGTTAATAGTGATGAATCTGCTCTTGGGCTCTGTACATAGGAGGGGGGGGGGGGGGGTGACTAGAACGTCTTTGCAGATCAGTAACTGCACAGATTTACTGTGCTGTGTGTACAAATGTTTGTGTTGTTTGCTCACTGAACAGTCGGATTTGAGAGAATTCTGTGTGTAAGATGTGACTACAGTGAGCAGATAACCCAGAAATTTTTTACACACAAGACACAACATTCTGCTTCCATTACACTGCACTGCAAGGACCTTTGAAGCACAGAGCTCAGTCTCCTGCTTCTTTATACACTGGCAGTTACTGCCTTCAGGCTATAAGACGCAGCACAACATTACAGAACAGTTTCCAGGACATAAAGTGAGTCTTATAGTCTGAAAAATACGATACCTCATAAAATTGCCGGGTATCGCAATGCCACATATGTGGACGTATATCACAGTTTGGGAACACTAGGGTTCAGAATGGAGGTAGCGCCGTTTGGCTCTTGGAGCACAGATCTTGCTTGGTATTAGTTCTGTTTGGGGTTTTTCTTGTATTTCAATTTGTAATGTGGGGGCATATGTAGGCTGTGCGGAGTACATCAGAGGGTATAATAATGTAGTAGAATAATGGGGTAAATAAATAATAATCCATAGATATGTGGCCAGTGTCGCACTTCTAAATGGTGCCTAATATACAGCTGACAACCGCTAGTGATGGAGCAGGCTCCGCTTCTGTGCCTGCTCTATCACTGTCACATACAGTTACGTGACAATGTGCTAACCCCTTGGTGGCAGCGACGTAACTGTACATGAGATTTCGCTAAGGGGTTTAAAGCCCTCTCTACAGCACCCTGGGAGTTAGGCGACTTGCACACAACCGTTTGTGTTTTGCGGCCCCCAACCAAACGGATCCGCAAAACATGGACAACATACGGATGGCATCCGTGTGCCGTCCATGGTGTTCCCGTTGCCAAAGACCTGAATGGGCAAGACCGAGCCGCAAACACGGACGGGTATAGGACCTGCTCTGAGTTTTGTTGCCCAGTCCCACAGCCCTCACACGGATCCGTAAAAAACACTGTAGTGTGCATGGGGTAATAGAAATCCGTTAAAAATAAACGCTTGAATTAAGGTGTATCCAGTTTATTGAGGTATATTGTCACTGCGCGCTCATTTTACATATCGTCTTTTTTTTGTTGTTCACATTAAGGTCCCATGCACACGACCGTAGATTTCGTCCCTAATTACTGTCCGTAATTATGAACCCATTCATTTCTATGGCTGACGGATACCCTCCCGTATATTTATGGGAAGGTGTCCGTGCCGTAGAAACCTTCCATAAAAAATAGGACATGTCCTATTTTTTTATTTTACGGACCGTGCTTCGATACTTTATAATGGGAGCACAGCCCACAAATGCGGAAGGCTGTCCGTGCCCGTAATCATGGACCGTGATTATGGGTACGGTCGTGTGCATGGGGCCTTAGTTCGTTTATGACTGACAAATTTCATGAAGATGTAACTTTAGAACTTCCATAAGTGTGTTAGAGGTTGGATATGTTCATTTATATGTACGTTGGTCTGAATGTATGTCATGCTTTGGTACACATATATAAGATTACATATAGCCCTGACTATTGGGCCATTCAAAATGTCTTGTACACCAGCAGTGTTTCACATGTAGAGTTTTCACGTTGCTGTATTTTCCATCTTCTATAATAGCACTGAATTGCGGTTTATTAGATTTGATTGTGTAGTAGTACATTTAGCCCTACATATGCAATAATGTTGAAGCAAATTACATTGTCCACAAGCAGCTCAATCTATGACTGACGTCTGTTTACCATAATACTATTCATTTAGCATTTAGTGATGCTTATAATTGATTTGATATTGTCTTTACAGTTATACTCGCTAAATGATTACAAGCCTCCGATTTCCAAGGCTAAAATGACACAGATCACAAAGTCTGCAATTAAAGCCATAAAGGTAAGGCAATGTGCCCTCCCTTAACACTTAGAAGCTTTCTCCCTTTTCACACACTGATCTGCTGTCTACTACCTTTTCCCCCTTCCTGCTGCTACCTCTTACCTCTTAGGGTATGTTCGCACGCAGAATCAAAAACAGCTGAAAATTACAGAGCTGTTTTCAGAGAAAACGGACTCTGATTTTGAGCCGCTTTTGAAGCTGAAAACGTTTTTCAGCCATTTTTTCTAGACTTTTTGGAGCTATATTTCCTTTGACCCAATGAAAAAAGCTCCAAAAACGGCTTAAAAAAACACCCTGTCTAAACAAAACACAGTTTTTCCCATTGAATTGGGCAGATGTTCGTAGGCGTTCAGCAACCGTTTTTTCAGGCGTATTTCGGGGTATATACGCCCTGAAAACACAGCGTGTGAACATACCCTTAGGCCTCATGCTCACGACCGTGCCCGTAATTACGACTCGTAATTACGGGCATGGCCGGCCACGGGCAGCCGGCCGTTTTTCCGGGCCGTGCTCCCATTATAAAGTATAGTAGCACGGCCCGTAAAATAAAAAAATAGAACATGTTCTATCTTTTTCAACGGCACGGGCACCTTCCCGTAAGAAAACGGGAAGGTAACCGTGGCCAATAGAAGTCTATGGACCCGTTATTTCGGGTCGTAATTACGACCCGTAATAACGGGAGTTTTTACGGTCGTGTGCATGAGGCCTAACACTGAGAGAAAAGAGGGGAGAGAGATGTAGTCAGCCATCAGTAGCAGTGGACTTACGCTACATTCACACGACAGTGAAAAATTGAAGTTTTTTTAACGGCCATCACACGGCCGTTTTTAAAATAATGAAGTTCTATGGGTGTATTCACACGTCCATTTTTTTCAACGACCCGTGATTACTGGCCGTCAAGCAAAACAAACTAAACTTACTGGCTGTAAAAACTGATCCTGGCCGAAGACCCACCGGGCACAGTGCTACTTTGAGTTCTGAGCCCGGAGAAGTATGGACAGTGATGTCAGGGGCTCCCTCTGACCTCCCTGTAGATAGCACCCCCTCTAGATAGCACCCACCATAGATGGAACCACCTGCTTTAGATAGCGCCACTGTAGCTCCTTGTAGGAGCGGAATCCCTAGCCAGACCCCGCTCTGGCTGGGGATTCCGCTCCTAGAGGGACCTAATGACGTTTCTGTCCATATATGGACAGTGACATCAGGGGCTCCCTCTAAAAGCGGAATTCCCTGCCAGAGTGTCGGCAACGCTCTGTCCGGGAATTCTGCTCCTGGAGACGCCCCCGATGTCACTATCTATATATGCACAGTAAAGTCAGGGGTTACTCGTTAAGTGGAATTCCCGGCCAGAGCTTTGCCCATGCTCTGGCAGGGGAATCCACTCGAGCCCCTGACGTCACTGTCCATATATGGTGCTATCTGCCGGGGTAGTTGGTGGTATCTACAGGGAGAGTTGGTGCTATATACAGGGTGGGATTGGTGGTATCTACAGGGGGGTTGGTGGTATCTACAGGTGGGTTGGTGGTATCTACAGGGGGGGTTGGTGCAATCTACAAGGCGGGTTGGTGCGATCTACAAGGGGGGTGCTATCTACAGGGGGTTGGTTCTATCTACAGGGGGTTGATTCTGTCTACAGGGGGGTGCTATCTACAGGGGGGTCCTATCTACAGGGGTATGCGGTGCTATCTACATGGGCATGTGGTGCTATCTACATGGGCACTGTGGCTATATATGGAGGGTGCAGTACTATCAACAGGGGACATTGGCGCTAGCTACGTGGGCACTAGCTCTATGTGGGCACTATGTCACTTTATATGTGGGCACTGGTACTTTGTGGACAATGGCACTATCTACTGTGGGCACTATCACTTTATATGTGCAATATGTAGGCTCTGTGGTACTACGTGGGCACTGTGACACGAACTATAGTGGCCACTGTGGCACTATGTGGGCACTTGCACTTTATATGTGGGCACTGTGGTACTATGCGGGAACTGTGGAACTATCTATAATGGCCACTGTGTCACTATGTGACAGTGGGCATTGTGGCACTATGTAGGCACTTTTGTACTATGTGGGCATTGTCTACTTCGGGGTGTGCGCACTGTGGCTCTATCTACAGGGACATTGCGGCACTAACTACTTGGCCACTGTGGTGTTTTCAGGGGTTTGGGACAAAAAAATCCTGACAAATTAAATCCATCCGTTTTTTTTTAAACGGATTACAAACGGGCATTATAAACGTACAGACGGACTGGAAATTGATGAAAATTTGGAGACACACTGATGCAAAATGGCCATGCAAAACTGACAGTTGATCAGTTTTTAATGCCCTTGTTTTTCACTGTCACGTGAATGTAGCCTTAGAGATTTGAGTTCGAATTTGCAGGAGACCAGCTGTCCACAGGAGTTACACACACTCTACAGCAGCAAAATGGTAGGAGATTTAAAAAAAAGACTATTTAGAAAGTTGCTTAAGTTTACATTTAGGAAGCAATAAAAAAAGTTTCAGTTCAAAGGTGTACTGAATTTGATGCAGCCATTACAAGTTATTTCCCCTTTTAGAAAATGTGTTTGTTTCAAATTTGTTGTACATGTCACAGAACAAAATAATTTACAAACCTGTGTTACACAAATTTCCTGGTGGATTTTATTTGATAAATGTGCCCCATAATGCATCTTTTGGCAATCTATTCACATTTCTTAAATAGGAAACTCCCAGAATGATCATTTAAAAAACACTCCAATATTTATGCTTATTTATTTTTTTATTTATAGTTCTACAAACATGTTGTTCAGAGCGTTGAGAAATTTATCCAGAAGGTAATTTACTGCTAATCAATTTTCTTTGTTTGTGTGTATACATAAAGTCGTAGCATGTTTGTGGTCTAGCAGCATAAAATTGAACAGTAATGTACTTCCATGAAGATTTACCAAAGCATCTTTACAGATGCATTCATTTAAAGAGGCTCTGTCACCAGATTTTGCAACCCCTATCTGCTATTGCAGCAGATCGGCGCTGCAATGTAGATTACAGTAACGTTTTTATTTTTAAAAAAACGAGCATTTTTGGCCAAGTTATGACCATTTTTGTAGTTATGCAAATGAGGCTTGCAAAAGTCCAAGTGGGTGTGTTTAAAAGTAAAAGTCCAAGTGGGCGTGTATTAGGTGCGTACATCGGGGCGTTTTTAATACTTTTACTAGCTGGGCGCTCTGACGAGAAGTATCATCCACTTCTCTTCAGAACGCCCAGCTTCTGGCAGTGCAGACACAGCGTGTTCTCGAGAGATCACGCTGTGACGTCACTCACAGGTCCTGCATCGTGTCAGACGAGCGAGGACACCGGCACCAGCTACTTACCTGCAAACGCCGATGCTGCTGCAGAATCATCTGTAGCCTCTGGTGCCGGTGTCCTCGCTCGTCTGACACGATGCAGGACCTGTGAGTGACGACACAGCGTGATCTCTCGAGAACACGCTGTTTCTGCACTGCCAGAAGCTGGGCGTTCTGAAGAGAAGTGGATGATACTTCTCGTCAGAGCGCCCAGCTAGTAAAAGTATTAAAAACGCCCCGATGTACGCACATAATACACGCCCACTTGGACTTTTACTTTTAAACACACCCACTTGGACTTTTGCAAGCCTCATTTGCATAACTACAAAAATGGTCATAACTTGGCCAAAAATGCTCGTTTTTTAAAAATAAAAACGATACTGTAATCTACATTGCAGCGCCGATCTGCTGCAATAGCAGATAGGGGTTGCAAAATCTGGTGACAGAGCCTCTTTAAAGCGTAGTTCCACTTATGTAACACGCAGGCTCTCTCCCCAGAGCTTCAAAACTGATGACGAGAGAAGCTGCAGGTGAGGATTTGGTGTCCCTTGGTCACCTTCGCAACTGGCTATTCCGGCAGACTCTTATAAATGATTTTATGTTGTTACTGTTGACCACTGGTAAAAATATATCAACTGTGCCTTGGTATTTACCTTTTCACCTCTAAACTTCTCTCTTTTGTTCATCTGTAGTGTAAACCTGAATACAAAGTACCTGGTCTCTATGTTATTGACTCCATTGTTCGGCAGTCGAGACATCAGTTTAGTCAAGAAAAGGATCTTTTTGCTCCTCGGTTTAGCAATAACATAATCAACACTTTCCAGAATTTGTATCGCTGTCCATCAGATGACAAGGTATGTCATGTGTTTTATGCTGTGTGTATTTTTTTCAGCTAAATACATTTTACATACTTACACATGTGGGTATGTTCACACGGCTTATTTTCAGGCCGTTTTTGGGCCGCAAACGGCCGAAAAACGGTTCATAAATCGGAAGCAGAATGCCTCCAAACATCTGCCCATTGATTTCAATGGGAAAAACGACGGGCCGGTTTTTTACGTGGCCATTTTGAAAAACGGCCGCGAAAAAGTACAGGTTAGTTCTTGGGACGTTTTTGGAGGCGTTTTTCATTGTCTCTATAGAAAACAGCTCAAAAAACGCAGCAAAAATTGCAAGTGGGTTAAAAAACGTCTGAAAATCAGGAGCTTTTTTCCCTTGAAAACAGCTCCGTATTTTCAGACGTTTTTGAGTTTGCGTGTGAACATACCCTTAGAGTTCCAGATATAAAACGCTTGAGATGTTTTCAGTGCAGTTTGAAAAGTAACATTGACAGGCTGAATGATCCTAGCTCTCCGCAAATGGCCATACGTGTTATTTCTGGTATATTACTCTAAATGGAATATATGTTGTAACCTCAAGATATGTATTCTTTTCCAGGCACAGTTAATCCATAACTTTTACACAGGCAGTGACCAAAATGCATCTGTTGTGTCTTCTTTATCTTGTTGTTGTTATGTTGGTCATTGTCTGGTACTTTCTGGTTTGGCCATATCGTCTTTATCATACAGCCTATGTGCTTAACACTTTCACGACCAATGACGAAAATGAACGTCATGGTCGGCTGCTAGTTCCCGCACCATAACGTTCATTTTCGTCAGTATTTCAAACTGTCACTCTGTGTAAACACAGAGTGACAGGCCCGCGCTGAAAGCTGTCCTAGACAGCTGTCACATCAGTCCAGCCGGACAGCGGACCTTAAAAAATTTAATAATTGAAACCGCCAAAATCGCAGTTTTTTTTTTGTCACCTTAGCTCTAAAAACTTTTTAATCACATTTTATGTACCAAATAATGGTACCAATAAAAACTGCAGCTCCTCCCACAAGAAATAAGCCCTCACACCGCTCTATTGATGGAAAAATAAAAAAGTTATGGCTCTTGGAAAGCGGGGAGTGAAAATCTAAAATGAGAAACCAAAAACTGGATCGGTCCTGAAAGGGTTAATTCATTTCTAATGAAAAAAAAACGTGTGACCACATGTGGGGTATTTCCGTACTCGGGAGAAATTGCTTTATAAAAAATGGTTGTTTTTTCCTCCTTTATCCCTTGTGAAAATGAGAAAATGCAACATTTTAGTGGAAAAAATTTTGATATTAATTTTCGCGCCCTAATTCTAATAAACTCTGCAAAAGACCCGTGGGGTCTAAATGCTCACTATACCCCTAGAAAAATTCCTTGAGCTTTTTCAAAAATGGGGTCACTTTTGGTGGGTTTCCACTGTTTTGGTCCCTCCATTGCATTGCAAATGCGACATGGCACCGAAAACCATTCCAGCAAAATCAGAAATCCAAATGGTTCTCCTTCCCTTCTGAGCCCTGCTGTGGGTCCAAACAGCAGTTTATTACCACATATGGGGTATTGTCGTAATCGGGAGACATTGCTTTACAAATGTTGTGGTGCATTTTCTTCGTTATTCCTTGTAAATATTAAAAATTTCTATGTTGTTTCAGAAAAAAAGTACATTTTAATTTTTACAGACTAATTCCAATATATTTAGCGAAATGCTAGTCAAAATGCTAACTATACCCCTGGATAAATACCTTAAGGGGTCTAGTTTTCTAAATGGGGTCGTTTATGGGGAGTTTCTATCGTTCTGGCAGCTCAGTGCCTCTCCAAATGTACAGTGGGGCCTAAAACATTTTCAAGCAAAATATGAGTCCTGAAAGCCTCCGGGTGCTCCCTTCATTTTGGGCCCTGCCGTGTGTCCAGGCAGCGCATTAGGGCCACAATGTGGGTATTTTTGAAAACAGGAGAAACAGGGTGATAGATTTAGTGGTGTGTTTCTTTATTCTCATGGTCGCTTTACAAAGAAATCGGTCTTCAAACTGATACTTTTATGAAAAAAAGTGAATTATTTTTTTTTTTCACCTGCTATATATTAAATTTGGCAAAGCACTGTGGGGTCAAAATACTTACTATACCCCTGGATAAATACCTTAAGGGGTCTAGTTTTCTAAATGGGGTCATTTGTGGGGGTTTCCATCACTCTGAGACCTATGAGCCTCTTAAAACCTGGCTTGGTGCAGGAAAACAAAATGTACTTCAAAATTTATAAAATTATTATTCAATTTGTAAGTCCTCTAAATTGCGGAAAATTAATTTTATTTTTTCTAAAGTGCTGCCAAAATAGAGTAAAGAGATGGAAATATATATTTAATTTAAAAAAATTGTACAGTATGTGTGTACATATGTTACATATTGCAGTTAAAAATAGGGAAAAATTTTAATTTTTACAAAATTTCTTCCATTTTTCTATTTTTTTATTCATTTCCACAAATTGTATCAGTCTACTTTTACCACTAAAATAAAGTACAACATGTGACGAAAAAACGATGTCAGAATTACTTGGATATTCAAAACTGATAAAGTCAGACATACCAGATTTGACAAATCTGGTTTGGTCATTAAGGTACAAACAGGCCCGGTCATTAAGGGGTTAAAGAGGCTCTGTCACCAGATTATAAGTGCCCTATCTCCTACATAATCTGATCGGCGCTGTAATGTAGATAACAGCAGTGGTTTTTATTTTGAAAAACTATCATTTTTGAGCAAGTTATGAGCAATTTTAGATTTATGGTAATTAGTTTCTTAATGCACAACTGGGCGTGTTTTTAGTTTTGACCAAGTGGGTGTTGTAAAGAGAAGTGTATGACGCTGACCAATCAGTGACCAATCAGCGTCATACACTTCTCTCCATTTATGTCCATTAGTACTCACAGCACAGCGTGATCATCATGCCGTGCTGTGAGTACTAATGGACATGAATGGAGAGAAGTGTATGATACAGTCAAACAGCTACAGCTGATTTACAATGAACTCTATGCAAAGCTTTTCTATAGATTTTAAATGCAGAGTATGTTATAGAGTTGTATAGCTTTTCATTATACAGTGATGAAGTTTGATTTGTATAAAAGTGGAAATCCCCTTTAATGGTTCACATGTGAATTATAATATGCTAGATGCAAGTGACAATATGGCAGCTAATATCGTTTTGAGCTTTTGTAATCATGCCATGTGCATATTGATGTATCCATATTGACTCAATCATTTCCTTGGTATGTAACATATATGTGTTTCATGTCTGCATACAGAGCAAAATTGTAAGAGTACTGAACTTGTGGCAAAAGAATAATGTGTTCAAGAGTGAAATTATCCAGCCACTTCTTGACATGGCTGCTGGCATTCATCCCCCTGGTATCACCCCTGTCTTTCCCAGTACTGCAGCAGCTGTAAGCAACACACCAGGTAAGCTATTTGTCTTGTGAATTATTGTAGCATGCAAAGTCCTGATGGTAGCTTCAGAATTGTAGTATATCTTATTCCTAGTTGATATGATTTTTTTTTATAATTACCCTGTTTTGCTAGGAGTAGATGTATATTGTTGCAGTGCAGCATAAAATAATTGCCTGCCTTGATTTTATTTTCTGTATTTTTTTCTTCATAGTATGGATTGTGACAGAACAGACACAACTCTACTATTGTTAACAATCTGATGTGACATTGCTTTTGTTACTAGGCACTCCAGCGACCCCTGTTACCCCAGCAAATATAGTTCAAGGCATACCTGATCCATGGATTGCTCAGATAACCAATACAGATACCCTTGCAGCAGTGGCACAGATCTTACAAAGCCCTCAGGGACAACAGGTAACGGTGTGTTAATATCCATGTTAAGAACCATATCATTATGTTAATAACCTGTTAAACAGGCAATATGCATGTGCAAAACAATTATATGATGTTTGATTACATTTTGGGTGCAGGTCCTGTTTTAGATTTTGTTGGAAGTTTGTGTCTGTTCTCTAGTTGTGCTTGGAAAAAAAAAAATTAATAAAAAGTGTGCAACTTTATAATTTGTTTTTATTTAAAAATTATTGTTACTGTTTGAGATACAGCTGCTCTGTATTCTGTATACAGAACAGCGGTATCTTACGCTGAATCATGTACCCGTCAAGTCCGCCGGACTGACGGGTTCATTGTCATTGGGTCCTGTTATCCATCACATCTAAGTTGATAACTTAGATGTGGTCGATTACAGGTGGATCCTGCGTTTCAGTGTTCCCACCTCACCGCAGCAGGAACTGGGGATGAAGTGGACTTTATTATCAGTGCTCTGTGTCCCTGGCGCATTTCTGGTGCACTTTTTCCTTCCTGGCACTCGGGCTCACTCTATTCGGCACTCCTGCACCAGTTGATCCCTACTTGCGGTGCCGCTTCAGGGGCTGCAGACTCTTTCCCGGGGGTACCTTAGATGGGGACAACGGTCCACTATGCCCTGCCCCCCCCCACAGCCGCCAGTTTCGCTCGCGATCTGCCATTATTTCGGCTCCTTGTCACAGGGGCGGGACTCGCGCCTCTGGTCCTGGCTGGGGATTTGTGCGCGGCTAGCAAGGGACCGACGGCGATCAATCGTGGCACAGAGATGGGCCAAGTCATCATGTCCCGCTCTCTGCTTCTCACCGACGAGCAGGGACACAGCGTCACAGGAACTCTCCTGGCTGCTGCTGTTAACTCTGGGTTCACGTTATTCACTCTCCAAATGGTAGGATCTGCCTTTGGCACCCCCTCCTTCATTCCCAAACCCTTCTGACACTGAACCAGTAATTTACTGTAGGGGAGCATATATCTATAACACTTTAGGTTACTACAGGTGGCCATTACACACTTTTAGGGAGTAACAGCCCTGCCTGTTGCAGTATATTGAGTGAACTCATAGTCACTATTTTCCCCCATTTGCAACTGAGGAACGAGGTGACGCCTATACTTTCATGTCAGACACCAGAGGAAAATCGTCACGACAGGCACCTTATGTAGTTACCCATGTGGTTTACCTACTCCTCTGTGCGCTGCATTCCGTACTTCCGGACTAGCATCTGGGGACACAACCTGTGGCTCAATTTCAGCCACCCCCAGCCATGCCCACTCCTTGTGCTGACTATGAACCGCTAAGGGCCAACTCTCTCTCCAGCTTCGTTGGTGGCCTCTCCAATGCCAACCAGTCCATATTGGATATCTTGGCTGGCCTTGCCGACTAACTCTCTGTCCACATCGTCTTCCCGTGGCAGACCTCTTAAACTGGTCAAATTTGTGCGGTCTCCTCCGCCCTCCATAGCACCTGCTTCCCCACACTGATTCCTTGTCCGAGGGTGAGCTCTCGGATTCCAGCTTGGTGCTAGTTGAAGAGCATCCCCCAAACTGTCCTCTGTGGTGGACAGTCTCATCTCTGGGGTCAGAGGCACCTTACATGGTACTGACGTGGAACAATCTCTGAGTGGAGTCGATCACCTTCTGTCACCCCAGGCGGCCTTTAAAAGTGCTTCAGCTCCCGCTCAGAGCTGGAAGAGAGAGGCATCTTGATAAGAAATACGCCTGAACCTCGTGTATCTATTCCTAGAAGAAGTTTCTTCCAAATGGGCTACGTATCAAGTGGTGGATCCTCTCGTCTGGCCAAGACCACTATGCTCCCTATGGCAGGTAGTTGGGAAATAGGGCTGTGCTGCCTTCGGGCAATTAGTTGTTAGAAATTGTCTATGTGCCTGCCGACTACCAGGGTCCTTTCTGTTATTTTCTATGGCAGACTCAGTCTCCTTTTGCAATGTTGTGGACTTTTTCTCCAAAGGTTTCTCCTTTGAGGCCACCAGTTCAGCCTTGAGGATGATTTTTGCTTCTGCATGGGTCAGCAGAGCTTCTACTGAGTAACTACCCCAGCTCTACCATGGCCTCCTTTCAGAAGCACCTACTGAAGATCTAGTGAATCGTTCTCTACAGCTGTCAGGCTACCAAGTATCTCTGCGAAGCTTCTTTGGATGTGGCTTGCCTTGTGGCTCACACATCCTCTTCTCTAGTCCATGGACGGTTTGACTAAAGTGCTGGTCCACCAACCCTGCTTCTCATTACTAATTTACGGCTCTGCCTTTTTTTTTTGGGCTCCTGTTCCTTTGGAACCTGCCTGGATGAGATAATCTCAGAAGCCACAGGCGGAAAGAGAACTCACCTGCCTCAAACTAAGGCAACCAGGACTTTGTTTGTGTCCCTTTTGCAGATTCCTCTGACCATGGGCATCCGGTTAGCAGTCTCACATCGACTCCAAGAACAGGCCACCCTTCAAGCCTCATTCCTCCTTGCTCCTCCACACTCAGGCCACTAAAAATGCAGCGGACAATAAACGCTTTCATCTGGCGGGACACCCTGCTTTGGACTTGGGTGGGGGGAACTTGTACTCTTCAGGGACGTCTGGCTTTCTCACATTTCAGACACCAGGATGCGGGAAGTCGGCTGCTTTAGGATACAAGATCGAGTTTGTACACCTTCCACCGACAGCCTCTTCCCTTTACAAGCACTAGAATCTCTCTTGGGTCAAGGAGTCTTTGTTCCCGTTCCTCCATATCAGGTTGGTTCGCATATCTTTTTGTTGTCCCCAAATATGACTGTTCAGTCCATCCCATCCTGGACCTCAAGAGACAGAACGTAATTTCCGAAAGGAGTACCTCCGGTCAACAGCCCTCTGGGTCTTCACAAAGATTCTCTTTGTGTTCATGGCGCCTCTTCGTAACAGAGGGATTTCACTTGTCCCTTATCTGGACAAAATTCTCATCAACTCCCCGTCCCAGGAGAAAAATCTGAACTGCCCGTAGATCATACTGCATACCCTGGATTGTCTTCAGTCCGAAACCTGTCTGATTCCTCGTCGGAGGCTCACCTTCCTGGGAGTGGTGTTGAATACCCCTTTGGCTCAGGTGTCCCTTCCTCCGGAGAAACTTCGGCCCCCAACTCCATCTTGGGATCTGTCATGTGTTCTCTCTGCAATGCAATCGGCTCCGCTGCTTCTTCTGGACATCTCATTGCGTGTGCTTACCTGAAAGGTGATGTTTCTTGTGGTGGTCTTCCTTGTGGGGTTTCTGAGCCGACGGCTTTGTCTTGACTTGCTCCATATCTGCATCTCCATCAAGATAAGGTGGTTCTCCGAACTGTGCCCTCGTTTTTGCTCAAGGTGATCTTTTCCACCTTAACGAGGATATAATTTTGCCAGCAGTCTGCACATCTCCAATGCATCCTCAGGAAAGCTCTCTCCACATTTTTAATGTGGTCCGTGCCCTGCAGGTCTACCTCTCGGTTAATTCCTTTCATGACTCCGAATCTGTGTTCATGGTCCCGGAAGGCAGAGTAAAGGCTTTGCAACCTCTAAGGCTAAAATCGTCCGATAGCTGCGGTTGGCTATTCACACGGTCTGCCAGCTCAAAGGAAAGGAACCCCTGTTCCAGGTTATGGCCCATTCCAATAGGGCACTTGGTGCTCACTGAGCTGTGTGCGGCTCTTTTGCTCTGGTGCATATCTTTTGCGTCCCCAAATTCTTACCGTAGTCACAAGGTGTTTCCGCACATCTGTGGAGTAATTGATTATGTCCTTTTCTGTCGGTTCCCACTAGGGTTGCACGATGCATTGAAATATTGATACTATTTCGATGTCGTGCACCCTCAAACGGTTCGATACCGTTAATTAATGTATTTCGATATATTGTAACACATGAATGTAGTCAGAGCGGGGCTGCGGCTGTGTAATACAGCCATTGTTCCACTCCTGACATGTGTGTGCGCGCGGTCAGCATGATGTGATGCAGCCGGCGCTGCACTAATGAGCGCCGGCACTGAAGACAGAGAACATGGTGGGCGCACTGCAAAACACCGCCATGTTCGGTCTTCAGTGCAGGTGCCGCTGCTCATTACTGCAGCGCCGGTCGCATCACCTCATGCTGACCACGCACACACACACTTGTTGTTAGGTGCGGAACAATGGCTGTATTACACAGCCGCAGCCCGGCTCTAACGGCGGAGATCAGAGAAATCTCTGATCTCCACCGCTATTCCCTTGAATGCTGCGATCTGCATCCCTGTGACGCGATCGATGGATACCATATATGGCAGAGAGGCCAGGGTCCATTGAAGTACCCCAGGGCTGTCTGACCATATTTCCTGTTGTTAGGGCATACTTAGTACACAGGCAGTTGTTAGGACATACCTATCAGTACACAGACTAATGTACTGGCATATAGATATATGCCAGTACATTAAAGTTTAAAAAAAATAAAAATAAAGTGATGTTAAATGAAAAAAAATACACACACATTTTTTACAATACACATTAAAATAAAAGTCTCAGTACATAAAATATACACATTCGGTATCGGCGTGACCGTACTAACCTGCACAATAAATTTATAGCGGCATTTATGATGCGTGCGCTGTAAAAAATATAAAATAAAAACTGCTTTCTTTCACTTATTAACCCCTTCAGCACGCAGCAAGTTTTGTGGCACAGTTGATTTTTTCAAATCTGACGTGTTACTTTATGCGGTAATAACTTTGGAATGCTTATACATATCCAAGCGATTCTGAGATAATTTTCTCATGACATATTGTACTTTGTTAGTGAAAAAATTTGGTCGACAAATTGAATATTTATTTGTGAAAAACACCAAAATTTAGAGAAAATGTGCAAAAAATAGCATTTCTGAAATTAAATGTATCTGCTTGTAAAACAGATAGTATTACCACATAAAATAGTTACTATTTTATATTTCCCATATGTCTACTTTATGTTTGCATAATTTTTTGAACATCCTTTTATTTTTCTAGGACGTCACAACGTTTAGAACTTTAGCAGCAATTTCTCACAATTTCAATAGGCTATTTTTTCAGGGACCAGTTAGAGGCTCTGTCAACAGTTTAATACTTCTCTATCTCCTACCTAATGTAATAAACGCTTTGATGCTGATAACTACTGTGATGTTTTGTTTGTTTTTTAAACGTTTATTATTGACACAGTTCTGATCATTTTTAGATTTATGCAAATTGTTTCTAAATGGGCGTCCTTTTTTTTTTTGTTTAAAGAGGCTCTGTCACCAGATTTTGCAACCCCTATCTGCTAATGCAGCAGATAGGCGCTGCAATGTAGATTACAGTAACGTTTTTATTTTTAAAAAACGAGCATTTTTGGCCAAGTTATGACCATTTTTGTAGTTATGCAAATGAGGCTTGCAAAAGTCCAAGTGGGTGTGTTTAAAAGTAAAAGTCCAAGTGGGCATGTATTATGTGCGTACATCGGGGCGTTTTTAATACTTTTACTAGCTGGGCGCTCTGACGAGAAGTATCATCCACTTCTCTTCAGAATGCCCAGCTTCTGGCAGTGCAGATCTGTGACGTCACTCACAGGTCCTGCATCGTGTCGGACACATCGGCACCAGAGGCTTCAGTTGATTCTGCAGCAGCATCGGCGTTAGCAGGTAAGTCGATGTAGCTACTTACCTGCAAACGCCGATGCTGCTGCAGAATCATCTGGTGCCGATGTGTCCCCGCTCGTCTGACACAATGCAGGACCTGTGAGTGACGACACAGCGTGATCTCTCGAGAACACACTGTGTCTGCACTGCCAGAAGCTGGGCGTTCTGAAGAGAAGTGGATGATACTTCTCATCAGAACGGCCAGCTAGTAAAAGTATTAAAAACGCCCCGATGTACACACACAATACACGCCCACTTGGACTTTTACTTTTAAACACACCCACTTGGACTTTTGCAAGCCTCATTTGCATAACTACAAAAATGGTCATAACTTGGCCAAAAATGCTCGTTTTTTAAAAATAAAAACGTTACTGTAATCTACATTGCAGCGCCTATCTGCTGCAATAGCAGATAGGGGTTGCAAAATGTGGTGACAGAGCCTCTTTAACCAAGTGGGCGTTGTAAAGAAAAGTGTATGACGCTGACCAATCCGCATCATACACTTCTCTTCATTCATGCCCAGCTTTATTCACAGAACAGCGTGATCTCGCGAGATCACGCTGTGACGTGACTTCTTCCCACAGTTCCTTCACCGCAGTGACGGCAGAATGACCAGACATTGCCTCCAGCCGTGCCAGGACTGCTGCTGAGGAGAATTATCATCCTGGCACGGCTAGAGGCAATGTCTGGTCATTCTCTCGTCGCTCCGGTGAAGGACCTGTGGGAGGAAGTCAAGTCACAGCGTGATCTCGCAAGATCATGCTGTGCTGTGAATTATGCTGAGCATGAATGAATGGTCAGCGTCATACACTTTTCATTACAACGCCTACTTGGTTAAATGGAAAAAATTTACATGAATCTAAAAATGATCAGAACTTTGTCAATAATAAATATAAAAAAAAAACACAGTAATCAGCATCAAAGCGTTTATTAGATTAGGTAGGAGATAGATAGAGAAGTATTAGGCTGAGTTTTTTGCAAGCGGAAAATCTGCCTCAAAATTCTGTTTGGAAGTTTGAGGCAGATTTTCCTCTGCCTCCACGCCGATTTTCGTGGCGTTTTTCGCCCGCGGCCATTGAGCGCCGCGGGAATAAAACGCCGTGAAATAAGTTTTCTCTGCCTCCCATTGATGTCAATGGGAGGTCAGAGGCGTAACCGCGCGAAGATAGGGCATGTCCAAAAAACTCTGTGTGAACCCAGCCTAACTGGTCCCTGAAAAAATAGCCTATTGAAATGTGAGAAATTGCTGCTAAAGTTCTAAACGTTGTAATGTCCTAGAAAAAAAGAAAGATGTTCAAAAAATTATGCATAAAATAGACATATGGGCATTAACTAGTAACTATTTTATGTGGTAATACTATCTGTTTTACAAGCATATACATTTAATTTCAGAAAAGCTATTTTTTGCAAATTTTCTCTAAATTTTGGTGTTCTTCACAAATAAATATTAAATTTGTCGACTAAATAGAGAAGTAATAAACTGGTGACAGAGTCTCTTTAAGTTCAGAAGTGGCTTTGAGAGCCTTATATATAAGAAAATCCCCATAAATCACCCCATTTTAAAAACTGCAACCCTCAAAGCATTCAGTACAGCATTCTCAAAGTGTCTTAACCCTTTAGGCGTTTCACAGTAATTAAAGCAAAGAACCTAATTTTTTGGGTGAACTTCATTTGTAATAAAAAAAATTCTGTAAGGCTGGGTTCACACAACCTATTTTCAGGCGTAATGGAGGCGTTTTACGCCTCAAATTACGCCCTAAAGGACGGCTCCAATACGTGGGTTTGCCGATGTACTGTGCAGACGACCTGTCATTTTACGCGTCGCTGTCAAAAGACGACGCGTAAAATTACAGCCTCGTCAAAAGAAGTGCAGGACACTTCTTGGGACGTTTTTGGAGCCGTTTTCTCATAGACTCTATTGAAAACAGCTCCAAAAACGCAGCGAAAAACACGAGTTGCTCAAAAAACGTCTGAAAATTAGGTGCTGTTTTCCCTTGAAAAACAGCTCCGTATTTTCAGACGTTTTTTGGCTAAGCGTGTGAACATACCCTAACACAGACGGTTTTACCAGAGAAATGCAACTCTATATTTATTGCCCAGATTATGCCGATTTTAGAAATATCCCACATGTGGCTTTAGTGTGCTAATGGACTGAAGCACAGGCCTCAGAAGCAAAGGAGCACCTACTGGATTTTGGGACCTTCTTTTCTTTAAAATATATTTTATGCACTATGTCAGGTTTGAAGAGTTCTTGTGATGCCAAAACAGTAAAAAAAAAAAAAATTGACCCCATCTTGGAAACTACGCCCCTCAATTTATCTGGGGGTATAGTTAGCATTTTGACCCTTAGTTTTCTGGCTAAATTAATTTAAATTAGTCTGTGAAAATTAAAATCTACTTTTTCTCTGGAAAAACATAGATTTTTTTTTAATTTTTACAAGGAATAAAGGAGAAAAAGCACCCCAACATTTCTAAAGTAATTTCTCCTGATTACGGCAATACCCCTTATGTGGTAATAAACTGCTGTTTAGACCCACGGCAGTGCTCAGAAGGGAAGGAGCGCCATTTGGATTTTGCTGGATTGGTTTTCGGAGTCATGTCGTGCTTGCAACGCCCTGGAGGGACCAAAACAGTGGAAATCCCCCAAAAGTTACCACATTTTGGAAACTACACCACAAGGAATTTTTCTAGTGGTATAGTTAGCATTTTGACCACACAGGTTTTTTTGTGGAATTAGGCCGTGAAAATGAATATCAACATTTTTGTTCACTAAAATGTTGAATTTTTTCATTTTCACAAGGGATAAAGGCGAAAAAGCCGCCCATCAGTTGTACAGCCAATTTCTCCCTAGTACGGCTATACCCCACATGTGGTAATAAATGTTTTTTTATTAGAAATTAACTGTCAGGACTGATTCTTTTTTTTCTTTAGTTTTTACTCCCCGCATTCCAAGAGCCATAATTTATTTGATTTTTTTGTCAATAGATTGGTCTGAGGGCTTATTTTTTGCGGGAGGAGATGTAGTTTCTGTTGAGAATAAAATTAGTTGCAGGCTGAAATTGGAAAAAACTCTGATTTCTCCATAGTTTTTTAGATTTAGTTTTTACGGCTTGCACTGTGCGGTAAAAACTTTAACTTAAAGAGGCTCTGTCACCAGATTATCAAATCCCTATCTCCTTTTGCATGTGATCGGCGCTGCAATGTAGATAACAGTAACGTTTGTTTTTTTTTTAACTTGTTTTACTAGCTGGGCGTTGTGAATAGAAGTGTTTGTCAGCATCATATGTCAGCATCATCCACTTCTATTCACAACGCCCAGCTAGTAAAACAAGTAAACACGCCCAGATGTTACAATACACGCCCAGTTGGAAATAAGAGAAAACACGCCCAGTTGTCCATTAGAAAGGCTCATTTGCATAAATATAAAATTGCTCATAACTTGGCCAAAAATGATCGTTTAAAAAAAAACAAAAAAAACGTTACTGTTATCTACATTGCAGCGCCGATCACCTGCAATAGGAGATAGGGATTTGAGAATCTGGTGACAGAGCCTCTTTAACTTTAACCCCTTAAGGACACGGCCAATTTTAGCCTTGAGGACAGAGCAATTTTTTTTACATTTCCCTCTCTGCATCCCGACGCTCATAACGCTTTTATTTTTTGTACGACATAGTTGTATGAGACTTTGTTTTTTGCGGGACGAGTTGTACTTTATGTATGTGTACCATTATTTGGTACAAATACATTATCGTTTAATTTCTATAAATTTTTAATTAGATTAAAATGCTGAAAAAAAGCAGTTGTGCAGCAGTTTTAATATTATTTTTTTTACACCATACACCGATCATAATAAATAATGGTATACATTTATTGTACAGGTTATTACGGTCGTGGCGATACCAAATATGTCTATATTATTTCATGTTTTGGGACTTATATGTTAAAAAGTTGATTTATTATAAAAAATGAGTATTTCTGTGTATTTTATTAACTTTTTATTTATTTATTTACCATTATTTTTTTTTTACATTTATTTAACTTTTTTTTTAATCCCATAAAGGGATTTATCATTTTGATTTTTATTTTGTAACTGTAATGTACTGGCATAGATCTATATGCCAGTACATTAGCCTGTTACTGATCGCACACAGGCAGTTGTTAGGGCAGACCTCAGTATGCCCTAACAACAGGAAATATGTTCAGACAGCCCTGGGGTCCTTCACTGGACCCTGGGCTGTCTGGCCATACGAGTTGTTGGCTTTGATCGCGTCACAGTTATTTTCTGTGACGCGATCAATGTGCAGTCCCCTCTCCTTGAACGCCGCGATCAGCTGTCATCGCGGCGTTCAAAGGGTTAACAGCGGAGAGAAGATGTTTCTCTCCTCTCCGCTGTCAGAGCGGGGCCGTGGCTGTGTATTACAGCCGTTGCCCCGCTCTCGATCGCGCGCACAGACGCGCGCAGGGACGGCTGTCACACAGGACAAGTATGCTCGTCCTAATGCGCGAAGTCCTCGCCGCTCAGGACGAGCATACTCGTCCTGTGTCGGCAACCAGTTAATCTGCGTGTCAATATGATTACGGTGATACCAAATATATATAAGGTTTTTTTTATTCACTACTTTTACAAAGAAAAAAATATTTGTTAAAAAAAAAATATTATTTTGTATCACCATAATCTGAAAGCCATAACTTTTTTATATTTTGGTCTTGAGCTACATAGGTGAGGGCTTATTTTTGACGGAACGAGCTGTAGCTTTTATTGGTACCATTTTTTGGTACATACAACTTTTTGATCACTTTTTATTACATTTTCTTTAGAGCTAAGTTGACAAAAAAAACGTCGATTTTGGCGTTTTATATTCTTTTTTTCTTACGGCCTTCACTGTGCACTATAAATGACATTTTACTTTATTCTGCAGGTCGATACAGTTACGGTGATACCATATGTATATAGTTTTATATATGTATAACTATATGTATATAGTTTTATTTATGTTTTCCAGCATTGGCATAATAAAATCACTTTTTTTATAAAATAATAAAACGATTTTACCACTATATTCTGAGAGCCATAACTTTTTTTTCAGTCAAAAAAGATTTATAAGGGCTTTTTTTTTGCGGTACGGGTTTTATTTTTTGTTGGTACTGCTTTGGGGTACACGCAACTTTTTGATCACTTTTTACTCTATCTTTTGGGAGGGGTGGTGACCAAAAAATAGCAATTCTGGCATTGTTTTTTGTAATTTTTTTTGCGGTGTTCACCGTGCGGAAAAAATAACATTATAGTTTGGGCCGTCATGAACACGGTGAAACCAAATACTTTTTTTTTAACGTTGTAATTTTTTTCCTATAATAAAAGACTTCTTAGGCCCTGTTCACACTGAGTTTTTTTTTACGAGAAAACCGCATCGGAAAATTCGCCAAAAAACGTCCGAAAATGCCTCCCATTGATTTCAATGGGAGACGGAGGCATTTTTTTCCCGCGAGCGGAAAAATAGTCTCACGCGACAAAGAAGCGAAATGCCCTATCTTCGGGCGTTTACGTCTCTGACCTCCTATTGACATCAATGGGAGATAGAGGAAGCGTTATTCACTGCGTTTTTGCCCACAACGCTCAATGGTCGCGGCAACCGGCGTGCAGGCAGATCAGCAAAAAACTCCATGCGAACAGGGCCTTATAGGAAAAAAAGTTTGTTTTTTTAATGTATAACTTATTTTTACACTTTTATAAAACATTTTTATTAACTTGTTTTTTTTACTTGTTAGGCCCCATGCACACGACCGTAAAAACTCTCCGTAATTGCGGACCCACTAAGTTTTATTGGCCACAGACACCTTTCCGTATCACTACGGATGGGTGTCCCTGCCGTAGTAATGTTCCGAAAACTATGGAACATGTCTGTTCTTTTACATTTTATGGGCCGTGGTCCCATACTTTGTATGGGAGCACGGGCCGGGATTACGGGCACGGCCGTGTGCATGGGGCCTTACACTTCTTTTTTTTTTTTATTACCTGCAGCACTGATCGCTGCTGGAATACATTACACTACTTATGTAGTGTAATGTATTCCAACTGTCATTGTGGTGTGACAGTCACTCTGACAGTAAGCCTATGAGGACCAGCCAGAGGCTGGTCCCTATAGGCTTCCGTACATGGCAGACCCGGAGGCCGTTGTCTGGCCTCCGGTTGCCATGACAACTGTTGGCATGGGGGCTGCCGATGTGCTACAAACCCCCTAAATGCGTCAATTTGGCCGTCCGCCCGACGCATACAGGAGCTGTGACAGCTGCTGTCTCGTACCCCGCTGATTAACCCCTTAGAAGCCGCGTTCAATAGCGATCACGGCTTCTTAGGGGTTAAACTACCATCGACGGCCGGCTACACGATAGCGCGTGTTGATGGTTGCTATGGCAACCGGACGCCTAATAATGGTGTCCGGCTATGCCATCTACGGAAGCCTAGTGGGTCCTGACTAAGAAAGGGCTCACTATGCTTGCTGTCAGCGAGTAGCTGACAGCTCTAATACACTGCACTACGCATGTAGTGCAGTGTATTAGAATAACGATCAGGGCCTCCTGCCCTCAAGTCCCCTAGTGGGACAAAGTAATAATGTAAAAAAGAAGTTGTGTAAAAATAAAAAAATAATAGTAAAAATCTCCCTTTTTCCCTTATCAGTCCTTTATTATTAATAAAAATAAATAAAGAAATAAACTATGCATAATTGATATTGCCGCATCCGTAACGGCCTGAACTACAAAAGTATTTTGTTATTTATCCCGCTCGGTGACCGCCATAAAAGAAAATAATGATAAACCATACCAGAATCACAATTTTTTGGTCACTTCACCTCGCAAAAAATGGAATAAAAAGAGATAAAAAAGTCGCATGTACCTAAAAATGGTCCTGAAACTGCAGTTCGTTACGCACAAAACAAGTCCTCGCACGGCTTTCTTGATGGAAATATAAAAAAAGTTATGGCTCTTAGAATATGGCAACCCAAAAAGTAAATGATTTTTTATAAAAAGTATTTTATTGTGCAAACGCCATAAGACAAAAAAAAACTATAAACGTATGGTATCACCGTAATCATATCGCCCCGCCGAATAAAGTGAATGTCATGTATAGCGCACAGTGAACGCTGTAGAAAAAAAAAAAGGAATAAAAAACAATAGTATAAATGCTGTTTTTTAGTCACCACGCCTCTTAAAAATAAAAACTGATCACCTGCACACCATGCAAACAACAAGGAATTCCTCAAGGGGGTCTAGTTTCCAAAATGGGGTCACTTTTAAGGGGTTTCCCCTGTACTGGTACCTCAGAAGCTCTGCAAAAGCGACATGGCGCCCAGAAACCAATCCAGCAAAATCTACATGGCAAATAGCACTCCTGCCATTCTGAGCTCTGCCGTTTGTCCAACCACAGTTTATGACCACATATGGGGTATTGCCGTAATCAGGAGAAATTGCTTTACAAATGTTGGGGTGCTTTTTCTCCTTTATTCCTTGTCAAAATTAAAAATTTTTACCTTTTATTGGAAAAAATTGATTTCCAATTGCACAGCCTAATTTCCCAAAATGCAGCAAAAAAAAAACTTTGGGATCTAAATGCTCACTATACCCCATCGATAAGTTCCTTGAGTTTTGTAATTTGCCAAATAGGGTCACTTTTGGGGGGTTTCCACTGTTTTGACACCACAAGACCTCTTCATACCGGGCATGGTGCCTAATAAAAAGGAGGCCTCAAAATCCGCTAGGTGCTCCTTTGCTTCTGTGGCCGGTGTTTCAGTCCATTACCGCACTAGGGCCACATGTGAGATATTTCTAAAAACTGCAGAATCTGGGCAATAAATATTGAGTTGCGTTTCTCTGGTAAAACCACCTATTTTACAGAAAAAAATTGAATAAAAAGGATTTTCGCACAAAAAAAATTAAATTTGTACATTTCACCTCTACTTTGCTTTAACCGCTTCCCGACCGCCCACAGTAAATTCACGTCGGCACTTGCTGGGCTCTGTGCAGCGCCAGCGTGAATTCACGGTGGGTGTTAAAAGCGTGATCCGGATGTCTCAAGAGTAGGGCTGACACCCGGATCGCACTGTTATCCCCTGCCTCTGGTCCCGGAGACATGATCGGGACTTAATTGGTTCAGGTCCCGGTCATGTGATCGCAGGGAAAGTTTGTTGTAGCAACGAACTGCAAAGTTTGTTACTATAACAAACTGGAAAGTTTGTTGCTACAACAAACTTTCCCGGGGACCATTTGCGGGTGCTGCAGTCGGTTATAAGGCAAAACCAGAGGCCATACAACAGCCCCCGGGTCTGCCATGCACGGCAGCCTATGAGAACCAGCCGGAGGCCGGTCCTCATAAGCTTCCGGTCAGTGTGACTCTCTAGGTAGTGTAATGTATTATAGCAGCCATCAGTGCTGCAGGTCTTCAAGTAAAACAAGCAAAAAGTAGAAAAAAAAAGTAATAAAAATGTTTTATAAAAGTGTAAAAGCAAGTTATAAGTTACAAAAACAAAAAATGCTTTTTTTCCTAGAATAAGTCTTTTATTATATGATGAAAATGTTTAAAAAAAAGTACACATATTTGGTATCACTGCGTTCATAACAACCCAAGCTATAAAACTATAATATTATTTTTCCCGCAAAAAAATAATTAAAAAACTATGTCAGAATCACAATTTTTTGGTCATCAACCCTCCCAAAATATAGAATAAAAAGTGATCAAAAAGTCGCTTGTACCCAAAAATAGTACCAATAGAACCTACAACCCGTCCTGCAAAAAACAAGCCCTTACACAGCTTTTTTGACTGAAAAATAAGCATATGCATATGGTGTCGCCGTAATCGTATCGACCAGTAGAATAAAGTAAAATGTAATTTATAGCCAACGGTGAATAAAGTAAAAAAAAAAGACAAAAACATTGTCAGAATTTGTTTTTTTGTCACTTTGCTTGGCAAAAAAATCTAATAAAAAGTGTTAAAAAAATCACATGTACCCTAAAATGGTACCAATGAAAACTACAGATTGTTCCGCAACAAATAAGCCCTCACATAGCTCCGGTGAAGAAAAAATAAAAAAAAGTTCTGGCTCGCAGAATATAGCGACAGAAATTGTGCAGTGTCCAAATTGGATAAGATCGGGCGCCATTTATCAGTGCGACACCGGCCACATATCTGCGAATTATTATTTATGTACCCCATTATTATACCCTCTTATTATGTCCTGATGTTCTCCGCACAGGTTACATATGCCCCCACATTATAAACTGAATTACCAGCAAAACCCCAAACAGAACAGTTACCAAGCAAAATCTGCGTGCCAAATGGCGTTCCTCCCTTCTGAGCCCCACAGCGTGCCCAAACGCCAGCTTACGTCCACATATATGATATTTTATATCCGGGAGAACCCACTCAAGATTGTATGAGGTATTTGTCTTCAGTGCCACAAACTGGGCACAAAACATATTGTGCATTAAAATGGCATATCAGTGGAAAATTTTAATTTTCACTTTGCACCATCCGCTGCGCATGATCGCCTTCGCCTATCACGACTTAATAGCATGTCGTGGAGCGGGCTCATGCACTGCACCCACTCCATATTCTGCAGGCGTCAGCTGTGTATTACAGCTGACACCCGGGACTAACGGACAGGAACAGCGATCGCGCTGTTACAGGAGCCTGTAAAAATGATATTCTACTGCAATACATTATTATTGCAGTGTTTTGTACCAGCGACCGAATTATCGCTCGTTCCAGTCTCCTAAAGGGACTTTTGGGAGGTTTCCACTGTTTTAGTACCTCAGGGGCTTTGCAAATGCTACATGACACCCGAAAACCATTCCAGCTAAATTTGATCTCCAAAATCCAAATATTGTTCCTTCCCTGCCGTGGGTCCAAACAGCAGTTTATTACCACATATGGCGTATTTCTGTAATCAGGACAAATTGCTTTACAAATTTTGGGGTAATTTTTCTCATTTATTCATTGTAAAAATTTAACATTTCTATGTTTTTTTTTAAAAAAACAAGTAGATTTTCATTTTCACAGCCTAATTCCACTAAACTCAGCCCAAAAAATTGTGGGGTCAAAATGCTAACTATACCCCTAGAAAAATTCCTTTAGGGGTGTAGTCTTCAAAATGGGGTCACTTTTGGGGGGTTTCCACTGTTTTGCAAACACGACATGGCACTGAGAACCAATCCAGCAAAATCTGCGCTTCAAAATACAAATGGAGCTCCTTCCATTCTGAGCTCTGCCGTGGGTCCAAACAGCAGTTTAGTACCACATATGGGGTATTGCCGTAATCGGGAGAAGTAGCTTTACAAGTTTTGGGGTTCTTTTTATTCTTTATTCCTTGCAAATATATATATTTTTTTATATTTTTTCAGAAAAAAAAGTAGATTTTCACTTTCACAGACAAACTCCAATAAATATAGCAAAAGACCTGTGGGGTCAGGATGCTAACTGTACCCCTAGATAAATTCTTTGAGGTGCGTAGTTTCCAAAACAGTGTCACGTTTGGGGGATTTCCACTGTTTTGGCACTACAAGACCTCTTCAAACCTGACATGGTGGCTAAAATATATTCTAAAATATATTCTAAAAAAGGAGGCCCCAAAATCCACTAGGTTCTCCTTTGCTTCTGAGGCCAGTGTTTCAGTCCATTATCACACTAGAGCCACATGTGGGATATTTCTAAAAACTGCAGAATCTCGGCAATAAATATTGAGTTGCATTTCTCTGGTAAAACCTTCTGTGTTACAGATAAAAATATATTACAAATGAATTTCAGAAACAAAAATTAAGTTTGTCAATTTCCCCTCTACTTTGCTTTAATTCCTGTGAAGCGCCTAAAGGGTTAAGAACCTTTCTGAATGCGGTTTTAAATACTTTGAGGGTTGCAGTTTTTAATATGGGGTGATTTATGGGGTTGATGTAGTACATAAGGCCCTCAAAGCCGCTTCAGAACTGAATTGGTCCCTGTAAAAATAGCCTTTTGACATTTTCTTGAAAATGTGAGAAATTGCTGCTAAAGTTCTAAGTCTTGTAACGTCCTAGTAAAAAATCCAATAATGTTCAAAAACTATGCAAATATAAAGTAGACATATGGAATATGTGAAATAGTAACTATTTTGTGTGGTAATACTATCTGTTTTACAAGCAGATACATTTAAAATGAGAAAAACCATAATTTTTGCAAATTTTCTCAATTTTGGTGTTTTTCACAAATAAGTAATGAATTTAGTGACCAAATTTTTCCACTAACATAAAGTACAATATGTCACGAGAAAACAATCTCAGAATCGCTTGGATAGGCAAAAGCATTCCAGAGTTATTACCACATAAATTGACACATGTCAGATTTGAAAAAATGGGGCTGGTCCTGAAGGCCAAAATGAGCACGGTCCTGAAAGGGTTAAATTCTTTTGAAACATCTAAAAAGTTAATAAACTTTCTAAATGCTGTTTTGAATACTTTGAGGGGTCTAGTTTCTAAAATGGGCTGTTTGGTGTGGGATTCTAATATATAGGCACCACAAAGTCACTTCAGAACTGAACTGGTGACCTAAAAAAAAGTTGCTTTTGAAATTGTATTCAAAATACGAGAAATTGCTGCTTATGTTCCAAGCCTGTAACGTCCTAGAAAAAAAAGAATGTTCAAAAACATGATTCCAACATATAGTAGACATATGGGAAAAGTGAACTAGTACTATTTTGGGTGGTAAAAACCCTCTGTCTTACAAGCAGATGCATTTAATTTCAGGAAAATTAAATTTTTTGAAAAAAATCTCTACATTTTGCTATTTTTCACAAATAAACACTGAATATATCGACTCAATTTTACCACTATCATAAAGCCCAATGTCTCATGAGAAAACAATCTCAGAATCGCTTGGATAGGTTTAACCCGTTAGTGACCGCCAATACGCCTTTTAACGGCGGTCACTAACGGGCCTTATTCTGATGCATATGCCTTTTTACGGCACTGCATCAGGATAAAGTAAACAGAGCAGGGAGTGTCAAATCTCCCTGCTCTGCTCTGCCGGGTGAGATCGATATTAGTATCGATCTCACCTGTTTAACCCTTCAGATGCGGTGCGCAATAGCGTGCACCGCATCTGAGTGGTTTTGGAGAGAGGGAGGGAGCTCCCTCTCTCTCCCTCCGACACCCGGCGATACGATCGCCGAGTGTCTGTGTCTCTAATGGCAGCCGGGGGTCTAATAAAGGCCCCCAGGTCTGCCTGGAGCGAATGCCTGCTAGATCATGCCGCAGCGCAGTGAACGCCGTAAAAAATGTAATAAAAAAACTATGGAAAAATTGCTGTTTTCTGTGAATCCTGACTTAAAAAAAATGTGATAAAAAGTGATCAAAAAGTCGCATCTACTCAAAAATGGTACCAATAAAAACTACAAGTCTTCCCGCAAAAAAAAAGCCCTCATACGACCGCATCGGCGAAAAAATAAAAACGTTACGGCACAAAAACAAATAATTTTGAAAAAAAAGCGTTTTTACTGTGTAAAAGTAGTAAAACATACAAAAACTATACAAATTTGGTATCGTTGCAATCGTAACAACCCGCTGAATAAAGTTATTGTGTTATTTATATCACACGGTAAACGCCGTTGATTTAAGACGCGAAAAAGAGTGGCGAAATTTCAGGTTTTTTTCTATTCCCCCCCAAAAAAAAGTTATTAAAAGTTAATCAATAAATAATATGTCCCCCAAAATGGTGCTATTAAAAAGTACAACTTGTCCCGCAAAAAACAAGACCTTATACGGCTATGTCGACGCAAAAATAAAAAGGTTATAGCTCTTAGAATGCGACGATGGAAAAACGTAAAAAATGGCTTGGTCATTAAGGTCTAAAATAGGCTGGTCATTAAGGGGTTAAGCATTCCGAAGTTATTACCACATAAAGTGAAATATGTCAGATTTGAAAAATTGGTTCTGGTCCTTAAGACCCACACTAGTCTGCGTCCTTAAGGGGTTAATTGCTGAAATCTGCGACGATGAACCACTGATCGGCAAGAGTGGAGTGTCAGCTGACGGGGACAGTGTTCATCAGGAACGACTCGGTGACTTCCTGTCGCCTGATCCTGATAGGCTTCCGTACATTGCAGACACTTGAGGCCATTGTTTGGCCACAATTTGCCATGCAAACCATGAGCAACCACCCCGCGATACATCGTGGGGTCTGCGGATGTGCTAGAAACCCCTAAAATGCGTTTATCGCAATCTATCGTCACATTTAATGGGTTAGTTGGCAAAGGACCGCTGGCCGGCAAGAGTGGAGTGTCAGCTGTCCCCGACAGTGTGCACTGGGAACCGCGCAGTAACTGCGTCATGGTACGTGAAGTAACCCCCTGCCACGACGCACAGTTGTGTCCTAGGGGTTATCTGCCCAGTTACAAGTTGTTATGAATTCAGTACCTCCATGTGCCTTAAATTAATAGTAATTAATTTAACCCAATGTTGTCCATTATTACTGTGAGAAACATGATGGGGTTAATTACTATTAATGTGCGGCAGATGAAAGTTCAAAATTCATCACACCACGTGCCTCACATCAGAAAATGTAAGAACTTTTTTATTTATTATTATTTTTGTTAGCAAAGTAGGGTTTTGGTATCGAGAATTGCAATACTACACGAAGTATCGGTATCGAAGTCCAAATTCTAGTATCGCGACAACCTCACCCATGTGAACTACTTTGGGACGTTCCATGGTCGGTGTCCCCCACTGTTCCGTTATTGTTCTATTACCTTGTGTCATGCTTCCCCTACACTTTCTGTACAGACTGACTAGCTCAGTGCCTGTAGGAGGGCTATATACTGTCAACATCTTTTTATTCTTAGTGTCACGCCTCCTAGTGGCAACAGCATATACCCATGGTCTGTGTCCTCAATGGACTGGACGAGAAAAGGATTTTATGGTGAGTAGTGGGTGACCAGGTCCTCTGGACAGTGCTAGGAATTGTCCCCTATTTTATTGCAATAATGTTTTCTGTTGTCATTGTTATCCTCAAAGGAGTATACAGCAGAGAGGAAGTGTCAGTACTTACCATATAATTCTTTGTAATGTATACAGATCTACAGCATTTAATTGTAACTGCCCTTGCAGGAGTTTGTTTATTTATTTATTTATTTTCATTTTCAGCTTCAGCATTTGGTTCAGTCTTTGCATGTCCAGCAACAGAAACCGCAGCCTTCACTTCTACAAGCTTTAGATGCTGGCTTAGTGGTTCAATTGCAAGCTCTTACAGCACAGCTTACAGCGGCAGCTGCTGCCTCAAACACCCTCAACCCGTTGGAACAAAGCGTATCTCTCACTAAGGTATGATGAACGCATTTTTTATTGATCGCACAGTATATGTACAACTCAAAATCAAATTGGCAATCTTATATTGTATATGGAGGTATGCCTTGCCTAAATGGATAATTTTACTTGCACTTTGCCAATTTAAGTTTTGCTGACCTGTGAAGCTGTTTTGAATGTGAATCTTCATAAAATGAAAGACCTAAATGAACCCAAGACTGGATGAATCTCAAACATTATTCTGTAGAGAGAGAGGGCATCATTGACGTGACCATATCTCTATATATAAATATATCAGTAACATATAAGAGAGGGACAAGGGCCGAAGTACATTGGAGTAATACTACTTAAATTTCAATGTAGTGATTGAGAAGTCGTAGCTTTCCTTTATTATTTTCCTCTAAAAAAAAGAAGAAAAAAAAAGCCAAAACTACATTGTAAAAATGATACCTCACGCTCGGGACCCACCATCTATGAGCAACCCTCTTCTCCCACTCTTCACACACTGATAGCAACACCGCAGAAGAAATGCCTCCCGATCTGACCCCCTTAGACTTTTATCTTTGGGGTCATCTGAAGGCAATTGTCTATGCTGTGAAGATACGAGATGTGCAGCAACTGAAACTACGGATACTGGAAGCCTGTGGTAGCATTTCTTCTGCGGTGTTGCTATCAGTGTGTGAAGAGTGGGAGAAGAGGGTTGCATTGACAATCCAACACAATGGGCAGCACTTTGAACACATTTTATAAGTGGTCAGAAACTTGTAAATAACTCATGAAAGAATAAAGTAACGTTAAAACCAAGCACACCATTGTTTTTCTTGTGAAATTCTCGATAAGTTTGATGTGTCACATGACCCTCTTCCCATTGAAAAAACTAAAGTTGGATACAAAATGGCCGACTTTAAAATGGCCGCCATGGTCAACACCCAGCTTGAAAAGTTTCCCCCCTCCCATATACTAATGTGCCACAAACAGCAAGTTAATATCACCAACCATTCCCATTTTATTTAGGTGTATCCATATAAATGGCCCACCCTGTATATTACAGTACATTAGCCTGTGTACTGATAGTACACAGGCAGTTGTTAGGACATACCTAAGTATGCCCTAACAACAGGAAATATGGTAGGACAACTATTAATGTGAGGCACATGGAGGTTAAATTCATCACACCTCGTGCCCCACAATAAGTGATAGAAAGCAGTTTTTATTTTATTTTTTTACAGCGTACACATCATAAATGATGCAAAAAAATAGTTGTGCAGGTTATTACGGCCGCGCCAATACTCAATGTGTGTATTTTATGTATTGAGACTTATTTTAATGTTTGTTGTAAAAAAAGGTGTATGTGTATTTTTTTATTTATTTAAAATTACTTTGTTTTTACTTTATTTTTTTAAACTTTAATGTACTGGAATATATCTATATTATAGTACATTAGCCTGTGTACTGAAAGTACACAGGCAGTTGTTAGGACATACCTAAGTATGCCCTAACAGGAAATATGGTAGGACAGCCCTGGGGTCCTTCAATGGACCCTGGGCTGTCTGCCCATATATGGTATGTCCCTCAATCGCGTCACAGGGCATCCCCCCTTCTCATTTTCCCCTGAATGCTGCAGTCCGCTGTGATCGCAGCATTCACGGGGATAACGACGGAGATGAGAGGTTTCTCTGATCTCCGCCAGCGGGGCTGCGGCTGTGTAATAGTCATTGCCCCGCTCCTGACAGGAAGTGCATGCGCGGTCAGCATGATGAGATGCGGCTGGCGCTGCACTAATGAGCGGCGGTTCAGGCACTGAAGACAGAACATAGGGGTGTTTTTGTAGTGCGCCCGCCATGTTCTGTTTTCAGTGCCGCCGCTCATTAGTGCAGCGCTGGCCGCATCGTATTATCATCCTGACCCCGCGCACTTGTTATCAAGACTCAGGAGCGGGGCCATGAATTTATCACACAGCCGGAGCCTCGTTCTCATACATTCATGTGTTACAATACTGAGCTGTGCGGCCGCACAGCTAAGTATCGAAATACATGAAATAACGGTATCGAACCGTTTGGGGATGCAGAGTATCGAAACCGTATCGAAGTTTCGATGCATCGTGCATCCCTAGTCCTGACCGTGAATAAAGATCACTACCAGCCAGGACGTGATGTCTATTCAGAATCCTGACACTTGCGTAACGTTTGTGTGAGATTACAGCACAGCAAGCGTAATCTCGCGAGATTACGCTGTAAACTGTCATTTAAAATCAGATTACGCTTCCTGTGCTGTAATCTCACACAAACGTTACCGAAGTGTCAGGATTCTGAATAGACATCACGTCCTGGCTGGTAGTGATGTCTATTCACTGTCAGGACACTTCCGTAACGTTAAGGCCCTGTTCACACGGAGTTTTTTGCAGGAGGAAAATTCCTCCTGTAAAAACTGACCCTGGAGGTTTTCATGTTTGATGTGGTTTTTGACGTGGTTTTTGAGGCGGTTTTCCAGGCGGTTTTTCAGGCTGTTTTTGCCGAGGTTTTCACACGCATGAGGCTGGGTTCACACAACCATGTTACGTCCATAATGTACGGAACGTATTTCGGCCGGAAGACCCGGACCGAAGACAGTGCAGGGAGCCGGGCTCCTAGCATCATAGTGATGTACGACGCTAGGAGTCCCTGCCTCTGCGTGGAACTACTGTCCCGTACTGTAATCATAATTACAGTACGGGACAGTTGTCCTGCAGCGAGGCAGGGACTCCTAGCGTCGTACATCACTATGATGCTAGGAGCCCGGCTCCCTGCACTGTCTTCGGTCCGGGTCTTCCGGCTGAAATACGTTCCGTACATTACGGACGTAACATGGTCGTGTGAACCCAGCCTGACATCCTTCTGTCAACGGATCTGTCACCATTGAAATGAATGGTGATGCAAACGGAACTTACTTCACACTTGCCTTTCCGTTGAGGGGTTCCCCTGACTGAAAGCACCGACGGAACCCCTCAGCGGAAACCACGCTGATGTGAACAGGCCCACATAAAAAAAAAAAAGTATACTTACTTCTTGAATCAATTTCCCAACATCAATGTCCATTCGGTGGTACACCTCTGCTGTCGTCATTTCTGTTCCTGAAATGTTAAAAAAAAAAAAAAAAAAGAGATGACATACATGAACAACTGCATAACAAAATTAAAAAATTAAAAATAAAAAAATTGAAAAAAAAAATCGAAAAAAAAAATGCACAGCTCCATACATGTATAGCATGTATGGAACATAGGAGCAATTGCACTTACTTGTATTCGATTTGGATGCAGGACTTCGGTTTTCTGTATCCCTGAGTTCTGTCCACGATGTTTTTCAGGCTCCACGAGCAGACAGGAAATGACAGCCCCTTGCTGGGCTGGACTAGCAGCAGGAGACGACTCCTGCAAGAAACTCCTCCAAAACACTCGGCAATATACTCGTCAGAAAACACCTCACTAGTTCGAGGTGTTTTTTGACGTGTCCCCATTGCTTTCAATGCGGTTTTGGACGCGGAAACCGCATCAAGAAGGGTCATGTCCCTTCTTTTTGCCGCGAGGCGTTTTTTTTACTCGCGGTAATAAAACGCCTCCGTCTCCCATTGAAATCAATGGGAGTCATTTTGGGTCGTTTTTGGCGCGTTTTCCGACGCGTTTTCCGCGTCAAAAAACGTGTCAAAAAACTCTGTGTGAACAGGGCCTAATATGTGAGTAAGTGACTGCACATGTGCTGTGTAAATGAATGGAGAGAAGTGTATGACGCTGATTGATCAGTTGAAGAAAGGAAGATGATCACAGCATCGGAGAGAATATTTGATGTAATATGATGGGTGCAAGCCTTGACAGGAACCTGATCCAAGGTTCCACAAATGGAAACAACAATTTTCAAGGAACAAGGCAGCACATCCAAAAATAGGAATTTTATTCACCCACAAATGCGACGTTTCAGTCCAGCACGCTTAAAGAGGCTCTGTCACCAGATTTTGCAACCCCTATCTGCTATTGCAGCAGATAGGCGCTGCAATGTAGATTACAGGAACGTTTTTATTTTTAAAAAACGAGCATTTTTGGCCAAGTTATGACCATTTTCGTATTTATGCAAATGAGGCTTGCAAAAGTACAACTGGGCGTGTTGAAAAGTAAAAGTACAACTGGGCGTGTATTATGTGCGTACATCGGGGCGTGTTTACTACTTTTACTAGCTGGGCGTTGTGTATAGAAGTGTCATCCACTTCTCTTCCCAACGCCCAGCTTCTGGCAGTGCAGATCTGTGACGTCACTCACAGGTCCTGCATCGTGTCGGCACCAGAGGCTACAGATGATTCTGCAGCAGCATCGGCGTTTGCAGGTAAGTCGATGTAGCTACTTACCTGCAGAATCAACTGTAGCCTCTGGTGCCGACACGATGCAGGACCTGTGAGTGACGTCACAGCGTGATCTCTGGAGAACACCGCTGTGTCTGCACTGCCAGAAGCTGGGCGTTGTGAAGAGAAGTGGATGATACTTCTATACACAACGCCCAGCTAGTAAAAGTAGTAAACACGCCCCGATGTACGCACATAATACACGCCCACTTGTACTTTTACTTTTCAACACGCCCAGTTGTACTTTTGAAAACCTAATTTGCATAAATACGAAAATGGTCATAACTTGGCCAAAAATGCTCGTTTTTAAAAAATAAAAACGTTACTGTAATCTACATTGCAGCGCCTATTAGCTGCAATAGCAGATAGGGGTTGCAAAATCTGGTGACAGAGCCTCTTTAAGAAAGGTCCTGCTGGACTTAAACATCGCATTTGTGGGTAAATAAAATTCCTATTTTTGGATGTGCTGCCGTGTTCCTTGAAAACTGATTGGTCAGCGTCATACACTTCTCTCCTCAACGCCCAGTTGTCCATTACGAAAGTCGTTAGCATAAAGCTAATATAGGTCTTAACTCCGTCAAATATGATCGTTTTTCTAAATAAAAAAACAGTCCTGTAATCTACATTACAGCGCCGATCACATTATGTAGAAGATAGGGCACTTATAATGTGATGACAGAGCCTCTTTAACTAAAATGGGATTGACTTCATGAAGCAACACCCTTAACCCCCATCCCTCCTCAGCCATTTTTCGGATTTTCACTTTTGTTTTTTCCTCCCCACCTTCCAAAAGCTATAATTTTTTTCGTCGATATAGCCATAAGAGGGCTTGTTTTTTTGCTGGACAAGTTGTAATTTTTCATGGCACCATTTATTGTACCGGATAATGTACTGGGAAGCTGAAAAAAAATTATTATTTGTGGGGTGAAATGGACAAAAAACAGCGACTATGCCATTCTTTGGGGTTTTGTTTTTACGGCGTCCATCAGGCGGTAAAAACGACATATTCCCCTTATTCTACAGGTTGATACGAATACGGTGATACCAAATTTATATTTTTTGTTTTAGCTTTTACCACTTTTAAAAAAATACAACTATTTGCTAAATTAAAAAAAAATGTTGCGTAGCCATATTCTGAGAGCCATAACTTTTTTATTTTTCCATCAATTTATAGATTAGAGGACTTAAGTTTTGCAGGGTGAGCTGTAATTTTCACCGATACCATTTTGGCGTATATGCGACTTTTTGATCACTTTTTAGTTAATTTTTTTTTTAGCGCTAAGGTGACGTTTTCTATATATAAATATATATATATATATATATTTTCTGGCATTCACTGACCAGGTTAAACAACGCTATATTGTGATAGTTCTAACTTTTACGGACGCGGCGATACCATTTATGTTAACTTTTATTTATTTTTTACATTGATTTAGGGAAAAAATGTGAAAAGGTTTTTTTTTAATTTAACTTTTAATACTTTTTTTATTAGTCCCCCTAGGAGACTTGAAGCAGCGATCATTGGATCGCTTGCATGATATACTGCAATACTAGTGCAAAGATGGCAGACCTGGGGGCCTTGATTTAGGCCCCCAAAGCTCATGCCACGGGGGGGGGGGGCGCGATGGCTTGTTTGAGCGGGCGCCCCCTGATTCTAACACTTAAAATGCCACGGTCGTGATTGACCTCGGGATTTAAGGTGTTAAACGGGCAGAATCAAAGTGATCTTATATTCCGCCCGTTGCAGTGAGGTGTCGGCTGTATTACACAGCCGTCACCCTCTGTGTATGGAGCGCGCTTAGCCTGTGAGTGCGCTCCATACTTTCCCTTAACCCTTATCATGTACAGTTACGTGATAATGCGTTAAGGGATTAAAATTTACAGATTAATTATTGAGTCATTTATTTTGTCGTCTACTGTATCAGCATTACATGTTGTTAGTAGCATTAAAAAAGTTGTGGTTTTAACTGACTTCTGCCGCAACATTACCGCAAAAGTGTTCACTTAAAGGGGTATTCCTAACTTAGACATTTATAGTCTGTTCACAGGATATGCCTTAAAGAGGCTCTGTCACCAGATTTTGCAACCCCTATCTGCTATTGCAGCAGATAGGCGCTGCAATGTAGATTACAGTAACGTTTTTATTTTTAAAAAAACGAGCATTTTTGGCCAAGTTATGACCATTTTTGTATTTATGCAAATGAGGCTTGCAAATGTCCAAGTGGGCGTGTTTACAGTAAAAGTCTAACTGGGCGTGTATTATGTGCGTACATCGGGGCGTTTTTACTACTTTTACTAGCTGGGCGTTCTGACGAGAAGCATCATCCACTTCTCTTCAGAACGCCCAGCTTCTGGCAGTGCAGACACAGTGTGTTCTCGAGAGATCACGCTGTGTCGTCACTCACAGGTCCTGCATCGTGTCGGACGAGCGAGGACACATGGGCACCAGAGGCTACAGTTGATTCTGCAGCAGCATCGGCGTTTGCAGGTAAGTCTATGTAGCTACTTACCTGCAAACGCTGATGCTGCTGCAGAATCAACTGTAGCCTCTGGTGCCGATGTGGCCGACACGATGCAGGACCTGGGGCAGGAAGTGAGTGACGTCACAGCGTGATCTCCCGAGAACACGCTGTGTGTCTGCACTGCCAGAAGCTGGGCGTTCTGAAGAGAAGTGGATGATTCTTCTCGTCAGAACGCCCAGCTAGTAAAAGTAGTAAAAACGCCCCGATGTACGCACATAATACACGCCCAGTTGGACTTTTACTGTGAACACGCCCACTTGGACTTTTGCAAGCCTCATTTGCATAAATACAAAAATGGTCATAACTTGGCCAAAAATGCTCGTTTTTTAAAAATAAAAACGTTACTGTAATCTACATTGCAGCGCCTATCTGCTGCAATAGCAGATAGGGGTTGCAAAATCTGGTGACAGAGCCTCTTTAAATGTCTGGCAGGTCCCATTCACTTGAATGGGACTAGAACTTCAATCCCAGGCACAGCCATTACAGATGTGTACGGCGATGTGCCTGGTAAACATTGAAGAGGCCATTGTGTTCTTCGCAGCAGCCCCTTTTTGTCAGCTGATTGGCTGAGGTACCTGGATTTGGACCCCCACCGATCTGATATTGATGACCTATGTGTGAGAGGGTACTGAAGAGGTGACCCTGCGTACATTTGAAGACTTGATTATGAAGGATCGTTGTCTAAGGGGAAAGATGGCATTTTTATTGGGGTAGGGAACCTTTTTGTGGCCAACTTTGTGCTTGGTTTCTGTTTGAGACACTTTCCAGTCTACCTCTGGAGCACTGGAATGTGCACCGCTCATTCTAGCAATGATGCCGGCCGAGCCTCTTAAGTTTAGTCCCCAATTGTTCAGCACACATTTAGTCCCCAGTTTGCGCTCCTGAAAGATTCACGAGTGCAAGAGACAGATCCTGCTCCTACTCAGATTTTTCCAAAGGCTCACTGGTTAGGACCAGTGCTGGGAGAGGCTTTTTCCCAACAGGATCAGTCTTGTTCAGTTCCTCTGGCTTTGATTCAGAATCAAAACAGGATTCACAGTTAACAGCTGCCATGCCGCATCAATATGTGCTGCCAGGGACACCTTACATAAGAATAACTCCACCACCCCTTCTTGAGAAGAAGCGCCCCTACACTGTCAATGGTGCCAGAGGCTATATTTCCCAAACCATAAAGATTTTAACAAATGTCTATCCAAGGAATGGAAACACCTTGACAGCTGCTTGGCGGCTTCATAACATATGAATACACTGTTTTATTTCCATGATGATTTACTTTCTAAATGGACTTTCTCTCTTTCAGAGGATCCACTTATCTTGTGGTTGTTTGAAAACATTAGCCTCCCACCGTCAGATACAACATCACAGTGAATCTCATGACAAAAAGTTGGATTGCCAGGCCAAATCTGCCTTCATGGCAGCAGGTTCAGTCCTGTGCCCAGTATTTGCCTTTTCATGGTTCCTTCCTAACTTTTCCTCTCAGAGGTTATTCTCCTCCCAGAGGTCAGACAAAAGGTCTAACTGTCCCATAGACTCTAGACGCTCATCGTACTAGCCCAAGCCTGCGTGGCAGCAGAGTTACAAGACTATCCGAGCCAGAATGGCTCTCCTTCGCTGGAATACTCCCTCTTCCAAACGTTTCTGCAGGCATATGCTGGGCAAGATAGTTTCAACCTCAGAGGCCATTCCCTATGCGTAATTCCACATAAGACCTCTCCAGAGGGTGGGACAAGTCTCAGGGCACATTGGACAGGTTGATTGTTCTACGATCTCGGGTTAGTCAGGAGTTACTCAGGTGGGAGACCACACCAGCCATACTTCAGGGCCAGTCCTTCCTTTCCCTCCAATGACTGGTCATCTTAGCGGATGCCAGCCTGTCCAGGTAGGGAGCGTTTTTTTGGTCTCCGCACAGTTCAGTGCACTTGGTTACAAATCAACACTTCAGAAATGAGGGCCATCTTCCTGGTCCTCTCCCATTGGACTTCAATTCTTCAGGGTCGCCTTGTCAGAGTCCAGACTGACAACTCTACGGCGGTCGCCTATCTATACCATCAAGGCGACAGCTTTGTCTGTGGCCCATGTACCGATAGTGGACAATTGTTCTACACACAGTCGGGAATGGTCTCTTCACCCTGAAATTTTCCTTAAGATTTGCCAGAGGCGGGGGGCGCCAGGCGTGGATTGCTTTGCGTTTTATCTCAAACACAAGGTACCAGCCTTTGTGGCCAGGACGCAGGATCCAGAGGCCATCGAGATCGATGCCCTGGTCACTCCTTAGGAGGACTTCTCTCTTGTATATAATTTTTTTCCCTCCCCTTCCACTACTACCCAGAGTCCTGAAGATGATCAAAATGGTGGGCGTTCCAGTGATCCTGGTGGCGCTGGACTGGCCTTGCAGGGCCTGGTACACCGACTTGGTCAAACTACTCGCGGACGCACTTTGGTCCCTTCCGCTACAACCCAACCTCCTTTCCCAAGGTCCGCTCAGATGTGTTTATTGGGGTGGCTATTGAAACCACGGTTTTGGGAACCTGGAGTCTCTAAGACCCTATGCACACAGCCGTCATTTTGATCTGCAATTACGTGCTGTGACTGTCCACAGCTGGCCGAGCCTGTAATCACTGGCCGTGATTACGAGTACGGCCGTCTGCAGGGGGCCTTAACCAGTAATCCAAACAATATTGAAGGCCAGGAAATCTCAATTTGTACACCATACGTGGAAGGCTTGTTTCCAGTGGTGTGAACAACGCACTTCTCATCCCATGGTATGTTCTACACCTAGGATCCTGTACTTCCCGCAATCCGTTTTTGAACAGGGACTTGGCTTATCCTCCCTTAAGGGTCAGGTTTCTGCTAGGTCTATCCTTTTTAAGTGAAGTCTGGCTTTTCGCTGTCAGATAAATAATTATCTGCAAAGAGGGTGGCTCATGCTGTTCCTCCCATTAAACCTCCTACTGAGCCTTAGGATCTTAGCTTGGTCTTGGTGGATTTTCAGGTATCTCCTTTAGAATCCTTGTTGCTGTGTTTACTTTAACTCCTCTGTTTTCCAAATATCCTTTTTCTAATTATCCGTAAGCATAAAAAGGCATTCCATCCTGTCCCGTCTTTTCTCCCAAAAGAGGTCTCCTCCTTCCATATCAAAGAAGAGAGTCTCATAGACTTTTATCCTTCCTGTTCTCATCTGAGCAATGTGGTAACAGCAGTCCGTATCATCTGTCTGCGACTGAATCGTTTTGGCGTCCCAACTCTTTTTGTTCTTCTTGAAGGCCTGCGCAAGTGATCGGTGGCGTACAAGGCCACTATTGCTCGTTGGATCTGGTCTGGGATTTTGGAAGTCTTATCGGTCCAAGCGTAATGTTCCTCCCCTTCCGGTCACTGCTCATCACACAAGAGTTGTTGGTGCCTCCTGGGCGGTATGACACCAAGCTTCAGTAGCTCAGGTTTGCAAGGCTGCTTCCTGGGCTTTGGTGCACACCTCCACAAATTTCTTCTAGATCCACTCTTTGTCCCCTCTGATGCCATTCTGGGTCGCTTTCTAAGGCTAAGTTCACATCTGCGTTGGAGTCTCTGTTTGGAGCCTCTCTCGCAGATTCCAACGAAAATCCGACAAAATAGCGCAGCATGCAGAGCTATTTTGTCTGGAAACAGGACATAAACCCGACAGAACCCATAAAAATTCAATGGGTACCTTCATGCGCCATTAGTGTCTGTCATGCCAAAGACGTAAAGTCCTATTTAGTTAGCCTGCAGATATATTGGATAGGACTAATCTGTGGGCTATACCATTCCACGTGGCGAGACAGAGGCCTACTACTCTGTTATAATAAAAAAATAAGGTATGTGAGCAGAATTTCTTTTACATGTATAAGGGAAAACTGTCTGATTTTCTATTCCAGATTTTGTGTTCACATGTTAAAGTTTTTTCTTTACAGATAGCTTTGCATTGTTTAGAAAGGTTTACTATTGATTACATAGTTAGTACTGTTTAACCCTTTCATGACTAAGGTTCATTGATAGCCCTGTGTCCAGGTAAAATGTTTCATTTCTAATATGCACTTCTTTAAGCGATAATATCTTTGCAACCGCTTTGAATATCACAACTATTTTTACTTTGTTTTTTTTTACAAGACTTATGAGGCTTTCATTTTCTAGATTAGTTTTATTAATTCCATGTTTTTAATTTATTATGAAGACAAATCACAAAAAAATGTGAAAAAGCCCTTTTTTTTTTCAAATTTTTTTAAATATTTATTTATCTATATTATATGTATATTTTATGTTGCTTGATAAAGATCCCACCGAGACGGATTGAAATGTTGCTACTGGGGTGAATTAAAACACACCACTTTATTCACACCACTGGAGTGCTGCCTCTATTTTTTTTCTATTGGAATCTTTTTGACTCATAGCCTGAGTCTGGGAGGACTGAGTTGCACCCGACTATATGCACACACTGTTGCAGCTCTGTAACAATTAGTCTCCTGGATCGCTGTGAGGGGAGAGTGAAGAAGGCTAAGAGTTCAGAGCTGCTTGAAAAGTTTGTTTAGCAAACAAACTCTTCTATGATCACCATGATTAGATAGTCATGGTGATCATCAACTCCTTATCTGCCCAGATAACGAGCTTACTCGCTCAGTTAGCTCAGTTATCGACCGAGGGAGAAGGAGGGGAAGGTACCGGCACATGGGGAAGAGAGCCAGGGGACAGAATAGTACAGCACTGCTTCAGTGAGCATAATAGTATTTTTGCTTTATATTTGCAGAAATTCATGGACCGATTTGATTTTGGGGAGGACAATTTACAAAATGAAGACTCAAAAAAGGATGCTTCTCAAATGTAAGGCCTACTGTTTTTCTTTGTTTCTTGTTTTATTTTTTTACGCATTTTTAACGTTATAGAGGTGCAAATGTGTGCTTAGAAAAGAAAATCCGAAATATTTATTGGTACTCTGAAGTTTTGAATTAAAACCTGTCTGACAACATCTAGGCTGGGGCTACATGGTTACATTTGGTCTTACACAGTGAAATCTCAGGAGTACCGCAGCCACCAAGTCCAACCTCGTCAGAATTTTATGAAAGATGTGACAACCTGGAATTCCCGTATGCAAAAATTTGGGTTGCAGTAACCCCACAATTTTACCATGATGTTTTGGCATCTACCACTTCCATAGGAGTTACAATTTGTCTACATGCTGTGGACTCTTTCCATCATGCATTTCAGAGCAAATCCGCAACAATATCCTCAACAAAATCTGCATGTGTTCAATGTAGATTTTGACATGGTTTTCACCCTATGCACGGTAAAGGGCAAAAATGTGATGAAAATCTGCCACAAAATTTACATGAAATCCGCAGAATACCCTCCGTTTTGCACAGATTTTTTTCTGGTACACGTGGATTTTGTTTTGAAAACTCATGCGTATTGCTGTTGATTTTTTGTGTGCAATGCAAATTCACCGCAGATCTGCAGTGATTGTACAACATTAGGCCGGATTCAAACGAGCGTGTGCGTTTTGCGCATGCAAAAAACGCGGCGTTTTGCGTGCACAAAAGGCACTTGGCAGCTCCGTGTGTCTTCACCATATGATGCGCGACTGCGTGCTTTTCGCGCAGCCACCATCATTCTGACACTCCGTTTGGATGTTTGTAAACACGTGGTGCTTTTCTGTTTTCAGTCATCCTTTTCACTGCTGTTGCACGAATCACGCGCGTCCCACGGAAGTGCTTCCGTGTGGTGCGCGTGATTTTCACGCACCCATTGACTTCAGTGATGCGCGAAATATGCAGAAAGAATGGACAAGTCGTAAGTTTTTCGCAGCGGACTCACGCTGCGTAAAAATCACGCACCTGTCTGCACGGCCCCATAGATTAATATAGGTCCGCCGTGTGTCGCGCGTGAGTTGCACGGACGTATATCCCGTTCGTCTGAATAAGCCCTTAACATGCACAAAGCTGTTTCCTACAGAATGCTGTTATAAAAGTGTAACCTTTGTGAGGTGCCTAAATAACAGGATGTTATGTGTGTCCAAGCCACCAAAAAATGCACTATGCTTCCAACTTTTTCTCTCCTTGGAAGACGGGGAATGGAAAAGGGAAAAAAAAAAAATGGGCTGAAAGGGTTGAATATGTCCTCTGAAAAATACCATATGGGAATAAATAATCTAGAACTAGGACGAAACCAATGTTAAATAAAACAGTAAGGGGGGCAATAAATGATAAAAAGGAAGTTGTCAAACTACTGAAGCAGGACGGTTGTGACGAGGCATTAAAGGGAACCTGTCACCAACATTTCACCTATTAAACCGACTATACCTGGCGGTAGTGGGTGAAAAATCATTTCTATATAACCTATAATTATCTTCTTAGTCGGCTCTGTAGCTTTAGTATTTAGCTTTTTAGTGTTCCCACACCGTATGCTAATGAGCAGAATAGAGTCAGATCTTCATTTGAAAAGAGTCAAATCTTCGTTTGGAAAGAGTCATAACTTCATTCCTCAAGTCTTTCCAAGTTTACTTCGCCTCCTTACTTTTGATTGACAGCTCCTCGCCTTCCCCCAGCACACAAAATCCTGCGCTTGTGCATTGATGTCCTCTTTTGGTGTGTGCGCACAAAGGGACACCGCATAATTATGATAAAAGGCGCAAAACGTTTGCAGACCGATATTTACAGTCGGAAGAGGAGTTTAGGAGAGGGGATAACCGTAATGAACTTTTTATAGCAGCGGCCAGTGAGGGAGAAGTAAAGTTCAATAGGTGAAATGCTGGTGACAGGTTCCCTTTAAATAATTATAAAGAAAAAAATAAGTTGTGTAAAAAGAAATTAAGGCATCTAAGATTGAACCACAGAGACTCGTTGCCGAAAAAAAGTAGAAATAACCCAAAAATATTTTTCAAATGCATAATAAATAAAAAGAAACAAAGTGTTGGTCCTCTCAAAAATAATCTCGGTATAATGGTGGAGGAGGAAGAGGAAAAGTCCAATCTATTAAACGCCTTTTACTCTACTGTATATACACAAGAAAGTCCAATGTCAAACGACATGATTAGGGATAAAGTAAATTCTCCATTAAAGGGTTATGTGGGGACCGAAAAATATTTGCAGTGTACTCACTGCCGTATGTGAGTACACTACTAATATACATTCCTGTCCCCCGCCACGCTGATTATGAGATTTTAATATATTTTTTACAGCTCTGGTGGGTGGACTGGAAGTCTAGTGGCACAGTCTTTCTTCATGACGACATGACTCGTTGTCATGTGACTGTCCCTGCTGTACGCCATGTAATCGCTGTACTACTGCTACAGCAATTACATAGAGTACAGCGGTTTATGAGGGATCAGTCCTGTCAAACCAATCTGATCAGCTTCTATGAGGTGGTAAGTTCTAGACTGGACCTCGGTAAGGCTGTGGATGTGATGTATCTAGACTTTTCAAAGGCGTTTGAAAATGCTGAAACTGGTGGAAAATGTGTGTAATTGGGTTAACAACTGGCTCAGTGATAGGAAACAGAGGGTGGTTATTAATGGTACGTCCTCAGAGTGGGTCACAGTTACCAGTGGGGTTCCACAGAGGTCAGTATTGGGCCCTCTTCTTTTAATATGATAAATTTCAGTATTTGCAGATGATACTATATCTGTGAAGTAATCAACACAGAGGAGGATAATGTAATACTACAGAGGGATTTGTGGAATTTGGAGGTTTGGGCAGAGAAATGGCAAATTAAGTTTAATGTGGATAAATGTAAGATTATGCGCTTGAGCCAAGGAAACAAATTCTACAATTATGCAATAAACACTGCGTAAAACTACTACTGAAAAAGACTTGGGGATATTGGCAGACAGTAAATTTAACTTTAGCAACCAGTGCTAGCTAGCTGCTGCCAAGCCAAATAAAATCATGGGATGCATCAGAAGAGGAATAGACGCTCATGATAAGAACATAGTTTTGCCTCTATACAAATCACTAGTCAGACCACATATGGAATAGTGTGTACAATTTTGGACACCTGTGTATAAGAAGGACATGGCTGAACTAGAGTAAGCGCAAAGAAGGGCGACCAAGGTAATTAAGGCAATGGGCAGATTGCAGTACCAAGAAAGGTTATCAAACATGGGGCTATTCAGTTTAGAATAAAGACGGCTTGGGGGCGATCTAATTACAATGTACAGTTGGACAGTGCAGAGATCTTTCTAATGATCTTTTTACACCTGGGCCTGTAACAAGGACAAGGGGGCATTATCTACGTCTAGAGGAGAAAAGTTTCACCACCGTCACAGACGCGGATTCTTTACTGTGAGAGCAGTGAGACTATGGAACTCTCAGCCACAGGATGTTGTGAATTTTAATTCTTTGAACAAGTTCAAGAAGGGCCGTGATGCCTTTCTTGAAAAATATAATATTACAGGTTATGGAAACTAGATTCTGGAGATGGGACGTTGATCCAGGGATTTATTCTGCCATATTTTGAGGAAATTAACATCCACCTCATAGGGGGTTTTGCCTTCCTCTGGATCAACACGGTAGGATTATAAGTTCAACTTGATGGACCTGTGTCTTTTTTCAACCTTATCAACTTTGAACACTCGCTACTAAGATGCGCATACTCATTACATACAGTTAAATATCATACCTATGTACATACTATACACATTTACAGAATTTTGCACACATATTTACACTGACACACAAACATATAATGAGCTCTTTCCTGATGGGGGAAGAGATGGAGGTCTTTTCTACTTTTTTGGGCAGCTACTACTTCCTCCGCCACTGTCCTCTCTACTGCCACCGCCAGTATGGATGTGGACGTGACATTCGGTGCCCAAGGGTAAGCAGAAGCAGTGGTTGTGCAGTAAATGCAGATCTAGGTTATTGCAGTATACAGAGCGCAAGGAAGCTAGGACTGACAGGCAGTAGTATTATACGTCACACACAGTCGCTCATTAGCTGTGACGTATAAAGATAATGTCCATCTGTATGGAATACCTGCGCTCTGTAAACTTAGGAATAATCAGTAATACTGCACACCCGCTGACTCTGCTTAGCCCTGGGCGCCGACAGTCACATCCATAAGTAATTCAGTGGCAGTGGCAGTACAGAAGGCAGTGGTGCCTGCGAATTAAAAGCTGTTGGGGTGGGGCTTAATTTGATTTTCCGATTTGCAAAGAATCAGAATTAAGTCGCTTTGAGAGAATGAATTGGATGGGGTTAATCCATGTGTGGATCCGTGGCACAGCAAGCTGCACATCCACAGCAATTCCCAGCTGAGCCTCGGAATTTAGGTGCGGATCTTGTAGTAAATATGTATCGGATTAGCCATATGTGAACATGGCCTTATGTGGATAGGGGGGGGGGGGGGGGGAGTGTATTGGAAGAATCTTTTCCTAGGTAACCTACTGAATAAAATAAACAAGTTTTTACCTATGCTCCCTGATATTTGCTCATGATTTAAAATTTGTCTTCCTATTATGTTTTAGTGTTATATATATGTTATCGGAATTACTCACCTTATGAGCTGACAAGATTCTTATAATAACGCTGGCAGGCTGCAGGAACTAAGAGAATCTGACACCTCTCTGCCTTCTGTTAGCAGAACACAAGCTTTTTTACATCAACCAAATATAGGCCAAATATTTTGCTGATTTGTTCGATCATCAAGATCGCTCCTACTCTGTTACTATGAATGCCAGTTGTAATGCTAATACGGCTTCCGGACCGTTCAATTACCAATTCTCTTCTTTTTCAGCCCCCTTGTACCAGATTCTGTGAACAATTCACTATTCCATCAGCTTGCAGAACATTTACAGCAGCAAAATCTAGAACATCTACGGCACCAATTCTTGGAGCAGCAACATACTCCAAAGGTACTTTGTAAAGTAATAATACATTCATTTTAATAGGTTCCTGACCACCCATGGTATTTATACGGCAGGAGGTCCAGGTCCTTGAAATACGCGCCATAGTATATCTATAGCTAAATATCAGGTGCCCGTCAGTCACAGACCCTGGAGAGAAGGTAGAAGGTTCTCTTGTACACAGCGTTCAATAAGCCTAATATATAGAATAAAGTCAGCGTGTATAACAGGGCTGATTTCCCTGTAACTGTGGCTGCTGTGCAGTTAAAAAAAATATATATATTTTCTGACCTTTGAGGGACAAGCCATAATAATTAAAAACTTAAAGTAAAATAAAGTGCAAAAAAAGTAAATAATAACTACACATATATGACACACATCAATCATTGTCGTAACGCTAGCCCTGACCCATCTACCCTAAAGTAGACATGTAATATATAAAAATTTACGGTAGATAATTTTGGCCACAAATAAACAGTATATTTTAGGGTAAAACTATAGTATTACCAGAAAATATTAGCCGAAACGTAAAAAAGCTAATTTTTTTTCAAACTATAAGTCCTCATGCACACGGCCGTGATTTCCGGGTCGGCCATGATTTTCAATGAGCCCGGACCGCAGTACACGGCCGTAATAAGGCTTGCCCGTTCTTTCTGCGGTAAGGGCTCCGGGGGATTTTCGGGGGAATTGCGGCCGCAAAAGCACGTTCGTGTGCATGGGGCCTACACCTAAAAATTCTAAAATAGCAAAAGGATCTGTATAAAATTGATGAAAACAGAAACCTGCACTGTCTACGAAAAAAACTTTGCAAAAATCACATTGCTATCCTAACAGATAAGAAAGTAATTGCAGTTTAACTTAACGCGTTCTAAAATGGCTAAACTGTGTCTGGTCCTGAAGGCTCAAAATAGCTTTGTCCTGAACCAGTTAAAAGGGAACACATGCAAAACGTGGTCTATGGATATTCAACATTCTTTTTCCAGTTATGTTATGTGCACCTTTGAGAGAATGTTTTATTTTAATAAACCAGTGTTTTATTCGGTTTTAAAAAACTTTTAGGGTATGTTCACACAGAGTTTTTGTGCAGGCAGAAAAATCTGCCTCAAAATTCCTGAAGATTTTGCGCTGCCTGCACTTGCGCGTTTTTCGCTGCGTTATTTCGGGTGCAGCCATGGTGCAAAAAAACTGCTTTCTCTGCCTCCCATTGATTTCAATGGGAGGTCAGAGATGGAACTGCGGGAAGAAAGAGAATGTTGCTTTTTTTCCCGCTCGAGGGGGCGATTTTGCGGCTTCTGTGTCAAAAACAGCACAAAATAACTGTGTGAACTAGCCCTTGAATTGTCTTTTATTAATGCTTTTACTTTTTAAGATACATCTTCCATGTATCTTGTATAAAAGCTGTCAAAGCTATTAACGCTCACTTCTAAGTTTTGAACTTAGATGTGATCGATAACAGTTGTGTCCTGCGTGATCCAGCACATCGTGTATAAAAAAAACAACTTAATCATTTATACACACCACCACCTTCACACAACTTTGCTTCAAACACCGAGGTGTGAGCAAAGATTTATAAAAATTCAACTTTATGACTAAAATGCGTACTCAAGTAAACCCCTTATGCAAATAAAATGTACTCTGCAAAGAACTATAAGCTGTAAGGAGTTCATAGATACCACACACATGAAACCACAGGAATGCACCAACCAATTTTTGCAAGCAAGTTAAATTGGGGATTATATAGGTATATATTTTTTCCATCCTCCTATATAAACTCTAAGGCCCCACGCACACGACTTTAATTTTGATCCGCACTTACGGACCGTGATTGCGGATCAAAATACTGATCCATTAATTTCTGTGGCCCACGGACACCTTCCTGTATATTTACGGGAAGGTGTCTGGGAAGTAGAAATGATCCGCAAAAATAGGACATGTCCTATTTTTTAATTTTATGGTCCGTGCTCCCATACTTTATAGGATTGCGTCCGTCCGTGCACGTAATCATGGGCACGGCCGTGTGTCGGGGCCTAAGGCTGTGTTCACTTGTCACGGTGAAAGTGGGTTGTCTGCGAAAAACACTGAAAAAAATAAATAAAATTAAACGCAACATGTGAATGCAGCCTAACCCTAATCAATAATCACAATTCCCTAAACTTAATCTAACGCCTTAACTAATAAGAATTATTATTTTTTATTTTTTTGTGGAGGTAGGTAAAAGAATCGTTTATGGCGACCGTCAACGGATGAAAATGTATTTTCTGACTGACGGTGTAGGAATCTTTTCCATCCATCACAAATGTATTAGACATTCCCCTCTAATGATCATTATCGCTATGATCGTAGCGTGTAACCGGTATCACTAGATAAGCGGATTATATGTTAAAAATCGGGAACACTAAGTATGGGGACAGTGTAAAATTGACATACTTTATTGAGGTTTGTGTGGTGCATTTTATTTGACCCCGCCATCCAGAGAGTTGTAAATGCCTGGGTTGTGGAGTCAATAAATGGCCTAATTAGGCGCAAAGTGAGATGAGATACTGCTCATATTCTCACTCCTTTTCTAAGAGAACAAAAAAAAGGCTCCCCATATGTGACATATAGAGTGCAACTATCCTGTTAACCCTCCCTGGGTCATTCTCCTCCTGTCCCTGCATGTCCCCCCACTGCCCCCCTTTTTCCCGTCCACGCATGCTAAAGTGGGAGCTGCAAGTATATACAACTCCCACTTCAACCTTCTCTAACAAAAGTGTTGATTGTCGCTGCAGGCTCTATCTCTAATTCACCGTTTTATCTGAGCTAGTAAGTGGAGCCTAACTGCTATCATGTCTACCAAGCACTGCAAACACAGAATATAAGAATCATGCTCTCTTAACTATATCACATATATAAAAGCTGCAGGACATCATACAACAGTAATGAGCAGTGAAGCTGAGAATCCAGAACTGGGGGGACATGTAACTCTTACCGTGTGTGTGTGTGTGTGCGTGTGCATGTGTGTGTGTGTGTCATTCTGCCTCCTCCACTGCCCCTCTCCATAGACTTCTATGGGCAGCGTCTGTGTGTCTCCCTGCCCACTTCCTCCTCTCCACATATACTTCTATGGGCAGGCTGTGAAGAGACACAACCCCACTTCCTGTGGTCTGTCTCCTCTTTTCTGTAACTAGGGACGGATTTTCCTTGACAACAGGATGTGCCAGCAGATTACAGCAAGGGAGACACCTAGTGGCAGTAACGTGTCACAGAATTTGCATGAATAAAGCAACTAAATGTAAACAGTAAGTAAATTACAATGTTGATGTCTATCAGGTATACTATTAGATTAGCATAATTAGTTTGAAAGTTAGTATCAGTTTAAATGCAGTGGAGAAATAGGAATGCCAAATCTTCTACTAAGAGGCAGCCAAGCTATCCAGAATTCGACACTGGATTAATAAACTAAATTCAAAATTATAAATGGATACAGACAGAGCTTTTGCTCTTACTCTATTACATCATTGATTTAGGCAAAAAGTATCTCAGCAGTATTTAACGTGACAAATCCACAACCTTTAACCCTTTAGTGACATGCCTATTTTAGGCCTTAAATGGATGCTAACTTTTCAAACAATTTATGCTAATCTATAGTATACCTGATAGAGATCAACTTTGTGGTTTACTTACTGTTAAAATGTAGTTATTTTATCAGTGCAAATTTTGTGTGAAGTTATGGGGGTTTTACACTGAGCGATTATCGGGCAGACAAGCGTTCATAGAACGCTCGTTGCCGATAATTGTCCTGAGTAAACAGGGCAGCGATCAACAGATGAACGGGCAAACGCTCATTCATCTGCTGATCGTATCGTTTTAAAAAAGTAAAATATTATCATTGTCGGCAGCACATCGCCATGCTGCCGACATGATGATAATGTATGGGGACGAGCGATCGGAGTAACAACCGCTCGTCCCCATCCATAGCTCCTTGTGACAGGAGCAAACGAGCATCGATCAACGATGTCTCATTGATTGACTTTTTCACAATAAAACTCCTTTTAAAAAATATATATATATTTGTTTTTGTGTTGCCATTGTCTAAGAGCCATAACTTTTTTAATTTTTCTGCAGACGTAGCTTTCTGAGGGCTTATTTTTGTGGAGACCACTTGAAGTTTTTATTGGTACCATTTTGGGGTACATATGACTTTTTCATCGCTTTGTATTGGATTTTTTGGTAGGCAGGATATACAGAAAACAGCAATTCTGGTCGGCGTGTGCAGGTTAAATAACGTAATACATTTAAAGTTCGGCCCATTACAGACGCAGCAATACAAATTATGTGTAGTTTTTTTTCTTATAAAGCATTTTGTAAAGGGAAAAAAGCGTGTTTTTCATTTTTTTTTACTTGGAAGTTTTTCATTAATTTAATATCATCATTATTATTATTATTGTTATTATTTATTAACCCCTTAATGACCAGCTTGTTTTAGACCTTCATGACCAAGCCATTTTTTACGTTTTTCCATCGTCTCATTCCAAGAGCTATAACCTTTTAATTTTTGCGTCGACATAGCTGTATAAGGTCTTGTTTTTTGCGGGACAAGTTGTACTTTTTAGTAGCACCATTTTGGGGGACATATTATTTATTGATTAACTTTTATTAACTTTTTTTGGGGGGAATAGAAAAAAACCTGAAATTTCGCCGCACTTTTTCGCGTCTTAAATCAACGGTGTTTACCGTGTGATATAAATAACACAATAACTTTATTCAGCGGGTTGTTACGATTGCAACGATACCAAATTTGTATAGTTTTTGCATGTTTTACTACTTTTACACAGTAAAAACGCTTTTTTTTCAAAATTATTTGTATTTGTGTCTCCATATTTGAAGAGCCGTAACGTTTTTAATTTTTTCGCCGATGCGGTTGTGTGAGGTCTTTTTCTTTGCGGGAAGACTTGTCGTTTTTATTGGTTCCATTTTTGAGTAGATGCTACTTTTTGATCACTTTTTATCACATTTTTTTTAAGTCAGGATTCACAGAAAACAGCAATTTTTCCATTATTTTTTATTACATTTTTTACGGCGTTCACCGTGCGGGTTAAATAATGTAATACATTTATAGTCGGGGTCGTTACGGACGCGGCGATACCAAATATGTGTAACTTTTTTACTTTATTTTGGTTTTTTAATAGTAAAGCAGTTTGTAAGGGGAAAAGCTGGGTTTTTCATTTTTTTCACTTTTTTGTTTAAATTAACTTTATTAAACTTTTTTTTTACTTTTTTTCTAGTCCCACTCGGGGACTTTAATATGCGATTCTCCGATCGCTGTTGTAATACACTGCAATACTTTTGTATTGCAGTGTATTACTGCCTGTCCGTTTAAAACGGACAAGCATCTGCTAGGTAATGCCTCCGGCATGATCTAGCAGGCATTCGCTCAAGGCAGACCTGGGGGTCTTTATTAGGCCTCCGGCTGCCATGGGAGACACTGACACTCGGCGATCGTATCGCCGGGTGTCAGTTGGATGAGAGGGAGCTCCCTCCCTCTCTCCAAAACCACTCAGATGCGGTGCACGCTATTGCGCACCGCATCTGAAGGGTTAAACGGGTGAGATCAATACTAATATCGATCTCACCCGGCAGAGCAGGGACGCTCCCAGCCCTCAGCTGCCTCTAGCAGCTGAGAGCAGGGAGATTTGACACTCCCTGCTCTGTTTACTTTATCCTGATGCAGTGCCGTTAAAAGGCGTATTGGCGGTCACTAACGGGTTAAAGTAATTGTTAGTTTGTTGTTTTGTTTTTTTTATAATCCCACTATGGGACTTTTAACCCCTCAATGACCGCCGATAAACGTAAAAAAGTTTAATAAAAAAAAAATGTGGAAAAAAAATGAAAAGCTCAATTTTTCCCCTTGCAAAATGCTTTACTATTAAAAAACAAAACAAGAGAAAGCAAAAAGGTTGCACATATTTAGTATCGCCGCGTCCGTAACTACCCCGACTATAAAGCTGTTACATTGTTTAACCCGCACTGTGAACGCCGTAAAAAATAAAATAAAAAACAATGGAAAAATTGCTATTTTCTTTGAATCCTGACTTTAAAAAAAGTGATCAAAAAGTCGCATCTACTCCAAAATGGTGCTATTAAAAAACTTGTCTCGCAAAAAACAAGACCTTATGCAGCTATGTCGACGCAAAAATAAAAAAAGTTATAGCTCTTCGAATGTGACGATGTAAAAACTATAAAAATTGCTTTGTCATTAGGGCCCAGAATGCAAGCAGGGGGAAGGGGTTAATATACGATCGTTTGGTCGCTTTTATAATACTTCTGTATTGCAGTCCATTATACCTGTCTGTGTAAGACAGGGCTTAATTGATGGTTGACCGGGCGACACTGACGGCAGACCTTTATTAGGCCCCTGACTGCTATGGAAACAAATAGCACCCCATGTTCGTGTCCGTTATTGCATGTGCTCTAGTCACAATGGGGGCGCTGTAGCATATGTACCCTTAATGACCGCCATGATAGTATGGACGGTCATTAAGGGGTTAAATAAGCCGTAAAGGATCTATTTGACCTCTTAATAATTTTAGAAAACACAGTAACACAATAAGGAACCTCATCCTTTGCTACTCACATGTAAAACAATGCTATGACTCTAAAACCACGGGGAGAGTTACACGTGGCTACCTTGGGGGAACCAGAATGGGGAGAGTTACACGTGGCTACCTTGGGGGAACCAGAATGGGGAGAGTTACGCGTTTGCGTGGCCACCTCTACACTTAGTCTCCATCAAGAATCAGCATCCAGCGACTCCCCCCATGTTCTAGATAGGTGAGAGTCCCAGAGCTGGGACCCGCATCTATCACATTTTCATGGCATACCCTGTGGATATGCCATAAATGTCTGTGATGGGAGTAACATTCTAAGTGTTCGTGTATTCTACATATAATTGTTCTGCATGTGTTGTGTCTTTATGTATCTGATTTAAATAAAAAATAAAACGAAATACAAAGATAGAGGTGCTAGAAAGCTTGTCAGATTGTAAGCCCTACATTCCAGAATCCCTTAATTCTTTTTTAACCCCTTAAGGACGCAGCCTAGTTTGGGCCTTAAGGCTCAGAGCCCATTTTTCAAATCTGACATATTTCACTTTATGTGGTAATAACGTCGGAATGCTTAAACCTATCCAAGCGATTCTGAGATTGTTTTCTCGTGACACATTGGGCTTCATGTTCGTGGTAAAATTTGGTCGATATATTCAGTCTTTATTTGAGAAAAATTGCAAAATTTAGAGAAAATTTAGAAAAAATAGCATTTTTCAGAATTTAAATGCATCTGCTTGAAAAACAGACGGTTATACCACCCAAAATAGTTACTAGTTCACATTTCCCATATGTCTACTTTAGATTGGCATCGTTTTTTGAACATTATTTTATTTTTCTTGGACGTTACAAGGCTTAGAACATAAACAGCAATTTCTCATATTTTTAAGAAAATTTCAAAAGCCTTTTTTTTAAGGTACCTGTTCAGTTCTGAAGTGGCTTTGAGGGGCCTATGTATTAGAAACCGCCATAAAGCACCCCATTTTAAAAACTAGACCCCTCAAAGTATTCAAAACAGCATTTAGAAAGTTTTTTAACCCTTCAGGCATTTCACAGGAATTTTTTCTTTCTGAATTTCAATTTTATTCTATTTTTTTTCTGTAACAAAGAAGGTTTTACCAGAGAAACACAACTAAATATGTATTGTCCAGATTCTGCAGTTTTTAGAAATGTCCCACATGTGGCTCTACTGCGCTCGTGGACTAAAACACAAGCCAAAGAAGCACCTAGTGCATTTTGGTGGTGCTTTTTTATTAGCATATATTTTAGGCAGCATGCCAGGTTTGGAGAGGTGTTGAGGTGCCAAAACAGTAGGAATCCCCCAAAACTGACCCCATTTTGGAAACTTCACCCCTCAAGGAATTAATTTATGGTTATTGTTACCATTTTGACTCCGTAGTTTTTTCACAGCGCGTATTTGAATTGGGCTGTGAAATTAAAAGAATGACAATTTTTCCAATAAGATGTCATTTTTGATCAGAATTTCTTATTTTCACAGGGAACAAAATGCCCCATTTTGTTGCCCAATTTGTCCTGAGTGCGGCAATACCCCATTTGTGGTGATAAACTGCTGTTTGGGCCCATGGGAGGGCTCAGAAGGAAAGGAGCGCTATGTGTTCTTAGGAGTCCAGATTTTGCTGGATTGGTTTTCGGGTGCCATGTCGCATTTGCAGAGCCCCAGAGGCATCAAAGCAATGGAAACCCACCAAAAGTGACCCCATTTTGGAAACAAAACCCCTCAAGGAATTTATTTATGGGTGTTGTGACCATTTAGACCTCACAGTTTTTTCACAGAACTTATTTGAATTGGGCTGTGAATTTAAAAAAAAAAACTTTTTCCCAATAAGATGTAGTTTTGGCTCAAAATTTCTTATTTTCACAAGGAATAAAATACCGCATTTTGTTGCCCAATTTGTCCTGAGTGTGGAAATACCCTATTTGTGGTGATAAACTGCCGTTTGGGCCCATGGGAGGGCTCAGAAGGAAAGGACCACCATGTGGCCTACTGGGAATTTTCTGGTGCTAAGTCGTGTGAGCAGAAGCCCCTGAGGTATCAGTACAGTTGAAACCCCCGAGAAGTGACCCCGTTTTAAAAACGACAGCCCTTAAGGAATTCATCTAGAGGTGTAGTGAGCATTTTGACCCCACAGGTATTGTGTAAAAGATAATGCGCAGCAGATGGTGCAGAGTGAGATTTGCAATTTTCTATATATATATATGCCATGTCAGTGTCCGATATATTGTGCCCAGCATGTGCCACCGGAGACATACACCCCATAAACTGTAATGTGGGCTCTCCCGGATACGGCAATACCCTACATGTGGCTGTTATTAGCTGCCTGGGCACACGGCAGGACTCAGAGGGAAAGGACCACCATTTGGCCTACAGGAGCTTTTCTGGTGCTAAGTCTTGTACGCAGAAGCCCCTAAGGTACCAGTACAGCTGAAACCCCCAAGAAGTGACCCTGTTTTAAAATCTACACCCCTTAAGGCATTCATCTAGAGGTGTAGTGAGCATTTTGACCCCACTGGTATTGTGTAAAAGATAATGTGCAGCAGTTGGTGCAGAGTGAAATTTGCAATTTTCTATACATATATGCCAATTCAGTGTCCGATATATTGTGCCCAGCATGCGCCACCGGAGATATACACCTCATAAACTGTAATGTTGGCTCTCCCGGGTACGGCAATACCCTACATGTGGCTGTTATCAGCTGCCTGGGCACACAGCAGGGCTCAGAGGGGAAAGATGAGGAGGGGTAAGCTGTGCGAAGTGGATCAGAGCGAGTAAAACTGGGGTAAATTAAAAATAAAGGGATGGATGATAAATTTTAAAACACTCTTTCATACAGAGCTCTGGTTTTTCGGGACACGCGTCACATTGATATATTGTGTCCTTCCTTATCCCCCTCTTATAGCAGACTCTGCACCTCTTTTGACTTTTTCCCTTCTTGCCAGTTTGGGGAACTTCTCCTAAAAAGTGTTGCCCTGGTACGATGCCTGTGGCCCCGCTTCCAGAAGTACTGTAAGGCTTCAGGACTTGATCTGACAAGTCCACCCCTCCCATGTACCTATTGTAGTCCAGGATGCAGTCTGGTTTGGGGGTCTCTGTACTGGTACCTCGTACAGGTACATGGGTACTGGTGTGGCATCTCCCTGGTCTTGTACTTGACACACAATATGTTGCTGCTAGATTGTGCCCTGCTCTCACCCCTTCTGAGCGTTTGCTCTGCAGAGTCTTAGGGAGGCCTCTCAGATTTCTTCTAGCAGTGTCGCATGCCGCAGGACTTCTGGAAGCGAGGCAGTTGAAGAGTGGGACGCTGGTATAAAAATTATCCAGGTAGAGGTGGTAACCCTGGTCCAGCAGTGGGTGCACCAAATCCCACACAATTTTTGTATTAACTCCCAGTAAGGGGGGGCATTCTGGGGGCTGAGTACTGGTGTCCTTCCATTTATATATCCTAAATTTGTAGGTATACCCTGATGCACTCTCGCACAGCTAATACATCTTCACGCCATACCTTGCCCTCTTACCCGGAAGGTACTGGTGGAATTGAAGCCTCCCTTTCAAATGTACCAGGGATTCATCTATAGAAATACACTTCTCGGGGGTGAATGCTGGGAAAACCGGGCACTGAAATGGTCTAATAGGGGTCTCCGTTTATACAAACGGTCAAAACTGGGGTCATCTCGGGGTGGGCACGGCTCATTATGAGTATAATGTAAGAAGCGAAGTATTGCCTCATTTTTATTTTATTTTTTAGTTTCCAGTTCAGTTCTGAAGTTGCTTTGAGGGGCCCATATATTAGACACCCCTATCAAACACCCCATTTCAGAAACTAGACCCTCAAAGTATTCACAACAGCATTTAAAAAGTTTATTAACCCTTTAGGTGTTTCACAGGAATTTAGAGCAAAGTAGAGGTGACATTTAATTAATTTAATTTATTAGGCACCATGTCAGGTTTGAAGAGGTCTTGTGGTGCTAAAACAGTGGAAACCCCCCAAAAGTGACCCCTTTTTGGAAACTAGAGACCTTGAGGAATCCATTGTAGTTTTCTTGGGGTGCATGCGACTTTTTGATCAGTTTTTATTCTATTTTTAGGTGGCGTGGTGACTAAAAAAACAGCAATTTTACTATTGTTTTTTATTCAATTTTTTTTACTGCGTGCACCGTGCGCTATAAATGACATATTCACTTTATTCTGCGGGGCGATACGATTACGGCGATAACAGATGTTTATAGTTTTATTTTATGTCTTATGGCGTTTGCACAATAAAATACGTTTTGTAAACAATCATTCACTTTTTGTGTTACCTTATTCTAAGAGCCAGAACGTTTTTATTTTTCCATCAGGAAATTCGTGCGAGGACTTATTTTTTGCGTAACGAACTGTAGTTTCGATCAGTACCATTTTTAGGTACATGCGACTTTTTGATCTCTTTTTATTCCATTTTTTGGGAGGTGAAGTGACCAAACAATTGTGATTGTGGTACGGTTTATTATTATTTTCTCTTACGGCGTTCACCGCGCGGGATAAATAATGACATCGTTTTGTAGTTCAGGATGTTACGGACGCGGCGATACCAATTATGTATAGTTTATTTGTTTATTTATATATTTTTATTAATAATAAAAAACTGATAAGGGAAAAAGGGGGACTTTTACTTTTATTACTTTTTAAATCTTTTATTTTCTTATTTTTACACAACTTTTTTTTACTTTTTCACACTTTTTTTACTTTGTCCCACTAGGGGACATGAGAGCAGGAGGCTCTGATCGCTATTCTAATACACTGCACTACATACGTAGTGCAGTGTATTAGAGCTGTCAGCTGTTCGCTGACAGCAAGCATAGTGGGTCCTGACTTTGTCGGGACCCACTAGGCTTCCGTCGATGGCGTAGCCAGAGTCCATTGTTAGGATTCTGGTTGCCATAGTAGCCATCACGGCCCGCTATCGTGTAGCAGGCCGGCAATGGCAGCTTAACCCCTAAGAAGCCGCGATCGCTATTGAACGCGGCTTCTAAGGGGTTAATCGGCGGGGACCACCGCGATCGGTCCCTGCACACTAAGCTGTGATAGCCTGCTGTCAGAAACAGCAGTTATCACAGCTCAAGCACGCGCCGGGATTAAATGGCGCCGTGTTTACTCAGGTCAGTAATAGTACTGACCTGAGCGCGAACGTTCTACTTAGCAGGACGTACTATTACTGACCTGAGCGCGAAGGGGTTAATCATATTTTTGTATATATACATTTAGAGAACCGCTTTAAACTCTACGTTCTTAGAGTCTGTGGTGAATTAGTAAGGATCTGTTCACGTATCATTTGGGCTTTACACTTGGCGCATATACTGGGGAAATCTCTTGAAATATGCACCAAATATAAAGTCCACCGATGTATGCCACTGGATACCAAACAATGAATAAAGCTTTTTCCGGTCACATATGCCTAACATACACTGCAAATGTATATTTACGGCATGGGTTGAAGCGATCGGGCAGCCAAATATCAGGTGCATGGCGTCAGAGATTGCCGGGGACCTTGGAGAGAAACAGAAGCCATTTTTAGCGCTCAGTAAGCCCTGTGTGTGAAAGGCCACTGCCTCTATTGGTCCCGGTAATCATGCGATCGCCGAGATGTCGGTTTAAAAAAAAAGAAAAGAATAAAATAATAGTCTTAATAGAGTAAAGTTCCCCTTATGCTCTTTTTTGACCTTTTAAGGGACAGACTATAAAAATAAAAGTGGAAAAGCAAAAATAAATTGAATAAAAAAATACACATAGAAAAACACCTTCCCGAGAAAACACCCCTTCTAAACATGGTCATACCTCTAGACTAGGGTTGGGCGATTATGATCAAAATCAAGATTAATCGAACATGTAACCTCGATTATGATTAATGAACAATTATTTATCCCCTGAGCCTGCTGTATATAATGTACGCCCTGACACTGCCCTCATATACTATATTGCCCCCATAGTGCTCCCCACACAGTATAATGCCCCCATAGTGCTCCCCAAACAGTATAATGCCCCATAGCTGCCCCCACACATCATAATACCCCCATGGCTGCCCACACACTATAATGCCCCCATAAGTGCCCTCCACACAGTATAATGCCCCACATAACTGCCCCCACATAGTATAATGCCCCCATAACTTCCCTCCACACCGCATAATGCCCCCATAACTGCCCTCCGCACATTATAATTTCCCCCATAACTGCCCCCACGCTATATAATGTCCCCATAGCTGCCCCCACATCCCCAATAGTTCCTGAGAAAAATAATAATGTACATACTCACCTAACCTCGATCCACTGACGAGTGGAGGAAATCCCTCTCCTCCTCTGGTCTGTGCGACACGGCACAGACAGGCGCGATAACGTCACTGCCTCGCGCCCGGCGATACATGGTGAATGGTAGCTCTACCATTGGATTCAACTGTATCTGCGTCCTGAAGATGCAGATACAGTTTAAACTAGGAAAAAATAAATAATTAAACCGAAATTCGCAAGATAACTAGACCCAACACAATTACCCTGAATTGGATCGGTACCCAAAATGAACGGTAGACAATGACAAATATAAATAAAAACTCTATTTCCGGGTGACACTATATGATTACCAGAACAAATTGGTAGAATAAAATAAGGTTGTTTTTTTTAACATTTTTTAAATCTAGAAATAAAAAAAATACAAATTCTGTGTATAAAAATGATTAAAAAAAAAGAAACTTGCATTTGTCATGATAAAACGCAGCACAAATCATGTTGATCAGCCAATAAATATAAAGGTAATAGCTGTTAAACTAACTCGTACTAAAAACGACTAAACTGTGTCTGGTCCTTATGAACCAAAATACCTCGGACCTGTTTGCCTAAGGCCCCATGCACACGACCGTATTTTCATCCATCCATAAATACGGATCCGCAACTTATCCGCATATTTGAAGCGGTATCCGAAAATACGGTCCGTAGTGCATGCGTATATACGGATCCGCAAAAAATAGAAAACCACAAATGATGTGCAACATCTGCAAACCTGGCGTCGCCTAGCAACGCTTCCGTAATTACGGACAGCAACAGGTGCACATCCGTAGCCGTCCATCATTACTGAAGATCCCATAGACTTCTTTGGGGAGTCCGTGCTGTAATTACAGACCAGAATAGGACATGTTCTATATTTTACAGGTAACTTCTACGGAACGGTCATCCATCCGTAAAAATATGGAATGGTGTCCGTACCCCATAGAAATGAATGGGTCCGTAATTACGGATGAAAATACGGTCGTGTGCATGGTGCCTAACACTGTTGTTTAGTTCACAATGAATATCTTTATATATATCTAGATGATCGTTCAGAACAACCAGGATATGATGTCAGAATCAGAAAATTCTGCAACACCATCGCAGGATGACAGCCAGCAGGCCTTTATGGAGAAAGATCCCCAGCTTCATGCTTCCCTATCACTGCAACAAGAGGTAGGGGATGCATCATTTATAAGAACATTTGGGCAGGTTTTACTATTGCACCTTCTTTTTGGTGCAAACCATTTTAGCCAAATGTATCAATAAAATGCGCCAAAGAGTGTAGCTTAGTGGGAAAGAGGCCGTTGTTTTTTTTGTTTTGTTTTTTATAACATTTGAGGCATATGTTAGCATTTGTCTGCAAACAAAAAAAAAAGGTGTACTACCATTTGAAAAAAGACACACAAAGATGCTCTCATAGGTGTCCAACTATACGTTTTCCCAAAAATGTCAGTCACTGGTGCTCCTATAGATGACCATCCACAGGTGCCCCATGTGTGTTCAGCAACAGGTGCCTGCATAATTGCAAGTCTCATATCTCCCCATAATTGTTAGTGCCCCATAGGCATCTAGCTTCAGGTATCTCCATACATGTCAAGTCACAGGTAACTCAATAATTAGCCACGGCTCCCCCTGTAATTGCCAGGCCACAGTTCCCCTTGTAATTGCCAGGCCACAGTTCCCCCTGTAATTGCCAGGCCACAGTTCCCCCTGTAATTGCCAGGCCACAGTTCCCCCTGTAATTGCCAGGCCACAGTTCCCCCTGTAATTGCCGGCCACTGTTCCCCCTGTAATTGCCGGCCACTTTTCCCCCTGTAATTGCCGGCCACGGTTCCCCCTGTAATTGCCGGCCACTGTTCCCCCTGTAATTGCCGGCCACGGTTCCCCCTGTAATTGCCAGGCCACAGTTCCCCCTGTAATTGCCGGCCACGGTTCCCCCTGTAATTGCCGGCCACTGTTCCCCCTGTAATTGCCGGCCACTTTCCCCCCTGTAATTGCCGGCCACAGTTCCCCCTGTAATTGCCGGCCACTGTTCCCCCTGTAATTGCCGGCCACGGTTCCCCCTGTAATTGCCAGGCCACAGTTCCCCCTGTAATTGCCGGCCACGGTTCCCCCTGTAATTGCCGGCCACTGTTCCCCCTGTAATTGCCGGCCACTGTTCCCCCTGTAATTGCCGGCCACGGTTCCCCCTGTAATTGCCGGTCACGGTTCCCCCTGTAATTGCCGGCCACAGTTCCCCCTGTAATTGCCAGGCCACAGTTCCCCCTGTAATTGCCGGCCACTGTTCCCCCTGTAATTGCCGGCCACAGTTCCCCCTGTAATTGCCGGCCACAGTTCCCCCTGTAATTGCCGGCCACTGTTCCCCCTGTAATTGCGAGCCACAGTTCCCCCTATAATTGGCAGCCACGGTTCCCTCTCTGTAATTGCCAGCCACAGTTCACACTATAATTGCGAGCCACAGTTCCCCCTATAATTGGCAGCCACAGTTCTCCTTATAATTTCCAACGACAGTTCCCCCTATAATTGTCAGCTGCAGTTCCCCCCTGTAATTGCCAGTCACAGTTCCCCCCTGTAATTGCCGGTCACGCACCCCCCCCCCCCTGTTATTGCCAGCCACGGTTTTCCCCCACTGTAATTGCCAGCCACGGTTTTCCCCCACTGTAATTGCCATCCCCAGTCGTCGTCCCCTGTAATTGCCAGCCACAGTCGTCCCCCCTGCATTACCATCCACAGTTCCCCCCAGTAATTGCCATCCACAGTTTCGCCATGGATCCTCCTATAATCGCCAGCCACTGTCCTCCACATAATTGCCAGCCTGTAGGATTTTTTCAGGCCTGCAGTAGTGTGATACTGCTATGTGGTATAACTGGACCTTAGTACCCCACTTAGTGGGGCGTCTGTATTTTCACAATTATTGTGCAGTGACAGATTGCAGAATTTACTGTCAGGCCATTCTGTTGCGTGTTTGCCAGAGAATCTGTAGGAGAAACCAAAGGTTGACCCTCTGATTTCTGCCGGGGATTTGCAATTTCATCTGCCGCGGATCTGCACATGTACTAGCCCCTAATTCACATGTTATTACCCGAGGTGGTTGCCGTGTGTAATGACCGTCAAAAAGTGACTTGTCGCTCCTTTTTTTTTTTATATCTCGGATTTCTATTTGAAATCATGGTTTGTGGACTAATTTTGCACATACTATAACGCGGAATACATTCCGAAATCCGGGTGAAAATCAGTTGTATAAACATGGCGTCGGTATTCTTTGAACCTATTATTGAAATCGGTCTCTTTCCAGGAGTAATAGTATTGTGCACTTAGCTACTCTATGCTTTATAGTTTGTTATTTTCATAGGTAGTAATTCCTTAGGATGGTGAAAGGGTTAGGGAATGTTAATTAGATTACTGCACCAAAACATTGAAGCGTTTTGTCTTCCATTGCAAGGATATGGATATTGAAGAAATGCAAGATGTAACAGAAGAGATGTTTGAAAAAGAAGAGAAGAAAATGATAAAAGATGAAAAACCAAGGGCTCGTTCCAAATCACGATCTAGGTAAAATAAAAATACATTTCTTGATTTAAAAAGGCACAGCTCGTTCGTTTTGTGGTGCTGCATTCTGTAGAAGAGGCTTAAAGGGGGTTTCCGAGATAAAATGACTATGTGTTAATGCTTGTCATTTATTCATGTAAATACATTTGTAATATACTTACATTTTCAAAATTGGCCCCGTTTCCAGATGCTGCCGTGGGGTACTTGACGGATGACGTCACTCTCTGGCCGCTGTGTTGATCTTCAATTCTTTTTCGGGTATATGACACGTCACTTGTGACGTGCCGTGTATGTGGCTGTACAGCCCGTAACGTGCATGCGCGGTCCCTGCTGTTCTCAAGATAACAACAGGGACTGCACATGCATGTTACGGGTGGTACAAAATGCCATTATAGCCTATGGGTGACCGATGTATTAAACAAATGCCTAACAGTGGCACCCATAGGCTATAATGGCATCCGTTTAATGAATACGTCCTGAAAAGGCTCATGAGAATTCATGATGTATCCGTTAAACAGATACCATTATAGCCTATGGGTGACGGCTGCCACCGTTAAGCATCTGTCACAGCATCTGTATAAGTAAGGAGCTTTTTCTAGCGTATATGTCAAAGTGGAAACCATAAATGCAGTGGAAAGGGGGCCTTATACATTATTGACTTATTTTGTGGGTTTTTTTTTTCTTATTTTTATTTTAATATTTGCAAAGATCACCAAGAAAAAGACGTTCTAGATCCCGTTCTGGTTCCAGGAAGCGTAAGCATAGGAAACGCTCTCGTTCAAGGTCCAGGGAAAGAAAACGTAAGACTTCAAGGTCATACTCAAGTGAAAGAAGAGCACGGGAGCGAGAGAAAGAACGACTGAAAAAAGGCCTGCATCCTATTCGATCTAAAACTCTTAGTGGTATGTGTGAAATAAACTTTTAGCTTTTATGTAGTAACTTTATTGTGAATCTTGGTGGTGTTTACACTTGCACACTATGAATAAATCATGTTTTCTTATTTATTTTCTTAGTGTGTAGTACAACATTATGGGTGGGACAGGTTGACAAAAAAGCGACTCAGCAAGATCTGACCAATGTATTTGAAGAGTTTGGACAAATTGAATCTATCAATGTAAGTGGACAGTTTTTATGTTGATGCAATATTTTTGACACTTAGGCTGGATTCACACGAGTATGTTCGGTCCGTAAAGCACGGAACGTATTTCGGCCGCTAGTCCCGGACCAAACACACTGCAGAGAGCCAAGCTCCTAGCATCATAGTTATGTACGACGCTAGGAGTCCCTGCCTCTCCGTGGAACTACTGTCCCGTACTGAAAACATGATTACAGTACGGGACAGTTGTCCTGCAGCGAGGCAGGGACTCCTAGCGTCGTACATAACTATGATGCTAGGAGCTTGGCTCCCTGCAGTGTGTTTGGTCCGGGACTTGCAGCCGAAATATGTTCCGTGCTTTATGGACTGAACATATATGTATTAAGGGCTTTTACACGAACAGGCATAATACACTGCAATACAGAAGAATTGCAGTGTATTATAAATGCGATCGGATAATCGCATAGTGAAGTCCCCTAATGGGACTAGTAAAAAAGTTTAAAAAAAAAGTTTAATAAAAAGTGAAAAACAAAATGAGAAACCCACTTTTCCCCCTTACAAACTGCTTTATTATTAACAAACAAAATAAAGTAAAAAAAAGTTACACATATTTGGTATCGCCGCGTCCGTAACGACCCCAACTATAAACTTATTACATCATTTAACCCGCACGGTGAACGTTGTAAAAAATAAAATAATAAACCATGCAAGAATTGCTGTTTTCTTTGAATCCAGCCTTAAAAAAAATTTGATAAAAAGTGATCGAAAAGTCGCATCTACTCCAAAATGGTACCGATAAAAACTACAAGTCGTCCCGCAAAAAAAAAAACACTCATACAACTGCATCCGTGAAAAAATAAAAAAGTTATTGCTCTTCAAATATGGAAACACAAAAACAAATAATTTAGAAAAAAAAAGTGTTTTCACTGTGTAAAAGTAATAAAACATACAAAAACTATACAAATTTGGTATCGTTGCAATCGTAACAACCCGCTGAATAAAGTTATTGTGTTATTTATAGCACACGGTAAACGGCGTAGATTTAGGACGCCAAAAAGTGTTGCAAAATTTCAGGTTTTTTTCTATTCCCCCCCCCCCCCCCCCCCCAAAAAAAAAGTTAATCAATAAATTCTATGTACCCCAAAATGGTGCTATTAAAAAATACAACTTGTCCCGCAAAAAATAAGACCTTATACAGCTATGTCGACACAAAAATAAAAACGTTATAGCTCTTGGAATGCGATGATGGAAAAACGTAAAAAATAGCTTGGTCATTAAGGGGTTAAGGGCCTATTCAGATGAGCGATGTTTACGTCCGAGTGCTGCCCGGCTAAAAACTGGCAGCGCACTGACAGCGCACGGAGTAAACACTGACTCATTAAAGTCAACTCGTCCAACTAAATGAATGGATCCATGAAAAAAATCGGACAGCACAAGAATTTGACAACACTCGTCTGAATACAACCTAAAGGCACGCAAACTATTTGCAGCACAGATGCAATAAACTATCTGGATTCAAATCAACTTGACAGGTTTATTTCTTTTAACCATTTATTTACCTCAACAGATGATTCCTCCCCGTGGTTGTGCATATGTTTGCATGGTTCACAGGCAAGATGCTTTCAAAGCTCTTCAGAAACTCAGTTCAGGCTCTTGTAAGATTGGATCTAAAATTATCAAGGTACACTTTCTGATTGTTTTTCTTTTGCATGACCTCATTGTAATTTTTTTACAGGCAGATTCTGAGAATCCATCAGTGTTCACTAAGCTTGCAGTGTTTATGTAAATAGCGTATAAATTCAGAAAATGAAAAGTGTGCCACTTTCCCCTGTTTAGCTAGCATAATATGATACATTGTAAAAAATCATTTCAGTTTTTATTTTGATTTAACTTTAATTATGGTTTAGAACAATGGAGAGTTTCCAAATGATGCTTTTATACCAGTCAATAATAAATGTAATAAGAGCTTAGTCAATGGGATCTTAACTCGTAAACTCCCATCAATTCTTAAAACGTTCTCTTTTTTTTTGCCCTGGCCATCAATAGAGAAATAGCCATTCATGCACAATTACTCTCTATTGAAATGCATGGGAGTTATGGAAACTGCTGAGTACTCTAAGGCTGGGTTCACACGAGCATGTTACGTCCGTAATGGACGGACGTATTTCGGCCGCAAGTCCCGGACCGAACACAGTGCAGGGAGCTGGGCTCCTAGCATCATACTTATGTACGATGCTAGGAGTCCCTGCCTCTCTGCAGGACAACTGTCCCGTACTGTAATCATGTTTTCAGTACGGGACAGTAGTTCCATGGGCTGCTATAAAGACCGGGATTGGAGATCACTCAAATCCCGGAAGTTTAACCCCATAGATGCCACTGTCAATAGCGACCACAGCATCTAAGCTGTTAGACAGGAGGGTGGGGTCTCTGTCATCTCAACACTCCGTGAAGCAATTGCAGAGTGACAAAGGGTTGTCATAGCAGCCGGGGGGTCTAATGAAGGCCCGCACTTCTGCCATCTTTGTTCTACACTGCAATTTGTATTGCAATGTATTGTACAAGAAATATCTAAAAAAATAAAAGTAAAAAATCTCCAATTTTTCCCGTAAAATAATGTAAACAATAATTGGTAAAGCCGCGTCCGTATAGATCGGAACGATTAAAATATTAACGTTATTGTTATTAATCCAGCAAAGTGAACGGTGCAAAAAGATGCCACAATTGCTGTTTGTTTGTCACTCACACCCCCCCCCCCAAATAATGTAAACAAAAATCAGCAAAAATAACAAATGCTCCTTTTTTTTAATGCGGTTTTTTCATTTGATTAATTTAGAAAACGCCTAAAAATATGCATCAAAAAATGCTTTAAAAAGAAAAAAACTCAAAACACTTGTACATTTCAATATCTGTAACCAAGTCAGCTTAGGTGACCAAATAAAAATTAACTTTTTATAATATCAAAATGTAAGGGTACACATAACAAACATCAAATACAAACGGCTAGACTATGCACGCTTAGGATGCACAGCTAGCTCAACGCAAAAAAGTAAATCCAACGCTCTGAACGTGTTCATGAAGTACAGTCCTAGCATAGGCAGCAAAAACTGATCAACTGTGCTGCCGAAGTTCAAAGTGCAACAAACATAAAAAGATGGTAGTAAAAGGGATGGATCTGACCAGACTTCTTTCTAAGCCACAATAGACCAGGACGAAGAGAAAGGGGGTAGCTCTTACTGGCAGAGCGTAATATTGAAGTACGATAAATCCTTACAGCAGGCCTAGGGACGCAGAGAGATGTGGACTGTCCTATGTTCACCCCAACAGCTGGAGAGAAACAGACCAGATATTCATTCCTCTTACTGACCCTGTCCACAGTGCAATGAGCTATCCCTTCACTAATCAAACCCTAAGGGTATGTTCACACGCAGTGTTTTCATGCGTATTTCAGGGCATTTACGCCTCGAAAAACGCCTGAAAAAACGGAAGTTGAACACCTACAATCATCTGCCCATTGAAATCAGTGGGAAAAACAGCATTTAGTTCATACGGGGGCGTCTTTTTATGCCTCTATTTTAAAAATGAAGCGTAAAAAGACGCTCCGTAGAAAGAAGTAGCATGTCACTTCTTGAGGCGTTTTTTGGAGCTGATTTTCCATTGAACACTATGAAAAAGCCTCAAAAGAAGCTCCAAATTAAGAAGCTTCATTTTCAGCTTCAAAAACGCCTGAAAATCAGAGGCTGTTTTCTCTAAAAACAGCTCCGTATTTTCAGATGTTTTTTGTTAAGCGTGTGAACATACCCTAAGTGTTCGCAATGCGTTTCTCCCCATGTTCAGAATGGGAGTCATCAGATATGAAACAAGCACCTACACTGACTATAGAGGAGTACAGTGAGGATTTAAAAAGTACAAGCATAAGTGGGCAATCCCTTATGTACATTGGAACCATATATTCGTCTCGCAGTCGTCACATCAAAAAGATAGACGCTCTCACAGTCGTAAACAGAGTGGTACATACAGTATGTATGAAGGAATTTTGCAGCAGACTTTTTCTGCCTGACAAAATACTCTGTGTGAACTAGTCTTAATTTGGTATTGCGGATAATCGTATTGATCGTCAGAATAAAGTTAACATTTGGGGAATCGTTGTTGTTTTTTGCATTCCACACCACAAAATTATTTTTAACCGTTTCTCAGTACATTATAAGGTACATTAAATAGTGCCATTAAAAAATACAGCTCGTCCTGCAAAAAGCAAGCTCATATACGGCTATGTCGATGGAAAAATAAAAAAAGTAATTACTCTTGGAAGTCAGGAAGGGAAAAATGAAAATGAAAAGATGAAAACTAGCTGTGGTAGGGAGGGGTTAAAGAGGCTCTGTCACCAGATTTTGCAACCCCTATCTGCTATTGCAGCAGATAGGCGCTGCAATGTAGATTACAGTAACGTTTTTATTTTTAAAAAACAAGCATTTTTGGCCAAGTTATGACCATTTTTGTAATTATGCAAATGAGGCTTGCAAAAGTCCAAGTGGGTGTGTTTAAAAGTACAAGTCCAAGTGGGTGTGTATTATGTGCGTACATCGGGGCGTTTTTAATACTTTCACTAGCTGGGCGCTCTGATGAGAAGTAACATCCTCTTCTCTTCAGAACGCCCAGCTTGTGACAGTGCAGATCTGTGACGTCACTCACAGGTCCTGCATCGTGACGGCCACATCGGCAGCAGAGGCTACAGTTGATTCTGCAGCAGCATCAGCGTTTGCAGGTAAGATCGACTTACCTGCAAACGCTGATGCTGCTGCAGAATCAACTGTAGCCTCTGGTGCCGATGTGGCCGTCACGATGCAGGACCTGTGAGTGACGTCACAGATCTGCACTGTCACAAGCTGGGCGTTGTGAAGAGAAGAGGATGTTACTTCTCATCAGAGCGCCCAGCTAGTGAAAGTATTAAAAACGCCCCGATGTACGCACATAATACACACCCACTTGGACTTGTACTTTTAAACACACCCACTTGGACTTTTGCAAGCCTCATTTGCATAACTACAAAAATGGTCATAACTTGGCCAAAAATGCTCGTTTTTTTAAAATAAAAACGTTACTGTAATCTACATTGCAGCGCCTATCTGCTGCAATAGCAGATAGGGGTTGCAAAATCTGGTGACAGAGCCTCTTTAAATGCAGTAAATGTATTTTGTAATGAATATTAATGGGTTTTTTTTTTTGTTTTTTTTCTCTAAAGCATTTATTAAGCATATTTTTAATTGTCTCATTATCCTAGATCGCTTGGGCTTTAAATAAAGGAGTGAAAACAGAGTACAAGCAGTTCTGGGATGTGGAGCTTGGCGTCACATATATACCTTGGGAGAAAGTGAAGTTGGATGATTTAGATGACTTTGCAGAAGGTGGAATGATTGATCAGGAAACTGTTAATAATGGTAACAAAAACGGTTTTCAACAGTTTCGAGGCTATGGGCACCTTTTGGGATCTTTATTTTTTTTCCATTGAAATTCATTTATTGAGCGATAAAAAAAACACTTTTGTAATTGACATTAAAAAAAAAATCACTGTTTCACTTCTGCAGCTTCCATGTATCACAATACATAGAAGCTGCAGAAAGCCATTCTGACCCCAATCAGTACAGTAAGTGAACTGTACTGACGACTTGTGCTCCTGAGCTCGGTAATGATCAAGTCAAAGTGGATCCACTTTTATAAAAGTCAATGACAAAAGTGATTTTTATCACTAAATAAATGCATTTCAATAAAAAAAAAACAGTGCCCCAAAGGTGTTCATATCCTTCACGTTAAGTTTAAACAACGTCTTTTTTGTTGTTGTGGAAAATGTATTATGAGCTAGTTAATATATGAATTATTAGAACTGTAGCGCTAAGATTGTGATTGCAGACATACATATTTCTGGGCAAGTTGGTGCTCTTATTACTAAACATCTTCTGTGGGCTGACCTCGTGGTAAATTACCAACATTAGTAGAGCAGTCAAAGCTGCACGAGTACGCCAGCCTCACGGTATGTTCACATGGCTTCCGTACCAAGCAGAAAAATACGAGGCTGATTTCAAGAGTAAATGTAAACCAGGCGTTTTTGAGTCTGATTTGCCAAATGTTTTTGAAGTGTTTCTTCAAATCTTTTTAGGCATTGTCCAAAATCTGCCTCAAGAAGGGACATGCACTTTTTTTTTTACGAGATGTATTTTTACGCCGCGTTTTTTGAAACAACGGCGTAAAATTATGCCTCGTATACACTACCCACCTTTTAACCAATGAGAAGCTGTTTTCAAGGCGTAGTTCGGAGCATAATGCTGAAAAAACTCTTTGTGAACATACCCTTAATCTGGCTCTCAAATCCTTTCCCTTCACCATGAATACAGACAGAAGGGAGGGATAGTGGCTTGCAGAGGGACTGCAGTTCGAAAATGTGTCCTTAATTTTTTTTTATCAGGGACTCCCCCTTTTAGATAGGACCCACTGATCGCTATTGGTCTGGCTCCCATGGCAAACAGCTGATTTTGCTTTGGGAGCCGCAGCCAGCCAGACATTTCTGCTTCAGCAGCCATTGCAGTTGAAATGTAGTATTACATGGTAGTCATTGACATGAATTGATGTTCATGTATTAAAGAGCGACTCGGATCATATAGACAGAGGTTGTCTTCATGAAACAACCCCTTTAACTAACATGCTTTTACCAGTCGCTGGTTTAATCTTTAGACTAAGACTATGTTTACATCTGCAAGAAAAAAGGAGAAATGATCCAGCGCTGTGTCGGGATAAAAAGGATACGTGGATCCCACTTTTATTGGCAATAGAAGATATAAAATGTAGAACGAGACGCAGTCCCAGGATGGTTGATGGTGCGGGCGTGTGCCCGAGCCTACGCGTTTCAAGCATCCTGGGACTGCGTCTCGTTCTACATTTTATATCTTCTATTGCCAATAAAAGTGGGATCCACGTATCCTTTTTATCCCGACACAGCGCTGGATCATTTCTCCTTTTTTCTTGCAACTTCCACCGTGGGCCGTCGCGGAGATCCGTGCGAGGTGTCAGGCTGGGACGCAGGATTTGGTGAGCTGGAGGCTTCTCCCCATTTTTTCTATGTTTACATCTGCATTTGGAGCCTCTGTTGCACATTCCGTCTAATTTGGTGAGAAAAATAGCGCTGCATGCGGTGCTTTTTCTCCCATCAAAACGCCTGACATTTAGACAAAACCCGACATTTAGTGTGACAGATCCGGCAATACGTCGTGGCTACTATTATAAAGGGAAGCAAAATGTGAACAGAACCTAATATAAAATTTGAACAGGCTCAGGTTTGAAATAAAGTGTGTGTGAACGTGTTCAGATGGATCTTTCTTAACAATATACCTTTTGTGCATTGCAGAATGGCAGACACAGAGGAACACAGAGCCTGTAGCAGTGAAGGAGTCTGCACCCGCTCCTGTTCCTACGACTACTGTTCAGAGTCCAGTGGTTCCAAAAACCTCAATAATAACCACTCAGACAGAGGCATATAACCCACCTGTTGCAATGCTTCAGGTGAGTAAAGCACACGTTACACTGCTCACATAGTAAGCTCATCAGCTACTTTTTGATCGTGGTTGCCAATCAAACAGTAAATGTGAGTATGCAAAAGCTTTCTGGTTTTATTTCACTTTTCCAATGGAGCCTATGTGCTTGTTAGTTATATGTACTTGTCCCTGCAGTTATAGCCCATATATATTATTTTTCCCTTCTGTCACAAATTCACAATTGGATGGTTTTGCATAGTTTAAATGAAGAGGAATGAACCTTTTTGTTCCTTCTTTTTGAAATATATTGTAAACAGATTCCTGTGACACCAACTGTGCCAGCTGTAAGCTTGGTACCACCTTCTTTTCCTGTGTCCATGTCTGTGCCACCACCAGGCTTCACTGCTCTTCACCCTCCTCCATTCATGCGTGCCAGTTTTAACCCTTCTCAGCCTCCTCCAGGTGAGCATCATTTTAGAGAGTAAATGTTTACACGTCTTGTAGGCTTTGTATTTTGAAGGTTTGGTGTTTATTACTGAAATAAATATTATAATAAATTATTTCTAAGGCCCCGTTTCGCGTTCGAGGCTCCGTTAAAGGGCCTCCGTCACAGATCCATCAGGGATTACCGGAAACAATATTGCAGCATGCCCGATGGAAAGACGACAGAACTCATTACATTCAATGGGTTCCGTCGGCCGCTGGCCTCAAATAGATTGTTTCTTTTTAATTACAGTATTATTATCATGTCTTGTGAGCGTCTTGTGAGCATCTACCTTTTAGAGAAGATACACATCTGTGTAGGTATTTTCGTTGTTCTGCTCCGTCAGAAGAGCAGAACAACGAAAATACCAGAAGCTATGTTTCCATTGTACGACGGACACCACCGACAGCCAACGGAATCCATTTAATTTAATGGTTTCCGGAATGGTGTCCGTGGTTTTACCGGCGTGCTGTTCTATTGTTTCCAGTATTTTCGTCCGGTTCTGCAACGCCCTAACGGAACCTCCAACGCAGATGTGAACAGGCCCTTAGGGTAACATAATATTTTTAAGTAATAAATACAGTGCAAAGGTCAAACAGCCTAACCCAGAAATTGTTTGAAATACAAATCATTATACTATATATGCAATCTGCTTTGTGTCATGTATAAAGTGTATTTTATGACATATTAAATTTTTCATTACAGGCTTTTTACCTCCACCTGTTCCACCACCCACTATTCCCCCACCGTCTATTAGATCAGCTATTCATACAGGTAAGGCTGTATTGTACATACAGATGTATGTATAAAAGTCTGGACACTTACGGCAGGAGAATGATATTTAATTGGTCCAGGGAAATTATTCAACTGCTGTGTGGATAAAAAAAATGCCCAAGGGGTTTTGTTTTGCCGCCTCCTTGAACAAATAGCCATATCTGATCTAAGTCGAATTTAAAGAGGCTCTGTCACCACATTATAAGTGGCCTATCTTGTACTATCAAGGCAAGTGTAATCTCGCGAGATTACGATGTAACCTGTCATTTAAATGAAATTACGCTTGCCTTGCTGTAAATATCACACAGACGATACAGAAGTGTCAGGATTGTGAATAGACATCGCGTCCTGGCTGAAGGTAATGTATATTAACTGTCAGGACACTTGAGTAACGTTATAGTGTGTTTATATGGCTGCACATAGCGATATAGCTAAATCGCTATGTGCTGTGTAAATGAATGGGCAGAAGTGTATGAGGCTGCATAAATATAAAAATGCTCATAACTTGGCCAAAAATGCTGGTTTTTGAAAAAGAAAAACGTTACTGTTATCTACATTGCAGCGCCGATCACCTGCAATAGGAGATAGGGATTTGAAAATCTGGTGACAGAGCCTCTTTAATGTTGTATCTAAGCCTGTCCTACTTAACTTTGGCTGTACCTTCTGGGTCATTGCTGGAAAGTAAATCTTCCACGTTTTCTTGTAGGCTGCCACAGCTTTTCCTCCTCCTGTTTTTGCTGTATTCATTTTTCCCTCTTCCAGTGCTTGCTGCAGAGAAGCATACCCATAGCATGATTCTGCCATCATCTTTCTACAGGCAAATTTACACCAATATTCGTTCTATTTTCTTATGATTATTTTCTTAACTCTTGGCAAACTCTGAATTACCTTTTATCCAAAGTTATGTAGCTCAAAGGCCATTCCAGAGATCCTCTGATGCTACGCTGCAGCTGAAGCCGCTGCTCTGGCCAAAAGTGAATTTTTAGTTTTTGCTGTGTTACACTGAGTGTAATTCTAGGGATATTGAGTGAAGAAATATTCTTCTATCCATCCCTGACTTCATGGTGTCAACCATTAAAATGTCACTGAAACACATGGGCCACATTTAATTTTCAGTATATGCCGGATTCTGGTGGAAATTGCACAGGTTATAAATTGCATTTAAAATTTCTCAAAATTTGTCTGCTCAATTCAAATAAGAAAACTATTGAGTAAAGCAGGAGTAGTCAAGCTGTGAATGTTAAAAAAAATATTAACAAATATAAAAACGTGCAATAATATGGCTGCTCGTAGCAGTCTTAAAAAGAAATTCAGTCAGACAATTCCAAAGTAAAGGGGTTTGGGCCTTTTAATAAATTAAGAGCCATTCTCGTCATCGATCAATTCTGTGAGTGAAAAAGGCGGTCATTTTTTCAGTAATTAGATATATAAAGGAACGAGGGTAATGATAATGTGTTTAACAGTTAGAATGAAGGTAGATCGTTTGTAGAGGCTTTATCTGTTGATTAGTATAAAATAAAAACGCTGCAGTTCAGAATAACCATGAGTGGGGGAGGGTGAACATTTTGTACATGTTTATACAGATTTATCATTTACAATAGAATTTACTTGCTAATAAACACCTTAGCAGTACTCTTTGAAGCAAGAACAGAGGAAACGTAAGGAAGAGACTCTAGCAAGAGGGGAGTCTGTCAGTGAAAATCAATCCTGATCACCTGATCTATTCTTTACAGTACAACACCTTGAAATAAGGATATGGTACTACAAAACCCATTTCATATGCCAGTTATCTCGAAATCTGTCATGTGAGGTGAGCTCTTGTTGTGACAATATGACTAAAGTTTTCCACGGGACTTAGAACTAATATATCAGCCACAAAAATAAAAATATTTTTTTTTAAATTCTCTTAAATTGTCTTACTAATACTATAAGAGTAATAAAAAAAGGTATTTTTTAAATAAAAATATTTAAAAAAAAACTTTAGGCTCAATGCACACTATGCTTATTACGTCTGTGATTTTGCTGCGCGGATCTTCGTGCGGCAAACCCGCAGCGTAAAGCAGTAGCAGCATAGTCCATAACATTACAGTAAATGTCATGTACACGCTGCAGTATTTTTATGCACGTAATTTGACCTGCGGTGTGTATTTTAAAATCCACATCATGTCAATTTATCTTGCATTTCCGCTTGCGAATTGTACTTGCCTAATACTAAGGAAAAACACACCAAAACCTGCAGCATGAAAACTCATGAATTTACGCATTAAAACTTAAAAACCACACCGAAAACTGTGTGATCTGGTGCGGTATTTACCTGCAATTTTGCTGCGGTTTGGGTGCGCATTAGACACTATGTACTGAAGTTCACATATAACAAAATGTAATCTTATTTTTTATTTTATACAGCCCTGGTTCCTCGACACCCCATGTCTACAGACACCATTAAAGAAGTGTCCTATAGCAATTTGATGCTGCCTATACATTCAGTTGTAACCACTTCACTATCTACACCATCTGTCTTTAATCCTTCCTCAAGTACTCAAGCGGACCAAGAAGAAAAAAGGGCACTTCTTGCAGACCATATCATCAAAAGAACTGCTGCCAGTTGTAAGTCTGCATAATTATGTTATGTTTTTTATTTTACTGTAATACGTAGCTAGCTTATTTGCATATTTTATTTTCTTCATTATTATTATTTTTTTAATCAATGATCACCTTTTTACATTTATTTTTGTATTGGTCAGAGCTCTATTTCTCTGATTAAGAGTTCTATATCCATATTCCATAATTTTTAACTTGGATCCCTGCATACATTTTTATTATTGTGTTCAATGTATAAACAGCAAACAGTAAGCCCCTAAGCTCCCCCTAGTGGCTGCTTCCGGCAGCCACAATTGTATCAATAGTATCAATAACTGTTTGTCTATGTCTGGGGGTTACAAAAATACAAAATCAGAACAGGATATTGGACCTACACCTGCATGATTTTAAAACCTGGACATACATTCTACAATATATTAAACTATTTATTTTATTTTTCAGCCACACAAAGTACAGTCATTAGCAGTACTGGGATCTTAGGAGTGCAACCACAACCATCTGTTACAGCACCTGTTCCATCTTTGGCAATGGGTGGAAGAATAGCAGCCATGCCATTTTTGGATATTCGTCCTGGTTTACTTCACCAATCAGCGACCGCGAGATTTGCTTTAATAACTCCAGCGATGCCCCCACCACCACCACCACCAAGGAGCATGCTGCATCCAGCACTTATTGATCCTACTTTACATTCTCTTCCTTTCACACAAGGAGAGATTTTTCCCCGTCCTTCTATTCCATCTAGACTAAATAACGATAATACTCCTACTCAAGGAGAAGGTGTTGCCCTGCAAAGCAGTAACATTCAACAAGAAGGAGATCAAGACTACCGCTTCCCCCGCATAGAGAGTCGTGAGACTATTAGTCAATCTTCTGGAGGTGAAAAGAAAAAAGAGGGCATGCCATTAGTCTCTAGCCAGGAAAATGAAGGTCTGAGCTCTAAACAGGATATTAATGTCAGACATGTAGAGGATGACCATGAACCACAGGATATGGCTGTTGTTGATCCATGTGAGGGTCAGGAAAAACTTCTGACAGGTTCTATTGTAGGACAGTTCTCTCCAGAAGGTGCACGTAAAGGTGAAAGGGAAGCCGAAATGCACTCTTTTGAAAGTATGAGAGGTCCTGGCCTTCATTCTTATGAAAGCAAGCTTAAAAATGAACCTGATTCTCATGATGTTCTTACAAGACCACAATTAGATACCAGACAACATTTTGGCAGCCCTCCAGCAGATTTATTACTGCCCTTTGGGAGACATCCGCTTGAGATAAGAGAAACTTTTGGTAGACCCCCACTAGAGGGTAGAGATCATTTTGGGAGACCACCCCCAGAGGGAAGGGACCACCATGGCAGACCCCCCGTGGATGGTAGAGATCATTATGGGCGCCCAATTTTAGAGGGTAGAAACTGTTATGGACGTTTACCAATGGATGGTAGAGAAAATTTTGGAAGGCCTCCTTTAGATATGAGAGATCATTTTGGAAGACCGCCATCAGATATTGGCAGAAGGGAGCAGTTTCCTAAAGATAAACCATGGGGTCAGAGAGGCGATTTTGATGACAGACCACACCCTCCTTTCCCTGGTTTTGGTGGTCCGAAGGGCTTTCCAGATGACAGACCTCGTCATGCAAATTATCGGCATGAGCACAGGAATGCACAAGGTTGGAACAGAGGATTTGAATCTGATGCAAACAGGGATTATGATGACCGCCGACGCTCTTGGGAAAGACATAGGGATAGAGATGATCGAGAGTTTGGTTTCCGCAGAGAAATGAATGGCAAACGATTTGGAAGAGAGAGACAATCCAGCAACTGGATGCCACCTCAGCCGCACATTTTTGAATATTTCCCAGAAGCTACTACCACCGATGAAAAAGCTGATGAGATGTCTCAGGTAAATGGTGAAATGCCAGAGACTGGTAGTCAACAACAAACTGTTAAAAATGCAAATGATCCTGAACTGTGTGAAAAGGCAACCCCTGACAAAATGAATGAAGAGAAAGATGCCATGGAGGCTGAAGTAAAGAGTCAACCAGTGGTTGAAAGCACAGAAACTGAGGGGACATAATCATCACTCAGTAGGTAAAGATACCTTTTGTAAAGTTGTCATCTCTAAGTGATAGATAAATGGCTGACTGGACCTTATTACTTTGCCTATTGTCAGCCTGACTTAAGTTAATCTAATGTAACTGTTCACGTTTCACTTAACTGAACTGACTTGTATAGACTGCTCTTAATCTGAACATGATAGGTAGAGATTTTTTATTTTTAAATTAGGAGTCACAAACATTTGCCCCACGTGCTTTTATCAACAATTGAAGTATTTGTGAAATGTCCAGCAAAAAGACTTCCTATGGAAGAATTTCAAATTTTTACAGCTTTTGGTGGGTTGAATGTTGGGATTGGCTGCATTTCAGGCTGCTGCTGATTTTTAAAGTCTAGATAAAGCTGTGATTCTTTTTATGTTCCTGCAAAGTGGTTTAAAATTAGTTTTTGGCAGATCGCAGTACTAAGATGCAAAAGTGAAGCAAGACATGATGAGGTTTGTAAAGTCAACACCACAATCCATGTAATAACCCAAAGTTAAGTGTCTGTGATTTGTTTCTTGTACTGCAGTGAGTAAAAAACAAAAAAAAACAACCTGAAAAGTATGTTAAATGTTGGGTGCATTTTGTTTTTAGATCCTAATAAAACATTTGTTTGATATCAGTGTTCCAGGTATTGTATTTTTTTTAACTTACTATATGATAAAGTGGTGATTTGCCTCGTTTTAATGTTGGCTTAATCATTCCCATGTTGCTAATGCGGCATGAACATGGTTTCATTGCTTTCAATTCCATCAATCTAATGTACATGATTAATAGCGACGGAAAAATATGCAGAGTTCGTTTCTTTCGTGATAAATCTTTTCCATTTTTACTTTGGTATTTTATTTTGAGAGCACCATTATGGATAAACATAAGGCGGTATTTAAATGCTGTTTGTATTTTTTAAAATAACATTCTTGTGCCGAGGCATTTGAGACATCAAAGAATTTGCCTTAAAAAAAAAATGTTATCAAGAAAATTGATCATGGGTAAAGCATAGTATGTGGATGTTTTAAGGCTGGGCTTCAAGACTTTTCTTTTTTTGTTTAACAACAGTTATACAGCTTTTTAACCCCCACCCAACGGGCACATTTATCACATCTGTAGAGTAGAAAAGCTGGCCGCCTTGCCCATAGAAACCCATCAGAACTAAGATTTCTTTATTGTTTTTTTTGTTTTTTAAATGAATACCTGTCATTTTGTTGTATTCAGGGTGAAAACAGTATTGTGGCTTTTTCTAAAGGCTATATACACCATTGCTCCGATATGTCTTAAATTAAATCTTAAGCAACTTTGCAAATAGCCTTAATTAAAAATATCCTACCGTTTTGGTTCTGCTATGCAACTCCATGGTAACAAACTACAAGCAAACCCTGTGTAGTCTGATCCAGCAGTCACTCGTCCCTGCATCTGTTATCTACTTCTTGCTAACCTACTAAATGTATGTTAGAAAAAAGTAAGGGACAGATAGAAGTGGAGTATTGCTGCAGGATCACACTCCACGCGGTTAGTTTGTAGTCTGTTACTTAGAGACGCATTGATCGGTATAGGAACTCTGTACACTAGAAGGATTTTACCAATGTTAAACATTGATGGTATGTGGATTAGATATGCCATCAATGTCTGATTGATGGGGGCCCTGCTTCTGGAACCGTGGCTAATCCCGAGTATGAAGGATCTGGACCTCTTAAGTTTCCTCCTGATGCAGCACCAATCTTGACTAAGTGATGTGTTGTAAATTGCAACACAGTCCCATTCAACTGGCAACTAGTGGGCAGTAATGCTTCGTCGGAAAGAATCCAAAGAGACCCGTCCCTTTCAATCTTATAATTAGTCGGGTTCCGAGCGGTAGAACCCCAACCAGTCAAACAGTGATGGCATATTTGATATCAATATGACATCTATGTAGGTTGTCAGAAACCCCTTAACTAGCATTTGTAGGTCTTATTGAGAATAAGACATTATACTTAAAAATTGAGGTCCAATCCTGCATTTAGATCACCATTTTGGTCCAGGTATTGGACCCTTCGTGGTTAGACAACTAAATATATATTATGGCTTGATATATGGCGAGCAGTGTGATGTTATTACTACACATGGAAATTAGACATATTACTTTACCAGAAATTGAACATTTCCATGATGGTAAAAGCACCTTTAGTATGAGGATTATCTCATACAAGTTTTTGCTTTATTTTAAATTGAAACCTTTGTAATAAAGTTAATGTTTAACCCCTCCTGTAAATTATAGCTGTGAGAATCTGTTTTCTATATTTTTTTTAAGATCTCTGTATTTTACAGCATTAGAATTTTCTTTCCCCTTTGTAGCAGCGTTTTGTTTTGTTTTTTTAGATAATTCCTTAGTATTTTAACCCCTTAAGGACGCAGCCTAGTTTGGGCCTTAAAGAGGCTTTGTCACCAGATTTTGCAACCCCTATCTGCTATTGCCCAATGAGTGCGGCAATACCCCATTTGTGGTGATAAACTGCCGTTTGGGCCCATGGGAGGGCTCAGAAGGAAAGGAGCGCTATGTGTTTGTTGAAGTCCAAATTTTGCTGGATTGGTTTTCGGGTCGCATCTGCAGAGCCCCAGAGGTATCAAAGCAATGGAAACCCACCAGAAGTGACCCCATTTTGGAAACGACACCCCTCAAGGAATTCATTTATGGGTGTTGTGACCATTTTGACCCCACAGTTTTTTCACAGAATTTATTTGAATTGGGCTGGGGATTAAAACAAAAATATTTTTTCCTAATAATATGTAGTTTTTGCTGAAAATTTCTTATTTTCACAAGAAATAAAATACCCCATTCTGTTGCCCAATTTGTCCTGAGTGCGGCAGTACCCCATTTGTGGTGATAAACTGCCGTTTGGGCCCATGGGAGGGCACAGAAGGAAATGACCACCATTTGGCCTACTGGGGATTTTTTGGTGCAAAGTCATGTATGCAGAAGCCCCTGAGGTACCAGTACAGTTGAAACCCCCAAGAAGTGACCCTGTTTTAAAAACTACAACCTTGAGGCATTCATCTAGAGGTGTAGTGAGCATTTTGACCGGAGACATACACCCCATAAACTGTAATGTGGGTTCTCATGGGTACGTCAATTCCCTACATGTGGCTGTAATCAGCTGCCTAGGCACGCAGCAGGGCTCAGAGGGGAAAGACGAGGTGGGATAAGCAGTGCGGAGTGCATCAGGGTAAGTAAAACTGGCGTAGATTAAAAATCAAGGGATGTATGATACATTTTGAAGCACTCTTTCATACGAAGCCTTCGTTTTTCGGGACACATGTCACATTGATATATCGTGTCCTTCCTTATCCCCCTCTTATAGCAGACTTTGTACCTCTTTTGACTATTTCCTTTATTGCCAGTTTGGGGAACTTCTCCTGGAAAGTGTTGCCCTGGTACGATGCGTGTGGCCTCGCCTCCAGAAGTACTGGGTGCCCCCCCTTCTTGGTCCCTAAAAATTAGTTTCTTGATAACCACCTCTTGAAATTCCAGGAAATTTCCCGTCTGGCCTGTACATAGATGTAGCACGTACACATTGTACAATGCCATCTATATGAGGTGCCCGGCCAACTTCTTATACCACACCGCATTGCGCTGTAGGGCTTCAGGACTTGAACTGACAAGTCCACCCCTCCGATGTACCTTGTAGTCCAGGATGCAGTCTTGTTTGGGGGTCTCTGTACTGATACTTCGTACTGGTACATGGGTACTGGTGTGGCATCTCTCATGTCCTTGTACGTGACACACAAATCCCCCATAATTTTTGCCAGGGAGGGGGGGGGCATTCTGGGGGCTGAGCACTGGTGTCCTTCCCTTCATATATCCTAAATTTGTAGGTATACCCTGATGCACTCTCGCACAGCTTATACACCTTCACGCCATACCTTGCCCTCTTATGAACCCTTTAGGTGATTCACGGGAATTTAGAGCAAAGTAGAGGTGAAATTTTCAATTTTTTTGTCAGAAAATCCTTTTTATACCATTTTTTTTTTATAACACAAAAGGTTTTACCAGAGAAACGCAACCTAATATTTATTGCCCAGATTCTGCAGTTTTGAGAAATATCCCACATGTGGCCCTTGTGCGGTAATGGACTGAAGCACCGGCCTCCGAAGCAAAGGAGCACCTAGTGGATTTTGAGCCCTCCTTTTTATTATATAATACTAACTAATTGCCGTTAGGCAAGAAAGCCCTGTTTTCCAACTGCCATGAAAAAGAATAAATAAATAAAGTAAATTCTTTAATGTGCTATATATAGCAATAGGACAGACCACATGAAAGTTACAATTATCACTGCTTGAGTGCCGGGTAAACGTATGCAAGACAGCTGTCCATGCACTAGTGTGACACACCTATGAACCAACGTGCCACGACCGCTAACTTAGCCGTCAGTGATTATGGTGTGTGATTTCGTTTAGCCAGCAAGCAGGAATTAAAAATTGAAGAGCCCCCCCCCCCCCCCGACATGTTTCGTTACTGCTGTAACGTCCTCAGGGGAAATGGGGCTAATGGCGACGCGCCGGGAAATCCTCCCCTCTTGTAAAGTCCGTATAAACTACCAATCACCGAGAGTGAAAGAATACCAGCCTCCACAGCTGATCCGTGGACCAATAGGAGATTGTTCATGGAGCCAATCAACCCGGGAGAGGTGCGCAGGCGCACACTTGCCGATCGGGAACATAGTCTAAAAAAAGGTCCTATAGTGATAGAATGACTATACAGCGTCTATGCTGGTACACTTGAGGACCGCGCATGCGCAGTGATACAAAATCACAACTTAGAGAAAAGTAAGATAAGATTAGAGTGTTAGTGGAAAGTATAAAGTAGGCAGTGACGCCTCTGCATGCATAAATGGATAGGACTTAATTTCGCTAAACCGAAAGGCAACGGAGCACCGTGGGTAAATGATATAAGAGAACCTAATCATACAGCAGGACCTGTATGATTGTTCCAAGATAGGGACAAACATATGGTCTCCACTTTATTAGGAGATGGAAACATGGACCAATAGGAAGCGGTAGTGTGCGCAGGGCACATACATATCATGAGGGACATAGTCCAAGGAATTAATAGTTTGTGGACAAATGCACAGCGTATGCAAGGATCACGATAGAAGTGACGCATGCGCAGGTAGATGATATCCAGACTTAGAGTAAGTCGGGTATGAATTCAGCGGACTTGTTTTACTTGGGCTAAAGATGTAACCAAACATCGCAGTGCCCGAGGCAGAACGAGACGTAAATAATGCAATTAATACATTAGGGAGCATAAATAGATAAATCTCCATTTCACTCTGCATCGGAATCGGATGCGGATAGGCTACAGGGGTTTCAAAGTCCATTATGTTGACTAAATGTCAGATGGATATCAATTGCAAATATTGATTCCAAATTTTGAGGGGAGAATATGTTGGCCGCCATAAAAATGTGGTCCTAGATAGTGTAAACTTTTTGACAGAAACTTGTGAGATTTACTAAGGTATCCATAATTCATCGTCATGAACAGGTATCTGGCTAAACTATCCACTCATATATCAATAAATCAATAAATGTGTGTAAACACATATAGGAGAGAAGCCACAATACGCATCAGGGACACGTAATCAAGAGCTCCAAATTAAAAAACAGAAACAGCATCAGAGAAAAGCAGTGAAGGTGAACCCCTCATTCAAGCCCTGCGGGGTCACGGTGCCGAGCCGATGAATCCACCGTGCCTCCTCTTGTAGGAGTCTCCGATCTAAGTTACCCGCCCTGGGGCCCAGTTTGAGCTGGACAACACCCCAGAATTGCAACAACCGAGTATCACCCCCATGAAATTTATGGAAATGCCTGGATAGAGTAGTATCTTCTTTATTATTGATGGTACTCCGGTGTTTGGAGATTCGTCTCCTCAATTCCTGAACGGTCTTGCCCACGTACAACTTAGGACATGGGCATTTCGCTATGTATATAACTCCACTAGATTGGCAATTGATAAATTGTTTAATCTCATACAGTTTGCCATCCACTGGATTAGTGAAATTCTTGACTGTTGGCATGAGAGGGCAAAAGGAACATCTGCCACATGGATGAGATCCTTTGACTGATGATTTTAGCCAACTAGATGGAGCACTAGATCGTCTAGAATGATGGCTATGTACTAGGAATTCCCGCAGGTTTTTCCCCCTGCGGTAGGTAATGCTGGGACTCGCCGAAATTGCATCCCTAAGGTCAGGGTCAGCAGTGAGTATAGACCAATGTTTCCGTAAGATATTAGTGATTTGAGGAGAGCAAACGTCAAAAGTACCTATACAACGTATGTCATTGGGTGATCTAGATGTAGTACGTCTGGCATCTTTATCTAGAAGTAAACTAGGTCTATCAGATGCCTTGGCCCTGGCATAGGCCCTGTGTAGCCACTTTTTGGGGTAACCTCGGGCCAGGAATTTATAATATAGACCGTCGCATTCAGTTTGGAAGGATAAGTCGTTGGAACAGTTTCTCTTGGCTCTCAAATATTGGCCGATAGGAATTCCTTTTTTGAGAGCAGGTGGATGATAGCTGTCCCAATGAAGGAAGCTGTTAGTGGCTGTTACTTTACGGAAAATGTCAGTTTGGATACTGCCACCAGGGTCCAAAGAGATCTTGAGATCTAGAAAACTAATCTCATGATTATGTATCTCATGAGTGAATCTCATTCCAATTGTATTGTGGTTAAGTATAGACATGAAGTCAGTGAAGGTATTGACATCTCCATCCCAAAGGATGAGAATATCGTCAATGTAACGCCCCCAAAATAAAATGTGAGAAGTGAAGAGCTTTTTGCTCTTCTTGATGATGCTAAAAAAAACAGACTCATCACCCCTGATGAATTTAAACGGTTATATAATCCAACTCCCACTCTGGCAACATTTTATGCACTGCCCAAAGTCCATAAGGCCACTCGTCCCCTTCATGGTAGGCCGATTGTATCAGGGAATGATAACCTGACCCAGGGCATTAGCCTATAAGTTGATTTTTTGCACCTATCATGCTAACTCACCAATAATATTCTAGTAGTGTTATTTGTTTCTTCTCAGCTCAGTTGCATCTATACCTTTTTAGCTCTTTTATTATGTGCAGCTGTGTCATGTGATTTCAGCCTGACCACCAGAATAGACCATGCTCTCCTGTGTGGCTGACTTCTGGTGAACTACAAGATTACTTCATCACCAATCAAATCCCCCCTGGCAGTTCTGAGACCCCCCCCCCCTTTCTTTTTCCTCTGTATGTCCCCTATGCATATAATGCTGCTGAAGAGACTATTTCTGCCCTATCAAAGAGAGCAGGAGTGCAATGATATAATAGGTGAGTCCATACAATTATACACTGCAGAGTTATAAACCTCACACTGACTGTCTATACTATCTGTGACTTCTGTGTGCAGAGTCCAGTGTATTTATGTGATTTGCTCCTCATGGTCTGACATGGATAATCTATCACAAGCAGAAAGCAGAGGAGACCAGATAAAGATACATCGGGATACACGGAGACCGGAGTTCTATGTCACTGATCGAACACTTGCTGCACTTCGATAGTACTTAGAGCAGAGCTAATGCAGTGTGATGAGACTCCGCTCCCTCTGCCTCTGAAAAGCCAGAAGCATCATGGGAAATGAGACTACATTAGGGGAACCATATCAGAGGGGAAGAAGGAACCAAGATGGCAGGCATCCCATAAATGGAACATCAACTAAAGCAGGTCTACACAAGGCAAACACAGAAGCCTCTGCATTATTCTTTAATAGCAGCATATGCTGCACTATATAGGCAAATAAATTATTTGCTGGAGTGCTTCTTTAAGTTACAGTAGTCAACAGGAGAAAAAATCAGAGCCACAATAAGAGTGTGCTGTTTCCACAGTAAGAAAAGGTCAGATTCTGGAGATATTTTTGAGGTTCAGTTGACATGAGCATGCAAGAAATTGAATATAAGCCCAACATAGCCATAAGACATCAGGCATGCTGCCTAGGAGTTATGGTAGTACCACACACGGAAATGTAGACATTGGGGGAAATATATTAAGATTGGTGTGTGAAACGCAAGTCTTATACTAATTTACGGTGGTGGCAAAAAATGTGCTAAATATATTATGTGGTGCCCACCTCTTAACATATTTGGTAATCTGTCATTCCAGGGGAAGCTCTGCCCCTTTTGGCTAAACAATGTCCCTTTTCTCGCCACTTTCGGAAAGTGGCAAAAACTTAAAAAGCTGCATCTTTTAGCTCAACTTTTGCATGCGTCAAAATTTGCGACTTTTTTTACACCAGAAAACTGGCACCTATTGATATATTCTCTGCATTAGTTTGAGGTAGGAAAGTAGTGGAAACACATGGATCTCAGTTTTTGAAAGATTCCGTTCCAGATAAACAGAAAACACAATGTTAGAGACAGTTGACAAAATGACCGTTGTTTTGTATTAGAGCGGGGGTGATGTCACAATATGAGGTACAGTATATAATTGGGTGTCATCAGCGTAGAGATGGTACTGGGAGCGAAATCTGCTCATATTTTGTCCAATAGGGGCTGTGTAAAGAGAATTGAGGAGCTGACCTAGGACTGATCCCTGAGGAACCCAGACAGCAAGGAGAAGTAGATCCCGCTAATGGTTCACTGAACTAGCGGTCAGAGAGGTCGTAAGAAAACCAATAGAGAGCAGTGTCCTTAAGGCCAATAGAGTGTAGGATACTAAGTAGGAGTTGGTGGTCTACTTTGTCAAAGGCTGCACCTAGATTCCAGAAGAATTAGTAAAGAGTATTTGCTGTTTTATTTAACCTTCAGAAGATCATTTGAGACTTTAGTAAGGGCAGTTTCTGTAGAGTACGGAAACCATATTGTATGGGCTCGTGGAGGGTTAGTAGAGAGATAGCGGATCAGTCATGAGTAGACCAAGCGTTCCAGCGTTTAGAGACGAAGTGAAGAGACAGGTCGGTAGTTGGCAGCGCAGAACGGGTCAAGAGATTTTTTTTAATTGTATTTTTAGTCATGGGGATAAGACAGGAAAGATCCCAGAAGAAAGAGAGAGAATAAATATTTTAGTTAGGTGACTAGTCACAGCCGGGAAGAGGTGCGAGGGAATTGGATCATTAATGTAGGTGGTAGAGTTAGTAGAAGAGCGGAGCCTAGTTATTGGGTCAATTGCTGAAAGTGAAGAAGAGAGACTGGGCTAGAAGGGAATCGATGCTTCTTATGGACTGGGAGATAATATCATGGTGCATGTTGTCAATTTAAACTTTTAACCCCTTCCCGACATTTGCCGTATGGATAGGTCATGAACAGCTAGTGCTTCCTGCATTTTGCCGTATCCAAACGACAAATGCATTGCACCGGCTCAGAAGCTGAGTCGGTGCCATCATCGCCGGATGTCAGTGGTGTATTACAGCTGACATCCGACTGTAATGACGGGCACCGAAATTAGCTTAGATCCTCACCATTAAACCCTTAAATGCAACGGTCAAAGCGATCGCTGCATTTAAGTTATTTGCAGCTCATCGGCACCCCAGCAATTAAATTGCAGGGGTTCCGTTGTCTGCAATGGCCTAAAAGGCTTCCGTAGCCGACGGCGCCGGATCAGGAGCTGAGCCGGCGTCATCAGCGGTGGATGTCAGCTGTATGTTACAACTGACAACCACCTGTAATGGCAGGAACCGGAGCTAGCTCCGATTCCTGCCGTTAACCCCTTAGATGCAGCGATCACTGCATCTTAGAGGTTGCTAGCAGATCGGCAGGCGTGCCATGCAATCAAGGCTGCCGATCTGCTGCTATGGCAACAGGAGGCCTAAGAACGGCCTCCGGCTCTGCCATTACGGAAGCCTATTAGGCCCCGCCGGCAGGCGAAGCCTAATCGGCTTGCTGTCAGTAAATGACTGACAGATATAATACATTGCACTACATAGGTAGTGCAATGTATTAGAAAAAAAATCAGACAGTTAGACCTTCAAGTCCCCTAGTGGTACTTGAAAAAAAGTGTAAAAAAACGTATAATAAACGTTTCAAGTAATAAAATCAAACACACATCACCCTTTTTCCCTTATCAAGTCCTTTATTAATGAAAAAAATAAATAAACCATACATATTTGGTATCACCGTGACCGTAATGGCTTCAGCTATAAAAATATTATGTTGTTTATTCCACGCGGTAAACAGCGAAAAAAACTATGCCAGAATTTCTATTATTTAGTCAGTTTTCCCAACAAATATTGGACTAAAAAGTGATCAAAAAGTTGCATGTATCAAAATGGTACCCATATAAACTATAGCTCGTTGACGAAAAAATGAAACCGTTATGGTTCTCACAACTTGGCGACAAAAAAAATACATTCTTTTTACAAAAGTAATTTTATTGTGCAATAGGTTGTAAAACATAAAAAAGTGCTATAAAATCGCAGGAATCGGACTGACCCGCAGAATAAAGTTAACATGGTGTTTATAATGCATGGTGAACGATGTATAAAACTATGCCAGAATTGCTGTTTTTTGGTCACCTTGCCTCCCAAAAAATAGGATAATAAGTCGCATGTACCCCAAAATGGTAACAAAAAAACCATAGCTCTTCCGGCAAAAAAAAAAAACAGCCCTCATACCACTGTGAAAAAAAAAAATTAGTTAAAGGGGTTTTCCACCGTTTCACAACTGATGACCTATCCATCGGATAGGTCATCAGTACATGATCTGTGGTGGTCTGACACAGGGACCCGCACAGATCAGCTGGTCCGGTGCCTCCGTACCGAACGTACATGCCAGAAGCAGTTGGCTCCGGCCACGGAATAGCGGCCGAGATGCACTACTGCAGCTCTGCTCCTATTCAAGTACGAAGCCAACTGCTTCCGGGCTCCGTACATAGCATTATGTGCCATAAGATCCGGTGCCCACAGGCCACTGGAACGGCTTAACTGTGCAGGGTCTGGGTGTCGGACCCGCACTGATGATATACTGATGACCTATCCGGTGGATAGGTTATCAGTTGTCAGAAGGTGGAAAACCGCTACATCTATGAAAAAATTAAATTAGTTAAGGCTTCCATGTGTCAGGAAATAAAAAATATGCAGTTGTGCCGGCCCGAGGGGAACATTTCTTCTATTTCAAGAGGCGATTTATGAAGGCCTTAAAGAGGCTCTGTCACCAGATTTTGCAACCCCTATCTGCTATTGCAGCAGATAGGCGCTGCAATGTAGATTACAGTAACGTTTTTATTTTTAAAAAACGAGCATTTTTGGCCAAGTTATGACCATTTTTGTAGTTATGCAAATGAGGCTTGCAAAAGTCCAAGTGGGTGTGTTTAAAAGTAAAAGTCCAAGTGGGCGTGTATTATGTGCGTACATCGGGGCGTTTTTAATACTTTTACTAGCTGGGCGTTCTGATGAGAAGTATCATCCACTTCTCTTTAGAACGCCCAGCTTCTGCCAGATCACGTTGTGACGTCACTTACAGGTCCTGCATCGTGTCAGACGAGCGAGGACACATCGGCACCAGAGGCTACAGTTGATTCTGCAGCAGCATCAGCGTTTGCAGGTAAGTAGCTACATCGACTTACCTGCTAACGCCGATGCTGCTGCAGAATCAACTGAAGCCTCTGGTGCCGATGTGTCCTCGCTCGTCTGACACGATGCAGGACCTGTGAGTGACGTCACAGCGTGATCTGGCAGAAGCTGGGCGTTCTGAAGAGAAGTGGATGATACTTCTCATCAGAACGCCCAGCTAGTAAAAGTATTAAAAACGCCCCGATGTACGCACATAATACACGCCCACTTGGACTTTTACTTTTAAACACACCCACTTGGACTTTTGCAAGCCTCATTTGCATAACTACAAAAATGGTCATAACTTGGCCAAAAATGCTCGTTTTTTAAAAATAAAAACGTTACTGTAATCTACATTGCAGCGCCGATCTGCTGCAATAGCAGATAGGGGTTGCAAAATCTGGTGACAGAGCCTCTTTAAATGAGGGAACCAGGAGGGGGAGGGCCCAAACATATCTTCTAGGAAGGACATTTATCAGTACGACACTGGCCTGTGCAGAAAGGTTTGTGTCACAGCGTAACACACATCTATGGATTATTTTACTGTTTTTTAATAACCCAATTATTATACCACCTGACTATGCCCCTGATGTACACTGCCCAGCTTACATATGCCCCCACATTATAAACGGAAGCACCAGCAATACTCAAACAAAACTACTACCAAGCAAAATCCACGCTCCAAAAGCCAAATGGTGCTCCCTCCCCTCTTAACCCTACAGCGTGCCCAAACAGCAGTTTACTTCCACATATATGGAATCGCCATAACTGGGAGAACCCTTTCAACAATTTTTGGGATGTGTTGCACAAGCTAGGTACGACATATTAGCCACTGAAATGGCATATCTAGGGAAAAAGTTTCATTTTTACATGCACCATCCGCAGTGCAATCATTTATGGAAAAGTCATGTAGGGTTAAAATGCTCACTACACCCCTTAATAAATGCCTTGAGGGGTGTAGTTTCCAAAATGGGGTCACTTCAAAGGGGTTTATTTTATTTACATCAGAGCCTCTGCAATTGTGAACCAATACTTTCAATTTACATGGTACTCTTTCACTCCTGAGCACTGTCAAATGTCCAGGCAAAAGATTAGGGCCGCATGTAGGGTGCTTCTAAAACCGGGAAACAGAGCATAATAATTAGAGAGCTGTCTTGTTATGGTGGCACAAGCTGGCACCACTTTTTGGCATATCTATGGAAAAAAAATCCCAAAATCGAGTGCACACTAATTTCTGCAAAACACCTGCGGGGTTAACCTGCTCACTACACCCCTAGGTGAATACCTTGAAAGGTGTAGTTTCCAAAGTGTGGTCACTTCTGGGAGGTTTCCACTGTTTTGGTCCCACTGGGGCTTTGCAAATGCAACATAGCGAACAGAAACCAATCCAGCAAAATCTTCACTCCAAAAGCCAAATGGCACTCCTTCCTTCTGAGTTTATGACCACATAAGGGGTATTGCAGTACTCTGGAGAAATTGGTTTACAAATGTTGGTGTTCTTTTTTTCCTTTATTTGTAGAGAAAATGAAAATTTTGCGCTAAAGCTATGTCTTATTGAGGAAAATGGATTGTTTTTATTTTCACTGCCCAATTCTCCTCCCTCTCACGGTGCACCTCCCACTTCCCCCCTCTCGCGCCCCCCCCCCTCCCCCTCTCGTGCCCCCCTCGCTGGACTGCTGTAACTTCTCCCTCTCCTAGCAGGAGAGGGAGAATAGTAATAATAATGGTAATAAAAAAACAACACATTTCTCCATTAAACATCTATCTATCTATCTAATTATCTATCTATCTCATATCTATCTATCTAATGTCTGTCTGTCTATCTATCTCCTATCTATTCCATATCTATCTATCTCATATCTATCTATCACATCTATTTATCTATCTAATATCTATCTATCTGTCTATTTATTTATCTATCTATCTACCTATCTATCACATATCATTAAAAACACAAAAAATGGCCATACTCACAAATTGGGCAAGTATAATCCCAACAGGACGCAGCCAGGTCAAAAATGCTGATGAAGGAAAGTGCACAGGTGCGTTTAAATAATAATAGCCACTCCCACTAGCCTTGAGGGGAGTGGCGTGTGGTGCATGGGATATGTATCACATATCATACTCAATAGATGCAAACAAAGCAAAAACAAATGTTATACCCAAGTTACAAAAACTAAAACAAAGAAAAGAAGATGTAACCGGATCCATAATATTTATAATATCCATATCGTTTTTAAGTCTAGAGATCCGTAGTGAGAATATGCTCTTGTTATTTGAAGGAGGAGCTGGGTGCGATTTGATGTGCTTATGCAAGATATCTGGTGTCGTTAGGGGGCATGGCTTAACAATGTCCCTCTTTTCAAGATTCAAAAGTTGGGAGGTATGCATTAGCAAGTGACTTCTTTTTACATAAAAACATGAATTCAAAGCAATTTTTCTAAATGTTTGGTCACCAGATAACCCCTTTAATTTTTGACTGACCCATTCAGTGTATCTCTCTGGTAATGAGCCCTGAACCCTGAATGTATATAATGGATATTTCACTTTACTGATTGCAATTAGAGGAATGAAAATGGTGAGGATTTGAAACACAAAACATGTGACTGGAAAACTCATTTCATATGGGGTTTTCTCATAAAGACAATACATTTCCATACATCCTATTAAGGTATGTGCACACACACTAATTACGTCCGTAATTGACGGACGTATTTTGGCCGCAAGTCCCGGACCGAACACAGTGCAGGGAGCCGGGCTCCTAGCATCATACTTATGTACGATGCTAGGAGTCCCTGCCTCGCTGGAGGACAACTGTCCCGTACTGAAAACATGATTACAGTACGGGACAGTTGTCCTGCAGAGAGGCAGGGACTCCTAGCATCGTATAGAGCCCGGCTCCCTGCACTGTGTTCGGTCCGGGACTTGCGGCCGAAATACGTCCGTCAAGTACGGACGTAATTAGTGTGTGTGCGCATACCCTTAGGGTATATGTAAGTCATAGAGTATGATTTCCGCTCAGGACCCCCTCTGTTAGCCAGAGCTGAGCGCTCTTGTGGACCTGGACCGTATATTACATGGCCGTCCATTAACTTAAAAGGCTTGTCTGATCACCAGGGTTTTTTGAAGCCAGACCAACACTGACATTAATTTAACCCCTTGGCGACATGTCACATACTATTACGTCGCACCATCACCAGCAGGTGTTGGCTGTATATTGCAGCTGACACCCTGCTGCATGGCCAGGACCAGAGCTAGTCTCCGATCCGGCCGATTAACCCCTAAAATGCAGCGCTCAAAAGTGAGCGCTGCATCTATGGGGTTTTATCAGCAAATCGGAACTCAGCCATGTAATCGCGAGATTCCGATGACTGCTCCGGCAGCCCGGAGGCCTAACAAACTTCTGTCTGCCAAGTACGGAAGCCTGCAAGGTCCCGCCCTAAAATGCTTTCGACCCCAGAAACAAGATGGTGCAGGCTCAGAAGCGACATCAGCTGACACTGTGCTGTAATGGCAGGGAACAGAGCTAGCTCCGATCCTTGCCATTAACCCCTTAGATGCCGCGATCATCTTAGTGGTTTTTAGCTGATTGGCATCGTTGCGATGCGCAGTGTTACCGATCGTTGCTATGACACCCGGAGGCCTAACAATGGAGGGGCCTAGTAGGCATGCTGTCAGTGAATAACTGACAGCTCTAATTCATTGCACTATATGGGTAGTGCAATGTGTTAGAGTAAAGATCAGAAGTGCAGGCCTTCAAGCCCCCTAATGGGACAAAAAAAAGTTAATAAAAATGTTGAATAAAAGGGTCAAAATAAAAGTTTCAAGTTAAAAAAAAAACAACAAACAGCCTGTTTTCCTATAATAAGTCTTTTATTATAGGAAAACAATGAGAACGTTAAAAAAAAAAGTACACATATTTGGTATCACAACGTCCGTAACGACCCAAACTGTAAAACTATAATGATATTTTTCCCACACGGTGAACACCGCAAAAAAAATGAATAAAAACAATGCCAGAATCACTATTTTTTGGTCACCATCCCTCACAAAACATAAAATATAAAGTGATCAAAAAGTCGCATTTACCCAAAAGCAGTACCAATAAAAACTACAACCCGTCCCGCAAAAAATATGCCCTTACAAAGCTTATTTGATAAAAAAAATTAAAAAGTTATTGCTCTCAGAATATGGTGACACAAAAAATTAATTATTTAAAAAAAAGTGATTTTATTGTGCAAATGCTGTAAATGTATGGCATTGCAGTAATCGTATCAACCCGCAGAATAAAGTAAAATGTAATTTATAGCCCACAATGAACACTGTAAAAAAAAAAGAATAAAAAATGTCAGAATTGCTGGTTCTTGGTCACCTTGCTTGCCAAAAGATGGAAGAAAAAGTGAAAAAAAAAAAATGTACCCCAACATGGTACCAATGAAAACTTCAGATTGTCCAGCAACAAATAAGCCCTCGCACAGCTCCGGTGGAGAAAAAATAAAAAAGTTCTGGCTCTCAGAATATGGCGATGCAAAATGTGCAGAGTGTTCCAAAAGCAGATGAGATTGGACACCATTTATCACTGCGACACTGGCCACATATCTATGTATTAATATTTATTTACCCCACTATTATACTCTCTTATTATACCCTGATGTACTCTGCCCAGCTTACATATGCCCCCACATTCTAAACTGAAATACCAGCAATACCCCAAACAGAACAACTACCAAGCAAAATCTGCGCTCCAAAAGCCAAATGGCTCTCCCTCCATTCTGAGCCCTACAGCGTGCCTAAACAGCAGTTTACCTCCACATATATGGAATCGCCATACTCTGGAGAACCCACTTACCATTTTATGAGGTATTTGTCTGCAGTGGCACAAACTGGGCACAACATATTGTGCACTAAAATGCCATATCAGCGGAAAATTTTAATTTTTACTTTGACCATCCGCTATGCATTAATTTCTAATGAAAAAAGATAGGGGTCACTACTTGGAAATTTGTTTTACTATTTGACCTCGGAGCCCTGCAATTGTGGGCCAATGCTGTGAAAATCATCAAAATCGGCCTCAAATGCGTATGGTGCTCTTCACATCTGAGCCCTGTCATTTGTCCAGGCAAATGATAAATGCCTTGAGGGGTGTAGTTTTGACAATGGGGTCACTTCTTGGGGGCTTCCACTGTACTCTGGTACCTCAGGGTTTTGCAAATGCGATATGGTGCCCAAAAATCAAATCAGCAAAATCTGCATGCCAAATGGTGCTCCTGCCTTTCTGAGCCCTGCATTGTGTCCAAACAGCAGTTTATGACCACATGTGGGGTATTACCGTATCCAGAGAAATTGCTTTACATGTGTTGGGGTGCTTTTTCTCCCTTATCCCTTGTGGAAATTAAAAATGTAAACATTTTAGTGTAAAAAATGTTGATATTCATTTTTACGGTCTAATTCCACTAAGTTCAGCAAGAAACCTGTGGGGTCTAAATGTTCACTATACCCCTCGATAAAATCCTTGAGTGCTTTAGTTTCCAAAATGGGGTCACTTTTGGGGGGTTTCCACTGTTTTGGTCCCTCAGGGGCTTTGCAAATGCAACAGGACACCCAAAAACGATTCCAGCAAAACTTGAGGTTCAAAAGGCAAATTTCGCTCCTGAGCCTTGCTGTGGGTCCAAAAAGCAGTTTATTACCACATATGGGATATTGCCGTAATCTGGAAAAATAGCTTTTCAAATGTTGGGGTGCATTTTCTCCTTTATGCCTTGTAATAATTGAAAGTTTCCACATTCTATCCAAAAAAATAACATTTTTAATTTCACAGTATAATTACACTAAATTCTGCTTAAAAACAGTCGGGTAAAAATGCTCACTATACCTCTCAAGAAATTCCTTCAGGGGTGTAGTTTCCCAAATGGGGTCACTTTGGTCCTGCAGGGGCTTTGCAAATGTGACATGGCGCCGCAAACCATTTCAGCAAAATTTGAGCTCCAAAAGCCAAATAACGCTCCTTCCCTTCTAAGCCATGCCGTGGGTACGAACAGCAATTTATGTCCACATTTGGCATATTGCTGTGCTCAGGAGAAATTGCTTTACAAATATTGGGGTGCTTTTTCTCCTTTAGCCCGTGTGAAAATTAAACAATATCTAAGCTAAAACTAAATTTTATTGGGCAACATTTAGATTTAAATTTTCACAGACTATTTCCAATTAATTCTGCAAAAAAATCTGTGAGTGTCAAAATGCTCACTATACCCCTAGATAAATTCCATAAGTGTAGTTAAATCTGGGCTTTGACAGTTAACCGCCGTGTGGCACTACACCGCAGCAGCGGTTAACTGTGCAGGGTGTCTGCCCTGCATTCCCTGTTGGCGATGAGCAGGGGCGATCTCCGCTGATTTTGGCAATTAACCCCTTACATGCGGCGGTTGAAAGTGATCACAGCATTTAAGAAGTTTCGAGCAGATCAGCAGCCCTGACATCAAATTGCGGGGGCTGCCGATGGATGCCATGGCAACCAGAGGCAATGGCCTTCGGGCTGCCATGTACGGAAACCTATGAGGACCAGCCGGAAGCTGGTCCTCATAGGCTTACTGTCAGAGTGACTTTTACATCACAATGACAGTAAGGGTATGTTCACACGGCAGCGTCCATTACGGCTGAAATCACGGAGCTGTTTTCAGGAGAAAACAGCTCCTGAATTTCAGACGTAATGGCATGTTGCAGGCGTTTTTCACTGCGTCCATTACGGACGTAATTGGAGCTGTTTTTCTATGGAATCAATGGAAAACGGCTCCAATTACGTCCCAAGAAGTGACAGGCACTTCTTTGACGCGGCCGTCTTTTTTACGCGCCGTCTTTTGACAGCGGCGCGTAAAAAAAATGACCGTCGGCACAGAACATCGTAAAGCCCATTCAAATGAATGGGTACATGTTTGCCGGTGCATTGGAGCCGTATTTTCGGACGTAATTAGAGGTTAAAACGCCCGAATTACGTCCGTAAATAGGGTGTGTGAACTCAGCCTTAGAATACATTACACTACCTAGGTAGTGTAATGTATTGTAGCAACGATCAGAGTTGCAAGTCTTCAAGTCCCCTAGTGGGACAAAAAAGAAAAAGGTAATACATTTTTTTTATAAAAGTGTAAAAATAAAAGTTATAAGTTACAAAAACTCTTTTGTTGTAGGAAAAAAAACGAACACTTTAAAAAAAGTATACATATTTGGTATCACTGCGTTTGCAACGACCCAAACTATAAAACTATATTATTTTTCCCGCACGGTGAACACCGCAAAAAAAAAAGCAAAGAACAATGCCAGAATCACAATTTTTTGGTCACCACCCCTCTCAAAATATAGAATAAAAAGTAATCAAAAAGTCGCATGTACCCCAAAATAGTACCAATAAAAACCTCAACTCGTCCCGCAAAAAATAAATCCTTATACAGCTTTTTGGCTGAAAAATAAAAAAGTTATGGCTCTCAGAATATAGTGACACAAAAAATAAATAATTTTATTATGATTTTATTGTGCAAACGCTGCAAAACATAAAAAAAAAATATATACATATGGTATCGCCATAATAGTACCGACCCGCAGAATAAAGTAAAATTGTCATTTATAGCCCACGGTGAACCACGTAAAAAAAAAAAAGAATAAAGGACATTGTCAGAATTTATGGTTTTTAATCACCTTGCTTGCCAAAAATGGAATAAAAAGTGATCAAAAAACCGCATGTATTCCAAAATGGTACCAATGAACACTACAGATTGTCCCGCAACAAATAAGCCTTCACACAGCTCTGTTGGAGAAAAAATAAAAAAGTTCTAGCTCTCAGAATATGGCAACGCAAAATTCATATCTATGTATTATTATTTATTTACCCCATTATTATACTCTCTTATTATACCCTGATGTACTCTGCCCAGTTTAGGGTGCGATTGCATATGTCAGGGCCTGTTCACATCACCGTTCATTTCCGTTCCGGGGTTCCGTCGGAGGTTTCCGTCGGGTGAACCCAGCAACGGAAAGTGAAAGCACAGCTTCCGTTTCAGTCACCATTGATCTCAATGGTGACGGAAACATCACTAATGCTTTCCGTTCGTCACCATTCCGGCAGGTTTCCGGTTTTCCGACTGAATCAATAGCGGAGTCGACTGCGCTTTCACTTTCCGTTGCGGCTTTCACCCGACATAAACCTCCGACGGAACCCCGGAACGGAAATGAACGGTGATGTGAACAGGCCCTCAGTTGTATCAGCATCAGTTATTTTGTCCCTCAAGTGATTACAACTGATACAAAAACTGATGCAAAAAAAAAATGTATCAGTTGCCAACAGGCTTTTTCATGATTTTTACTACAAAACCATCAGTTGTCGTTAGTTGTCATCAGTTTTTGCCATCCGTTTTTAACATCAGTTTTTACCACAATGGTCCACCAAAAAGGTGGTCTAGGCTCTGAAAATGTGCCAATTTTATAAGAGTGGTGCAGTCTGTGATAGATTGGATACATGATAGATTAGATACTTGTTGTGTACCATGTCAAGGCTCTCCTTCTCTGCTCCGGCCTTGGCGCTACACTGAAGTCTGACACACACATTCTAATGTCACGTGTGTCATATTCAGTGCAGCGCCAAGAGAGAGGCCAGAAAGCAGCTGCTGTCCACTGACCTCAGATCAAATATTCGAAGCAGCCACTGGAGCCTGAAAAGACGCCAAACACTAGCCCTAACTTCAGGGAGTAGATAGTTTTTGGCACCTTTACAGCACACAATAGGGTTCGGGTGTCGGCTGTTAAAAACAGCCATCTAGGTCCGTTTTTGACAGTCGTTTTGCATCCATTCCGTGTTTTCCGTTTTTGACAAATGTTTAAAAACAGATGAATTTCATGTGTAGATAATGAAACAGTGCCCTCTGTAGATAATGCAGCAGTGCCCTCTGTATATAGTGCCGCACAACCCCCTGTATATTGTGCCGCACAATCCCCTGTATATTGTGCTGCACAACCCCCTGTATATAATGCCACACATGCCCCTGGAGATAATGCCGCAGTGCCCCATGTAGATAATGTCACACAGCCCCCCTGTAGATATCGCCACACAGCGCCCCCTGTAGATGGCGCCACACAGCGTCCCCTATCAATGGCGCCACACAGCATGCCCTGTAGATGGCGCCACACAGCGGCCCCTGTAGATGGCGCCACACAGCGCCCCCTGTAGATGGTGCCACACAGCTCCCCCTGTAGATGGTGCCACACAGCTCCCCCTGTAGATGGCGCCACACAGCTCCCCCTGTAGATGGCGCCACACAGCACCCCCTGTAGATGGCGCCACACAGGGCCCCCTGTAGATGGCGCCACACAGCGCCCCCCTGTAGATAGCGCCAGCCCGACTGTATATAGTGCTACCCCCCTTCCCCTGTAGATACCACTGAAGCTATCCCCACTGACGCAAAGGAATCCCCGGCCAGAGCATTGCCGACGCTGTGGCCGGGGATTCCCTGACGGAGGACCCCCTGACTCCACTGTCCATGTATGGACAGTGACGTCAGTGGCTACTCCTTGAGCGGAATCCCCGTTGCCAACGGGGATTTCGCTCAATCAGTAGCTGCAGGTAACGTTTTTGGATCCGGCTCGGCTCCCAGGGAGGTCCAGCGCAGTACGGCGCCACAACGGTTGTCCCCTGTGCCAGAACAGATCCCATAGAACACTATGGGATCCGTTCTAGCATCAGTTTGCCACCGGCTGTTCTTCATTACGCCGGAGGTAAACTGAAGCGGACGCCAAATGGTGCTTCCTCCCTTCTGAGCCCTACAGCGTGCCCAAACAGCCGTTTACGTCCACAGATATGGCCTCGCCATACCTGGGGGAACCCGATTAATATTTTATGAGCTATTTGTCTTCAGTGGCACAAACTGGGCACAACATATTGTGCACTAAAATGGCATATCAGTGGAAATTTTTAATTTTCACTCTGCACAATCTGCTGCGCATTAACCCCTTCGCTTCCCACGACTTAATAGCATGTTGTGTTGCGGGGGGTGATGTATGGAGAGGGCTCACGCACTAAGCCTGTGGCATATGCTGCGGGTGTCAGCTGTGTATTACAGCTGACACCCTGGACTAACGGACAGGAACAGCAATCGCGCTGTTACAGCAGCCTGTAAAAATGACAATATACTGCAATACATTAGTATTTCAGTGTTTTGTACCAGACCCTAGGGGGACTAATAAAACGTGTAAAAAAAAAAGTTAATAAAGTTATTATTAGTGAAAAAAGTTAAATAAATATTTAAAGTCCAAATAAAAAACCCCTTTCCCATTTTTTCTCTGAAGTAATGTAAAAAATACACAAAATTGGTATCCCTGCGTCCGTAAAAGTCTGAACTATTGCAATATACCATTATTTAACTCCCATGGTGAAGGCCTTAAAAAAGAAAGAATTGAAAATGGCCAAATCGCTGTTTTTTGGTCACCTTAGCGCAAATTTTTTTTTTTCGAACAAGTGCTCAAAAAGTTACACTACCGTTCAAAAGTTTAGGGTCACTTAGAAATTTCCTTATTTTTGCAAGAAAAGCACAGTTTTTTTCAATGAAGATAACATTAAATTAATCAGAAATACACTCTATACATTGTTAATGTGCTAAATGACTATTCTAGCTGCAAACGTCTGGTTTTTAAGGCAATATCTACATAGGTGTATAGAGGCCCATTTCCAGCAACCATCACTCCAGTGTTCTAATGGTACATTGTGTTTGCTAACTGTGTTAGAAGGCTAATGGATGATTAGAAAACACTTGAAAACCCTTGTGCAATTATGTTAGCACCGCTGTAAATAGTTTTGCTGTTTAGAGGAGCTATAAAACTGACCTTCCTTTGAGCTAGTTGAGAATCTAGAGCATTACATTTGTGGGTTCGATTAAACTCTCAAAATGGCTAGAAAAAGAGAGCTTTCATGTGAAACTCTACAGTCTATTCTTGTTCTTAGAAATGAAGGCTATTCCATGCGAGAAATTGCCAAGAAACTGAAGATTTCCTACAACAGTGTGTACTACTCCCTTCAGAGGACAGCACAAACAGGCTCTAACGAGAGTAGAAAGAGAAGTGGGAGGCCCCGCTGCACAACTGAGCAACAAGACAAGTACATTAGAGTCTCTAGTTTGAGAAATAGACGCCGCACAGGTCCTCAACTGGCAGCTTCATTAAATAGTACCCGCAAAACGCCAGTGTCAACGTCTACAGTGAAGAGGCGATTCCGGGATGCTGGCCTTCAGGGCAGAGTGGCAAAAAAAAAGCCATATCTGAGACTGGCTAATAAAAGGAAAAGATTAATATGGGCAAAAGCACACAGACATTGGACAGAGGAAGATTGGAAAAAAGTGTTATGGACAGACGAATCGAAGTTTGAGGTGTTTGGATCACACAGAAGAACATTTGTGAGACGCAGAACAACTGAAAAGATGCTGGAAGAGTGCCTGACGCCATCTGTCAAGCATGGTGGAGGTAATGTGATGGTCTGGGGTTGGTTTGGTGCTGGTAAAGTGGGAGATTTGTACAAGGTAAAAGGGATTTTGAATAAGGAAGGCTATCACTTAATTTTGCAATGCCATGCCATACCCTGTGGACAGCGCTTGATTGGAGCCAATTTCATCCTACAACAGGACAATGACCCAAAGCACACCTCTAAATTATGCAAGAACTATTTAGGGAAGAAGCAGGCAGCTGGTATTCTATCTGTAATGGAGTGGCCAGCGCAGTCACCAGATCTCAACCCCATAGAGCTGTTGTGGGAGCAGCTTGACCGTATGGTACGCAAGAAGTGCCCATCTAGCCAATCCAACTTGTGGGAGAGCCTTCTGGAAGCATGGGGTGAAATTTCTCCCGATTACCTCAGCAAATTAACAGCCTGAATGCCAAAGGTCTGCAATGCTGTAATTGCTGCAAATGGAGCATTCTTTGACGAAAGCAAAGTTTGAAGGAGAAAATTATTATTTGAAATAAAAATCATTATTTCTAACCTTGTCAATGTCTTGACTATATTTTCTAGTCATTTTTCAACTCATTTGATAAATATAAGTGTGAGTTTTCATGGAAAACACAAAATTGTCTGGGTGACCCCAAACTTTTGAATGGTAGTGTATGTGTAGTTTTTTAGTTTTCATGAAAATGATGGGCAATAAAATATATTTTATGCTAAATAATTGACTTTTTGTTGGGACATATCTTTATTATTTTATTGTTAAAGTCTTATTTTTTTTTAGCATGAAGGAATTACTTTTTAACAACTTCCTTTTTTACTTATAATGTATTAGTATACTTTTGTGATCATGGACCGTACAGACTATGTGAGTATGGTCTAGAGGTTACTGGGTAAAACCACCACTTATACTATCCTGGATGGCAATCCCACTGAGAAATTTCTATCTCAATTACGGAATATACTTTCTGAAGCCAAAATTAAAGATCTTATCACACAAGATGAATTTAAACAAATGTATAATCCTGTACCCACATTGGCCACCTTATATGCACTGCTGAAGGTTTGCAGATGGCACCAAGCTATGTTGTATTGTTCAGTCTATGGAAAATGTTCGTGAATTGCAAGCGGATTTAAACAAACTAAGTGTTTGGTTGTCCACTTGGCAAATGAAGTTTAATGTAGATAAATGTAAAGTTATGCATCTGGGTATCAACAACCTGCATGCATCATATGTCCTAGGGGGAGCTACACTGGAGGAGTCACTTATTAAGAAGGATTTGGGTGTCAATCAGCTGCTTCAAAGGCCAGCAAGATATATTGTCGTGTATTAAAAGAGGCATGTACTCGCGGGACAGGGATTTAATATTACCAGTTTACAAAGCATTAGTGAGGCCTCATCTAGAATATGCCGTTCAGTTCTGGGCTCCAGTTCATAGAAAGGATGCCCTGGAGTTGGAAAAAATACAAAGAAGAGCAACGAAGCTAATAAGGGGCATGGAGAATCTAAGTTATGAGAAAAGATTAAAAGAACCAAACTTATTTAGCCTTGAAAAAAGACGACTAAGGGGGACATGATTAACATATATAAACATATTAACCCCTTCCCTCTTTAGCCACTTTTGACCTTCCTGACAGAGCCTCATTTTTCAAATCTGACATGTTTCACTTTATGTGGTAATAACTCCGGAATGCTTTCACCTATCCAAGCGATTCTGAGATTGTTTTCTCGTGACACATTGCACTTTAAGTTACTGGCAAAATTTGCTCAATATCTTCAGTATTTAATTGTGAAAAACACCAAAATTTAGCGAAAAATTGCAAAAATTAGCATTTTTCTCAATTTAAATGTATCTGCTTGTAAGACAGGCAGTTATAATACACAAAATTCTTGCTAATTAACATCCCCCATGTGTCTACTTTAGATTGGCATCATTTTTTTTGAACATCCTTTTATTTTTCTATGACATCACAAGGCTTAGAACTTTAGCAACAATTTCTCACATTTTCAAGAAAATGTCAAAAGGCTATTTTTACAGGGGCCAGTTCAGTTATGAAGTGGCTTTGAGGGCCTTATATATTAGAAACCGCCAAAAAGTCACCCCATTTTAAAACTTCACCCCTCAAAGTATTCAAAACAGCATTTAGAAAATGTCTTAACCCTTTACACATTTCACAGGAATTAAAGCAAAGTAGAGGTGAAATTTACAAATTTCATATTTTTTGGCGGAAATAAATTTTTAATACAATTTGTTTTATAACACAGAAGGCTTTACCAGAGAAATGCAACTCAATATTTGTTGCCCAGTTTCTGCAGTTTTAGGAAATATCCCACATGTGGCCGTAGCGTGCTACTGGACTGACGCACCGGTTTCAGAAGCAAAGGAGCACCTACTGGATTTTGGGGCCTTATTATTGTTAGAATATATTTTAGGCACCATGTCAGGTTTGAAGGGCTCTTGCGGTGCCAAAACAGTGAAAAAGTGACCCCATCTGGGAAACTACACACCTCAAGGAAATTAACTAGGGGTATAGTGAGCATTTTGACCGCACAGGTTTTTTACAGAAATTATTGGAAGTAGGCCGTGAAAATTAAAATCTACATTTTTTCAAAGAAAATGTAGGCTTAGCGATTTTTTTTCTCATTTCCACAAGGACTAAAGGAGAAAAAGCACTGCAAAATTTGTAAAGCAATTTCTTCCGAGTAAAACAATAGCCCACATGTGGTAATAAACCGCTGTTTGGAGACACGGCGTGGCTGAGAACGGAAAGAGCGCTATTTGGCTTTTGGGGCTCAAATTTAGCAGGAATGGTTTGCGGAGGCCATGTCACATTTGCAAAGCCCCTGAGGGGACAAAACAGTGGAAACCCCCCCCCCCCACAAGTGACCCCATTTTGGAAACTACACCCATTGAGGAAATTATCTAGGGGTATAGTAAGTGTTTTGACCCCACAGGTTTTTTGCATAAATTATTTGGAAGTAGGCCCTGAAAATGACAATGTAAATTTTTTCAAAGAACATGTAGGTTTAGCTAATTTTTTCTCATTTCCACAAGGACTGAAGGAGAAAAAGCACCGTAAAATTTGTAAAGCAATTTCTGCCGAGTAAAGCAATACCCCACATGTGGTAATAACCGGCTGTTTGAACACACGGCGGGGCTTAGAAGGGAAAGAGCACTATTTGGCTTTTGGAGATCACATTTAGCAGGAATGGTTTGCGGAGGTCATGTCACATTTGCAAAGCCCCTGAGGGGCCAAAACAATGAAAACGCCCAAAAAGTGACTCCATTTAGGAAACTACACCTCTTGAGGAATTCATCTAGGGGTGTAGTGAGTGTTTTGATCCCACAGATGTTTCATAGAACTTATTAGAATTGGGCAGTGAAAATAAAAACAATCCTTTTTCTTCAATAAGACGTAGCATTAGCGCAAATTTTTTCATTTTCTCAACAAATAAAGGAAAAAAAGAAACCAACATTTGTAAAGCAATTTCTCCTGAGTACAGCAATACCCCATATGTGGTCATAAACTGCTGTTTGGGCAAACGGCAGGGCTCAGAAGGGAAGGACCACCATTTGGAGTGCAGATGTTGCTGGATTGGTTTCTGGGCGCCTGTGGGCCCAAAACAGTGGAAACCCCCCAGAAGTGACCCTATTTTGGAAACGACACCCCTCAATGTATTTAACAAGGGGTGTAGTAAGCATTTTAACCCTGCAGGTGTTTTGTAGAAATTAGTGTGCACTCGATGTTGCAGAGTGAAAATGGGAATTTTTTCCATAGATATGCCAATATGTGGTGCCCGGCTTGTGCCACCATAATAAGACAGCCCTCTAATTATTATGCGGTGTTTCCCGGTTTTAGAAACACCCTACATGTGACCCTAATCTTTTGCCTGGACATATGACAGGGCTCAGGAGTGAAGAGTACCATGCGGAGTGGAGGCCTAATTTGGCGATTTACAAAGTATTGGTTCACAACTGCAGAGGCTCAGATGTGAAATAATAAAAAGAAATCCTTGAGAAGTGACCCCATTATGGAAACTGCACCCCTCAAGGCATTTATTAAGGGGTGTAGTGAGCATTTTCACCCCACAGGTCTTTTCCATAAATGATTGCACTGTGGATGGTGCAAATTAAAAATGTATATTTTTCCCTAGATATACCATTCAGTGGCAAATATGTCATGCCCAGCTTATGACACTGGAGACACACACCTCAAAAATTGTTAAAAGGGTTCTCCCGGGTATGACGATGCCATATATGTTGAAGGAAACTGCTGTTTGGGCACGCTGTAGGGTTCAGAGCGGAGGGAGCACCATTTGGCTTTTGGAGAGCGGATTTTGCTTGGTACTAGATTTGTTTGATTATTGCTGGTGTTTCCATTTATAATGTGGGGGTACATGTAAGCGGGGCGGAGTATATAAGGGGCATAGTCAGGTGGTATAATAATAGGGTAAAAAAAATAATAAAATAATCCATAGATGTGTGTTACGCTGTGAAGCAATCCTTTCTGCACAGGCCGGTGTCGCACTGATAAATGGTGTCATTTCTTATCCCCCTTTTGGTCCGCACTCCGCACCTTTGTAGTTTGGGGAATTTTGCTTGGAAAGTGTTGTCCTGGTATAATACGGGCACCCTCGCTTCCAGCAGATATGTTTGGGCCCTCCCCTTCCTGGTTCCCTAATTTTAGGTCCTTGATAAATCGCCTCTTGAAACAGAAGAAATGTTCCCCTCGGGCACAACTGCATATTTTTTTATTTCCTGACTTATTGGAGCCATAACTAATTTTATTTTTTCATAGACATAGTGGTATGAGGGCTGGTTGTTGTGGGACGAGCTGTAGTTATTATTGGTACCGTTTTGGGGTACATGCAACTTTTTGATCACCTTTTATCCTATTTTTTGGGATGCCAGGTAAACAAAAAGCCAGCAATTCTGGCACAGCTTTTTTCGGTTTTTTTATACAGCGTTCACCATGCGTTATAAATTACATGTTAACTTTATTCTGCGGGTCCGTACGATTCCGGCGATACCTAATTGATAGCACTTTTTTATGTTTTACAACTTTTTGCACAATAAAATTACTTTTGTAAAAAGAATGTATTTTTTCTGTCGCCAAGTTGTGAGAACCATAACTTTTTTTTTTTTTTTTCGACGGAGCTGTTTGAGGGCTTGTTTTTTGCGGGACAAGCTATAGTTTTTATAGGTACCATTTTTGGATACGTGCGACTTTTTGATCACTTTTTATTCCAATATTTGTAGGGCAAAGTGACCAAAAAACAGAAACTCTGGTAACGTTTTTTATGGGTTTTTTTTTACGCTATTCACCGCATGCAATAGATAATATAATATTTTGATACCTCAGGTCGTTACGGTCGTGGCGATACCAAATACGTATGATTTATTATTATTTTTCAATAATAAAGGACTTGATAAGAGTAAAAGGGAGATTGTGTTTTATTTGATTACTTGAAACTTTTATTGTTTTCAAACTTTTATTTTTTGCACTTTGTTTTACACTTTTTTATACTTTTTTTACACTTTTTCTCAAGTCCCACTAGGAGACTTGAATGTCCAACGGTCAGATTTTTTTTTTTCTAATACATTGCACTACCTATGTAGTGCAATGTATTAGATCTGTCAGTCATTCACTGACAGCAAGCCGATTAGGCTTCGCCTCCCGGCGGGGCCTAAATCGGCTTCCGTAATGGCAGAGCAGGATACCATTGTGTCTCCTGTTGCCATAACAGCAGTCGCCAGTCCTGATTGCCTGTCAGGGCTGGCGATCTGCTAGTAACCGCTACGATGCAGCAATCGCTTTCGATTGCTGCATCGAAGGGGTTAATGGCAGGGATCGGAGCTAGCTCCGGTTCCCGCCATTACAGGTGGATGTCAGCTGTAACATACAGCTGACTTCCACCGCTGATGATGCCGGATCAGCTCCTGACCCGGCGCCATCTTGCCAGCAGCTACGGAAGCCGATCAGGCTCCGCCGCCGGGCGGATCTTGACCGGCTTCGGTGCTAGGCAGACCGGGAGGCCAGTATTAGGCCTCCAGTTGCCATTGCAACCACCGGAACCCCGGCAATTTCATTGCTGGGGTTCCGATGAGCTGCAAACACCTTAAGTGCAGCACTCGCATTTGAGCGCTGCACTTAAGGGGTTAACAACGTGGATCGAAGCTAATTTCAGTCCCCGCCGTTACAGTCGGATGTCAGCTGTAAGATACAGCTGAGATCCGACGATGATGGCACCGACTCAGCTTCTGAGCCGGTGCCAAACATTTGTCGTAAGTATACGACATTTTGCGGGAAGCACTGGCTTTCCATGACGTATATTTACGACAAATGTCGGGAAGGGGTTAATGGCACATACAAAAAATATGGTGAAATCCTGTTCCATGTAAAACCCCCTCAAAAAATAAGGGGGCACTCTCTCCGTCTGGAGAAAAAAAGGTTCAATCTGCAGAGGCGATAAACCTTTTTTACTGTGAGAAATGTGAATCTATGGAATAGTCTACCGCCGGAACTGGTCACAGAAAGGACAGTAGATGGCTTTAAAAAAGGCTTAGATCATTTCCTACAACAAAAAAATATTAGCTCCTATGTGTAGAAATTTTTACCTTCCTTTTTCCCATCCCTTGGTTGAACATGATGGACATGTGTCTTTTTTCAACCGTACTAACTATGTACAGTGAAGGAAATAAGTATTTGATCCCTTGCTGATTTTGTAAGTTTGCCCACTGTCAAAGACATGAACAGTCTAGAATTTTTAGGCTAGGTTAATTTTACCAGTGAGAGATAGATTATATAAAAAAAAAAACTGAAAATCACATAGTCAAAATTATATATATTTATTTGCATTGTGCACAGAGAAATAAGTATTTGATCCCTTTGGCAAACAAGACTTAATACTTGGTGGCAAAACTCTTGTTGGCAAGCACAGCAGTCAGACGTTTTTTGTAGTTGATGATGAGGTTTGCACACGTTAGATGGAATTTTGGCCCACTCCTCTTTGCAGATCATCTGTAAATCATTAAGATTTCGAGGCTGTCGCTTGGCAACTCGGATCTTCAGCTCTCTCCATAAGTTTTCAATGGGATTAAGGTCTGGAGACTGGCTAGGCCACTCCATGACCTTAATGTGCTTCTTTTTGAGCCACTCCTTTGTTGCCTTGGCTGTATGTTTCGGGTCATTGTCATGCTGGAAGACCCAGTCACGAGCCATTTTTAATGTCCTGGTGGAGGGAAGGAGGTTGTCACTCAGGATTTGACGGTACATGGCTCCATCCATTCTCCCATTGATGCGGTGAAGTAGTCCTGTGCCCTGACAGAGAAACACCCCCAAAACTTAATGTTTCCACCTCCATGCTTGACAGTGGGGACGGTGTTCTTTGGGTCATAGGCAGCATTTCTCTTCCTCCAAACACGGCGAGTTGAGTTAATGCCAAAGAGCTCAATTTTAGTCTCATCTGACCACAGCACCTTCTCCCAATCACTCTCAGAATCATCCAGATGTTCATTTGCAAACTTCAGACGGGCCTGTCCATGTGCCTTCTTGAGCAGGGGGACCTTGCGGGCACTGCAGAATTTTAATCCATTATGGCGTAATGTGTTACCAATGGTTTTCTTGGTGACTGTGGTCCCAGCTGCCTTGAGATCATTAACAAGTTCCCCCCGTGTAGTTTTCGGCTTAGCTCCCACCTTCCTCAGGATAAAGGATACCCCACGAGGTGAGATTTTGCATGGAGCCCCAGATCGATGTAGATTGACAGTCATTTTGTATGTCTTCCATTTTCTTACTATTGCACCAACAGTTGTCTCCTTCTCACCCAGCGTCTTACTTATGGTTTTGTAGCCCATTCCAGCCTTGTGCAGGTCTATGATATTGTCCCTGACATCCTTAGAAAGCTCTTTGGTCTTGCCCATGTTGTAGAGGTTAGAGTCAGACTGATTAATTGAGTCTGTGGACAGGAGTCTTTTATACAGGTGACCATGTAAGACAGCTGTCTTTAATGCAGGCACCAAGTTGATTTGGAGCGTGTAACTGGTCTGGAGGAGGCTGAACTCTTAATGGTTGGTAGGGGATCAAATACTTATTTCTCTGTGCACAATGCAAATAAATATATATAATCTTGATTATGTGATTTCCTGTTTTTTTTAAAAATATAATCTATCTCTCACTGGTAAAATTAACCTAGCCTTAAAATTCTAGACTGTTCATGTCTTTGACAGTGGGCAAACTTACAAAATCAGCAAGGGGTCAAATACTTATTTCCTTCACTGTAACTATACTTCTCTTCCATCTTTTTTGGGTGATACAAATGACACTGTCACCAGGATTCACGAAATTCGTGTTACAGAGACTACTTTAATAGCAAGTATTGATGTAGAATCATTATATACTAACATACAACATGAATTTGGCCTTGCAGCTGTCAAACATTTTCTCACCACCAGGGGGATTCAGTTTCAGTCACATAATAATTTTGTTCTTACACTCCTTGATTTCCTTTTAACACATAATTTTTTCACTTTTGATGGTAACATTTACTATCAATTAAAAGGCACTGCGATGGGCACAGTCTGTATACCCACTTATGCTGATTTATTTTTGGGTTGATGGGAATATTTTCACGTTTTTTCTGAAGACCTTTTGTTTTACACTTCTCACATTTTGTTCTGGGGTCGTTGTATTGACGATATTTTGATTCTTTTGGATGGTGAAAAGACAATATTTTCTGATTTTCTCACAATTCTTAAAAATAATACCATTGGAATGAAGTTCACTTATGAAATTCACGAAACTGAGATTAATTTCCTTGATTTGCGAATTTCTTCATGCACACTGACATCTTTCATAAACCTACTGCCACTAATTGCTTTCTACATTGGAATAGTTATCATCCACCAAGCCTGAAGAAGGCAATCCCTATAGGCCAGTATTTACGAGCCAAAAGAAATTTCTCCAATGACCTTGCTTTTCAAAAGGAATGTGACAACTTATATCGAAAATTGAGAGTACGAGGTTACCCTAAAAAAAAGTTTACATAGGGCCTATGCCAGGTCCAGGAAGACGGACAGAGTTGCCCTTCTTGCCAATCAAACAAAAAATTCGGAAGCAATAAATACTAATATTAGATGCATTGGTACTTTTGATATCTATTCCTAGAGAGTGAAAACCATCTCAGAAAAGCATTACCCATAATCTTGGCCGACCCCGATTTAAACATGCTATTAACCAGCACTCCAAGTTTAACTTACCATAGAAGCAAGAATTTGAAAGAATTTTTGGTTCATAGCCACTACTCAAAACCATCAATACCACGTGATACTTGGCTTCCATCACCTACTTTTGGTTCTTATCCATGTGGACACTGTTCCTTCCGTCCTCTCATGCCAAAAATGAAGAAATGTGTCAATCCCTTAGATGGGAGGTCCTATGAGATTAGACAGTTCATGATTATAGTATATATAGTATATAGTATATATTGCGCAATGCCCATGTCCTAAAGTCTATGTAGACAAAACCATTCATTAATTTAGAAATCGAATTGCCAAACATTTGAGTTCTATTAAATGAAAATAAGATACCCCTTTGTCTAGACACATGAGATGTGTGCATGAGAATGACACTAGATCCATCCAATTTTTGGGAATCACTTTGTTGAAACCTGCTCCCAGAGGAGGTAATTTGGACCATTGGTTGGTGCAGGAGGAAGAACGGAGGATTTATCACCTAAATAGCCTTAGTCCTGGTGGACTCAATGAGGGCTTTGCTTTTGTAGCCTTCTTGTGAATATTTTGTTTATCCTAAATCCTTTATGAACTGTGCAGACAATCTTGTATTTTCTATAAATAATAAATATAAAAAATTTTTTAGTCTTTTTTATAATGTCAATTTTTACTAATGTTGACAAATTTTCTAAATATCTCTTTGTATGGTGCGATCGCATATTGTCTTCATCAATGTTATACCCCTAAATATATATATATATATATATATATATATATATATATATATATACCTCGCTGATGCTCCTATTCCCGGTTGTCTCTCTGATAATTTTTTAGTTTTATACTCATATATTTAAATAAATATTTTGTCCTTGGGAAATCCATCTATATGTCGATATGGTTACTGATATCCAGACTTATCCATATATGTAGTCTACTCTTTTTCTGCCCATCTCTAACAATACGCATATATATATATATATATATATATATATGTATATATATATTTGCATATTGTCCCAATATCTTATATTCCATCAAGTAGTTGGCTACTGACTCAGAGGTACCTAGAGAGCAATAAACTTATTTTGTAGCATTATTGGTTTACTATATATATTCTCTCACACTTTGTGTTATATTTTTGCATCTAAGTCTACTGTTATTATAGTGGCCTTTCTCCTTTTGCATCTGGTAGTCCTGTGGTAATGTTCTATATCACTTACAAACTTGTATGCGCTCCATATGTAAGTTCACTAACATGTGCAGTGACCTGTTGTTTATTTATTTATTTTCTTAAAATCTGGTGGAATTTCTTTCAACTGCGCAGGCGCAAAAACGAGCCCCTCAATGGTTAGGCGGTAGCGCAACTTGTTTGGAGCATTCGCCTGTCAATCAATCTATCCACAGGAGTGAAAGCAAGTCCTTCATTGGTTGGGCATTAGTGCTGTGGGATTGGAGCATTCTCCTGTCTCTCTCCTAATCTAAGGGTTTTTTCTATGAGAGTCATTTTGATTGGTAGCATCAGTGTAACTGATGTCACAAGTGAGGTCAGAAATAGAAGACATTGTTGTGATCGCCGCCATTAGCCCATTTTCCCCTGAGGACGCCACTGCGGTGGTGAAACATGTCGGGGGGGCTTTGCTTGTTTTAAATTCTATGTGTCCTGTTAAACCTAAGTCCTTTGCAAAGCGGACTGCAGCCGCTATTTTAGGTATCTCATACAGGCAGTGTGGCCATTGGAAGTGGTAGTTTGACTCTGCACTCAGATAGCACAGACTACTGAGTAATAACAGCATTGCCATACAGGGACTTTCAGTTCACATTGCGCTTTTAATTTTCACTTGTATGCTTTATAGTCATTGATAAATAAAGTTACACGTGTAATACTATAAGCATTCAATAGGTACCTGGGAAACCAGGGCTAATCTACTTGCCTTTGGCAATATTGATGTGCTTTGTTTGTAATATATATTTAGCACACAGACATCACTTTGAATTTTCATTTTCTTTTGTCCGATGCTCTGGCGAGGGGGGGCGTGTGTGGCACTATCTGGAGGGGGCTGTGTGGCGCTATCTACAGGGGCCTGTGTGGCACTATCTGCAGAGGGCAATGTGGCATAATCTACAGAGGGCACTGCAGCATTATCTACAGGGGGGTGTGGCACTATCTACAGAGGGCACTGTTTCATTACCTATAGCAATATCTACAAGGGGTGTGTGGCACTATCTGCACTGTGGCATTATCTACAAATTAAATTCATCCCTTTTTAAAACAAACAGTGAAAAACAGATGCAAAATTTGTCACAATCGGCCGTCAAAAATGAAAACAGCAAACTCGGCGTGGTTGCCGGGTGGTGTGGGTAGGAGATGAGGGGTAGGATTGGGTAGCTGTAAATGCACCAAAAATTAGAACCTCACTCGGCGTCTTTGCAGCTTCACAAGGGTGCTTCGAAGAGGTGGGTGAACAGCAGCTGCCTTCTGGGCTCTCCGTCTTGGCTTCGGTCTCGGTGCTGCACTGAATATGACACACGTAACATTACAATGTGTGTGGACAAAAAGGAGAACTTGATCCAGCGCTGGATCAAGTTCTTCTTTTTGTCCTGATCCGTGTGCCGCTACGTAGATCCGTGCGCAGTTTGAATCTGGACACAATTACTGGTGAGCTGGAGGATTCCTCCATCATTTAATTATTACAATGTGTGTGTCAGATTTCAGTGTAACTGAGGCCGGGGCAGAGTAGGAGAGCCCTGACATGCCTGGATCATGTCAGAAGTTTTGTGAAATGACAAGTACACAACATGTATCTAATCTATCATGTATCCAATCTATTACAAACTATGCACCACTCTGATAAAATTGGCACTTTTACCGTCCCTAGACTACCTTTTTGGTGGACCATTGTGGTAAAAACGAATCTTAAAAACGGATGGTAAAAACTGATGTCAACTTATAGTTTTATAGTAAAAAAAAAACAAAATGAAAAAGCCTGATGGTTACTGATACATTTTTGCATCAGTTTTTGCTTCAGTTGTAATCACTTGAGAGACAAAAAAGCTTATGCAACTGATATATGTGAACGCACGCCCTAACGCTACACACACACGACAGTGAAAAACGCCTGTGTGATGGATGTTTTTTTAACGGCCATCACACGGCCGTTTTCAGACCAGTTCTAAGGTCTGAGGTTTTCAGACCAAGTTCTATGGGTGTATTCACATGGCCGTTTTTTTTAATGGCCTGTGAATACTGGCCGTCAAAAAATAGGGCATGTCTTATTTTTGGGCGTTTTCATGGCCTGACGGCTCCCATAGAACTCAATGGATCAGTTTTTAACGTCCATTTTTCAGGGGTCAATCCTTTTGATGGCCAGTAAAGACTGAACGTTGCCAAGGACTCCCTGGACACAGCGCTACGTTGAGCGCAGAGCCCGGGAAAGCCCTTGACGTCACAGTCCATATATGCAAAACATAAGAAACATATAAGGACAGTGACTTCAGGGGCTACTCCTGGAGCGGAGTCCCGAGCCAGTGCATTGACGATGCTCTGGCAGGGGATTCCGCTCTTAGCACCGACACACCCCTGTAGAGAGCACCACCACCCCAATATAGATAGCACCAGCACCCCCCTGTTAATAGCAAATCCACCACCCTCTGTAGATCGCATTACACCCCTGTAGATAGCGCCACTGTAGCTCCCTCTAGGAGCGGAATCATTGGCCAGAGCGTTCCTGACTCTCTGGCAGGGGATTTCGCTCTTAGAGGGTTCCCCGAATGTCACTGTCCATATTTGGACAGTGACGTCAGGGGCTCTTCCAGGAGCAGAATCCATGGCCAATGCTCTGGCAGGGGATTCTGCTCCCAGGGGAACCCCTGATGTCACTGTCCATATATGGACAGTGACATCAGGAGCGGAATCCGCGGCCAATGCTCCGACCGGGGATTCTGCTCCCAGAGGAGCCCCTAACGTCACTGTCCATATATGGACAGCGACGTCAGGGGCTCCCTCTAGGAGCGAAATCCCCAGTCAGAGCGTTGCCGACACTCTGGCCGGTGATTCCGTTCTTAGAGGGAGCCCTTGACGTCACTGTCCATGTATGGACAGTGACGTCAGGGGCTCCTTTGGTAGCGGAATCCCCTTCCAGAGCATTTGGCAATGCTCTGGCTGGGGACTCTGCTCCTAGAGGGAGCTCCTGACTTCCCTGTCCATATATGGACAGTGACTTCAGCGGCTTCTTCAGGAGCGGAATCCCTGGGCCAGAGCGTCGGCAATGCTCTGGCCGGGGATTCCGCACCTAGAAGGAGCTGCAGGGGGGTACTATCTACTAGGGGGTGTGTGGCACTGTCTACAGGGCGGTGAGTGGCACTCTCTACAGGTGGGAGTGTGGCACTATCTATAGGGGGTGTGTGGCACTATCTACAGGGGGGTGTGTGGCCCTATCTACAGGGGGCTGTGTGGCCCTATCTACAGGGGGCTGTGTGGCCCTATCTACAGGGGGCTGTGTGGCACTATCTACAATGGGGTGTGTGCCACTATTTACAGGGCGGAGGGTGGTACGATCTACAGAGGGGGTGTGGTACTAGCTACAGTGGTGTGTGTGGCACTAGCTACAATGGTGTGTGTGGCACTATCTACAGGGCAGTGTGTGCCACTATCTGGGGAGGTGAGGCACTATCTGGGGGGGGGTGGCACTATCTACAGGCATTATCTACATGGGCACTGTGGCACTATCTATGTGGGCACTTTAGCACTTTATATGTGGGCACTTTGGCACTATGTGGGCACTGGCACTATCTATGTGGGCACTATCTACAGGGGCATTGCAGCAATATCTACATGGGCACTGTGGTGTTTTCCGGGGGTTGGGACAAAAAAACTGTGACAAATTAAATCCATCCATTTTTTTTAATGACCAAAAAAAACGGATGGCAAAAGGATGATAAACGGCCATTAAAAACAGACATATGGACTGGAAATGGAGGAAAATTTGGAGACACTAATGCAAAATTGCCATGAAAAACTGACAGTTGATCAGTTTTTAATGGCCATTTTTTTTCACTGTCGTGTGAATGTAGCCTTACGGTCGTGTGCATCCGAACTTAGATGTGATGGATAACTGGTGGATCCTGTCACGCAGGAGCCGCTTTCACTGAACCTGTCAGTCCCACGGACCTGACAGGTACAGGAGTCAGCGAACTATACATCTGCTCTGTATAGAGAATACAGAGCAGCTGTATCTCAAAAAGTAAAAATAATTTTTAATAAAAACTAATTTGAAAGTTGCACAAAACACACTGACCGTTTTATTTAAAATAAATAATAATTCACTTTCAATGGTTTACATAGCCTTTAAACAGTGCAGTGATAAATGATATTTTGGCTGCTCAGAAATAGAAGTGCATTGATCTCAATATGTTAAAACAGAACCAAAGAACAGACAGAGTTGGCTTTTCAACATAGTCAATTATTTAATGTAACACTCTAAAGTCTCTGTATCTGTATTACAAACATCTTATTAATAATGATATTATTATTCCAACCTTAGCTAAAAAAATAAATAAATTGACAGCCTCTGATGGTTATAAATAACATAGTTCTTTTTAGGCCTGCGTACTGAGGCTCTTAGTAGTTATATTTGTTAGGCCTGATTCACACAAGCGTATTTTCCATCCGTATTACGGACGTTAAAATAACTGCCTTCACACGGACCTATTTAATTAAATGTGGCTATTCAGACATGCGTTGTTTTTCACGCAGCGTGTGTCCGCTGCGTAAAACTTACTGCAGGTCCTATTTCTGTGCGTTTCTGCGCACCACGCAGCCCATTGAAGTCAATGGGTGCGTGAAAACAACGTACAGCACATGGACGTCATCGGTGAGCTGTCCGTGATTCACCAGTTGCTAAATAAATTATGAGGGGGGGGAAAAAACACCTTCAGTTTTTTTTGTAGACGTAAAAAACGCATGACATAAGGATGACATATACGCGCGAAAAAAACGCAGACGCGCCCCATATACGGATGCCACGCGGAACTGCAAAGCAAGAAAAATGCTGAATTTTTACATGTGCAAAACAGACACATTCATGTGAATAAGGCCTTACACTCACTTGTGAAACATGACCTATAATTATTATTAGTTGTCGAATTATTCTAAGATCGTTAAAAGTGGTTGATAAGATCAAGAGTTCTGTATGAAACATCTCTCTACTTGTCTGCTGACAATGCTCCCAAGCCTTTTCTTAAACCCGTATTCGGAAATATTTTAAAGTTAATATTTACCATTTAACTCTGTGTCGTTTTTAGATCTAAAACTCTGTTCTGGTTCATTTTATAATATGTCTTTATAGGAGTCAGAGCCCTGTTTTTCTGATACAGAGATATAAATCCCCTGCATAACGATAGAATTAAAGAGGCTCTGTCACCAGATTTTGCAACCCCTATCTGCTATTGCAGCAGATAGGCGCTGCAATGGAGATTACAGTAACGTTTTTATTTTTTAAAAACGAGCATTTTTGGCCAAGTTATGACCATTTTCGTATTTATGCAAATGAGGCTTGCAAAAGTACAACTGGGCGTGTTGAAAAGTAAAAGTACAACTGGGCGTGTATTATGTGCGTACATCGGGGCGTGTTTACAACTTTTACTAGCTGGGCGTTGTGTATAGAAGTGTCATCCACTCAGTGGCGGATTAAGTAGACCATGGGCCCTGGGCTGTTACCCAAACTTGGGCCCCCCTTCCTCACCGCCGCCCTGCCGTAACTATTTTTAACACTACCTTTTTGGGCAAGCATTAACAGTGTTACGATTTCCCTTGTCACAGCGCGGTGTCCCTACATACTGACAGTATCACACTGTGCAGGGACACAACCTCCTGACAAGGGGAATTGTCTATCAGTCCTGGACTGCAGACTTTTTGTGAAATACAAGGATTCCTATAATAAACATGTCAGGAGAGGTGACAGATTCTCTATAAATCTAGTGACTCACAGGTGACGACGTCTCAGATTCTAGTAGTTTTTTTCCTCTTTTCTTCTCCATCCGGTCCAGCACTCATGACGACTTCTCCCGGCCATGACTCATTTCTGCAGAATTTGCCACTCAGACGTCTCCTCACTTTTCGAACATTTCCACACCTATAAACGAAAATAAAGTTATCATGGTGCCACATACTGTGCCCCTAAATATAATAGCACCAAACACTGCGCGCCTGAATATAATAATACCACACACTGTAAAACACCACATACACACAGCCCCCTGTACATAGTGCCACACACAGCCCCTGTAGATATTACACACCCCCATAGATATCGCCATACACAGCCCCCTCTATATATCACACATCCCCCCGTAGAGAGTGTTACACACAGCCCCATATAGATAGTGCCATACAGCCCCCTGTAGAGAGCGCCACACAGCCCTCCCCCTCTTGTAAATAGCACCAAAAAGCCCCCCCCTATAAAGAGCGCCACACACATACCACTGTGGATAGCACTACACAGCCCCCCCTTGTATATAGTGCCACACAGCGCTCCCCCTTGTATATAGTGCCACACAGCGCTCCCCCTTGTATATAGTGCCACACAGCGCTCCCCCTTGTATATAGTGCCACACAGCGCTCCCCCTTGTATATAGTGCCACACAGCGCTCCCCCTTGTATATAGTGCCACACAGCACTCCCCTTGTATATATCCCCCTTGTATATAGTGCCACACAGCACTCCCCTTGTATATATCCCCCTTGTATATAGTGCCACACAGCGCTCCCCCTTGTATATAGTGCCACAAGGTTATGTACACATTTAGAAAACTTTATCATAATTTTATATATATATATTAGTATGTGTGTGATTGATTGATTTTATTAAAAAATATTTTCACTTTTTGAGATACAGCTGCTTTGTATCCTGTATCCGTCAGGTCAGCAGGACTGACAGGATCAGTGACACGCAGGATCCACCTCAAATCTATCACATCTAAGATTATAATTTAGCGCAAGGCCCGTTTCACTGATCCCGTCAGTCCTGCTGACCTGACGGATACAGGATACAAAGCAGCTGTATCTCAAAAAGTGAAAATATTTTTTAATAAAACGGAATTACAAAGTTGCACCAAACACACATTTTTATAAAAAGAAAAAAAAAAAGACGTGATTTTTGCAACGTTTTTTTCCGTAGACAATGCAGGTTTCCTTTTTTATCGTTTTTATGCACACTTTTTTGCTATTTTAGAATTTTTATTCATAAAGTTTGAAAATAATAGTAAAAAAAATAAGCTTTTTTACGTTTCAGCTATTTTTTTTGGTAATAACATAGTTTTACCCTAAAATAGACCTTTTATTTGTAATTGTCATTGTTTACCGTAAATTTTTATATATTACATGTCTATATTAGGGTAATTGGGTCAGCGCTAGCGTTACAACAATGTTTGGCGGGAGGGGGAACGTTTTTTTTTGGGGTGGGTATTTTATGTGTATTTATTATTTAATTTTTTTTTGCACTTTACTTTATTATTTTTTATTACTATGGTCTGTTCCTCAAAGGTCAAAAAAGACCTTTGGGGAACTTTATATATTTTTTTTCTTTCTTTTACACCATCTTTTCCCCTGTAACTGGAGCTGCACAGCAGCCCCAGTTACAGGGGAAATCAGCCCTCTCATAGTGACGATTGTCACTAATAGGGCTGTGCTGGGTCTAGTAAGACCCAGCAGCAGTATGTTAGTAACGGCACCCGGCGATCATGTGACCAGTCACATGATCACCGGGAGGAATAGAGACAGCGCCGCTGCTGCTGTCTCTATTCCTATACACAGCGTTCATTGAACGCTGTGTAAGAAGACATCGGAGAAGACAGAAGCAGCGAAAGCTGCTTCTGTCTTCTCCTCAGGGTCCCCGGCAGTCACTGACAGCCGGAGACCCGACATTCAGCTGCCGAATCGCGCGGGCAGCAAGTTAAAACCCGAGCCGTAGAAAGTCTATGGCTCGGGTTTTAAGGACCCGTCCCTGACCACTGGCCGTAAAAATACAGCCAGCGGTCGGGAACCAGTTGGGCAGGAGGATAAGCCGACTAACCTCAGCGCCGGTGAACGCTTGCCCGGGTCTTCTCTTGCAGCTTTAGAGCAACAGAACAGCCGTCCGTCGCTGTTCTGTTACTCATGGCGGCGCCCGCACTTGTCAGGGAGGCGTGTCCTACCCCTTTCCCGGCCAATTCCCTGCTCCTCCCCTCCTCATCTTCGGAAATTAGCAGCGCTAGCGCGCTGAATAGTTTTGTACGATAATGTGAGGTTCGGGCTGCCATGGGCCCCCTGGGAGCCTCGGGCCCCGGGCGGCCGCCCGAATCGCCCATATGATAATCCGCCACTGCATCCACTTCTCTTCACAACGCCCAGCTTCTGGCAGTGCAGCACTGTGACGTCACTCACAGGTCCTGCATCGTGTCGGCACCAGAGGCTACAGATGATTCTGCAGCAGCATCGGCGTTTGCAGGTAAGTCGATGTAGCTACTTACCTGCAAATGCTGATGCTGCTGCAGAATCAAGTGTAGCCTCTGGTGCCGACACGATGCAGGACCTGTGAGTGACGTCACAGATCTGCACTGCCAGAAGCTGGGCGTTCTGAAGAGAAGTGGATGATACTTCTCGTCAGAAAGCCCAGCTAGTAAAAGTAGTAAACACGCCCCGATGTACGCACATAATACACGCCCAGTTGTACTTTTACTTTTCAACACGCCCAGTTGTACTTTTGCAAGCCTCATTTGCATAAATACGAAAATGGTCATAACTTGGCCAAAAATGCTCGTTTTGTAAAAATAAAAACGTTACTGTAATCTACATTGCAGCGCCTATCTGCTGCAATAGCAGATAGGGGCTGCAAAATCTGGTGACAGAGCCTCTTTAAGTTATACAATTCTGTCTGCCTGCAGATGCCACTAGTATCCAATGTATAAATCGTATGCAGTAAGCTCCCCTGGTGGAGCCTGCAGGTAGCCAGATTTTTATTTTTTAACTTTGTCTATGTAGGACCTCTTAGGGTATGTTCACACGGCTTATTTTCGGCCGTTTTTCGGGCCGTAAACGCCCGAAAAACGGCTGAAAAATCGGAAACAGAACGCCTCCAAACATCTGCCCATTGATTTCAATGGGAAAAACGGCGTTCTGCTCTGACGGGCCGTTTTTTTAAGCGGCCGTTTTGAAAAACGGCCGTGTAAAAAAACGGCCGCGAAAAAGAAGTGCAGATCACTTCTTGGGAGGTTTTTGGAGCCGTTTTTCATAGACTCTATAGAAAACAGCTCCAAAAACGGCCGTAAAAAACGCAGTGAAAAACGGATGTGGCTTAAAAAAACTTCTGAAAATCAGGAGCTGTTTTCCCTTGAAAACAGCTCCAAATTTTCAGACATTTTTGAGTTTGCGTGTGAACATACCCTTACTCCTATAAAGATATATGAAGTAATAAATCAGCACAGAATTTGAATCTATTTTAAAATAGTGTTTGAGATTGGAGATTCACTTTAAAGTTTTTTATTTATTTGTGTGTGTGTGTGTGTGTGTGTGTGTGTGTGTGTGTGTGTATATATATATATATATATATATATATATATATTTATTATTATTTTTAATTTAATTTTTTTTCTTTCTTTTTAATTCCACCCACAGGGGTTTAAAACCAGGGGTGCGAGATGGAATTTTAGGGGTTACGACAAAGAGTGTGTTCCTGAGTGACATGTCACTTCTCATCACAGCCAGTGTGCCTTGAGAAGTGGTAGTAGGTGGTTGTGATGTGTAAATAGTAGTCTGGTTGTTTATTTAATCAAAGGGAGAGAATAACAGAATGAAAATATAAGTAAAGCAAGTAACTGATTGTCAGAGGATTGCTTTAAAACGATGATGAGTGGAAGGAAGATCTGTTGATATGCATACAAATTGAGCTCTTGTAATTCAATTTGAAAGCACGACTTTGGAGTAGTTTTGGTGTGCAGCACTGGATTTGTTCCCAGGACTTGGTGGTAAAGTACTCCAGGTCCTCATTCCATTTGCAACAACAAACTTGTATTCACTTCAATTGGAGAAAAGGCTGCAATATCTGTGAATCGCCACGAAATGCGTGTCGAACATTCACAGTGTCATACGAGCGCTGCAACCCCTTTAAAACAGTTGGTCGGCGGGGGGGTCCCGAAAGTCGAACCCCCGACACATCAGCTGTTGATTGCCTACCCTGAGGATAGGCCAACAATTTTTAGTGGCTTGCCCCTTTAACGTTAGTAACTCTAAGGTAAAGCATGAGTGGTGGTTACTATTAATGTGAGATTAGCAAATTAGTAATACCATGTGCATTACATTAAGGGGGTTTTACTGGACTTTTATATTGATGGCCTATTCTTAGAATAGGTCATCAATATCAGATCGGTGGGGGTCCGACTACCGTCACTCCCACCGATCACCTTAGTGGGGAGGCCATACACATCCATAGAAGCTGTGCCTAGGAATGCAGCCTTGGCCCCATTCAGGTAAATGGGGCTGAGCTGCAATACCAGACACAGCAGCTTACGGATGTGTAAATCGCTGTGCCTGGTAAACTATGAAAGGGCCCCAGCATTCTTTGCCACGACCCCTTCAGTCAGTGGATCGTAGGGGTGCCGGGAGTTGTACCCCCACCGATCTATTATTGCTGACCTATCCTAAGGATAGGCCATCAACATAAAAGTCCCAGAAAACCCTTTAAGGCTGTGTTCACACATCCCGGTCAAATTGTGTTTTAAAACACAAATTTACCACAACGTGTGAACACAACCTAATAGTGAGAACCCCCAATAGACGCTCGATATGTTAATTAACAGATCACCTTGGATGGAACATTGCCAAGCTCCCTAACTTCTTCGTTGAGCAGCTGCAAAGGCTTAGAGTTAACAATGGTGTCATCTATCCCCAGGTAAGCGACACACACAGCTGTCTACATGATGAAAAAAAAAACATGATTCATCACACTGGGCCACCTTCCTTGCTCATGTCCCTGTTGTAGGCGCTTTCGGCAGTGGACAGGGGTCTGCATGGCACTCTGACCAGTCTGCAGCTATGCAGTTCCAAACACAGTAAGCTGCGATGCACTGTGTGTTTTGGCACCTTTAAATCAATGCCAACATTAACTTTTTCAGCAATTTCTTGTACAGTAGCTTTTCTATGGGATTGGATCAGACGGACTAGCCTTTGCTCCCCAGGAGCATCAATGAGCCTCGGTGCGTCCATCATCCTGTCCACAGTTCACTGCTTGTTCTTACTTGGACCACTTTTGATAGCTACTAACCACTCCATAATGGAAACACCCCACAAGACCTGCCGCTTTTGTGATGCTTTGACTCTAGCCACAATTTGGCCTTTGTCAGTCACTCAGAACTGACTGCCTAATATAATTCATAGTAACATTTGACTGGGGCAGTTTACGTGTCAAAACAGGTGTTTTAATTAGAGCTCAGGGAGGATAGAAATATCCTGTGGAACCGAAGCACAAATTCCCCACCTGCCACGGTTCTTTACACCAGTCAGTCATAACATTAAAACCACTGACAGGTGAAGTGAATAACATTGATAATCTTTTCATAATGGCACCTGTCAAGGTGTGGAGTATATTAGGCAGCGATTGAGGAGTTAGTTCTTAGGGTATGTTCACACGGCCTATTTACGGACGTAATTCGGGCGTTTTACGCCTCGAATTACGTCCGAAAATGCACCTCGATAGCGTTGACAAACATCTGCCCATTGAAAGCAATGGGTTGACGTTTGTCTGTTCACACGAGGCGTATATTTACGCGTCGCTGTCAAAAGACGGCGCGTAAATAGACGCCCGCGCCAAAGAAGTGTCATGTCACTTCTTCAGACGTAAATGAAGCCGTTTTCCATGGACTCCATGGAAAACCAGCTCCAGTTACGTCCATAATGGACGCGGCGTTCAAGCGCCTGCACATGCCGTTACGGCTGAAATGACGGGGCTGTTCTCTCCTGAAAACAGCCCCGTAATTTCAGCCGTTACGGAAGCTGCCATGTGGACATACCCTTAAAGTTGATGTATTGGAAGCAGGAAACATTGGCAAGGGTCAGGATCTGAGCAACTTTGACAAGGGCCAAATTGTGATGTCAGAGTCAGGACACCTCCAAAACGGCAGGTCTTGAATGGTGTTCCCAGTATGCAGTGGTTAGTATCTACCAAAGGTGGCCGAAAGAAGCTGAAGGCAACGGGTGAACAGGCGACAGGGTCACGGGCACACAAAGGCTTATTGTTGCACGTGGGGAGCAAAGACTAGCCCATATGGTTCAATCCCTCAGCAGAACTACTGTAACTATTGCTAAAAAAAAGTTAATGCTAGCTATGAAAGAATGGTGCATTGCAGCTAGCTGCATTTGGGTCTGCCTAGCCACAAACCAGTCGGAGTGCCTATGCTGACTCCTGTTCACCACCAAAAGGACCAGGAAACAATGGAAGAAGGTGGCCTGGTCTGAGGAATCAATCTTTCTTTTACAATAATGTGGATGGCCGGGTGTGTCTGCGTCACTTACCCTGGGAAGAGATGGCACTAAGATGCATTATGGGATGAAGGCAAGCCGGCAGAAGCAGTGTAATGCTGTGGGCATTGCTCTGCTAGGAAACCTTGGGTCCAGGCATTCATGTGGATGTTACTTTGACACATACCACCTAGCTAAACATTGTGGCAGAACAACTATACCAATTCATGGCAATGTTATTCCCTAATGGCAGTGGCCTCTTTCAGCAGGATTATGCATCCTGCCACACTGCAAAAAGTCAGGAAAGGTTTGAGGAACATAGCAAAGAGTTTAAGGGTTGACATGGCCTTCAAATTTCCCAGATCTTAATCTGATTGAGCATCTGTGGGATGTGCTGGTAAAAGAAGTCGAACCATGGAGGCCCCACCATGCAATTTACCAGAATTAAAGGATTAAAATTTCTTGGTTCCAGATACCACAGGACACCTTCAGAGCTGTTTTATTTTCTTGGCACAACTAGAAGCTACACAATATTGGGCATGTGGTATTAATGCTATGGCTGAACAGAATGTATGTATGCATGTATGTGTATGTACATATATATATATATATATATATATATATATATATATAGTGATGACATGGGACAAGTTAGCTCACGGGATCGCTTTTTCTAGGTAAAATGGTTGGCACACAAAAAACATCCTCTAATCATCCAGACACCAAGGCATTCTGGACCTTTGTATAGCATCCGCTTGGCATGAAAGGCTTTGTTTCCAGGGACAACACATGCATCCTGACAGCCCCCTCCTCTGCTGTAAGCTGTGCCAGGAACCTCTGGGTAACCTCTTTCTGTTTGGTAGTTGCTTCCCACAGCTCCACATTTATCTACACCACCTATCTGAGGAGTTCCTCCATTGCAGAGCTTCCAAGTAGTATAAACACAGTGGCCCACATTTACTAACACTGTCTAATAGTTAGACAGCGTGAACTTAGACCAGACAGGCACAAAATACGCCAAATTTATCACAGTGGTTCATGCTGTATGATAATTTTGCTGCATCTTGCATGACCTGCTACACATTATTTTCTGTCTTCAAGCACGGAAAAGCAGTTTTACAACACAGTGTAAAATAAATATTAGGCCGTCCAGCCTGTAACTAAATACATACAGTGCCCCTCAGTATGAAACCCTGGGCCTACTACAGACCAACACAGTTTATGCCATCACAGTTGTGACTCCCACAAGCCATGCAATGCCTGACTTCCCTAGGCTGGGGGCACTGTAGAAAGAGCGCACCACTTATTTCTTGAGCTCTTCCAGATAACACCCTATTAGCCTCAATAGACTGCTCAATGCTGCACTGCCAAAACATTTATTTATTTATATTTATATATATATATATATATATATATATATATATATATATACAGTGAAGGAAATAAGTATTTGATCCCTTGCTGATTTTGTAAGTTTGCCCACTGTCAAAGACATGAACGGTCTAGAATTTTTAGGCTAGGTTAATTTTACCAGTGAGAGATAGATTATATAAAAAAAAAAAAAAAAAAAATCACATAGTCAAAATTATATATATTTATTTGCATTGTGCACAGAGAAATAAGTATTTGATCCCCTACCAACCATTAAGAGTTCAGCCTCCTCCAGACCAGTTACACGCTCCAAATCAACTTGGTGCCTGCATTAAAGACAGCTATATTAAATGGTCACCTGTATAAAAGACTCCTGTCCACAGACTCAATGAATCCGTCTGACTTTAACCTCTACAACATGGGCAAGACCAAAGAGCTTTCTAAGGATGTCAGGGACAAGATCATAGACCTGCACAAGGCTGGAATGGGCTACAAAACCATAAGTAAGACACTGGGTGAGAAGGAGACAACTGTTGGTGCAATAGTAAGAAAATAGAAGACATACAAAATGACTGTCAATCGACATCGATCTGGGGCTCCATGCAAAATCTCACCTCGTGGGGTATCCTTGATCCTGAGGAAGGTGAGAGCTCAGCCGAAAACTACACGGGGGGAACTTGTTAATGATCTCAAGGCAGCTGGGACCACAGTCACCATGAAAACCATTGGTAACACATTACGCCGTAATGGATTAAAATCCTGCAGTGTCCGCAAGGTCCCCCTGCTCAAGAAGGCACATGTACAGGCCCGTCTGAAGTTTGCAAATGAACATCTGGATGATTCTGAGAGTGATTGGGAGAAGTTGCTGTGGTCAGATGAGACTAAAATTGAGCTCTTTGGCATTAACTCAACTCGCCGTGTTTGGAGGAAGAGAAATGCTGCCTATGACCCAAAGAACACCGTCCCCACTGTCAAGCATGGAGGTGGAAACATTATGTTTTGGGGGTGTTTCTCTGCTAAGGGCACAGGACTACTTCACCGCATCAATGGGAGAATGGATGGAGCCATGTACCGTCAAATCCTGAGTGACAACCTCCTTCCCTCCACCAGGACATTAAAAATGGCTCGTGGCTGGGTCTTCCAGCATGACAATGACCCAAAACATACAGCCAAGGCAACAAAGGAGTGGCTCAAAAAGAAGCACATTAAGGTCATGGAGTGGCCTAACCAGTCTCCAGACCTTAATCCCATTGAAAACTTATGGAGGGAGCTGAAGATCCGAGTTGCCAAGCGACAGCCTCGAAATCTTAATGATTTACAGATGATCTGCAAAGAGGAGTGGGCCAAAATTCCATCTAACATGTGTGCAAACCTCATCATCAACTACAAAAAATGTCTGACTGCTGTGCTTGCCAACAAGGGTTTTGCCACCAAGTATTAAGTCTTGTTTGCCAAAGGGATCAAATACTTATTTCTCTGTGCACAATGCAAATAAATATATATAATTTTGACTATGTGATTTTCTTTTTTTTTTTTTATATAATCTATCTCTCACTGGTAAAAGTAACCTAGCCTAAAAATTCTAGACTGTTCATGTCTTTGACAGTGGGCAAACTTACAAAATCAGCAAGGGATCAAATACTTATTTCCTTCACTGTATATACTTTTTTTTTTATTATAATTTTTCTTTCTTTTTTTTCTTGAACATAGAAACCCTACAAATTAGCCCAGCACTTATTATCAGCTGGAGGGTAAAGGGATTTATTTTCTTTATAACGACTTCTGAAATTGAAATGTTGATGGAAATTGTAGATGTCAGCTACCCAACAAGGAACAAGAGCTTGTTACTACCAAAATATCATTTTCATATCAATCTTTGAAGTTTGTAACTTAATAAATAAAGTTAAATTAAATTCCGTAGTACAGTAATAAATAAAGAGTAACTCCATTCAGATTTGTAAACATAACTTTAGTTAAATATGTTTACTTTACCAGCACTAACTATGGTACTTCAAAATATGGGCAACACTATGGACCTGAACAGGTGGAGGAATTCACAAATCTGAATGGAGTTACTCTTTATTTATTACTGTACTACGGATTTATCACTGCCCTTCCACTTGGTGAATTACCTGGTGAATTACTTAACAATGGTCAACAAGAAGAAAAACAGGAAGTATTAATTAACCGTCTTTCTTCAGACATGGTTTGAGTAAAATTTAAACTAAAAAGAGAGGTTATTTAGGAAATTTGATTTCCAAAAAATTCCCCTTACCTTTAGCTTATATTTAGTGAACAATTGTTAATATAAATTACGACTAGAGTTGCTTTTTAACCTTTTAGTATTTGTACATAATCAATATAATGCATTCTTTGTGTATGTACATAACTGAATAAACTGCTTATATCTCTGTGATCTCATTATTGCTCTTCTAAATCTTTAAGCGTCCCTTGTGTTAGAATGACTCTTGACACATGACTATTTCATCATAGTCCTTGTTGTAATCATTGTACACACAGGAAATATCATCAATAAGGTTTAAAAGGTAATTTGTGAATCATCCCATAAGAAATAGATCCTAGTGGGAAGTGATTGGCTCTAAAGAGCTCCAAATGCCATTGTTTTCTCCTGGACCTTTAAGGTCCATTATTGTGTTAGAGCCTGTACATCTGAGGATCCTCTGGTGGGCCAGTCCGACCCTGCCCTTACTGTCACATCTATACATTTAGTATAGTATGCCCTCAACATTTTCCGTTTTATGATTGTCTCAGCAACTGAACCACCCTGCAACTGGACCACCTGCCATTATTATTCAATGTGTGATTACACGTTATGCAGCAGTCTAATATACTTTGTTTTCCAGTTCTTTACCATTTCAATATCTCTGGTAATGTGTCAAGCAGAGTAATTGAAACACAAATTTAATTAAACTGTTGCATAACATTTCATCATTGATTACATTTTATTTACAAGACTGAGCAACTCTTTTAATCACTATGTCGCATTATTTCATATATATATATTTTTCACTTCCGCCAGCTTATCTATCTCTTTTTTTTATCAACATCTTTACTTTATTTTCTTATTCTTAGCTCCATCTCACTACTCACCATTTAAAGGGGATCTTTCATCATACTATGCTCCTGCTGTTTAAGGGTAGCATAGTATGGAGACAGGTATGCTGCACTATTAGCACAAATGACACAAAACAAATATTGTACCGTTTGGCTAATAGTAGCTAGCAAAGAAAACAGCGCTCCTGTCCTCAGTGAGTGACGGGCTGCCGTGTATCTGGCTGTATACTCGCCAGCCATCAATTACTGCTGAGAGGGGTGGCAGGCATAAATACTAGAAAATCAGGACTATGTGTCCGCTGTATTCTTTGCTAGCTGCTATAAACCAAACGACACAATATTTTTGCTGCCCTTAAACGGAAGAGCATATTATGAAGATAGATCCGCTTTCAGCTGTATACAAATCAAATATTTGTGCCTCTTATTATCCTTGTGCTATTTTTAATGTATTGGTTAATTAGAAATATTCATCGGAGAGAATAATGAAGAGGAAAATGATTGCTCAGATCTGCAATTCAGAGATTGTGTCTATGAGTGTACGCTCACTTACATTATAATGCACATTGGAGACGTGGGTGCCACAGGAAATTACTGGATTACCTAATACTGGTCCCATTATCTAACACTTAAAGAGGCTCTGTCACCACATTATAAGTGCCCTATCTTGTACATAATGTGATCGGCGCTGTAATGTAGATTACAGCAGTTTTTTTATTTATAAAAATGATCATTTTTAACGGAGTTATGACTTATTTTAGCTTTAATTTCTTAATGGACAACTGGGTGTGTTTTACTTTTTGACCAAGTGGAGGTTGTGAAGAGAAGTGCATGACGCTGACCAATGAGCATCGTACACTTCTCTCCATTCATTTACACAGCACATAGTGTTCCAGCTAGATCACTATATGCAGTCACTCACATATTAACGTTACTGAAGTGTCCTGACAGTGAATAGAGATCACTACCAGCCAGGACGTGATGTCTATTCAGAATCCTGACACTTCTGTAACGTTTGTGTGAGATTACAGCACAGCTAGTGTAATCTCATTTTAAATGACAGTTTACAGCGTAATCTCACGAGATTCCGCTTGCTGTGCTGTAATCTCACACAAATGTTACAGAAGTTTCAGGTTTCAGAATAGACATCACGTCCTGGCTGTTAGTGATCTCTATTCACTGTCAGGACACTTCAGTAACGTTAATATGTGAGTAAGTGACTGCACATAGTGATCTAGCTAGAACACTATGTGCTGTGTAAATGAATGGGGAGAAGTGCATGACGCTTATTGGTCACTGATTGGTGAGCATCATACACTTCCCTCCACAACGCCCATTTGGTCATAAAATAAAATAAAGCTAAAATAGGTCATAACTCCGTCAAAAATTATCGTATTTCTAAACAAAAAACACTGCTGTAATTACATTACAGCGCTGATCACATTATGTATAAGATAGGCCACTTATAATGTGGTGACAGAGCCTCTTTAAGCGAAAATGTCAACACTAAAGAAACCTGGAAAGACAGTTAAAAAACACAGAGCCACATGGTGCAGGTCACAAATTGTACAGGTAGAGCAATAAGCATGTAATGATGACTGCTCAGCTATTTGGGTTGTGCTGCAACAAGCACAGCAGTGGTGAAGACAGAATGTATGGGATGAAGCTGCAGCTGTGTTTAGTAACCGGTCACCTGCGCAGGAAGACCGCTGGATAAGAGCTTAGGTATGTGGGAAAAAAAGGATGAACCTCAAGATAGCGCTGCTAACATCCAAAAAGCAGAAAGTCCAATAGTTTGAAAAAGAACTTAGTTTAATGAACAGACTACGCGTTTCTACGTCTTCATCAGGTCAAATGCAAATGAGCAAACCAACACACTGGTTTATATAATGATTGACAGCACAATTACAAAACACACTGTGACGGAAAAACCGCCAAATAACATTTTGAAAACAGCAACTGCTGTGACGTAATGTTGAGCAGAAGGGGAAATAAAAAGTCAATCAGGCATTTGCAAAACAGCATAAGACATTGTCAGGTCCGTATTTCACACCGAATAACCACCTCTGTAAATTGAAAGCTGAAGGCATGCCTGGAGAGAAGTACACCACACAGAGATGTTTGGTACAGCTTCCCTCTCTCAGCCAGGAGGAAGACTGAAAAACTTTTTTATTCAGAACAAAGAAACACAGAAAGAGACACATGCCTCCTCCCCAGAGATGTGGGAGTGCCCAAGCCCCCACCAGTTTCTCAGACTCACTCTTCTTGCATTCCAGGGGGCGGTGTCTTCCATAGGTGTGTCCGACATGAACAAAGAACTTGTTATATATATCAGTATATTACACAAAGAACTGAAATGTATATACATATGTGTGAGGATAATATTTTTCAAACAATATACATGGTAATGATCCCTGACAGTCCCCCCTAAAAATATTATTGCTCTATCCCTGAGTCTTGCCTAGCAACCTACCACTGACCACTCGAACCAGGCAGGTAGGGGTTTTGGATTTCTTCACCAGCTTGAGACGAGCTACTCCTGATGAGTAAGCCCCCTTTGTACCTGGACTTCCAACGTGTCGGAGTGGTCCTAACTTTCCCTATTCTCCTCTGGATACAGGATGGTTGTCTTGATATAATCTACAAGCCGCTGCTGGTTGTAATATATATATATAATTAATCCAGCCTACATTTTTATTAACAGTAATAATTGTCGCACTGTCACTTACTGTCCTAATGGGACTTTACCCCTGCAGATATGATAGGTCATGGGCAGCATCTTCCCCAAACCTAAAGACACCCGGGTAACATAACCTCCGGGCTGTCATTGCTGCCATGTACTTCTTACATATGAGTGTCAACAACCAGTGACCTTCACCTTACACCTTCACATAAAACTCCTCAGATTGTAATTTGCAGCACCGTGGCATATTTACACACATTATAATTATAAACCTCAGACATTATAAACAATAGGGCCTCAACTAATAACATAATGCTATCACCAATCTCATGCTATCACCCTCAGGTTTTGGGTCCCATCAGTTCATTGCCAGTACTGTACACCATCGTCCCCTTCTTCTCCTGTCTTCTGCTCTTCACTGACTGTCACCCTCAGGGTAACCCACACAATTGTGGAGTCAGACTACGTTGGTGTCCAGTGGGGGAGTTATTATTACCCCCTCCTAGCCACTTACTTATCAAAACACTTGATCCTGCTGACGGATTCACTCAGGTCTTTGGTCTTTACTTTGATCTTTGCTGATGTCATCAGGACTTGGTTTGGTCCTTCTCATCTGTCCGACATCGTCTCCTTTAGTTTACGTCATCAGGCTGTACATAGCACCTCATGCTGTGAGCCTGGGGTGAGATCCCACGTAGGCGGATTAGTGGAGTTGTATTGTGACTATCAAACCCTCCGCATCTGTACTCTTCCTCTGGCAAGTTACTTGTCTGGGCGGCCGCTTAGAATTGTGACACTGCCGTCAGTTCATGATAAACGCGTTGTAGTGGCTCAGGCTGCGCCTGCTGCATCTCAGTGATGGAGTTCATCGTGTTAAAAGTCTTTTAGTTCATACTTACTGGCACTTGCTGGGGACCCCCAACTCTTGTCAATTGTTAAAATAAATACTAATCTGATGATAACATCATCCGCATACACTATAAACGTTGTTCTAAGTACATACAATAATGTCAGGCCCTTAAATGACATCAAACACCTTTTATATAAGGAAAAACTTCTCTGTTACAATGGACAGGGCACCTAGAATATGTGTAATTTATTGGGTACTTTTCATTTGCACTTGGTGATACTTTTTCAGCAGGATTTGTACCTTGATCTCAGCTGATTGCCTAGAACATCTCCACCTCACAGAAATATACACAGGTTCCACATGTTTATCTGACAAGTGTCTTAAACCAATTTTTCTTACTCTAATCTGTTTCGTTCTACCTGGGAAGGCCTCTCAAGGTCGGTTCTCTTCGTGGGAGGCGGGTATTATAAGGTTGGCACCGGTCTGCCAGGACTGTTCTGTAGGCAAATCAAACAGCTCTAACAGAATTTAGCAGCATCAGCTGTAAAACCTGGGGCATACCAATTAGATCTTACCAAATTGATCCTTGCAGTCTTGGGGCATATGTGAGGTCATACACCATCAATGCAAGTGCCATCAAGAGTGCCTTGGGTGTTACCAGTTCACCTTCCCTTATCCGTCCACATTCTGTTAGAATCTGGTTCTCACGCCTTCCGCTCCCAGTTGGACTCTTCCTGTGGAGAACAAGCTTTTTCATTGTATAAACATTAATTGATCTTAATCAAATAATTAATTTGAAGAAAAACATTAACAAATTGCATCTTTACATCAAACGTTCACATTGGTCAGTAACTAAAACTTACAAACTGATTCTTCTTCTTTTTATATATATCTATACATACACATATACACTGCACAGAATTGTCTGCTCTAAAATTTCCCTTTCACAACAAAAATAAAAAGAAACAAATAAAAATGTTTTCGAATGGGAATATTCCACTTCTGTACCTTTTATCTGACGCATGACTCTAATAGTCCAATGCTAAGGCTGGTCCAGAACTTTACATAAAACTTAACCTCAGTATTTAATATTCCCACAACACTTCTTAAATAAATTATTAAACAAACTAACTTTGGAATAACATCTAGAGAACTGCTGATCTCTTATTGTACAAACATCAGATCAATACTTGGGATAACATTGTTCCCCTGTCACTTACACACAACGTCTGCAGTGGGGAAAATACAGGTCGGGCTTCAGGCCCCCTTGAGAACAGGTCTACACACACACGAGCACATTGTCATACACTTCTACCTCAGGTAGTTGTATGTTCTGCAGTCGCTGGGACTGATAATCTGGCCGGGCTGCACTTTTCACAGGTACCTTTGCTGTTTTACCTATGTCATGCCGGCTGCTACAAACCTAGTGGTGGCATTATTGTATCCAGGGACAAGCCAATTTACTGATACCTGGCTGCACATACCCTTGTTGTCAGGTCTGTCTTCTCTCGCTCTCTCAATTGGCTTACCCGATGATCCAATAAAGTTCCTACTACCAATGGGCCCATAATTGTGGGCGATGCCAAAAGCGTACCTAGAGTCAGTGTAAATGTCGGCCATCTTACCTTTTGCCAGGTTACAAGCCTCAGCGAGCACCTCCAGCTCCGCTCCTTGAGATGAACAAGAAGGTGAGAGTGGTTTCTGGGTAATTTACCTGGTGCCTCGTATCCTGTCTTGTACATACTGTATAATAAAATCTCTTTATTACAAATTTACATTAGAAACCCATGTCACATATAGATAGAACATCTCAAAGGGGTGGCGTCTTCATCCTCTAAAATAAAACCAAATGTTATACACTTCTCCACACTCATCTGATAATCCAGAACACTTTGAGAATCTCACTTTTATCAGATTCTGCAAATACTTGATTAATACGAAAACAAATAAAAAAATTCCTAAAAACTTTACATCAAATTAACAATGTCCAGACAATTTTTGTTGTTTTCCTTCTCCCCCATCTAAATCTGTAAAGACCCATCTGTGAGGGACGTCACCTCTGCCTCCTGTGTAAATTTGCTGGAGGGGGATGGTCTCTTACACAATACCTCATATTGGGTGGAGACTACAGCACAGCTTACCCAGTGCCATATTTACTGTTCTGGAAAGATCTGGAACCATCTACACAGAAAAACCTCAAAATTTAGGTTACTCTCATACACATTTAATCTGGATTATTTATTGGGGTCTCATACACATTTTTAGATCTCCTGAAACCAAATTAATTAATTCAAAACAAACCAAAATTGTACCTGATCAGTCCCTTCCCCCTTTGTGGACTCTGCGAAGACTCTGCGAAAGTAATGTAGCAGAGTTCAAAACTACATCTCAACATAACAAAGTCGGGCACTAGTTTAACCCCCTGTAATGTACAACAGCCTGAAACAAAAATGACTTTTTCCTGACGAAAATACATTTTATCTTTACAATGACATAACTCATGTGTGAAATCAAAAACAAAACTATTGTAATTAGTTATTCAATAAAAACAGAAAATATTATATCTGATAACATTAATTACTGCAAACCAATAAACTGTATATAAAAATAGGGAACGGTGGGGGCACATACATTTTCAAAACCCCGTGTCTATCACTATCTGTAGTTTAATACATCTGAATTAACATCAAAACACATGAAATCTGATCACATCATAACACATAAATATCGTAACTTTTATAAACAACAGCGCATGCGCAAAGAGAAGAAATTTATTTAGGTTTGTAGACATTACTGATATATATATATATCTAGCAGTGCATATTGAAATCCCTTTGTCCCATCATCCCTGCAGACTGCACCCAGTCAGCCCCCCCTCCTCCTCCCAAACACAGCACACTACAGGGGGGAGGGGGGGTCACACACTCACTTCTCACAGCGTCTAGTCTCACAATCTTAACACTTTCAATGCCGGCAAAACAACATACGTATCTGCAATCATTCATCACACCATTGTATAGGAATTATCTACGTTCAAAACATCAAACACATAATCTGTAACAGTACAATCTGTCGGCCACCATCTCTATATTATGATGACGTGTTGCTTCATCAGTGGACAGCGTCCTGTACACCAGCATGGAACCTAAAAATAGAAGACACTACAAATGACAAAATTAACAAGGCGATTATTTCATACTGATTTGGTTGGGCCGGGCGTGGCCACATCAGGGGTGGGTGGTGGGGGCCGCCTCTCCCATTGGAAACACAGTGCGCAGCTGTGATGGGGGGGGGTTTCCCACCAACAATGGGGACACACTCAACATGAGGTACGGAAGCCATTACCGCGCGTCGGCTGGTACTGTTTTCTAATACATACAATACCTTTCTTATTCCTAACTTCCTCTTCTGCAAATCCCTCTATAGCACTTTCCATCAATTTCTTCATTTTACTCACATACTGCTTCCCTTCGCTTCATTAAATCATATGCCTAACAGTCTATATTATACACGTAATTTATATAACAATTTTCGGTCAACGACTCCCAGGCCTCGCCGGAAATATTAAAATTCCTCACTCTACAGCCTCCGGTCCGCCGAATTATAATTTTTATTTAGACTCTCCGGCCTCGCTGGAAATATTAAAATTTCACAGTCTAGCTCTCCGGTCTTGTTATATAATTTTATTTAGACTCTCCGGCTTCGCTGGAAATATTAAAATTTCACAGTCTAGCTCTCCGGTCTTGTTATATAATCCTATTTAGACTCTCCGGCCTCGCTGGAAATATTAAAATTTCACAGTCTAGCTCTCCGGTCTTGTTATATAATCCTTTATTTAGACTCTAATTACCCAGTCGGGCGCGACTAAGGTCTCACAGGTTTTCAACCTCACAGCGGAAAATATCACCTCTGTCGCCTGAGATAATCCAGGAAATCAACAAAAGGGTTCTACAGATCGCCACAAGACTGTCCACTAACACAGATAAGACGAAGATTTATAAAATCAATTCGCTTACCGTGTTATTGCGGAGGTGATCAAATTCCTTCAGTGGGCAACTTTGAGTACTCTGTTTCACCCTGTGATTGTCGATTGTCCGGATTTAGATATTTCCTCGAGTGAGGCCCCACGTTCGGGCGCCAAATGTCAGGTCCGTATTTCACACCGAATAAACACCTCTGTAAATTGAAAGCTGAAGGCATGCCTGGAGAGAAGTACACCACACAGAGATGTTTGGTACAGCTTCCCTCTCTCAGCCAGGAGGAAGACTGAAAAACTTTTTTATTCAGAACAAAGAAACACAGAAAGAGACACATGCCTCCTCCCCAGAGATGTGGGAGTGCCCAAGCCCCCACCAGTTTCTCAGACTCACTCTTCTTGCATTCCAGGGGGCGGTGTCTTCCATAGGTGTGTCCGACATGAACAAAGAACTTGTTATATATATCAGTATATTACACAAAGAACTGAAATGTATATACATATGTGTGAGGATAATATTTTTCAAACAATATACATGGTAATGATCCCTGACAACATCAATTAAAATATAAGAAACAATGTAATTAAAAGGATAATAGTAATAAAACTAAGGTTTTGAATGAATGAAAAAATACGCCGAAGTTTAGACGGCTACACTGATAAGAAGCCGATACCATTATAAAAAATGTGAAGGTGTATCAATCATCATGTAAAAGTTAGCCAAAGACAGAATAAGTGTAATGACGGGGTAGGGAGACAGTCAGATGAGCCCTAATCTACCCGCCACTCAGTCCCTGCCTACTTGCACGTCCCGTCCTAGGCGACGGCGTACAACTGGGCGATGGTCCCTACGCTCAATATGTGCACGACAGACAAGGGTACACAGAAGTTAAGGGAAATGGGGCAGTTGCCCACGGCAAGACCGTGAGCAACAAGAGTATTGAACGAGCCGAGTCAAACCAGGAGTGTATGAGGTACCAAATGCAGAGCAGAAGCTTAGTCAGTAAAGCCAGGGTCAAAATGAAGCAAGGTCAATAATAATAGCAGGAGCAGCAGAGCCAGGAAACAGGAAAGAATCACAGGCAGAGACAAGCAGGAACTGAAGGTATAAATAGACCGAGGGCGGGCGCTAGAACCGTCTGGCCAGGCTGTGATAGGTTCTCCCTCTCCTGAGCCTACCAGCCTGAGTGGTAGCAGATCGAGTCACTCTATCAGACTTAGGAGCAGGTGCAGACTGATTAACCACGGGCGTCGACACAGAAGCTGTGTCTGGCAGATCCTTTATAGTACCCCCCCCCTTTTATGAGGGGCCACTGGACCCTTTCTAGGTGGACCTGGCTTATTGGGGAACCGAAGATGGAACCTCCTGAGCAATACTCCAGCGTGAACATCCCGGGCGGGTACCCAAGTCCTCTCCTCAGGCCCGTATCCTCTCCAATGGACCAGGTACTGGAGCGAGCCTTGGACCATCTTGCTGTCCACAATCTTGGCCACCTCGAATTCTACCCCTTCAGGGGTGAGAACAGGGACTGGAGGTTTCCTCGAGGTAGCCAAGGACGGGGAGAAGCGTTTCAGGAGGGAGGCATGAAACACGTAGTGTATTCGAAAATGACGGGGGTAACTCCAGTCGGAAGGAGACAGGGTTAAGGACCTCAATGACCTTGTACGGCCCTCTATACCGGGGAGCAAATTTTTTGGACGGGACTTTAAGGCGCAAATTTTTTGAAGACAGCCACACCAGATCCCCGACCACAAACAAGGGGTTAGCAGAACGTCTTCTATCTGCCTGAGTCTTTTGTATGCTCTGGGATGCCTCTAGGTTCTTCTGAACCTGGGCCCAGACTGTGCACAGTTCCCGATGAATGACATCTACCTCGGGATTGTTGGAACCACCAGGTAAAACGGAGGCGAACCGTGGATTAAACCCAAAATTACAGAAAAAGGGGGAGACCCCTGACGAGTTACTGACCCGGTTATTAAGGGAAAATTCGGTGAGGGAAATGAAGGAGACCCAATCATATTGACCGTCAGAGATAAAACACCTTAAATATTGTTCTAGAGACTGATTAGTCCTCTCAGTTTGGCCATTAGTTTTAGGATGGAAGGCCGAGGAGAAGGACAGATCAATCTCCAACATTTTACAGAAAGCTCTCCAAAACAATGAAACAAATTGTACCCCTCTGTCGGAAACTATATTGACAGGAACCCCATGGAGACGCAGGATGTGTTTGACAAACAAGGTAGCTAACGTCTTAGCATTGGGTAGTTTCTTGAGGGGCACAAAGTGGCACATCTTTCTGAAGCGGTCTACTACAACCCACACCTCCGACTTGCCTTGAGATGGAGGCAGATCGGTGATAAAATCCATGGAGATATGGGTCCAAGGTCTCTGGGGAATGGGCAAAGAACATAGTAAGCCCGCTGGTCGGGACCTGGGAGTCTTGGACCTAGCACAAATTTCACAAGCGGCGACGTAGGCCTTAACGTCATTAGGCAACCCAGGCCACCAATAGTTTCTGGTAATGAGGTGCTTGGTACCCAGGATGCCTGGATGGCCAGATAGTACAGAGTCATGATTTTCCCTAAGTACCCTTAGCCGGAATTGCAGGGGAACAAACAGCTTGTTCTCAGGACGTCAGAATCAACAGAGTAAATGATTATACCAGGGGCAAAACACAAGCTGGATCTTACTCGGAAGGAGGGCTGGCCATGAGGCTACGCGACAGTGCATCAGCTTTAATATTTATAGACCCAGCCCTATAGGTGACCAAAAAGTTGAATCTAGTAAAAAACAATGCCCATCGAGCTTGTCTCGGGTTTAGCCTCCGGGCAGATTCTAGGAAAACCAGATTTTTGTGGTCAGTAAGGACCGTTACCTGGTGCCTAGCCCCCTCCAGGAAGTGGCGCCACTCTTCAAATGCCCATTTAATGGCTAAGAGTTCGCGGTTGCCAATGTCATAGTTACTCTCAGTGGACGAGAACCTCCTGGAGAAGTAGGCACAGGGACGGAGATGGGTGAGGGACCTGGTACCCTGGGACAAGACAGCACTCACTCCCACCTCGGAGGCGTCAACCTCCACGATGAATGGCTCCATTTGGTTAGGCTGAATCAGCACTGGGGCCGAGATAAAGCACTTCTTAAGGACCTCAAAAGCCTGGACCGCCTCTGGAGGCCAGTGGAGGAGATCAGCACCTTTGCGAGTGAGATCCGTAAGAGGCTTAGCGATGACCGAGAAGTTAGCAATAAATCTCCTGTAATAATTAGCAAACCCCAGGAAGCACTGTAACGCCTTCAGGAAGGCAGGTTGGACTCATTAACCCACAGCCTGAACCTTGGCAGGGTCCATGCGGAATTCATGAGGATTTGACCCAAAAATGGTATCTCCTGCACCCCAAACACACATTTTTCGGTTTTAGCAAAGAGTTTGTTTTCCCGAAGGGCCTGGAGCACCTTCCTGACATGCTCAATGTGGGAGGACCAGTCCTTGGACAACACAAGTATGTCATCAAGGTACACTACAAGAAATACCCACAGGTAGTCTCTTAAAATCTCCTTTATGAAATTCTGGAAGACCGCGGGAGCATTACACAACCAAAGGGCATGAGGTATTCGAAAAGACCTTCGGGCGTGTTAAACGCAGTCTTCCACTCATAACCCTCTCTGATGCAGATAAGGTTATAAGCCCCCGAAGACCAAACTTAGAGAACCATTGGGCCCCCTGAACCTGATTGAAGAGATCAGGAATCAAAGGAAGGGGATACTGGTTCCTTACAGTGACCTTATTCAAGTTTTGGTAATCGATGCACGGCCTAAGACCACCATCCTTCTTCCCTACGAAGAAGAAGCCAGCACCTACCGGAGAAGTAGAGGGGCGAATGTAACCCTTGGCCAGGCATTCCTGGATATACTCTCTCATGGCTTCACGTTCGGGACAAGAGAGATTAAATATCCTACCCTTAGGGATCTTAGCTCCTGGTACCAAATCGATTGCGCAATCGTATTCTCTATGAGGAGGTAACACTTCGGAGGCCTTTTTAGAAAAAACATCAGCGAAGTCCTGAATAAACTCAGGTAGAGTGTTCACCTCCTCAGATAGAGAAATAAAATTAACAGAAAAACATGACGTCATGCATTCATTACCCCATTTGGTAAGATCCCCAGTATTCCAGTTAAACGTAGGATTATGCATCTGCAACTAGGGAAGACCTAAAACCAAATCGGACGATAATCCCTGCATCACCAGTAAAGAGCACTGCTCCAAATGCATGGAGCCAACAGGGAGTTCAAAAACAGGGGTATGCTGCGTAAAATAACCATTAGCAAGTGGAGTGGAGTCGATACCCACTAACGGGACAGGTTTAGGCAAAGCAATCAATGGCATAGCTAGAGACATAGCAAATTCCACAGACATAATATTAGCAGAAGACCCTGAATCCACGATGGCACTGCCGGTAGCAGACCTACCCTCAAAAGAGACCTGAAAGGGAAGCAAGATCTTATTAGGTTTCATATTTACGGGAAATACCTGTGCGCCCAAGTGACCTCCCCAATGGTCACTTAGGCGCGGAAGTACTTCCGGCTGCTTATTCTTACGCCTAGGACAGTTGTTCACTTGATGCTTTTCATCCCCACAGTAGAAGCAGAGACCATTCTTCCTGCGGTGCTCTCTACGTTGTTGTTGAGACACGGCGGCCCCCGAGTTGCATTGGTTCAGCCGAGTTTTCTGTGGAAGAACGAAGCAACGGAACCTCGGGAGCCATCATGGGGGAGCCAGAGGAGAAAGCACAAAAACGTTCAAGTCGTTGTTCCCTGAGACGTCGGTCAAGACGTACTGCTGAAGCTATAACTTGATCTAGAGAGTCTGAAGAGGGATAGCTAACTAACAGGTCTTTCAGGGCGTTCGACAGACCCAATCTAAACTGGCACCTCAAGGCAGGGTCATTCCACCGAGAAGCTACACACCACTTCCTAAAGTCAGAACAGTACTCCTCAACAGGTCTCTTACCCTAACGTAAGGTCACCAGCGGACTCTCGGCAAAGGCACTCTCGGCAAAGGCAGCCCGAGAGCAGAAAAAAAAAGATCAACAGAGGAAAGTTCAGGGGCGTCAGGAGCCAAGGAGAAGGCCCATTCTTGGGGCCCGTCCTGGAGCCGGGACATAATTATATCCACTCGCTGGCTCTCAGAACCTGAGGAGTGGGGCCTTAGACGGAAATAGAGCCTACAACTCTCCTGAAATGAGAAAAAATCTTCCGGTCCCCTGAGAACCGGTCAGGCAACTTGAGGTGGGGTTCAAGAGGTGAGGTGGGGGGCACTACCAGGGTAGCATCACGCTGGTTGCCCCTCTGAGCCAGGGCTTGGACCTGTAGGGAGAGGCCCTGCATTTGCTGAGCCAGGGTCTCAAGGGGGTCCATAGTTGTGTCAGGGACCAGGGTTAAAAAGGTATATGGGCCTGTGATTATGTAATGACGGGGTAGGGAGACAGACAGGTGAGCCCTAATCTACCCGCTACTCAGTCCCTGCCTACTTGCACGGCCCGTCCTAGGCGACGGCGTACAACGGGGCGACGGTCCCTACGCTCAATATGTGCACGACAGACAAACAGACAAGGGTACACAGAAGCTAAGGGAAATGGGGCAGTTGCCCACGGCAAGACCGTGAGCAACAAGAGTAGTGAACGAGCCGAGTCAAACCAGGAGTGTACAAGGTACCAAAAGCAGAGCAGGAGCTTAGTCAGTAAAGCCAGGGTCAAAATGAAGCATGGTCAATAATAATAGCAGGAGCAGCAAAGCCAGGAAACAGGAAAGAATCACAGGCAGAGACAAGCAGGAAATGAAGGTATAAATAGACCGAGGGCGGGAGCTAGAACCGTCTGGCCAGGCTGTGATAGGTTCTCCCTCTCCTGAGCCTACCAGCCTGAGTGGTAGCAGATCGAGTCACTCTATCAGACTTATGAGGAGGTGCAGACTGATTAACCACGGGCGTCGACACAGAAGCTGTGTCTGGCAGATCCTTTACAATAAGTCAGTGTTATTAGGAAAAAATGGATTAGATAAAGGTAATGAAACCAGAGATGCCAATAGAAATATATATATGTAAATGAAATGCACAAATGATTGCATACCGTACGATGCAGGCATTGATGAATGCGCCTACGGAAGAGCGTCCCAGGTGTCATACCAACACCAATCAGATGTCTGCAGTAGGACGGTGGCCGAAAGGGGACATGTTTACATGGGAGAAAAAGGCACCAGACAAAATCCTTGAATGTAGTCAGAAGAACACCAGGATTAGGGTAAGTAAATGTACTGGAGAGCAAGTTGTATGTGAAAGATGGACAGAGTAGTGGTAAGAAGTATGCTGTTGTGCAACATTTAAGTAATCTATATATATATATATATATATATATATATATATATATTACTTAAAGCACGGAGAGTAAGATACAAAGCTGGGTATACATAATGCACAAAATAGCTAACTGAAATTTAATGTCTGGCAATGATACGTATTGTATGTAATATTTTATATGTATGTTATATTTATATGAAAGAACTATGGGCTTAAAACAACATGAATCAATAAGGAGATGGACAATAATATAATTACCATACATGACCAAAATTAGTACGGTAGTTTAAATGATATATTCAATGAATCAAACAAAAACATAATAAAATAAATTTATTAAAAATGGATAATCACATAAATAGTTGAGTAAGAGATGTAAATAGCTTTATGTTGGTAAAATGAGAACATTAATCAAGGACAGTTTAATTTAATCCCCCAGGGTGTAAACAGGCCATTTTAAAAATCCAGAAATGTTCTCGTTGTTTAAGTCTGATGAATCTGTCGGGTGTATTAATATCAATCTCCAATAGAACAGATTGATATTAATACACCCGACAGATTCATCAGACTTAAACAACGAAAAAATTTCTGGATTTTTAGGCTATGTTCACACGGGGTATTTTGCCGAGTTTTTTGACGCGGAAACCGCGTCGCAAAACTCGGCAGAAACGGCCCGAGAACGCCTCCCATTGATTTCAATGGGAGGCGTCGGCGTCTTTTTCCCGCGAGCAGTAAAACTGCCTCGCGGGAAAAAGAAGCGACATGCCCTATCTTCGGGCCCTTCCGCTTCTGACCTCCCATTGACTTCAATGGGAGGCAGGAGAAAGCGTATATCTCGCTGTTTTATGCCCGCGGCGCTCAATGGCCGCGGGCGAAAAACGGCGCGATAATTGCCGCGAAAATCGGCGTGCAGGGAGAGGAATATCTGCCTCAAAGTTCCAAACGGAATTTTGAGGCAGATATTCCTCCCCCAAAATACTCCGTGTGAACATAGCCTTAAAATGGCCTGTTTACACCCTGGGGGATTAAATGAGCTCTCTGAAACTGCCCTTGATTAATGTTCTCATTTTACCAACAAAAAGCTATTTACATCTCTTACTCAACTATTTATGTGATTATCCATTTTTTATTTATTTATTTTATTATGTTTTTGTTTGATTCATTGAATATATCATTTAAAGTACTGTACTAATTTTGTAAAATGTATGGTAATTTTATATTGTCCAGCCCATCTCCTTATTGATTCATGTTGTTTTAAGCCCATGGTACTTAATATATATATGGAATATAACATACAATACATAAATTTCAGTTAGCTATTTTGTGCTTTATGTATACCCAGCTTTGTATCTTACTTTACGTGCTTTAAGTTATATATATATATATATATATATATATATATATATATAGATTACTTAAAGAGACTCTGTCACCAGATTATAAGTGTAATGTAGATAAAAACAGTGGTTTTTATTTTGAAAAACGATAATTTTTGAGCAAGTTATGAGCAATTTTAGATTTATGCTAATTCGTTTCTTAATAGACAACTGGGCGTGTTTTACTTTTTACCAACTGGGCGTTGTACAGAGGAGTGTATGACGCTGACCAATCAGTGACCAATCAGTGTCATACACTTCTCATTGTTCCAGCCCAGCATGATCCACGGCACAGTGTGATTGTGCAGTAAAAGAAGCTGGGCTGGAACAAGTGTAAGACACTGATTGGTCAGCGTCATACAACGCCCAGTTGGTAAAAAGTAAAAACACGCCCAGTTGGTCATTAAGAAACGAATCAGCATAAATCTAAAATTGCTCATAACTTGCTCAAAAATGATATTTTTCAAAATACAAACCACATCAGATTATGTATGAGATAGGGCACTTATAATCTGGTGACAGAGCCTCTTTAAATGTTGCACAACAACATACTCCTTACCACTACTCTGTCCATCTTTCACATACAACTTGCTCTTCAGTACATTTACTTACCCTAATCCTGGTGTTCGTCTGACTACATTCAAGGATTTTGTCTGGTGCCTTTTTCTCCCATCTCAACATGTCCCCTTTCGGCCACCGTCCTACTGCAGACATCTGATTGGTGTTGCTATGAAGCCCGGGACGCTCTTCCGTAGGCGCCACTCATCAATGCCTGCCACGTACGGTATGCAATCATTTGTACATTTCATTTATATATATATTTCTATTGGCATCTCTGGTTTCATTACCTTTATTTAATCCATTTTTCCTAATAAGGTTATGTTCACACGGCCTATTTACGGGCGTAATTCAGGCGTTTTACGCCTCGAATTACGCCTGAAAAGATGGCTCCATTACGTCTGCAAACATCTGCCAATTGATTTCAATGGGTTTTATGATGTTCTATTCAGACGAGGAGTATTTTTACCTGTCGCTGTCAAATGATGGCGCGTAAAAAGATGCCCGCCTCAAAGAAGTGCATGTCACTTCTTGGGATGTAGTTGTAGCCGTTTTTCATTGACTCCATTGAAAAACAGCTCCAATTACGTCCCTAATGGACGCCGCGAAAAACGCGTGCACTTGCAAAAACGTCTGAAATCCAGGAGCTGTTTTGCCTAAAAACAGCTCCGTAATTTCAGACGTATTTGGCGTTGCCATGTGAACATACCCTAACACTGACTTATTCTGTCTTTAGCTATCTTTTACATGATGACTGATACACCTTCACATTTTTTTATAATGGTATCTGCTTCTTATCAGTGTAGCCGTCTAAACCTCTGCGTATTTTTTCATTCATTACATCTTTTTAAAACCTTAGTTTTATTACTATTATTCTTTTAATTACATTGTTTCTTATATTTTAATTGATGTCTTATGCTGTTTTGCAAATGCCTAATTGACTTTTACTTTTTATTTCACCTTCTGCTCAACATTACGTTACAGCAGTTGCTGTTTTCAAACTGTTATATGGCGGTTTTCCCATCACAGTGTGTTTTGTAATTGTGCTGTCAATCATTATATAAACCAGTGTGTTGGTTTGCTCATTTGCCTTTGACCTGATGAAGACGCCGGTTCGGCGTAGAAACGCGCAGTCTGTTCATTAAACTAAGTTATTTTTCAAACTATTGTACTTTCTGCTTTATGGATGTTAGCAGCGCTATCTTGAGGCTCACCCTTTTTCTCCACATACCTAAACACTAAAGAAAAACTTTCTCTTTGACTAGACTCATTGCATGATGATGGCCGAACTAGTGTTCAACTAAAAGCTACCTTCCATGACTCACCCATAAGGGGAATAATTTGCTGATAGATGCCTTTTGTGCTGCCTTTGCAGGGGAACAAAGTATCAAGCAGGATAAAATCCAACATGCCCATCCTTGTTTTTCATGACAGTTGATGTTAATGGACAATTAGGTTGCCTCCATATATATGAGGGGTTAGGCCAACAATTATTTTATTGTGTATGGCTAGCTTTAGATGCCCAAGCATTAACCATCACAGCAATTATGTGATTGTATATTTTCCAATTAAGCATATGCTCGTTTAGGTTTACAGTTTCTGCTGCTATGACTGAATGTGACCTCATTCAGCATTTCTGTAATAAATAGGGTATATGTGTTAGTCCTCAGGCTATATTGCTTTAAAAATATAAAGGGGTTGTCCAGATTTGGAAAAAATAAATTATTTTTTCTTTCCCCAGAAACAACATCACATCTGTCAATAGGTTGTGTCTAGTAATGCAGTATAAGCAACATTCACTTGAATGAGGATAAGCTGCAATACCAGACACAGCCCATGGACAGAAGTGGCAGCGTTTTTGGATGAAAGCAGCCATTTTTTCTAATCCTGGAACGCCTCTTAAATGCCTAAGTTAGTATTCAGTATTTATATGTTAATCATATGCATTAAACCCAAGCCCTTTTTTCCAATCCTGGACAACTCTATTAACCCCTTCCCGCAATTTCACGTACAGTTACGCCATGGGAGCTGGTATTTTCCCGCAATTCCACGTAACTGTACGTGAAACAGATGGAGCTGGCTCAGGAGCTGAGCCAGCGACATCACCACCGGATGACAGCTGTATGTTACAGCTGACACCCTGAGGTATCGGCCAGGACCGGAGCTAGCATCCGATCCAACCGATTAACCCCTCACATGCTGCGTTCAATAGAGATCGCAGCATGTGAGGAGTTTATAGCCACCGGCACCCCAGCAACGTGATCGCTGGGTTGCCGGTGGCTGCAAAGGCGATCGGAGGGGTAATACTTACCTCCCGGTCTGCCAGTAACGGAATCCTCCTATGCCCCGTCGTCGGCGGGGCCCAGGAGGCTTCCGGTACCATTGGCAAGATGGCGCCGGCCTAGCTTCCGGCTCAGAAGCTGAGCCGGCGTCATCAGCAGTGGGTGTTCGCTGTATGTTACAGCGGACACCCCGATCTATCGGCAGGAACCGGAGCTAGCTCCGATTCCTGCCATTAACCCCTTCAATGCAGCGATTCAATGCAATCGCTGCATCAAAGTGGTTTGTATGCAATCGGCAGCCCTGCCATACGATGGCAAGGCTGGCGACTGTTACTATGGCAACAGGATGCCTAAAAATGGCTTCCTATCTGCCATTACGTTAGCCGATTAGGCCCCGCCCGGAGGCGGAGCCTGATCGGCTTGCTGTCAGTGAACAACTGACAGTTCCTTATACATTGCACTACATAGGTAGTGCAATGTATTAGAACATCAAACAAACAGTTGGACCTTCAAGTCCCCTAGTAGGACTAAAGAAGTGTAAAAAAAAGTGTAAAAAAAAGTCAAAATAAAAGTTGTAAAAAATACAATAAAAGTTTCAAATAATAACACAAAACACAAATTGCCCTTTTTCCCTTATCAAGTCTTTTATTATTGAAAAAAATAATAAAGCCATACATATTTGGTATAGCTGCGACCGTAACGTCCTTAACTATAAAAATATTATGTTATTTATTCCGCACAGTGAACGCCGTAAAAAAAATAACTAAAAAATACTGACATAATTGCTATTTTTTGGTCACTTTGTCTTCCAAAAATTGAAATAAAAAGTGATCAAAAAGTGGCATGTACCTAAAAATGGTACCTATAAAAACTATAACTCGTCTCGCTAAAAACAAGCCCTCATACAGCTCCGTCGACGAAAAATTTAAAACCGTTATGGCTCTCACAACTTGGCGACAGAAAAAATCCATTCTCTTTACAAAAGTTATTTTATTGTGCAAAAAGTTGTAAAACATAAAAAAGTGCTATGAATTAGGTATTACCGGAATCAGACTGACCCGCCGAATAAAGGTAACATGTAATTTATAACGCGTGGTGAACGCTGTATAAAAAGAACTAAAAAAATATGCCAGAATTGCTGTTTTTTGGTCACCTTGCCTCCCAAAAAAAAAAGGATAACAAGTGATCAAAAAGTCGCGTGTACCCCAAAATGGTACCAATAAAAACTACAGCTCGTCCCACAAAAAAAAAACAACCCTCATACCACTACGTCTATGAAAAAATAAAATTAGCCAAGGCACCAATAAGCCAGGAAATAAAAATATGCAGTTGTGCCGGCCCGAGGGGAACGTTTCTTCTGTTTCAAGTGGCGAATTATCAAGGCCCCTAAAATTAGGGAATCAGGAAGGGGAGGGCTCAAAAATATCAGCTGGAAGGGTGCCCGTATTATACCAGGACAACACTTCCCAACAAAATTCCTCAAACTGTAAAGATCCAGAGTGTGGACCAAAAGGGGAATAACTAAGGACCATTTATTAGTCCGACACCGGCCTGTGCAGAAAGGATTGTGTCACAGCGTAACACATCTATGAATTATTTTATTGTTTTTTTTTACCCCACTATACCACCTGACTATGCCCCTTATATACTCCGCCCGCCTTACATGTACCCCCACATTATAAACGGAAACACCAGTAAGACTCAAAACAAAACTACTACAAGCAAAATCCACACTCCAAAAGCCAAATGGCGCTACCTCCCTTCTGAACCCTACAGTGTGCCCAAACAGCAGTTTACTTCCACATATATGGCATTGGCATACCCGGGAGAACCCTTTTAACAATTTTTGGGGTGTGTGTCTCCAGTGGCACAAGCTGGGCGCCACATATTGGCATATCTATTGAAAAACCATTTTCACTCTGCAACATCGAGTGCACACCAATTTCTGCCAATCACCTGTGGGGTTAATATGTTCACTACACCCCTAGGTGAATACCTTGAGGGGTGTAGTTTCCAAAATGTGGTCACTTCTGGGGGGTTTCCACTGTTTTGGTCCCACAGGGACTTTACAAATGCGACATAGCGACCAGAAACCAATTCAACAAAATCTGTACTCCAAAAGCCAAATGGCGCTCCTTCCCTTCTGAGCCCTACTCTGTGCCCAAACAGCAGTTTATGACCACATATGTGGTATTGCCGTACACAGGAGAAGTTGCTTTACAAGTGTTGCGGTGCTTTTTTTCATTTATTTTTTGAGAATATGAAACATTTTCAGCTAAAACTATGTCTTATTGAAGAAAAAGGATTTTTTTTATTTTCACTGCCCAATTCTAATAAAATCTATGAAACACCTGTGGGGTCAAAATGCTCAAGGGGTGTAGTTTTGTGAATCGAGTCACTTTTGGGGAGTTTCCACTGTACTGGTACCTTAGGAGCTTTGCAAAAGTGACATGGTGTCAAGAAACCAATCCAGCAAAATCTGTGCTCCAAAAGCCAAATGGCGCTGCTTCACTTCTGATCCTTGCCGTATGCCCAAACAGCAGTTTATGACCACAAATGGGGTATTGCTGTACTCCAGAGAAGTTGCTTTACAAATGTTGGGGTTCTTTTATTCCTTTATTTTTTGAGAAAATAAAAAATTTTGAGCTAAAGCTACATCTTATTGGAAAAACAGGATTTTTTTTATCTTCACTGCCCAATTCTAATAAAATCAATGAAACCCCTGTGGGTTCAAAATGCTCACTACACCCCTAGATGGATTCTTCAAGGGGTGTAGTTTCCTAAATGGAATCACTTTTTTGGTGTTTTCACTGTTTTGGTCCCTTAGGGGCTTTGCAAATGCAACGTGGTCTCCGCAAACCATTCCTGCTAAATTTGAGCTCCAAAAGCCAAATGGCGCTCTTTCCCATCTAAGCCCTGCCGTGTGTCCAAACAGCCGTTTATGACCACATGCGGGGTATTGTTTTACTCGGGAGAAATTGCTTTACAAAAGTAGTGGTGCATTTTTCTCCTTTTAGTCCTTGTGGAAATTAGAAAAAATTAGCTAAACCTACATTTCCTTTGAAAGAATGTAGATTTTCATTTTCACGGCCTACTTCCAATAATTTCTGCAAAAAACCTGCAAAAAAATGCTCACTATACCCCTAGATAATTTCCTCAAGGTGTATAGTTTCCAAAATGGGGTCACTTTTGGGGGATTTCCACTGTTTTGGTGCCGCAAGAGCCTTTCAGACCCGACATGGAGCCTAAAATATTTTCTAATAAAAATGAGGCCCAAAATCCTCTAGGTGCTCCTTTGTTTCTGAGGCCTGTGCTTCAGTCAATAAGTGCACTAGGGCCACATGTGGGGTATTTCTAAAAAGTGCAGAATCTGGGCAATAAATATTGAGTTGCGTTTCTCTGGTAAAAATTTCTGCGTTACAAAAAAAATAGATGTAAAATAAATTTCTGCAAAAAAAAATAAAAATGTGAAAATTTCACATCTACTTTGCCTTAATTCCTGTGAAACATCTAAAGGGTTAAGAAACTTTCTAAATGCTGTTTTAAATACTTTGAGGGGTGAAGTTTTTAAAATGGGGTGACTTATCGAGGGTTTCTAATATATAAGGCCCTAAAATCTACTTCACAACTGAACTGGCCCCTATAAAAATAGCCTTTTGAAATTTTCTGGAAAATGTGAGAAATTGCTGCTAAAGTTCTAAGCCTTGTGATGTCATAGAAAAATAAAAGGATGTTCAAAAAATGATGCCAATCTAAAGAAGACATATGGGTGATGTTACTTAGCAACAATTTTGTGTGGTATTACTATCTGTCTTACAAGCAGATACATATAAATTTAGAAAAATGCTAATTTTTGCATTTTTTCGCTAGATTTTGGTGTTTTTCACAATTAAATACTTAATGTATCGAGCACATTTTGCCAGTAACATAAAGTCCAATGTGTCACGAGAAAACAATCTCAGAATCGCTTGGATAGGTAAAACCATTCCGAAGTTATTACCACATAAAGTGAAACATGTCAGATTTGAAAAAATTGGCTGTGTCCTGAAGGCCAAAACAGGCTGTGTCTTGAAGGGATTAAATAAAGCAATGGTTGACAGAACTATACCTTTGTTTTCAATGGATCTTAAAATGGTAGCAGAACTGATTTGATTCATAGAACCATATATTGTTGAAATGTTTTAAAGGTCCTCCAATGATATGTGCCTGCACATATGACCTTGATAAAGATGAGAACCCAAAAATAAATGTTCTACAAAGAATACACTTCTATTCCCCATGTAGGGTCTTTACTTCAATAACCATTTATACACTATATTTGGAGCTAATGAATTATCTTCCCTCAGCAATTATTTTTTTTTTTTTTATAAGTAGCACTAAATCGGTTTCAGAATCTCTAATTTTAAACAGTCATTAGTGGGATTGCCAGCACTCAAAGGAACCATGTTATTAATTAATAATACTCATGTCATATCAGTTAAAAAGAAACTCTAGCTAAAATATGTAATAAAAAAAATAATACTTCATGCCACTCTCGCCTCAAAGTCCTCAGGACACCTTCAGACCCCCGAGGCTGTCGTTCATTTGTTCCAGTGAATACCATTCTGTGAGAGTGAATGGTCACAATATTTCTGCATTGAAATATTGTAAAATAAATGCCCATTTCCCCCCAAAAAATTTAAATCGCTTATTGCGCACCGTCTCGATTAGGTTTTTTGTTAAGTAGACATTTTAACTAATCAAGCACTATTGTTATGGTAAGCATGGAGGGTTGTAACCAATGTGGCTACATTTTGCTACTAGACATATTTAGTGGAATAGAGCTCTCAGGTGTTTCCATTGTGGATTTGCAGTACCATCCTCCTAATAATGGAACAAGTAATGAAGTGGCAATTAAGGCACTTGGATGGTGTAAACCATTTGTTAGGTCTTCTGCAGGGAGATCCGTACAATATTACAGTTCCATATTCCATAATATAAATGAAGTTTTATATTTGATGCATTTGGGGCAATTTGTAATACTGTGAGGTCTTAAAGACAAAGACAGCAAGTCAAGTCAAAGACATAAATAGAACAATGTATTATTCTTAATCCTGGGAGGGATCGTTCCTAATGAGGTGTGTAAGAGGGTACAGGGATCTCAAGGAGAGCTACAACTATTCTGTAGTGCAAAGTTAAAAAAATTACTGGTAGCCCCAACCAGGGCCGCCATCAGGGGGGTATTACTGGTACTCCCGTCAAAGGCCCGGCCACATGGATGAAAAAAAGGGGCCCGCCGGGCTGCAGTCGCCCCCCCCCCCCTCGAAAACGCTCACGGGCCCCCCCTCGAAAACGCTCACGGGCCCCCCCTCGCAACGCTCACAGGCCCCCCCTCGCAACGCTCACGGGCCCCCCCTCGCAACGCCCGCGGCACCCCCCTAGCGACACCCCCCTAGCGACACTCCCCTAGCAACACTCGCGGCAGCCCCTGCATACCTGTTGTAGCTTCACTGGGCGGGGAAGATGCAGCATGTGCTGAAGCTGCATGTGGAGATCCCGCCCCCCAGCTCCTCTACACTGCCGACCGGACCTGCAGGCTGGTGAGTATGTTCCCCTATCCATCCTGCTTCCCATCCCCCTGACCCCATTTGTAGATTGTATAAAGTTGGTTAAAAAGTTTTTTGGTATTTCTTCGTTTGCCTAGCGGTTTTTTGCCGCGATTTTCGTAATCGCGGCAAAAATGGCGCAGTTTTGCCGCGATTATATAAAAAACGCGGCAAAACCGCGTGATTTGTGCCGCAATTACGAAAATTGCATAAAAAAAAGATACAAAACATGAAAAGTGCTGTTAGGCTATATTCTCACAGTGCGGTCAAGTCACGTTTTTGCAAAAATTGTGGCAAAAAAATGGGATTTCACCGCACTGTGTAACTAGACTAAGGTCTTATTCAGACGGCCGCGTTCGGTCCGTGACATACGGAGCGTGTATCGGCCGTATTTCCCAGGCTGATCACAATTCATGGAGCCGGACTCCTAGCATCATAGTTATCAGTGTTGCTGGGAGTCCCTGCCTCTCTGCGGGAATACTGTCCCATACTGTAATGATGCTTTCAGTACGGGACCGGGGACAGTATTCCCACGGGAACGAAGGGACTATGATAATATATAACTGTGATGCTAGAAACCCGGCTCCCTGAACTGTGGTCGGTCCGGGAAATATGGCCGATACACGGTCCTTATATCACAGACCGAACATGGACATCTGAATAAGCCACTTACTTGCCTCCTATTTTTGGTGCGGATTGCGCACTGAAAATTCACTACAAATTACAATATAAGGCCTTATTCACACGAACGTGTTATACGTCCGTGATACTTATTACGTCGCACAGACTTATGTTAGTGAATGGGGCCGTCAGTGAGTTTCATGCAGCGTGTGTGCGCTGTGTAAAACTCACGACATGTCCTATACTTGCCCGTGTTTCGCGCAGCACGCACCCATTGAAGTCATTGGGTGCGTGCAAATCGTGCACGGCACACGGAAGCACTTCCGGGTGACGCGCGTGATTCGCACTACAGTAGGTAAAGACGTGAAGGGAAACGTAAAAGCCCCCCCCTTCTTTGCTGTGTTGTAACATCAAAACAGAGTGTCACAATGATGCCGGCTGCGTGAAAATAACGCAGCCGCGCAGCATATGCTGACGCCACACAACTTTTGCTCGGGCAAAATGCAGCGTTTTTTGCGCGTGCAAAACGGACACGTTCGTGTGAATAAAGCCTAAGGCGATATTCAGACCAACGTGTGTGAAATCAGACGTGAAGAACGGCCGTTTTTTGTGGCCGATTTGCAGCCGTGCGGGACCCGTTTTCACAGACTTGAGTCTATTGAGGGATCTGTGAAAACGCACAAAAATAGGACATGTCCTATTTTTTTACAGGCCCTTCACACGATCTGTTAGAACAACAACCGTGTGAATAGCCCCATAGAAATACATGCAGCCGTGTGACGGCCATTAAAAAAACGTCCTTCACACGGACGATTAACACGTTAGTCTGAATAAGCCCCAACTAATGTGAATGGGGTTTGTCAGAACGTCATGCACGTGCAGCATTTCACCCCACAAATAATTTTTTTTCAGCTTCCCAGTACATTATGCGGTACAATAAATGGTGCCATGAAAAACTACAACTTGTACCGCAAAAAACAAGCCCTCAAGTAAAAAAAATTATAGCTTTTGGAAGGTGGAGAGGAAAAAACAAAAGTTAAAATCCAAAAAATGGCTGAGGAGGGAAGGGCTTAAATAAGCTGCATGCCTATTAGCCCTTATTCACACGACAGGGTTTCCCGGCCGGGTGACGACCGTTCATAAATCAGCCGTCACCCGGCTGCAGTAGGAACAATAGAAAGGGCTATTCACACGACCAATTTTTTGACGGGCGGGGAAAACCGGCCGTCAAAAAATGGGACATGCCCTATTTTCGGCCGTTTACCCGGCCGCCCGGCTCCCATAGAAGTCTATGGAGCCGGGTAATACACGGCCATCACCGGAATGTGTCCCGAGTGATGGCCGTGTCTACCGTCGCTCGCTCTCTCTCTCCTCACAACGCAGAGTGCATGTGAGGAGGAGGAGTGTATCTCATTCAGAAGAAGCGCTCTATGCTGGAGGTAACACTGTGGGGGTACTGCTGTATCGACGTCCCTGCTCTGCTATGTGCAGGGGTACTGTGTGGCAGGGCTGGGGTGTACAGCAGGTGGAAGGGGGCGCTGCGCTGGCTCCCTTCCCAAATCGCCCTGGCCCGGCGAATCAGCCTCCTTTCCGCCCTGGCGCTTCTTCAGGCATCGCTACAGCTATAGCAGCCATAGCGGCTGCTAGCGGCGACACCTACCATGGCCGATGGCGCCGCTAGCAGCTGCTGCGGCTGCTACTGCTGTAGCTTCGTCCCTGCTCTGCTATGTGCTAGCCCCACTTTAGCTCCCTGAAGGAGCGGAATCCCTGTGTGTTCGGGGATTCCGCTCCTGGACAGAGCGCTTGATGTCTCTGTCCATATCTGGGCAGTGACATCAGGGGAAACTCCTGAAGCGGAATCCCCGAACACTCTGTGACCGGGGATTCCACACCAGGAGAAGCCAGTAACGTTCAGTGTCCATAAATGGACACAGACGACAGGGGCTTTTCCTGAAGTGGAATCACCGGCCACATGGGGATTCCCCTTCAGGAGTTGTCCCTGAATTCACTGTCCAGATATTCCCGGCCCGGAACGGATGCAAAACTAATACAAACCGGCTGGGAAAAACGGCGGGACACTGTCGTGTGAATAAGGCCTTAGGGTATGTTCACACAATTAGCAAAAACAGTCTGAAAATACAGAGATATTCAAGGGAAAACAGCTCCTGATTTTCAGAAGTTTTTTAAGCAAACTCGTGTTTGCTCATCCACTTCTCTTCGTTACCACCCAGCTTCTGGCAGTGCACAGACACACAGCGTGTCCTCGAGAGATCACGCTGTGACGTCACTCACTTCCTCCCACAGGAACTTCATTGCGTCGGATAAGCGAGGACACGCTGTGTGTCTGTGCACTGCCAGAAGCTGGGTGGTAACGAAGAGAAGTGGATGATGCTGATTCGTCAGCATCATACACTCCCATTCACAACGCCCAGCTAGTAAAAGAAGTAAAAACGCCCAGATGTACACACACAATACACGCCCACTTGGACATAACTTTAAACACGCCCAGTTGTACTTAAGAAAGGCTCATTTGCATAAATATAAAAATGCTCATTAGGGCATGACCACACATGGCGGAATTCCTCCGCAACTGTCCGCATCAATGCCGCACAGAATCTGCGTTGCAGATTCTGCAGCGGATCTGCACAAAATGTGCAGAAAATTGATGCGGACTGGCCGCTGCGGACTGCAGGAAAAGTGCTTCTCTTCTCCCTATTCAGTGCAGGATAGAGAGAAGGGACAGCACTTTCCCTAGTGAAAGTCAAAGAAATTCATACTTACCGGCCGTTGTCTTGGTGACGCGTCCCTCTTTCGGCATCCGGCCCGACCTCCCTGGATGACGCTCCAGTCCATGTGACCGCTGCAGCCTGTGCTTGGCCTGTGATTGGCTGCAGCCGTCACTTACACTGAAACGTCATCCTGGGAGGCCGGACTGGAGACAGACGCAGGGAGTTCTCGGTAAGTATGAACTTATATGTTTTTTTACAGATACATGTATATTGAGATCGGTAGTCACTGTCCCGGGTGCAGAAACAGTTACTGCCGATCGCGTAACTCTTTCAGCACCCTGGACAGTGACTATTTACAGACGTCTCCTAGCAACGCTCCCGTCATTACGGGAGCCCCATTGACTTCCTCAGTCTGGCTGTAGACCTAGAAATACATAGGTCCAGCCAGAATGAAGAAATGTCATGGTAGTAAAAACAATACGCTCCGCAGCACACATAAGATCTGCGGACTTCATTGCGGAATTTTGACTCTCCATTGAAGTCAATGGAGAAATTCCGCCATGAGTCCGCAACCAGTCCGCCACTGCTCCGCAACAGACAGAGCATGCTGCGGACACCAAATTCCGCTCCGCAGCCTATGCTCCGCAGCGGAATTGTACGCATCGTGTAAACGAACACTGCTAAATTAAAGTGAAAGTCAATGGAGAAACGGCTCCGCTGCGGATTAACGCTGCGGAGTGTCCGCAGCGGAATTTAAGTGAAATTCCGCTATGTGTGAACCCGCCCTAACTTGGCCAAAAATGCTTGTTTTTGAAAAAAAAAAAACCTTACTGTTATCTACATTGCAGCGCCGATCTGCTGCAATAGGAGATAGGGGTTTGAAAATCTGGTGACAGAGCCTCTTTAAGGCCCCTTCACATCGTATTGTTGCCCTAAGTTTATCGTGTAGTCAGGAAATCTTCTACCTTACAGTATAAACAACGTAGACGATAATTCACAGGGCTCCATTATGTCCTTTTAGCCTCCGTCGGGCTGGTGGACGTCGGTTTACCTTCTTTTTGAAGGATGAAATGGTGTAGTAAACTTTGTTATTCCGGAGTCCCCAGGCAGCATCACAAGTGCTCTACCCGTGGACTTTGTCCCTGGGAGCTCCTGACATCACTGTCCATATATGTAAAGTGACATCAGGGGATTCTCCAGGGCCGGAATCCCTGGCCAGAATGTTGCCGACGCTCCGGCCGTGTACTCAGGCTTTGTGCAGCTTCGGACGTCACTTTATGTATATGGACATCAGGAGCAGCGCCATAGTCCCTGGGCAGAGCGCTAGTAGAAGGCTCCAGCCCTGTTCATAGACAGTGACTTCAGTAGTTTCACCTGGGCCATTCCCCAGGCGACGTATCCCACTATATGCCATACAGTCGGATACGTTTTAGCTAAATAGATCAAAATCCGGAGCATGAACCGGTCACTGCCGGCTCCATGGTTTCCTTCACTGTAATTGACATCAGCACCAAAATCATTTAATGCGAATAACGTAAACACGTGAGCGCCACACTTTCCCAGTCACTGATATGTCTAGTGACACAGGACAGGTTATAATCCCTTATATTTGGCAGGTTAATTCGTCCATCTACTCTATGGGTCATCATTCATAAAAATGAATACTTGCCCATAAAAGTATTGTGATAGGGCCTTATTGAGCCTTATTACATTCACATATATATGTAGCAGGGTAATAGTGTGTAATGGGTACAGTATATTGGATATGCTCACCATCTTTAACCCCTTCCCGACATTTGCCGTACATGTACGTCATGGAAAGCATTGACTTCCCGCATCTTGCCGTACATGTACGCCGAATGTTTGGGACCGGCTCTGAAGTTGAGCCGGTGCCATCATCACCGGATCTCAGCTGTATCTTACAGCTGACATCCGGCTGTAACGGCGGGGACCGAAATTAGCTTCGATCCCCGCCATTAACCCCTTAAGTGCAGCGCTCAAACGCGATCGCTGCACTTAAGGTGTTTGCAGCTCATCGGAACCCCAGTAATGAAATTGCCGGGGTTCCGGTGGCTGCAATGGCAACCGGAGGCCTAATACTGGCCTCCCGGTCTGCCTAGCACCGAAGCCGGTCAAGATCCGCCCGGCGGCGGAGCCTGATCGGCTTCCGTAGCTGCCGGCAAGATGGCGCCGGGTCAGGAGCTGATCCGGCGTCATCAGCGGTGGAAGTCAGCTGTACTGTACAGCTGACATCCACCTGTAACGGCAGGAACCGGAGCTAGCTCCGATCCCTATCATTAACCCCTTCGATGCAGCAATCGAAAGCGATTGCTGCATCGTAGCGGTTACTAGCAGATCGCCAGCGACTGCTGTTATGGCAACAGGAGACACAATGGTCTCCTGCTCTGCCATTACGGAAGCCGATTTAGGCCCCGCCGGGAGGCGAAGCCTAATCGGCTTGCTGTCAGTGAATGACTGACAGATCTAATACATTACACTACATAGGTAGTGCAATGTATTAGAAAAAAATAAATCTGACCGTTGGACCTTCAAGTCCCCTAGTGGGACTTGAGAAAAAGTGTAAAAAAAGTATAAAAAAGTGCAAATAATGAAAGTTTGAAAACAATAAAAGTTTCAAGTAATCAAATAAAACACAATCCCCCTTTTACTCTTATCAAGTCCTTTATTATTGAAAAATAATAATAAACCATATGTATTTGGTATCGCCGCAACCGTAACGACCTGAGGTATCAAAATATTATATTATTTATTGCACGCGGTGAACAGCGTAAAAAAAAACGTAAAAAATGTTACCAGAGTTTCTGTTTTTTAGTCACTTTGCACTACAAATGTTAGAATAAAAAGTGATCAAAAAGTCGCACGTATCCAAAAATGGTGCCTATAAAAACTATAGCTCGTCCCGCAAAAAACAAGCCCTCATACACCTCCGTCGACAAAAAAATTAAAACGTTATGGTTCTCACAACTTGGCGACAGAAAAAATACATTCTTTTTACAAAGGTAATTTTATTGTGCAAAAAGTTGTAAAACATAAAAAAGTGCTATAAATTAGGTATCACCGGAATCGTACTGACCCGCAGAATAAAGTTAACATGTAGTTTATAATGCGTGGTGAACGCTGTATAAAAAAAAAAAAGCTGTGCCAGAATTGCGTTTTTTTGTTTACCTGGCCTCCCAAAAAATAGGATAAAAGGTGATCAAAAAGTTGCATGTACCCCAAAATGGAACCAATAATAACTACAGCTCGTCCCGCAACAAACCAGCCCTCATACCGCTACGTCTATGAAAAATAAAATTAGTTATGGCTCCAATAAGTCAGGAAATAAAAAAATATGCAGTTGTGCCCGAGGGGAACATTTCTTCTGTTTGAAGAGGTGATTTATCAAGGCCCTAAAATTAGGGAACCAGGAAAGGGAGGGCCCAAACATATCTGCTGGAAGCGACGGTGCCCGTATTATACCAGGACAACACTTCACAGCAAAATTCTCCAAACTACAAAGGCGCGGAGTGTGGATCAAAAGGGGGATAAGAAAGGACGCCATATATCAGTGCGACACCGGCCTGTGCAGAAAAGATTGCTTCACAGCGTAACACATATCTATGGATTATTTTATTGTTTTTTTTTACCCCATTATTATACCACCTGACTATGCCCCTTATATACTCCGCCCGGCTTACATATGCCCTACATTATAAACGGAAACACCAGTAAGACTCCAAACAAAACTACTACCAAGCAAAATCCACGCTCCAAAAGCCAAATGGCATTTCCTCCCATCTAAACCCTACAGCGTGCCCAAACAGCAGTTTCCTTCCACATATATGGCACAGTCATACCCGGGAGAACCCTTTTAGCAATTTTTGGGGTGTGTGTCTCCAGTGGCATAAGCTGGGCACGACATATTTGCCACTGAATGGCATATCTAGGGAAAAATATAAATGTTTAATTTGCACCATCCACAGCGCATTCATTTATGGAAAAGACCTGTGGGGTGAAAATGCTCACTACACCCCTTAATAAATGCCTTGAGGGGTGCAGTTTCCATAATGGGGTCACTTCTCAGGGGTTTATTTTTATTATTTCACATCTGAGCCTCTGCAGTTGTGAACCAATACTTTGTAAATCGCCAAATTAGGCCTCAATTTTACATGGTACGCTTTCACTCCTGAGCCTGGTCGACTGTCCAGGCAAGAGATTAGGGCCACATGTAGGGTGTTTCTAAAACCAGGAAACCCAGCATAATAATTAGAGAGCTGTCTTGTTATGGTGGCACAAGCCGGGCACCACATATTGTCCACATATCTGTGGAAAAAAATCCCATTTTCACTCTGCAACATCGAGTTCACACTAATTTCTACAAAACACCTGCAGGGTTAAAATGCTCACTACACCCCTAGGTAAATGCATTGAGGGGTGTAGTTTCCAAAATTGGGTCACTTCTGGGGGTTTCCACTGTTTTGTGCCCACAGGCGCCCAAAAACCAATCCAGCAACATCTGCACTCCAAATGGCGGTCCTTCCCTTCTAAGCCCTGCCGTGTGCCCAAACAGCAGTTTATGACCACATATGGGGTATTGCCGTACTCGGTAGAAATTGCTTTACAAATGTTGGGTTCTTTTTTTTCCTTTATATGTTGCGAAAATGAAAAAATTTGCGCTAAAGCTACGTCTTATTGAAGAAAAAGGATTGTTTTTATTTTCACTGCCCAATTCTAATAAATTCTATGAAACATCTGTGGGGTCAAAATGCTCACTACGCCCCTAGATGAATTCCTCAAGAGGTGTAGTTTCCTAAATGGTGTCACTTTTTGGGCGTTTTCATTGTTTTTTCCCCTCAGGGGCTTTGCAAATGTGACATGGCCATTCCTGCTCAATGTGATCTCCAAAAGCCAAATAGCGCTCTTTCCCTTCTAAGCCACGCCGTGTCTCCAAACAGCCGTTTATTACCACATGTGGGGCATTGTTTTACTCGGGAGAAATTGCTTTACAAATTTTGTGGTGCTTTTTCTCCTTCAGTCCTTGTGGAAATGAGTAAAAATAAGCTAAACCTACATTTTCTTTGAAAAAATGTTGATTTTTATTTTCAGGGCCTACTTCCAATAATTTCTGCAAAAAACCTGTGGGGTCAAATCGCTCACTATACCCCTAGATAATTTCCTCAATGGGTGTAGTCTCCAAAATGGGGTCACTTGTGGGGGGTTTCCACTGTTTTGTCTCCTCAGGGACTTCGTAAATGTGACATGGCCTCCGCAAACCATTCCTGCTAAACTTGAGCTCTAAAAGCCAAATAGCGCTCTTTCCCTTCTCAGCCCTGCCGTGTCTCAAAACAACCGTTTATTACCACATGTGGGGTATTGTTTTACTCGGGAGAAATTGCTTTACAAATTATTTTTCTCCTTTAGTCCTTGTGGAAATGAGAAAAAAAATCGCTAAACCTACATTTTCTTTGAAGAAATGTTGATTTTAATTTTCACGGCCTACTTCCAATAATTTTTGTAAAAAAACTGTGCGGTCAAAATGCTCACTGTACCCCTAGATAATTTCCTTGAGGTGTGTAGTTTCCCAGATGGGGTCACTTTTGGGGGATTTTGACTGTTTTGGCACTGCAAGAGCCCTTCAAACCTGACATGGTGCCTAAAATTTATTCTAACAAAAATAAGGCCCCAAAATCCACTAGGTGTTCCTTTGCTTCTGAGGCCGGTGCTTCAGTCCAGTAGCACACTAGGGCCACATGTTGGATATTTCCTAAAACTGCAGAAACTGGGAAACAAATATTGAGTTGCATTTCTCTGGTAAAACCTTCTGTGTTATAAAAAAACTTGTACAAAAAATTTATTTCTGCAAAAAAATATGAAATTTGTAAATTTCACCTCTACTTTGCTTTAATTCCTGTGACATGTGTAAAGGGTTAAGACATTTTCTAAATGCTGTTTTGAATACTTTGAGGGGTGAAGTTTTTAAAATGGGGTTACTTTTTGGGGGTTTCTAATATATAAGGCCCAAAAAGCTACTTCACAACTGAACTGGCCCCTGTAAAAATGGCCTTTTGAAATTTTCTAGAAAATGTGAGAAATTGCTGCTAAGGTTCTAAGCCTTGTGATGTCATAGAAAAATAAAAGGATGTTCAAAAAACGATGCCAATCTAAAGTAGACATATGGTGGATGTTAATTAGCAACAATTTTGTGTGGTATAACTGCCTGTCTTACAAGCAGATACATTTAAATTGAGAAAAATGCTAATTTTTGCAATTTTTCGCTAAATTTTGGTGTTTTTCACAATTAAATACTGAACATATCGAGCAAATTTTGCCAGTAACTTAAAGTCCAATGTGTCACGAGAAAACAATCTCAGAATCGCTTGGATAGGTGAAAGCATTCCAGAGTTATTACCACATAAAGTGAACATGTCAGATTTGAAAAATGAGGCTCGGTCAGGAAGGTCAAAAGTGGCTAAAGAGGGAAGGGGTTAAAAGATGGTTTCTTGCCAGGCAGTAACAATAAAGGTAATGCCATCTCTGTAGTTTTTGAGCAATACTTAAGAAAAGTTGGAGGTAATTCAAGTGATAGATGGATTCCCCAAATATCCCCAAGTATTTCACATAAGATTTGGCCACTGGTATCCCTCAACCTCTCCCCGAACACTAAATATATAAGATTTCGAATTTGGTTGCGTTTATCTTAAAACCCGAAAACAATCCAATATCTGACATATATCACAGGACCTTGGGTAAATCTTCATGGGGTTGAGACATATATAGGACAATGTTGTCTACAAACAAGACTATACATAGGTGCTTTTGCCCTATTGATATCCCTTGGAACAGACCATGATCCTCCAGAAACCTGGCAAGGGGCTCCAAGACAATATTTAAAAAAAGCATCAGCCATGTCCCTTTTTGAATGGGAGGAACCTGGAAAAAAAGTCTCATAAACCCCTCATAAGAATATTCGAAAGGCTCCAGTCACTCCCATGTCATCTAGTACCTGCCCTAACCACTCCCATTTGACTTTATCAAATGCTTTTTCAGCATTTATAGTGACCAGAGCAGGTACCTGATCCACTTGGTCAATACCATGAACCTGATCTAAGGCCTATAAAACATTTCTAATATTGGTAACTGCAGATCCTATACAAAGCTAACCTTTGAGGGCGAGGTCAGCAGGGGGAGAATTTTAGCCAATCGGTTGGTCATAAATTTAGAGAATATTTTCGAAAACTTAAATTATTAGTGATATTGGCCAATAAGTTCTGGCCTGCTCTAAATCTTTCCTTTCTGTAGGGAGTATTTTAATGTAACAGTCAGTGGTGTAACTACCGCCGGCATGGGCCCCCACCCATGGACGGAGGCTCTGCTAGCGGCCGCTATGGCTGCTACAGCGCGACACCACTGAAGGGGTTGTTCCTACAAAAGACATGCATCCCCTATCCACAGGATAGGGGATACATGTGGGATCGCTGGGACGCCCAGCGACAATTAGAACGGGGGACTGAACGTCCCCCGAAGTTCTCCATGACAAACCTCGGACTTCCGGGGTCTGTCGGCAGCTCCATAGAAATGAATTGTGCATCAGTCATGCTTGTGCACATGCGTGACCAGCATTCCTTTCATCTTTATTGAACTGTGCAGACCCCGGAAATCTGAGGTTTGTCATGGAGAACTTCGGGGGACTTTCGTTCCCCTGTTCTCCTTATCGCTGCCAGCAATCACACATGTATCCCCTATCCTGTGGATAGGGGATACATCTCTATTGTAGGATAAACTATAGGCCGTTTTTTTTTTGGGGGGGTTGGGGGCTGTATGGCGTTATCTACAGGGGGGGCTGTATAGCGTTATCTACAGGGGCAGTATGGCGTTATCTACAGGGGGTTTGGGGCTGTATGGCATTATCTATAGGGGGCTGTATGGCGTTATCTACCGGTGGAGAGCTGTATGGCGTTATCTACAGAGGGGCTGTATGGCATTATCTACAGGGGGCTGTATGGCGTTATCTACAGGGGGGCTGTATGGCATTATCTACAGGGGGAGGGCTGTATGGTGCTATCTACAGGGGGGCTGTATGGTGTTATCTTCCCTGGGTGCTGTATGGCATTATCTACAGGGGGATGTATGGCGTTATCTACAGGGGGGCTGTATGGCGTTATCTACAGGGGGCTGTATGGCGTTATCTACAAGGGATAGGGTGTATGGCGTTATCTACAGGGGGGCTGTAAGGCGTTATCTATAGAGGGGCTGTAAGGCGTTATCTACAGGGGGCGCTGTGTGGCGAAATCTATAGGGAGGCACTATCTACAAGGGGGGGTTGTGTGATACCCAGGGGAGGGGAGCCCCAGTCAAAAGCTTGCTATGGGGCCCAGTCTTTCCTAGTTACGCCCCTGGTAACAGTATTAAAGTCTCCAGCTGTTGGTCAAAAATGTGGAAGCAAGGAGTTCTGATAAAACAGCAGCCTGATGACTGGGCTGGCTGGATGAAACACTCAATGCCTTTTTGTCCCCCTGAGAGGAGAGAACAGTGTTAAGATACCCACCAATTATCTTGTTTGGAAGCATATCCAATAGCAATTCAGTTTTCATAAATTCAAATAAAGGTTTTTGTTCTGTGTTGGGTGCAAAGACATTATATATACACTAAAGTTCCCATTAGGAACTGTAATATGTAAATATAATAACCTTCCCTCCCCATCAGATTTCTTAGATTTCACCGTATGTGTAAAAATTCGTATTTATTAATGTCAAGACCCTGCCTTTTGTATTGACTGCTGGTGAACCATAAATCAGCTTCTAAAAGATGGGTCTCTTGGAGCATCGCCATGACCACTTTCAGTCGTTTTAGGTGCCTAAGGACCTTCTTAAATTTATTAGGGGATCTAAGCCCTTTCATATTCTAAGTAAGAATTCTCATAAAGTTGTAACCAATGGGATATGGTTTACATAATCTACGACATAATGGATATTAGAACCCCCAGGAAAGCTATTGGGAAAAAGTAGATATTAGAGCAGTACGACCTAATGTTATTTGGTAAACCCAGCACCACGCACAGCAATATTGACCTGTTAGATCAAGTGTATTGCAAATTCACCACCTTTCATAAAGAAAAACGTGCAAATGTACACATCAAAACCCTGAAATGTAAACTAGTCAAGAATGTATAAACAATGGCAGAAAATCTCTGGTAAGCAACTATTGTTGCTACTCCCCATACTCTGTTAGGTATCCTATAATCTAGGTGTCAAAACTGTTAGGCGCAGCATCCTATTTATAGACCCTCAGCCAGTATTGCAAAGGCGACATATGACTAAGATACACATGTAAACAAGAATCATATATTATGTGAATGGCTGAACCATGGTTATATCATGTGGAAAGGAGCCCAACCAAAGTCTTAGATATGAGATAATGCAGAACAGTTTTACCCCACCATAGAGAGAATATTCACCTTCTGTATTACAGGCTAGTATAGAGGTAAAAAATTCTGAGAGGGAATATGAGAGGAGGAAAGATATAAGTGCAAAGGAAGATTGGACAGGGGCATGTAGCTATAAGCTATAAGAGCACACGAAGGTAAAGTGGTAAATAGGGGAGAAGATATAGGAAGGAAATTTTATAGATACTATAAACATCTGTATACTTCAGAGGCACAGATGGATTAGCATATAATTAAAGGATACTTGGGTGAAATCTCGTTAGCTTCTCTAACACAGGAACAAAGGGGAATATTGGAAAAAGAGATATCAGTGGAGGAAGTGATGGAGGTGATTGGGAAATCACCAAAATCTAAGACAGCAGGTCCTGACGGCCTTCCATATGAGATATATCAGAAATATAGACATATAGTGGCTCCACTCTTGGTGGAAATTTTCAATGAGACTTTGGAGGGCCCTGGTCTCGCATTTAATAAAAATTGTTTAGGATGGTGATAAAGCTCCTTATAATCTTTGTGAAATCTTGGAAGCAAGGATGTTGAGGGATAAAATAAGAGACTCAGAAATTATTAGAATGTTATGTAAAGTATGGGAAAAAACACGTAAGAGGAGTAAAATTAGGGGATCACTAACATTTTATCCACTGTTTAATAATGAGAATGTAGAAAAAGTAAAAAAAATGGATCTTCAAAAATGTTGTCACAGGAAAGGTTTATATTATATAAATACGTTTTTTCAGGATGGTAATTTAAGGGAGTAAGGCGGGATTCACACGACCGGGTCACGCCCGAGCCCGAGTGTCGGCCGGTAAAATCGGCCATTTTGCCCGGCCGGTTTGCATAAAGTTTTGCATCCGTTCCGGGCCGGGCAGATCTGGACAGTGACATCAGCGGCAACTCCTGAAGGGGAATCCCCATGTGTTCGGGGATTCCGCTTCAGGAGTTTCCCCTGATGTCACTGCCCAGATATGGACAGAGACATCAAGCGCTCTGTTCAGGAGCGGAATCCCCGAAAACACGGGGATTCCGCCCCTTCAAGGAGCTAAAGTGGGGCTAGCACATAGCAGAGCGGGGAGATACCTCCCTGCTCTGCTATAGTGGCGTCGCTACAGTAGTAGTAGCAGCCGCATCAGCAGCAGCTGCTAGCAGCGCCATGGAAGGTGTCGCCGGGCCAGGGCGCTTTTAAAACAATCAGGGGAAGGGAGCCAGCGCAGCGCTCCCTCCACCTGCTGTACACCCCGGCCCTGCCACACAGTGTACAGCCATTCGTCCGAATGGCATCAACTCCTCCTCCTCACATGCACTCTGTGCTGTGAGGAGGAGGAGATAGAGCGCAAGCGACGGAAAACCCGGCCATCACTCGGGACACATTCCGGTGATGGCCGTGTATTATCCGGCCCCATAGACTTCTATGGGAGTCGGGCGGCCGGGTACCAGGCCAAAAATAGAGCATGTCCTATTTTTTGACGGCCGGTTTTCCCGGTCGTCAAAAAATCGGTCGTGTGAATAGCCCCATTAGGGGTCTATTATTCCTAATGCAGCCGGGTGCCGGCCGATTTATGAACGGCCGGCACCCGGCCGGGAAACCCTGTCATGTGAATGAGGCCTTAGACACTATATGGGGAGAAGAGGAAGATCCAAGAGGCACAGTATTAAGATAATGGCAATTAAAACACGCAGTAAGAGGGTCACAGGATAGAGGGGTGTTTCAAATAAATGAGTTTCCAATTTTGGAATTTGTATATGCAAGTAAAGGAGAAAAAGGATTTATGTCTAAGGCCTCATTCACACGACAGGGTTCGAGTGTCGGCCGGGAAAATCGGCCGTTTTTTTTCCCCGGCCGGTTTGCATCCGGTTTGCATCCGTTCCGATTCCGTTCCGGGCCGTGTTGCCGTTTTTACCGGCCGATTTGGACCCGATTTGCATCCGTTTTTTTCCCTGACCGTTTTTTAATCGGATGAATTTAATTTGTCAATTGTTTTTTTGTTTGTGTTTATTTCCTCCTCACCTCCATCTGTTCATGCCATGTCTACCAAGCATAAAAAAATCATTATGCCCTTTTTTATATTATCTTCACATTACTAATAATGTTCATTCATTACTTCATTAGTTTTCAACATTCTTTTGTATGTCCCCCTGGACAGAGCACTTGATGTCTCTGTCCATATCTGGATAGGGACATCAGGGGCAACTCCTGAAATGGAATCTCCATGTGGCCGGTGATTCTACTTCAGGAGTTTCCCCTGATGTCACTGTCCATATATGGACAGAGACATCAAGCGCTCTGTCCAGGAGCGGAATCCCCGAACACATGGGGATTCCGCTCCTTCAGGGAGCTAAAGTGGTGCTAGCACATAGAGCAGGGACGAAGCTACAGCAGTAGCAGCCGCAGCAGCTGCTAGCGGCGCCATCGGCCATGGTAGGTGCCGCCGCTAGCAGCCGCTATGGCTGCTATAGCTGTAGCGACGCCTGAAGAAGCGCCAGGGCGGAAAGGAGGCTGATTCGCCGGGCCAGTGCGATTTGGAAAGGGAGCAATCACAGCGCCCCTTCCACCTGCTGTACACCCCAGCCCTGCCACACAGTACCCCTGCACATAGCAGAACAGGGAGCGCTTCTTCTGAATGGGATACACTCCTCCTCCTCCTCACATGCACTCTGCGCTGTGAGGAGGAGGAGAGAGTGCGCGAGCGACGGTAGACCCGGCCATCACTCGGGACACATTCCGGTGATGGCCGTGTATTACCTGGCCCCATAGACTTCTATGGGAGCCGGGCGGCCGGGTACCCGGCCGAAAATAGGGCATGTCCCATTTTTTGACGGCCGGTTTTCCCGGCCCGTCAAAAAATCGGTAGTGTGAATAGCCCCATTAGGGGTCTATTGTTCCTAATGCAGCCGAGTGACGGCCGATTTATGAACGGCCGTCACCCGGCCGGGAAACCCTGTCGTGTGAATTCCGCCTAAGAGTTATGAAGTACTCAGAGCACAAATGGACACAATAGATAGAAAGTATAATAGGGATAAATGGGCGACAGAATTGGGTGAAATTAAAAAGGAGGAATGGGTAGAGGTTGGAGATAGATACTTGAGTGTATCTCTTAATAATAATCACAGGATAAAACTATTTTTTATAATTAATAGATTGTACTTTACTCCGAAGAAATTAGGTAAATTTAATAAGGATAGGAATGCCAACTGCCCCAGATGTGACAGGGAGGATGGGGGATTTATGCACCTAATTTTTTGGTGTCCAGGAGTCCATAAGTTTTGGATGGAGGTGATTTATAACATAAAATTGGTATTGGAGATTAGTATCCCTAGATCTCCAGCCATTTGGTTGCTGGGAATATATGATCGGATTTCTAATACGTATTTGCATCTTTCAGAGCTCTTTTGCCATCATCCAGTGAGAGAACCGTGTATGTCATATTGTCCATCACAAAAGTCAGGGAGAATGTAAAGCCCCATTTGTATCGTGTTTTGGGCCCATTGCAGAGCCAGGGTAATAGGCCTCAATGTCTAGCTAAGGTAGCTGAGCTAATGTCTGAGTAAAGTTGGACCGAGTTGGGATTCCCCCATACTGCAGAGAGAATCAGGTCTCTCATTTCAGGGTATTGTAGGTTCAAGACCACATCACAGGGATGATCTCTGTCCCAGGAATACTCTAGGGATCGATGAATTCGCGTTATGTGAAAAGAGGCCCAGTCTGTCTGGCGCCATAAGGCAGCAAATAGATTCAGGGCCGTATTCTTGATGGCGGTGATGGATTCCGGGTATCTCAGGCCTCATACTTGAGCACAAGGGCCTTCAGCTTGTGCGCCTGTTCTTAAACATAAGTGCGATACGCTTACATGGCATCAGAAAACTCTTCCCTGATTGTATCTAGATTGTCGGTTTTCTGACGGAGTTCATTCAGTTGCTTTGATAAATTGTCCACTGCCAACTTCAATTCCATTTTAATAGTGACCTGAATATTTCGAATGAGCTCATCTGTGGGTATAGCCATACCCTAAAGGTCTGACTGTTTTACAGGTGAGTCCAGATTTTCCACATAGAGAGAGAGGGATGAAGGCAGAGACATGGAGCCAGCAGGCAAAAATTTCAGGCAAAGTTAGAGCAGTACCCACTTCATATCGCCTGGACGTTTCATGGAGGTTTTCCTTGTCGGTTGGGGCTAAAGGGAAGGACAGGAGAGTACTGTTGCCTCTAGATCAGCGGTAGGAACGGAGCTCAGCTAAGCATGGCAGATCATATTTTAAATATAAATCAAATAGCTCATAGATATGAAGACTTTGCAACCATTTTTGTGATCCGATGCATTTAACATAAAATATGATGTAACTTTGCAAATAATCTTAATTAAAAATACCCCAGTTTTCTAGGTATACAGCTCATTTGTAGACCTATGTGTCTCCATAGTTACAGACTACAAACAAATCATGTATGTAGTCTGATCCTGCAGTCATGTATTACTTGCTTCTATCTGTGCCCTCCTCTATTGTCTATGAATTAGCAAAAAGATTTTGCTATATGGAATGGAGTAACACATGACTGCATTGTCAGACTAAATACAATAATTCTGTTTGGTTTATAGCATAACTTGCACCACCATTTTGGGGTGAAAGATGGCATGTTTCAGAGGAAATGCTTACTAAGCTCTGAACTTGCAGCTCCACAAGCAGAAATGTCAGAGAAAGCAGGTATATTGATCCATATTTAAAAATATTTTTTTCCATGACATATGTGCACATAGTCTTGATTAGGAAAAAAAATCTTTCGTTTTGTGTATACAGCTCCTATGGAGATCTATGTGTCTCCATGGTAATAGGCTACACAAAAAACCTCTGAGTTGTCTCATTCTGCAGTCCTGTGTTAATTTCTTCTACATGCCCAAACTCCTTGACTATTTTCAAAGTTTCTTCATTTGTTATACTAGCAGTATTAGAGCAATATGGAAAAAATAAAATCGCTGCAATTGTTTCCCAGCAAGGTCATTTAAAGGCTATGTAAACCTTCGAAAGTGATATTTTTAAAAAAAATAAAAATGTCAGTCAGTTTGTTTAGTTTAGTTTTTATTAAAAATTATTTTTACTTTTTGAGATATACAGTTAAGTCCATAATTATTTGGACAGGGACACAATCTTCATGATTTGGGCTCTGCATGCCACCACATTGGATTTGAAATGAAACTACTGAGATGCAATTGAAGTGTAGACTTCCAGGTTTAATTCAGGGGGTTGAACAAAAATATCCTGTGAAACGTTTAAGAATTGCAACCATTTTTTTTACACAGCCTCCACATTTCAAGTGCCCAAAATTAATTGGACAAATTAACATTACCATCAATAAAATGTGTTTTTTTAATACTTTGTAGAAAATCCTTTGCAGGCAATGACTGCCTGAAGTCTGGAACCCATGGACATCACCAAACGCTGGGTTTCCTCCTTCGTGATGCTTTGCCAGGCCTTTGCCAGGATGGAGGTGTGTGCAGCAGGTTATACCAGATGTGGTGGATGACAGCAGGTGCAGCAGGTTGCACCAGACGTGGCGGATAACATTGAACGTAGCAGATGACACTGGATGTGGCAGACGACACTGGACGTGGCAGACGACAATGGACGTGGCAGACGACAGCAAGTGTAATAGGGCATGACTCCAACACTAACAGGCTCAGGAACAAGAACACAGCACTGGATACAGGATACAGGTAAAAGGGCATGGGTAACAACAGGAACAGGGTAACACTAAGGGACCATTTGCAAGACTGACATGGGAAAACTAACAATGCTCAGGCAATGAGCAAAGGGACAGGGCCCTTCTTATAGTCCAGGAACTCATGGGCAGTTGTGGTTGATGATTTCCCATGTGCCCTTTAAGGCCGGGCACGAGCGTGCGCGTGCACCCTATGGGACACAGCGGACCGGAGCGGAAGTGAGTGCTGGCGTCTCCTGGGAAGGAGATGCGAGCCAGCGCTCACAGATCCATGGCTGCGGCCGCCGGGGGGGACAGTCTGCGGCCATGGACGCTACAGAGAGCAAGAGCCAGATGAAAAGACACAGGGTTAACAACTTCAACAATTTCATATGGACCAATAAACCTAGGAGCATATTTACGAGACAGTACTTTCAGTCGCAGATTTTAAGTAGAAAGCCACACCTTTTGACCCATACAAAACACAGGACCCATAGTACATTTTTTGTCAGCATTTTTCTTCTAAATAAATTGGGAGTTCTTCAGGTTCAATTGAACTTGAACCTGAGCCCAAACTGTGCATAGTTTATTTGCTTCAACCTCAGGGTTATCACTCGAAGAGGCGGAAACGAGGAATAAAACCATAATTACAGAAAAACAGCGAGGTATCAAGGGAAACATGGTAATGATTATTTATAGCAAATTCCGATAATGGAAGATACGAGACCCATTCAGCCTGGTTATCAGCAATATAACACCTAAGATAACCAAGATGACCAAGGTTTGATTAAAGCGCTTAGTTTGATTATTAGGCTGGGTTCACACGAGCATGTTACGTCCGTAATGGAGGAACGTATTTCGGCCGCAAGTCCTGGACCGAACACACTGCAGGGAGCCGGGCTCCTAGCATCATAGTTATGTACGAAGCTAGGTGTCCCAGCCTCGCTGCAGGACAACTGTCCCGTACTGTAATCATGTTTTCAGTACGGGAAAGTAGGTCCACGGAGAGGCAGGGACTCCTAGCATCGTACATAACTATGATGCTAGGAGCCCGGCTCCCTGAAGTGTGTTCGGTCCGGGACTTGCAGCCGAAATACGTTCCGTCCATTACGGACGTAAAATGCTCGTGTGAACCCAGCCATAGTGTCAGGGTGAAAGGCAGAAGAAAAAGATAACTGTAAACCAAGTTTCTTACAGAAGGTTCTCCAGAATTTAACCACACATTGTACACCCCTATCAGAGACAATACTTTCTGGAATACCATGCAGACGAACCACTTGATCAAAAAATAACTTAGACAGAGTTTTGGAATCAGGGAGTTGCGGCAATGGAATGATATGACACATTTTACTGAAAAGGTCCACCACAACCCAAATTACAGTTTTCCCTTCAGAGGGAGGCAAATCGGTGATAAAATCCATGGACAAATGAGACCAAGGTTTCTGTGGAACAGACAAACGAAGTAGTTCACCCATTAGACGAACTCGAGGAGCCTTAGTGTGAGCGCAGGCATCAAAAGCAGAGACATAGGAAATAACTTCACGAGACACAGACGACCACCAGTAGGGACGTGAGATAAGTTTTTTAATACCAGCTATCCCTGGATGACCACACAAAACAGAATCATGTAACTCATTGAGGAAACAAAATCTGAACTGAGGAGGTACAAACAATCTCCCAGCTGGAATGGTTTGCGCAGCGAGTTGCTGACAATCTTTTATTTCAGTAGCAAAATCGGGTGATATTGCAGAAACCACTATAACTTTAGACAAAATAGATTCAGGCTGAATGTCGGGGACCTGAGTGGAACAGAAACTTCGTGATAAGGCGTCAGCCGTGACATTTTTAGACCCGGGTCTGTAGGTTACAATAAAGTCAAATCTGGTAAAGAACAAGGCCTGTCTGGGATTGAGTCTTTTGGATGATTCTAAAAAAGTCAGGTTTTTATGGTCAGTCAATACAGTAATTTGATGTCTAGCCCCCTCTAGAAAATGGCGCCACTCTTCAAATGCCCACTTAATAGCAAGAAGCTCATGATTACCTATATCATAATTTTTCTCAGTGTCAGAAAATTTGCGAGAAAAAAAAAGCACAGGGACGCAAATTAATAAATACAGAAGATCCTTGAGACAACACAGCCCCCACACCTATTTCTGATGCATCAACCTCAACAATAAAGGGGCTAGAAAGTTCAGGTTGAACAAGTACATGCACTTCTATAAAACACTGTTTTAAGGTTTTGAAGGCAGAGAACGCACTAGGTTTCCAATTTACAAGATCAGAACCCACTTTCGTAAGATCCGTCAAAGACTTGGCAATGGAGAAAAAATTAGGAATTCATTTTTGGTAATAATTAGCAAAACCCAAGAATCTCTGCAGAGCTTTTAGTGAAGTGGGTTGGACCCAATCAAGAACCGCTTGAACTTTCGCTGCTGTTTTCAGGATAAATCATGCACCCATTTAACAACAAAACCTCAGCGACCACGTGTCACCACAATGTCTATGCTTTGTCACGACAGCCATTTTCGTCCGTGCCGCAAATGCTTCAATGCAGCCCTGTGTGGCCTCACCTTAAGAGACATGATAACAAATTTACTCACAAATCAATTCAACATCCCCCCCTCCAAAAAATAAATAAATAACAATTTAGTTTGAAAGGAAGCCAGAGGAGAAAATCGCAGTCTAGCTTTCGAACACCTTGGAGCTGGTTTACTTTGCAACTAATATTTGCACAGTCTAAAAAAACAAATATTTGCAACAAATATTTGAAATAGTCTAAAAAATTACAAAACAACCTCGAAAACTAGGACAAGCCAATTATTATTTTAAAAAAAAATACAAGCTACCGTATCGAGTATAGCGCAAACTGAAGTTCTTTCTGGCACACCCAAATAATAAATCACATGCAAGTAATGTGTACCACAAAAACGGGTGCACGACTAGGCAGAACCAAGACAGCACGGATAATACATCTACCCCAATGTGTTAACTTATTCTGTTCCAGTTGCTGATCATGTCATTTTACCTGTCTGTCGTATCCATAGCAGCCATGTTCTGAAATTGTAGACCACAGGTTGTCAGCACTTCACGGGTTACAGATGGTTGAAATAAGTATATTTTTTAGTCGTGGGCAGCAGGGTTTAGATACCAGTCTGGATGATCCGTATAATCACAGTACATAGACAACCTGTGCCTCAAAGTGTAATATCAAAGGACATTAATGCGAAAATGTCATACATAATGCACTTACATTATTTCATTGAATGAGAAGCACATTGAACTGAAACCTTCAAACTATCGGACGTCATTCCCCAGTCACAGAAGTATACAAACCTCTGTTCCATCTGGTCTGTTGGCAACAGGGTCCATTGGTTTGTCATTGTAAATTATCTATGGTATCCGTATTACTTCCAGCAGCCTGGAGTTTTCTTCCTGCCTGCAGGATCTCTGTAAATATTCCCAAACCTCTTCTGTCCTCAAGAAAATCCAGATACAGTAAGCACTCACCCTGTCTAGTATTAATCTGGATTTTTTTATGACTGAAGTAGCTTCTGAATATTAACATTTGCGCTGTTTTCGGGGGTGGGGGGTCACACTTGTTTTTAAACTCTGGACAGCCCATTTACGGTAAAGTTCCAGCCAAAGTTAAAATGATCTTTTTTGGAGCATGTACCGTCTATGACCTCCTAATTTTACTGATCAGGGATTCCCTTCTGTAATGAAAGACATTAGATACTCCAAATATTGGAATAAAAGGCTGACTCACACTTGCTGGTTATCTAAACATGTGAATGGAACCAAGTAAAGCAACCAAGATTAGCTATAGCCAGAACAATTCTTTGAGCTCATGTGGTACAACAAGCTTTCTCTTCTGAGCATTTCCAATTGACTTTAGGATCGACTCACACACAGCATTTTGCTGCGTTTTTGTGTTTTTTTCATGGCTTTTTAATGGATTTTTTTTTTGTTGCGTTTTTTTCATGCAGTTTAAAGTAAGGCCAGATGTTACATGAACGTCAATAGTAAAATATCACATGCACCACACACAACTGTGATTTGGTTGTGGCGTTTTTAAGGAAATTTTGTTTTCAGTGGCTTGTTATTCAGGTGTTTTTCCCATAGGCTTCCCTATAGGACCCCCAAAATTGCCAGTAAAAAAGCATGTACAAATTGTCACCAAATGAAATACGCCACAATAACGCCACAAAAAATTGTCTTAAAAACGCATGTTACATTTGAAAACTGCCTTATATAGTACTTATACATTCTGTGTGGCTAATATACACTGAATGGCCACTTTAAGGCTGGGTTCACACGTGGCGGAATTTCACTTAAATTCCGCTGCGGACACTCCGCAGCGTTAATCCGCAGCGGAGCCGTTTGTCCATTGACTTTCACTTTAATTTAGCAGTGTTCGTTTAGACGATGCGTAAAATTCCGCTCCGGAGCATAGGCTGCGGAGCGGAATTTGGTGTCCGCAGCATGCTCTGTCTGTTGCGGAGCAGTGGCGGACTCATGGCGGAATTTCTCCATTGACTTCAATGGAGATTCTAATTTCCGCAATGAAGTCCGCAGATGTCATGCACATGTTATGTGTGCTGCGGATGCGTCTTGCTTTTTTAACTTGACATTTCTTCATTCTGGCTGGACCTATGTATTTCTAGGTCTACAGCCAGACTGAGGAAGTCAATGGGGCTCCCGTAATGACGGGAGCATTGCTAGGAGACGTCTGTAAATAGTCACTGTCCAGGGTGCTGAAAGAGTTAAGCGATCGGCAGTAACTGTTTCTGCACCCGGGACAGTGACTACCGATCCCAATATACAGCAACCTGTCAAAAAAATAGAAGTTCATACTTACCGAGAACTCCCTGCTTCTGTCTCCAGTCCGGCCTCCCAGGATGACGTTTCAGTCTAAGTGACGGCTGCAGCCAATCACAGGCCAAGCACAGGCTGCAGCGGTCACATGGACTGGCGCGTCATCTAGGGAGGTCGGGCTGGATGCCGAAAGAGGGACGCGTCACCAAGACAACGGCCGGTAAGTATGAAATTCGTTTACTTTCACTAGGGAAAGTGCTGTCCCTTCTCTCTATCCTGCACTGATAGGGAGAAGGGAAGCACTTTTCCCGCAGTCCGCAGCAGCTAGTCCGCATCAATTTTCTGCACATTTTGTGCAGATCCGCAGCAGAATCTGCAACACAGATTCTGTGCGGCATTGATGCGGACAGTTGCGGAGGAAATCCGCCACGTGTGGTCATGCCCTTATAAAGACACCTGTCCTTTTATGATTGGAGCTTCCCTGTATGTAAATTACACACGTGACCCCAGAGTGCAGCCTGACATCAAGTGAGCACAGTTTCCATGGATCAGTTCCACTGTGGTTCCACATTACAATGGAAAAAAATCGAGCAATATTAGCAACGAGGAATCAGTGCTAGACTAGCCGGGGGCCCGTATTTTCAAAACTGCCAACCTTGTAGGATTTTCTTATGCAATGGTGTTGAGAGTATACCAAGAATGGTGTGATTGAGGAAAAACATGCAGTGAAAGGTGATCCTGTGGATGTAAGCAACTCGTCGATGGAAGGAGTCAGAGGAGGATGTCAAGAATCGTTCTGATGAACAGACGGTGCACAGTCAGGGCCTGTTCACATCACCGTTCGCTTTCCGTTCCGGGGTTCCGTCAGAGGTTTCCGTCGGGTGAACCCTGCAATTGAAAGTGAAAGCACAGCTTTCGCTTCAGTCACCATTGATATCAATGGTGACGGAAACATCACTAATGGTTTCCGTTCGTCACAATTCCGGCAGGTTTCCGGTTTTCCGACGGAGTCAATAGCGGAGTCGACTCCGCTATTGTTTCCGTCGGAAAACCTGCTGGAATGGTGACGAACGGAAACCATTAGCGATGTTTCCGTCACCATTGATATTCAATGGTGACTGAAACGGAAGCTGTGCTTTCACTTTCACTTTCCGTTGCAGGGTTCACCGACGGAAACCTCCGACGGAACCCCGGAACGGAAATGAACGGTGATGTGAACAGGCCCTCAAACAAACTGCAGTAGAATACAACTCTGGTGTTCCAACTAATGCGTCCAGACACACAACTCATCATTAGACAAACTTTAGACAAGCATTCTGTTATACAATACACAGTCACTTTACCATATTCAGTCATATACTGAAGGTTTTTCTGGTGTTTAGATTACAATACTATGGTTTCCTTCAAGCAAGCTTTTGTGTGGTCTAAAAATGTTAGGCCGCTTTCAGATGGCAGTAATATGGGCACTTTTAAGCGACTGTATTACAGCTGCAACACCCAAGCCTCCCATGCTGCTCGCAAGACCTTTTTTTCTGCTATCATCTTGTCTCTGAAATTTCTTCCATGTACAGGGGCGGATACAGGATTGAATCTGGGGGGGGGGGGGGGATAGTCTCGCATTGCATTCAGTTTTCACTCTGTTAAATATGTAAACCACATCATCAATTAAAATAGGAAAATTAAAGTGGTACATAAAAAGCACCTAATAATACGGCCAAGGACAGACCTACTCTCGCTTTTACAGTCAGGGATAAATATACACTACCACAATACAAGCATACAGTGACCATTTAGTGGTCAAATACCAGTTCTACACTGGCGGTTTACATAATATAATCATGCTGCAGACCATACAAGAGTAATCAGACAGAAAACATAATAACTAGTAACTCACCTTAGACTCTGCTCCCCAGTTTCGCCCCACGCCAAATCCCTCGTTGACAAGGTGGGTTCACACCGCCCTTTTCTGGCCCTGTGGCAGAAAATCCCACGGGCTCCGTGACAATTAGTTCAGTAAATAAAAGCAATGATAAGTGGCAGTCATAGTATTGCAATGAAACAAAATCGAATCGACTGATTAACCCCTTAATGACCGCCAATAAGCCTTTTCACGGCAGTCATTAGTGGGCTTTATTCTGATGCAATAGCCGTTTCACGGCGCTGCATCAGAATAAAGTAAGCAGAGCAGGGAAAAATCTTGTTAAATCTCCTTGCTCTCAGCTGCCAGATGTAGCTGAGGGCTGGGGGCATCCCTGCTCGAACGTGTGAGATCGATATTAGTATCGATCTCACCTGTTTAACCCCTCAGATGCGGTGCTCATTAGTGTGCGCCGCATTTGAGTGGTTTTGGAGAGAGGGAGGGAGCTCCCTCTCATCCCACTGACACCCGGCGATAAGATCGCCGAGTGTCTGTGTCTCCGATGGCCTAATAAAGGCCCCCAGGTCTGCCCGTAGTAAATGCCTGCTAGGTCATGCCAGAGGCATGTCCTAGCAGATACCTGTCCATTTTAAACGGACAGGCAGTAATACACTGCAATACAAAAGTATTGCAGTGTATTACAATAGCGATCGGATGATCGCATATTAATGTCCCCTAGTGGGACTAGTATAATAGTAAAAAAAAGTTTAAATAAAGTTAATTAAAAAAATGTGAAAAAATAAATAAATGAAAAACCCACTTTTTCCCCCTTACAAAATGCTTTACTATTAAAAAAAACACAATAAAGCAAAAAAGTTACACATATTTGGTATCGCCTCGACCGTAACAACCCCGACTATAAAGCTGTTACATTATTTAACCCGCACGGTGAATGCCGTAAAAAATTAAATAAAAAACTATGGAAAAATTGCTGTTTTCTGTTAATCTTGACTTAATAAAAAGTGATCAAAAAGTCGCATCGGCGGAACAATAAAAAAGTTATGGAGACACAAAAACAAATAATTTTAAAAAAAAAGTGTTTTTACTGTGTAAGTAGTAAAACATACAAAATCTATACAAATTTGGTATCTTTGCAATCGTAACAACCAGTTGAATAAAGTTATTGTGTTATTTATACCACATGGTAAACGACGTAGATTTAGGACGCAAAAAAAGAGTGGCAAAATTTCAGGTTTTCTTCTATCCCCCCAAAAATAGTTAATAAAAGTTAATGAATAAATTATATGTACCCCAAAATGGTGCTATTAAGTACAACTTGTCCCGCAAAAAAACAAGACCTTATACAGCTATGTCGGCGAAAAAATAAAAAAATTATAGCTCTTCGAATGTGACGATGTAAAAACGTAAAAAATGGCATGGTCATTAGGGCCCAGAATGCAAGCAGGGGGAAGGGGATAAAGATATTTTTTCAAACAAAAACAATACAATACAATAGAGTCGTAAAGTACAGTAAAGCCTAAATTCAGTTTGGTGTAATTTACATTCACAGCCTAACAAAGTATGATTGACAGTTCACTCACAAAACTCAAATAGTCCGTCGACAGGGGTAAGCCATAAGGCCCAGCAACGGCTTCTCCCTGAGCCCAGCACATAACACTGGCCGTCTATCCATTGATTAAACGATGTTTTCATTAAAACACTGCAGTGCTTTAGAGTAAAACATAGTTTATTAGTGGGGCCTATCATCAAATCGCGCCGCCTGTGGTTAGGGCAAAATGATCATGCTGACAGCTTATCTAGTAATGAACAATTACATTACAATAATACTTTTGCTATTAGATTACATTTTTATTTTGTCATTTTTTAACTATGGCTGGAAAGACATCCATTCCTTTCCCTTGTAGTTGCCAATTAAAATGAAATATTAGACATGTACATCATGCACTGCATTGGCTCTCCCCGTGCATGTCACTTAGGTTGATTTTGACATTGAATATGCAGTAACATTATCTTCACCATGTCACATGCCATCCATACATAATGTAGAAGGCTAAGAATAGGGTACTTTATACTGTGTGACAACTGGATATAACTAAGGTGCAAAATTAAGCTGCATATTGTTAAGCAAAGCTCAGAGTTATCTGACAGTTGTCTTGGCCTAAGAAGAAAATGTATCCCATAAATATGACATAAACTTTATTTGTGTATATTAACCCCTTCCCGCCGCAGCCATTTTTTTTATTTTCATTTCTTATTGTTCCGATGATAAAGCCGAATGAGGGCTTCATTTTTGCGAGTTGCCGTTTTTCATGGCAAGATTTAATGTACCAGATAATGTACTGGGAAACTGGAAATAAAATTCTTTGTGGGATGGAATGGGAACAAACTGGGATTCCTTTTGATTTTTGGGTGTCGTTTTTACGGCATTCACCGTGCAATAAAAACGACATGTTAACTTTTTTCCGTGGGTCAATACAATTATGGCAATACCAAATTTATAAAGTTTTTATATTTTACTACTTTTACAAGGATAAGACTAATTGTTAAAAAAAAATTTGCTTTGTGTCTCCATTTTTTATTTTTCCGTCGATTGAGCGACGTGAAGGCTTATTTTTTGCTGGGACGAGCTGTAATTTTATTGGTACCATTTTCGGGTACACGCAGGTTTTATACATTTTTTTTTGGAGGTGTCCAAAGAAACCAGTGATTCTTGCATTTAATTATTATTAGTTGTTTTTTTACTGTGTTGACCGTGTGGGTTAAATAATGTTATATTGTGATATATGGCGATACTAATTATATTTATTACTTTTTTTTAAAACAGTGCTTTAGGGGGAAAATGAAAAAAGGGTTTTTGTACACAATATTCTTTTTATATAACTAATTTTTACTCTTTTTTTATTACTTTCCCTAGGGGACATGAACCAGCGATCTTTGGATCGCTTGCATGATATACTGCAATGCTAATGTATTGCAGTATATCGTGATTTTTTACATGATTTCGTGATTTTATACAGGATATATAGAAGCTGTGGAGCTGTGCAAAAGTTGTTTCAAATTACATAAAACATTACATTACATAATACAGTGAAGGAAATATAGTATTTGATCCCTTGCTGATTTTGTAAGTTGGCCCACTGTCAAAGACATGAACAGTCTAGAATTTTTAGCCTAGGTTAATTTTACCAGTGAGAGATAGATATTATATATATATATATATATATATATATATATATATATATATATATATAAAAGCACATAGTCAAAATTTTATATATTTATTTGCATTGTGCACAGAGAAATAAGTATTTGATCCCCTACCAACCATTAAGAGTTCAGCCTCCTCCAGACCAGTTACACGCTCCAAATCAACTTGGTGCCTGCATTAAAGATAGCTGTCTTAAATGGTCACCTGTATAAAAGACTCCTGTCCACAGACTCAATTAATCAGTCTGACTCTAACCTCTAACATGGGCAAGACCAAAGAGCTTTCTAAGGATGTCAGGGACAAGATCATAGACCTGCACAAGGCTGGCATGGGCTACAAAATCATAAGTAAGACGCTGGGTGAGAAGGAGACAACTGTTGGTGCAATAGTAAGAAAATGGAAGACATACAAAATGACCGTCAATAGACATCGATCTGGGGCTCCATGCAAAATCTCACCTCGTGGGGTATCCTTGATCCTGAGGAAGGTGAGAGCTCAGCCAAAAACTACACGGAGGGAACTTGTTAATGATCTCAAGGCAGCTGAGACCACAGTCACCAAGAAAGCCATTGGTAACATATTACGCCGTAATGGATTAAAATCCTGCAGTGCCCGCAAGGTCCCCCTGCTCAAAAAGGCACATGTACAGGCCCGTCTGAAGTTTGCAAATGAACATCTGGATGATTCTGAGAGTGATTGGGAGAATGTGCTGTGGTCAGATGAGACTAAAATTGAGCTCTTTGGCATTAACTCAACTCGCCGTGTTTGGAGGAAGAGAAATGCTGCCTATGACCCAAAGAACACCGTCCCCACTGTCAAGCATGGAGGTGGAAACATTATGTTTTGGGGGTGTTTCTCTGCTAAGGGCACAGGACTACTTCACCGCATCAATGGGAGAATGGATGGAGCCATGTGCCGTCAAATCCTGAGTGACAACCTCCTTCCCTCCACCAGGACATTAAAAATGGCTCGTGGCTGGGTCTTCCAGCACGACAATGACCCGAAACATACAGCCAAGGCAACAAAGGAGTGGCTCAAAAAGAAGCACATTAAGGTCATGGAGTGGCCTAGCCAGTCTCCAGACCTTAATCCCATCGAAAACTTATGGAGGGAGCTGATGATCCGAGTTGCCAAGCGACAGCCTCGAAATCTTAATGATTTACAAAATTCCATCTAACATGTGTGCAAACCTCATCATCAACTACAAAAAAGTCTGACTGCTGTGCTTGCCAACAAGAGTTTTGCCACCAAGTATTAAGTCTTGTTTGCCAAATGGATCAAATACTTATTTCTCTGTGCACAATGCAAATAAATATATATAATTTTGACTATGTGCTTTTCTTTTTTTTTTATATATATAATCTATCTCTCACTGGTAAAATTAACCTAGCCTAAAAATTCTAGACTGTTGTTGTCTTTGACAGTGGGGAAACTTACAAAATCGGCAAGGGATCAAATACTTATTTCCTTCACTGTATATATTATGTATTGAGACTCATTTTAATGTTTAATGTAAAAAATGTGTAGGTGTGTTTATTTTAATTTAACCCCTTCCCAGCATTTGCCATATTCATACGACAAATGGTGGACACCGGCTCAGAAGCTGAGCCTTTGCCATCATCACCGGATATCAGTGGTGTATTACAGCTGACATCCGAGTGTAATGGCGGGGACCGAAATTAGCTTCGAACCCCACCATTAACCACTTACATGCAGCGGTCAAAAGCGATCGATGCATTTAAGTTGTTTGCAGCTCATCGGCACCCCAGCAATCAAATTGCAGGGGTTCTGGTGGCTGCAATGGCAACCGGAGGCCTAATACTGGTCTCCCGGTCTGTCTAGCATGGAAGTCATTCAGGCCCCGCCCATAGGCGGAGCCTGAAAGGCTTCCGTAGCCGCCGGCTTCCGTAGCCGCTTATGTTACATCTGACATCCACCTGTAACGGCAGGAACCGGAGCTAGCTCTGATTCCTGCCATTAACCCCTTAGATGCAGCGAAAGCGATCGATGCATCTTAGAGGTTGCTAGCAGATACCAGGCCTGCCATAAAATCAGGGCTGACAACTGCTGCTATAGCAACAGAAGGCCTAACAATGGCCTCCTACTCTGCCATTATGGAAGCCAATTAGTTCCGCCGAGAGGCAAAGCCAAATCGGCTTGCTGTCAGTGAATGACTGAAAGATCTAATACATTGCACTACATAGGTAGTGCAATGTATTAGAAAAAAACAAAACAGACAGTTGGACCTTCAAGTCCCCTAGTGGGACTTGAAAAAAAGTCTAAAAAAAAGTCTAAAAAAGTGTAAAAAAAAAAAGTTTTAAAACATATAATAAAAGTTTCAAGTAATAAAATAAAACACAATCGCCCTTTTTCCTCATCAAGTCCTTTATTATTAAAAATAAAAAATAAACCATACATATTTGGTATCGCCGTGACAGTAACGGCCTGAGCTATTAAAATATTATGTTATACATGTGGTAAATAGCGTAAAACAACAAACGTAAGAAACAATACCAGAATTTAAGTTTTTTGGTCACTTTGCCCTACAATTATTGGAATAAAAAGTGATCAAAAGGTCGCATGTTTCCAAAAATGGTACCTATATAAACTATAGCTTGTCTCGCAAAAACAAGCCCTCATACAGCTCCGTCGATGAAAAAATTAAAACGTTATGGTTCTCACAACATGGTGACAGAAAAAATACATTATTTTTACAAAAGTAATTTTATTGTGCAAAAAGTAGTAAAACATAAAAAAGTGCTATAAGTTAGGTATCACCGGATTCTGACTGACCCGCAGAACAAAGTTAACATGTAATTTATGACGCGTGGTGAACGCTGTATAAAAAAACCTAAAAACCTATGCCAGAATTGCTGTTTTTTGGTCACCTTGCGTCGCAAAAAATAGGATAAGAAGTGATCAAAGAGTCGCATGTACCCCAAAATGGTACCAATAAAAACTATAGCTCGTCCCGCATAAAAACAGCCCTCATACCACTACGTCCATAAAAAAATAAAATTAGTTAAGGCTTTCATTTGTCAGGAAATAAAAAGTATGCAGTTGTGCAGGCCCAAGGGGAACATTTCTTCTGTTTCAATGCCCTATAATTAGGGAACCAGGAAGGGGAGGGCCCAAACATATCTGCTGGTAGCGAGGGAGCCCGTATTATACCAGGACAACACTTCCCAGCAATATTGCCCAAACTGCAAAGGTGTGGAGTGCGGACCAAAAGGGGATAACGAAGGACATTTATCAGAGTGACTCCGGCCTGTGCAGAAAGTATTGTGTTACAGCGTAACACACATCTATGGATTTTTTTACCGTGTTTTTTAACCCAATTATTATACCACCTTACAATGCCCCTGATGTACTCTGCCCAACTTACATATGCCCCCACATTATAAACGGAAACACCAGCAATACTCAACAAAACTAATACCAAGCAAATCCACGCTCCAAAAGCCAAATGGTGCTCCCTCCCCTCCGAACCCTACAGCGTGCCCAAACAGCTGTTTACATCCACATATATGGCATTGCCATACCCGGAGAACCCTTTAACAATTTTTGAGGTGTGTGTGTCCAGTGGCACAAGCTGGGCACTACATATTTGCCACTGCAATAGCATATCTAGGGAAACATTTACATTTTTACTTTGCACCTTCCGCAGCGCAATCATTTATGGAAAAGTCCTGTATGGTGAAAATGCTCACTACACCCCTTAATAAATGCCTTGAAGGGTACAGTTTCCAAAATGGGTCACTTCTCAGGATATTCTTTTATTATTTCACATCAGAGACTCTGCAATTGTAAACCAATACTTATGTAAATCACCAAATTAGGCCTCAATTTTACATGGTACTCTTTCACTCCTGAGCCCTGTCGAATGTCCAGGCAAAAGATTAGGGCCACATGTAGGGTGTTTCTAAAAACTGGAAACACAGCATAATAATTAGAGAGCTGTCTTGTTATAGTGGCACAAGCTGGGAACCACATATTGGCATATCTATGGAAAAAATCCCATTTTCATTCTGCAACATCGAGTGCACGCTAATTTCTGCAAAACACCTGCAGGGTTAACACGCTCACTACACCTCTAAGTGAATACCTTGAGGGGTGTAGTTTCCAAAATGTAGTCACTTCTGGGGGGTTTTCAATGTTGTGGTCTCACAGGGACTTTGCAAATGTCCAGCAAAATCTGCACTCCAAAAGCCAAATGGCGCTCCTTCCATTATGAGCCCTGCCGTGTGCCCAAACAGCAGTTTATGACCACGTATGGAATATTGCCGTACTCGGGAGAAATTGCTTTACAAATGTTGGGGTTCTTTTTTTTTCTTTATTTGTTGAGAAAATGGAAAATGATGAGCTATATTTACGTCTTATTGAAGAAAAGGGATTGTTTTTATTTTCACTGCCCAATTCTAATAAATTCTATAAAAAAACCTGTGGGATCAAAATGTTCCCTTCACCCCTAGATGAATTCCTCAATGGGTGTAGTCTCCAAAAAGGGTTTCCACTGTTTTGTCCCCTCAATGGCTTTGGAAATGCGACATGGCCTCCGCAAACCATTCCTGCTAAATTTGAGCTCCAAAGGCCAAATGGCACTCCTTCTCTTCTAAGCCCTGATGTGTGTCCAAACAGCCATTTATGACCACATGTGGGATATTGTTTTACTCGGGAGAAATTGCTTTACAAATTTTGTGGTAGTTTTTCTCCTTTAGTCATTGTGAAAATGAGAAAAAATTAGCTAAACCTACATTTTCTTTGAAAAAATGCAGATTTTTATTTTCACGGCCTACTTCAAATAATTTCTGCAATAAACCTGTGGGGTCAGAATACTCACTATTCCCCTAGATAATTTCCTTGAGGTGTGTAGTTTCCCAAATGGGGTAACTTTTGGGGGATTTTCACTGTTTTGGCACCTCAAGAGCCCATCACACCTGACATGGTGCCTAAAATATATTCTAATAAAAAGAAGGCCCCAAAATACTCTAGGTTCTCCATTTCTTCTGAGGTCTGTGCTTCAGTACATTACCACAGTAGGGCCACATGTGGGATATTTCCTAAATCTTCAGAACCTGGGCAATAAATATTGAGTTGCTTTGCTCTGGTAAAACCTTTTGTGTTACAAAAAAAATGGATTAAATATGAATTTCTGCACAAAAAAATGAAATTTGTAAATTTCACCTCTACTTTGCTTTAATTCCTTTGTAACGTCTAAAAGGTTAATAAACTTTCTAAATGCTGTTTTGAATACTTTGAGGGGTGAAGTTTTTTGGGGGTTTCTAATATATAAGGCCCTAAAAGCCACTTTACAACTGAACAGGCCCCTGTAAAAATAGCCTTTTGAAATGTTCTTGAAAATGTGAGAAATTGCTGCTAAAGTTCTAAGCGTTGTAATGTCCTAGAAAAATAAAAGGATGTTCAAAAAACGATGCCAATCTAAAGTATACATATGGGGGATGTTAATTAGCAACAATTTTGTGTGGTATAACTACTTGTCTTACAAGCAGATACATTTAAATTTCGAAAAATGCTAATTTTTCGCTACATGTTGGTGTTATTCACAATTAAATACTGAATGTATCGAGCAAATTTGTGTCACGAGAAAACAATCTCAGAATCGCTTGGATAGGTAAAAGCATTGCAAAGTTATTACCACATAAATTGAAAAATGTCAGATTTGAAAAATGAGGCTCTGTCAGGAAGGTCAAAAGTGGCCAATAACTTGATGCGGCCAGTACTGCACTGATGAGCGGCGGCGCAGGCAATGAAGACATAACATGGGGGTGTTTTGTAGTGCGCCCGCCGGCAATCAATAGTGCAGCGCCGGCCTCATCACATCATGCTGACCGCGCACGCACACTTGTCAGGAGCGGAGCAATGGATGTATTACACAGCCGCAGCCCCGCTCTAACAACATTCATATTGCTATACTTAGCTGTGTGGCCGCACAGCTTGATATCGAAATACATGAATTAACGGTATTGAACCGTTTGAGGGTGCACGTTATCGAAGTTGTATCGAAATTTCGATGCATCGTGCAACCCTAGTTTGGACAGCATGTCCACAGGCAGTCCCTGGTTCACACCCACTTTTCCCACCTGACTAGAGTGAAACTTTATGGCTGCCAAACTGGAATATTCAGGAGCACTTTTCTCTCTCACTGAGCTTTTTGACACGGAAACCACGACGGAATCAGCACCAAAAAATGGCATGTTCTTTCTTGCCGTGCTACTGCCTCTGACCTTCCCATTGAAATCAATGGGAGGCAGAGAAATAATTTTTCGCTGCATTTTTTGCCAGCGGTGATCAATGGCCTCTGACGAAAAACGCTGCAAAAACAGGGGCAAGAAACTACAGGCAGGTCAAAATCTGCCTCAAAAGATTTTTTTCTGTCTGCAAAATCCTTCGTGTGAACAGGGCCTTACACTTCAGGCACACTAGCGGTCAATGAACTGTCTAATTCCTGGAATTCCAAGTAATGCTCATTCAATAAGAATTGAGAAATCACTAATGTTGTCAAATACACCTATTTGTCAAAAATAAACCATTGGATCAAAATCACCCCTAAAGTATCCCCTAAAATACATATGCTTACCTCTGGTTTCCACTGGAGATGTCTTACAGTAGTTCTCTCTTCTCCCGGTCGACCATGCACATTTCCATGACACTATCTCTGTATAGGGGCGTTGTTTCTCTACCTGTGCTGTGATTCCAAGCATGTGAGGTTTGCCCGTCCTCACAGCACAGGCCGAGCATGCGCAGTGCATCACACTGTGTTTCAGTAGATCCACACGCATATTAGAGGTGGGAGGTGACCATGTGCAGAAGTAAGCACACTGCAGTTGGGAGAAGGCAGGGCCGATGGGAAATTTAGTGTTCGACAGCTGTAGGATCGCACAGTTAAGGGAACGAACAGCAATAGGATAATGGGGGAACCGAACTTAGAAAAGAGATGGAAAGCAGAAAAAAAGTTTAGGAGGGCATGGGGGATTATCTATTCATAATTCTAGCAGTTGGGCTGGATTCACACGAGCACATTACGTCCGTAATGGACGGACGTATTTCGGCCGTAAGTCCCGGACTGAACACATGATTACAGTACGGGACAGTTGTCCGGCAGCGAGGCAGGGACTCCTAGCATCTTACATAAGTATGATGCTAGGAGCACGGCTCCCTCCAGTGTGTTCGGTCCGGGACTTCCGGCCGAAATACGTCCGTCCATTACGGACATAATGTGCTCGTGTGAATCCAGCCTTACAGTGTTTTTTTTAAAAAGGTTTCTGGTCCAACCCCTTTAAGAGGGTGATTGCTGTGTGTGTCTTTTATGTAAGGTTCCTCTGAGTATAACTTCCACCTTTCCATCTGTTAAGATTTGTCAATTTTCATCTTTCAGCATACACATTTGTGGCTGAGATTTTGGCGATCTCTGGCACTCCAAAGGGACTCTGGGCCCCCGTTCTTATCACCATAAGTCGTTGTGGTAGGACAACCGGAGGAGTAGGCTGGTGGAAGCAACAGAGGTAAATCTTGTCACAGCTTTCTCCTCAGCGTGTGACTGCTGTTATCTTACTTCATGCTGGATGTAATTTGTTTTTAGCAGCAATGTAGGGGTCAGTTCACACTGAATTTCATGGCGCTGATTTTGACACTAAAACTGCGGAGGCATCAGCGCCAAAAAATTTCCAGAATCGTCGCCTCACTGATTTTCAAGGGAGGCAGAGACTTTTTTTTTCCCTAGCAGCTAAATACTGTCACAGCTATTTCCTCAGTGTGTGACTGTTGCTGGATCTGTATTTATGTAGTAAGCAGTGGTGGATTAACTAGACCATAGGCCCTGGGCTGTTACCCAAACTTGGGCCCTCCTACTCCACCGCCGACCTGCCATGCTGTAATTGTCACAATCACAGGGTATGTGGACCCACTCGACCATTCCGCCGTAGCGGAGAGGCAGCTGGCCTAGTCACAGTCTATACAAAAGTCTACAGCAGTTCGTAACACATGGGTACCTGTACTAATCCAGAGAGTGGCTGTGGCTTCAGCACGGATGGAGGTAGGTGCAGCAGGTTTCGCCAGACGTGGTGGACAGTACGAGACGTGGCAGACGACACTGGAAGTGGCAGAAGACACTGGACGTGGCAGAAGACACTTCTTAGGCTATGTTCACACGGAGTATTTTGGGGGAGGAATATCTGCCTCCAAATTCCGTTTGGAACTTTGAGGCAGATATTCCTCTCCCTGCACGCCGATTTTCGCGGCAATTATCGCGCCGTTTTTCGCCCGCGGCCATTGAGCGCCGCGGGCATAAAACAGCGAGATATACGCTTTCTCCTGCCTCCCATTGAAGTCAATGGGAGGTCGGAGGCGGAAGCGCCCGAAGATAGGGCATGTCGCTTCTTTTTCCCGCGAGGCAGTTTTACTGCTCGCGGGAAAAAGACGCCGACGCCTCCCATTGAAATCAATGGGAGGCGTTCTCGGGCCGTTTCTGCCGAGTTTTGCGACGCGGTTTCCGCATCAAAAAACTCTGCAAAATACCCCGTGTGAACATAGCCTTATAGTCCAGGAATCATGTGTAGTTGATGATGATTGTTTCACATGCGCAAACTACGGGACACAGCGGACCGGAGCGGAAGTGAGCGCTGGCGTCTCCTAGTAAGGAGATGCGAGCCAGCGCTCACTGATCCATGGCTGCGGGCATTGGGAGGTGAGTAAACCTGACGGCCCGTGGCCATGGACGCTACAGTATCCCCCCTCTTACGCCCCCTCTTCTTGGGACCAGAGCGAGAGAGAAATTTCTTAATGAGAGCCGGGGCACTGAGGTTCTCTTCCTGCTCCCAGGACCTCTCCTCAGGACCAAACCCTCTCCGGTCCACCAAATAGAAAGACCTTCCTCCTACCCTTTTGCAGTCCAGGTGTAATGATAGGGGTAGGGAAACGGACAAGTGAGCCCTAATCTACCCGCCACTCTGTCCCTGCCTACTTGCAACGACCCGCCCTAGGCGACGGGGTACAACTGGGCGGCGGTCCCTACGCTCAGTAAGTGTACGAGACAAACATACAAGGGAATATAAAGCAAAGGGAAAGGGGCAGTTGCCCACGGCAACACCGTGAGCAACAGAGTGGTGAACGAGCCAAGTCAAACCAGGAGAGCACGAGGTACCAAACGCAGAGCAGAAGAGTAGTCAGAAAGCCAGGGTCAGTATGGAGCAGGATCAAATAGTAGGAGCTGTAGCTGGGCCAGGAAACCACACGGAAAGAATCACAAGCAAGGAGGAACAGGAAAGGCAGGTATAAATAGACAGAGGGCGGGAGCTAGCTGAGTCTGGCCAGGCTGCGATAGGCTCTCCCACTCCTAAGCCTTCCAGCCTGAGTGGTGGAAGCTGGAGTCAGTCTCAGAGAGATAGACTCAGGTGAAGACTGATTACCTCTGGAAGTTAACCCCGAAGCTGTGCCTGGCAGATCCTTTACACCAGGATCTCCCTCACCTCAAACACAACAGAAGAACAGCTGGGAGCAACTGTGGAACTGGAAGTCTTACTGTAGCGGTTCAGTATCACTGGTTTCAGGAGGGACACATGAAAGGAGTTCGGGATTCTGAGGGTAGGAGGCAACCACAGCTTATAGGAGACAGGGTTTATCTGTTGCAGACTCTCAAATGGACCGAGGAACCTGGGAGCAAACTTGTATGAAGGCACCTTCAAACGAATGTTCCGTGAGGACAGCCAGTCTTTGGTACCTGGAAGACACTGAGGCGGCTCTCTTATCTTTGGATCCGCTTTTCGCTTCATGCGATCAACTGCCAGCAAAATAGAGGACCGGATCTGTTGCCAGATTTGCATAAAGTCCCAAAATGCAGAGTCAGCGCGGGTACCTGAGATGTAGTCGACACAGAAAGAGGGACTCTAGAATGTTGACTGTACACAATGTAAAACGTAGTGGAAGTGGTGGACTCGCTTGTGTGGTTGTTATACAAGAACTCGGCCCTTGGAAGAAGCTGTACCCAGTTATCATGCTGCAGGGAAATAAAGTGGCGGAGATAATTCTCCATGATCTGGTTGATCCTCTCGACTTGCCCATTCGACTGGGGGTGATAGGCCAAGGAAAAGTTCAATCTCACATCCAGGAGTTTACAGTGGGCTCTCCAGAACTTTGAGGTAAATTGGACCCCCCGATCTGACAAAATGTGAAGGGGCAAGCATGCAAGCGGAAAATGTGCTGAATGAAGAGACTCGCCAGTCGAGGAGAAGAAGGTAGGCCGGTCAGTGGGATAAAATGTGCCATCTTCGAGAACCGGTCCACCACCACCCAGACAGTGTTGCATCCTGCTGAGGGAGGACGGTCTATGACAAAGTCCATCACAATGTGCTACTAGGGGGCATTGTGTACAGGCAGAGGTTGGAGCAGACCGGCAGGCCTGGAGTGAGTAACCTTGTTAGAAGCACACACTGTGCAGGAAGAGACAAAGTCCACAACATCTTTGGGTAGTGTGGGCCACCAGAAGAGACGAGCAATCAGGTTCCTGGTCTTATGAACACCAGCATGCCCAGCCAGTTTAAAGCTGTGTCCCCAGTGGAGAATTCTACTCCTGTCTGCCAACCGAACAAAAGTCCTCCCTGGAGGGATGTCTCTAACCTGCAAAGGCTTAGCAGTGACAATGCAGGATGGGTCTATGATACTTTGAAGGGGCTCCACCGTGTCATTCGTCTCAAATGACCTGGACAGGGCATTGGCCCTCACATTCTTGTCAGTGGGACGGCAGTGGGGTACGAATTGGAAACGGGTGGAAAACAGCGGCCACCTGACTTGACGAGGATTTAGTCGTTGAGTGGACTGGAGATAGGTGATGTTCTTGTGGTTGGTGTAGGTCAAGATGGGGTGAGCTGCGCCCTTTAGAAGATGTCTCCACTCCTCCAGAGCCAATTTGATGGCCAGTAGCTCCCGATCCCCAATAGTTTTCTGCAGAAGAAAAGTCTCGAGTAATAGCCACGTCCACCTCCAATGAAAACTGCCGAGATACATCTGGATGATGGAGGATCAAGGTGATGAACATAATCGGATCAGGCAAAGGTAGACCATTCACAGAGGCAACAGCCGGGGGTCTCTCCAGAAGAATTGTGGGTAGATGTAAACGATCCAATAGATCCTGCTGGATGACATTAGCAGCTGCTCCGGAGTCAAGATAGGCGGAGGATCGATGTGACGTCTCTCCGGAGACGATTTGAAAGAGGCTTTAATGTTTGGAGACGTCCTCTCCAACCAACCCTAGATGCTGGCTTTTCTCGGTTTCTGTGGGATTGGCACACAAAATGACCCATAAGGCCACAATACATACATAGTCCAGAGGAGCATCTTCGCTGCTTCTCTTGTTCGGACAACCAGACTCTGTCTACCTGCATGGGTTCTTCAGGTAGCACACTAGGGGAAGGCAATATTGGTCTCTGGACAGAGGGTACTGGTCTGTGACCCCGGTTCTCCTGTTGAACCTCTTGAGTGCGCTCCCGGATTCTCATATCAACCCGAGTGGCTAACAGGATGAGGGCATCCAAGGTAGAAGGAAGGTTGTCCTTGATGTGAGAGGACAGTCCCTGCCAGAAGGTCGCCACCAGTGCCTCATTGTACCATGCCAGCTCTGCTGCCAGGGTACGGAAGCAGATAGCATACTCCCCTACTGTGGAACCTTCTTGCTTGAGGGTCAACAGAGTGGCTGCGGCAGAGGATGTTTGGCCCGGCCCCTCGAACACGGCACGAAAGGACTGCAGGAACAAGGCTAGGTCCGAGGATACAGGTCCTTGTTGTTCCAAGATTGGGTTCGCCCATGCGAGGGCCTTGCCAGCGAGGAGGGAGATGATAAACGCTACTTTGGCCTCCTCAGAGGGGAATAGATGAGCCTGTAGCCTAAAATGAACCGTGCATTGGTTAATAAATCCTCTACAGGCTCTGGGATCACCGTCATAGCGAGGAGGAAGAGGCAGAGGAGCTGTGTATCCAGAACAAACAGGGGGAGCAACGGATAGTGGCACAGCAAGAGCCTCTGTAGGAGGAAGCGGAGGAGGAACAGTGAGTTGATCCAGACGGACCATGATAGTATTTACTACCTCAAGGAGTTGATCTTAACGTGTGCGTAGGTCATGCATCTCTGTGTGTATCCTCTGGACTGCGGTCTTGGGCTGGTCAGCGGGTTCCATGGCCTGAGCGTACTGTCACGATCACAGGGTATATGGACCCACTAGGCCGGTCTGCCGTAGCGGAGAGGCAGCTGGCCTAGTCACAGTCTATACAAAAGTCTATAGCATTTCATAACGCACGGGTACCTGAACTAGTCCAGACAGTGGCTGTGGCTTCAGTACGAATGGAGGTAGGTGCAGCAGTTTGCGCCAGACGTGGCGGACAGTACTAGACGTGTCAGAAGACACTGAACGTGGCAGAAGACTTTGGGTGTGGCAGAAGACACTGGATGTGGCAAACGACACTGGACGTGGCAAACAACAGCAGGTGCAGTAGGGCACGACTCCAACACTAAGAGGCTCAGAAACGAGAACACAGCATGGGATACAGGATATGGGTAACAGGGCACGGGTAACAACTGGAACGGAAAACACTAAGGGACCATTTGCAAGACAGACTTGGTATACACTTGGTATACACTAACTACGCTCAAGCACGTGCTTTTCTGTTTACAAACATCCAAACGGAGTGTCAAAATGATGGCGGCTGCAAGAAAATCTCGCAGCCGCGCATCATACACTGATGAAACACGCGGCTGTTAAGTGCCTTTTGCGCACGCAAAACGCACATGCTCGTGTAAATCAGGCCTTAAAATGTTTTGATCTCTGTTGTGCATAATAATATGAAACAGTGCATTTTGAGTTTTTTACTTCTAAAAAAAAATCTGTTATCATTAGGAGATTTGTTCAATAAAATTTGCATTATACTCCAACGGTTGATGGCTTGAAGATTATACTGACTGTCATTTGCATCGACTATTTAGGAAAAGCAGCAAAAAATAACATTTGCATAATAATTTGGAATGCGGTGTATATAGTGCCACACAGTGCTTCCCCCCTTCTTGTATATAGAGCTACACAGCGCTCCCCCTCAAAAAAAACCCCCACAAATAAAATAAAAAATGTTTTACTTACCTTGCCCCATTCCTGCGACGGGCGGAGCGCTATACATCCTCCGTCATCATGTCGAACTGCGCAGTGAGTCTTCCCAGCGCCTTATAGGCTGCAGGCGTAGCGTGGCAGGCAGCCTATAGTGTTCATTTGTATTTGCGTTCCAAGGCACAGTGGCGGATTATCATTAGGGCGTTTCGGGCGGTCGCCCGGGGCCCAAGGCTCCCAGGGGGCCCATGACCGCCCGAACCCCCTCATGCCCAGTGGCTTCGCTAGCACCGGAGGGAGCCCCAGTGCCAGGACCGCACCTGTCAGGCGAGGGGAGCTTCGCTTCTACTTAGCAGCCGTGGTCTGTGCTGCTTTAGAAGCTCCCCCTCCAGCCCCCCTTCCCTGCTCTAAACATCTCTCCTCTGCTGCTAACTGTCGGGACATGGGGGAGGGGAGACTGTCGGCGGGCTCTGTGCTGTGAGCAGGAGAAGAGCTGCAGTGAAGACATAAAAGGTAAGTGCATGTGTGTTTAATATCCATATTCATGTATGTTTAATGTCCATATTCATGTATGTTTAATGTCCATATTCCTGTGTGTTTAATGTCCATACTCATGTATGTTTAATGTCCATATTCATGTGTGTTTAATGTCCATATTCATGTATGTTTAATGTCCATATTCATGTATGTTTAATGTCCATATTCATGTATGTTTAATGTCCATATTCATGTATGTTTAATGTCCATAGTCATGTGTGTTTAATGTCCATATTCATGTGTGTTTAATGTCCATATTCATGTATGTTTAATGTCCATATTCATGTATGTTTAATGTCCATATTCATGTATGTTTAATGTCCATATTCATGTATATTTAATGTCCATATTCATGTATGTTTAATGTCCATATTCATGTGTGTTTAATGTCCATATTCATGTGTGTTTAATGTCCATATTCATGTATGTTTAATGTCCATATGCATGTGTGTTTAATGTCCATATTCATGTATGTTTAATGTCCATATTCATGTGTGTTTAATGTCCATATTCATGTATGTTTAATGTCCATATTCATGTGTGTTTAATGTCCATATTCATGTGTGTTTAATGTCCATATTCATGTATGTTTAATGTCCATATTCATGTATGTTTAAAGGAACAGTGTCACCAAATTTTTTTTTTTCATGTCAGTTTTATGTTAGTGTTTTATTAAAAACTTTTTATTTATTTGTGTGTTTGTGTGTTACTTTTTTCAATTTTTTCACTTTTTCTTCCCTATGGGGGCTGCCACTTTTTTTTCCATTTCTGTATGTGTTGATTAACGACACATACAGACATGGAATACGGCAGCCACAGTCCCATAGGGACTGCGAACGGGGCCCGTCCCAGCCACTTCTGTGTACGCCGTCTGTGTGGGAACGGCGCATGCGCCGCTCCCACACAGTCCAATTTGAAATGCGCGCCGTCCGGCGCCATTTTCCTGTGGACCGGAATTCGCGGCCGGACAGTAAGATTACTACTTCCGGTCGCGGCTTCCGGACTTGTGCACTTGGACCAGCGGCAGCAGACGGAGCGGACGGGCCGGAGGGAGCCGCGGCGGCAGGAGCAGGTAAGAGATTTCTATGTATGTTCGTGTTTGTGTGTGTTTACTACTGTATGTAAACCTACTACACTGTGTGTTAGCTCAAAAAATGGTGACACACAGTGTAGGAGGTTAGACCGTTCAATCCCCTCGTTTATCCTGGCACTAGCCAGGATAAAGGAGGGGGGATTCTCAGAGCTCACTAGAGCGAGTGCTTTTTTCCCAATTTTGCAGCAAAAAGCAATGTGGTTGCTTTACCACATGCAATGCTGCAATTTTGGGAATAGCTCCATCTAGCTACCAGCACTGGGAAATATTATAAATTAGAATCTAATTTATAATATTCCTGACTCGTGAAAAAAATAAAAAAAATTTGAACAATGTTTAATCACCTACACACTAATTGTTTAACTAAAAAAAAAAATACATGTTTTGCTGGCAACACATTCCCTTTAATGTCCATATTCATGTGTGTTTAATGTCCATATTCATGTGTGTTTAATGTCCATATTCATGTGTGTTTAATGTCCATATTCATGTATGTTTAATGTCCATATGCATGTATGTTTAATGTCCATATTCATGTGTGTTTAATGTCCATATTCATGTGTGTTTAATGTCCATATTCATGTGTGTTTAATGTCCATATTCATGTGTGTTTAATGTCCATATTCATGTGTGTTTAATGTCCATATTCATGTATGTTTAATGTCCATATTCATGTGTGTTTAATGTCCATATTCATGTGTGTTTAATGTCCATATTCATGTGTTTACAAGGTGTACTTTGTGCATACTCGTGTGTACTTTGTGTACTATACATACTTTGTGTATAATGTGCGTACTTTGTGCATAATGTGCCTACTTTGTGTACTTTGTGCATAATGTGCGTACTTTGTGTATAATGTGCCTACTTTGTGTACTTTGTGCATAATGTGTGTACTTTGTGTACTGTGCGTACTTTGTGCATAATGTGCGTACTTTGTACTGTGCGTACTTTGTGCATAATGTGTGTACTGTGCGTACTTTGTGCGTACTTTGTGCATAATGTGCGTACTTTGTGCATAATGTGCGTACTTTGTGCATAATGTGGAACTTTGTGTACTGTGCGTACTTTGTGCATAATGTGCCTACTTTGTGTACTTTGTGTACTGTGCGTACTTTGTGCATAATGTGCCTACTTTGTGTACTTTGTGCATAATGTGCGTACTTTGTGCATAATGTGCGTACTTTGTGCATAATGTGGTACTTTGTGTACTGTGCGTACTTTGTGCATAATGTGCCTACTTTGTGCATAATGTGCGTACTTTGTGTACTTTGTGCATAATGTGCGTACTTTGTACATAATGTGCGTACTTTGTGCATAATGTGCGTACTTTGTGCATAATGTGCGTACTTTGTGCATAATGTGCCTACTTTGTGCATAATGTGCGTACTTTGTGCATAATGTGCGTACTTTGTGCATAATGTGCCTACTTTGTGTACTTTGTGCATAATGTGCGTACTTTGTGCGTACTTTGTGTACTGTGCGTACTTTGTGCATAATGTGCCTACTTTGTGCATAATGTGTGTACTTTGTGCATAATGTGCCTACTTTGTGCATAATGTGGTACTCTGTGTACTGTGCGTACTTTGTGCATAATGTGCCTACTTTGTGTACTTTGTGCATAATGTGCGTACTTTGTGCATAATGTGCGTACTTTGTGCATAATGTGGTACTTTGTGTACTGTGCGTACTTTGTGCATAATGTGCCTACTTTGTGCATAATGTGCGTACTTTGTATACTTTGTGCATAATGTGCGTACTTTGTGCATTAATGTGCGTACTTTGTGCATAATGTGGTACTCTGTGTACTGTGCGTACTTTGTGCATAATGTGCCTACTTTGTGCATAATGTGCGTACTTTGTGCATAATGTGCGTACTTTGTGCATAATGTGCCTACTTTGTGCATAATGTGCGTACTTTGTGCATAATGTGCCTACTTTGTGTACTTTGTGCATAATGTGCGTACTTTGTGCATAATGTGCGTACTTTGTGCATAATGTGCGTACTTTGTGCATAATGTGGTACTTTGTGTACTGTGCGTACTTTGTGCATAATGTGCCTACTTTGTGCATAATGTGCGTACTTTGTGTACTTTGTGCATAATGTGCGTACTTTGTACATAATGTGCGTACTTTGTGCATAATGTGCGTACTTTGTGCATAATGTGCGTACTTTGTGCATAATGTGCGTACTTTGTGCATAATGTGCCTACTTTGTGCATAATGTGCGTACTTTGTGCATAATGTGCGTACTTTGTGCATAATGTGCCTACTTTGTGTACTTTGTGCATAATGTGCGTACTTTGTGCGTACTTTGTGTACTGTGCGTACTTTGTGCATAATGTGCCTATTTTGTGTATAATATGCCTACTTTGTGTACTTTGTGCATAATGTGCGTACTTTGTGCATAATGTGCGTGCTTTGTGCATAATGTGGTACTCTGTGTACTGTGCGTACTTTGTGCATAATGTGCCTACTTTGTGTACTTTGTGCATAATGTGCGTACTTGGTGCATAATGTGCGTACTTTGTGCATAATGTGGTACTTTGTGTACTGTGCGTACTTTGTGCATAATGTGCCTACTATGTGCATAATATGTGTACTTTGTATACTTTGTGCATAATGTGCGTACTTTGTGCATAATGTGCGTACTCTGTGTACTGTGCGTACATTGTGCATAATGTGCCTACTTTGTGTACTTTGTGCATAATGTGCGTACTCTGTGTACTGTGCGTACTTTGTGCATAATGTGCCTACTTTGTGTACTTTGTGCATAATGTGCATAATGTGCCTACTTTGTGCATAATGTGCGTACTTTGTATACTTTGTGCATAATGTGCGTACTTTGTGCATAATGTGCGTACTTTGTGCATAATGTGGTACTTTGTGTACTGTGCGTACTTTGTGCATAATGTGCCTACTTTGTGCATAATGTGCGTACTTTGTGCATAATGTGCCTACTTTGTGCATAATGTGCGTAATTTGTGCATAATGTGCCTACTTTGCGTACTTTGTGCATAATGTGCGTACTTTGTGCATAATGTGGTACTTTGTGTACTGTGCGTACTTTGTGCATAATGTGCCTACTTTGTGCATAATGTGCGTACTTTGTGTACTTTGTGCATAATGTGCGTACTTTGTGCATAATGTGCGTACTTTGTGCATAATGTGCCTACTTTGTGCATAATGTGCCTACTTTGTGCATAATGTGCCTACTTTGTGCATAATGTGCGTACTTTGTGAATAATGTGCCTACTTTGTGTACTTTGTGCATAATGTGCGTACTTTGTGCGTATTTTGTGTACTGTGCGTACTTTGTGCATAATGTGCCTACTTTGTGTACTTTGTGCATAATATGCCTACTTTGTGTACTTTGTGCATAATGTGCGTACTTTGTGCATAATGTGCGTACTTTGTGCATAATGTGGTACTCTGTGTACTGTGCGTACTTTGTGCATAATGTGCCTACTTTGTGTACTTTGTGCATAATGTGCGTACTTTGTGCATAATGTGCGTACTTTGTGCATAATGTGCTCTTTCTGAGCTTGGTGGTTTAAGTGGCTTGTGAACTAAGTGGAGTTCTAAAACCGGAGTTGAAAAGAGGAGTTGAAGCCCCAGTAAGTACTCTTCTTTTTCTTTGACAATTGTTCGCTGTTTTGGTGTAACTTGGATAATGGATAGCAAGATTGGAGGTTTTCTTCAGTGCACAGTTTGTCATATGTATACACGACTGGAGCCGGAGTTCCAGGGTGAATATCTCTGTGGCAGATGTGAGCATGTTGTTCACCTGGAAGCTCGTATTAGAGATCTGGAGGAGCAGAATGCAACACTGAGGAGGATAGACAATTTTGAGCGGAGCTTGCTGCTCACAGAGCATGCAGTTAGTGGGTTAGAACTGGAGGGTGAAGACATGGGTGAGCAGGATCAGGTAAGTAGCTGGGTTAATGTAGTTAGGGGCAGTAGAAAGGGGTCAAAGACAAGGAAGGCCGATCCGGTTTCTGGCATTCCAAGCAAAATTGCCAGGTTGGGTGATGATGCGAGGGTGTCAGTCTCAGAAAAGGCAGCCCTAGTGGATACTGATCTCCCTAACAGCCGGGAGAACAGCCCAGCTAGTAGTCGGCGGGATGGTAATGCAGGCAAGCCAAGACAATTGATAGTTGTAGGGGATTCTATAATCAGGAAGACGGATAGAATAATTTGTCGCCAAGACCGCCTCAACCGAATGGTTTGCTGTCTCCCTGGTGCCAGGGTTCGGCATGTGGTGGAACGGGTGGACAAATTGCTGGGAGGGGCTGGTGATGATCCAGCTGTCGTGGTCCATGTCGGTACCAACGACAGAATAAATGGTAGGTGGAGGAGCCTTAAGAATAATTTTAAAGAACTAGGCTACAAGCTGAAGGGAAGGACCTCCAAGGTTGTATTCTCAGGAATACTGCCTGTGCCATGCGCATCACAGGAAAGACAGCGGGAGCTTAGGGAGTTAAATGCATGGCTGAAGTCTTGGTGTAGAGGAGAAGGATTTGGGTTCCTAGAGCACTGGGCTGACTTTTCATTGGGGTACAAACTGTATTCTGCAGATGATTTGCACCTAAATGGAAGGGGGTCCTCTGTGCTGGGGGAGAGAATTCTAGCTGGGGTGGCGGAGTATTTAAACTAGGGCTGAGGAGGGAGGTCAATGTAGAAAAAAAAGGGGTAGCCAGGTTAGAGAGGGGTCAGACTATATTGGTGGGGGGAGAAACAGAATGTGGGGAGAGGACTAGACAACAAGATAAGGAGATCCTTTCGTTACAAAACATCAGTGTAAATAAAAAGGACCGATTAATGTCAAATCACATTTCTGATAATAAAAGTGAAAAACTGACAGGCAAGTTAAAGTGTATGTTCACAAATGCCAGAAGTCTAGCAAGCAAAATGGGGGAGCTGGAGGCCTTGATACTGGAAGAAAATATAGATATAGTTGGTGTTGCTGAAACATGGCTGGACTCTTCACATGACTGGGCTGTAAATCTACAGGGTTTTACACTTTTTCGTAAAGACAGGACAAATAGGAAAGGTGGTGGTGTATGTCTGTATGTGAGAAGCGATATGAAGGTGAGTGTGAAAGAGACAATAGTGGGTCAAGACTGTGAGGAGGTTGAAACCTTGTGGGTGGAACTAGAAAGGGAGGTAAACACTGAAAAAATTACTTTTGGTGTAATCTATAGACCCCCCAATATAACTGAGGAGATGGAAGGTCAGATATATAAACAGATGGAGCGGGCTGCACAGGCGGGTACTGTAGTGATAATGGGAGATTTTAATTTCCGGGATATTAATTGGTGTCATGGTTCGGCTTCAACTGCAAAGGGGAGACATTTCCTCAACCTGTTGCAGGAAAATTTTATGGGCCAGTTTGTGGAAGACCCGACTAGAGGTGAAGCTCTGTTGGATCTGGTCATTTCTAATAATGCAGATCTTGTTGGGAATGTCAATGTTCGTGAAAACCTCGGTAACAGTGATCATAATATAGTTACATTTTACCTATACTGTAAAAAACAAACGCAGGCTGGGAGGGCAAAAACATTTAATTTTAAGAAAGTCAATTTCCCCAGGATGAGGGCGGCAATTCAGGATATAGACTGGGAAGAACTAATGTCAAATAATGGAACAAATGATAAATGGGAGATTTTCAAATCTACTTTGAGTTATTATAGTGCAAAATTTATTCCTACAGGTAATAAGTATAAACGACTCAAATTAAACCCCACATGGCTTACACCTTCTGTGAAAGGGGCAATACATGACAAAAAAAGGGCATTTAAAAAATACAAATCTGAGGGTACAGCTGTAGCCTTTGTAAAATATAAAGAGCTTAATAAAATCTGTAAAAATGTAATAAAATTAGCAAAAATACAAAATGAAAGGCAGGTGGCCAAGGATAGTAAAACAAATCCTAAAAAATTCTTCAAGCATATAAATGCAAAAAAGCCAAGGTCTGAACATGTAGGACCCCTAGATAATGGTAATGGGGAGTTGATCACAGGGGATCAAGAGAAGGCAGAGTTACTAAATGGGTTCTTTAGCTCTGTATATACAACAGAAGAAAGAGCAGCTGATGTAGCCGGTGCCAGTTCTGTTAATATATCAGTTGATATACTGAATTGGATGAATGTAGAGATGGTCCAAGCTAAATTAAATAAAATAAATGTGCACAAGGCTCCGGGACCAGATGGGTTACACCCTAGAATTCTTAAAGAGCTTAGTTCAGTTATTTCTGTCCCCCTTTTCATAATATTCAGAGAATCTCTAGTGACTGGTATAGTGCCAAGGGACTGGCGCAGGGCAAATGTGGTGCCTATTTTCAAAAAGGGCTCTAGGTCTTCCCCGGGTAATTATAGACCAGTAAGCTTAACATCCATCGTGGGGAAAATGTTTGAGGGGCTATTGAGGGACTATATACAGGATTATGTGACAATAAATAGCATTATAAGTGACAGCCAGCACGGTTTTACTAAGGACAGAAGTTGTCAAACTAACCTAATCTGTTTTTATGAAGAGGTGAGCAGAAGTCTAGACAGAGGGGCCGCTGTGGATTTAGTGTTTTTGGACTTTGCAAAGGCATTTGACACTGTCCCCCATAGACGCCTAATGGGTAAATTAAGGACTATAGGTTTAGAAAATATAGTTTGTAATTGGATTGAGAATTGGCTCAAGGACCGTATCCAGAGAGTTGTGGTCAATGATTCCTACTCTGAATGGTCACCGGTTATAAGTGGTGTACCCCAGGGTTCAGTGCTGGGACCACTATTATTCAACTTATTTATTAATGATATAGAGGAAGGGATTAATAGCACTATTTCTATTTTTGCAGATGACACCAAGCTATGTAATATAGTTCAGACTATGGAAGATGTTCATGAATTACAGGCAGATTTAAACAAACTAAGTGTTTGGGCGTCCACTTGGCAAATGAAGTTTAATGTAGATAAATGTAAAGTTATGCATCTTGGTACCAACAACCTGCATGCATCATATGTCCTAGGGGGCGCTACACTGGCGGATTCACTTGTTGAGAAGGATCTGGGTGTACTTGTAAATCATAAACTCAATAACAGCATGCAGTGTCAATCAGCTGCTTCAAAGGCCAGCAGGATATTGTCGTGTATTAAAAGAGGCATGGACTCGCGGGACAGGGATGTAATAATGCCACTTTACAAAGCATTAGTGAGGCCTCATCTAGAATATGCAGTTCAGTTCTGGGCTCCAGTTCATAGAAAGGATGCCCTGGAGTTGGAAAAAATACAAAGAAGAGCAACGAAGCTAATAAGGGGCATGGAGAATTTAAGTTATGAGGAAAGATTGAAAGAATTAAACCTATTTAGCCTTGAAAAAAGACGACTAAGGGGGGACATGATTAACTTATATAAATATATTAATGGCACATACAAAAAATATGGTGAAATCCTGTTCCTTGTAAAACCCCCTCAAAAAACAAGGGGGCACTCCCTCCGTCTGGAGAAAAAAAGGTTCAAGCTGCAGAGGCGACAAGGCTTCTTTACAGTGAGAACTGTGAATTTATGGAATAGCCTACCGCAGGAGCTGGTCACAGCAGGGACAGTAGATGGCTTTAAAAAAGGGTTAGATAATTTCCTAGAACAAAAAAATATTTGCTCCTATGTGTAGAAATTTTTCCGTTCCCTTTTCCCTTCCCTTGGTTGAACTTGATGGACATGTGTCTTTTTTCAGCCGTACTAACTATGTAACTATGTAACTATATATAATGTGGTACTTTGTGTACTGTGCGTACTTTGTGCATAATGTGCCTACTTTGTGCATAATATGTGTACTTTGTATACTTTGTGCATAATGTGCGTACTTTGTGCATAATGTGCGTACTTTGTGCATAATGTGGTACTTTGTGTACTGTGCGTACTTTGTGCATAATGTGCCTACTTTGTGCATAATGTGTGTACTGTGCGTACTTTGTGCGTACTTTGTGCATAATGTGCGTACTTTGTGCATAATGTGCGTACTTTGTGCATAATGTGGTACTTTGTGTACTGTGCGTACTTTGTGCATAATGTGCCTACTTTGTGTACTTTGTGTACTGTGCGTACTTTGTGCATAATGTGCCTACTTTGTGTACTTTGTGCATAATGTGCGTACTTTGTGCATAATGTGCGTACTTTGTGCATAATGTGGTACTTTGTGTACTGTGCGTACTTTGTGCATAATGTGCCTACTTTGTGCATAATGTGCGTACTTTGTGTACTTTGTGCATAATGTGCGTACTTTGTACATAATGTGCGTACTTTGTGCATAATGTGCGTACTTTGTGCATAATGTGCGTACTTTGTGCATAATGTGCGTACTTTGTGCATAATGTGCCTACTTTGTGCATAATGTGCGTACTTTGTGCATAATGTGCGTACTTTGTGCATAATGTGCCTACTTTGTGTACTTTGTGCATAATGTGCGTACTTTGTGCGTACTTTGTGTACTGTGCGTACTTTGTGCATAATGTGCCTACTTTGTGCATAATGTGCGTACTTTGTGCATAATGTGCGTACTTTGTGCATAATGTGGTACTCTGTGTACTGTGCGTACGTTGTGCATAATGTGCCTACTTTGTGTACTTTGTGCATAATGTGCGTACTTTGTGCATAATGTGCGTACTTTGTGCATAATGTGGTACTTTGTGTACTGTGCGTACTTTGTGCATAATGTGCCTACTTTGTGCATAATGTGCGTACTTTGTATACTTTGTGCATAATGTGCGTACTTTGTGCATTAATGTGCGTACTTTGTGCATAATGTGGTACTTTGTGTACTGTGCGTACTTTGTGCATAATGTGCCTACTTTGTGCATAATGTGCGTACTTTGTGCATAATGTGCGTACTTTGTGCATAATGTGCCTACTTTGTGCATAATGTGCGTACTTTGTGCATAATGTGCCTACTTTGTGTACTTTGTGCATAATGTGCGTACTTTGTGCATAATGTGCCTACTTTGTGCATAATGTGCGTACTTTGTGCATAATGTGGTACTTTGTGTACTGTGCGTACTTTGTGCATAATGTGCCTACTTTGGGCATAATGTGCGTACTTTGTGTACTTTGTGCATAATGTGCGTACTTTGTACATAATGTGCGTACTTTGTGCATAATGTGCGTACTTTGTGCATAATGTGCGTACTTTGTGCATAATGTGCCTACTTTGTGCATAATGTGCGTACTTTGTGCATAATGTGCGTACTTTGTGCATAATGTGCCTACTTTGTGTACTTTGTGCATAATGTGCGTACTTTGTGTACTGTGCGTACTTTGTGCATAATGTGCCTACTTTGTGTACTTTGTGCATAATATGCCTACTTTGTGTACTTTGTGCATAATGTGCGTACTTTGTGCATAATGTGCGTGCTTTGTGCATAATGTGGTACTCTGTGTACTGTGCGTACTTTGTGCATAATGTGCCTACTTTGTGTACTTTGTGCATAATGTGCGTACTTTGTGCATAATGTGCGTACTTTGTGCATAATGTGGTACTCTGTGTACTGTGCGTACTTTGTGCATAATGTGCCTACTTTGTGTACTTTGTGCATAATGTGCGTACTTTGTGCATAATGTGCGTACTTTGTGCATAATGTGGTACTTTGTGTACTGTGCGTACTTTGTGCATAATGTGCCTACTTTGTGCATAATATGTGTACTTTGTATACTTTGTGCATAATGTGCGTACTTTGTGCATAATGTGCGTACTCTGTGTACTGTGCGTACTTTGTGCATAATGTGCCTACTTTGTGTACTTTGTGCATAATGTGCGTACTTTGTGCATAATGTGCGTACTTTGTGCATAATGTGGTACTTTGTGTACTGTGCGTACTTTGTGCATAATGTGCCTACTTTGTGCATAATGTGCGTACTTTGTGCATAATGTGCCTACTTTGTGCATAATGTGCGTACTTTGTGCATAATGTGCCTACTTTGTGTACTTTGTGCATAATGTGCGTACTTTGTGCATAATGTGCGTACTTTGTGCATAATGTGCCTACTTTGTGTACTTTGTGCATAATGTGCCTACTTTGTGCATAATGTGCGTACTTTGTGTACTGTGCGTACTTTGTGCATAATGTGCGTACTTTGTGTATAATGTGCGTACTTTGTGTGTACTGTGTGTACTTTGTGCATAATGTGCGTACTTTGTGCATAATGTGCGTACTTTGTGTACTGTGCGTACTTTGTGCATAATGTGCGTACTTTGTGCATAATGTGCGTACTTTGTGTACTGTGTGTACTTTGTGCATAATGTGCCTACTTTGTGTACTAGTGTTTAGGTAGTGTTAGCAATAGTTACGGCGCGGCAGGGTGGTGGTGGAGAAGGGGGGCCCAAGTTTGGGTAACAGCCCAGGGCCCATGGTCTTCTTAATCCGCCACTGCCAAGGCATGAGGAGGCCCGTGCGGTTGGGAACCTTGTAAAAGCGATCGCGGCATCTTCCTGGCTTGAAGGCATCGCTGGGATGTGATTGTAGAGTTGCCGATCATTGCTATGGCCTAACAATGGCCTCCTGGTCTGCCAGATATGGAAGCACATTAGGCCCCGTTTGGAGGTGGGGCCTAATAGGCTTGCTGACAGTGAATAACTGACAGCTCTAATGCATTGCACTATGTGGGTAGTGCAATGTATTTGAGACCCTAAGTGGGACAAAACAAAAAGTTCAAAAACATATTGAATAAAAGTGTAAAAATAAACCTTTCAAGTTAAAAAAAAAAAACACTGCCTTTTTTTCTAGAACACTTTTAATTTTAGGAAATACAGTAAAAAATAGTGTAGTACCGTGTTAGCCAGAGACAATATGAAATGTTAAATACTTTTGTGTCAAAAAAGACAAAAGTATAATAGGTATGATACCTTTATTGGCTAACCATAAAAGTTCTATATGCAAGCTTTCAGAGCGCAGAGGCTCCTTCATCAGGCCGTTTACAAATGAATGACTTAGAAAAAAGCACAACATTTAGATGTTACACAAAGACAATTAGTACATGAAGTGATATATCATTAAGATAAGCCGGGGCAATAAAACTGAGGTTATAGGGGTGATGACTTAGGAGTTAAGGCATCTGGAGTCAGTCTGATGGGGGACATGACGTGTGTCCATGTAGTGGCTCATAAATCCAGGAGTTAGATTGAGGCCTTGTGTCAATGACTGGAATTTTATCATCATCTTGAATTCCCAAATTTTTCTTTCTCTGTTGTTTTTAAAATGACCCTTCAGAATGAGTACCTTTAAATCTGCCAAACTGTGGTCTGGTCCAGAGAAGTGTTTTCCCACGGGTGTATCCACCTCCTGTTTTATTGTATGTCTGTGAAGATTCATCCTGGTTTGTAGTTTTTGTATTGTTTCTCCAATATAGATTCCTTTATTGATGCACCTTGTACACAGGATCATGTAAACTACATTGGAGGATGTACAGGAGAACGAGCCAGTGATTTTATAGTCCTGCTGTGTGTTTGGTATCTGGATGGTGTTTGATGACCAGATGTTGGTACAGGTCTTACATTTTCTACTGTTGCAAGGAAAAGTGCCAGTCTCTGATGGTGGTGAGAGGGGACTTCTGACCAGGAGATTCCTTAGGTTTGGTGGCTGTTTGTAGGCAAGGAGTGGTAAATCTGGTAATATTTCCTTCAGTTTATTGTCTTTGTTAAATACAGGTTGGAGATCAGCAGCAATTTTTCTCAAGATGTTCATTTGTGGGTTGTATATGACCACTAGGGGAACCCTGCTGTTGTCTTCCTTCTTTTTGTACTCCAGAAGATTGCTCCTTGGAATTCTTGTTGCTCTGTAGATCTGATCATCTATAATCCTTGGATGGTATCCCTGTTGTAAGAATGTATTCCTCAGTGATATCAGGTGTTGTTTTGTGTCTTCACAGTCTGAACAGATCCGTATGTATCGCAGAGCCTGGCTGTAGATGATGGATTTCTTTATGTGTCTCGGATAGAAGCTGTTCCATCTCAGATATGCTGGACGGCCTGTAGGTTTATGGTAGATTGTTGTTTGTATGGTATTGTCTCTCATGTATATGGTCATGTCCAGAAAATGTATTTGAGATGTAGAGTAGTTGAGAGTGAGTTTGATGGTCGGATGGAACTTGTTGAAGTTTTTATGGAAAGAAAGCAGTTCATGTTCAGAGCCTGTCCAGATTATCAGCAGGTCATCAATGTACCGGAAATATGCTAGAGGTTTAGTTGCGCAGGTTGATAAAAACTCTTCCTCTAGTTTGGCCATGAACAGGTTAGCGTATTGTGGTGACATTTTGCTACCCATAGCGCTTCCCATACATTGCAGATATATGTCTTTGTCAAATAAAAAATAATTGTGATGGAGTACGAACCTGATGAGTTGTAGGGCTGGCTCTGTCGCTAGATTGTTCTTTTGAAGAAAGTGTTGGCATGCGGCTATGCCATCCTCATGGGGGATGTTAGAATATAAAGATTCCACATCCATAGTTGCCAATATTGTTCCCTCTGGTAGTGGACCTAGGGCTGAGAGTTTGCAGAGGACGTCTGTGGTGTCCTGGACATAACTGGGTGTGCACCTCACCAAGGGCTTTAGAAGATTTTCCACCCAGCCAGAAATATTCTCAGTTAAAGTCCCAACACCTGAAATGATTGGTCTCCCTGGATTGCCTTCTTTATGTATTTTAGGTAACATGTAGAATGTTCCCATTCTGGGATTGTCCGGTATAAGGTCCTTTAAACTGTCTGACATAGCGTTGAAATTATTGATGATATGGACCAGTTCTACTGTGTATTGTTTGGTGGGGTCTTCATTAAGCAGGGTGTAGTATTTTCTGTCTGAGAGTTGTCTGTGTGCCTCCTGGATGTAGTCAGATGTATTCAGAATCACTACAGCGCCTCCTTTATCAGCTGGTTTGATGATGATGTCTCTGTTGGATTTGAGTGATTTTGTTGCATTCCTTTCCTCCATGCTGAGATTGTGTGTTACTTTGTGTTGTTGGTCCAAGATCTCAGATTTAACTTTTTTTCTGAAGAAGTCTATGTAGTAATCCAGAGTTTGATTGTATCCAGGTTGTGGGGTCCAGTTTGTCGTCTTCTTCTTTCTTGATGTTTCTTTTCCCATCCCGGCTTGTGATGTCATATCTGTTTTGTCAGAAAAAAATTCTTTCAGCCGCAATCTGCGGAAGTATTCCTCCACGTCACTGCAAAACTGGGCTCTGTCAAGTGGTTTAGTGGGACAAAATGTAAGTCCTTTAGATAGAACATTCATTTCCATTTTGCTTGGTTCATACTGAGAGAGGTTTACAACAGAGGATGGTATATCCAAATGGTTATGTGGATTTTGCTTTCCTTCTTGTATTTTGAGACCCGATTTCTTCCTTAGTCTGTGGAGTTTCTTTTGTTTGCAGATGATAAGTTGATTTTGTAATTTATTGTAGAATTCCTTTAATACTTGCTTGGTTAGACTTGATCCAGGTCCTTGTATTGTATCACTTAGGGAATTAATCTCATTTTGGATGGTTCTTTTCTTGTTGTAAAAAAATCCAATAAAGTGATTCCGCAGTCTTTCAGATGATCTGTAGCAAAGTTTCTGTGAAAAGTGAGTGTTGTAGGTATATTCCGTTGGGTTCTTGATCATGAGGCCTTTGGGGATAAGATTCTCCTTTTTGCATCTGGTTAGGAAGAATATGTCGCTATTCAGTTGTGCCAGTTTCTTCAGTAGGTTTTTAAGATCCATCTGTGTTCGGTACATTGGGGTATCCTCCATTTTCACGAAGTACAGTAAAAAATAGTGTAGTACCGTATTAGCCAGAGACAATATGAAATGTTAAATACTTTTGTGTCAAAAAAGACAAAAGTATAGAAGGTATGATACCTTTATTGGCTAACCATAAAAGTTCTATATGCAGCTTTCAGAGCACAGAGGCCCCTTCTTCAGGCAGTTTACAAATGAATGACTTAGAAAAAAGCACAACATTTAGATGTTACACAAAGACAATTAGTACATGAAGTGATATATCATTAAGATAAGCCGGGGCAATAAAACTGAGGTTATAGGGGTGATGACTTAGGAGTTAAAACGTTCAAAAAAGTACATACATTTTGTATCACTGCGTCCGTTACAACCCAAACTGTAAAACTAATCTTATTTTTCATGCATGGTGAACACCGCAAAAAAAATAATAAAAACCAGAATGCCAGAAATGCTATTTTTTGGTCACCACCACTCACAAAACATAGAATAAAAAATGATCAAAAAGTTGCATGTACCCCCCCCCAAAATAGTACCAATAAAAACTACAACCCGTGCCGCAAAAAACAAGCCCTTGCACAGCTTTTTTTAATGAAAAATAAAAAAGTTATGTCTCTCCTCATCCTGTGCGAGTTCATACAGCAAAGGTGACAAGTGAATTATTTTAGTGTTTTGTATTTTAAAATTAAGTATATGTTTATTGAATTTATAATTATACAAATTCACAGTAAAAGAAAGTGTTAAAATGGGTTGCTCATTTTGTTTTGTTCCTTTTTTATGTATAATATGTATTGTTTTGAACGACTGGGTGGGTTATGGGTACAGTTTGGGTTGGCATGGCCAGTGTGTGTTATTTATTTCATATTTGTGTGTTTTTTGTTGTTTTTGGAGGGGAAGGGGTTGCATAATATGTCCCCCAAGATTTCACAACAGACCTCTGAGAACATTCTGACTTTATATGAATTTATACTGTTCAGTTTTCCACTGTAACTGAGGCATCCCAACTTGCTATAATTCATTTTGCCATTGACTTGATTTACCTGATGATTACACTAATGATGCTACCACAAGAAGACGGTGCATAAATTCATCTATAAAACAGTTTTACCTGTTAAGGACCAAACACTGTGCTTTAATAGCAATTTTTTTAAAGCAGAATTTATGCACAGTTTTCTTATTTACACTGTTAACTAGTAACTCACAATATGCTAACATCATTAGTTTAATCATCAGACAAAGGCTGGGTTCACACAGAGTTTTTTTGCGGCAATTGAGCGCCGTGGGCAAAAAAACGCAGCAAAATACACTTTCTCTGCCTCCCATTGATGTCAATGCTAGGTCAGAGATGTAAACGCCCGAAGATAGGTCATGTTGCTTCTTTCTCCCGTGAGACGATTTTTCCGCTCGCGGGAAAAAAAAACGCCTCCGCCATTTTTGGCAGGTTTTTGGCACGTTTTCCGACCCGGTTTCTGCGTCAAAAAAATGTGTAAAAAAACTCAGTGTGAACTGACCCTAAGGCGGGATTCACACGACCGGGTCCCGCCCGAGCCCGAGTGTTGGCCGGTAAAATCGGCCATTTTGCCCGGCCGGTTTGCATAAAGTTTAGCATCCGTTCCGGGCCGGGCAGATCTGGACAGTGACATCAGCGGCACCTCCTGAAGGGGAATCCCCATGTGTTCGGGGATTCCGCTTCAGGAGTTTCCCCTGATGTCACTGCCCAGATATGGACAGAGACATCAAGCGCTCTGTCCAGGAGCGGAATCCCCGAAAACACGGGGATTCCGCCCCTTCAAGGAGCTAAGGCTGAGTTCACACGTTGCGGATTTGTCGCAGATTTTGTTGCGGTTTTGACGCAGATCTCACCCTTTTGCATTGCAAAGTGTAAAATCTGCGCTGAAAATCTGCGTAAAATCCGCGACGTATGAACTCAGCCTAAAGTGGGGCTAGCACATAGCAGAGCGGGGAGATACCTCCCTGCTCTGCTATAGTGGCGTCGCTACAGTAGTAGCAGCCGCATCAGCAGCAGCTGCTAGCGGTGCCATGGAAGGTGTCGCCGGGCCAGGGCGCTTTTAAAACAAGCAGGGGAAGGGAGCCAGCGCAGCGCTCCCTCCACCTGCTGTACACCCCGGCCCTGCCACACAGTGTACAGCCATGCGTCCGAATGGCATCAACTCCTCCTCCTCACATGCACTCTGCGCTGTGAGGAGGAGGAGATAGAGCGCAAGCGACGGAAAACCCGGCCATCACTCGGGACACATTCCGGTGATGGCCGTGTATTACCCGGCCCCATAGACTTCTATGGGAGCCGGGCGGCCGGGTACCCGGCCGAAAATAGAGCATATCCTATTTTTTGACGGCCGGTTTTCCCGGCCGTCAAAAAATCGGTCGCGTGAATAGCCCCATTAGGGGTCTATTATTCCTAATGCAGCCGGGTGCCGGCCGATTTATGAACGGCTGGCATCCGGCTTGGAAACCCTGTCGTGTGAATGAGGCCTTAGCGTACAGAAGTATGCTAATACATTACATTACATTAGTTTCCACTGAATGTTCCAGCAAAATAAAAAATAACCAGAAAGTTTTATCATTTCGAATCATTTATCTTTTCTCCATATTAGGTGGTATTTGTTACTTGGAAGACAAAATGGAAATTGTGGAATGAGAATTAGCAACAACATGGCTGAGATAAAACGTGGTCACATGGATAATGTAAGTCTGGAATAACTGCTGTCTTTTATTGATGTCATAAATTCTAACACTGATGTACAAAATGTAATAAAGCAACATATTAGAATCAGGGGCGTAACTAGGAAACACCCATAGCAAACTTTTGACTGGGCCCCCATCACCTGGGTGCCACACACAGCCCACCTTTGTAGATAGTGCCCCATGTAAATAGTGCCATACAGCCCCCTCCTGTAGACAGTGCTATACAGCTCCCCTGTAGACAGTTCTATACAGACTCCCCTGTAGACAGTACTATACAGCACCAGTATAATGCCCCCCATAGCTGCCCCACAGTATAATGCCACCCATAGCTGACCACCACTGTATAATGCTCCCCAAAGCTGACCACCACAGTATAATGCCCCACACAGTATAATGCCCCCCATAGCTGCCCCCAAACTATAATGCCACCCATAGCTGACCACACAGTATAATGTCCCACACAGTATAATGCCCCCCATAACTGCCCCACACAGTATGATGCCCCCCATAGCTGCCCCACACAGTATAATGCCCCCATAGCTGCCCCACACAGTATAATGCCCCCCATAGCAACCCCCATGGTATATTGCCCCACACAGTATAATGCCCCTCATAGCTGCCCCATACAGTATAATGCCCCTCATAGCTGCACCCCACACAGTATAATGCCCACTCATAGTTGCCCCATACAGTATAATGCCTTCTCATAGCTGCCCCATACAGTATAATGCCCCCATAGCAACCCCCATGGTATAATGCCCCACACAGTATAATGCCCCTCATAGCTGCCCCACAGTATAATGCCACCCATAGCTGACCACCACTGTATAATGCTCCCCAAAGCTGACCACCACAGTATAATGCCCCACACAGTATAATGCCCCCCATAGCTGCCCCCAAACTATAATGCCACCCATAGCTGACCACACAGTATAATGTCCCACACAGTATAATGCCCCCCATAACTGCCCCACACAGTATGATGCCCCCCATAGCTGCCCCACACAGTATAATGCCCCCATAGCTGCCCCACACAGTATAATGCCCCCCATAGCAACCCCCATGGTATATTGCCCCACACAGTATAATGCCCCTCATAGCTGCCCCATACAGTATAATGCCCCTCATAGCTGCACCCCACACAGTATAATGCCCACTCATAGTTGCCCCATACAGTATAATGCCTTCTCATAGCTGCCCCATACAGTATAATGCCCCCATAGCAACCCCCATGGTATAATGCCCCACACAGTATAATGCCCCTCATAGCTGCCCCATACAGTATAATGCCCCTCATAGCTGCACCCCACATAGTATAATGCCCACTCATAGTTGCCCCATACAGTATAATGCCTTCTCATAGCTGCCCCATACAGTATAATGCCCCCATAGCAACCCCCATGGTATAATGCCCCACACAGTATAATGCCCCTCATAGCTGCCCCATACAGTATAATGCCCCTCATAGCTGCACCCCACATAGTATAATGCCCACTCATAGTTGCCCCATACAGTATAATGCCTTCTCATAGCTGCCCCATACAGTATAATGCCCCCATAGCTGCCCCACACAGTATAATGCCCCCCCATAGCAACCCCCATGGTATAATGCCCCACACAGTATAATGCCCCTCAAAGCTGCCCCATACAGTATAATGCCCCTCATACCTGCACCCCAAATAGTATAATGCCCACTCATAGTTGCCCCATACAGTATAATGCCTTCTCATAGCTGCCCCATACAGTATAATGCACCCATAGCTGCCCCCACAGTATAATGCCCCCATAGCTGCCCCCACAGTATAATGCCCCCATACTGTATAATGCTGCCCCATCTAGTAAAATGCTCCTATAGCAGCCGCTGTATAGTGCCGAATAGAAAATAATAACCTAATTACTTACCTATTTCTGTTCCCACGACAAGTGAGGATCCTTCTCCTCTTGTCTGTGCTATGAGTGAATCGGAGCAGACAGGCAAGATTACGTCACAACACCGCGCCTGCCTGCGCCGAGCCGCTCACGGCAGAGTGAATGCTGGAGCAAGGAGCTGTCAGTTGCGTGCTCCAGCATTAAAACTATCAGAAAGCAGGACCAGCGCAGTTAGCGCTGTGTGGCTACGGGGGCCCATTGGGCCCCTCAGGCCTAGGAGCCTGTTGCAATTGCGACCTCTAGAGCTACGCCACTGTTAACAGTAGCCTATGGCAGAGCAGGGAGATACCTAACTGCTCTGTCATAGTGTTCAATGGCATCTGCGTCTGAAGGACGCAGACACTATTGAGTGTGGCGTCGCTACCGCTGTAGCAGCCATATCGGCTGGTAGTGGAGCCCCCGGGCATGGGGGGGCCGCAGGCCCCGTAGCAGCCTCTAAGGCTGCTACAGCAGTAGTTACGCCACTGATTAGAATGATAGTAAGGGATGAAATTATTACACAATTATTTTATTTACTTGTTGAACACGTAAAGAAAGGCTAAGTTCATATATATTAATTGTGTCTAGTCAGTTGTTTTATGCCTGAGCCAGACACAACTGATGAAAAAGTTGTTCACTTTGTGGATCGGTCTGATATCCGCTGCATGCCACGTTTTTCTGTCTTGCACAGGATACCACTGGACACAAAGCTGTTCCCATAGAAAACTATGTCAAGTGCGTATCATGACAGGTGGGCCAGACATATGTGAAGGGCGCCTTCGCCAGCATCGGTAAGTGAATCAAAGCAACAAAGAGTAATTCAGAAAGATTATGCTGATAAGAAAGTAGTATACAAATGATGTTTGAACTCCTAGGGTATGTTCACACGTGCACGTCAGTTACGGCTGAAATTACGGAGCTGTTTTCAGGCGAAAACACCTCCTGAATTTCAGACGTAATGGCATGTGCAGGCGTTTTTCGCAGCGTCCATTACGGACGTAATTGGAGGTGCTTTTCTATGCAGTCAATGGAAAACGGCTCCAATTACGTCCCAAGTAGTGACATGCACTTCTTTGACGCGGGCATCTTTTTTTACGTGCCGTCTTTTGACAGCGGCGTGTAAAAAAATGACCATCTGCACAGTACATCGTAAAACCCATTCAAATGAATGGGCAGATGTTTGCCGACGCTTTCAAGCAGTATTTTCGGCCGTAATTCCAGGGCCAGTTCACACAGAGTTTTTTGACACTTTTTTTGATGCGCAAACCGCGTAGGAAAATGCGTAAAAAAATGGCCGAAAATGCCTCCCATTGATTTCAATGGGAGGCGGAGGTGTTTTTTTCCGTCTCGCGGGAAAAAGAAGCGTCATGCCCTATCTTCGGGCGTTTACGTCTCTGACCTCCCATTGACATCAATGGGAGGCAGAGAAAGCGTATCTTGCGGCACACAATGGCCACGGGCGAAAAATGCCATGAAAATCGGCGTGCAGGCAGAGCAAAATCTGCCTCAAAATTCCAATCGGAATTTTGAGGCAGATTTTGCGCCAGCAAAAAACGGAATTGCCGCGTTTTTTCCGGCCAGTATATATATATATATATATCTGTGTGTGTGTGTGTGTGTGTTTATATGTGCCTGTGGGTATAGTTATCATCTACTATATGATCTGTACTCAGAGAGTTATCACTGTTATTTTTGGTGTTGCATAGGACTTCAGGTAACACAGTTATCACTGTGTTATCTGTGGTGTTATATAGGACTGCATGTAAAATCTACTACATTATCTGCACTGTGTATATCTGTGCCTATGTGGGTATATATGGGTCTGTTTGTGAATGTGTCTTTGTGCTTGTATTCATGTGCCTTTTATGTATTTGTATATGTTCCTGTGTGTGTGTGTGTGTGTGCGTGCGTGTGTGTGTGTGTGTGTGTGTGTGTATGTGTATGTATGTGTATCTGTGTGTGTGTGTGTGTGTGTGTGTGTGTGTGTGTAAATATGTCTGTACATATATATATGTACCTGTATGTATATATTCCAGAATGTGTATATTTGCCTGTATGTCTAAGTATCTGTCTTTATGTATGTACAGTATATACAGTGAAGGAAATAAGTATTTGATCCTTTGCGGATTTTGTAAGTTTGCCCACTGTCAAAGACATGAACATAATTTTACCAATGAGAGATAGATTATATTAAAAAAACAAAAAAACAGAAAATCACATTGTCAAAATTTTATATATTTATTTGCATTGTGCACAGAGAAATAAGTATTTGATCCCCTACCAACCATTAAGAGTTCAGCCTCCTTCAGACCAGTTACACGCTCCAAATCAACTTGGTGCCTGCATTAAAGACAGCTGTCTTAAATGGTCACCTGTATAAAAGAGTCCTGTCCACAGACTCAATTAATCAGTCTGACTCTAACCTCTACAACATGGGCAAGACCAAAGAGCTTTCTAAGGATGTCAGGGACAAGATCATAGACCTGCACAAGGCTGGAATGGGCTACAAAACCATAAGTAAGACGCTGGGTGAGAAGGAGACAACTGTTGGTGCAATAGTAAGAAAATGGAAGACATACAAAATGACTGTCAATCGACATCGATCTGGGGCTCCATGCAAAATCTCACTTCGTGGGGTATCCTTGATCCTGAGGAAGGTGAGAGCTCAGCCGAATACTACACGGGGGGGGGGGAACTTGTTAATGATCTCAAGGCAGCTGGGACCACAGTCACCAAGAAAACCATTGGTAACACATTACGCCGTAATGGATTAAAATCCTGCAGTGCCCGCAAGGTCCCCCTGCTCAAGAAGGCACATGTACAGGCCCATCTGAAGTTTGCAAATGAACATCTGGATGATTCTGAGAGTGATTGGGAGAAGGTGCTGTGGTCAGATGAGACTAAAACTGAGCTCTTTGGCATTAACTCAACTCGCCTTGTTTGGAGGAAGAGAAATGCTGCCTATGACCCAAAGAACACCGTCCCCACTGTCAAGCATGGAGGTGGAAACATTATGTTTTGGGGGTGTTTCTCTGCTAAGGGCACAGGACTACTTCACCGCATCAATGGGAAATGGATGGAGCCATGTACCGTCAAATCCTGAGTGACAACCTCCTTCCCTCCACCAGGACATTAAAAATGGCTCGTGGCTGGGTCTTCCAGCACAACAATGACCCGAAACATACAGCCAAGGCAACAAAGGAGTGGCTCAAAAAGAAGCACATTAAGGTCATGGAGTGGCCTAGCCAGTCTCCAGACCTTAATCCCATCGAAAACTTATGGAGGGAGCTGAAGATCCGAGTTGCCAAGCGACAGCCTCGAAATCTTAATGATTTACAGATGATCTGCAAAGAGGAGTGGGCCAAAATTCCATCTAACATGTGTGCAAACCTCATCATCAACTACAAAAAACGTCTGACTGCTGTGCTTGCCAACAAGGGTTTTGCCACCAAGTATTAAGTCTTGTTTGGCAAAGGGATCAAATACTTATTTCTCTGTGCACAATGCAAATAAATATATATAATTTTGACAATGTGATTTTCTGTTTTTTTTTAAAATATAATCTATCTCTCACTGGTAAAATTAACCTATCCTAAAATTTCTAGACTGTTCATGTCTTTGACAGTGGGCAAACTTACAAAATCAGCAAGGGATCAAATACTTATTTCCTTCACTGTATGTTCTAGTATGTGCGTGTCTATATATGTAGTTAATTTTTGGTTTGTCTAGGGGGCGGCAATAGACAGTCCCGCACAGGGCACCATCCAACCTAAGGCACGACCTGGCTACAACTGTCAAATTCCTTGTATCAAGCCACTCATGACCCAGAGACAACGTCAGAAGCGTCTTACCTGGGCTAAGGAGAAAATGAACTGGTCTGTTGCTCAGTGGTCCAAAGTCCTCTTTTCAGGTGAAAGTTAATTTTGCATTTCATTTGGAAATCAGGGTCCAGGAGTCTGGAGGAAGAGTGGAGAGGCATCAATCCAAGTTGCTTGCGGTCCAGTGTGAAGTTTCCACAGTCAGTGATGGTTTTGGAAGCCATGTCATCTGCTGGTGTTGGTCCACTGTGTTATATTAAGTCCAGAGTCAACGCAGCCGTCTACCAGGACATTTCCCTCTGCTGACAAGCTTTATGGAGATGCTGATTTCATTCTCCAGCAGGACTTGGCAGCTGCCCACACTGCCAAATGTACCAATACCTGGTTTAATAACCACAGTATCACTGTACTTGATTGGCTTGCGAAGTCGTCTGACCTTAACCCCATAGAGAATCTATGGGGTATTGTCAAGAGGAAGATGAGAGACGCCAGGCCCAACAATGCAGACGAGCTGAAGGCCGCTATCAAAGCAACATGGGCTTCCATAACACCTCAGCACTGCCACAGGCTGATCGCCTCCATGCCACGCCACATTGATGCAGTAATTCATGCAAAAGGAGTCCCGACCAAGTATTGAGTTCATATACTATATATACTTTTCAGTAGGCCAACATTTTGGTATTAAAAATTATTTTTGAAATTGGGCTTATATAATATTCTAATTTTCTGAGATACTAAATTTTGGGTTTTCATTAACTGTTAGCCATAATCATCAACATTAAAAGAAAAAAATGCTGGAAATAGATCACTCTGTGTGTAATGAATTTATAAAATATATGAGTTTCACTTTTTGAATTGAATTACTGAAATAAATTAACTTTTTGATGATCTTCTAATTCATTGAGAAAGACCTGTATACATGATAGATGTGCATATTAACCCCTTCCCTCTTTGACCACGTTTGACCTTCAGGACAGAGCCTAATTTTTCAAATCTGACATGTTTCAATTTATGTGGTAATAACTTCAGAATGCTTTTACCTATCCAAGCGAGACTGTTTTCTCATGACACATTGGACTTTATGTTACTGGCAAAATTTGCTCGATACATTCAGTATTTAATTGTGAAAAAATCCAAAATTTTGCAAAAAATGTCAAAAATTAAAATTTTTCTAAATTTAAATGTATCTGCTTCTTAGGCTGGGTTCACACAAGCATATTACGTCCGTAATGGACGGAACGTATTTCAGCCGCAATTCCCGGACCGAACACACTGCAGGGAGCCGGGCTCCTAGCATCATAGTTATGTACGATGCTAGGAGTCCCTGCCTCGCTGTAGGACAACTGTCCCGTACTGTTATCATGTTTTCAGTACGGGACAGTAGTTCCACGGAGAGGCAGGTACCCTTGGCATCGTACATAACTATGATGCTAGGAGCCCGGCTCCCTGCAATGTGTTCGGTCCGGGAGTTGCAGCCGAAATACGTTCCGTCCATTACGGACGTAACATGCTCGTCTGAACCCAGCCTAAGACAGATAGTAATACCACACAAAATTGTTGCTAATTAACATCCCCCATATGTCTACTTTAGATTGGCATCGTTTTTTGAACATCCTTTTATTTTTCTAGGATATTACAAGCATACCTCCCAACTTTCAAGTATCACAAAGTAGGACAATTTTTTTCTTTTAAGCCACGCCTCTAATCTCATCTAATCCCCACCCATACACACCCGATTCAGTTCACGCAGTATCATGCTCCCATAGTGCCTCCCACACAGTATCATTCTCCCATAGTTCCTCCCACACAGTATAATACCAAACAGCTGCCCCTACACAATATAATGCCCTCTAGCTGCCACCATACAGTATAATGCCCCATAGATGCACCCATACAATATAAAGCCAACACAGATGCCCCCATACACTATAAAGCCCACACATATTCTCCCATGCAGTATAATGCCCATACAGATGCCCAAATAATGTTCAAACAAATTTCCCCATACAGCATAACGCCCCCATAGCTTCCCCCATACAGCATAACGCCCCCATAGCTTCCCCCATACAGCAGAATGCCCCCTTAGCTTCCCCCATACAGTATAATGCCCCATTAGCTGCCCCTAGTTCCAATGCCCTTGTAGATAGTGACACAGTGCCCATGTAGGTAGTGCCACAGTATATTGCCCTCTTGCTGCCACCATACAGTTTAATGCCCCCATACAGTATAATGCCCACATAGATTCTCCCATGCTGCATAATACCCACACAGATGCCCCCATGCAGTATAATGCCCAAACAAATTCCCCCATACAACATAATGCCCCATAGCTGCCCCATACAGTAAAATGCCCATACAGATGCCCCCATACAGTATAATGCCTCCATAGCTGCCCCATACAGTATAATGCCCCATAACTGCACCATACAGTATAAAGCCCCATAGCTGCCACATACAGCTTAAAGCCCCCCTACAGCATAATGCCTCAATAGCCTCCCCATACAGTATAATGACCCCATAACAGCTCCATACAGTACAATGCCCCCTAGCTGCCCTTATACAGTATAATACTCCCAAAGCTGCCCCTAGTGCCAATGCCCATATATAAAGTGCCAGTGCCCTCTCAATAGTGCCACAGTGCCCATGTAGATAGTGCCCCTATATATTGCCACAGTTCCCATGTTGACAGTGCCACCCCCTGTAGATAGTGCTACACCCCCTGTAAACAGCGCCATATATGGACAGTGACGTCAGTGGATACTCCTTGAGCGAATCCCCGTTGCCGACTCTGGCCAGGGATTCCACTCCAGGAGGAGCCACTGACGTCAATGTCCAGATCATTGGCAACGGGGATTCTGCTCAAGGAGTAGCCACTAATTCTGAAGCAGGAAACTATCAGCTCCCTACTTCAGAATTAGTTCAGAGCGGAAGGAGCTCCTCCGCTCGCCGAAGACTCCCCGGCATCCTTGCCAACCTCCACTTCAGAAATTTCTGAACAACTGAGCTAAAAATCACGGACAGACCAAAAGTTTTACGGACACATTACAAAATCAAGAGTAAGGCCCCGTGCACACGACCGTAGATTTAGTCCGTAATTACGGACCCATTCATTTCTATGGCCGTAGAAACCTTCCGTAAAAAATTAGGACATGTCCAATTTTTTTATTTTATGGGCCATGGTCCTATACTTTATAATGGGAACACGGTCCGCAAATGCGGATGACTGTCTGCAGCGGGCCGCGGCCGGCCGTGCCCGTAATGACAGATTGTAATTACGGGCATGGTCATGTGCACGGGGCCTCAGTGATAATAAAGAGAATAACTAACACCTTTTATAATTGATCACACGAGTGGGATAGTAAGAAGAAGAGTACAGGCACAACTGAAGTTGAATTAAAAAACTATTAACGTAAGGCTTCTATCACACTAGTGTTTCTATACGTTTACCTGTCTTCCATCAGAGGAAGAGAGGATCGATACATTAAACGAAAAAGCAACGGTTCCGTTAGAATTACTATTGCTTTCAATGGTAATTCTTTTGTATCCGTTTTGTCTCCGTTCGCTAGGTTTCCGTTTTTTTTAAAAGGAAACAAAAGTGCAGTCTGCAGAACTTTTATTTCCGTTCAAAAGAACGGAAACCTAGCAAACGGAGACAAACGAAAACCAACTGATACAAAAGAATTACCATTACATTCAATGGTAATTCTAATGGAACGTATCGATCCTCTCTTCCTCTGACGGAAGAGAGAAAAACGTATATTAATGCTAGTGTGAACTTAGCCTATTAAGATATTAAAAATATTTTAAAAAAAACAAAACCCTGCTGGCCTTTGAACCATAGACCTTCCATAGGTAAGGCGGACAAGCTGACCACTACACTATAGAAGCTGTCACATTCAATGCCTGCGAAACAGTAGTAGTTGAGGGTTCAGTCAATAACGACATGCACTATCTCTGTCTATCCTGCCGGCAATGTCTGTCTGTCTGCTGCATGTGGGTGGTGACTGGTCAGAGACTCACAGTCAGACTGGCTGCTGCTGCTGCCGCATACAGTGTGCACTGGGAGTGACTGGGAGACTCACCAGTCACAGCCCCGCTTGCAGATTTCCCACCATAATTAAGCACAGGAAAGCTACAAGAGGGGCTGCCTGTGACTAGTGTGTCGGACACTCATTCCACCCCCGCCCCCCTGCCTGGTCTCTGGACATGAGGTCAGGACCAGGTGACTCACACGTTACTGGTCCCGGCACGTTACGGTCTGTGTGTCTGTGACTGTGGTCACCCCAGTCAGAGACAGTTGGCAACTCTGCTCCCCGGACACAACGCTATTTTAAGCGCTGTGCTCGGGGAAGCCATTGACAGTACTGTCCATATATAGACGTCAGACGCCAGGAAACAGGCGCCAGATAAGGAACTACAGACGTGCCTGAGCGATTTCTTGCCACTGCAAGCACGCCTGCAGACATACAGCCTGTTTGATTTGCTCCAGCACTCCTGAAAATTTGGATTTAGCTGGGTATGGCCCCTCTCCCCTGAAGAATCATGTGGCCGTGAGGAGATTTTATCTATACTACGAGAGTTCACAGAGGAGATCCTATATACATACAAGGAGAGATTTTTCCTGATCCATTGGACAGCAAGCTTTAAAGGTTGTCAGAGAAAACGGATGACATCCATACGGGTAGGGGGGCATTGAGCCCCATACTCTTGTACCTGTTGGTCACTTATTATTACCTGTTGGTCACTAACTGGAAAGGATCTCTAGACATAAAAATTGATGAACACTCTTTATTCATTATATACACGCATGAACTGCTGTTAATGTCGTATCACCTCACGATACTGGATACAGGCTATGAATGAGCATCAAAAATTCAGTACACTTGCTACTTTTTATATATATTGTCTGTACATTTATGTTTTTTCTAAAGTAATTTTTTAAGAGAAACAAGTAAAAGCTATATTTTATATACAAAAAACTCCGGATCTACTTTTCTTTTCTATATATATTACGGAGAATTCATTAAAAAGAAGTCTGGATGGTGGACTTTATCTTTCATCATCATTCATTACTTATATATGGAAAGTGACGTCAGTGGCTAATCCTTGAGCGGAATCCCCGTTGCCGACTCTGGCCGGGGATTCCGTTCATAAATGGACAGTACCGTCAAGGGTTTCCCCGAGCACAGCGCTTAAAGTAGCACTGTGCCCGGGGAGCCCTCGGCGAGCGGAGGAGCTCCCTCTGCTCCTCCGCTATGAACTAATTCTGAAGCAGGGAGCTGATGGTTCCCTGCTTCAGAATTAGTTTGACAGCGGGAAATGTCACATTTGCAAAGCCCCTGAGGGACCAAAACAATGAAAATGACAAAAAAGTTACTCCATTTAGGAAACTACACCCCTTGAAGAATCCATCTAGGGGTTAAGTGAGCATTTTGAACCCACAGGTGTTTCACAGATTTTATTAGAATTGGGCAGTGAAAATAAAAAAAATCCTTTTTCTTTAATAAGACGTCGTTTTAGCTCAACATTTTTCATTTTCTCACACTTGTAAAGCAATTTCTCCCAAGTACGGCAATACCCCATATGTGGTCATAAACTGCTGCTTGCGCACAGAATAGGGCTCAGAAGGGAAGGAGCGCCATTCTCTTTTGGAGTACAGATTTTGCTGTGGAACCAAAACAGTGGATCCCCCCAGAAGTGACCCCATTTTGGAAACAACACCTCTCAAGGTATTCACCTAGGGGTGTAGTGAGCAGAAATTAGGGTGCACTCGATGTTGCAGAGTGAAAATTTGATTTTTTCCATAGATATGCCAATATGTGGTGCCCAGCTTGTGCCACCATAACAAGACAGCTCTCTAATTATTATGCTGTGTTTCCCGGTTTTAGAAACACCCTACATGTGGCCCTAATCTTTTGCCTGGACATTCGACAGGGCTCAGGACTGAAGAGTACCATGCGAAGTTGAAGCCTAATTTGGCGATTTACACAGTATTGGTTCACAATTGCAGAGGCTCTGATGTGAAATAATAAACGAGAACCCCTGACAAGTGACCCCATTTTGGAAATTGCACCCCTCAAGGCAACTATTAAGGGGTGTAGTGAGCATTTTCACCCCACAGGTCTTTTCCATAAATGATTGCGATGCGGATGGTGCAAAGTAAAAATTAAAATTTTTCCCTAGATATGCCATTTCAATGGCAAATATGTTGTGTCCAGTTTGTGCCACTGGACACACACACACACACCAAAAATTGTTTAAAGGATTCTCCCGGGTATGTCGATGCCATATATGTGGAAGTAAACAGCTGTTTGGGCACGCTGTACAGTTCAGAAGGGAGGGAGCACCATTTGGCTTTTGGAGCGTGGATTTTGCTTGGTAGTAGTTTTGTTTGGAGTATTACTGGTGTTTCCGTTTATAAAGAAGGGGGCATATGTGGGCTGGGCAGAATACATCAGGGGCATAGTCAGGTGGTATAATAATAAGGTAAAAAAAATTATAATAATTATCCATAGATGTGTGTTACGCTGTGCTCAATCCTTTCTGCACAGGCCGGTGTCGCACTGATAAATGTCCTTCCTTATCTCCTTTTGGTCCACACTCCGCACATTTGCAGTTTGTGGAATTTCACTGGGAAGAGTTGTCCTGGTATAATACGGGCGCCCTCGCTTCCAGCAGATATGTTTGGGCCCTCCCCGGTTCCCTAATTTTAGGGCCTTGATAATTTGCCTATTCAAACAGAAGAAATGTTCCCCTCGGGCTGCACAACTGGATATTTTTCTTTCCTGACTTATTGGAGCCTTAACTTATTTTATTTTTTCATAGACGTAGTGGTATGAGGGCTGTTTTTTTGCGGGGACGAGCTATAGTTATTATTGGTAACATTTTGGGGTACATGCGACTTTTTGATCACTTTTTATCCTTTTTATTTTGGAGGCAAGGTGACAAAAAAAACAGCAATTCTATCATCTTTTTTTGGTTCTTTTTATATAGCGTTCACCACGCATAATAATTTACACGTTAACTTTATTTTAGTGGGTCAGTCCGATTCCGACGATACCTAATTTATAGCACTTTTTTATGTTTTACAACTTTTTCCACAACAAAATAACTTTTGTAAAGAGAATGTATTTTTTCTGTCGCCATGTTGTGAGAGCCATAAGTTTTTAATTTTTTCATGGATGGAGCTGTATGAGGGCTTGTTTTTTGCGAGACGAGTTATAGTTTTTATAGGGACCATTTTTGGATACATGCGACTTTTTGATCACTTTTTATTAAAATTTTTAGAAGACAAAGTGACCAAAAAAACAGCAATTATGTTAGTATTTTTTAGTTTTTTTTTACAGCGTTCACTGTGCGGGATAGATAACATAATAATTTTATAGTTCAGGTCGTTATGGTTGCAACGATACCAAATATGTATGGTTTCTTATTTTTTTCAGTAATAAATGACTTGATAAGTGAAAAATGGTACGATTGTGTTTTATTTTATTACTTGAAACTTTTATTGTATTTTTACAATTTTTATTTTATTACTTAGTCCCACTAGGGGACTTGAAGATCCAACTGTTTGTTTGATGTTCTAATACATTGCACTCAAGCACGTGGCCCATATATGGACAGTGTGTCAGGGTCTTCCCCAGAGCGGAGTCCCGGGCGGAGCGCTAGTATCGGCTCTGCTCCAGGACTCTGTGGAATTCCCTGACATCGGTGTCCATGTTTGGACACACGATGTCTGGGGCTTCCCCAGAGCCGGAGTCCCGTGCAGAGCGCTAGTATAGGCTCTGCTCCGGGACTCTGTGGAATACCCTGACATCGGTGTCCATACATCGACAATGATGTCAGGGGCTTCCCCAGAGCAGGAGTCCCACTGATGTCAGGAGCACAGCTGGAGTCCCAGGAGGAGCCTACTACCGCTTTGCCCGGGACTCCAGCTCTGGGGTTGCCCCTGACATCTCTGTCCATATATGGACAGTGATGTCAGGAGCAGAGCTGGAATCCCAGGCAGAGTGCTAGAAGCGGCTCTGCTCCGGGACTCCACCTCTGGGCAAGCCCCTGACATCACTGTGGCAGCATCTGCAGAGGGCACTGTGGCATCATCTGCGAAGGGCACTGTGGAAGCATCTGCAGAGGGCACTGTGGCAGCATCTGCGGAGGGCACTGCGTCAGCATCTGCGGATGGCACTGTGGCAGCATCTACGGAGGGCACTGTGGCAGCATCTACGGAGTGCACTGTGGCAGCATCTACGGAGGGCACTGTGGCAGCATCTACGGAGGACACTGTGGCAGCAGCTACAGAGGGCACTGTGGCAGCATCTACAAAGGGAACTGTGGCAGCATCTAGAGAGGACACTGGCAGCATCTACAGAGGGCACTGTGGCAGCATCTACAGAGGGCACTCTGGCAGCATCTACAGAGGGCACTGTGGCAGTATGTACATAGGACACTGTGGAATTATCTAGGGGTGTGTGCATTATGAACAGATGGCACTGTGGCATTATCTACAGAGGGCACTGCAGCATTATCTTGGGGTTTGTTGCATTATCTACAGAGGGCACTGTGGCAGCATCTACAGAGGACTCTGTGGCAGCATCTACAGAGGGCACTGTGGTAGCATCTACAGAGGGCACTGCGGCAGCATCCACAGATGGCACTGCACCAGCATACACAGAGGGCACTGCGGCAGCATCTACAGAGGGCACTGCGGCAGCATCCACAGAGGGCACTGCGGCAGCATCCACCAAGGCCACTGTGGCACTATCTAAAAAGGGGCTGCCCAATCTTGACATGTGTTTCTGCCAAACGCTTCTAACTGAGCCTCCGGACTGCATTTAGCGACACTTAAAGAGGCTCTGTCACCAGATTTTGCAGCCCCTATCTGCTATTGCAGCAGATAGGCGCTGCAATGTAGATTACAGTAACGTTTTTATTTTTAAAAAACGAGCATTTTTGGCCAAGTTATGACCATTTTTGTAGTTATGCAAATGAGGCTTGCAAAAGTCCAAGTGGGTGTGTTTAAAAGTAAAAGTCCAAGTGGGCGTGTATTATGTGCGTACATCGGGGCGTTTTTAATACTTTTACTAGCTGGGCGCTCTGATGAGAAGTATCATCCACTTCTCTTCAGAACGCCCAGCTTCTGGCAGTGCGGACACAGCCGTGTTCTCGAGAGATCACGCTGTGACGTCACTCACAGGTCCTGCATCGTGTCAGACGAGCGAGGACACCGGCACCAGAGGCTTCAGTTGATTCTGCAGCAGCATCGGCGTTTGCAGGTAAGTCGATGTAGCTACTTACTTGCAAACGCTGATGCTGCTGCAGAATCATCTGTAGCCTCTGGTGCCGGTGTCCCCGCTTGTCTGACACGATGCAGGACCTGTGAGTGACGTCACAGCGTGATCTGCCAGAAGCTGGGCGTTCTGAAGAGAAGTGGATGATACTTCTCATCAGAGCGCCCAGCTAGTAAAAGTATTAAAAACGCCCCGATGTACGCACACAATACACGCCCACTTGGACTTTTACTTTTAAACACACCCACTTGGACTTTTGCAAGCCTCATTTGCATAACTACAAAAATGGTCATAACTTGGCCAAAAATGCTCGTTTTTTAAAAATAAAAACGTTACTGTAATCTACATTGCAGCGCCTATCTGCTGCAATAGCAGATAGGGGTTGCAAAATCTGGTGACAAAGCCTCTTTAAACTGGAAAACTGGACTGTTGAAATAAGCACTTGGAGAATTCTCTCAAATTTTAAACCTAGCGGTATTATTATAGTAATGTAGTAGTATTAGGGTATGTTCACACGAGGGCATCCGTTACGGCTGAAATTACGGGGATGTTTCAGCCTGAAAACATCCCCGTAATTTCAGCCGTACCGGCATGTGCAGGCGCTTGAATGCCGCGTCAATTACGGGCGTAATTAGCGCTGCTATTCATTGGAGTCAATGAATAACGGCTCTAATTACGGCCAAAGAAGTGACAGGTCACTTCTTTGACGCGGGCGTCTATTTACGCGCCGTCTTTTGACAGCGGCGCGTAAATATACGCCTCGTGTGAACAGACAAACGTCTGCCCATTGCTTTCAATGGGCAGATGTTTGTCAGCGCTATTGAGGCGCTATTTTCGGGCGTAATTCGGGGCAAAAACGCCCGATTTACGTCCGTAAATAGGCCGTGTGAACATACCCTTATTATAGTAATATAGTGTTATAGTAGTTCAAATAACTAATTGAGTAACAATAATTTTGTATTGTATCAAATTTGAAAGTAATTCGGTCCATCAACTTCCCAATTTTTCTATATGTGGCCCACTTACCCGGCCGAGTTTGAGAACCCTGACCTATGTAGTGCAATGTATTGGAACTGTCAGTTGTTCACTGACAGCAAGCCAATCTGGCTCTGCCTCTGGGCGGGGCCTAATCGGCTTCCGTAATGGCAGACAGAAGGCCATTGTTAGGCCTCCTGTTGTCATAGTAGCAGTCACCAGCCTTGCCATCGCATGGCAGGCTGACGATTTGCTAGAAACCGCTAAGATGCAGTAATCGCATTGGATCGTTGCATCGAAGGGGTTAATGGCAGGAATTGGAGCTAGCTTCGGTTCCTGACGATACAACGGGGTGTCCGCTGTAACATACAGCGGACACCCACTCCTGATGACGCCGGCTCAGCTTCTGAGCCGGAAGCTGAGCCGACGCCATCTTGCTGTTGGTACCCGGAAGCCTTTTAGGCCCCGCCGCCGAGCGGGGCATAGGAGGCTTCCGTTGCTGGCAGACGGGGAGGTAAATATTAGACCTCCGATTGCCTTTGCAGCCACCGGCAACCCAGCGATCACGTTGCTGGGATGCCGGTGGCTATAAGCTCCTCACATGCTGCGATCTCTATTGAACGCAGCATGTGAGGGCAGGGCTACCATCAGGGAGGTATTAGGGGTACTGCTGTAAGGGGCCCGGCCAAACCTAATTGAAAGGGGGCCTGGCAACTGCCGCGACTTGCCTTTGGTAGAAAAAACAGGCCCCTGCAATGGGGCCCGTGCTTTTCACCAAAAGAATGTCTGGAGCTGTGGGCCCCCCCTCTCATCATGGGGGCCGTCAAACACCGCCCGCTCGCGCGAACCCGCGAACGACGCGCGCACCCGCGGACGGACGCGCACAACCACGTGCACCCGCGGGCACACACGGACTACGGCACACACACAACTTACCTGGGCCTCCTCCTTCTCCTCCAGAGTATAGCTGCGTAAGGAGAGGGGGAGAATTCCAGTTGTAGCGCGGTGGCAGGCGTTCTCCGATTCCCGCGATTCTGGAGCATGGCAGAAGGTGAAGGACTGGACCTGGAAGACATCGCCTGGAAGACATCACCTGGAAGACATTACCTGACAACAAGGACTGGAGTGGGAGCCAGCTGCTCTTCTGACACAGTGAGTAAAGTGTCTGAAAGTGCTGCTTATGTATGGCCCTGTTCACACAAAGTATTTTGCAGGCAGAAAAAATCTGCCGTGTTTTTTGCTGCGTTTTTTGCCCGCGGCGATTGAGGACAGCAGACAAAAAACGCAGCGAAAAATGCATTTTCTGCCTCACATTCATTTTGATGCGAGGTCAGAGGCAAGAAAGGACATGCTGCTTTTTATTTTTTTCCGCGACTGGCTCCCATTGATTTCAGATTAAATCAATGGGAGGCGGTTTTGTAAGTTTTTTGGTGCTGATTCTGACGCAGTGTCCGAGTCATTATCAAGGCCCAAAAACTCTGTGAACAGGGCCTTATTGTTAGGGTAGGAACACACTAGGCGTGAACACTGCGGATTTTATGCAACACATTTTATTGCGGAAAATCCACAGCGTATTACAGTCGCAGCAGAGTGGATGAGATTTGAACAAATCTCATGCACACACAGAAAAAAAATTGACCTGCAGTGTGTTTTTTTAAGCCACAGCATGTCAATTTATTCTGCGGAATCGCTGCTCCTTTGTTGCGGAAATGCTGCGGTTCTGCCGCAAAAATCACAAATGAGAAAAAAAAGGTATTTTTTTAATTTTAAATTTATAAAAAGTTTAGACTTACCCCGGCCGTAGTCTAGGTGACACGATCCTCTATTCTTAGTACAGCCCGGCCTCCTGTCATGACGTTTCATCCTATGTGACTGCTGCAGTGGTCACATGGTCTACAGAATTATCCCAGGAGGCGGGGCTAAGTTCAGAAGCGAGAGATGCGTCACCTAAACTACGGCCGGGGCAAGTCTAAACTTTTTGTTTCCCTGCTGGATTCCCGCAGCGGACAAGCCTCACGAAACCTGCGCCACTATTTGGTGCGGTTTTGCTGGCGGAATTCCCTGCGGCTACTGGGCGGATAAGCTGTGTTGTTCTACTCAGCGTATCCGCCTAGTGTGTTCCTACCCTTATGATGCGCTCCTGGAGCTGCTGCCTGTCTCTAAATACAGGCAGTTGGTCCAGTAGAATTTGTAATTTTATTTTTTTGTGAACCAGCTTAAAAAAAGACAACATTTTTGTGTTAGGCTTTGTTCACATCTGCGTTGGAGGCTCCATTGCAGATCTGACAGAATACCGGATACAATAGTGCAGCATGCTGCACTACTGTTTTCGTTAAAACCACCGACACCCCAACGGATATCCGACAAAACCCATTAAAGTCAATGGGTTTCGTTGGCGGCAGGTGTCCGTTGTGCAGCGGAACAGGGGCTTCTTATTTTTCCGTTGTTCTGCTCTGACAGAGGAGAATAACAGAAAGTTGAACACAGGTGTCAACCCAGCCTAACATTTTGGGCATTTTGAGTAAAATAAAACTTGCACTCCCATGCAGGCGGAGCTTGTACGGAGCGGTGGTCAAGCATGTACTCTGCTGTTTCCATCATTCCCATACACTTTGAATGAAATGGAAGCTTGCACGATTGACCGCCGCTCAATTCAATGTCCGCCTCACTGTGGGGGGTGCAGTGAGGAGGATCTTGGGGTTTGGGACCCTCGTTCTTATAAACACAATTTTTATTTTATTTAACTGTACAATTATTGTTAACCTACCTGCTGGCCTGACTTTCTTGCTTCCCGCTCCGTTCCCTCGTTCTGGTCCCCGTTTTCCAGAATCCAAGATGGCTGCTACTGCCTCAGACTTGCATGTGGAGAGCGTTGCCTGCCAGTCTGAGACATGCCCCCACCTCCTTCACTGCTCTCAGAAGGACAAGCACCGATGATGTCAGCGCTGTGTCCATTTCTTCTGACACTTCTCCTGGGTCCTTGACAGGGGTTCCGGCTGCAGCAACATCCTCACTGACAGCGCGTCTGTGGAGGATGGAGGAAGACAGCACCAGTGTTGGCATGAATCATCTTCTGTATGTAAGTATATCATTGTATGCTTGTCCTATATATTTTATTGTCTGTGTTTTTTTTTTACAGGTTTCAGTATCTTGGACTAAGTCAGATCGTCGTAGGATCTAATTTTTACCAATAAAATGGTCAAAGCGGGCTATAGGGGGGCAGTTTATTTCAATAAAGTGTTATTTATACATTTTTCCACTGTATAACAGAACTAGTAATCGAGGTGTCTGACTGACACCTCTCCATTACAATCGTTAGGGTTTGGCGTCAGCCAGAGGTGTGCTATGTCCACTTTTGGCTGACATCAACCCCTCCAATCTATTACCCCAGTACCCAACGCACCAGGTGTACTGGGAAGAGCCAAGGAATATCAGGAGCGGCCCATCTAATGTGATGGGTGTCCCCTGGGATGGCCACAGGCTGATGTTTTTAGGATGGAAAGGAACCAATAGCCATGGACCTTCCCATCCTGAGAATTTCAGACTGTGGTTGTTGGTTTTTCTTGGCTGGATAGAGAAATAGGAGGACCTAACATGTTTTTTGTTTAATCATTTACTTATTTTTTTTACTTTTTTTTTTTTAAGAAAGGCATTACACTATCTTATAAATCCCCCCCCCCCCAAAAAAAATAAAAAATAAAAAAAAAAAAATATATATATATATATATATATATATAAAAAAATAAAACTTGGAGAAAATCAATAGCTGCAGTCTCATTATCCGGATGGAAAGGTCCATGGCTATTGGTTCCCTCCCATCCGAAAAACACCAGCCTGCGGCTGCCCATTATGTTGTTTGGGCCGCTCCTGATGGTTCTCACCTCTTCCAAGTACCCCTGGTGCGTTGGGTACTGGGGTAATTTCTGCAAAAGGTGGACATAGCACATCACTGACTGACACCAAGCCCTAGCGATTGTAATGGAGACAGACACCTCGATTACTAGCGCTGTTACACCGTTGAAAAAAATATAAAAAAACACTTTATTGAAACAGCCCGCTTTGACCATTTTATTGGTAAAAAATTTGATCCCACGACAATCCAACATAGGCGAAGACACGGAAACCTTTAAACAAAACACAGACAGTAAAACATAAAAGACCGTTACAAGCATACAATGATATACTTACATACAAAAGATGATTCATGACAACCCTGGCGCTGTCTTCCTCTGTCCTCCACTGACGCGCTGTCAGTGAGGATGTTGCTGCAGCCGGAACCCCTGTCAAGAACCCAGCAGGAGACGTGTCAGAAGAGATGGACACAGCACTGACATCATCGGTGCTTGTCCTTCTGAGAGCAGTGAAGGAGGTGGAGGCATGTCTCAGACTGGCAGGCAATGCTTTCTATATGCAAGTCTGAGACAGTAGCAGCCATCTTCGATTCTGGAAAACGGAGACCGGAATGAGGAAGCAGAGCCAGAAGCAAGTGAGGTAAGTTAACAATAATTTTACAGTATTTAATTTGTTGTTTTTTTGGACTGAATGGTTGCTTTTTAACCAGTAAGCAGCAGCTCCAGTGTGCGTCTAGCTCGGGTGTATTTAAGTTGCTCAGCAGTCTCATGCTGCAATCTAGCACATCTTGATGTCATGCTCAACGTCATAAGCGTTAACCCTAACATTTAAAACTCTGTAGAACTAATGACGAAGCTCTTTACAATGTTTATATATATATATTTTTTTTTTCACTTAATAATTTTTATTATTGCTAAAGGTCCAAAGCGATGAAGAGCAATCCCAGCAACGCCAACTGCTGTGTCTGGATAGGGCAGAGGGAGCGGCTCAGCTTCAGTGTGTGGTATGCACTTGTGAGCTTGATGCCCCCCTGCTGAAGAGAACAGAAGACTGCAAAGGTAAGTGTAAACGGGTTACATATAGAGCTAGAATAATATTTACACACAGGGGTGTAATTACATTGTGCTGGGCCCCATGCCACACCTTTGAATAGCCTCGTCCACCTTAAGCATGGACCCCAGAACCGAAATAATAATTTAAAAAAATGTACTCCCCACTATTCGCTCCTCTTGCCTTCATGGCCTGGTACACAAGGCCCACTACCACATCCGGCCGGGCAGCATTAGAAAATTATATAAGACGCAGCATACACCTCTTAGTTAAATACGAGGATCCGGTTTTAAGTGGGGCTCGCCCATTCCAGGTCGACCCACCCCCCTGTGACCACAATTGTTATGCCACTGTTTTAGCAACATTTTTCTCCTCTGCTCTTATGCATCTATTTTTGATCATAGATTGGGTTTTAAGATTGTACCAAAACAAATCGTGTATCTTCTATTTTGTTTATGTGAACCTGTCGGCCTGTTAATGTTGCCCTAACTGCTGGCAGTATGATATAGTGACAGGTGCACTGATTAAACTAAACTATGTGTTACTCTAATAGGGCTGCATCATTTTAGAGAAGTCATAGCTTTAGCACTGGCTTGTGTCCATTGTTAGGGCAGCATGAGTGTGCTAAAACGTTCCTTTTAAAGGGGTTTTCCAGTCCCTAAAAATTGATGGCCTATCCTCAGGATAGGCCATCAATAGTTTATGGGTCGATCCGAGCGCTGCTTCCTCTTCATTTCTACTTGCTCACTGTGAATCGTTGACACGGATGTAGCGGCGATTCACAGTATTGCAGCCTTCTCACAATGAAATGAATGTGAGAAGGCTGCAATACTCTGAATTGCGCTACATCTGTGTCGACGATTCTCAGAGAGCAAGTAGAAATGAAGGGGTAGCATGATATAGTGCTGGACAGAGTACCGTTAACAGGCGGTGCCACGGTAGGGGGGCCCAGACAATTTAGCTGTATGGGGCCCTGAAATTCCTGTGTGAGGGGTTAATTAATCGGCCGGATCGGAGGCTAGCTCCAGTCCTTGCCGTTACATCAGGGTGCCAGCTGTAACATACAGCTGGCACACGGCGGTGATGGTGCAGGCTAGCTCCATCTCCTTCACGTACAGTTACGTGGAAATGCATTAAAACACCAGTTCCCATCACGTAACTGTACGTAATTTTGCGGGAAGGGGTTAATATATGAAAGTTTGGTAATCTATCATATTAGAAGAAAGTTCATTTTTTCTCATCTTCCTGAAGCCTATAGTTCAGGAACCTCCTCATTCACCAAAAATTGGTCTAAGTAATAACAGTAAATGCTGAAAATGGAAGAAGCGTATGCTGCAGCAGCCTCACTTCAATGTTTATGTGTGATAATCAATTTGCCTAACACCTTAGCGATATCTGCCATACATGTATGGGGGATGTGCGCTCTGTCAATATAGCAAAGGCTCAGGCACTTTTATACAACTGACACCTGCAACGGCCTGGATCGGAGGTATCTCCGATTCCTACCGTTTGATCCCTCAAATGCTGCGGTCTTAATAGAGGCAGGGCTTAATAGAAAAGCACAGAAAAAAGCAATACACTGCATTACATAAGTATCGCAGGGTATTTCATAAGCAATCCATCAGAAACTAAAAAAAAAAATGTTAATTGTTTAATAACATTTTTAAAAATAAAAAAAACAAATAAGCAAAAAAAACTTTTCACAAAATAATGTAAATAATAAAAAACTAAACATAATTGGTATCACTGCATCCATAAAATCCAAACTGGGAAAATATGACAGTAATTAACCTGCAGGGTAAATTCTGTAAGAAAAAAAAATTCACAATGCCAGAATTGCTATTTATTTAGTAAACTCGCTTCCCCAAAAAAAACGAATAAAAAGGATCAAAAAGTCTGTACCTTAAAAATGGTACAAATAAAAATTACAGTTTGCCCCACAAAAAACAGGAACGCACACCACTTTATCGACGGAAAACAAAAGAAATTATGGGTCTTAGAATATGGCTACACAAAACGTTTTTTTTTTTTAAATTGGGGCACATTTACTAATGTTTCTGCGCCTAAAATGTGTTGAAAACCACAATACCGATACCCCTGAGGACGCCACGGCTGTAGCAAAACATGTTGGGGGGCTATTCACATAATAATTTTAATATAATGCAGTATCTGAGAAGTGTTATCCTATCAAAAGCGGACTACAGCCGCTTAGTTCGTTCACTTTTCTTATGTGGTAGAATTCCAATTGCACTGCTTAGACCAGGGATCTCAAACTCGACCAGGTAAGTGGCCCACATATAGAAAATATGGGAAATTGACGGGCCACATTACTTTCAAATTTGATACAATACAAATATTGTTAATCAATTACTTATTTGATCTACTATAACACTATATTACTATAATAATAACGCTAGGTTTAAAATTTTAGATATTTCTCCACGTGCTTATTTCAACAATCCAGTTTTCCAGTTTAAATGTCGCTAAATGCAGTCCGGTGGCTCAGTTAGCAGAGTTTGGCAGACACACATGTCAAGATTGGGCAGCCCCTTTTTAGATGTGCCACAGTGCCCTCTGTAGATGCTGCCACAGTGCCCTCTGTAGATGCTGCCACAGTGCCCAGTGCAGATAATGCCACAGTGCCCTCTGCAGATAATGCCACAGTGCCCTCTGCAGATAATGCCACAGTGCCCTCTGTAGATAATGACACAGTGCCCAGTGTAGATAATGCCACAGTGCCCTCTGTAGATAATGCAACACACCCCTAGATAATGCCACAGTGTCCTCTGTACATACTGCCACAGTGCCCTCTGTAGATGTTGCCACAATGCCCTCTGTAGATGCTGCCACAGTGCCCTCTGTAGATGCTGCCACAGTGCCCTCCGTAGATGCTGCCACAGTGCCCTCCATAGATGCTGCCACAGAGCACTCCGTAGATGCTGCCACAGTGCCCTCTGTAGATGCTACCATAGTGCCCTCCGCAGATGCTGCCACAGTGCCCTCTGCAGATAATGCCACACACACCCCAAGTAGATAGCTCCATTGGGGCTCCCTCTAGGAGTGGAATCCCCAGCCAGTGCGTTGCCTACGCTTTGGCTGGGGATTCCTCTACTGTTGGAGCCCCTGACATCACTGTCCATACACAGTGACGTCAGTGGATCCTCCTGGACCGGAATGTGATATCAGGGGCAAACCCAGAGCCGGTGTCCCGGAGCAAAGCACTAGTATAGGCTCTGCGCCGGAACTCTGGGGAAGCCATTAACATCAGCGTCCATATATTGGCAGTGATGTCAGGGGCTTGCCAGAGCTGGAGTCCCGGAGCAGAGCCGCTTCTAGCAATCTGCCTGGGATTCCTGCTCTGTTCCTGACATCACTATCCATATATGGACATGGATATCAGGGGCAACCCCAGAGCTGGAGTCCCGGGCAGAGCGCTAGTAGGCTCTTCCTGGAATTCCAGCTGTGCTCCTGACATCACTGGGACTCCTGCTCTGGCGAAACCCCTGACATCACTGTCGATGTCAGAGGCTTCCCCAGAGTCCCAGAGCAGAGCCTATACTAGCGCTCTGCCCGGGATTCCAGCTCTGGGGGAGCCCGAGACATCGCTGCGCATATGTGGACAGCGATGTCAGAAGATTCCACAGTGTCCCGGAACAGAGCCTATACTAGCGCTCTGCCCAGGACTCCGCTCTGGGGAAGACCCTGACAAAACTGTCCATATATGGATAGCGATGTCAGGGAATTCCACAGAGTCCCGGAGCAGAGCTGATACTAGCGCTCTACCTGGGACTCTGCACTGGTGAACACCCAGACATCGCTGTCCATATGTGGACAGCGATGTCATGGAATTCCAGAGTCCCGCAGGAGAGTCTGTACTAGCGTCTCTGTGTCCCGCAGGTCACAGATGACAGCCCCAGGGACCGCATGCGGCCGCGGGCCGCGTGCTTGAGACCCCTGGCTTAGACTCTGCAGTGGGACTTGATACATTTATAGTCAATATAAATCAATTGTTCATATGGATAATCAGACCGCCTTGAGATTTTAACCCCGTCAGGACACAGCCTGTTTTGGCCTTCGGGACACAGCCGATTTTTTTTCAAATCTGATGTCTTAATTTATGTGGTAATAACTTTGGAATGCTATTACCTATCCAAGCGACTCTGAGATACTTTATGATAGTGAAAAAATTTGGTAGATAAATTCAGTAATTATTTGTGAAAATTTTTCTAAATTTTTCTAAATTTAAATGTATATGCTTGTATGACTGTAGCGTCCATGGCCACGGGCCGTCGGGTTTACTCACCTCCCGACGCCCGCAGCAATGGATCCGTGAGCACTGGTCCCCATCTCCTTCCTAGGAGACGCCAGCGCTCACTTCTGCTCCGGTCTGCTCTGTCCCGTAGGGTGCGCGCGTACGCTCGTGCCCACTCTTAAAGGGCCAACGCGCGTACCTGTAAAACAATCATCATTATCAATCACCTTATTTCCTGGTCTATAAGAAGGCCCCAAGAAGGGTGTGAACGCCAAGGTGTGGACTCCAGAGGCAGAGTCCGCATTTATTAGCCTCAATAAAGCCTTCACTTCAGCTTCGATCCTCCATCATCCTGACGTATCTCGGCAGTTCTCATTGGAGGTGGACGCTTCCTCTGTTGGTGCAGGTGCTCTGCTGTTCCAGAGGAGCTCCAAAGGTAAGGCAGTAGTATGTGGCTACTACTCAAGACTTTTTTCTTATGCTGAGCGCAATTACTCTATTGGAGATCGGGAGCTATTGGCCATCAAATTGGCTCTGGAGGAGTGGAGACATCTTCTGGAGGTCGCAGCTCACCCCATCCTGATCTACACCGACCACAAAAACCTTACCTACCTTCAGTCCGCTCAGCGACTAAATCCCCGTCAAGCCAGGTCATCACTGTTCTTCACCCGTTTCCAATTTGTGCTCCACTACCGTCCCGCTGACAAGAATGTGAGGGCCGATGCCCTGTCCAGATCGTTTGAGACGGAAGACACGGTGAAGTCCGTTCAGACTATCATAGACCCGTCCTGCATCGTCACTGCTAATCCTCTGCAGGTTAGAGACATCCCTCCGGGGAGGACTTTTGTTCGGTTGGCAGACAGGAGAAGAATTCTCCGCTGGGGACACAGTTCTAAACTGGCTGGGCACGCTGGTGTCCGTAAAACCCGAGACCTGATTGCTTGTCACGTCTGGTGGCCCACGCTACCTAAAGATGTTCTGGACTTTGTCTCTTCTTGCACGGTGTGTGCTTCTAACAAAGTTACTCACTCCTGCTTCAACATCTGCCTGTACCCAATGCCCCCTGGCAGCACATTGCGATGGACTTTGTCACAGACCTTCCCCCCTCAGCAGGATGCAACACTGTCTGGGTGGTGGTGGACCTGTTCTCTAAGATGGCACATTTTATCCCGCTGACCGGCCTATCTTCTGCTCCTCGACTGGCGAGTCTCTTCATTCAACACATCTTTCGCTTTCATGGCTTGCCTCTTCACATTGTGTCCGACCGGGGGGTTCAGTTTACCTCAAAGTTCTGGAGAGCCCTCTGTAAACTCTTGGATGTGAGATTGGACTTTTCCTCAGCTTATCACCCCCAGTCCAATGGGCAAGTCGAGAGGATCAACCAGATCATGGAGAATTATCTGCGCGACTTCATCTCTTCACAGCACGATAACTGCGTACAGCCTCTTCCATGGGCCAAGTTCTCGTACAACAACCACCCAAGTGAGTCCACCATTTCCACTCCATTTCACGTTGTGTACAGTCAACATCCTAGAGTCCCTCTTCCAGTGTCGACTACATCTCAGGTACCCGCTGCTGACTCTACATTTGGAGACTTTCTGCAAATCTGGCAACAGACCCGGTTCTCTATTTTGCTGGCAGTTGATCGCATGAAGTGAAAAGTAGATACTAAGAGAAGAGAGCCGCCTCAGTATCTTCCGGGTACCAAAGTCTGGCTATCCTCTCGGAACATTAGTTTGCCTTTATACAAATTTGCTCCCTGGTTCCTTGGTCCTTTCGAGATTCTGCAACAAATAAACCCAGTCTCCTATAAGATGCGGCTGCCTCCTACCCTCAGAATCCCCAACTTCTTTCATGTGTCCCCCCTGAAACCTGTGGTCCTGAGCCGCTACAGAAAGACTTCTAGTTCCACAGTTGCTCCCAGCGGTTCTTCTGATGTGTGATGTGTTCGAGGTGAGGGAGATCCTGGACTGCAAGAGGGTAGGAGGAAGGACTTTCTATTTGGTGGACTGGAGAGGGTTTGGTCCTGAGGAGAGGTCCTGGGAGCTGGAAGAGAACCTCAGTGCTCCTGCTCTCATTAAGAAATTCCTCTCTCGCTCTGGTCCCAAGAAGAGGGGGCGTAAGAGGGGGGATACTGTAGCGTCCATGGCCACGGGCCGTCGGGTTTACTCACCTCCCGACGTCCGCAGCCATGGATCTGTGAGCGCTGGTCCCCATCTTCTTCCTAGGAGATGCCAGTGCTCACTTCTGCTCTGGTCTGCTGTGTCCTGTAGGGGGCGCGCGCTCATGCCCGCTCTTAACGGGCCAGCACGCGTACCGGTAAAACAATCATCATTATTAACCACATGATTTCCTGTTCTATAATAAGGCCCCAGCCATTCTGATCCTTGCCTGAGCATTGTTAGTATTCCCAAGTCTGTCTTGCAAACGGTCCCTTAGTGTTTCCCGTTCCAGTTGTTACCCGTGCCCTGTTACCTGTTCCTGTATCCCGTGCTGTGTTCCTGTTCCTGTGCCTAATAGTTGGAGTCGTGTCTACTACACCTGCTGTTGCCTTGCCACGTCCTGTGTCATCTGCCTCGTCCAGAGGGATTCGTCACGTCTGGTGCAACCTACGGCACCTGCTGTCATCTGCCACGTCCAGAGGGATTCACCACGTCTGGCGCAACCTGCGGCACCTGCTGTCATCCGCCACATCTGGCGTTACCTTTTGCACCCACCTCCATCCGTGCCAGAGCTGCGGCCATTTTCTGGACTATCCAGGTACCCTTGTGTGGGACTTTGTATTTCTGGGGTTCCTGTTGTTTGGCCAGCTGCCTCCCAGCTATGGCGGTGCGGCCTAGTGGGTCCACATACCCACATACCGTGACAATGACAGATAGGAATACCACACAAAACAGTTACTAGTTAACATTTGCCATATGTCTACTTTATATTTATGTCGCTTTTTGAACGTCCTTTCATTTTTGTAGGACGTTACAAGGCTTAGAACTTTAGCAGCAATTTCACATTTTCAAAGACCAGTTCAGTTCTAAAGGGGCTTTGAGGGCATTATATATTAGAAAACCCCCATAAATGACCCCATTTTAAAAAATACTAATTCAAAACGGCATTCAGAAAGTTTCTTAACCCTTTAGGCGTTCCACATGAATTTAAGCAAAGTAGAAGTGAAATTGTACCACAGAAGGTTTTACCCGAGAAGTGCAACTCAATATTTATTACCCAGATTCTGCAGTTTTTATAAATATCCCATATGTGGCCCTGGTGTCCTAATAGACTGAAACACAGACTTCAGAAGCAAAGGACCACCAAGTGGATTTTCGGGCCTCCTTTTTTTTTAGAATATATTTTAGGCTCCATGTCAGGTTTGAAGAGGTCTTGTGGTGCCAAAAAAGTGAAAACACCCCAAAAGTGACACCCCATTGGGGAAACTACACTCCTCAAGGGATTTATTTAGGGGTTTAGTTAGAATTTTGACCACAGATTTTTTGCTAAATTTATTGGAATTATTCTGTAAAAATGAAAACCTACTTTTTTTTCTGGAGAAACGTAGACATTTTTAGTTTTTACAAGGAATAAAGGAGAAAATGCACCCCAACATTTGTAAAGCATATTCTCCTGATTACGGCAATACCCAATATGTGGTAATAAACTGCTGTTTAGACCCACGGCAGGGCTCAGAAGGAAAGGAGCGCCATTTAGATTATGGAGTGCAGATTTTGCTGGAATGGTTTTCGGTGCCATGTCGCATTTGCAACGCCCTGGAGGGACCAAAACAGTGGAAACCCCCCAAAAGTGACCTTATTTTGGAAACTACATCCCGCAAGGAATATTTCTAGGGGTATAGTTAGCATTTTGTCCCCACAGGTTTTTTGCAGAATTTAGTGGAATTAGGCAGTGAAAATGAAAATCTACTTTTTCAGAAAAAACGTAGAAATTTTTACAAGGAATAAATGAGAAAAAAAGAACCCCAACATTTGTAAAGAAATTTCTCCCGATTACGGCAATGCCCCATATGTGGTAATAACCTTCTGTTTGGACCCACGACAGCGCATAGACGGGAACGAGCGCTATTTGGCTTTTGGAGCTTAAATTTAGCTGGAATGGTTTTCGGTGCCATGTCGCATTTGCAAAGCCCCTGAGGGACCAAAACAGTGGAAACACCCAAAGTGACCCCATTTGGGAAACTACATCCATTAAGAAATCTATCTAGGGGTATAGTGAGCATTTAGATACTACAGGTCTTTTGCAGATTTTACTAGAATTAGGCCGAGAAAATGAATATCAACTTTTTTTCCACTAAAATGTTTTAGTAAAACATTTAAAGGATAAAGGAGAAAAAGCACCCTAACATTGTAAAGCAATTTCTCCCGAGCACGGCAATACTCCACATGTGGTCATAAATGGTTTTTCCTTAGAAATTAATTAACCCTTTCAGGACTGATCCATTTTTTGCTTTTTCATTTTAGTTTTTTACCTCCCGCTTTCCAAGAGCCATAACTTTTTTCATCAATAGAGTGGTGTGAGTGCTTATTTCTTGCGGGAGGAGTTGTAGTTTCTATTGACACCATTTAAAGTGCCATATAATGTACTGGGAAACTGAAAAAAATAATATTTGGAAAAAACTGTGATTCCTCTATTGATTTTTGGGTTTCGTTTTTTACGACTTTCACCGAGCGGTATAAACGACAATTAACTTCTGCGGCTCAATACGATTAAGGTGATACCAAATTTATATATATTTTTTTATATTTTACTACTTTGACAAAGAAAAAACTATTTGTTATAATAATAAATGGCGCCCAATCTTATCCATTTTTGTAACGCTCTGCATATTTTGTGTCGCCATATTCTGATAGCACCCCCACCTCCCCCTTGTAGATAGTGCCATACAGCCCCCTGTAGATATCACCATAAAGCCCCCACTGTATACAGCGCTATACAGCTCCCACTGTATATAGTGCCACACAGCCCCCCTGCCTTGTATATAGTGCCACATAGCCTCCCCTTAGTAGAAAGTGCAGCACAACCCCCCCCTTAGTAGAAAGTTCCACACACAGAACCCTGTAGATTGCGCCACACTCAGCCCCCTGTAGATAGAGCCACAGCCCTCCCCCTTGTAAATAGTGCCATATAGCTCCCCCTTGTGCATAGTGCAACACAGTTCCCCCTTGTGTATAGTGCCACACAGCCCCCCTTTGTGTATAGTGCCACACAGCCCCCCTTGTGTATAGTGCCACAAGGCAATGGCGCATCCGAGAAAGTTGTATCAGCCAGGGAGATGTCACTCATACATGGAAAGCTGGGTTTGGAGTCAGGACTATGTGACTCTTCAGGATAGCAGCACCGCCCCATGACCCTCTAATGAGTAATTAGCATATAGTTTGCGCCGTTTTAAAAGTGGATTTTAAGAATTTTGCTGCATCTGAAAAAAACATACAAGGGAATGTTTGGAAATATTGTTAGGTCATGTATTACTGCAGGGTGGCAGTTCAAGGGGTTAAAACTACCTGACAGATTCCCATTTAATATATACATTGAATTGAGAATAATTGCATCTGCCATGCAATTTTGTTATTATAAATATATCCTATATAATTACAGATCCAGAACCAAGCTCTGACATATATACAGTACCACAACCAAGCTCAGTACATAAATACAGTACCACAACCAAGATCAGTACATAAATACAGCACTATAACCAAGCTGAGTACATATAGACAGCACCAGAACCAATCTCAGTACATAAATACAGCACTAGAACCAAGCTCTGACATATATACAGCACCAAAACAAGGCTCAGTACATATATACAGCACTAGAACCAAGCTCAGTGCATAAATACAGAACTAGAACCAAGCCCATACATATATACAGCACTAGAACCAAGCTCAGTACATAAATACAGCACTAGAACAAAGCCCATACATATATACAGCAGTAGAACCAAGCTCAGTACATAAATACAGCACCAGAACAAACCTCAGTACATATAGCACGAGAACCAACCTCAGTACATAAATACATCCCCAGAACCAAGCTCAGTACATATATACAGCACCGGAACCAAACTCATTACATATATACACAGCACCAAAACCAATCTCATACATATATACAGCACCAGAACAAAGCTCAGTACTTACATACAGCATCAGAACCAAGCTCAGTACATATATACAACACCAGAACAAATACAGCTCAATTTAGTGCAACCCCTGCCGTATAGGCTGTACAGCGTAAAACTACAGCTCCCAGCATTGCCCGAACAATGGTGAGGATATGCTGGGAGATGCTGTTTCACCAAAAAAAATCATATCATAATCATCTAGCTGCAGATCACACAGTGACTACATTACTGATTAGACGCAGAATAAACATTTACATTAAGTGACCCACTGGTGACGTCTCAGATTCTAGTTCTTTTCTTCTCCCTCCGGTCCAAACATCTTTGATGGATTTCTGCCGGCCATGACCCATTTCTGCAGTTTTCCGCTCAGATGTCTTCAGCTTCTAACTTTTAAAACATTTCTGCACCTATAAACAAAGTTAAAATTCTCAACACCTCTTGCACCTCTAGCTATAATAGCGCCATACACTGTGTCCCTGATTATAATAGTACCATACACTGTCACACACACACACACACACACACACACACACACACACACACACACACACACACACACACACACACACTGTGCCCCCTGTAGATAGTGCCCCCATAGAGCCTCTGTAGATAGTGACCTACATAGAAGCCCCTGTAGATAGTTTCCCACATACAGCCCCTGTAGATAGTGCCCACATATGCACTCCAGAGCTACAAGGCAATAGTGCTAACCACCGAGACACTGTGCTGCCCTACATATAGCTAGTGCTCCACAGGTAACCAGCCACTGTATATAGTGTCCCACATATAGCCGACCCCTATAGAAAGTGCCCTAAAAAATAGCTCCCCTATAGATAGTGCTCTACATATAGCCCACCCCTGTATAGTGTCTCATATATAGCTCCCCCTGTATATAGTGCCCCACATATAGACCACCCTGTAGACAGTTCCCCACATCCCTACATATAGACCCCCTTGTAGATATTGGCCCACATATAGACCCCCCCTGTAGATTGTGCCCCACATCCCCACATACAGACCACCCCTGTAGCTAGTGCCCCAAGTCCCCATATAGACCCCCCTGTATATATGGACATCCCCCTGTAGATATAGCCCCCACTATAGATAATGCCATTAACAGTTTTATGAGGGGAAAAAACCTAAAAACGTTACATACTCACATGATCCCGTTCCCACACTGTTCGCTGATGATGAAGATCTGCTCTCTTCTGAGCAGGTCTGCAGGAGCTGAACAAGCGGCGTCCATTGACGCTGATTGGCGGGACAGAATGACTTGCCCCATCAATCTGCGCCTTTCAAGCATGGAAGCTGACGCCATCGCGCCACTAGCTAATCAGCACCATTGTAAGGTGCTGAAGGGTCCGGCATTCAGCGCTAATGCATGTATTTGGCTGTCGCTAGCACCATGGCCCCCTCCGCTTCTAGCGACGCCTACAGGCATGAGAGGGCCTGTGTCGCCCGGCCCATACTTGTTGGAGGCTCGGAGCACGGACCCCATAGTAGCGGCGCTACCACTGTAATAGCCATAACGGCTGCTAGCGGCGCCACAGAGCATATGGGGGGGCGTGTCGGCTGGCGGCACGGGCCCCCTTAAGCCGCGGGCCCCGTTGCAGCCGCTACGGCTGCTACCGCGGTAGTTACACCACTGCGTCCAGTTTAAGTAGTGTCTTTTTGACATAAAGTCGGGTGGTATGCTTTAGTGTACCTTTATTTTTTGGAAATGTCAACTACGCTTTTAAATTTAGTGGATCTCGCAAAAAAAAAAAAGTGTATGGTGCAGTATATTTCTTTTAAAAAATGCGAGTCAATTATACACCATATGTAGGGAAAAAAAATGACATCTGTACAAAGCCTTAAAAAAAATCATGCTCCTGTAAAACCTTGAATTCTTTATATATCAAGCGCTGTTGTTTCATTTGATAAAAAAAATAAAAATAATTAGCACAGTACAAACCGCCTTTAGTTGGAACATTTAGGACTTGCAGATATAAAATGTAAAGGTAATTATTATATGGTAATTTAGCCGTGATTGTTACAATGTATTTGGATTAAAGCAACGAACAAAGAAATACAAATTACATTTTACCCCATAACCTGTCAATTGTGTGGAATAATGAATCAGACAGAAATGGAATACAAATTCTGGGAGCTCATCAAAAGGGGGAAGGACTTTATATAACTGCTTTACTATTTTATAACAGTTTGAATAGCACAAATATCCCCTTTACCAGACTCAGCAGCAGCATCTTCTTAAAAATAAATCCTAGCAAGGGTCAAATAGCTCCAGCCAGTCAGCAGAGGATTTATTACTTAAGGCAGGTGAGATTGAAAAGAATGATTTGATTCTCCTGGCACATGCGTGGGCACCACACTGTGTTCTGACTCATATACAATGCAATCTACATTTTCTTTCTTTGACACTTTACTATATAATCATTTACTTCTAAATGACTAGTTTGAAAATATCCTCCGTCCTAATATGGCTGTGTGACGAAGAAGACTTTTCTTCTCGAGCTGTTATTTATAGGTTATTTTGTTCTTTTCTGATAAATGTGGTGAAAATCTCAAGGCTAGGACTATTATGGAAATCATAAGCATGAATATCAAGCTTAATTTCAATGTACTGTTGTAATGACTGGGGTGGGGAGACAGACAAGTGAGCCCTAATCTACCCACCACTCAGTCCCTGCCTACTTGCAATGACCCGCCCTAGGCGACGGGGTACAACTGGGCGACGGTCCCTACGCTCAGTAAGTGCACGACAGACAAACAGACAAGGGAACACAGAGCTAGGGGGAGAAAGGGCAGTTGCCCACGGCAACACCGTGAGCAACAAGAGAAGTGAACAAGCCGAGTAAAACCAGGAGAGTACGAGGTGCCAAACGCAGAGCAGAAGAGTAGTAAACAAGCCGAGTCAAACCAGGAGTGTACGAGGTACCAAACGCAGAGCAGAGAGTAGTCAGCAAGCCGGGGTCAATAAGAAGCAAGGACAATGGTACAAGAAGCTGCAGCAGGGCCAGGAAACCAAACGAGAAGAATCACAAGCAAAAGAGGAACAGGAAAGGCAGGTATAAATAGACAGAGGGCGGGAGCTAGCTCCGTCTGGCCAGGCTGTGATAGGCTCTCCCACTCCTAAGCCTGCCATCCTGAGTGGTGGAAGATGGAGTCAGTCTCACAGACATAGAAGCAGGTGCAGACTGATTATCTATGGGCGTTAACCCCGAAGCTGTGCCTGGCAGATCCTTTACAGTACCCCCCCTTTTATGAGGGGCCACCGGACCCTTTCTAAGTGGACCTGGTTTACTGGGGAAACGAAGGTGAAACCTCCTGACCAATATCCCAGCGTGAACATCCCGAGCGGGTACCCAAGTCCTCTCCTCAGGCCCGTATCCTCTCCAATGGACCAGGTACTGGAGGGAGCCTTGGACCATCCTGCTGTCCACAATCTTGGCCACCTCGAATTCTGCCCCCTCAGGGGTGAGAACAGGGACCGGAGGTTTCCTCGGAGCCAAGGACGGAGAGCAGCGTTTAAGGAGGGAGGCATGGAACACGTCGTGTACTCGAAAAAATTGGGGGCAACTCGAGTCGGAAGGAGACAGGATTGAGGACTTCAATGACCTTGTACGGCCCTATAAACCGGGGAGCAAACTTCTTGGACGGGGCCTTAAGACGTACATTTTTAGACGATAGCCACACCAGATCCCCGACCATAAACAAGGGGTTAGCAGAAAGTTTTCTATCTGCCTGAGTTTTTTTGTATGCTCTGGGACGACTCTAGGTTCTTCTGAACCTGAGCCCAGACTGTGCACAGTTCTCGATGAACGACCTCTACCTCGGGATTGTTGGAACTACCAGGTGAAACGGAAGAGAACCGTGGATTAAACCCAAAATGACAGAAAAAGGGGGAGACCCCTGACGAGTTACTGTCCCTGTTATTAAGGGAAAATTCGGCGAGGGGAATGAATGAGACCCAATCATATTGACAGTCAGAGATAAAACACCTTAAATATTGTTCTAGAGACTGATTAGTCCTCTCAGTTTGGCCATTAGTTTCAGGATGGAAGGCAGAGGAGAAGGACAGATCAGTCTCCAACTTTTTACAGAAGGCTCTCCAAAACAATGAAACAAATTGTACCACTCTATCAGAAACAATATTGACAGGGACCCCATGGAGACGCAGGATGTGTTTGACAAACAAGGTAGCTAACGTCTTAGCATTGGGTAGTTTTTTGAGGGGCACAAAGTGGCACATCTTACTGAAGCGGTCTACTACAACCCACACCACCGACTTGCCTTGGGATGGAGGCAGATCGGTGATAAAATCCATGGAGATATGGGTCCAAGGTCTCTGGGGAATGGGCAAAGAACATAGTAAGCCCGCTGGTCGGGACCTGGGAGACTTGGACCTAGCACAAACTTCACAAGCGGCGACGTAGGCCTTAACGTCTTTAGGCAACCCAGGCCACCAATAGTTTCTGGCAATGAGGTGCTTGGTACCCAGGATGCCTGGATGGCCAGATAGTGCAGAGTCATGATTTTCCCTAAGTACCCTTAGCCGGAATTGCAGGGGAACAAACAGCTTGTTCTCAGGAAGGCTCCCGGGAGCTGAACCTTGATCAGCCGTAATTTCAGAGACTAAATCAGAATCAATAGCGGAAATGATTATACCTGGAGGCAAAATACAAGCAGGATCTTCCTCCGAAGGAGGGCTGGCCATGAAGCTACATGACAGTGCATCAGCCTTAACATTTTTAGACCCAGCCCTATAGGTAACCACAAAGTTGAATCTGGTAAAAAATAATGCCCAACGAGCTTGTCTCGGGTTTAGCCTCCGGGCAGATTCTATGAAAACCAGATTCTTGTGGTCGGTAAGGACCGTTACCTGGTGCCTAGCCCCCTCCAGGAAGTGGCGCCACTCTTCAAATGCCCATTTAATGGCTAAGAGTTCGCGGTTGCCAATATCATAGTTACTCTCAGTGGGTGAAAACTTCCTGGAGAAGTAGGCACAGGGACGGAGATGGGTGAGGGACCTGGTACCCTGGGACAAGACAGCCCCCACTCCCACCTCGGATGCGTCAACCTCCACGATAAATGGCTCCATTTGGTTGGGCTTAACCAGCACCGGGGCCGAGATAAAGCACTTCTTAAGGACCTCAAAAGCCTGGACAGCCTCAGGAGGCCAGTGGAGGAGATCAGCACCTTTGCGAGTGAGATCTGTAAGAGGCTTAGCGATGACCGAGAAGTTAGCAATAAACCTCCTGTAATAATTAGCGAACCCCAGGAAGCACTGTAACGCCTTCAGGGAGGCAGGTTGGACCCATTCCGCCACAGCCTGGACCTTGGCGGGGTCCATGCGGAATTCATGAGGAGTGAGGATTTGGACCAAAAATGGTATCTCCTGCACCCCAAACACACATTTTTCGGTCTTTGCAAACAGTTTGTTTTCTCAAAGGACCTGGAGCACTTTCCTGACATGCTCAATGTGGGAGGAGCAGTCCTGGGAAAACACAAGTATGTCATCAAGGTACACTACAAGAAATAACCCCAGGTAGTCTCTTAAATCTCATTTATGAAAATCTGGAAGACCGCAGGAGCATTACACAACCCAAAGGGCATGACGAGGTATTCTAAATGACCTTCGGGTGTGTTAAACGCAGTCTTCCACTCATCCCCCTCTTTTATGGGGATAAGGTTATACGCCCCCCGTAGATCAAACTTAGAGAACCATTGGTCCCCCTGAACCTGATTAAAGAGATCAGGAATCAGATGAAGGGGATACTGGTTCCTTACAGTGACCTTATTCAAGCTTCGGTAGTCAATGCATGGCCTAAGACCACCATCCTTCTTCCCTACGAAGAAGAAGCCAGCACCTACCGGAGAAGTAGAGGGGCGAATGTAACCCTTGGCCAGGCATTCCTGGATATACTCTCTCATGGCTTCACGTTCGGGACAAGAGAGATTAAATATCCTACCCTTAGGGAGCTTAGCTCCTGGTACCAAATTGATTGCGCAATCATATTCTCTATGAGGAGGTAACACTTCGGAGGCCTCCTTAGAGAAAACATCGGCGAAGTCCTGAACAAACTCAGGTAGCGTGTTCATCACCTCAGGGGGCGAAATAGAATTAACAGAAAAACATGACGTCAAGCATTCATTACCCCACTTGGTAAGGTCCCCAGAATTCCAGTCAAACGTGGGATTATGCAACTGCAACCAGGGAAGGCCTAAAACCAAATCGGACGATAATCCCTGCATTAACAGTACAGAGCACTGCTCCAAATGCATGGAGCCAACAAGGAGTTCAAAAACAGGGGTATGCTGTGTAAACTAACCATTAGCAAGAGGAGTGGAGTCGATACCCACTACCGGGACAGGTTTAGGCAAATCAATCAAAGGCATAGCTAGAGACATAGCAAATTCCACAGACATGATATTAGCAGTAGACCCTGAATCCACGAAGGCACTGCCGGTAGCAGACCTACCACCAAAAGAGACCTGAAAGGGAAGCAAGATTTTATTACGTTTCATATTTACGGGAAATACCTGTGCGCCCAAGTGACCTCCCCGATGATCACTTAAGCGCGGAAGTTCTCCGGCTGTATTCTTACGCTTAGGACAGTTGTTCACTTGATGCCTGTCATCCCCACAGTAGAAGCAGAGACCATTCTTCCTGCGGAAATCTCTACGTTGTTGGGGGGACACGGAGGCCCCGAGTTGCATAGGTACCTCCGAGTCTTCCGGGGAGGAACGAAGCAACGGAACCTCGGGAGGCATCATGGGGGAGAAAACATCAAGACGTTCAAGTCGTCGTTCCCTGAGACGTCGTCCAAGTCGTACCGCTAAAGCCATAACCTGGTCTAGGGAGTCAGAAGAGGGATAACTAACTAGCAGATCTTTCAGGGCGTTCGACAGACCCAACCTAAACTGGCACCTTAAGGCAGGGTCATTCCACCGAGAAGCTACGCACCACTTCCTAAAGTCAGAGCAATACTCCTCAACAGGTTTCTTACCCTTACGTAAGGTCACCAGCTGACTCTCGGCAAAAGCAGTCTTGTCAGTCTCGTCATAGATGAGTCCGAGAGCAGAAAAGAAAAGATCAACGGAGGAAAGTTCAGGGGCGTCAGGAGCCAAGGAGAAGGCCCATTCTTGGGGCCCTTCCTGGAGCCGGGACATAATTATACCCACCCGCTGGCTCTCAGAACCTGAGGAGTGGGGCTTTAAACGAAAATAGAGCCTACAACTCTCCCGAAAAGAGAGAAAAGTCTTCCGGTCCCCTGAGAACCGGTCGGGCAACTTGAGGTGGGGTTCAAGAGGTGAGGTGAGGGGGACTACCATGGTAGCATCAGGCTGGTTGACCCTCTGAGCCAGGGCCTGGACCTGTAGGGAGACACCCTGCATTTGCTGAGCCAGGGTCTCAAGGGGGTCCATAGTAGTGAGAGGGACCAGGGTAGACTAGGTATATGGGCTTGTGATTATGTAATGACGGGGGTGGGGAGACAGACAAGTGAGCCCTAATCCACCCACCACTCAGTCCCTGCCTTCTTGCAACGACCCGCCCTAGGCGACGGGGTACAACTGGGCGATGGTCCCTACGCTCAGTAAGTGCACGACAGACAAACAGACAAGGGAACACAGAGCTAGGGGGAGAAAGGGCAGTTGCCCACGCCAACACCGTGAGCAACAAGAGAAGTGAACAAGCCGAGTAAAACCAGGAGAGTACGAGGTGCCAAACGCAGAGCAGAAGAGTAGTAAACAAGCCGAGTCAAACCAGGAGTGTACGAGGTAACAAACGCAGAGCAGGAAAGTAGTCAGCAAGCCGGGGTCAATAAGAAGCAAGGACAATGGTACAAGAAGCTGCAGCAGGGCCAGGAAACTAAACGAGAAGAATCACAAGCAAAGGAGGAACAGGAAAGGCAGGTATAAATAGGCAGAGGGCGGGAGCTAGCTCGGTCTGGCCAGGCTGTGATAGGCTCTCCCACTCCTAAGCCTGCCATCCTGAGTGGTGGAAGATGGAGTCAGTCTCACAGACATAGAAGCAGGTGCAGACTGATTATCTATGGGCGTTAACCCCGAAGCTGTGCCTGGCAGATCCTTTACAACTGTATTAATGGTAGATATGCCTTTATTCCACTTGATTTAATGGACTTTTTACCATCTACCTACAGTCCTGATAAACTTCATTAAATGCATGTAAATGAAAGTTACAACAGCATGCACAATAATATATATATATACACTACCGTTCAAAAGTTTAGGGTCACTTAGAAATTTCCTTATTTTTGCAAGAAAAGCACAGTTTTTTTCAATGAAGATAACATTAAATTAATCAGAAATACACTCTATACATTGTTAATGTGCTAAATGACTATTCTAGCTGCAAACGTCTGGTTTTTAATGCAATATCTACATAGGTGTATAGAGGCCCATTACCAGCAACCATCACTCCAGTGTTCTAATGGTACATTGTGTTTGCTAACTGTGTTAGAAGGCTAATGGATGATTAGAAAACACTTGAAAACCATTGTGCAATTATGTTAGCACCGCTGTAAACAGTTTTGCTGTTTAGAGGAGCTATAAAACTGACCTTCCTTTGAGCTAGTTGAGAATCTGGAGCATTACATTTGTGGGTTCGATTAAACTCTCAAAATGGCTAGAAAAAGAGAGCTTTCATCTGAAACTCGACAGTCTATTCTTGTTCTTAGAAATGAAGGCTATTCCATGCGAGAAATTGCCAAGAAACTGAAGATTTCCTACAACGGTGTGTACTACTCCCTTCAGAGGACAGCACAAACAGGCTCTAACCAGAGTAGAAAGAGAAGTGGGAGGCCCCGCTGCACAACTGAGCAACAAGACAAGTACATTAGAGTCTCTAGTTTGAGAAATAGACACCTCACAGGTCCTCAACTGGCAGCTTCATTAAATAGTACCCGCAAAACTCCAGTGTCAACGTCTACAGTGAAGAGGCGACTCCGGGATGCTGGCCTTCAGGGCAGAGTGGCAAAGAAAAAGCCATATCTGAGACTGGCTAATAAAAGGAAAAGATTAATATGGGCAAAAGCACACAGACATTGGACAGAGGAACATTGGAAAAAAGTATTATGGACAGACGAATCGAAGTTTGAGGTGTTTGGATCACACAGAAGAACATTTGTGAGATGCAGAACAACTGAAAAGATGCTGGAAGAGTGCCTGACACCATCTGTCAAGCATTGTGGAGGTAATGTGATGGTCTGGGGTTGCTTTGGTGCTGGTAAAGTGGGAGATTTGTAGAAGGTAAAAGGGATTTTGAATAAGGAAGGCTATCACTCCATTTTGCAACGCCATGCCATACCCTGTGGACAGCGCTTGATTGGAGCCAATTTCATCCTACAACAGGACAATGCCCAAAGCACACCTCCAAATTATGCAAGAACTATTTAGGGAAGAAGCAGGCAGCTGGTATTCTATCTGTAATGGAGTGGCCAGCGCAGTCACCAGATCTCAACCCCATAGAGCTGTTGTGGGAGCAGCTTGACCGTATGGTACGCACGAAGTGCCCATCAAGCCAGTCCTACTTGTGGGAGGGGCTTCTGGAAGCATGGGGTGAAATTTCTCCTGATTACCTTAGCAAATTAACAGCTAGAATGGCAAAAGTCTCCAATGCTGTAATTGCTGCAAATGGAGCATTCTTTGACGAAAGCAAAGTTTGAAGGAGAAAATTATTATTTCAAATAAAAATCATTATTTCTAACCTTGTCAATGTCTTGACTATATTTTTTAGTCATTTTGCAACTCATTTGATAAATATAAGTATGAGTTTTCATGGAAAACACAAAATTGTCTGGGTGACCCCAAACTTTTGAACGCTAGTGTATATATATATATATATATATATATATATATATATATATATATATATATATACTGTATATAATATCTAATATAATATCTAATCGAGACTGTTCTGGTTATATCACTATAACAGTGAGCAACACTATTCAAAAATTAGCTGTACAAAAATTATTCATTTTATTATACAAGCAAGGTGGTAATAACCAATAAAAAAAATGGGTATCTATCTATATAATTTTTTCATAACTCTTGGCAAGCTCTATCTTTGTCAGGCACGCTATTTCAGGAGTAGAATAGGTTTACACCCAAAATACTCGGAGGATGTTCATTTTTCAAATTTAGGCAGGAATCTCCATGGTAGTTGGCTACATACAGAGCCTCTTAACCCGTTAGTGACCGCCAATACGCCTTTTAACGGCGCCCACTAACGGGCTTTATTCTGATGCATATGCCTTTTTACGGCACTGCATCAGGATGAGTAAACAGAGCAGGGAGCCGTCAAATCTCCCTGCTCTCAGCTGCCAGAGGCAGCTGAGGGCTGGTGGCGTCCCTGCTCTGCCATGTGAGATCGATATTAGTATCGATCTCACATGTTTAACCCCACAGATGCGGTGCGCAATAGCGAGCACCGCATCTGAGTGGTTTTGGAGAGAGGGAGGGACCTCCCTCTCTCTCCCACCGACACTCGGCGATACGATCGCCGAGTGTCAGTGTCTTCTATGGCAGCCGGGGGCCTAATAAAGGCCCCCAGTTCTGCCTGTCATGCATGCCTGCTAGATCATGCCTCTGGCATGACCTAGCAGATGCCTGTCCGTTTTAAACGGACTGGCAGTAATACACTGCAATACAGAAGTATTGCAGTGTATTATAATAGCGATCGAAGAATCGCATAGTGAAGTCCCCTAGTGGGACTAGTAAGAAAGTAAAAAAAAAGTTTAATAAAGTTAATTTTAAAAAAAATGTGAAAAAAAAATGAAAAACCCAGCTTTTCCCCTTACAAACTCCTTTACTATTAAAAAACCAAAATAAATTAAAAAAGTTACACATATTTGGTATGGCCGCATCCGTAACGACCCAGACTATAAACGCCGTAAAAAATGTAATAAAAAACTATGGAAAAATTGCTGTTTTCTGTGAATATTGACTTTAAAAAAATGTGATAAAAAGTGATCAAAAAGTCGCATCTACTCCAAAATGGTACCAATAAAAACTACAAGTCTTCCCGCAAAAAAAAAGCCCTCATACAACTGCATCGGCGAAAAAATAAAAACGTTACGGCTCTTCAAGCATGGAGACACAAAAACAAATAATTTTGAAAAAAAAGCGTTTTTACTGTGTAAAAGTAGTAAAACATACAAAAACGATACAAATTTGGTATCGTTGCACTCGTAACAACCCGCTGAATAAAGTTATTGTGTTATTTATATCTCACGGTAAACGGCGTAGATTTAAGACGCGAAAAAGCGTGGCGAAATTTCAGGGTTTTTTCTATTCCCCCCCCAAAAAAAGTTAATAAAAGTTAATCAATAAATAATATGTCCCCCAAAATGGTGCTGTATAGTACTGTCTACAGGGGGCTGTATGGCACAATCTACAGGGGGCACTATGATAAGAGGGGCTGTGTGTGGCACCTGGGGGGCCACATTCAAGAGTTTGCTATGGGGCCCAGTCATTCCTTGTTACACCCCTGTCTATAGGTGATGCATGCCCCTGTATAGCATATGTCAGCGGCATCCGCTAAATGTATACGTCATTAGCTTTTCAATAGGTTTTCATAACGTACAGTTTAAATGGAAACAGTGGCATCCATCACTCATAGGCTATTATGGCATCACATTAAAGTATACGTTATGAAAAGTTCATGAAAGGAAATATCGTATACGATAAACGGATTCCATAATATGGGTGACGAATGTCTAACAGTGGCATCCCTCACTTATAGGCTATTATGGCATCCGTTTAATGTATATGTTATTAAAAGTTAATGAAAGTTCATGACATACAGTATAGAGTTAAACCGATCCCATAATAGTCTATGGGTGACAGGTGCCACTGTTAGTCATCCGTCACAGAGAGGAAAAGTTTGGAACTGTCTGTAGAAATTGGCGAATCCCAGGAAACGCTGTATGGACCTCAAGCCTTGAGGGTGTGGCCATTCCAGGACGGCCTTTACCTTCTCAGGATCCATCTTGAGGCCTTGATCCGAGATGATGTAGCCCAGGAAGGGTAGAGCATTTCTCTCAAACACGCACTTCTCCAACTTGGCGTACAGGCAATTCTCCCTTAATCGCAGCAAAACTTGACGGACATGTCTCTGATGAGTCATTGGATTTGGAGAGAAAATCAAGATGTCATCAAGATAAGCCACAACACAAACATAAGAGGAGGTCATGGAAGATGTCATTAACGAACTCTTGGAAGACCACAGGAGCATTACACAGGCCGAAGGGCATTACTAGATATTCATAGTGTCAGTCACGGGTGTTAAATGCCATCTTCCATTTTTCACCCTGGCGAATCCAGATTAGGTTATAAGCCCACTGTCAAAGACACGAACAGTCTAGAATTTTTAGGCTAGGTTAATTTTACCAGTGAGAGATAGATTATATATTTAAAAAAAAAAGAAAATCACATTGTCAAAATTATATATATCAAATACTTATTTCCTTCACTGTATATATACAGCACCAGAACAAAGCTCAGTACATATATACAGCCCCAGAACGAAGCTCAGTACATATATACAACACCGGAACAAATACAGCTCAATTTAGTGCAACCCCTGCCGTACAGGTTTGTATGGCATAAAACTACAGGTCTCAGCAATGGTAGGGATATGCTGGGAGATGCTGTTTTACAAAAAAAAAATTATACCGACTATCATCTTGCTGCAGATCATATAGTGTCTACAGTACTGATTACAGGCAGAATAAACATTTACATTAAGTGACTCACCGATGACGTCTCAGATTCTAGTTAATTTTCTCTTTTCTTGTCCCTCCGGTCCAGACCTCAGTGGTGGATATCTCCCGGCCACCACCCATTTCTGCAGTTTTCCACTCAGATGTCTTCAGCTTTTCACTTTTAAAACATTTCTGCACCATAAACGAAGATAAAATTCTCAACACCTCTGTAATGGGAAGTGTCCCCTTTCAATGTCCCCGTTTTTCTGTAATTTCGGGTTTAATCCACGGTTCTCCTCCGTTTCTCCTGGTAGTTCCAATAATCCCGAGGTAGAGGACGTTCATCGGGAACTGTGCACAGTCTGGGCCCAGGTTCAGAAGAACCTAGAGGCGTCCCAGAGCGTACAAAAGATTCAGGCTGATAGAAGACGTTCTGCTAACCCCCGGTTTGTCATCGGGGATCTGGTGTGGTTGTCGTCTAGGAACTTGCGCCTTAAGGTCCCGTCCAGGAAGTTTGCTCCCCGATTTATTGGGCCTTATAAGGTCATTGAAGTCCTCAACCCTGTATCCTTCCGTCTGGAGCTGCCCCCATCCTTTCGCATACACGACGTCTTTCATGCCTCCCTCCTTAAACGCTGCTCCCCGTCCTGGTCCCCCTCGAGGAAACCTCCTGTTCCCGTTCTCACCCCTGAGATTGTGGACAGCAGGATGGTCCAAGGCTCCCTCCAGTACCTGGTCCATTGGAGAGGATACGGGCCGGAGGAGAGGACTTGGGTACCTGCTCGAGATGTTCACGCTGGGGTATTGGTCAGGAGGTTCCACCTTCTCTTCCCCACTAAACCAGGTCCTCTTAGTAAGCGTCCGGTGGCCCCTCATAAAAGGGGGGGTACTGTAAAGGATCTGCCAGGCACTACGTCTGTGGATACTCCCAGGATTAATCAATCGACACCTGAGGCCGGACCTCTTAGACTGACTCCGGCACCCACCAATCAGGGTGGCAGGCTCAGGAGTGGGAGAGCCTATCGCGGCCTGGTCAGTCGGAGTTAGCGCCGCCCCCTGTCCATTTATACCTGCCGTTTTCTCTTCCTCATTGCTTGTGATTCTTCCTGGTTTCCTGGCCTTGCTACAGCCTTGCTCCAGCCTGCTTCTGCCTTGCTTCAGCCTTGCTACAGCTTCCGCTTATCCTGCTTCGCTCTGCCCCCGGCTTGCTTCCTGCTCCTTGCTCTGCGTCCGTATACTTCGTGACATCCTGATCCTGACTGGCTCGTTCACCACTCTGGTTTCCTCACGGTGTTCCGTGGGCTACTGCCCCTTCCCTTGCTTGTTCCCTGTTTGTATTCCCTTGCACTTAGTCAGCGTAGGGACCGCCGCCCAGTTGTACCCCGTCGCCTAGGGCGGGTCGTTGCAAGTAGGCAGGGACAGGGCGGTGGGTAGATTAGGGCTCACTTGCTCCCTTCCCCTCCTTCCTGCCATAACACCCCTGTAGATAGTGCCCCACATATAGCCCTCTGTAGTTAGTGCCAAAATATGGACTCTAGAGCTGCAAGGCAATAGTGCTAACCACTGAGCCACCGTGCTTCCCTACCTATAGCTTTCCCTATGAATAGTGTTCCATATATAGCCCACCCCTGTTGATAGTGACCTACAATTAGCTCCCCCTATAGATAGTGCTCCACATACAGCCCACCTCTGTAGATAGTGCCTCACATATAGCTCCCCCTGTATATAGTGTTCCACACATAGCCCACCCCTGTAGACAGTGCCCTACAAATAACCTCCCTGTAGCTAGTGCCCCACAGGTAACCCACCCCTCTATATAGTGTCCCACATATAGCCCACTCTTATAGATAGTGCCTACAAATAGCTCCCCCTATAGATAGTGCTCCACATATAGCCCACCCCTGTATATAGTGTCCCACATATAGCCCACCCCTGTAGATAGTGCCCTACGTATAGCTCCCCCTGTATATAGTACTCCACATATAGACCCCACTGTAGATAGAGCCCCCACTTTAGATAATGCCACTCACAGTTTTAGTAGGAAAAAAAACCTGATCCCGTTCCCGCACTGTCTGGTGGCATTGCAGATCTGCTATCTACATCATCGCGCCGCTTGCATCGTTGAAAGGCGCTGATTGGCAGGGCAAGACATTTTGCCCCGGCAGTAAGAATCATTGTAAGGCGCTGAATGGTCGGGCACGTAACGTGCCCGGCCATTCAGTGCTAATGCATGTACCTGCATCTATAGCATGCAGTTACAAATACAATTACTGCAAAGGTGGGTGGCTATCGCTAGCACCAGGGCCAACTCCGGGTCTAGGGACGCCACCGGGCATGAGAGGGCCCCTGCCTCCAGGTCCATAAATGTTAGTGGCTCGGCGGCGCAGGCCCCGTAGTAGCATCGCTACCGCAGTAGCAGCCATAATGGCTGCTTGCGGTGCCACTGGGCATATGGGGGGACGTGTTGGCGGGCGGCATGGGTCCCCTCATGTCGCGGGCACCGTAACTATCTATATATGGACTACAACGGTGGTTACGCCACCGCCTATAGACTAACATGTTAAAAAAAAGTATAATGTGCGGTATAATTTATTTTGTAGGAACCAGTTTTATGGACTAGCCTAGACTAGTAGACTATTCCATACCTCAAAAAAAAAAAAAGGTATGCCGACATATACCAGCCCAACGGCGGCCAAAATGACACTCTTTTGATCGTCGTTGGTTGGGAGCCCTATGGACACGGTAATGTGTATGTTGCGGGCTCTTCTGCCGTGCAAACTAAACATAGGGCAAAAATGCTATGTGAACAGGCCTTACCTGTACAATGAGAACATTATTTGCCTGCAGTTTTATAAATAGCCTTACGGCTTTATAAAACGAAGCCAGCCATAAAGTTGCATGTTATCTTTTTTAGAATTCTCTGAAGCCTTTTATTACTTTACGTAGAAAAAAACAATAGTCCAATGTGTATTACATGTTATGCTCTTTATTTGCAGCTTACTAAAGTACATAAATCTAAAGAATGTGATGTGTTGTTCCAGTATTGATAATTTTATGTATATTTCTTATTTTGTTTGTGGCCGCTTTCAAAGTTTTCATTAGCGGTTTCTTGAAGTGAAAAGGAGGCAAAGCCAAAAGAAGATATAAACCACTTGTAAGTCCATCTAGTTTGTGATGCCATAGGCCTCATCACTAGTTTCATAATACCGATGTTTTGTTTACTCTGGTTTACATTAATTGATATCCAAATTTAAAGGGATTTTCTCCACCACAGCATGCACAATGAACTTTCTCACTATTTGCCATACCGAATTAAAGAATGACTATGTCTACATGTCCTTTTTCTGCAGGGAACATGGACTAAGGACTTCCAGTCTAGTTCCAGTTCGGGTCCCAGCAGTTGGACTCCTATCAATGGGACTTGTAAGGCATTCTGAGCTTGACCTTGTACAGCCAGGTATTGTCTGCAGCATGTTTCAAAATGAGCTGCATATTATGCTGCCATGCAAAACATATTAAAATCCTTGTGGCATTATAATTCCGAAATTTTAAAATAGGCAATTTTTTCCCAGTAAACAAAGCCTTGAAGTGCTGATTAGAGAGTGTGACATGTGCGATATGCATTGGAGCACAGCCAGTAGCAGCTATGGGCGTATTTAGTGTTGATCGTGAGCCTAGCAAGCACAAACTTTTTACACAATGTTATAACACCAAGCAATGTACATAACACTCTGTAATGTGATGAGACCTTTCACTTTGTATCAGTGGTAAAGTGGTAAAGTGTGTGTGGGACTCAAAGGCACTAAATAATGTATTCATCTATTCTGTGTAATGGTCACTTATTTAAGTCTTCTGTTTTGGTAATAAAGTACTGAAGAAATTCATAATGCTCTGTTTCTTTTTGCTTTGGTAATACACTTTGTAAATCAAGTTTAAAAAAATTGAGATGTACAGTATAACTAATATGGTACATAGGGCCCAGTTCACACTATTTCATGGTAGACATATGCAACTGCAGTGGCCTACAGCCACTGGCGTAGCTATAGGGGTCGCAGCGGTCGGCCCCCCGCACCACATCAATATAAAGTTACTATAGTAACTCGGGCCGCAGGCCCCTGTTACTATAGTAACAGACTGTACTTACCTTCCTGGTTCCGGATCGCAGCGGAGGTCCTGACGTCAAGCGCTGTGCGCAGCGCATGATGTCACAGCGCTATGCGCCGCGCACAGCATCGAGACGACAGAACTACCGCCGCGGCTGAAGAGGAAGGTAAGATTAGCCCTGACTGGCGGGGTCCGACTCCCGGGACCCGCCAATCAGCTGTTTTGAAGGGGTCGCAGCACTCGTACGAGAGCTGCTCCCCTTCATTCCGGTCACTTCATTCCGGTCACACTGTGAATCCGTGTCGGCGATTCACAGTGTGAACGAGTAGTGAAATGAAGGGGAAGCAGCTCTCGTACGAGTGCTGCGGCCCCTTCAAAACAGCTGATTGGCGGGTCCCGGGAGACGGACCCTGACACATCAGCTATTGATGGCCTATCCTGTGGATAGGCCATCAATGTTTAGGGACTGCACAAAACCTAAGTCTACGATGTAGCAGGCTTAGGGGGCCCATGAGACAGGATCACAGATTGTGTGATCCTGTCTGCTGGGCCCTGTATCTAAGCCAATCACATGGTAGGCTTAGATACATGGCCCATGCGTGATCCTGTCTGCTGGGCCCTGTATCTAAGCCAATCACATGGTAGGCTTAGATACATGGCCCATGTGTGAACCTGTCTGATGGGCCCTGTATTTAAGCCTACCACACTGTAGGTTTAGATACAGGGCCCCAGCACACAGTAATCTTATACTATATAAGATTACTGTCTGCTGGACCCTTGTGGTAGGCTTAGATACAGGGTCCCACAGACAGTATCACACATTGGACTACGGCAGATTCCAGGACTACTTCGATGACAGCTTTTTTTTTATTTCAATAAAATATTTTTTCTATGTCTTTGTTTTTTTTTAAACTGTATTACTACCGCCTTAGTAATGGCCGCCGGCTGATTGACAGCATCCATTGCTAAGGCGGGGCTTAGTATTATCCGATGCAGAGGCGAACACTTACCCCCCTTTATTACCCCGGTACCCACTGCCACCAGGGGTGTTGGGAAGAGCCGGGTACGATCCAGTACCTGACCATCTGTAGTGATGGTCGGCCACTGGGGCGGCTGCAGGCTGGTAGTATCAGGAGGGGAAAGGCCAGAAACAGTGGCCCTTCCCACCCTGGTAATGCTAGCCTGCTGCTGCTTTATTGTATCTGGCTGGTTATGAAAAATGGGGGGGACCCCACGTCATTTAAAAAATAATTAAAATAAAAAATAATTGGAAAGAACGATGTCGGGTCCCCCCCCAATTTTCATAACCAGCCAGATACAACACAGCAGCAGCAGGCAGCATTACCAGGGTGGTAGGTGCCACTGTTTTTGGCCTTCCCCAGCCTAATACTACCAGCCTGCGGCCGCCCCGGTGCCTGCCCGTCACTACAGATGGTCGGGTACTGGTTCGTACCTGGCTCTTCCCAGTACCCCTGGTGGCGGTGGGTACCAGGGTAATAATGGGGGTTAGTGTTAGCCTTTGCACCCGCCGTCATTGAAGTTCTCGTATCCGAAGTCCAACAACCGAACCTGTAAAAAAACACCAACAAACAAAAATAATCAGTAACACATAAACAAGCAAAATTATTATTCTCACCTTTCCTGGGTCCAACGCTGGAGCCGCAATGTCAGCGAGCTGAGCCCTGTATCTAATCCTATCACGTGTGATACTGTCTGCTGAGCCCGTTATCTAATCCTATCATGTGTGATACTGTCTGCTGAGCCACTGTATCTAATCCTATCATGTGTGATACTGTCTGCTCAGCCACTGTATCTAATCCTATCATGTGTGATACTGTCTGCTGGGCCCTATCTCTAATCCTATCATGTGTGATACTGTCTGCTGAGCCGCTGTATCTAATCCTATCATGTGTGATACTGCCTTCCGAGCCACTGTATCTAATCCAATCATGTGTGATACTGTCTGCTGGGCCCTATATCTAATCCGATCATGTGTGATACTGTCTGCTGGGCCCTATATCTAATCCAATCATGTGTGATACTGTCTGCTCAGCCACTGTATCTAATCCTATCATGTGTGATACTGTCTGCTGATCCACTGTATCTAATCCTATCATGTGTGATACTGCCTGCTGAGCCACTGTATCTAATCCTATCATGTGTGATACTGCCTTCTGAGCCACTGTATCTAATCCTATCATGTGTGATACTGTCTGCTCAGCCACTGTATCTAATCCTATCATGTGTGATACTGTCTGCTCAGCCACTGTATCTAATCCTATCATGTGTGATACTGTCTGCTCAGCCACTGTATCTAATCCTATCATGTGTGATACTGTCTGTTGAGCCACTGTATCTAAACCTATCCATAGTTTATAGGGTCGTAGTGCTATAGATATGCTATGCTGTCTCCTATACACACATTTTTTTGGGGCGGACACATATGTATTGTGGCTATTTCCCCTGACATTTTAAGCCCTGAGGGTATGTTCACTCGGCAGCGTCCGTTACAGCTGAAATTACGGGGCGTCTTTTTTACGCCCCGCCTTTTGACAGCGGCGCGTAAAACAAATGACCGTCGGCACAGAACATTGTAAGACCCATTCAAATGAATGGGCAGATGTGTGCCGACGCTTTTGAGACGCATTTTCGGACGTAATTCAATGCTAAAACGCCTGAATTACGTCCATAAATAGGGTGTGTGAACCCAGCCTTAGTGACGCCCCGGCTGCTAGTGCTGCATTGTTGGGTTACTTAGGAGACCCAGCGATGCAGCTGAAAGCTGCGGACCGTCGGCCATGAGGAGTTTGCGGGGGGGGGGGGCCCAATAAGAACTTTTGCATCGGGGCCCATGAGCCTTTAGATACGCCCCTGCCTACAGCTCCATATTTTAGGAAGGAAAAAAACCTCAACTTTATGCCCCAAACATGGGGTGAATAAAGCAGCTATAAGGTGATTGGATGTCATAACTGATGTTTGACTACCCAAGTGTAAATTTCAACCAATCAGTTAATCCCAGTGCAACTGGCAGATCAACATCCCGAGAGGGTAGGACCATGTGATGTCACGCCAGAGTTTGTCATGTGAAATTCAGATTCAGAAGCAAATCCTAAACAAAGAAGAAAAGTATAAAGGAAATATATGTTTTGGGTTGCACTCAGAAAACACACAAATCTGCACTGTGTGAAATAGTGTGAGTGGTTTAATTGATTGGATCAATCTAGTACAATTATTTTCTAATATGCATAAAAGTCCTCTCAAACCAATCTCTGCTAATATAATAGCTGATAAATGGTGATCGTCCTTATGGAGAATGGCAGATCTTTATTGGACTAGGATGGGAACTTCCAGTAAATGTAAAGCTCATACATAGACACAGAAATTTCCATCTGATTAAAGGTTTTATAGCCCCATGTAAACCAAGACAAGACACTTTTTTGATTGGTTTAAAAATGTGATGTATTTAGATTAAATTAAGCCAAAAAACTGTAGTGTGACATGTACTGATATACTGTATTTAAAAAAAAAAAAAAAGGCATAATCGAGGTGTAGAAAATATAGTTGGGTTGAGTTTCTTCAAAAAGCACTGAGCACCTTTTCAGCTTCAGCAATCTCTACAGTTCCAAGCTAATATTCATAGAAATACATATCTGCGTGGTCTACGTACTTCACCACCAAGTATTCACAAACTGACTGGTCTACACTTCAACCTCTTTGCTCAGACGTGTATGAGGGCACAGTGTTCATTACCAGACAGCGACGTTACCTGCTATGTTCTGGGGACACTCAAGTTCCAAGATTCTAGTCCCACAGAGAGTGCATGTAATGCAGCAAGAGATTCTGTGTACCATGATGCTGGACAGGGCGTTGGAATTACTGTATGTTTAGTTTCAGAGCAGTTGTCAGTTATGCTGTCATGTGATACACTTTTGAGTTGCATGGCATATTGCATTAGATCATTGATCATGCCAACAATGGTATAATTGTAAGAGTGGATAGTGGTCTAGATCATGGGTCGGCAACATTTTTGTGTGGGATGAGGAAAAAAAAAATCAAAGATTACATCAGTGTGCCATGCAAACATTAAAGTTATATAAGTGCTTTACACAGGCTTCATGGGGCTGCACACAAGAGAGAGCAGCTGCTGAGCACCACCTTGGGGGGGATGCCCACAGGAGAGAGAGCGGCCACTAAACACCACCTCGGGGGTGGGGGGGGGGCTGCACACAGGAGAGGAAGCGGCGACTCAACACCACCTTGGGGGGCTGCACACAAGAGAGCGGCTACTGAGCACCACCTTGGGGGGGATGCCCACAGGAGAGAGAGCGGCCACTAAACACCACCTCGGGGGTGGGGGGGGGGCTGCACACAGGAGAGGAAGCGGCGACTCAACACCACCTTGGGGGGCTGCACACAAGAGAGCGGCTACTGAGCACCAACTTTGGGGGCTGCACACAGGTGAGAGAGTGGCTACTGAACACCACCTTGGGCTGTACACAGGAGAAAGAGTAGTCAGAAGCTTAACCTAGGAGCTTGGCATTGATTTAGATGGTAACTTTTTGTGCATATGAAGCACTCTTTTTTTTAGATACACCGGTGATTTCACTTACATATTGAAATCTGCGCACTTAAAAAAATACACTGTATCAGAGGAAATAAGCCTTCTTTCAGCATCTTGTACCAGACTTGGGGGGGGGCTGCAGACAGGAGAGACAGTGGCTAATGAACTCCGTCTTGTCAGTACTGAACACCAGGAAAGAGAACAGTGCTGCTTTCCAAGCACACAAAACAGCGCCGCCAAGTGTACAGTGCCAACACACAATGCAGTGACGCTCTCTCTTTCAATGTTCAGCACCGCCAAGAACATAATGCAGTACAGCTCTTTCCCTGTGTTCAGCACCACAAAGTACACAATGGTGCTGGACACCAGAAGAGGAATGCGTGCCTGGAAACCATGCCCCATGTGCCAGCTGTGTCACAAGTGCCACATGTTGCTGACCCTTCGTCTAGATGAGAGGTCTCAAACACGCGGCCCGCGGGCTGCATGCGGCCCCTGAAGCTGTCATCTGCAGCCCACTGACAGCGGGAGAGCAGAGAGCAGGCCAAAGGAGAAGTTCTGCACACACACCCTGTAGATAGTACCACACCACACACCCCACCCTGTGGACAGCGCTACACCCCCTCTCTATAGATGGCTTCATTGGAGCTCCCTTTAGGAGTGGAATCCCCAGTCAGAGCTGATAGACGAGGCCCCTGACATAACTATCTATATATGGACACTGACGTCAGTGCCTCCTCCTGCAACCGGAATGCCCAGCCGGCCCATTTCTGACGCATTGGTCAGGGATTTCGCTGATAGACGATGCCTCTGATGTAACTGTCCATATATGGACAGTGACGTCAGTGTCTCCTCCTGGACTGGAATGCCCTGCCAGCAATTTGCCGATGTTTTGACTGGGGTGTCCACTCCTGAAGGGAGCCCCAATCTAGCTATCTATAGGGGGATGTGGGACACTATCTACAAAATGATGTGTGTGGCACTATCTACAAAGGGGTGTGTGGCATTATCTATAGAGGGCACTATAGCATTATCTACAGAGTGCATTGAGGAATTATCTACAGAAGGCATTGGGAAATTATTTACAGAGGGCACTGTGGCATTATCTAGGGGGGGGGGTGGCACTCTGTACAGACGGCACTGTGGCGTTATATACGGGGGTGTGTGGCATTATCTACAGAGGGCACTGTAGCATTATCTACGGGGGGGGGGGCAGAATCTGCAGAGGGCAATGTGGCACTATCTAAAAAGGGTCTGCCCAATCTTGACGTTCTTGTGTCTGCCAAACGCTGCCAACCGAGCAGCAAGACTGAATTTATCGACTTGCTGTCACTAGTTTACTAATGCCCTATCTCCTAGCTAATCAGATAGGCACTGTCACATTGATAATGCTAGTGAAGATTGTGTCCAAAAACGTTTATTATTTTAAAAGTTATGAGCTTTTTTCTAAATATGTAAATGAGCCTGTACTTGACAAATGGGCGTCAACACCAGCGATTCTCCTGAGGTGGAGCTACCTCATAGCCTCTGACGCTGTCCTATCAGCATGAAGCTGCTTCACACACAGTATGAGACACATTTTAGAGAGAAGAGGGATAACTCCAAACAGCCATATCTCAGGCTGTTCTGGTGGCATATGAAAGAGAAGATTCTAATCCTTCATATGGCACCAGAATTGCAGTTCTAGCTGTGAAACAACCGGAGGTATCCCCATTTGAAAGCACAGTCGGGAATGGAAGCTGTATACCGTACGATCACACTGTGTTGCTGGACAGAGAAGGAGGAGAAGCTGTATGCTGATTGGACAGTGTCATACAGAAAACATTACACTGCCCAGAGTGAAAAGTAAATCACCATCTATTTGGCTATTAGAGCCACATTAGCATATTTAATAAAATGCTCATAACCTTTAAAATAATAAATGTTTTTTAAAGCAAATCACACTGTAGTTATCATCAGCAAAGCGCCTATTAGATTAGTTAGGAGATTTAAGGGTTTAAACCTAGCGGTATTATAATAGTAATGTAGTATTATTATAGTAGTTAAAATAACTAATTGATTATGTATTTGATCAAATTTGAAAGCTAATACGCCCGTCAACGTCAAATTTTTACTATGTGCGGCCCATTTACCCGGCCAAGTTTGGGACCCCTAGTCTAGATATTAGTTTTATGAAAGATGACGCTTGTTAACGGCTCTAAAAATAAAGAGCCAAGATGACTCACAAATGATGAACCAAGATAAAATGTGAAGCATACAACAAAAAATATTAATGTAGAAACTAAACCACAAAATAAAAAAACACTAACCGTTAAGTACAAATACATTACTAACACTGGGTTCACACCTGCGTAGGTGTGTTGATGTGTTCCGTTATTCTGCTCCGTCAGAGCAGCAGATCAAGGGAATGACGGAACCAACGGTTCCGTTGCACAACGGATTCCGCCGATTGCCGATGGAACCCATAGACTTTAGTGGTTTCAGTCGGTGTGTTCGTGATGTTACTGGACCCAATAGCGCAGCATGCCCTGCCGGATTTGCAACAGAGGCCCCTAACAGAGCGCCTGAGGCAGATGTGAGCCTAAGCCCATCTTTTGAAAAAAGGAAAATTGCTGAAATTTTATTCTAGAAAGCATTACGAGGAAATCTCTGAGAAATATGTTATTGACATTATCTTTATAAAAGTGTTCTCTATAAATAGCAAATAAAATAAACACATTAGCTTTGTTTTCACAGATGGTTTTAAGCTCACACTGTTATTTTATTTTTTTACATTAAAATATTTTTTACAGATGGTACCTCTTGTTTTTAAAGTGAATGTATCATCAGAAAATAAAATTATTTAAATCAGGATTTTATTACAAACATATATTATTTTTAGTTTCACTATCCACAGAAAAAAAATCTTGAAAGATTTAAAATGTTACGCTGGCCACTAGAGCTGTCCCAATAGGCTGACACTTCCTGTTTTCTGCAGCTCACTTGACAGTTTTGCTGTGTAGAGAGTATGAGAAAAGGGCAGGAGATTTAAAGGTGTTATCCATGGACCAAAATTTGCATTGCTTTAATATTTTTATGTAAAAAGAAGTCACTTACTAATGTACTTTAATTTAAAATTCTGTACTAAATCGTGCAGTTTAAAGCCGGTGTTGTTCCCGGAAGTTCTGTAGCTTTTCTAATATTGATGACACGCCGACACGGCCCCAGGTGATTGAGGGCTTGGTTTCCGGTGCTGGCGTGTTATCAAGCGCATGACCGCAAGGGGCTGTCACATTGCCAATTGCTGGAGTCCCCGAGCAGAGCATCAGCTAGTGCTTTGCTCGGCACTCCAGCACTGCTTCCAACATTCGGTCAGTGGGTTTGCTATCGCTGGAGTTCCCGAGCAGAGCATCAGCTGATGCTCTGCCCGAGTACTCCAGCCAGGGCCGCCATCAGGGGGGTATTAGGGGTAGTGGTGTGAGGGGCCCGGCCAAAACTAATTGAAAGGGGGGCCCGGCAACTGCCTCGACATTCTTTTGGTAGGAAAAAACGGGCCCCTGCAATGGGGCCCGTTTTTTTCACCATAAGAATGTCGTGAGCTGCTGCTGCTGCGGGCCCCCTCCCCTCGTCATGGGGGGCCGTCAAACCGTCCGCCCGCGCGCGCACCCGATCGCGCGCACAATGAAACTGCCGCGCGTGCGCACTCGCGAGCGCATCCACGAACGCCCGCACTGGAGACCGCCCGCGCGCGCACCCGCGATCGACCGCGCGCGCACCCGCGACCGGCCGCCCGCGCACCCGCGAACGAAGCGCGCGCAGCCGCGGACCCACATGGACAAAACTTACCTGGAGCCTGGCTGGAGGTGAAGGACTGGACGTCTGGACCGAAGACCTCCCCTGGAAGACATCGCCGGAAGAGGACTGGAGTGGGAGCAGCTCTTCTGACAGTGAGTAAATTATCTCAAAGTGCTGTTTATGTATGGCCCTGTTTACACAGTATTTTGCAGGCAAAAAAAAATCTGCCTCAAAATTCCTTAAAGAATTTTGAGGCAGATTTTGCCCTGCCCACACTATCTTGCTGCGTTTTTTTGCTGCGTTTTTTGCTCGCGGCGATTGAGGACAGCAGACAAAAAACGCAGCGAAAAATGCATTTTCTGCCTCCCATTGATTTAGATGGGAGGTCAGAGGCGGAACCGCGGCAAGAAAGGACGTGCTGCTTTTTCTTTTTTCCGCGACTGGCTCCCATTGATTTCAGATTAAATCAATGGGAGGCGGTTTTGGAAGTTGTTTGGTGCTGATTCTGACGCAGTGTCCGAGTCAATATCAAGGCCCAAAAACTCTGCGAACTGGGCCTTATTGTTAGGGCTTATTCAGACGAATGTGTAATACGTCCGTGAAACGTGTGTGATTTTCACGCGCCTCGCACGGACCTATGTTACTCTATGGTGCCGTGCGGACTGTCAGTGATTTTCACGCAGCGTGTGTCCGTGTGTCCGCTGCGTAAAACTCACGACATGTCCTATATTGGTGCATTGTTCGCGCATCACGCACCCATTGAAGTCAATGGGTGCGTGAAAATCACGCCCAGCACTTCCGCAGCCGTATAAACTATGAATGAAATTAGAAAAGCACCACGTGCTACAAACATACAAACAGAGTGTCATAATGATGGCGGCTGCGCGAAAATCACGCAGCCACGCATCATACGCTGCTGACACACGGAGCTGTTATGGACCTTTTGCATGCGCAAAACGCCACGTTTTTTGCGCGTGCAAAAAGCACACGCTTGTGTAAATCCGGCCTTCGGGTAGGAACACACTAGGCATGAACACTGCGGATTTTATGCAACACATTTTATTGTGGATAATCCGTAGCGTATTACAGTCGCAGCAGAGGGGGTCAGATATGAACAAATCTCATCCACACGCTGCAAAAAAAATGGACCTGCAGTGTGGCTTTGGCTTTTTAAGTCGCATGTCAATGTATTCTGTGGAATCGCTGCTCCTCTGTTGCGGAAATGCTGCGGTTCTGCCGCAAAAATCACACAAGAGAAGAAAAAAAAGGTACTTTTTTAAATTGATAAAGTTTAGACTTGCCCCGGCCGTAGTCCTGGTGACGCGATCCTCTATTCTTAGCGCAGCCCGGCCTCCTGTCATGACGTTTCATCCCATGTGACTGATGCAGCGGTCACATGGTCTACAGCGTCATCCCAGGAGGCGGGGCTACGTTCAGAAGAGAGAGATGCGGCACCAGGACTACGGCCCTGGCAAGTCTAAACTTTTTTTTCCCTGCAGGATTCCCGCAGCGGACACGCCTCACGAAACCTGCGCCGCTATTTGGTGCGGTTTTGCTGGCAGAATTCCCTGCGGCTCCCGGGATAAGCTGTGTAGTTTTACTCAGCATATCCACCTAGTGTGTCCCTTATGATGTCGCTCCTGGAGCTGCTGCCGCTCTCTAAATAGGAAGTTGGTCCAGTAGAATTTGGAATTATTTTTTTTTGTGAACCAGCTTAAAAAAATACAAAACTTTTGTGTTAGGGCCTGTTCACATCACTGTTCGCTTCCGCTCCGGGGTTCCGTCTGAGGTTTCTGTCGGGTGAACCCCGCAACGGAAAGTGAAAGTGACAGCACAGCTTCCGTTTCAGTCACCATTGATCTCAATGGTGACGGAAACATCGCTAATGGTTTCCGTTCGTCACCATTCCGGCTGGTTTTCGGACGGAATTAATAGCGCAGTCGACTGCGCTAATGGTGATGGAAACGGAAGCTGTGCTATCACTTTCACTTTCCGTTGCGGGGGTTCACCCGACAGAAACCTCAGAAGGAACCCCGGAGCGGAAGCGAACAGTGATGTGAACAGGCCCTAACACAAAAGTTTTGTATTTTTTTAAGCTGGTTCACAAAAAAAAATAATTCCAAATTCTACCGAACTAACTGCCTATTTAGAGAGCGGCAGCAGCTCCAGGAGCGACATCATAAGGGACACACTAGGCGGATATGCTGAGTAAAACTACACAGCTTATCCCGGGAGCCGCAGGGAATTCCGCCAGAAAACCGCACCAAATAGTGGCGCAGGTTTCGTGAGGTGTGTCCGCTGCGGGAATCCTGCAGGGAAAAAAAAGTTTAGACTTACCCCGGCCGTAGTTTAAGTGACGCATCTCTCTCTTCTGAACGTAGCCCCGCCTCCTGGGATGACGCTGTAGACCATGTGACCGCTGCATCAGTCACATGGGATGAAACGTCATGACAGGAGGCGGGGCTACACTAAGAATAGAGGATCGCGTCACCAGGACTACGGCCGGGGCAAGTCTAAACTTTTTTATAAATTTAAAAAAGTGGCCTTTTTTTTTTTTCTCATTTGTGATTTTTGCGGCAGAACCGCAGCATTTCTGCAACAGAGGAGCAGCGATTCCACAGAATACATTGACATGCGACTTAAAAAGCCAAAAAGCCACACTGCAGGTCCATTTTTTTTGCAGCGTGTGGATGAGATTTGTTCTAATCTCATCCCCTCTGCTGCGACTGTGATACGCTGCGGATTTTCCACAATAAAATGTGTTGCATAAAATCCGCAGTGTTCATGCCTAGTGTGTTCCTACCCTAAGGCCGGATTTACACAAGCGTGTGCTTTTTGCGCGCGCAAAAACGTGGCGTTTTGCGCTTGCAAAAGGTCCATAACAGCTCCGTGTGTCAGCAGCGTATGATGCGCGGCTGTGTGATTTTCGCGCAGCCGCCATCATTATGACACTATGTTTGTAGCACGTGGTGCTTTTCTGTTTTCATTCATAGTTTATACGGCTGCGGAAGTGCTGGGCGTGATTTTCACCCACCCATTGACTTCAATGGGTGCGTGATGCGCGAACAATGCACAAATATCGGACATGTCGTGAGTTTTACGCAGCGGACTCGCGCTGCGTGAAAATCACTGACAGTCTGCACGGCCCCATAGAGTAACATAGGTCCGTGCCAGGCGCGTGAAAATCACACACGTTTCACGGACGTATTACACGTTCGTCTGAATAAGCCCTAACAATAAGGCCCAGTTCACAGAGTTTTTGGGCCTTGATATTGACTCGGACACTGCGTCAGAATCAGCACCAAAAAACTTCCAAAACCGCCTCCCATTGATTTAATCTGAAATCAATGGGAGCCAGTCGCGGAAAAAAGAAAAAGCAGCACATCCTTTCTTGCCGCGGTTCTGCCTCTGACCTGCCATCTAAATCAATGGGAGGCAGAAAATGCATTTTTCGCTGCGTTTTCTGTCTGCTGTCCTCAATCGCCGCAGGCAAAAAACGCGGCAAGATAGTGTGGGCAGGTCAAAATCTGCCTCAAAATTCGGTGCGCGCTTCCAGGCGGTCGCCGGTGCGCATGCGCGGGAGTTTGCGTGGTGCGCGTGATCGGTCGCACGGGCGGCGGTGTTTGACGGCCCCCATGCTACCCAGGGCCGCCATCAGGGGGGGTATTAGGGGTACTGATGTGAGAAGCCCGGCCAAACCTAATTGAAAGGGGGGCCCGCAGCTCATGACATTCTTTTGGTGAAAAAAACGGGCCCCATTGCAGGGGCCTGTTTTTTTTCTACCAAAGGCAAGTCGCGGCAGTTTGCCGGGCCCCCCTTTCAATTAGGTTTGGCCGGGCCTCTCACATCAGTACCCCTAATACCCCCCCTGATGGCGGCCCTGGGTACCATGATATAGTACTGGACGGAGTACCGTTAACAGGCGGTGCCACGGTAGGGGGGCCCAGAAAATGTAGCTGTAGGGGGCCCTGAAATTCCTGATGGCGGCCCTGACTCCAGCACTGCTGCCAACGTCACTGTCACTGTCCATATATGGAGAGTGACATCCGCAACAGTGCTGGAGTCCCAGAGCAGAGCATTAGCTGATGCTTTGCCTGGGGACTCCAGCACTGCTGCCTACTTTACTGTCACTGTCCATTTATGGAGAGTGACATTGGCATCAGTGCTGGAGTCCCCAGGAAGAGCATCAGCTGATGCTCTGCTCGGGAACTCCAGCGATAGGAAACCCCTGAAGTCACTGACCAGTGACGTCGGGAGCAGTGCTGGAGTCCCCAGGCAGAGCATCAGCTGATGTTCTGCTCGGGCACTCCAGTACTGCTCCTGACGTCACTGTCCATATATGGACAGTGACAGGGACGTTGGCAGCAGTGCTGGAGTCCCCGGGCAGAGCATCAGCTGATGCTCTGCTCGGGAACTCCAGCAATATGAAACCCCTGAAGTCACTGACCAAATGTCGGGACTAGTGCTGTAGTCCCGAGCAAAGCGCAAGCTGATTTTCTGCTCGGGGACTCCAGCAATAGGCAAAGGGACAGCCCCTTGCGGTCATGCGATTGATAACACGCTGACATGAACATCATAGGAAGCAAGCCCTCAGTCACGCGTTGGCGCGTCATCAGTATTAGAAAAGCTACAGGACTTCCGGGAACAGTTTACCGTGTTTGAACTGCACTATTTAGTAACAAATTTTAAATTAAAGTATATTAGTAAGTGACTTATTTTTACATAAAAATATTAATGCAATGCAAATTTTGGTCCCCGGATAACCCCTTTAATGACAGCTCTATTGTACTGCTGGAAACCTAGTGTCACGGAGCGGGTTAGTGGACCCACTAGGCCGTACCGCCGCAGCGGGGAGGCAGCTGGCCAAACAACAGGACACCCCAGAAATACAATGTCCCGCACAAGGGTACCTGAATAGTCCAGATGGTGGCCGCAGCTCTGGCACAGATGAGATGGGTGCAGCAGATGGCGCCAAATGTGGCGGATGACACAGGAGCCGCAAGTTGCGCCAGACGTGGCAGATTCCTCCGGACGTGGCAGATAACACAGGACGTGGCGGATTCCTCTGGATGTGGCGGATTCCTCCAGACGTGGCAGGTGACACAGGACGTTGCCGATTCCTCCAGACGTGGCAGATCACACAGCCTGGGAAGTTCTCTCCCCCGGAGAACCTCTTGGGAACGTTCCCGTATCCTCATGTCGACACGGGAGGCGAGTACGATAAGATCGTCCAGGATAGATGGCAGATCGCGAGCAGCCAGCTCGTCCTTGATCCCTGAAGACAGTCCCTGCCAGAATGCAGCCACTAATGCCTCGTTGTTCCAGGTCAATTCAGCAGCCAGGATACGGAACTGAATGGCATACTCGCCCACGGAGAGGTCTCCCTGGTGTAGGGTCAGCAAGGATGCAGCAGCCGAAGAAACTCCAGACGTGGCAGATCACACAGGACGTGGCAGATTCCTCTGGACGTGGCAGATGACACAGGACGTGGCAGATTCCTCCAGACGTGGCAGATGACACAGGACGTGGCACGACTTGATACTAGGGCAAAGCACGGGAAACAGGAACGGGGAACAAGGTACGGGTAACAACAGGAACGGGAAACACTAAGGGACCATTTGCAAGACAGACTGGGAAAACGACCAACGCTCAGGCATCGAACCAGGGGGCTGGACCCCTCTTATAGCCCAGGGTACTCACGGGTCAAAGGTCGTTCAAGATGTCCGGTGCGCACCCTGCGGGTTCCGGCGGAGGTGAGTGGATGCAAGCGCTGGCGTCTCCTAAGGAGGAGGCTGGGGCCAGCGCTTGCCGACTCATGGCTGCGGCTGTCAGCTGGAGGCTGGAGCTGACAGCCTGCAGCCACGGACATTACAGTATCCCCCCTCTTACGCCCCCTCTTCTTGGGACCGGAGCGAGAGAGAAACTTCTTTAGAAGAGTAGGGGCATTGAGGTTCTCCTCTGGCTCCCAGGACCTCTCTTCGGGACCAAACCCCCTCCAATCCACCAAATAAAAGGTCTTTCCTCTCACTCTCTTGGTGTCCAAGATCTCCTTGACCTCAAAGATGTCCGAGGAGCCGCTGGGAGCAACCGCAGGGCTGGGAGACTTGGAATAGCGGTTTAGGATCACAGGCTTCAGGAGGGAAGGAGTTGGGAATCCTGAGGGTAGGAGGCAGCCGAAGCTTGTAGGCGACAGGATTGATCTGCTGCAGGACCTCGAATGGTCCAAGGAACCTGGGAGCGAACTTGTATGAGGGCACCTTCAAGCGAATGTTCCGAGAGGATACCAGACTTTGGTACCCGGAAGATACTGAGGCGGCTCTCTTCTCTTAGTATCTACTGCCAGCAAAATAGAGAACCGGGTCTGTTGCCAAATTTGCAGAAAGTCTCAAAATGCAGAGTCAGCAGTGGGTACCTGAGATGTAGTCGACACTGGAAGAGGGACTCTAGGATGTTGACTGTACACGATGTGAAACGGAGTGGAAGTGGTGGACTCACTTGTGTGGTTGTTGTAAGAAAATTCGGCCCATGGTAGAAGCTGTACCCAGTTATCGTGCTGTGAAGAGATGAAGTGGCGGAGATAATTCTCCATGATCTGGTTGATCCTCTCAACTTGCCCATTGGACTGGGGGTGATAGGCAGAGGAAAAGTCCAATCTCACATCCAGGAGTTTACAGAGGGCTCTCCAGAACCTTGAGGTAAACTGAACCCCCTGGTCGGACACAATGTGAAGAGGCAAGCCATGCAAGCGGAAGATGTGCTGAATGAAGAGACTTGCCAGATGAGGAGCAGAAGGTAGGCCGGTCAGCGGGATAAAATGAGCCATCTTAGGCTATGTTCACACGGTATTTTGGGGGAGGAATATCTGCCTCAAAGCTCCAAACGGAATTTTGAGGCAGATATTCCTCCCCCAAAATACTCCGTGTGAATAGCAATTATCGCGCCGTTTTTCGCCCGCGGCCATTGAGCGCCGCGGGCAGAAAACACGCTTTCTCCTGCCTCCCATTGAAGTCAATGGGAGGTCGGAGGCGGAAGCGCCCGAAGATAGGGCATGTCGCTTCTTTTTCCCGCGAGGCAGTTTTACTGTTCGCGGGAAAAAGACGCCGACGCCTCCCATTGAAATCAATGGGAGGCGTTCTGGGGCCGTTTCTGCCGAGTTTTGCGACGCGGTTTCCGCGTCAAAAAACTCGGCAAAAGACCCCGTGTGAACATAGCCTTAGAGAACCGGTCCACCACCACCCAGACAGTGTTACATCCTGCTGAGGGGGGGAGGTCTGTGACGAAGTCCATCGCAATGTGCTGCCAGGGGGCATTGGGTACAGGCAGAGGTTGAAGCAGACCGGCAGGCTTGGACTGAGTCACTTTGTTAGAGGCACACACCGTGCAAGAAGAGACAAAGTCCAGAAGATCCTTAGGTAGCGTGGACCACCAAAAGTGACGAGCAATCAGGTCTCGGGTTTTACGGACACCGACATGCCCAGCAAGTTTAGAACTATGTCCTCAGCAGCGAATTCTTCTCCTGTCTGCCAACCGAACAAAAGTCCTCCCAGGAGGGATGTCTCTAACCTGCAGAGGATTAGCAGTGACAATGCAGGATGGGTCAATGATGGTCTGAATGGACTCCACCGTGTCTTCCGTCTCAAACGATCTGGACAGGGCATCGGCCCTCACATTCTTGTCCGCGGGACGGTAGTGGAGCACGAACAGAAAACGGGTGAAGAACAGCGACCACCTGGCTTGACGAGGATTAAGTCTTTGAGCGGACTGAAGGTAAGTGAGGTTCTTGTGGTCGGTGAAGATTAGGATGGGGTGAGCAGCGCCCTCCAGAAGATGTCTCCACTCCTCCAGAGCCAATTTGATAGCCAGCAGCTCCCGATCTCCAATGGAGTAATTGCGCTCAGCAGAAGAAAACAGTCTAGAGTAGTAGCCACATACTACTGCCTTTCCTTTGGAGCTCCTCTGGAACAGAAGTGCACCTGCACCAACAGAGGAAGCGTCCACTTCCAGTGAGAACTGCAGAGATATGTCAGGATGATGGAGGATCGAGGCTGAAGTGAACGCTTTCTTGAGGCTAATAAATGCGGACTCTGCCTCTGGAGTCCACACTTTGGCGTTCACACCATTCTTGGTAAGGGTCGAGATGGGAGACGTCAGAGAAGAGAAGTTAGGAATAAACTGCCGGTAGAAATTGGCAAATCCCAGGAACCGCCGTATGGCCCTTAAGCCTTGGGGACGTGGCCACTCCAGGACAGCCTTCACTTTCTCAGGATCCATCTTGAGGCCTTGATCCGAGATGATGTAGCCCAGGAAGGGCAGAGAACTCTTCTCAAAGACGCACTTCTCCAGCTTGGCGTATAAATGATTCTCTCTCAATCGTAGTAGAACCTGACGGACATGCCTCCGATGAGTCGTCTGATCTGGGGAGAAAATCAAAATATCATCGAGATAAACAACAACACAGACATAGAGTAGATCTCGGAAGATGTCGTTAACGAACTCCTGAAACACTGCGGGAGCGTTACACAGTCCGAAGGGCATCACCAGGTATTCGTAGTGCCCGTCCCGGGTGTTAAATGCCGTCTTCCATTCGTCACCCCGGTGAATCCGGACTTGTAAGCCCCACGCAGGTCTAGCTTAGAAAAAAATTTGGCCCCTCGTATGCGATCAAATAGCTCAGAGATGAGTGGCAACGGGTATTTGTTCTTGACTTTGATCAGGTTGAGGCCCCTGTAGTCAATGCAGGGACGAAGGGATACATCCTTTTTTTTAACGAAGAAGAATCCAGCCCCGGCCGGGGAGGAAGATTTTCGTATAAAACCCCTCTCCAGATTCTCCTTGATATAGGCCGACATGGATAGAGACTCAGGCAAGGAGAGAGGATATACCCGTCCACGGGGAAGAGAGGCATTAGGAACCAGTTCAATGGGGCAGTCATAGGTGCGATGTGGAGGCAGCGTCTCAGCCTCCTTTTTGCTGAAAACATCTGCATACTGAGCAAAATGGGGAGGCAGTCCCGACAGCGACTGAGGCAGAGAAGGCTTGACAGGATGGATCTGCAACAGACAACGACCATGGCACTTGGAGCCCCATTGGAGAACCTCTCCAGAATTCCAGTCCAGGACTGGGGCATGTAGTCGAAGCCAAGGCAGGCCCAGCAGAACAGGATTGATGGCATTGGGCAAAACAAGGAACAAAATAAATTCAGAATGAAGTACTCCAACCTGGAGCTTCAACGGCTTGGTTTTAGAGATAATGGGATCAGGCAGAGGCAGTCCATTAACTGAGGCAACAGCCAAAGATGTCTCCAGTGGGACTGTGGGCAGCTGAAGATGATCCACAAGCTCTTTCTGGATGAAATTTGCAGCCGTGCCAGAGTCAAGATAGGCAGAGACTTGATGCGTCCTGTCGCCGGATACCAGGGTCACAGGAATAGTCAATTTGGAAGCGAATCCTCTCTTAGATTCCGTTCCACCTAGGGTTGTCTCTCCAACCAATCCCAGGCAATGGGGTCTCTCCGGCCTCTGGGGGCACAGACACACACTATGGCCTCCATGGCAGCAATACAAACAAAGTCCAGAAGTGCGTCTGCGTTGTTTCTCCTGGGTAGACAACTTAACATAATTACTCTGCATCGGGTCCTCTGGTGGGACGACTGAGGAGGATTGCGGGACAGCAGAATCCAGCCTGGGAAGTTCTCTCCCCCGGAGAACCTCTTGGGAACGTTCCCGGATCCTCATGTCGACACGGGAGGCGAGTAGGATAAGATCGTCCAGGGTAGATGGCAGATCGCGAGCAGCCAGCTCGTCCTTGATCCCTGAAGACAGTCCCTGCCAGAATGTAGCCACTAATGCCTCGTTGTTCCAGGTCAATTCAGCAGCCAGGATACGGAACTGAATGGCATACTCGCCCACGGAGAGGTCTCCCTGGTGTAGGGTCAGCAAGGATGCAGCAGCCGAAGAAACTCTCCCAGGTTCCTCAAAGATCGAGCGGAAGGTCTGTAAGAAGCACTGCAAGTCCCGGGTCTCTGGTCCCTGATGTTCCCACAGGGGATTGGCCCATGCCAGGGCTTTGCCGGTAAGGAGAGAGATGATGAAGGCGATCCTGACGTCATCTGAACAGAAGGACCTGGTATGTAGTCTGAAATGGATCAGGCACTGATTCAAAAATCCGCTGCAGGACCTCGGATCTCTGTCATAGCGTGGAGGTAGCGGCAAGAAACACAGGGGGTTGGTACCGGTACAGACAGGAAGTGTAGCAGGCGGAACCGCAGGAATGGATGCGGTGATGACTGTGGTTGGAGCAAGCAGCCGATGGGCTATGGCGTTCACCGACAGGAGGAGCTGGTCTTGTCGTGACTGGAGATCCTCCATCTCAGCCAGCATGGCTTGTGTAGTCAACGTCTCAGGTTGACCAGCGGGGTCCATGGCCTGAGCGTACTGTCACGGAGCGGGTTAGGGGACCCACTAGGCCGTACCGCCGCAGCGGGGAGGCAGCTGGCCAAACAACAGGACACCCCAGAAATACAATGTCCCGCACAAGGGTACCTGAATAGTCCAAATGGTGGCTGCAGCTCTGGCATAGATGAGATGGGTGCAGCAGATGGCACCAAACGTGGCGGATCAGACAGGAGCCGCAAGTTGCGCCAGACGTGGCGGATTCCTCCGGACGTGGCAGGTAACACAGGACGTGGCGGATTCCTCCGGACGTGGCAGATTCCTCTGGACGTGGCAGATGACACAGGACGTGACGGATTCCTCCAGACGTGGCAGATGACACAGGGCGTGTCAGATTCCTCTGGACGTGGCAGATGACACAGGACGTGGCAGATTCCTCCAGACGTGGCAGATGACACAGGAGGTGGCACGACTTGATACTAGGGCAAAGCACGGGAAACAGGAACGAGGAACAAGGTACGGGTAAAAACAGGAACGGGAAACACTAAGGGACCATTTGCAAGACAGACTGAGAAAACTAACAACGCCCAGGCATCGAACTAGGGGGCTGGACCCCTCTTATAGCCCAAGGTACTCACGGGTCAAAGGTCGTTCAAGATGTCCGGTGTCCCTGCGGGTTCCGGCGGAGGTGAGTGGATGCAAGCGCTGGCGTCTCCTGAGGAGAAGGCTGGGGCCAGCGCTTGCCGACTCGTGGCTGCGGCTGTCAGCGGGAGGCTGGAGCTGACAGCCCGCAGCCACGGACATTACACCTAGTAGGCAGGATAGTAAGTGTGGCCATACACATTAACTCCTTCCCTGCGCAGCCAATTTTTGGTTTTCATTTTTATTTTTTCCTCACCTCCTTCAAAAAGCCATAACTTTTTTATTATTTAGTCTATTAAGCGTATGAGGGTTTATTTTTTGCGGGGCAAGCTGTAGTTTTTGTAGGTATCATTTTGCAGTACATTCGACATTTTGATCACTTTTTATTTTACTTTTTATTTCATTTCTTTGAGGAGCTAAAGTGACCAAAAAAAGCAATTCCGGCATTTTTTTTTTTTTTTTTACAGCATTCACCGTGCGGGTAAAATAGCAATATATTGTAATTTATCAGACTTTTACGGACGCGGCGATACCAAGTATGTAAATTTTTATTTATTTTAACTATATTTTAGGGAAAAAATTGGAAAAGGGCGTTATATGATGTTTTAATATGTTTTTTGCACATTAAGGGCCTGTTCACATCAGCGTTGGCCTTTCCGTTCATCTGTCCCATCAGGAACAGATGAATGGAAAGAAAAAATGGAAAGTCTTATTTCCGCTTGCAATACCATTGATTTTTTTGGTTTCAGTTTGCGTTCCGTTCCACTAGGTATCCATTTTTATTTTCACAGAAACAATAGCGCGGCACTCTACACTATTGTTTCCGTGAAAAAGAAACAGAAACCTAGCGGAACAGAGGCAAACTGAAACCCAAAAAATCAATGGTATTGCTAATTGAAACTATACTTTCCGTTTGTCTTTCCGTTCATCTGTTCCTCTGATGGAACAGATGGACGGAAAGCTAAACGGAAGGCCAATGCTGATGTGAACAGGCCCTAAAAAAAAACCTTTATGCAACTGTTTTTTATAAGTCCCTCTAGGATGGATCGTTGGATCACTTGCACGATATACTGCAATTGTAATTTATTGCAGTATATTGCTAAACTGACAGTCTCCTATGAAGCGCTGCCAGAAGCAGGGCTTCAAAAAATTACAAAGATGGCAGACCTGGGGTCCTTCACTAGCCCCCCCCCCCCGGCTGCCATCGGGCACCCTGCGATCTCTCTTTCTAACCACTTACTGTATATGTTGCGTTCGCTATTTACCGCTGCATCTAAATGTAATCTTTGATTCCACCTCTGTTGCAGTTACGGTTTCGGCTTACCCCTTAACACCTATCACGTACAGTTACGTGATAATGCTTTAACCCGTTAGTGACCGGCCCATCATGCTTTTACGTCGGTCACTAACGGGCCTTATTCCGATGCCATAGACTTTTTACGTCGCGGCATCGGAATAAGTAAAGAGAGCATGGAGCTGTCAAATCTCCCTGCTCTCAGCTGCCAGAGGCAGCTGAGGGCTGGGAGCGTCCCTGCTCTGCCAGGTGAGATCGATATTAGTATCGATCTCACCTGTTTAACCCCTCAGATGCGGTGCTCAATAGCGAGCACCGCATCTGAGTGGTTTTGGAGAGAGGGAGGGAGCTCCCTCTCTCTCCCACCGACACCCGGCGATACGATCGCCGAGTGTCTGTGTCTCTAATGGCAGCCGGGAGCCTAATAAAGGCCCCCAGGTCTGCCTGTAATGAATGCCTGCTAGATCATGCCGCATCATACACGCTGTCAAATGCCTTTTGCAAAACGCACACGCTCGTGTAAATCAGGCCTAAAAAATAAAAAAAATGTATTCCACAGCGCGCTGCATGCTTATTAGGTTGGAGTGTCCACCAAACCAGGAAGTGTCAGGCATCTAGAGCTCCAACCATTCCCCCCCCCCTCAAACGTCACTCAACTGCAGAGGGCAGGGGAGTGGTTGGAGTATACTCCAACCTAAATAGCATACAGTGCGCCGCAGAATAAAAGTTATTTTTTACCCTGAGGCAAGCCCTATGATCCAACTCACTGGTATATACATCTTCTACCCTATCACTATCTAGCAGTGCGAACCGTTTGTTAGCCTAATTACAGGGGACAGAAATGCTGGGGACTTTCTGTGCGGAAAATCCTCAGCAGATTACAGTCCCAGACATGTGGATGAAATTTGAACAAATCTCATCCATATGCTGCTGAACATTTTCCAGATGCAAATCAGAGCATGTTGCGGATTTTCAAAATGCTCATTCTGTTCTTAGGGCATGGCCCCACGTGGCGGTTTTCTTCCGCAACTGTCCGCATCAATGCCGCACAGAATCTGCGTTGCAGATTCTGTGGCGGATCTGCCCAAAATGTGCAGTAAATTGATGCGGACTAGCTGCTGCGTATTGCGGGGAAAGTACTTCCATTCTCTCTATCAGTGCAGAATAGAGAGAAGGGACAGCACTTTCCCTAGTGAAAGTAAAAGAATTTCATACTTACCGGCCGTTGTTTTGGTGACGCGTCCCTCTTTCGGCATCCAGCCCGACCTCCCTGGATGACGCGGCAGTCCATGTGACCGCTGCAGCCTGTGATTGGCTGCAGCCGTCACTTAGACTGAAACGTCATCCTGGGAAGCCGGACTGGAGAAAGAAGCAGTGAGTTCTCGGTAAGTATGAACTTCTATTTTTTTTACAGGTTGCTGTATATTGGGATCGGTAGTCACTGTCCAGGGTGCTGAAACAGTTACTGCCGATCGCTTAACTCTTTCAGCACCCTGGACAGTGACTATTTACTGACGTCGCCTAGCAACGCTCCCGTAATTACGGGTGCACACACATAGTCACCCGTAATTATGGGAGCCCCATTGACTTCCTCAGTCTGGCTGTAGACCTGGAAATACATAGGTCCAGCCAGAATGAAGAAATGTCATGTTAAAAAAGCAATACGCATCCGCAGCACACATAACATGTACATGACATCTGCGGACTTCATTGCGGAATTTAGAATCTCCATTGAAGTCAATGGAGAACTTCTGCAATGAGTCCGCAACCAGTCCGCCACTGGTCCGCAACATCCATTGTATGGTGCGGACACCAAATTCCGCACCGCAGCCTATGCTCCGCAGCGGAATTTTCCGCCTAGTCTAAACGAAGCCTACTAAAAAGAAGTGGAAGGCAATGGAGAAACGGGTCCGCTGCGGATTAGCGCTGCGGACTGACCGCAGCGGAATTCAAGAGCAATTCCGCCACGTGGGGCTTTGACCAAAATGTTCAGCCTTTTCAATGTAGAGGGGGTAAAATCCGCAGCAAAATATGCACAGAAAATGTGCGCATTTTGTTGCAGAAACTCAGCATTTTCATCCCGTGTAAATCCACTGTAAAACATGGTGACTGACTCACTTTAAAGGCCACAGCAGAACTGAACAATATCATTGTAAACTGCTGGGCTAGCACTACTGTGTGCATTTGTCCTTATTGTATTATAGTGTGCCATAATACAATAGTTTTTAGTCTTCTAAGCGGATCTGACACAAGCGTTCCCAATTTGCATTGCAAAAAACTGACAGTACGGCCCCATGTGCATATCCATGCGTGTGCGTTGCATATATTCAGTTTTTTACATCCGTATGTCATCCGTGTGTCATTTGCGTTTCTCTTCCGTGTATCTCCGCTGCAAGCACTTGCTGGTTTCACTTTTCTTTTCTGCATTTCTTTAGCAACTGATGTGTGAAAAACAGAGCACACGTGTGCTGTCTGTTATTTTTGCGGATCCATAGACTTGAATGGTGGCACGGATCAGTAAAACTGAACAGGGATAGGACGTGTTCTATAAGTTAGGGGACAAAACAACAAATTTGCAAGAATACACTGATGTGTGCATGGCCATATAGAAATTAATGGGTGATTGTGCTATCCGCAAAAAATGCAGATAGCATACTGAAGAAGAACACGGTCTTGTACATGAGGCCTTATGCTGCTAGAAAGCCCAGGCTTTATGCACATGGCTAAATTCAAGTTCCGAGTTGTACATAGCCGTAATACGACACCAATAAAAATCTCTAGGCCTATACTGTACCTCCGTTTGCCTCAGATTTCATAAGGAGGTTTTTTTCCCTGTAAGATTCATAAGGAATCTGAAAAAAAAATATTGTGCCATCGTAAGCACTATTAAAGAGATATTCTTCCATAGAATCATTGCTTCCAGTGGCGGATTAAGTAGACCATAGGCCCTGGGCTGTTCCTCAAGCTTGGGCCACCGCTCTACACCACCACCCTGCCACAATGTCTACATTAAACACTACCTTTCTGTGCGAGCATTGACAAATGTGTGTTACGATTCCCCTTGTCAAAGGGCTGTGTCCCTACATACTGACAGTCTCCAACCATCGCTGACAGTATCACACTGTGTAGGGACACATCCTCTTGACAATGGGAATGATAACACGTATTTGTCTATTAGTCCTGGGTACACAAAGACTTTTTATAGAATACAAGGATTTCCTATAACAGACTTGTCAGGAGAGGGGACAAATTCTCTATAAATCCAGTGACTCACAAGTGATGTCTTCTCTGATGGGAGTCGTTCTCTTTTCTTCTCTTCTCCATCTGACACAGACCGTTATGGCGACTTCTCCTGATGACTGCAGAGTTCCCTCACGATTCTGCAGCCATTCTTAACATCTATAGCAACACAAAAATTCTGAAACTAAACAACCTAAATTGTTTTATACACCAGACCAAATCCCTAGGCCAATTAAGACCCCAGACCCATACACTAACTAGACCAATAAATTCAGTCTCCAAGGGGTAACTAAACTTTTAAAAAACTTTTGGCGTGTTATAGTGACATGTCAGCAGTTTTGTTCGGTGGGAGTCCAAGCACTGAAACCCCCACCGATCGCTAAAACAAAGTGGCAGAAACGCTCGGATGAGCACTGTTCCACTTAATTTCTGATCGTCTTTCCTCAGAGCGGTGTACGGACTCATAGGCTTTCTATTGAGCCCGTACACCGCTTGCTCAGCTATCAGGGGAAAGACAATCAGAAACAAAGTGGCACATTAATCACCTGAGCGTTTCTGCCACTTCATTTTAGCTATTGCTGGGGGTCTCAGTGCTCAGATCACCACCGATCGGAACTTTTTAAACTTTTGACACTATGACATGTCATAGTTTGGGGTCAGCCAGACAATTTTGTGTTTTCCATGAAAACTCACACTTATATTTATCAAATGAGTTGCAAAATGACTAGAAAATATAGTCAAGACATTGACAAGGTTAGAAATAATGATTTTTATTTGAAATAATAATTTTCTGCTTCAAACTTTGCTTTCGTCAAAGAATGCTCCATTTGCAGCAATTACAGTATTGCAGACCTTTGGCATTCTAGCTGTTAATTTGCTGAGGTAATCAGGAGAAATTTCACCCCATGCTTCCAGAAAGCCCCTCCCACAAGTTGGATTGGCTTGATGGGCACTTCTTGCGTACCATACGGTCAAGCTGCTCCCACAACAGCTCTATGGGGTTGAGATCTGGTGACTGTGCTGGCCACTCCATTACAGATAGAATACAAGCTGCCTGCTTCTTCCCTAAATAGTTCTTGCATAATTTGGAGGTGTGCTTTGGGTCATTGTCCTGTTGTAGGATGAAATTGGCTCCAATCAAGCGCTGTCCACAGGGTATGGCATGGCGTTGCAAAATGGAGTGATAGCCTTCCTTATCCAAAATCCCTTTTACCTTGTACAAATCTCCCACTTTACCAGCACCAAAGCAACCCCAGACCATCACATTACCTCCACCATGCTTGACAGATGGTGTCAGGCACTCTTCCAGCATCTTTTCAGTTGTTCTGCGTCTCACAAATGTTCTTCTGTGTGATCCAAACACCTCAAACTTCGATTCGTCTGTCCATAACACTTTTTTCCAATCTTCCTCTGTCCAATGTCTGTGTGCTTTTGCCCATATTAATCTTTTCCTTTTATTATCCAGTCTCTGATATAGGTTTTTATTTGCCACTCTGCCCTGAAGGCCAGCATCCCGGAGTCGCCTCTTCACTGTAGACGTTGATACTGGCATTTTGTGGGTACTATTTAATGAAGCTGCCAGTTGAGGACCTGTGAGGCGTCTATTTCTCAATCTAGAGACTCTAATGTACTTGTCTTATTGCTCAGTAGTGCAGCGTGGCCTCCCACTTCTCTTTCTACTCTGGTTAGAGCCTGTTTGTGCTGTCCTCTGAAGGGAGTAGTACACACCGTTGTAGGAAATCTTCAGTTTCTTGGCAATTTCTCGCATGGAATAGCCTTCATTTCTAAGAACAAGAATAGACTGTCGAGTTTCACATGAAAGCTCTCTTTTTCTAGCCATTTTAAGAGTTTAATCAAAACCACAAATGTAATGCTCCAGATTCTCAACTAGCTCAAAGGAAGGTCAGTTTTATAGCTCCTCTAAACAGCAAAACTGTTTACAGCGGTGCTAACATAATTGCACAAGGGTTTTCAAATGTTTTCTAATCATCCATTAGCCTTCTAACACAGTTAGCAAACACAATGTACCATTAGAACACTGGAGTGATGGTTGCTGGAAATGGGCCTCTATACACCTATGTAGATATTGCATTAAAAACCAGACGTTTGCAGCTAGAATAGTCATTTAGCACAGTAACAATGTATAGAGTGTATTTTTTATTAATTTAATGTTATCTTCATTGAAAAAAACTGTGCTTTTCTTTCAAAAATAAGGAAATTTCTAAGTGACCCTAAACTTTTGAACGGTAGTGTATGTATTTACGCTTTAAGCAGTCAGACACCCCTCACCTTGCAGTAAAATAACTGTGGGCTATATGGGGGGGGGGATTATACTGCAAAGGGGGGAGGGGTCAGTATGTCTGAATGCTGAGTGCTCAATGGGAGGGTTAGAGGGTCTGAATCTTATGGCACTAGGAGGAAGGAGTTATCCCCCCCATAGAGCCCACAGCAGTCAGTCAGATGCCCTGAACCCCCCTTGCAGTATAATAACTACTGAAGGCTCTATGGGTGGGAAATAATTTCACACACAAAAATTCAGAAACGAAACACTCTGTATACAATTCACACTAACACCACACACTATATATTCAAATCACACACTATATGCACATGCTACTTGCACACACTATACACACACTTACACTGTATACACAATATAGATTAACATTATACAATCTATAACTATACACACAGCACATACTATATAGACTTACACTTTATACATTAGACACACACTATATAGACTTACACTATATACGCACACTATACATTATATACACTATAAACACATACTATATGCATTATATACAGACACACACACACACACACACACACACATACACACACACATACTGTATACACTATATAGATTTACAATTAACACACTATAAACAGTATACACACAGCAGACACTATATAGACTTACACTATACACACTGTGCACACACTATATAGACTTACACTATATACAATATACACACACATTATATAGACTTACTCTATATACGCTATATACACCACACTTACCAGTGCCTCTGCAGTGCTTGTGCTTGGCGACTGCCTACAGGACCTTAATCATGTGACTGTGATGTCACTACAGGTCCTTCACCTCATAGTTGCAGTCTTGCCGTTATCAATCAGCTGCTGGAGGTGTATACAGGTGGGACTGTGCAAAGCAGCACAGAGGAGCAGACTGTCAGAGAGAGTGACTCCAGCACCTGCCCATCACTATGTCTAACAGTCTGCTCTCTACAGCTGATGTGCTGTGCCCTGCCCCCTGTTCCCTGGCATAGCTCGCCCCTGCAATTGACTCCCCCTGCACACCCCCCACCTATTCATCAGCAGGTGGGAACGATAACCGCGAGAATGCTGCCGGCAGCAGCCCTGCATAGTTTTTTTAAGTTATGTGCGGTTCGGGCGGCCATGGGCCCCCTGGGAGCCTTGGGCGCCGCCCATATGAGAATCCGCTACTGATTGCTTTTAGGGGAGAACACCTCCATATCATGCGCTATACAGAGTACCTATGGCTTCTTAGTAGGAAACCAAAGGGACTCCTTGTGCGCTGTACATGATTTGTGCAAGGATGGGATCACATAAACCCTTCCCAAAGCCAGGGCTTCAGAATGCTAAACTGACAAATTGCAATATATTTTGTGTCCTGAAGCATATGCTGATTATTAAAAATAAAAACTTGTTCTATCTAGTCTGAAATCGTGGGAATAAGCAAAAGGCAGAAGAATGCCTCAGGTGAGCAAACTGAGCTTGTTGAAGTTTTGCATATGATACTATGAGGCCTTAGGGCTCATGCACACTTCAGTGTGCTATCCGGTTTTTTTAACGGATCGCACACTGACCCATTCATTTCTATGGGGCCATGCAAACATCAGTTTTTCCATTGCGCAAATTATAGAATAGATCTTATTCCTGTACGTTTTTTCGGATCCATGTTTTGAAAGGTCAGGGATGAAAGGTCAGGGATGTGTGCAGGAGCCCTTAAATGAACACTAGCTTTTCAAACAATATACTAATATACTAATATAATAGTTTACTTGATATAGATTAACTTTGTAATTAACTTACTGTTAACCACTTAACGACATGTCACGTACTGGTACGCGGCAGCCCTTAAAGGTGAAGTATGGAGCGGGCTCACGGGCTGAGCTCGGACTATACTCGGCCGGTAACGGCTATGTTATACAGCCGACACCTCAATGCAACGGGCGGAATCAAAGATCACTTTGTTTCCCCGCATTTAACACCTTAACCCCTTCCCTCTTTGGCAACTTTTGACCTTCCTGACAGAGCCTCATTTTTCAAATCTGACATGTTTCACTTTACAAAGTAATAACTTCGGAATGCTTTTTTTCCTATCCAAGCGATTCTGAGATTGTTTTCTTGTGAAACATTGGACTTTATGTTACTAGCAAAATTAGCTCGATACGTTCAGTATTTAATTGTGAAAAACACCAAAATGTAGCGAAAAATTGCAAAAATTAGCATTTTTCTCAATTTAAATGTATCTGCTTGTAAGACAGGCAGTTATACCACACAAAATTGTTGCTAATTAACATTCCCCATATGTCTACTTTAGATTGGCATTGTTTTTTGAACATCCCTTTATTTTTCTAGGACGTTACAAGGCTTTGAACTTTAGCAGCAATTTCTCACATTTTCAAGAAAATTTTAAAAGGCTATTTTTACAGGGGCCAGTTCATATGTGAAGTGGCTTTGAGGGCCTTATATATTAGAAACCCCCAATAAGTCAACCCATTTTAAAAACTTCACCCCTCAAAGTATTTAAAACAGCATTTAGAAAGTTTCTTAACCCTTTAGACGTTTCACAGGAATTAAGGCAAAGTAGAGGTGAAATGACAAATTTCATATTTTTTTTCAGAAATGTATTTTTAATCCATGTTTTTTCTAACACTGAAAGTTTTACCAGAGAAATGCAACTCAATATTTATTGCCCAGGTTCTGCAGTTTTAGGAAATATCCCACATGTGGCCCTAACGTGCTACTGGACTGAAGCACCGGCCTCAGAAGCAAAGGAGCACCTAGAGGATTTTTGGGCCTTATTTTTATTAGGATATATTTCAGACACCATGTCAGGTTTGAAGGGCTCTTTCGGTGCCAAAACAGTGGAAATCCCCCAAAAGTGACCCCATTTGGGAAACTACACAGCTCAAGGAAATTATCTATATAGTAATTTTTTCAAAGAAAATGTAGGTTCAGCGATTTTTTTTCTCATTTCTACAAGGACTAAAGGTGAAAAAAGCACGCAAAATTTGTAAAGCAATTTCTCCCGAGTAAAACAATACCCCACATGTGGTCATAAACGGCTGTTTGGACACACGGCAGGGCTTAGAAGGGAAAGAGCGCCATTTGGCTTTTGGATATCACATTTAGCAGGAATGGTTTGCAGAGGCCATGTCACATTTGCAAATCAACTGAGGGGACAAAGCAATGAAAACACCCAAAAAGTTACTCCATTTAGGAAACTATACCCCTTGAGGAATTCATCTAGGAGTGTAGTGAGCATTTTGACCCCACAGGTGTTTCATAGAATTTATTAGAATTGGGCAGTGAAAATAAAAACCATCCCCTTATTCAATAAGATGTAGCTTTAGCTCAACATTTTTCATTTTCTCAACAAATAAAACCAACATTTGTAAAGAAATTTCTCCAGAGTACGGCAATACCCCATATGTCGTCAGAAGGGAAGGAGCGACATTTGGCTTTTGGAGTGTAGATTTTGCTGGATTGGTTTCTGGGCGCATGTGGGACCAAAACAGTGGAAACCCCCCAGAAGTGACCACATTTTGGAAACTGCACCCTCAATGCTGCTGCTGCTGCTGCTGCTTGGGCACGCTGTAGGGTTCAGAGGGGAGGGAGCGCCATTTGGCTTTTGGAAGGCGGATTTTGCTTGGTAGTAGTTTTGTTTGAGTATTGCTGGTGTTTGCGTTTATAATGTGGTGGCATATGTAAGCTGAGCAGAGTATATTAGGGGCATAGTCAGGTTGTATAATAATGAGGTATAAAAACAATAAAATAATCCATAGATGTGTATTACGCTGTGAAGAATCCTTTCTGCACAGGCCAGTGTCGCACTGATAAATTGTGTCCTATCTTTTCCCTTTTTGGTCCATATTCCGCACCTTTGCAGTTTGGGGAACTTTGCTAGGAAAGTTTTGGCCTGGTATAATATGGGCAATGTCGCTTCCAGCAGATATGTTTGGGGCCTTACCCTTCCTGGTTCCCTAATTTTAGGTCCTTGATAAATCGCCTCTTGAAACAGAAGAAATTTTCCCCTCGGACCTTCACAACTGCATATTTTTCTTTCCTGACTTATTGGAGCCTTAACTAATTTTATTTTTTCATAGACGTAGTGTTATGAGGGCTGTTTTTTTGCGAGATGAGCTGTAGTTATTATTGGTACCATTTTGGGGTACATGCGACCTTTTGATCATTTTTTATTCATTTTTTTGGGAGGCCAGGTAACCAAAAAACCGCAATTCTGGCATAGTTTTTTTAGGTGTTTTTATACAACGTTCACCACGCATTTCATTGCTGGGGTTCCGATGAGCTGCAAACACCTTAAATGCAGCGATCACATTTGAGCGCAGCATTTAAGGGCTTAATGGCAGGGATCAAAGCTAATTTTGGACCCCGCCATTACAGCCGGATGTCAGCTGTAAGATACCGCTGACATCCTGTGATGGCACAGCTTCTGAGCCGGTGCCCAGCATTTGTCGTATGGATACGGCAAAATGCAGGAAGCAAGAGCTTTCCATGACGTATCCATACGGCAAATTTCGGGAAGGGGTTAAATGCCACGGTCAACGAATTGTTAGAATCAGGGTGGCACCCCCTCAAACACGCCATCTAAAGGCCCCCAGGTCTGCCATTTTTGTACTTCTTTGAAGCCCTACCTCCTGCAGGGCTTCAAAGGAGACTGTCAGAATCACGATATACCGCAATACATTAGTATTGCAGTATATCATGCAAGCGATCCAGCGATCGCTGCTTCAAGTCCCATAGGGGGACTAATAAAAAAAACTAAGAAACAGTTAAATAAAGATTTTTATAATGTTCCAAAAAAAAATATTAAAAGTAAAAAAAAAAAACTTTTCTCATTTTTTCCCTAACGTAATGTTAAAAAAAAATTTAAGTTAACATAGTTCACACGCATGTTCACACGCTTAATCAAAAATGTCTGAAAATACGAAGCTGTTTTCAAGGGAAAACAGCTCCTGATTTTCAGAAGTTTTTTTAAGCCACTCGTGTTATTCGCAGCGGCCGAAAATAAGCCGTGTGAACATACCCTATACGTATCGCTGTGTCCGTAAAGGTCCAAACTATCACAATATAGTATTAAAAACTTTAAAAATATATAAAACATGCAAATTGCTGTTTTTTGGTCACCTTAGCTCTCCAAAAAAAAGGAATAAAAAGTGATCAAAAGGTCGCATGTACCCTAAAATTGTATCGATGAAAACTACAGCTCACCCCGCCAAATTTAAGCCCTCATACCTCTAAATTGGTGGAAAAATAAAAAAGTTATGGCTCTCAGAATATGGCATCGCAAAACATTTTTTCTTTTTAGCAAATCGTTTTATTTTTTTAAAAGTGGTAAAACATAAAACAAAACATATAAATTTGGTATAACACTAATAATATCAACCTGTAGAATAAGGTGAATATGTAGTTTTTACCGCCTGATGGACGCCGTAAAAACAAGACCCCCCAAAAAATGGTGTAATCGTTGTTTTTTCCCCATTTCACCCCACAAATGTTTTTTTTCAGATGTCCAGTACATTAAACGGTAAAATAAATGGTGCCATGAAAAACTACAACTTGTCCCACAAAAAAATAAGACCTCATATGGCTATGTCGACCAAGAAATAGAAAAGTTATGGTTTTTGGAAGGTGGGGAGGAAAAAACAAAAATGAGAAAACTCAAATTGGCCTCGCCTTTAAGGGGTTAAAATGTAGTTGTTTTATCCATGCAAATTCTGGTTGAAGTTACAGCCTCTAGGTGTCTCCCTTCCTGTAATATGCTGTCCACCCCCTGTTGTCAAGCAAAGTTCGTCCCAGGTTACAGAGCAAAGCATGTGGACTACAGGAAGTCGGCTTGTGTCTCTTCACCACCTGCCAATAGAAGTCTAAGAAGAGGGGAGGGGGGAGAGCAGGAACAAAGTGAGAAAGACACACACAGACGTGCTGCAGCTTCTGGTAAGTGTTACTGTCTCACCGTAGTGCTGGATTCTCAGCTACACTGCTCATTACTGCTGTATGATGTCCTCCATGCTATATGTATGTATATATATATATATATATATATATATATATATACACACTGATACACATACATAGGAGCGGGCTGGGCAGGATGGCGTGTGCCCCCCCCCCGGGCCAGACCCCCCAGTAGACGATTAGGGCCCCGGCAACCCGCTCCTGAAAGTTGATTAAAAAAACTGGGGCAGCACATGGGGAGCGGGGGCTGTTGTAAGCAGTACACTGTGTTCTCCAGGCAGAGTGTGTGATCTCCGGACGGCTAATGTGTCGTCATATTATGCAGGGATTACACCCTCTTGCATTGAACAGGTTCCGCTCCAGTCCCTAAACAGCGTTTGTGATGTTTGCTGCGTGCACGGTCCCATCTAGTTACTCAGCAGGCAGGGAAAATGGAGCAAGAAAGGGCTGGGGAGGAGCATGAACACACATCTCTTCCCCTGCCTGCAACCTGTATGAGGTCGCCGACAGGATGACGATTCCTCTACGGAGCTGAAGACTAGTAAGTATAGTTGTGTATGTGCTGTAATGTGTGGGGTAAGGGGATTCTTTATGAATAATTTTTGTGGGGGAGGGGGAATGTGTGGGGGGAGGGGATGCTTTATAAATCGTTTTTGTTGGGGAGGGGGTATGTGACTGTAAATGCTATGTGTGGGGGAGGAGATACTTTATAAATAGATTTTGAGGGGGAGGGGAGATTTGACTGTAAGTGCTTTGTGTGAGGGGGGACTTCTTTAGCATCTAGTCTCAGATTGCAGACAGGTCGCGTTTCTTTTGTAATGAGTTCCACAAAACCATAGCAAATGACAGTTGTCAAATGGCATAGTTATAGTGACTCGCAAAAACTGCTGCAAAAAACAAATAGGATTTGTATCAAGTGATTTTTGTAGTTCATTTGTTTAACCCCTTATATAAAAGCAAGTGCTGGTGTGGGGGGTGATGTATCGAGCGGGCTCACATGCTGAGCTCGCTCCCTACACTCTGGGTGTCAGCTGTGTGTTACAGCTGACACCCGGGACTAAAGGCCAGGAACAGCGATCGCGCCGTTCAACCCCTTAAATGCTGTGGTCAATCGCGATCGCAGCATCTGAGGCTTTAAAAAGAGGGGGGCAGCTACGACAGCTCATTGGCTTCCCACCGACGCGATCGTGGGGTGCCAATGGTTGTCATGGCAGCCCAGGGTCCTAATGGAAGCCCCCAGGACTGCCTTCACTCTGTCTCTGTTAAGCCGTGCCTCTGGCGGGGTTAAAGGCTATTTATATCTTTGAAACTGATTTTTTTTAAAAATAAAAATGTGTATCAGTGTGATAGATTACAGGTGGATCCAACTCGCTGATACTGAACCCGTCGGGTTCGTGAAACTGACAGATTCAGGTCTTAGTGAAAGATACAGCTGCTCTGTATGCAGGGTACAAAGCAGATGTATCTCAAAAAGTAAAAATTATTTTTAATAAAAAATAATTCTAAAGTTGCACCAATCACACTGATTGACCAGTTTATAAAAAAAAAAAACTTTTCACGTTTTACATAACCTTTAACAGAAGCCTGTAAAAATGACATTAGTATTGCAGTGTATTGTATTAGCGATCTAACGATCGCTGGTTCAAGTCCTCTATGGGGATTAATAAAATGTGTAAAAAAAAAAAAGTTTAAGAAAGTTTTTAGTAGTGAAAAAATATATATTTTAAAGTTCAAAAACTCTCCGTTTCTCATTTTTCATCTAAAATAATCTAATGTAAAAAATAAAAATAATAATCAAAATTGGTATCGCTGTGTCCGTAAAAGTCCGAACTATTACAATATAACATAATTTAACTCGCACGGTGAACGCCACAAATAAAAAAAAATTAAAACGACAAAATTTGAATAAAAAGTGATCAAAAAGTTGTATGTAATAAAAATGATACCAATAAAAACTACAGACTCCATCTTCCACCACCCATGATGGCAGGCTTAGGAGTGGGAGAGCCTATCACAGCCTGGCCAGACGGAGCTAGCTCCCGCCCTCTGTCTATTTATACCTGCCTTTTCTGTTCCTCCTTTGCTTGTGATTCTTCTCTGTTGGTTTCCTGGCCCTGCTGCAGCTTCTTGAACTACTGATCCTCTGCTTGTGATTGACCTTGGCTTTACTGACCACTGTTCTGCTCTGCGTTTTTGTACCTCGCTCATCTCCTGGTTTGACTCGGCTCGTTTACTTCGCTTGTTGCTCACGGTGTCCCCGTGGGCAACTTCCCCATTTCCCTGGCTTCTTTGTACCCTTGTCTGTTTGTCTGTCGTGCACCTATTGAGTGTAGGGACCGTCGCCCAGTTGTACCCCGTCGCCTAGGGTGGGTCGTTGCAAGTAGGCAGGGACTGAGTGGCGGGTAGATTAGGTAATCATGTTTTCAGTATGGGACAGTATTCCCGCGGAGAGGCAGTGACTCACAGCATCATAGATAACTATAATACTAGGAGCCCGGCTCCCTGAACAGTGTTTGGTCCAGGTAATAAGGCCGACATATGGTTCATATCTCACAGACCGAGCACGGCCATGTGAAGAAGACCATAGGGTATACCCACACGTAGTGGTTGAGGTGCAGTTAAAAAATGCTTGAAAACCGCATCTGAAAAAATGCATTTGGTTCTATCGTGACTTGCCATGGTTTTGTGTTGCAGTAATTGGCCTGACAGGTTTCATAGGTGAAACATATTACCGCATTGCAAAATTACAGTAAAACCGTATGCATTTGTTCTGTGTTGTTTTTAACTGCACCTCAAACGATACATGTAAGTATACAGTACCGAAAGGATCTCTTCGCACGCAGATTATTTTTTTTACGTTTTAAAGTGTATGAAATTAATACATTTTAAAATGCCAGCATTTGTTAAAGTATTACAGTATTTTTTTATAGCATTTATAGTGGTGTTTTTTGTGACATTTTTCATTAAGTGACTTGTGTACATGCTTTTTTGTCCGGATTTTTTTAAGACCTGTAAAGAAGCCTAGGATTCTCAACCTGGTAATGCTAGCCTGCTGCTGCTGTGTTGTATTTGGCTGGTTATGAAAAATGGGGAGGACGAGGGACACCACGTTATTTTTCCCAATTATTATTTTTTTTTTTAAATTACGTAGGGTCCCCCCCACTTTTCAAAACCAGCCAGATACAATCTAGCAGCAGCAGGCTAGCATTACCAGGGTGGGAAGGCCAACTGTTTTTGGGCTTTCCCCGCCTAATAATACCAGTCTGCGGCTGCCCCAGAAACCTGACAATCACTACAGATGGTCGGGTACTGGATCGTACAAGGCTCTTCCCGGTACCCTCGGTGGTGGTGGGTACAAGGGTAATAATGGGGGTTAGTGTTAGCCTTTTCACCAGCTAACACTAAGCCCCGCCTTAGTAATGGACGCTGTTAATCAGCCAGCAGCCAATACTAAGGCGGTAGTAATAAAGTTTAACCCCTTCCCGTCATATGACATACATAGTTACATAGTTAGTACGGCTGAAAAAAGACACATGTCCATCAAGTTCAACCAAGGGATGGGAAAAGGGAAGTAAAACATTTCTACACATAGGAGCGAATATTTTTTTGTTCTAGGAAATTATCTAACCCTTTTTTAAAGCCATCTACTGTCCCTGCTGTGACCAGCTCCTGCGGTAGGCTATTCCATAGATTCACAGTTCTCACAGTAAAGAAGGCTTGTCGCCTCTGCAGGTTGAACCTTTTTTTCTCCAGACGGAGGGAGTGCCCCCTTGTTTTTTGAGGGGGTTTTACATGGAACAGGATTTCACCATATTTTTTGTATGTGCCATTAATATATTTATATAAATTAATCATGTCCCCCCTTAGTCGTCTTTTTTCAAGGCTAAATAGGTTTAATTCTTTTAATCTTTCCTCATAACTTAAATTCTCCATGCCCCTAATTAGCTTCGTTGCTCTTCTTTGTATTTTTTCCAACTCCAGGGCATCCTTTCTATGAACTGGAGCCCAGAACTGAACTGCATATTCTAGATGAGGCCTCACTAATGCTTTGTAAAGTGGCAATATTACATCCCTGTCCCGCGAGTCCATGCCTCTTTTAATACACGACAATATCCTGCTGGCCTTTGAAGCAGCTGATTGACATTGCATGCTGTTATTTAGTTTATGATTTACAAGTACACCCAGATCCTTCTCAACAAGTGACTCCCCCAGTGTAGCTCCCCCTAGGACATATGATGCATGCAGGTTGTTCGTACCCAGATGCATAACTTCACATTTATCTACATTAAACTTCATCTGCCAAGTGGATGCCCAAACACTCAGTTTGTTTAAATCCGCTTGCAATTCATGAACATCTTCCATAGACTGAACTATATTACATAGCTTGGTGTCATCTGCAAAAATAGAAATAGTGCTATTAATCCCAACCTCTATATCATTAATAAATAAGTTGAATAATAGTGGTCCCAGCACTGAACCCTGGGGTACGCCACTTATAACCGGGGACCATTCAGAGTAGGAATCATTGACCACAACTCTCTGGATTCGGTCCTTGAGCCAATTCTCAATCCAATTACAAACTATATTTTCTAAACCTATAGTCCTTAATTTACCCATTAGACGTCTATGAGGGACAGTGTCAAATGCCTTTGCAAAGTCCAAAAACACTAAATCCACAGCGGCCCCTCTGTCTAGGCTTCTGCTCACCTCTTCATAAAAACAGATTAGGTTAGTTTGACAACTTCTGTCCTTAGTAAAACCGTGCTGGCTGTCACTTATAATGCTATTTATTGTCACATAATCCTGTATATAGTCCCTTAATAGCCCCTCAAACATTTTCCCTACGATGGATGTTAAGCTTACTGGTCTATAATTACCCGGGGAAGACCTAGAGCCCTTTTTGAAAATAGGCACCACATTTGCCCTGCGCCAGTCCCTTGGCACTATACCAGTCACTAGAGATTCTCTGAATATTATGAAAAGGGGGACAGAAATAACTGAACTAAGCTCCTTAAGAACTCTAGGGTGTATCCCATCTGGTCCCGGGGCCTTGTGCACATTTATTTTATTTAATTTAGGTTGGACCATATCTACATTCATCCAATTCATTATATCAACTGATGTATTAACAGCACTGGCACCGGCTACATCGGCTGCTCTTTCTTCTGTTGTATATACAGATCTAAAGAACCCATTTAGTAACTTTGCCTTCTCTTGATCCCCTGTGACCAACTCCCCATTACCACTATCTAGGGGTCCTACATGTTCAGACCTTGGCTTTTTAGCATTTATATACTTGAAGATTTTTTGGGGATTTGTTTTACTATCCTTGGCCACCTGCCTTTCATTTTGTATTTTTGCTAATTTTATTACATTTTTACAGATTTTATTAAGCTCTTTATATTTTACAAAGGCTGCAGATGTACCCTCAGATTTGTATTTTTTAAATGCCCTTTTTTTGTCATGTATTGCCCCTTTCACAGAAGGTGTAAGCCATGTGGGATTTAATTTGACATTAGTTCTTCCCAGTCTATATCCTGAATTGCAGCCTTCATCCTGGGGAAATTGGCTTTCTTAAAATTAAATGTTTTTGCCCTCCCAGCCTGTGTTTGTTTTTTACAGTATAGGTAAAATGTAACTATATTGTGATCACTGTTACCGAGGTTTTCACGAACATTGACGTTCCCAACAAGCTCTGCATTATTAGAAATGACCAGATCCAACAGAGCTTCACCTCTAGTTGGGTCTTCCACAAACTGGCCCATAAAATTTTCCTGCAACAGGTTGAGGAAATGTCTCCCCTTTGCAGTTGAAGCCGAACCATGACACCAATTAATATCCCGGAAATTAAAATCTCCCATTATCACTACAGTACCCGCCTGTGCAGCCCGCTCCATCTGTTTATATAGCTGACCCTCCATCTCCTCAGTTATATTGGGGGGTCTATAGATTACACCAAAAGTAATTTTTTCAGTGTTTACCTCCCTTTGTAATTCCACCCACAAGGTTTCAACCTCCTCACAATCTTCACCCACTATTGTCTCTTTCACACTTGCCTTCATATCATTTCTCACATACAGACATACACCACCACCTTTCCTATTTGTCCTGTCTTTCCGAAACAGTTACGTCATAGCCGGGTAGGGGAAGTATGGAGCGGGCTCACGGAGTGAACTCGCTCCATACGATGCTGGTGTCGGCTGTATGTTATAGCCGACATTTCAGAGTAATGAGCGGAATCGCGCTCGAGCGCGATCCCGCTCGTTTAACTCTAACAGCTCATCGCGCCCCCCACAACGCAATCGCGTGGGGGGGGGCGATGGTTGCTATGGCTGCCTGGGGGCCTAATGAAAACCCAGAGGTCCACCATCTTTGTACACCTATTAAGCCCTGTTAATCTCTGTTTTTTTCATTTTCTACCCCACAAATAATTTTTTTCCCGTTTCCTAGTACATTATACGGAAAAATAAATAGTTTAAATACAGGGCCCCAGCAGACAATATTATTATACTGTATCTAAGCCTAACTTGTGGTAGGCTTAGATACAGGGTCCATGTGTGATACTGTCTGTTAGACGCTGTATCTAAGCCTACCACAAGGTAGGCTTAGATAAAGGACCCCAGTAGACATTAATGTTAGACTTACCCTCCTCTTCAGCTCCGGGTGCAGTGGATGTTCCGACAACATCCCGCGTCGTGACGTCATGCGCGGCGCACAGCGTCGTGACGTCATGACACGACAAGACGTCAGGGCTTCCGCTGCGCTCGGAAGGAGGAGGGTAAGTATAGTGTCATCCAGTGGCGGATTATCATTAGGGCGGTTCGGGTGGTGCCCAGTGGCGTCGCTAGCACTGGAGGGAGCCCCGGTGCCAGGACCGCACCTGTCATGAGGCGAGGGGAGCTTCACTCCTACTTAGCAGCTGTGGTCTGTGCTACTTTAGAAGCTCCCCCTCCAGCCCCCCTTCCCTGCTCTAAACAGCTGTCGGGACATGGGGGAGGGGAGACTGTCGGCGGGCTCTGTGTCGGGCTGTGAGCAGGAGAAGAGCTGCAGTGAAGACTCACAAATCTCCTACATAAAAGGTAAGTGCATGTGTGTTTACAATGTGTTTAATGTGCATATTCATGTGTGTTTACAAGGTGTACTTTATATGTGTATAATGTGCATACTCGTGTGTACTTTGTGTATAATGTGCATACTTTGTGTACTTTGTGTATAATGTGCATACTTTGTGTACTTTGTGTATAATGTGCATACTTTGTGTACTTTGTGTATAATGTGCATACTCGTGTGTACTTTGTGTATAATGTGCATACTTTGTGTATAATGTGCATACTTTGTGTATAATGTGCATACTTTGTGTATAATGTGCATACTTTGTGTACTCTGTATATACTTTGTGTATAATGTGCATACTTTGTGCATAATGTGCCTACTTTGTGCATAATGGGCCTACTTTGTGCATAATGGGCCTACTTTGTGCATAATGGGCCTACTTTGTGCATAATGGGCCTACTTTGTGCATAATGGGCCTACTTTGTGCATAATGGGCTTACTTTGTGCATAATGTGCGTACTTTGTGTGTCTGTGATAGAGATAGAGATAGAGTGTATATATACATACATATGTATAGTGTGTGTATTTGTATATATACATATATATATATATATATATATATATATATCAGTAGAAATTCCGCTACAGAAAAAAGCACAATTTCCTGTGATTTTTACTGCAGTAAGTGGTGTGTATTTTGCTGCGTTTTTCTCAGCAATTCAGTCACTTTCCGCAGCAGGAATTGACATGCCTCAGTACCTGAAATACGCACCGCAGGACAAAATGTCTGTTCGGAAATTTTACACAGCGTCTGGATGAGATTTGGTAAATCTCACTCACTTTGCTGCTACTGTATTCTGGGTATTTTCCTGGCAGAAAATACGCAGCAATTCCGTTAAGTGTGGACAATCCCTAATACAGTAGCAGCAGAGTAGATTAGATGTGAACAATTCTCATCACACGCTGCGTAAATGATAAGCGGGAAATAAAAAGCTCAGAAATTGACCTGCGGTGTGGTTTTTTATTCCGCAGCATGTCAATTGTATTTGCGTAAACGCTGCTCATTTGTTTCGGGTTTTCCCCATTTAATTCAATGGGGAGGTAAAACCCGCAACAGATAGCATTGCAGATGTTATGTAAAAACGCAATTTAGAAAAAATAAAAATCTTATACTTGCCCAGAAGTCTGTTTCTTCGTCCGGGCCGGCCTCCTGGGATGACGTTTCACCCCATGTGACCGCTGCAGCCAATCACAGGCTGCAGCAGTCATATGGGATAAAATGTCATCCCAGGGCTGCAGCGACGCTGTGTAGCACTATATACAAGGGGGGGGAGTGCTGTGTGGCACTATATATAAGGTGGAGTGCTGTGTGGCTCTATCTATAGGGGGCTGTGTGATGCTATCTATAGGGGGCTGTGTGACGCTCTCTACAGGGGGTTGTGTGTGTGGCGCTATCTACAGGGTGTGTGGCTCTATCTACAGGGGTGTGTGTGGCTTTATCTACAGGGGGTGTGTGTGTGGCTTTATCTACAGGGGGGTGTGTGTGGCTTTATCTACAGGGGTGTGTGTGTGTGGCTTTATCTACAGGGGTGTGTGTGTGTGTGTGGCGCTGTCTACATGGGGGGTTGGTGCTGTGTCCCTGCACAGTGTGATACGGTCAGTATGTAGGGACACATCCCTATGAAAGGGGAATCGTAACACCCATTTGTTAATGCTTGTGCAAAAAGGTAGTGTTAGCAATAGTTACGGCGCGGCAGGGTGGCGGTCGAGAAGGGGGGCCCAAGTTTGGGTAACAGCCCAGGGTCCATAGTCTTCTTAATCCGCCAGTGGTGTCATCAAAGGGCCCATGTATTTTATTACATCGACCCTGGTTACTATAGTAACTTTTTATAGATGCGGTGAGGCTGCCCCCCTTGGCTTCGGGACCCGGTTGCAATTTAGACTGCTGCAACCCATATAGCTGCACCATTAAATGTGGCAGTTACCCGGGGCTCCGGGTCAAAGATCAAGGGCTTGGGCCCTGAAGGCCCGGTGCTAGCGACGCCCCTGGTCATCTGGTACAGACAAATCCAGAGCCAAGTCGGCAGGTAGTTTGCCCTGTCGCCCAAACATGAGTTAATAGGGAGTGTAGCCAGTAGAACAATGTATGGAATTATTGTACTCGCAGGTTAACTCGGCAGCAGGGTTGGCCAATCAGCTCTCTTGTGTATTGGAATAGTCTTGAATGATGGTCTGGTTCATTTTCTCACACAAGCAATTACACTGGGGATGATAGGCAGTTGTTCGGAGTTTCTGGCAATTGTAAAAGTTCATGGAAAAGTTGGGACTCAAAAGCAGAACCTCTGTCAAAACTTTTTCTAGACATCCATTTGGCAACAAGAAACTTTCAGAATGCAACAGCAGTTGTTTTGGCAGTTAAATCTTCAACAGGCACAGAGACTACGAATTTGGTATAGTGGTCAATCATAGTCATCACGTACGTGTAGCCGGATCTTGGGCTCCAACTTGAGGTAGTCGATAGCCACAATCTCCAGCGGTCTGTGACTCACTATAGGATGTAGAGGAGCCATCTGGTCAGACTTCTCTCCTCTTCCCAGGGAACAGGCAGGGTGGTCTCTACCCCATCTCTCGATGTCTCCTCGCATGCCGATCCAGTAGAAGCGCCAGTTTATAGTGGCCTCAGTCTTCTGCACACCAACGTGACCTAACTTGTTATGATAGGCCTTGAGGACTACTCTCGCATCTCGCCACAGAATCACGATCTGGCACAGCCGGTCTCCTGTGATTGGATCCACGTTGTTACGCAACATCAACCTTTTTGACATGAAGAGTCGTCTCCTTTGTCTCCACAACCATATCCGCTCAGGGCCAGCGTGACCATGGCGTATCTTCTCTGGAACTTTTCCATGGTCAAGAAAATGTTGTAGTTCCTCCATCGACTCTCTGCCTGAATTTGGATCCATTTCTCCTTTTCTGGAGCTGGTTCTGGATTACGTTGTAAGGCGTTAAGTATCCCTTTCTTCCTGGCAGTAACAGTGTTCTGCGGAGCAAAACGGGTGTAAAATGCAGGCATTTCCACTTCTTCCCAACCGCCTTCATTTGGATCAGAGTCAACGATAGTTGGCAGGCAGGATAAGGCATCCGCACTGCAGTGACGTTGGACTTGCCAGACTTGTATTTGACCACAAAGTTGTAGTTGGCTAAACGGGAGGGCCATCTTTGCTATAAGGCTCCCAGATGAGCTGTGTTCAGATATGCCAGGGGATTATTGTCAGTGTAAAGTTCAAACTTCGCTGCCGCTAGACAGTCCCTGAATTTATCTGTGACAGCCCAGACTAAGGCAAGAAACTCCAGTTTTAAGGAGCTGTAGTTCTGGTTGTTCCTCTCTGCTCCTTTAAGTGCTCTGATGGTGAAGGTTCCATATCTTCTTTCATCTGAGACAAGATGGCTCCTAGTCCCTTCTTACTTGCATCCGTGTGGGGATGGAAAGGTTGATTACAATCAGGGTAACCCAAGATGAGTGGTGCAATCAGCTTCTTTTTAAACTGTTGGAAGGCTAACGCTTCGTTCACATCTGCGCCAGGACTCCGTTCTGACGGAACGTCTGAGCTTTCCGTCGGAATGGGGCCCTGACTGACACAAACGTAGTCGGCTATGCTATTGATTCCATCAAAACGACGGAACCCTTGCACAACTGAGACAAACGGAAACCATTAGCACCGGATCCGTCACCTTTGGTTTCCGTTTGTGTCAGTCAGGGTCCTATTCCGACAGAAAGCTTTGATGGAACGTCGGAACAGGACCCTGGCACAGATGTGAACGAAGCCTAACTCGTGTTCGTCTGTCCAATCAATAGGGATTATCCTCTTCATCTGTTCTTTTGGATATCCTCTCAGCAATACTTGTAAGGGTATGTTCACACATACATGTCCGTAATGGCTGAAATCACGGAGCTGTTTTCAGGAGAAAACAGCTCCGTAATTTCAGCCGTAATGGCATGTTGAGGCGCTTTTTCGCGGCGTCAATTACGGACGTAAATGGAGCTGGTTTTCCATGGAGTCAATGGAAAACGGCTCCATTTACGTCTGAGGAACTGACAGGCACTTCTTTGACGCGGGCGTCTATTTACTCCCCGCCTTTTGACAGGGGGGCGTAAAAAAAATGACAGTCGGAACAGAACATCGTAAGACCCATTCAAATGAATGGGCAGATGTTTGCCGACGCTATCGAGCCGAATTTTCGGACGTAAATCGAGGCGGAAAACGCCCGAATTACGTCCGTAAGTAAGCCGTGTGAACATACCCTTATGGTTCAGCAATTTGGGCGTAATATGGTATGAATCCCCTATAATATCCGGCGAATCCCAGGAAGCCTCTCACTTCTTTCATTGTGGTAGGCGTAGGCCAGTTCTCAACCACAGAAATCCGGCATTACACCTTCAGAGCAAACTAAAGGGCTTCTCAATGAATTAGAATATAATCAAAAAGTTTATTTATTTCAGTAATTCAATTCAAAAAGTGAATCTCATATTATATGGATTCATTATACACAGAGGGATCTATTTCCAGCAATTTTTTTCTTTCAAAGTTGATGATTATGGCTAACAGTTAATAAAACCCAAAATTTAGTCTCTCACAAAATTAGAATATTATAGAAGCCCAATTTCAAAAATGATTTTTAAAACCGAATTGTAGGCCTACTGAAAAGTATGTACAGTATATGTACTCAATACTTGGTCGGGGCTCCTTTTGCATGAATTACTGCATCAATGCGGCGTGGCATGGTGGCGATCAGACTGTGGCACTGCTGAGGTGTTATGGAAGCCCTGATTGCTTTGATAGCGGCCTTCAGCTCATCTGCATTGTTGGGTCTGGTGTCTCTTATCTTCCTCTTGACAATACCCCATAGATTTTCTATGGGGTTTAGGTTAGGCGAGTTTGCAGGCCAATCAAGCACAGTGATACTGTGGTTATTAAACCAGGTATTGGTACATTTGGCAATGTGGGCCGGTGCCAAGTCCTGCTGCAAAATGAAATCAGCATCTCCATAAAGCTTGTCAGCAGGGGGAAGCAAGTGCTCTAAAATTTCCTGGTAGACGGCTGCGTTGACTCTGGACTTGATATAACACAGTGGACCAACACCAGCAGATAACATGGCTCCCCATCACTATCTGTGGAGACTTGGATTGAGTGCCTCTTCACTCTTCTTTACCTTCATTTCCAAATGAAATGCAAAATTTAGTTTCATCTTAAAACAGGACTTTGGACCAGTGGCGGATTATCATATGGGCGGTTTGAACCACACATCATTATAAAAAACTACATTGCAGCGCACTAGCGCCGCTAATGGGGAGGAGGGTCGGGCTAAAAGGGAATAGGGCCGCACCGTCCGCCCTGCTGCATTTCTGAGGGGGCGGCGGTGCAACTGAAACCAGCCACCGCTACCCCCTCCTGCACTAATTGTACCTACGTCTATAGAACATAGGTACAATTACATGCATAAGCGCTGAATGGCCGGGTGCCCCACCATTCAGCGCCTTACAATGACGCTGATTGGCAGGGCAGAATGAGTTGTCCCGCCAATCAGCACCAATCAATTTTACAATAAAATCACTTTTTTCTAATAATTTATTTTTTGTGTTACCATATTCTGAGTGCCATAACTTTTTTATTTTTCAGTCAAAAAAGAGCTTGTTTTTTGCGGGACCAGTTGTAGTTTTTATTAGTACTATTTTGGGGTACATGCGACTTTTTGATCACTTTTTATTCTATATTTTGGGAGGGGTGGTGACCAAAAAGTGTGTGTGTGTATGTGTGTGTGAGGGTATGTTCACACGACCTATTTTCAGACGTAATTCAGACAGGATGAGGTCCAAGAGCCAGGTAAACGTAAAATGATTTATTGCTATGCAACGCGTTTCAACGCCGAACTGGCGTTTTCATCAGGCGGTTTTTTTACCTAATTACCCAGTCTGAACTGGCCCAAATCAGATGACTTGTTTTCTGTATAAATACATGCCCTTTCTTTTTGTGCTCCTCATGCCTGATGAAAACGCCAGTTCGGCGTTGAAACGCGTTGCATAGCAATAAATCATTTTACGTTTACCTGGCTCTTGGACCTCATCCGGTCTACACCACGCAGCAGCGCCAACATAGATCTTATTTTCATTTCACTCTGCACTCATCATAATCAAGCGGTTTCCTCGGCAACCGGCATCGGATCTGGCAGCAGCTATTTCGTGGTTTTCTCCATTCTACTCCTCTAACCTAACGGTGAGCATTTATTATTTCTATTTCTCACCTACACCTTCTTTGATCCACACCAAGTGGCGCCGTGGCTTTTTGCCCTTTCCCAGACGTAATTCAGGCGTTTTACACCTCGAATTACGCCTGAAAAGACGGCTCCATTACGTCTGCAAACATCTGCCCATTGCTTGCAATGGGTTTTCACGATGAACTGTTCAGACGAGGTGTAATTTTATTCGTCGCTGTCAAAAGACACAGTGTATCCGCCCTGAATACACTGTGTGTGTTTACACCCTTAGGTTATGTTCACACGGCTTATTTTTAGCCGTTTTTCTGTCCGTAAACGGACGAAAAACTGACAAAAAAATGGAAGCAGAACGCCTCCAAACATCTGGCCATTGATTTCAATGGGAAAAACGGTGTTCTGTCCCGACGGGCCGTTTTTTTACATGGCCGTTTTTAAAAACGGCCGCGTTAAACAACGCCCCTGAAAAATAAGTGCATGTCACTTCTTGAGCCGTTTTTGGAGCCATTTTTCATTGAAAAAACGGCTGAAAATCAGGAGCTGTTTTCCCTTGAAAACAGCTCCGTATTTTCAAATGTTTTTTATTTTGTGTGTGCACATACCCTTAGAGATAGAACCCAAGAGGGGAAAAGTGCTAAAAAATGCAGAACATAATTCATATAATGGCTAAAAATAGTGTTATTCCTCACGTACACACATATTACAGCTTATTCTAAAAAGTCACCTGAAAAGTTAGGTACACTTTAAGGGGGGATTCACACGAACGTGTATTGGGTCCGTGCGGGCCGCGTGGTTTTCACGCGTCACGCACAGGCCAATACAAGTCTATGGGGCAGTACAGACAGTCCGTGCTTTTTGCGCAGCGTTTTTCCGCTGTGCAAAAAGCGCGACATGTTCAATATCTCCGCGTAAATCGCGCATCACGCACCCATTGAAGTCAATGGGTGCGAACTGCCTGTTTCGCACACTAGCTGTCAAAAGGATGAATGTAAACAGAAAAGCACCACGTGCTTTTCTGTTTACTAACATCCAAACGGAGTGTCTTTGAGATGAACGAACCTGGACAACCGAACCGAACTTCACCGGGTTCGGCCGAACTCGTTTTGGCCGAACCCGGCAAAAAAATTTCCGGTACGCCACGTCAGGAGATAGTCACTGTCCAGGGTGCTGAAAGAGTTAAACTGTTTCAGCACCCTGGACAGGGACTTCCGATCCCAATATACATGAACGTGTAAAAAAAATAAGAAGTTCTGACTTAACGATAACTCCCGGCTTCTTCCTCCAGTCTGACCTCCCAAGATGACAATTCAGTCCAAGTGACAGCTCCAGCCAATCACAGGCCAAGCACAGGCTGCAGCGGTCACATGGACTGCGGCGTCATCCAGGGAGGTGGGGCCCGATGTCAAGAGAGGCGCGTCACCAAGGACGCGTCACCGAGGCAACGGCCGGGAGGGAAGTTCTCGGTAAGTACGAACTTTTTTTTGAACAGGTTTCTCGATCTTGTGATCGGCATTCACTGTCGAGGGTGCTGAAAGAGTGAACTGCCGATCAGTTAACTCTTTCAGCACCCTGGACAGTGACTGACGTCGACTAGACTCATCTCTATGATGGCGGCTGCGCGAAAATCACGCAGCCACGCATCATACACGGATGACACACGGAGCTGTCAAGTGTTTTTTGCGTGCGCAAAACAGCGCATTTTTTGCGCGCGCAAAAACGCAACGGTCATCTGAATAAGCCCTAAGGCTGGTTATAGTTCTAATATAACCAATCCACTTTTCTCATATATGCTCCAGTTTTTATTCATTTGTAATAGCTGCATGGCCTAAAAACAGAAGAGGTGATCTAGTAACACACCTAATACCAGCTGAATTTTAAATGATCTCAGAGTATTAGTATGTAGTAATAAGAGGTCTATTTTTATCACTATGGACACAATGTTATCAGTTTGCAGTGTGCAGTATGAATCGTTACAGACCATGTATTACAGTTATACTTTTGTCTTTTGTTTAGTCTGTGTTCCTCCTACAGAAAGAGAGATAGTGAGGCCAAGGACTGGCTACCCAGTGGTGGCATTTTCTGGTTTCAACTGTTTTTGCGTCCTCAGTAACGCTGGTCATGAGCGGCTCAGTGCAGACAGGGGCGCCTGTAGCTGCATCGTGCCTGTCTGCACTGAGCCTCTCATGTGCTGAGCTACACACTGCACAGACCGGAGGAACAGAGGAATCTCCTCTACTCGTCATGGGAACAGGTGAGTATTTTTAATTTTTACACACTATGGAGGCATCATAGCAATTGTGGGGGCATTATATTGGATGTGGGGGGATTTATATTGGCTGCGGGTGGCACCTGTGTTCGGGCATTATGCTGGCAGTGGGGGCATTATGATGGCTGTGGGGGCATTGTACGGAATATGGAGGCAGCTATGTGGGCATTAAACTGTGTGGGACAGCTTTAGGGGCATTATTCTGTGTGGGGGCAGCTATAAAGACATTATACTGTGCAGGGGCAGCTATAGGGGAATTCTACTGTGTGGGGGCAGATAGGGACATTCTTTTTTATAAATTCTTTTATTTTCCGTTTTTAATAACTAGCAAAAGATAATAAAGTGCATACATGAGGAAGCACAAACATCGGCACGCAGGCGAATATAAGCAGCAACAGCAGATGCGAAAAAACAATATTAAGCAACTGAGAGCATCACTAGCAAAACAATCCTGTGCAGTGGCGGATTAAGTAGACTATAGGCCCTGGGCTGTTACCCAAACTTGGGCCCTCCTTCTCCCCCGCTGAGCCGTAACACTACCTTTTGTGCAAGCATTAACAAATGGGTGTTACGATTCCCCTTGTCAAAGGGCTGTGTCCCTACATACTGACAGTCTCCAACCATCGCTGACAGTATCACACTGTGCAGGGACACATCCTCCTAACAAGGGGAATGGTAACACGCATCAGTCCTGGATGGCACAAAGACTTTTAGTGAAACACAAGGATTTCCTATAATAAACATGTCAGGAGAGGTGATAGATTCTCTATAAATCTAGTGACTCACATGTGACGACTTCTCAGATTCTGGTAACTTTTTACCTCTTTTCTTCTCCATCCGGTCCAGACTTCATGACGACTTCTCCCGGCCATGACTCATTTCTGCAGAATTTGCCACTTAGATGTCTTCTGTTGCTCACTTTTCCAACATTTCTACACCTATAAACGAAAACAAAATGATCATGGTGCCACAGACTGTGCCTCTAAATATAATAGCACCAAACACTGCGCCCCTGAATATAATTGTTTCAAACACTGTATAGTAAAGCACCACGTGCACAAAGGCCCCTGTAGATAGCGTCACACACACATCCCCTGTAGATTGCATCACACACACACACATCCCCTGTAGATAGCGTTACACACACACACACACACACACACACACATCCCCTGTAGATTGCATCACACACACACACACACACACACACACACACATCCCCTGTATATAGCATCACACACACACACACACACATCCCCTGTAGATTGCATCACACACACACACACATCCCCTGTATATAACGTCACACACATCCCCTGTAGATTGCATCACACACACACACACACACACACACACACATCCCCTGTAGATCACATCACACACACACACAAACACACACACACACACACACACACATCCCCTGTAGATCGCATCACACACACACACACACACACACTCATCCCCTGTAGATAGCGTCACACACACACATCCCATGTATATAGCGTCACACACACAGCCCCCCTGTAGATAGCATCACACACACACACACAACCCCCTGTAGATAGCGTCGCACACACACACACACACACACACACACACACACAGCCCCCTGTAGATAGCGTCACACACACACACACACACACGCAGCCCCCTGTAGTTAGCGTCACACACACACACAGCCCCCTGTAGATAGCATCACACACACACATTCCCCTGTAGATAGCATCACACACACACACACACACACACACACATCCCCCTGTAGATAGCATCACACACACACACACACACACACACATCCCCCTGTAGATAACATCACACACACACACACATCCCCCTGTAGATAGCATCATACACACACACACACACACACGCACACACATCCCCCTGTAGATAGCATCGCACACACAGCCCCCCTGTAGATAGCGTTACACACACAGCCCCCTGTATATAGCGTCACACACACACAGCCCCCTGTATATAGCGTCACACACATCCCCTTGTATATAGCGTCACACACACATCCCCCTGTAGATAGCGTCACACACACACACATGCCCTGTATATAGCGTCACACACATCCCACTGTATATAGTGTCACACACACAGCCACCTGTAGATAGCGTCACACACACAGCCCCCCCCTGTAGATAGCATCACACACACACATCCCCTGTATATAGCGTCACACACACACTTCCCCTGTAGAGAGCATCACACACACACACACACATCCCCTGTATATAGCGTCACACACACACACATCTCCCTGTAGATAGCGTCACACACACACACACACACACACACACACATCCCCTGTATATAGCGTCACACACATTCCCCTGTATATAGCGTCACACACACACAGCCCCCTATAGATAGCGTCCCACACACACAGCCCCCTGTAGATAGCGTCACACACACAGCCCCCTGTAGATAGCGTCACACACACAGCCCCAGCATCACACACACACATCCCCCTGTAGATAGCATCACACACACACACACACACATATCCCCCTGTAGATAGCATCACACACACACACATCCCCCTGTAGATAGCATCACACACACACACACACACACACACACACATCCCCCTGTAGATAACGTCACACACATCCCCTGTAGATAGCATCACACACACAGCCCCCCTGTAGATAGCGTTACACACACAGCCCCCTGTATATAGCTTTACACACACACACAGCCCCCTGTATATAGCGTCACACACACAGCCCCCTTAGATAGCGTCACACACACACAGCCCCCCCTGTAGAGAGTGTCACACACACAGCCCCCTCTGTAGATAGCATCACACACACAGCCCCCCCTGTAGATAGCATCACACACACACATCCCCTGTAGATAGCATCACACACGCATCCCCTGTATATAGCGTCACACACACACACATCCCCTGTATATAGCGTCACACACACACACACATCCCCTGTATATAGCGTCACACACATCCCCCTTTATATAGCGTCACACACACATCCCCTTGTAGATAGCGTCACACACACACACATCCCCTGTATATAGCGTCACACACACACATCCCCTGTAGAGAGCGTCACACACACATCCCCTGTATATAGCGTCACACACACACTTCCCCTGTAGAGAGCATCACACACACACACATCCCCTGTATATAGCGTCACACACACACACATCTCCCTGTAGATAGCGTCACACACACACACACACACACACACATCCCCTGTATATAGCGTCACACACATTCCCCTGTATATAGCGTCACACACACACAGCCCCCTATAGATAGCGTCCCACACACACAGCCCCCTGTAGATAGCGTCACACACACAGCCCCCTGTAGATAGCGTCACACACACAGCCCCAGCATCACACACACACATCCCCCTGTAGATAGCATCACACACACACACATATCCCCCTGTAGATAGCATCACACACACACATCCCCCTGTAGATAGCATCACACAAACACACACACATCCCCCTGTAGATAACGTCACACACATCCCCCTGTAGATAGCATCACACACACAGCCCCCCTGTAGATAGCGTTACACACACAGCCCCCTGTATATAGCTTTACACACACACACAGCCCCCTGTATATAGCGTCACACACACAGCCCCCTTAGATAGCGTCACACACACACAGCCCCCCCTGTAGAGAGTGTCACACACACAGCCCCCTCTGTAGATAGCATCACACACACAGCCCCCCCTGTAGATAGCATCACACACACACATCCCCTGTAGATAGCATCACACACGCATCCCCTGTATATAGCGTCACACACACACACATCCCCTGTATATAGCGTCACACACACACACACACACATCCCCTGTATATAGCGTCACACACATCCCCCTTTATATAGCGTCACACACACATCCCCTTGTAGATAGCGTCACACACACACACATCCCCTGTATATAGCGTCACACACACACATCCCCTGTAGAGAGCGTCACACACACAGCCCCCCTGTAGATAGCGTTACACACACAGCCCCCTGTATATAGCGTCACACACACACATCCCCCTGTATATAGCGTCACACACATCCCCCTGTATATAGCGTCACACACACATCCCCCTGTAGATAGCGTCACACACACACACACATGCCCTGTATATAGCGTCACACACATCCCACTGTATATAGTGTCACACACACACAGCCACCTGTAGATAGCGTCACACACACAGCCCCCCCTGTAGATAGCATCACACACACACATCCCCTGTATATAGCGTCACACACACACATCCCCTGTAGAGAGCATCACACACACACACATCCCCTGTATATAGCGTCATACACACACACACACATCTCCCTGTAGATAGCGTCACACACACACACACACATCCCCTGTATGTTGCGTCACACACATTCCCCTGTATATAGCGTCACACACACAGCCCCCTGTAGATAGCGTCCCACACACACAGCCCCCTGTAGATAGCGTCACACACACACAGCCCCCTGTAGATAGCGTCACACACACACAGCCCCCTGTAGATAGCGTCACACACACAGCCCCAGCATCACACACACACATCCCCCTGTAGATAGCATCACACACACACACACACACACACACATATCCCCCTGTAGATAGCATCACACACACACACACACACACACACACACATCCCCCTGTAGATAACGTCACACACATCCCCTGTAGATAGCATCACACACACAGCCCCCCTGCAGATAGCGTTACACACACAGCCCCCTGTATATAGCTTTACACACACACACAGCCCCCTGTATATAGCGTCACACACACAGCCCCCTTAGATAGCGTCACACACACACAGCCCCCCTGTAGAGAGTGTCACACACACAGCCCCCTCTGTAGATAGCATCACACACACAGCCCCTCCTGTAGATAGAATCACACACACACATCCCCTGTAGATAGCATCACACACGCATCCCCTATATATAGCGTCACACACACACACACATCCCCTGTATATAGCATCACACACACACACATCCCATGTATATAGCGTCACACACATCCCCCTTTATATAGCGTCACACACACATCCCCTTGTAGATAGCGTCACACACACACACATCCCCTGTATATAGCGTCACACACACACATCCCCTGTAGAGAGCGTCACACACACACACACACACACATCCCCTGTATATAGCGTCACACACACAGCGCCCTGTAGATAGCGTCACACACACACAGCCCCCTGTAGTTAGCGTCACACACACAGCCCCCTGTAGATAGCATCACACACACACACATCCCCTGTATATAGCGTCACACACACACATCCCCTGGAGAGAGTGTCACACACACAGCCCCCCTGTAGATAGCGTTACACACACAGCCCCCTGTATATAGCGTCACACACAGCCCCCTGTATATAGCGTCACACACATCCCCCTGTATATAGCGTCACACACACATCCCCCTGTAGATAGCGTCACACACACACACACATGCCCTGTATATAGCGTCACACACATCCCACTGTATATAGTGTCACACACACACAGCCACCTGTAGATAGCGTCACACACACAGCCCCCCCCTGTAGATAGCATCACACACACACATCCCCTGTATATAGCGTCACACACACACATCCCCTGTAGAGAGCATCACACACACATCCCCTGTATATAGCGTCATACACACACACACATCTCCCTGTAGATAGCGTCACACACACACACACACACACACATCCCCTGTATGTTGCGTCACACACATTCCCCTGTATATAGCGTCACACACACAGCCCTCTGTAGATAGCGTCCCACACACACAGCCCCCTGTAGATAGCGTCTCACACAAACAGCCCCCTGTATATAGCGTCACACACACAGCCCCAGCATCACACACACACATCCCCCTGTAGATAGCATCACACACACACACACACACACACATATCCCCCTGTAGATAGCATCACACACACACACATCCCCCTGTAGATAGCATCACACACACACACACATCCCCCTGTAGATAACGTCACACACATCCCCTGTAGATAGCATCACACACACAGCCCCCCTGCAGATAGCGTTACACACACAGCCCCCTGTATATAGCTTTACACACACACACAGCCCCCTGTATATAGCGTCACACACACAGCCCCCTTAGATAGCGTCACACACACACAGCCCCCCTGTAGAGAGTGTCACACACACAGCCCCCTCTGTAGATAGCATCACACACACAGCCCCTCCTGTAGAAAGCATTACACACACACATCCCCTGTAGATAGCATCACACACGCATCCCCTATATATAGCGTCACACACACACACACATCCCCTGTATATAGCATCACACACACACATCCCATGTATATAGCGTCACACACATCCCCCTTTATATAGCGTCACACACACATCCCCTTGTAGATAGCGTCACACACACACACATCCCCTGTATATAGTGTCACACACACACATCCCCTGTAGAGAGCGTCACACACACACACACATCCCCTGTATATAGCGTCACACACACAGCGCCCTGTAGATAGCGTCACACACACAGCCCCCTGTAGATAGCGTCACACACACAGCCCCCTGTAGATAGCATCACACACACACATCCCCTGTAGATAGCATCACACACACAACCTCCCTGTAGATATCATCTCACACACACAGCCCCCTGCAGATAGCTTCACACACACACAGCCCCCCTGTAGATAGCGTCACACACATCCCCCTGTATATAGCGTTACACACACACAGCCTCCTGTATATAGCGTCATACACATATCCCCTGTATATAGCGTCACACACACATCCCCCTGTATATAGCGTCACACACACAGCCCCCTGTATATAGCGTCACACACACAGCCCCCTGTAGATAGCGTCACATACATAGCTCCCTGTATATATAGCGTCACACACACAGCCCCCTGTAGATAGCATCACACACACAGCCCCTGTAGATAGCGTCACACACACACAGCCCCTGTAGATAGCGTCACACACACAGCCCCCCTGTAGGGAACGTCACACACACAGCCCCCCTGTAGATATCATCACAGACACACATCCCCTGTATATAGCGTTACACACACACACACATCCCCTGTATATTGCATCACACACACATGCCCCTGTAGATAGCGTCACACACACACACATCCCCTGTATATAGCGTCACACACACGTCCCCCTGTAGATAGAGTCTCACACACACACACACACACATCCCCTGTATATAGCGTCACACACATCCCCCTGTATATAGCGTCACACACACACACACATCCCCCTGTATATAGCGTCACACACACACAGCCCCCTGTAGATAGCGTCACACACAAAGCCCCCTGTAGATAGCGTCACACACACAGCCCCCCCTGTAGATAGCGTCACACACACAGCCCCCCCTGTAGAGAGCATCACACACACACATCCCCTGTATATAGCGTCTCACACACATACATCCCCTGTAGAGAGCGTCACACACACACACACATCCCCTGTATATAGCGTCACACACACATCCCCCTGCAGATAGCGTCACACACACACACTCCCCCTGTATATAGCGTCACACACACACAGCCCCCTGTAGATAGCGTCACACACACAGCCCCCTGTAGATAGCGTCACACACACACAGCTCCCTGTAGATAGCGTCACACACACACACAATCCCCTGTAGATAGCGTCACACACACAGCCCCCTGTAGATAGCATTACACACACACATCCCCTGTATATAGCATCAAACACACATCCCCCTGTATATAGCATCACACACACATCCCCCTGTATATAGCGTCACACACGCATTCACAGCCCCCTGTATATAGCGTCACACACACAGCCCCCTGTATATGGCGTCACACACACATCCCCCTGTATATAGCGTCACACACACAGCCCCCTGTATATAGCGTCACACACACATCCCCCTGTATATAGCGTCACACACATCCCCCTGTATATAGCGTCACACACATCCCCCTGTATATAGCGTCACACACACACACACACACACACACATCCCCTGTATATAGCGTCAGACAGATCCCCCTGTATATAGCGTCACACACACACAGCCCCCTGTAGATAGCGTCCCACAAACACAGCCCCCTGTAGATAGCGTCACACACACACAGCCCCCTGTAGGTAGCGTCACACACACACACAGCCCCCTGTAGATAGCATCACACACACACATCTCCCTGTAGATAGCATCACACACACACACACACACACACACATCTCCATGTAGATAGCATCACACACACACACAGCCCCCCTGTAGATAGCATCACACACACAGCCCCCCTGTAGATAGCGTTACACACACAGCGCCCTGTATATAGCATCACACACACACGCAGCCCCCTGTATATAGCGTCACACACACAGCCCCCGTAGATAGCGTCACACACACAGCACCTGTAGATAGCGTCAGACACACAGCCCCCCCTGTAGAGAGCGTCACACACACAGCCTCCCCTGTAGATAGCATCACACACACAGCCCCCTCTGTAGATATCATCACACACACAGCCCCCCATGTAGATAGCATCACACACACAGCCCCCCCTGTAGATAGCATCACACACACAGCCCCCCCTGTATATAGCGTCACACACACACACACACACACATCCCCTGTATATAGCGTCACACACACACACATCCCCTGTATATAGCGTCACACTCATCCCCCTGTATATAGCGTCACACACACACACATGCCCTGTATATAGCGTCACACTCATCCCCCTGTAGATAGCGTCACACACACACACATGCCCTGTATATAGTATAGCGTCACACACATCCCACTGTATATAGTGTCACACACACACAGCCACCTGTAGATAGCGTCACACACACAGCCCCACCTGTAGATAGCATCACACACACACATCCCCTGTATATAGCGTCACACACACACATCCCCTGTAGAGAGCATCACACACACACACACATCCCCTGTATATAGCGTCACACACACACACACACACATCTCCCTGTAGATAGCGTCACACACACACACACACACATCCCCTGTATGTAGCGTCACACACATTCCACTGTATATAGCGTCACACACACAGCCCCCTGTAGATAGCGTCCCACACACACAGCCCCCTGTAGATAGCGTCACACACACACAGCCCCCTGTAGATAGCGTCACACACACAGCCCCAGCATCACACACACACATCCCCCTGTAGATAGCATCACACACACACACACACACACACACACATATCCCCCTGTAGATAGCATCACACACACACACACACATCCCCCTGTAGATAGCATCACACACACACACACACACACACATCCCCCTGTAGATAACGTCACACACATCCCCTGTAGATAGCATCACACACACAGCCCCCCTGTAGATAGCGTTACACACACAGCCCCCTGTATATAGCTTTACACACACACACAGCCCCTTGTATATAGCGTCACACACACAGCCCCCTTAGATAGCGTCACACACACACACAGCCCCCCTGTAGAGAGTGTCACACACACAGCCCCCTCTGTAGATAGCATCACACACACAGCCCCCCCTGTAGATAGCATCACACACACACATCCCCTGTAGATAGCATCACACACGCATCCCCTATATATAGCGTCACACACACACACATCCCCTGTATATAGCGTCACACACACACACATCCCCTGTATATAGCGTCACACACATCCCCCTTTATATAGCGTCACACACATCCCCTTGTAGATAGCGTCACACACACACACATCCCCTGTATATAGCGTCACACACACACATCCCCTGTAGAGAGCGTTACACACACACACACACACATCCCCTGTATATAGCGTCATACACACATCCCCCTGTAGATAGCGTCACACACACACATATCCCCTCTATATAGCGTCACACACTTCCCCCTGTATATAGCGTCACACACACAGCGCCCTGTAGATAGCGTCACACACACAGCCCCCTGTAGATAGCGTCACACACACAGCCCCCTGTAGATAGCATCACACACACACATCCCCTGTAGATAGCATCACACACACAACCTCCCTGTAGATATCATCTCACACACACAGCCCCCTGCAGATAGCTTCACACACACACAGCCCCCCTGTAGATAGCGTCACACACATCCCCCTGTATATAGCGTTACACACACACAGCCTCCTGTATATAGCGTCACACACACATCCCCTGTATATAGCGTCACACACATCCCCCTGTATATAGAGTCACACACACAGCCCCCTGTATATAGCATCACACACACAGCCCCCTGTAGATAGCGTCACATACATAGCTCCCTGTATATAGCGTCACACACACAGCCCCCTGTATATAGCGTCACATACACAGCCCCCTGTAGATAGCGCATTCACAGCCCCCTGTATATAGCGTCACACACACATCCCCCTGTATATAGCGTCACACACAGGGGGATCTACACAGCCCCCTGTAGATAGCGTCACATACATAGCTCCCTGTATATAGCGTCACACACACAGCCCCCTGTATATAGCGTCACATACACAGCCCCCCTGTAGACACACGCATTCACAGCCCCCTGTATATAGCGTCACACACACAGCGTCACACACACATCCCCCTGTATATAGCGTCACACACACATCCCCCTGTATATAGCGTCACACACACATCCCCCTGTATATAGCGTCACACACATCCCCCTGTATATAGCGTCACACACAGCCCCCTGTATATAGCGTCACACACACAGCCCCCTGTATATAGCGTCACACACACATCCCCCTGTATATAGCGTCACACACATCCCCCTGTATATAGCGTCACACACATCCCCCTGTATATAGCGTCACACACACACACACATCCCCTGTAGATAGCGTCAGACAGATCCCCCTGTATATAGCGTCACACACACACAGCCCCCTGCAGATAGCGTCCCACAAACACAGCCCCCTGTAGATAGCGTCTCACACACACAGCCCCCTGTAGGTAGCGTCACACACACACACAGCCCCCTGTAGATAGCATCACACACACACATCCCCCTGTAGATAGCATCACACACACACACACACACACACACACACACACATCTCCATGTAGATAGCATCACACACACACACAGCCCCCCTGTAGATAGCATCACACACACAGCCCCCCTGTAGATAGCGTTACACACACAGCGCCCTGTATATAGCATCACACACACACGCAGCCCCCTGTATATAGCGTCACACACACAGCCCCCGTAGATAGCGTCACACACACACAGCACCTGTAGATAGCGTCAGACACACAGCCCCCCCTGTAGAGAGCGTCACACACACAGCCTCCCCTGTAGATAGCATCACACACACAGCCCCCTCTGTAGATAGCATCACACACACAGCCCCCCATGTAGATAGCATCACACACACAGCCCCCCCTGTAGATAGCATCACACACACAGCCCCCCCTGTATAAAGCGTCACACACACACACACACACACATCCCCTGTATATAGCGTCACACACACACATCCCCTGTATATAGCGTCACACTCATCCCCCTGTATATAGCGTCACACACACACACATGCCCTGTATATAGCGTCACACTCATCCCCCTGTAGATAGCGTCACACACACACACATGCCCTGTATATAGCGTCACACACATCCCACTGTATATAGTATCACACACACACAGCCACCTGTAGATAGCGTCACACACACAGCCCCACCTGTAGATAGCATCACACACACACATCCCCTGTATATAGCGTCACACACACACATCCCCTGTAGAGAGCATCACACACACACACACACACACATCCCCTGTATATAGCGTCACACACACACACACATCTCCCTGTAGATAGCGTCACACACACACACACATCCCCTGTATGTAGCGTCACACACATTCCCCTGTATATAGCGTCACACACACAGCCCCCTGTAGATAGCGTCCCACACACACAGCCCCGTGTAGATAGCGTCACACACACACAGCCCCCTGTAGATAGCGTCACACACACAGCCCCAGCATCACACACACACATCCCCCTGTAGATAGCATCACACACACACACACACACACACATATCCCCCTGTAGATAGCATCAAACACACACACATCCCCCTGTAGATAGCATCACACACACACACACACACACACACACACACATCCCCCTGTAGATAACGTCACACACATCCCCTGTAGATAGCATCACACACACAGCCCCCCTGTTGATAGCGTTACACACACAGCCCCCTGTATATAGCTTTACACACACACACAGCCCCCTGTATATAGCGTCACACACACAGCCCCCTTAGATAGCGTCACACACACACACAGCCCCCCTGTAGAGAGTGTCACACACACAGCCCCCTCTGTAGATAGCATCACACACACAGCCCCCCCTGTAGATAGCATCACACACACACATCCCCTGTAAATAGCATCACACACGCATCCCCTATATATAGCGTCACACACACACACATCCCCTGTATATAGCGTCACACACACACACATCCCCTGTATATAGCGTCACACACATCCCCCTTTATATAGCGTCACACACACATCCCCTTGTAGATAGCGTCACACACACACACATCCCCTGTATATGGCGTCACACACACACATCCCCTGTAGAGACCGTCACACACACACACACATCCCCTGTATATAGCGTCATACACACATCCCCCTGTAGATAGCGTCACACACACACACATCCCCTCTATATAGCGTCACACACTTCCCCCTGTATATAGCGTCACACACACAGCGCCCTGTAGATAGCGTCACACACACAGCCCCCTGTAGATAGCGTCACACACACAGCCCCCTGTAGATAGCATCACACACACACATCCCCTGTAGATAGCATCACACACACAACCTCCCTGTAGATATCATCTCACACACACAGCCCCCTGCAAATAGCTTCACACACACAGCCTCCTGTATATAGGGTCACACACACATCCCCTGTATATAGCGTCACACACATCCCCCTGTATATAGCGTCACACACACAGCCCCCTGTATATAGCGTCACACACACAGCCCCCTGTAGATAGCGTCACACACATCCCCCTGTATATAGCGTTACACACACACAGCCTCCTGTATATAGCGTCACACACACATCCCCTGTATATAGCGTCACACACATCCCCCTGTATATAGCGTCACACACACAGCCCCCTGTATATAGCGTCACACACACAGCCCCCTGTAGATAGCGTCACATACATAGCTCCCTGTATATAGCGTCACACACACAGCCCCCTGTATATAGCGTCACATACACAGCCCCCTGTAGATAGCGTCACACACACAGCCCCCCTGTATATAGTGTCACACACAGCCCCCCTGTAGATAGCGTCACACACACAGCCCCCCTGTAGATAGCGTCACACACACACACAGCCCCCTGTTGATAGCGTCACACACACACAGCCCCCTGTAGATAGCGTCACACACACACAGTCCCCTGTAGAAAGCATCACACACACATCCCCCTGTAGATAGCGTCACACACACACAGCCCTCTGTAGATAGCATCACAACCACACACACACACACACACACACACACACATCCCCCCGTAAATATCATATTACACACACACACACACACACACACACACACACACACACACACACACATCCCCCTGTAGATAGCATCACACACACACACACACACACACATCCCCCTGTAGATAGCATCACACACACACACACACACACACATCCCCCTGTAGATGGCATCACACACACACACACACACACACACACACATCCCCCTGTAGATAGCATCACACACACACACACACACACACATCCCCTGTATATAGCGTCACACACATCCCCCTGTATATAGCGTCACACACACACAGCCCCCTATAGATAGCGTCACACACACAGCCCCCTGTAGATAGCGTCACACACACAGCCCCCCCTGTAGATAGCATCACACACACACACACATCCCCTGTATATAGCGTCACACACACACACATCCCCTGTAGAGAGCGTCACACACACATCCCCTGTATATAGCGTCACACACACATCCCCCTGTAGATAGCGTCACACACACATCCCCTGTATATTTAGCGTCACACACATCCTCCTGTATATAGCGTCACACACACACAGCCCCCTGTAGATAGCGTCACACACACAGCCCCTGTATATAGCGTCACACACACACACAGCCCCCTGTATATAGCATCACACACACATCCCCTGTATATAGCGTCACACACAAATCCCCCTTTATATAGCGTCACACACACATCCCCCTATATATAGCGTCACAGACACATATCCCCCTGTAGATAGCGTCACACACACACACACACACATCCCCTGTATATAGCGTCACACACATCCCCCTGTATATAGCGTCACACACACATAGCCCCCTGTAGATAGCGTCCCACAAACACAGCCCCCTGTAGATAGCGTCACACACACACACAAACATCCCCTGTATATAGCGTCACACACACATCCCCCTGTAGATAGCGTCTCACACACACACACACACACACATCCCCTGTATATAGCGTCACACACAACCCCCTGTATATAGCGTCACACACACCCAGCCCCCTGTAGATAGCGTCACACACACAGCCCCCTGTAGATAGCGTCACACACACAGCCCCCCCTGTAGATAGCATCACACACACACACATTCCCTGTATATAGCGTCACACACACACACATCCCCTGTAGAGAGCGTCACACACACACACACACACACACACACACACACACACACATCCCCTGTATATAGCGTCACACACACATCCCCCTGTAGATAGCGTCACACACACATCCCCTGTATATAGCGTCACACACATCCCCCTGTATATAGCGTCACACACACACAGCCCCCTGTAGATAGCGTCACACACACAGCCCCTGTATATAGCGTCACACACACACAGCCCCCTGTATATAGCATCACACACACATCCCCTGTATATAGCGTCACACACAAATCCCCCTTTATATAGCGTCACACACACATCCCCCTGTATATAGCGTCACACACACATATCCCCCTGTAGATAGCGTCACACACACACACACACACACACACACACACACACACACACACACATCCCCTGTATATAGCGTCACACACATCCCCCTGTATATAGCGTCACACACACACACAGCCCCCTGTACATAGCGTCCCACAAACACAGCCCCCTGTAGATAGCGTCACACACAAACATACCCTGTATATAGCGTCACACACACATCCCCCTGTAGATAGCGTCTCACACACACACACACACACACATCCCCTGTATATAGCGTCACACACATCCCCCTGTATATAGCGTCACACACACCCAGCCCCCTGTAGATAGCGTCACACACACAGCCCCCTGTAGATAGCGTCACACACACAGCCCCCTGTAGATAGCGTCACACACACAGCCCCCCCTGTAGATAGCATCACACACACACACATCCCCTGTATATAGCGTCACACACACACACACATCCCCTGTAGAGAGCGTCACACACACACACACACACACACACACATCCCCTGTATATAGCGTCACACACACATCCCCCTGTAGATAGCGTCACACACACATCCCCTGTATATAGCGTCACACACATCCCCCTGTATATAGCGTCACACACACACAGCCCCCTGTAGATAGCGTCACACACACAGCCCCTGTATATAGCATCACACACACATCCCCTGTATATAGAGTCACACACAAATCCCCCTTTATATAGCGTCACACACACATCCCCCTGTATATAGCGTCACACACACATATCCCCCTGTAGATAGCGTCACACACACACACATCCCCTGTATATAGCGTCACACACATCCTCCTGTATATAGCGTCCCACAAACACAGCCCCCTGTAGATAGCGTCACACACACACAGCCCCCTGTAGATAGCGTCACACACACACAGACATCCCCTGTATATAGCGTCACACACATCCCCCTGTAGATAGCATCACACACACACACATCCCCCTGTAGATAGCATCACACACACACACACACATCCCCTATATATAGCGTCACACACACATCCCCCTGTAGATAGCGTCACACACACATCCCCTGTATATAGCGTCACACACATCCCCCTGTATATAGCGTCACACACACACAGCCCCCTGTAGATAGTGTCACACACACAGCCCCTGTATATAGCGTCACACACACAGCCCCCTGTATATAGCGTCACACACACAGCCCCCTGTAGATAGCGTCACACACACACACAGCCCCCTGTAGATAGCATCACACACACACATCCCCCTGTAGATAGCATTACACACACATCCCCTATATATAGCGTCACACACATCCCCCTGTATATAGCGTCACACACACACAGCCCCCTGTAGATAGCGTCACACACACAGCCCGCTGTAGATAGCGTTACACACACAGCCCCCCCTGTAGATAGCATCACACACACGCACAGCCCCCTGTATATAGCATCACACACACATCCCCTGTATATAGAGTCACACACAAATCCCCCTTTATATAGCGTCACACACACATCCCCCTGTATATAGCGTCACACACACATATCCCCCTATAGATAGCGTCACACACACACATCCCCTGTATATAGCGTCACACACATCCCCCTGTATATAGCGTCAAACACACACAGCCCCCTGTAGATAGCGTCCCACAAACACAGCCCCCTGTAGATAGCGTCACACACACACAGCCCCCTGTAGATAGCGTCTCACACACACACAGCCCCCTGTAGATAGCGTCACACACACACAGCCCCCTGTAGATAGCATCACACACACACATCCCCCTGTAGATAGCATCACACACACACACATCCCCTATATATAGCGTCACACACACATCCCCCTGTAGATAGCGTCACACACACATCCCCTGTATATAGCGTCACACACATCCCCCTGTATATAGCGTCACACACACACAGCCCCCTGTAGATAGTGTCACACACACAGCCCCTGTATATAGCGTCACACACACACAGCCCCCTGTATATAGCATCACACACACGTCCCCTGTATATAGCGTCACACACAAATCCCCCTTTATATAGCGTCACACACACATCCCCCTGTATATAGCGTCACACACACATATCCCCCTGTAGATAGCGTCACACACACACACACATCCCCTGTATATAGCGTCACACACACACAGCCCCCTGAAGATAGCGTCCCACAAACACAGCCCCCTGTAGATAGCGTCACACACACACACAAACATCCCCTGTATATAGCGTCACACACACATCCCCCTGTAGATAGCGTCTCACACACACACACACACACACACATATAGCGTCACACACATCCCCCTTTATATAGCGTCACACACACACAGCCCCCTGTAGATAGCGTCACACACACAGCCCCCTGTAGATAGCGTCACACACACACAGCCCCCCCTGTAAATAGCATCACACACACACACACATCCCCTGTATATAGCGTCACACACACACACACATCCCCTGTAGAGAGCGTCACACACACACACACATCCCCTGTATATAGCGTCACACACACATCCCCCTGTAGATAGCGTCACACACACAGACATCCCCTGTATATAGCGTCACACACATCCCCCTGTATATAGCGTCACACACACATAGCCCTCTGTTGATAGCGTCACACACACAGCCCCCTGTAGATAGCGTCACACACACAGCCCCCCCTGTAGATAGCATCACACACACACACACATCCCCTGTATATAGCGTCACACACACACACACATCCCCTGTAGAGAGCGTCACACACACACACACACACATCCCCTGTATATAGCGTCACACACACATCCCCCTGTAGATAGCGTCACACACACAGACATCCCCTGTATATAGCATCACACACATCCCCCTGTATATAGCGTCACACACACACAGCCCCCTGTAGATAGCGTCACACACACACAGCCCCCTGTAGATAGCATCACACACACACACACATACCCCTGTAGATAGCATCACACACACACACATATCCCCCTGTAGATAGCATCACACACATACACACACATCCCCCTGTAGATAGCATCACACACACAGCCCCCCTGTAGATAGCATCACACACCCAGCCCCCCTGTAGATAGCGTTACACACACAGCCCCCTGTATATAGCGTCACACAGACACGCAGCCCCCTGTATATAGCGTCACACACACAGCCCCCGTAGATAGCGTTACACACACACACAGCTCCTGTAGATAGCATCACACACACAGCCCCCCCTGTAGAGACCGTCACACACACAGCCTCCCATGTAGATAGCAACACACACACAGCCCCCTCTGTAGATAGCATCACACACACAGCCCCCCCTGTAGATAGCATCACACACACACATCCCCTGTATATAGGGTCACACACACACACACACATCCCCTGTATATAGCGTCACACACACACACACACACATCCCCTGTATATAGCGTCACACACATCCCCCTGTATATAGCGTCACACACACATCTGCTTGTAGATAGCGTCACACACACACACACACACACACATCCCCTGTATATAGCGTCACACACACATATCCCCTGTAGAGAGCGTCACACACACACAGCCCCCGTAGATAGCGTCACACACACACAGCCCCTGTAGATAGCGTCACACACACAGCCCCCCCTGTAGAGAGCGTCACACACAGCCTCCCCTGTAGATAGCATCACACACACACATCCCCTGTAGATAGCATCACACACACACATCCCCTGTATATAGCGTCACACACACACACACACACACATCCCCTGTATATAGCGTCACACACACACATCACTTGATATAGCGTCACACACATCCCCCTGTATATAGCGTCTCACACACACAGCCCCCCTGCAGATAGCTTCACACACACACAGCCCCCCTGCAGATAGCTTCACACACACACAGCCCCCTGTAGATAGCGTCACACACAGCCCCCTGTAGATAGCATCACACACACATATCCCCTGTAGATAGCATCACACACACAACCCCCCTGTAGATAGCATCTCACACACACAGCCCCCCTGCAGATAGCTTCACACACACACAGCCCCCTGTAGATAGCGTCACACACGCAGCCCCCTGTAGATAGCGTCACACACACAGCCCCCTGTAGATAGCATCACACACACACACATCCCCTGTAGATAGCATCACACACACAACCCCCCTGTAGACAGCATCTCACACACACAGCTCCCCTGCAGATAGCTTCACACACACACAGCCTCCCTGTAGATAGCGTCACACACATCCCCCTGTATATAGCGTTACACACACAGCCCCTTGTATATAGCGTCACACACACACATCCCCTATATATAGCGTCACACACACACATCCCCTGTAGATAGCATCACACACACACAGCCCCCCTGTAGATAGCATCCCACACACAAAGCCCCCTGTATATAGCGTCACACACACATCCCCTGTATATAGCGTCACACACACATCCCCCTGTATATAGCGTCACACACACATCCCCCTGTATATAGCGTCACACACACAGCCCCCTGTAGATAGCGTCACACACACAGCCCCCCTGTATATAGCGTCACACACAGCCCCCCTGTAGATAGCATCACACACACAGCCCCCCTGCAGATAGCGTCACACACACACAGCCCCCTGTAGATAGCGTCACACACACACAGCCCCCTGTAGATAGCGTCACACACACACACAGCCCCCTGTAGATAGCATCACACACACACATCCCCCTGTAGATAGCATCACACACACACACACACATCCCCTATATATAGCGTCACACACACATCCCCCTGTTGATAGCGTCACACACACATGCCCTGTATATAGCGTCACACACATCCCCCTGTATATAGCGTCACACACACACAGCCCCCTGTAGATAGCGTCACACACACAACCCCTGTATATAGCGTCACACACACACACACAGCCCCCTGTATATAGCATCACACACATCCCCTGTATATAGAGTCACACACAAATCCCCCTTTATATAGCGTCACACACACATCCCCCTGTATATAGCGTCACACACACATATTACCCTGTAGATAGCGTCACACACACACACATCCCCTGCATATAGCGTCACACACATCCCCCTGTATATAGCGTCACACACACACAGCCCCCTGTAGATAGCGTCCCACAAACACAGCCCCCTGTAGATAGCGTCACACACACACAGCCCCCTGTAGATAGCGTCACACACACACAGCCCCCTGTAGATAGCGTCACACACACACACAGCCCCCTGTAGATAGCATCACACACACACACAGCCCCCTGTAGATAGCATCACACACACACATCCCCCTGTAGATAGCATCACACACACACACACATCCCCTATATATAGCGTCACACACATCCCCCTGTAGATAGCGTCACATACACATCCCCTGTATATAGCGTCACACACATCCCCCTGTATATAGCGTCACACACACACAGCCCCCTGTAGATAGTGTCATACACACAGCCCCTGTATATAGCGTCACACACACATCCCCTGTATATAGCGTCACACACACATCCCCCTGTAGATAGCGTCACACACACATCCCCTGTATATTTAGCGTCACACACATCCTCCTGTATATAGCGTCACACACACACAGCCCCCTGTAGATAGCGTCACACACACAGCCCCTGTATATAGCGTCACACACACACACAGCCCCCTGTATATAGCATCACACACACATCCCCTGTATATAGCGTCACACACAAATCCCCCTTTATATAGCGTCACACACACATCCCCCTATATATAGCGTCACAGACACATATCCCCCTGTAGATAGCGTCACACACACACACACACACATCCCCTGTATATAGCGTCACACACATCCCCCTGTATATAGCGTCACACACACATAGCCCCCTGTAGATAGCGTCCCACAAACACAGCCCCCTGTAGATAGCGTCACACACACACACAAACATCCCCTGTATATAGCGTCACACACACATCCCCCTGTAGATAGCGTCTCACACACACACACACACACATCCCCTGTATATAGCGTCACACACAACCCCCTGTATATAGCGTCACACACACCCAGCCCCCTGTAGATAGCGTCACACACACAGCCCCCTGTAGATAGCGTCACACACACAGCCCCCCCTGTAGATAGCATCACACACACACACATTCCCTGTATATAGCGTCACACACACACACATCCCCTGTAGAGAGCGTCACACACACACACACACACACACACACACACACACACATCCCCTGTATATAGCGTCACACACACATCCCCCTGTAGATAGCGTCACACACACATCCCCTGTATATAGCGTCACACACATCCCCCTGTATATAGCGTCACACACACACAGCCCCCTGTAGATAGCGTCACACACACAGCCCCTGTATATAGCGTCACACACACACAGCCCCCTGTATATAGCATCACACACACATCCCCTGTATATAGCGTCACACACAAATCCCCCTTTATATAGCGTCACACACACATCCCCCTGTATATAGCGTCACACACACATATCCCCCTGTAGATAGCGTCACACACACACACACACACACACACACACACACACACATCCCCTGTATATAGCGTCACACACATCCCCCTGTATATAGCGTCACACACACACACAGCCCCCTGTACATAGCGTCCCACAAACACAGCCCCCTGTAGATAGCGTCACACACAAACATACCCTGTATATAGCGTCACACACACATCCCCCTGTAGATAGCGTCTCACACACACACACACACACACATCCCCTGTATATAGCGTCACACACATCCCCCTGTATATAGCGTCACACACACCCAGCCCCCTGTAGATAGCGTCACACACACAGCCCCCTGTAGATAGCGTCACACACACAGCCCCCTGTAGATAGCGTCACACACACAGCCCCCCCTGTAGATAGCATCACACACACACACATCCCCTGTATATAGCGTCACACACACACACACATCCCCTGTAGAGAGCGTCACACACACACACACACACACACATCCCCTGTATATAGCGTCACACACACATCCCCCTGTAGATAGCGTCACACACACATCCCCTGTATATAGCGTCACACACATCCCCCTGTATATAGCGTCACACACACACAGCCCCCTGTAGATAGCGTCACACACACAGCCCCTGTATATAGCATCACACACACATCCCCTGTATATAGAGTCACACACAAATCCCCCTTTATATAGCGTCACACACACATCCCCCTGTATATAGCGTCACACACACATATCCCCCTGTAGATAGCGTCACACACACACACATCCCCTGTATATAGCGTCACACACATCCTCCTGTATATAGCGTCCCACAAACACAGCCCCCTGTAGATAGCGTCACACACACACAGCCCCCTGTAGATAGCGTCACACACACACAGACATCCCCTGTATATAGCGTCACACACATCCCCCTGTAGATAGCATCACACACACACACATCCCCCTGTAGATAGCATCACACACACACACACACATCCCCTATATATAGCGTCACACACACATCCCCCTGTAGATAGCGTCACACACACATCCCCTGTATATAGCGTCACACACATCCCCCTGTATATAGCGTCACACACACACAGCCCCCTGTAGATAGTGTCACACACACAGCCCCTGTATATAGCGTCACACACACAGCCCCCTGTATATAGCGTCACACACACAGCCCCCTGTAGATAGCGTCACACACACACACAGCCCCCTGTAGATAGCATCACACACACACATCCCCCTGTAGATAGCATTACACACACATCCCCTATATATAGCGTCACACACATCCCCCTGTATATAGCGTCACACACACACAGCCCCCTGTAGATAGCGTCACACACACAGCCCGCTGTAGATAGCGTTACACACACAGCCCCCCCTGTAGATAGCATCACACACACGCACAGCCCCCTGTATATAGCATCACACACACATCCCCTGTATATAGAGTCACACACAAATCCCCCTTTATATAGCGTCACACACACATCCCCCTGTATATAGCGTCACACACACATATCCCCCTATAGATAGCGTCACACACACACATCCCCTGTATATAGCGTCACACACATCCCCCTGTATATAGCGTCAAACACACACAGCCCCCTGTAGATAGCGTCCCACAAACACAGCCCCCTGTAGATAGCGTCACACACACACAGCCCCCTGTAGATAGCGTCTCACACACACACAGCCCCCTGTAGATAGCGTCACACACACACAGCCCCCTGTAGATAGCATCACACACACACATCCCCCTGTAGATAGCATCACACACACACACATCCCCTATATATAGCGTCACACACACATCCCCCTGTAGATAGCGTCACACACACATCCCCTGTATATAGCGTCACACACATCCCCCTGTATATAGCGTCACACACACACAGCCCCCTGTAGATAGTGTCACACACACAGCCCCTGTATATAGCGTCACACACACACAGCCCCCTGTATATAGCATCACACACACGTCCCCTGTATATAGCGTCACACACAAATCCCCCTTTATATAGCGTCACACACACATCCCCCTGTATATAGCGTCACACACACATATCCCCCTGTAGATAGCGTCACACACACACACACATCCCCTGTATATAGCGTCACACACACACAGCCCCCTGAAGATAGCGTCCCACAAACACAGCCCCCTGTAGATAGCGTCACACACACACACAAACATCCCCTGTATATAGCGTCACACACACATCCCCCTGTAGATAGCGTCTCACACACACACACACACACACACATATAGCGTCACACACATCCCCCTTTATATAGCGTCACACACACACAGCCCCCTGTAGATAGCGTCACACACACAGCCCCCTGTAGATAGCGTCACACACACACAGCCCCCCCTGTAAATAGCATCACACACACACACACATCCCCTGTATATAGCGTCACACACACACACACATCCCCTGTAGAGAGCGTCACACACACACACACATCCCCTGTATATAGCGTCACACACACATCCCCCTGTAGATAGCGTCACACACACAGACATCCCCTGTATATAGCGTCACACACATCCCCCTGTATATAGCGTCACACACACATAGCCCTCTGTTGATAGCGTCACACACACAGCCCCCTGTAGATAGCGTCACACACACAGCCCCCCCTGTAGATAGCATCACACACACACACACATCCCCTGTATATAGCGTCACACACACACACACATCCCCTGTAGAGAGCGTCACACACACACACACACACATCCCCTGTATATAGCGTCACACACACATCCCCCTGTAGATAGCGTCACACACACAGACATCCCCTGTATATAGCATCACACACATCCCCCTGTATATAGCGTCACACACACACAGCCCCCTGTAGATAGCGTCACACACACACAGCCCCCTGTAGATAGCATCACACACACACACACATACCCCTGTAGATAGCATCACACACACACACATATCCCCCTGTAGATAGCATCACACACATACACACACATCCCCCTGTAGATAGCATCACACACACAGCCCCCCTGTAGATAGCATCACACACCCAGCCCCCCTGTAGATAGCGTTACACACACAGCCCCCTGTATATAGCGTCACACAGACACGCAGCCCCCTGTATATAGCGTCACACACACAGCCCCCGTAGATAGCGTTACACACACACACAGCTCCTGTAGATAGCATCACACACACAGCCCCCCCTGTAGAGACCGTCACACACACAGCCTCCCATGTAGATAGCAACACACACACAGCCCCCTCTGTAGATAGCATCACACACACAGCCCCCCCTGTAGATAGCATCACACACACACATCCCCTGTATATAGGGTCACACACACACACACACACACATCCCCTGTATATAGCGTCACACACACACACACACACATCCCCTGTATATAGCGTCACACACATCCCCCTGTATATAGCGTCACACACACATCTGCTTGTAGATAGCGTCACACACACACACACACACACACATCCCCTGTATATAGCGTCACACACACATATCCCCTGTAGAGAGCGTCACACACACACAGCCCCCGTAGATAGCGTCACACACACACAGCCCCTGTAGATAGCGTCACACACACAGCCCCCCCTGTAGAGAGCGTCACACACAGCCTCCCCTGTAGATAGCATCACACACACACATCCCCTGTAGATAGCATCACACACACACATCCCCTGTATATAGCGTCACACACACACACACACACACATCCCCTGTATATAGCGTCACACACACACATCACTTGATATAGCGTCACACACATCCCCCTGTATATAGCGTCTCACACACACAGCCCCCCTGCAGATAGCTTCACACACACACAGCCCCCCTGCAGATAGCTTCACACACACACAGCCCCCTGTAGATAGCGTCACACACAGCCCCCTGTAGATAGCATCACACACACATATCCCCTGTAGATAGCATCACACACACAACCCCCCTGTAGATAGCATCTCACACACACAGCCCCCCTGCAGATAGCTTCACACACACACAGCCCCCTGTAGATAGCGTCACACACGCAGCCCCCTGTAGATAGCGTCACACACACAGCCCCCTGTAGATAGCATCACACACACACACATCCCCTGTAGATAGCATCACACACACAACCCCCCTGTAGACAGCATCTCACACACACAGCTCCCCTGCAGATAGCTTCACACACACACAGCCTCCCTGTAGATAGCGTCACACACATCCCCCTGTATATAGCGTTACACACACAGCCCCTTGTATATAGCGTCACACACACACATCCCCTATATATAGCGTCACACACACACATCCCCTGTAGATAGCATCACACACACACAGCCCCCCTGTAGATAGCATCCCACACACAAAGCCCCCTGTATATAGCGTCACACACACATCCCCTGTATATAGCGTCACACACACATCCCCCTGTATATAGCGTCACACACACATCCCCCTGTATATAGCGTCACACACACAGCCCCCTGTAGATAGCGTCACACACACAGCCCCCCTGTATATAGCGTCACACACAGCCCCCCTGTAGATAGCATCACACACACAGCCCCCCTGCAGATAGCGTCACACACACACAGCCCCCTGTAGATAGCGTCACACACACACAGCCCCCTGTAGATAGCGTCACACACACACACAGCCCCCTGTAGATAGCATCACACACACACATCCCCCTGTAGATAGCATCACACACACACACACACATCCCCTATATATAGCGTCACACACACATCCCCCTGTTGATAGCGTCACACACACATGCCCTGTATATAGCGTCACACACATCCCCCTGTATATAGCGTCACACACACACAGCCCCCTGTAGATAGCGTCACACACACAACCCCTGTATATAGCGTCACACACACACACACAGCCCCCTGTATATAGCATCACACACATCCCCTGTATATAGAGTCACACACAAATCCCCCTTTATATAGCGTCACACACACATCCCCCTGTATATAGCGTCACACACACATATTACCCTGTAGATAGCGTCACACACACACACATCCCCTGCATATAGCGTCACACACATCCCCCTGTATATAGCGTCACACACACACAGCCCCCTGTAGATAGCGTCCCACAAACACAGCCCCCTGTAGATAGCGTCACACACACACAGCCCCCTGTAGATAGCGTCACACACACACAGCCCCCTGTAGATAGCGTCACACACACACACAGCCCCCTGTAGATAGCATCACACACACACACAGCCCCCTGTAGATAGCATCACACACACACATCCCCCTGTAGATAGCATCACACACACACACACATCCCCTATATATAGCGTCACACACATCCCCCTGTAGATAGCGTCACATACACATCCCCTGTATATAGCGTCACACACATCCCCCTGTATATAGCGTCACACACACACAGCCCCCTGTAGATAGTGTCATACACACAGCCCCTGTATATAGCGTCACACACACACAGCCCCCTGTATATAGCATCACACACACGTCCCCTGTATATAGCGTCACACACAAATCCCCCTTTATATAGCGTCACACACACATCCCCCTGTATATAGCGTCACACACACATATCCCCCTGTAGATAGCGTCACACACACACACACATCCCCTGTATATAGCGTCACACACATCCCCCTGTATATAGCGTCACACACACACAGCCCCCTGTAGATAGCGTCCCACAAACACAGCCCCCTGTAGATAGCGTCACACACACACACAAACATCCCCTGTATATAGCGTCACACACACATCCCCCTGTAGATAGCGTCTCACACACACACACACACACACACACACATATAGCGTCACACACATCCCCCTTTATATAGCGTCACACACACAGCCCCCTGTAGATAGCGTCACACACACAGCCCCCTGTAGATAGCGTCACACACACTGCCCCCCCTGTAGATAGCATCATACACACACACATCCCCTGTATATAGCGTCACACACACACACACATCCCCTGTAGAGAGCGTCACACACACTCACACATCCCCTGTATATAGCGTCACACACACATCCCCCTGTAGATAGCGTCACACACACAGACATCCCCTGTATATAGCGTCACACACATCCCCCTGTATATAGCGTCACACACACATAGCCCCCTGTAGATAGCGTCACACACACAGCCCCTTGTAGATAGCGTCACACACACAGCCCCCCCCCTGTAGATAGCATCACACACACACACACACACATCCCCTGTATATAGGGTCACACACATCCCCCTTTATATAGCGTCACACACACACAGCCCCCTGTAGATAGCGTCACACACACAGCCCCCTGTAGATAGCGTCACACACACAGCCCCCCCCTGTAGATAGCATCACACACACACACATCCCCTGTATATAGCGTCACACACACACACATCCCCTGTAGAGAGCGTCACACACACACACACATCCCCTGTATATAGCCTCACACACACATCCCCCTGTAGATAGCGTCACACACACATCCCCTGTATATAGCATCACACACATCCCCCTGTATATAGCGTCACACACACACAGCCCCCTGTAGATAGCGTCACACACACAGCCCCTGTATATAGCGTCACACACACACACAGCCCCCTGTATATAGCATCACACACACATCCCCTGTATATAGCGTCACACACAAATCGCCCTTTATATAGCGTCACACACACATCCCCCTGTATATAGCGTCACACACACATATCCCCCTGTAGATAGCGTCACACACACAGCCCCCTGTAGATAGCGTCACACACACAGCCCCCTGTAGATAGCATCACACACACACATCCCCCTGTAGATAGCATCACACACACACACACACATCCCCCTGTAGATAGCATCACACACACACACACACACATCCCCCTGTAGATAGCATCACACACACACAGCCCCCCTGTAGATAGCATCACACACACAGCCCCCCTGTAGATAGCGTTACACACACAGCCCCCTGTATATAGCGTCACACACACACACGCAGCCCCCTGTATATAGCGTCACACAGCCCCCGTAAATAGCGTCACACACACAGCCCCTGTAGATAGCGTCACACACACAGGGCCCCCTGTAGAGAGCGTCACACACACAGCCTCCCCTGTAGATAGCATCACACACACAGTCCCCTCTGTAGATAGCATCATACACACACATTCCCTGTAGATAGCATCACACACACAGCCCCCCTGTAGATAGCATCACACACACACATCCCCTGTATATAGCATCACACACACACACATCCCCTGTATATAGCGTCACACACACACACATCCCCTGTATATAGCGTCACACACATCCCCCTGTATATAGCGTCACACACACATCCCCTTGTAGATAGCGTCACACACACACACACATCCCCTGTATATAGCGTCACACACACACATCCCATATCGTCACACACACACACATCCCCTCTATATAGCGTCACACACATCCCCCTGTATATTGTCACACACACAGCCCCCTGTAGATAGCGTCACACACACACAGCCCCCTGTAGATAGCGTCACACACACACACATCCCTTGTATATAGCGTCACAAACACACACACATCCCCTGTATATAGTGTCACACACATCCCCCTGTAGATAGCGTCACACACACAGCCCCCTGTATATAGCGTCACACACACAGCCCCCTGTAGATAGCGTCACACACACAGCCCCCTGTAGATAGCGTCACACACACAGCCCCCTGTAGATAGCGTCACACACACAGCCCCCTGTAGATAGCGTCACACACACAGCCCCCTGTAGATAGCGTCACACACACAGCCCCCTGTAGATAGCATCACACACACAACCCCCCTGTAGATAGCATCTCACACACACAGCCCCCCTGCAGATAGCTTCACACACACAGCCCCCCTGTAGATAGCGTCACACACATCCCCCTGTATATAGCGTTACACACACTGTGGCGAAACCGGGTCAGTGGGGGTCGGTTTACTACCATGAGATTGTGGGCGATAGATTCAGGCGACACAGATTAACAGGGGACAAGCCACAGCGGCGCGTTTATTAACAGGGACAGACACACAGTAACAATGCATCGCTGCTTCTCCCCTCTGCTCTGGATGGGACAGGCTACCTCACTATGGGGTCTCTCCACTGTACCTTTCATCCTTTGGGGTGTCTCCAGATCCTCCTTAGTTAGATGGGACTCCAGCACTTGTCCTCTATTACTGTCCCTAGGTCAGGTACCATCTCTGAGGTAGATAGCCCCTGCCTGCAGCTCACACTGCTATCTCATCTTCTCCTCGACAGCAACTGACTGAAATCTCACACAGCACCACTATCTCCCTCACTCACCCCTCCCTCAGGCATCAGGCCATGTGCATCCTGCTCTTGCCCCCTCCTTTTTCTTATTTACACTCAGACAAGTTCCCGCTTGCAGCCTGTGACTCATTCTCCTTCAGTATAAGATTAACCCTAGAGGGGAGGACAGTGAAGCAGCACTGAATACAATATAATATAATCAACTGATTATCAAACATAACGTAATGCAGTTTGAGGGGACATATCCCCATCTAGCACCGGGCGCCATCTAAGCTATGGCACCCGGATGGCGGGAGTGCGACTGTTTGCGGCAGGCTTAACCTTTATTTGGGTACAATGCCTGTAACCGTCACCCGTTCCGCCACAGACCTCCCCCAGCTTAGATCCAGAATCAGTCCTGCTGACCCTCTGTCGGGTCAGTGATGAGATCAGGGCCCGGTGCTGTCAGGTTCCGCCCATCAGTGTCCTGCTGCCGAGAGAGTCCATCAGCATTCCCGGTGTCCCGGCCCTTTTTATGAGAGATGGTAAAGTTATAGGATTGTAAGGCCAGGCTCCACCCTAGTAAACGCCCATTGTCCCCATAGGTTCGGTTCAACCAACTGAGAGGACTGTGGTCTGTGACTATTGTTAACTCCCTCCCATAAACGTAGGGCTGGAGCTTCTTTAGAGCCCTCAAGACAGCCAGGCACTCCTTCTCAATGGTTGCGTATGCCCTCTCTCGGTCCAGCAGCTTCCGGGAGAGGTACGCGACCAGGTGTTCGTGGCCCGCCTGGTCCACTTGGCTCAGTACCGCTCCCAGCCCGACGTCTGAGGCATCGGTTTGGGCTATGAACCGCCGGTGGAAGTCAGGGGCAGCCAGGACAGGGGAGGTGGAGAGGGCAGTCTTAAGGCTCCCGAAGGCCGCCTCACAGTCAGGGGACCAGGGCATCAGTCGACTGAACCTTTTGGACGTCAAGTCAGTCCAGGGTACTATACTGTGGGATAAATTTTCGGTAGTACCCTGTGACTCCCAGAAAGGCCCTTACCTGCTTCTGATTGGCCGGCCGGGGCCATTGGAGAATGGCCTCCACCTTGGCCGGCTCGGGGTGGATCTGTCCGCTACCCACTCGGTGCCCCAGGTAGGCGACTTCTGCCATCCCCATCTGGCACTTGTCGGGGCGGATGGTGAGGCCGGCACCGGATGCGCTCCAGGATCTGCGCCACGTGCCCCAAGTGTTCCTCCCAAGTCTTGCTAAAGATAGCGACATTGTCCAGGTATGCCTGGGCAAACTCCTGACACCTCACGAGGATCCGGTCGACCACTCTCTGGAAGGTCGCGGGGGCGTTCTTCATCCCGAACGGCATGCATGTAAATTCAAACAGGCCGAACGGGGTGATGAACGCCGAGCGCTCTTGGGCTTCCTTGGTTAGCGGAATCTGCCAGTAGCCATTGCTGAGATCCAGAGTGGACACGAAGCGTGCCCCTCCCAGCCTATCGAGCAGCTCATCAATCCGGGGCATCGGATAGGCATCCGTAACGGTTACCTCATTCAGCCGCCGGTAGTCTACACAGAACCTCGTGGTTTTGTCCTTCTTGGGGACCAACACAACGCCGGCGGCCCAAGGACTGTGAGATGGTACAATGACCCCCATCTCCAGCATTTCTTCTACTTCTTTTCTCATCGCGGTCAGCACTGAGGGAGCCACTCGGAACGTGGGCTGCCTCAGGGGTCGGGCTCCACCAGTGTCGACCTCGTGAGCGACTAGGGAGGTACGTCCGGGGCCTCCTGGGCTGCTAACACCTCCCCCATCTCCCTACTCTGCAAGCGCGATAGCTGGACTTCAAGCTGCACATCTGCCAGCCCTGTCTGGTGTCGGGCCTCTGCCAGTAGGTCAGGGATGCGGTCCACGTCAGGGTTGTCCATGGGCGGACAGCATATCGCGACCGCTCCTACCTCCCTTACCACATAGGCCTTGAGCCGGTTTATGTGGTAGTTCCGTACCCGCTTTTCAGCCTTGTCGTGGGCTACTAGGTAGTTCGTCGTCCCCTGTCGCCCCACTACAGTGTACGGTCCAGCCCAATTGGCCTGCAACTTGTTGCCTCGCACTGGCGCGAGGACCAGTACCTTCTCCCCCACCCCCAGCTCTCGGGGTCGGGCGCTACGGTTGTACTCGTTCCGTTGACGGCTTCGAGCTACTTCCAATCGCTGATGTGCCAAATCCATCAGCCGTGCTAGGCGCTCCCGCATTTGGCTCACATAGTCTACTACCGGGATCTCCAGGCTTGCAAACTTCCCTTCCCAACCTTCCCGGACTAAGTCCAAGGGTCCCCGGACCTGCCTTGCGAACAGCAACTCGAATGGGGAGTGCCCGGTAGACTCCTGCGGCACCTCTCGATAGGCAAAGAGAAGCTGCTGCAAGGAGCGATCCCAGTCTCTCCCCTCCGAGTGGACGTATCGGAGTAGCAACTGCTTGAGGGTACCGTTGAACCTTTCACACAGTCCGTTCGTTTGGGGGTGGTAGGCGGTGGTTCTTAGAGAACTCACCCCGTGCCGATTCCAGAAGTCCTGCATGAGTTCTCCCTGGAATTGAGATCCCTGGTCTGTGAGTACCTCACGCGGGAACCCCACCGGGCTGAAGATGTCCATGAGTCCTTGGGCGACGTGCTCGGCATCTATGGAGGACAGAGCCACTGCGTCCGGGTATCTGGTAACGAAGTCTACCAGGGTTAGGATGTAACGCTTTCCCCCTCGGCTGGGGGGATTAATGGGGCCAACCAGATCTATGGCCACCCGCTGGAAGGGCTCTCGGATGAGGGGCAGCTGCTTGAGCGGCACCTTGCGCGGGGCCCCCGCCACCCGTTGGCAGACAGGGCACGAAGCTCGGTACCGCCGCACGTCCTCAGTCAGCCCTGGCCAAAAGAAAGCCTTCGAGAGCCGGGCCCTGGTGGACCTGGTCCCAGTGTGACCCGCCGCGTGTTTATCGTGGGCTAGGGCTAACAGTCGTGCACGGTAAGCTTGGGGAACAAGCAGCTGTTTGGAGGCGGTCCAGGGCGACTCGGGATTGGTCGGGGCTTCGACCCGGTACAACAGCCCGTTGTCCCACTGGAACCCTGCCTGGGCCCCTCCACTGGGTGGTCGATCGGCCAGGCTACAGGCAGAGGACGGGGAAGGATCCGTATGCTGGGCCTCCCTAAAAGCGACCCTATCCACCTCCCCCAGGTCTGTCGGGGGGTTCGTCGGGTCGGTCAGTTGTGAGGCGTCAGGGGCTTGGGTACTTACCACCGGCGGTTCGGGGAGCGGGGCTTCCAGGAGAGGAGCCTCGGTGGTTACACTGGTCGGTGGTGGAGGCCGGTAAAGGTTCTCCCGGGCTTGGCTGCGGGTCACGGCCCCAGCGAACTGACTTGTGAGACCGTTCCCAAGGTCGTTCCCCAATAAAACATCGGCGGGGAGATCCGGCATGAGCCCGACTTCGACCACCCGTTTTCCAGGGCCCCAGTCCAGGTAGACTCTGGCGCGGGGAATGGACCGCTGCTGTCCGTCCGCCAGGGCAATCCGGGCTAATCGCTGGGAAAGAACCTTAGACTGGGGAACCAGGTCCGCTCTCACCAGGGTGAGGGTTGCCCCCGAGTCACGGAGTCCCTGGTCGGTGCGGCGTCCCAGCACCACGGGCTGTCGGTCGCCCTGCATGTTGGCAGGGACCTGGTTCATCACGAGGCTCGCAAGCTCTACGTGGCAGACCACCTCCTCTGGTGCATCTAGGAGGTGGTCACACTCATCGGGGTCGCCCGCCTCCGGGCAAAAGGCGACCCGGGTTGGGGTTGGTCTGGGAAAGGGCACCGTTGATTGGGGCAGGGGGCAGTCCCGTCGGATGTGCCCCGGCTGGTGGCACCCATAACACTGGCGGGAGTCCGTAGGGCCGCGGACCCTTGGAGGGATCGGGGCGGCCGTAGGCTGCGGCTGGGGTCTCATCGAAGTTTGCCGGGGTGGTTCCGCTATTTTGGTAGGGGCTCGGAGCTCTCGGCGTTGGACCTGGCGCGGAAGGCTTCTCCACTGGGGTCAGTGGGCCAAGAACTCGTCGGCCAGGGTGGTGGCATCTTCAGGGGTGCTGGGGTGGCGGTCCGCGACCCAGGCACGAACGGGGACCTCCATCCTGGAGAGGAGTTGATCCAAAATGACGAGGTCCTCCAGGGCCTCCCGACTGAAGGCCTTCTTCCCCTCGGCCCAGCCGGCGAGCTTCAAATTACGGAACCGCTCTCTGTAAGTCTCTGGGGTGATCGCATACCTCTTCAGCAGGGCGTCCCGGAGGCAACCGCAGTCCCGTCCGTCCTCTGGACCTAGGCTCCGGTAGACTTCAAGGGCCCTCCCTTGCAGGCTGGGCCCCACGTAGCGAGCCCATTCGGTGGTGGGGATGTCATGCACCTGTAGCTGTGTCTCCAGCATGGTTAGGTGCGCATCGATATCCGTGGACGAAGGATCCAACTTGGGGAGGTCGTTGTATCGTAGTTGGGGTCTTCGGGGCCCGGCAGGGATTGGGGTTGTTGGTTCTGGGGGTGCCACTGCACGGGCCACGGCCCCAACGATGATCGGGAGCTCGGCCTCGGAGCTTTGAGGCCCCAGAGAGGTCAGCAGATCCCCCATCCTCAGGGCCTGGGCGTCCGAGATGGCGCTACGGCCGGTTCCCTGGCGACTGGCCGGTTCTTCGGGGCAGTAGTCAACGTCACCCTCGGCCATCTCTCCCATCTCGGCCGGGTTCGCAAGGTCCCAGGCTTGGAGCTTCTCATTCAGCCGATCCTTGATGTCGTGGGACGAGAAGGCAATGCGCCGGAACCGGCACAGCTCTTGGAGTGTAATTCGGAGGTAGCTGCCATAGGGGACAGCCTCGGTTCCGCCGGGAGGATCCATAGAGTCAGGCTCCATGACTGGGGATTTAGGTGCCTGTGGTCCTCCTGTACTGCAGCACGTGTGGCAGTCCGCCCTTGAGGTCTGGCCGCGAAGCGCCGGATGGTACCAGGATACCTATCCCCTGCCGCTTCCCCTAGAACGGGCTGAATCTATCCCACCGCTGCCACCAAATGTGGCGAAACCGGGTCAGTGGGGGTCGGTTTACGCCATGAGATTGTGGGCGATAGATTCAGGCGACACAGATTAACAGGGGACAAGCCACAGCGGCGCGTTTATTAACAGGGACAGACACACACAGTAACAATGCATCGCTGCTTCTCCCCTCTGGGCTGGATGGGACTGGCTACCTCACTATGGGGTCTCTCCACTGTACCTTTCATCCTTTGGGGTGTCTCCAGATCCTCCTTAGTTAGATGGGACTCCAGCACTTGTCCTCTATTACTGTCCCTAGGTCAGGTACCATCACTGAGGTAGATAGCCCCTGCCTGCAGCTCACACTGCTATCTCATTCTCTCCTCGACAGCAACTGACTGAAATCTCACACAGCACCACTATCTCCCTCACTCACCCCTCCCTCAGGCATCAGGCCATGTGCATCCTGCTCTTGCCCCCTCCTTTTTCTTATTTACACTCAGACACGTTCCCGCTTGCAGCCTGTGACTCATTCTCCTTCAGTATAAGATTAACCCTAGAGAAGAGGACAGTGAAGCAGCACTGAATACAATATAATATAATCAACTGGTTATCAAACATAACGTAATGCAGTTTGAGGGGACATATCCCCATCTAGCACCGGGCGCCATCTAAGCTATGGCACCCGGATGGCGGGAGTGCGACGGTTTGCGGCAGGCTTAACCTTTATTTGGGTACAATGCCTGTAACCGTCACCCGTTCCGCCACACACACACAGACCCTTGTATATAGCGTCACACACACATATCCCCTGTAGATAGCATCCCACACACACAGCCCCCCTGTAGATAGCATCCCACACACAAAGCCCCCTGTATATAGCATCACACACACATCCCCTGTATATAGCGTCACACACACATCCCCCTGTATATAGCGTCACACACACAGCCCCCTGTATATAGCGTCACACACACAGCCCCCTGTAGATAGCATCACACACACAGCCCCCTGTATATAGCGTCACACACACAGCCCCCTGTATATTGCGTCACACACACGGACTCCTGTAGATAGCGTCACACACACAGCCCCCCTGTATATAGCGTCACACACAGCCCCCCTGTAGATAGCGTCACACACACAGCCCCCCTGTAGATAGCGTCACACACACACAGCCCCCTGTAGATAGCGTCACACACACACAGCCCCCTGTAGATAGCGTCACACACAGCCCCCTGTAGATAGCAGCATCACACACACATCCCCCTGTAGATAGCGTCACACACACACACATATCCCCCCGTAGATATCATATCACACACACACACACACACACACATCCCCCTGTAGATAGCGTCACACACACAGCCCCCTGTAGATAGCGTCACACACACAGCCCCCTGTAGTCAGCGTCACACACACAGCCCCCTGTAGATAGCATCACACACACACATCCCTCTGTAGATAGCATCACACACACACACACACACACACACACATTCCCCTGTAGATAGCATCACACACACCCCCAGTAGATAGCATCACACACACAGTCCCCTGTAGATAGCGTTACACACACAGCCCCCTGTATATAGCGTCACACACACACACACTCAGCCCCCTGTATATAGCATCACACACATCCCCCTGTATATAGCGTCACGCACACATCCCCTTGTAGATAGCGTCACACACACACACATCCCCTGTATATAGCGTCACACACACACATCCCCTGTAGAGAGCATCACACACACACACATCCCCTGTATATAGCGTCACACACACATCCCCCTGTAGATAGCATCATACACACACACACATCCCCTCTACATAGCGTCACACACATCCCCCTGTATATAGCGTCACACACACAGCCCCCTGTAGATAGTGTCACACACACAGCCCCCTGTAGATAGCGTCACACACACACACACATCCCCTGTATATAGCATCACACACACACATCCCCTGTATATAGTGTCACACACATCCCCCTGTAGATAGCGTCACACACACAGCCCCCTGTAGATAGCGTCACACACACAGCCCCCTGTAGATAGCGTCACACACACACAGCCCCCTGTAGATAGCGTCACACACACAGCTCCCTGTAGATAGCGTCACACACACAGCCCCCTGTAGATAGCGTCACACACAGCCCCCTGTAGATAGCGTCACACACACAGCCCCCTGTAGATAGCATCACACACACACATCCCCTGTAGATAACATCACACACACAACCCCCCTGTAGATAGCATCTCACACACACAGCCACCCTGCAGATAGCTTCACACACACACACAGCCCCACTGTAGATAGCGTCACACACATCCCACTGTATATAGCGTTACACACACACAGCCCCTTGTATATAGCATCACACACACACATCCCCTGTATATAGCGTCACACACACACATCCCCTGTAGATAGCATCACACACACACACAGCCCCCCTGTAGATAGCATCCCACACACAAAGCCCCATATATATAGCGTCACACACACATCCCCTGTATATAGCGTCACACACACATCCCCCTGTATATAGCGTCACACACACAGCCCCCTGTATATAGCGTCACACACACAGCCCCCTGTAGATAGCGTCACACACACAGCCCCCTGTATATAGCGTCACACAAACAGCCCCCTGTATATAGCGTCACACACACAGCCCCCTGTAGATAGCGTCACATACACAGCCCCCCCTGTATATAGCGTCACACACAGCCCCCCTGTAGATAGCGTCATACACACAGCCCCCTGTAGATAGCGTCACACACACACAGCCCCCTGTAGATAGCGTCACACACACACAGCCCCCTTTAGATAGCGTCACACACAGCCCCTGTAGATAGCATCACACACACACATCCCCCTGTAGATAGCGTCTCACACACACAGCCCCCTGTAGATAGCATCACACACACACACACACATCCCCCCGTAGATATCATATCACACACAAACACACACACACATCCCCCTATAGATAGCATCACACACACACACACACACACATCCCCCTGTAGATAGCATCACACACACACATCCCCCTGTAGATAGCATCACACACACACATCCCTCTGTAGATAGCATCACACACACACACACACATCCCCCTGTAGATAGCGTCACACACACCCCCTGTAGATAGCATCACACAAACAGCCCCCCTGTAGATAGCGTTACACACACAGCCCCCTGTATATAGCATCACACACATCCCCCTGTATATAGCATCACACACACAGCCCCTGTAGATAGCGTCACACACACACAGCCCCTGTAGATAGCGTCACACACACAGCCCCCTCTGTAGGGAGCGTCACACACACAGCCCCCCCCTGTAGATAGCATCACACACATAGCCCCCCCTGTAGATAGCATCACACACAAAGCCCCCCCTGTAGATAGCATCACACACACACACATCCCCTGTATATAGCGTCTCACACACACACACATCCCCTGTATATAGCATCACACACATATCCCCCTGTAGATAGCGTCACACACACACACATCCCCTGTATATAGCATCACACACACATCCCCCTGTAGATAGCGTCTCACACACACACATACACACACACACACACATCCCCTGTATATAGCGTCACACACATCCCCCTGTATATAGCGTCACACACACACAGCCCCCTGTAGATAGCGTCACACACACAGCCCCCTGTAGATAGCGTCACACACACAGCCCCCCCTGTAGATAGCATCACACACACATCCCTTGTATATAGCGTCACACACACACATCCCCTGTAGATAGCATCACACACACACACACACATCCCCTGTATATAGCGTCACACACACACACAGCCCCCTGTAGATAGCGTCTCACACACAGCCCCTGTAGATAGCGTCACACACACAGCCCCCGGTAGATAGCATCACACACACATCCCCCTGTATATAGCGTCACACACACATCCCCCTGTCTATAGCGTCACACACACACAGCCCCCTGTATATAGCGTCACACACACAGCCCCCTGTATATAGCGTCACACACACATCCCCATGTATATAGCGTCACACACACATCCCCCTGTATATAGCGTCACACACACATCGCCTGTATATAGCGTCACACACACATCCCCTTTTATATAGCGTCACACACACATCCCCCTGTATATAGCGTCACACACACATCCCCTGTATATAGCGTCACACACACATCCCCCTGTAGATAGCGTCACACACACACAGCCCCCTGTATATAGCGTCACACACACATCCCCCTGTAGATAGCGTCACACACACATCCCCTGTATATAGCGTCACACACACATCCCCTTTTATATAGCGTCACACACACAGCCCCCTGTATATAGCGTCACACACACATACACAGCCTCCTGTATATAGAGTCACACACACACATCCCCTGTATATAGCGTCACACACACATCCCCTTTTATATAGCGTCACACACACATCCCCCTGTATATAGCGTCACACACACAGCCCCTTTAGATAGCGTCACACACACATCCCCCTGTATATAGCGTCACACACACATCCCCCTGTATATAGCGTCACACACATCCCCCTGTATATAGCGTCACACACATCCCCCTGTATATAGTGTCACACACATCCACCTGTATATAGCATCACACACACATCCCCCTGTAGATAGCGTCACACACATCCCCCTGTATATAGCACCACACACACCCATACCCCTGTATATAGCGTTACACACACATCCCCCTGTATATAGCGTTACACACACATCCCCCTGTATATAGCACCACACACACACATCCCCCTGTATATAGAGTCACACACATCCCCCTGTATATAGCGTTACACACACATCCCCCTGTTTATAGCACCACACACACAAATCCCCCTGTATATAGCATCACACATACATCCCCCTGTATATAGCGTTACACACACAAATCCCCCTGTATATAGCATCACACACATCCCCCTGTTTATAGCGTCACACACACAGCCCCCTGTAGATAGCACCACACACACACAGCAGTGATGAAGGGAGGGAGTGAGTTATGGAAGAATGAAGGGAGGGATGAACAGATGGAGGGAGTGAGTGATGAAGGGATGTGGGTTTGGAAAAGCACTCACCAGCCTGGAGCTCTGTGTAAAAACTTGACTGGTGGGCGGGCCTTCTTCCCTGCAGATATTCTGCTCCTTCACTGTGATAGACGGACCTGATTTGTGGGCGGGGGTCACATGGGCACGACGTCATCAAAGGTCCTTTAGCCTTCATTTCGGAGCACATTTATGTAGAGAGGTAACTTTCACTATCCCGGCTAAGCCCGCCCCGAATTGTTCTGCCTGTACCTTCTCTCTGCAGTGACAGTTACCAGCGCAAGTGCGCTGCATAGTTTTTAAGATTATGTGCAGTTCGGGCAGCCATGGGCCCCCTGAGTGCCTCGGGCCCCGAGTGGCCGCCGGAACCGTCCTTATGATGATCCGCCATTGATCCTGTGCACACTGATACCAGCAGACATGTACAGGAACCAGTAAAAAAAACAGGGCAAAAAGAATATAGAGAGAAGCAGAAAGAAGAAGGGAGGGGGAGGGAAAAGAGAGAGGATAGGGAACTTACATAAAGCACCAGACCAGAGGAATTAGACTGGATTCACATGAGCACATTACGTTCGTAATGGACGAAACGTATTTCGGCCACTAATCCAACTGTCCCGTACTGTAATCATGTTTTGAGTACGGGACAGTTGTCCTGCAGTGAGGCAGGGACTCCTAGCATCGTACATAACTATGATGCTAGGAGCCCGGCTCCCTGCAGTGTGTTCGGTCCGGGATTAGTGGCCGAAATACGTTCCGTCCATTACGGACGTAACATGCTCGAGTGAACCCAGCCTTAAAGTCAAGAGGCAACTATGGTCCTAAATTCCGCAGTAGATTTAAATCGAATCCAATGATACCAGGTTTTGAGAAATTTAGCATGGGTACCTCTGATGGATGCAGTGAGATCCTCCATTCTCATAATCTCCTGAATTTTGCCGAACCACATACCAATCGACGGAGGACGAGATTGTCTCCACAGTGCAGGAATGCACGCTCTAGCTGCATTCACCAGATGGCGTACCACTGAACGCCTGTACGTAGTTAATGAAATATCACACAGATGGAGCAGGAAGAAGGATAGGGAACATGGAAGGGGAAAGTCCGTAAATTTGGAGGAGATGCACCATACTTCCGACCAGAAGTCTGTCAACTTTGGGCAGTCCCAAAAAGTATGTAAAATTGGGCCCACATGCTCTCCACATCTCCAACACAACGGAGAGTCGGTAGGTATAAATGCGTGCAATCTGGAAGGCACTCTATACTTGCGCGACAAGATCTTAAATCCTGCCTCCTGGAATCTGCTAGCCATGGATTATTTATGTGTCATTGTAAACAAACGATCCTTATGTTCCGCAGTAAATGTTAGATCCAAGTCTCTCTCCCAACTAACCAAATAAGAAAGTGTAGATAGGTTGGATGGGGAAATCATAATTTCATAAAGTCTAGATAGTGAATAACGTACTGTGCCCATGCCAAGAAGCTCAAAAGGGGAACTGTCCCGAGAGTATGCCGATGGGTTAGGTAAGGACGTGAGGAAATGTCTCAACTGAGTAACCTGCCAAAAGGTAAAGGAGTGAGGGTCTGTTAGAGACGATAGTTGTTGGCTAGACATCCAATTGCCACCCTTAATGAAATGAGCCGCGTGTCCCTTACCTGCCCGCAACCAGTGCTGGAATGGACCCTGTTCCTGTGCAGGAGGGATCGCAGGATTTCCCAGAATAGAGAACAATGGGGAGGGGGCGGCGCGATTTCTATCCGAGGAAAGAGCCAGGACGCAACCGCCAAGGTGGGCCCAATAGTGGGGTGTGTCCGTGCCGAGAAGGGAATGTGTTTGCCTAACCAGGGAAGTATCTGCAGAGGGATATAAAAGAAGGTCTGTTCCATAAAGACTCATTGTTTAACCCCGGAATATCTACACCAGTCCAGGATTTGCAATAAATGTGAGGCCTGATGGTATGAGATAAAATCCAGGAGGCCAACACCGCCCTCACATTTAGCAATGCGGGCTGGTTTCCCCACCCATATGAATCTATGTAGTATTGACAACAGGGTTTGGAAGAAGGGACGAGGAATGTGAATTGGCAGTGCTTGAAAGAGGTACAAAATCCGCAGTAAAATGTTAATTTTAAATATTGCGCACCGACCAAACCAGGTAAAGGTGCCCGTCGTCCATGAATCCAAATCGCTCTTTATGCGTTAAAGAAGCGGGGGGTAGTTCACCGCATAAAGGCGAGACAGATCACTGGAAAGCAGGACCCCCAAATATTTTAGAGAATTCCTAGCCCATTTAAAAGAGAATTACTCCGTAGATCCTCCACGAGAGACTGCGACAATGAGATATTGAGAGCCTCCGATTTCTGGTAATTAATTTTGAAATGGGACAATATCGAGTATCTACTCAACTCCACCACCAGATTAGGCAAGGAAATCCTGGGTGAAGTAAGAAAAAAGAGCAAATCATCCGCGTATGCTGCAACCTTGTGGGACCTCTCCCTCAGAGGAACGCCCACTATATCCGGGTTGGAGCGCACATGACACATGAAGGGCTCCAAACATAAAATTAATATTAAGAGGGACAAGGGGCAACCTTGCATAGTACGATTCGAAATAGAGAGCGAGGAGGAGAAGTGTCCTTTAACCCCTTCCCTCTTTAGCCACTTTTGACCTTCCTGACAGAGCCTCATTTTTCAAATCTGACATGTTTCACATTATGTGGTAATAACTCCGGAATTCTTTCACCTATCCAAGCGATTCTGAGATTGTTTTCTTGTGACACATTGCACTTTAAGTTACTGGCAAAATTTACTCGATATGTTCAGTATTTAATTGTGAAAAACACCAAAATGTAGCGAAAAATTTAAAAAATTTGCATTTTTCTCAATTCAAATGTATCTGCTTATAATACAGGCAGTTATACCACACAAAATGTTTGCTAATTAACATCCCCCATGTGTCTACTTTAGATTGGCATTGTTTTTTGAACATCCTTTTATTTTTCTATGACATCACAAGGCTTAGAACTTTAGCAGCAATTTCTCACATTTTCAAGAAAATTTCAAAAGGTTATTTTTACAGGGGCCAGTTCAGTTGTGAAGTGGCTTTGAGGGCCTTATATATTAGAAACCCCCAAAGAGTCACACCATTTAAAAACTTCACCCCTCAAAGTATTCAAAACAGCATTTAGAAAATGTCTTAACCCTTTACACATTTCACAGGAATTAAAGCAAAGTAGAGGTGAAATTTGCAAATTTCATATTTTTTTGCAGAAATAAATTTTTAATACAATTTTTTTTATAACACAGAAGGTTTTACCAGAGATATGCAACTCCATATTTGTTGCCCAGGTTCTGCAGTTTTAGGAAATATCCCACATGTGGCCGTAGCGTGCTACTGGACTGAAGCACCGGCCTCAGAAGCAAAGGAGCACCTAGTGGATTTTGGGGCCTTATTTTTGTTACAATATATTTTAGGCACCATGTCAGGTTTGAAGGGCTCTTGTGGTGCCAAAACAGTGAAAATCCCCCAAAAGTGACCCCATTTGGGAAACTACACACCTCAAGGAAATTATCTAGGGGTATAGTGAGCAGTTTGACCGCACAGGTTTTTTACAGAAATTATTGGAAGTAGGCCGTGAAAATTAAAATCTAAATTTTTTCAAAGAAAATGTAGGTTTAGCGATTTTTTTTCTCATTTCCACAAGGACTGAAAGAGAAAAAGCACCGTAAAATTTGTAATGTGGTCATAAACGGCTGTTTGGACACACAGCAGGGCTTAGAAGGGAAAGAGCACTATTTTGTTTTTGGAGATCACATTTAACAGGAATGGTTTGCGGAGGCCATGTCACATTTGCAAAGCCCCTGAGGGGACAAAACAATGAAAACGCCCAAGAAGTGACTCCATTTAGGAAACGACACCACTTGAGGAATTCATCTAGGGGTGTAGTGAGCGTTTTGACACAATAGATGTTTCATAGAATTTATTAGCATTGGGCCGTGAAAATAAAAACAATCCTTTTTCTTCAATAAGACATAGCTTTAGCGCAAATTTTTTCATTTTCTCAACAAATAAAGGAAAAAAAGAATCCAACATTTGTAAAGCAATTTCTCCCGAGTACGGCAATACCCCATATGTGGTCATAAACGGCTGTTTGGGCAAACGGCAGGGCTCAGAAGGGAAGGACCGCCATTTGGAGTGCAGATGTTGCTGGATTGGTTTCTGGGCGCCTGTGGGCCCAAAACAGTGGAAACCCCCCAGAAGTGACCTAATTTTGGAAACTACACCCCTCAATGCATTTACCTAGGGGTGTAGTAAGCATTTTAATCCTGCAGGTGTTTTGTAGAAATTAGTGTGCACTCGATGTTGCAGAGTGAAAATTTGATTTTTTCCATAGATAGGCCAATATGTGGTGCCCAGCTTGTGCCACCATAACAAGACTAATCTTTTGCCTGGACATTCAACCAGGCTCAGGAGTGAAAGCGTACCATGTCAAATTGAGGCCTAATTTGGCGATTTACAAAGTATTGGTTCAGAACTGCAGAGGCTCAGATGTGAAAAAATAAAAAGAAATCCCTGAGAAGTGACCCCATTATGGAAACTGCACCCCTCAAGGCATTTATTAAGGGGTGTAGTGAGCATTTCACCCCACAGGTCTTTTCCATAAATGATTGCACTGCGGATAGTGCAAATTAAAAATTTATATTTTCCACTAGATATGCCATTTCAGTGGCAAATATGTCGTGCCCAGCTTATTACGCTGGAAACACACATCCCAAAAATTGTTAAAAGGGTTCTCCCGGGTATGACGATGCCATATATGTGGAAGGAAACTGCTGTTTGGGCACGCTGTAGGGTTCAGAGCCGAGGGAGCGCCATTTGGCTTTTGGAGAGCGGATTTTGCTTGGTAGTAGATTTGTTTGAGTATTGCTGGTGTTTCCGTTTATAATGTGGGGGCACATGTAAGCTCGGCAGAGTACATCAGGAGCATAGTCAGGAGGTATAATAATGGGGTAAAAAAACAATAAAATGATCCATAGATGTGTGTTACGCTGTGACACATTCCTTTCTGCACAGGCTGGTGTTGCACTGATAAATGGCGTCCTTTCTTATTCCCCTTTTGGTCCACGCTCTGCACCTTTGCAGTTTGGGGAATTTTGCTGGGAAAGTGTTGTCCTGGTATAATACGGGCACCGTCGCTTCCAGCGGATATGTTTGGACCATCCCCTTCCTGATTCCCTAATTTTAGGTCCTTGATAAATCACCTCTTGAAACAGAAGAAATGTTCCCCTCGGACCTGCACAACTGTATATTTTTTTATTTCCTGACTTATTGGAGCCTTAACTAATTTAATTTTTCATAGACGTAGCGGTATGAGGGCTGGTTTGTTGCGGAACGAGCTGTAGTTATTATTGGTACCATTTTGGGGTACATGCGACTTTTTTATCATGTTTTATCAAATTTTTTGGGAGGCCAGGTAAACAAAAAACACAATTCTGGCACAGCTTTTTTTAGTTTTTTTTATATAGCGTTCACCATGCGTTATAAATTACATGTTAACTTTATTCGGCGGGTCAGTACGATTCCGGCGATACTGAATTTATAGAACTTTTTTAAGTTTTACAACTTTTTGCACAATAAAATTACTTTTGTAAAAAGAATGTATTTTTTCTGTCGCCAAGTTGTGAGAACCATAACTTTTTAATTTTTTTGTCGACAGAGCTGTATGAGAGCTTGTTTTTTGCGGGACGAGCTATAGTTTTTATAGGTACCATTTTTGGATACGTGCGTCTTTTTGATCACTTTTTATTCCAATATTTGTAGGTTAAAGTGACCAAAAAACAGAAACTCTGGTTACGTTTTTTATGGGGTTTTTTTACGCTGTTTACCGCGTGCAATAAATAATATCATATTTTGATACCTCAGGTCGTTATGGTCGCGGCAATACCACTTACGTATGGTTTATTATTATTTTTCAATAATAAAGGACTTGATAAGAGTAAAAGGGGGATTGTGTTTTATTTTATTACTTGAAACTTTTATTGTTTTCAAACTTTTATTTTTTGCACTTTTTTTTACACTTTTTTTGAACTTTTTTTACACTTTTTCTCAAGTCCCACTAGGGGACTTGAAGGTCCAATGGTCAGATTTTTTCTTCTTCTATTACATTGCACTACCTACGTAGTGCAATGTATTAGATCTGTCAGTCATTCACTGACAGCAAGTCGATTAGGCTTCGCTTCCCGGCGGGGCCTAAATCGGCTTCCGTGATGGTAGAGCAGAAGACCATTGTGTCTCCTGTTGCCATAGCAGCAGTCGCCAGTCCTGATTGCCTGTCACGGCTGGCGATCTGCTAGTAACCGCTATGATGCAGCAATCGCTTTCGATTGCTGTATCGAAGGGGTTAATGGCAGGGATCGGAGCTAGCTCCGGTTCCTGCCATTACAGGTGGATGTCAGCTGTAACATAAAGCTGACTTCCACCGCTAATGACGCTGGATCAGCTCCTGAGCCGGCGCCATCTTGCCGGCGGTTACGGAAGCCGATCAGGCTCCGCCGCCGGGCGGATCTTGACCAGCTTCCATGCTAGGCAGACCGGGAGGCCAGTATTAGGCCTCCGGTTGCCATGAGCTGCAAACACCTTAAGTGCAGCGATCACGTTTTAGCGCTGCACTTAAGGGGTTAATGGCGGGGATCGAAGCTAATTTCGGTCCCCACCATTACAGCCGGATGTCAGCTGTCAGATACAGCTGAGATCCGGCGATTATGGCACCGACTCAGCTTCTGAGCCGGTGCCAAACATTTGTCGTAAGTATACGACATTTTGCGGGAAGCACTGGCTTTCCATGACGTATACTTACGACAAATGTCGGGAAGGGGTTAACCTTAACCCGGGTTCGATGGGGAGGAGTAGAAACTCAAAATCCATTGCATCATATAGGTGCCTAGTCCAAAATACCGTAAGGTGGCCAGCATAAAGTCCCAGTTGACCCTGTCAAAGGCCTTCTCCGCATCTGTGGACAGAAAGAACGTGGGCAGAGCCGAGGCAGCAGCTTGATATATTAAATTAATAGCCCTTGTGGTATTATCACGCGCTTCCCTAAGAGGCATTAAACCCACCTGGTTGTTATGAATAACTGTTTGTAAAAGAGGGGTCAGCCTATACGCCAACATTTTTGCAAACAACTTCAGGTCTACATTTAACAAGGATATGGGGCGGTAATTTTGGCACAGGGAAGGATCCTTCCCCTCCTTGGGTATTGCTCTAATGTAAGACCGGAGTGTATCTTGGGGCAGGGAGCGCCCCTCAGTGAGTGAGTTGAAGGCGTGTAGGAAGTGAGGGGAAAGCAGGTCAGAACAGGCCTTATAATATTGCAATGGGAGACCATCAGGGCCCGACGCCTTCCCCAGTGGGGAGTCCTTCAATGCCCACGACAACTCATCTGGGGAAATAGGAGCCTCCAGGGCGGTAAGTGCCACCTAGGGGATACTTTTCATCCCAGAGGTCTGAAGGTAGAACTCAATCCTCTCCATATGGCTCCTCCCGTGAAAAGGCGAAGAGGCTCGAGGAAGATTATAGGGAGAGTGGTAGTAGGCACGAAAGGCCCCCATGATGTCATGGGGAAGATGCAGGCGCCGATTGTGGGAAGTGTGAATATGGGGAATATATGTACGAGAACGGGTTTTTCTAAGTGAACGTGCAAGGGTCCTACCCGGTTTGTTACTGAATTCATAAAAGTGCGGTTTGCATTTAGCTAAGGAAGCCATAGCCTTGGAAAGGCAGAGCGATCAAACCTGTATTCTCAGCTTCCCTAGCTCTGCCCCAACATCCTGATCCAGGGAGGCATGGTGGGACTGTTCCAACAAATGTATTCGGGACAAGAGATCCAACAAGTGGGCAGCCCGCTCCCTCTTTAGTTTAGAACCAATGCGAATGAAGGAACCACGAACTACACACTTATGTGCCTCCGAAATGCAAAGAGGGTCAACGTCCGGGAAGATATTCGTGGCAAAATAATCTTGTAGGTCCCTGCGTATATCCGTTAATACCGTTGGATTCTTTAGAAGCGATTCATTCAAGCGCCACTGCCAGGAACGAGGTTGAACCGTTGGGAAGGAGAGATTAAGTGTTATAAGAGCGTGATCAGAAAAGGTAATATTATCTATGGAAGCCGACTTGAGGCATGAAAGGTTTGTATGGCATAGAAAGAAATAATCTATTCTGGAGTATGAGTTATGTGGAGCTGAGAAGAATGTATAGTCTTTTGTTGACGGGTGCAGGAGACGCCACGCATCGATTAATTGATGTTCATGGAACAACTGACGAATACGACGATGGGCAGACCTAGATAAGGCCGAGTGCCCTCGTGAGGAGTCTAAGGTGGGATCTAGGGGCACATTCAAGTCACCTCCCAATATTAGAGAACCTTCCAGAAAGTCATCCAACACCATCAGGACCCTCTCTAGAAATGCAATCTGACTAAAGTTAGGGAGATAAAACGAGGCCAGTGTGAACAGTGAGTTGGCCAGCCTACTTTTCACGAAGAGATAACTTCCCGCTCCATCAGTGCGAGTCTCCACACGTTCCCATGGGAGAGAGGGTGAAATCAGGATGGAGACCCCCTTCGTCTTAGCATCTGAAGACATGCTATGATACCCCTCCGTATACTGTGAATCCGTGAGTTTCGGCATACAATCAGCCCGAAAGTGGGTCTCCTGAAGAAAGGCCACCTGTGCTTTTTTCTTCCAGAAAAGACGGAGAATGGAGGACCTCTTCTCAGGGATGTTCAGACCCTGTGCATTCAGGGAAACAATAGTAATGTTAGACATGGTGGGGGAGGAAGAAGAAGACAGAGAGGGGAAAGGAAAGAAACAAATAAAGAAAAAGTCCCCTTAGAAGAGGTAGTGAGACCAGAACAATGTAACAAGACAGCCACACTATAAGCGGAGTACAAAACCCCTCAACAACTCGTCGTGTGCTATGTCTCCCTAAGAAGGAAAATACCCTCTGACCGAGACACAGCAACACGGGACCCTAATGGGGAATGAAGAATTACAGCGATGCGAAAAGGCAAAATTATATAAGAACTGCAAAATATACAAGTATTATCAAAATGAACTCAAGTGTACTCCGGACCCAACCGGCTAATTAAGGAGTGGACTTCCCGACCCTCCTATAAAGAACCACCTACCACTGTAATCCCAAGGGGGGGCTCCCAGCTGCCTAGGACAGCACGTGTGTCACAGTGCGGGGTGTGGACCCACTGGGCCGTACCGCGTAGTGGGATAGCAGCTGGCCAACTAGGTACAAAACAATGTCTATAGTCCAGAACAGGTACCTGAGGCAATGTAGACAGTAGCGGTGACACAACTTGACTTTCACTGTAGATGGCACAGTAGATACAGCGGAATACACAACTTGACTTTCACTGTAGATGGCACAGAGGCACGGTAGCACGGGATACAGGGTACAGGTAGCAGGAAAAGGTAGCGATGGGAACACTGGGAGACCATTTGTAAGACAAACTTTAGGTAGACAACAACGCTCAGGCAAGGATCCAGTGGGAAGAGCCCTTATTATAGTCCAGCAGCATTCTGGGATAATTATTGACTAATGACAGCTGGATGCGTACTGGCCCTTTAAGGCAATGCACGCGCGGGTGCGCACGCCCTGCGGGAAACGGTCCCAGAACCTAGAAGTGAATGCCGGCGTCTCCCTAGAGGGAGATGTCGCCGAGAACACAGATGTCCATGGCCAGGGCCGTCAGAGGGTAAGTCTGAATGACAGCCCTCGGCCATAGATGTTACAGTATCCCCCCCTCTTACTCCCCTCTTCTTGAGGTCAGAGCGGGAGAGAAATCTCTTCATGAGGACAGGGGCATCGATGTTCTCCTCTGGCTCCCAAGAACTCTCCTCCAGAAAAAATCCCCTCCAATCCACCAAATAAAACGTCCTTCCTCCCACTTTCTTGGTGGCCAGGATCTCCCTCACTTCAAAAGTCCCTGACAAACTGTCAGGAGCCACTGCGGAACAAGGAGTCCTGGAGTAGCGGTTCAGGACCACGGGCTTCAGTAAGGAGACATGGAAGAAGTTAGGGATCTTGAGGGTAGGAGGCAGCCGAAGCCTGTAAGGCACAGGATTGATTTGTAGCAGAATCTCGAAGGGTCGGAGGAACCTGGGAGCAAACTTGCAAGACGGTACCCTCAGCCGGATATTCCTGGAAGACAGCCAGACCTTCGTACCTGGAAGAAACTGGGGAGGTTCTCGTCTTCTATTGTCTGCCTTTCTCTTGATGCGGTCCATCGCCAGCAGAATAGAAGATCGTGTCTGTTGCCATATCTGCAGAAAGTCCCTGAAGGTAGAGTGAGCTGTAGGCACCTGGGACATAGTAAAGACAGGAAGAGGTATATGAGGATGTTGGCCGTAGATGATGAAGAATGGACTGGAGGTGGTGGACTCACTAGTATGGTTATTATAGGAGAACTCAGCCGACGGGAGCAGCTGCACCCAGTCATCATGCCGTCTGGAGACAAAGTGTCGCAGATAGTTCTCCATAATCTGGTTAACCCTTTCGACTTGTCGATTGAACTGAGGATGATAAGCCGAGGAGAAGTCCAACTTTACACCGAAGAGGCCGCAGAATGCTCTCCAGAACTTCCAGGTGAACTGGAGCCCTCGATCCGAGACAATATGCAGAGGCAAGCCGTGCAGACGGAAGATGTGTTGAACGAAGAGGTCGGCCAGTTGAGCAGCAGAAGACAGACCAGTCAGGGGAACAAATTGAGCCATTTTAGAAAATTGATCCACCACCACCCAGATCACACTGCATCCCGCAGAACAAGGCAGATCTGTGACAAAGTCCATAGCAACATGCTGCCAGGGGGCATTGGGCACAGGCAGTGGTTGGAGCAGACCGGCTGGTCTGGAGTGGGCAACCTTGTTTGCTGCGCACACCGTACAGGAGGAAACAAAGTCCATGACGTCTTTGGGCAGCGTGGGCCACCAGAACTGACAGGCAATTAGGTCTCGGGTCTTACCGGTACCCGTGTACCCCTGAGGACGCTACTCTGTAGCGAAACATGTCGGGGGGGCTGTCAAGATTTTAATACCTACCGTTGACCGGACCCACTGTCTACCTATTAGCCAATTTAACAATTTAACTTGCTAATGATAGGAATCTGCGCTCCTATTCTATTACCATACATGCCTGTATCCACACAGGTAAACTACTTTCATGTCCGGTCCTAGGTAGTGACAATTTTAATGCAATTCTATGTGGTCTGTCTTGCTATACGTAGCTTAATAAAGTTTGTTCTACTATCAATCGGTAGTTGGGAAATTGGGCTTGGTTGTCTGCAGGCAATCCCCTCCTTTGTAAATTGTATATTGCCAACTACCTGGGGTCTCCTTTACACCTTGTTACCGGCACCCGCGTGACCTGCCAGCTTGGAACTGTGACCCCAGCGAAGAATTCTTCCTCTGTCTGCCAGACGTACAAAAGTCCTTCCCGGAGGAATGTCTCTAACTTGCAGAGGGTTAACAAAATAGATGCAGGAAGGGTCGATAATATTCTGTGGGGACTCCACACTGTTTCTCTGTTTCAAACGACCTAGACAAGGCATCGGCCCTCACATTCTTGTCGGTAGTGGAGTTCGAAAGTGAACCGAGCAAAGAACAACGACCACCTGGGTTGACGAGGATTCAGCCGTTGAGCCGTCTGTAGATAGGTCAGGTTCTTGTGGTCCGTGAAGACCAGCATAGGAGGAGCTGCGCCTTCCAGTAGGTGTCTCCACTCCTGCAGGGCCAGCTTGTCCCCAATCCCTAATCGAGTAGTTGCGCTCTGCGGGAGAAAACATTTTGGAATAGTAGCCACATACCACAGTCTTGCCTTTTGAACCTCTCTGGAACAAAAGTGCACCGGCACCAACAGAGGAAGCGTCTACCTCTAATGAAAACTGTAGTGATACATCAGGGTGATGAAGAATAGAGGCTGACGTGAAGGCCTTTTTTAAGGTTTGAAATGCGACTTCTGCTTCTGGAGTCCACTCCTTGGCATTCATGCCCTTTTTAGTGAGGGTAGAGATGGGCGCAGTCAATGAGGAGAAGTTGGGAATGAACAGCCGGTACAAGTTGGCGAATCCCAGGAAGCGCTGTATGGCCCTTAAGCCTTGGGGGCGTGGCAATTCCAGGACAACCTTTACCTTTCCAGGGTCCATTTTGAGGCCCTGATCGGAGATCATATAGCCCAGGAAGGGTAGAAACTTCTTTTCAAACACGCACTTCTCTAGCTTGGCATAAAGATTATTCTCCCTTAATCGAAGCACCACCTGGCGGCCATGACCCTGATGAGTCACAAGATCTGGGGAAAAAATCAAAATGTCATCGAGATACACCACAACACAGACATAGAGGAGATCACGAAAAATGTAATTGACAAATTCTTGAAACACCCCGGGGGCGTTACACAGGCCGAAGGGCATGACCAGATATTCGTAGTGTCCATCACGTGTATTAAATGCAGTCTTCCACTCGTCACCCTGACGAATCTGGATTAGATTGTAAGCCCCCCGCAGGTCTAGCTTAGAAAAAAACGTTTTGCCCCCCCCCCCCCATATGCGATCAAACAGCTCCGAAATCAAAGGCAATGGATACCTGTTCTTCATCGTGATCTGGTTGAGGCCTCAGTAGTCAATGCAGGGTCAGAGGGATCCATCCTTCTTCTTGACAAAGAAAAACCCGGCTCAAGCCCCTCTCCAAATTCTCCTTAATGTAGGCTGACATAGACTGGGACTCAGGCAAGGAGAGAGGCTATACTCTACCGCGAGGAGGGGACGAATCAGGAACTAGGTCGATAGGGCAATCATATGCTTGATGTGGTGGCAATGTCTCTGCTTCCTTCTTGTCGTAGACATCTGAGAACAGAGAGTAACAAGTCACCCTGCCAATGACTGATGCGGAGGAGACTGAGGCGGATGGACATGCACCAGACAGTGGTCGAGACACTTGGGACCCCACTGGAGAACCTCTCCAGAGTTCCAATCCAGGACTGGGGCATGTAGACGGAGCCAAGGCAAACCCAGCAGCACGGGGTTGACCGCCTTGGGCAGGACAAACAGAGAGATGAGTTCAGAGTGAAGAGCTCCCACTTGGAGTCTTAACGGCTTGGTCACACACAAAACTGGGTCAGGTAAAGGCAAACCATATACCGAGGCAACGATCAACGGCCTTTCCAGCAGAACAGTGGGCAACTGAACAAGATCCACAAGGTCCTGGCAGATGAAATTGGCTGCAGAGCCAGAGTCCAGGTAGGCAGAGACTGGATGGGGCCTCTTGCCAGTGACGATGCTCACAGGAATGAACAGTTTGGAGGAGAGTTCTCTATTAAATGCAGCATTGTCCAGGGTTGTCTCTCCAACCAATCCTAGGGGTTGTTTTTTTTTGGCTTCTGGGAACACAGACGCACGACATGGCCAGCAAGACCGCAATATAAACAGAGTCCAGATCTGCGCTTGCGCTGTTTCTCTTGAACAGACATTTTAAGCCGATCCACCTGCATCGGAACCTCGGGTGGAATAGTAGAAGAAGGCAAGAGGGGTTGCTGGAAGTTGGGCACCAGTCTAGGAAGTCATCTCTCCTGTCGAATCTCTTAAGATCTCTCTCTTAGCCTTATGTCCACTCGAGTAGTGAGTTGAATCAGGTCGTCCAAGGCAGGTTGTAGATCTCGAGCAGCAAGTTCGTCCTTGATCTCGGGCGATAGACCATGCCAGAAGGATGCTACCAAGGCCTCATTGTTCCAGGACAATTCTCCTCCCAGGGTCCGGAACTGGATGGTGTATTCGCCCACGGAGGTGTCCTCCTGTCGAAGGTTAAAGATAGCAGTGGCTGCCGACGAGACTCGTCCAGGCTCCTCGAATACGGTATGGAACAACCGCACAAACCCCTGGAAGTCTCGGGTTTCTGTCGTTCCCAGATTGGATTCGCCCACGCCAGGGCCTTGCCGGCAAGTAGAGACATAATAAAGGTTCTGGCTCCGTCCGAAGGAAATGCTCGGGCGTGCAGAGTGAAGTGGATATGGCATTGGTTCAGAAACCCTCTGCACATACTTGCGTCTCCATGGAACCGACGTGGCAATGGCAGCGAGAACCGAGGATCCAAACTGGAGCTGCCAGGAGGTGTAGCAGGAGGGTAGATCAGAGGAGATTGCATAGGAGCGGAGAAGATAGTAGCTAGTGCCCCTAGCTCCTGGTCCGCCTGCATGGCTTGGGAGGATGACAGGCCTTTGAATTGACCAGCGGGGTCCATGGCCTGAGCGCACTGTCACATCGCGGGGTGTGGACCCACTGGGCCGTACCGCGTAGCGGGATAGCAGCTGGCCAACTAGGTACAAAACAATGTCTATAGTCCAGAACGGGTACCTGAGGCAATGTAGACAGTAGCGGTGACACAGCGCAGCGGCGGTCCTGACGTCACAGCGCTGTGCGCAGCGCATGACGTCACAATGCTACGCTGCGCACAACATCCTGACCCTGGATGGAGTCAGGACCTCCACTGCGGCCGAAGAGGAGGGTAAGTTTAATACCACTGTCTGCTGGAGCTGTTGGTTCGAGGTCCGACTCCCGGGACCCCCGCAAATCAGCTGTTTTGAAGGGGGTGCAGTGCTCATACGCAGTGGACTGTGCTATTGATTCCGTCAAAACAACGGAACCCTGTCACAACGGTGACAAACGGAAACCTTTAGCAATGTTTCCTTCACCATGGAGATCAATGGTGAGGGAAACGGAAGCTAAGGTTTCAGTTTACCTTTCCGTTGAGGGGTTACCAGACGGAAACCTCCGACAGAAGGGCAGCGGTGATGTGATGTGAACATGCCCTTACTAATGTTTAAAAAGGTTCGGGTGTTGAAATACGTCGGATTCGAGGACTACTTCGATTACGGCTTTTTTTATTGTCGATAAAATGGTTAATGAGGCTTGTGTGTTTTTTTATTTCAATAAACCTGTTTTTCCTATGTCTTTGTATTTTCTTTAAACTATTTCCATTACTAAGGCGGGGCTTAGTGTAAGCCGGTGCAGAGGCTAACACTAACCCCCATTATTACCCCGGTACCCACCACCACCACCAGGGGTGCCGGGAAGTGCCGAGTATGATCCAGTACCCGAACATCTGCAGTGATGGTCGGGCACTGGGGCAGCCACAGGCTGGTATTATTAGGCTGGAAAAGGCCAAACACAGTGGCCCTTCCAACCCTGGTAATGCTAGGCTACTGCTGCTGTGCTGTATCTGGCTGGTTATGAAAAATGGGCACCCCACATCATTTAAAAAAAATAAAAAACAATAATAATTGGAAAGAACGATGTGGGGTCCCACCATTTTTATAAACATCCGGATACAACATAGCAGCAGCAGGCTAGCATTACCAGACTCTTCATGGTACCCCTGGTGGCGGTGGGTACCGGTGTAATAATGGGGCTTAGTGTTAGCCTCTTCATGTCTAACATTAAGCCTCGCCTTAGTAATGGACATTGTCAATCAGCCAGCGGCCATTACTAAGATGGTAGTAATAAAGTTCGAAAAATACAAAGACATAGAAAACATATTTTATTGAAATAAAAATCCCACACACAACCTTTGTTATCCATTTTATTGAGAATAAAAAAAATGCCGTCATTGAAGTAGTCCTCGAAACCGAAGTAGTCCAACAACCGAACTAAAATAATAATTAGTAACATAAAAAAGCAAAACAATTCTTACACTTACCTTTCCTGGGACCAGCGCTGGAGCCGCAATGTCAGCGAGCTGGGCCCTATATCTAATTGTATCATGTGTGATACTGTCTGCTAAGCCACTGTATCTAATCCTATCATGTGTGATATTTGTAACGTCTATGGCCACGGCCCGTCGTTCTGACCTACCCCTCGATGGCCGTGGCCATGGACATGTGTGTTCTCTGCTGCATCGTCCCCCAGTGAAGCGCCGGCACTCACTTCCTGGTATCGAGACTGTCTCCCGGAGGGCGCGCGCGCCCATGTGTGCACGGCCTTAAAGGGGCCTCCTGCCACACCTCCTGGCAGTTCCGGCTCGGTTTTCGCTGCCATTACCTTCTCGGTTCTATGGAGACGCAAGTACGTCCCGGGGGTTTCTGAACTAATGTTATATCCATTTTACCCTGCATGCCCGAGCATTTCCGTCGGACGGAACCAAGATCGCCTTAATCGTGTCTCTACTTGCCAGCAAGGCCATGGCATGGGGAAACCCTATCTGGGAGCGTTAGGACCCAAGACTTCCAGGGGTTCGTGCGGTTATTCTGGACCGTTTTTGAGGAGCCAGGACGAGTCTCATCGGCAGCTACTGCTATCTTTAACCTTCGCCAGGAGGACACCTCCGTGGGCGAATACACCATCCTGTTCCGCACCCTGGCAGGAGAACAATGAGGCCTTGATGGCATCCGTTTGGCATGGTCTATCACCCGAGATCAAGGACGAACTTACTGCTCGAGACCTGCCACTTGCCTTGGACGACCTGATTCTGCTTGCCACTCGGGTGGACATAAGGCTGAGGGAGAGATCTCATGAGGTTCTTCAGGAGAGACGGCTTCCTAGACCGGCGCCCAACTTCCAGCAACCCGTCTTGCCTCCTTCTACTGCTTTGCCCGAGGTTCCGATGCAAGTGGATCGGCTAAAATTGTCCATCCAGGTGAAACGGCGCAGGCGCACCTCTGGACTGTTTATATTGCGGCCTCGCTGGCCATGTCGTGCGTCTGTGCCCTCAGAAGCCAAAAAACCCCAGCGCCTAGGTTTGGTTGGAGAGACAACCCTGGGCGCTACTGCATTTAATCGAGAACTCTCCTCCAAACTGTTCATTCCCGTAACCATCATTGCTGGCGAGAGGCCCCATCCAGTGTCTGCCTACCTGGACTCTGGCTCTGCAGCCAATTACATCTGCCAAGACCTTGTGGATCTTCTTCAGTTGCCCACTGTCCTGCTGGAAAGTCCGTTGATCGTTGCCTCGGTAGATGGACTGCCATTGCCTGACCCAGTTTTGTCTGTGACCAAGCCATTAAGACTTCAAGTGGGAGCTCTTCATTCTGAGCTCATCTCTCTGTTTGTACTGTTCAAGGCCGTCAACCCCGGTCTGCTGGGTTTGCCTTGGCTCCGTTTGCACACCCCCGGTCCTGGATTGGAACTCTGGAGAGGTTCTCCAGTGGGGTCCCAAGTTGCTCGACCGCGGTCTGGGTCATATCCAGCCACCGCAGCCTCCTCCGCTTCAGTCATTGGCAGGGTTGCCTTCTTGTTTCTCTATGTTCTCTGATGTCTTCGATAAGAAGGAAGCTGAAACTTTGCTGCCACATCGAGCATATGATTGTCTGATCTACTTGGTTCCTGAGTTGTCCCCTCCTCGCGTTAGAGTGTACCCTCTCTCCTTGCCTGAGACCCAGTCTATGTCTGCCTACATTAAAGAGAATCTGGAGAGGGGCTTCATTCGTAAATCCTCATCCCCGGCCGGAGCTGGGTTTTTCTTTGTCTAGAAGAAAGATGAATCCCTCCGACCCAGCATTGACTACCGAGGCCTCAACCAGATCACGGTGAAGAACAGGTACCTACAGCCTACAATCTGATTTGGATTTGTCAAGGTGACGAGTGGAAGACTGCTTTTAATACTTGTGATAGGCACTATGAATACCTAATTATGCCCTTCTGCCTGTGTAACTCCCCCCGCGGAGTTTCAAGAATTTGTCAATGACATTTTTCGTGATTTTCTTTTTGTTTGTGTTGTGGTGTATCTCGATGACATTTTGATTTTTTTCCCCAGATCCAGTAACTTATCAGAGTCATGCCCGCCAGGTGTTGCTTCGTTTAAGGGAGAATCATCTTTATGCCAAGAAAAAAATGTCCCTTCCCTTCCTGGGCATTATCATCTCCGATCGGGGTCTCAATGATGGACCCTGAGAAGGTAAAGGCTGTCCAGGAGTGGCCACGCCCCCAAGGCTTAAGGGCCATACAACGCTTCCTGGGATTCACCAACTTCTACCGGCTATTTATTCCCAACGTCTCATCTTTGACTGCTCCCATCACTACCCAAAAAGGGCATGAATGCCAAAGTATGGACTCCGGAAGCAGAAGCCGCATTTGAATCCTTAAAAAAAGCCTTCACGTGAGCCTCTATTCTGCTCCACCCTGATGTATCCCTACAGTTTTCCTTAGAGGTGGACGCTTCCTCTGTTGGTGCCGGTGCCCTTTTTTTTTTTTTTTTTTAAACCTTCATTTTTATTTGCTTTTTTTTTTTTCAATAACAATTCAATACAACATTGAACATTAAACATTGAAAAACAAATTAACATTTGCCAAAATGTATCGACATCAATTATCCTACACCAAATAATGCACATTAGAACGTCCATACAAGTAAGATGTGACAATTATTTCCGACACGACCCACCTTCCGTCCCACCCGTAAGTACCTATGCAAGTAATCGAACTATGGGAACAAGGAGAAACCTCCAGCTCACCGGTCTGCGTCTTCAGGTAGCGTCCAACGGATCCCCGCGACGGCCCGCGGTGTGTAGTAGTAGGGTGGAGAGGAAAATGATCCTTGGGACTGCGTGTCCCTTCCAATTTTAATATTTTCTGCAATAAACATGGGACCTGTTTTTCCCTTTTAAATCAACACCAGCGCTGGATCATTTTCCTCTCCACCCTACTAATCGAACTATACCTGGTATGGCCCCAATATCGTTCTCCCGAATACATCTAGGGAATTGCCAATGCTCCCAAAGAACCACTAAGCTGTTCTCTTGCGTACCATGCTGTGTGTCTAAACGAAGTCATCAATTCTCTGATCTCCTGATCATCAAATTGAGTAACAATAAATCTTTTCCATTTGGCAAAAAAGTGTATTGTTTCCTTTTCTTTATGTCGTTCTGTTTCTAGACGCTCTATATTCAAAAGTTTCTTCAGCTGTATAATCACCTCAGATAGTGTTGGGGCTTCCCTTATCAGCCAGTTCTGCAATAAACATCTTTTTGCTACCATGAGGACAGTATGTATTATTGAGGGCACCCGTCTAGATATAGCCGTATCCTCCTCCTCAGGTGGTCTCACCTGATGGAACAGCAAACATTGTGGAGACATTGGTAGGGATGTTGCCCAGAATGTTGTTACAAACCTGCACACTTCCCCCCAAAAATTTTGGGTAGCTGTAAAGCTCCAAATCCCATGGTACCTATCAGATTTGGCCAATTGACATTTAGGACAAGCAATTATCCTATCCGGATTAGAAGCAGAAGCCGGGATGTTAAAACCATAAATAGCATTATGCATCATTTTGAAATAAGACTCCCTCCACTTCTCATTTATAATTTCCTTTCGAACTGTCTTCCACCCTTTCAGTATAACTTCCGCAATATCCGCATCCCCTATCAATCTTTCCCACCTTTTATAGCAATCCTTAGGATTCTGCTTAATGACTCTATTTCTAATGATGTTGTATAAAGAGGATATCGAAGCTTTTTCCTCTCTCGGGCCTATAATTTCATCAAAAGTGTGTATTAACGCTTCCTCGTGCAGTGACTGCAACCTCCCTCTGCAGAACGCCACAATCTGCATTATGTTGAAATTGTGTCTGTCTTTGATTTCCCTCATCGTAAGCCACCTTGGATGTTCCGAGTGCATTAGGTGTTGTGCCAGCAGAATGTTTTTTTCCCTCCACTCTCTAAAAAGAATATTGTGCGTCCCCTGCGGAAATTCTGGGTGGCCCCATAGCGGCATCCTTTTTTACAGCAAAAACGGTACTTTAAATAACTTTCTCCAGATCTTCCAAGTTGCTATGGTATCTCTTAATAATAGTGAATGCTTCACTTCAGAAGGGAGTTTAGAGTATCTAGTGTGTAATAAGGTCATAAGGTGCCGCTAATTGTTGTTCCAAGTCCCCATTCGAATAGTGGCTAGATCCCTGTATCCAGTCCAACAAATATCGGAACAAACACACCAAATTGTATCCCCTGACACTTGGAAAATGTATCCCCCCCCCCCTCGTCCTTGCAATGCATTAACTTAACTAATGCAATCCTGGGTCGTTTTCCGTTCCAAATGAAACGCGAAAAAGCAGCGTGCAATTTTTTGATATCTATGTCCTTCAGCAGGATTGGCAGGGTTTGTAAGGGGTAAAGTAATTTCGGGAAACTCATCATTTTTACTAGATGACACCTCCCCATAAATGTGAGTGGAAGGTGATAACACCTATGTAGTTCTTGTGTGATATTAGTTATTAGCGGGTTGTAATTTAGCGTTTATGAAGTGTCCAGTGTCCTCCCTATTTTAATGCCCAGGTATGTGATGTAATGTGCAGCTGTTTGGATCGGGATCCCTGCTCTGGACCAGTAGTCATTTGAATGTGGATGATCTAGTTGCTGGTGCACTTTTGTTCCAGAGAGGTTCGAAGGGCAATACTGTGGTATGTGGCTACTATTCCAAGCTGTTTTCTTCCGCAGAGCGCAACTACTCGATTGGGGATCGGGAGTTACTGGCCATCAAGCTGGCTCTGAAGGAGTGGAGACACCTACTGGAAGGCGCAGTCCATCCTATCCTGGTCTTGACGAATTACAAGAAACTGACCTACCTACAGACGGCCCAGCGGTTGAATCCTCGTCAAGCCAGGTGGTCATTGTGTGATGCTCGGTTCCGGCTCGAACTCCAATACTGACCTGCCGACAAGAATGTGAGGGCCGATGCCTTGTCTAGGTCATTTGAGACAGAGGACACTGTGGAGTCCCCACAGAATATTATTGATCTGTAAAGTATCTACCAGGCACAGCTTCGGGGTTAACGCCCATAGATAATCAGTCTGCACCTGCTTCTATGTCTGTGAGACTGACTCCATCTTCCACCACTCAGGGTGGCAGGCTTAGGAGTGGGAGAACCTAACACAGCCTGGCCAGACGGAGCTAGCTCCCGCCCTCTGTCTATTTATACCTGCCTTTCCTGTTCCTCCTTTGCTTGTGATTCTTCTCGTTTGGTTTCCTGGCCCTGCTGCAGCTTCTTGTACCATTGTCCTTGCTTCATATTGACCCCGGCTTGCTGACTACTCTCCTGCTCTGCGTTTGGTACCTCGTACACTCCAGGTTTGACTCGGCTTGTTCACTTCTCTTGTTGCTCATGGTTTTGCCGTGGGCAACTGCCCCTTTCTGCCCCTAGCTCTGTGTACCCTTGTCTGTTTGTTTGTCGTGCACTTATTGAGCGTAGGGACAGTCGCCCAGTTGTACCCCGTCGCCTAGGGTGGGTCGTTGCAAGTAGGCAGGGACTGAGTGGTGGGTAGATTAGGACTCAATTGTCTGTCTCCCCACCCCCGTCATTACATAATCACAAGCCAATACCTAGTCTACCCTGGTCCCTGACACCACTATGGACCCCCTTGAGACCCTGGCTCAGCAAATGCAGGGTCTCTCCCTACAGGTCCAGGCCCTGGCTCAGAGGGTCAACCAGCCTGATGCTACCATGGTAGTCCCCCTCACGTCACCTCTTGAACCCCACCTCAAGTTGCCCGACCGGTTCTCAGGGGACCGGAAGACTTTTCTCTCCTTTCGGGAGAGTTGTAGGCTCTATTTTCGTTTAAAGCCCCACTCCTCAGGTTCTGAGAGCCAGCGGGTGGGTATAATTATGTCCCGGCTCCAGGAAGGGCCCCAAGAATGGGCGTTCTCCTTGGCTCCTGACGCCCCTGAACTTTCCTCCGTTGATCTTTTCTTTTCTGCTCTCGGACTCATCTATGACGAAACTGACAAGACTGCTTTTGCCGAGAGTCAGCTGGTGACCTTACGTCGGGGTAAGAGACCTGTTGAGGAGTATTGCTCTGACTTTAGGAAGTGGTGCGTAGCTTCTCGGTGGAATGACCCTGCCTTAAGGTGCAAGTTTAGGTTGGGTCTGTCGAACGCCCTGAAATATCTGCTAGTTAGTTATCCCTCTTCTGACTCCCTAGACCAGGTTATGGCTTTAGCGGTACGACTTGGACGACGTCTCAGGGAACGACGACTTGAACGTCTTGATGTTTTCTCCCCCATGATGCCTCCCGAGGTTCCGTTGCTTCGTTCCTCCCCGGAAGACTCGGAGGTACCTATGCAACTCGGGGCCTCCGTGTCCCCCCAACAACGTAGAGATTTCCGAAGGAAGAATGGTCTCTGCTTCTACTGTGGGGATGACAAGCATCAAGTGAACAACTGTCCTAAGCGTAAGAATGCAGCCGGAGAACTTCCGCGCCTAAGTGATCATCGGGGAGGTCACTTGGGCGCACAGGTATTTCCCGTAAATATGAAACGTAATAAAATCTTGCTTCCCTTTCAGGTCTCTTTTGGTGGTAGGTCTGCTACCGGCAGTGCCTTCGAGGATTCAGGGTCTTCTGCTAATATCATGTCTGTGGAATTTGCTAGGTCTCTAGCTATGCCTTTGATTGATTTGCCTAAACCTGTCCCGGTAGTGGGTATCGACTCCACTCCTCTTGCTAATGGTTATTTTACACAGCATACCCCTGTTTTTGAACTCCTTGTTGGCTCCATGCATTTGGAGCAGTGCTCTGTACTGTTGATGCAGGGATTATCGTACGATTTGGTTCTAGGCCTTCCCTGGTTGCAGTTGCATAATCCCACGTTTGACTGGAATACTGGGGAGCTAACCAAATGGGGTAATGAATGTTTTACGTCATGTTTTTCTGTTAATTCTATTTCTCCCCCTGAGGAGGCGAACACGCTACCCGAGTTTGTTCAGGACTTCGCTGATGTTTTCTCTAAGGAGGCCTCCGAAGTGTTACCTCCTCATAGAGAATACGATTGCGCTATCGAATTGGTACCAGGAGCAAGCTTCCTAAGGGTAGGATATTTAATCTTTCTTGTCCCGAATGTGAAGCCATGAGAGAGTATATCCAGGAATCCCTGGCCAAGGGTTACATTCGTCCCTCTACTTCTCCGGTAGGTGCTGGCTTCTTCTTCGTAGGGAAGAAGGATGGTGGTCTTAGGCCATGCATTGACTACCGTAGCCTGAATAAGGTCATGGTAAGGAACCAGTATCCCCTTCCTTTGATTCCTGATCTCTTCAATCAGGTTCAGGGGGCCCAATGGTTCTCCAAGTTGGATCTACGTGGGGCGTATAACCTTATCCGCATCAAAGAGGGGTCTTCCAGAATTTCATAAATGAGATTTTGAGAAATTACCTGGGGATATTTCTTGTAGTGTACCTTGATGACATACTGGTGTTTTCCAAGGACTGGTCCTCCCACATTGAGCATGTCAGGAAGGTGCTCCAGGTCCTTCGGGAAAACAAACTGTTTGCCAAAACCGAAAAATGTGTGTTTGGGGTACAGGAAATACCATTTTTGGGTCAAATCCTCACTCCTCATGAATTCCGCATGGACCCCGCCAAAGTTCAGGCTGTGGCGGAATGGGTCCAACCTGCCTCCCTGAAGGCGTTACAGTGTTTTTTGGGGTTCGCTAATTATTACAGGAGATTTATTGCTAACTTCTCGGTCATCGCTAAGCCTCTTACGGACCTCACTCGCAAAGAGCTGATCTCCTCCACTGGCCTCCTGAGGCTGTCCAGGCTTTTGAGGTCCTTAAGAAGTGCTTTATCTCGGCCCCGATGCTGGGTCAGCCCAACCAAATGGAGCCATTTATCGTGGAAGTTGACGCATCTGAGGTGGGAGTGGGGGCTGTCTTGTCCCAGGGTACCAGGTCCCTCATCCATCTCCGCCCCTGTGCCTACTTCTCCAGGAAGTTTTCGCCAACTGAGAGTAACTAGGAAATTGGCAACCGCGAACTCTTAGCCATTAAATGGGCATTTGAAGAGTGGCGCCACTTCCTGGAGGGGGCTAGGCACCAGGTAACGGTCCTTACCGACCACAAGAATCTGGTTTTCCTAGAATCTGCCCGGAGGCTAAACCCGAGACAAGCTCGATGGGCGTTATTTTTTACCAGATTCAATTTTTTGGTTACCTATAGGGCTGGGTCTAAAAATATTAAGGCTGATGCACTGTCGCGTAGCTTCATGGCCAGCCCTCCTTCGGAGGAAGATTCTGCTTGTATTTTGCCTCCAGGTATAATCATTTCCTCGATCGATTCTGATTTAGTCTCTGAAATCGCTGCTGATCAAGCTTCAGCTCCCAGGAACCTTCCTGAGAACAAGCTGTTTGTTCCCCTGCAATTCCGGCTAAGGGTACTTAGGGAAAATCATGACTCCGCACTATCTGGTCATCCAGGCATCCTGGGTACCAAACACCTCATTACTAGAAACTATTGGTGGCCTGGGTTGCCTAAAGACGTTAAGGCCTACATCGCCGCTTGTGAGGTTTGTGCTAGGTCCAAGACTCCCAGGTCCCGACCAGCGGGCTTACTGCGTTCGATGCCCATTCCCCAGAGACCTTGGACACATATCTCCATGGATTTTATCACCAATTTGCCTCCATCCCAAGGCAAGTCGGTGGTGTGGGTGGTAGTAGAACGCTTCAGTAAGATGTGCCACTTTGTGCCCCTCAAGAAACTACCCAACGCCAAGACTACCTTGTTTGTCAAACACATCCTGCGTCTCCATGGGGTCCCTGTCAATATTGTTTCGGACAGAGGGGTACAATTTGTTTCATTGTTTTGGAGAGCCTTCTGTATGAAGTTGGAGATTGATCTGTCCTTCTCCTCTGCCTTCCATCCTGAAACCAATGGCCAAACTGAGAGGACTAATCAATCTCTAGAACAATATTTAAGGTGTTTTGTCTCTGACTGTCAATATGATTGGGTCTCATTCATTCCCCTCGCCGAATTTTCCCTTAATAACCGGGTCAGTAACTCGTCAGGGGTCTCCCGCTTTTTCTGTGATTTTGGGTTTAATCCACGGTTCTCCTCCGTTTCACCTGGTAGTTCCAACAATCCCGAGGTAGAGGTCGTTCATCGGGAACTGTGCACAGTCTGGGCCCAGGTTCAGAAGAACCTAGAGGCGTCCCAGAGCGTACAAAAAACTCACGCTGATAGAAAACGTTCTGCTAACCCCCTGTTTATGGTCGGGGATCTGGTGTGGTTGTCGTCTAGGAACTTGCGTCTCAAGGTTCCGTCCAAGAAGTTTGCTCCCCGGTTTATTGGGCCGTATAAGGTCATTGAGGTCCTCAATCCTGTCTCCTTCCGTCTGGAGTTACCCCCGTCTTTTCGTATACACAACATGTTTCATGCCTCCCTCCTTAAACGCTGCTCCCCGTCCTTGGCTCCCTCGAGGAGACCTCCTGTTCCCGTCCTCACCCCTGAGGGGGTGGAATTCGAGGTGGCCAAGATTGTGGACAGCCAGATGGTCCAAGGCTCCCTCCAGTACCTGGTCCATTGGAGAGGATACGGGCCCGAGGAGAGGACTTGGGTACCCGCCCGGGATGTTCACGCTGGGGTATTGGTCAGGAGGTTCCACCTGCGTTTCCCCAGTAAGCCAGGTCCACTTAGAAAGGGTCCGGTGGCCCCTCATAAAAGGGGGGGTACTGTAAAGGATCTGCCAGGCACAGCTTTGGGGTTAACTCCCATAATTAATCAGTCAGCACCTGAATCTACATCCCTGAGACTGACTCCAGCTTCCACCACTCAGGCTGGCAGGCTTTGGAGTGGGAGAGCCTATCGCAACCTGGCCAGACTCAACTAGCTCCCGCCCTTGGTCTATTTAAGCCTGCCCTTCCTGTCCCTCGGTTCTTGTGATTCTTTTCGTGTGGTTTCCTGGCCCAACTACAGCTCCTTCTATTTTGATCCTGCTCCATACAGACCCTGGCTTACTGACTACTCTTCTGCTCTTCGTTTGGTACCTCGCACACTCCTGGCTTGACTCGGCTCGTTCACCACTCTGGTTGCTCACGGTGTTGCCGTGGGCAACTGCCCCTTTCCCTTGCTTGTATTCCCTTGTATGTTTGTCGTGTTTGTCGTGCACTTACTGAGCGCAGGGACCGCCGCCCAGTTGTACCCCGTCGCCTAGGGCGGGTCGTTGCAAGTAGGCAGGGACAGAGTGGCGGGTAGACTAGGGTTCACTTGTCCGTTTCCCTACCCCCCGTCATTACATATAAAACATAGTAATGAAAAAAACGTTGTAGAAATACCTGCAGTCAAAAAACAGATCAGCCATGACCACAGCATCTTTTACAATACCTAGTTGCTGTCAATTGCAAGCTGGTGAGTTAAAACCCATCAGTAGCTTACAGTCAACAAGCAAACATCATGAACAGTAAGGAGTAATAACAATTATATCAGGGTGGAATATCAGCCGATTTCTTCTTAGGTGTGCGGCTCCTATCCTTCTTCCAGGGTTTTGGTCTCGGTAATGGTGGAAGAGAATCAACGACCGTATATGGGAGCAACGAGGGTATAGTACTGGGGTCCAGCTGCAGTTGTGGGCACACCTTTTGTTTCTTCCTTGATGATAAAATTATATGCCAAATAGAAAGAGCCATTTGTAAGGAATTTTCAGGTTACGCAACCTATCTGTGACGGCTCCCAATGCTCTGCGTTTGACCAGGGCAGTTGGAGAAATATCCTGAAAGAATGTCAGATTGTGACCTTCAAAAATCAATTCCTTGGTAGTGAAAGACCAATTTGCAGATTATATCCCGTGGCGGTTCATCTTCTTTCGGTTTAGGACGAAGAGCCCTGTGTGCTCTATTAATATGCAAGTCAGGCGGCACATCTGGACACAGAACAAATTCAAGGATCCTTTTTGTTACTGCAACAGTTTCGGCTGGCGGATAACTCTTTGGAACCCCACTAATTCTAATGTTATTTTGCCGTCTGCGATTATCTTGGTCTTCTACGTAGGCATGAAGGGAATTCAGATGTGTAAACACGAATAGAAAAAGAAAGACACCTCCAGCTCACCTTTGTAGTATATATGATTTTAGGAAATCATGCACGGGTCCTCGTGTCGGCACACGTTGAGTAGACAGAACTAGGAGAAGCAGGGTTGGATCCAGCACGAAGCATAAGATAAAATGGAAAGGAATTTCCAAGTTTAATGGGCCAATAATTTGGCTGGTTAAAAATCAGGATCTGGGTACACAGCGTGACATCCTGTTAGTGTAAGGAAAAATTGTGATGATGGTTGAAAGCCTACGCGTTTCAGACGCTGCGAGCGTCCTTAATCATGGCTGAAGCCATGCTGGATCCAACCCTGCTTCTCCTAGTTCGGAATTCAGATGTGCTTAGCACAATGTCAGGGCCAAAGCAGTTGCATCACTGTGAGTTAGGATAGCAAACTGCGTTTCCTCTAGGAGCTCTACTCTGGCTCTGACCTGTCGTACTTCTTGTTTAATATCAGCCAGTTCTCTCATGACAGGTCTGAGGGCCTTCTCTATGATTTTTTTGAAGGCCTGAGGAGGACACCGAGAACATGGACGATGTACCTGGAGCCACTTCATCGTCTATGTTGCTTTCAGCATCTGAGGTTTCAGTATGGTCCCCGGTTTGTCGGCTACGTTTAGTTACTGCAGCTGCCTTTTGCGACAAGTTTTTTTTTTAGGTATTTCTCCATATCTGGGATTTCCCCTGTTTAGATGTAGTTTGAGAGTCCACACATTTTGCTTGACCAATTTTCACCATTATTGCAACTCTGATATGATATAAGAGCCGGGTGCCATATGCGCTGACATTAGCGCATTAGGTCACATAGTCAGCATATTAGCGGCCTGTATCTAGTGAAGCTGGGAATGAAGTGAGGGATTGCCAAAGAGGCTTTGGCTGTAAGGTATGGGGGTATCCCGGATTAGGACAGAATTGCAGTCCAGATTCAAGTTATAAGTACAGCTCCTCAGAAATAAGTGATGACGAGGCGCTATGTAACACGCCTAAAATTGCGAGCGGTTTGCAATTTTCTCTGGCAATATAATAGGAAAAGTCACAGGAGAGGAGGGGAGCCAGGGAGTATATTTGTATAAATTAGTATGAGAAACCTCACCTCGAGCAGGAAACAGGCAGTGTGAGACAAGTCCGCTGGGCCAAATCCAACATGGCGGCAGCGACCTGAAACCTCCGGTTTTCCAAGGAAAATGCAATCCCACGTTGAAGCCAGAGGACAGAGCACAGGAGGGACCCCAGCTGTGGATGATCGGACCAGTGGTTTTACAGTCCACGAAGGCACCGGTGGGCTATGCGGCCCGGGAACGGCACAACGGCCGTCAGAAAATGAGGCCGCGGTTTCAGGCGAAAGAGTAGGCCGCGATCCCAAACTGCATCAATAACGGCCAGAGATGGGACCAAAGTGTGCCAGGTGCAGCAGTGGGTATCTAGGCAAGCACTAGGGGCAGGTATTTTCGCCAGAGGATAGTGGATGGCACCAGATTATGCTCGATGGTGCGGAGCGCTCTTCAAATGTGTCCTTCCTGTCTCGTTTTCAAACTCCGCCCCGTCATAACCCTTTTTTTATGTTGACAGTGCCGCTCCATCCGTGAGGCGAGATGAGCTTCTCGCCTCAGGCGGCAGTGCCACTGAAACCGCCACCCAATCCTGCACTATAATTGTACCTGCGTCTATAGAACGCAAATACAATTAAATGCATAACTAGCTCTTTTCAATGAGGCAGCAGCGCAATGATGTCATCGCGCCGCTTGCCTCGTTGAAAGGCGCTGAATGGCAGGGCAAGAATGTGACTGACATCATCACACCGCTTCCGTAGTTCAGCTCCAGCAGACCTGCTCAGAAGAGAGCAGGTCTGCAATGATATGGTATGGCGTGGGAATGGGATCAGCTGAGTATGTAAAGATTTATTTTCTTTTAGGCAAAAGTGAGTGGCTAAATCTACAGGGGGACACTATCTACAGGGGGCCACTATCTACAGGGGGATCTATGTAGGGCATTATCTCCAGGGGGCCACTATCTACAGGGGGCTTTATGGGGGCCACTATCTACAGGCGATCTATGTAGGGCACTATCTACAGGGGGATATATGTAGGGAACAATTTACAGGTGCTCTATGGGGGGCAGTATCTACAGGAGGCTCTATAGGGGGCACTATGTATGTGGGGCACGCTCTACAAGGGGCATGGTCTACAGGGGGCTCTATGAGGGGCACTGTCTCCAGGAGCTCTATGAGGGGCACTATCTACAAGGGGTTCTATGGGGTGGCACTATCTACAGGGGGCACTGTGTGTGGGACACAGTGTGTGGTTCTATTATAATCAGGGACAGAGTGTATGGTGCTATTATAATCAGGGACAAAGTATATGTCGCTATTATAATTAGAGGTGCAGTGTATGGTGCTATTATATTTGGGGGCATAGTGTGTGGTACCATGAGAATTTTATCTTCGTTTATAGGTGCGGAAATGTTTGAAAATTTAGAAGCTGAAGACATTTGAGCGACGAAATGTAGAAATGGGCCATGGCCGGGAGAAGTCATCATAGGGGTCTGAACCGGATGGAGAAGACAAGAGAAAAATAAATCAGAGAAGACGTCACCTGTGAGTCACTCAATGTCAATGTTTATTCTGCCTCTAATCAGTGCTGTAGTCACTGTATGATTGTTATGGAATCACTAGTTGAGCAATTCCCAGAGTGAAAGTTGATGGAATTACCATGTGAGCGATTTCCCAAAGGCAGCTGAAGACTGTCTGGAAAGCGTGCAAGTAAATCTGCTACCTCAAATCCGTCATAACTCTGTTCAGCAGAGTCTAAGGCTAATCCATGATCTTCATCATAGCCATGGAGGTTGGATTTGGCTGGATAGAACCCAGGTTGCTTTAACAGAATTCGGTGTTGGACAAGAGGTGCAATGCAGGCAATACCAGAACAGATAACAAGACAGCCAGAGGGTAAACAGAAAGTCCAAATCACAAAGCTAGAGGATATCAGGAAGTGAAGTGGTCAAAACCAGCCAGGAGCAGAATGTCCAAATCGGTATGCAAGGGGTAAATCCAGAGACAAACCAAGCTCCAGTTCCAAAAGTCCAAATAGTCACAGGTACAGGGTATAATCAGGAGCTTGATCAAACACATGCAAACAAGGAGAATCACAAGCAAAGAAGACAGAACTAAACCAGATTTAACTACTCCACCCTTCAATCTGACAGGAAGAAAGACAGAGAAGTGGGATAGGCTCTGTAACCAAATCTAGAAGCTAGACTAGTAGTCATGGCAGGGCCGTAACAAGGAAAGACTGGGCCCCATAGCAAACTATTGACTGGGGCCCCCGAGGTGCCACAAGCAGCCCCCCTTAAAGGTAGTGCCCCTGTAGAATGTGCCATACAGCCCCCTTGTAGACAGTGCTATACAGCCCAGCCTATAGAAAGTGTCACACCTCACTTGTAGATAGCGCCCCACCTCCCCCTTCTTGATAGTTCCACACAGCCCCCCCTATAGATATCACCATAAAGCCCCCCCTGTATATAGCTCTATACAGCTCCCACTGTATATAGTGCCACACAGCCCCCTCCCTTGTATATAGTGCCACACAGCCCCCTCCCTTGTATATAGTGCCGCACAGCCCCCCTTAGTAGATAGTGCCACACACAGACCCCTGTAGATAGCGCCACAGACAGCACGCTCTAGAAAGAGCCACAGCCTAATCCTTTTTAAATATCTCCAAACGTGGCAGATGTCACAGATGCCGCAGGGTGCGCCAGAAGTGGCGAATTCCTCCGGACGTGGCAGATGACACAGGACGTGACACGACTCCGACACTAATAGGCACAGGAACAAGAACAGCACGGGATACAGGAACAGGTAACAACTGGAACGAGAAACACTAAGGGACCATTTACAAGACAGACTGTGAAAACTAACAATGCTCAGGCAAGGATCAGATGGGCTGGGGCCCTCTTATAGACCAGGAAATCATGGGCTGTTGATGATGATGATTTCCTGATGTGCGCACGCTGGCCCTTTAAGGCCGGGCACGAGCGTGCGCATGCACCCTACGGGACACAGCAGAATGGAGCGGAAGTGAGCGCTGGCGTCTCCTAGCAAGGAGATTGAGACCAGCGCTCACGGATCCATGGCTGCGGGCGTCGGGAGGTGAGTAAACCCGACGGCCCGTGGCCATGGACGCTACAGTTTCCCCCTTCTTACGCCCCCTCTTCTTGGGGCCAGAGCTAGAGAGGAATTTTTTAATAAGATCAGGAGCACTGAGGTTCTCTTCTGGCTCCCAGGACCTCTCCTCAGTACCAAACCCCCTCCAGTCCACCAAATAGAAAGTCCTTCCTCCTAACTTTTTGCAGTCCAGGATCTCCCTTACCTCAAATATATCAGAAGAACCGCTGGGAGCAACTGTGGAACGTACTCCTGAAACACTGCGGGAGCGTTACACAGTCCGAAGGGCATCACTAGGTATTCGTAGTGACCGTCCCAGGTGTTAAATGCCGTTTTCCATTCGTCACCCCAGCGAATCCGGACTAGATTATAAGCCCCACGCAGGTCTAGCTTAGAACATTTTTGGGCTCCTCGTATGCGATCAAACAGCTCAGATATAAGTGGCAACGGGTATTTGTTCTTGACCGTGATCTGATTGAGACTACGGTAGTCAATGCAGGGTCGAAGGGATCGTCCTTCTTTTTAACAAAGAACAATCCAGCCCCGGCCGGGGAGGAAGACTTCCGTATGAAACCCCTCTCCAGATTCTCCTGGATATAGGTCGACATGGATAGAGACTCTAGTAAGGAGAGAGGATATACACGACCACAGGGGAGAGAGGCATTAGGAACCAGTTCAATGGGGCAGTCATAAGTCCGATGTGGTGGCAGCGTCTCAGCCTCCCTTTTGCTGAAAACATCTGCAAACTGAGCAAACTGGGGGGGGGGGGGCAGCCCCGTCAAAGACTGAGGCAGATGAGGCTTGACAGGATGGATCTGCAACAGATAACGACCAAGGCACTTGGAGCCCCATTGGAGAACCTCTCCAGAATTCCAGTCCAAGACTGGGGCATGTAGCCGAAGCCAAGGCAGGCCCAGCAGAACAAGATTGCTGGCCTTGGGCAAAACAAGGAAAGAAATCAGTTCAAAATGAAGGACTCTTCAACGGCTTGGTTTTAGAAAATGATGGGATCAGGCAGAGGCAGTCCATTAACAGAGGCAACAGCCAAAGATGTCTCTAGGAGAACTGTGGGCAACTGAAGATGATCCACTAGCTCCTTTTGAATGAAGTTTGCAGCAGAACCAGAGTCAAGATAGGCAGGAACTTGATGTGTCCTCTCGCCGGATACTAGGGTCACAGGAATAGTCAGCTTGGAACAGAATGCTCTATTAGGCACCGTTCCACCTAGGGTTGTCTCTCCAACCGATCCTAGGCAATGGGATCTCTCTGGCCTCTGGGGATATAGACGCACAATATGGCCCCTGAGGCCGCAATACAAAGTCCAGAAGTGCGTCTGCGTTGTTTCTCCTGGGCAGACAATTTGACAGTTACTCTGCATCTGATCCTCTGGTCGGACGACTGAGGAGGATAGCTGGAAAGTAGAATCCAGCCTAGGAAGTTCTCTCTCCCAAAGAACCTCTTGGGAACGCTCCCGGATCCTCATGTCAACCCGGGAGGCGAGTAGGATAAGTTTGTCCAGGGTAGATGGCAGATCGAGAGCAGCCATCTCGTCCTTAATCCCTGAAGACAGTCCCTGCCAGAATGTGGCCACCAAAGACTCGTTGTTCCAGGTCAATTTGGCAGACATGATACGGAACTGAATGGCATACTCGCCCACGGAGAGGTCTCCCTGGTGTAGGGTTAGCAAGGATGCAGCAGCCGAAGAAACTCTCCCAGGTTCCTCATAGATTGAGCGGAAGATCCGTAAGAAGCACTGCAAGTCACGGGTCTCTGGTCCGCACAGAGGATTAGCCCATGGCAGGGCTTTACCAGCAAGGAGAGAGATGATGAAGGCGATCCTGACGTCATCCGAAGAAAAGGGGCTATATCGCTATTTGCAGTGTAAATGAATAGAGAGGTGTATGACGCTGATTGGTCAGCGTCATATACTCCTCTGTACAACGCCCACTTGGTCATATAGTAAAACACGTCCAGTTGTCCATTGAGAAACTCATTAGCATAAAGCTAATATAGGTCATAACTCCGTCAAAAATGATCGTTTTTCTAAATAAAAAATCTACATTACAGCGCCGATCACATCATGTACAATATACGTGTAAAGGATCTGCCAGGCACAGCTTCGGGGTTAACTCCCATAGGTAATCAGTCGGCACCTGAGTCTATGTCTCTGAGACTGACTCCAGCTTCCACCACTCAGGCTGGCAGGCTTAGGCGTGGGAGAGCCTATCACAGCCTGGCCAGACTCAGCTAGCTCCCGCCCTCGGTCTATTTATACCTGCCTTTCCTGTTCCTCCTTTGCTTGTGATTCTTCTCGTGTGGTTTCCTGGCTTTGCTACAGCTCCTGACTATTTGATCCTGCTCCATACTGACCCTGGCTTACTTACTACTCTCCTGCTCTGCGTTTGGTACCTCGTACACTCCTGGTTTGACTCGGCTCGTTCACCTCTCTTGTTGCTCACGGTGTTGCCGTGGGCAACTGCCCCATTTCCCTTAGCTTTGTGTACCCTTGTCTGTTTGTCTCGTGCACTTACTGAGCGTAGGGACCGCCGCCCAGTTGTACCCTGTCGCCTAGGGCGGGTCGTTGCAAGTAGGCAGGAACAGAGTGGCGGGTAGATTAGGGCTCACTTGTCCATTTCCCTACCCCTTTCATTACAATACGCCACTTATAATGAGGTGACAGAGCCTCTTTAAGGGAATAAGACAATACAGTATATAAAGGTAATATTTATTAACATACAGTATTCACTCTCCTATATAAAATACAGCAACTAATCAAAATGAACATGGTATCACAATCCTAATTATACCGCCACCCACTTACCTAAACATACATACAAGTTACGTTACAATACAATAAACATAACTTACTTGTAATTCTCACACGCTCACGATCACTGTCCCACTCCCTCCTAATATAACTGTCCCTGTACGGTAATGGTTAATCAGGTAACCAGGGATACAACAAGGGATGAGCAGGTCAGCAAGGTTTTAACTTAGGGACCCAGGGGAAGCAAGGGGTTAACTCAGATACTGCAAGGGGTAGTAAGGGTTATTTCAGGGACTCGGACAGCAAAGGGGTTAACTCAGGGACAGCAAGGGCTACTCAGGGACAGCAAGGGTTGCTCAGGGACAGCAAGGGTTGCTCAGGGACAGCAAGAGTTCAAGTGTTACTCAGGGACTCAGGGACAGCAAGGGTTACTCAGGGACAGCAAGGGTTACTCAGGAACACTCAGGGACAGCAAGAGTTACTCAAGGACTGCAAAGGTTAACACAGGGACAGCAAGCATTAACACAGGGCAGCTAGGAACTTAGGGGCACCAAGGGTTACTCAGGTTACTCAGGGCAGCAAGGGTTAACTTCAGGGACAGCAAGGGGAGACAGCTAGAGAGAGAGAGTTAAGTGTTGCTGCACTTGATACTTAGCGTGTTGTTGGTGGAGTAGGGAAGCAGAGGCAGGAGCAGGTCGTTGGTGGTGTGGTGAGGTCCCAGCGGGAGAGGTGAGCTTCATTGGTGGTGTTGTGGCAGGACGCAGCTAACTCCAGCTAGCTTCAGCTGCTGAGCGTACCGATGCAGGGCTATTTAACCCTGCCGGTACGCTCGCAGCAGGGCACGAGGGGCGCTCGACCCCAACTAACATGGGTCACCATGGTGATAACATATCACAAGCCGACTCATGAGATCGTGCGCGCGCGAGGGCACCTGTGCACGCGGGAAATTTGAAATGGAGAAAGGAGATCAAACAGTATCTCCTGTCTCCATGGTTTCCAAACAAAGCAGTGCAATGCTAACTGTCCTGCTTTGTTTAGAACTGTAATCATGACCAGGGCTGTGTTTCTACAGCCCTGGCTCATGGGACACACACATATATATATATACACTGTGTGTGTGTGTATATATATATATATATATATATACATACACACATACACACACACACACACGTTTGTATGTTGGCTTGAATAAATCACAGTTTTTTTCATTCATCCTGTCGGAGTGCAGCAAGATTTATTTCTCCTGAATATTGATACAGTCCTAGGATCTCGCTGAGTAAATAGTAGTGAATGTGCTACAATAGTAGTGAATGTCAGTTACAGAAGCAGTGTTTCTGTAACTGCCATTAAGTTCCATGCGACTTACGTAAACAGCATAGCTCCGCGAGTTACGCTGCTTACGTAACTCACGACCATATAACGTTTTGCATGGTCGCTAAACACCTCATTTAGCCGTAACACACACAGCAGCTGTACGGGGTTTAGGGGGCCCCGTTCTGGGGATAGGTGTGGGTCCCAGAGGTGGGACCCGCATCTATCTGACATTTATGACATATCCTGTGGATGTGTCATAAATGTCTCTCTTGTGGGAAGACCCCTTTAGGTTCTATGAGACTTACGTAAACAGCGTAACTCCACGAGTTACGCTGTTTACGTAACTCACAACCATATAACGTTTGTCATGGTCGGAAAACACCTCATTCAGCCGCAACACAGAGTGGCTGAACGGGGTTTAGGGGGCCCCGTTCTGGAGATAGGTGCGGGTCCCAGAGGTGGGACCTGCATCTATCTGACATTTATTAAATATCCTGTGGACGTGTCATAAATGTCTCTCGTGGGAAAACCCCTTTAAGTGACTCACCGGTGAAATCTCAGATTTTAATTATTTTCTTCTCCCTCCGCTCCAGACCTCTATGATGGATTTCTCCCTGCCACAACCCGTTTTCCGCTCAGATGTCTTCAGCTTCTCATTTTTAAAACATTTCTGCACCTATAAATGAAGTTAAAATTCTCAGCACTTCTAAATAAAATAAAGCGCCATACACTGCACCACTAACTAAAATAGGGCCATACACTGTGCACCTGATTATAATAGTACCATACACTGTGTCCCACATACACACTGTGCCCCCTGTAGATAGTGCCCCCATAGACCCCTGTAGATAGTGACCCCATAGAGCCCTTGTAGTGCCGTACATAGAAGTCCATGTAGATAGTACCCCACATACAGCCCTCTTTACATAGTGCCCACATATGGACTCCAGAGCTGCAAATGCTGCCCTACATATAGCTTCCCCTATAGATAGTGCTCCACATATAGCCCACCTCTATAGTGCCTCACATATAGCCCGCCCCTGTATACAGTGCCCTACATATAGCCCCATGTAGATAGTGCCCCACAGGTAACCCACCCCTGTATATAGTGTCCCACATATAGCCCTCCCCTGTAGATAGTGCCCTACAAATAACTCCCCCTATAGATAGTGCTCCAGATAAGGCCCACCTCTGTGGATAGTGCCCTACATATAGCCCCCATTAGCTAGTGCCCCACAGGTAACCCACCCCTGTACATAATGTCCCACATATAGCCTAGCCCTATAGATAGTGCCCTACAAATAGCTCCCCTATAGATAGTGCTCCACATATAGCCCACCCCTGTATATAGTGTCCCACATATAGCTCTCCCTGTATATAGTGCCCCACATATAGACCCCCTGTAGATAGTGGCCCACATTCCCACATATAGACGGCCGCCCCTGTAGATAGAGCCCCCACTGTAGATAACGCCACTCACAGTTTTAGTAGAAAAAATAAATAAAATTACATACTCACCCTGATCCCGTTCCCGCGCTGTCCCGTGGCAATGCAGATCTGTTCTCTTCTGAGCAGGTCTGCTGGAGCTGGACAACGCAAGCGGCGCGTTGTTGAAAGGCGCTGATTGGCAGGGCAGAATGACTTGCCCCGTCAATCAGCGCCTTTCAATCGCGGAAGCGGCACGATGGCATCATCCTGCCGCTAGCGCCGTTGAAAGGCGCTGATTGGCGGGGCAAGTCATTTTGCCCCACCAATCAGCGTCATTGTAAGGCGCTGAATGGTCGGGCACAGTGCCCGACTATTCAGCGCTAATGCATGTATTTGTACCTGCGAGATATAGACGTAGTTAAGATTACTGCAAGAGAGGGTGGCTGTGGCTAGCACCGGGCCCTCTCCGGTGCTAGCGACGCTCCCGGGCATGAGAGGGCCTGTGTCGCCCGGCCCATACATGTTAGAGGCTCGGCGGCGTGGGCCCCGTAGTAGCGTCGCTACCACTGTAGCAGCCATAATTTTTTTTTAAACTGCTTCTCCCAGCATATTCTTACCAATGTTTGGGCCATGATGGGAGCTGTAGCTTTACACCATACAAACCTATACAGCAGGGGTTGCACTAAATTACAAATTATCTCTGCACTGAGCTGTATTTGTGCTGGTGCTGTATTTATGTACTGAGCTTTGTTCTGGTGCTGTATTTATGTACAGAGCTTGGTTCTAGTACTGTATTTATGTATTGAGCTTGGTTCTGGTGTTGTATTTATGCACTGGGCTTGGTTCTGGTTCTGTATTTATGTACTGAGCATGGTTCTGGAGCTGTAATTATATAGGATATATTTAAAATAACAAAATTGCAGGGCAGATGGAATTGTTTTCAATTCATTGTATATTTGGGCCTGTTCACATCAGCGTTGGTTTTTGTTCATGGGTTCCGTTGCAGCTTTTTGTCAGAGAAACCCGCATGACTAACATCAAGATTTGCATTTACCGCCTCATAGAAACTGAGCATGTTTGTTAGGCACAAACTGTTTTTCATGAATCCATAATGGTTATCAGTTATTAGACTATTCTCCGCTATATACTTTTGCAGTTCATCTCTTAGAATACCCTCAAATATTTGACATACCACTGATGTCAAATTTACTGGACAATAGTTACTTGTTTCCACCTTCTTACCCTTCTTAAATATTGGTACAATATGATGTTCTATGGGTGTATTCACACGGCCATTTATTTTTTTAACGGCCCGTGAATAATGGGCGTCAAAAAATAGGACAGGTCCTATTTTTGCCATTTTCATGGCCAGACGGCCCCCATACACGTCAATGGATTCGTTTTTAACGGCTGTCAATACATGTAACAACCGTTAAAAATGGATCTGTGACATGGGGATTGGCAAGGGAACTACTAGTTCCCTTGCTGACTATCGGCGGCTTGATGACTCTCACCGATGCAGCGCCGTCTTCTTCTGGAGTGGTCGCTAGACTTCACGGGTTCTGTGAAGGCGAAGCGATGACATCATGGCGCCGCCTTCACAGATCCCGTGAATACGAGACCACACGTGAAGTCGGCGCTGCATCGGTGAGTGTCATCGTGTCACCTTCTCAGATCCCGTGAAGACGAGAGACCCTACTTGAAGAGGACAGCGCTGCATCGGTGAGCATGTAGGGCATTCCTGTTGTGCTGTGTGGCATCATCTACATCGGGGCTGTGTGGCATCCATATACAGGAGGGTTGTGTGGCATCATAAACAGGAGGGCTTTGCAGCATCATATACAGGGAAGTGTGTGGCATCATATACAGGGGGCTGTGTGGCGTCATATACAGGGGGCTGTGTGGCATCATATACAGGGGGCAGTGTGGCATTATCTACAGGGGGCAGTGTGGCATCATCTACAGGAGTCAGTGTGGCATCATCTACAGGAGAAAAGTATGGCATCATCTACAGGAGAAAAGTATGGCATCTACAGGGAGGCTGTGGGGCATCATATACAGGGGGCAGTGTGGCATCATCTACTGGAGAAAAGTGTGGCATCATCTACAGGAGGGCTGTGTGGCATCATCTACAGGAGGGCTGTGTGGCATCATCTATAGGGAGGCAGTGGGGCATCATATACAGGGAGGTCTGTGGCATCATATACAGGGAAGTGTGTGGCATCATATACAGGGGGCAGTGTGGCATCATATACAGAGGGCAGTGTGGCATCATCTACAGGAGGGCTGGGTGGCATCATCTACAGGGAGGCTGTGTGGCATCATATACAGGGAGGTGTGGGGCATCATCTACAGGGAGATGTGTGGCATCATATACAGGGAGGTGTGTGGCATCATATACAGGGAGGTGTGTGGCATCATATACAGGGAGGTGTGTGGCATCATATACAGGGAGGATGTGTGGCATCATATACAGAGAGGCGTGTGGCATTATATACAGGGATGCGTGTGGCATCATATACAGGGAGGCTGTGTGGCATCATCTACAGGGAGGCTGTGTGGCATCATCTACAGAGAGGTGTGTGGCTTCATATACAGAGAGGTGTGTGGCATCATATACAGGGAGGCTGTGTGGCATCATCTACAGAGAGGTGTGTGGCTTCATATACAGAGAGGTGTGTGGCATCATATACAGGAGGTGTGTGGCATCATATACAGGGAGGTGTGTGGCATCATATACAGGGAAGCGTGTGGCATCATATACAGGGAAGCGTGTGGCATCATTTACAGGGAGGCGTGTGGCATCATATACAGGGAGGCGTGTGGCATCATATACAGGGAGGCGTGTGGCATCATATACAGGGAGGCGTGTGGCATCATATACAGGGAGGCGTGTGGCATCATATACAGGAGGCGTGTGGCATCATATACAGGAGGTGTGTGGCATCATATACAGGAGGTGTGTGGCATCATACACAGGGAAATGTGTGGCATCATACACAGGGAAGTGTGTGGCATCATACACAGCGAGGTGTGTGGCATCATATACAGGGAGGCGTGTGGCATCATATACAGGGAGGCGTGTGGCATCATATACAGGGAGGCGTGTGGCATCATATACAGGGAGGCGTGTGGCATCATATACAGGGAGGCGTGTGGCATCATATACAGGGAGGCGTGTGGCATCATATACAGGGAGGCGTGTGGGATCATAGACAGGGAGGCTGTAAATAGTGTCCCAGTGAACGTGTGACCTTCTTTTGGGTGTTTTTTTAACTCCCATGAAAAACTGATGCAAAACGGATGTGGATCGGCCTTTTAAAAACGGACAGACGGACTGGAAATGCATGAAAATTTGGAGACACTGATGCAAAATGGCCATGAAAAACTGACAGTTGATCAGTTTTTAATGGCCATTTTATTTTCACTGTCGTGTGAATGTAGCCTTACGGTTGTGCCTTAGACCCCATGCACACGACCGCCGTAGCTTTTATCTGCAATTACGGATCCGTAATTGCAGATAAAATACTGACACGTTAATGTCTATCGGCCACGGACACTTATTACCAATGGCGGATTATAATATGGGCGTTTCGGGCGGTCGCCCGGGGCCCGAGGCTGCCAGGGGGCCCATCGGGGCCCGAGGCTGCCAGGGGGCCCATCGCGGCCTGAACCGCACACAAACTTTAAAAACTATGCAGCGCTGCCGCGCTGCCCGCTGCCCGCTTCCAACTGAATCTGCATCCGCAGGACGCAGATTCAGTTGGGTTGAATGCTGGAGCCTCGCTCCAGCATTCACTCTGCCGTGAGCGGCTCGGTGCAGGCAGGCGCGATGTAGTGACGTCATCGCGCCTGTCTGCACGGAGTCACTCACAGCACAGTGCAGAGGAGGAGAAGCATCGCATCCCCCACCGTCGTGGGAACCGGGATAGGTAAGCAATTATGTTTTCTTTTTTTATTAGGTACGTACATATGGGGCATTATGCTGTGTCAGCTATGGGGCATTATACGGTGTCAGCTATGGGGCATTATGCTGTGTCAGCTATGGGGCATTATGCTGTGTTAGCTATGGGGCATTATGCTGTGTTAGCTATGGGGCATTATGCTGTGTCAGCTATGGGGCATTATACTGTGTCAGCTATGGGGCATTATACTGTGTCAGCTATGGGGGCATTATGCTGTGTCAGCTATGGGGCATTATACTGTGTCAGCTATGGGGCATTATACTGTGTCAGCTATGGGGCATTTTACTGTATCACCTCTATGGGGCATTTTACTGTATCACCTCTATGGGGCATTTTACTGTGTCACATCTATGGAGGCATTATACGGTGTCACATCTATGGAGGCATTATACTGTGTCGCAGCTATGGAGGCATTATACGGTGTCACATCTATGGAGGCATTATACTGTGTCAGCTATGGGGCATTATACGGTGTCACATCTATGGAGGCATTATACTGTGTCGCAGCTATGGAGGCATTATACTGTGTAGCAGCTATGGAGGCATTATACTGTGTAGCAGCTATGGAGGCATTATACTGTGTAGCAGCTATGGAGGCATTATACGGTGTCACATCTATGGAGGCATTATACTGTGTCGCAGCTATGGAGGCATTATACTGTGTCACAGCTATAGGGGCATTATACTGTGTCGCAGCTATGGAGGCATTATACTGTGTCGCAGCTATGGAGGCATTATACTGTGTCATAGCTATGGAGGCATTATACTGTGTCGCAGCTATGGAGGCATTATACTGTGTTGCAGCTATGGAGGCATTATACTGTGTCGCAGCTATGGAGGCATTATACTGTGTTGCAGCTATGGAGGCATTATACTGTGTCGCAGCTATAGGGGCATTATACTGTGTCGCAGCTATGGAGGCATTATACTGTGTCGCAGCTATGGAGGCATTATACTGTGTCGCAGCTATGGAGGCATTATACTGTGTCGCAGCTATGGAGGCATTATACTGTGTCATAGCTATGGAGGCATTATACTGTGTCGCAGCTATGGAGGCATTATACTGTGTTGCAGCTATGGGGGCATTATACTGTGTCACATCTATGGGGCATTATACGGTGTAGAGGCAGCTATGAAGGGAATTATACTGTGGGGGCAGCTATGGGTGGCAATATACTGTGGGGGCAGCTACGGGGGACATTATACTGAGCAATTACAAGAGCTGCAGGTCCAAGGGGGGAGACGCTGTGTAGCACAATATACAAGGAGGGATTGTTGTATAGCACTATATAGAAGGGAGCGCTGTGTATGACTATATCTAAGGGGGATTGCTGTGTAGCACTATATACAAGAGGGGGAGGGCTATGTGATGCTATTTACAGAGGGGGAGGACTGTGTAGCGCTATTTACAGGGGGCTGTGTGTGGTGCTATCTACAGTGTTTGACACAATTATATTCAGGGGCGCAGTCTATGGTGCTATAATATTTAGGGGCACAGTGTTTGTACTATTTTATTCAGGGGCGCAGTGTTTGGTGCTATTATATTTAGGGGCACAGTGTGTGGCACCATGATAATATTATCTTTGTTTATAGGTGTGGAAATGTTGGAAAAGTGAGGAGCCAAAGACATCTGAGTGGCAAATTCTGCAGAAATGGGTCATGGCCGGGAAAAGTCGTCATGAAGTCTGGACTGGATGGAGACGTGGAAAAAAACTACGTCGTCACCTGTGAGTCACTAGATTTATAGAGAATCTGTCACCTCTCCTGACATGTTTATTATAGGAAATCCTTGTATTTCACAAAAAGTCTTTCTGCAGTCCAGGACTGATAGACAATTCCCCTTGTCAGGAGGATGTGTCCTAGCACAGTGTGATACTGTCAGTATGTAGGGAAACAGCCCTGTGACAAGAGAAATCGTAACACTGTTAATGCTTGCCCAAAAAAGTAGTGTTAAAAATAGTTACGGTGCGGCAGGGCGGCGGTGAGGAAGGGGGGCCCAAGTTTGGGTAACAGCCCAGGGCCTATGGTCTACTTAATCCGCCACTGCTTATTACTGTGGGCACGGTCACAGTGAGGACACTCTACTGACCGTAAATACTGCACGGTCGTGTGCATGGCTCTGGTGCAGTGTGTTCTTGCAGGGACGGTTGTTTGTGAATGGGAACATAAATTGTATGGAGTCTTTACTATCAAACTCTTAACTTGAGTGATGGGGTGTAAAAGTGTCCTATGTGAACAAGCCCAAGTGTGTGTCTAGGCACAAGTCCTATACAGCAGGGAGGCATATTCAATACAAAGCCACATTATTTCCGGGAATGAACACTGGTAAAGAGTGCCATATGCAAGGGATATAGAAGCCTATATGTGACACACTGCCCCCCTCATCCCAGCTGCAGCGCCACACTGTATACAAATTAACGGATGGCTCTGTGGCTGCGGATTGGTGGAGGATGTTGTGGGGGTGTGGTTATGCAGGAGGTGTACAATGTCTCTTAGACATTGCCCAGACGCAGAGGAGAGGTGGAGAGGAAAGTCTAGTACATTACAGGGCGCAATGATAATATAATAGAAAGCAGATCTCTACAGTGTAGCTGCGGTGTGTACCAGACACTACATCTGCACAGCACAAGCAGTTCGGGAAACTTTCTGACCACAGCTGTGGAATGGTTTAAAGCAAAAAGGTAAGTGAAGATTCTCTGAACACAAAGATCGCACCCGCTACTTACTCAGCACTCAACCTCATAGACAACATACAGGGCACTGCTATGCAACAGACTGGGGACCCCTATCTGGATGTCATAATTCACTGTCATATCACTATGTTGTTATGTCTGCAGCTTTTCCAGAGCACTGCAGGCAAAGTTATCACGATGCACCAACCATGGAGCTCTAAAGAGTAAAAATACACATTCAGCTCTACTACATCTGTGTACAGAGATGTAGTGTGACAGTCTTGCTGGATGGGCTTGTATATGGCATGTGTGTATATTATGGGACTTATTGTCTGCACGGCTTCTGGATCTACATTTACCTCTTTTTCTCTTTCCTAGCCTGGCTCTACATTTAGGCTGTGGTTCCAGCAGGGACAAGTACAATTTATTTGGAGTATATATTTTTTCATTGCCTGCTATGGTGCCTGGAGTCTGCTCAGTATTTGCATTTCACTTCTAGGGTCAGAGCATGAATTCTATGTTACTAATATGTGATTTATTGATCTCCGTCATGTATTGTAGTATTTCTATAGATGGGAGGTATGTGTGCTGTTATGTTTTTATATAGAAATTAGGATACGGATATTCTTTCTGGACCATCAGTGCTCCCATGTGGTGCCCAATAACTCCAGTGAGGCCAAGATCTTTGTTTTGTTGTGTCATGTGTCATTGCAGCCAGGTGTTGAACATTTCATTCCATGCCATATATTGTTCTGGATCATAACCGCAATGCTGCATTTCATATGCTTTGAAATATGGATGAGCTGGTAATAATTATTATTATTATACTGTCGGCGGAATTCCAATGATTTATCTGCAATGCAAACTTTGCAATAATAATAATAATTGAAAATGTATTTAAAACACATTTATTATAATCCTAAATATTCTAACTAGAGATGATGGCAGACATGAATCTATTGCAAATATGAACAAAGAAGTCTGCCCACCAAGTATTGGGTCTCTCTCATACATTCTATGTATTGATGCCCACACCTGCACGTGGAAAAGAGTGGCACTTCCATATCACGGCTCTATTCCCTGTGCAGGTGTGGATAATGGTTGCACCTGGGATCTAGATTTGTACTACAACCTAGTTAGGCCCGGGCTACACGGAGACTTTGTAGTACGACATAATTGATTTTAACTCTTGAGTGACTGCGGCAGTCCACAAAATTGCATGCAACTCTATGGCTGTAGCCTAATAGCTAAGAACAATTAGTAGCTACGAAGTCTAGCTCTAGAAAATCTCACTCACAGCTTGCAGCTGATAACTGCATTTTCTGGAGCTCGCTACAAAGAACACTTCTGTAATATGGTAAACGTGGCGCACACCATGATTTTTTCCCCCTCACGGATTCATGTGGAAAATTGTATGCCCACACAGATTCATTCTACAATCATGTGCATTAAGCCTTAATAGGCATAAAGCCGCACTTGTTTGAACGTTTCAGAAATTCTTTCTAGTAATCTTTGGAGAAATCTCGTTAATGGAAGATAATGGGGCTCGTGTATAAAAACGGTTATATGGAAAAGGGTCAGTGTTAGAAGTAGCAACCAATCAGATACCAGTTATTATCTTCAAGGCTTCCTTTAAAATGAAAGAGGTTATATGATTGGTTACACCACTTCTAAGAGTTTTATGCACGAAGGCTATAGTGTTTATCAGTGTTTATCAGATATCAAATTATTATTTCAACTGTAAAGTAACAAACGATACTAATCTCATTGAAGTTTTGGTTTGTATTCACAAGTTTAGCATGAGAGTCTCTAGTTCATCAGCATATTCTCTCAGGAACCTTACCTTTACATCTTACTGCAACTTCTTAACCAGGGCTGGACATATAGCCTCTCCTGTAGATAGTGCCCCACATATAGCCCCCCCTTGTAGATTGTAGCCCCCCTGTATATGGTGGCCCACATAGCCCCCTTAGTGTCCCACATATAGCTCACCCCCCACTCACACTTTTAAGTGGAAAAAAAACCACAAAAAACTTGACATACTCACCTTGATCCCATTTGCACGTCGTCCTGTGTCAATGCAGGCCTGCTCTAATCAGAGCAGGTCTGCTGGGGCTGAACGACGGCGCTGATTGGTAGAGCAAAATGACTTGCCCCATCAATCAGCGCCTTTCAACAATGGAAGCGGTGCGATGACATCATCGCACCCCTAGCATCGCTGAAAGGCACCGATTGGTGGGGCAAGTCTTTCTGCCCTAGCAATCCGCGTCATTGTAAGGCAGGTACAATAAGTGCACGAGGGGGGTGGGGTTGTTGGGGATAATATTGCTCAAGCTGGGTCTTTCTTTCCAGATTGTGGTTCTCAGTGGAGGGGTAATCCTGGAGGGAAGAACCTATGTACAGTATATATGTGATGGCAAATTTACTCAGGCCTGTGAAGGAAACTGCTGCTGTAGTAAAAGATATTGCAGAGAGAGTGGGAGGAGTCTTGAGTAATATTCAGGGAGCTGCTGAGGTGATCATGCGGGAGATGGGCTGTTCGGTCCTGGGCTGGTGAAAAGTCGTTGTATGACCTACAGTTAAGGTCAGATTGAAGCCACTAAACATACAGGACAAAATGTTATATGTTAAACGAAAAGGCAGTAACGCAAATATGTACTACATGACTCATTGATTCAATCTTGCTTCTTACATTAAACTGTATTTGAAAGACCGTTCTGGAGCATCTTGTGTGAATCTCATATCCAGCAGCTTGTAACACCTTACATAGGACTTCCATGCAAAGATGGAGGCCCCAGACATTCCTAATCTACCTCTCATACTATGGGGGGATGTGCCAGCGAATAACCCCAAGTTAAACGGACATCATCTGCTGCTGACAGACTGGACAGACATGTACGGATAACAGCCTGAAGTCCCAGAGAATCGCACTATGCTGACGTGGCGAAGTAGGGACTGTACAGCATCTCTGTATATAACCCCCATCATCACTGTATGTAACCCCCATCATCCCTGTATATACCAGCCTGGCTGGTATATACAGGGATAATGGAGGTTATATACAGTAATGGTGGCTGGTATATACAGGGATGATGGTTGATATATACAGGCATGATGGGGGTTATATATTGGGATGATAGCTGGAGCAGCCATCATCTATGTATATAACCCCCATTATCTGTACAATAAACCCCTATTGTCCCTGTATATACCAGTCATTATCCCTGTATATAACCCCCATCATCACTATACAAAACCCCCTATCATCCCTTTTATATACCAGCCATCATCACTGTATATAACCCCAATCATACCTGTATATACCAGCCTGGCTGGTATATACAGGGATGATGGTTGATATATACAGGGATGATGGGGGTTATATACGGGGATGATAGCTGAAGCAGCCATCATCCATGTATATAACACCCAACATCCCTGTACAATACCCCCTATCATCCCTGGATATAACTGTATATAACCCCCATCATCCCTGTACTCAACCCCCTATCATCCCTGTATGTACCGAGTAACAGGTTTTTTAAATATATTTTCTATGAGTATATTAAAGAAGCTCTGTCACCAGATTATCAAATCCCTATCTCCTATTGCATGTGATCGGCGCTGCAATGTAGATAACAGTAAAGTTTTTTTGAGTTATGAGCTATTTTATATATATGCAAATAAGGTTTGAAATGGACAACTGGGCGTTTTTTTTTCGTTATGTGCAACTGGGCGTGTATTGTGTTTTTAACTGGGCGTGTTTACGTGTATGACGCTGACCAATCAGTGACCAGTCAGCATCATACACTCCTTTTATATTCATTTACACAGCAGCGATGTGTCTATTAAGAAACTAATTAGCATAAATCTAAAATTGCTCATAGCTTGCTCAAAAATGATCGTTTTTCAAAATAAAAACCACTGTTATCTACATTACAGCGCCGATCAGAATATGTAGGATATAGTGCACTTATAATGTGGTGACAGCCTCTTTAAGACGGCCTTTTATACTGCTCTCAAACTTGTATTCATCATGGATAATATAGCAGCGTATACAGTACAGCCCTCCTGCTCATTCACAATGATTAGGTTGCGCCTCTGCAGTTGTAAAAATGCATTGGGGGGGCTTACTGGGTTGGGGCCCACTCAGATATGTTTCGCCCCCCTCCCCCGTACTAAACCCCTAGCTACGCCTCTGGTTACGGGGTGACAGAAAAAGTGGAACAACCTTCAAAGAGATGTCTAGTCTGAAGCTTTACGGTATGTTCACATGGAGAAGCAAGACGCCTACAAACATCTGCCCATTGTTTTCAATGGGAAAAACGACGTTCTGTTCCGATGGGGCGTTTTTTTACGCGGCAGTTTTTCAAAACGACCGCGTAAAAAAACAGCCGAGAAATAGAAGTGCATGTCACTTCTTCAGCCTTTTTTGCTGCCGTTTTTTATAGACTCTATAGAAAAACAGCTCCAAAAATGGCCGTTAAAAACGCCACGAAGAACGCGACTTTGATTAAAAAACGTCTGAAAATCAGGAGCTGTTTTCCCTTGAAAACATCTCCGTATGTTGAGACGTTTTTTATTTTATGTTTGCACATACCCTTAGAGTCAACCCAGCGGCATACCTATTTAGTGTGAGCAAAAAGGTCTAGCCTCTTAAAGGGAAGGTGTCATGAAATTATTATTTTTTTTATCCAATTGCTTTTAGTATGATATTAAAATAAATGTTATTACTTTTTTCTTACTTTTACTTATCTATGGGGGCTGCCATTTTTTTTTTCATCTCTGTATGTGTCGATTAACGACACATACAGAGATGGAATACGGCACATACAACTCCATAGAGAATGTGAACGGGAGCCGTTCCATTCACTACAGCGAACGCCGTCTGTGTGAGAACGGCACATGCGCTGCTCCCACACAGACAAAAAGGAAGGTCTTTGGCAGAGCGAAATCCGGTGCAATTTTCATGTGGACTGGAAGCCGCAGCCGGACAGTAAAATGACGACTTCTGGCCAAATGTTCAAGGAAGCGAAGGTGCAAGGAATAGGAGCGTAGACCAGTGGAGGCGGCGGCAGGAGCAGGTAATTTATGTTCGTGTATGTGATGTGTGTTTTACGTTCCTGTATGTTTGTGTTATACTGTCTGCTGAGCACTGTATCTAATCCTCCTACACTGTGCAGTCGCTCAGAAAATGGCGGCACACAGTGTAGGAGGTTTGACGATTCAAACCCCCTCCTTCTCCTGGCACTAGCCAGAATAAGGGAGGGGGGATTGTGTGAGGACACTAGAGAGAGTGTGTCTACCCCAAATTTGCAGCATAAAGCAATTAGGTTGCTTTACCACATTGACCATGCTGCAATTTTGGGAAGTACTCCCTCTAGTGCCCAGCACATGGAAATGTTATAAATTAGAATATAATTTATAATATTTCCTGACTTGTGAAAAAATTAAAACAAACGTGTAATCACTCAAATAATAATTGTTTAACTAAAAAAAAAAAAGATTTCTAGCGACACATTCCCTTTAAACAGTGGTGGTCCAGAGTAAAATGGAGATTTCAAAGGCTTTTACAGTAAAAAAAAAAGTGTCCTCGTGATGTAGTTTCCCTGCCAAATACAGTTTGACCTGTATATGAACTGATTTGTCCAGTGTCAGAACAGCTAAATACCTGGGCTGGAGCATGGACAGAGAGTATGAGTACAGATGACTCCACTTATTAAGCCTGGGGAAGTGTTAGGACGGCTGTGTGTGTTTTAATAAATCCCAGTTGTGTGTAAGCTGTGGGCACATACTACACAGAAAAAGAAACAGAGGAGAAATGGAGTTGGGGATTCGGTTGTTCAGGATAATATTGCTCCAGCTGCAACCGTCGGTCTTGCTTTCTAGACTGTGGTTCTCAGTGGAATGGTAATGCTGAAGGGAAGAACCTATGTACAGCACTACAGATTACATGCACTATATCTGATGGCCAATTTACTCAGGCCTGTGAAGGAAACTGCTGCTGTAATAAAGGATATTACAGAGAGAGTGGGAGGAGTCTTGAGTGATATTCCAGGAGCTGCTGAGGTGACCATACGGGAGAGGGGCATCTAGGTCTCGGGCTGTTAAGTACCAGATTGGAGGATGGAGAAATGGCTGACAGACAGAGTAAGGGTAAGTTCACACAGTTTTTTTACATGTTTTTTGACGCGGAAAATGCGCCAAAAAAACGCCCACAAATGGCTCCCATTGATTTCAATGGGAGGCGGAGGCGTTTTTTTCCCGCGAGCGGAAAAATAGTGTAGAGGCAAAAAGAAGCTACATACTCTATCTTCGGGCGTTTACATCTCTGACCGCCCATTGACATCAATGGATGGCAGAGAAAGCGTATTTCGGGGTGTTTTTTGTCCGCGGCGCTCAATGGCCACGGGTGAAAAACTCTGTGTGATAATGGTGAGATCCAGCTGTAATATACACTATGGTTAGTCATTGACTGTGTAACAAATAACTCCACTTTATCTGGACTCGTGTTTAAGGAGACTGAATAAGTGCAGTTGCACGCGACCGAGTGCCACTCACGGATGTGATCCGAATGACGGACGTGCTTTCTACTTCTTGCTCGCTCTCTTCTCCTCTTCACAGTGCGAAGTGCATGTGAGGAGGAGAAGAATTTTTTTGCTCCCTGTAGGAGCGGAATCCCTAAGCTGTGGCCGGGGATTCCGCTCCTGGAGAAGTCCCTGACTTCACTGTCCATATATGGACTGTGACGTCAGGGATGCCACTGCAGGAGAAGTTCCTGACTTCGCAGTCCATATATGGACAGTGGCATCAGGGATTCCGCTCCAGGAATCTATCTACAGAAAGGGGGGTTGCCATTTACAGGGAGGGGCATCTACGGGGAGCTATGTACAAGAGGGCAGTGTGTGGCATTAGCTACAGAGGGCAGTGTGTGGCATTAGCTACAGAGGGCAGTGTGTGGCATTAGCTACAGAGGGCAGTGTGTGGCATTAGCTACAGAGGGCAGTGTGTGGCATTAGCTACAGAGGGCAGTGTGTGGCATTAGCTACAGAGGGCAGTGTGTGGCATTAGCTACAGAGGGCAGTGTGTGGCATTAGCTACAGAGGGCAGTGTGTGGCATTAGCTACAGAGGGCAGTGTGTGGCATTAGCTACAGAGGGCAGTGTGTGGCATTAGCTACAGAGGGCGGTGTGTGGCATTAGCTACTGTGGGCAGTGTGTGGCAAAAAATTGAAAAATGAAATTCATCCGTTTTTAAAATGGACAGGGAAAAAAACGGGTCAAAACTGGCTGTTAAAAACTGAAAAACAGCCCGGAACGGAAACAGAACGAATGAAAAACGTCTGAGAATAACGGACCAAAATGGCAGTTTTTATCGGCCGACACTGGGACCCTGTCGTGCGAATAGGGGTGAATCGGGTCTGTGAAAATTGACCTGATTCTCCGATCCGGGGAAAGATAGGACATGTCCTATCTTTCCACAGATCACTGACGGAACCTGGCCAGCGCACACTGTCAAGTGCACGAGGCATAGGAAAAAAGCTGTTGTAGATATCCAGCAGCTTGTAACACCTTTCCAACTTTCATTCCTCCATTGAGTGCACTGAATTAAACCCATCTATGAATTTATATAAATAACGCTAAATTAAGTGCTGAACCTGCTCTATCTTTCCAAGGGCCTATTCACACATTGTAGTTATATTGTGTTTTTTTGGTGCAATTTTCACAAAACTACTTGTTTTGCAGTGACAATCGCTGCAAAAAACGTGATATAACCCTAAAATATAAATAGACCAAATGGTCTAAAGGCCTTGAGAATCACTCACTCTGCTTTCCATTAGCCCTGACTAGCACTTGCACAATACCAACTGATCTGCTTGCTTAATGTGTCTAGGGGCTTATTCATACCATGCAGTCAAATTGCGGTTTATAGTCGGCAATTTTTTAAAAACAATTGCAAAATGCTGTTGTTTTGCTTCAATTTTGTAAAAAAAACATGGCGTTTTGCTACAATTTTGCACTAAACACAACAATAAACCACAATTTGACCACACGGTGTGAATAAGCCCTACCTCTGTCATGTCATAAAATATATCTTTGAAAAAAAAATCACTAAAATAGAATGTTCTGGCTGCTGATTATAGCCTAATATAACAAATAGGCACATACTCATCTTTTTAATCCCCTGGTGATCCAACGCTGACTGTCCAGTGTTGCCTTGCCGATCCCTGTATACATCATTGCATCTATGACATGCTGTACCAACTCGTGACCTCTGCAGCCAATCACTTGCCGCAGCGGTGATGTCAGTAAGTGTGGCCAGGAAGGTTCCCTAAGGGAAGTTTTGGGAATCGGCTCCCATTTTTGGCTAAAAAATATTGAACAGAAAATAGTCTTAAGATATTATTGCAGCGTAAACAGTCTTTCAGCCACTTTGTTTTGCATCCATATGAGATTAGATGAAGACTAGGCTATAAATGAGATATATGAAGGTCTTGTTTATAATCACTAATACAGGTGGAGAATTGGGGTGTTGCTCATAGCAACTAATCAGGTTCCACCTGTGTGTTTTCTATTGCAGTTAGGCCGGATTTACACGAGCGTGTGCTTTTTGCGCGCACAAAAGGCACTTGACAGCTGCGTGTGTCAGCAGCGTATGATGCGTAGCTGCGTGATTTTCGCGCAGCCGCCATCATTATGACACTCTGCTTGTAAACAGAAAAGCACGTGGTGCTTTTCTGTTTTCATTCATACTTTTTACTGCTGTTGCGCGAATCACGCGCGTCCCATGGAAGTGCTTCCGTGTGCTGCGCGTGATTTTCACGCACCCATTGACTTCAATGGGTGAGTGATGCGCGAACAACGCACAAATATAGGACATGGCGTGAGTTTTACGTAGCGGACACGCTGTGTGAAACTCACGGACAGTCTGCACGGCCCCATAGACTAACATAGGTCTGTGCGAGGCGCGTGAAAATCACGCGCGTTGCACGGACGTATATCACGTTCGTCTGAATAAGCCCTTAAGGAAATGAAAGCTCTATCTATGTCCTGATGGGTCAACACCCTTAAGCTTTATAGTCTTTTCTTTTACCATCTGATATTTCAGTACCTTTTTAAAGGGTCTTCGTGACTTAAACATGGATACCTCATCCTTATGATAGGCCATCAATGTTTGATGGGTGGGTCTACTCTGGGATCCCCCTGATCAACATAATGAATAGTGACTGTGTCTGGTACTGCAGCTTTTTCCATTCAGCCACATTCAAGCGAATGGGGCGAGCTGCAGTACCACACACTGCTGCCTATATGGTCGAGCTGTACTAATCAATGAAAGATACTATTTTTTTTTAGGATCCACCCCAAGGATAGAACCCCTTTAATAATCCAGGACCTCGCAGGTTCTGTTATTTGTAGATTAAATAAATTTGAATGTTATTATAATGCCACCTGTTACTAGATCATTTTGTTTATTTTACTATATTAATACTACTCAATATTTGAGCTAATTTGAGTGCCAAAAATAATTTCAATCATAATCCTGCCTTCATTTATTTTTGGATCATAATAATTTTTGTCATAGTATAAAAACAGCTGAACAAAAACAATAAAGAATCTTGCACACGTCAGTGTCTTTATTTTTCTGATATGCTAGCTGAGAGCTATTCAAATAAACCCCTATTACCAGGTGTTGACACTAAAACTACTGATGTAAATCACGTTGTGTAGAAATGGCTGAAGAACATTTTATTAAATACCAGAAAAAGTACCCGGCGTTGGCCGGGTATAACGTGTCGGTCTGTCTGTTTGTGTGTTCATTGGACTTGTTTCATGGGTGCCCTGGAGGCCAATCCATGCCCTTGTATTTTCTTAGTTTACGGGTAAATCGCTAGTAGCCATATATACCCCGGCAGTTGCACAGTTTTTTTTTCAATTTTAACTTCCTAAATACCTAACAGCTAAACTGATAGGAAATGGAGTCATAAGACTGTGACAGAGCCTGTTGATTAATAACATTGGCAGTTTTATTACCAATTGGCTATAGACTATGGTTGGATCATAATTGAAAACAGCATCATGCATGAAAGCCCACTCATTAGCATGATGAACATGATGTGCTCTATCAGCTTGTTTTCTGGCCTGGGTTCGGGCATGAGTCTCTGCGCTTCTGAAAGCCACCTGTCTGATCTGTTGCTGAGAAAACCCGAGCTTGCTGAGGAGTTTCAGCAGCTCGAGCAGCAGTATGATGCATTTGATCAGCTTGCGGTTGGGCAAGAGGAGTCTCTGCAGCTAGTAATGCAGCTTTCCTCCTGACCATCAGTAATCTGATTGGTTGCTATGGGTAACCGCTCCCCTGTACCTTCCCGCCTAGGATTATCTTGTAAAGTGCACTACCTGCTACTGCCAGATAAAAACATCTTTACTATAAAAGCGAATGTCTGTATTCGCTTTTATAGTATTGGATCGTGATCATGTAATAATGACTGATAACAGAGAACGACAGAAAGGTCGGGACCTTTACGAAAACCTTCCTGAACACCCGATGTACAGTACCTATGTGCCAAATTTGGGGTCAAATAGTTTGGGTGTTTAGATGCCTATAGAGGATGACAAACTGACATTCGCTATAATGGCTGATAACAGAGAACAACGGCAATGTTGGGACATTTACGAAAACCTTCCCGGACACCCGATCTACCTATATGCCAAATTTGGTGTCAAATGGTTCAGGCGTTCGGATGCCTATAGAGGACAGACAGACATTCACTTTTAGGGTATGTCCACACAGAGTGTTTTCAGCTGTTTTTCGAGCCGTAATCGTCCCGAAAAACAGCTGTAAAATCGGAAGCAGAACGCTTTCAAACATCTTCCCATTGATTTCAATGGGAAAATGGCGTTCTGTACCGACGGGGCGTTTTTTACGTGTCCGTTTTTCAAAACGGCCTTAAAAAAACTGTTGCGAAAAAGAAGTACATGTCACTACTTCAGCCTTTTTTGGAGCTGTTTTTCATAGACTCTATAGAGAAACAGCTCCAAAAATGGCCGTTAAAAACGCGACTTTGATTAAAAAACGTCTGAAAATGAGGAGCTGTTTTCCCTTGAAAACAGCTCCATATTTTCAGATGTTTTTGAGTTTGTGTGTGCACATACACTTAGGCTATGTTCACACGGAGTATTTTGGGGGAGGAATATCTGCCTCAAAATTCCGTTTGGAACTTTGAGGCAGATATTCCTCTCCCTGCACGCCGATTTTCGCGGCAATTATGGCGCCGTTTTTCGCCCGCGGCCATTGAGCGCCGCGGGCATAAAACAGCGAGAAATACGCTTTCTCCTGCCTCCCATTGAAGTCAATGGGAGGTCGGAGGCGGAAGCGCCCGAAGATAGGGCATGTCGCTTCTTTTTCCCGCGAGGCAGTTTTACTGCTCGCGGGAAAAAGACGCCGACGCCTCCCATTGAAATCAATGGGAGGCGTTCTCGGGCCGTTTCTGCCGAGTTTTGTGACGCGGTTTCCGCGTCAAAAAACTCGGCAAAATACCCCGTGTGAACATAGCCTTATAATAAAGAATAAATAGATAGCCGGCTTCACGCTGGTCTATTTGTTTGTTGTTGGTGTTTGTGGTTAAAAACTTAATTTACTACTGATATGAAGCCAACATATCCAATAAAGTCCAAGTGCAGGGTTCTTTTTTGGAGTCTGATAGGGTTTCAATTTATGAGAATCCTGAAATCCACGGGCTTGGTTCTGTTGAGAGATTTCAGCAGCTTGGGCAGCAGCCATGCGTTTTACCACAGGAGTCTTTCATCTAAGTGAATGGTTTCTTTTTGGAGGCATGACTGGTATGAAAGGATTTAAATTCATGAGAATGATCAAATCCAGTATAGGTACAGTTCGTTTACGGCGAGTAACACATCGAGAAAAGAAAAATGGCTTGGTTGTTATGGAAACCTCGTCTAAAACTGTGTGTATGTGAGTGAGGCTAAGAATAAAGGACCTGTGAGCTACTATTGGCTAATACTGGTCATGTGGTATGGAGGAATGTCCTTGATGTGGGAACCAGTGGTGTCATATTTGTATGAGACCGGTAGGTCCTATACAGCTGAAACCTGGTCTAAACCTTCGGAGGCGCGTGATTTACTTATGTGCCAAATTTGGTACAGATTGGTCCAGTCGTTTGGCCATGCATAAAGAACAGACAACAGACATTCATTTTTATATGTATAGAGATAAAGTAAAACTGTAGCAAGACTTCATTGTCCTTCTATGTGGACATTGGGACTCATGTAACAAAACTATTCCAGCAGCAACAGCAGCCAATCAGATACCAGCTCTTATTTTATTAACGCAGGTTTCTTAAAGTGAAAGCTATGATCTTATTGGTTGCCATGGTAACTGCCCCATTTATTGTCCACACCTTTAAGGCCCAGTTCACACAGAGGTTTTTTTTGGCGCTGATTTTGATGTGGAAACTGCAGCGGAATCCGCACCAAAAAGCTGTCCGAAACCGCCTCCCATTGATTTCAAGGCGGAGGTGTATTTTTCCCTAATGCGGCTCCTAGCCGCTCACGGGAAATGAAAGCGGCATAGCCTTTCTTTCCGCTGTTCCACCTCTGACCTCCGATTGAAATCATTGAAAGCGTTTTTCGTGGCGTTTTTTGCCCGTGAAAACCATGACAAGATAGTGCAGGCAGGTCAAAATCTGCCTCAAAATTCCTGTGTCAGGGTTCCGTCGTTTTGACGGAATCAATAGCGCAGTCGACTACGGTATTGATTCCATCAAAACAATGGAACCCTTACACAATGGTGACAAGCGGAAACCATTTGCACTGGAACCGTTACTATTGAAATCAATGGTGATGTTTCAGTTTGGATTCCGTTCATGGGTTCCCCTGATGGAAAGGTCCGACGGAACCCATGAACGGAGTTCGATTCAGATGTGAACGAAGCCTAAGTACTTACAGACTTTTTCTGCCATAGATTTCACCGCAAAGCCATGAATTGGGATATTTCTAAGAATTGCAGAATGAGGGCAGATTCAGACGAACGTTGCGTTTTTGCGCGCGCAAACAACGCGGCGTTTTGCGCTCGCAAAAACCATTTGACAGCTGCGTGTGTCATCCGTGTATGATGCGCGGCTGCGTGATTTTCGCGCAGCCGCCATCATAGAGATCAGGCTAGTCGACGCCCGTCACTGTCCAAGGTGCTGAAAGAGCTAACTGATCGGCAGTAACTCTTTCAGCACCCTCGACAATGAATGCCGAACACAATATACAGCAACCTGTTAAAAAAAAAAGAAAAAGTTCGTACTTACCGAGAACTTCCCGGCCGTTGCCTTGGTGACGCGTCCTTGGTGACGCGCCTCTCTTGACATCGGGCCCCACCTCCCTGGATGACGCGGCAGTCCATGTGACCGCTGCAGCCTGTGCTTGGCCTGTGATTGGCTGGAGCTGTCACTTGGACTGAATTGTCATCCCGGGAGGTCAGACTGGAGGAAGAAGCCGGGAGTTATCGGTAAGTCAGAACTTCGTTTTTTTTTACAGGTTCATGTTTATTGGGATCGATAGTCACTGTCCATGGTGCTGAAACAGTTTAACTCTTTCAGCACCCTGGACAGTGACTATCTCCTGACGTTGCGTACCGGAAATTTTTTTGCCGAGTTCGGCCGAACCCGGTGAAGTTCGGTTCAATTGTCCGGGTTCGCTCATCTCAAAGACACTCCATTTGGATGTTTGGAAACAGAAAAGCACGTGGTGCTTTTCTGGTTACATTCATCCTTTTGACAGCTGGTGCGCTGTTTCAGTCGGTTCGCACGGAAGTGCTTCCGTGCGACCTGCGTGGTTTTCATGCACCCATTGACTTCAATGGGTGCGTGATGCGCGAAATACGCGGAGATATTGAACATGTCACGCTTTTTGCGCAGCTGACAAACGCTGCGCAAAAAGCACGGACTGTCTGTACTGCCCCATAGACTTGTATTGGTCTGTGCGTGGCGCGTGAATCCCCCCTCAGGGTGATGAATATTTAGTTGCTTTTAACACCTTTTGGGGGGATTCACACGAACGTGATTTTCGTCCGTGCATCCCGCGTGGTTTACACGCGGGTCGCACGGACCTATGCAAGTCTATGGGGCAGTTCAGACAGTCGGTGAGTTTTGCGCAGCGTGAGTACGCTGCGTAAAACTCACGACATGTTCTATATGTAGCCGTTTTTCGAGCATCACGCACCCATTGAAGTCAATGGGTGAGTGAAAATCACGCATGCCCCACGGAAGCACTTCCGTGGGACAAGCGTTATTCGCGCAACAGCAGTAAAATAATGAATGTAAACAGAAAAGCACCACGTGCTTTTCTGTTTACAAACATCCAAACGGAGTGTCATAATGATGGCGGCTGCGTGAAAAGCACGCAGCCGCGCATCCATATGAACAGGACACACGGAGCTTACACGCTGCCACGCGCGCAAAATGCAGCGTTTTGTGCGCGCGCTAAACGCTCACGTTCGTCTGAATCCGCCCTTTGTGTTACAGATTTTTTTTTTATTCAAATTGAAAATGGAAAATTGCCTCATTTCACCTCCACATTGCTTTAATTCCTGTGAAATTCCCAAAGGGTTAGCAATCTTAAAAAAACCGCAACTGCATTGAAAAATGCACCAAATTGTGCTATAAAGGTATTCGTTTTTCAGATGTGTTTTTCCAATACGGTTCTAAACGCACCTCGACCGCAATGTGTGAATAGACCCTAATAGGGATTAATACTACAATTTATTGACAAAAGTATTGGTACACACCACTTAACCCCTTGGAGACACAGCCAATTTGAATTTATTGTAATTAGGCCGTAAAACTTAAAATCTACTTTTTTTGCACTAAATTATCAAATTGTTTTTTAATTTTTACAAGGGATCGCTCCCAAGTACGGAAATACCACATATGTGGTTTTAAACTGCTATTTGGACACACGGCAGGGCTCAGAAAGGCAGGAGCGCTAATTTGCACGCAGATTTTGCAGGAATGATTTTTAGGCGCCATGTCGCATTTGCAGAACCCCTAAAGTACAGGTACAGTAGAAACCCCTGAGATTTGATGCAATTTGGAAACTACACCCCTTTAGGGCATTCATCTAGGGGTGTAGTGAGCATTTTGACTCAACAGGTGTTTCCTAAATTTTATTAGAATTAGGAAGTGAAAATGAAAAATTGTATTTTTTCCAAAAACTTCTAGATTTAGCTCCTAATTTTTCCTTTTCTCAATGGGTAATAGGTGAAAAAACACCCCAAAATGTGTTACTCAATATCTCCCGAGTATGGCGATACCCTATATGTGGTTGTAAACTTCTGTTCGGGCACATGGCAGGGCTCAGAAAGGAAGGAGCGCCATTTGGAGCTCTGATTTTACTGGATTGCTGTTGAGCGCATTGCCATATTTGCAAAGCCCCTGAGGTACCACAGTACAGTCGAAACCCCCTAAGAAGTGACCCCATTTTGGAAACTACACTCCTCCAGGCATTTTCATTTGCCTGCACATATGATATAAGTGAAAGAGCACCATGCGCATTTGAGTCCCATTTGGGTGATTTTCACAGCATTGGTCCACAATTGCAGGGCTCCGAGGTCAAATAGTGAAACAAACCCTCCAGAAGTGACATTATTTTGGTATTTTTTAAGGGGTGTAGTGAGCATTTTAATACCAGGTGTTTTTTTTTATTTTTTTATAAGAAATGAATTCACAGCAGTTGGTGCAAAGCGGAAATTACATTCTTTTCCACAGATATGTAATTTCAGTGCCCAATATGTGGTGCCCAGCTTCTACCACTTTGAAAAGACAGCTCTCTAATTATGCCATGTTTCCTGGCTTTACATACACCGTACATGTTGCCCTATTCTTTTGCCTGGCCATGAGACGGTTCAGGAGTGAAAAAGCACCATGTGCATTTAAGGTCATTTTTGTGATTTATGCAGCATTGGCCAACAATTGCTGGGCTCTGAGGTAAATAGTAAAACATACCCCCAAGAAGTGACCCCCTTTTGGAAACTACACTCCTCAAGGCATTTATCAAGAAGGAATTCATGCGCAGCGGATAGTATAAAATTATCATTGCAATTTTCCACTGATATGCCAATTTAGTGCACAATATGTTGTGCCTAGTTTGCGCTACTGAAGCCAAATACCTCATAATCTGTTAATCGAGTTCTACCAGGTATGGCGATGCCATATATTTGTGGACGTAAACTGCTATTTGGGCACTCTGTAGGGTTCAGAAGGGAGGGAGCGCCATTTGGCTTTTTGAGCGCAGATTTTGCTTGGTAGTTGTTGTGTTTGGGGTTTTGCTGGTATTTTAGTTTATAATGAGGGGGCATATGTAAGCTGTGTGGAGTACATCAGGGCATAATAAGAGGGTATAATAATTCGGTAAATAAATAATAATTCATAGATGTGTGGCCAGTGTCGCACTGATAACTAGTGCCCAATCTTATCCGCTTTTGGAACACTCTGCACATTTTGTGTCTTCATATTCTGAGAACCAGAACTTTATTATTTTTTTCTCCAACGGAGCTGTGTGAGGGCTTATTTGTTGCAGGACAATCTGTAGTTTTCATTGGTACCATATTGGGGTACATGTGACATTTTCATCTTTCATTTTTTTGCGAAGCAATGTGACCATAAAGTAGAAATCCTGGTATTGTTTTTTTTGTTGTTTTTTTTTTACAGCGTTCACCAAGCGCTATAAATGACATATTGACTTTATTCTGCAAGTAGATACGATTACGGCGATACCATATGTATATATTGTTTTTTAATGTTTTACAGCATTACCACAATAAAATCACGTTTTTTTTTTTTTTGTTTTTTTTTGTTTTTTTTTTTAAATCGTTTTTTTTTTGTGTTGGCATATACTAAGAGCCATAATTTTTTTATTAAGGGCTTTTTTTTGCGGGACGAGTAGTTTTTATTAGTACCATGTTGGGCTACACGAGCTACATGTTGGATATGATGCAAGATAGCGACGATTTAAGTGGTTACTGTTTACCACTGAGTATAATAGGGGGTTTGTCCGTCAGGGACATTTATGGCATATCCACAGGATATGCCACAAATGCCAACTCTGGGACCAACACCTATCTCTGGAACGGGGCCCCCTAAACCCCGTTCTACCTTTTTCGGTTCCCATTGCCATTCACTTCTCTGGGAGTTACGAAAACAGCATCGTTTCCGTCGATGTAATCAGGAAGTGGCCCAGGAGACAGCCGGAACCGAGAAAGGTAGAAAAAGTTTAGGGGATATGCCATAAATGCCCCTGATGGGCAAACCCTTTAAAACCGTATAGCTATACACCAAAAAGAACAGGCAGTAGGAACCATATACCAGAAAAAGTATTAATTAGGCAACGTTTATTTTAACCCCTTTAGGACTGAGCCTGTTTTGGCCTTCAGGACGCAGCTGATTTTTCAAATCTGACGAGTCACTTTATGTGGTAATAACTCCGTAATGCTTTTGCCTATCCAAGTGATTCTGAGATTGTTTTCTCGTGACATATTGTACTTTATGTTAGGGGAAAAATTTGGTCGATAAATTCAATATTTATTTGTAAAAAAACACCAAGATTTAGAGAAAATTAGCAAAAATTTGCATTTTTCTACATTTAAATGTATCTACTTGTAAAACAGATAGTAATACCACACAAAATACTTACTAGTTTACATTTCCAATAGGTCTACTTTATGTTTGCATCGTTTTTTGAACATTCTTTTATTTTTGTAGGGCGTTACAAGGCTTAGAACTTTAGCAGCAATTTCTCATATTTTCAAGAAAATTTCAAAAGCCTATTTTTTCAGAGACCAGTTCAGTTCTGAAGTGGCTTTGAGGGCCCTATATATTAGAAAGTCCCCATAAAGCACCCCATTTTGAAAACTGCACCCCTCAAAGTATTCAAAACAGCATTCAGAAAGTGTTTTAACCCTTTAGGTGTTTCACAGGAATTAAAGCAAAGTAGAGGTGAAATGTACAAATTTCCCTTTTTTTTTTTTTTTAAATTCATTTGTAGTACATTTTTTCTGTAGCACAGAAGGTTTTACCCAAGAAATGCAACTCAATATTTATTGCCTAGATTCTGCAGTTTTTAGAAATATCCCACATGTGGCTCTAGTACGGTAATGGACTGAAACACAGGTCTCAGAAGCAAAGGAGCACCTAGTGGATTTTGGGGCCTCCCTTTTTTAGAATATATTTTAGGCACCATGTTCGGTTTGAAGAGGTCTTGTGGTGCCAAAACAGTGGAAACCCCCCAAAAATGACACCATTTTGGAAACTATACCCCTTAAGGAATTTATCTATGGGTATAGTTAGGGTTTTGAACCCACAGTTTTTCTGCTAAATTTATTTGAATTAGTATGTGAAGATGAGAATCTGCTTTTCTTGTGAAAAAACTTAGACATTTTTAATTTTTGCGAGGAATAAAGTAGAAAAAACACCCCAACATATGTAAAGAAATTTCTTCCGATTTCTAGCAATACCCCATATGTGGTAATAAACTGCTGTTTGGACCCACAGCAGGCCTCCGAAGAGAAGGAGCACCATTTGGATTTCTGATTTTGCTGGAATAGTTTTCAGTGCCGTGTCGCGTTTGCAATGCACTGGAGGGATGAAAACCGTGGAAACCCCCAAATAGTGACCCCATTTTGGAAACTACACCCCTCAAGGAATTTTTCTAGGGGTAAAGTTAGCATTTTGACCCCCACAGTTGTTTTGCTGAATTCATTGGAATTAGTCTGTAAAGGTAAAAATCTACTTTTTTCCTGTGAGAACTTAGACATTTTTAATTTTTACAAGGAATAAAGGAGAAAAAGCACCCCAACATTTGTAAAACAATTTCTCCTGATTACGTAAATACCCCATATGTGGTAATAAACTGCTGTTTGGACCCACACCGGGGCTTAGAAGGGAAGGAGCGCTATTTGGCTTTTGGATCTCAAATTTAGCTGGAATAGTTTTTGGGTATCATGTCGAATTTGCAAAGCCACTGAGAGACCGAAACAGTGGAAGCCCCCCAAAAGTAACCCCATTTGAGAAACTACACCACTTAAGGAATCTATCTAGGGGTATAGTGAGCATTTAGGCCCGACACGTCTTTTGCAGAATTTATTAGAATTAGACCGTGAAAATTAATATCAACATTATTTCCACTAAAATGTTGAATTTTTTCAATTTCACAAAGGATAAAGGAGAAAATGCACCCCAACATTTGCAAAGCAATTTCTCCCGAGTACGGCAATACCCCACATGTGGTCATAAATGTTTTTTTCATTAGAAAGTAATTAACCCTTTCCGAACTGAACCATGTTTTGCTTTTTCTTTTTCGTTTTTCCTCTCCGCTTTCCGAGAGCCACAACTTTTTTATTTTTCCGTCAATAGCGTGGTGTGAGGGCTTATTTTTTGCGGGACGAGCTGTAGTTTTTATTGGTACCATTTTGTGGTACATAAGACTTTTTGAGCACTATTTATTACATTTTTTGGTAGAGCGAAGGTAACCAAAAAACTATGATTTTGCCGTTTAAAATTCTTTCTTTTTCACGGCGTTCACCGTGCGAGTTCAATAATGGTATATTGTAATAGCTTGGACTTTTACGGACGCAGCGATACTAATTTTGTGGTTTTTTTTTTGTTTGTTTTTTTACATTACTTTAGAGAAAAAACGTGAAAAGGGCTTCTTTTTGGACTTTAAATATTTATTTCATTTTTTCCACTAATAATAATAATTTACTTTTGTTTTTACACATTTTATTAGTCCCCCTAGGAGACTTGAACCAGCGATCGTTAGATCACTGGTAGAATACACTGCAATACTAATGTATTGCAGTGTATTGTCATTTTTACAGGCACCTGTAACAGCGTGTTCGCTGTTTCTGTCCGTTAGTCCCGGGTATCAGCTGTAATACACAGCTGACACCCGCAGTATATGGCGCAGGCTCAGCGCGTGAGACACTCCATATATCAACCCCCACACCACGACATGCTATGGCTGGGTTCACACGACCTATTTTCAGACGTAAACAAGGCGTATTATGCCTCGTTTTACGTCTGAAAATAGGGCTACAATACGTTGGCAAACATCTGCCCATTCATTTGAATGGGTTTGCCGACGTATTGTGCAGACGACCTGTAATTTACGCGTCGTCGTTTGACATCTGTCAAACGACGACGCGTAAATTGACTGCCTCGGCAAAGAAGTGCAGGGCACTTCTTTGCAACGTAATTTGAGCCGTTCTTCATTGAACTCAATGAAGAGCAGCTCAAGATATACGAGGAGGAGCATTTATGGCTGAAACGACGCAGCTGTTTTCTTTTGAAAACAGGCTGTCATTTCAGCCGTAAAAGCCAGCTAACGTGTGAACATACCCTAAGACTTTGCCTTCAACTCTTTTGCCTTCAGAAACATCAAATAATAGAGCTCTTTTTATGTGGGACCCCCTATGAAAGGATACACAAGGCTTCAGAAGACTTTTTGGATTATCTGTCTGTCCTCCTTGTAGCATCCACTATCCCACTCCACATCCATAATAGCGATGCTTACACACAACAATAAATTGCATTTAACTGTCCAGCAAGTTTGGATAGCATAAACGTTGGGTTTAGTGTCCTCCTAACACAAATCTCAGGCCTTTATTCTTTTTTTTCATTTTTTGCTCATGTGAAGCCTGAAGCCTCGACGTGGGTTTTTAACGAAGAATGTGAGCAATAACAATTCTAACCTCAAAATTGTAAGTCTGAGCTGAACTGGAAAGGCACTAGCTGTGTGTCAGTGCTGCCACTATGCAAAAGAATAGCTCCATTCGAATAGAGGAAACACGTCAGCATAGGCAGCAGGCTCCTTGGCTGATTGCGGGAATGGGAAATAAGACAACATTTTCTAGAGTCAGCAGTAGCAACTTGAACTGTTCTTATTGTCTGCCCAAAGGAAATTCCTTCTTTACGTGGAGCGGGTAATAGAGGACTGGAGCAGTTCAGTCTAATTACCCGGCTAGATTGCAGCACCAGCACCCTGAGCTGTGTATTCCATTCAAGGCTTTTCTCCTCATGCATCATTTAAGCTACAGGGTTCCAGCTAAGTGCCCTAATAAGCACGTGGCCCACTCTCTTGCCTGGTAGTACATTGTGATAAAGAAGGGTCCTCTCCAAATGTGCCACTCTGTAAGGACTAGACAATTGTAATATTTATTTGTTATTATTTTAGTGGTAGTAAGGCTGGATTCACACGTGCGTGTTTGTTGCAGATTTTGATGCAGATTTTTGATTTCTTGGTTTCAAAAGGAATGGGAAATATAAAGTAAGAACTTATACTTTTCCTTCCTCCTGGATCCACTTCTGGCTTGAGTTTAAGGCTGGGTTCACACGACCATGTTACGTCCGTAATGTACGGAACGTATTTCGGCCGGAAGACCCGGACCGAACACACTGCAGGGGGCCGGGCTCCTAGCATCATAGTGATGTACGACGCTAGGAGTCCCTGCCTCTGTGTGGAACTACTGTCCCGTACTGCAATCATGATTACAGTACGGCACAGTTGTCCTGCAGCGAGGCAGGGACTCCTAGCATCGTACATCACTATGATGCTAGGAGCCGGGCTCCCTGCACTGCGTTCGGTCCGGGTCTTCCGGCCGAAATACGTTCCGTACATTACGGACGTAACATGGTCGTGTGAACCCAGCCTTAAACTCTGCAGCAAATATGTGATGTTTGAACACAACCGGGCGGATGCAGTCACCCGCGGCAGATTTTAATTTCTGCGACGAAAAATCAACGTCCTTAAAAATCTAAAGCAGAACGTCTACAAACATCTGCCCATTGATTTCAATGGCAAAAACGGCGTTCTGTTCTGACGGGCCATTTTTTACTCAGCCGTTTTTCAAAACAGCCCGCGAAAAATAAGTGCATGTCACTACTGCAGCCGTTTTTGGAGCAGTTTTTCATAGACTCTATAGAAAAACCGCTCCAAAAACGGCCGTAAAAAAACACAGCAAAAAACACGAGTGGCTTAAAAAAACATCTGAAAATCAGGAGCTATTTTCCCTTGAAAATAGCTCCGTATTTTCAGATGTTTTTTATTTTGTGTGTGCACATACCCTTAGGGTATGTTCACACGGAGTGTTTTCAGGCGTATTTCGGGGCGTTTACACCTCGAAAAACGGAAACAGAACGCCTCCAAACATCTGCCCATTGATTTCAATGGGAAATACAGCGTTCTGTTCCGACGGGGCATTTTTTTACGCCTCGTTTTCCAAAAACGGCAACTAAAAAGACGCCCGTGAAAAAGAAGTGCATGTCACTTCTTGGGACGTTTTGAAGTTGTTTTTCATTGATTCTATTGAAAAACAGCTCCAAAAACGGCCATAAAAAAACGCAGTTAAAATCATGAGTGGAGTCTTCTACCTCTAGGCTCGGGCCTTGAAGTTCAAGGTATATTTGCCTGTTACTGTTATTGGGGTCCTATAGTTGTCACTGTTATTGGGGCCCCTGTGACTGTGACCGTTATGAATGTCCTATGGCAGCACTAGTCACCAGCAACTGCCTAGTCTCTATGGTTATGCAGCTGGGGAAAATCCCTCAGGATCCTTATCACCTCCCATACAATAAAGATGTTGGTAAGGGAAATTACTTTTCGAAAGGGAAAAAGCATTCTGGCTCAAAGGAGGCCGAGCTTCCAATTTTGTATAAAAAAAATATTATTACAGAGCATGAAAATGGACAGTGTTAAATTGCAAGACTGCTTCATCCTAATATTATATTTTGTTTTTTTGCTAATTTCAACTTTTTTTTTTTTTTGTATTTCATATATATATATTTTCATATTTGTCCTACATGAACTCCACTTGATGTAGCTTAATGTCTGACACGTGTTCTTTTATCACATTGTTCTCTCACGAATGTTTATTCCACATGAACTGGAAAAACAGGATTATCAATCGCAATTATGTCAGCGGCCTTTTGATCCCACAATTTATTTGCACATTAGAAAATAGAATTCATCGTATAATAAAGTAAACAAGTCTTTACAGATCAGGCAAATTGTACGGATGACTGCGTATCCGCATCATCAAACAACCAGGTATATGGGTCTGAATGAAGGAGGTGTGGAAAGTATCTCCCATTTACAAATCTTGTCACACAGCGAATCTCAAAGAAATGAGGGAAAAAAAGGTATTGTTAGTCTCCAGCAATGAAACATACATGTGTGGAGAGCTAGGGTATGCTCACACGGCTTAGCAAAATACGTCTGAAAATACAGAGCTGGTTTCAGGCGAAAACAGCTCCTGATTTTCAGAAGTTTTTGTAGCAACTCACGTTTTTCGCGGCATATTTTAAGGACGTTATTGGAGCTGTTTTTCAATGGAGTCAATGAAAAACTGCTTCAAAAACGTCCCAAGAACTGACATGCACTTCTTTTTCACGGGCTCTTTTTACACGCCGTATTTTGACAACGACGAACTACGTCTGAAAGCAGTGCGTGTGAACATACCCTTAGTAGGAATGGGTAATATTATGAATCTGTTTGACTACTGATCAGGGCGGATGCTTCCTTCAGATAACTTGAACCAATTGTATGAGGGAGGCCTATGATGTGAAATGGGATTTTACAAAAAGTCACCCACTTTAAAATCCACCATATCTTCCGATTTTGGATGAGTTACTTTGCATATTTGACATAATGTAATTGTATTGTTGTGTTTTACTTACGTGAACACGGACACATTGTCAACCAGATGTAGTTATTATTTATCAAACTAAGAAGTCTGGTGCAAATAGTACTTATTGGGGAATTTTTCACTTACGGGAAGGGTCAGCTCATGGCCAGTAAAGTTTGTTCAGCTATATGTCAAACAAGGAGATCCCACTTGTTTAATTAATTACTTTTAGTGTGCGATGCACAACTTAGCCCTTCATAATATACAAGATTATTATATTGCGGCTCAGAGGGTGGGGAGCAGAAGTACCATTTTAATGCAGTGGGGAAGTTAATTAGTTCCGTGACTGGTGAAAAACGGCTATTACTGGTTCTGGAATCTGGGAGACTGGGAGAAAGGAGGTCGGACTTTCCTACATTAGCTATGATCTATAAGGTCTGCGATAGAGCGAAGGCTTTGGTGGGATTAGTGGGAAACACTCCTTATTCCCCTATCTGGGGAAATACTCTTTATAAAGAATTTGATAAATTACCGGGGTTTGAGGAGTGGCACCGTAAAAGTAATAGAGCCCTTCAGAGTCTTTCTTCGGATGGTGTGTTTCGTACATTTGAAGATCTTCAGGAGCAATTTGATCTGCCGAGATCAAGTTTTTATCAGTATTTGCAGCTTCGGCATGCTTATGATGTACAGAATAGACTTATCCCGATAGTCCAATCCTCTCATACTTCTTTTATCATGGTTCTGGCGCAACCTGGTAACACTAAGGGCTTAATCTCCTTGCTGTATGGGTCCTTACTGGAATCCACTCTTAAAGCTCGGCCTCTTACTATAAAGGAAAGGTGGGAAAGAGATTTAGGTCAGATTCGTGACGAGGTTTGGAGGGACATTCTGGACTCAGTACCCAGCACATCACTGAGTGAGATGTACCGTCTTTCTCAGCTTTTTCTATTGCATAGGTTGTATAGAACCCTTCTTCTACTTTATAAGATGGGATATAAAGGGGATTGCTGTTGCTATCGCTGTGGGGAACATGGCGCTGATCTTTTGCATGTTATGTGGAGTAGTTCGCAGCTTGGGGAGTTTTGGAGGCAGGTAGTGGATCTCATAGGTCAGGTGTATAAATGTACAATTCCCTATCCAATTGTCTGTGTCCTGGGATACACTTCTGAATTACCTGTGATGGAGGGGCAGAGACTGGCGGTTCTGAGACTTTTGTACCAGGCTCGTAAGCTGATCGCTGCGCATTGGAAGGATACTGATCCCCCTGAGCTTGTAGAATTTAAATCCAGGGTCAATATTCTGCTGCGGCTCGAAAAATGTGTATATTTAAGGCGGGGCGAGTATAAGAGGTTTGAGGACCTATGGGTTCCTTGGTTGGATACACCGGATTTGGCCTCCGCTGTGCTGCTCTTGGACAGATTGCCTTGCTGACCAGATCTCTCGATTGGGGACGCTGTGAGTTCTTGCTAGTCTCTGGCCCTCTTCTGATAATGATGTATATGATATGTGATGATAATGTGTATTGCATTCGTCAAACGTTCTTTTATAGTGCCTAAAAACCAGTGATTTGATGTTGATATCATATTGACTGTTCATTGTGATGGACCTCTATCTGTTTATTTCATGTAACAAGTGCTAATTTGTGTTATACAGTATTATTTTCTAACTGCTGATTCTCCTTTTGAGCCAGGGGTGGGTTGGGGGAATGAGGAGGGGGTTTAGGGGTGTTTTCATGTATGTAAATTGTGAAAATGTTAATAAAAAATTATTTGATTTTAAAAAAAAGTTTAGATGATCATGTACATAACTGTGGAGCTGGAACTAAAAATGAATGGAGGAAATCAACTATTAAAGAAAGTAGTAAGATACCAAGATAAACAGGGGGGATAGTTAGGGACGTGTGATACCTTCCTTGGAAGGAGCATCTGCTATAACATACAGCACTCATAGAAGGGTTGTCCAGGACTGACAGGCAGAATGAAGAGGACCGCTCCGCACATGTGTGGCTGTGCTTTGTACTTCAGTTCAGCCTGTTCACTTTGTTCATTTGTTTGGGTGATCGGTGGGGGTTTAGAGGTTCAAATTTCTGTTGGTCTATAGGTAAAGTGGCAAAACAGATGCAAATGCTCAAAATTCACAGTAAATTTTTGCGCAAATTGCGACTTTTGAGGCATTTGGAACTTTTTTTTACGCCAGACAAATAATAAATAACACCCAATGTGCCTACAGAACTTCTGGACCAGTAAGGAGCAGGATCTACATCATCTTCTTGAGAAATAGTTGAGTCTTTGGGTCGACTTCATCCTCCAATCCCATGAGTTTCCCAGCCCAGACATTAAATGTTGTTCTTATAGACAAACATTTCCAAACTTCATTCCTATTTTTTTTTTTTTTTTTGCTTCTGCAGTGTTTGTTCCACTATCTGAAAGAGAGGATCTAGCATAAAGTGGCTCCAAAGTGAATGTCACCTTACAAGCTTGCCCATGCTTTTCTCCTATGTTTTTATATCATCATCTACATTGACTTATTATTGTTCCTGCCTAACAAGAGAAAAGTACAATAAAAAAAATCAAGCTACCTAAACGTTGGAATATGGGTATTGCTTTTGAGCACTTTGACAATTTTGTCTCCTTTTTTGAATCTTTTTTAGTTGCCATAGCACAAAGAGTCAGACTGAATACTAACTGCACAGTAACATTACTACTGGGTGTGTAAAATAACTCTGGAAAAGTGTGCCTGTTATTAAAATTCCATAACCTATATCAGCCAAAACTTCAACCCAGAAAATGATCCCAAAGCTGAACATATGTATATTATTATAATGTGAATCACGTGTTGCTGCAAGGTCTTACGCTGTTACTTACTGTAGCGTCCTAGGATTTATCAAGAATGTTTTTTTCAAGGCAAAATATGTTGGCGAGCCTGAAATACCGACTTGCTATCCAAAGCTCTGCAGAGTTTACAATCCCTGACAGCACTTAAATCAAAATCACATGGTGCAGGCCCATGGTGCGTCTGGACAATGCAGAAGCTAAATTAAAGCATTCGTCAAGTGTTGTGCACTAAATGCCTCACAGGTTTTAATTAAGGATCTTTATAAACATTGAGTGTTACAATCCAGTTACTTGCTACAGCGTTGCATAGCAACAATTTTAGGATAAAGTGTCAAAATCTTAAATAGTTTCTAGAATAGCAAGTAGCAGAGTAAAAAGTCCTACTCTACTAAGAATGGGTGAAGGAGCCTAGAATAATAGCAAAGGAGAAGAACATGGATCTTTTCACGACTGCACAACACTACTCAGATTTCTAAAAAATAGGAAATAAGACACCACTTTTACATTAAAACATATAACATTGGAGGCAATCACTGTGTAGTCTTGGAGGTAGTAGTCTTATAGTCTATAGTGAATCCTTAATTCTCTACAAATGGAAGCGCTTTTTTTTTGTCTGCGTTTAATTATCCATTCGAGTGGTGTTAAATCCAAAAGTTTTATTACGTATTCCACTTTTGAAGCCAATTGAAAGAATATATGAGGGAATTGCAAGAATACGATTTCACAAATGAAATTCTATCAGAATCATGCATTTTATAATAACCCGCAGACCTACGGGGAAATTCAAATGACTCTTAAATTGAATGGTCTTATGTATGCACCATTAAAGTGTAGGCAATTTAAATTTGGGGCAGCGTGGTGGACCTGTGGTTAGCTCGGCTTCCTGGCAGCTCAGGGATCCTGGGCTTCAACCCAACTAAGGGTATGTCCACACGTAGCATAAACACTGTGGATTTCAATGCGGAAAGTCCGCAGCATAATACAGTAGCAGCAGAGTGGATGAGATTTTAACAAATCTCATCCCCCACGCTGCAAAAAAGCGATGCAAGAAAACTTTGGGAATGGACCTGCGTTGTTTTTTTTTTTTTGTTTTTTTTTATCATTCTTTATTTTTGGGTATTTTTCAACACAAAAAAACAAAACAAAAGTCTTAACAGGCCAATAGTATACATCAATACAGAAAACATACGCATCCATCTTACATAATGAGTCAGAGAAAACACGCTTAAAGCATGAAAAAGTAAACGAGCCGTATTCTGCACGACACATCTATATAAAATAACACAGACCTCTGTACCAGCAGAGGCGAAGTTTATACAATGGACAGGATGCCCTCGCATCGAGAACACAGAACTATACATTACTCACGATTTTGAAAATGCATCCAGGACAGTGGGCACCACGGCAGGTGGCAAGTTACCCTAGCATGTGAGGGGAAGCATCAATTGCGTACTCCACATCGGATAGAGGAAAGAGAAAGCAGACAGAACCAGAGGATCCATACTCCCACTATCAACCTCCAGGCGGATCAGGCCCACACTCCCCTCTATTATGTCCTATAAGGCTTATGCATAGAGGAGATATTCATCCGACTTACAAAACTCCTGCCAGACCAATCTTCCCGCTCTCGGACATTCTCGCTGGGCCTGTGTTGCCTCCTCTATTCTCTGCAGCAATAAAATCTCCTGAAACCATTCAGTGATGGTCGGCGCGCTACTGGTTTTCCATAACCGTGGAATAACTGTGCGGGCTGCGATCAACAGGAAACTGATCAGAGTTTTAGAATATGTCTTAATCGCTCCAGGGAGCATGGAAAGAAGCAACACCTCCGGGGTGTTAGGGAGTACTTGACCTGTGATTTTTTTGTAGAAGTCCACCACCTTTTCCCAGAATGGCTGAAGCCAGGGGTACTCCCACCAAATGTGCAGCATCGTGCCCCCACTTCTGCCACATCGCCAACATTCATCTGGTACCGCCGGGTAGAAAGAATGAAGCAATGCTGGGACCCTATACCAACGCAACAAGATCTTATAGTTTGTTTCCTGGGCCTTGCAGGAGATGGAGAATCTATGACATCACTTAAAAGCTTTTGACCAATCCGCCGACGATGGAGGCGACGCAAGCTCTTTCTCCCACCCTCTCACATAGGAAGGGGGAACCTCATTATGTAACTCCAGCAAACACTTATAGAGAAGGGAAATAGCCCGCTCCGGAGGGGAATCAGCAACACATAGCTGTTCTATCGGTGTTAGATCTCTGTTCAATGCCAGCCTCTCCCTATTAGCCTTATAGAAGTGTTGTAGCCGCAAAAAATCAGAGCGCCCAACCGATGTTCTCTCTGGTTCCGGGACAAGTGCCTCAAAGGACTTCAAACCCCGCCCTGTCAGAACATGACGAAACGTCAGTGGTGAAGGCCTTGACAAAAAGGCCAAGAAGGTAGGCTGCTTACCCGGCGGAAAGTCCAGATTATGAGATCTCGCCACTAATGGGCCATCGGGAGGGATCCCTATGGCCAGATTTCGATAGCGTTTATAAGTGAGTACCACCTGTCCCGCCACCAGAGGAAGCGTAATGTTCTCCCTCCCCTTAAAGTACCTCCCCCGAAGCCATGGTAGGATGGTGAGAGGAGCCGGCGCCAGGAGATTTTCCAACCCTACCCACAATTTAGAGTCCGCATGATGGAACCAATCCAGGATCCTAGCACTCACCGCCGCAAAATAGTAGGCCAAACAGTCAGGCAATCTGTAATGACCGGGGGGTAGGGAAACGGACAAGTGAGCCCTAATCTACCCGCCACTCTGTCCCTGCCTACTTGCAACGACCCGCCCTAGGCGACGGGGTACAACTGGGCGGCGGTCCCTGCACTCAGTAAGTGCACGACAAACACGACAAACATACAAGGGAATACAAGCAAGGGAAAGGGGCAGTTGCCCACGGCAACACCGTGAGCAAGCAGAGTGGTGAACGAGCCGAGTCAAGCCAGGAGTGTGCGAGGTACCAAACGAAGAGCAGAAGAGTAGTCAGTAAGCCAGGGTCTGTATGGAGCAGGAACAAAATAGCAGGAGCTGTAGCTGGGCCAGGAAACCACACGAAAAAGAATAACAAGCAAGGAGGAACAGGAAATGCAGGTATAAATAGACAGAGGGCGGGAGCTAGCTGAGTCTGGCCAGGCTGCGATAGGCTCTCCCACTCCTAAGCCTGCCGGCCTGAGTGGTGGAAGCTGGAGTCAGTCTCAGGGATGTAGATTCAGGTGCTGACTGATTAATTAAGGGAGTTAACCCCGAAGCTGTGCCTGGCAGATCCTTTACAGTACCCCCCCTTTTATGATGGGCCACCGGACCATTTCTAAGTGGACCTGGCTTACTGGGGAAACACAGGTGGAACCTCCTGACCAATACCCCAGCGTGAACATCCCGGGCGGGTACCCAAGTCCTCTCCTCAGGCCCGTAACCTCTCCAATGGACCAGGTACTGGAGGGAGCCTTGGACCATCTTGCTGTCCACAATCCTGGCCACCTCGAATTCCACCCCCTCAGGGGTGAGGACGGGAACAGGAGGTCTCCTCGAGGGAGCCAAGGACGGGGAGCAGCGTTTAAGGAGGGAGGCATGAAACACGTCGTGTATACGAAAAGACGGGGGTAACTCCAGCCGGAAGGAGACAGGATTGAGGACCTCAATGACCTTATACGGCCCAATAAACCGGGGAGCAAACTTCTTGGACGGAACCTTGAGACGCAAGTTCCTAGACGACAACCACACCAGATCCCCGACCATAAACAGGGGGTTAGCAGAACGTTTTCTATCAGCCTGAGTTTTTTGTACGCTCTGGGACGCCTCTAGGTTCTTCTGAACCTGGGCCCAGACTGTGCACAGTTCCCGATGAACGACCTCTACCTCGGGATTGTTGGAACTACCAGGTGAAACGGAGGAGAACCGTGGATTAAACCCAAAATTACAGAAAAAGGGAGAGACCCCTGACGAGTTACTGACCCGGTTATTAAGGGAAAATTCGGCGAGGGGAATGAATGAGACCCAATCATATTGACAGTCAGAGACAAAACACCTTAAGTATTGTTCTAGAGATTGATTAGTCCTCTCCGTTTGACCATTGGTTTCAGGATGGAAGGCAGAGGAGAAGGACAGATCAATCCCCAACTTCATACAGAAGGCTCTCCAAAACAATGAAACAAATTGTACCCCTCTGTCCGAAACAATATTGACAGGGACCCCATGGAGACGCAGGATGTGTTTGACAAACAAGGTAGCCAACGTCTTGGCGTTGGGTAGTTTCTTGAGGGGCACAAAGTGGCACATCTTACTGAAGCGGTCTACCACCACCCACACCACCGACTTGCCTTGGGATGGAGGCAAATCGGTGATAAAATCCATGGAGATATGTGTCCAAGGTCTCTGGGGAATGGGCAACGAACGCAGTAAGCCCGCTGGTCGGGACCTGGGAGTCTTGGACCTAGCACAAACCTCACAAGCGGCGACGTAGGCCTTAACGTCTTTAGGCAACCCAGGCCACCAATAATTTCTGGTAATGAGGTGTTTGGTACATCAGGGTATATGTAAGCTGGGCGGAGTACATCAGGGTAAATGTAAGCTGAGCGGAGTACATCAGGGTATATGTAAGCTGTGTGGAGTAAATCAGGGTATATGTAAACTGGGCGGAGTACATCAGGGTATATGTAAACTGCGGAGTACATCAGGGTATATGTAAGCTGTGCGGAGTACATCAGGGTATATGTAAGCTGTGCGGAGTACATCAGGGTATATGTAAGCTGTGCGGAGTACATCAGGGTATATGTAAGCTGGGCGGAGTACATCAGGGTATATGTAAGCTGGGCGGAGTACATCAGGGTATATGTAAGCTGGGCGGAGTACATCAGGGTATATGTAAGCTGGGCGGAGTACATATGTAAGCTGGGCGGAGTACATCAGGGTATATGTAAGCTGGGCGGAGTACATCAGGGTATATGTAAGCTGGGCGGAGTACATCAGGGTATATGTAAGATGGGCGAAGTACATCAGGGTATATGTAAACTGGGCGGAGTACATCAGGCTATATGTAAGCTGTGCGGAGTACATCGGGGTATATGTAAGCTGTGCGGAGTACATCGGGGTATATGTAAGATGGGCGGAGTGCATCAGGGTATATGTAAGATGGGCGGAGTGCATGAGGGTATATGTAAACTGGGCGGAGTACATCAGGCTATATGTAAGCTGTGCGGAGTACATCAGGGCATATGTAAGCTGTGCGGAGTACATCAGGGCATATGTAAGCTGTGCGGAGTACATCAGGGTATATGTAAGCTGTGCGGAGTACATCAGGGTATATGTAAGATGGGCGGAGTGCATGAGGGTATATGTAAGCTGGGCGGAGTACATCAGGGTATATGTAAACTGGGCGGAGTGCATCAGGTCATTATAGGATGATGTAATAAAGGAGTGAATGAATAATCCATGGATTGGTGTGGTACGCTTTGAACCAATCCATTATGCACAGGCCGGGTTATTGGGTATTACACAGAATATCTGCGCTCCAGTGTTGCCTTATATTTGACTTCTTCACTAGCCCTATAAGCCGCACAAGGCCCTAAAGTTTCCTCATCTCCGCTGCATCTACAGGGTCCACCTGTGGGGTCCAGCAAATGACGATCTGGGGTATTTAGTGAAATTCTACTGGACCTAAAAAATGAGTCTGGGCCGTCATTTAGCATAATTTTGCATCATTGCGTTTTGAGAGTCCTAACGTGTTATTTTTCCGTTGACGGATCTGTGTGAGGGCGCGTTTTTTGTGGAACGAGCTGTAATTTTTATTGGTTCCATTTTGGGGTACATGTGATTTTTTTTTTTTTTTTTTGATTTTTTTTATCACTATTTATTCCATTTTTTGGGAGATGAGGAAACCAAAAAACAGCCATTCTAGCACGTGTTTTTTTTTTTTTGTTTGTTTTTTAGTGTTCACCGTGCAGTATAAACAACATGTTAACTTCATTCTAACTTCATTCTAACTGTCCCGTACTGAAAACATGATTACAGTACGGGACAGTTGTCCTGCAGCGAGGCAGGGACTCCTAGCATCGTACATAAGTATGATGCTAGGAGCCCGGCTCCCTGCACTGTGTTCGGTCCGGTACTTGCGGCCGAAATACGTCCGTCAATTACGGACGTAATTAGTGTGTGTGCACATACCCTTACAGCGACATCAAATTTATATAGTTTTTTTTACGTTTCACTACGTTCCCACAATAAAAATACTCTTTTCTAAAAAAAATCATGTTTTAGTGTCGCCATTTTCTGACCGCCATAACGTTTTTATTTTTTAGTTGATCTGGCTGCGGGGCGGCTTGTTTTATGCGTGACGAACTGTAGTTTCTATTGGTACCATTTTGCATTACTTGCAACTTTTTGATCACTTTTTATTACATTTTTTTTGAGACAAGATGACCAAAAAATAAAATGCTGTCATTGTTTTTTATAAAAAAATTTACGGTGTTCACTGTGCGGTAAAAATAATGTGACATTTTTATAGATCAGGCTGTTCCGAACGCGGCGATACCTATTATGTGTAGTTTTTTTTTCATGTTTTCCTTTTTTTTCTAATAATAAAGGAGTTGATCAGGGAAATAGGGCGATTGTAGTTTTTATTATTTATTTATTTTTCTTTCAAATTTTTTTTTTAATTTTTCACTTTTTCTTTTACACTGACCTGGGGACATGAAGATCTGGTCTTCTGATCCCCGGTGCAATACACTGCACTACTTATGTAGTGCAGTGTATCGTAACTGTCCTTCATCAACTGACAGTTAGCGTATTAGGTCCTGCCTCGGGCAGGACCTAATAGGCTTCCGTACCTGGGCAACCAGGAAGCCTAGCAACGGCTTCCTGGTTGCCATAGCAACAATCGCCACTCGCGATCCATCGCGGGGGTCCCGGGGGGGTACAGAGGGAGCTCCCTCCCTCTGTGAACCACTTCAATGCGGCGGACGTCATTGACAGCCGCATTGAAGGGGTTAAATGGCTGCGATCGGCGGTAACAGCCATTGCAGCGGCATGTCAGCTGTGTATAACAGCTGACAGCCACTGAAGATAAAGCGCGCACAGATCCTGTGCTCGCTTTATCTACAGGGCGTGACTGTACGCCCGTGTGCGGGAAAGCACTTTGTATTTGGACTTAGTCACGCCCAAAAGCGGGAAGGGGTTAAAAGAACACTGGCAAAACTTACTTTTCCCATGTTCTCCATTCTGGTATTCCATGTTTGTCTCTCACCTGTTATTTTTCTTGCTTCTTCTATCTCTATATATCACACTGGGATGGTTGCTTAGTCTATGTTCACACGGAGTATTTTGCCGAGTTTTGAGGGGAGGCAGAAACTTCTATCATCAGCTACCACTAATACTTAGACAGGTTCTTGTCACACAGATATAATGTAGAAGAATATAGTGAAGCCTCCCTGACTGTATAAATATGGTTTCTAAGCTTATTTAGGAGGATATAGAGAATGATAATCACAGTGTCCCCCAGCATTCAGAAATAGTATGGTCTTTAGCTGGTCATGTGATGCTGTGCTGAAGCATCATGGGATTAATAGCAAAGCAGAGAGGAAGAGAGAGATTTCTTAACCCCTTAATGACCGGGCCATTTTGCACGTTAATGACCAAGGATTATTTTTTGTTTTTTCACGGTCGCATTCCAAGAGTCGTAACTTTTTTTTTTATTCCGTCGACATAGCCGTACGAGGGCTTGTTTTTTGCGGGACGAGTTGTGTTTTGTAATTGTAACATTTTTAGATGCTTATAATATATTGATCAACTTTTCTTAACTTTATTTTAGGAGAGAATTGAAAATAAGCAGCTATTCCAGCATTAATTTTCTCGTTATAAATTTACGCCGTTTACTATGCAGCGTAAATAACATGTTAACTTTATTCTATGGGTCAGCACGATTACGGGGATACCAAATATGTAAGGGTTTTATGTTTTCCTACGTTTGCACAATAGAAAGCCTTTTAGAAAAAAATTACTTGTTTTTGCATCGCCTCATTCCAAGAGCCGTAATTTTTTTATTTTTCCGTCAATGTGGCCGTATGTGGGCTTGATTTCTTGATTTATTTTTATGGGGGGAATGGGAGAAAAGAGAATTTTGCCTATGTTTTTTGCGTTTTTTTTGGACGCCGTTCATCCGGCGGTTTAATGTGTTAATTTTATTGTTCAAGTTGTTACGGTCGCGGGGATACCATATATGTGTATGTGTTTATTTAACTGCTTTTACATTTTTTTTTTTTTAGTCCCACCAGGGGACTTCACTATGCGATCTGCTGATCGCATATATAATGCTTTGGTATACTCAGTATACCAAAGCATTATTGCCTGTCAGTGTAAAACTGACAGGCAATCTATTAGGCCATGCCTCCGGCATCGCCTAACAGGCATTTGCTGAAGGCAGACCTGGGGGTCTTTGTTAGGCCCCCGGCTGCCATGGAAACCCGACGGCAACCTGCGATTTCTTTGCGGGGGCGCCGATCGGGTGACAGAGGGAGCTCCCTCCCTCTGTCAAACTCATTAGATGTCGCTGTCACTATTGACAGCGGTATTTAATGGGTTAATTCCAGCAGTTGCAGCAGGAGCCAGGCTGTGTTTAACAGCCGTGCTCCTGCCGCTGATCGCGTGGGTACACTGTCAGTACTAGCGAACTAGCAGCTGCAGAGGACGGATATATCCGTCCTTCGGCGTTAAGGGGTTAAAGCACAGTCAAGGCAGCAGTTCATAAAGTAAGTACAGGATACATAAAAGAAGTGTAAAGTGTGGTATACAGTCAGGTGGGGGGTGCGGACATGGAAAGTTGTGTTTCCACTGGAGGTCTCCTTTAACCCCTTCCCGCAAAATCACGTACAGTTACGTCATGGGAGATGGACTGTTCCCGCATCTCGACGTAACTGTACGTCATGGAGATGAAGCTGGCTCAGGAGCTGAGCCAGCGACATCACCGCCGGGTGACAGCTGTATGTTATAGCTGGCACCCTGAGGTATCGGCCAGGACCGGAGCTAGCCTCCGATCCGACCGATTAACCCCTCACATGCTGCGTTGAATAGCGATCGCAGCATGTGAGGAGTTTATAGCCACCGGCGCCCCAGCAACGAGATCGCTGGTTTGCCGGTGGCTGCAAAGGCGATCGGAGGGCTAATGCTTACCTCCCGGTCCGCCAGCAACGGAATCCTCCTATGCCCCGTCGTTGGCGGGGCCCTGGAGGCTTCCGGTACCATCGGCAAGATGGCGCCGGCTCAGATTCCGGCTCAGAAGCTGAGCCGGCGTCATCAGCAGTGGGTGTCCGCTGTATGTTACAGCGGACACCCCGATCTATCGCCAGGAACCGGAGCTAGCTCCGATTCCTGGCATTAACCCCTTCGATGCAGCGATCCATTGTGATCGCTGCATCCTAGAGGTTTGTAGCAAATCGGCAGCCTTGCCACGCGATGGCAAGGCTGGCGACTGCTACCATGGCAACAGGAGCCCTAACAATGGACTCCTGTCTGCCATTACGTAAGCTGATTAGGCCCCGCCCAGAGGCGGAGCCTGATCGGCTTGCTGTCAGTGAACAACTGACAGTTCTAATACATTGCACTACATAGGTAGTGCAATGTATTAGAACATCAAACAAACAGTTGGACCTTCAAGTCCCCTAGTGGGACTAAAGAAAGGTGTCAAAAGAGTAAAAATAAAAGTTGTAAAAAATACAATAAACGTTTCAAATAATAACACAAAACACAATCGCCCTTTTTCCCTTATCAAGTCATTTATTATTGAAAAAAATAATAAAACCATACATATTTGGTATCGCTGCGACCGTAACGACCTTAACTATAAAAATATTATGTTATTTATTCCGCACAGTGAACGCCGTAAAAAAAATAACTAAAAAATACTGACATAATTGCTATTTTTTGGTCACTTTGTCTTCCGAAAATTGAAATAAAAAGTTATCAAAAAGTCGCATGTACCTAAAAATGGTACCTATAAAAACTATAACTCGTCTTGCTAAAAACAAGCCCTCATACAGCTCCGTCGACGAAAAATGTAAAACCGTTATGGCTCTCACAACTTGGCGACAGAAAAAATCCATTCTCTTTACAAAAGTTATTTTATTGTGCAAAAAGTTGTAAAACATAAAAAGTGCTATAAATTAGGTATCACCGGAATCGGACTGACCCGCAGAATAAAGGTAACATGTAATTTATAACACGTGGCGAACGCTGTATAAAAAGAACTAAAAAAATATGCCAGAATTGCTGGTTTTTGGTCACCTTGCCTCCCAAAAAAAAAAGGATAACAAGTGATCAAAAAGTCGCGTGTACCCCAAAATGGTACCAATAAAAACTACAGCTCGTGTCACAAAAAAAACCAGCCCTCATACCACTACGTCTATGAAAAAATAAAATTAGTCAAGGCACCAATAAGCCAGGAAATAAAAATATGCAGTTGTGCCGGCCCGAGGGGAACATTTCTTCTGTTTCAAGTGGCGAATTATCAAGGCCCCTAAAATTAGGGATCCAGGAAGGGGAGGGCCCAAACATATCTGCTGGAAGCGACGGTGCCCGTATTATACCAGGACAACACTTTCCCAGCAAAATTCCCCAAACTTCAAAGGTGCGGAGTGCGGACCAAAAGGGGGATAAGTAAAGACCATTTATTAGTGCGACACCGGCCTGTGCAGAAAGGATTGTGTCACAGCATAACACACATCTATGGATTATTTTATTGTTTTTTTTTACCCCACTATACCACCTGACTATGCCCCTTATATACTCCGCCCGCCTTACATGTGCCCCCACATTATAAACGGAAACACCAGTAAGACTCCAAACAAAACTACTACAAGCAAAAATCCACGCTCCAAAAGCCAAATGGCTCTACCTCCCTTCTGAACCCTACAGTGTGCCCAAACAGCAGTTTACTTCCACATATATGGCATCGCCATACCCGGGAGTACCCTTTTAACAATTTTTGGGGTGTGTGTCTCCAGTGGCACAAGCTGGGCGCCACATATTGGCATATCTATTGAAAAACCATTTTCACTCTGCAATATCACGTGCACACCAATTTCTGCCAATCACCTGTGGGGTTAATATGCTCACTACACCCCTAGGTGAATACCTTGAGGGGTGTAGTTTCCAAAATGGGGTCACTTCTGGGGGGGATCCACTGTTTTGGTCCCACAGGGACTTTGCAAATGTGACATAGCGGCCAGAAACCAATCCAGCAAAATCTGTACTCCAAAAGCCAAATGGCGCTCCTTCCCTTCTGTGCCCTACTCTGTGCCTAAACAGCAGTTTATGACCACATATGTGGTATTGTCATACACAGGAAAAGTTGTTTACAAGTGTTGGGGTGCTCTTTTACATTTATTTGTTGAGAATATGAAACATTTTCAGCTAAAACTACGTCTTATTGAAGAAAAAGTATTTTTTTTATTTTCACTGCCCAATTCTAATAAAATCTATGAAACACCTGTGGGGTCAAAATGCTCACTACACCCCTAGATGGATTCCTCAAGGGGTGTAGTTTTGTGAATCGAGTCACTTTTGGGGCGTACTGGTACCTTAGGAGCTTTGCAAAAGTGACATGGTGTCAAGAAACCAATCCAGCAAAATCTGTGCTCCAAAAGCCAAATGGCACTCCTTCTCTTCTGATCCTTGCCGTGTGCCCAAACAGCAGTTTATAACCACAAATGGGGTATTGCCGTACTCCAGAGAAGTTGCTTTACAAATGTTGGGGTTCTTTTATTCCTTTATTTGTTGAGAAAATGAAAAATGTTGAGCTAAAGCTACGTCTTATTGGAAAAAAAGGATTTTTTTTATCTTCACTGCCCAATTCTAATAAAATCTATGAAACCCCTGTGGGTTCAAAATGCTCACTACACCCCTAGATGGATTCTTCAAGGGGTGTAGTTTCCTAAATGGAGTCACTTTTTTGGTGTTTTCACTGTTTTGGTCCCTTAGGGGCTTTGCAAATGCGACGTGGTCTCCGCAAACCATTCCTGCTAAATTTGAGCTCCAAAAACCAAATGGCGCTCTTTCCCTTCTAAGCTCCGCCGTGTGTCCAAAAAGCCGTTTATGACCACATGCGGGGTATTGTTTTACTCGGGAGAAATTGCTTTACAAAAGTAGTGGTGCATTTTCTCCTTTTAGTCCTTGTGGAAATTAGAAAAAATTAGCTAAACCTACATTTTCTTTGAAAGAATGTAGATTTTCATTTTCACGGCCTACTTCCAATAATTTCTGCAAAAAACCTGCGGGGTCAAAATTCTATACCCCTAGATAATTTCCTCAAGGGGTATAGTTTCCAAAATGGTTTCACTTTTGGGGGATTTCCACTGTTTTGGTGCCGCAAGAGCCTTTCAGACCTGACATGGAGCCTAAAATATTTTCTAATAAAAAGGAGGCCCCAAAATCCTCTAGGTGCTCCTTTGCTTCCGAGGCCGGTGCTTCAGTCCATTACCGCACTAGGGCCACATGTGGGGTATTTCTAAAAACTGAAGAATCTGGGCAATAGATACTGAGTTGTGTTTCTCTGGTAAAACTTTCTGTGTTACAAAAAAAAATAGATATAAAATGAATTTCTGCAAAAAAAAAAAGGAAATTTGAACATTTCACATCTACTTTGCCTTAATTCCTGTGAAACATCTAAAGGGTTAAGAAACTTTCTAAATGCTGTTTTGAATACTTTGAGGGGTGAAGTTTTTAAAATGGGGTGACTTATCGAGGGTTTCTAATATATAAGGCCCTAAAATCCACTTCACATCTGAAGTGGCCCCTGTAAAAATAGCCTTTTGAAATTTTCTTGAAAATGTGAGAAATTGCTGCTAAAGTTCTAAGCCTTGTGATGTCATAGAAAAATAAAAGGATGTTCAAAAAACGATGCCAATTTAAAGTAGACATATGGGTGATGTTAATTAGCAACAATTTTGTGTGGTATTACCATCTGTCTTACAAGCTGATACATATAAATTTAGAAAAATGCAAATTTTTGCAATTTTTCGCTACATTTTGGTGTTTTTTACAATTAAATACTTAATGTATCGAGCAAATTTTGCCAGTAACATAAAGTCCAATGTGTCACGAGAAAACAATCTCAGAATCGCTTGGATAGGTAAAAGCATTCCGGAGTTATTACCACATAAAGTGAAACATGTCAGATTTGAAAAAATTGGCTGTGTCCTGAAGGCCAAAACAGGCTGTGTCTTGAAGGGGTTAAAGGTTATTTCATTCCTCCTGACAGGATGCTAAACTAGTTCGGACCAAATATTAATTTCAGTTTGTATATTAACCCGAATTATTGTCTAATTGTTTTTTCACTTCAAATAGTTGAAAAAAAATAATACCGCTTGGAGCTTTAGGTTAAGGCCCGGTTCACACCTGCTTTGGTGTTTCCATTGTTCTTCTCTATTATCGGAAGCACCAGTACCATTGTATAATGGACACCTGACACCGGACGGAACCCATTGATTCGAATGGGTTCCGTCAGAGTTTCTTCAGGGTGTCCCTAGTTTTACTGAAATAAAAATAGCGCTGCATTCTGCGCTATTGTTTCTGGTATTTTCGGCTGGATCTGTGACGGAGGTCCCTACGGAGCATCCAATGTAGATGTGAACACGCCCTTAGTTTATACTTAGCCGACTGTCACATGTAGATTTGCCACATATAGAGCATTCTCTATGTAAAGTCTATGGCCGAGGGCTGTCGTTCAGACTTACCCTCTGACGGCCCCGGCCATGGACATCTGTGTTCTCGGCGAAATCTCCCTCCAGGGACTGTTTCCCACAGGGCGCATGCACGGCCCTAAAGGGCGAGTACGCATCCAGCTGTCATTAGTCAATAATAAGCCCAGAATTCTGCTGGACTATAAAAAGGGCTCTGCCCACTTGATCCTTGCCTGAGCATTGTTGTATACCTAAAGTTTGTCTTGCAAATGGTCTTCCAGTGTTTTCCAGTTCCTGTTGCCTGTACCCTGTATCCCGTGCTATCGTGTCTACTGTGCCATCTGCAGTGAAAGTCAAGTCGTGTCTTCCGCTGCATGTACTGTGCCATCTACAGTGAGGTTCAAGTCGTGTCTTCCACTGCATCTACTTTGCCATCTACAGTGAGGTTCAAGTCGTGTCTTCCACTGCATCTACTGTGCCATCTACGGTGAAGGTCAAGTTGTGTCTTCGCTACTGTCTACATTGCCTCAGGTACCCTTTCTGGATTATAGACATTGATTTGTACCTAGTTGGCCAGCTGCTATCCCGCTACGTGGTACGGTCCAGTGGGTCCACACCCCGCGCCGTGGCAGTACGCTCAGGCCATGGACCCCGCTGGTCAATTCAAGGGCATGTCACCCTCCCAAGCCATGCAGGAGGACCTGCAGGATCTGCGAGCACGACAGGATCAACTTCTTGAGGCAGTAGACTCCATGGCACAGCAGCTAGGGGCGCTGGCTACTTCCTTCTCTGCTCCTATTCAAGCTCCTCCGATCGACCCTCCTGGCAGCTCCGGTTCGGATCCTCTGTTTCAGCTGCCATTGCCAGCTTGGTTCCATAGAGACGCAAGTTCGTGCAGGGGGTTTCTGAACCAATGCCATAACCACTTCACTCTGCACGCCCGAGCATTTCCTACGGACGGAACCAGGATCGCCTTCATTATGTCTCTACTTGCCGTCAAGGCCCTGGCATGGGTGAATTCTATCTGCGAATGAATGAGACCCAAGGCTTCCAGGGGTTCATGCGGTTGTTCCGTACCGTATTCGAAGAGCCTGGACGAGTCTCGTTGGCAGCCACTGCTGTCTTTAACCTTCGCCAGGAGGACACCTCCGTAGGTGAATACACCATACAGTTCCGGACCCTGGCAGAAGAATTGTCTTGGAACAATGAGGCCTTGGTAGCATCCTTCTGGCATGGCCTATCGCCTGAGATAAAGGACGAACTTGCTGCTCGAGATCTACCAGCTGCCTTGGATGACCTGATTCTACTTGCTACTTGAGTGGACACAAGGCTCAGAGAGAGATCTCAAGAGGTTCGACAGGAGAGACGGCTTTCTAGACTGCCACCCAACTTCCAGCAACCCCTCTTGCCTTCTTATTCTGCTCCGCCCGATGTTCCGATGCAGGTGGATCGGCTTAAACTGTCCGTTCAAAAGAAACAGCGCAGGCGCACCTCTGGACTCTATTTATATTGCGGCCTCACTGGCGATGTCGTGCATTCTTTTCTCAGAAGCCAAAAAACGCCAACGCCTAGGATTGGTTGGAGAGACAACCCTAAGCGATACTGCATTTAATAGAGAGCTCTCCTCCAAACTGTTCATTCCTGTGACCATCGTCGCTGGCGAGAGACCTCATCCAGTCTTTGCCTACCTGGGCTCTGCAGCCAATTTAATCTGCCATGACCTTGTGGATCTTCTTCAGTTGCCCACTGTTCAGCTGGAAAGGCCGTGCATCGTTGCCTCGGTAGATGGACTGCCTTTGCCTGACCCAGTTTTGTCTGTGACCAAGCCGTTAAGACTCCAAGTGGGAGTTCTTCACCCTGAACTCCTCTCCCTGTTTGTCCTGCCCAAGGCTGTCAACCCCGTGCTGCTGGGTTTGCCTTGGCTCCATCTACATGCCCCAGTCCTGGAGAGCTTCTCCAGTGGGGTCCCAAATGTCTGAACCGCTGTCTGGTGCATGTCCATCCGCCTCAGTCTCCTCCACATCAGTCACTGGCAGGGTTGCCTCCTTGTTATTCTCTGTTCTCTGATGTCTTCAACAAGAAGGAAGCAGAGACATCGCCTCCACATCGAGCGTATGATTGCCCTATGGACTTGGATCCTGATTCGTCCCCTCCTCGTGGTAGAGTATACCCTCTCTCCTTGCCTGAGACCCAGTCTATGTCAGCCTACATTAAGGAGAATCTGGAGAGGGGCTTCATACGAAAATCCTCATCCCCGGCCGGAGCCGGGTTTTTCTTTGTCAAGAAGAAAGATGGATCCCTCCGACCCTGCATTGACTACTGAGGCCTCAACCAGATCACGGTGAAGAACAGGTACCCATTGCCTTTGATTTCAGAACTATTTGATCACATACGGGGGGCAAAAAAATGTTCTAACCTAGACCTGCGGGGGGCTTACAATCTAATCCGGATTCGTCAGGGTGACGAGTGGAAGACTGCATTTAATACTCGTGATAGACACTACGAATATCTGGTCATGCCCTTCGGCCTGTGTAACGCCCCGCGGTGTTTCAAGAATTTGTCAATGATATTTTTCGTGATCTCCTCTATGTCTGTGTTGTGGTGTATCTCGATGACATTTTGATATTTTCCCTAGATCTTGTGACTCATCAGGGTCATGTCCGCCAGGTGTTGCTTCGATTAAGGGAGAATCATCTTTATGCCAAGCTGGAGAAGTACTTGTTCAAAAAGAAGTTTCTACCCTTCCTGGGCTATATCATCTCTGATCAGGGTCTCAAAATGGACCCTGAGAAAGTAAAGGTTGTCCTGGAATGGCCACGCCCCCCAAGGCTTAAGGGCCATACAACACTTCCTGGGATTCGCCAACTTCTACCGGCTGTTCATTCCCAACTTGTCTTCTTTGACAGCTCCCATCTCCACCCTCACTAAAAAGGTTATGAATGCCAATGTGTGTACTCCAGAAGCTGAAGTCGCATTTAAAACCTTAAAAAAGACCTTCATGTCAGCCTCTATTCTTCATCACCCTGATGTATCCCTACAGTTTTCATTAGAGGTGGACGCTTCCTCTGTTGGTGCCGGTGCACTTTTGTTCCAGAGAGGTTCAAAAGGCAAGACTGTGGTATGTGGCTACTATTCCAAAGCTGTTTTCTCCCGCAGAGCGCAACTACTCGATTGGGGATCGGGAGTTACTGGCCATCAAGCTGGCCCTGCAGGAGTGGAGACACCTACTGGAAGGTGCAGCTCATCCTATCCTGGTCATCAGAGACCACAAGAACCTGACCTATCTACAGACGACTCAACGGCTGAATCCTCGTCAAGCCAGGTGGTCGTTGTTCTTTGCTCAGTACCGGTTCGAACTCCACTACCGACCTGCCGACAAGAATGTGAGGGCCGATGCCTTGTCTAGGTCGTTTGAAACAAAGGACACTGTGGAGTCCCCACAGAATATTATTGACCCTTCCTGCATCTATTCTGTTAACCCTCTGCAAGTTAGAGACATTCCTGGTCTGCCTTCTGCTGCTCGATTGGCTGACCTCTTCGTTCAACACATCTTTCGTCTGCACGGCTTGCCTCTGCATATTGTCTTGGATCGAGCGTCCAGTTCACCTCGAAGTTCTGGAGAGCACACTGCAGCCTCCTCGGTGTAAAGTTGGACTTCTCCTCGGCTTATCATCCTCAGTCCAATGGACAAGTCGAATGGGTTAACCAGATTATAGAGAACTATCTGCGGCACTTTGTCTCCAGGCGACATGATGACTGGGTGCATGAAGAGAAAGGCAGACACTAGAAGACGAGAACCTCCCCAGTTTCTTCCAGGTACGAAGGTCTAGCTGTCTTCCAGGAATATCCAGCAGAGGGTGCTGTCTTGCAAGTTTGCTCCCAGGTTTCTCGGACCCTTCGAGATTCTGCTACAAATCAATCCTGTGTCTTAGAAGCTTCGGCTACCTCCTATTCTCAAGATCAGTAACTCTTCCATGTTTCCTTGCTGAAGCCCGTGGTCCTGAACCGCTACTCTAGGACTCCTAGTTCCGCAGTGGCTCCTGGCGGTTCGTCAGGGACTTTCGAAGTGAGGGAGATCATGGCCACCAAGAAAGTGGGAGGAAGGATGTTTCTTTTGGTGGATTGGAGGGAATTTGGTCCAGAGGAGAGGTCTTAGGAGCCAGAGGAGAACATCGATGCCCCTGTCCTCTTGAAGAGATTTCTCTCCCTCTCTGGCCCCAAGAAGAGGGGGTGTAAGTAGGGGGATACTGTATCGTCTATGGCCGAGGGCCGTCGTTCAGACTTACCCACTGACGGCCCCGGCCATGGACATCTGTGTTCTCAGCGACATCTCCCTCCAGGGAGAGATGCCGGCCCTCACTTCCGGGTTCTGGGACTGTTTCCCGCAGGGCGCGCGCCCGCACGTGCACAGCCTTGAAGGGCCAGTATGCGTCCAGCTGTCATTAGTTAATAATTAGTCCAGAATGCTGCTGAGCTATAAAAAGGGATCTGCCCACTTGATCCTTTGCTGAGCGTTGTTGTATACCTAAAGTTTGTCTTGCAAATGGTCTCCCAGTGTTTTGCAGTTCCCAGTCTTACCCGTTCCTGCTGCCTGTACCCTGTATCCCGTGCTATCGTATCTACTGTGCCATCTACAGTGAAAGTTGTGTCGCAGCTACTGTCCACATTGCCTCAGGTACCCTTTCTGGATTATAGGCATTGTTTTGTACCTAGTTAGCCAGCTGCTATCCCGCTACGCGGTACGTCCCAGTGGGTCCACACCCCGTGGCGTGACGCTCTAACATGCTCAACAATTACACCACATGTGAACTTAACATGGATCTAAAATGTCATAGGTTAAATATCAAAGTCCTAATATTAAGTGAAATGTTATAGTAATAACTATTGGTCAGTTAGGCTGTTTTTAAATCCATTAATGCACCTGTATTATGCTTGGGCAAAACTGGCCTTTTTTTAATTTATTGCTCCTTTTAATTTTGTGATCGAAAATCAGATTCCCATTTTAATTTAAAAAAAAATAATTTTTAGAGCGAAGCAGTTCAGGGTTCATCTGTAAAAAAAGAATAGGTTGGCTTTTGTTACTTTCTAAAAGGATATTTACAGTAATAACACTAAAATGTTTTTTATTTAGGGGAAATTCTAACTTGGTTTCTAGAATTATTTCTTAGGATTTTTGTAAGCAATGCGTCTCATGACATACATCTTGATTACAAATGATGTACTTTAGAAGACTAATAATCCGTATTTCATATGTAAATTTCTCATTGTGTCTTTTTAACTAATTGCCTACTCATTATCTTTTGACTATTTAATTTGCTCTCAGAAGCCACTTTATTTCAATTTTACATGTATTTGATTTTTTTCTCTTTTTATAATTTTAAAGGGAATGTGTCGCTAGAAAAAAATGTATTTTTTTTTAGTTAAACAATTAGTGTATAGGTGATTAAACATTGTTCTAATTTTTTTTATTTTTTTCACGAGTCAGGAAATATTATAAATTAGATTCTAATTTATAATATTTCCCAGTGCTGGTAGCTAGATGGAGCTATTCCCAAAATTGCAGCATTGCATGTGGTAAAGCAACCACATTGCTTTATTCTGCAAAATTTGAGAAAACTCACTCGCACTAGTGAGCTCTCAGAATCCCCCCTCCTTTATCCTGGCTAGTGCCGGGAGAAACGAGGGGATTGAACGGTCAAACCACCTACACTGTGTGTCGCCATTTTTTGAGCTAACACACAGTGTAGTAGGTTAACATACAGTAGTAAACACACAGTAAAACATGTACATACACAGACCTAACTTACCTGCTCTTGCCGCCGCCGGTCCGTCCGCTCCGTCTGCTACCTCCGCTCCAAGTGCACAAGTCCGAAAGCCGCGACCGGAAGTAGTAATCTTACTGTCCAGCCACGACTTACGGTCCACTGGAAAATGGAGCCGGACGTCGCATAGTTCAACTTGGACTGTGTGGCCGTTCCCACACAGACGGCGTACAGCATAGTGGATGGAACGGGCCCCGTTCGCATTTACTATGGGACTGTATGTGCCGTATTCCATGTCTGTATGTGTCGTTAATCGACACAGACAGAAATGGAAAAAAAATGGCAGCCCCCATAGGGAAGAAAATGTGAAAAAATAAAAAAAAGTTAAACACAAACACACAAATAAATAAAAAAATGTTTTAATAAAACACTAAAATCAAATTTATCTAAAAATTTTTTGTTCGTGACACTGGTCCTTTAATCATCTTTTCACTAAAAAGGAAATATCTTCCTCTTAAGAAAATTGTGTTGAATTGAAGAGCAAAATGCCTAGACATTATACATTGTTAAAAATGTTTAATTTATTTTAAAGCGGTAAGGATATTTTTTAGTTAAGAATAAGGGGGATACGCTTATTGTAGCAGTCGAAGAGGGTTAACTCGCTGGTGCCACGGCTGTGGTCACGGACTGCCGCTGTTCCTTATCTGGCAACGCCCGCCACCACAGTCTGTTATCTTCCTGCCGGCGTCTCCCTCCAAGGAGATGCCAGCACTCACGGCCGGCTGGTCCTCCTCTCACTGGTAAGGTCCCGGCCTTAAAGGTCCAGCACACATGTTTAAAGTTCCCTAATCAACCCCTGCCCATCCTGGACTATAAGAAGCTCTCTGCCCTTCCATTCCCTGCCTAAGCGTTGTTGTAGTTTTCCCATGTCTGTATTGCAAATCCCTTAGTGTTTTCCTGCTCCCAGGGTTCCCTTGTCCTGCCTCCTGCCTCCTATATCCTGTATCCCGTGCTGTGCATTGTTCCGAGCCTGCGTAGTACCTGAGCCGTACATTGCCTTGCCTGCTGGAATTCTCCACATCTGCTGTCGCCTGTCCTTCTGGATACCATCCGCCAATTCTGGCACAACCCCCCACCTCCAGCCCCACCTGTGCCTGAGCCCTTGCTGCCATCCAGACTATCCCAGGTACTCGTGTGCTACACTCCTACAATAGACATTGTGCGTAAACTGTGAGTTGGTCAGATGGCTCTCCGCTATAGCAGAGCGGCCTAGTGGGTCCACATACCCCTGGAATGTGACAGTCGGCTCTTTTTTGCTTGAAGCAGGAATGTTAATTAGTAGCAGCTGGGGCTCCTTTAAGGGGATTGGAGGGGTCATTTTGTGTTTATTGAGGAGATTTATTACCTGGACGGCTGCTGAGATTATAATTAGAATCAACCACCGTCCAGGGGTCAGGGCTTACCTCAATGCCAGCGGGTGCAGGAGATTCATCCCATCCCTTTTGGCGCGGACTCTTGTTATTGGGGGTTGTCACCCAAATTATTGTGAGTTAATATGTTCTCCCGCAATATTGCTGAGCTGATTTTTATTTCTCATATATTTAAATATTTTGTGATGTTTAATTTAAATTATTTATTTTGAAATAAAGATTTGTTATAATTATAATACTAAAGTGCCGATGGCAATGTTTATGGTCTTGGGGGAGCATTTACTAACATTTGTAGCATAGAAAAAGCAAACGGCTCAATATTTTCAAATATTGCAACTTTTGAACATTTTCCGCCGCTCTTGTCTAAAGTATCTAAAGGGCAGGATTTAGCGGGAGGGGTGGTCCCTTCCGCAGCCCAGACGCAGTTATGATAACTTGTCGTAAATTTTTGCGTAAAGAGACCTGGCGTAGATTTCACATAGTGGAAGTGCGTTCACTATACATAGAAGATGCATCTCTGCGCTAACAGCCGAATCCGTCAGGGAACTGCATTAACCGCTCGGCTGTCAGTGCTTATTGTGTCCCTCTGATGCCTTCTATAACCCTATTACCGATTAGGGCTGGGCGATTATGACCTAAATCAAAATCACAATTGCTTGAATATGTAACCTTGATTATGATTAATAAACAATATTTAGGCCACACCACTTTTTGCATGCCACGCCCCCTATTTGCATGCCACACCACTGAATTAATATAGATATACCTAAACCTGCTGTATATTACGGTTTATAATATACCCCCTGACACTGCCCCTCACACAGTATAATGTATAGCCCCTATAGCTGTCCCAACACAGTATGATGTCCCCGTAGCTACCCCCACACAATATAATGGCCCCATAGCTGCGCCACACAGTACAATGCCCCATAGCTGGCCACACACAGTATAATGTCTCTATAGCTGCCCCTATGCAGTATAATGCTCCCGCGCATTATAATGCCCCAATAGTGCCTAATAAAAAAGATAAAATAAATACACACCTATCCCCGTTTCAACGAGTGGAGGAGATCCCTCTGGTCTGTGTGACTCTGCGCATATTTTCAGATTCCGCTGGACTTCTGCCATATACCAGCGTTTCAGGCATTCTGTTGAGCCACGGTGTCCTGAATGCCAACCCCAATTACTTCTTATTTATCATCTATGCTCACATGCCACGGCGAGCGGACAGTGCCCACCCCAATGGTATATACACGAATGATGGGGGATACAGGGTTGATGGGTTAAATACGGGAATGATAACGGGCTGGTATATACAGGGATCAGGACTCGCCTTAGGCTACAGGGTGCCCTGTGCAGAATTGCCCTTTGGTATCCCCCACTCCATTTATCATTGTTCTGTATTGTGGGCATTTGGTGCTTTTGTTTGTACTGTAAGGCCCTGTTCACACGGCGTGCATTTGTCACACCGAAAAAACGCATCAAAAATGTTTGGTTTAAGCGTCTTATTGACATCAATGGTATAGCGCGCCATTAGTGCAATACGACACATTTTGTTTAAAAATGCGTACTGTAAAAAAAAGAAGCGTCAGGTCAATTGTTTGGCACATAAAACGCGCCAAAAACGCGCCTAATTTCTTTGGTCAATGGGAGTTCTGACTGAATGGCAAAAAAACATGCCGAATGCATGCAAAAACGCGATGAATATGGGTCAAAACACCTCTAGTTTAAAAAGTGCTTTACAAAAACACTAGTGTTTTTAACACGTTTACATGTTATTGTTTTTTAGCACAGTGTGGACAAGACCTATGTTTTGTTAAGGCTGTTTTCACATTACGTCCTGCCTTTCCATTTATCATATGCAGTGGAAAAGCTCCTGGCGCATACCTTAAATGGACACAAAAAACGTTAAGTAAAAAAAAATTATACTGGACGCCACTGTACACAGTCCCCCCTCCCCCCCCTGAACTGTGGCTTTTTTAACCTCCATCAGGTGTATGGGACTGTTTACCATAAGTTTTAGGAGCTTTCCCGGTGCATACATTAAACAGATGGGCAGGGTGTAATGTGAAATTACCTTTAGGCTGCGTTCACACAGGGCGGATATGCTGCGTAAAAGCGTTCCGTTTTTTGAAAATGAGGTGTAAAAAAAATGCCCCGTCGGAACAGAACGCCAGATGTTTGGAGGCGTTCTGCTTCCGATTTTTCAGCCATTTTTCAGGACGTTTACGGCCCGAAAAACGTCTGAAAGCACTGCGTGTGAACATACCCTTAGAATGATCAAAGTCAAGTGAATGACTTTTCAGTTGACTGGTTCACACGGCGTGTATTTGACACATTTTTTTGCGCATTTTACGTGCCAAAAACGGCATAAAAAAAAACGCTTGATTATGCTTTTTATTTGCATAATTGGTCAAGTGCGCTGTTAGTACATACAACGCGCTTGTTTTACACACAGTCCTGCTGCGCGAGCACGCGGCCCTGCTGCTTCAACAGAATTCATTTTTAACTCCTTTAACGTAATGTGTACATGGTCTAAAAAGGCAACAAATGGTAAATGTGCACTATGGAGGAACTGAACAATGTGCCCATCTGCCATTTATTAACAATGTCGTTCAGTGCCACCTTGGTGCCCATTTTCCACTTATTTCCCCTTTAGTGTCCTTATGTTCAGTGCCCCCTTGATGCCCATTTGCCATTTACTGCCCCTTTAGCACCCTTTGTCACAGAGGAACAATAAATGGGTCCATAAATGGCAAATTGGCATCGAAGGGGCACTGAACAGAAGGACATTAAAGGGGCAATAAGTTTCAAATGGGCACCAAGGTGGCACTGAATCTTCTGCCCATTTGCCATTTTTAGACCAGTCTGACTGACCTGCTGGGCTTCTTACAGTGCAATGTGCCCACTGATGCTGCTGGAGCTGAGCCCTGGGGAAATAGCGGTTCATACCAGACCAGGAACGCATTGGAAGATAGTCTCCTCCCTGTCTTGTGTCCTGAGTGATGTCATCACTCAGGACGTAAGATGAGGAGGGCGAGTGGCTGAGCAGTAGTCGCGGCGCGCGGCATCAAGCATTGAGGTCAGTGAGTGACACCTGACACGCTGGCGCCCAGAGCAGTAGCCTCTGGTGCCCCCCTTACAGCATGGCACCCTGTGCGACCGCACCAGTCTCGCGTAGCTAAGGCTGGCCATGACAGGGATGATGGGGTTATATACAGGGATGATGGCTGATATATATAAGAATGATGGGGGTTATATACAGGGATGATAAAGGGTTAGTCTATACGGGGATGATGTGGATCCTTGTATATAACTCCCATCATCCCTGTATATTAACTCCATCATCCCTGTTTATAACCCCCATCATTCTTATCTATAACCCCCAACATACCTGTATGTACTAGACAGCTATCATCCCTGTATATAACCCCCATCAACACTGTATATAACCCCCAACATACCTGTATGTACTAGACAGCTATCATCCCTGTATATAACCCCCATCAACACTGTATATAACTCCTATCATCCCTGTATACAGGGTTGATGGTTATATAGAGGGATGATGGAGTTTAATACAGGAATGATGGGGGTTATATACAGGAATGATGGGGGTGATATACAGGGTTGATTGCTGCTATATACAGGGAATAGTGCGAGCATTGAGAACACCACGGACCAATAGGATGCTTGAAACGCCGGTATATGCCAGAAGTCCTGTGGACTCTGAAAATATGCGTGCTGAGCCGCTCACGGCTCAGCGCAGACAGGTGCAAGGCAGTGATGTCATCTGACCCGTCAGCGGGTTAACGTTACTCAAGTGTCCTGAGAGTTAATAGATATCACTACCAGCCAGGACGTGATGTCTATTCAGAATCCTGAAACTTCGGTAACGTTTGTGTGAGATTTACAGCAAGGCAAGCATAATCTCGCGAGATTATGCTGTAAACTGTCATTTAAAACTTTATGTTAACGGGTAACGTTAATGTGTGTGTAAGTGGCTGCACATAGTGATCTAGTGAGATTACTATGTGCTGTTTAGGGAGTCGTGTATGACGCTGATTGGTCAGCGTCATGCACTTCTCTCCACAACGCCCACTTGGTCAAAAAGTAAAACGTACCCAGTTATCCATTAAGAAAGTCATTAGCATAAAGCTAAAATAGGTCATAACTCCGTCAAAAATGATCGTTTTTCGAAATAAAAAACACTGCTGTTATCTACATTACAGCACTGATCACATTATGTAGAAGATAGGGCACTTATAATGTGGTCACATAGCCTCTTTAAAGGCCAAGTCAATACCTTGCCATTTGTCATGTTCCTCAAACCATTCCTGAATAAGGTGTGGCAGGGCACATTATCCTGTGGAAAGAAGCCACGGCTATTAGGAAATATTATTGCCATGAAGGGATATACTTAGTCTGCAGCAATGTTTAGGTAGGTGGTACGTGTCAAAGAAACATCAGCATGATGTACAATCTTCCACATGATGTAGAAAAATCTGTGATTCATCAGACCAGGCCAAGTTCTTCCATTGTTTCATTATCCAGTTCAGATGCTCATGTGCCCATTGTATGTGCTTTCAGCAGTCGACAGGGATCAGCAGGGGCGCTCTGAGCGGTAGGACACATTTCTTTCATAGCCAGCAAGAACTTTTTTTTAGTAATTTGTCCTCCAGTAGCTCTTTTGTGGGATCAGACCAGAAAAGTTAGTTTTCGCATCCCATGCGCATAAATGAGCCGTGGGCACACATGAACTTGTTGCCTTTGCACCAGTTGTCCTTCCTTGGACCAGATTGTTAGGTACTAACCACTGCATACCGGTAGCACCCCACAAGACCTACTGTTTTGGTGATGCGTTGTCGAGTTATCTCAATTTGGCTCCTGTTAAAGAGGCTCTGTCACCACATTTTAAGTGCCCTATCTCCTACATAAGGAGATCGGCGCTATAATGTAGGTGACAGCAGTGCTTTTTATTTAGAAAAACTATTTTCACCACGTAATTAGCGATTTTAGCTTTATGCTAACTAGTTTCTTAATGAACAACTGGGCGTGTTTTACTATTGACCAAGTGGGCGTTGTACAGGGGCGTGTATGACGCTGACCAATCCGTGTCATACACTTCTCTCCATTCATTTAGTCAGCGCATAGGGATCCTGCTAGATCAGTATGTGCTGTCTTATACTGACACATTAATGTTACCGAAGTGTTTAGACAGTGAATAGACATTCCTCCCAGCCAGGACGGGATGTCTATTCACAATACCTACACTACGGGAACGTTTCTGTGGTACTTACAGCAGAGAAAGCGTAATCTCGTTGTAACCTGTCATTTACAGCGAGATCTCGCGACATTACGCTTGCTCTGCTTTAAGTACCACAGAAACGTTAACGAAGTGTCGGTATTGTGAATACACTTCCGGGCTGGAAGGAATGTCTAGTCTCTGTCTAAACACTTCAGTATCGTTAATGTGTCCGTATAAGGGCAGATTCATACGAGCGTTGCGTTTTTGCGCGCGCAAACAACGCAGCGTTTTGCGCGCGCAAAAACCATTTGACAGCTGCGTGTGTCATCCGTGTCTGATGCGCGGCTGCGTGATTTTCGCGCAGCCGCCATCATAGAGATGAGGCTAGACGATGGCCGTCACTGTCCAAGGTGCTGAAAGAGCTAACTCTTTCAGCACCCTCGACAGTGAATGCCGAACACAATATCGCAAAACCTGTAGAAAAAAAAGAAAAAGTTCGTACTTACCGAGAACTTCCCGGCCGTTGCCTTGGTGACACGTCCTTGGTGACGCGCCTCTCTTGACATCGGGCCCCACCTCCCTGGATGACGCGCCAGTCCATGTGACCGCTGCAGCCTGTGCTTGGCCTGTGATTGGCTGGAACTATCACTTGGACTTAATTGTCATCCCGGGAGGTCAGACTGGAGGAAGAAGCCGGGAGTTAGCGGTAAGTCAGAACTTCGTTTTTTTTTCTACAGGTTCATGTATATTGGGATCGGAAGTCACGGTCCATGGTGCTGAAACAGTTTAACTCTTTCAGCACCATGGACAGTGACTATCTCCTGACGTCGCGTACCGATAATTTTTTTGCCGGGTTCGGCCAAAACGAGTTTGGCCGAACCCGGTGAAGTTCGGTACGCTTTCTATAGTTAGTACGGCTTAAAAAAGACACATGTCCATCAAGTTCAACCAAGGCAAGGGAAAAGGGAAGGAAAAATTTCTACACATAGGAGCTAATATTTTTTTGTTCTAGGAAATTATCTAACCCTTTTTTAAAGCCATCTACTGTCCCTGCTGTGACCAGCTCCTGCGGTAGACTATTCCATAAATTCACCGTTCTCACTGTAAAGAAGCCTTGTCGCCTCTGCAGCTTGAACCTTTTTTTCTCCAGACGGAGGGAGTGCCCCCTTGTTTTTTGAGGGGGTTTTACAAGGAACAGGATTTCACCATATTTTTTGTATGTGCCATTAATATATTTATATAAGTTAATCATGTCCCCCCTTAGTCGTCTTTTTTCAAGGCTAAATAGGTTTAATTCTTTCAATCTTTCCTCATAACTTAAATTCTCCATGCCCCTAATTAGCTTCGTTGCTCTTCTTTGTATTTTTTCCAACTCCAGGGCATCCTTTCTATGAACTGGAGCCCAGAACTGGACTGCATATTCTAGATGAGGCCTCACTAATGCTTTGTAAAGTGGTAATATTACATCCCTGTCCCGCGAGTCCATGCCTCTTTTAATACACGACAATATCCTGCTGGCCTTTGAAGCAGCTGATTGACACTGCATGCTGTTATTGAGTTTATGATTTACAAGTACACCCAGATCCTTCTCAACAAGTGAATCCGCCAGTGTAGCTCCCCCTAGGACATATGATGCATGCAGGTTGTTGGTACCCAGATGCATAACTTTACATTTATCTACATTAAACTTCATCTGCCAAGTGGACGCCCAAACACTTAGTTTGTTTAAATCTGCCTGTAATTCATGAACATCTTCCATAGTCTGAACTATATTGCATAGCTTGGTGTCATCTGCAAAAATAGAAATAGTGCTATTAATCCCATCCACTATATCATTAATAAATAAGTTGAATAATAGGGGTCCCAGCACTGAACCCTGGGGTACACCACTTATAACCGGTGACCATTCAGAGTAGGAATCATTAACCACAACTCTCTGGATACGGTCCTTGAGTCAATTCTCAATCCAATTACAAACTATATTTTCTAAACCTATAGTCCTTAATTTACCCATTAGGCGTCTATGGGGGACAGTGTCAAATGCCTTTGCAAAGTCCAAAAACACTAAATCCACAGCGGCCCCTCTGTCTAGACTTCTTCTCACCTCTTCATAAAAACAGATTAGGTTAGTTTGACAACTTCTGTCCTTAGTAAAACCGTGCTGGCTGTCACTTATAATGCTATTTATTGTCACATAATCCTGTATATAGTCCCTCAATAGCCCCTCAAACATTTTCCCCACGATGGATGTTAAGCTTACTGGTCTATAATTACCCGGGGAAGACATAGAGCCCTTTTTGAAAATAGGCACCACATTTGCCCTGCGCCAGTCCCTTGGCACTATACCAGTCACTAGAGATTCTCTGAATATTATGAAAAGGGGGACAGAAATAACTGAACTAAGCTCTTTAAGAACTCTAGGGTGTAACCCATCTGGTCCCGGGGCCTTGTGCACATTTATTTTATTTAATTTAGCTTGGACCATCTCTACATTCATCCAATTCAGTATATCAACGGATATATTAACAGCACTGGCACCGGCTACATCAGCTGCTCCTTCTTCAGTTGTATATACAGAGCTAAAGAACCCATTTAGTAACTCTGCCTTCTCTTGATCCCCTGTGATCAACTCCCCATTACCATTATCTAGGGGTCCTACATGTTCAGACCTGGGCTTTTTTGCATTTATATGCTTGAAGAATTTTTTGGGATTTGTTTTACTATCCTTGGCCACCTGCCTTTCATTTTGTATTTTTGCTAATTTTAATACATTTTTACAGATTTTATTAAGCTCCTTATATTTTACAAAGGCTACAGCTGTACCCTCAGATTTGTATTTTTTAAATGCCCTTTTTTTGTCATGTATTGCCCCTTTCACAGAATGTGTAAGCCATGTGGGGTTTAATTTGAGTCGTTTATACTTGTTACCTGTAGGAATAAATTTTGCACTATAATAACTCAAAGTAGATTTGAAAATCTCCCATTTATCATTTGTTCCATTATTTGACATTAGTTCTTCCCAGTCTATATCCTGAATTGCAGCCCTCATCCTGGGGAAATTGGCTTTCTTAAAATTAAATGTTTTTGCCCTCCCAGCCTGCGTTTGTTTTTTACAGTATAGGTAAAATGTAACTATATTATGATCACTGTTACCGAGGTTTTCACGAACATTGACATTCCCAACAAGATCTGCATTATTAGAAATGACCAGATCCAACAGAGCTTCACCTCTAGTCGGGTCTTCCACAAACTGGCCCATAAAATTTTCCTGCAACAGGTTGAGGAAATGTCTCCCCTTTGCAGTTGAAGCCGAACCATGACACCAATTAATATCCCGGAAATGAAAATCTCCCATTATCACTACAGTACCCGCCTGTGCAGCCCGCTCCATCTGGTCGGTATTGGTTCAGAGTGCACAAGACCTATAGGAGGTGCACGAATAGGGTCCCAACCCAATCGTATGTAGAGAAGTATTCGGCACACAGACAAATATGATTCAAAACTTCTTTCGTTTTATTTGTATTGTATTCAAATGCCATGGGCGGAGTGCAACGTTTCGGTCCAAGAAGACCTTCGTCAGGCACTAAAGGTGTACAAAAATTTTTACACATAAATATCTAGGCATCATTTTGGTACAATATATGTATCATCTCTTATAACACAAAATAATAATACTTTATCGGAAAGAGAAAATAGTAAATAGAAAAATAAAGATAAATTAAGACAAGAACAGAATTTATATGCACAACACATACATGATTCATACTTCATCAATATCTATGCATACTAGGATTACATTTGATGTAAAAAAAGATATAAACAATCAAAAGTATGTGCATGTGTATGCCAGACGGAAGACATCACATCCGTGGCACCATATCCAAGGCTCGAAATATAGTACAAGCAAAAATCGTATAAAGAAATACATCTGGGTATATTTGTAGTGTAACAGAAATAATCCAAACGATGTCCGCAACTTCTGTGGCTGGAAACAGAGTTGTGGAGTACATAGTGCACGAATATAGTGCAAAGATGCAAGTTTTCCTGTAGATGCTCCCTCAATCTGGTACCCATGCTCAGAAAAATAACTTAAAAAATCATTGCGTGAGAGATAATCAGTATAAACATGATGCACCACATAATATAAAGTAAATAGTTATGCTTGTTAATGTACTGGCAGTATCATCATACTATAGAGAGCCTGAACGGCTCGAGGAGACTGTCCCATTAATGCTATCTAGTCAGATGTTGTATATGTGTGTTTAACATAAACATTCCTTGTCCTAATTGCATAATGGCTGTCCTGTTCAGTGTGCACGTTGTATCTGATGCATGATGGTGGCAGGAGGCAGGTTGTAAAAACATTGCAATGACCTTACCTGGAACCCTGTTGGCGTGGATGTATCCTGCTGATGAGCACTGCTGTTCATATCGCGGCTTACCGCTCGTTTTTGGCGCTAACTGTAATGATTATTCTTGCAGTTTAAATGTCCTGTGTCTGGGGCGGGTCATGGGAGGTTCCCTATGCACGTGATTGGCCGCTCGTAACTTAGTGGGCGTGTCTGAGTGTGTGATTGGCTGCACGCTACTCAGAGGGAATTGCCATGACACAGGGGTGTGTCGTGTGACGCCGTTGTTAGGGGCGGTGTTTTCACTCCCATGTTAAATATTTATCGCCGATCAGATGTAGTTAGGGCTATTGGATTTAGCAGTAATAGCATATGTTTGGGCGATATACAGTCTCTTGATCCTGAATGTGCACCATTACTGCTTCTGTTATTAAGAATATGTTACTGGTAGCTGACCATGTTTACTGTAGGTTATTAACACTACGTATAGCGCCGTTGTGGGGGTGTGCCTAACTACAGGCAATGTGCTCCCATAGATCAGGCTCTCTGGTTAATAACGCCAATTCACATGGACTAAGAGGGACAGATAGAGTAACATGAAGGCGGATACAACCAATCACAGCCAATCACACACTCAGACACGCCCACTAAGTTACGAGCGGCCAATCACGTGCATAGGGAACCTCCCATGACCCGCCCCAGACACAGGACATTTAAACTGCAAGAATAATCATTACAGTTAGCGCCAAAAACGAGCGGTAAGCCGCGATATGAACAGCAGTGCTCATCAGCAGGATACATCCACGCCAACAGGGTTCCAGGTAAGGTCATTGCAATGTTTTTACAACCTGCCTCCTGCCACCATCATGCATCAGATACAACGTGCACACTGAACAGGACAGCCATTATGCAATTAGGACAAGGAATGTTTATGTTAAACACACATATACAACATCTGACTAGATAGCATTAATGGGACAGTCTCCTCGAGCCGTTCAGGCTCTCTATAGTATGATGATACTGCCAGTACATTAACAAGCATAACTATTTACTTTATATTATGTGGTGCATCATGTTTATACTGATTATCTCTCACGCAATGATTTTTTAAGTTATTTTTCTGAGCATGGGTACCAGATTGAGGGAGCATCTACAGGAAAACTTGCATCTTTGCACTATATTCGTGCACTATGTACTCCACAACTCTGTTTCCAGCCACAGAAGTTGCGGACATCGTTTGGATTATTGCTGTTACACTACAAATATACCCAGATGTATTTCTTTATACGATTTTTGCTTGTACTATATTTCGAGCCTTGGATATGGTGCCACGGATGTGATGTCTTCCGTCTGGCATACACATGCACATACTTTTGATTGTTTATATCTTTTTTTACATCAAATGTAATCCTAGTATGCATAGATATTGATGAAGTATGAATCATGTATGTGTTGTGCATATAAATTCTGTTCTTGTCTTAATTTATCTTTATTTTTCTATTTACTATTTTCTCTTTCCGATAAAGTATTATTATTTTGTGTTTATAAGAGATGATACATATATTGTACCAAAATGATGCCTAGATATTTATGTGTAAAAATTTTTGTACACCTTTAGTGCCTGACGAAGGTCTTCTTGGACCGAAACGTTGCACTCCGCCCATGGCATTTGAATACAATACAAATAAAACGAAAGAAGTTTTGAATCATATTTGTCTGTGTGCCGAATACTTCTCTACAGCCCGCTCCATCTGTTTATATAGCTGAACTTCCATCTCCTCAGTTATATTGGGGGGTCTATAGATTACACCAAAAGTAATTTTTTCAGTGTTTACCTCCCTTTCTAGTTCCACCCACAAGGTTTCAACCTCCTCACAGTATTTACCCACTATTGTCTCTTTCACACTCGCCTTCATATCATTTCTCACATACAGACATACACCACCACCTTTCCTATGTGTCCTGTCTTTCCGAAAAAGTGTAAAACCCTGTAGATTTACAGCCCAGTCATGTGAAGAGTCCAGCCATGTTTCAGCAACACCAACTATATCTATATTTTCTTCCAGTATCAAGGCCTCCAGCTCCCCCATTTTGCTTGCTAGACTTCTGCCATTTGTGAACATACACTTTAACTTGCCTGTCAGTTTTTCACTTTTATTATCATAAATGTGATTTGACATTAATTGGGCCTTTTTATTTACACTGATGTTTTGTAACGAAAGGATCTCCTTATCTTGTTGTCTAGTCCTCTCCCCATATTCTGTTTCTCCCCCCACCAATATAGTCTGACCCCTCTCTAACCTGGCTACCCCTTTTTTTTCTACATTGACCTCCCTCAGCCCTAGTTTAAATACTCCGCCACCCCAGCTAGAATTCTCTCCCCCAGCACAGCGGACCCCCTTCCATTTAGGTGCAAATCATCTGCAGAATACAGTTTGTACCCCAATGAAAAGTCAGCCCAGTGCTCTAGGAACCCAAATCCTTCTCCTCTACACCAAGACTTTAGCCATGCATTTAACTCCCTGAGCTCCCGCTGTCTTTCCTGTGATGCGCATGGCACAGGCAGTATTCCTGAGAATAATACTTTGGAAGTCCTTCCCTTCAGTTTGTAGCCTAGTTCTTTAAAATTATTCTTAAGGCTCCTCCACCTACCATTTATTCTGTCGTTGGTACCGACATGGACCACGACAGCTGGATCATCACCAGCCCCTCCCAGCAATTTGTCCACCCGTTCCACCACATGCCGAACCCTGGCACCAGGGAGACAGCAAACCATTCGGTTGAGGTGGTCTTGGCGACAAATTATTCTATCCGTCTTCCTGATTATAGAATCCCCTACGACTATCAATTGTCTTGGCTTACCTGCATTACCATCCCGCCGACTACTAGCTGGGCTGTTCTCCCGGCTGTTAGGGAGATCAGTATCCACTAGGGCTGCCATTTCTGAGACTGACACCCTCGCATCATCACCCAACTTGGCAATTTTGCCTGGAATGTCAGAAACCGGATCGGCCTCCCTTGTCTTTGACCCCTTTCTACTGCCCCTAACTACATTAACCCAGCTACTTACCTGATCCTGCTCACCCATGTCTTCACCCTCCAGTTGTAACCCACTAACTGCATGCTCTGTGAGCAGCAAGCTCCGCTCAAAATTGTCTATCCTCCTCAGTGTTGCATTCTGCTCCTCCAGATCTCTAATACGAGCTTCCAGGTGAACAACATGCTCACATCTGCCACAGAGATATTCACCCTGGAACTCCGGCTCCAGTCGTGCATACATATGGCAAACTGTGCACTGAAGAAAACCTCCAATCTTGCTATCCATTATCCAAGTTACAAAAAAACAGCGAACAGGTGTTAATCAAAAAGAAAAAGAAGTAGAAGAGCACTTACTTGGGCTTTAACTCCTCTTTTCAACTCCGGTTTTTGGAACTCCACTTGATATACAAACCACTTGTTTTTTCAAGCCACAGAGCAGGCTCTACAGAGTAGTGAGGCCTGATTTATAGCACCTGGTAGCAGCTAACCCCTCCCCCTTACTCAGCTACTCAGGAAGGAAACTGCAAGGGAAAAAATGGTTTTAAATAATGTCACTTTTGCAAACTTTGTAGCAAGCAAGCAATCAATACATATATCACATACAATGGCCCCCCACTTTGTCACACACAACACAGTAAATCAATCCGGTTTTTGGAACTCCACTTGATATACAAACCACTTGTTTTTTCAAGCCACAGAGCAGGCTCTACAGAGTAGTGAGGCCTGATTTATAGCACCTGGTAGCAGCTAACCCCTCGTCCGGCTTGTCCGGCTTCGCTCATCGCAAAGACACTCCGTTTGGATGTTCGGAAACAGAAAAGCACGTGGTGCTTTTCTGTTTTCATTCATCCTTTTCACTGCTGTTGCGCGAATCACGCTCGTCCCACGGAAGTGCTTCCGTGTGGTGCGCGTGATTTTCACGCACCCATTGACTTCAATGGGTGCGTGATGCGCGAAATACGCAGAGTTATTGAACCTGTCGCGCTTTTTGCGCAGCAGACAAACGCTGCGCAAAAAGCACGGACTGTCTGTACTGCCCCATAGACTTGTATTGGTCCATGCGTGCCGCGTGAAAACCACGCGGCCCGCACGGACCGAATACACGCTCGTGTGAATCCCCCCTAAGACAGCACATACTGATCTAGCAGGATCACTAACCACTAATAACGTGATGAAAATAGATAGTTTTTTTTTAATAAAAAGCACTGCTGTCACCTACATTACAGCGCCCATCTCCTTATGTAGGAGATAGGCCATTTATAATGTGGTGACAGCCTCTTCAAAGTCCATCAGATTTTTATGCATCAACTTCAAGAACTGACTGTTCACTTGCTGCCTTATATATACTGTATCATTTTGTTCAGTACGGAACAGCAGTTCCGCGGGAAAGGCAGGGACTTCTAGCATCATAAAATGTCTATGATGCCAGGAGTCCCGTTCACCTGTACCGTGGTCGGGCCAGGAAATCTAGCTGACACTCCGCCTGATCTCGGTCGTGTGCAAGAGCACTAAAGTCACTCTTACAAAATCCTGACAGAACTCTGGTGTAAATTCGTCAGTTTTTCACTGATGAAACACTGACGAGGTTTACATAGTTTATCTGACTAAAGCCTTAGGCCTAAGCTAAACAAGCTATTTTAATAGCATTATCTAAAAATGAAAACAAAAAAATGAATAGTTAAAGAGGCTCTGTCACCAGATTGTGCAACCCCTATCTGCTATTGCAGCAGATAGGCGCTGCAATGTAGATTACAGTAACGTTTTTATTTTTAAAAAACGAGCATTTTTGGCCAGTTGTACTTTTGCAAGCCTCATTTGCATAAATACGAAAATGGTCATAACTTGGCCAAAAATGCTCGTTTTTTAAAAATAAAAACGTTACTGTAATCTACATTGCAGCGCCTATCTGCTGCAATAGCAGATAGGGGTTGCACAATGTGGTGACAGAGCCTCTTTAAGCTTTAAAATTCTTTGCTGCACAATGCAGACTTTTTATGAAGGTACATAAGCCATAGCGTCTGTTCACACTTCTTCATTTCGTTTCTTTTTGACAGCTAATCCAACTATTTATATAAAAAAAACAACAACAAAAAAACTGAAACGTGCAAGACCCACATTATAAGTGAATGAAACAGAAGCATTGTAAATAGAGTGTGAGAAAATACCCCAACATAGATGCTGGCGTGCCTATAGACTTTAAGGCTATGTTCACACGGGGTATTTTGACGAGTTTTTTGACGCGGAAACCGCGTCGCAAAGCTCTGCAAAAACGGCCCGAGAATGCCTCCCATTGATTTCAATGGGAGGCGTCGGCGTCTTCGGGCGCTTCCGCCTCTGACCTCCCATTGACTTCAATGGGAGGCAGAGAAAGCGTATTTCGCGCTGTTTTATGCCCGCGGCGCTCAATGGCCGCGGGCGAGAAACGGCGCGAAAATCGCCGCGAAAATCGGCGCGCAGGGAGAGGAAAATCTGCCTCAAAGTTCCAAACGGAATTTTGAGGCAGATATTCCTCCCCCAAAATACCCCGTGTGAACATAGCCTTAAGGGGTTTTCCCATCAGAGACATTTATGACCTATCCACAGGATATGTCATAAATGTTAGATAGATGCAGGTCCCACCTCTGGGACCCGCACCTATCTCTAGAACGGGGTCCCCTAAACCCCGTTCTAGCTTTTTGTGCTCACGATGCTTCCCGGCCACTTACTGATTACATGATCTGGAGTTACGGAAACAGCGTATTTTGTTTCCGTAACTCCCATAGAACTGAATAGTAGTTACGGAAACAGCATAGCTCGCATGCTACGTTGCTTCGTCAACTGCCATTCACTACTATGGGAGTTATGGAAACAGTGTAGCTCAGCGAGTTCTGCTGTTTCCGTAACTCCCGACCATGTAATCAGGAAGTGGGACCAGCATCTATCTGACATTTATGACATATCCAGTGCATATGTCATAAATGTCCCTCGTGGGAAAACCCCTTTAATGGCTTTTTGGCATACGTCTTGCTTGTATATGTTGGGATCCCGCAGCCTCACCTGTCTTGAAAGTGTAGTGGATTGTACCTTTCAATACGACTGTATACAAAAAATACTGTGAAGTATACAATTTTTTTTAATGGCAGTCAATGGTAAACGTAGCCAACTGTATAGGCATATGCTTGACAGGACCAGTTCAAATTATCCTGCTTAATGTGGTGTGATTCTAGCACAATGGTGGCACTTAAAGGGGTATTCCGGTTACAACAAGTTACTCCCTAGATCGGGGGGTGTCCGACAGCTGGGAATCCCACCGATCACGAGAACTGGGTCTCGTACCCCCCATTTGAACATGTCGCTCATGGGCACTGTCGCTCTATTCATTCTCTTTGGAAGCGCCGAAGTTAGACGAGTACAGCTTTCGGCTATTTCCAGCGCTGCCATAAAGAATGAATGGAGCGGCAGTGCGCATGAGCGACCTGCCGCTCCGTTCAAACAGGGGGTATGGGACCCCCATTCTCGTAAATGGTGGGGGTCCCAGCTGTCAGACGCCCACCAATCAGCAAGTTACCCCCTATCCTACAGATAGGGGGTAACTTGTAACCGGAACACCCTTTTAAGTTTCACATTGTTTTTGTTGCAGCACGACTCAAGCCAACTTTTTATTTTGGTTGTACCTGTGTAATAATGGTGGTTTGTGAAGGTGTTTTGCTTCTTACAAAATACATCCATTTCTTTTGTTACAACAGTAGAGTTAGAAAAGAGGCGGATATATTAAGTTATTACATATACTGCCACTTACATATACTGCCACAGGCTGACTAACTTTTTGAGGAATTTAGCAAAAGCTGTATTTAGTTGTATTCCCTCCCTGCCTTCTGAAAAAGCCAGACAGGCACCTAAAACGGTCTGACGAGCTCCGAAATTCTATATAATTTTGTTCCCCCTGCTAGACAGAGTGTGATTAACATTTTAAACTATCTGAATCTTGGCAGTGAGCAGAAATTTAAATGAGTTGTTCAATAAATATTTTAGGTGGAAATCATGAACACAACAAACTCGTAGATGGATTTGCTAAATTGCTTTGAAGCAAAAATTATACAAAAGCAAGACAAGTCTCAATTTAACGAAATAAAAAACAGCGTACAAACTAATTACATTTTTGCATTTGATTTTCTTTAAAGTGTAAATATAAAAAACCCATGAGACACTGATTTTACCATTTATTGTTCTGTTTTGTCTTAAGCGTTTGACTACAATAATTGGCAATGCTCAAATCATGTTTGGGCTCTACGTTTAACATACATGTCTAATGTGCCGATAGCTTTAATAATGTGTTCTTTTGGCACGCGTTTGGCCGATAAACCTTTTTTCAACTGTATTGAAAAGCATAGTAAATTAAGCTTTTTATTACAATTGGATGGCACAATAAAAACATGGTATTCTGTTTTATACAATGTTTTAGTTAAAGAGGCTCTGTCACCAGATTTTCAAATCCCTATCTCGTATTGCAGCAGATCGGCGCTGCAATGTAGATAACAGTAACGTTTTGTTTTTTTCTTCAAAAACGAGCATTTTTGGCCAAGTTATGAGCATTTTTATATCTATGCAAATGAGCCTTTCTTAAGTACAACTGGGCGTGTTTAAAGTGAAGTACAACTGGGCGTGTATTATGTGCGTACATCTGGGCGTTTTTACTTGTTTTACTAGCTGGGCGTTGTGAATGCAAGTGTATGATGCTGACGAATCAGCATCATCCACTTCTCTTCGTTAACACCCAGCTTCTGGCAGTGCACAGACACACATCGTGTCCTCGAGAGATCACGCTGTGACATCACTTCCTGCCCCAGGTCCTGCATCGTGTCGGTCGAGCGAGGACACATCGGCACCAGGCGACAGAGGCTACAGTTGATTCTGCAGCAGCATCAGCGTTTGCAGGTAAGTCGATGTAGCCTCTGTCGCTTGGTGCCGATGTGTCCTCGCTCGTCCGACACGATGCAGGACCTGGGGCAGGAAGTGACGTCACAGCGTGATCTCTGGAGGACACGATGTGTGTCTGTGCACTGCCAGAAGCTGGGTGTTGACGAAGAGAAGTGGATGATGCTGATTCGTCAGCATCATACACTTCTATTCACAATGCGCAGCTAGTAAAACAAGTAAAAACGCCCAGATGTAACGAACACAATACACGCCCATTTGTAATTAACTTTAAACACGCCCAGTTGTACTTAAAGGCTCATTTTCATAAATGGTCATAACTTGGTTAAAAATGCTCGTTTTTGAAAAAAACAAAACGTTACTGTTATCTACATTGCAGCGCCGATCTGCTGCAATACGAGATAGGGGTTTGAAAATCTGGTGACAGAGCCTCTTTAATGGTAGAAGTATGCAACTATATAGGCATGCAGTTGAATAAGTCTGGGGCATACAATCCGTGTCACTGTTCAAACGTGTACACTGAGTTTACGTTGAGCCAAAACAAGGTGTGAACAGAGCTTTAGGCTATATTCACACGACCGTGAAAAAAATGTCCATTAAAAATTGATCAACTGTCAGTTTTTCATGGCAGTTTTGCATCAGTGTGTCTCTAAATTTTCACCCATTTCCAGTCCGTCTGACCTCCCTGTATATGATGCCACACACTTCCCTGTATATGATGCCACACACCTCCCTGTATATGATGCCACACACCTCCCTGTATATGATGCCACACACCTCCCTGTATATGATGCCACACACCTCCCTGTATATGATGCCACACACCTCCCTGTATATGATGCCACACACCTCCCTGTATATGATGCCACACACCTCCCTGTATATGATGCCACACACCTCCCTGTATATGATGCCACACACCTCTATGTATATGATGCCACACAGCCTCCCTGTATATGATGCCATACACCTCCTGTATATGATGCCACACACCTCCCTGTATATGATGCCACACAGCCTCCCTGTATATGATGCCACACACCTCTATGTTTATGATGCCACACAGCCTCCCTGTAAATGATGCCACACACCTCCCTGTATATGACACACAGCCTCCCTGTATATGACACACAGACCCCCTGTATATGATGCCACACAGCCTCGCTGTAGATGCCACAGAGTCTCACTGTAGAGGCCACAGAGCTCCCCCTGTAGATGCCACACAGCCCCCCTGTAGATGCCACACAGGCCCCCTGTAGATGTCACACAGCCCTCCTGTATATGATGCCACACAGCCCCGATGTATATGATGCCACACAGCCCGACATGAATGCCCTATATACTCACCGATGCAGCGCTGTCTTCAGGTAAGGCCTCTCGTCTTCACAGGATCTGCGGCGACGCGATGACACATACTCACCGATGCAGCACCGACTTCTCCTGGTCTGGTTGCTAGTCTGACGGGGTCTGCGAAGGCGATAGCCGCAAGGGAACTAGTAGTTCCTTTGCATATCCCCATGTCACAGATCAGTTTTTAACGGTTGTTACATGTATTGACAGCTGTTAAAAATGGATCCATTGACTTCTATGGGGGCCGTCAGGCCGTTAAAACGGCCAAAAATAGGACATGTCCTATTTTTTGACGGCCATTATTCACGGGCCGTTAAAAAAATGGCCATGTGAATACACTCATAGAACATCAGTGTTCTGAAAATGGCCGTGTGATGGCCGTTAAAAGAACGGCCATCACATGGCCGTTTATCACTTTATAACTATTTGTCAAGGGTAATAAATAGAGAAGTTTATTGTTGTGATTGTGGGTGGCAATAAATATGTTGTGCTGTGTGATGTGCCATCACACGACCATGAAGAGCTTTTTTCTAAAAAGATTTGTCATTTTAGTCTATTTTCTTTTTATAAAAATAATGTCCGTGAGAATAAATTTAGTATTGACATCCAGGTGCATCTATTTGAATGTGTTGCGTATTTCAATACATACAAGATCTCGTAAATGTTACACTATACACATGTATGTATATATATATATATATATATAAAAAGAAAAATCTAAAGCAGCACAGTGGGAAAATATATTCAAAAGTAACAAACTTTAAGGTGCACGCCACAGGAGTCAGGCTAGATTCCTATGTCAATATGTTCAAAATAGAGGCATCGCTCCAAAAAATGAAAATCTAGTGTGTATATTCCATGCGCAACGTTTCGGTTCCTAATCTGGAACCTTTCTTAACACACACACACGCATATATATATATATATATATATATCTCAATACAGTTTTTGTGGTATAGTGACATATCAAGGACTGTAAGCAGGTCCATATTTACCAATTGCTGTGGCTCTGTCTATACTCTATATAACATACACTATTCTAGCCCAACAGAATAGCATAACTGATGCATCCTCCCCCAAATAAATAACTAAACAAGAATGAAGTCCTCATCACCTGGTTCCCTAGGGCCAAAAACCTTGCGGTTCACAATTTTTGGAACAATGAAAAAAGCTGTAAGCGTTTCTGTTCTTTTTTTTATTATTTAATAAATTACTTTTCGAGTTTAACATTAAATGAGTTTTTGCAAACCACTGAAATTCTACAATAAATATAATAGACAATAGATTGTAATGATGTAACACATAAGCACAATTGCTATTTTAGATGGGGTGTTACCGCCACTTTTTCCTTGCTCTTCCTGGCTTCTGTGTTTGTCTCACTCACTTCTAAACTTTAATCTGACCTCTATTTTATCAGCATATGCAGGAAAGGTATATATAATATTTGTTAGAATAGATTTTAGTACTCGATTCCTATCATTTACTGTTATCCAGAGACTAAGAAACAAAAATATTTCATAGGCTGCCTTTCAAGTTTTTCACCTTATATGGAAGGTTGCCTGTAACGTATCAAGCAGAAGTAGTATTTGCTGTTACTGTCACATTCCTTGAAGCTGGAAGTGCTCAAATAGCTGTGATCTCATGCTAAACATGGAGAAATTCCAGTATTTATTTTCGGCACAGACCTATCCAACTCAATACAAGTGAAAACCACTGAAAAGATACAATGTATAGTTGTCATGCTGGTTCTTATCACATTGTTTCGTTCTATTTTCAAAATTACCTAACAGGTTATCCAAAAACCTGGGTTTTAGAGATGGATATAGAGAGATTTTTCCTAGATCCGCATTGTAAATGCACGTGTTTTTGCATGCAGATCCAGATGCAGATTTTCCCATTTAATTCAATAGGTAAAATCTGCAAAATATACATAAAAATCTACAGCACATCCTGAAATCCACATGAATTTTTTTTTCTGCGGCATGTCAGTAAGATATTGAAAATCTCATTTACTAGTACATACACTGTGGTACCCTTTGGCGCAAATTTTCAGTGCAAATGGCAATTATTGAAATTGACAAATAGCACATTCATTGCAATGTGAGGTGTCTTCTGTTTATCTTTGCTCAAATCTGCAATTTTGATAAAAGTACAAATGCGAGATCATTGAAACTGGCAGATTTCAGATTTCTGTACTGGAAATGTGTCCACTGAACGATTTACTTTGCTTCAATTTTCATTTTGCTAGCTACCATTTCATATACAGTAACCGATTCCTTCAAGTTAAAAGCCAGAAAATAAGACAAATGCTTGTAAGATTTGCTGCTATGCAGCTATTATGAACATTCTGTTTGGTTGAGTGGAGATAGGATGTCAGTCTTTACTTGTTTTGCCTGTTCCACACATTTGGATAAGACTAGGGCACATTTACTTACGCCAGCGGTATTCCAGCGTGTTCAGGTTATACCCGATTTAGTCTACCAACACTTTGCTTAACAGAACAGTGGCGGAAAACTTGACTAAGGCTTCGTTCCCATATCCGTTAGGGCTCCATTCTGACGTTCCATCTGAGCTTTCCCGTCGGAATGGAGCCCTGCCTGACACAAACGGAAACCTCAGGTTTCGACTACGGTATTGATCCCGTCAAAATGACAGAACCCTTGCACAACTCAGACAAACTAAAACCATTGGCACCGGATCCGTCACCATAGAAATCAATTGTTTGTCTGTCAGTGCTCTGTTCCGACGGAAAGCTCAGTCGGAACGGAGCCCTAGCGCAGATGTGAATGAAGCCTTAGTTCGTTGCATGGATTAAAGGCCAGTTCCCCTTTGAATGTTTACGTTGCAAGTAGTGGCAGAAAGGTTTGATAAACTACCTTTTAGATGCAGTTATGCCAGAAAACTGGTTTAAGTGTATTGGTAATCTTTCCCAATTGCTGTTTGAGAATTAAAGGTGCATCTATTAAGTCAAATTATCATCCAAATTATACAAAGAAATAATAAAAGAAATTTACAACTGCTGGAAACCAGTTGTCAAATTCAAATGTTACTAATCTTTGCATTACTCTTGACAGAACTTGCATATACCTTAATTATACTGTAGGGAAAGATTATTTCTCACAGTTCATTATGTGATTCTGATCCTTCAGTTTCTACCCTTATGTTAACATTGTCAAAAAAGACTTGTTAGTTAAAAAATGGTACCCCCTACGAAAAAAATACTCTTAGCCCCGTGAAAAAGTCAAAATTCTTGCTTTTTATTTTAGAAGTATGTCACAGTGTTAGTTCTTGGCAGCTTGAACAGTTTTAAAGCTCAGACACTGAATGACGCAGCTCTGTCTACCTCTAACCCAGTAGGAAGTCACAGCATGATCAGAAGCACCAATCAGTAGCTAATCAGATGTCTTTAGACAGACCCTTGTCTCTCCATGTGCCTGAATATACAGAAAGTCCTTAGCGCTTATTATCACTTCCCACACGACACCAGTTTTTTGCAGGCGACACATTTGTACTTCGAAAGTTATGGTTTTAATTCAATGTGGTATTCCTTCTTATGTTCTGCTGACAGCTTACTTTATTCTTATATTGAATTTTAGCATTTTCTGAAGGAGGATTGTTTATTTACATATGCACAGATATATGTGTATACATAAGGAACAACATGGACATGAAGCATACCAAGAATTACATGACGTTGAAAGATATGAGGCTTTTAAAATCCAAATGTAACAATAGCATCACTCAATAATCATAATCATACTACCAATAATATAAATAATACAAATTCCTTTCAGGTAAGACACTGGTAGCCACAGCAATAATTTTTGGCAGGAACTTTATGATGAAGGGTCAAATAAATCACATGAATTTATTTTCTTAGAAAGAATTTTTCAACAGTTTAGGATCTCTGTACAAAAACATCTTCTGTAGCTGTTGAATGTAACCTACATGTCTCCACCCATTGGCATAGTCTCTTACTGTAAACTGTTATTTTGGTATACTAAAAACTATCTATGGAAACCAAAACAGAATCACTCTGTGCTGGATATAGACTATCTTGTTATAAAGAGAATATGACCTAAGAGGGACGCATGTTAATTTGTTCCACTGGGAAGATCAGGAATGCACATGGAGAACCAAAGTTTCTGTAACTTACTGGAGAATTCTGAAGTGTGAAAAGTAACCATTTATTCGGTCTAAACTTAGAGGTAAACAGTGAGAGTTGAAAATATGCTGGTGAAGATGCCACTTTAACCCCTTCAGGACTGAGCCTGTTTTGGCCTTCAGGACGAAGCCAATTTTTCAAATCTGACGTGTCACTTTATGTGGTAATAACTCCGGAATGCTTTTGCCTATCCAAGTGATTCTGAGATTGTTTTCTCGTGACATATTGTACTTTGTTAGGGAAAAAATTTGGTCGATAAATTCAATATTTATTTGTAAAAAACACCAAGATTTAGAGAAAATTAGCAAAAATGAGCATTTTTCTAAATTTAAATGTATCTACTTGTAAAACAGATAGTAGTAATACCAGACAAAATACTTACTAGTTTATATTTCCCATAGGTCTACTTTATGTTTGCATCATTTTTTGAACATTCTTTTATTTTTCTAGGACGTTACAAGGCTTAGAACTTTAGCAGCAATTTCTCATATTTTTAAGAAAATTTCAAAAACCTATTTTTTCAGGGATCAGTTCAGTTCTGAAGTGGCTTTGAGGGCCCTGTATATTAGAAAGTCCCCATAAATCACCCCATTTGAAAACTGCACCCCTCAAAGTATTCAAAACCGCATTCAGAAAGTGTTTTAACCCTTTAGGTGTTTCACAGGAATTAAAGCCAAGTAGTAGTTTTTTTTGAAAATTCATTTGTAATAAATTTTTTCTGTACCACAGAAGGTTTTACCCAAGAATGCAACTCAATATTTATTGCCCAGATTCTGCAGTTTTTAGAAATATCCCACATGTGGCCCTAGTGCGGTAATGGACTGAAACACCGGCCTCAGAAGCAAAGGAGCACCTAGTGGATTTTGCGGCCTCCTTTTTTTAGAATATATTTTAGGCACCATGTCAGGTTTGAAGAGGTCTTGTGGTACCAAAACAATAAAGACCCCCCAAAAGTGACCCCATTTTGGAAACTATACCCCTCAAGGAATTTATCTATGGGTATAGTTAGGATTTTGAACCCACAGTTTTTTTGCTAAATTTATTTGAATTAGTATGTGAAGATGAAAATCTGCTTTTTTTGTGAAAAAACGTAGACATTTTTAATTTTTGCAAGGAATAAAGTAGAAAACACCCCAAGATATGTAAAGCAATTTCTTCCGATTATAGCAATACCCCATATGTGGTAATAAACTGCTGTTTGGACCCACAGCAGGCCTCAGAAGACAAGGAGCACCATTTGGATTTCTGATTTTGCTGGAATAGTTTTCAGTGCCGTGTCGCGTTTGCAATGCACTGGAGGGATGAAAACCGTGGAAACCCCCCAATAGTGACCCCATTTTGGAAACTACACCCCTCAAGGAATTTTTTTAGGGGTAAAGTTAGCATTTTGACCCCACAGTTGTTTTGCTGAATTCATTGGAATTCGTCTGTAAAGGTAAAAATCGACTTTTTTTTCTGTAAGAACTTAGACATTTTTAATTTTTACAAGGAATAAAGGAGAAAAAGCACCCCAGCATTTGTAAAGCAATTTCTCCTCATTACGTAAATACCCCACATGTGGTAATAAACTGCTGTTTGGACCCATACCGGGGCTTAGAAGGGAAGGAACGCTGTTTGGCTTTTGGAGCTCAAATTTAGCTGGAATAGTTTTTGGGTGTCATGTCGAATTTGCAAAGCCACTGAGAGACCGAAACAGTGGAAGCCCCCCAAAAGTAACCCCATTTGAGAAACTACACCACTTAAGGAATCTATCTAGGGGTAAAGTGAGCATTTAGGCCCCACACGTCTTTTGCAGAATTTATTAGAATTAGGCCGTGAAAATTAATATCAACATTATTTCCACTAAAATGTTGAATTTTTTCAATTTCACCCCAACAGGAGAAAATGCACCCCAACATTTGTAAAGCAATTTCTCCCGAGTACGGCTATACCCCACATGTGGTCATAAATGTTTTTTTCATTAGAAAGTAATTAACCCTTTCCGAACTTATCCATGTTTTGCTTTTTCTTTTTCGGTTTTTCCTCCCCGCTTTCCGAGAGCCACAACTTTTTTATTTTTCCGTCAAGAAAGTGGTGTGAGGGCTAATTTTTTACGGGACGAGCTGTCGTTTTTATTGGTATCATTTTTTGGTACATAAGACTTTTTGAGCACTTTTTATTACATTTTTTGGTAGAGCGAAGGTGACCAAAAAACTGATTTTGCCGTTTAAAATTCTTTATTTTTCACAGCGTTCACTGTGCGAGTTCAATAATGGTATATTGTAATAGCTTGGACTTTTACGGACGCAGCGATACCAATTTTGTGTATTTTTTATTTATTTTTTTTACATTATTTTAGAGAAAAAATTTGAAAAGGGTTTCTTTTGGACTTTAAATATTTATTTCATTTTGTCCACTAATAATAACTATTTACTTTTGTTTTTACACATTTTATTAGTCCCCCTAGGAGACTTGATCGTTAGATCACTGGTAGAATACACTGCAATACTAATGTATTGCAGTATATTGTCATTTCTACAGGCACCTGTAACAGCGTGTTCGCTGTTTCTGTCCGTTAGTCCCGGGTATCAGCTGTAATACACAGCTGACACCCGCAGTGTATGGCACGGGCTCAGCGCGTGAGACGCTCCATATATCACCCCCCACACCACGACATGCTATTAAGTCATGGTGCGCGAAGTGTTTAATGCGCAGCGGATGGTGCAGAGTGAAAATGACAATTTTCCACTGATGTGCCATTTTAGTGCACTATATGTTGTGCCCAGTTTGTGCCACAAATACCTCATAAAGTTTTAACCGGGTTCTCCCGGGTATGGCGATGTCATATCGGTGGACGTAAACGGCTGTTTGGGCACGCTGTAGGGCTCAGGAGGGAGGGACGCCATTTAGCTTTCGGAGCGCAGATTTTGCTTGGTAGTAGCTCTGGCGTTTTGCTGGTATTTCAGTTTATAATGTGGGGGCAAATGTAGGCTAGGCAGAGTACATCAGGGGCAGAATAAGAGGGTATAATAATACGGTAAATAAATAATAATCCGCAGATATGTGGCTTTTGTGGCACTTATAAATGGTGCCTGATCTTATCCGCTTTTGGAGCACTGCACATTTTGCATCGCCATATTCTGGGAGCCAGAACTTTTTTTATTTTTTCACCACCGGAGCCGTGTGAGGGCTTATTCTTTGCGGGACAATCTGTAGATTTCATTGGTACCATTTTGGGGTACGTGCCATTTTTTTTATCACTTTTTATTCCATTTTTCGGCAAGCAAGGTGACCAAAAACCATCAATTCTGACAATGATTTTTATTTATTTTTTACAGCGTTCACCCTGGGCTATAAATGACCATTATATTTTATTCTGCGGGTCGGTACGATTACAGCGATACCATATGTATATCGTTTTTTTATGTTTTGCAGCGTTTGCGCAATAAAATAACTTATTTAGAAAATAATTTATTTTTTGTGTCACCGTATTCTGAGAGGCATAAGTTTTTTTATTTTTCAGTCAAAAAAGCTGTGTAAGGGCTTTTTTTTTTGCGGGACGGATTGTAGTTTGTATCGGTACTATTTTGGCGTACATGCGACTTTTTGATCACTTTTTATTGTATATTTTGGGAGGGGTGGTGACCAAAAAATAGTGATTCTGGCATTGTTTTTCGTTTATTTTTTTTGCAGTGTTCACCGTGCGGGAAAAATAACATTATAGTTTTATAGTTGGGGTCGTTACGAACGTGGTGATACCAGATATGTGTACTTTTTTTTTACGTGTTCATTTTTTTTCCTATAATAAAAGACTTATTATAGGAAAAAAAAGCAGTTCTTGTTTATGTCACTTATAACTTTTATTTGTACACTTTTTTTAAAACATTTTTATTCTTTTTTTTACATTTTTCACTTGTCCCACTAGGGGACACTTAGACTTGCAGCTCTGATCGCTGCTGGAATACATTGCACTACACACGTAGTGTAATGCATTCCAACTGTCATTGTGACGTAACAGTCACACTGACAGGAAGCCTAGGAGGACCAGCAGAGGCTGGTCCTCATAGGCTTCTGTACATGGCAGCCCGGAAGCCATTGTCTGGCGTCCGGTTGCCATGGGTACCATCGCCAGCCCCCGTTATTTCACATGGGGGCTGCCGATCGGCGCTAAACACCTTAATTGTGGCATTCAAAATCTAACGCCGCAATTAAGGGGTTAACTGACAAAATGAGCTGCGATGGGCCGCTGATCGGCAACGGGGAATGCAGGACAGACACCCTGCACAGTTAACCGCCGCTGCGGGGTAGCGCCGCGCGGCGGTTAACTGTCAAAGCACAGACGTTACTGCACAAAGTGACTGCTCACATTGACGTGCATTAACGTCAAGGTGCGGGAAGGGGTTAAAGAAGATCTGTCACCATATTTCCTAATGCAAACTGCTTACATTACTAAATAGATCTCTTAGACTTGATGACGCTAGTGTAGTTAATTTGAAAATCCATTTAAGAATGACTGTATAATCCTTTCTCAAAGTTTGAGACCAAGTATATGTATGATGTTATCTCAATCTCCTCCAACCTAGATTTGACAAGCTCCTTACAGTGTCCCACCTCCCCCGCACCATGCGGAAATCTTGCACATGCTCAGTACAAGCTGCAGTGTCCCTTGCTCTGCAGTAAAAGAAAGCAGCAGATGAAGTTAGAAGCTGAAATTACACATTGTTGGAAGACAGGCTCTCTTACTGCAGTTTGTGCTGAGTATGTGTGAGATTTCAGCATGGTGCGGGGGAGGAGGGACACTGATATGAGCTTGACAGCTCTGGGTGGGAGGAGATTGAGATTACATCATGCATATATCTCATAAAATGCTCCTTTTAATATCAGGCAGGAACATTTTGAGAAAGGTTTATACAGCCATTCTGTCATGGATTTTTAAAGTAAGTACATCAATCTCATCTGGTCTAACAGATCTATTTAACAATGTCTGCAGTTTGTATTGTGGAATCTGATGACCGCATTTACCTAATATAATATTGTAAATTATTATTTTACACATGGAAGTGATCTTATCATAATTGATATTTCCAAATCCCTCTACTTGCCCTGCTGATTAACAGCCAGCAGTCTTTTATTCTGACAGTGGTCTACAGATGGAAACGTTGGTAACAAAAGCCTGTGTATCTATCATCTTCTTTTGGGTTATAATATGTTATATTACATAATATTCTCATGAGAGGCTTAAGCTTAAGGGGGTTTTCCCATGAGGGACATTTATGACATATCTACAGGATACGTCATAAATGACAGATAGATGCGAGTCCCACTTCTGAGACCCACACCTATCTCTAGAACGGGCCCCCCTAAACTCTGATCTATCACTCTGTGTTGTCGCTGAAGCGTGTGATTTCCGACCATAAAGAAGAAAACAACGTAGCTCCGCTCAGCTACGCTGTTTCAGTAGTGGTGAATGGCAGTTGCCGAAGCAGTGTAGCATGCGAGCTATGCTGTTTCCATAACTACCATTCAGTTCTATGAGACTTACGGAAACCGCGTAGCTCATTCATGGTCGGGAATCACACGCGTCAGCCACAACACAAGGCGGTAGAACGGGATTTAGGGTGCCCCGTTCCAGAGATATCTGACATTTATGACACATCCTGTGGATATGTCATAAATGTCTCTGATGGGAAAATCCCTTTATGAGGTATTCCTATAAAAAAAAATCATGGCATATTGCTAGGATTTGCCATAACATAGATTGGTGGGGAATAACTTTGAAGGAGCTGCAGCGCTAAACTAGCACTGTGGCCCCTTTATTCTGAGGATCGTGAGGATCTCCATGATCAATAAGTTATAGCATATCCAGGTGATATGCCATCACTTGTAATAGTGGGAAAACCACTTTAAATGATGTTTTTCAGCACATTTTATTTAGGAGTGAATGAGAGTTATTGCTGCCTTACTAGTCAACTGCTCTGCTTATAATCTTATGACTATTGATTTACTTTGGATGGGACGGTAGTATTATAAATAATGTTTTTTTAAGCCAATTGAATAGCATGTGACAAACAAATATATGCAAATATATTTGTGTATTTTATGGATTCAGGAAGTCAAACATCACATTTACTGCACAACTACTTCATTATTATAAGTTAAGGTAATGCAAATACATTTTACATATAGAATAAGATTTTAGGTTTTTTTAATTATTTTTCAGGGCAATTTTCTGTTGGCCATTTGTCAGGTAGACCAATTACAATATGCTTTAGGAGCCAGACAATTAAATTCAGCAGCCGTTTTACAATTTTTCCACAAACTTTCCATAAACTTATCCTGAGAAGAGAAGAGAGAAAGAAGAAGAGAGGGGGAATGACAGAGAGAGAGGAAAGGAAGGGATGAGCACCAGTATTGTCCGCCATGCAATAGAGACAAATTCACGATGTTCCTGAACTCTAGTGAAGATTGACCCAATGATTCCAGGTCTTAAGGAACTTGGCGTGAGTGCCTCTCATGGATGCCGTGAGATCCTCCATCCTCATGATCTCCTATATCTTACCAAACCACAAGCCGAGCGACGGCGCACTGGATTGTCTCCACAGCGCTGGAATGCATGCCCTGGCCGCATTCACCAGATGGCGGACCACAGAGCGATGATATGTGAACAACGGAACCTCGCACAGATGGAGCAAGAAGAAGGCCGGCGTACACGGGAGCGGGAAGTCCGTAAATTTGGAGGTGATACACCACACCTCTGACCAGAATGCAGTCAGCCTCGGGCACTCCCAAAAAACATGCAATATTGTGCCCACTTGGTCACCACATCTCCAACACAGCGGCGAGACCGCCGGGATCATGGCATGCAATCTGGAAGGCACCCTATACCAACGCGTTAAGATCTTCAATCTGATACCTCTTGGCCATGGATGATTTATGTGTCATAGTGTACACTCGATCCTGTTGTTCAGCCTTGAGTATGATTCCCAAGTCCCTCTCCCAACGGAGCAAATATGCAGGTGTGGAAAGGGTGGATGGAGAGATTAGTAGGAAATATAGTCTGGATAGGGAATAACGCAACGAGCCGGTACCCACGCAGAGGAGTTCAAACAGGGTTTTGCCCCGAGCATGTTCCGCAGGGTTAGGCAAGGACGCAAGGAAATGTCTCAGTTGAGTGACCTGCCAGGGGGTGAGAGGGAGAGGGTCCGTCAGAGACGCCAATTGCGGGCCAGTCATCCAGGACTCCCCGTGTTGGTAATGAGAAGCGTGACCCCTGCCTGCCCACAACCAGCTCCTGAATGGACCCCCCTCCCGCCCTGGAGGAAACGCCGGGTTGCCCAAGACTGGGAACATGGGGGACGGAGAGGGGGAGATCTCTTTCCGGGGAAAGACCCTGGCCGTAGCCGCCAGGGAGGGTCCTATCGTCGGGTGTGTCCGCGCCGATAGAGGGGTGTCCCTGCCCAACCAAGGCAGGGCCTGCAGAGGAACTGCCATAGATGACTGCTCCATCGAAACCCACTGTTTGACCTCCGTGTGGCGGAACCAATCCAGAATGCGCGACAAGTGCGAAGCCTGGTGGTAGGAGACAAAGTCTGGGAACCCCACGCCCCCTTCTACCGTAAAATTCTATAGACCTCAAAAGTAAAAAGTATGCAACCAGAATATTTTTTAGGCAGATTGGCTATCTTGCATGTGAGATTTGATCATCCCTGATATGTAGGTATAGGGGTTAATTAATAAATGGAGTCCTTGTCCACAGCAGTGAACGTTCTTATAGCAACATCGAAAGAAGCTCAAGCACCTCCCATATGTGCTTTTTGAAGGACTGCAGGTGCAATGATCAGCACCCCTGAATTCCAGTTATAGAAGTCCATATGTAAAGCACCCTTGTCTCATAATGGGGGTGTTTAAGTCATTGAAAATCATAAAAAAAAATTGTGTTTACAGAAAATATTAGAATGGCTTAAAACAATCCTACCACAGAAAAGCCCACAAATCTTTTGTAGTATATACCGTTCAGCCATGTCATTAAAATTACCTGCCTATTATTGTTTAGGTCCCCCTTGTGCCACCAAAAACAACTCTGACCCATCGAGGCATGGTCTCCACATAAACTCTGAAGGTGTCCTGTGGTATCTGTCAAGCTTCGAAGTAGGGTCTCCGTGGATCAGACTTGTTTTTAAAGCACATCCCACAGATGCTTTATCGGATTGATATCTGGGAAATTTGAAGGTCACCTTAAAGGGAATGTGACGTGTTACAGGAGAATATTGTTCCCATCCAGACACTCTGTCTTATGACCACATAAAATATACCTGGTAAATAGATATAGTATATACTGATATTATTCAGTGGTGTTCACCCTTTGAGGTGGCAGTATGCTCAGAAGCCATTTGGTCATAGATTCTTATCTACTTCCTTATTAGCATTACAATGGACCTCAGTACAGGAAGGAGCCATTGTAAACTGGATGTAGAGACAGCTGAGCATACTGGGATTAGATTTACCTATACTGTACAGATGCACATTGGAAGGTATATGGGTGGTCATAAGGCGGAGTCAATGGAATGGGTGGGTTCAACTCAGGGATAGGAACATATAGGCCATGGGAAGCTCTTGGTGCGGGCTCTGACTATATAGGAAACAGAGGTAACGGACTAGGAACGGAGAAAAGGGAGATAATACAGATAGTCAATTGCCCCCTTTAACATGACGCTAGAATTTTTATTTTGTATTTTTTTCAGTTAAACAATTTGTATTTGAGTGATTACACATTGTTTTAATTTTTTTCACAAGTCAGGAAATATTATAAATTAGATTCTAATTATAACATTTCCATGAGCTGGGCACTAGAGGGAGCAGTTCCCAAAATTGCAGCATGATCACTGCGGTAAAGCAACCTCCTTGATTAATGCTGCAAATTTCGGGTGGACACACTCTCTAGTGTCCTCACACAATCCCCCTCCCTTTTTCAAACCTCCTACACTGTGCCGCCATTTTCTGAGCGACTGCACAGTGTAGGAGAATTAGAAACAGGACTGGTCTACGCTACTATTCCTTGCGCCTGAACATATGGCCGAAAGTCGTCATCTTACTGTCCGGCAGTGGCTTCTGGTCCACATGAAAATGGCGCCGGATTTCCATCTGCGGATGAGCTTCCTTTTGGTCTGTGTGGGAGCGGCGCATGCGCCGTTCCCACACAGACAGAGTACGCCTCTGAGAATAAAACGGCTCCCGTTTGCATTGTCTATGGTGTTGTATGTGCCATATTCCATCTCTGTATGTGTCCTTCATCAACACATACAGAGATGAAAGAAAAAATGGCAGCCGCCATAGAGAAGTAAAAGTTTGAACACAGTAAAAATTAGAACGTGACAACACTAATAAATAAAATTTTTGTTTATATTTTATTAAAAGCAATATAATAATAATAATTAAATTAAAATAATAATCATGACACCTTCCCTTTAAACCCTTTGTCATGTTCCTCAAATCATTCCTTTTAAGATTTGCAATGTGGCAGAGGGTATTATCCTGCTGAAAGTTGCCTCTGCCATTAGGTAAGGCTGTTGCCATGAAGGGGTATACTTGGTCAGCAACAATGTTTAGGTAGGTGGTATGTGTCAAAGTAACCTTTACATGAATGCCAGGACTTAAGTTTTCCCAGCAGAACATTACTCAGAGCATACTGCCTCCGCTAGCTCACCTTTTTGCCATAATGCATCCAGGGGACATCTGTCCAGGTAAGCAACAAAACGACACTCGGCGGTCCACATGATATAAAAGGAAGTAGGATTTATCAAACCAAGCCACCTTCTTCCATTGCTCCATGGTGCAGTTCTAATGTTTACATGCCCATTGTAGGTGCTTTTGTCAGTGGGCAGTGGACTGCAAGGGCACTCTGACCGGTCTGCGGCTATGCAGTCCCAAACGCAGCAAGCTGCAATGCACTGTATGTTCTGACACCTTTCTATGATAGCGAGCATTAACTTTTTTAACAATTTGTGCTATAGTATCTTTTTTTGGGGGATTAGACCAGACGGGGAAGCTTTCGCTTTCCACGTGCATTCTAGGGTTCCCATGATCCTATTGCTGGTTTACCAGTTGTCCTTCCTTGTACCACTTTTGGTAGTTACTAACCACTGCATACTGTGAAGACTCCACAAGACCTGCCACTTTGAAAATGCTCTGACCCAGTCATCTAGTAATCACAATTTGGACCTTGTTAAAGTCGTTCGGATCCTTACTTGTCGATTTCTCCTGCTTCCAACACATCAACGTCAAGAGCTGACTGTTCACTGCTGCCTAACATACCCCACTGCTTGACAGGAGCCATTGTCAGAAGATAATCAATGTTATTCACTTTACTGGTCAGTGGTTTTAGTATTATGGCTGAACAGTGTACAGTTCCAAAAGAAGGTTCTACATTGCCACCTGGGTATTCCTACTAGAGACATTTAGGTTATTCTAAAAATGTTTGATTGTTGTGAGTCTAACCACTGGGGCACCTGATGCTGGAAACAAGGGTGCCGTGCCCCCTTTTTCCCTCTGTGAGGTGGCCAGGCATGCTCTGTCACTCTCGATTATAGTGAATGGAAAACATACAAACAAAAAAGCGACTTCAAATATCTAGCAGGCAGTCTGTCTGATTACTTAGGTCGTCTGACTTGCCTTTGAACTGAGAGCAGACAAGACAAACAGATAAAGTGATAGGATGCTACTAATAGAGGATTATTAAATACATATAAGAAAATGACAACAGAAAGCGCCAGCTTTTTCTGCCATATCCTTGACTTTATAGCAGCAGCTAGCTTTAGGCTGGGATTCCACAGGGCAATTTCCTGCGTTTTTGACCTGCAGCTAAAAAATACAAAAAAAAAAACTGCATGTGTTTTTTTAATAGCGTTAGTAAACATTGCGTTTTTAGAGGTGTTTCAACGTTATGCACCTGTATATAAAATTGGAAACTATATGCCCAGTATGGCAAAACAGCCAGGGGAACAACAGGCAGAATCAACATGAACTCGGCGAAGCACTCAACTAATTAAGCTACTGATTCCTTAAAGGGAATGTGTTGCTAGCAAAAAATGTATTTTTTTTTTTAGTTAAACAATTTTGTATAGGTGATTAAACATTGTTCTAATGTTTTTTATTTTTTTTCACGAGTTAGGAAATATTATAAATTGGATTCAATTTATAATATTTCCCATTGCTGGTCACTAGATGGAGCAATTCCCAAAATTGCAGCATTGCATGTGGTAAAGCAACCACATTGCTTTATGCTGCAAAATTGGGAAAAAATCCCTCGCTCTAGTGAGCTCTCAGAATCCCCCCCTCCTTTATCCTGGCTAGTGCCGGGAGAAACGAGGGGATTGAACGGTCTAACCTCCTACACTGTGTGTCACCATTTTTTGAGCTAACACACAGTGTAGTAGGTTAACATACACTAGTAAACACACAGTAAAACACGAACATAGAAATCACTTACCTGCTCCCTCCGGACCGTCCGCTCCGTCTGCTGCCACTGCTTCATGTGCACAAGTCCGTAAGCCGCGACCGGAAGTAGTACTCTTACTGTCCGGCTGCGACTTCCGGTCCACAGGAAAATGGCGCCGGACGGCGCGCATTTCAAATTGGACTGTGTGGGAGCGGCGCATGCACCGTTCCCACACAGACGGCGTACACCATAGTGGATGGAACGGGCCCCGTTCGCAGTCCCTATGGGACTGGAGCTGCCGTATTCCATGTCTGTATGTGTCGTTAATCGACACATACAGAAATGGAAAAAAAAATGGCAGCCCCCATAGGGAAGAAAAAGTGTAAAAATAAAAAAAAGTAACACACAAATAAATGCAAACGTTTTTAATAAAACACTAACATCAAACTGATATAAAATTTTTTATTGTGGCGACAATGTTCCTTTAACAGACTGTGTAAAAACACCCAAAGAAAATAAAACTAAAGGTCCTTTTAGGCGTCATGTACACAAACGTGTTTTTGCGGCCGCAATTCAACCGCAACTCTGTGGGTGAATTGCGGTCCCATTCATTTCTATGGGCCCATGCACACGACCGTTGTTTCCACGGTCCGTGCATTGCTGGGGGGCCTGGACCGCGAAAAGATAAGACATGTCTATTATGGTCGCATTTTGCGGTCTGGGCTCATTGAAATTAATGTACATGGCCATGTGCGCGGCCCGTGATTGGTCAGCGTCATACACTTCTCATTACAACGCCCACTTGGTAAAAAGGTAAACAAACGCCCAGTTGTCTATTATGAAAGTAATTAGCATAAATCTAAAATTGCTCATAACTTGATCAAAAATGATCGTAAAAACCAATGTTGTTATCTACATTACAGCGCCGATCAGATTATGTAGGAGATAGGCCACTTATAATCTGGTGACAGAGCCTCTTTAAAGAGGCTCTGTCACCAGATTATAAGTGCCCTATCTCCTATATAAGGAGATCGGCGCTATAATGTAGGTGACAGTAATGCTTTTTATTTAGAAAAATTATCTATTTGAAACCACTTTATGAGCGATTTTTAGCTTTATGCTAATTACTTTCTTAATACCCAAGTGGGCGTGTTTTACTTTAGACCAAGTGGGCGTTGTACAGAGGGGAGTATGACGCTGACCAATCCGCGTCATGCACTTCTCTCCATTCATTTACACTGCACTAGCGATATAGTAATATCGCTATATGCAGCTACATACACAAGCACTAACATTACTGTAGTGTCCTGATAATGAATATACATCACTACCAGCCCGGCTGTGATGTTTATTCAGAATCCTGACACTTCTGAATCTTTTCTGTGAGATTCCAGCAAGGCAAGCGTAATCCCGTTTGAAATTACAGGTTACATCGTAATCTCGCGAGATTACGCTTGCCTTGCTGGAATCTCACAGAAAAGATTCAGAAGTGTCAAGATTCTGAATAAACATCACGTCCTGGCTGGAGGTAATGTATATTCATTGTCAGGACACTACAGTAATGTTAGTGTTTGTGTATGTAGCTGCACATAGTGATATAACTATATCGCTAGTGCAGTGTAAATGAATGGAGAGAAGTGCATGACGCTGATTGGTCAGCGTCATACACTCCTCTGTACAACGCCCACTTGGTCTAAAGTAAAACACGCCCACTTGGGCATTAAGAAACTCATTAGCATAAAGCTAAAAATCGCTCATAAAGTGGTTTAAAATAGATTGTTTTTCTAAATAAAAAGCATTACTGTCACCTACATTACAGCGCCGATCTCCTTATATAGGAGACAGGGCACTTATAATGTGGTGACAGAGCCTCTTTAAAGTCATTTAATGCTGTGGCGTTTAACAGTTGGGCAAAATGTCATCTTTAATGTACGGTTGATTATTGTCTTTGAAATCTCACATGAGATGAATGTGTCCAGTTTTCGCTTTGTTCCTTATGTCAAGCTGTCCTGATGAACACTGATTTTCAGCTTACATATTTACCATTAAATGAAAGGCCGCATACTGAGTGCAGTGTTTATGGCATAGCAAGATGGAAAATTGCTTCGTTTTTCAGTAAAAAGAGAAGAGGCCGAGCATACAGAATACATTTGAAGTTTCACAGCTGCTGCTGGGAACAAGTACAGTTCCTACCCTGAACTGTTATTCATTTTTTTTTCTTTTATGTCTGAGAGCACATTAGTTCTCCTTGCTGCTCCTGTTATTAACTAAACGTCTAAGGTGCCTTTTGATAAAAGCAAGTGATTAACTAAACTCCTTCATATTAGATGCTTGCTGAGCTGAAAATGCAGAATAAATGTAAAGATCAGAACTTGTACAGTACAAAGTTGACATCAAGTTTATGTAAATTAGTTTCTATAAATGCAAAGAAAAAACCCTGTTGCTACCCAGAAATCATCAACAAACTACTATCGACAGATCTGCAAAATAATGCAGTGCATGAGTTGTGTGCCTTTACTGGCTCATTAACACCTTCAGGCTACATGCACACACTGGAATTTGGTGCAGAAAATCCGCATCAAAACCGAAGGTAATTCCGCAGGTAAAATCTGCACCTAATAGTGCGTTTCTTTATACATTTTTAAGAGCGTTTTTTACATTTTGATGTGGAAATAGGTGCGGTTTTATGCTGCGAATTTTTGTGCGTATTTTAATAAACTTGTCAGATAGAATTCGCAAGCGGAAATGCAAGATAAATTGACATGCTGTGGATTTTAAAAGATGCAGAAAAATTCTGCAACGTGTAGATGAGATTACTTGGAGTTACATAGTTACATAGTTAGTACGGCTGAAAAAAGACACATGTCCATCAAGTTCAACCAAGGGAAGGGAAAAGGGAAGGAAAAATTTCTACACATAGGAGCTAATATTTTTTTGTTCTAGGAAATTATCTAACCCTTTTTTAAAGCCATCTACTGTCCCTGCTGTGACCAGCTCCTGCGGTAGACTATTCCATAGATTCACAGTTCTCACAGTAAAGAAGCCTTGTCGCCTCTGCAGCTTGAACCTTTTTTTCTCCAGACGGAGGGAGTGCCCCCTTGTTTTTTGAGGGGGTTTTACAAGGAACAGGATTTCACCATATTTTTTGTATGTGCCATTAATATATTTATATAAGTTAATCATGTCCCCCCTTAGTCGTCTTTTTTCAAGTCTAAATAGGTTTAATTCTTTCAATCTTTCCTCATAACTTAAATTCTCCATGCCTCTAATTAGCTTCGTTGCTCTTCTTTGTATTTTTTCCAACTCCAGGGCATCCTTTCTATGAACTGGAGCCCAGAACTGGACTGCATATTCTAGATGAGGCCTCACTAATGCTTTGTAAAGTGGTAATATTACATCCCTGTCCCGCGAGTCCATGCCTCTTTTAATACACGACAATATCCTGCTGGCCTTTGAAGCAGCTGATTGACACTGCATGCTGTTATTGAGTTTATGATTTACAAGTACACCCAGATCCTTCTCAACAAGTGAATCCGCCAGTGTAGCTCCCCCTAGGACATATGATGCATGCAGGTTGTTGGTACCCAGATGCATAACTTTACATTTATCTACATTAAACTTCATCTGCCAAGTGGACGCCCAAACACTTAGTTTGTTTAAATCTGCCTGTAATTCATGAACATCTTCCATAGTCTGAACTATATTGCATAGCTTGGTGTCATCTGCAAAAATAGAAATAGTGCTATTAATCCCATCCTCTATATCATTAATAAATAAGTTGAATAATAGGGGTCCCAGCACTGAACCCTGGGGTACACCACTTATAACCGGTGACCATTCAGAGTAGGAATCATTGACCACAACTCTGTGGATACGGTCCTTGAGCCAATTCTCAATCCAATTACAAACTATATTTTCTAAACCTATAGTCCTTAATTTACCCATTAGGCGTCTATGGGGGACAGTGTCAAATGCCTTTGCAAAGTCCAAAAACACTAAATCCACAGCGGTCCCTCTGTCTAGACTTCTGCTCACCTCTTCATAAAAACAGATTAGGTTAGTTTGACAACTTCTGTCCTTAGTAAAACCGTGCTGGCTGTCACTTATAATGCTATTTATTGTCACATAATCCTGTATATAGTCCCTCAATAGCCCCTCAAACATTTTCCCCACGATGGATGTTAAGCTTACTGGTCTATAATTACCCGGGGAAGACATAGAGCCCTTTTTGAAAATAGGCACCACATTTGCCCTGCGCCAGTCCCTTGGCACTATACCAGTCACTAGAGATTCTAGAGATCACTAGAGAGTCTCATTTACTTTGCTGGCACTGTATTACACTGCGGATTTGCAGCAGGAAAATACGCGTAGCAAATCCACACATGATACGCATTATGTGGATTTGGCCTAAAGAGGTGCAAAAAATTGTTATGTCAACAAATTTCTGAATATATGTAAAAACAAATGTAACCCCTTAGCCGGTTCCCAACCTCTGGCTGTGTATTTATGGCCGTCGGTCGGGGTCATTAAAACCCACGCCATAGTCCGAGCGATCGGGCAGCCAAATGTCGGGTCTCCGGCAGTCAGCGACTGTCGGGAACCCTGAGGAGAAGATAGAAGCAGCTTTCGCTGCTTCTATATTTGCTGATCTCGTATATGAATAGAGGCAGCGGCAGCGTCGCTGTCTCTATTGGTGCCAGTAATCATTTGACTGATCACGTGATCGCCGGGTGCCATTAGTGGCAGGCTGCTGCTGGCTCTAAGAGGGCTGTTTCCCCCTGTAACTGGGGCTTCTGTGCAGCCCCAGTTACAGTGGAAAAACATGGTGTAAGGCCTCATGCACACGAACGTATATTTTCCCTCCCATAAATACTGGAGTAAATACGGGTCCTTGGTCACACGTATTCGACCCGAATTGTACCAGTATTTATGGACTGGTGCCCATAAATACGGGTCCGGTGTCACCAGTATTCCACCCGTATTTACGGGCATGTTTTCGCTGCAAAATTGCACTGCACTAATCGGCAGCCCCTTCTCTCTATTAGTGCAGGATAGAGAGAAGGGACAGCCCTTTCCGAGGTAAAAGTAAAAGAAATTCATACTTACCCGGCCGTTGCCTTGGTGACGCATCCCTCTCTTGACATCCAGCCCGACCTCCCTGGATGACGCGGCAGTCCATGTGACCGCTGCAGCCTGTGATTGGCCTGTGATTGGCTGCAGCGGTCACATGGGCTGAAACGTCATTCCGGGAGGCTGGACTGGAGGAAGAAGCAGGGAGTTCTGGGTAAGTATGAACATCTTTTTTTTTTTTTTTTTACAGGTTGATCTACAGTGAAGGAAATAAGTATTTGATCCCTTGCTGATTTTGTAAGTTTGCCCACTGCAAAGACATGAACAGTCTAGAATTTTTAGGCTAGGTTAATTTTACCAGTGAGAGATAGATTATATTAAAAAAAAAAAAAACAGAAAATCACATAGTCAAAATTATATATATTTATTTGCATTGTGCACAGAGAAATAAGTATTTGATCCCCTACCAACCATTAAGAGTTCAGCCTCCTCCAGACCAGTTACACGCTCCAAATCAACTTGGTGCCTGCATTAAAGACAGCTGTCTTAAATAGTCGCCTGTATAAAAGACTCCAGAAATAGCCGGACACATCATGCAATGATTGGGGGAGGCAAACATGACCAGGGTTGCAGGGGAGAAGGAATGAGTTGAAAAGTTCAAGGGAAGGAGGGGGAGGAAGGTGGAGGGGAGGGGGCGAGGTTAACAGAGGGCATATAGGAAGGGTGAGAGACAGTTTCGGGCCATTCACGCCCCAGGAAAGCAGTTAGCCTTGTACTGACCTTAAGAACGATGCAGGCCCTGATGGAGCAAGTGCGGCAGGCTGTGGCGGAACGGGGCATGGCCTGGCTTGAGGAGGAGCTCGGGAGGACGGGTCCGGTGGCATCGGGGACGGAGTTGTCGGCAGGGCTGGAGGAGGCAGCGGGTTCGAGTGCGGCCGGGACGCAGGCAGCGCCTGAGGTGATGACATCCCCCCTCCGGCGGTCGCGGTTGCGGTTCAGGATGGTGCGCACGGCTGCAGAGCCTGCGGTGCGGCTTCAGGCCCCAGATGTCCGGAGGTGGGTGAAAACGGAGGGGTGCCAATGGAGGATGATCGTCGTGGAGGTCCCGTCGCCCCGGCTGGTGGGAACTCAGCGCCCATGCAGTCTGGTGAGTCGATGTCACCATTACATACATTTCCAGCGATATTTAGATCCCCGGGGTTTGGGGAGGGTTCCCAAGGGAAGGCAGTTAGGAATGTTGAAAATAGTGGGTTGTTGTCTGTTGGGAGAGGGGGGGGGAGATGTGCAGGAATTGCTTGGCTGTGTAAAAGCGTTGCTAGCGCGTTGTGAGGGGGGTAGGTTGCCTGCTGCATCCCCGGTTGAGGCGTGGGTTCTGGCAGCGGGGGGGGGGGTGGTGAATCGGTGCAACCCCCGAGGGCGGTACCCGAGGTGGAGGTCGGGGGAGTGACGGTTGCGGTTCAGACTGATAAAGATAAGGATGTGGATAGGGTGAGGTTAGATGATAAAGCTAAAGGCGAGGTGTATGTTTGTTTTGAGGGGTTGTTGGGGTCGCATTTGAAGACTGAAGTGAAAGAAAAAATTTGGAGGGATGAGTACGTCGAAATCTTTTCGCTTCTTTCTCTGGAAAAGTTTAATTTAGACAAGGGTAAAAGGTGGGAAAGTAAAAAGGAGGAGGAAGAGAAGCGTCGATATCGTTTAATCCTGCAGACGTTTGTGAATTGGTTGCAGGCGTTTGCCATACTGGCCAGTGTTATAGGGGAAAAGGCGCCGGAGAATTGCTCCGCCCTTTTTCGGGTACATGGATGCGATAGGGGAGGCGCATCGCTCGTATGGGGGTCAGACTTGGCTGCGGTATGACGAACAGTTTCGTCAGAGGAAAGCGGTTCGTCCCAACATTAGATGGGATAATAAAGACGTTGGGCTTTGGTTAAAAGTAATGGCCCCGGCTAAGTTCGGGCAGTCCTTTCAAGGGGGGGGGCTGGGGTTGCCGGCCCCTCAGGACAATCGGGGCAATCGGGGGGAGGGACAGGAGGAAGGACGGGCTTGTGCTGGCAGTTTAACGACGGTCAATGCAAGTTTGGGGCGGGTTGTAAGTTTAAGCACTCTTGCTCCTCTTGCGGCGGGACTTTGCACGGGTCCGCCAAGTGTTTCAAAAAAGGGAAGGGAAAAGGGGGAAGTGGTGGGGGTCATGGGGCTGACGCCGGTGAGGTGGGAAGAGATGGAGCCGTACCTAAATAGGTTCCCGGACAGGGAGAAAGGCGAGTTGTTGTTGCGTGGTTTTCAGTTTGGTTTTGTGATCCCTTCCCCGGTTCATGCGGTCCCCCTTTCCCTACGGAATTTAAAGTCGGCAATGGAGTAGCCGGAGGTAGTGTCAGACAAGTTGCGTAAAGAAGTGGGGTTAGGGCGCATGGTGGGACCGTTCCCGGTGCGGCCCGTTCAGGACATGGTTGTGTCACCGTTAGGGGTTGTTCCAAAAAAGGAGCCAAATAAATTCCGGCTTATCCATCATTTGTCGCATCCGCGGGGGTTGTCTGTAAATGATGGCATTGCGCCGGAGCTATGCTCGGTGGTATATACGTCGTTTGACGCGGCAGTTGAGTGGGTGCGGCGATACGGGGCGGGGGCCCTTATGGCAAAGACCGATGTGGAATCGGCTTTCTGGCTTCTCCCGGTTCATCCGGACAGCCAGCGGCTGTTAGGGTGTTACTGGGAGAGGGCTTATTATATGGATCGGTGTCTCCCGATGGGTTGTTCAGTATCTTGCGCGTACTTCGAGGCGTTTAGTTCATTCCTAGAGTGGGTAATCCGGGAAGTGGCAGGGTTAGAGTCGGTCATACATTATCTAGATGACTTCCTGTGTGTGGGCCCAGCGGGTTCGGAGGTGTGCACCAATTTGCTGGGGGTAATACAGTGGGTCGCTCAGCGGTTTGGGGTTCCGTTATCTCCAGAGAAGACTGTGGGTCCCAGTACTTGTATAGTTTTTCTTGGCATTACCCTGGATTCGGTGGCATTGGAGTGTCGACTTCCTAAGGACAAGCTGGAAGCGTTGCGATTGGAAGTGAGCAGGACGGGTCGGCTTCATAAGATTCAGCTGCGGGATTTGCAGTCGTTGTTAGGAAAACTTAATTTTGCTTGTCGGATAATGCCCATGGGCAGAGTTTTTTGCAGGAGGTTGGCGTCAGCAACGGCGGGGGTTAGAGCCCCACATCATTTTGTGCGGGAGCATCGGGATGACTTGGCAGTATGGAGAAAGTTTTTGAATTTGTATAATGGAAAATCGTTGTTGATCTTGCCGGTGGTGGATAATGTGCAATGGGAATTGTTTACCGATGCTGCAGGTAGTGCGGGTTTCGGTATTTATTGTAGAGGACAGTGGTGCGTGGGGCAGTGGCCGGAGGAATGGGTGTCGTTGGGACTGGTTCGTAATCTTGTACTTCTGGAACTCTTCCCAATTGTGGTGGCGGTGGAGATTTGGGGGGAGCGTTTCCGTAATAGCAAGGTGCGGTTCCACTGTGATAATATGGGGGTGGTGTTGGCAATCAATAATGTAACGGCTTCTTCACCCCCAGTGGTAAGGTTGTTATGGCGGCTGGTGTTGCGTTGTTTGGAACTCAATGCGTGGATTGTTGCGGTTCATGTTCCGGGGGTACAGAATGACATTGCGGATTCTCTCTCTCGCCTACAGTGGGAGCGGTTTCGTCTGTTGGCACCGGAGGCGGATCTGGAAGGGGTCGCGTTCCCGGGATGGCTTTGGGACGTGGTTTACGAGCAGCACGAGGTTTGATCAAGTCTTCTCTAGCGCCTGGTACATGGTTGGCGTACGACGCGCCGTGGAGGGACTGGGTGTCGTGGTTGACAGGTTCGCCCGAAGGTGGGTCGATGGAGGAACAAGTGGTAGCCTTGTTGGGGTTTTTGGGATGGGTCTCAGTGGAAGGCTGGTCGGTGTCTAAAGTGAATCGTTTCTTGTCAGCTTTGGCCTTTGGTTTTAAACTAAGGGGGTTGGGGGACGTGACGAAAGATTTCTTGATTGTCCAGGCGTTGAAGGGGTTTCGGAAAAAGGGGGCGGGCGGCCGGACGGCCGTCGCCCGGTTTCTTTCGCGCTTTTGGAGAAGTTGGGTGAAGTGTTGGGGAAAGTGTGTTTCTCGGGCTATGAGGTAGCATTGTTTCAGTTGGCTTTTTCATGGGCGTTTTTTGGGGCTTTAAGAGTGGGCGAGTTAATTTCCCCTAGTAAGAAGAGAGCGGGGGATGTGCAAGCGGAAGATGTAACAGGAGGAGGGGGGAGAGTGGAATTCTGGGTAAGGCGGTCGAAATCGGATCAAAGTGGAAAAGGTAAACGAGTGGTTCTGGGGGCGGTGGCAAGGGCGGGGTTGTGCCCGGTGAAATGCTATGAGCGATACGTCGCGCTGCGAGGGTGTAGGGGGGGGCCGCTGTTATGTCATACGGATGGGGCTTTCTTGTCAAGGTGCCAGTTTACAGCTGTCTTCCGTAGATGTTTGCAGGTGTTGGGTTTGGATAAAGGTATTTATTCACCACACTCCTTTCGTATAGGGGCAGCCACGGAGGCTGCGTCATGGGGGTTGGGGCCTGATGTGGTGAAGCGCATAGGTCGTTGGGAGTCGGGGAGGTATAAGTCCTACGTGCGTCTCCACTTTATGTGATTTGTTTTCTCGTATCAGCATGCTGTTTTGGTTGGTGTTATCGTTGTTATTCTTCTATTTCAGATGGTACACCTGCACTGGTGTGGATTCTTGGGCACTCATATGTGCACTGGGGGGCGTTAAGGGCTGATGTGCGGCCAGATGGGCGGCAACTGGGGTTCCAAAGGTCGGTGTTGGTGATACGGTGGCTGGGCACGCGCGGTATGGTGTGGAGTCGAGTTTTGCCGGATTTCCATCGGTATGCGCAGTTGGATCGGGTTCCTGATTTGTTGGTCCTTCATGTAGGGGGGAAACGACTTAGGTACTCGCCCGTTTAGAGAATTAATTCGGGATGTGAAGTATGACCTTCTCCGGCTTTGGTCCTGTTTTCCGAAGGTAAAGGTGATTTGGTCGGAAATAGTGCCGCGTAGTGTATGGAGAAATGTGCGTTCGGTAGAGCGTGTAAACAAGGCCCGGGTGAAAGTCAATCGGGCGGTTTCCAGTTTTGTGGTAAAAAACGGGGGATTTTTTGTGCGGCACTACGATTTCGAGGATGGCCAAGGGAAGTATTGGCTAGGTGATGGAGTGCATCTCAATGCGGTGGGCATTGACCTATGGGCTTTGCGGATTCAGGAAGGAATCGAGCGGGCAATGATGGATGGTGGGGGCTCGCATACTTAAATACATTACACAGTGTCACTATGAAACAGGCGGCTGTTAGGGCAGCACATAGTGCCCTAACAGCAGGCAAACTGAACAGACAGCCCTGGCGTCCTTTGTAGGTCCCCAGGGCTGGCTGCAGAGGGATTCCCTGCTCTTTGATCAGGTCACTGGGTTTCCAGTGACACGATCAAAGGAGGGGAGTTCTGGGGTCCGAATGTTTTCCGACCCCAGCTGTATTTAGCAGGCTGCTCGAAGTACAGGAGCTGTAAGATACAGCTCCTACTGAGAGGATTAGCGCTCATCAACCTCTTCTACAGTGATGCCAAAAGACGTCACTGTAGACTAAGCACCTGCACCCGCTGCCCTCAAATGACGGTGGGCGGTCGTTAAAGGGGTTAAAGACTAAATTTTTGAAGTAATTTTTTTTTTTTAAATAACTCTGTTTTATTTTGTATTTAACAACTTTTGAATTGATTTGTACTCAAAATAGTTTTTACTTTTTGAGATACAGCTTCTATGTATCCTGTACATGAACTTAGATATGATCGATAATAGCTGGATCCTGCGTGTCAGACGCTGTTCGTCTCGCAGACCTGATGGATTTGGCTTTAACCACAAGATACAGCTTCTATTTATACAGGATACATAGTTGCTGTATGTCAAAAAGTAAACATTTACTTGTTTATTTGAAAAATATCCCTTGAAAAGTTTACATAACCTTTTAACCCCTTTAGGACACAGCTTGTTTTGGCCTTGTGGACACAGAAGATTTTTTAAAATCTGACGTGTCGTTTTATGTGGTAATAACTTTGGAATACTTTAACCTTTCCAAGTGATTCTGAGATTGTTTTCTCGTGACATATTGTACTTTATGTTACTGAAAAAATGTGGTCGATAAATTCAATATTTATTTGTGAAAAACGTAAAATTTTAGGAAAAATTTGCATTTTTCTAAATTTAAATGTATCTACATGTAAAACAGATAGGACGTTACAAGGCTTAGAACTCTAGCAGCAATTTCTCATATTTTCAAAAAAGTTTCTAAAGGCTATTTTTTCAGGGACCAGTGCAGTTCTGAAGTGGCTTCGAGGGCCTTATATATTAGAAAGTGCCCATGAATCACCCCATTTTGAAAACTGCACCCCTTAAAGTATTCAAAACAGCATTCAGAAAGTATTTGAACCCTTTAGGCTTTTCACAGAAATTAAGGCAAAAGAGAGGTGAAATTTACAAATTCTTTTTTTTTTTGCTATTTTAAATACCCTTGTGTCAAAAAAGACAAAAGTATAGAAGGTATGATACCTTTATTGGCTAACCATAAAAGTTCTATATGCAAGCTTTCAGAGCGCAGAGGCTCCTTCATCAGGCAGTTTACAAATGAATGACTTCGAAAAAAGCACAACATTTAGATGTTACACAAAGACAATTAGTACATGAGGTGATACATCATTAAGATAAGCCGGGGCAATAAAACGGAGGTTATAGGGGTGATGACTTAGGAGTTAAGGCATCTGGAGTCAGTCTGATGGGGGACGTGACGTGTGTCCATGTAGTGGCTCATAAATCCTGGTGTTAGATTGAGGCCTTGTGTCAATGACTGGAATTTTACCATCATCTTGAATTCCCAAATTTTTCTTTCTCTGTTGTTTTAAAAAATTACCCTTTAGTATTAGGACTATTAAATCTGCCAAACTGTGATCAGGTCCAGAGAAGTGTTTTCCCACGGGTGTATCCACCTCCTGTTTTATTGTATGTCTGTGAAGATTCATCCTGGTTTGTAGTTTTTGTATTGTTTCTCCAATGTAGATTCCTTTATTGATGCACCTTGTACACAGGATCATGTACACTACATTGGAGGATGTACAGGAGAACGTGCCAGTGATTTTATAGTCCTGCTGTGTGTTTGGGATCTGGATGGTGTTTGATGATAAGATGTTGGTACAGGTCTTGCATTTTCTACTGTTGCAAGGAAAAGTGCCAGTCTCTGATGGTGGTGAGAGGGCAATTCTGACCAGGAGATTCCTCAGGTTTGGTGGCTTTTTGTATGCAAGGAGAGGTAAATCCGTGAATATTTCCTTCAGTTTATTGTCTTTGTTGAATACAGGTTGGAGATCAGCAGCAATTTTCCTCAAGATGTTTATTTGTTGGTTGTATATGACCACTAGGGGCACCCTGCTGTTGTCTTCCTTCTTTTTGTACTCCAGAAGATTGCTCCTTGGAGTTCTTGTTGCTCTGTAGATCTGATCATCTATAATCCTTGGATGGTATCCCTGTTGTAAGGGCGGGTTCACACATGGCGGAATTTCACTTAAATTCCGCTGCGGACACTCCGCAGCGTTAATCCGCAGCGGAGCCGTTTCTCCATTGACTTTCACTTTAATTTAGCAGTGTTCGTTTACACGATGCGTACAATTCCGCTGCGGAGCATAGGCTGCGGAGCGGAATTTGGTGTCCGCAGCATGCTCTGTCTGTTGCGGAGCAGTGGCGGACTGGTTGCGGACTCATGGCGGAATTTCTCCATTGACTTCAATGGAGAGTCAAAATTCCGCAATGAAGTCCGCAGATCTTATGTGTGCTGCGGAGCGTATTGTTTTTACTACCATGACATTTCTTCATTCTGGCTGGACCTATGTATTTCTAGGTCTACAGCCAGACTGAGGAAGTCAATGGGGCTCCCGTAATGACGGGAGCGTTGCTAGGAGACGTCTGTAAATAGTCACTGTCCAGGGTGCTGAAAGAGTTACGCGATCGGCAGTAACTGTTTCTGCACCCGGGACAGTGACTACCGATCTCAATATACATGTATCTGTAAAAAAAAATATAAGTTCATACTTACCGAGAACTCCCTGCGTCTGTCTCCAGTCCGGCCTCCCAGGATGACGTTTCAGTGTAAGTGACGGCTGCAGCCAATCACAGGCCAAGCACAGGCTGCAGCGGTCACATGGACTGGAGCGTCATCCAGGGAGGTCGGGCTGGATGCCGAAAGAGGGACGCGTCACCAAGACAACGGGCGGTAAGTATGAATTTCTTTGACTTTCACTAGGGAAAGTGCTGTCCCTTCTCTCTATCCTGCACTGAATAGGGAGAAGAGAAGCACTTTTCCTGCAGTCCGCAGCGGCCAGTCCGCATCAATTTTCTGCACATTTTGTGCAGATCCGCTGCAGAATCTGCAACGCAGATTCTGTGCGGCATTGATGCGGACAGTTGCGGAGGAATTCCGCCATGTGTGGTCATGCCCTAAGAATGTATTCCTCAGTGATAGCCGGTGTTGTTTTCTGTCTTCACTGTCTGAACAGATTCGTATGTACCGCAGAGCCTGGCTCTAGATGATGGATTTCTTTATGTGTCTCGGATAGAAGCTGTTCCATCTCAGATATGCTGGACGGCCTGTAGGTTTATGGTAGATTGTTGTTTGTATGGTATTGTTTCTCATGTATATGGTCATGTCCAGAAAATGTATTTGAGATGTAGAGTAGTTGAGAGTGAGTTTGATGGTAGGATGGAACTTGTTGAAGTTTTTATGGAAAGAAAGCAGTTCATGTTCAGAGCCTGTCCAGATTATCAACAGGTCATCAATGTATCGGAAATATGCTAGAGGTTTAGTTGCGCAGGTTGATAAAAACTCTTCCTCTAGTTTGGCCATAAACAGGTTAGCATATTGTGGTGACATTTTGCTACCCATAGCGCTTCCCATACATTGCAGATATATGTCTTTGTCAAATAAAAAATAATTGTGATGGAGTACGAACCTGATGAATTGTAGGGCTGGCTCTGTCGCTAGATTGTTCTTTTCAAGAAAGTGTTGGCATGCGGCTATGCCATCCTCATGGGGGATGTTAGAATACAGAGACTTCACATCCATAGTTGCCAATATTGTTCCCTCTGGTAGTGGACCTAGGGCTGAGAGTTTGCAGAGGACGTCTGTCGTGTCCTGGACATAACTGGGTGTGCACCTCACCAAGGGCTTTAGAAGATTTTCCACCCAGCCAGAAATATTCTCAGTTAAAGTCCCAACACCTGAAATTATTGGTCTCCCTGGATTGCCTTCTTTATGTATTTTAGGTAACCTGTAGAATGTTCCCATTCTGGGATTGTCCGGTATAAGGTCCATTAAACTGTCTGACATAGCGTTGAAACTATTGATGATATGGACAAGTACTACTGTGTATTGTTTGGTGGGGTCTTCATTAAGCAGGGTGTAGTATTTTTTGTCTGAGAGTTGTCTATGTGCCTCCTGGATGTAGTCAGATGTATTCAGAATTACTACAGCGCCTCCTTTATCAGCTGGTTTGATGATGATGTCTCTGTTGGATTTTAGTGATTTTGTTGCATTCCTTTCCTTCATTCTGAGATTTTGTGCTACTTTATGCTGTTGGTCCAATATGTCAGATTTCTCTTTTTTTTCTGAAGCAGTCAATGTAGTAATCCAGAATTGGATTGTATCCAGGTTGTGGGGTCCAGTTTGTTGTCTTCTTCTTTCTTGAGGTTTCTTTTCCCATCCCAGCTTGTGATGTCATATCTGTTTTGTCAGAAAATACAAGTGGTTTAGTGGGACAAAATGTAAGTCCTTTAGATAGATCTTAATGATGTATCCCCTCATGTACTAATTGTCTTTGTGTAACATCTAAATATTGTGCTTTTTTCAAAGTCATTCATTTGTAAACTGCCTGAAGAAGGAGCCTCTGCGCTCTGAAAGCTGCATATAGAACTTTTATGGTTAGCTAATAAAGGTATCATACCTTCTATACTTTTGTCTTTTTTGACACAAAGGTATTTAACATTTCATATTGTCTCTGGCTAACACGGTACTACACTATTTTTTTTTTTTTTTGCTGAAATTCATTTGTAATAAAAAAAAATCTTCAACACAGAAGGTTTTACTAGAGAAACGCAACTCAATATTTATTGCCCAGATTCTGCAGTTTTTAGAAATATCCAACATGTGGCCCTAATGGACTGAAACACCGGCCTAAGAATCAAAGGTGCACCTAGTGGATTTTGGGGGATCCTTTTTTTAGGAATATATTTTAGGCACCATGTCAGGTTTGAAGTGGTCTTGTGGGGCCTAAAGGCTTTGTTCACACGGAGTATTTTGCCGAGTTTTTTGACGCGGAAACTGCATCTCAAAACTCGGCAAAAGCGGCCCGAGAACGCCTCCCATTGATTTCAATGGGAGGCGTCGGCGTCTTTTTCCCGCGAGCAGTAAAACTGCCTCGCAGGAAAAAGAAGCGACATGCCCTATCTTCGGGCGCTTCCGCCTCTGACCTCCCATTGACTTCAATGGGAGGCAGAGAAAGCGTATTTCGCGCTGTTTTATGCCCGCGGCGCTCAATGGCCGCGGGCGAAAAACGGCGCGAAAATCGGCGTGCAGGGAGAGGAAAATCTGCCTCAAAGTTCCAAACGGAATTTTGAGGCAGATATTCCTCCCCCAAAATACTCCGTGTGAACATAGCCAAACAGTTGAAACCCCCCAAAAGTGACCCCATTTTGAAAACTACACCCCTGAAGGCGTTTTTCTAGGGGTATAGCTAGCATTTTGACAGTTTGTTTTTTTGCAGAATTTAGTAGAATTAGTCTGTGAAGATGAAAATCACCTTTTTTTTTCTGTGAAAGCATAGAATATTTTCATTTTTACAAGGAATAAAGGAGAAAAAGCACCCCAACATTTGTAAAGCAATTTCTCCTGATTACGGAAATACCCCATATGTGGTCATAAACTGATGTTTGGACTCACAACAGTGCTCAGAAGGGAAGGTGCGCCTTTTGGATTTTGGAGCGCAGATTTTGCTGGTTTGGTATTCGGTGCCATGTCGCGTTTGCAACGCCCTGGAGGGACCAAAACAGTGGATACCCCCCAAAAGTGACCCCATTTTGGAAACTACACCCCACAAGGAATTTTTCTAGGGTTATAGTTAGCATTTTGACCTAACAGGTTTTTTGTAGAATTTAGTGGAATTAGGCTGTGAAAATTAATATCAACATTTTTGTCCACTAGAATGTTGAATTTTTTACATTTTCACAAGGGATAAAAGAGAAAAAGCCGCCCAAAGCTTGGAAAGCAATTTCTCCTGAGTACGGCAATATCCCATATGTGGTCATGAATGTTTTTTTATTAGAAATCAATTAACCCTTTCAGGACGGATTCTTTTTTTCATTTTATGTTATTTGTAGTTATTTTCTGTGTCACCATATTTGAGAGCCATAACTTTTTTATTTTTTAGTCAAAAAAGCTTTGGGAGGTCTTGTTTTTTGCGGGACGGGTTGTAGTTTTCATTGGTACTATTTTGGGGTACATACGACTTTTTGATCACTTTTTATCTTGGGAGGGGTGGTGACCAAAAAATAGTGATGCTGGCATAGTTTTTCATTTATTTTGTTTGCGGTGTTCACTGTGTGGGAAAAATAGCATTATACTTTAATAGTTTGGGTCATTATGAACGCGGTGATACCAACTATGTGTACTTTTTTTTTAACGTTTTCATTTTTTTCCTATAATAAAAGACTTATAGGAAAAAAAAAACACTTATTTTGACACTTTCATAAAACATTTGTATTAAATTTTTTGTACTTTTTTTTTTTTTTCGTTTTTACACTTTCTTTTTTTACCTGCAGCTCTGATCGCTGCTAGAATACATGACACTACCTAGGTAGTGTAATGTATTCCAACTGTCATTGTGACGGTACTGTCACTCTGACAGTAAGTTAACGAGTCCTCATAGGCTTCCATACATGGCTGACCCGGAGGCCTGATGTCATCACAAGCATGCATGGCGGCTGCTGATTTGCTACAAAACACCCTAAATGCGGCGATCGCAAACAATCGCCACATTTAAGGGGTTTATTGCCAAAATTAGCGGCGATGAGCCGCTGATTGGCAACACTGGAGTGTCAGCTGTTGGGGAGAGGTGACCTCCCGGTTCCCGATGCACACCTTGTCGTTGACAGTGTGCATCGGGAACAACACAGTGACTTCCTGTCACTCTGACAGGAAGCCTATAAGGACCAGCCGGAGGTTGGTCCTGATGGGCTTCTGTCCATGGCAGACACGGAGGCCATTGTTTGGCCTCCGTTTGCCATGCTAACTATTGGCAAACCCCACGATTTCGGACCGGGGTCTAACGATATGTTAGAAACCCCTGAAATGCGGTGATCGCAACCGATCGCCGCATTTAAGGGGTTAATTGCCGAAATCAGCGGCAAAGGACCGCTGGCCGGCAAGAGTGGAGTGTCAACTTTTGGGGTCAATAAAGCACCCTCTTTTTTCACTATAATCCTTTGTGAGTGCTGCCTATCTATCTATCTATCTATCTATCTATCTATCTATCTATCTATCTATCTATCTATCTATCTATATATCTATCTATCTATCTATCTATCTATTGCAACAATAATGGTACCATTGACCTATAATTTAGAAGAACTGTAAAGATCATATAAATTTATCAGTCAACCTACCACCTAATGAGAGACACAAATTTGGCCCTGGATTCCATCCAGATAGTGCATATTACATTCACGCTACTTGCACATGTTTCGGAATTTGGTGCAGAAAATCGGCATCAAAACCGCAGGTAATTCCACAGGTAAAATCTGCACCTAATAGTGTTTTTTTTTTTAATGCGGTTTTATGTGCAGTTTTATATTTTGATGCGGAAATAGGTGCGGTTTTATGCTGCGGAATTTGGTGCGTTGTTTTAATTAATTTGTCAGATACTATTCGCGAGCGGAAACAGAAGGTAATTTGATATGCTGCAGATTTTAAAATACGCACCACAGGTCAATTCACATGCAGAAAAGTTCTTGAAATCTCATTTAGCTTGCTGGTACTGTATTACGCTGCAGATTTGCCGCAGGAAAATAGCCACGGCAAATCCGCACCTAATACGCATCGTGTACATTTGGCCACAATGTCCCATGTACTTTTTCTCCTGCAGTGAGGTGACCACAGTCTATGGGAAATACAGAAACAGCTGAGTTACTGTATCGCCAATTCACTATACGAGTCAGTTCACACGTAGCGCAGATACTGCGGATTTTCTGCAACAAATTTTGCTGCAGAAAATCGACAGCATAAGGCCGGATTTACACGAGCATGTGCGTTTTGCGCGCACAAAAAAACGCTGCATTTTGCGCATCCAAAATTTACTTTTTCGCGCAGCCGCCATCATTATGACTCTCTGTTTGTATGTTTGTAAACAGAAAAGCACGTGGTGCTTTTCTGTTTTCATTCATACTTTTTACTGCTGTTGCGCAAATCACACGCATCACACGGAAGTGCTTCCGTGTGCTGCGCGTGATTTTCACGCACCCATTGACGTCAATGGGTGCGTGATGCTCGAGAAACACACAAATATAGGATATGACGTGAGTTTTGCGCAGCGGACACGCTGCGTGAAACTCACTGACAGTCTGCACGGCCCCATAGACTAACATAGGTCCGTGCGAGGCGCTTGAAAATCACGCACGTTGCACGGACGTATATCACGTTCGTCTAAGTAAGCCCTAATTCAGTAGCCGCAAAGTGGATGAGATTTAAATCTCAAATCTCATCCACACGCTGCGTAAATGCTGAGCAAAAAAAAACGCTCAAAAATCCGCAGCATTTCAATTGTATTCACGTAAACGCTGCCTATTTGTTGCGCGTTTTCCCCATTGAATTCAATGGTTATGTAAAACCTGCATCAAATAGCAGATGTTGCTGTTTTTTTGTTGTGGTGGATAAGCAGCTATTCCGACGCAAAGTCCCCTGTCCCCCTGGGATAACGTTTCATCCCATGTGACCGCTGCAGCAAATCACAAGCTGCTGTGGTCACATGGGATGAATCGTCATCCCAGGCTGCAGAACGTCAGGAAGTCAGAGGACTGCGTCGCCATTGCAAGTATCCTTTTTTTTTTTTTTCTTTTTTTTTTTTCAGTACAGGATTTCCGCAGCAAACATTCCGGCCCGAAAAACTGCACAATTTGGTGCGTTTTCCCGGCCGGTATTCCCTGCGACGACCAGGGCAGATATCCTGCGTGCTTTTATGCAGCGTATCTGCCCTGTGTGAACATAGCCTATCACTGCGTGTATAAGGCCACCTATCTGCTGTAAATGGGGGACTATAGACTCTTTTTCTCGGAATTACTTGTGGTCCCGGGAGTCAAACTCTCACTGATCAAACATTTATGGCATACAGCAGAGTATTGATTATAGTGAATCTATGCAGGACAGCAGAATGTGGGCTCAAAACTGTATATTGTTGAGACAGGTTGGGTACCCGAGGACGGTATGTGTCTCCCAGCTGCCAGATGTCCACTACTGCCATAGGTTTTTAGGTTTTATTGAACAATGGGAAAAGGTTTTTTTTTCACAGTTTTTCCATTAAAGGCCACCCATTTTATTATTGTCTCTATTTAAAAACTTTGGTTTCAATGTAATTCTTTTAACCACGTTGTTAAAATTCTGCAGTCTATTGTCCTCAAAACATGCTAGACTCGCATAAAAATATCCAGACAAAGGGAAGAAACTTAGATGCTTGTCAGTTCTCCAGCCATTAGCGTGGGGTAGGATAAATTGGATGTCACGCTGCAAGCACTTAGCATGACTCAATGAACTATGATATAAGAGTAATGTACAAGTATTCAGTTTTATATACTCAGAGTGCAGGCGTGCTGAATATGACATGCAAAGAACAGAAAATGCCTGCACTTACACACATTACCACATCTACACCAAGACAATATTCAAGTTCTTGATCCAAAGCATAAAGAATGGCAACCATTTGTGGTTCTTAAATAGCTGTCGTCATTGCGCGATCTTTGCTTTGGCCATCTGGATAGCGTTGTATTCTTTCTCTATTGCTTCATGCATGGCAGGAGTGTTGTTTTCTAATGTGGCACGGCTCTTTTCTTCACCAGCCTGTTTATGGGTTTTTTTGGTGAATAAAGGAGAAATTGTCCGTTGTATTGGAATATTGGTGTGCTGGGCAGACATACACACGCCACACTTCACTGCACAAAGGAAAGTGCATTTAATAAATTGCTTTTCATGAGGAGTAGAATGCTCTTAGTGGATGCTACTTTTTTTGGACCAAAGCAAATAACTGAACCATAAAATTTTGAAAAAATAAGAGTGATACTAATGGACGTATAATAGTAAATCAGAAGTTAGAGCAGCAGCTAAAGTTTAAGTATTTAAAAAAATTTTGGCGCCGCAAATTTTGATTGCGTGAGTCACTACTGAAAGTGGCACTTTTGAATTAGGCCATAGACACATGGCTGTATTTGGAATCCATGTGCAATGTCACTGCATTTTATAGAGTGATACAATGGTAGATTATAACATGCCCCTTTTGGGCAGCTGCCCGTGGCTCAGGGATCTTGGAAGGCCCATGACCTCCCAAATACACAGTAGGAGAGTGCAGCAGTGACACAAGCAGTCAGCACTGTCAGTCCTGCACCATAAAAGCAATTCACATCAGAGCAGCGGTAAGCAGGAAGTCAGTAAGCGGGGGTACAACGTGGAGCGCCCTGGGAAGGTGCTGCAGCAGTAGGCCGCACCTTGGGAAAACTCGATCTGTAAAATGGAACCACACTCAGAACTAAGCGTCCGCAATATGGTGAGGAATTCCAAAATTGTTTTCTTTTAAAAACAACTGCCATTAAATAATAAAACTTTATTTAAAAATAAATTTAGACTTTCATTCCATGTTTTTACTAAAATGCATATTGTCAGATATATGGCAAAGAGATTAGACCAACAAAGTTCTTGTTTTGGCATACTGCAAACGTTGAGCACTTTTGTATTTAGTAGCTAAATAGTAAAAATTGCCAGATATTGGTTACCAAAAAGATTACTTTTTTCTTGTACATGTGTTTAAAGCAATCCTATCTAAAGTATAAGGGGTAGCTCACACCAACGTTTTTGTAGGCAGAAAAAAATCTGCCGCAGAATTTGAACTGACAGCGCTGTTTTAACGCTTTTTGTGTCCCGCAAAAAGGTTAAAAACGAGTGCCGCAGGTTTTTTCTGCCTCCCATTGAGTTCAATGGGAGGCAGAAAAGCTGCGGCATGACGCTTTTTTTTTTCACACGAGCGACCAAACGACGCCCAGGAAAAAAAACGCCTCTGCCTTCCATTGAAATCAGCGGGTGTGATTTCGGCTGTATTTTAGCGCTGATTCCAATGCGGTTTTAGTGTAAAAATTAGCACCAACTGACCCTTATAAAAATAGTCTTTTTGTATGCATACAAACTGGAAAAAGTTTTTTTTCTAATTGATGATAGACGATCGGCGCCTGATATTGCATGCATGATGTCTGTAGTATGTTTTCTACTCTCTCTTCATAACAACACCATTTGTCTTTTGTGTATCTGATCTCTGTCTGTAATCGGTTGTGCACCTTTGTCAGTTAGGCTTCGTTCACTTCTGCGTCGGTTCATGGGTTTCCGTTGTTTTCAATAGCGTAGTCGACTGCGCTATTGATTCCGTCAAAACAACGGAAACTTTATACAACGGAAACCATTTGCAACGGATCTGTCACCATTAAAAATCAATGGTGATGCAAACAGGAAACTATGGTTTTCTTTTGTTTCAGTTTGGTTTCTGTTCATGGGTTCCCCTGACTGTTAGGAAATGTATTTTCCTTTAATGATATCCATGACTACTGTTCTGGTTTTTCCTTGAGCCTATCTCTTTTCTGCCTATCAGATTTGGTTTAGTATTTATAACTGTCCTTCTCACTCAGTCTTTGCTTGTGATTTTTCTTACCTTCTGGTGTCTTGATCAAGTTTCTGACAACCCCATACCTCAGACTTTTGGACTTCTTGGAATACTGACCTCGGCTTGCCTCTCGTTAACTCCTTGTTTGCTGATTTCGATTATCTTCTCCCAGCTTGCTCTGACCTTTGCTTTACCTGGTATCCACTTACTTATTGATTTGGACTTTCTGTTTAACCTCTGGCTGTCCGGTTATCCTGTTTAGGTTTGCCTGCATTGAACTCTTCTAAAACAACCTGGATTCTATGCAGCAAAAAACCATCCCGCCTTGTGGTGGGCTCTGGCGAATACCATAGACTAGCCTTAGACTCTGTTGATCAAAGTTGTGGTGGATTTGAGGTTGCGGATTTAAATGCACGCTCTCTCCCAGCAGTCTCCAGTAGCCTTTGGGGAATCGCTCTCCTAGCAATTCCATATCACTGACGGTAGGGCCCGACGGAACCCATGAACGGAACCCCGACGCAGATGTGAACGACTCCTTAGACATAAATCAGGACAGGAAGACAGGGAAAATGAAAAATAAAGTATATCAGAAATGTGCATAACTTTTAATTTTCCAACAAACCTATTAAATCAAACCTATTAAACTGTGTAAAGCTGTGCAAAGTTTTCAGATGAATTGTGTTAAAGGGGTTGTCTCATGTACATTTTTTTTTCTTAAATGGACACTAACTTTTCAAATTACTTATGCTATTCTAATATTATGCCTGATATATATCAACTGTGTATTTTACTTACTGCTAAAATTTAGTTGTTTTATACATGCAAATTCTGGGTGAAGTTACTGCCACTAGGTGTCTACCTACCTGTAATCTGCTGTCCACCCCCTGTTGTCAAGCAAAATCCATCCATAATTACAGAGCAGAGGAAACATACTGCAGGAAGTGGGGGTGTGTCTCTTCACAGCCTGCCCACAGAAGTCTATGGATAGGAGAAGGGGAGCAGGGAGAGAAAGACACACAGATACACTGATGTCCATAGAAGTCTATTTAGAGGGGAGGGTGGAGCAGGAGGAGAGAGAGGAAGGGTGAAAGAAAAGCATACACTGCTGCTCCCTATAGAAGACTATGAAGAGGAGAGGGGGACAGGAGGAGAGAGCAGGAACAAAGAGAGAGACACACAGACATTCTGGCCATAGAAGTCTATATAGAGGGGAGGCAGGAGCAGGAGGAGGGAGCAGAGAGAGGGGAAGGAGACACAGAAACACTGCCCATAGAAGTCTACGGAGATGGAAGGAGGAAGCAGGAGCAGAGAGGAGACAGGCTGCTGGCATATGTTAGATCTCACCCCAGTTCTGGATTCTTAGCTACATTGCTAATTACTTCTGTATAATCCCCTTTGATAGAAATAAGAGAGCAGAATGTTCTCTTCTATGTGTGCAGTGTATAGAGAGATAAAGAAAAAAGGCACAGTGCCACATAGTGTAAGTGAGGGTGGATTCACACGAACGTGTATTGGGTCCGTGCGGGCTGCGTGGTTTTCACGCGCCACGCACAGACCAATACAAGTCTATGGGGCAGTACAGACAGTCCGTGCTTTTTGTCCGCTGCGCAAAAAGCGCGATATGGTCAATATCTCCGCGTATTTCGTGCATCACGCACCAATTGAAGTCAATGGGTGCGTGAAAACCATGCAGGTCGCACGGAAGCACTTCCGTGCGAACTGCCTGTTTCGCGCACCAGCTGTCAAAAGGATGAATGTAAACAGTGCTTTTCTGTTTACAAACATCCAAACGGAGTGTCTTTGAGATGAGCGAACCCGGACAACCGAACCGAACTTCACCGGGTTCGGCCGAACTCGGCAAAAACATTTCCGGTACGCGACGTCAGGAGATAGTCACTGTCCAGGTTGCTGAAAGAGTTAAACTGTTTCAGCACCCTGGACAGTAACTTCCGATCCCAATATAAAAAAAAGAAGTTCTGACTTACTGATAACTCCCGGCTTCTTCCTCCAGTCTGACCTCCTGGGATGACAATTCAGTCCAAGTGACAGCTCCAGCCAATCACAGGCCAAGCACAGGCTGCAGCGGTCACATGGACTGCGGCGTCATCCAGGGAGGTGGGGCCCGATGTCAAGAGAGGCGCGTCACCAAGGACGCGTCACCAAGGCAACGGCCGGGAGGGAAGTTCTCTGTAAGTACGAACTTTTTCTTTTTTTTTAACAGGTTTCTCGATATTGTGATCGCCATTCACTGTCGAGGGTGCTGAAAGAGTTAACTGCCGATCATTTAACTCTTTCAGCACCCTGGACAGTGACTGACGTCGACTAGACTCATCTCTATGATGGCGGCTGCGCGAAAATCACGCAGCCGCGCATCATACACGGATAACACACGGAGCTGTCAAGTGGTTTTTGCGCGCGCAAAACGCCGTGTTTTTTGCGCGCGCAAAAACGCAACGTTCGTCTGAATAAGCCCTAAATCCCAGGAGTTACTGTCGGTAAAAACGAATAAATGCTCACCAAAAGACAGATGGATAAGCGCGTCAAGAATGCTGTTTGAAGAAAGTGCTACTGCCGAGATCCAAACCGGTGAGGCCAACTGAAGCAATATATGTTTTTAAGAAAAAATGGATCAGTAAAGGCGCTGCTACTTAATCTATTTTACCATCTGCATTTATCCTCATTAAGTAGCAGCGCCGTTACTGATACATTTTTTCTTAAAAACATATATTGCAGTGTATAGAAGACATGATCGGAGTTACACTCCACCCACTAGCTCAGAGATAACGGAGAATTAGAGCATACATGGGAAAACTGCGTTTAGTTGCTTCTGTCTAAAATATGTAACACCTATCATTGCAGGGGCCTATGGCTTGTTTTTGAGTATGTTTTATGAATCATTATAATGTCAAGGACATAGGTGACTTTTTCATATACTATATACTATTTTTCTTTAAATCCTTTAATTGAATCATAATTCTATCTCTATCTATCTATCTATCTATCTATCTATCTATCTATCTATCTATCTATCTATCTATCTATCTATCTATCTATCTATCTATCTATCTATCTCGTTTACCATTCCATGTATTATATTATAATTTCTAGCACAGTCTTTGTCAATATTGTTAGATATCAGGTATTAACTCACTGTGAAGAAAATGTTTGTAATAATTAAATTTGATGTTCTAACATAAAAGGGTTAAACATTGTTTTCTTTTTGGCTCCACCAAATTCTGTGGTCCTCAAATTTGCCAATTGAAGCTTGAAAATCCTGGAGACCCTTAGTAACCTCCTTTGAATTCCCGCACCTGCTAGTAATGTGCTTCATTCTTTCTCTATTATAAAAGGCATCTCCTTGTTTTCCAGACCTAGATGGGAAGCGTTTGCGGAGACTGCATGTTTTGGTGCAAAACGCTGTACCTTTTAAAAGAGGAGGCTACAACTTGTAAGTATATATGACTATTATTATTCCTATTACTAGCATTCCTAGAAGTGTTTTGGTCGATTTGCATTTATTTTGTATTTTTTTTAATACGATGAAGTGGTAGAACTGTGATTTTACAAGAAGCCATTTAATGTTGTAAAGAATTTCTTTCCATGGGACTTGAAAACTACTGTAAGTTATACACTATTTACAATATAAGTGTATGCAAAAGTTTTTAGATTAATTGCTAATTCAAACCATATTTTATAATGTGCATTTATGAATAAGAAGTTAGCAGGTCAGATGAAGATATTCCTAGGTTTGAGAAAATGCATTGACCCTTTGTAACCTTTCAGGTTGTTATTGTCTCCACTAATTGTACTTTGAAGCTATGTTCACACAGGGTATATACGCTGCGTAGAAGCACACAGCGTATCCGCCCTGCGGCACACAGGACGAATTCCGTCTGAAAAACCGCACCAAATTGTGGTGCAGTTTTCCGGACGGAATGTCTGCTGTGGAAAACTGCCCAGAAAAAAAATGGATATTTACCATGGCGACGCCTCCCTCCGACGTCATGGTGCTCTGCAGCCCTGGGATGATGTTTCATCCTATGTGACCACTTCAGCCTCTGATTGGCTGCAGCGGTCACGTCGGATGAAACGTTTCTGTTATCTGCAGCGGATATTCCGGGGCGAAAAACTGCTCCACATCCCAGGAGGCCAGCCTGGAGGAAGAAGCATAGACTTCTGGGTAAGTATAAGATTACGATTCTGCCGCAAAAAAGGGGGAATTCCGCAACAAAAAGCCTAGTTTACGCAAATACAATTGACATGCTGCGGAATAAAAAAACGCACCGTATGTCAATTTCTGAGCATTTTTTTGCGCTCAGCATTTACGCAGCGTGTGGAGAAGATTTGTTCTATCTCATCCACTTTGCTGCTACTGTATTATGCTGCGGATTTTCCGCAACAAAATCCTTTGCGGAAAATCCGTACTATTTACGCTACTTGTGAACTGTCCATGAAAGTTTCCAAAGGAAGATAATTTATTCTTAGCAACAGAAAGCTATAACAATGCATAGTTAGTAACTGCTAATGCCTCCAATAGTCACAAAGATCATTCAGAATAAAACTAGGAAGCTTGGGACAATAAATTGAAGACAAAGAAAGATCTGTACTCAATAGAAAATATAGATCAATTCAGTCTATAAGTTTTTCTCCACTCCACTGTCAGAAATGTTGTTTTACAGCTTTACTTTAAACTTATGTTGATTCAACAAATTTCATCCCCACGTTCTGGATTTTTTAATCCGCCGTATGATAATTTATTCTGCAGAATGGTTGCACATTTGTTGCAGGTTTTCTCCATTGAGTTCAATAAGGAAATTAAAATCTGCATCCTTTTTTTTTTTTTGCTGCGGAATAGCTGCAATTCCCCATCAAAAATCTAAACTAGAAGGAAAAAAAACTTTTTGCTTCTTTAAAAAAACAAAACAAAAACATACCTCGCCTGGTGATACCATAGCGACGTGTCCCTGCTCCCTGGGCTGGTCTGTGTTGAGTCGGCCTCCGGGGATGACGTCTCATTCCTTGTGACTGCTGCAGCCAAATAGCCAATCACAGGTTAGAGCATCACAAGGAATGAGACGTCATCCCCGGAGGCCGACTCAACACAGACTAGCCTGGGGAGCAGGGACATGTCGCTATGGTATCACCAGGCGAGGTATGTTTTTGTTTTGTTTTTTAATGTAGCGAAAGGTTGTTTTTTTTCCTTCTAGTTTAGATTTTTGCTGGGGAATTGCAGTATATTGGAAAATTGTATACATTTTAATTAAACAAAAAATAATGTTAATTTGCTGAAACGTACAACGCCTTTAAAGTAACAGGAGATTATCCAGCACTGTACTTTTGGTTTTAAACAATTGGAAAATATTCTTGATCAGTGAACAATTTCAACAGAGTATTCTTGAAGATTGATGTGTTCAAATGTAGATGTCAATTCTGAGTTTTTATTCTATATGGTATTATTCTAGGTATTACGTGAGTCAGCGAAATCCGACTTGCACATGTCCTCTATCACACTATGGACCTAAGGGCCTAGTAACAATATTGTACTAGTTTTAGTTATAGAATTTTAACGGTATGCTAGTTGTATTATAATAATGTTATGTAGATCCAACAACATGTTATTACGGTGCCAGAAACTAGAAGTGGTGACATTTGTCCTGATGGATATATCAGCCAGGTCCAATGTTGTCACCCACCCAAGTGCCAGATCTGTTGGTGATTTTGACACATATAGAATTCTTAAATTTGTGTTTGGTTGTTTAAGTTAAAAGTTTGAAACAAGTACATTTTATAGTTTAGTTCAGTAACCCAGAGAAGTACCTATTGGGGCCAGAAGCTGCCACGAAAGCAAATAATTGCCTTTCCTTTATTTTATTTAGTTAATTCTTATTATAAGTCTAGGTGTAACTTTCAAGAAATGTGGATGTGCAACTGTCATATCTGCCTATTTTTTTTTTTCAATACTCCTTTAAATATTCTTTAATGTATTAGATGCAACAACAGTGCAGATTATAAACCTGCACAGAATCTAAGAGTCTAAAATGAATTTTAGGCAGTAAAATCATGCAGTCACTTCCCGGGGACTTGCTGTTTATCCCTTGTGGGCTAAATGTGTTTTCAACATGAGCTGTGTGAAGCTTTGAGCTGTTGATGGCATTACCAGCACTAGCTGCTTTGTGACAACAGTATAGAATGTCATTTCAGCACTGATAATAATACCAGATATCTAGAGGCGAGCACTGTTCACATAAACATCTACTGGAAACGTGGACTGTTTATATCTAAAGGGTTGTATTTATCATAATATATGTGTGTGTGTGTGTGTGTGTGTGTTTGTGGTTATCACTCTGTGTTATTTGTGGTGTTATATAGGACTGCAGGTAACACTATAACATTATACATGTGTGTGTGTGTGTGCGTGTATGTATGTGTGTGTGTATATATATATATATATATATATATATATATATATATATATATATATATATTATATAGTGAAGGAAATAAGTATTTGATCCCTTGCTGATTTTGTAAGTTTGCCCACTGTCAAAGACATGAACAGTCTAGAATTTTTAGGCTAGGTTAATTTTACCAGTGAGAGATAGATTATATTTAAAAAAAAACAAAATATCACATAGTCAAAATTATATATATTTATTTGCATCGTGCACAGAGAAATAAGTATTTGATCCCCTACCAACCATTAAGAGTTCAGCCTCCTCCAGACCAGTTACACGCTCCAAATCAACTTGGTGCCTGCATTAAAGACAGCTGTCTTAAATGGTCACCTGTATAAAAGACTCCTGTCCACAGACTCAATTAATCAGTTTGACTCTAACCTCTACAACATTGGCAAGACTAAAGAGCTTTCTAAGGATGTCAGGGACAAGATCATAGACCTGCACAAGGCTGGAATGGGCTACAAAACCATAAGTAAGATGCTGGGTGAGAAGGAGACAACTGTTGGTGCAATAGTAAGAAAATGGAAGACATACAAAATGACTGTCAGTCGACATCGATCTGGGGCTCCATGCAAAATCTCACCTCGTGGGGTATCCTTGATCCTGAGGAAGGTGAGAGCTCAGCCGAAAACTACACGGGGGGAACTTGTTAATGATCTCAAGGCAGCTGGGACCACAGTCACCAAGAAAACCATTGGTAACACATTACGCCGTAATGGATTAAAATCCTGCAGTGTCCGCAAGGTCCCCCTGCTCAAGAAGGCACATGTACAGGCCCGTCTGAAGTTTGCAAATGAACATCTGGATGATTCTGAGAGTGATTGGGAGAAGGTGCTGTGGTCAGATGAGACTAAAATTGAGCTCTCTGGCATTAACTCAACTCGCCGTGTGTAAAGGGTCTGTCTCGAAGACCGTGGTTAGCCACTCTGCACCTGCTACGAAGTCTGGTCGAGTGACCCCTTCTTCTACCAATCAGCCTGGGAGGCTAAGGAGTGGGAGAGCCTATCACAGCCTGGCCAGACGGAGCTAGCTCCCGCCCTCTGTTTATTTATACCTTCACTTTCTGCTCCTCCTTTGTCTGTGATTCTTCTGTTTTCCTGGCTCTGCTGCTGCTGCTTGTACTATTTGTCCTCTTCTTCATTCTGACCCTGGCTTTACTGACTACTCTCTTGCTCTGCGTTTGGTACCTCGTACACTCCTGGTTTGACTCGGCTCATTCACTACTCTTGTAGCTCACGGTGTTGCCGTGGGCATCTGCCCCTTTTCCCTCAGCTTCTTTGTACCCTTGTCTGTCTGTCTGTCGTGCACATAGTGAGAGTAGGGACCGTCGCCCAGTTGTATGCCGTCGCCTAGGACGGGCCGTTGCAAGTAGGCAGGGACTGAGTGGCGGGTAGATTAGGGCTCACCTTCTGTCTCCCTACCCCGTCATTACAGTTTGGCTATGTATCTACCCGCATTGGTCGAAAAATCCCAAGTGGGCTTTGTAAAGGGCAGGGCAGCAGTGACTAATCTGTGCAAGGTGTTGACGGTGCTAGAAACAGTCAGGCATGATCCCCAGCCAGGTACCCGGCCGGCACTCTTGCCTGTGATTCTTTCAGTCTGTTTCCTGGCTCTGCTGCTGCTGCTTACTACTTGTCTTCTGCTTCATATTGATCCTGGCTTGACTGACTATTCTCCTGCTCTGCGTTTTGTACCTCGTCCACTCCTGGTTTGACTCGGCTCGTTCACTATTCTTGTTGCTCATGGGGTTGCCGTGGGCAACAGCCCCATTTCCCTTAGCTTCTGTGTACCCTTGTCTGTCGTGCACTTAGTGAGCGTAGGGACCGTCGCCCAGTTGTACGCCGTCGCTTAGGACGGGCCGTTGCAAGTAGGCAGGGACTGAGTGGCGGGTAGATTAGGGCTCACTGCCCCGCGATTACACCGTGTTTGGAGGAAGATAAATGCTGCCTATGAGCCAAAGAACACCGTCCCCACTGTCAAGCATGGTGGTGGAAACATTATGTTTTGGGGGTGTTTCTCTGCTAAGGGCACAGGACTACTTCACCGCATCAATGGGAGAATGGATGGAGCCATGTACCATCAAATCCTAAGTGACAACCTCCTTCTCTCCACCAGGACATTAAAAATGGCTCGTGGCTGGGTCTTCCAGCCCGACAATGACCCGAAACATACAGCCAAGGCAACAAAGGAGTGGCTCAAAAAGAAGCACATTAAGGTCATGGAGTTGCCTAGCCAGTCTCCAGACCTTAATCCCATCGAAAACTTATGGAGGGAGCTGAAGATCCGAGTTGCCAAGAGACAGCCTCGAAATCTTAATGATTTACAGATGATCTGCAAAGAGGAGTGGGACAAAATTCCATCTAACGTGTGCAAACCTCATCATCAACTACAAAAAATGTCTGACTGCTGTGCTTGCCAACAAGGGTTTTGCCACCAAGTATTAGTTTGCCAAAGGGATCAAATACTTATTTCTCTGTGCACAATGCAAATAAATATATATAAAAAGTAAAAGTAACCTAGCCTAAAAATTTACAAATTTACAAAATCAGCAAGGGATCAAATACTTATTTCCTTCACTGTGTATATATATATATATATATATCAATCAGTGTTTGATTAACTGAAGCCATAACCTGCCTGTGCCCTTGAGGGTGACATATGTTTACATGCACATCTATTCAGCTGTAATATGGGCATGCTGTGACCATTAAAGTCTATGAATACATTGCATCTATACAAGCAGCTATATGTAAGTTTATTTGAAAATAGTCAAGCCAGTCTATATTCTTGTGGTCTCCACTCAGATACCCTGTTTTCCATCCCAACTAATGCTGCATCTATGGTAGGCAAATTGAATCTGCAGAAAAAGAAGTGAGATAAAATCCAAGCACTGCTGATGTGTGTAAAGAATGTACAGATTATGTTGTATAAACACTTTGTGACCACAAGTTACAGGCATGCCAGACGATGAGGGGCTAACCTTTCCTGTTCTAGGCAATAAAGCTGAATGCTAGACACAAGTGGTGGTCCTGGAATTCTATGGCTGGGTCACGCTGCCACTTTATTGGGGGCAGTGCTCCTATTGTTTCATGAATTACATGGTTATTGGTGCTACGTACAAATTATCTTGATATTATGAAGAAAAAAATTTCATCATATGGTTATTAAATTCTCTTGAACCTGAAATGCACATTACAATGGGATTGATTTTCTGTACTCTGCTTACATGGTTTTGTTACATGACATTGACAAGCAAATTTGTTGGCCAGGATAGTGTTACTCGTGCGTATATAAAACTACTTTTGGTTAGCGGTAAAGTTTCTGATACCCCGGGATTCATCTTGGGTACGTACACCCATCACAGTGTAGGGCTGGTGTGGTATTTCATTACCTGCATAGGAATGGATCAGCTCTACCGCATAGGAATCTAAAAGTATTATCATGCCTGCAAAGGAATAGAGAGAGGGGTGGATAAAGACAACAGAGGGCCCCTGTGCAAGAACAATTAATGGGCTCCTTGCGCTCCCATAGCTCATCATAGAGTAACCCTTTTATGTCTCTCTAATAATCGATCAGATCCTTCCATACCTGCATAGGACTTTGAGAAAAAAAAAGTTCTCCCTCTTTGTAAAGTACAGATGTGTCTTCCCTTATATTATCTACTAACTTGACATATTCTGTGATGTGTGGCGCAAGATGTTAAACAAACATGTAAAAAAGCATATATCCCAGACGGATGCCTTCGAAGTATGACATTTGTCAGCCATCCTTTGCTCATAGACTTCAATGTTAAAAAAAAATTATATGTTTAACGTATAGATCTTTTTACGAAGTGGCTGTGACAGATGCCTCTGACTCCCATGTAAAAAAAAAAAAGATACATTAACGTATACATTTTTTTACTGGAAATTTTATTAAATTGGTATCATGGCAAACTGTATCATTTAACGCAATTCAGAAAATTTAAGGGTGGACAGAAGATTTATTGTATAGTTTTCCGTTCAGAGCTGCCGTTAAATCACGTGACTCCCACTTTGACTATCTGTATCCTACAGTGTCTACTGTGTGGACTGAAAGTCTATCTATCTATCTATCTATCTATCTATCTATCTATCTATCTATCTATCTATCTATCTATCTATCTATCTATCTATCTATCTATCTATCTATCTATCTCTTATTGACCTCAATAACCTAACAAATGATGACAGATGTATATTCTTTAGATATATTTCTAGTTCGATTTGCATTGTTGCATACACCTGATTAATGAACATCTTTAATCTCTTTTGCTGTCAGATTTACATACTGAATTTTGCCAAAGCTGCGTTCCAGGTTCTCTTTTAACCCTTATGAATTTCTAATTGACTAATTAAGCAATTATGACACAAATGTTGCAGCAGATGGAAATTAAATGAGCACCTTCATTTCTGATATCATGTATTACGGGCTTGTTGTATGATGCGACATGTTATTGTTCAAGACAATTTTAATTTATTTGCCATTTGAACCTCATTGCACTGAGGACAGCTGATTGTGTTAGCTCTTTCAATAAGCAACCTGATTCCAAGCAAATTGATGATCTGATGTTATATTCTGGGTGACAGTGTGTGATCCTGACAGCCTGGCATGTGTTCAAGTAAAATTTAAGTCATGTCATCTCGTGATGTCTGTGACTTGTACATCTGGCCAGATCCGTTAGGTCACATGGTGTCGCTTTTAGAACAGGATTTATATTGTTGCGTTGGTAAAGAGAGGAAGGATAATTGTGCAGATCTGCCAGCACTATACTTTATTCCACTATCCTTGACATGTGAAATTCACTCTGGCAGAGCTCTGTAGTGACCGCAATTGTGCCATTGAGTGTGTTGCTAGGCATCCGGTTTAGTCTTTGAACATTGTGGGTTCATTACACCTCATTTAGCGACAAAGCTGCGTCACAAAGTGGGACATTTGTTCTTTAAAGAAAATGTTGTAGCTTGACTCATCAGGAAAATGTCTCACCGTAACATTTTTTTTTAATTGCTACATTTATATTGGACTAATATAGAAAAAAGGGCATTTGCTTATGCGTGTTTCATCTCTGTAACAATATCTGTCTGCCTAGCAGTGACATAGGAATTTTGCAGATCACCTCTCACCTGCTGTACATGTATATTTGTGAGTGTGTGTATATATATATATATATATATATATATATATATATATATATATATATATATATATACACACACAGCACTGTGCAAAAATTTTAGGCAATTGTGAAAAAATTCGGTAAAGTAAGAATGCTTACAAGTTTTAATAGTTTTTTTTTAACCATTAACAAAATGCAAAGTGAACGGACAGAAGAGAAATCTAAATCAATTCAATATTTGGTGTGACCATTTTTACACAGATTGATTTATTTCCAGCATCTTTTCTTTTAATGTTGATGATTATGGCTAACCGTTAATGAAAGCCCCAAATTTTGTGTCTCAGAAAATTAGAATATTATATAAGCCCAATTTCAAAAATGATTTTTAATACCGAAATGTATTCCTACTGAAAAGTATGTACAGTATATGCGCTCAATACTTGGTCGGGACTCCTTTTGCATAAATTACTGCATCAATGTGGCGTGGCATGGAGGCGATCAGCCTGTGGCACTGCTGAGGTGTTATGGAAGCCCAGGTTGCTTTAATATTGGCCTTCAGCTCGTCTGCATTGTTGGGTCTGGTGTCTCATCTTCCTCTCGAGAATACCCCATAGATTCTCTATGGGGTTTAGGTCAGGCGAGTTTACTGGCCAATCAAGCACAGTGATACTGTGGTTATTAAACCAGGTATTGGTACTTTTGGCAGTGTGGGCAGGTGCCAAGTCCTGCTGGAAAATGAAATCAGCATCTCCATAAAGCTTGTCAGCAGAGGAAAGCATGAAGTACTCTAAAATTTCCTGGTAGACGGCTGCGTTGACCCTGGACTTGATATAACACAGTGGACCAACACTGTTGCTCAGTGGTCCAAAGCCCTGGTTTCAGATGAAAGTAAATTTTGCATTTCATTTGGAAATCAGGGTCCAGGAGTCTGGAGGAAGAGTGGAGAGGCATCAATCCAAGTTGCTTGCGATCCAGTGTGAAGTTTCCACAGTCAGTGATAGTTTGCGGAGCCATGTCATCTGCTGGTGTTGGTCCACTGTTTTATATCAAGTTTTATGTCCTAGAAAAGAAACAAATGAACAGAAAAGTTGTCAATTACCTTCGCGCAAAATGGCTTTAGTTGTCAAGAGCAGACAGTGCAACCCCAGCATAAAGGGAATTTGTCATTATCTTTATGCATCCCTCCGTTTGAAAAAATGTTTTATATTTTTTTGGAGGGGATCTTTTATTATTACATTTTATTGAACTTAATTTAAGTTACTGTATAGTTAGTATTCCAAAGCTTTATGGTCTGTCAGTGTAAAAAAAACCTGCTACTAGCATGGCCTAATAGGCATATACCTCTGGCAGACATGGGGAACTTTATTAGACACCCAGCTGCCACTGAAATTTATCTGAACCCTGTGATTGTGTCACAGGGTGCTGATAGACTGACAGGGACCCCCCTCCCTCTCCCAAACTGCTTTGATGCAGGGGTCTCCATAGATTGCAGCATCTAAAGGCTTAACTGAGCTTATCGGTAATGCCCGACCTTCTCACTCCTCACAGCTGTGTCCATACTTGAGGTGGAGAGTGAGTGGAGTAAGAGAGAGGGAGCCCCGAAACTACTTTCCTTGGGCCCTTATTCATGTCCCAATGGGAAGTGTCACTTACTATTAGGACATGAAAAAGCAGTGCAAAGACATGAAAGAGGGAAAACCGCACTATTACTTGAACACTGTAAGTTGTTGATATTTTATTGTGGTATTTTATGGCTAGGGGGAAAGATAGAATAAGTGTAAAATTGATTCACTTATGTTTAGTAGCTGACCCAGTTCCCAGAAGAAGCAGTATTATAAAGAGACAATTCGCAAGTGGGGTTGTGTTTTACTACAAACTGTGGAAAAAGACATGGACTGCACATCCACATTATATACAGCAACCACTTTTAAGTGGGTAGCTACTCTATAAGGTGCATTATCCTGCAGGGGGAGCAACCCAGAAGCCCAACAGAATCCCTGATGCCAGGCTAAGCCACCTTGACTCTGAGTCATGTCCCCCCACAGGCACAGCACTACAGCAACAAAGACCACCACACAACACTACATCCAAGTGAACAGATCAAAAGAGCTTACCTCTCGATGTGTCTCAGTGGACAAAAGTAGAGCAAATAAGTGGAAACCCTAAGGGGGTGTTCACACTGAGTTTTTTGGTGTGTTATTTTACGCGGAAACCACGCCAAGAAATGACCGAAAACGCCTCTCTTTGATTTCATTGGGAGGCGGAGGCGGTTTTTCCTGCGAGCGTTCCCTATCTTTTGGCGTTTCGTCTCTGACCTCGCATTGGCATCAATGGGAGGCAGAGAAAGCAGTATTTGCTAATTTTTGTGCCCGCGGCGCTCAATGGCCGCAGCCCAAAAATGCAGCGAAAAAAATTGTGTAAAACGCGGAAAACAGCGTGCAGGCAGGTCAAAATCTGCCTTAAAGTTCCTGAAGGAATTTTGAGGCAGATTTTTCCGCCTGCAAAAAACTCTGTGTGAACAGAGGCTGGCTTCACACGTCATGGTCAAAATGTATTTTGACCGCAATGTGTGAACCCAACATTATGCGGTCTCCTGCTAATTAAAGACACCTGGACCTAATGGGTTGAGTGCTGGTATCAAGGCAAAGCAAAAAAAAAAAAAGAATAGGGACCGGAATAAGCGAATATGCCAAACTAGAAAAAGACATGGACCGCACATCATGTGTTTGTGTTTTTTCACAGAAACGTAGACCGAAATATATTTTTATACAAATAATCTTTTTTTGTCCCAAGCATTAGTATGCCCTAAATTCACTTTATGTTGAAGATGGTCATGACTTATATCAGTAAAAGTATGACCCATGTTATGTTTATGTGACTTGGTAGTCGGTCTCTGACAAAAACTCTTCAAAAGCCCCATATGCTCCATAGTAACATGTGTAAGTGCCGTGCCAAACTTAAAAAAGTTTGCTTTCTTCAATTTAGACCCAGCATTTCATTTTGTAGTGTAGTTTCTGGATGATGATACTTTGATGGTAATTAGTTTAGCGTTAAGACACAGAAATAGTTAACTTAATAGACTATGGAAGACCTTTTAAAGATGAGACAGCTTAGGCCAAGGAGAGTTTGACATAGGTTCTGGTGTTGTATTTATGTACTAAGCTTTGTTCTGGTGTTGTATATATGTACTAAACTTGGTTCTGGTGCTGTATATATGTACTGATCTTGGTTCTGATGCTGTATGCATGTACTGAGCTTGGTATTGGTACTGTATATATGTACTGAGCTTTGTTCTGGCACTGTATATATGTATTAAGCTTGGTTCTGGTGTTGTATTTATGTACTGAGCTTGGTTCTAGTGTTGTATTTATGTACTGAGCTTGGTTCTGATGCTGTATATGTATACTGAGTTTTATTCCAGCGCTGTGTATATGTACTAAGCTTGGTTCTGGCAATATATCTGTGCATTAGCCTTGAGATTTGTGCTGGCTTACTGCGCAGGCCACAGTGTCCTCCACCCTTCTCACAGTGCACAGCCTAACTTAATTGGCTGAGCACGCTAAGGATATTAAATGTGCACGTATTTGTATATACATAATGGGTGAGTTTACTATAATGTGTGGGTAGGTAGGTATGTACACTTATGTAGATATATACATAGTGTGGAAATCCAGTTAAATATTCTGGACAGGGAATTTCTTTATTTAGAGTCCACTTTAATATAGGTTGTATTTGGAATATTGTAATTGTTTTATTTAATTATTTTTAGAGATGAGCGAACTTATGAAAAGTTCGGTTTGGCTAGTTCGCCGAATTTCACGAAAAAGTTTGATTCGGACCGAACTAGTTCTGACCGAACCTGTAATTTCCGTGCGCCGAGCATGGTACTGTCCAGGGTGCTGAAAGAGTTAATGGGCTGCACTAACTCTTTGAGCAACCTTGACAGCACCATGCTCGGCACGCGGAAAATACAATTTTAATGTAATAAAAAAAAAAAATATGTTCATACTTACATTCCTCCTGTCCGGCCTCCAGCGATGACGTTTCATCCATGTTGCCGCTCGCTGCAGCCAATCACAGGCTGTAGTGGCGGTCACACACGTCACGTGACCGCCTCTGCAGCCAATCACAGGCTGCCGCGGCCTCTGCAGCCAATCACAGGCTGCCGCTGCCTCTGCAGCCAATCACAGGCTGCCGCGGCCTCTGCAGCCAATCACAGGCTGCCGCGGCCTCTGCAGCCAATCACAGGCTGCCGCGGCCTCTGCAGCCAATCACAGGCTGCAGCGGCCTCTGCAGCCAATCACACGCTCCTCTCCTGAAATATTCTGTGCTGCTGTGAACTCTGCTCTTACCATTACGTAGCTCTCAGTCTGTTACCTCTCCTCCACTCCTGTCCTCAATAACACCTTCACATGATTGGCAAGTCACCACCCCGCACAAGATCCGCATGCTCATCTCCTGAAATACTCTGTGCTGCCTTAAACTCTGTGGACAGGTCAGGATCCTGTTTCTTTTAAATGCTGCTGGGGAAACCGCTCGATCCACTATATAAGGCTGCGCTACAGTGCTTGGGAATAAGTGACTGGGGCAGAAGAGGATTGAGGCGCAGCCTTATATAGTGGATCGAGCGGGTTCCCCAGCAGCATTTAAAAGAAACAGGATCCTGACCTGTCCACAGAGTTTAAGGCAGCACAGAGTATTTCAGGAGATGAGCGTGCGGATCTTGTGCGGGGTGGTGACTTGCCAATCATGTGAAGGTGTTATTGAGGACAGGAGTGGAGGAGAGGTAACAGACTGAGAGCTACGTAATGGTAAGAGCAGAGTTCACAGCAGCACAGAATATTTCAGGAGAGGAGCGTGCAGATTCAGTGCTGCTGTGAACTCTGCTCTTACCATTACGTAGCTCTCAGTCTGTTACCTCTCCTCCACTCCTGTCCTCAATAACACCTTCACATGATTGGTAAGTTACCACCCCACACAAGATCCGCACGCTCATCTCCTGAAATACTCTGTGCTGCCTTAAACTCTGTGGACAGGTCAGGATCCTGTTTCTTTTAAATGCTGCTGGGGAACCCGCTCGATCCACTATATAAGGCTGCGCCTCCATCCTCTTCTGCCCCAGTCACTTATTCCCAAGAACTGTAGCGCAGCCTTATATAGTGGATCGAGCGGGTTCCCCAGCAGCATTTAAAAGAAACAGGATCCTGACCTGTCCACAGAGTTTAAGGCAGCACAGAGTATTTCAGGAGATGAGCACGGCCGGCCACGGGCAGCCGGTCGTTTTTCCGAGCCGTGCTCCCATTATAAAGTATAGGAGCACGGCCCGTAAAATAAAAAAATAGAACATGTTCTATCTTTTTAACGGCACGAGCACCTTCCCGTGAGAAAACGGGAAGGTACCCATGGCTAACAGAAGTCTATGGGCCCGCTATTTCGGGTCGTAATTACGACCCGTAATAACGGGTGTTTTTACGGTCGTGTGCATGAGGCCCCGTAATGACGGGTGGCTACATGTGTGCACCCGTCATTACGGCAGCGTTGCTAGGCGACGTCAGTAAATAGTCACTGTCCAGGGTGCTGAAAGAGTTAACTGATCGGCAGTAACTGTTTCAGCACCCTGGACAGTGAATTCCGATCAGAATATAGAGTAACCTGTAAAAAAAAAAAACGTTCATACTTACCGAGAACTTTCTGCTTCCTCCAGTCCCGTCTCCCGGCCGTTGCCTTGGTGACGCGTCCCTCTCCACATCCGGTCCGACGTTCCTGGATAACGTTACAGCCCATGTGACCGCTGCAGCCAATCACAGGCTGCCGCGGCCTCTGCAGCCAATCACAGGCTGCAGCGGCCTCTGCAGCCAATCACAGGCTGCCGCGTCAGGAAAGAAGGTCGGACTGGAGGAAGAAGAGGGACTCGTCACCAAGACAACGACCAGGTAAGTATGAAATGCTTTTTATTTTATTTTTAATCAGCAGCCTCTTTTCTCTATCAGTGATTGATAGAGACAAGTGGCTGCCGATTTGTATAATATTTTTGACCGGGTTCGGTCAAAACGTGCTCGGCCGAACCCGGTGAAGTTCGGATTCGCTGCGAACCGAACTTTTCCCGATGTTCGGACCGAAACCGGGTTCGGTTGTCCCGGTTCGCTCATCTCTAATTATTAGAATAATTTTCCATTGCGCGCTACACCGCAAAACGAAGCGAACCCCCTTCGTATGTCTTTGTCCGCAAAACAGGGTACCTGTTGTTAAAAATTTGAATTCCAACTTTGGTGTAGTATATACCTAGAATAGTTCATTTTATGTGAACTGTATACTCCATGTTTGTTTAGTAAAGGAGTGTGCAGCGCTAAGTGAGATTTGGGGTATGAAATGAAAATACAGATCCAGGGAGGAGGCCAAGGAAACTGACTAAGGGTGTAGGCAGCAAGTAGTGGAAAAAAAGGTATAGAAAACACACGCTTCACCTTCAACAATTCTTAGCTTATATCGATTGTTGAGCCAAGTAATCCAGACTCCCACACCCATCGCAGGAGAGCAGTAAGAGCTCTATACACATAAGCAATGCCTTCCTTTACACACTGATTTATTACCACAGCTTCTTTCACTGTGGGTTTCCTTCTTCTGCCTGCCTGTGGTGAAATAATGTTCCACAGGCAGATATATTCATAGACGCCTACCAAACTGTGTTTTTATTGAAAAGGCGATCCTATTCCAGTGCATCTTAAATGTAAGTAAATAGATCCGGATAGATATGCGCTCTTGCTTGAAAATCAAGGATAACGTCTTTTTTACAGTTGCACTTTTCATTGTATGATTATATATTATGTGGTTATTATATAGCTATTACATATATTTTCCTTTTTACCTTTTTGTGTTGTATTGTTAAACAATGTGTTGTTGGCTTTTTTGAAAAGATATACAAGATGCACAGTGTCACATAGCAAATCAATTTTCATCATAGTTTTACCACATAGTGGCAGTCATAATACTTTATACAGGCCACTATATAGTTAGTAGGGTACTGTGAGCATTGGGGAAAGCATTGGGTTTAAATATTGTACCAAAAAGACAGACATTGCATGCAGTATCTGAGGTGTACTTGCTTTTCTTTTGTGCTTTTTTGATGTTTGTTTTTTGGATCAAATGAAGTTTTTATCCCCCTGATTGAACAAGTGAAGATTATGTCCTCCTGCTTCCTCAGTGACATTGGGGGAGATTTATCAAGCTGTCTATGGCCCCATGCACATGACCGTTGTTTGCCGGCCGGGTCCCGTCCGTGATCCGTGGAAAGATAGGACAGGTCTTATCTCTCCACGGATCAGAGAGTCGGGTCAGTTTTCACAGACCCGATTCACCTGCTAAAGTGAATGGGTCTGTGAAAACTATCGGATGGCATGAAAAACGGCCATAATGGAACTCGGTCGCGTGTAACTGCACTTCTAGTTAGAATGTCCTTTGTTGCCCATAGCAACCCCACAGCTTTCATTTATTAATGAGCTCAGGTAAAATGAAAGCTGAGCTCTGATTGGCTTCTATGCGGAACAAAGGACATTCTTACTATAAGACAGCTTGATAAATCTCCGCCATTAATTGCAGGTTTTTGTTGCCCTTAAATTAAAATGGATGAACATTTCTTTGAGAAGACACTCCAGCCTATTAGAACTGGTATGAATAAACCCGATGTCATTGAATTCATAAAACAGCACTATTTACTTGAAATGCAATCTGGACAGTGATAACTGTCATCAACCACTGCGTTGGTTCACTCGTCACCAATTTTCTGATGGATATTTTTGGTGTATTTACAAGAACTGTGCGTCATCATAGGTATCCATAAGAAAGGGCTGTTTCTTTGAAAAGTCGCACATCTCTCTGAAAAAGTGGCTACACATTACTTGCCTCTTGTGTTTGGAAACCTCTGAAAAACGGATCAAGTGAAGTATATGTCCCCCTGATTCAAGTGAAGTTTATGTCCATGGGGGACATAATCTTCACTTAATCCTACTTCTCAATATCAGGATGCTGGTCGTTCGTCTGAAACCACCTCTATAGACTCTAGTACATCATTCCCCTCATCTGCCTGCCCAACTCCACTCTGCAGTGGCAGGGAGAAGAGGAACTCCAGGTCAAGGAGACCAAGCGCGTTACCGGGGTAAGGTGGCTATGCACATTAAAGCATACCTAACCTTTCAGAATAAGCTGTCATGTGTGTACATGAGGAATAATACTATTTATGGCCATTATATGACTTGTATCCTGCATTTTTTTTTAGCAGTATTCCTCTCTGTAGGCTCATTCTCTAATTCGCAGTTTTCCCTGAACATGTGGCAGAGCCTAACTGCTATAATGTCTTTTATACACTACACACAGAGAAAAGCAGAATCCTATCTCTAACACATTTATATAGAAGTTTCAGCACCATAAAGGACATCATACAGCAGTAATGAGCAGTGTAGCTGTGAATCCAGCACTGGGGTGAGATATAACACTTACTAATAGCTACAGCAGCGTATCTGAGTGTCTCTCTACCTTTGTTTACCTCCAGCTGCTAACTCCTCTCCTTCCCCTGTCCATAAACTTCTACGGGCAAAATGTAACTTGATCCTTCAGTGAGCTGTGTGATAATCCACAATTTTACTAATGAATTGAGAGTAAATGATCAGTGCAGGAGGCGGGGCAAGAAGTAACTCATAAGTTGAGAAAGAGGCATTTTTCTCTAATAGAATAAAATTTGTAATATATTTTATTTGCTTGTACGATTACTTTTATGCAAAGTTTGTTGAAAGGTTAGTGACCATTTAAAGAGGCTCTGTCACCAGATTTTGCAACCCCTATCTGCTATTGCAGCAGATAGGCGCTGCAATGTAGATTACAGTAACGTTTTTATTTTTAAAAAACGAGCATTTTTGGCCAAGTTATGACCATTTTTGTAATTATGCAAATGAGGCTTGCAAAAGTCCAAGTGGGTGTGTATTAGGTGCGTACATCGGGGCGTTTTTAATACTTTTACTAGCTGGGCGCTGTGAAGAGAAGTAACATCCTCTTCTCTTCAGAACGCCCAGCTTCTGACAGTGCAGATCTGTGACGTCACTCACAGGTCCTGCATCGTGACGGCCACATCGGCAGCAGAGGCTACAGTTGATTCTGCAGCAGCATCAGCGTTTGCAGGTAAGATCGACTTACCTGCAAACGCTGATGCTGCTACAGAATCAACTGTAGCCTCTGGTGCCGATGTGGCCGTCACGATGCAGGACCTGTGAGTGACGTCACAGATCTGCACTGTCACAAGCTGGGCGTTCTGAAGAGAAGAGGATGTTACTTCTCTTCACAGCGCCCAGCTAGTAAAAGTATTAAAAACGCCCCGATGTACGCACCTAATACACACCCACTTGGACTTTTACTTTTAAACACACCCACTTGGACTTTTGCAAGCCTCATTTGCATAACTACAAAAATGGTCATAACTTGGCCAAAAATGCTCGTTTTTTTTAAATAAAAACGTTACTGTAATCTACATTGCAGCGCCTATCTGCTGCAATAGCAGACAGGGGTTGCAAAATCTGGTGACAGAGCCTCTTTAAATAACATCAGATTTTCGCATTAACAGGCACACTCAGCTCATGCATATTTATTTCAATAGGGAGAGGAAAATAAGCCGCTGCCAGACACCTCTGGCAATGGCTTATTTCCCATGTTAACAAAAGATCGGGTATGTTGATCTTCAAAATGCCCGATCTTTCTTTACCCTGATATCTACCGTCAGAAAAAAGTTGGATGGCCCCTATACACATTACATTGTCATCCGATCACGCCGAAATTGGCGGGTTCCGCCGTATTTCCTCTGATGTGTATGGGCAGCTTAATTATAGACTTTTATTATTTTGTGCAAGTGCTACTTGTAGCATAATACAGAACTTTAGGTTGATGACTAACTTTAACAATACAGCTGCTAGAAAAAAACAGCTAAAATTCTAGGTACAACAAAGTTATGTACTGCAACCTTACAACTCACACTTATTTTTCCTACTCTCGTATTTTTAGTACGATCTTGTACCGGTATGTAACACTTGGCTTTATAAAAGTTATAAATAATACATAAACTATTATGTATATGGTGGGTACAAGGACTGTGCTGTGGGACAGGAACACGTCTATTCTATTGAGCTGTAGTCACTGAGATCTCATGCTGGCTAAAAATGCATTAAAAAACACAGGAGAAACACAACATAAAAATAATCTTCCCCCAATGTCACCAAGGAAGCAGGGCGACATAATCTTCACTTGTTCAATCAGGGGGACATAAACGTCACTTGATCCGAAAAGTATTCTAACATTGGTCGTTTCTGGACTCTATTGACATATTGATTTCGCTTAGTCACACATTCAGAAGCTATTTTACAGGTGAAATGAAAAGTTGCCCTAAAATCTCCTTGCACAGTATTTAATCTGTTTTGTTGGTCTAAAAAAATGTGTGTTGTAATTGAATAAAAGAGGAAGCGTGGGATATGTGGTTATTGCTCAGTGATTGTACACTCTGTGTTCTTTTACATTGTTCCTATTGAGTGTAAAACCTCTCTGCAGAATTGATGCATAATTCAAGCCATTGGAGACTTGACAGCTTAAACAATGGGGCATCAATCCAGAGAATGCGTTGGGGCACAGAGACACCCTGGCAGATGTTAGATTCTCCCTTGTTGTTCATTCTGCTGTAGGCAAATCACTTTTTTAGCAACTGAAGTTCCAAAGCATCATTCTCTATTAGAAGCTAAAGAAAGAGGCGGCTTTTGGCTGCCAAACCAGTTTGAGAAGCAGCCTATCACATATCAGGTAAACACTTATTAGGTACTCTGCTGGATCACATGTGTGGGAACAAGGCTTTGATACACCTCCCAAGTAAATGTATACAATAGGAGCGAGCATATCATGCTCCTTTTCGAAAATTGTTGTTCATATTGTTTGCATGACTTTGCATAAGCATCAAATACAGTTTCTATGCGTTATGTGCAGTGTATGCATCAGCTGCACAGATCACTATTAGCAGGGCCAGGCTTAGTGGTGTGTGCGACCTGTGCCATTGTACTCCAGCAGCTGGTTTAAGAAGCACCCGAGCCCGGCGACTCAGCAGCCACCTTTCTGCCCGGGCGCTTCTTCACTCAATGGCGTCGCTACCACTGCGCCCTTGCCGACATCAGGGGAAACTCCTGAAGCGGAATCCCCGTCCGCAGCTTTGCCGACACTGTGACTGGGCATTCCACTTTAGGAGAAGCCAGTGACATCAGGGGCTACCCAGGGGGCTGTGTGGCACTAGTTACAAGCGGGCTGTGTGGCACTACATACAAGGGGGCTGTGTGGCACTACCTATAAGGGGGTTGTGTGGCACTCCCTACAAGGGGGTTGTGTGGCACTACCTACAGGGGGCTGTGTTGCACTACCTACAAGGGGTGTTGTGGCACTATCTACAGGGGGCTGTGTGGCACTATCTACAGGGGGAATCTGTGAGTGGCGGACTGATGGTCATTTTACTGTGAGTGGGGGCTGATGGTCTTCAAGTGGTTTCCACCTCTGAGCTCCAATTGAAGTCAATAGGAGGCAGAAAATACCTGCGGCGCTCGTTTGGTGCTTTTTTTGCCTGCGTCTTTTGCATTAGCTTCAACGGCTTAAAAAAAAAAACGCAAAAAAGAAAAGGTCAAACAACGCTGTTAATTCAAAATCTGCTTCAAAATTCCAAAGGAATTTTGAGGCTGATTTTTTATTTTTTTTGCCTTACAAAAACAAGAGTGTAGTTCTTGTTTTTAGGCGTTTTCTGACTTTCTCAACTTTTTTTGGTAGCGGTGCCCTGAGGACATTTTAATTTTCTGTGGTGCCTCGAGTCCGAAAATGTTGGGAAACTGTACTAGGCTACAGGATCACGCCGGCCTACGCAAGCAGCTCGTCGTGGAGCAGCTCAGTTCGTCGAGGGAACGGGGCCTAGGTAAGTACAATTATTTTTTGGTGGGGCACTGTCTACAAGGGGGAGGTGGGGGGCTATATGGCACGATCTACAAGGAAGAGGTGGGGGATTATGTTACTGTTTACAGGGAGGCTGTATGGCACTATCTACAAGGGGGAGCTGTGTGGCAGCCATGGGAGGGGGACATTATGTCAGGGATCATTACTATGTATATTGTCTGAAAAATATTATCCTCACATATATGTATATACATTTCAGTTCTTTGTGTAATATACTGATATATATAACAAGTTCTTTGTTCATGTCGGATACACCTATGGAAGACACCGCCCCCTGGAATGCAAAGAGGAGTGTGCAGAAGAATGTATAGGAAAACTTATAGGGAGGAGCATGTGTCTTCTCTGTGTGTGTTTCTTTGTTCTGAATAAAGTTCAGTTCCTCCTGGCTGACATTGAAGCTGTACCTCAGACATTTGTGTGGTGTACTTCTCTCCAGGCATGCCTTCAGCTTTCAATTTACAGAGGTGGTTATTCGGTGTGAAATACGGACCTGACAATTATACTGTGTGGGGGCCACAAAGCGGACATTATACTGTGAAGGGGTACTACAGGGGGCAATATACTGTGTGTGCCACTTAGGGGGCATAATACTGTGTGGGCTCAATTAGAGGACAAAATACTGTGTCCTTTAAGGGGTTATAATATATTCTATTATTAGATATTATTATTATACTGTATGGGGGGTACTAAAGGAGCATTATACTGTGTGGTGGCACTATATAGGGCATTATATTGTGGAGGGCATTATACTTATTTTTCTGTGGTATTTTTTTTTATCAAGGGGGTGGGGTGCCGAATGATAATTTCGCACCGGGCGCCATCTATCCTAAGGCCGGCCCTGGCTATTAGGTCCCATTGTAGATGCATCCTAATGCAAAAAAACACAATGCACTCCCAGGAGAGCTGTAGTTAAAATGTGGTACTATAGGTTAAAGCATGCCCTGTGCAAACAATTGGACAATGATCACTTCCCTTCACTGTGTTGGCCGGGGTGAATAGGAACTTATTCTTCTTAACTTCTGCAGAAAGACCAAAATAATTCCCCTTTAAGAAAGTTTGTTTGAGCTTGTGAACTTTTCTTGGGGCTGTTTTGGTAAAAAAAAATAGATTGAGAAAGTCAGAAGTTTAACTATAGAATGGTTTCTGACTAGAGGCTAAATAGAATTTACCTTCATTTATTGTGTGTCAGATTTGCATGCTGGAATGTTCTTGTGCAGATACATGTATTGGTGAAGAATGTAATGTTATAAGAGGACTTAAAGGGGTTGTCCCAAGTTGATAAATGGTGCTAGTTAGCTCCCCCATGTAAAAATAAGAAGAATTCTAATTACCTGTCCGTCGTCCAGCGATGTCGTTTTCTTGATATCGTTGATTGAAGTTGCGGTCTGTCCCTCTTTGTATCCTGCTCGTTGCCTAGGTTCCCGGCCACCGCTATTTACCTTTAGCGGTGGCCGCGCATGCGTAATGACATCCTCTGCGTCCGGAGCAGAGGATGTCATTTACTCATGAACGCGCATCTCGGCGCATGCGCAGGAGATGCAAGGAGATGAAGTGGAAGGCACCCGTCGGGAGAAGTCTGCGCTCCGCTAAAGGTAAGTGTGTGTGTGTGTGTGTGTGTGTGTGTCTGTGTTTGTGTATATATGGGTGTGTTTGTGTATATGTGTGTGTGTTTATGTGTGAGTGTATATATGGGTGTATTTGTGTGTATATGTTTGTGTATATTTTTGTGTTTGTGTATATTTGTGTGTGTGTATATATGGGTGTGTTTGTGTATATGTTTGTGTGTGTGTGTGTTTTTGTATATGTGTGGGTTTGTGTATGTGTTTGTGTATATATGGGTGTGTTTGTGTACATATGTTTGTGTGTATATGTTTGTGTGTATATGTGTGTGTGCTTTTTTGGTGTGTTTATGTGTGTGTGTTTGTGTATATATGGGTGTGTTTGTGTATATGTGTGTGTGTGTATATATGGGTGTGTTTGTGTATATATGTATATGTTTGTGTATATGTGGGTTTGTTTGTGTACATGTGTTTGTGTATATGTTTGTGTGTGTGTTTATGTGTGTGTGTGTTTGTGTATGTGGGTGTGTTTGTGCATATGTTTGTGTGTATATGTTTGTGTGTTTTTGTATATGTATATGTGTGTATATGTGTGTGTTTGTGTATATATGGGTGTGTTTGTGCATATGTGTATATGTATGCATATGTGTGTGTGTATATGTGTGTGTGTGTTTGTGTATATATGGGTGTGTTTGTGCATATGTGTATAGGTTTGTGTGTATATGTTTGTGTGTGTTTTTGTATACGTGTGTGTTTGTGTATATGTGTGTGTGTTTGTGTATATATGTGTGTGTGTATATGTGTGTGTGTATATGTGTGTGTGTGTATATGTGTGTGTGTATATGTGTATGTGTGTGTTTGTGTAATATATGGGTGTGTGTTTATATGTGTTTGTGTATATGTTTGTGTGTGGTTGTTTGTGTGTGTGTAGGTGAGTATAAGTATCGGTATTGTTCACATTGCTAACTTTTTTTTAATGTTGTTGCAGATTTTGATGTACCGATTGGACTACGTCTTTCGATTCGTTGGACTACTGCGTAGATCTACGTTTTTTCACATTTTAATAAAATGGTTAACGAGGGTTTTGTTGGGGATTTCTTATTTCAATAAAAAAAAATTGTCTTTGTGTTTTTTTTTCAAACTTTATTAGTGCCTAGATAATGGTAGTTGGCTGATTGACAGCGTCCATTATTAAGGCGGTACTTAGTGTTAGCCGGTGCAGAGGCTAGCACTAACCACTCATTATTACCCCGGTACCCACCACCACCAGGGGTGCCGGGAAGAGCTTGGTACGATCCAGTACCCGACCATCTGTTGTGATGGTCGGGTACTGGGGCGGCCGTAGGCTGGTATTATGAGGCTGGGAAGGGCCAAAAACAGTGGACCTTCCCACCCTTGTAATGCTAGGCTGCTGCTGCTGTGTTGTATCGGGCTGGTTATAAAAATGGGGGGGACCCCCACGTCGTGTTTTTGTAAAATTTAACAATAGACGTTGGGTCCCCCACATTTTTAATAACCAGCCATATACAAGGCCGCAGCAGTCTGCCATTACACGGGTGGGAGGGGCCACTGGTTTAGTACATTCCCAGGCTAATAACACTGTGTTTGTGGCTGGTTATGATAAATTGGGTGGAACCCCATGTCTTTTTAATAAAAATAATAAATAAATAATAAAAAAAAATGACGTGGGGTCCCCCCCATTTTTATAACCAGCCAGATACAACACAGCAGCAGCAGCCTAGCATTACAAGGGTGGGAAGGTCCACTGTTTTTGGCCCTTCCCAGCCTCATAGTACCAGCCTGCGGCCGCCCCAGTACCCGACCATCACAACAGATGGTCGGGTACTGGATCGTACCCAGCTCTTCCCGGCACCCCTGGTGGTGGTGGGTACCGGGGTAATAATGGTGTTTAGTGTTAGCCTCCGCACCGGCTAACACTAAGCCTCCCCTTAGTAATGGACCTTGTCACTCAGACAGCGGCCATTACTAAAGTGGTAGTAATAAAACTTGAAAAGAAAAGACAAAGATATAGATAAAATATTTTATTGAAATAAAGCACCCCCAACACAACCCTCATTAACCATTTTATTGATGAAAAAAAACACGTCATCTAAGTAGTCCTCGAAACCGACGTAGTCCAAACACCAAACCTGTAAAAAATCAAAAATATAAAAAAAAAAATGAAATAAAACATGTCGTAGGCTTACTTTCACTTTCATGTGTGATACTGACTGTTATACCATGTATAGAAGCCTGTGGCAAAGTTGGCTTAGATACAGGGTGCCAGCAGACAGTATCATACATGGCCATACAGACATATATACAAACAAACATACATACATACATGCAAACATACATGCACGTATACACATACAAACATGACAACATACATACATGAAAACATACATACAAACATACATACATGCAAACATACCTACATGAAAACACATACATGAAAACATACACACATACAAACATGACAACATACATACATACATGCAAACATACATACATGAAAACATACATACATGCAAACATACATGCACATATACACATACAAACATGACAACATACATACATGAAAACACATACATGAAAACACAAACATGACAACATACATACAAGAAAACATACATACGTGCAAACATACATACATGAAAACATACATACATGCAAACATACATGCACATATACACATACATGCACATACATACATACATACATACAAGCAAATATACATACAAGCAAACATACATACATGCAAACATACATACATACAAGCAAGCAAGCATACATACATACATACATACATACATACAAGCAAACATACATACAAGCAAACATACATGCACATATACATGCACATATACACATACAAACATGCAAACATACATACATACATACAAGCAAACATACATACAAGCAAACATACGTATATGCAAACATACATACATGCAAACATACATACAAGCAAACATACATACAAGCAAACATACATACAAGCAAACATACATACATGCAAACATACATACATACATACATACAAGCAAACATACATACCTACAAGCAAACATACATACAAGCAAACATACATACAAGCAAACATACATACAAGCAAACATACAAGCAAACATACATACAAGCAAACATACAAACATACATACATACATACAAGCAAGCATACATACATACATACAAGCAAGCATACATACATACATACAAGCAAACATACATACAAGCAAAAATACATGCACATATACACATACATGCACATATACACATACAAATATGCAAACATACATACAAGCAAACATACATACAAGCAAACATACATACATGAAAACATACATGCACATATACACATACATGCACATATACACATACAAACATGACAACATACATACGAGAAAACATATACATACATACACACATACATACATACATACATACCAACATACATAACAACATACATTCAAAAATAAACTCACCTAAGACGTTCCCACGAAGAGCTGAACGGTCCCGTCACTTTTCTTCTCCCATTCACAATAACAGAGCGGTGGGCGCAGATGAAGTAATCACGTGGGCCTGATATGATTACGTCATCTGCGCCACAACGCATTGTTACTATGAATGCGAGCGGCGCCAAGAAGAAGGAAGATGGCAAGTGACGGGACCGTTCAGAGCGCCGTTAGAACGTCTTAGGTGATTATTATTTTATTTTATATATTTTTAGTTGTTCGCCGGATGCTGATGCAGCACCGATGCAGCGGGTACAAAAATGTAGTGACAGGGTGGGGGAGGGAAAAGTGGCTTGCCGAAACGGGGTGAATGTAGTGTAGTGTAGTGTACAGTACATTCACGGTAAGTTCGTCTCAATCGGGCTTACCATGCCCGCTTGAGACGAACATTCTCCCGATGTTGCTAGAACTACAGTATCTAGCAACATCGGGAGCGCGCACACTGCAGAGCGGAGCGGCTTGATTGACATCGAGCCGCTCACGCCCCTTTTTAGAAAAGATAACCAGCACTTGCTGAGTTATCAAGTGTAAAAAAAAGGCACTTAGGAAATGAATTTTAAATTTTTTTTAACACCAAATGTTTTAAAATTCATTTCCTGCTTAGAATGTATAAAAAAAAAAATTTGAGTCAACTTGGGACAACCCCTTTAAGGTGTAGTTTATTTATTTACCCTTCTTTACTCTGATGGCTTTGTAATTCATATTGCTGCATACTATTAATTCACTGACTCAATTCTTCAGCAGAAAGCTGCCACAGACTGGGTATTACAGCAGATATGTTCAACAAACACCTATCCATTGTAATGTGACGGGCACAGTATTAACACTGCCAGCAATGTGATGCCCAGAGCCAACTACTTGTGTGACATAGCCTTTACAGCATAGAAACATGTATTCTTTAAAAAGGAATACATATTTTGACATGTCATACAGACCAGTAAGGATTTGATATTGTGTGGTCTTTGAGATGAGACTCCCAATAATTCCATAAATGCAGATGGTTGAAGTTCTTAAAAAAGGAGTCCCTTGAGCTATGTGAAGATCTTCCATCATGAAGAAGACAGACATAGAGCAGATTAACTAAGACTGGCGTTTCATAAAAAAAGAGGCGATGGGGCATAAAAGGGCCAAAGGTCACAATTTTGAACACAAATTGCAACTTTTGAGCCTAAATGCGACTTTGTGAGGTTGATGAATCCCCTCCCCCCCCATAGAGTTTACTATATGTGCTTTGTGTCCGAACAAGCTGGGCATATACAAACCGCTCCTGGGACCTAATGCAAAATCTGTAACAGTGCCGCCCTACTCTTATGTGCCATTAATATTACTGGTGGCGTCTTATGTGGTAGAGGGGCCCAAACACCAGGGCCCAGGAGGATCTGCAACCTCTGCACCCCCTATACTTTTGACCCTGTCTCTGAATTCCCAAGGTTTGTTCTCAGGTGACTAGATTGTTATAGATGAATAAATATAAGTGCACACAGTCCATTTTATTTATATTGAATTGGAGAAGCTCATTAAATGCCATGTTTTACAAAATACAGTACATCACCACCGTTCCCTACATTAGCAATCGAGGCTTTTTGTAATAAAAATGAAACATGTTGGGTTTCAAGAAAACAGTCACACGTGTACAATGCACAAGATTTATTTTCTGTTTTTTTTTTAAATCTGATAATGATGTGACAACCTCGATGTGCCACCTATACTGATTAATATTTGATATGGGATCTATAAATATTGTAACTGTACAGCTGTGTGATTATACGCATTCACTGGAATATTTATTGAATTGTGGGGATTTTTCATTTTTATTTTTAACCATTACATATGTTTAGTCATATCCAGTCCTCATAAGAGCAAGAGATAAACATGGTTTTGTTTCTCATTGTTAACATGTCTGAGATTCCCGTATGCAAATATAAAAATGGGAGAATTGAAAGGATTTTCCTGTTTTTAGTAAATATAACACCAATGTTGTATAATAAAAAACAGTTTCTTTCAAGTCTGTTTGCACAGTTTGCTGTGATGTGTTTTTATGTTAAAAGGTTAAGTTTTGATAATGGTGTGAATTTGTGGGGTTAGACAGGAGACATTTTGTGTCGTTGTCAGAGATTCTTTTTCTGTTCTACTATTTTAACCAGCACTTTCACAGTTCATGGTGGTATCTGAAATGTCTATGTACAGGTAAAGTTCTTGTTCACGGTACCATGGCAACAGTTTCAAGTGTTGACTGGCCTACATACTCGTGATATTCACTGAAGGTCCTTGCCTAATTACATTATACCATATATGAGAAGACATTATATTGGAATTGCATATATCATAGGGAACTCCTGACACTAATATCCTATACGTTATGATTCTGGTATTTCCTACATTCTATAACAGAACTTTCTATTTTGTCGGCAAGACTGAAGGACCTATTTATATGATTCTAATCATGGAGCATCTACATTGTTATAGGTTTAAAACCCAGGACAAATAAGACACTGACATCACCTCATACATTTCCGCCATGAACTGAGTTATGTATATTTTACTTACTTTGTTCAGTGCTGGCTGTTCTCCAGTCTTAGGCTAGTAGTACACAATGCTTAAAATCACAATTGCAGTTAATTCTTCATAGAGCATAATAAAAAAAATTCATGCAACTGTATCTGTATGTAATTTTGCAGCCCAGGCAAAGTATTATCAATCCGCTACAGTTTTTGCATAGCTAAAAAATGTCACGCAACAGCTGCACAATATGCATAATACATATATAATAATCTATATCTTCGCTTACCAGGCACAGCGCCGTACACTTCCGTAAAGGCTGTGCCTGGGATTGCAGTTTCCTGCAGTTCGATCCATTCACTTGAAAGAGGCCGCGGTGTTCGTAGCTGCAACACCTTCAGACAGGTGATTAATGGAGTGCTGGGAGTTGGACACCCACCAAACCGTGATAGGATTGACCCATGATAGGCCATCAATAGAAAAGTCTCGGAGAACACATTTACACCGTGTTCCAAATTATTATGCACATTGGATTTAAGTGTCATATACATTTAATTATTAGTTTTTCAATTAAACTCATGGATGGTATTGTGTCTTAGGGCTCTTTGGATCATTGTAATCAATCTCAGACACCTGTGATAATTAGTTTGCCAGGTGTGCCCAATCAAAAGAAAACTACTTAAGAAGGACGTTCCACATTATTAATATTTCAAGAAAACTTAAGCAGGATCATCGTACTGTGAAAAGATTTGTGGCTGATTCAGAGCACAGACGGGTTCGTTCAGATAAAGGCATAATGAGGAAGGTTTCTGCTAGACAAATCAATAGGATTAGAAGAGCAGCTGCTAAAATGCCATTGCAAAGCAGCAAACAGGTATTTGAAGCCGCTGGTGCCTCTGGAGTCCCGCGAACCTCAAGGTGTAGGATTCTCCAGAGGTTTGCAAGTGTGCATAAAGCTATTATTCGGCCACCCCTAAACAATTCTCACAAGCAGAAACGGTTGCAGTGGGCTCAGAAATACATAAAGACTAATTTTCAAACCGTGTTGTTTACTGATGAGTGCCGTGCAACCCTGGATGGTCCAGATGGATGGAGTAGTGGATGGTTGGTGAATGGCCACCATGTCCCAACAAGGCTGCGATGTCAGCAAGGAGGTGGTGGAGTAATGTTTTGGGCTCGAATCACGGGGAGAGAGCTGGTAGGCCCCTTTAGGGTCCCTGACAGTGTGAAAATGACCTCTGCAAAGTACGTAGAGTTTATGACTGACCACTTTCTTCCGTGGTACCAAAAAGAAGAACCGTGCCTTCCGTAGCAAAATTATCTTCATGCATGACAATGCACCATCTCATGCTGCAAGGAATACCTCTGTGTCATTGGCTGCTATGGGCATAGAAGGAGAGAAACTCATTAGTGGCCCCCATTTTCCCCTGACCTCAACCCTATTGAGAACCTTTGGAGCATCCTCAATCAAAATATCTTTGAGGGTGGGAGGCAGTTTACATCAAAACAGAAGCTCTGGGAGGCTATTCTGACATCCTGCAAAGATATTCAAGCAGAAACTGTCCAAATACTCACAAATTCAATGGACGCAAGAATTGTGAAGGTGATATCAAAGAAAGGGTCCTATGTTAACATGTAACGTGGCCTGTTAAGTTATTTTTTTATTGAAAGAGCTTTTGATTTCTGTAAATATGACCTCCTGATGCTGCAAATTCAACAAATTACCATTTTAGTTCTTTTTACAACCTTTAAAATGTTTTGATCTCTGTTGTGCATAATAATGTGAAACAGTGCATTTTGAGTTTTTTACTTACTTAAAAAAAGTCTGTTATAATTAGGAGATTTGTTCAATAAAATTCGCATTATACTCCAACGGTTGATGGCTTGAAGATTATACTGACTGTCACTTGCATCGACTATTTAGGAAAATCAGCGAAAAATAACATTTGCATAATAAGTTGGAACGCGGTGTAGGTTGGTTGTTTATCACATAGTTTCCCAACAGCGTGACTCATACTCTAGGAGCTATATGAACTACCGTGTGTACCGCGTGTCCTCTCATCCTGTGGACGCCTTTCTCTCCAGAGATGCCAGCACTTGCGGCGGTCCTGTCCCGCAGTGACCACTAGGGTGAGCGCGATCTCATTCCAGCCTTAAAGAGCCAGAGCGCACACAGGTGTGAGATTGAGCTGATTGCTCCCAGATCACCCTGGACTATAAGAAGGGTCCTGCCCCTTCCTTCATTGCCTGGGCATTGTTTGTACCTACCCGTGGTAGTCTTTAGTCTTAGTCTTAGTTTTAGTCTTTGCAAATGGTCCCTTGAGCGTTTTTCCTGTTCCCAGTGTTCTCGCTCCTCCTACCTGTATCCCGTGCTATCGTGTTCCTGTGCTGTACAGAGTTGGAGTCGTATTGTGTCGCCTACTACACCCGCTGTGTTTCAACGCACCTGTTGTCTGCCTGCTACCAGAGTTCCATCCGAGCCTAAACCATCGCTACTGTCTGAATTGCCACAGGTACCTTTATCCGAACCATAGACATTGGCTTTGTACCCTGTTTGGCCAGTGGGTCCATATACGTACAGATCATGACAGTACGCTCAAGCCATGGACCCCGCTGGTCAATCCAAGACCATGACGACATCACAGGTGATGCGGGCGGATATGCTAGACCTATGTCTAGACAGGACCAACTCCTCCAGGCGTTGAACATTATTGCACATCGGCTGTATATGCAAGCTGCCGTTCCCCTACTACATCTCCTGGCAGTACGGATACTCCGACTACACCTCCTGGCAGTGCTGATCCCCTGTTTTCTCTGCCACTACCTCATTGCTATGATGGAGACGCGAGGACCTGCAGGGGATTTTTGAACCAGTGCCAGTGCAAGAGCATTTTCTACTCACGGCGCAAGGGTCGCTTTAGTCATCTCTCTCCTCACTGGCAGGGCCCTAGCATGGGTGAACCCTATCTGGGAACAACAAGGACCAGACCCATGATTTCCAGGTGTTCCTACGGACATTTCGTATGTATTTGAGGAACCTGGACGAGTCCCGACGGCAGCCACCTCCTTGCTGAATCTTCGCCACGGAGACTCTTCCGTGGGCGAGTACGCCATTCACTTCCGCATCCTAGCAGGAGAGTTGTTATGGAACAACAAGACCTTGGTGGCAACATATTAGCAGGGACTGTCCCCCGAGATTAAGGACGAGCTTGCCGCAAGAGATCTGCCATCTACCCTGGACGATTTAATTCTTCTGGCCGCCCGGATTGACATAAGGATCCAAGAGTGGTTCCAAGAGGCTCGTCGGGAGGGAGGACTCCCTAGTCCGGCTCCCACATTTCAACAACCCCTGCTGTCCTCATCAGCTGTTCCACCTAAGGAGTCTTTAAAGATGGACCATCTCAAACTGTCTATCCAGGAGAGACAAAACTGATGCACTTCGGGACTCTGTCTGTATTGCGGCCTCAGAGGCCATCTTGTACGTCTGTACCCCCAAAAGCCCCATAGCCTAGGGTTGGTTGGAGAGACAACTCTGGGTGAGGAGGGACTTTCTTCCAAATTGTCCATCCCCGTGACCATAGTGTTTGGCGAAAAGACGCACCAGGTCTCTGCCTATCTGGACTCTGGATCCGCAACTAACTTTATATAGAGAGACTTGGTGGATCTTCAGTTGCCTACAACCTCCCTGTAGAGGCCTTTAATCCAGTGAAGGGACTGCCTCTGCCGAACCCGATTGTAGCTGTGACCAAGTGGGAGCCCTTCATTCTGAGCTCCTCTCGTTTCTTGTCCCGTCCAAGGCCGTCAACCCTCTGCTGCTGGGCCTGCCCTGGCTCTGACTACATGCCCCAGTACTGGACTGGAATTCTGGAGAGGTTCTCCAGTGGGGTTCCAAGTGCCTCAACCGCTGCCTGGGACAGATCCATCCGGCCCAGCCTCCCCAGTCTTAGTCATTGGCAGGATTACCTTCTCACTACTCACAGTTTGCGGATGTCTTTAGCAAGAGAGACGCTGCCTTCACACCGGGCATATGACTGCCCTATTGATCTGGTTCCTAACGCATCCCTTCCCCGTGGAAGGCTATACCCTCTCTCCTTGCCAGAGACTGTCTATGTCCTCCTATATTAAGGAGAATTTGGAGAGGGGTTTCATACGGAAATCCTCCCAGGCCGGGGCCGGTTCTTCTTTGTCAAAAAGAGGGACGGATCTCTTCGACCCTGCATCGACTACCGGGGTCTCAACCAGATCACGGTAAAAAATAGATATCCGTTGCCATTGATTTTAGAACTGTTTAATCACATTCGAGGAGCCAAAAGTTTTTCTAAGCTAGACCTACGGGGCGGCTTACAACCTAATCCAGATCCGCCAGGTTGACCAATGGAAGATGGCATTTAACACTTGAGACGGTCACTATGAATACCTGGTAATGCCCTTTGGTCTGTGTAACGCTCCCGCGGTCTTCCAAGAGTTCGTCAATTACATTTTCCGAGATCTCCTCTATGTCTGTGTTGTGGTCTATCTCGATGACATTCTGATTTTTTTCCCCAGATCCAGTGACTCATCAGAGACATGTCCTTCATGTTTTGCTGCGATTAAGGGAGAATCGGCTGTATGCCAAGCTGAAGAAGTGCGTGTTCGAGTGAAAATCTCTACCCTTCCTGGGCTACGTTATCTCGGATAAAGGTCTCAAGATGGATCCTGAGAAGGTAAAGGCCGTCCTGAAATGGCCACGCCCTCAAGGCTTAAGGGCCATACAGCATTTCTTAGGATTCGGCAAATTTTACCGGCAGTTCATCCCAAACTTCTCCTCACTGACCGCTTCCATCTCTACCCTCACCAAGAAAGGCATGAACGCCAAGGTGTGGACTCCAGAGGCAGAGGCCGCATTTAATGGCTTGAAGAGTGCCTTCACGTCAGCCTCAACAGTGGTATGTGACTATTACTCCAAGTTCTTCTCTTCCGCAGAGCGCAACTACTTGATTGGGGATCGGGAGTTACTGGCCATCAAACTGGCTCTAGAGGAGTGGAGACACCTATTAGAGGGTGCAGCTCATCCCATCCTGATATTCACTGACCACAAGAATCTCACTATCGCCATATGGGCCAATGGCCAGGTGGTCGCTGTTGTTTGCCCGGTTTCAGTTTGAGGTCCACTACCGACCTGCTGACAAGAATGTGAGGGCCGATTCCTTGTCCAGGTCATTTGAGACAGGACACCATGGAGTCTCCAGAAAATATCATTGACCCATCCTGTATCTTCTCTGTCAACCCTCTGGAAGTTAGAGACATCCCTATGGGGAGGACTTTTGTGCGTCTGGCAGACAGTAGAAGAATCCTCCGCTGGGGACACAGCTCCAAATTGGCAGGTCGCGCGGGTGTCCATAAGACCCGAGACCTGATTGCCTGTCAGTTCTGGTGGCCCACACTGCCCAAAGACATCATGGACTTTGTCTCCTCATGCTCGGTGTGCGCAGCAAACAAAGTTGCTTACTCCAAACCGGCCCTATGCTCCCTGGCAGCATATTGCAATGGACTTCGTTACGGATCTGCCTCCCTCTGCTTGATGCAGTACGGTCTGGGTGATGGTAGACCAATTCTCAAAAATGGTTTATTTTGTTCCGCTGACCGACCTACCTATCTTCTTTTTCTCGACTGGACTACCTCTTCATCAAACACATCTTTCGCCTACACGGCCTACCTGTGCATATCGTGACTGATCGGGGGTTTCAGTTCTCCTCAAAGTTCTGGAGGGCCCCCTGTAAACTCCTCGATATATAGTTGGAATTTTCCTCAGCCTACCACCCCCAGTCCAATGGCCAAGTTGAGAGGATCAATCAGATCATGGAGAACTACTTATGACAATTCCTTAACAGGCAGTATGATGGCTGGGTGCAGCTTCTTCCTTGGACCGAGTGCCCCTATAACAACCACAGTCCACCGCCTCCACACCGTTCTTTATAGTCTACGGCCACCATCCATGTATACCTCTCCCTGTGTCTGCTTTGTCCCATGTGCCTGAAGCTGACTCTGCATTCCGGGACTTTCTACAGATCTGGAAGCAGACCCAGTCCTCTTCTGCTGGCGGGCGAACGGCAGATACGAGGAAAAGAGAGCTGCCTCAGTTTCTTCGGCCACCAAGGTCTGCCTGTCCTCAAGAAATATCCGGCAGAGGGTGCCGTCGTGTAAATTCGCTCTCCGGTTCCTCAGACCCTTTGAGATCTTGCAGAGGATCAACCTGGTCTCCTATAAGCTTTGGCTACCCGCTACCCTCTGTATCCCTAACTCCTTTCACGTGTCTCTTCTGAAACCTGTGGTCCTGAATCGCTACTCTAAGACTCTTAGCCCTGCTGTTGCCCCCAGTGGTTCTGCTGAGATATTTGAGGTTAAGGAGATCCTGGACACCAAAAAAGTAAGATGAAGAACCGTTTATGTAGTAGATTGGAGGGGGTTTGGTCCAGAGGAGAGGTCCTGGGAGCCAAAAGGGAATCTCAATGCTTCTACCATCATTAAGAAGTTTCTCTCTCGTTCTGGTCCCAAGAAGAGGGGGCGTAAGAGGGAGGATACTGTAACATCCGTCGTCGCTGACCATGAACTCCTCTCATTCTGCCGACGCCTTTCTCTCTAGAGATGCCAGCACATGCGGCCGCCCTGTCCCGCAGTGAACACTAGGCTGCGCGCGCAAGCTCAGTCCAGCTTTAAAGAGCCAGAGCGCACACATGTGTGAGATTGAGCTGATTGCTCCCAGATCACCCTGGACTATAAGAAGGGCCCTGCCCCTTCCTTCATTGCCTAAGCATTGTTGGTACCTACCCATGTAAGTCTTTGCAAATGGTCCCTTGAGTGTTTTTCCAGTTCCCAGTGTTCCCATTTCTGCTACCTGTATCCTGTATCCCGTGCTACCGTGTTCCTGTGCTGTACAGAGTTGGAGTAGTTTTGTGTCACCTACTACACCCTCTGTGTTTCACCGGACCTGTTGTCTGCCTGCTGCCAGATTTCCATCCGAGCCTAAACCATTGCTACTGTCTGAATTACCACAGGTACTTTTATCCGAACTATAGTAACATGAAATTAATTTACAAAGAAAACTTTTATTTACTTTAATGTATTAAAGTGTATGCCATGTCAAGTAAATGTCAAGGCATTTGTAAACAAACACATTCCAAGGCTGCGGACACTAGATGTAAGCTTGAGAACTGAATATTGATCTATACGCAATCTGACTAGGGTGGTTGCTATGGGAATGCAGAGGGTGCAGTCGCACGTGGGTCCTGTTGCCTGAGGGGGCTTAAAAGGTCCTTTTACCCCCTATGAGGAGACAGTGCTATAAATACTTGTGATACTTGTGGGCCCTGTTAGAGGTTTTTCATTGGGGTCCAGGAGCTTCAAGTTATGCCTCTGGATATGAGAGTATATTGAGTAATGGTTATAAGAGCGCAACTATTAAAGACTATAGAATCCTCTTTAATCTACATCCAACATAATCGGATACAGTTATATTCAAAATGAGGGACTTCTATATGAAACTTTTCTGAACAATATTTTGGGGTACATGCATGTTTATTTAAGTGACCAGGTTTTCCCCTCCATGGGAGGAATACCTATGTAGTTTATTTATTTATATAATATAGGAGCACGTTCCTATACAGTTGGGTGGTTGATGTGGGAGTCTGTCCTCACATTTTTGCCTCCCAAACCACTAATAATGCTACAATGGGAAGGATAATAGTTTTTTAAACATACCTATGCTGCCTAAGTGAGCCCATCGTGAACCATGAAAAAGAGTTATTTTTTCCTCTGGGTGCTGTATGCAAAAAAGCACTGAAGAGAGTCCTGCAATTCAGAAATTGTCCTGCATTCTAAGCAGAAACTTCATAGAATCCAGGACACTTCCTGGATTTAAGGACTCCTCAGTGCTCATTTGCATATGGCGCCCGGAAGAATAAAAGCACTTTTTTTTTATAGTTCACGATGGGCTTACTTGGGCAACATAGGAATGTTTTAAAATCAATCATCCTTCCCTATATAGCGGTTGGGGAGACGAAAATGTGATAACAGACTCCCTTTAATTTGTACGACAATCCACCATTACTTTACAAAATTCCCTACAGTTCATTTATATTCAGGTTCTAGAATTATTTATGAAGAGACCCAGCCTTGCGTATTAGCAATTCACAATTGCCGGGGAGATGTGCAATTATGACACTGTGGGAGGGCGCCATGCTGAGGCTTTCATGTCTGCCTCTCCGGTAATCACTGTATATCATCTATTTCAGATGAAGTCAATCAATCCCTGCTTTCAAATGTCTAAAAGGGATATTATCTACAGCAATATAGAACAGTTCCTTAAAATAGTTTCATATTTTAAACTCTAGTCTATATCTGTTAGCATCAGTTAGTTGGGCCTCCGTCCCTTACGGAGTACTTAGAGGAGGTGTCTTAAAGACGGCCCTGTTCCTAGGCCAGCACAGAATAAGTGCCTTGCTGCCAAACATCCTGTGGATTGATACCAGGACACAGTGCTTGTGTTAGTCTTTATTACTTCTTAAATAGATCTAGGGACTGAGTGGAAGCAAGCGACCGTTCATTCAGAGGATTCAGTACAGTAGTCGCTTTCCTCCAGCAGCCTCATGGTAATTTTGGAATGCAGGGTCAAACAACAAGCTCAGTCATTGGAGTATTCCCCGGTGACTCCCAGATTGTGTGCCAGGCCATCCAGGCTAATCACTTCAAGTGCTTTGTGGAAAAACTGCTTTTGCTTAGGTCTGCATGATACTGTTCCACCAGTGGAAAAACATGAACACGATGAGGGGTGTAGTTAGCAGACAAAAATATCTTTACAGCAGACTACGTTCTCTTTTTAGCTTTCCACACTTAAAAGTGTGAGTAACAGTTACTTCACTCTAAAGCGACGAAGGCAGAACTGACTGTACTTGAAGACTCCTTAGCCTTGCTGTCCTCGAGTTGCGGATGACTGCTGTGTAATAGGTATGTTGAGCAGACACCACTCTTTGTTTTGAGCTTTGTGTTGCTGCCTTTTTAAAGATGTTTTTGGAATAGGTTGTTCTATAGACCATGCGGATGATCAACCCTTTGTTTATTCGAGTTACAACCAAGCTGCCTTTAGAGTGCTTCAGCCTTTTCTTTTCCTCCTGAGCACTACACTGATTCTGTGTTGTTAAGGGTTCGGTGTACATGAAGTGATGTTCTAAATAGTCATCTTTTTGGGTGTAAAATATTTGTTCCCTTCCTCCTTTTTGTCGGAGCTCTGTATATTGTTCTTTGTTGTTGCACCTGCTGGAAGAAACAAATAAGAATAGTCACGGAGTGTGTCAATTGAAGAAATGTTTTAATACTGTCATTCATATAAATTGGCGCTTTTAGGTTCTGTGCCCCCTAAAAATGTTGCATGAAAGTAAATATACTTCATGCCATGTAAATGTCTCTACTAGTGTGTGACGTTCTGTGTTGTCATTCATATGCAACCTTTATTAGTGCGAGGAAATCACTTTATAGTTTTATAAACTGTATATTTCTTAATTGAAATACATTTATAATTTTATTTTATTTTGTTCTGTACTGCTCTAATACAGAAATGGCTAGTTCATTTAAACTCTTGATGTAAAAAAAATAAATACAATTCATTTTTATATATATATATATATATATATATATATATATATATATATATATATAAGATAGATATAGATAGATATCTATATATATATATATATATATATATTTATACACATATGTAATGTTTTTTATTATTTTTTTCATGTTTTTTACATTTCTGGTCCAAGCTAAAGTACATATTCCAGCCTTACTGTTTCACTGTAAAGTTGCTTGGTATATTTTTCATAAGTACTTGGTGATGTTTAAAACACTGACTCAGATGAATGCTGTTGCTAGGATAGACAAAAAGAAAACGGTTACTAATGTTCGCCTGACTGACTGGCCACCACATGTGCAAATATCCGGAAGTGGAGCTCATGTTTTTCTTTAGATGTTGGAAATTTGCTTCTGGTCAGAATGTCTCACATTTTCAAGGTACGTCCTGCTCTCATTGATTCATACAACAACTTCAACTTATCCGGAAAAGTTGTTGCATTAGTAATGGTGTAAGGAAAAAGAAAAGTAATTTTCCCCTCTGTACATAATGCTTCAGCCAGTCCTTAATTACTAGCTACGGTTTTTCAGAATATGTTGTTTAAGTTTTTCTATTAGTGTTTTTGATCATATTCGTTCTTTAGTTTTATATTTAGTATAGCTTTAACTATTACAGGTGATTTAAAAAACACAATAAAAAAAAAATATGTTGGGATATGGCAAAGCTGGGATAAAAACTTTACTCTCCCATAGACCAGAGCCAGCTTGTATATGTCGTTTTGCGTTTGTCGTTTAGGGTTAACCTGTGCTTTAGTTATGGAGTTTCTACACCTACATTTACTTTTACAGAAACCTGAAATATACTTCAGCCCTGAGATTTTTAGAAAAGTAGCTTTTCTCATATGTGGTTGCTAGGGACACACTACCTAACAGCCACAGTATTTTCAATATCTTTATTAGGCAGTGCATTCGCAGAAACCGGTCCACTAAAGATTCAAAGATCAGAAAAAAGAGAGACCTTGTGTCATTCAATACCGTCTTGGGTCCTGCCAAGGCAACCGGACAACCTGCTCTCCAGTCTGCGTCTTACACTGTGATATTTAAACTTTTGGGGGGAGGCAGCATTATTGAGGGTACCTTTAAAACAAGGTGGATAAAGTCCCAGCAGAACCAGGATTACATGACCAGGAGAGTTGGTGCTGTTGTGCTGAGCGTTAAATATTAAAGTATGAGTGAATTTATGGAGTTCCCTCTTACACTCCTCAACATTAAAATTGCAACACCAAGAAGGAAAAGTTTTGGAATTGTGGAAATCGCAGGATCGATAGACATGTTACTAGTATGCAAATGATAAAGAATTGGAAACAATTGGCCACCCTACGACATATAGGAATAGGGACTCATATGATGTCATGGATCTCTGGTCTCTGCTCCTCCCCGTCAGCTCAGGTCAAGGTCAATGGGCACCTCTCATCCTCCTTTACGATTACTAACGGCACACGCCAAGGCTGCCCCCTATCGCCTCTGATCTTTATCTTATGCCTGGAGCCCTTGTTGTGTCACGTCCGCTCCAACCCGGACATTACAGGCGTGGACCTGGGAGGCAGATCCCATAAGGTTGCCGCTTACGCGGATGACCTGCTGTTTTTCCTCACAGCCCCTAGAATTTCCTTGCCTAACCTGATGGTGGAGCTGAGTAGATACTCGAGATTATCCAACTTCAAAATAAACTACCATAAGTCAGAGGCCCTTAATATCTCGTTAACACAGACTTTGGTCGCTGACCTGTCAGAGTTTTTTTCCTTCAAGTGGGCAAGGGACTCGCTTAAATACCTGGGAGTCCGACTTCCCAGTGATCTTTCTCGCCTTTATGCGGTGAACTTCCCTTTGCTTCTTCAACGTATAAAGGCGGACCTGGACTCTTGGACGTCGGGCACTTTCACCTGGTTCGGTAGGTGTGCGATTTTTAAAATGAACATCTTGCCACGGATTCTGTATCTCCTACAGGCCCTACCGATCCATATCCCACGCCCGTTCTTTCAGTCCCTGCTGTCCCTGGTGCACAAATTCATATGGGCAGGGAAACCAGCACGTATCGTCCGATCTTTGCTCTTTCGTGTAAAGGGGGAGGGGGGCATTGGTCTTCCGGACTTTGTCTCCTATCATCACGCCTCCCACTTGACACGAATCTTAGACTGGTTCCGGCACGGCGGGATGAAAGAATGGGTGTCTATGGAACAGGCGTTTATGTCTATCCCATTGCAGGCTCTGCCGTGGTTGGGCAGACATGTTCCCAGGGTCTCGCGGTTACACCTGACAATCGGCCCCACTCTGGCAGTCGCAGCGTGGGTGTTTACTCGGGCAGAGTTCTCGCCGTCCCCCTCCCCCTATTTCCGATCTTGGGAAACCCTGCCTTTCCACCGGGACTGGATAGTGGTCCATTTCAAGTATGGTTGCGGGCGGGTAAGGGGCAGGCCCTGCAATTTCAGCAGGAGGGGAGGTGGATGACGAGCGATCAAATACAAGCTCTGTCGGACCCTGTCCCTTTCTCGACATGGCAGGTTACCCAGTTGCGACATTTCCTGGCGTCCCTAGAACATCCTGGAGAGCAACTACGAGACTGCTCCGTGTTTGAACTCCTGTGTACAGGCACAGGCACGATCCGACATGCTTTATCCAGAATCTATGCGTTTTTGATCTCGCCCTCCAATTTGCCGCCACCTCCGTACTTGCTCAGCTGGGAGAGGGATTTGGGCGAAACATTTACACCTGAACAACAAGACCGCCTGTTCACCATGACGCATAAGTCCTCCATGGCCAGTAGATTCCAAGAGGCAGGGTTTAAGATATTGTCCCGTTGGTACAGGGTGCCTTCCAGATTGCATGCTATGATCCCGGCGGCCTCGCCATGATGCTGGAGATGTGGAGACCATGTGGGTACAATCCTGCATATTTTCTGGGACTGCCCACTCCTGACTGGGTTCTGGTCCGAGGTGTGGCGCATTTCCTCAAAGTTTACGGATTACCTTCTCCCGAGATCCCCGGGCCTCTTCCTGCTTCATCTGTGTGAGGTCCCACTGCCCTCGTATAGACGTTCGGTAGTTCGACACCTGGTAAATGCGGCTAGGGCATGTGTTCCTGCACTGTGGAGACAGTCCTGTCTTCCGACGGTGGGCATGTGGTTCGGCAAGATCCAGGAAATCATGAGAATGGAGGACCTCACGGCATCAATGAAGGGGACTCATGCCTCCTACCTAAAAACATGGCGTGAATGGATTCGTTTCCAAACGACCGAGGAATATAAAATAATCATGGCCTCGTGAATTCCTGTCTAGATCCGGTATGTCAGGTCAGCTTCCCCCCCCCCCACCTCCCTTCTTGTTTTCTCCCTCCCCATTTTTCTCTTCTTTCTTTCCTTACTAATTTGCCTCTCCTTCTCTCTGTCCCTGTTTCTCTCTTTAATGCTCTTATGCACACTTCGGACATACCATGCACGGCTGCGGGTTCAGGGTGCATATCGGAGATTTCCTAAATAAGTGTTTTCAGCGACATGGTACTCTCAGGTGACCCCATGTGTTGATGTGAGGCTGATAACTGACCTGTGATCTGTTGCATGTTTTTCACTGCCATTTTCGCACTATGTTGTGTATATTATTTGTACGATTTGTGATATAAAATAACAAAATGACAAATTAAAGAATTTATAAAAAAAAAGAATTGGAAACAAAATGTTCCAAATATCTTGATTTATTTAGTATTGAGTATAAGCACCACGCACAAAAATACACGCATTTATACGCCTTGGCAATGAAGTTAGTACGGTAACCACTTCCTGACCAGAGGCTTTACCCCCCTTCCTGACAAGGCCCATTTTCAAGTTTTAGCCATGTGCCAATTTAAAAGCTAATTGTTCTTCTATTACTCTTCCAATCTACATGTATTTGGATTGTTTTTCTCAGAACATGTTGGGCTTCCATATTGTGTAAAAAAAGATGTGATGTATTTTACATTTTTAAAAATTTTAAAGGAAAAAAGGGAAATAAATGGAAAAAATATGTGAATATGTAATTTTAGGTGATGTTTTTTTTTTTACATCTGGTGCATGCTACTGGGTAAACTAACCTAAATACATATTTGTCAACTTGTGCCGACTTTAGCGATACAAAATGTGCGCGCATTTCTTACACGCTGGGCGCAAGGCGGAGCTTATGAATGGTTCGCAAACTGGCTTTTGGAGAGCAGGTTTTCCAAAGCTGGTTTACTGACACCATACGACCATTATAGATGTTGTGAAGTGCCAAAACACTGTCAACACCCTCAAAAATACTCTTTTTAGGAAATTGGATTCCCCAAGTTATTAGTTTAGTGACTTTAGTCTCCAGACCAACCTCCAGCTATCATTGCATCGGAGATAAAAGTGGGACTCATCGCTGAAGAGGATAGACCTCCATTCCAGCCTCCATTGCTGTCTTGCTGTGCACCATGATAGCGTTTTAAATGCGGTGCTGTGTGGTCAATGGAACACCTGTTTCTGGACGTCTGGCTTGCAGCCCAATGTTGTTCAAATGCCTTCTGATGGTTTCCGCCCTAGGCTTGGGTTGTGATGTCCAATTTCACTTGCAGTACAGAATGGATCATTACAAGCCATTTTTCCAATCACACAATCCGTCCATTAAGAAGTTTTTCCTCCGCGCACCTCTTGCTGTCATTCCCGGGCGTTGTTGTATTCCGAACCTCCGGGACACGCAACGTTGAACAGTGCTGACATCTCGGCCTAGGCGCATAGTGATTTGTTGGAGTGAGAAAACAAGGTCTCTCAGTTCAAGGATTCGAGAAGTGACGATAACTGGCACGTCGACGAACAGGAGGCATCGCACAATCATCCCACACGACTTGACACAATTTATGAGGTTTCATGTGTCTAAAAAAAACTTTGCTTTCAATCCGGCATTTATGCACCTCCCACATACCACAGATTGGAGCTAGCTGCTCGAAAATTTGATCATTTGCTACCTCCTTGATTTGCATAACCTTACGGCTTGCCCTGTTTGGTGTTGCAATTTCAATGTTGAGGACTGTATAAGCAATGATGGTATAACTATACTAGTGGCACATAAGATCACTTTTGTCGTACAGCACTGGGGTTTTGCGCTTGATTCCAATTAGGACAATATCTGCATGGAGTTTGTATGTTTTCCCTATGTTTACATGTGCTTTCTCTAGGTACTCAGGTTTTCTCCCGCACTCTAAACACATACTAATAGATCCATTCCTATGAAATTATCCATAGATTGTGTGCGTTTGAGTCGGAACAATCTGACTGCAGTCTCCATACATCACTCCAGAATATATTGGCATTATAAAAGTAATGGGAAATAATAATGTGGATGACTTTTTGTGTCAGAGAGTTTAGGTATTATGTATTATTATCATACCTCCCAACCGTCCCGGATTCAGAGGGATAGTCCCGGACTCCGCTCGCTGAGGGCTCCCCGGGCACAGTGCTACTTTAAGCGCTGTTCTCGGGGAAGCCCTTGATGGTACTGTCATTTATGAGCAGAATCCCCGGCCAGAGTCGTCAACGGGGATTCCGCTCAAGGATTAGCCACTGACGTCACTGTCCATATATGGACAGTACTGTCAATGGCTTCCCCGAGCACATCGCTTAAAGTAGCGTTGTGTCCGGGGAGCAGGGTGGACAACTGTCTCTGACTGGGGTGACCTCAGTCAGAGACACAGACCGTCATTGGGTCGGTGCCGGGACCAGTATCGTGTGAGTCACTTGGTCTTGACCTCATGTCCAGAGACCAGGCAGGGGGGTGTGGGTGGATTGAGTGTCCGACTCACTAGTCACAGCCGCGCTTGTAGCTTTCCTGTGCTTAATTATCCTGGGAAAGCTACAAGCGGGGCTGTGCCTGGTGAGTCTCCCAATCCACACTGCATGCAGCAGCAGCAGCGGCAGCCGGTCTGACTATGAGTCTCTGACCAGTCACCACCCACACGCAGCAGACAGACAGACATTGCCGGCAGGATAGACTGAGATAGTGCCTGACGTTATTGACTGGACCCTCAACTACTACTGTTTCGCAGGCATTGGATATGACAGCTTCTATGCTGTAGTGGTCAGTTTGTCTGCCTTACATATGGAAGGTCGCTGGTTCAATGCCCAGCAGGGATTATTATTTTTATGTTTTTTAAATATTATTAATATCTTAATTGTATTAGGCTAAGTTCTCACTAACATTAATATATGTTTATCTCTCTTCCGTCAGAGGAAAGAGGATCGATACGTTAAACAGAAAGCAACGGTTCCATTAGATACAGCATAGGAGAATCTATGGGGGTATTATACTGTATGGTGGCAGCAAGAGGGCAATATACTGTGGCACTACCTACATGGCCACTGTGTCACTATCTACAAGGGCATTGGAAATATGGGCAGCTAAGGGGGCATTATACTGTATGGGGGCAGCTATGGGGGCATTTTGCTGTATGGGGGAAGCTATGGGGGCGTTATGCTGTATGGGGGAAGCTATGGGGGTGTTATGCTGTATGGGGAAATTTGTTTGAGCATTATACTGCATGGGGGCATCTGTATGGGCATTATACTGCATGGGAGAATATGTGTGGGCTTTATACTGTATGGGGCCATCTGTGTTGGCTTTATACTGTATGGGGGTATCTGTGTTGACTTTATACTGTATGGGTGCATTTATGGGGCATTATACTGTATAGTGGCAGCTAGAGGGCATTATACTGTGTAGGGGCTGCTATTTGGTGTTTTACTGTTTGGGAGGCACTATGGGAGCATGATACTGTCTGGGAGGCACTATGGGAGCATACTACTGCGTGAGCTGAATCGGGTGTGTATGGGCGGGGATTGGGTGGGATTAGAGGCGTGGCTTAAAATAAAAAAAATTGTCCCTCTTTGTGATACTTGAAAGTTGGGAGGTATGTTATTAGTACTAACATAGTACTGAGCATAAATCTTATGGCTTATGGCTGATCCGAGTGCGACCTTTTTGCTTGAGTTATCCTTTGTCTGAAGGGATAGTGTGTATTGTGCCTTGGTATCCTTGACAAGATGGATTTCTTAGTGCAAGGCCTTACAAAAGGCCTAGCCTTTTATTTATGTTAAATTTCAATGAACCACACATCAGAACAGCTGGCGTTACTCTCTTGTTTATATATGTGTCCAGCCTATTCTGGAAGTTGAGAAAGTGAAAATAAAGCAAGCAAAGTGGAAAGGGCTATATCCTTGGAACATTAAAGGGAGCTTGTCACTAGATTTGGAGCTAATAAACCACCAGCTTGCCGTTATGAAGCTGTGGTTTAGTATTCCAAACCTGCCCATGTAAAAAATGGACGTTACCGGAATAGTTAGTAAATTACATGTTACTGAGAGGAGTCCGGAAGAAGAGTCCTGTGGCACATGATGCCAAGGACAGTACACCTTGCTTCACTGCACATGGACAGTGTACAGTCCTCTGCTGAATATCTTCATGTACTATACTGCTCTGGTTATATTGATTTCGATGTTTGATACATAGTTTTAAATGTTAGACCACTTGGAAGGCTCGGACATGTAAAATTTCAACATCTGCTGTTGGGAACAGTCAAGATGCCGCCATGCACATTAACCAACTCTGCCAACTTTTATCCAATTTGTATGGCCAGCTTTACCGTTGCATGTTCCTCATTATATGTCAAGTTGTACTGTTGTATGGTTGCTGATTATCACCCTCCTCTGTTAACAGTTCGGAAAATCCAGATGTGGATGAAGGTTTTATGGAATCGCATAAGTAGTCATCCATAACACAGCATTATTAGAAACAACTTATATGATTATTATACATCAGCTGAGACAGTCTGGAGTTTCAAGTTCATTGTTTATAGTTGATGTCCAGCTGGCAGGGCCACTGCCGTTAAAGGGAACATTTTGTAACATTTTAAGCATGCAGCTTGCATGTGACTTTTGTGCCAAATTTTTTTATCCCATGTTTTTCATCTTGATATATTGATCTTGATGATCTCATGAATGTTAGGGTGTATTCACATCAGCGATCGGTTTCCGTTTTTGGTTCCGTCAGACCTTTCTGTCGGAGGAACCCATCAATGAAAAGGCAAACGGAAACCATAGCTTCCATTTTCATTACCATTGATTTCAATGGTAATACTTCCGCTGGTAATGGTTTCCGCTTGTCTCTGTTCCGTTAGGTTTCAGTTTTCTTTATGGAATCAATAGCACAGTCGACTACCATTTGCCTTTTCGTTGATGGGTTCCATCGACGAAACGGTCTGACGGAACCCATCAACAGAAACCGAACGCTGATGTGTACAGGCCCTTACCTCCACATGTGACTGCATGTCAAATTGTTCTAGTGACCGTGAACAATTTTCTACAATTATTCTGATAATTATTCTGATAAATTTCCATGTGAAATTATAAAATTCAAATAATCCTGGGGTTTAACTCCGTTATAAGCTTTGGTGGTCATAAGTAGCTCATAGCTTTAGTGGTTGACTATCAAGCAAAGTATCAGTGAGTCGCATCCACAACTGACAGTTGCATTTCATCTCCTATTGTACAAAATAATTAAAAACAATTGCAGCTCTAACCACGTCAGTCCAGAAATATCCAAGTCTGCATTATTTTACTCTGTATCACAAATATTTTAAAAAGAATGTGTTCAAGACGCCATTTATATTTGGCTGGATGTTTCTGTACAATATAGACTATTTTTACTCAGGGGTGCAAAGTCAAAAGGAAATTGTTAAATTGCATCACTGGAGTATGTTTATTTTTTTTTAAAGAAAGATGATATATGCATATCCAGTGGAATTTCCTGAGGGCTGATTTGATCAGTGCAAATTGAAATCTTTATTGTACATGGTAAATGACTGTTGTGATTATTAAAATATGCTTAAAGGGGTTGTCCAACTATTAAATGTTATAGCAATATAGTTCAGCATTAAAAATGAATTTGTTTTGTAATTTACATTATATTACAAAAATGCTCCAGTTGCGAGATATTCCATTTACTTCATTATAATAGCGTCCCCTGGTGTTCAATCTGTATAGTAATGTGCATGTCCCCCTGCTGAACTGATTGAGGCAGGATGGACATGCTCAGTTCCACTCTCCACTCTCCAACTGCCAACAGCCAATAGAAAATTTTTTCTCTGCTTGTCCGTAAAGAAGTAGAGTAGAAGCTTTTATTCAGAAACACAACTTTTCTTCTTCAGTTATATAGGGCTTGGCTCTCCCTCTAAAAAGAAAGAGAGGAGGCAGAGGAAGCGAAACAGAACTATCTGCCCATACAAGTTATGACAGGGAGGGGGAGTAGCTGCCGTAGAATGGGTATGCCCCCTAACCTGCCAGCTTAAAGAAAATCTAGTAGAGTAATTGGAGCAATGAATTGGGTGATGTCTGGATATATGTGAGGTATAGGACTGGTTCTAGCTTTGTTACAAAGTGATTGTCATACACTATATAATTACTTTTTTTTTCCCAGCAATTCTGAGACAACCCCTTTAACCCCTTCCCGCCGCAGCCCTTTTTCAGACTTTCATTTTCGTTTTATCCTCCCCTCCTTCCAAAAGCCATAATGTCTTTATTTTTCCGTCAATATAGTACTATGAGGGCTTGATTTTTGCGGGACGAGTTGTAGTTTTTCGTAGCACTTACTTATTTTTCCATATAATGTACTAGGAAACGGGCAAAAAATTATTTGTGGGGTAGAAAATGAAAAAAAAAACGGATTCCTCCATGTTTTTTTGCGCACCGTTTTTATGGAATTCACTGTGCAATTAAAACAACATGTTTTCGTGGGAAAATTATACAATTTATGTCTAATCTTAAACGCAAGACTACTGAAGGGTACAAGACAACGAGTGAACGATTACGGTGTGCATACACGGCATTTTTACACTCTCCGTCAACGTCTCTGGGGGAGACCTGGAGGGAAGCCAAGCGGCAATTTGATCAGTGGTTAGATAAAAGAGAAAGTATTTATCGGTCCCAATTTGATGCTGATCTCATGCGTTTCGGCAATAAAGCGGGCAAATTATTAGCACAACTAGCGAAGGAAAGGTATGCACCGTCGCACATTTTAACACTTAACGATACCAACGGAATTCCTACATCAGATCCTAAAAAAATGAACACTATTTTGCGTAAGTATTACCAAGCCCTTTACTCAGACACGCCCATTGACCCCCAAAAAGGTAGGGAATTTTTGGAGAAGGTAAATTTGCCTGGGCTCACTCAGGAGCAGAACGATTACCTGAGCGCAGAGGTTACATTGGAGGAAATCAGGAGTACCATTAGGACCTTATCTAACAGAAAGGCCCCGTTGCCAGATGGGTTTACGGGAGAATTTTTTAAGTCCCTAAGAGAGGAAGTTAGCCCTATCTTGGTGGAATATTATAATATTTTACTAAGGACCGGTACTTTCCCAGCGGAGGCCAAAATAGCACATATAAAGGTATTGCCCAAGAAAGGGAAGGATCCTCTTGACTCGGGGTCATATCGTCCCATATCATTGATAGACCAAGACCAGAAATTACTCACCAATATTCTAGCTAATCGTTTGTGTAAAGGATCTGCCAGACACAGCTTCTGTGTCGACGCCCGTGGTTACTCAGTCTGCACCTGCTCCTAAGTCTGATGGAGTGACTCCTTCTACCACTCAGGAAGGGAGGCTGAGGAGTGGGAGAGCCTATCACAGCCTGGCCAGACGGTGCTAGCGCCCGCCCTCTGTCTATTTATACCTTCGTTTCCTGCTTCTCCTTTGCCTGTGATTCTGCTGTTTTCCTGGCTCTGCTGCTGCTTGTACTATTTGTCCTCTGCTTCATACTGACCCTGGCTTTACTGACTACTCTCTTGCTCTGCGTTTGGTACCTCGTACACTCCTGGTTTGACTCGGCTCGTTCACTACTCTTGTAGCTCACGGTGTTGCCGTGGGCATCTGCCCCTTTTCCCTCAGCTTCTTTGTACCCTTGTCTGTCTGTCGTGCACATAGTGAGAGTAGGGACTGTTGCCCAGTTGTACGCCGTCGCCTAGGACGGGCCGTTGCAAGTAGGCAGGTACTGAGTGGCGGGTAGATTAGGGCTCACCTTCTGTCTCCCTACCCCGTCATTACAGTTTGGCTATGTATCTACCCGCATTGGTGGGAAAATCCCAAGTGGGCTTTGTAAAGGGCAGGGCAGCAGTGACTAATCTGCGCAAGGTGTTGACGGTGCTAGAAACAGTCAGGCATGATCCCCAGCCAGGTACCCGGCCGGCACTCTTGGCGCTAGACGCAGAGAAAGCTTTTGATAACATACAGTGGGAATGGCTGGGGATGGTGCTGGATAAGATTAATGTCCATGGAGCCTTTCGGATCTTTTTGAAAGGTGTCTACAATAATCCCCAAGCTCACGTTTATTCCTCAGGATTTCGGTCTGCTCCGTTTCACTTGCATAAAGGGACCTGTCGGGGATGTCCCCTGTCGCCACTATTATTTAATCTAGCACTGGAACCTATGGCTAGATTTCTGGAGGAGTCCACAGTGTTCAGAGGTATTCAGGTGGGGTCTCTGGTAGTTAAGTTAGCCCTGTTTGCTGACGACGTTATACTTTTTATGTCAAATCCTCAAGAGCATTTATTGCCGGTCTTTCATTTTTTACAGGACTTTGGGCAATGCTCGGGATACAAAGTCAACATAGCTAAAAGCGAACTGCTGGAGTTGGGCAAACCGTTACCTAAGACCTTTTGGCAATCTTTGGGATGTGGGATATCTCCAGTCAAGCACTGCATTACTTATCTAGGCTTTAAGATAGGGAAGGTGCCTGAAACCCTGTATGGCCTGAATTATCCACCGCTATTTAAAAAAATACAGGCGGAACTCACCAGATGGTGTCAGTTGCCGTTATCCCTTCTGGGGAGGTGCCACTTAATTAAGATGGTTAGTTTCCCCAGACTGCTATATCCCTTTCAAACACTCCCGCTCTTACTGAAACATGTGGATGTCTCCAAACTGACTTCCTCATTCACAAAATTTATATGGGCAGGAAAGAGGCCTCGCATTGCACTCACTAAGCTCATGATAGGCAAACATGAGGGGGGCTGAAGTTTCCAAATATCAGGGGTTATAACGTGGTATGTCTCTTTCGTCATGTAGTGGATTGGCTTCACGAAACGAGCCATTATTCCAACTTAGATCTGGAAGGGGCGTATGCCTCACCTTGGAACCTGAAAGCCTTGTTACACTGTACAGTTGCTTCTCTTCCGTACCGTCTCAAAACCTCCATTGTGCTGAGAGATACAGTCCTAGCCTGGAAAGCGGTTCGTAAATTCTTTGACCTGCCTCACCTGCTCTCTAAACATATGCCGTTGTGTGGACTGCCGGAATTCCTACCGGGAGTAGACAGTGGGGATAGATTTGCCTCTTGGGGGGATGCAGGCATTAATAATGCAGGGGACCTTATGCATATAGAAGAAAGGTGATGGTTAACCGGGGCGGAAATCACCGCTAAACTCAGACCCTTAGAGGGTAATGTTAATTTTTTACAAGTTCTTCAGGTGCGCTCATTCTGCACCTCTAGGCTCAGGGATTTGAATAAGGAAGCCACCACTCATACTCTAGATGAGGTCATAGGCCCAACGACTCTTCGGGCGACTATTTCAAGGTTGTATAGAGCACTTGGGGATTGTTTTGTCCGCCCGCGACCACAGGCTATGTTCAAAGTCTGGGAACGATGGACTCAAGATCCAGGTATAGGAGAGATCATATTGGGGGGTTGGGAGATGGTACGGAAGAGTATCGTAAACGAGAGCTGGAGGGAAACCTATTTTAAATTAATGCATTCGGCTATATATGGCTTCAATATTTTGCCTTCACAGTCCTTCCCCGATCGCATTACGTGTTGTCCCAAATGTCACACCCCCCTGACGAATTTGTGGCATGGAGTATGGGGTTGTGCTCATACTAAACGATATTAGGTGATAGTACACAACTATATTTTGGATCATTGGAAGGCGAAACTTCCAATGACGCCTCAAGCGCTGCTATTCCATCAGGCGCGACCGACGTAGGAAGAGGGTGCTCGAGGGATGAGATCTCCTCCCCCTTTGGTACACACGATTTTACTGGTGGCCTTGAGATGCCTTCTAGGCAAATGGCTGGAAACGGACACGCCGGGGCTAGACCTGATAGTGTCCCGTTTGAAACAGTTATTAGCTCTTGAGCGGGTGGAGGTGGAAAGACGGAAAGAAACGGGAGCCAAGAAGTTATTCGCTAAATGGCAAATATTTATAGAATCGCAATGCACAGCGGCCGAGGTGGTGGAAATTGTTACGCCTTTCAGGCACACAGCGTGTTATCATACGCAGCTTCTGCCAGGCACTTTAGGAGGCTTGCAACTTCAGTCTAGTTAGGGGATAGATGGGACGTAGCTACTCATTGATGACCTAAGTCGTATTCAGGAATAGGGGAAGTCATGTTTTTTCAGTTGATATGAGGTTCAAAACTTATGCCAGGATTGTATGTTATGCTATGTTAGTTTAATGTTATTTTGTTGGCAGTTGCGTGCTGTTCACTTATGAGGCAACCTTTATGTGAAATGTTTATTAGAAAATGTGAAAACTGTTAATAAAAAATGATGTTATAAAAAAACAAAAAACAACATGTTAACTTTATTCTGTGGGTCAATACGATTACGGCGATACCAAATATATATAGTTTTTTCTATATTTTACTACTTTTACAAGTAAAAACCTAAGTGTAAAAAAGAAAATTTATTTTGTGTCTCCAAATTCAGAGAGCCATAACTTTTTATTTTTTCGTCGATTAAGTGGTATGAGGGCTTATTTTTTGCGGGATAAGCTGTAGTTTTTAATAATACCATTTGGGGTACATATGACCTTTTGATTACTTTTTATTTCTTTTTTGTGGGAGATTAGGTGACCAAAAAATAGAGATTCTGGCGTTTACAATTTATTTATTTTTTACGGCGTTCACCGTGCGGGTTAAATAATGATATATTGTAATAGTTCAGAGATCAATGGTGAGGGAAACGGAAGCTAAGGTATCAGTTTGCCTTTCAATTGAGGGTTTAACACGACGGAAACCTCAGACGGAACCACTCAATGGAAGGGCAATGGAAGGGCAGCGCTGATGTGAACAGGCCCTTAGGCTGTGATCTAAATGCATTTTTTTGCTGCAATTTAATTTTTAAAAAAAGGCGACCCTATCCTTATCAGTAAATTCAAAATCATCAGTTAAGTGATATCAAGAATCCTATGTTCTAGATGGCTTCTGCGATTTATGCAAATAGATTGCATTAGGCTACATTCACACGTTTTCAGAACAATCGAGTTCCATGTGTGTATTCCATTTTTTTAATTGCCCGTGAACACTGGCCTTCAAAAAATAGGACATGTCCTATTTTTGGCCACTTTGACGGCCCCACGTATCCCATAGAAGTCAATAAATCAGTTTTTACCGACCTTTTTTCAGGAAACAATGCTTGTAACAGCCGGTAAAAACTGATCTTTGAGTGCTGACCCAGGTGAAGCCCTTGACAGCACTGTCCATATGTGGACAGTGATATCGGGTTTTCAACTATGTTGTCCCTGGCCAGAGCATCACAAGATCTCTGGGCGGGGACTCCAATCTTGTATATAGCACCCCCTGTGTGAAGATAGCAACACCCCATCCCCCAGAGATAGCGCCACTGTAGCACCCTGTAGGAACGGAATCCCCGGCGGCCAGATTCCGCTCCTGGAGAAGCCCTGGTATCACCATCCATATATGGACAGTGACGTTAAGGGGTTACACCTGGAGCAGAATCCCCGGCATGCTCTGGCAGGGGATTCCGCTCTCCTGACATCCCTGTCCATATATGGACAGAGACGTCAAGGTCCCCATCTATGAGCAGAATCCCCTGTCTTGGGAATCCCTTGACGTCACTGCCCATATATGGACAGTGACGTCAGGGGCTACCTCTGGAATCCCCTGCCAGAGTGGAATCCCCAGCCGACGCTCTTATCAAGGAATTCCAATACTGGAGTAGCCCCTGGCGTCACTGTCCATATATGTATAGTGTCGCTGGGGGCTCCCTCTATGAGTGGAATCCCCGGCCAGAGGGATTCCGCTCATATACGGAGCTACAGTGGCGCTAGCTACGTGGGGGGTGGTGTCATTTAAGGGGGGGTGCTTTCTACAATATGGAGAGTTATCTACGGTGGGTGCTATCTACAGTGGGGGTTGGTGCTATCTACAGCAGGGGGTTGGTGCTATCTACAGTGGGGGTGCTATCTACAGGGGGTGTGGTGCTATCTACATTGGCACTGTGGCACTATATGTGGGCACTATGTCACTTTATATGTGGACAATGTGGCACTAACTACAGTGGGCACTGTCACACTATCTACAGGGACATTGGGGCACTATCTACATGGGCATTGTGCTGTTTTCAGGTGGCTTGGACAATAAAACCATCAGTTTTTTTACGGCCATGAAAAACGGATGGCAAACGGCAATTTAGAACGGACAGACGGACTGAAAATAGATGATAATTTGGAGACACACTGATGGAAAATGGCCGTGTGAATGTAACCTAGGTGTATAAAGCCTGCAAATATGTTTTATTATTAATGATAACGTCTAGCTAGTCTTAATTTCGCTATGTGTTCTATATGCTCTTGTTTTGCCCTGGAACAGAAACGCCTGGCACTTGTTGCCTTCACACCCTTTTCCCTATAGCTTCCAGGGCTACCTCTATGGTATTTACACACGTGCAATCATATAAGCATGTACTTCTATGTCTACAACAGCATAAAAATTCTGTACTTTTTCAGACACATTTACATGTAGCATTTATCCTAAGAACCAACCCTCTATATAAATTTGGACAGGAGTTAGATTTATTTTCCTCCCTTCCGGGTTTTTCTATATTTCTGATTGCCTGTAATGCATACTTTTAGCATTATTCATGAGTGGATGCTGAAGTACCAATCTGGGTTTAGAACTGTAGCTTCAGCCACTGTTTATGTGACTCATCTCTGTCTTATACAATATACCGTAAAACTTTTGTTTTATGAACAAGGAGTATTAATAATTTGACAATTAGTATGCCACAGAAACAAACTTCTATTTTAATATACTGTTACAATCCACTTCGCTTTTTGTATTTAAAAAAAATATAACCAATGTTTATTAGTAATCTATAGAAGACCCTAACGTCTCTTGGATAGCCTATAAAATAAAAATGTAAAGCATAGTGTCAGGTCAATAAGGGGTAAAAATATCTTGGTTGTGAAGGGGAAAGAAAATGAATACACATCAATCTAACTGTAATAATTAAACCTGAGTATAAACATGTGTCAGCCAGACACTTAAAGGCCCATCATGCATTTCATGCGAATGATCCAAAGCTTCTTCAAGGTGTGTTCCTTAAACAGAAGGTGTGTAATGGAGCAGCACGCTTCCACTAAATATATGCTGAAGTGTTATTTCCTTGCCTATCACTTATTCATTCACCCGTACCAGCTTCCTGCCATTCCCCATCTGGCACATAACCACCCAGGTTTTAACAACCACCAGAAGGCAGATGTCAAGCACATTTTAAAGTGATATCAGAAGACTCTTTTGGGGGTTGCTTTTAAATATTTACGTTTTTTAGATATATTGTAAGTTGCAACTGTAAGTTGGCATATCTGAGCTCGATAATGATTTTGTATTATCAATGCCTACATAACATAATAAAGCATAGCAGCTTGACATTATCTTTACTAGTGGGAGACATGATCCACACTGGGTGCTGGAGTATGAGGCACAATTGTGAAATGAGCAATGCAATATATATTTTTTTTGTTTTAAAAAAAAAAAAAAAAAAAAAGCTGAAAACAAAGCTGAAGTCAAAAACTGATCATAATAATAATACTAATAAAAAAAAGTTTGTTCACTTTAGCCAATAACTTTTAGTAAGAAACATCTGCCAACCAGGCCTGGTATTCGCACGAGACAAACCTGGGCTGATGCCAGGGCTCACTGGGTTTGGGGGACCCATAGCAATCTAGGCAAACAAGCTCTTCACTTGTCAAGTTAAGGGTGGAGTAGACAGGGGGCCCAATATAAATTGGGCTTAAATTCACCTTAAGCCTACTCTGCCCCCAATGATAAGCTGATCACTGGGTATCCCACCACAACAAACAGCTATAATCAGTGGGGGGACATGGCAGCAATTGTTCATTTCCTATGCAGATGCATCACTGTAAGGCCTGATTTACACGAGTGTGTGCGTTTTGCGCACGCAAAAAATGGGGCGTTTTGCGTGCGCAAAAGGCACTTTACAGCTGCGTGTGTCATCAGTGTATGATGCGCGGCTGCGAGATTTTCTTGCAGCCGCCATCATTTTGACACTCCGTTTGGATGTTTGTAAACAGAAAAGCACGTAGTGCTTTTCTGTTTACATTCAGAGTTTGACAGCTGTTGCGCGAACCACGCAGTTCGCACGGAAGTGCTTCCGTGCGACCTGCGTGGTTTCCATTGACTCCAATGGGTGCGTGATGCGCGAAAAACGCTGAAATATAGAACATGTCGTGAGTTTTACGCAGCGCACTGCCCCATAGAGTAATATAGGTGCGTACGACACGTGTGAAAAGCACGCGCGTCGCACGCGCGTATATTACGCTTGTGTAAATGATGCCTAAATAAGGCATCCATCTAATACAAGGACGTGCTTGGCACGCCACAGCAAAATGCACTCTTTATAGCTGTTCTTATCTCTGTCTAATAGATAAGCATCCTGATATTTTTAAATCCTTGAATAGGATATTTGAAAATGTGTGTTTTTAGAAACCCGAGAACACCCTTAAAAAAAAATGTACACTAGGAAAAACCGTGTCAAAACCCCTTTAGGGTATGTTCACACGATGAGAGGCATTTACGTGTGAAAAGACAGTCTGTTAACAGCTGCCTCGTTTCACACGTAAATGCTCCTCCTCGCATTTTGCGAGCCGTCTGAGACGCTCGTAAATCTTGAGCTGTGCTTCATTGAGTTCAATGAAGAACAGCTCAAATTACGTGGCAAAGAAGTGCCCTGCACTTCTTTGCCGAGGCAGTCCATTTACGCGTCGTCGTTTGACAGCTGTCAAACGACGACGCGTAAATGACGACGCGTAAATTACAGGTCGTCTGCACAGTACGTTGGCAAACCCATTCAAATAAATGGGCAGATGTTTGCCGACGTATTGGAGCCCTATTTCCAGAAGTAAAACGAGGCATAATACGCCTCGTTTACGTCTGAAAATAGGTCGTGTGAACCCAGCCTCAGGGCATATGGGCGTAATAGAGGTTGGTTCAAACCCACAACAGCCAGAACTAGGAGCCTCTGCAAGGAGTAGCTCTCGCTCTGGTTGGCTCATCAGACCATGTGTTGCATGTACACCCATTCACCTGGGTAGCAACTATTGCTATGCTTCTTCTCAAACCAATCACTGGTCTGGTATACTTGAAGCCAGTAAGACTGAGGCTATGTTCACACTCTTACTAAAAAACGTCTGAAAAGCCGGTTTTTGAAGCAAGTCGCGTTTACGACCGTTTTTGGAGTTGTTCCTCTATAGAGTCAATGAAAAACTGCTCCAAAAACGTCTTAAGAAGTGACATGCACTTCTTTTTCACGGCCGTTTTTCAAAACGGCCACGTAAAAAAAACGCCCCGTCAAAACAGAATGCCGTTTTTCCCATTGAAATCAATGGGCAGATATTTGGAGGCGTTCTGCTTCCGATTTTTCGGCCGTTTATGGCCCGAAAAATGGCCGAAAATAAGCAGTGTGAACATACCCTTAGACATTTAGTACCAGTGAAGCAGCTCTTTATGTATATTTACAGGTATCTAGTGCTTAATATTTATACAGTATACATAGCATCCCCAGAACCTTTGCTGTCAGGGAGATAGATGAGCACAGTTTACTGTCCGTAGATCTCTGCCAAGGCATGCTTAGATCTTAGAGCGTCTCTGTCACTTTCCATCACCCTGCTTTTTGATTTATCCAGCTATTGAGACCCTTAGTATATTCTTATACTATCTGGCTATTATTTTAGCTCTGCTGTATTACATAGCACCATATAAAATAGTATGTTACCATGTATAGGGATATACAGTATATACCATCCAAACCCATTCTTTTACACATGTTTTGTGCTCCCACTTAATAATTCAGCGTTGATGGATGTCACCTTTTCTTGCTAGCTATTTTTGTCTTAGCCTTAGGTGAGAATATGGAGCTCAACATTGGTTGTTATCAGAAGAGTACATTCTGTTTTCTAATGCAAAATAAGAATTTCCGCAATAAATATAACATGTTTTAATATAAATTGCCCTTTTTAATAAGAAATCGTGATTAGTATCATACCAAGCAATTGAGATTAATATTCCAACCAAATAAGGAAAACAAACTTGGTCTGCTTCGATTTAGGATTAATTGGTTGAATGTTCTTAATTTCACAGTATAAGTGTGCTATTTCAGTCCTAGAGGTTGTTTACCGGCAGGAAGAATTCTATTTGTACCTATTTTTGGAAAATGTATGCAGCTAGCTTTTTGAAGGATGTTCCATACACAAATTGGATTAAAAACACACAGAAAAAGGAAAGTTTTTGTCATCGCTTGGAATCGGACTTGATTTGAATATTGGAGGATTTTAATAGTACAATGTAGCTTTCTGTCTTTGAATCAGTGAGCAACCTGCTCACTGATAGCCGAAGCAATTGGTTCGGCTTCCGAGCATGTGATCACCATGATTAACGAATCATGGTGAAATCTGAAAGGTTTGTTGGCAAAACAAACTTTTTGCGTTATCCTCTCACTTTGTCATAGTGTTTCAGAGAGAAGGAGACTGATTGAGAGAATGGCAGAAGAAGAGTGAAGAAAAGCTGTTACACAACAAACATTGCAGACAAATTGTGTTTGTGTATATACACTACCGTTCAAATGTTTGGGGTCATCCAGACAATTTTGTGTTTTCCATGAAAACTCACACTTATATTTATCAAATGAGTTACAAAATGACTAGAAAATATAGTCAAGACATTGACAAGGTTAGAAATAATGATTTTTATTTCAAATAATAATTTTCTCCTTCAAACTTTGCTTTCGTCAAAGAATGCTCCATTTGCAGCAATTACAGCATTGCAGACCTTTGGCATTCTAGCTGTTAATTTGCTGAGGTAATCGGGAGAAATTTCACCCCATGCTTCCAGAAGCCCCTCCCACAAGTTGGATTGGCTTGATGGGCACTTCTTGCGTACCATACGGTCAAGCTGCTCCCACAACAGCTCTATGGGGTTGAGATCTGGTGACTGCGCTGGCCACTCCATTACAGATAGAATACCAGCTGCCTGCTTCTTCCCTAAATAGTTCTTGCATAATTTGGAGGTGTGTTTTGGGTCATTGTCCTGTTGTAGGATGAAATTGGCTCCAATCAAGCGCTGTCCACATGTTATGGCATGGCGTTACAAAATGGAGTGATAGCCTTCCTTATTCAAAATCCCTTTTACCTTGTACAAATCTCCCACTTTACCAGCAGCAAAGCAACCCCAGACCATCACATTACCTCCACCATGCTTGACAGATGGCGTCAGGCACTCTTCCAGCATCTTTTCAGTTGTTCTGCGTCTCACAAATGTTCTTCTGTGTGATCCAAATACCTCAAACTTCGATTCGTCTGTCCATAACACTTTTTTCCAATCTTCCTCTGTCCAATGTGTGTGTGCTTTTGCCCATATTAATCTTTTCCTTTTATTAGCCAGTCTCAGATATGGCTTTTTCTTTGCCACTCTGTCCTGAAGACCAGCATCCCGGAGTCGCCTCTTCACTGTAGACGTTGACACTGGCGTTTTGCGGGTACTATTTAATGAAGCTGCCAGTTGAGGACCGGTGAGGCGTCTATTTCTCAAACTAAAGACTCTAATGTACTTGTCTTGTTGCTCAGTTGTGCAGCGGGGCTTCCCACTTCTCTTTCTACTCTGGTTAGAGCCTGTGTGTGCTGTCCTCTGAAGGGAGTAGTACACACCGTTGCAGGAAATCTTTAGTTTCTTGGCAATTTCTCGCATGGAATAGCCTTAATTTCTAAGAACAAGAATAGACTGTCGAGTTTCACATGAAATCTCTCTTTTTCTAGCCATTTTGAGAGTTTAATCGAACCCACAAATGTAATGCTCCAGATTCTCAACAAGCTCAAAGGAAGGTCAGTTTTATAGCTCCTCCAAACAGCAAAACTGTTTACAGCGGTGCTAACATAATTGCACAAGGGTTTTCAAGTGTTTTCTAATCATCCATTAGCCTTCTAACACAGTTAGCCAACACAATGTACCATTAAAACACTGGAGTGATGGTTGCTGGAAATGGGCCTCTATACACCTATGTAGATATTGCATTAAAAACCAGACGTTTGCAGCTAGAATAGTCATTTAGCACATTAACAATGTATAGAGTGTATTTCTGATTAATTTAATGTTATCTTCATTGAAAAAAACTGTGCTTTTCTTTCAAAAATAAGGAAATTTCTAAGTGACCCTAAACTTTTGAACGGTAGTGTATATATATATATATATATATATATATATATATTTACATACATTTACAAAGTATATAGAAAGTATACTGAGTACTTTGTATTCCCTGTGCCCCTTAGAATAGGCAGGCAGGAATAATAGGTTAGTTAGCTAAAAAATAAAAATAGTATGGTTGTTATTCAAAGTAGTTCAAAAGTTCTGACTGTGTAAAAGAATGTATGCCAACACTTTACATTTCACCTGGTCATCGAGGCATCAATGGCCCTTGGTCCTGAAAGGTTTAAGCTTCTGTGGAAAGCTAGATGACAACTCCTTTGTCACTGTTTGACTACCATTAGGTGTTGTAACCCAGGATATTTTTTACATATGCTGAAGACATGACCGCACAGGGGTTAGCCACTTTTGTACAAATCATTCTCACACGTCCTCTTTGGATTTATATATATATATACAATATATATATATATATATATATATATATATATATACACATACACCTCAGAGTCCATCCTTCATTAACTAATTTCAGGAACCAGACGGGAGGACAGACCTCATTTACACTTGCGTCTACATTTTAGTCCGAAAATTCTGTTTGTGATACTTTAGGGGAATACAAAGCATTATATGGCATCATATAGATAATGCTGTGTAATGAAAAATATAGTGTCTGCGTTAAAATGCCTCTGTGCAGTATCATAGCCGTGCACACCGCCATAAAAAAACGTTGACTCCTTATTCTGCCCTAACACAATATTAAAAAAATACAGAGCTCACGGGGAATTGGGGGGGGGGGGGGGGGATGGGGGAAGGCAAAAATAAAGAGGAAGAGGGGCAGGAGAAAGGGAGAATGGAAGGTAAAATGCAAAGGACAAAGAGCTGCATTAGGTATCACATATGGGATTTAACTGCAATGACATTTAGGTCCTTTGCGGAACTCTGCCAGTTTAAATACTTACACATGTCTGATAAAGAGTTTTGCCTGTCAGTTCTGTATATATGCTAGCTACTATAATATATTCCAGGTGTCACCACGCTTTAAATATCTCTGTAAACGTCCTTTTTCCATATATATACACCACTGTCAATGGTATTATGTTAATTGTATTATTTGTTTACGCTTTTGAATAAAAAAGGGAAAAATAAATAAATAAAATTGAATAACTGTATTCGCAAAAAAAAAAAAGTTAAACAAAAGTATACAGAGCCAACATATGCAAGTGCCAGCATGAAGTTCCAGCATAGGATAAGGGAACACAATTATGAAACAAGTAGACAACCCCTACTTATATATTTAATAGAGTTACTGTATGTAATGTAATAACCACAATTATTGTCATTATTTTAGCTTTAATATGTAATAAGAATAGCAGATCTATAAAAGTATTCCTATATTATATATGTCTGGTTTATTTATAGGAAATCCACTGCATGGTATGAAGCGTCTACGGTCTATAATAATGCTGTACAGTAGTTTGTTTGTAAAGTGAAATCTATTATATAACCGAGAAGGATGTGCTGTCTGAAGCTCACATAGAGCTCCGCCCACAGCCCAGCCACCAGTTAGCTCCGCCCACAGCCAGAAGACCGAGGCCCTATTCACATGACAGGATTTCCCGGCCGTGTGAAAAAAACGTCTGTAACACGGCCACAGTAGGAACAATAGAGCCCAAATGGGACTATTCACATGACTGATACTTTGACGGCCCTGGAAACCCGGCCGTCAAAAAATGGGACATGCCCTATTTTCGGCCGTTCTCCCAGCCCCCGGCTCCCATAGAAGTCTATGGGGCCGGGTAATACACGGCCATCACTGGAATGTGTTCCCAGTGATGGCCATGTCTTCCGTCTCTCTCACTCTCTCCTCATTCTCCCCACAGTGAGAAGTGCATGTGAGGAGGAGGGTATTTTTTTGCTCCCTGTAAAAGCGGAATCCCCAATCCCCGGCCACCGCTTCGGCAACGCTGTGGCCAGGGATTGGGGATTCCGCTCCCGGAGAAGTCCATATATGGACACAGTGAAGTCCGGGAATTCTGACGCAGAATCCCTGACGCTGTGGCCGGTGTTTCTGCTACAGGAGAAGTCCCTGACTTCACTGTCCATATATGGACACAGTGACATCATGGACTTCTAAAATGGAATCCCCGGCGCTGCGGCTGGTATTTACACTCCAGGAGAAGTCCCTGACTTCACTGTCCATATATGAACACAGTGACGTCAGGGACTTCTGAAGCGGAATCCCAGGTGCTGTGGCCGGTGTTTCCGCTCCAGGAGAAGTCAGACATTGGACATTGAAGTCAGGGACTTCTCCTGGAACGGTGGCACTACAGAAAGGTAGGGGGGGGTGCCATCTATGGGGGGTGCTGTGTAGAACTACCTACGGGGGGCTGTTTGTCATTACCTACGGGGGGCTGTGTGGCATTACCTAAGGGGGGCTGTGTGGCATTACCTACAGCGGGGCTGTGTGGCATTACCTACAGAGGGCTGTCGTGTGAATAGAGCCTGAGGAAGGAGATGTGAGTGATTAGTGGCGTAGCTATAATGCCTCTCCCTCCCATACACAGTATAATGCCCCCCTCCCATACACAGTATAATGCCCCCCCTCCCATACACAGTATAATGCCCCCATCTCCCTTCCATACACAGTATAATGCCCCCATATGTATGGACCTAATAGAAAAATAATAACATACATACTTACCTATCCCCGTTCCCCTGCTGGGTGGAGGATCCTTCTCCTCCTCCGGTCTGTGCGATTTGAGTGACTCGGTGCAGACAGGCGCGATGACGTCACTACATCGCGCCTGCCTTCGCCAAGCCGCTCACAGCACACTTAGCACAGTGCAGAGGAGGCAAAAAATCCTCCAGCCGTCGTGGGAACGGGGATAGGTAAGTATTTGTGTTACTATTTTTCTATTTGGTCCGTACATATGTGGCCATTATACTGTGTATTGGAGGGAGGGGGCATTATACTGTGTATGGGAGGGAGGGGGGGCATTATACTGTGTATGGGAGGGAGGGGGGCATTATACTGTGTATGGGAGGGAGGGGGGGCATTATACTGTGTATGGGAGGGAGGGGGGGCATTATACTGTGTATGGGATGGGAGGGGGGGCATTATACTGTGTATGGGATGGAGGGGAGGCATTATACTGTGTATGGGAATGAGGGGGGAATTATACTGTGGGGGCAGCTATGCTGTGTGGGGGAAGCTATGGGGGGCATTATACTGTGGGGGAAGCTGTGGGGGGCATTGTACTGTGTGGGGGAAGCTGTGGGGGCATTATACTGTGTGGGGGCAGCTATGGGGGGCATTATACTGTGGGGCAGCTATGGGGGCATTATACTGTGGGGGCAGCTATGGGGGGCATTATACTGTGGGGGCAGCTATGAGGGGCATTATACTGTGGAAGGAGCTGATATGGGGGGGCATTATACTGTGTTGGGGGCAGTTATGGGGAGCATTTATATATATTAACAGACCACTGCATACCTTTTGCTAGCAAACCCGTGTAATGGGTTTTCTGTACTAGTACAGAATATTGTGAGATTTGTATTACTGCCGATTTCCTTGCTTTCTTCTAAACAGGATATGTGTTTCCTTTATGACCTGGGTAGCACTGAAAGTTTCTAAATTAGATTACATGTCCTTCCTATAATTCTTGGTGCTAGGAGTCTAGATAAAAAATGAATTAGTCAAATATACGCTTATTAAATGGATTATTTCAAATGTCTTCTTAACTTTTATGAGACATAAAGGTTCATCAATAGGAATACACAATGACGATATTTCCAGTATTCTGGCTGCATTGCCACAAAAATAGAGGAACAGTGCAGACAAAAAGTACTGCTAAATGTTCAAACAGAAAAGGTTTATAAACATGGTGTGTGTCTTACAGTACTTAGGCTATGCCCAGCTTTGCAACCAATTTTTGTTTTCTAATGCATCTGAAATATAAAATGAAGCGAAATATTCGTGATTTAAAAATCTTGAACTGTTTTGCGTATACGGCTCTTGTTTAGATGGTAGATCCCGATGAACCCGAGAACTAAAAGGTTCCTGCACCCGATTCTTGGGGAAGCGGTTTGCCATTGTTGATGTTCTAAAGGAACGCTGGCATATTGTATTAACCCCTTAGTGACAAGCCTAGTTTAGACCCTAATGACCAAATTTTAGTTTTTCTATAGTCGCATTCAAAGAGCTGTAACTTTTTTTATTTTTCCGTCGACTTAGCTGTATGAGGACTTGTTATTTGTGGGATGAGTTTCACTTTTTAATGGCACCGTTTTGGGGTATGTATTTTTTGATTAACCTTCATTAACTTTTTTTGGGGGGAATAGAAAAAAAACACGAAATTCCGCCATTGTTCTATGTGTTTTAAATTGACGCCGTTCACTTTGCGGCATGAATAACGTTACCTTTATTCTATGGGTCGGTACGATTACGACGATACCACATATGTATAGGTTTTTTTATGTTTTACGACTATTGTACAATAAAAACACTCTTGAACTAAAATTATTTGTTTTTGCATCGTTGCTTTCCAATTTTTTTTATTTTCCTGTCAATCTAGTGATATGAGGGCTTGTTTTTTGCAGGACGAGACGTCGGTTTGGCACTATTTTGGGGTACATGAGACTTATTGATTAACTTTTATTATGACTTTTTTGGGGGGCAATGGAAAGAAATGGCTATTTCACCATTGTTTTTTGCATTCTTTTTGTTTACGGTGTTCACCTTGCAGTTTAAATTACGTATTAACTTTATTGTTTGAGTCATTATGGTCGCGGCTATACCATATATGTGTACTTTTATTTATTTTTTTACACTTTTACTAAATAAAACCACTTTATATGAAAAAAAAATGGTTTTATATTTTTTTTACTGTAATTTTTATAATAATTTTTATTTCACATTACTTATTTTTTTAGTCCCACTAGGGGACTTTACTATGCGATCTTTAAATCCCTGCTATAATGCTTACAATACAAGAGCATTAATGCCTGTCAGTCTAAATCTGACAGACAATCTATTAGTCATATGTCCAGGGCAGACCAGGGGGCTTTTACCAGGCCCACGGCTGCCATGGCACCCCATCAAAGGCCCGCAATTGCATTTGGATGACAGATGGAGCTCCCTCCCTTTGTAAATAAGTTAAATGCCGCGGTAAACTTTGATCGGTGTCGTTGGAGCAGGAGTCCGGCTGTCATCAGATAGACTGGGCTGCCGTGAAAAGGCGACGGCCTAGCCTAAGGCCCCTTAGTGACCGCTGTGAATAGGCGTATTGGTGGTCACTAAGGGGTTAAGTACCTCTCTGAAGTTGTTTTCCAAGGCAGCTGCCTCTTCGGTCCACTCCTTGGCCTATTCTATCTACTAAAAGTCCCAGATGAAGAGAAAGGCCCTGTTTTTTGCTTCTGGAATTTTGAGGCAGATTTTGACCTGCCTGAGCTTTTTTGCTGCGTTTTTGGTTTTGAAGCTAATGCAAGGACTGCAGGCGAAAAACGCAGCAAAAAACGATCGGAAACGCACGACATGGGTTTTTTCTGCCTCCCCTTGATTTCGATGGGAGGTCCGAGGCGGAACCACGGCAAGAAAGGACACGCCGCCTTTTCTTCCTGCGAGCGGCTGAACGCCGCCCGGGAAAATAATGCCTCTTCCTCCGATTGAAGTCAATGGGGGAGATTTCAGACTTTGTTTGCACTGATTCCGAGGCGGTTTCCGTGTCAAAGTCAGTGCCAAAAAATTCAGTGTGAACAGGGCCAAAGAGTTGAGTTGCACTTGAAAGGTGTTGTGTCGCTTAAAACCAAATAAAACGAAGGATTTTGTACTGTGTACGGACTATATTCCTGTCAGACTATACATCAATGCAGTAAATGGAACCTCTATGTGGCTTCTGATCATTATTAACTTTTTTTTTTAGGATATTTCACACAATTGGTAAAAGAATTCATGATGGGACCCTTTTCAGCTGTGAATTATACTTCAATATAGCTTCAGATGAAACGGTAGGTAATGTAATTTCTACGAAATATTTGCTTTACCTGCCACCACCATCACAGTAGACTGTTTTTCGAATTATGGTAAAAACCCTTTAAAAATGAAAATATGTTTTTTAGTGGTAGTTGGGAAACACATATTGTAAAATGAACATAAAGTCGGTGACAAATCCACCACGTGTGCACATGGACTAATAGTTAAACAGTGGCTCATGACAAACCATTATTCCAGTTTTAAATGGCACAACAGGATAAAACTGATGTTGCAGCTTCCGAAAGGGATGTCATTAGAACCCTTGAGTGTCAAATCTAGCTAGGCATTGATCTACAGGTGGGTATCATTACATAAATAAGAATAGTATACCTTCAGGAATCTGGGAATGCTTGATGACTGACAATCAATATTGTCAAACACCGAGGACTAAATATAATTTTTAGAAACTTGGCAGAAGACGAGAAATCCAGGAATTGTACAGATCACTTCCTTTACAAGAGAGATCTTTTCAATTATTCAGTTATAAGGCTCTGAGAAATGTAAAATTCTGTGCTGTTGCCATGTGAATTTGTCAGCAGACTTCAGTCTCTCATTTGTGTTAAGTTCAGTGAATGAATTCTGTTCACTAGAGGCTTAATTTGAAGCACCTTGGCCCTTATGCAAAATCTGTAACATGGCTCCCCACCTGTTATAATACTGGTGTCTTCTTTTGTGGTAGAAGGGCCTTTTGGGCCACCTTAGACTCCAGGGCCCAGTAGCAATTGATACATCTGCACTCCCTGTAGCTACATCCCTGCTGTACTCACTGGTGACATGACTTCTTTATAGAAAGATGACCCATTATGATCTAATTTGTAACTGATTCTGGTAGATTTATTTTTTTACTGGATAGAACAGAGCAGCAGATCATGGATGGAAAAAAAGTGAGGACACAGATTAATTGACATGCCCAGCTTGTAAAGAAGTGATTCCTATGAAAATAATTATATTGGTTAAATGGACACGAACATTTCAAACAACTTATGCTAATCTAAAAGTATATCTGATATATATTAGCTTTGTAATTTACTTACTGTAAAATTTCTATTGTTTTATCCATGCAAATTCTGTGTGAAGTTACTTACACTAGGTGTCTCTCTTCCTGTAATTTGCTGTCCACCCCATGCAAACACTGTTCATAGAAGTCTATAGTGAAGGAAGGGGGAACAGGAGCAGAGAGAGAGAGAGAGAGATACATGCACAGAGGCTGCAGCCCATAGAAGTCTATGGAGAGGGGAGGGGGATCAGGAGGAGGGAGCAGAGAGAGACACACGCACAGACAAGCTGCCCATAAAACTATATAGAGAGGGGTGGGGGAGCAGGAGGAGGGAGCAGAGAGAGAGAGAGGCACAGACGCGCTGTCCATAGAAGTCTATGTAGAGGGGAGCAGGAGACGGGCGCAGGGGGGGGAGACAGACATGCTGCCCATAAAAGTCTATGTAGAGGGGAGGGGAGCAGATAGAGAGTTAATGCCAATAGAATTATTTGAAGGAAGAAAAAATTGGTGGACCATAAACTACGCTGCTTGTAATAAAGGTAGAAGCAGCTCCAGTGTTTTGAAATGCAAAAAGAAATAATTTATTGTTTTTGCAATTAATTATTTATTTTTGTATTTCAAATTACTGGAGCTGCTTCTACCCTTATTACCTGCCGTGCCGTTTATGGTCCACCAATTTTTTCTTCCCGCAAATACTTTACAGCGGTAATCACCTCCAGTTGCCGGATGGGACCTGGCTGCAGTGGTCTAATGATACCTATTTCATTATAAGTCTACAACAGCGTTGTTCCTGTGCTAGCATAGTGCCAAGATGTGAGCTCAATTGACTTTCCTCTGTTTTATTCCATTACTTTTGGTGATCTGCAATATGTGGCACTGTGCGTTTTTTTGCTTTGTTCTCTAGCTGCCAATAGAAGTCTCTGGAGAGGGGAGAGGGAGCAGGGGGAGGATGAAGAATAAGAGTGACACAGATGCTGGTGCCTATAGAAGTCTAAGGAAAAGGGAGGGGGTAGGAGTAGCGAGAGAAGACACAGACTGCTGTTAAGAGTCTCAGTGTATCACTATGCTTACACTGCTTAGTGCTGTATAATGTCCTCCTTGCTGCTGCAGCTTCTATATAAGTGAAAGAGATAAGAGAGCAGGATTCTCCTCTTCTATGTGTGCTGTGCTGCAAGACATGATAGCAGTTAGGCTATAATGGCCAAAAATAGTGTTATTCTTCATGTACACTATGCCACTTATTCTGAAAAGTCAGCTGAAAAGTTAGGTTAATTGATATTTAAGTTATATTACTGTAGGCTCTCCAAAGGTCAACCTACATTTCAATTTAAAATGTAAGTTTTCTAATCTTAACGTTTTAGAAGAAACTATTTTCTTTTATTTTAATGAAATGTTAAAGTGTTATTTTTGAACTGCTTGTAGAAAGTTCTCTAGTGCTATATAAAGCAGCTATTACATCACAGACACCTCTATTTCATTATGGTGGCTTTTCAAACCTTTCAACAGTACAAGATTAAGTATGTTTTGCTGAATGTGTGCATTGATAGAGAGACAGCTAATTTGTCTGAAAGGTTTGTGCAATTAAAAACATCTGCCGACAGCAATTGTAAGCGGAGCCCTGCTAATCCTTCCCATAGTATTACTGCCATGATAGGATAACTTAAGACTATGTGACAGCTATAAGCTATGTAGCAGAAACAAAATTAATGAATCAAAAAAGTACAATATCTGTGGCTTAAAAATCATAACATATATATGTAATTTGATCAGAAAAAATATTTTTATGTAGAAATATTGAGGTGATTGGTATAGAAACCTTGCCTAATCTTCAATCAAATGGCTACATAACATCTTGGATCCAGTCGTAGGATAAGCAGGGTGACCTTTTTGAAGAGGTCTTCTTGCATTCCTCTGACAGGATCTAAGGGTATATGCATGGTGTGGTCACAATGTGAATAAACCCTGTTTTTAGTCTTATGTAAACTGTTACCACACAGAGCCATAATACACCTTGCTTATAAAGCTCAGTTTAAGTATTACAATAGCCAGTATTGTCATTTCTCTCTTTTTGAGTATACACCTAGAATAACTATCTGCATCTCTAAAACTGGCGCCACATTATCAGTAGTGTTATTGGGAAGTTACCTAAATAAACATACTGGTAAATTTTTCTTAATGATAATCATTAGACTGGCTTTACAGATTGTTACATCAGCAGATTATGTATAAAATTAGTCAATTTATGGTTTGGTCCTTTATAATATAGGGAATGCCATCTTAGGCTGGTTTCATACTGTACGTTTTTGTTGCATTTTCTAACATATGTTTTTTCTTTTGATTGGTGAACTCCCATTGAGAGACAAGAGGGTTTATCTGCCAAAACAAAAAAATGCATGTTAAAAACACAGTGTGAACGCAGCCTTAGGCCTTATTCACAACATGTCCGTTTTGCGCGCGTATAAACCGCTGCATTTTGCGCGCGCAAAAGGTCCGTGTGTCATCAGCATATGGTGCGCGGCTGCGTGATTTTAGCGCAGCCGGCATCATGATGACACTCTGGTGCTTTTCTGTTTTCATTCATAGTTTTTACTACGGTAGCGCACATCACGAGTGGCACCCGGAAGTGCTTCCGTGTGCCGAGCGAGATTTGCATGCACCCATTGACTTCAATGGGTGCGTGCAGCGCGAAACACGGGCAAATATAGGACATGTCATGAGTTTCACGCAGTTTCAGCGCACATACACTGCGTGAAATTCACTGACAGTCTGAACGGCCCCATTCAGTAACATAGGTCCGTAGCACGGACCTATAACACGTTCGTGTGAATAAGGCCTTAGTATTTTCAATTATAGCGTTGTTTCAACTGTGATACCAATTATTGTCATGACTTGTCAGAAACTGATATAGACGTTTCCGAAAATTTCTTTCATGTGACCAAATGTATAAATCTCATAGGTCAACATATAAAGAACAACAGCTGTTTCCTTTTTCATCATCATCATCCTCATCATCATTGCAATGAAATACAACTGAGTTTTATTTTACAGAGAAATGGGAAACTCAGAAAGTCAGTACAGTCTTCAGGGGACAAGAAGTCCGGGCGGGAATTCGTTGCCAGAGGCCAAACAGAAGAGCTGCTCTTTGAAAATTCATAGCATTCATGGAGATGAAGAAAAGGACTGGCCTTCTCCTGGCTGGGGGCGAACGAGCAGCTGTCCTAGCTACAAGTCCCGCTCCCTAGCAAGAACCTGTCTCTCTCAGTGTAAGAGTAATCCACCTTATTCATCAAGGCATGGTGATGTTGTGCTAAAAAGTTCTAAAAGTTGCACCCATCACAAGCAAAGAGCTAATCTGGCAGGTGAATGTTGCCAGGCAAATAATAACACATATTTACCTGACAATGGGTATCATTATGTTGGTGTTGACACCCCAGTAGTCCACAGGGGATGCAATGGACATATTTTAAGCTGCTATGGAATTCATGATAGCATGTCGGCAGCAATGCAAGCTGAAGAAAGGAAAAGCCCAAAGGTCTTGATAAAAACACTTGGAAAGTTGGATGGTTGCCTCAGAGTTGAATTCCACAACAGTGGGAATGGTGTACCATCTGAAGAATCTGATGGACCAGTTCAGCTACTCAGGTACTCTCCTGCAATGGAAATGAAGGATATGACCCACCTTGACCCCCGGAGAAATTCTGGAATGGAGTATACTGCAAACCATGGTCTGTCAGCAAGTGACTCAGGACTGAGATCAAGCAAAGGAAGTTCACTAAGTTCTGACTCTTCTTGGTATGATTGCCCCTGGGGAAACAATAGAGATATTAATGACTTAGATGGTTCCTATCTGACTAGGAGTTCCCTAGATACTAGTGTACATGGAGGACTTACCCCAAATGAGAGTGGTATACTTTTCAATCAGGGATCTTCTCTTTCTTCACTCCATGAACTATACAACTCTGATTTGCAAGTTGGATTAACCCCAGGTCGACTTTCAGATGAATACATAGGTGGTCATCATAACCTAAGTAATAGAGTTTCATTCGCCTCAGATATTGATGTTACATCAAGAGTAGAACACAGATCTGCTCATTATTCTTCATACACCCTACCCTGCAGAAAATCAAAGCCTTTAACAGAAGATGCATCTAAAAAAGACACACTAAAAAGTCGAATGAGGCGCATCAGTGACTGGACGGGTAGTCTTTCAAGGAAGAAAAGAAAGCTGCAGGTATGTAAAACATTTTAACAAAGTTGCTGCATCATAAATACCATAAGAATTATTATACAGATGCTCAGATTTCTAAAGCTAATATATAGACCTGATATTATATTATATGTTTGTTTTTTTAAACCATATTAGCTAATTATGTGACTTGGCCTAGGAGCAAGCATGTACATCTCGGCTTGTAGCGGTCGTGTAATTCAGCAACAGTAGCAAGAGCAACATCAATGTGCCAAATATACCAATTAGTACATACTGTATTTTCTTCTATATCTTACTGTTTCCTCTATGATACACTCAGGTCTTATTTTTGCATAGTCAGTGCTCACACTTCTGATGGCCTGTTGGCTAATTTGTAATTTGTGTTACCTTAATACATATTTATCTGTTTTCTCACCAGGAACCAAAATGTAAGGATGCAAGTGAATGCTTTGACAGTGGAATTGATGGCTTTACTGCAGAAACAAGCTCTCCTCCACATCTCTCAAGCATTTTGTGGTCTGGGGGCTCTGGACCTCTTGCTCAGCCTAGGAATGAACATACCAGTGTTGTTGGCAGTGATGCTGTAAGGCAGAACATCTATGAAAATTTTATGAGGGAGCTGGAATTAGAGAGAACCAATGTGGAGGAAACTGCGAGATCAACAGGTACAGAAGACTCAAGTAATGACTCTCTCAGTTCACTGGAACAACTTGACCTACTATTTGAGAAAGAGCAAGGAGTTGTGCGTAAGGCTGGGTGGCTATTCTTCAAACCCCTTATTACCCTTCAAAAGGAGAAGAAACTGGAGCTTGTAAACCGTAGGAAATGGAAGCAATACTGGGTGACACTTAAAGGTAAATGGAATGGGACATAGAATTATAGAAAGAATATATGCTATTGGCTTCATCTTGACTGCTTATAGAGTTCGATTTTGGGCTTCAAACTGATCTTGACAATGAAAATACCAATGTCTCTTTTGCACTTTACCTGCACAGTGGCGCTCCTATCCCCCTGCTGTGCAGGGAATAACAATAACTAGTTTCCTGCACATCGGTTCTCCCATCCACACGCTGTGCTTAACCCCTTGGAAAACATAGCTAATTTTGGTCTTGTGGATAGAGCCCATTTTTTCAAATCTGACGTGTCACTTTATGTGGTAATAACTTTGCAATGATTTTACTTATCCAAGCGATTCTGAGATTGCTTTCTCGTGACATATTGTACTTTGTTAGTGGAAAAACTTGGTTGATAAATTCAGTATTTATTGTTGAATAACAAAAAAATTAGCATTTTTCTATATTTAAATGTATCTGATTGTAAGACAGATCGTAATACCACACAAAATAGTTACTAGTTAACATTTCCCATATGGCTACTTTATGTTGGCATCGTTTTTTGAACATCCTTTTATTTTTCTAGGAGGTTAGGCCTAGGCTTATAACTTGAGCAGCAATTTCTCACATTTTCAAGAAAATTTCCAAAACCTATTTTTTTATGGACCAGTTCAGATCTAAAGTGGATTTGAGGGCCTTGTATATTAGAAACCCCCCCATAAGCCACCCCATTTTAAAAATTGCATCCCTCAAAGTATTCAAAACAGCATTTAGAAAGTGTCTTAACCCATGAGGTGTTTCACAGGAATTACCGCAAAGTGAAGGTAAAATTGACAAATTAATTTAAAAAAAAAAACAAAAATAATTTGAATCCATTTTTTTCTGTAACACAGAAGGTTTTACCAGAGAAATGCAACTCAATATTTATTGCCCATGTTCTGAAGTTTTTTTTAATTATCCCACATGTGGCCCTAGTATGGTACTGGACTGAAACACAGGCCTCAGAATCTAGGGAGCACCTGGTGGATTTTGGGGCCTCCTATTTATTAGAATGTATTTTAGGCACCATGTCAGTTTTGAAGTGTTCTTGTGGTGCCGAAACATAGGAAACACACCCAAAAAGAGACCATTTTGTAAACTACACCTCCCTGGAATTTATCTAGGGGTATAGTGAGTAATTTGACCCCACAGGTTTTTCCTAAATGTATTGGAAATAGGCACTCATAAAATTTAGTTTTAGCCCAGGTTTTTTCATTTCAATAAGAAATAAAGGAGAAAAAAAGCACCCCAACATTTGGAAAGAAATTTCTCCCGATTACGGCAATACCCCATACGTGGTCATAAACTGCTGTTTGGACACACGGCAGGGCTCAAAATGAAGGAGCACAATTTGGCTTTTGGAGCTTTAAATTCTGCTGGAATGGTTTTTGAGTGCAATGTCGCATTTGCAAAGCCCCTGAGGGACCAAAACAGTGAAAATGCCCAAATAGTGTCCCCCATATGGGAAACTACACCCCTCAAGGAATCTATCTAAGGGTATAGTAAACATTTAGACCCCACAGGTCTTTTGCAGAATTTATTGGAATTAGGCCGTGAATATGAAAATCAGCATGTTTTTCCAGTAAATCGTAGAATTGATGTAATTTTTACAAGGGATAAAGGAGAAAAGGAACCCCAACATTTGTAAAGCAATCACTCCCGAGTACAGCAATACCCCATGTGTGGTAATAAACTGCTGTTTGGACACACGGCAAGGCTCGGAAAGGCAGGAGTGCTATTTGGCAGGATTGATTTTTAGGTGCCATGTCGCATTTGCAGAGCCTCTGAGGTACAAGTACAGTAGAAACCCCTAAGAAGTGACTACATTTTGGAAACTACACTTCTCAGGATATTAATTTAGGTGTGTAGTGAACATTTTGACCCCACATGTGTTTCATAGATTTTCTTTGAATTAGGCAGTGAAAATGAAAAATTAAATTTTTTCCAAAAGCATCTAGATTTTGCTCCCAATTTTTCATTTCCACAAGGGGTAATAGGAGAAAAAACACCACAAAATTTGTTTCTCAATATCTCCCGAGTATGGTAATACCCTATATGTGGTTGTAAATGGCTGTTTGGGCACATAACAGGGCTCAGAATGGAAGAAGCACCATTTAGCAGCTCAGATTTATCTGGATTGCTGTTCGAGTGCCATGCCACATTTGCAAAGCTCCTGATGTACCAAAAAGGGTTAGATAATTTCCTAGAACAAAAAAAAATAAAAAAAATATTAGCTCCTATGTGTAGAAACTTTTCCCTTCCCTTTTCCCGTCCCTTGGTTGAACTTGATGGACATGTGTCTTTTTCAGCCGTACTAACTATTTAACTATGTAACTATGTAACCGGAGTACAGTGGAAACCCCCGAGAAGTGAACCCATTTTGGAAACTACACCCCTCAAGGAATTTATAATTTACCTGGACATATGAAAGGGCTCAGAAGTGAAAGAGCACCATGCCCATTAGAGGCCTATTTTGGTGATTTGCAGGGCTCCGAGGCCAAATAGTGAAACAAACCCCCCAGAAGTGATGCCATTTTGGAAACTACACCCATCAAGGCATTTTTTAAGTGGTGTAGTGAGAAGAGCATTTTGACACCACAGGTATTTGTATTTTTTATTAGAAATGGATGCAAAGCAAATATAAAAAAATTTCCACAGATATGTAATTTCAGTGCCCAATATGTGGTTCCCAGCTTCTGCCACTATGAAAAGACAGCTCTCTAATTATTATTATTGCCGTGTTCCCCGGCTTTAGATACACCCTACATGTTGCCCTAATCTTTTTCCTGGACATACGACAGGATTCAGGATTGAAAGACCATGTGCATTTGAGGTCATTTTGGCGATTTATGCAGCATTGGCCGACAATTGCTGGGTTCTGTGGTCAAATACTAAAACAAACTTCCAAGAAGTGACCCCATTTTGGAAACTACACCCCTCAGGGAATTTATTAAGAAGGAATTAATGCTCGGCAGATTGGCGCAAAGCTAAAAATGGAATTTTCCTCTGATATGCCATTTTAGTGCACAATATGTTGTGCCCAATTTGTGCCACTGAAGACAAATATCTCATAAAATGTTAAGCTGGTTTTCCCTGATACGGTAATGACATGCATGTGGTCGTAAACTGATGTTTGGGCGCACTGTATGGTAAAGAAGGGATGACACGCCATTTGGCTTTTGGAGAGCGGATTTTGCTTGGTACTAGGGATTTTGCTGGTATTTCAGTTTGTAATGTGGGGGCATATGTAAGCTGTGCGGAGTACATCTGGGTTTAATAAGGTGGTATAATAATGCGGTAAATAAATAATAATCCACAGATCTGTGACCAGTGTCGCACTGATAAATGGTGCCTAATCTTATCCCCCTTTTGAAACACAGTATGCACATTTTGTGTAATTTTCTGAGAGCCATAATTTTTGTATTTTTCCATTAACTGAGCTGTGTGAGGGCTTTTTTTTTTGCGGGACAATCTGTAGTTTTCATTGGTACCATTTTGGGGTACATGCAACTTTTTGATCATTTTTAATTCAATTGTTTGGGAAGCAAGGTGACAAAAAAACAAATTCTGGTACTGTTTATTATACGTTATTTTGATGGCGTTTACCAAGCGCTATAAATGGCATATTTACTTTATTATGCGGTTTATGGCAATACCAAATGCATATCGGTTTTTCATGTTTTATAACGTTAGCACCATAAAATTACTTTTTTTTTATGTAACTAGAAACTTTTTTGTTTTTTAATTTTATACAACATTTTTATTAACTTTTTTTAACTTTTTTTTTTGTCCTACTAGGGGACTTGAAGGCCTGAAGCCCTGATCGCTATTCTAATACTTCACTACATATATAGTGCAGTGCAGAGGCGTAGCTAGGTTCTCCTGCACCCGGGGCAAAGATTCAGATTGGTGCCCCCCCCAACTTATTTCCCGACATCTCCTTCCCCCTCGCCATGTTTTCTTTCCCTACCAATCAATGAGATGTAATTTTTTGTTCACAATTTTTTTAATGTAACTTGAGTATAAAAGCATTTCTACATTTTACAAGCGATATAGTTCTATAATGTAATTAACATAAAAGTTAATTAAAAGAAAATAAATTAAAGAGGCCACATACAGCCCCCTGTAGATAGCGTCACACAGCCCCTCTCTTGTAGATAGTGCCACACACAGCCCGCAGTAGATAGTGACAAAGACACATTCACAAACAGACCCATATATACGCACACAGGCACATATATACACAGCACAGATAATGTAGTTACCTGAAGTCCTATATAACACCACAGATAACACAGTGATAACTCTCTGAGTACAGATAATGTAGTAGCTGTTTCCTGCAGTCCTATGTAACACCACAGATAACACATTGTAGCAGAGCTGAGATTGTAATTTAGCACAATGTGTTATCTGTGGTGTTACATAGGACTGCAGGCAACAGCTACTACATTATCTGTAATCAGAGTTATCACTGGGTTATCTGTGGTGTTACATAGGACTGCAGGTAACACTACTACATTATCTGTACTGTGTAGCAAAGCTGAGATTTTAATTTAGCACACAGTACAGATAATGTAGTAGATGTTCCCTGCAGTCCTATGTAACACCACAGTGATATCTCTCTGAGTACAGATAATGTAGTAGTGTTATCTTCAGTCCTATGTAACACCACAGATAACACAGTGATAACTCTCTGAGTACAGATAATGTAGTAGATGTAAGAGACAAACACATGCAGAGACACAGACAGACAGAGACACACACACACACACACACACACACACACACACTGTAACATATACACATACAAACACAGAGACACACATTACACACTACACACACACCGACACTCACCATGTCTCCTTGCTGACAGGTCAGGACGGGCTGTGTGGGCGGAGCTTCCTCTCTGCTTCTCGGCAGAGCACAGAGCACAGAGTAGAGGCAGATGCTGGAAGGCTGCAACACGGGAGTGGACCTGTCCCCTGACCTGAGTCATCTGACCTCATGTCACTGACGTAAGGTCAGGTGACTGGACTGGTCCACTCCCTGGCCGTCACAGACCCCAGTCAGAACGCCGTAATGTCCTGGCTCTTCCTAAGCTGCTGCAGGTGTCCGACATACGGGGCGCCTGTCAGCAACAATCAGCTGCTCTTCGGCGCCCCCCTTCCCTATCCGGGTTGCCCCGTCTGCCCCCCCCCCCTAGCTACGCCCCTGGTGCAGTGTATTAGAGCTTTCAGTTATACACTGACAGCAAGTCTATTAGGTCCCGTCTCTGGGTGGGACCTATAAGGCTTCCCTACTTGGCAGCCACAAGCCCATTTTTAGGCCTCCGGTTACCATAGCTACCATCGGCACCCCCAAGATCACGTCACAAGGGTGCCGATTGCGTACAAACTAACTAAATGCTGCGGTCGCAATTGACAACAGCATTTAGGGGTCCCTGTCCCTGCCGTTACAGCACAGTGTCAGCTGTGATATACAGCTGACACCCGCTGGTGATGGAGCATGCTCCGCTTCTGAGCCTTATCCATTACTGTCACGTACAGTTACGTGACAATGCGCTTTACCCTTGGTGGCAGTGACATAACTGTACGTTACATGTCGCCAGGGCCGGCCTTTGGGGTGTGCGACCTGTGCCATTGCACAGGGTGCATAACTCCAGCAGGTGGAAAGGGTTCTGTGCTGGCTCCCTTCCCCTGTTTGTTTTATAAGTGCCCGGGCCCAGCGATTTAGCAGCCGCCTTTCCGCATGGGCGCTTCTACACGCCGCTGTAGCAGCCATAGCGTCTGCTAGCGGCAACACTGGGCATGAGTACACCCGTGCCGCCTATCGGGACCTCTCCATGGCCGGTGGCGTCGCTACCTGCCGCTGCGGCTGCTACAGCGTCAGCGATGCCACTATAGCAGAGTAGGGAGGTATCTCCCTGCTCTTCTATCTACTAGCGCTACTGTAACTCCCCGAAGGAGCGGAATCCTCGTGTGGCCGCTTGATGTCTCTGTCCATATATGGACAGTGAGATCAGGGGCAACTCCTGAAGCAGAATCCCTGTCTACAGCGTTGCCGACGCTGTGACCGGGGATTCCACGCCAGATAAAGCCAGTGACGTCACTGTCCATAGATGGACACAGACGACAGAGGCTTCTCCTGTAGTAGAATCTCCGGTCACAGCGTCGGCAGAGCTGTGGACGGGGATTCCGCTTCAGTAGTTTACCCTGATGTCACTGTCCATATATGGACAGAGACATCAAGCGGAGCGCTCTAGGGACGGAATTCCCTGCCACAGTGCGGATTCCGCTTCTTCTGGAAGCTACAGTGCCACTGTCTACAGGAAGGGGGCTGTGTGGCACTACCTACAAGGGGGCTGTGTGGCACTACCTGCCAGAGGGCTGTGTGGCACTACCTACCAGGGGGCTGTGTGGCACTACCTACCAGGGGGCTGTGTAGCACATTATACTGTGTGGGGGCCACTAAGCGAACATTATACTGTGTAGGAGAACTACAGGGGGCAATATACTGTGTGTGGCACTTAGGGGGCATAATACTATGTGGGCACAATTAGAGGACAAAATACTTTGTCCTTGAAGGTCACATCTAAGTTAATGACGGATGCTGGTCTCAGCGTAAGAAACAGCTGCTCTACAGGATAAAAAGCAGCTGTAGCTCAAAAAGTAAAAATAATTTTTAATAAAATGTAATTAGAAAGTTGCACCAATCCGACTGATACACATTTTTATTTCAAACATTTTTTTCAAAGGTGTACACAGCCTTTAACCCTTTCTGTATTTCCTAATTTTTGGGGATTGTGCGGGGTCCGGCGGTTGGGTCCATTCTTATCAGGAAGTGATGGCTTATTCTTGAAATATTCTGTCACTTCTAATTCTATGAAAACCCCTTTAAAGGGAACCTGTCACCAGCATTTCACCTATTAAACCAGCAATACCAGGTGGTAGTGGGTGAAAAATAATTTCTATATAACCTATAATTGTCTTCTTAGTCGGCTCTGTAGCTTTAGCATTCAGTTTTTTAGTGTTCTGACACCGTATGCTAATGAGCATAAGTCATATCTTCGTTTGAAAAGAGTCATATCTTTATTCCTCGAGTCTTTCAGAGTTTACCCCGCCTCCTTACTTTTGATTGACAGCTCCTCGCCTTCCCCCAGCACACAATATCCTGCACTTGTGCATTGATGTCCTCTTCTGGTGTGTGCGCAGAAAGGGACACCGGATTATTACGATGAAAGGTGAAAAATGTTTGCAGACCGTTATTTACAGTTGGAGGAGGAGTTTAGGAGAGGGGATAATGGTAATGAACTTTTGATAGCAGCGGCCAGTGAGGGATAAGTAAAGTCCAATAGGTGAAATGCTGGTGACCGGTTCCCTTTAAGGTTTTTTTTGTGTAACTGATTGGCAATTTTTCAAAGCTACTGCATAAGCTACAGAGAGATCTAAGGGCCAGTTCACACATTGTTTTTTGACGAGTTTTTTTACGCGGAAACTGCGATGCAAAACGCTCCAAAAATTGTCCGAAAATGCCTCCCATTGACATCAATGGGAGGCAGAGAAAGCGTATTTCGCGCCGTTTTATGCCTGCGGCGCTCAATGGCCGCTGGTGAAAAATGCAGCGAAAATCGGCATGCAGGCAGAGGAAAATCTGCCTCAAATTTCAAAATGGAATTTTGAGGCAGATTTTCCTCCTGAAAAAACCTCTGTTCGAACCCAGCCTAAGGCTATGTTCACACGGGGTCTTTTGCCGAGTTTTTTGACGCGGAAACCGCGTCGCAAAACTCAGCAGAAACGGCCCGAGAACGCCTCCCATTGATTTCAATGGGAGGCGTCGACGTCTTTTTCCCGCGAGCAGTAAAACTGCCTCACGGGAAAAAGAAGCGACATGCCCTATCTTCGGGCGCTTCCGCCTCCGACCTCCCATTGACTTCAATGGGAGGCAGGAGAAAGCGTATATCTCGCTGTTTTATGCCCACGGCGCTCAATGGCCGCGGGCGAAAAACGGCGCGATAATTGCCGCAAAAATCGGCGTGCAGGGAGAGGAATATCTGCCTCAAAGTTCCAAACGGAATTTTGAGGCAGATATTCCTCCCCCAAAATACTCCGTGTGAACATAGCCTAAGGCTATGTTCACACGGAGTATTTTGCAGGAGGAATATCTGCCTCAAAATTCCGTTTGGAAGTTTGAGGCAGATATTCCTCTCCCTGCACGCCGATTTTCGCTGCGTTTTTCGCCCGCGGCCATTGAGCGCCGCGGGCATAAAACACCGCGAAATACGCTTTCTCTGCCTCCCATTGAAGTCAATGGGAGGTCAGAGGCGGAAGCGCCCGAAGATAGGGCATGTCGCTTCTTTTTCCCGCGAGGCATTTTCGGGCCGTTTTTGCCGAGTTTTGCGACGCGGTTTCCGCGTCAAAAAACTCGGCAAAATACTCCGTGTCAACCCAGCCTTAGGAGCACTTCTATAATATTTATTATTTATTTCCTACTATTTATACAGTACCAACCTGTTGTGCAGTAGTGTACAGGGAATATACTCACATCAGTCATGTATGTTGGTTAAATATTCTGTATTAATATAAGACAATAACTTTCTTAAGTATAGGTCTTATTGATTTTGATCTTTGACTTTAATGTTACATAGTTCTGCACAGAAGAGCTGACAAATGCTCTTTCCCAGAAGAAACCGCAATCCTAACATTATTGGACAATGTAAGCTTTCCAGTTAATATAGAATTTTTCACATTTTTTAGTGTTAAATAATAAAACCCAGAAGCCGTTCATAATGTTTGAAGGGTGGGGTGGTAAAATATCAATGTCACTAAGGATTTTTCATGGAAGAGCAGGAAGTATTATGAGTAGTGTCAATTACATTCTAGCCTCAAGCCTCCAACAAGCTTTGTCAAGCTCTCAAATATTCACTGTGCTGATATTCGATATCAGGCTAAAATCCTGCATGCAAACTTTCCAGTTTGAGTACAGTTTAAGGCGCAAAATGCTTGTGGAAAAGGAATTTGGGGAAAAAAGTCAGAGTTTTGGTTTCTCCAGTGCCCTGACTGGAATGGAGATCAGTAAAACATAGCCCCACTCCTTTAATCAATCTTCATGTTCCCAGCCCAAGACCAGGAGGAAATGCTCTTTCTGTCAGGACTTTAAGGAACTATGAATGAAGTGGTCACATAACTATATCATGTGACCACTAATGTTATGATCCCGAATGGACAAGATTTAGTGCAATTATTTATTTTTTTTACACTGCAGATATTGTTAGTCAAGCAAAGGAATTCATCCGTGACCTCCATGTCAATTTTAGGTTGGGATTACATGGTGACATTACCACAACACTACCTGAGGGTTTGGGAAACAAGATCCTATGCCACCTTGCAATCATCACTACCTGTGTTCAGATTTTATGCGATAATCAGAAGGATACCCGCCACTTACAGGGGCAACAAAAGCAGAGTTGGAACCTGGAACTTATTGCAGCTACACCTGAATTTAAAGTTTAATTTGAAATTTGAAGGCTTAAAGAGGACTTGTAAGCTTTCCTGTTTTAGTAAATACTTGTATTCCCTATACAAGTTCCTCTGTTATTCCTCCTGCAAATAGGATGTGTCTTAACACTGTCAGCATTGATTGGACATTGTCAGAGTGTGTAGACGTGCCCAATTGACAATGGGAGTGAGAACACCAAGTTGTCATTTTATTTACCGTATATGTTTCCAGGAGAAATAGCAGAGGAACGGCAGAGTTCTAAGAAAAGATACTCCAGAATTGCTGTTATATTGAGAATACAGGTATTTATTATAATAGACACGGCGAGCTGACAAGTCCTCTTTAAAACCAGTAAAAAGAAAACTATTGAGAGATTCTGTTGACATTTCATTTACCGATTTCTGTTAAGTGCAGTGTTGTTATGGCGAACTTATGTGGATCCAAATCACCACCCATCTAAAATGCCCCCACATATGCACAGACGCACCACTATTGAGTTATAGATATTGATGTGAATGGTACTTTGAATCCACATGAGGTCTCATTGACAACACTGAATCTGATAGAAATCACAAAAAATGGTGTGGTTGTGAGGATCTATTAGAAGTGACTTTGAGCCTGTAACAGACATGCACTATATGGACAAAAGTATTTGGAGACCTGCACATTTTACTTACAGGAGCTTTTATAATATGATTTATGATGAGCTAAAACAGCTTCCACTCTTCTGGGAAGGTTTTCTACAGGATTTTGGAGTGTGTCTCTGGGATATTTTGCTCATACATCCAGAAGAGCATTTGTGAGGACAGACACTGATGTTGAACGAGAGGGCCTGGCTTGCAATCTCCATTCTAGTTCACCCCAAAGGTGTTCAATGTTGTTGAGATTTAGGGCTTTGTGCGGGCCAGTCAAGTTCTTACACACCTAAAACTACCCAACAAGGCCTTCATGGACCTTGCTTTGTGCATTAGGGCACAGTCATGCAGGAACAGAAAAGGGCCTTCCCCAAACTGTTCCCACAAAGTTGGAAGCGTGCAATTGTCCAAAATGTCTTGGTATGCTGAAGCATTAAGATTTCCTTTCACTGGAACTAAGGGGCCTAGGCCAACAACTGAAAAACCATCCCATAGAATTATCCCTCCTCCACCAAACTTTACAGTTGGCACAATGCAGTCAGGCAGGTAACATTCTCCTAGTATTCGCCAAACCCAGACTCGTCCATCAGACTGTCAGTTAGAGACGGGTGATTCGTCACGCCACAAAACACCCCTCTATCGGACGCTTAACATTGTGCTCGGTGATGTAAGGCTTGCATGCAGCTGCTACCCATGCCATGACGCTCCCGGCGCACAGTTTGTGTGCGGATGTTAATGCCATAGGAGGTTTGGAACTCTGCAGTTATTTATTTAACAGAACGTCGGTGACTTTAATGCACTATGCGCCTCAGCACTCAGTGACCCCGCTTTGTAACTTTTCGTGGTCTGCCACTTCGTGGCTGAGTTGCTGTGGTTTGTAAAGGCTTCTGCTTCGCAATAATATCACTCACAGTGTATCGTGGAATATCTAGGAGAGAAAAGATTTCCCAAACTGATTTGTTGCAACGGTAACATCCTATAACAGTCAGTACCAGACTAGAATTCAGTGAGCTCTTTAGATCGACCCATTTTTTCAAAAATGTTTGTAAAGGCAGACTGAAGGGTTAGGTGCTTGAATTTATACACCTGTGGCAATGGGACTAAATGAAACACCTGAATTCAATGATTAAGAGGTGTGTCCCAATACTTTTGTCAATATAGTGTATTATAAATCCCTATCAGTGTCCATTAACACATTGTGGTCGAGGTGCGGTTAGAACCGCATTGAAGATACAACATTCAAAAACCGCATGCGTTTTTATAACAATTTAGTGCATTTTTCTAAGCAGTTAGGTTTCTTTTAAGCTGCAGATTTTAGAGCCATATCTAGAGCTTTTACAGTGTCCCTTTAGATAACTATGAAACCAATACTGCACCATCTAAATTACATAGTGGTTAATGTTGAACAACAAATGTGTTTCAGCTTTAAATGCAGAAGGGTTGTTCCCCATCCTATATAACAACTTGAGGCCGAAGGGTAAATTTTGATGAAGTGTCACTTGGCGCTGACTGCATTCATATGTTCTAGGTAGAGATTTTAAGAATTTTTACAGTTAGGGTATGTTCACACGGCCTATTTTCGCTGAACGCCTCCAAACATCTGCCCATTGATTTCAATGGGAAAAACGGCATTCTGTTCCAACGGGCCGTTTTTTTACGTGCCCGTTTCGAAAAGGTCACTTCTTGGGACGTTTTTGGATCCGTTTTTCATAGACTCTATTGAAAAAAGCTCCAAAAACGTCAGTAAAAAACACTGCGAAAATCGCCAATGGTTTAAAAAACATCTGAAAATCAGAAGCTGTTTTCCCTTGAAAACCGCCCTCGTATTTTCAGACGTTTTTGAGTTTGCGTGTGAACATACCCTTAAGGTGTTTCACAGAAATTAAATTAGAGGTGAAATGTAACAATTTCACTTTTCAATCTCAATAAAAAAAAATTCTGTAACACAGAAGGTGATAACAGGGAAACGTAACTAAATATTCAATCCCCTGATTTCGCAGTTCTCAGAAATATCCCAAATCACGGACTTGCGTGAAATCTATGGCGGAAAAAAGTCTGTGCCTAATTTTTCTGACAGGAAAATGAGCAGTACAGTACTCCATGAAAGGCTTAAGAACAACAACTTATCAGCATACCGCAATACTCCGATTGTGTTAAGAGATAGCAAGGTCTACTGTTTCTCTCATTCCACTAACCCAGTCAATAGACCCCAAGAACTTATGTGGATTCAAATCACCAAATGCAGCAGTATCTAACTGGCTTAAAAAGTGGTAGGTATGTGTGTATATGTATACTTTTGTCCATATAGTGTATTTCATCATATAAGATACTAAAGAATGCTTTTCACACTTTTAATATACACAAAAGGGATGTTTATATATTTTTTCTGATAAGAAAAAAGTATCCACAAATAAGTCTAATCAGATGGTTGGTATCGTTACCAGAGGCACAAGGTCGGGATGTTTAGTGAGTGACCTTAGGTCTTGATGCTGTCACGTTTTCAGATGTCTGTCGTTTAAAGGGGTTGTCCACTACTGGACAACTGATGACCTATCCACTGGTTAGGTCATCAGTATATGATTGGTGCGGGTCCACCACCCAGACCCCACACTGTTAAGCCGCTCCGGCTGCCTCCGGGCACTGGACATCCATGCCGGAGGCAGATAGCTCCGGTCATGGCATAGTGGTAGAACTGCAGTTCAACAGCACAGCCGATATGCAATCTATGGAGCCAACTGCTTCTGCCTCCGTACATTGCATAATGTGCCATAACATCCAGTGCTCGCAGGCCACCGGAGCAGCTGATCGGTGTGGGGTTTGGGTATCGGACCCACACCGATGATATACTGATCACCTAGCCGGTGGATAGGTCATTACTTGTCCAGTAGTGGACAACACCTTCAAGCTGCCCATACACCTTAGATAGCTCATTTGGTCAGCTTCTATTCCTCCCGACCCACTCGCTGAGCGTGCATGTGTACTCAATGGAGAGAGGGGGAAAAGCTGCTGCCAGACGCTTTTGACGGGGACTTGTCTCCCATGAGAATGAAGCATTAATTTTTTGCCGACACATTAGATGGTCGGACGAAATTGGCAGGTACTGCCGACGTTCTTCTAATGTGTATGGGCACATTTATGTGTATTGTTGATCACAGATGCACATTAAAACATAAAGAATCTTATCCATAATCACTACTCTAAAGCTCATTCAGTCTTTGCCTATTAATGGTTAATTTTATACATCGGCAAATGTATTAATTGTTTTGTTAAATGTGTAAATGGATCAATAACAGCCCTGGGCCCAACCTACAGGTGTGTTACCAAATATAGCTTACACGCAGTAGACAATTATATAGTATAATCCCTGACAAAGAGGCTCACAATATAATGAGAGGAGTTTACCTAGAATGCATAGGTCGTATTAATAATTATCTAATTTTATTTAAGGACTGTGAGAAATTTGTGGGACGCTATAGAATTCTGATGGGAAAATAGTCTGGGATTTAAGCAGGTTCAGCAACCTTTTTAATGTCGTGATACATACATCTGATATTTCTCTTTTGGTTGATGGAAGCCTTTAATTTACGATTGTTACATAGATTTCCTTAGCTAGACAGTAACTAAAATACAAAGATTCTCACATGAAAATATAAATTGTCAAAATCTATGTATTTTAAATTTTGGAAGGGGGAACAGCATACAGATTGTCACGATCTGTGGGTATGTGGACTCGCTAGGCCGCACCGCTGTAGCGGGGAGGCACCTGGCCAAACAACAGAGCACCCCAGCAATACAAAGTTCAGTAGTAGGGGACCTGAATAGTGCAGACAGTGGCCAAGGCTTTGGCACGGATGGAGGTGGATGCAGCAGGTTACGCCAGACGTGGCGGATGACAGTAGGTGCCGCAGGTTGCGCCAGACGTGGAGCATCACACTGGACGTGGCAGATGACACTGGACGTGGCAGACGACACTGGACATGGCAAACGACAGCAGGTGCAGTAGGACACGACTCCAACACTAATGGGCTCAGGAAACAGAACACCGCACGTGACACAGGATACGGTAACAGGGCACGGGTAACAACTGGAATGGTATAACACTAAGAGACCATTTGCAAGACTGACATGGGATAAACTAATAACGCTCAGGCAAGGATCAGAAGGGCAGGGCCCTTCTTATAGTCCAGGAAAGCATGTTCAGTTGAGATTCTCCACATGTGTGCGCGCTGGCCCTTTAAGACCTTGGCACGAGCGTGCGCGCGCACCCTACAGGACACAGCAGACCGCAGCTTAAGTGAGCGCTGGCGTTACCAAAGAAGGAGATGCGATCCAGCGCTACCAGATCCATGGCTGCGACCGTCAGGGTGTAAACCCGACGGCCCGTGTCCATGGACGCTACACAGATTAATAAATCTTTTTTAATTCAGTTTTAAATTTTCTCTATTGACGTTATTGTGCAATTTTGCTCATGCAATGTGGTCCACTGCCATTCAGCTGCAACGTTTGAAGCTCTATACTCAACCAGAAAATACTGCTAAACAATAGCTGTCATGGCAATGGGGGTATGTGGACCCACTAGGCCGCTCTGCCGTAGCGGAGTAGCAGCTGGTCAAACAGAAGGTCTATGACAGACACTACGGCGGGAGTACCTGGGTAGCTGGCTTGAACCGGACTATCGGAAGCAGGCTAGTGCCGGACTATCGGGAGCTGGCTTTATCGGCCCATCGGAAGCTAGCTTGTGCTGGATAACCAGACTTGAACACTGAAGTCGTCTCTGACACTTGACTTGACACCGGACACAGATAGTGCAGTCGTCTCAGACACGACTAGGCTCAGACACTGGACACGAGATACGGGAATACAGGATACAGCTAGAGAACGGAACCTTTGCTGACAAACACTGGGTTAGACACAACATTGCTCATCCAAAGAGGCAGGGCGCCTTTTAAATTCCAGGGTGTGCTGGGATAGGTTGGGGTCAATATTCCTGGTGTATTCCTTTATGAACGGGGACGAGCGCGCGTACGCACCCTACTGGCAAAGAGTGGTGGAGAGAGCAGAGTGCAACGGCGCAGCCCATTCTCTGTATAAAAAATATTTCCTGTGCTAGATATTAAAGGAGCCAATATTATTTATACAGATACTGGGAGACTATGGCATCACTCCATGTAGGCAATGAAGATACTATTATATGGGGAAGCAGACCAAGAGCACCTACAGTAAATAAGATTAATTTGTGTCAATCCGTTAATCTGTTTTTTCCTTAAGTATTAGTTTATGATAACCATGAAAAACTTTTCTGGAAGTGCAAAATCAACATGTAATTTGACTTTTGAGTTGTCAAATGTATATTTTTCCTTACACCCCAGTCTGTCTTAAGATCTGTGAGAGGATATTTATAGCCATGAATTCTAGTCAACTGGAAATCTTCAGATAAACAATTTTTTTTGCAAAGACCTACTCAACAACTAATAAAAGGACATGTCTAGGCTTAAATAGACCCTTTCACCTGCCCATACATACCTGAGTGCAGCATGTAATAGGCAGGGCTTCACAAACACGGTCTCACTTGAAATAATTTTCCTATCTTCCTCCGTTATTTACATATCGGTGCCGTTATATTTGGTGTATTTGGTGTAATAAGCACCTGAACTGTCAATGGAGCGTTTCTATCTAATTAAATGTCAAGGGGGCGTGATCTCTTCGCTCTGACACTGTCCAATCAGCTACAGACAGTGTCAGGGCAGCTTGCGCTGTGTTCCCTGCCACATTAGCTTTCATCAGTGCAAGATATGAATGGGAGATCCAGTGTTACTTACATTCATTAGAAGGGTGATTACTTTGGTATTTTTATTTTTTCATGTCTCCTTGCCTGAAATTTTCCTCAATATTCAGATTTAAAATTTGTCATTACTCATAAAATATAAAATTTTTCTGTAAATGATTATCAATAATGTCTAACACGAACATGTAATCTCCATTTCTCTGATTAATTAAAGGTTGCACCCTGATGTTTTATGAAACCTATGAGGGAAATTCCACGGAGCAGAGTACTTCACCCAGATATGCTCTGTTTGCTGAAGACAGCATTGTGCAATCAGTTCCTGAGCACCCGAAGAAAGAAAATGTCTTCTGTCTCAGCAATTCCTTTGGAGATGTTTACCTGTTTCAGGTTGGCCACATCTAAACATTTCACATGGTTTATTGGGTAACAGATAGCTCGGGAGTTTTCTCTTCTTACTAATATTTTGGCACTGAGCTGGGAAGCGGAATTGTGCCCATACCCATCTCAGCTGGCCACACTGAATACACTTAATAAATCTAGAAAAACCCTATTATATTATTGCCATTTATTAAATATGGGAGGTATTTCTCCTTCAAATTCATAGCTACCTGACATGGGTTTTCTCCATCCTCTGGATAAGCACAATAAGAACTTGATAAACTTTTATATTTCAATTGTACTAAATATGTAATTGTGTATATTTCTGAGCCCCCCACCCCACACTATATACTGTCCTTTTTCAGTTTGTGAAATGTCAAAAGTAACAATTGAAGCATATAATAGGGTGTATTCTCGACTTGCAGCAATTTTCATACATCCAGGAAAACTTCAGCAAAAATGTGTACAACAAGAATGAAATACACGCTTAGACGTAGAATATTAACCTGCTATTCATGTTTATTTGATTTTTACATATTTTCATGAACTTTTTCATTGACTTGAGCACCATCCATTTGTTTTTCCTTCATCCTGTAGGCCACCAGCCAAACCGATCTAGAGAATTGGGTTACAGCAATTCACTCTGCATGTGCCTCACTTTTTGCCAAGAAGCACGGGAAAGAAGATACCATCAGATTGCTAAAAAGTCAAACCAGAAGTCTCATGCAAAAAGTTGACATGGACAGCAAAATGAAGAAGATGGCAGAGCTACAACTCTCTATTGTTAGTGATACAAAAAATAGAAAAGCCATAGAAAACCAGGTATGTTTAATATGTGGCAGTCCATGGCTTATTTATGTTCTGGATTCCTTCATTCCATCTCAGCTGGCCACACTGAATACACCTAATAATAAATCTGGAAAAACCCTATTGTATTATTGCCATTTATTAAATCTGGGAGGTATTTCTCCTTCAAATTCATTCCCTGGTAGATTTTAAAAGGGTTTTTTATTTACTTATATTTTTTAGCAAAGTCACGTGTTCCTTTTATTTCTTACTTTAACATTAAAACGTGGCATATAGAATCGTGAACATATTTATAAGGTCTTCTGCTCAAAACTATGCACACTTCACAGCTGCTGAGGAGTAAATGTGGATGCCTGCTGAGATAACAATCCTCAGAAATACATCTAATTCACCCTCTTTCTACCTGTGGATATAATGTTTTTGTTATTTTGTTCTTTCTTTTATGTAAAACGTGGTAGAGGGCAGCCGACACAAAATAGAACATGATCTGCCATAGTTTCAAACCTTGTGTGGTTGTAAAGGCTATTGTTACTTCAATTGAAAAGTTTTTGCATTAAATATGACTCACTACAGCCCTTTACTGCCCCTTTACAGTCTTTCTACAGGGATTTTAAATGACCCTCCCTCATGTTTCTGTAGGACATAATTTAGCTGATAAGGTTATTCTCCTGATTTCATAAGAGAGACATCTACAGGACATGTCTGTGAATATCCACAGGTTTATTTCATTTGTGTGTATGGATAAAGAGAATACATGAGGCAGCTGTTGGCATGAGCAGATGTAGTTCTAGCACCGTTACTGCTTTTCCCTCTAATTCGATCGCTCTGTGTCCATATGTCTAACAGAATACATTGGCTGTAGCAACTACTCCGTTTGGCTGGACTGCAGTACGGGGCTGTAAGTACATATGAAACAATTGGTGTGCCTTTAATTTATCATCATTAATGTCATGATCGTTTGGAACGGTTTCCGACTTGCCAACAAACAGCTTCAGGCCTGCTTGGTAGTTGTGCACTTTTAGAAGTGATTAATGAAAGAATTAGTATTTTATGTAAAGGGAGACGTCCAGTTATCTAATGAAGCGTTCTCTCTTCTATTTCATCTATTTTATGGTATGCGCCAACATTAAGCTTTAAAATCTCAATAGTAATGTAGACTGGGTAAGTTATAGCAACAATCCATTTTTATATATAAACTCATATATTACTTCTATTTCAACTTTGCTTGCAGCCACATTCAACAAATCAGCCATACTGCTTACCTAGTTAATTGTTTCCATATGTAGCCGTAACCTAAACCAGATTTTTATAAACATGGAAACAGGAATATTAACCATATTTTAAAAACATTGTTAAATGTACCTTTTAGCTATGTTGGATTTATAACAAACAAATAGCTGGATCAGCTGTATATGGACCAGGAGCTTTAACCCTTTCATGACCATATCCAGGTCAAATTTTCCATTTTTGATATGCACTTCTTTTAAACGATAATATCTTTGTAACCGCTTTGAATATCACAACTCATTTTACTTTTTTTTTAATTTTACAAGACTTATGAGGCTTTCATTTTCTAGTGTCGTTTAATTAATTCCATATTTTTCATTTTTATTATGAGCAGACAAATTACAAAAAATTTACAAAAACCCCACTTTTTTTGTAGGCTATAAGGCTATATTCACACGACGTGGAAAAAAGGGCTGTAACAACTGATCAACTGTCAGTTTTTCATGGCTGTTTTGCATTAGTTGTCTTAAAATTTTCATCCATTTCCCAGCCGTCTGACCGTTTTTAACCACCATTTGCCATCTGTTTTTCACGACCGTTAAAAAAAATGGATGAATTTTATTCATTAGGGTTTTTTTGTCCCAGCCACCTCAAAACACCACAGTGCCCATGTAGATAGTGCCGCAATAACCCTGTAGATAATCCCACATTGCTCACCGTAGATAGTGCCACAGTGCCCACATAGTGCCACAGTTCCCATTGTAGATAGTGCTCACACAGTGCCACTCAGTGCCCATGTAGATAGCGCCATAGTGTCCCCTGTAGGTAGTGTCCATATAGTGCCACAGTGCCCATGCAGATAGCACCACACCCCTGTAGATAGAATCACCCCCCTACAGATAGCCCCAACCCCCATGCATATAGCGCCAACCTCTCTGTAGATAGCACCATCCCCTCTATAGATAGCACAACCCTCTGTAGTTAGTGCCACCCCCGGCAGATAATGCCACCCCACTTTAGATAGCACCACACCCCCTGTAGATAGCACCAGAACCCCCATCCCTGTAGATAGCGCCACCTAAGCTCCCTCTAGGAGCGGAATCCCCAGACAGAGCCCGCTACTTCGAGCTTAGAGGCAGCTTAGGTGGCGCTATCTACAGGGGGGGGGTGGTGCTATCTACAGGGGGGGTCTATCTGCAGGCGGGTGGCGCTATCTGCAGGGGGGTGTTGCTATCTACAAGGGGGGAGATGCTATATGCAGGTGGTGGCACTATATACAGGGGGGATGGTGCTATCTACTGGGGGGGTGATGGAGAGATGTCGGGGGCTCCCTCTAGCCAGGGATTTCGCTTCTAGAGGGAGCTTAGTTGGCGCTATCTACAGGTGCGTTTCCGCTATCTACAGGGGGTTTGTGTGTGTCGCTATCTACAGGGGGTGTATTCCGGGGCTCTCAAAGCCCCGGCAGACATGAGAGTGCAGTGCTGCAGCACTGCACTCATTAAACCCTGTTCCAGACTGCCAACGTTTATATACGTGGCAACTGCACGGGGCATTAGCAGTTGCAACGTTTATAGCCGTATGGCAGTCGTGAAGGGGTTAATGTTGTGACATTGGAAATAATCCACATTTAAAGGAAAAAAGAGTCATATTAACTTTCTGGACCTACACTTGGTTATGAACATGTGAAAATTGGTCAAGAGGATCAACTAAAGGGTTAGAAACAAATAATGTAAAGGATTTGTCCATCTTTAAGCACCATTTTATAATTTGTATATATAGATATGATCTTGTATAAAAAGTTGATATATTGCATTTCTTGATCCTGGGTTATAGTAGTATAAAAAAATCGACAAACTTATCTTCAGACACATACAGCTTAGCAGAGATCCTATAATATAGTGTGACCGTAAAGGTGACACTTCCCATTATGCAAAACATGAAAAAAGCACAGATATTAAGCCAGTAAAGAGTGCTAGGAGTCTTCAGGGTGGAAGCCGGCAAAATTGTGAATACAGCTCTAGACTATATTTACAGCCTGTAACTCGATTTACAGCTCGATTGTGTCATAAAATGCTTCGAAATCTGGCGCATCTTAGCACAGTTCGGCACATTTCTTGGTAATCCATATTTTTGCGCCCCACTAGACATTTGTTAAAAGTGTTCCAAATAGTGGTGTGGCTTAACTGAAAAGGGGGCATGGCTTACGATGAGCCATCATGCGCCAAACAATCTGGCACAATATTTTGTTACAAACTAAGCAAAATCAAACTTGGTATAAGGAGGAAAGTGTCTAGCCGGCCAAGTATGATGCACCAAATTTAGCATACAGCATTTACCACTGCGATGAATTTGGTGCGTCTTCAGACTGCCTTGTTTAAGTTTTCACTGACTACCTGATCTAATCTTAGACATTACTACATCTGCCAAATTGTCCTTGCATGTCTACAATATCAATACCGTTTTCTTGAAGGCATTGTAAAAGTACATTTTTGTCATGCCTGCTCCTGTTGAGTATTCTATTTTAATGGACCCTAAAAAGTTCTCCTTTTATTTTCACCCCAGGTTGTTCATTTCCACAGATTTCCTTGACTTTAACGAAATGTACCATCAAAGTCATTTGTTCCTTATGACTTATCAGGAGTGCAGACAAGAATTACGGAATAGTATTTAGCTACAGATAATTTTACAATCATTTTCTGCTTGATTTGCGTAGCTAATAACTGGATGATCTGATTTCGAGTGCCACTTATAAGGTAGTGACTGTGAATGTTATGGTCAGTTATACACTTGATGTGTTTTTCAAGAACTGATTCAAAATTAGCTATTTCCTCCACCAATTTGAGGAAGTTGTCATTGTTCGCTTCATAAAGCTTTTGAAATCTCCCATGAAATAGAATGTTTTGAACTGCCATTATTTTGATCAGAAAATCAACTTTTTTTTAAAGAATTATTGCCAATGCAAGGTTTCAGACGCAATAAGTTCTTTGTTTGCATCCTCGATTGATAGATTTAACCCTTGTCTAGTTTCCAGGTTTTCCAATTGTGGAAAGCTCCCTCGCAGTGATTCATCTATTTATGACTAGCCAATTTTCTACATAGATTTTTCCAGTCACTTGTCCCAGTAGAGCGAAGCACAGATGCAACCCATTGAGGTGAAAACAGTTTGCAGCAAAAGCAATATACCGAATTGTTTGTTGCTGAGTACATCCGCCATTACCTTTCTGATATTTCCCGGTTAGACAGTTCTCTGCAACAATGTCTCCAGTCAAATCTTCTATTGTATCTGTCTCTTGGAAATCTAAAAGGCATTGTTTGCTGTGGACCATGAAAAACAAGGAATTCTCTCACCTTCTTGATTTATATTTTGCCACAACCCAGGATCTTGTAGAAGTGAATTCGGAGTTTGATTCAGATGGTGCCTGGGCCTCTGTCACATCATCATATCTTCTATATTCTTCAACTTCCACCTCCATTTCTGATGTTGCTGCTGTCGCTGTCCTTTCTGTAACTTCCACCTCCATTTTTGATGTTGCTGCAGTAACTGTCCATTCTGTAACTTCCACCTTCATTTGCCACTAGCTGCTCATGTGATGTATTCTTCAGTTACTGTCTGACTGCTAGAAGGAATACCTGTACTTGCTACAACATCAGGGCTAATAACTTCGCCCTTTGGCGAATTCTTGTATTTCTAAAAAAAAGAACTTTAGAATCACTCCTTTGTGTTTGATAGAGCACTCTTCCTGGCGACCTTTCTCTTTTTGTATGTTGCTCCAGAAAGTCATTTCCGTCCATGAAACATTGTTGAATTTTCTGGTGTGCAATCTTTCTGGGAAAAAAAAAGAAAAAGAAGCATAACAAAGTCCTAATATTTTATATGCAGCATAAGAAGCTGAGTAAACAAGTTGTAGACTAAAATGGGTTTAATAGTTATCGTCTCATAGTCACATGGCAGGCATCCGTGTATGTAGCATATATTATTATTACTTTCTGTAAGGCCTCATGCACACGACCGTATTTTTTCCCACCCGTAAATACGGGTCCGGTGTCACACGTATTCCACCCGTTTTGCACCAGTATTTACGAACCCGTGCCCGTAAATATGGGTCCGGTGTCACCCGTATTCACGGGCACGTTTTTGGCGGCAAAATAGCACTGCACTAATCGGCAGCCCCTTCTCTCTATCAGTGCAGGATAGAGAGAAGGGACAGCCCTTTCTGTAATAAAAGTTAAAGAAATTCATACTTACCCGGCCGTTGTCTTGGTGACGCGTCCCTCTCTTCACATCCAGCCCGACATCCCTGGATGACGCGGCAGTCCATGTGACCGCTGCAGCCTGTGATTGACCTGTGATTGGCTGCAGCGGTCACATGGCCTGAAACGTCATCCAGGACGTCAGGCCGGATGTCGAGAGGGAAGCGTCACCAAGGCAACGGGCGGGAGACCGGACTGGAGGAAGCAGGAAGTTCTCGGTAAGTATGAACGTCTTTTATTTTTATTTTTTACAGGTTTATTCTGATCGGTAGTCACTGTCCAGGGTGCTGAAAGAGTTACTGCCGATCAGTTAACTCTTTCAGCTCCCTGGACAGTGACTATTTACTGACGTCGCTTAGCAACGCTGCCGTAATGACGGGTGCACACATGTAGCCACCCGTCATTACGAGAGCTCCATAGACTTCTATGGACTGTCCGTGCCGTTTTTACGGCCTGAAATAGGACATGTTCTATCTTTTTCAACGGCACGGGCACCTTCCCCTGAGAAAATGGGAAGGCACCCGTCGCCAATAGAAGTCTATGAGCCCGTTATTACGGGTCGTAATTACGACCCGTAATAACGGGAGTTTTTACGGTCGTGTGCATGAGGCCTAAGTGTCTGTGCTTTTGGGGAGACAAAGTAAATATGATTTGGGAGGTGGGACCTAAAGAAAATTAGTCTGGGTTCACATTGTACGTTTTTATTAAATTTTTAGTGCTTTTTTTTGCTGAATTCTAATTGAGAGACATGGGCAGTTATCTGCCAAAACAAAAAAAAAAAAAGCATGCTAAAAACGCATGTGATCCCAGCCTTATAGTGCAAAATGGAGCTTTGGTGGGTTTCCACAACCAAAGCTGTCCTGGTATTAGAAAATGTTATGTGAACAAGTTTGGCTTTTCCGCTGGGAAAAATCTTGGCGCAAACGCGTAATGTAGCCTTAGGTCCCCATTCACCCAACGGAGGCCAAAAGAGTGTCATTTTGACCTCCGTAAGGTTTTGAGATATATATATATTTACACAAACCAAGTAAACCGTATGAAAGGCTAAAAGGGGAAAGGGTACAGGATTTAGGAACATGAAATAGATGATATTCTAAAGATAAGAAGAGTATTTTGAGTGAACCTTAAGTTTCTTATGTTGATTTTTTTTTAAATAAAATGTAGCACAGCCTGTTGTATGTAATACTGTTATACTGAATCACTGTATTTAAGCCTATTATGTATGATACTGTCCGCTTAGCTGTGCATCTATTCCTGTCATGTGTGATACTGTCTGCCGGGCCCTATATCTAATACTATCATTTGTGATACTGTTTTCTTAGCTGGTGTATCTAGTCCTGTCATATATGATACTGTTCACTGAGCTGCTGTATCTGAGTCTATCGTGTATGATCATGTCTTCTAAGGCACTGTATCTAAGGCTATCATGTGTCATACTGTTCAATGAGCTGCTGTATCTAAATCTATCATGAGTGAATCTGTGGTTCGCTTTTTTTGTCATGATTTGCAAAAAATTGTTGGGAATCACACATCCCCTTTAAAGGGATATTTCCCAACTCAGATATTTATGGCATATCCACAGAATATGCAATAAATGTCTGACAGATGTGTGTCCCAACTATGAGAATCACACCTATCTTGAGATCGGGGGTCCCGTGATGCTATTGATGCTTGGTAAGATGGACACTGGCCGCTGCATCCAGGCAGGGAATCAGTGTAGAGGTGACGCGGGTTCCAGAAACTACTCAGCTCACTGTGCTACGCTGTGTCCGTAACTCCCATTGAAATGAATGGGGATAATGGAAACAGCGTAGCACAGCTTATAATGGGTCCGACAGGTTTTTGTTATGGAAAAGAACTAACGCAAGTGTAAACAAAGCTCTGTTCACATGTTAAATAGTTACATAGTACGGTTGAAAAAAGACACATGTTCATCAAGTTCAACCAAGGGATGGGAAAACGGAAGGGAAACATTTCTACACATAGGAGCTTATATTTTTTTGTTCTAGGAAATTATCTAAGCCTTTTATAAAGCCATCTACTGCCACTTCTGTGACCAGCTCCTGCGGTAGACTATTTCATAGAGTCACAGTTCTCACGGTAAAGAAGGCTTGTCGCCTCTTCAGGTTGAACCTTTTTTTTCTCCAGACGGAGGGAGTACCTCCTTGTTTTTTAAGGGGGTTTTACATAGAACAGGATCTCACCATATTTTTTGTATGTGCCATTAATATATTTATATAAGTTAATCATGTCCCCCCTTAGTCGTCTTTTTTCAAGGCTAAATAGATTTAATTATTTTAATCTTTCCTCATAACTTAGATTCTCCATGCCCCTTATTAGCTTTGTTGCTCTTCTTTGTATTTTTTTTCAACTCCAGGGCATCCTTTCTATGAACTGGAGCCCAGAACTGAACTGCATATTCTAGATGAAGCCTCACTAATGCTTTGTAAAGTGGTAATATTATATCCCTGTCCCGCGAGTCCATGCCTCTTTTAATACACGGCAATATCTTGCTGGCCTTTGAAGCAGCTGATTGACATTGCATGCTGTTATTTAGTTTATGGTTTACAAGTACACCCAGATCCTTCTCAACAAGTGACTCCCCCAGTATAGCTCCCCCTAGGACATATGATGCATGCAGATTGTTGGTACCCAGATACATTTATCTACATTAACCCCTTCCCTCTTTAGCCATTTTTGACCTTCCTGACCGAGCCTCATTTTTCAAATCTGACGTGTCACTTTATGTGGTATTAACTCCGGAATGCTTTCACCTATCCAAGCAATTCTGAGATTGTTTTCTTGTGACACATTGGACTTTAAGTTACTGGCAAAATTTGCTCGATATGTTCAGTATTTAATTGTGAAAAACACCAAAATTTAGCGAAAAATTGCAAAAATTAGCATTTTTCTCAATTTAAATGTATCTGCTTGTAAGACAGGCAGTTATACCACACAAAATTGTTGCTAATATACATCCCCCATATGTCTATTTCAGATTGGCATTGTTTTTTGAACATCCTTTTATTTTTCTATGACATCACAAGGCTTAGAACTTTAGCAGCAATTTCTCACATTTTCAAGAAAATTTCAAAAGGCCATTTTTACAGGGGCCAGTTCAGTTGTGAAGTGGCTTTGAGGGCCTTATATATTAGAAACCCCCAAAAAGTCACACCATTTTAAAAACTGCACCCCTCAAAGTATTCAAAACAGCATTTAGAAAATGTCTTAACCCTTTACACATTTCACAGGAATTAAAGCAAAGTAGAGGTGAAATTTACAAATTTCATATTTTTTTGCAGAAATAAATTTTTAATACAATTTTTTTTATAACACAGAAGGTTTTACCAGAGAAATGCAACTCAATATTTGTTGCCCAGTTTCTGCAGTTTTAGGAAATATCCCACATGTGGCCGTAGCGTGCTATTGGACTGAAGCATCGGCATCCGAACCAAAGGAACACCTAGTGCATTTTGGGGCCTTATTTTTGTTAGAATAAATTTTAGGCACCATGTCAGGTTTGAAGGGCTCTTGCGGTGCCAAAACACTCAAAATCCCCCAAAAGTGACCCCATCTGGGAAACTACACACCTCAAGGAAATTATCTAGGGGTACAGTGAGCATTTTGACCGCACAGGTTTTTTACAGAAATTTTTGGAAGTAGGCCGTGAAAATTAAAATCAACATTTTTTCAAAGAAAAAGTAGGTTTAGCGATTTTTTTTCTCATTTCCACAAGGACTAAAGGAGAAAAAGCACCATAAAATTTGTAAAGCAATTTCTCCCGAGTAAAACAATACCCCACATGTGGTAATAAACGGCTGTTTGGAGACACGGCAGGGCTTAGAAGGGAAAGAGCGCTATTTGGCTTTTGGAGCTCAAATTTAGCAGGAATGGTTTGCGGAGGCCATGTCACATTTACAAAGCCCCTCAGGGGACAAAACAGTGGAAACCCCCCACAAGTGACTACATTTCGGAAACTACACCCATTGAGGAAATTATCTAGGGGTATAGTGAGTGTTTTGACCCCACAGGTTTTTTGCATAAATTATTGGAAGTAGGCCCTGAAAATGACAATCTAAATTTTTTCAAAGAAAATGTAGGTTTAGCTAATTTTTTCTCATTTCCACAAAGACTGAAGGAGAAAAGCACCGCAAAATTTGTAAAGCAATTTCTCCCGAGTAAAACAATACCCCACATGTGGTAATAAACGGCTGTTTGGAGACACGGCGTGGCTGAGAAGGGAAAGAGCGCTATTTGGCTTTTGGAGCTCAAGTTTAGCAGGAATGGTTTGCGGAGGACATGTCACATTTACAAAGCCCCTGAGGAGACAAAACAGTGGAAACCCCCCACAAGTGACCCCATTTTGGAAACTACACCCATTGAGGAAATTATCTAGGGGTATAGTGAGCGTTTTGACCCAACAGGTTTTTTGCATAAATTATTGGAAGTAGGCCCTGAAAATGACAATCTAAATTTTTTCAAAGAAAATGTAGGTTTAGCTAATTTTTTCTCATTTCCACAAGGACTGAAGGAGAAAAAGCACCACAAAATTTGTAAATCAATTTCTCCCGAGTAAAACAATACCCCACATGTGGTAATAAACGGCTGTTTGGACACACGGCAGGGCTTCGAAGGGAAAGAGCGCTATTTGGCTTTTGGAGATCACATTGAGCAGGAATGGTTTGCGGCGGCCATGTCACATTTGCAAAGCCCCTGAGGGGAAAAAACAATGAAAACGCCCAAAAAGTGACACCATTTAGGAAACTACACCTCTTGAGGAATTCATCTAGGGGCGAAGTGAGCATTTTGACTCCACAGATGTTTCATAGAATTTATTAGAATTGGGCAATGAAAATAAAAACAATCCTTTTTCTTCAATAAGACGTAGCTTTAGCGCAAATTTTTTCATTTTCGCAACAAATAAATGAAAAAAAAGAACCCAACATTTGTAAAGCAATTTCTCCCGAGTACGGCAATACCCCATATGTGGTCATAAACTGCTGTTTGGGCACAAGGCAGGGCTCAGAAGGGAAGGACCGCCATTTGGAGTGCAGATGTTGCTGGATTGGTTTCTGTGGGCCCGAAACAGTGGAAACCCCCCAGAAGTGACCCAATTTTGAAAACTACACCCCTCAATGCATTTACCTAGTGGTGTAGTAAGCATTTTAACCCTGCAGGTGTTTTGTAGAAATTAGTGTGAACTCGATGTTACAGAGTGAAAATGGGATTTTTTCCACAGATATGTGGACAATATGTGGTGCCCGGCTTGTGCCACCATAACAAGACAGCTCTCTAATTATTATGCTGCTTTTCCCGGTTTTAGAAACACCCTACATGGGGCACTAATCTTTTGCCTGGACATTCGACCAGGCTCAGGAGTGAAAGCGTACCATGTAAAATTGAGGCCTAATTTGGCGATTTACAAAGTATTGGTCCACAACTGCAGAGGCTCAGTTGTGAAATAATAAAAAGAAACCCCTGAGAAGTGACCCCATTTAGAAACTACACCACTCAAGGCATTTGTTAAGGGGTGTAGTGAGCATTTCACCCCACAGGTCTTTTCCATAAATGAATGCACTGCAGATGGTGCAAATTAAAAATTAATATTTTTCCCTAGATATGCCATTTCAGTGGCAAATATGTCGTGCCCAGCTTATGCCACTGGAGACACACACCCCAAAAATTGCTAAAAGGGTTCTCCCGGGTATGGCGGTGCCATATATGTGGAAGGAAACTGCTGTTTGGGGATGCTGTAGGGTTCAGAGGGGAGGTAGCGCCATTTGGCTTTTGGAGAGCGGATTTTGCTTGGTAGTAGATTTGTTTGAGTATTGCTGGTGTTTCCGTTTATAATGTGGCGATACATGTAAGCCGGGCGGAGTATATAAGGGGTGGTATAATAATGTGGTAAAAATTGACCCCATTATTTATTGACCCCAATAAAAAATTGACCCCAATAAAATGATCCATAGGTGTGTGTTACGCTGTGCTCAATCCTTTCTGCACAGGCCGGTGTCGCACTGATATATGGCGTCCTTTCTTAACCCGCATTTGGTCCACACTCCGCGCCTTTGCAGTTTGGGGAATTTTGCTGGGAAGTGTTGTCCTGGTATAATACGGGCACCGTCGCTTCCAGCGGATATGTTTGGGCCCTCCCCTTCCTGGTTCCCTAATTTTAGGTCCTTGATAAATTGCCTCTTCAAACAGAAGAAATGTTCCCCTCGGGCACAACTGCATATTTTTTTATTTCCTGACTTATTGGAGCCTTAACTAATTTTATTTTTTCATAGACGTAGTGGTATGAGGGCTGTTTTTTTGCGGGACGAGCTGTAGTTATTATTGGTACCATTTTGGGGTACATGCGACTTTATGATTACCTTTTATCCTATTTTTTGGGAGGCCAGGTAAACAAAAAAAACGCAATTCTGGCATAGTTTTATTTAGGTTTTTTTTATACAGCGTTCACCATGCGTTATAAACTACATGTTAACTTTATTCTGCGGGTCCGTACGATTCCGACGATACCTATTTTATAGGACTTTTTTATGTTTTACAACTTTTTGCACAATAAAACTACTTTTGTAAAAATAATGTATTTTTTCTGTCGCCAAGTTGTGAGAACCATAACTTTTTTATTTTTTTTGTCGAAGGAGTTGTATGAAGGCTTGTTATTTGCAAGACAAACTATAGTTTTTATAGGTACCATTTTTGGAATACGTGCGACTTTTTGATCACTTTTTATTCCAATATTTATAGAGCAAAGTGACCAAAAAACAGAAACTCTGGTATAGTGTTTTACGTTTTTTTTTTACGCTGTTCACCGCGTGCAATAAATAATATAATATTTTGATACCTCAGGTCGTTACGGTCGCGGCGATACCAAATACGTATGGTTTATTATTTTTTTTCAATAATAAAGGACTTGATAAGTGTAAAAGGGGGATTGTGTTTTATTTTATTACTTGAAACTTTTATTGTTTTCAAACTTTTATTTTTTTCACTTTTTTTTTTACACTTTTTTATACTTTTTTTTACACTTTTTCTCAAGTCCCACTAGGGGACTTGAAGGTCCAGCTGTCAGATTTATTTTTTTCTTATACATTGCACTACCTACGTAGTGCAATGTATTAGATGTGTCAGTTATTCACTGACCGCAAGCCGATTAGGCTTCGCCTCCCGGCGGAGCTTAATCGGCTTCCGTAATGGCAGAGCAGGAGACCATTGTGTCTCCTGTTGCCATAGCAGCAGTCGCCAGTCCCGATTGCCTGTCAGGGCTGGCGATCTGCTAGTAACCGCTACGATTCAGCAATCGCTTTCGATTGCTGCATCGAAGCGGTTAATGGCAGGGATCGGAGCTAGCTCCGGTTCCTGCCGTTACAGGTGGATGTCAGCTGTAACATACAGCTGACTTCCACCGCTGATGACGCCGGATCAGCTCCTGAGCCGGCGCCATCTTGCCGGCAGCTACGGAAGCCGATCAGGCTCCGCCGCCGGGCGGATCTTGACCGGTTTCCGTGCTAGGCAGACCGGGAGGCCAGTATTAGGCCTCCGGTTGCCATTACAGCCACCGGAACCCCGGCAATTTCATTGCTGGGGTTCCAATGAGCTGCAAACACCTAAAATGCAGCGATCGCATTTGAGCGCTGCACTTAAGGGGTTAATGGCGGGGATCTAAGCTAATTTCGGTCCCCGCCGTTACAGCCGGATCTCAGCTGTAAGATACAGCTGAGATCTGGTGATGATGGCAAACATTTGGCGTATGGGTACGGCAAGATGCGGGAAGTCCATGCTTTCCATGGCGTACCCATACGGCAAATGTCGGGAAGGGGTTAAGCTTCATTTGCCAAATGGACGCTTAAACACTTCGTGTGTTCCAATCAGCTTGCAATTTACAAGCATCTTCCATAGACTGAACAATACTACATAGCTTGGTGTCATCTGAAAAAATAGAAATAGTTGAATAAATTAATAGTGGTCCCTATTAATAAATTAATAAATAAGTTGAATAATAGTGGTCCCAGCGTGTGACCCTGGGGTACACCACTTATAACCGGGGACCATTCAGAGTAGGAATCATTGACCACAACTCTCTGGAAACGGTCCTTGAGCCATCTCTCAATCCAATTGCAAACTATACCTTCTAAAACTATAGTCGTTAATTTACCCATTAGACGTCTATAAGGGACAGTATCAAATTCCTTTGCAAAGTCCAAAAACACTATATCCACAGCGGCCCCTCTGTCTAGGCTTCTGCTCACCTCTTCATAAAAACAAATCAGGTTGGTTTGACAACTTCTGTCCATAGTAAAACCGTGCTTGCTGTCACTTGTAATACTATTTTTTGTCACATTACCCTGTATATAGTCCCTCAATAGCCCCTCAAACATTTTCCCCACGATGGATATTAAGCTTATTGGTCTATAATTACCTGGGGAAGACCTAGAGCCTTTTTTGAAAATAGGCACCACATTTGCCCTGCGCCAGTACCTTGGCACTATACCAGTCACTAGAGAATCTCTAAATATTATGAAGAGGGGGACAGAAATAATTAAGCTCTTTAAGAACTTTAGGGTGGAACCCATCTGGTCCCGGGGACTTGTGTACATTAATTTTATTTAACTTAGCTTGGACCATATATAAATTCAGCCAATTCAGTATATCAACTAATATATTAACGGCACTGGCAGCGGCTACATCATCTGCTCTTTCTTCTGTTGTATATACACCGTGTTCCAAATTATTATGCACATTGGATTTAAGTGTCATAAACATTTATTTATTAGTTTTTCAATTAAACTCATGGATGGTATTGTGTCTTAGGGCTCTTTGGATCATTTTAATCAATCTCAGACACCTGTGATAATTAGTTTGCCAGGTGTGCCCAATCAAAGGAAAACTAGTTAAGAAGGACGTTCCACATTATTAAGCAGGCCACAGGTTTCAAGCAATATGGGAAAGAAAAAGGATCTCTCTGCTTCCGAAAAGCGTGAAATAGTGCAATACCTTGGACAAGGTATGAAAACATTGGATGTTTCAAGAAAACGTCAGCGTGATCATTGTACTGTGAAAAGATTTGTGGCTGATTCAGAGTACAGATGGGTTCGTTCAGATAAAGGCATAATGAGGAAGGTTTCTGGCAGACAAATTAATAGGATTAGGAGAGCAGCTGCTAAAATGCCATTGCAAAGCAGCAAACAGGTATTTGAAGCCACTGGTGCCTCTGGAGTCCCGCGAACCTCAAGGTGTAGGATCCTCCAGAGGTTTGCAAGTGTGCATAAAGCTATTATTTGGCCACCCCTAAACTATTCTCACAAGCAGAAACGGTTTCTGTCGGCTCAGAAATACATGAAGACTAATTTTCAAACCGTGTTGGATACTGATGAGTGCCGTGCAACCCTGGATGGTCCAGATAGATGGAGTAGTGGATGGTTGGTGAATGGCCACCATGTCCCAACAAGGCTGCGACGTCAGCAAGGAGGTGGCGGAGTCATGTTTTGGGCTGGAATCATGGGGAGAGAGCTGGTAGGCCCCTTTAGGGTCCCTGACGGTGTGAAAATGACCTCTGCAAAGTATGTAGAGTTTATGACTGACCACTTTCTTCCGTGGTACAAAAAGAACCGTGCCTTCCGTAGCAAAATTATCTTTATGTATGACAATGCACCATCTCATGCTGCAAAGAATACCTCTGTGTCATTGGCTGCTATGGGCATAAAAGGAGAGAAACTCATGGTGTGGCCCCCATGTTCCCCTGACCTCAACCCTATTGAGAACCTTTGGAGCATCCTCAAGCAATATTTCTATGAGGGTGGGAGGCAGTTCACATCAAAACAGAAGCTCTGGGACGTTATTCTGACATCCTGCAAAGATATTCAAGCAGAAACTGTCCAAATACTCACAAATTCAATGGATGCAAGAATTGTAAAGGTGATATCAAAGAAGGGATCCTATGTTAACATGTAACTTGGCCTGCTAAGTTTTTTTTGATTGAAAGAGCTTTTGATTTCTGTAAATATGACCTCCTGATGCTGCAAATGCAACAAATTACCATTTTAGTTCTCTTTACAACCTTTGAAATGTTTTGATCTCTGTTGTGCATAATAATTTGAAACAGTGCATTTTGAGTTTTTTACTTCTAAAAAAAAATCTGTTATCATTAGGAGATTTGTTCAATAAAATTCGCATTATACTCCAACGGTTGATGGCTTGAAGATTTTACTGACTGTCAGTTGCATCGACTATTTAGGAAAATCAACGAAAAATAACATTTGCATAATAAGTTGGAACGCGGTGTAGGTTAGTTGTTTATCACATAGTTTCCCAACAGCGTGACATATACCTCTAAAGAACCCATTTAGTAACTCTGCATTCTCTTGATCCCCTATGACCAACTCCCCATTACCACTATTTAGGAGTCCTACATGTTCAGATCTTAGCTTTTTTGCATTTACGTACTTGAATAATTTTTGGGGGATTTGTTTTACTATCCTTGGCCACCTGCCTTTCATTTTGTATTTTTGCTGATTTTATTACCTTTTTACAGATTTTATTAAGCTTTTTATAATTTACAAAGGCTACAGCTGTACCCTCAGATTTGTATTTTTCAAATGCCCTTTTTTTTGTCATATATTGCCCTTTTTACAGAAGGTGTAAGCCATGTGGGGTTTAATTTTAGTAATTTATACTGGTTACATATAGAAATAAATTTTGCACTATAATAACTCAAAGTAGATTTGAAAATCTCCCATTTATCATTTGTACCATTATTTGACATTAGTTCTTCCCAGTCTATATCCTGAATTGCAGCCCTCATCCTGGGGAAATTGGCCTTCTTAAAATTAAGTGTTTTTGCCCTCCCAGCCTGCGTTTGTTTTTTACACTATAGGTAAAATATAACTATATTGTGATCACTGTTTCCGAGGTTTTCACGAACATTGACATTCCCAACAAGCTCTGCATTGTTAGAAATAACCAGATCCAACCGAGCTTCACCTTTAGTTGGGTCTTCCACAGACTGGGCCATAAAATTGTGTATTAGTTCTTTTCCATAATTAATTGCTTTTTGAAGGTCAGATTAGTGTACCATGCTCATTATCATATTACCTCTGTTAAAAAAAAAGAAACCGGACAGACCCAATAATACAGATCTATGATGCATATCCTGTAAAAACAGAAGCAATGATGCCAGTGCGAAAGGAGCCTTAGACTTAGTTCACATTAGCATCATGGCTCATATTCTTAAAAGAAACCCATCATGTTGCCACTGTGCATAGGGAGTAATCTGGCAATTAACGGCGGGAGAACGGCAGATAATGAATAGGTGCCACTCTGGTTGTTATGTTGGCTGCATACTGCAAAGGATTAAAATGTAAGTTTACCAAATTTCCTTAACATTGGCACATAAGTGACTGACATGTATGTATTATTTTTTTTTTTTTAACGACAAGAATAACAATACAGACGATGTTATTCTTGCTATCAAAACTCTATGGCATACACCAGTGCAACAGATTGAACACAGTGTTTTAGTAGTTCCAGTTACACATTTTATATGAGCTAAAGTGAGGCACATACTAAATTTACATAAATTAGTTCTGCTTGTAATGTGAAGATTGAGGCATTCAATATTTTATGAATTTTAAATAAACTCCTCAATGGAGGAAAAGTACATGATGTACAGAAAAAAGGAATAGTATACCTGAATTTTTTATTTTATTTTAAGGGTATGTTCACATGGCTTATTTTCGGAAGTATTTTCGGTCCGTAAACAGCCGAAAAATCTGAAGCAAAACGCCTCCAAACATCTGCCCATTGATTTCAATGGGAAAATGTCATTCTGTTCCAACGGGGCATTTTTTTTACGCGCCCGTTTTTTTCAAACGCAGAGTTGCTAAAAAAAAAGTCTCAAAATCAGGAGCTGTTTTCACTTGAAAACAGCTCCGTATTCTCAGACGTTTTTGGTTAAGCGTGTGAACATACCATAAGGTTTGTCCAGGCAGTCTTTCCCACCGTATCGGACATTGTACGTATAGAGACTATGGTGCACGACAAGTCTCGACAGTGGCGGAGGCAAACGTCTGACCCATGCATGATACTCGCTGGGCCTTGGACAGTTGCTTTTGCGTGCATTATCATCTCTCTACACACAATGTCAGATCTGGTGGAACTGCAAAATGCACTGCCTGGACAACCCTTTTTAACCTATAACTAATTGATGTAAATTTATTCTGTCCTCATTTTAAATAGCTATGTCTGGGCAGGGGGTCACAAAAAAAAACCCCTATAGACTACTACTTGTTTTAATTATATTCTATGTCCCATTTTTTGTATACTTGTCAACAAGAGAGACCTGGTGTCTGCGTTTGAGCTGGGCCTAAAACAATGTGGAGACTTGTTCTGCTGTTCTGAAGACGTTGACGACTAGGTCCACAGCTGCCACCGTTCAGTACAAACTGGTGGTGCCTGCCTGTGAGTTGGGCATGGGACAGAACCACACTGACAGTGGGGTCCTGTGGACCTTTCTTGTTGTGCTGTGGTGACGATGAAGACAATTAGGTTCACATTCAGCCACCACCATTCTGACAAATGTGGATCATACAATGACTTCACCACGTACAGTAATCTCATGAAATAGAGGAGAAGACAGGGGAGGAGCAGAGGGGGTGTCACGCAGCTTTGTCAGCCTGTCAGTCAGGCATTGCTTCACTTGTTGCTTGACCGACTCCCTGTTGGTATTATGTGCTGTACTGCCTCCCCTCCTCATCGCCCATCACAATAGAACAAACCTAGGATTTGCCACGCTAGGCAGTTCTGAGAAGCGGTAGGTCCTGGGCCGATTCTTTACTATATATGTTAAGTTCAGGCCCCCCACCCCCTTTCCACAAGGTGGCGACACCTGAGGCAAGTGTCTCAATTCACCTTATGGCAGATGGGTGCCCCTGACTGTACAAGAAAATTATCTGTTTGTTGGTATAACTTGGTTATGTATAAAGACAATGTTTCAAGTTGTAAAAGCAAGTCAATATCTGAACTGCGGAAACAATTGGCCTTGTCGAACTCATGATTAGAACTCAGTAGAGATTTTGATGGGACCATCTTGACACACTATAAACCATGTCCATGCATGCATAATGGCTGCAATTGCACCATTTACGCATTATTAAAGATGATTTCTTAGGCTATATTATTTTTTAGTTGTAGTGTAATATTTGGAATTCTTATTTTTTTTTTTTTACTCACCCACTCACTAAAGTGTTTATATTTGGATTTTCTTGACCCATAGTGAAATAATTATCATAATAATAATGTAGATTTTTCCCAGGCATACTACAAAAGGACCAGCAACATTTCTTCCCCTACACACCCTCCACAATAGATACTGTAGGCTCATGACCTGCCTAGGTAGAGTCGTGTGTTAACCTTAGACCTTACTATCCCCCCCACCCCCACTTAGTAAAGACACGTGACACCGTGGTTGGATGTGAAATGGCCACAGCAGCCGTTTATTAATTTCACAGTTTTATAAAAACAATTTAAATCCGAAACATTCGGATAACTAGTTAGGAATCCACCAGAGAATTCCTCCTAATAATTCACATGACCCAACATGGGTCAGAATCATAAATAACAATTAAACGTTAACATTAACCCGAGCAGAGGAAGTCCTTGAAGCCCCCTCAGATGTTCCTTATTAAGAACACACCGAATTAGCCATCTGCAAACCACCAATTACCTCCAGCCGTAAACCAGCTCGGAAGCACCGTTCACCTCTGCAGATGGCTCCAACCACTAGAAGTCCACTTCAAGGGGATAACACCCGATGAAGCCCTCAAGTGATATACCGACCACTAGAAGTCCACTTCAAAGGGATAACACCCGATGAAGCCTTCAAGTGATATACCTTCTACCAGAAGACCACTTCAAAGGGATAACACCCGATGAAGTCTTCAACCATGTACCTTTTTTGGGGGACGCATACCCCCGATGCGACCCCCCCACCATTTTGTACTGACTGGCCTCAAGGACTCCCCCCGCCACAGCGAAACAGGCCTTGACCCCCTTAAGCCTGTGAGTTCCTCCACACCACCACCGCCCTTTCTATGCCTTCTGCTATCGCCAAGCTCCAAAGATCAATGCCAACCTCGGTCAGATGAACCCCGTCACTTCTCCAGAAATTCCCCACTCCTGACTCCAAATCCCTATGCCTTACGCAAATGCCCCCGTTCTTTGCCACAAAACGGGACACCGCCCGGTTAACCTTTATGCGAGCCTTATTGACTCTCTCCACCGATCTAGCTAACCGCCAATGCTTTCTTGGGACTATGTCCGACCACACTACCACCAACTTGGGATAAGATACCCACAAACACAACATATCATGTTTGATATCCCGCACCAACTCACGAAAAGGGCGGACTCCTAAGTCATTCCCACCCACGTGCAACACTAAAACCTCCGGAACCCTATCAAGCCGCGCATATGTCTGGAATTCCGCCAACACCCTGTTCCACGACATACCTCTAAAACCCAGCCAATGCACAACCGCATCCTGTCGCGGAATGCGCAACTGGCGACCATCCGGGCGGACGTCCGCCCTCAAAGCCCCCCAGTGCACGTACGAATGACCCATCAACCACACCAGACAAGGAGGCGAATCTGAAACGGAAAAAACAATTAGGCACCACCAATATAACATTTGTAAAGCGTAAACAACCCCAATCATAACATATGGGGGCGGACATAGGACTTAAACCTTTTAGACTCCCAACGACCAATACGCCTCACCCCTTCATCATCCAACCCCCAGCGCCCCGCTTCCGTTGCTGCGCCAATCCTGAAGGAATGAGATGAATATGAGCCTGCCGCAACACCAACCGCCGTCAAACATTTTTTAAACACAGCTCCAAACTGAAACCTGGACAAAAACGACCCGTCCACATGACGTAACAAAGGCAAATCTGGAGACCCCCCGTTTTGCGTAAAACCCCGCATGCACTCTACAGGGCACATGACCGACCCCGGGAGAGCGAACAAAACTATCAGTTTTCCCTTCCCTACTTGGTCAGTTTTTGATCGACGCAACCATACCTCTAGCCGATCTGCAAATAGGCTCACCTCCCCAGATCTCAGCCCCCCTGCCCGTTTTGTACTTGGTGACACCAACTCACCTATTCTAAATGCTCCAAAAAACGCTAACGAAAAAGCCAATCGAAACAAATCCATTTCATCTGAAGAACGACATACCGATGCTAATGAACCGCCCAACGAGTTAAGCAAAGCAAACGACACCGGCCTTCTACTATCCGCCTCCACCCTACCTCGACGCAACCCCTTCAAAGCCTGCGATACCAGAAATTCCTTCGATACATCCCGAAAGCCCCGCAGCTTAAACCCAAACGCCACCGCAGATATGAACCGGTTCACCTTCGCTACTGAAAACCCCGACTCCCAGGCGTCCCCTAACCAGTACAAAAGTGCCACCAACCTGTCTCTATCCGTATTGACGTCACCCAACTCTCTTAACCACTCCTCCCACTGCCTCCAACAAGCAGCATACGCACTCCACGTCGCGCGCGCCAAAGACCTTTTTAACAGCTGCTCTACGGGACCGATACCAGATCCCACAGATGCTCCGGACACGCCAACCCGAGACGTTCCGCTCCCGGTGCCAATTGCCGAAACCGGTCCCACTGCGAGCGAGAAAGAGCATCAGCGATACAATTCTGAACACCCGGGACATGCACCGCCACCACCCACGCGTTCAATGACAAACACACCAACACTAAATGTCGCAACAATTGAACTACCGGAGGAGAGGACGCCGTGATGTTATTAATGGCCAGCACCACCCCCATGTTGTCGCAGTAAAAACGGACCTTCTTATCCCTGAGCCTGTCCCCCCAAATGGTAGCCGCCACCACGATGGGAAACAGCTCGAGCAGGGCCAGATTCCGCGTGAGTCCACTGGACACCCAGCTAGCCGGCCATTGACCCGCGCACCACGGACCTCCCCCATAGGCTCCAAAACCACCCACCCCAGCCGCATCCGTAAAAATATTCAAATCACTCGTATCCTGCGCAGGAGCCATCCATAGCGAGCGACCATTGTACTGGCCCAAGAAGTCATCCCAAACCTGAAGATCAGCTCGGTGCTCCTCCTTGAGCCGCACAAAATGATGCGGCGCGCGCACTCCCGCCGTTGCCGCCGCCAACCTCCTACCAAACACCCTCCCCATCGGCATAATCCGGCAGGCGAAATTCAACTTCCCCAGCAGCGACTGAAGCTCCCTCAGCGCCATTTTCTTCATTCTACAAGCCCGTCGAACCTCCAGCCTCAAAGCACCCAACTTATCCGCCGGGAGCCGACACTCCATTGCCACCGAGTCAATTTCGATTCCCAAGAAACAAATCGTCGCTACCGGGCCCTCCGTTTTTTCCGGCGCCAAAGGGATCCCAAAATCCCTCGCCACCTTCTGTAGTGCATGAAGCAAATTACCGCACACCGGCGAACCCCCCGGGCCAACGCACAAAAAATCATCTAAGTAATGGATCAACGAATCGACCCCGGATACTCCCCTCGTTACCCACTCCACGAAGCTACTAAACGCCTCGAAGTATGCACAAGAAAGAGAACACCCCATCGGAAGGCACCGATCCACGTAAAAGGCCCCATTCCAAAAACAACCCAACAGCCGTTGGCTTTCTGGATGGACCGGCAACAACCTGAACGCCGCCTCGATGTCGGTTTTTTCTAGCAGCGCCCCCGGACCCGCAGCCCGCACTAACCCCACCGCCTTATCGAATGAGGTATAAACTACGGAACACAACTCGTGATCAATCCCGTCATTTACCGACGAACCTTTGGGATACGATAAATGTTGAATCAAACGAAACTTTCCGGGCTCGCGTTTAGGGACAATACCCAAAGGGGACACAACTAAATCTTTTACCGGCGACTCACCAAATGGCCCCGACATGCGCCCCAACGAAACTTCTTTTAACAACTTTTCCGACACGACTTCCGCATGCAAGTAAGCCGATTTTAAATTCCTCCGCGTAACCGGAACCTCATAAGGAGGCGGAGGAATAACAAAACCAACACGAAACCCTTCATAAAGCAACTTAGCTGCCGCCCTATCCGGATACTCACTTAGATAAGGGGCCATCCTTTCCACCCTCACCGGCGACACCCCCTTGACCAGCCCCGTGCTGGTTCCCTGACCTCTTTTTTCGCAGACATTTTGCCGCCCCGTGTGATGCACCATTACACTCGGAGCACACGTGCTTGAACTTGCACGTGGCCCCGAACTTGCACTGACCTTCATTGAATTGCCAGCAAAACCCCGCCTTTCCCCCGCCGCTTTGTCCACTCTGACTAGACTGGCCTCCCTGGCCACCGCTCCCGGGAAAGGGCTGCCTAACCGGAGCCGTAACCCGTAACCAGAGAGCAATATCCTTCTGGTCCCACCGAATCGCCGGCCGAACCGCCTTCCGCTGACGGAATTGCTCATCATATCGCAGCCACGCCTGACCCCCATACGCCCTATGAGCCTCCCCAATGGCATCAAAATAACAAAACAACGCCGAACAATTTTCCGGCGCCTTTTCCCCTATCACACTAGCCAATATGGCGAACGCCTGCGACCAATTAACGAACGTCTGCGGGATAAGCCTATACCGCCGCCGTTCCTCCTCGTCCTTTTTACTCTCATCCCGCTTGCTCTTATCCAAATTAAATTTAGCCAGCGGCAAGAGAGAAAAAATTTCAACATATTCGTCTTTCCAGATCCGATCACGCACCTCCTGCTTTAAATGCGCCCCCAACGGACCCTCAAAACAAACATACACCTCCCCCCGAGCACGATCGTCCATACGCACTCGATCGCCGTCCTTCTGTGCCTCGGTCTGTACCGACACCGCGACCGCCTCTCTAACCGCCACCACAGGACGCGCCTGTAACGATCCCACGTCCCTGGGGCCTTCCCAAACTAGCGCAGGAGACACTTCCGTTACTACCGGCGCAGCGGCTCTATCCAGGCGCCCCACCAGCTCCCGTAAGCAACCCACTAAGTCTGCCAAACCCGCTCCGTCGCGTCCGCCCGCGCCACTACCGGCCCCCGATGCAATGCTAGCCGCCCCCCCGCCGACACCCGACATAAAAATCGCTGGATAAGACAATGATGGAGTTATACACTCACCGGGCTGCACAGGCGCTGTGTTCCCGTCAGCCGGACCATCCTGACCTCGACGATACACGTCCAGTTCACCTTCCTCCAGTTCTTCTCTCGCCGACGACTGTCCCTCCCAACGACCTCTTCGGAACGGGGATGAGGACGCGCTGACCGATGGGCCGGCAACCTGCCGCCCGACCGCCGGGACCCAGACTTCCGACCGGACCTGTTGCCTCGACGTCGCTGCAGATCTAGGCGTCCGTCTAGACGATCCTGACGAAGCCTGCCCCCTGGCCGGAACATCACCATGCGGGGCGGCCGTACCTTGTCCTCCGAATCTTCCATCTGATGGGGGAGGTGTGACAGGGAGCCCAGCCTGCGACTCCCTGCTTACCGCCGGACCCCGTCGCGGCCTGGGATTCCTGCCAGGACGCAGGGCCTGGGAAGGGGCGGTCCTCCCAGCTGCCTGGCCTGCAGCGTCCGGGATCGGGCTCCCTCTGCGACGCCGTGTCCGCGGGACTACCTCCGGACTGAGGCGCTCTGGAGGTCGGGACCGCCGAGAGGGACGGGTCGACCCAGCCTGCGTCGCCGTCACCCCTGGCACCGCTCTCTGCCTGCCCAGCGCAGGAGCGGTTGTTGCCGACTCCCCCCCCCGCCGCCATAGCCATGCTCGTAAGGGGGCCGGGGGAGGGGAGCCTGTCCTCTTCAACAGACCCCGAACGCCGTGCCCGACGTGGCGAAACGGCGTCCGGGATCCTCGTTATTGCAGCCACGGTCTCCTCTAGCCATCCGGGACCGTGGTGCACAGCAGCGGCACGCAGCCGCTCTAACATAAGGGCTTCTGCCATTTCTAAAAGCCGGGCAACGGGGAGCTTACTTGCTTCTATGTTACTCCTCCCGCTGCTTCCGGCTCAATGCCGAGAAACAGCGGGAAGCGCAGTAACGGCCCCCCGTCCCCCTTAACTCCTCCCCGTCCCTCCTTCAGCTCCTTCCAACTCTCCCTCACCTAATTAACCCTTTCCCTACCAGGACGGTCATGTCGGCTTCCCTTCACCTTGCGGCTGCGTCCAGCCTCTTCTTTATTCTGTGATCTATTACTTTTGAAGTCAAGTTACTAAACATGTTCTCAGCAGCTATTTATCCAGGATAATCTGCTGCGTTAGGATTTTGTGTGCTCGGTCATAAGACTAAGGCATCACATTTTAACATTCTCGGGGAACAACCGCTCAGTGTCTCCATACAATAACTGTATTATTATTATCCTATTATGTTTTCCTTACCTCTTTGATCTGTAGATAGATCTTCATCTGTTGCTTAAGGCTTTGGTAAGAATGGAAAAAGTAATGCGACGTTGTTACTTTTAATAATAAGCAGTGTCGTAATGCTTTACAAATCCTTTCACTCTGTTGGACCGCATGTGCAATTTTTTATGAATAAAACAAACCACTACTGCAGGTTATTCATTATGTTTTTAGATATGGAGGGGCAGGATGGTCACATCTTTGTTCCTCATTTTTTAATGTAGTGTTGTAATCTTCAGCATGGAAAGAACCACTAGTAATTACCCAGTAACATCCCAAATCTTTGAAGAGGACCTGTCAGTTGTCCTGACATGTGTGCTGTTCCCTTGTTATTCCTCCTGGAAATGTATGAATAATATGACAATTTGGACATTTCCATTCCCATCGTCTATAGGGTCTGGCCCTGCACAGTCTGAGACTGTGAGCACTGGTTGGACAGTTTCAGAGATTATAGGGCCATGTGCCATTGACAAGAGAAGTTGCAGCACCCAGTTGTCAATTTCTTCATATATTTCCAGAAGGAATAACAGAGGAACGGCACATCACAGAGTTCTAAGAAAATATGCCCTGAATTGTTATTGTATGGGGATTGCAAGTATTTACTAAAAGAGACAAGACAATCTTAGATTTTTTTTTTATATTTCCCTCAGGCACAGAGGCTATTGGGACACTTTTAATGTGGTTCCTACAGATTCTACAAATTAACCATAAATGGCCTGCTCTCAACCCCGCTTATACTTGAAAGAGGAACTAGGCAAGTATGCCCATTATCCTCACTCCTCTTCGATTTATCTATCCATCCCCCCTTGAGACATCTACAAAATTGGAATAACTTTAGAGATATCTTATTATTATTATTTTTTTTAAGACCTTCTATTTTCCCTTAAATTTTGACTCTTAGGTGAGAACAAAAGCCCCATCCCCTCTTCCCCCGACACTCACCCTCACTTATCCATACATTGCTAACTGGTTCTCCTGCCATATCTTGGCCGTCAAGCCTGGTTATAACCTACAAAGAATATGAGCTCATAAATAAAAAAACGTTCAAATATTATCATAGTAACTAGGACACTGACGCCATACATGAGGCCTCTGGAAAATACACTTGTGTAACCTACTACACTTATAAAGGACTTCACGCTACTATCACTCTTCTACTTACCTGAAAGTTTTCATCAATTTTATATAATTTCACTCGTAAAATGATGCAAATTTTATGCCAGATTTCCCTTCCAGCCCCCCCCCCCCCTGCTTGTTTCCCCTTCCTGGTTATATTAAGATATAAGCATAAACGGTCTTGAACATTTTCTGTAAAAAGTAACTGTATTTTCAGAAAACTTTTGATATGTGACATATCACAAGTTTTGATCGAAAAGGGTCTGGGTGCTAAGACCCCCACCATCTCTGAAACTAAGGTGCAGAAGCTCTCAGCTTCTCTCGGTTGTAGTATGGGCGTTCTATTTGAGGCCGTCTTTAGGCTCAAAGTTTTCTGAAAGTACAGTTACTCCTTAAAGGTGTTTTCCCGTGAGGGATATTTATTACATATCCACAGGATATGTCATAAATTTCAGATAAATTTGGGTCCCACCTCTGGGACCCGCACCTATCTCTAGAACAGGGCCCCCTAAACCCCGTTCTAGCTTTTAGTGCTCACAATGACTCATGGCCACTTCCTGATTACACGATTGGGAGTTACGGAAACAGCGTAACTCGCTGAGCTACGCTGTGTCCGTAACTCCCATCATAGTAAATGGCAGTTACGGAAGCAACATAGCAAGCGAGCTATGCTGTTTCCGTAACTACTATTCAGTTCTATGGAGCTTACGGAAACAGTGTAGCTCAGCGAGCTGCGCTGTTTTCTCCTTCATGGTCGGAAATCAGCCGGAACACAAAGAGGTAGAACGGGGTCTAGGGGCCCCGTTCTAGAGGTAGGTGTGGGTCCCAGAGGTGGGACTCGCATCTATCTGACATTTATGGACATATCCTGTGGATATATCATAAATGTCCCTCGTGGGAAAACCCCTTTAAGTGTGATCCTGCAGGCTGTTGCCAGATTCCAGGTCTTACAATGGGGGAAAGATTTTACATACTGGTTTCATTTGACCTTTTAAAGGCCATAACTTTTCACTGGCATGAATATATTTATAATTGGCGACATTCTTTTTAAATATCTCCCCTAAATGCATTTTCATAGTCACAATATGCAGGACAGTTATATTTTAGTTTGGTGCACAGTTCAGATTGTGTAGTGTACCTATATTTTTTCTTTGGAAGGTGGAACATTTTAGGTAAATTTACTTGTAGGAACTTGTCATCTATTGTTATGTTGTTTTGTACAATGTAAGGGGATGTCACCAGGATGTTGAATTCTCACTTCTTCATTGATTCCCAGGCAAATATTGTTGTGTCAACCTAAGGCACTGGCACTTAAAAATAGAAATTTGGCACTTCAATCAGCTTAGCAGCGGGCACACACATTGAAACACTATGGCAGTGCAGATGCTCTTACTAAGTTCACAGTGACCGTCCATGTCCCACTTGGGAACAACAATGCTCCCCTGTGACTCAAAATTTGTGCTCCTCAAGACCACCATTGCCTTGCTAATTCCTAACGGGCCAACGCTCACGCACTCAAATCATCCCCAACCAATCCCAGGTACCCAGTACATATTTACAGCAGCCTCACTGGTCACCTGACAACTTTTGTTCGACATTAGTTTGCTCCTGCAAAGGTTCATATACTGTGTTCCGCTCATTCAAGTATCTATTTTGGCCTCTCTTGACCCTCTGTCCGGATACGTTCCTGCATGTACTCAGCTTGACCTGACATCAGTTGACCCTGTCGGTCCTAGTGCCTAACCTTTGTAGTTCACTATTGTCTCCAGGTCCATTGGGCCAACTGTTATTCATCAGCACCACCTCAGGTAGCGACCTGCTTGTTTCCTCGCAGTGAACTCCAGATCCCTATACGGGGGTTAAAGGGTGAATACCGGGGAGACAACGCCCTTAGAGGTGGCCTAAAGTCAAATCGGTTGTATAGCACAGTGGGTCCACAACTGGGTGTTATACAGGGTAAGGCCTCATGCACACGAACGTAAAAAACGCCCATAATTACGGGCCCATAGACTTCTTTTGGTCACGGGTACCTTCATCTATGCTTAGAAGTCTATGGGGCTCCCGTAATTACGGGTGGCCACGTGTGCGCACCCGTAATTATGGGAGCGTTGCTAGGCAACGTCAGGGGATATTCACTGTCCAGGGTGCTGAAAGGGTTTACTGATTGGCAGTAACTCTTTCAGCACCCGGGACAGTGACTACCGCTGGAGTTAATAGTATTAAAAGTTAACTTACTTGCTTCTTCCTCCAGTCTGGCCTCCCGGGATGACGTTTCATCCCATGTGACCGCTGCAGCCAATCACAGGCCAATCACAGGCTGCAGCGGTCACATGGACTGCCACGTCATCCAGGGAGGTCGGACTGGATGTCAAAAGAGGGACGTGTCACCAAGACAACGGTACGTATGAACTTCTTTTACTTTCAATCGCTGCGGAAACTCTGCCCGAAAGGGGCTGCCGATTAGTGCAGAGAAAACGGGTCCGTAAGTACGGATGGAATACTGGTGACACTGGACCCGTATTTACGGGCACGGGTCCGTAAATACTGGTGGGATACTGGTCGAATACGTGTGACAAAGGACACGTATTTCCACCAGTATTTACGGGAGGAAAAAAAAAGGTTCGTGTGCATGAGGCCTTATATAGAAAAATAATTGTGATAGGGCAAGTGCCCCAGGGGGACACCAACAAGCCAGAATATTTAGATACAAGGCTAGGAAAAGCAAACTGAATCTTTGCCCCAGGTGAAAGAAAACCTTGTCATCACTTGGGGGTATGAAATAAAGGAAGTTCTTATCTTACCCCTCAGTGGAAGTATACCTCATCATTATTAATTAGCCCCTTAAGCCATCAGGACGTAACTGGTTTGGTACCACATGGTTTGGCTTACATTAAGCCACTTTGATGTACAGTTACATCATGGTGATCTCTCGGGCACAGAAGTGCCTGACTGACAGCGGAGCTAACGCCGATCCGTTTAACACCCTTAAATGCATTTAAGTGGTTTGACAGAAGGAAAGCCCTTCCTCTGTCATCCATTGTTGGTCCGCGAATGCAATTGCAGGCCACTGATGGGTTGGCATAGAAGCTGGGGCCTAATAAAGGCCCCCAGGCTTGCCATGGCTTTGGCACAGCCCAATAGATTGCCTCTCAGTTTTAGGGTATGTGCACACACACTAATTACGTCCGTAATTGACGGACGTATTTCGGCCGCAAGTCCCGGACCGATCACACTGCAGGGAGCCGGGCTCCTAGCATCATACTTATGTACGATGCTAGGAGTCCCTGCCTCTCCGTGGAACTACTGTCCCGTACTGTAATCATGTTTTCAGTACGAGACAGTTGTCCTGCAGCGAGGCAGGGACTCCTAGCATCGTACATAAGTATGATGCTAGGAGCCCGGCTCCCTGCACTGTGTTCGGTCCGGTACTTGCGGCTTAAATACGTCCGTCAATTACGGACGTAATTAGTGTGTGTGCACATACCCTTACAGTGATGGACAGTATGCTATGGTATACTAAGTATACCAAAGCATTATAGAAGCGATCAGGAGATCACTTTTGTGAAGTCCCCTAAATTTCCTAAATTATTTATTATTAGACAAAATAATGCATAGTGAAAAATAAAACTACAATTTGTTTTTTTTACATAAAAAGTGGTTATATTTGGTAAAACGGTAAAAAAAAAAATTTCATTCATATATATATATATATATATGTTATTGCCACTATCTTATTGGACTAAACAATAAACTTAAAATGTGGTTTACACTTAAGGATGAACAGTGTACAAAATAATAGCAAAAAAACTGTGAACAGCTTAAATTTAAAATGTAAAAAACAATGGCGGAATTTCTGTTTTTTTAACATTCTCCCAGAAAGCGTTAATAAATGTAATCATTAAGTTATATGTACCCCAAAATAGTGCTATTAAAAATACAATTCATGCCGCAAAACAAGCACTCAAATTGCTTTGCCGACGGAAAAATACAACAGTTATGGCTCTCCGAATGCGGTGATGCAAAAACAAACCCAAAAAAAAATTGCAAGCCCCAATGCCAAAATAGGTTTAGGTACTTGGGGTTGTGTTAGGGATCTGCCAGGTACTACGTCTAGGTATACTCCTGGGATTAATCAATCCACACCTGAGGCCAGACCTGTTAGACTGACACCGTCTCCCACCAACCAGGGTGGCAGGCTCAGGAGTGGGAGAGCCTATCGCGGCCTGGTCAGTCGGAGTTAGCTCCGCCCCCTGTCCTTTATTACCTGCCGTGTTCTCTTCCTCAGTGCTTGTAATTCTTCTGGATTCCTGGCCCCACTGCTGCCTTGCTCCAGCCTGCTTCTGCCGTGCTTCTGCCTTGCTGCAGTTCCGCTTAACCTGCTTCGCTTTGCCCCTGGCTTGCTTCCTTCTCCGGGCTCACGTTGGTATACTCCACTTCATCCTGGTCCTGACTACTCATTCACCGCTCCGTTTCCTCGCGGCGTTCCGTGGGCTACTGCCCCTTCCCTTGCGTGTTCCCTGTTTGTTCTCCCGTGCACTTAGACAGCGTAGGGACCGCCGCCCAGTTGTACCCCGTCGCCTAGGGCGGGTCGTTGCAAGTAGGCAGGGACAGGGCGGTGGGTAGATTAGGGCTCACTTTCCCTTCACCTCCTTCCTGCCATTACATAATTACAAGCCCATACCTAGTCTACCATTCTCCTACGCTGACGCTATCATGGACCCCCTTGAGACCCTGACCCAGCAGATGCAGGGCCTCTCCCTACAGGTCCAGGCCCTGGCCCAGAGGGTCAACCAGGGTGACCCCTCACCTCACCTCTAGAACCCGACCTCAAGTTACCTGACCGGTTCTCAGGGGACCGTAAGACGTTTCTCTCCTTCCGGGAGAGTTGCAGACTGTATTTCCGCCTAAAACCCCACTCCTCAGGTTCCGAGAACCAGCGGGTGGGTATCATCATATCCCGACTCCAGGAAGGGCCCCAAGAGTGGGCCTTCTCCTTGGCTCCTGACGCCCCTGAACTTTCCTCTATTGATCATTTTTTCTCTGCCCTCGGACTCATTTACGACGAGACTGACAGGACTGCTTTAGCCGAGAGTCAGCTGGTGACCTTACGTCAGGGTAGGAGACCGGTTGAGGAATACTGTTCTGATTTTAGAAAGTGGTGCGTAGCTTCTCGGTGGAACGATCCGGCCCTAAGGTGCCAGTTTAGGTTAGGATTATCTGACGCCCTGAAGGATCTGCTGGTTAGCTACCCTTCTTCTGACTCCCTTGACCAGGTTATTGCCCTAGCAGTACGACTTGACCGACGTCTCAGGGAACGTCAGCTTGAACGTTTCAATGTGCTCCCCTCTGACTTCCCTGCGATTCCCCCCGAGGTCCCGTCTCCTCGCCCCTCCACGGAGGACTCGGAGGTACCTATGCAACTCGGGGCCTCCATGTCCCCTCGACAACGTAGGGAGTTTCGCAGAATGAATGGTCTCTGCTTCTACTGTGGGGACGACAAACATCTACTGAACACCTGTCCCAGGCGCAAGAATAAAAAGCCGGAAAACTTCCGCGCCTAAGTGATCATCGGGTAGGTCACTTGGGCGCACAGGTATTTCCCGTTAATGTGAAACGCAATAAAATTTTGCTTCCCTTTCAGGTCTCGTTTGCTGGCCGGTCTGCCACTGGCAGTGCCTTCGTGGATTCTGGCTCATCTGCTAATATCATGTCTGTGGAATTTGCTATGTCTCTAAAGATGCCTTTTATTGATTTACCTTATCCTATCCCTGTAGTAGGTATCGACTCAAACCCCCTTGCTAATGGTTATTTTACTCAGCATACTCCTGTTTTTGAACTCCTTGTTGGCTCCATGCATTTGGAGCAGTGCTCTGTACTGGTGATGCAGGGATTATCGTCTGATCTGGTATTAGGTCTTCCCTGATTTCAGTTGCATAATCCCACGTTTGATTGGAATACTGGGGAGCTTACCAAATGGGGTAATGAATGTCTTATGTCATGTCTTTCTGTTAACTCTATTTCTCCCCGGGAGGAGGTAAACACGCTTCCGGAGTTTGTTCAGGACTTCGCCGATGTGTTTTCTAAGGAGGCCTCCGAGGTGTTGCCCCCCCATAGAGATTACGAATGCGCCATCGATTTGGTGCCTGGTGCCAAGCTTCCTAAGGGTAGGATATTTAATCTTTCATGTCCTGAACGTGAAGCTATGAGGGTGTATATCCAAGAATGCCTGGCCAAGGGTTTCATTCGCCCCTCGACTTTTCCTGTAGGTGCTGGCTTCTTCTTCGTGGGGAAGAAGGATGGTGGTCTTAGGCCGTGCATTGATTATCGTAACCTGAATAAGGTCACCGTAAGGAACCAGTACCCACTTCCTTTGATTCCGGATCTTTTTAATCAGGTTCAGGGAGCCCAATGGTTTTCTAAGTTCGATCTACGGGGGGCATATAACCTTATCCGCATCAAAGAGGGGGATGAGTGGAAAACTGCGTTCAACACACCCGAGGGTCATTTCGAATACCTGGTCATGCCCTTTGGGTTGTGTAATGCCCCTGCTGTCTTCCAGAATTTTATTAATGAAATCCTGAGAGATTACCTGGGTAATTTTCTTGTTGTGTACCTTGATGACATACTGGTGTTTTCCAAGGACTGGTCCTCCCACGTGGAGCATGTCAGGAAGGTGCTCCAGGTCCTTCGGGAGAATAATCTGTTTGCTAAGACTGAAAAATGTGTCTTTAGGGTACAGGAGATACCATTTTTAGGGCAAATCCTCACTCCTCATGAATTCCGCATGGACCCTGCCAAGGTTCAGGCTGTGGCGGAATGGGTCCAACCTGCCTCCCTTAAGGCGTTACAGTGTTTTTTAGGGTTCGCCAACTATTACAGGAGATTTATTGCCAACTTCTCGGTCGTCGCTAAGCCTCTTACGGACCTTACTCGCAAGGGTGCTGATGTCCTCCATTGGCCCCCTGAGGCCGTCCAGGCCTTTGAGACCCTCAAGAAGTGCTTTATCTCGGCCCCCGTGCTGATTCAGCCCAACCAAGAGGAGCCATTTATTGTGGAGGTTGACGCATCCGAGGTGGGAGTGGGGGCCGTCTTGTCCCAGGGTACCAGCTCCCTCACCCATCTCCGCCCCTGTGCTTACTTCTCTAGGAAGTTTTCGCCCACGGAGAGTAACTATGATATTGGCAACCGCAAACTTCTAGCCATTAAATGGGCTTTTGAAAAGTGGCGGCACTTCCTGGAGGGGGCCAGACACCAGGTAATGGTCCTTACGGATCACAAGAATCTGGTTTTCCTAGAATCGGCCCGGAGGCTTAATCCTAGACAAGCTCGGTGGGCACTATTCTTTACCAGATTTAATTTCTTGGTTACCTATAGGGCTGGATCCAAGAATATTAAGGCTGATGCTCGGTCACGTAGTTTCATGGCCAATCCTCCTTCCGAGAAGGATCCTGCTTGTATTTTACCCCCTGGTATAATCGTTTCTGCCACGGATTCTGATTTAGCTTCTGATATTGCGGCTGATCAAGGTTCAGCTCCCGGGAACGTCCCTGGGGACAAACTGTTTGTTCCCCTGCAATACCGGCTAAGGGTACTCAGGGAAAACCATGACTCCGCTCTATCTGGTCATCCTGGCATCTTGGGCACCAAACACCTCATTACCAGAAACTATTGGTGGCCTGGGTTGCCTAAAGACGTTAGGGCTTACATCACCGCTTGTGAGGTTTGCGCTAGGTCCAAAACCCCTAGGTCCCGACCTGCGGGCCTACTACGTTCCTTGCCCATTCCCCAGAGACCTTGGACCCATATCTCCATGGATTTTATCACCGATTTGCCCCCATCTCAGGTGGTGTGGGTGGTGGTAGACCGCTTCAGCAAGATGTGCCACTTTGTGCCCCTTAAGAAGCTACCTAACGCCAAGACGTTAGCTTCTTTGTTTGTGAAACACATCCTGCGTCTTCATGGGGCCCCAGTCAATATCGTTTCTGACAGAGGGGTACAATTTGTTTCCTTATTTTGGAGAGCTTTTTGTAAAAAGTTGGAGATTGATCTGTCCTTCTCCTCCGCCTTCCATCCCGAAACTAATGGCCAAACGGAAAGGACTAACCAATTCCTGGAACAATATTTAAGGTGTTTCATCTCTGACTGTCAATTCGATTGGGTCTCATTCCTTCCCCTTGCTGAATTTTCCCTGAATAACCGGGTCAGTAACTCGTCGGGGGTCTCCCCGTTTTTCTGTAATTTCGGGTTTAACCCAAGGTTCTCCTCCATTTCCCCTGGTTGTTCCAATAATCCTGAGGTAGAGGATGTTCATCGGGAACTGTGCACAGTCTGGGTCCAGGTTCAGAAGAACCTAGAGGCGTCCCAGAGCGCACAAAAGATTCAGGCTGATAGTAGACGTTCTGCTAACCCCCGGTTTGTCGTCAGGGATTTGGTCTGGTTGTCGTCCAGGAACTTGCGCCTTAAGGTCCCGTCCAGGAAGTTTGCTCCCCGATTTATTGGACCTTATAAGATCATTGAAGTCCTCAACCCTGTATCCTTCCGTCTGGAGCTGCCCCCATCCTTTCGCATACATGACGTCTTCCATGCCTCCCTCCTCAAACGCTGCTCCCCGTCCTGGTCCCCCTCGAGGAAACCTCCTGTTCCCGTTCTCACCCCTGAGGGGGTGGAATTCGAGGTGGCCAAGATTATGGACAGTAGGATGGTCCAGGGCTCCCTCCAGTACCTGGTCCATTGGAGAGGATACGGGCCGGAGGAGAGGACTTGGGTACCTGCCCGTGATGTTCACGCTGGGGTATTGATCAGGAGGTTCCACCTTCTCTTCCCTACTAAACCGGGTCCTCTTAGTAAGGGTCCGGTGGCCCCTCATAAAAGGGGGAGTACTGTTAGGGATCTGCCAGGTACTACGTCTAGGTATACTCCTGGGATTAATCAATCCACACCTGAGGCCAGACCTGTTAGACTGACACCGTCTCCCACCAACCAGGGTGGCAGGCTCAGGAGTGGGAGAGCCTATCGCTGCCTGGTCAGTCGGAGTTAGCTCCGCCCCCTGTCCTTTATTACCTGCCGTGTTCTCTTCCTCAGTGCTTGTAATTCTTCTGGATTCCTGGCCCCACTGCTGCCTTGCTCCAGCCTGCTTCTGCCGTGCTTCTGCCTTGCTGCAGTTCCGCTTAACCTGCTTCACTTTGCCCCTGGCTTGCTTCCTTCTCCGTGCTCACGTTGGTATACTCCACTTCATCCTGGTCCTGACTACTCATTCACCGCTCCGTTTCCTCTCGGCGTTCCGTGGGCTACTGCCCCTTCCCTTGCGTGTTCCCTGTTTGTTCTCCCGTGCACTTAGACAGCGTAGGGACCGCCGCCCAGTTGTACCCCGTCGCCTAGGGCGGGTCGTTGCAAGTAGGCAGGGACAGGGCGGTGGGTAGATTAGGGCTCACTTTCCCTTCACCTCCTTCCTGCCATTACAGGTTGTAAGGTAGACATTGGAAACACTGAAATAGGAAGCTAAAATCCAATAATAATATTTTTTTCAGAACTGAAAATAATGGAGTGACTACCCACGTGGACTTAAAGTACAAGACCAACTGCTCCCCAAACAATTGTTAATCCTTTTTTTTTTTTTTTTTTTTATTATCAAATAACAAAATACAAAGTGAATGAACAGAAGAGAAATTTAAATCAAATTAATATTTTGTGTGACCAGCCTTTGCCTTCAAAACATCATCAATTCTTTTAGGTACATTTGCGCAAAGTCATGGATTTTGTAGGATTATAGTTAGGTGTATAATTAACCAATTATACCAAACAGGTGATAATGATCATCATTTTTATATGTAGGTTGAAACAAAGTCATTAACTGTAAAAGAAACAGCTGTGTAGGAGGCTTAAACTGGGTGAGGGACAGCTAAACTCTGTTACAAAGGTGAGGTTGTGGAAAACCGTTTCATGTCACAGGTCCACAATGGCAAGACTGAGCACAGCAATAAGACACAAGGTAGTTATACTGCATCAGCAAGGTCTCTTGAAGGCAAAGATTTCAAAGCGGAATGGTGTTTCAAGATGTGCTGTTCAAGCTCCTTTGAAGAAGCACAAAGAAACGGGCAATGTATAGGACTGTAGATGCAGTGGTCGGCCAAGGAAACTTAGTGCAGCAGATTAAAGGCATATCACGCTTACTTTAGAAATCGGAAGATGTCCTGCAGTGCCATCAGCTCAGAACTGACAGAAACCAGTCGGACCCAGGTACACCCATCTACTGTTCGGAGAAGTCTGCCAGAAATGGTCTTCATGGAAGAAGGAACTGTAGTGCAGAAAAATGGTGCTATGGACTGATAAGTCAAAATTGAAAATATTTGGCTGTAACAGAAGGCAGATTGTTCGCCAAAGGGCTAGAGAGCGGTACGATAATGAGTGTCTGAAGGCAACAGTGAAGCATAGTGAAGGTTTCTTGAAAGTTTGGAGCTGCATTTCAGCAAATGGAGTTGGGGATTTGTTTAGGATTATTGGTGTCCTCAATGCTAAGAAATACAGGCAGATATTTATCCATCATACAATACCATAGGGAAGGTGTCTCATTGGCTCCAAATTTATTCTGCAGCAGGACAATAACCCTAAACATACAGTCAGTCTCATTAAAACCTATCTTCAGTGTAAAGAAGAACAAAGAGCCCTGGAGGTGATGGTATGGCCCTCACAGAGCCCTGATCTCAACAGCATTGAGTTTGTCTAAGATTACATGAAGAGACAGAAGGATTTGAGGAAGGCTACAGCCACAGAAAATCTGTGGTTAGTTCTCCAGGATGTTTGGAACAACCTCCCTGCCAAGTTACTTCAAAAACTATGTGCAAGTGTACCTGAAAAAATGTATGCTGGTTTGAAGGCAAAGGGTGGTCACACCAAATATTGATTTGATTTACAGTTCTCTTCTGTTCATTTACTTTGCATTTTGTTAATTGATAAAAGAAAATTATTAACACTTCTATTTCTGAAAGCATTCTAACTTTGCAGCATTTTTCCACAACTGCCTAATACGTTTGCACAGTACTATATATAATCTACAATTCAGAGTATCTCCACACACACTAATATTAGTGAAATTCATTTTATCTTGATTTATCGCAAAATATATAGACCAAAAGTGGGTAAAAACATCTTGTTAATAAATACAAAAGGACTTGAATCATAATGAACGTGTCAAAACAAGGGAAAAACAAAGTACATGAGCACTCAGGAATATATAAATGTATTAGACCGCACACAAAATTAAATAGGGGACATTCATGAATATGTACTGTAATCCTTACAATAAAGCGCTAGTGCATCTATGCCTTCTGACTAGTAAAACTTCCCATTTGCCTTTTGTCCGTGGAAACTCTAGCATGCCAATACATTTCATATTCCCCCGCTTTATATAGTTATCTTTTGTGTCCATACAACCCTACACTTAAAAATGTTGACATATGGACATTGAATATTTTCCTCAGATGCCACAAGGTGTTTAGCTACTTATCCTGATGTCTGTCTGATAGCTTTAAGCTGCATTTATGTCAGTTTGTGTCTGGGCGCAGGATCTAAGGTTATCTAAGGTTTGCTGTCGAATGGCGGATAACTTGTGTAGGTTTTGCATAAGGCTTTATACATTTTGTAATTAACCCTTGGTGCCATTACCAGTTATTTAGCAGTGATTATCCACAAATGCTGGAATTATGGGGACAATTTCATTAGTTCTAAAGTTAAAATAAGGTAAAACACATGCCATGATTTATTATAGATTAAAGGATTCAGTGCCTGATCAGGAAATTCTTGAGAAGAACATCTGGCATAGATTGAGATGTATTGACTGGTTCCAGATTGCTCCTTTGTTATACCCCATGGCACAAGGCAAATACCATCCTCCATGCAACTAATTATCTGCTTTTCCAAGTTAAGAGATTTTCGTTTCTGTTACTTTGAATTAGGTTTCCATTTCCGGTAATTTTTCATGTTGTGCAAACCTTGATCAAAAAGAAAAGTTATTTTTGTTAATTTATGTTACAAGAGACGTCTGACACAGTTACATGTCAGCAACTGTCCCTTCTGTTCAGGGACAATCCATGGTTTTAAACGATGGTTGTACTTGTTTTCAATATGATTTGTTATTATTCGTTACTGAGTTTCCTTATAAAGAGTATAGAAGCATGTTTAGCAAAGTCTAACACCGATCTCCATTCTATGATACTTGGTGTACCTACTTATACCAAACACTAATACCATTTTCACCTAAAAAGTACAGAGCTGTTCTTGCCTATCAAGCTCTTATAAATTCTGTTTGAATGTTATCCATTTTTGGGAAAGCTGGATGAGAAGCTTTCATTACAGCTCCAATAGGAGTGGGCGGTAACCCTCTGCTCCCGTATCATTAGGCATGTTCTAGGAAAGCTAGATGACCATTTTATGTTTGTTGTTTGCAAACAGTTGTATTAAAAAGTGCAGTCGCCTGCGCTTTTCATTACAATTGAGGCAACTGTAGCCTGACAAATAACAGCCAAATGTTTACCAAAAGAACTTGGGTTTGTTCGACGGATATGTTGGGAGATGTTAATGACCTATACCACAGAGGTCGTATGAACCTAGCTTAATAGAAGAGGACTGTTTACTGGTAATCTTTTTATTTTCGGTATATTTTTTATTTTGTTGGAATGTGGAGTTAGTGACTGCCTCCATTTTTTGATCTTGCACTCCTCCTATTCTGCCCTGGGCGATTTTAATTAGTTTAATGCTGGTTCCTACCATCCCAAAGAATATGTAGGTTTAGTCCCAGTTCTGGGTGTATCATAGAGGTCGCCTTGTCGTGGCAGGTGGGCTCACACAATTTGATCAAAATGTGTGCTAATAAACTCCCTATTGTAAGTAGATTTAGCAGTAATGCATATTTATTTATATTTAGTGACTTAGGTGGCATTAGTGTTCGCAGTGTGCTGTCGCCATTTTCTTGTGTGCTGTATAAATTTGCAGTCATAGGCGTTCTTGGACCTGTATACAAGTTTTGTATAATTTCGTTGGAATGTGCCGTTTCAAACTTTTGTGTTCATGTGATTCATATATGTGGAGTTGGTGACTGTCTCCATTTTTTGATCTTGCACTTTTCACATTCTGCCCTGGGTGATTTTAATTAGTTTAATGATGGTTCCCACCATCCCCAAGAATATGTAGGTTTAGTCCCAGTTCTGTGTGTATGTGCAGCGTAGGTACCCACCTCATAGAGGTCGCATTGTCGTGGCAGGTGGGCTCATAAAAATGTCAGTTTTCTCCCCAAAAGAATGTTTTGACATTTTGTGCCTATTAAAATACCTTGGCTGTGTTTTTCTCATGTAAGTCTGCATTTTGACATTTAATAATATTGGGTGAAATTGCTGTTTTCTTATCTGTCTACTGCAGAATGTTTTTTTTATTGTTTTGTTCCACTCAAATTTTGTAGGCAACATGTGCAGAAATGAAATACAAAATACTAAACCGTAAGAAAATAATCTAAAAGTTTAATAAAAGGATAAGTCAACAATTCTGTAAGAGTGAATGGTAAAATAAATTGATTAGGGTCAGTTATGGCCTTTGACTATAGGAAGCATTTCAGAAGCTGCATTTCCCGTGCATGCGATGCATGACATGCTTGAGGGAGTTGTACAAAAAGCAATTCCTTAATATGATATTATTAGAGACACACGCCTTACAAGTAAGAATATCAACTACAGTACATGGCTGCAAGGGTCCACCCTCCATGCTTACCCTACACGTTTGTATCCCTGTGTCATGTATTGAGCCCCTTACGACCTGCACTAGCCATAAAAAAAGGTCCCCCTGCACATAGGTAATTGCATTGATGCACTGATGGAACCCCAAAACTAGCTGAGCTGCTCGGCTCCTCCAGAGCTCTTCATTTTGCCTAATAGTTGCCTAATAGGTTCTGATTGGTGGACTCCCCTTTGTTAACAACATATCTAATGCTCTCTTTGGTCATGATAAGCCTTTAAGTGTGGACTATACATAACATATAAGATGTCATAAATGGTTTGGAAGAAATTTCAATGATAAATGGTATTGTAGGTGATCTGTTTCCATTATGTACCATGTCCAGTCTTTTGTTTCAGATTATACACTACAATATTGCAGCCAGTATGCAGCAATCACCATTGTTTCATGGCGTTTCTTAACAATAATATCTTGTAGTTTGACACTGATTTTAGAAATATATAAAAACATGACTTCGCTTATGATGCTACAATTGTATTACAGATTCAACAGTGGGAACAGAACTTGGAAAAATTTAATATGGATCTCTTCCGTATGCGCTGCTATTTATCCAGCCTGCAGGGAGGGGAGCTGCCAAACCCTAAGAGTTTACTAGCAGCCGCTGGAAGACCATCAAAACTAGCACTGGGAAGGCTTGGTATATTTTCAGTCTCTTCATTCCATGCATTGGTAAGTTGATGTGTGTTCAATGATAAAGACTTATTGTTTATAGCCACTCTGATTGTGGGTTTAACACTGCACAATAAAGCCCCCTTTATCAATCATGAACTAGAAGAGAAAAAACACAACATGGCGCCACATAGTGCAAATTATCCTGGTGATTTGTTTAAAATATGAGGGAACAGATAATTGTGCTCACCTTGTAGTGTTGTACAGGCAGGTACAACACTTGGAAATTGCGATAAACAATTAAATCCGGGATAAAGCTGCTGCCAGATCCATAAACCGCAACAAGGAATGTTGCCAATTGCAAATAAAGAAAAAGGACAAGGACCAAAAAGGCGCTGCTAGTTCCAAAAATTGATTAAATGAACATTATTTATAAATTTAATAATAAATAATGAAATAGTACAATGTCTTACGCGTTTCGATGCTGGACAGGCATATTCATTAGGCCAATATAATTGTGAAGAAAGGAAGCAGCTTTAATACACAATAAATAATGCACTCAAAAATAGAAGAAAAACCAGAGAAAACCGCCAAAATGAGGGGTCAAAGATCATTCATTACGTCACAACAGAAGATCATCACAAATGAGGTCAGATGTGCAGTAAAAATCCAGCAAGTAACAGCCATAAATAAACATAATATATCTATTTTTAGTTAATTGCTAATAAAGGACACTTGAAATTATAAAATGTTAAATATGCAATATAAACTATTACAAAGCATGGTAGTAAGTAAAAACATAATTGTGGATTAAAATTTGAAGAATAAAATAAAACATAAAAGACATTGATTTGAAATGACTGTAAATATATATATATATATATATATATATATATATATATATATATACACTAAGGAGACAACTCAAAAATGTAGTAATAAGTTATATGATGTGGTAAAATCACGATTCTGAGAGACTGAGGCTAAAACACAGGCGGCGCTGTAATGGCGCCATGGCAACCGTAATCTTACGGTGGCCGCGGTGGACCAAAAAGGATCATGGAACGCATAGTGACACGCATCGGGAAAAGACATAGAAGATACGCTCCTAACAGCTCAAAGCTAGAAGCACACATACAGAAGCACATTGGGAAAACATAAATTACAAGTAAGTTCAATAAATTATTTCGTTTTTTATGCGACGAATCATTATTTTCTTAATCAAGATGTGAGAAACAATCCAAGGGGGAAAGGGAGGGGAAGGAGCCAGATGAAATATATATTATTGTCGTTACTCAGTAATAAATAGAGTTTAGAATGTATATCAATATTAGCACAACCAGGAACACTGATAACAAAAAAGAATCTTCGTGCTTAACCCCTTCCCCCTGCTTGTATTCTGGGCCCTAATGACCAAGCCATTTTTTACGTTTTTCCATCGACACATTCAAAGAGCTATAACTTTTTTACTAGTCCCACTAGGGGACTTTAATATGTGATCCTCCGATTGCTTTTATAATACACTGCAAGACTTCTTAAAACGGACAGGCATCTGCTAGGCCTCCGGCATGATCTAGCGGGCATTCACTACAGGCAGACCTGGGGGCCTTTATTAGGCCCCTGGCTGCCATCGGAGACACAGACACTCAGCGATCTTATCGCCGGGTGTCAGTGGGATGAGAGGGAGCTCCGTCCCTTTTTCCAAAACCACTCAGATGCGGTGCACGCTATTGAGCACCACATCTCAGGGGTTAAACAGGTGAGATCGATACTAATATCGATCTCACACGTTCGAGCAGGGATGCCCCCAGCCCTCAGCTACCTCTGGTAGCTGAGAGCAGGGACGCTCCCTGCTCTGTTCACTTTATTCTGATGCAGCGCCGTGAAAAGGCTATTGCATCAGAATAAAGCCCACTAATGACCGCCGTGAAAAGACTTATCGGCGGTAATTAAGGGGTTAATAACCATGTAGTACAATATATAAATAAGTATACACATCTAAAAAGAATACAAACTATCAGTTATGAAAGTTTTATTCTAAAGCGGACTCGGTTAAATCATTCAGACCATTGGGATGTAGGGTAGCAAGCTTATAAATCCAATAGTTTTCCCTCTGTTTGAGTTTGATAAATCTGTTAGCTATATCTGCTGGGATATGTTCAATAGGAGTAACTTTGATATTCTCAAAGATACAATTATGTTTATACAAACAATGTCGGGAAATGCTTTGTTCAAGAAATCAATTTTTAACATTTGATCTATGTTTGTTAATTCTGTTTCTTAATGTGTGGGTCGTGCGTCCCACATACTGTAGGTTGCAAGGACATGGCAACAAATAAATTACATAACTACTCCAACGATTAAGGACGCTTTTGATTGGAAAGTCTTCCAAAGTTACAGTAGATGTATAGTCTATACTTTTATGTGTTATATTTAAACAGCAGAAGCATCCGCCAATTTTTAGAACTGTATTTAATAGAAAAGATGGCCCATAGGGGCCTCCGATTACTTTTTAATACCCCCTATCCAAAAGAGTTAGCCTTTAGTGCTGATAGGTTACATTTTTTAGAACAGTGCAATACAGGTTTAATTAAGAGATTACTTGATAAGAGGTTGGAGAGTTCTGCCTCTTTATCCCCTGTCATTGATGATCTCAGTGAACAACTCATTCTCTATTCTGATCATCCTGATTTTAAAAAATTAGAAACATCCACAATTAATCGATTGCATTCCGTTGAGAAAGATTTAATCTGCAAAAAAAAAAAACAGAAAACTAAGAAGAGACAGAGCAGATTATTTAGCAAACAAAATAGGTTTGGAGGTCGAACCATCTCCCTGTTAAACATTCTTTACAAAATGGCTTTCGTAAATTTCCTACTTCAGCTCAAACAGTCTCACCTCTAGTTCACAAATCTTTTATCCCCAAACAATTATCCACTAATAATACCCTGCATGTTAATTCTAATAGGAATATTACATATAGGAATAAAACTAAAACATCTCTTGCTACTAAACCCAAACCACAATCATTGGCCCTCCCCAACACCCCATGCTCCCATCAAACTAGGGATATTCCTTCAAATACCCCCTACAATCCTCTTCCCCACCCACACCTTTGCACATCTCTTCCTACTCCTTTGGAGGCAAGTACCCCTGCATGCATTTAAATCAATAGATCTTGATACCCATCTCAGTTGTTCAATCTCATCCCTGACACACCTCCCTTCGCCTGTTTTCATTCACCACTATTCAATAATTCTATTGAACTCTGTGATTCTTCTATTCTTCCGCCCTCTCTGTTGGATCTATCCATACTGTCACATAGGGTTCGTGGACCCACTGGACCGTGCCGCCTTGGCGGTATGGCAGCTCCCCAACAGGGAGCAGGAAACAGTCTATAGTTCGTTTAGGGTACCTGTCGCAGCTTGGCTAGTAGCAAGGCCGGTTCGGCTGGGACTAGGCAGCAGGAAGACGTCAGTCGTGGTGTAGCAGGAAAGGCATGGTATGCAGCACAGCACGACTATAGCTCAGCACTTCACTTGACCACAATAGCACGGGATACAGGATACAGGTACGGGAAACACTGGGAACTGGAAGACACTAGGAGACCATTTACATAGACAAACTAGGATACAACAAACAACGCTCAGGCATGGGAGGAATGGGCTGTGACCTTCTTATAGCCCATGGTGCTCTGGGAGCAATTCGCTCAATCTCCCACCTGCGTGCGCTTTGGCTTCTTAAGTCTGGACTGAGCTCGCGAGCGCACACTGGTAGTCACTGTGGAACAGGACGGCCGTATGTGCAGACATCTCTGGAGAGAAGGTCGTCGACTGGATGGAAGGAGTTAGTGGTCAGCGACCACGGACGTTACACATACATGATATTGGGACATCTAATCGTGACCATGAATTATTCCCATTTGCTGACTGCATTACCAGTGATGACCTGTGACCTTTGATCGATAATACCATCTCAACTGTTTATTTTTTAGGTCTCCCCTCCCAACTCACTATGCCCCCAGTCACCCCCATTTCCCACTCTCGTGATATCCTGTTACCTTATTTGAAAAGCCCAAAACCCCAGACTATCACTGTCTTTTTTTTCCAAAGATACAGAAGATATCAACAAAAAGAGGGTGCAGAGGAGGTAGAGATTGACGCAAGATTTCCCTTAGCATTCCCAAAAAAACACAAACCAATACAATACAACTTTTTAATCTTTCTAAATACCTTTTAAATAACGACTAAACTAGTCTTTTATCTAAAGGACTCTCATTCTATTCTACATCATCCCCTGATGGCTTCAAATTATTTATGGATTTGAATAAATTTACGCGTAAACTAACATTATTACGTCACTTTGCAATTTCCCCTACACCAACAATACCACCCAAATCATCTCAGATTCAACCCCTATGTTGGTCAGGGTTGATGTACACCACAAGTCTACCTTTTACCCTCTTTATCATCAGGGACCAGCCTTAGAAACATTTTCCAATTTAGTGAGTAATGATTTTAAAACAATAGAATATCCTATTACTTCTACACATAGCCTCACTAAATCTGAGCGTAGAGCTCTGAAGTCATTACAAAAGAATGACCAAATTGTCATTCGTTCTGCAGATAAAGGGGGTGGCATCGTCATTCAAGAAAGAATTGATTTTACAAAAGAAGCTTTTAGATTATTATCTGACGTAATCTTTTATGAGAAAATATATTTTAATCCTATCCCTTCTTATGAGATTGAGTACAATTCCCTGATTGAACCAGCATATATTGATAACCTGCTGTCTAAAACAGAAAAACTTTTCTTAATGAGACTCTGTCACCACATTATAAGTGCCCTATCTTCTACATAATGTGATTGGCGCTGTAATGTATATTACAGCAGTGTTTTTTTATTTAGATAAACAATCAATTTTGACGGTTATGACCTATTTTATATTTATGCTATTGACTTTCTTCATGCTCAACTGGGCGTGTTTTTACTTTTTGACCAAGTGGGTGTTGTGGAGAGAAGTGCATGACGCGAGATCACGTTTGCTGTCATTAAGTTTCACACAAACGTTACCTCAGTGTCGGGATTTGTGAATAGACATCGTGTCCTGGCTGGAAGCGATGTCTATTCACTCTCATAACACTTCAGTAACGTTAATGTGTGTGTATGTGACTGCACATCATGATCTAGCAAGATCACTATGTGCTGAGTAAATGAATTGAGAGAAGTGTACGATGCTGATTGGTCAGCGTCATACACTTCTCTCCACAACGCCCACTTGGTCAAAAAGTAAAAACACTCCCAGTTGGGGATTAAGAAAATCATTAGCATAAATCTAAAGTCGGTCATATCTCCGTCTAAATTGATAGTTTTTCTAAATAAAAAACACTGCTGTAGTCTGCATTACAGCGCCGATCACATTATGTGGAAGTTAGGGCACTTATAATGTGGTGACAGAGCCTCTTTAACTGTTCCTTTTCCAACTGTTCCTTTTATGTGTCATTTACCAAAAATACACAAATCCTTATCTGCCCCCCCCCCCCCCTGGTCGATCGATTATCTCTGGTATTGGCTCTCTAACAAGTAATCTATCACATTACATAGACCTGCACCTACTGCCATTTGTTTTCAAACTACCTTCCTTCTTAAAAGATTCTACACATCATATTAGAGAATTGCATGATCTACAATCGACTCATAGTCTGACCGATATAAGCTTTAGGATGCAGCCTAGTTTGGGCCTTAAGTCTCAGAGCTCATTTTTCAAATCTGACATATTTCACTTTATGTGGTAATAACGTCGGAATGCTTAAACCTATCCAAGTGATTCTGAGATTGTTTTCTCGTGACACATTGGGCTTCATGTTAGTGGTAAAATTTGGTCGATTTATATTCAGTGTTTATTTGTGAAAAATTGCAAAATTTAGAGAAAATTTAGAAAAAATAGAATTTTTCTGAATTTAAATGCATCTGCTTGTAAAACAGATGGTTATACCACCAAAAATAGTTACTAGTTCACATTTCCCATATGTCTACTTTAGATTGGCATCATTTTTTGAACATTCTTTTATTTTTCTTGGACGTTACAAGGTTTAGAACATAAACAGCAATTTCTCATATTTTTAAGAAAATGTCAAAAGCCTTTTTTTTAAGGTACCTGTTCAGTTCTGAAGTGGCTTTTAGGGGCCTACATATTAGAAACCCCCGTAAAACACCCCATTTTAAAAACTAGACCCCTTAAAGTATTAAAAACAGCATTTAGAAGTTTTTTTTAACCCTTTATGCATTTCACAGGAATTAAATCAAAGTGGATGTGAAATTTGCAAATTTCATTTTTCTTGACAAATTTCAATTTTATTCCATTTTTTTCTATATCACAGAAGGTTTTACCAGAGAAATACTACTAAATATGTGTTGCCCAGATTCTGCAGTTTTTAGAAATGTCCCACATGTGGCTCTAGTGTTCACCTGGACTAAAACACAAGCCCCAGAAGCAAAGAAGCACCTAGTGCTTTTTGCGGCCTCTTTTTTATTAGAATATATTTTAGGCAGCATTTTAGGCAGGTTTGAAGAGGTGTTGAGGTGCCAAAACAGTGGGAATCCCCCAAAAGTGACCCCATTTTGGAAACGACACCCCTCAAGGAATTCATTTATGGTTGTTGTTACCATTTTGACACTACGGTTTTTACTCAGCACGTATTTGAATTGAAAATACCTCATTTTGTTGCCCAATTTCTCCTGAATGCAGCAATACCCCATTTGTGGCGATAAACTGCCGTTTGGGCCCATGGGAGAGCTCAGAAGGAAAGGAGAGCTGTGTGTTCTTTGGAGTCCAGATTTGCTGGATTGGTTTTTGGGTGCCATGTCGCATTTGCAGAGCCCCAGAGGTATGAAAGCAATGGAAACCCACCAGAAGTGAGCCCATTTTGGAAACTACACCCCTCAAGGAATTCATTTATGAGTGTTGTGACCATTTAGACACCATAGTTTTTACACAGAATTTATTTGAATTGGGCTGTGAATTGACAAAAATTAAATTTTTTCCAATGAGATGTCGTTTTGGCTAAAAATTTCTTATTTTCACAAGGAATAAAATACCCCATTTTGTTGCCCAATTTGTCCTGAGTGCGGCAATACCCCAGTTGTGGTGATAAACTGCTGTTTGGGCCCATGGGGGGGGGGGGGGGGCTCAAAAGGAAAGGACCACCATTTTGCCTACTGGGGATTTCATGGTGCTAAGTCATGTATGCAGAAGCCCCTGAGGTACCAGTACAGTTGAAACCCCCAAGAAGTGAGCCCATTTTAAAAACGACACCCTTGAGGCATTCATCTGGAGGTGTAGTGAGCATTTTGACCGGAGACATACACCCCATAAACTGTAATGTGGGTACTCCCGGGTACGGCAACACCTTCAATGTGGCTGTTAACAGCTGCCTGGGCACACAGCAGGGCTCAGAAGGGAAAGATGAGGGGGATAAGCTGTGCGGAGTACATCAGGGTAAGTAAAACTGGGGTAGATTAAAAATCAAGGGATGTATGATACATTTTAAAACACTCTTTCATACAGAGCCTTAGTTTTTCGGGACACGTGTCACATTGGTATATTGTGTCCTTCCTTATCCCCCTCTTATAGAAGACTTTGTACCTCTTTTGACTTTTTCCCTTCTTGCCAGTTTGGGGAACTTTTCGGTATGATGTGCACGACCAGCTTCTTATACCACACCGCATTGCGCTGTAGGGCTTCAGGACTTGATCTGACAAGTCCACCCCTCCCATGTACCTATTGTAGTCCAGGAGGCAGTCTGGTTTGGGGGCCTCTGTACTGGTACCCCGTACAGGTACATGGGTACTGGTGTGGCATCTCTCCTGTCCTTGTACTTGACACACAATATGTTGCTGCTAGATTGTGCCCTGCTCTCACCCCTTCTGAGTGTTTGCCCAAGCAGAGTCTTAGGGAGGCCTCTCAGATTTCTTCTAGCCATGCCGCAGGACTTTTGGAAGCGAGGCACTTGAAGAGCGGAACGCTGGTATAAAAATTATCCAGGTAGAGGTGGTGCTGGGGGCTGAATACTGCTGTCCTTCCCTTCATATTTCCTAAATTTGTAGGTATACCCTGATGCCCTCTCGCACAGCTTATACATCTTCACACCATACCTTTCCCTCTTACCCGGCAGGTACTGGCGGGATTGAAGCCTCCGTTTAAAATGTACCAGGGACTCCTCAATAGAAATACACGTCTCGGTGGTGTATGCTTGGGAAAACCAGGCACTGAAACGGTCTAATAGGGGTCTCAGTTTATACAAATGGTTAAAATTGGGGTCATCTCGGGGTGGGCACAACAGCATATAGAAAGTTTATTAACCCTTTAGGTGTTTCATAGGAATTTAGAGCAAAGTAGAGGTGAAATTAACTTTTTTTTTGTCAGAAAATCCTTTTTATTACACTTTTTTCTGTAAAACAGAAGGATTTACCAGAGAAACGCAACTCAATATTTATTGCCCAGATTCTGCGGTTTTGAGAAATATCCCACATGTGGCCCTAGTGCGGTAATGGACTGAAGCACCGGCCTCCGAAGCAAAGGAGCACCTAGAGGATTTTGAGCCCTCCTTTTTATTTGGCACCATGTCCGGTTTGAACAGGTCTTGTGGTGCCAAAACAGTGGAAACCCCCCAAAAGTGACCCCATTTTGGAAACTAGACCCCTTGAGGAATGCATTGCAGTTTTCATGGGGTGCATGCGGCTTTTTGATCAGTTTTTATTCTATTTTTATGTGGCGTGGTCAGCAATTCTACTATTTTTTTTTTATTCTATTTTTTTTACAGCATTCACCGTGCGCTATAAATGGCATATTCTCTTTATTCTGCGGGGCGATACGATTACGGCGATACCATATGTTTATAGTTTTTTTTTATCTTATGGCGTTTGCACAATAAAATACTTTTTGTAATAAATCATTTACTTTTTGTGTTACCTTATTCTAAGAGCCATAACTTTTTTATTTTTCCATCAAGAAAGCCGTGCGAGGACTTATTTTTTGCGTAACGAACTGTAGTTTCGATCAGTACCATTTTTAGATACATGCGACTTTTTGATTTCTTTTTATTCCATTTTTTAGGAGGTGAAGTGACCAAAAAATAGTGATTGTGGTACGGTTTATTATTATTTTCTTTTATGCCGTTCACCGTGCGGGATAAATAACGAAATAATTTTGTAGTTCAGGCCGTTACGGACGCGGCGATATTAATTATGTATAGTTTATTTGTATATTTATTTTAATAATAAAAACTGATAAGAGAAAAGGGGTGATTTTTACTTTTATCCCTTTTAAAACTTTTATTTTCTTATTTTTACACAACTTTTTGTAACTTTTTTTTTACTTTTTTACTTTGTCCCACTAGGGGACTTGAGGGCAGGAGGCCCTGATCACTATTCTAATACACTGCACGACATGCGTAGTGCAGTGTATTAGAACTGTCAGCTACTCACCGACAGCAAGCATAGTGGGTCCTGACTCTGTCAGGACCCACTAGGCTTCCGTCGATGGCATAGCCGGACGCCATTGTTTGGTGTCCGGTTGCCATAGTCACCATCGCCGGCCGCTATCTTGTAGCAGGCCGGCGATGGTGGATTAACCCCTAAGAAGCCGCGATGGCTATTGAACGCGGCTTCTGAGGGGTTAATCTGCGGGGACCACCGCGATCGGTCCCTACACATTGAGCTGTGATAGCCTGCTGTCGGAAACAGCAGCTATCACAGCTCATGAACGCGACCCGTGCGAACGGCGCCGTGTTTACTCCATGACATACTATTATGTCATGGAGCGCGAACGATGCACTTACCATGACATAATAGTATTTCCTGGAGCGTTGAGGGGTTAACAGCGGATGTATCATCCTTGTATACAAATATCCTACATGATCAGGGTATTGAAGCCACTACCTCCTATCTTACATCTGACTCTAGTTTACCCAGTAAGCAGATACTATTTCTAACTAATTGCATCAAATTTATTTTAACACACAATGTTTTTACTTTTGAAGGGAAATTTTTTAAACAAACCAAGGGCTGTGTGATGGGTTCACGGTTTGCTCCATCGTACGCCAATCTATATATGGGTGCTTTTGAAGAACACTAGATCCTTGGGGATCCGTTTTTAAAAAAAATAACATTTTATTGTATAGACGTTACATTGATAAAAAAAATTATTTGGAGAGGTGATGCAGCTGCTGCTAATGCATTTATGTTGTATTTAAATAATAATACCTTTGGTCTTACCTTTACACACACCTATTCTGAAAATCCATAGATTTCTTGGATTTGACAATTGAAAATAAGGAGCACATTCTAACTACTAAGATGCATTTCAAATCAGTTGATGTAAACCGTTATTTCGACTTTAAGAGTGCCCATTATCCCCCATGGCTCAAAAAGTTACCATTCTGATAATTCAGGGGAGTGAGAAAAAATTGTTCTGATGATAAAGATTTTATAAAAGAATGCCACCTTCTGAAAAAGAGATTCAAAGAAATCTTTTTTTTCCCACAAGCTTGATTAAGGGTGCTGAACATCAAGCAATGTGCCTTACACAAAATGATTGCATTAACCCTGTAACAACTAAAAAAGATATTCAGAATCACTATAAATATAATTTCATCACCTCTTTCAACACTGGTAGCAGACTAATTACATCGATCCTCCAAAAACATTGGTATAATCTCACATCCTTTTTTGAAAGCACTATTACCAGCAAAACCCAAAATAACATATAGAAGAGCTAAAACTCTAAGAAACATAGTCGCACCTAGCAAGTTGCGCAGTACCAAACCGAGTATTCCAAAAATGTTTACAATATCAAATGGCTCCTTTCGCTGTGGTCATATAAGATGCTTATGCTGTTTAAATATAACACATAAAAGTATAGATTATACATCTACTGTAACTTTGGAAGGCTTTCCAATAAAAAGTGTCCTTAATTATGGGAGTAGTTATGTCATTTATTTGTTGCCATGTCCTTGCAACCTACAGTATGTGGGACGCACGACCCACACATTAAGAAACAGAATTAACAAACATAGATCAAATGTTAAAAATGGATTTCTTAAACAAAGCATTTCCCGACATTGTTTGTATAAACATAATTGTAGCTTTGAGAATATCAAAGTTACTCCTATTGAACATATCCCAGCAGATATAGCTAACAGATTTATCAAACTCAAACAGAGGGAAAACTATTAGATTTATAAGCTCGCTACCCTACATCCCAATGGTCTGAATGATTAAACTGAGTCCGCTTTAGAATAAAACTTTCATAACTGATAGTTTGTATTCTTTTTAGATTTGTAGATTTATTTATATATCGTCCCACATGGTTATTAAGCATTGAGATTCTTTTTTATTGTCATCTATGTTCCTGGTTGTGCTAATATTGATATACATTCTAAACTCTATTTATTACCGAGTAACGACAATAATATATATTTCATCTGGCTCCTCCCCCTCCCATTGTCTCTCACATCTTGATTAAGAAAATAATGATTCGTCTCATAAAAAACAAAATAATTTATTGAACTTGTAATTTATGTTTTCCCAATGTCTTTCTGTCTGTGTGCTTCTAGCTTTGAGCATTTCTTGACTCCGTCTGCTGAATACCTTTTGTTGTTAGGAGCGTATCTTCTATGTCTTTTCCCGATGCGTGTCACTATGCGTTCCATGATACTTTTTGGTCCACCGCGGCCACCGTAAGATTAAGGTTGCTATGACGCCAGGGACACTATTACAGCGCCGCCTGTGTTTTAGCCTCTGTCTCTGAGGATCGTGATTTTACCACATCATATAACTTATTACTACATTTGTGCGTTGTCTCCTTAGTATATATATATTTTTACAGTCTTTTCAAATCAATGTTTTAAATGTTTTATATTATTCTTTACATTTTAATTCCCAATTACGTTTTTACTTACTACCATGCTTTGTAATCGTTTATATTGCATATTTAACATTTTATAATTTCAAATATCCTTTATTAGCAATTAACCAAAAATAGATTTATTATGTTTATTTATGGGTGTTACTTGCTGGATTTTTACTGCACATCTTGCCTCATTTGTGATGATCTTCTGTTGTGACGTAATGAATGATCTTTGACCCATCATTTTGGAGGTTTTTCCTCTGTTTTTGAGTGCATTATTTATTGTGTATTTAAGCTGCTTCCTTTCTTCACAATTATATTGGCATGATGAAGCCAGCGCCTTTTTGGTCCTTGTCCTTTTTCTTCCTATTTCTTTATTTACTTTATCAATCATGTTGCAGCCATTGAATGTGATCATAGACATGCGGATTCAAGGAAGTTTGACTAACAATCTGGCAATAGTCCTTAGTGTGTCAATGGAAATGCAGCATTGCTACTTACAATTACTACTGCAGTGGCACTTCCTGGTGTTCCTTTGGACTTGAGGCAAAATCCAGGAGTGACATCATTACTCCATGCATATACCTTCAGATTCCTACAAAGCAGAGACTTGCAGTATACTTTGTAACAAAGGTTAAGGACATCTCTATAGTTTGCATGTCTTCATTATGCATGTCCATGCTGCAGGCTCCCCATCTGCCCTGGGCTTCCTAGTCATTATGTCATCAGCCTCTAAGGCAGGCATGTCATTGCCTACTGCCCAAAATGAACTTATAGTATGTAAATAAACAGATATAAATGTCCCAGGGACTGCAATGCATTGGAACATTTTCTGTGCCACGTATTATGAAGGAGATAACCTAGATGGGACAGAAACAGATGAGAATGAACAAATGGTTCAAACCATCCGTTCAGCATATCCACTTTATTGTTTCGTAATACAGACTATTATTGAGGATGTTGCTGACTTCACTCCAGTCAGTTAGTACATTGCTTGTTTTCAGTGTAAAAATGTTACCTAAACTTTTTTTTGTGCTCTATGACTTTTAGATTTGCTCACGGGATGAGTCTGCTTTACGGAAACGGACATTTTCTCTGTCGCATAAAGTACAGATCAAGAAGAGTTTGTTTTCTTCCCTTAAAGGGCTGGATACCCTGGCAAGGAGGGGGAAGGAGAAACGGCCTTCAATAACTCAGGTAAAATAATCCGACAGCAACATAGTAGGGTTTAAAAAAGTCCTAGCTAGTTCAACCTATCATCTTGTATTGTTAATCCAAGGGAAAAAACAAAACAAGCAGTTGCCATTTGTCCTTAATGTGTTATGGAAAACATCGTAATTTGAACAGTTAACTCTTTTAGAAAGATTTTATCAATTCATTATTTAAAAGCTTTTTTTTCCAGAATCATAAATTATCAGATGATAATTTCCTGATCGCTGGGACCACCACCGTTGGGACCCCCACCGATCATGAGAACAGGGAGCTAAACCCCCAGATCCTCATCACTTGACCCCCCCACAGTAAGAAGGAACTTGAATGGAGTGGTGGTCGAGCATGCGCCCGCCGCTCTATTCAATGTCTATGAGAATGATGGAAATAGCCGAGCACTGTACCCAGCTATTTCCGTCATTCCCATAGACTTTGAATGGAGCAGCAGCGCAGGTGCTTGACCACAGCTCCATTCAATGTCCTACTCACTGCAGTCGAGCAGTGAGTAGGAACTGGGGGTTTGGGACACCTGCTCTCACGATCAGTGGGGGTACCAGCAGTGGAGCTCCCAGCGATCACAAAATGATCACCTATCCTGTGGATAGGTGATAATTCATGTTTTGGGGAAAACCCCTTTGATGCAATTTTGAGTAGTGGACATCTAATGGGGTGATGCTATAAAAATTGTAACCGCAAAGTGTATTTTATTTTGTGTTCCTTCACTTTAAATTGTTCTCAACAGCTGGCTATATACTCTGATTCTTCTTATAATTTCATGAGAAATGCACCATGTACAACCATCCTAAAGTACTGTAGTTTTCCTCCAGGCGTTTGCAGTATATGTGCCTCTATTCTCAAATGTAATGCTTTTTGCAAGCATAATGAGCTCTGTGCACTATGAGCAAAAGAGATGTCTGCATGATATTGGTCCTCCAATTGCTACATAAGGTTGAGGTAGAGGGGTCAGTATATAAATTATTTTAAATAATTCCGTTCATAAGATGAGCATTTACACTTATAATATGTGGAGATGTATAAATTTCTTATTTCTACTTTCCATTTTAAAATTATTCTTAATAAGTACTATGTTTTTGTCTAGATTTTTGATACTAATGGAAGCCAGTCAGGCCCTGGAACACAGATTCCAGCTAATTCTAGTGACTCCAATGAGGTAAGCCTTCACAAATCAATACAATACCTAAAAGGCCTCTAAATCTACTTTTTGATAAGTATAGTCATGATATTTAACAAATACATATATTGCCCTATAGCAAAAGTTAAAATAGGGACCTTTTCTGTTGCTGGTTCATGTGATCACACCCTATAATTCAGACCCCAGTGGGTGTCTGGCGTGCAAGGCTCTCCTACACCTCTTTTTTACTATCTGGGTGGCATGAGCCTTTGGCCTTTTCCACTTTATTTATTTGCGAACACTGCTGTCATTGTGTATTGGGGAGCCCAGTGTTCGTTCACGCAAGCAATATAGAAAAAGGGTATATGGATAGACCAAGCAAGGGCCCCCTTCCTCTATCTCATAAGCCTCATAGCTGTAGTATGTGCCGATTCTTTGGTATACACACAGAGTTTTTACAGGTCTGCATTATAGACCTGTAGTTACTTTCTGTACCGCTGTATGGTGCCTCTGGATTATACCCTAAATCCAATTCCTCTGTGAGAGAATACCTGTATTTTTGTATTAAAAGAGGTCACCGGGCATTATACATTGATGGCCTATCATTAGGGTCCGAATCCCGGCACCCCCGCCAATCAGCTGACTAAAGAGGCCGCAGTACGAATACTTACCAGGAACAGCTCAGTACATATCTGTAGCGACTGTGTCTGGAATTGCAGTTCCGGCCTCATTCAAGTGAATAGGACTGAGCTGCAATAATAGGCACAGCCGCTACAGATATTTACGGCGCTGTGCGTGGTAAACATTGAAGAGGCCATGGTGTTCATCGCCATGGCCCCTTTAGGTAACTGATTTTCAGGGGTGCCGGGAGTGGAACCAACCACCTATCTAATATTAATGACCTATCCTATAACAGAGTAGAAAATTGAGATTAAAATAGGGATTTTTTTTCATTTGGAAGATATATTTTAGCTCAAGCAAAATCTTTTGCTAAATGTCCTTGTAATGTGACCTAAAATGTAGCCATCAAAAAGATGCTGCTCAGAAATGGTTTGTGCACTTTTTTTAAGCATGGTCTAAAATGTTTTTATAGCCTAGATTTTCCCAACCAAAGGAGTAAATTCCAACAAGATGCTCTGATGTAAAAATCATTATTTTCTGAGCATTATTTATAATCCTGGAAATTATATGTAATCTCTAAATATTTTATGTAATTACATTAGGATTTGTGTCAGTTAATGAAACACGTCTTTAATACTCATATTGTTCCTAACTTTAGCCTACACCCTTTAGCTATATCATAAACTTGTTCATCATTCTGGTGATATTGTGTCAAAACATAGATCTGATTCCATATATCGGTTCACCTTTAAAAGATAAATAATGAAGATAATGCTAATTGTGTGTATTATTGTTATCACTAAAATAATGAAGAACTGAATGTAGTATTTTTCTCTCATCGCAAAATTCAGAAATGTCATCCTCAGGCGAAGATGTCTGTATGAAATATATTGTTATCTTATTGAAATCTGTAAGTAATGTTCTTCCAGGAAATCTGTTGAGTAAAATATTCCGATGGAATTAATGGTATTGTACACAGTGTTCAGAACAACAGTTGGGCCCAGATTTCGAGCAGCTGACAATATGCTGAATGGGAGACAGAAAACTGGAGGTTGAGGTTTATTGTATACAGAGTACTTCATAATACGTAGATTTCATCAGCTCTCATAAGGATTTACATATGGTATTGTATTATTAGCAAAAATAGTTCAGATTCATGATGGGGGCAATTTTAGTTTATGTTAATGATATTTGTAGAGGCTCCTTGTTAATTTGGTGCCATTTTTAAAATTCCAGAAAAACCCTTTAACAATTTCTATAAGTAGAACAAATTGGAAACTATAATTATTTTTACGGTTGCTATGGACTGTTAGTAGTTCACATAACGAAATAGACGAAAGAAAATTTTACTTGTCATACATTTTGTTGGGGCTTTAGTGATATTTTCGATACTTCCTGTCAATGTATGGAAATATTCCTGCTTACTTCCAGAGACTGTAATATATTTAATGGTGGCTGCAGGAAGCAGAATGTTATGATTTAAAGGCTATGTAAAGCTATTTAAGGCTATTTAAAGGCTACCTTTGAAACTTTTAAATTAGTTTTTATAAAAAATCTATTTTTACTTTTTAACACAGCTGCTCTGTATCCTGCAGGGGCATTTCTAGGGTCTTAAAAAACCAGGGACACAAGCCCCAAGACATATATTTACTCCCCTCGAAAAATAAATAAATTTTTACATACATATCGGAGACAGTATATCTATAAGACTAAGGCTCCTATAGCTACACCGCTAGATAGAATTGGATGCATTGTCTCAGCAGACAGTATCACACATGATAGACTTAAGGGGGTTTTACACTGGCAGCTTATCATGCAGACAAGCGTTCATATAACGCTCGTTGCCGATAATTGCCCTGTGTAAACAGGGGAACGATCAGCAGATGAACGAGCAAAAGCTCGATCATCTGCTGATCGTATTGTTTTAAAAAAGTAAAAGATTATCGTTGTCGGAAGCACCTCTCCCTGTGTAAACAGGGGGACACACTGCCTACATGAAAAGAATGGATGGGGACGAGCGATCGGAGTAACAACCACTCGTCCCCAACCATAGTTCAGTGTAACAGGAGCAAACGTCGCCGATGCACATCCGTGTTCTGTCCGTGTTTCACAAATCAATTACACTGAAAAAAAAGTGCTTGCAAGTGCCTGAAAAACATGCCACATGCAAAGCACACTGATGCAAAACGCAATGCACATGGACAGATTTACGTGCGTTTTTTTACAAATGTAAATCTGTCACGCTCGTGTGAATGTAGCTTTAGATACAGGGACCGAGCAGTATTTTCCTCAGGGGAAAATTTGGCATTTCTGGGGCTCCAAGCAAAGTTATGTATTAGGCCACTAATCAAAGACACCTGTAGGGAGTTCCCCACACAATGCCCCCTGTATGTAGTGTCACAACCCCACTGTATGGTTCCACACACATTCCCCCTGCCATACATCCACCTTGTAAACAGTGCCATGCAGTCGCCTGTAGGTAGTCCCACATACCCACCTTGTCTCAGCAGACAGTATCACACATGATAGGCTTAGATACATGGCCCAGCAGACAGTATCACACATATAGTTACATAGTTACATAGTTAGTACGGCTGAAAAAAGACACATGTCCATCAAGTTCAACCAAGGGAAGGAAAAATTTCTACACATAGGAGCTAATATTTTTTTGTTCTAGGAAATTATCTAACCCTTTTTTAAAGCCATCTACTGTCCCTGCTGTGACCAGCTCCTGCGGTAGACTATTCCATAGATTCACAGTTCTCACTGTAAAGAAGCCTTGTCGCCTCTTCAGCTTGAACCTTTTTTTTCTCCAGACGGAGGGAGTGCCCCCTTGTTTTTTGAGGGGGTTTTACAAGGAACAGGATTTCACCATATTTTTTGTATGTGCCATTAATATATTTATATAAGTTAATCATGTCCCCCCTTAGTCGTCTTTTTTCAAGGCTAAATAGGTTTAATTCTTTCAATCTTTCCTCATAACTTAAATTCTCCATGCCCCTAATTAGCTTCGTTGCTCTTCTTTGTATTTTTTCCAACTCCAGGGCATCCTTTCTATGAACTGGAGTCCAGAACTGGACTGCATATTCTAGATGAGGCCTCACTAATGCTTTATAAAGTGGTAATATTACATCCCTGTCCCGCGAGTCCATCCCTTTTTTAATACACGACAATATCCTGCTGGCCTTTGAAGCAGCTGATTGACACTGCATGCTGTTATTGAGTTTATGATTTACAAGTACACCCAGATCCTTCTCAACAAGTGAATCCGCCAGTGTAGCTCCCCCTAGGACATATGATGCATGCAGGTTGTTGGTACCCAGATGCATAACTTTACATTTATCTACATTAAACTTCATCTGCCAAGTGGACGCCCAAACACTTAGTTTGTTTAAATCTGCCTGTAATTCATGAACATCTTCCATAGTCTGAACTATATTACATAGCTTGGTGTCATCTGCAAAAATAGAAATAGTGCTATTAATCCCATCCTCTATATCATTAATAAATAAGTTGAATAATAGTGGTCCCAGCACTGAACCCTGGGGTACACGACTTATAACCGGTGACCATTCAGAGAAGGAATCATTGACCACAACTCTCTGGATACGGTCCTTGAGCCAATTCTCAATCCAATTACAAACTATATTTTCTAAACCTATAGTCCTTAATTTACCCATTAGGCGTCTATGGGGGACAGTGTCAAATGCCTTTGCAAAGTCCAAAAACACTAAATCCACAGCGGCCCCTCTGTCTAGACTTCTGCTCACCTCTTCATAAAAACAGATTAGGTTAGTTTGACAACTTCTGTCCTTAGTAAAACCGTGCTGGCTGTCACTTATAATGCTATTTATTGTCACATAATCCTGTATATAGTCCCTCAATAGCCCCTCAAACATTTTCCCCACGATGGATGTTAAGCTTACTGGTCTATAATTACCTGGGGAAGACCTAGAGCCCTTTTTGAAAATAGGCACCACATTTGCCCTGCGCCAGACTTAGATACAGTGCCCCAGCAGGAAGTATCCTTGTACTAAAATATGTTAACTCCTCCAAAAAAAAATGTGTGTGCGTGTATGTATATGTGTATTACGTTCCCATAGCTATGGATAGGATTAGATACATTGGCTCAGCAGACAGTATCACACATGATTAAATATAGGGCCCAGCTCGCTGACATTGCGGCTCCAGCGCTGGACACAGGAAAGATAAGTATAAGGGCTGATTCAGACGAACGTTGCGTTTTTGCGCGCGCAAAAAACGCTGCGTTTTGCGCGCGCAAAAACCACTTGACAGCTGCGTGTGTCATCCGTGTATGATGCGCGGCTGCGTGATTTTCGCACAGCCGCGATCATAGAGATGAGTCTAGTCGACGTCAGTCACTGTCCAGGGTGCTGAAAGAGTTAACTGATCTGCAGTAACTCTTTCAGCACCCTCGACAGTGAATGCCGATCACAATATCGAGAAACCTGTTAAAAAAAAAAAGAAAAAGTTCGTACTTACCGAGAACTTCCCTCCCGGCCGTTGCCTTGGTGACGCATCCTTGGTGACGCGCCTCTCTTGACATCGGGCCCCACCTCCCTGGATGACGCGGCAGTCCATGTGACCGCTGCAGCCTGTGCTTGGCCTGTGATTGGCTGGAGCTGTCACTTGGACTGAATTGTCATCCCGGAGGTCAGACTGGAGGAAGAAGCCGGGAGTTCTCGGTAAGTCAGAACTTCTTTTTTTTTTTTACACGTTCATGTATATTGGGATCGGAAGTCACTGTCCAGGGTGCTGAAACTGTTTAACTCTTTCAGCACCCTGGACAGTGACTATCTCCTGACGTCGCGTACCGGAATTTTTTTTGCCGGGTTCGGCCAAAACGAGTTCGGCCGAACCCGGTGAAGTTCGGTTCGGTTGTCCGGGTTCGCTCATCTCAAAGACACTCCGTTTGGATGTTTGGAAACAGAAAAGCACGTGGTGCTTTTCTGTTTACATTCATCCTTTTGACAGCTGGTGCGCGAAACAGTCGGTTCGCACGGAAGTGCTTCCGTGCGACCTGCGTGGTTTTCACGCACCCATTGACTTCAATGGGTGCGTGATGCGCGAAATACGCGGAGATATTGAGCATGTCGCGCTTTTTGCGCAGCGGACAAACGCTGCGCAAAAAGCACGGACTGTCTGTACTGCCCCATAGACTTGTATTGGTCTGTGCGTGGCGCGTGAAAACCACGCGGCCCGCACGGACCCAATACACGTTCGTGTGAATCCCCCCTAAGAATTGCTTTTCCCTTTTGTGTGTTATTAATTTTTTTTGTGTTTTTTTTACAGGTTCGGATGTTGGGCTACTTCGGAATCGAGGACTACTTCTTTTATTCTCAATAAAAATGGTTAACGAGGATTCTGTGTTTTTTTTTTTTATTTCAATAAAATATTTTTTCTATGTATTTTTTTCAACTTTATTACTACCGCCTTAGTAATGGCTCTGGCTGATTGACTGCGTCCATTACTAAGGCGGGGCTTAAGTTTAGTCGGTGAAAAGGCTAGCACCAACACCCCATTATTACCCCGTTACCCACAGCCACCAGGGGTACCGGGAAGAGCCGAGTACGATCCAGTACCCGACCATCTTTAGTGATGGTCAGGTACTAGGGCAACTGCAGGCTGGTATTATTGGGCTGGAAAAGGCCAAAAACAGCAGCCCTTCCCACCCTGGTAATGCTAGCCTGTGGCTGCTATGTTGTATCTGACTAATTATGAAAAACTGGCCAGATACAACATAGCAGCAGCAGCAGGCTAGCCTTACCAGTATGGGAATGGTCACTGTTTATGGGCTTTCCCAGTCTAATAATACCAGCCTGCAGCCGTCCTAGTACCCGGCCATCACAACAGATGGTCGGGTACTAGATTGTACCGGCTCTTCCCGGTACCCCTGGTGGCGGTGGGTTCTGGGGTAATATTGGGGGGTCAGTGTTAGCCTGTCTACCGGTAAGCCAGGGGCCATTAGTAAGCCGGTAGCAATGAAGTTTAAAAGGAAATACAAAGACATAGAAGAAATATTTTATTGAAATAAAAAAAAACAACCCTCATTAACCATTTTATTGAAAATAAAAAAAGCCATCATCGAATTATTCCTCGAATCTGACATAGTCCAACAACCGAACTTGTTAAAAAAAAACAAATATTAGTAACACAGGTGGTAAGCTTCGATACAGGGCCCATGTGTGATAATGTCTGTTAGACCATGTATCTAAGCCTACATTAAAGTAAACCAGTAAAATTCACAGTCTCAAAAAGCAATTGTTCTTTTTTTTGAGGTTTATGACATGCACATTTGAAAATGAAGGCCCACAGTGGACAGCACCTTTTGCAATATGATGCATTGTGTAAGAGGTTGTATGGCTTGAAATGTTCTATAAGCTTTTTTTTAGTGCAGCAGTTCATGGGGATGCACATTTTTAATGTCATGTTTATCGGAATTCCTTCTCTGAGATTGGAAAAATTATTTACTAGAAAATGCACCACTCTTATCCATGTGTCTTGTAGTACAGCTAATCCCTTTAAATGAGTTTCTAGTAATACAGTATGGAAACAACCTTAGTAGTACTTATACTTTACTGAGATAGATGTCAATAGTAAAGTTGGGCTTGCTCGGCATTGGTTCGGGGTCATTCCCATACATAAAGAATATTTTCCATTGTATTAGTCTCCTATCTGTGGCTCTCCAGCTGTTGTGAGGCTTCAACTCGTAGCAGGCACTGACAGTTGAAGGCTGACAGGGCATGCTGGGAGTTGTAGTTTCAGAAAAGTTAGAGCCACAGGTTAGGGACCATTGCTCTATTGCATCCTTTCATTAAGAATGTTTAGAACTTAGGTATTTTTACATTCCAGTTTGGGGTGAATTATACAGGGGACATATTTGTGCTTTGAGGGCACAAAAACCATCAGTGTTATGTCAGGAATGTCCATTACATCATGTAACTCAAAGCAACATGTGTTCAGTGTTACAGTCAGAAGCCTTTTATAGAATGTCTGAGAAATAAACCTCGTCTGAAAACAGCCTTTATTCCTGGTCACGTTCTTCAGTTTATTATTTTTCAGTTAATTTTCTATTTGGGCAATGATGTCAAAATGTTCAAGCTTGTTCACTGCTTCATAACAATGTTCTGGATAGAAGCCTAACTACGGGTTTTATTTTTCTTTTAACCTGTATTAATGCCAGGAGCCATTAGAAAACAGTTCTTGCTCATACACATCTACAATGCTAATGGGAGATTCATCTAGCAGCTAAGAAAAACCTAAATGAAATGAAGTTGTTGGCACCGTGGTCAGTTTAAGAGAATAAATACTTATTTATGTCTTTACCATTAGTTACATAGCTCAACATATGTTCTGCAGCGCTGTACACAGAATAGAATCACTCACATTAGTTCCTTCCCCAATGGGGCTCACATACGCGGCAGTTGACCCTATCAGTATGTTTATGGAGTGTGGAGGGAAACCCACGAAAACAGAGGGTGAATATAAAAGCTCTATGCAGATGTCAAACCCAAGACCCCAGTACTGCAAGGCAACAGTTCTAACCACTGAACCTCTGCTACTAATATAGTATTAGAAAACCAAAGAGTGCACTGCTAAGTGTAGGTCTCATTCATTTCAGTGGAGAGATAGTTGGTCAGGTCTATAAAAAAAAAAATCTGTCATGTTCATGTTTCATATTCTAAAAGTCTATCTGAAAGAAAATCCTGCTATTATCATTATAAATTATTATTTCACATTACATAACCTTAATATTAAAGAGCTGATAAACGTAAAGTGTATCTCCAATGACATTGCCTAAAAATATTTTTTTTGCACAGCTAAATAGAGCCTTTCACTACAATTCCAACGATACCTATATTATGCAGATAGCTCCTTCCTAGCCCGAGATCCAGCCATTATAATTTTTACAGTAAATGTAAAATCTTCTCTTGCTGCTTCATGAAATGGGCAGGCACTTCCTGATTGTGACATCGGCTAAGAGACTTGAAGCTAGAGCTTGTGCCCTTATACCCCAGGATGCTTTGCTTTTAACTCGTGCGCGTGCAAATCAGCTCATCTAATCAGGTCACCGAATCTCCTGCTGCAATCTCTCCCCAGTATATATTATCTATACAGACAGCTTCTGCAAGAGTAAAGATAGACAAGTGCTGCAATCCCTGGATCCCTGCATTATGCTAATATATAGCATGATGCTATATATTAGCATCGTGTGTGTGTGTGTGTGTGTGTGTGTGTGTGTGTGTGTGTGTGTGTGTGTGTGTGTGACTTTCACTTTCGTTCTTTCATCCCCACATTCCAAAAGCCATAACTTTTAATTTTTCCAGCAATATTGCCATATTAGTGCTTTTTTATATGGGCATATGGGATTTTTCCGGCACCATTTATTGTACCATATAATTTTAGTGGGAAGCTGGAATAAAAATATTTGTGTGGTAAAATATGAAAAAAAAACAGCACTTCCTCAATCTTGTGAGTGGTTTTGTTTTTAAGGCGTTCAATGTTTAGTAAAAACGGTGCATTAACTTCATTCTGCGAGTCAAGACGATTACAGTGATACCAAATTTATAAAGTTTTTTTCATGTTTACTACTTTTACAAAGTAAAAATTGATTGTTAAAAATAAAATTTGAGTTTTGTCGCCACATTCTGACAGGCACAACTTTTTTATTTTTCAGTCGATTGATCGGTATGAGGGCTTAGTTTTTGCGGGGCGAGATGTAGTTTCTATTGGTACCACTTTGGGGTACACGAGACTTTTTGATCACGTTTTATTCAATTTTTTGTGGGAGATGAAGTGACCAAAAAAAACAGCGATTCTGGCGGTTTTATTTTTTTCTCTTTTACGGTGCTCTCCATGCGGACTAAATAATGATATATTGTAATAGTTCAGACATTTATGGACGCATCGATACCAGTTATGTTCACTTTTCATCTTTTTTTTTTTTTTTTTACATTGTGCTTGAAGGGAAAATGGGAAAACTGTTTTTTTTAACTTTGAATTTTTTTCACTTATTAAAATAGTTATTTTACTGTTTGTACTTGTCCCCCTAGGGGACGAACAAGCGATCCTTAGATTGGTTGGACGATATACCGCAATACTAATATATTGCAGTGTATTGTGAGTACAAAGATGGCGGACCTCGGGGCCTTCATCAGGCCCCCAGACTGCCATGCCAACCAACGGCACCCTGAAATCGTGTCACCGGGGGGGCCGTTGGAAAGTTACAGGGGGACGCCCCCCTGTTGCTAGTCATTTAAATGTCGAGGTCACTGTTTACTGTGGCATTTAACTGGTTAAACCCTAGGGATCGCGCTAAAGGGACGGCTATAACACCCAGACGATACGCTTGTTCTATGGAGAGGGCTCAGCCTGTGAACCCGCTCCATGTTACCCCATCCCACGTTCCCCCCCATATATATTCCGGATGTCGGGAAGGGGATATATGTATTATAATATATACATATATATATATATATATATGTACACATATATAAATATATATATACACGTGTGTAGAAACACACACACACACACACACACATATTTAAATATATATACACGTACACACACGCACATATAAATATATATACACGTACACATATATATATATATATATATATATATATATACACACACATGTATATGTGTGTTTGTGTGTGTGTATGTGTGTGTGTGTGTGTGTGTGTATATATATATATATATATATATATACACACTACCGTTCAAAAGTTTAGGGTCACTTAGAAATTTCCTTATTTTTGCAAGAAAAGCACAGTTTTTTTCAATGAAGATAAAATTTAATTAATCAGAAATACACTCTATACGTTGTTCATGTGCTAAATGACTATTCTAGCTGCAAACGTCTGGTTTTTAATGCAATATCTACATAGGTGTATAGAGGCCCATTTCCAGCAACCATCACTACAGTGTTTTAATGGTACATTGTGTTGGCTAACTGTGTTAGAATGCTAATGGATGATTAGAAAACACTTGAAACCCCTTGTGCAATTATGTTAGCACCGCTGTAAACAGTTTTGCTGTTTAGAGGAACTATAAAACTGACCTTCCTTTGAGCTAGTTGAGAATATGGAGCATTACATTTGTGGGTTCGATTAAACTCTCAAAATGGCTAGAAAAAGAGAGCTTTCATGTGAAACTCGACAGTCTATTCTTGTTCTTAGAAATGAAGGCTATTCCATGTGAGAAATTGCCAAGAAACGGAAGATTTCCTACAAACAGGCTCTAACCAGAGTAGAAAGAGAAGTGGGAGGCCCCACTGCCCAACTGTGCAACAAGACAAGTACATTAGAGTCTCTAGTTTGAGAAATAGACGCCTCACAGGTCCTCAACTGGCAGCTTAATTAAATAGTACCCGCAAAACGCCAGTGTCAACGTCTACAGTGAAGAGGCGACTCCGGGATGCTGGCCTTCAGGGCAGAGTGGCAAAGAAAAAGCCATATCTGAGACTGGCTAATAAAAGGAAAAGATTAATATGGGCAAAAGCACACAGACATTGGACAGAGGAAGATTGTGAAAAAGTGTTATGGACAGACGAATCGAAGTTTGAGGTGTTTGGATCACACAGAAGAACATTTGTGAGATGCAGAACAACTGAAAAGATGCTGGAAGAGTGCCTGACAACATCTGTCAAGCATGGTGGAGGCAATGTGATGGTCTGGGGTTGCTTTTGTGCTGGTAAAGTGGGAGATTTGTACAAGGTAAAAGGGATTTTGAATAAGGAAGGTTATCACTCCATTTTGCAACGCCATGCCATACCCTGTGGACAGCGCTTGATTGGAGCCAATTTCATCCTACAACAGGACAATGACCCAAAGCACACCTCCAAATTATGCAAGAACTATTTAGGGAAGAAACAGGCAGCTGGTATTTTATCTGTAATGGAGTGGCCAGCGCAGTCACCAGATCTCAACCCCATAGAGCTGTTGTGGGAGCAGCTTGACCGTATGGTACGCAAGAAGTGCCCATCAAGCCAATCCAACTTGTGGGAGGGGCTTCTGGAAGCATGGGGTGAAAATTCTCCCGATTACCTCAGCAAATTAACAGCTAGAATGCCAAAGGTCTGCAATGCTGTAATTGCTGCAAATGGAGCATTCTTTGACGAAAGCAAAGTTTGAAGGAGAAAATTATTATTTGAAATAAAAATAATTATTTCTAACCTTGTCAATGTCTTGACTATATTTTCTAGTCATTTTGCAACTCATTTGATAAATATAAGTGTGAGTTTTCATGGAAAACACAAAATTGTCTGTATATACCAGGGCCATTGCTAGGGTGTTAAAAGTTTTTTATGTATTACTAATGGTTTGTTTTTTTGTGTTTTAATTTTTTTACTGGTTGGGTTGTTGGACTATTTAAGATTCGAGGACAACTTCGTTTTTTTTAAAAATAAAATGGCCACCGCCGCCAGGGGTATTGGGAAGAGCATGGTATGATCCAGTACCCGACCATCTGTAGTGATGAATGCGCACCGTTGCGGCCGCAGGCTGGTATTATTAGGCCGGGAAAGCCCAAAAACTTCCCATCCTGGTAATGCTAGCCTGATGTTGCTGTGTTGTATCTGGCCAGTTATAAAAAATGGGGGAGATCCCATGTCGTTTTTTGAAAAAAATAAAATAAAATTACTGGAAAAAAACTAAATGGTCCCCCCCCCCCCATTTTTCATAACCAGCCAGATACAACATAGCAGCAGCCTAGCATTACCAAGATGGGAAGAACCATGGTGTTTGAACCTTCCCAGCCTAATAATACCAGCCTGTGGCCGCTCCAGTGCCCGACCATCACTTCAGACGGTCGGGTACTGGATTGTACCCGACTTTTCCCGGTACCCTTGGTGGCGGTGGGTACGGGGTAATAATGGGGGGGTTAGTGTTAGCATTTTCACCTGCTAATGTTAAGCCCCGCCTTAGTAATGGACACTGTCATTCAGACCGTGGCCATTGCTAAGGCAGTGGTAAAAAAGTAAAAAAAAAAAAACGAAAATCGAAGGAGTGCTCGAATCCAAAGTAGTCCAACAACCAAACCTGTAAAAAAACACAAAAAATTTGTAATAAAGGATAGAATAGCGTAGTACACAACGTTAATCCAACCTGAGGGATCCCATCGAAAAATGTACACCACACGGTATACTTTTTTTTTTTTTAACATGAGAAGCTATGGGAGACAGATACCACTGTATGGCATCCGTCACAGGTATACGTCAAACGTATACCTCTGGGAGCTCTCGACATCATTGTCCATATAAGGACAGTGATGTCAGTGGCTTCCTCAGAGTCGGAATCCCCAGGCAGTGCACTAATAGAGACTCTACCTCAGGACTCCTATATGGACAGTGTTGTTAGGAGCAGAGCAAGAGTCCCAGGCAGAGCCCGGGACTCCGGCTCTAGGGTTGCCCCTGACATCACTGTCCATATATGGACAGTGATCCCAGGAGGAGCGAAGTCCCAGGCAGAGCCCTTGAAGTGGCACTGTTTCGGGACTCTGGCAATGGGGAAGTCCCTGACATCACGGTCCATATATGGACAGTAATGTTAGCAGAGCAGGAGTTCCAGGCAGAGCCCAGGACTTCAGCTGTGGGGTTGCCCCTGATATCACTGTTTATATATGGACAGTGATGTTAGAGGCTTCCACATTGCTAGAGTCCCGAAACAGAGCCGCTTCAAGCTCCCTGCCTGGGACTCCTCTGCTCCTGACATCACTGTCCATATATGACAGTGATGTCAGAAGCAGAGCAGGAGTACTGACACATCACTGTCCATATATTGCCAGTGATGTTAGGAGAGAAGGAGTCCCAGGCAGAGCGATTGAAACGGCTCTGTGTTGGGACTCTGGCTCTGGGGTTGCCCCTGACATCATGGTCCATATGAAGACAGTGATGTCAGAGGCTTCCCCAGAGCCGGAGTCCCAGAGCAGAGCCCATACTAGCGCTCTGTTTCAGGACTCTGGCTATGGGGAATCCCCTGACATCAATGTCCATATATGAACAGTGATGTCAGGAGCACAGTAGGAGTCCCAGGCAGAGCGCTAATAGCACTCCGGCCGGTACTCTGGCTCTCCGGTTTCCCCTGACATCACTGTCCATATATGGACAGTGATGTCCGAAGAAGAGAAGGAGTCCCAGGCAGAGCACTTGAAGCAGCTTTGCTCTGGGACTCCGGCTCCGGGGTTGCCCCTGACATCACTATCCATATATTGCCAGTGATGTTAGGAGAGAATAAGTCCCAGGCAGAGCGCTTGAATCTCCTTTGTTTCGGGACTCCGGCTATGGGGTAGCTAATAGCGCTCTGCCCGGGACTCCGGCTCTGGTATTGCCCCTGACATCAATGTCTATATATAGACAGTGATGTTAGAAGTTTCCACAGAGCCAGAGTACCAGAGCAGAGCCTCTATAAGCGCTCCTCCAGGACTTCAGCTCTGCTCTGGACATCACTGCCTATATATGGTATAACAGTGATGTCGGGAGCAGTGCTGTAAATGGGGCCTAGAGTGAGGAGGCTCGGGAGCCCGCACATCGACGTGGTGCCTCCCCTTCAGCCTCTGTTCTGCATAGAATCCGTAGCCAGCGTCTGATGTTGCTGGCTACGGATTCCGACTAACAATGAGCGGTGACTGCCGAAGTAGAAGAGACGGAGGGGCAGCAAAACAGGGAAGAAGACTACAGGATTTTAGGCTAACGCTTGCTGTAAGATAAATATAATATATTAAAAAGTTCTTTATTATGTCAAAAGGAACACATATAAAAAAGTTTTTTTATTTTTACAGGTACACTTTAAAGAAAGACTATCTATAAAGTATAAAAAAAAGAATGATTATATACATGATGAAAAATTGCACATTTTGTAGGAAATATATTTTTGTGTATGTTGCTTCCCACATAGCAATAATATCGGAATGCTTGTCATGTCATAGTGGGGCCTAATTGTCCCTATAAAGCCAACTTAAGTTACTGCAAACAGCAGGTTTCTTAAGAGAGGGTCCTACCATACTACCTACTTATTTGGCATTATGGGAGTACAGAATGCAGAGAGAGGGAAAGTCTCCAAATATTTAGACGTTTGCGTACCTAAAACCATCATTCAAATTTCATCCCAGACTTGAAAATATTTAAAGAGGCTCTGTCACCAGATTTTGCAACCCCTATCTGCTATTGCAGCAGATCGGCGCTGCAATTTAGATTACAGTAACGTTTTTATTTTTAAAAAAACGAGCATTTTTGGCCAAGTTATGACCATTTTTGTAGTTATGCAAATGAGGCTTGCAAAAGTACAACTGGGCGTGTTTACAGTAAAAGTACATTGGGCGTGCATTATGTGCGTACATCGGGGCGTTTTTACTTCTTTTACTAGCTGGGCGTTAGGAATGGGAGTGTATGATGCTGACGAATCAGCATCATCCACTTCTGTTCGTTAACACCCAGCTTCTGGCAGTGCAGACACACAGCGTGTTCTCGAGAGATCACGCTGTGACGTCACTCACTTCCTGCCCCAGGTCCTGCATCGTGTCGGACGAGCGAGGACACATCGGCACCAGAGGCTACAGTTGATTCTGCAGCAGCATCAGCGTTTGCAGGTAAGTAGCTACATCGACTTACCTGCAAACGCCGATGCTGCTGCAGAATCAACTGTAGCCTCTGGTGCCGATGTGTCCTCGCTCGTCTGACACGATGCAGGACCTGGGGAAGTGACGTCACAGCGTGATCTGCCAGAAGCTGGGCGTTCTGAAGAGAAGTGGATGATACTTCTCGTCAGAACGCCCAGCTAGTAAAAGAAGTAAAAACGCACCAATGTACGCACATAATACACGCCCAGTTGGACTTTTACTTTAAACACGCCCAGTTGGACTTTAGCAAGCCTCATTTACATAAATATAAAAATGGTCATAACTTGGCCAAAAATGCTCGTTTTTAAAAAATAAAAACGTTACTGTAATCTACATTGCAGCGCTGATCTGCTGCAATAGCAGATAGGGGTTGCAAAATCTGGTGACAGAGCCTCCTTAAGTAACAGCCATTTTGAGTTGTCATAATCAACTGTGTGAATGTATATTAGGGACTTGGGAGTAGCAACTTGGGGTGTCTAAGGCCTTATGTAAAGGTGTAAGGCTGAGTTTGTCGCAGATTTTCACAGAGGATTTTATTCATTGCAATTCAAAAGGGTGAGATCTGTGTAAAGCCGAAACAAAATCCATGTAAATCTATCCTTAAAGTGGCTTTTTATCCATAGCAACCAGTGGGGTAGCATGAAGTGCAGTCTATAAAATGATTGCTGATTGGTTGATATTGGCAACAAGGTTTTTTCTCCTTTGCAGATTTAATTTATGAGGCTATGGTCTATGACATGTTTTGGGAAACAAGCTTTCATTAAACATTGTAATCTCTGATTTTTGCTTGATTGCCTTATATCTGAAACTTTATTAACACTTTGATATTTCAGATAATAATGTCCTGATGGGAAAAATATATAATTTGTCAGAACTATAATTTAGCATCCTATACATATGATTCTGTTAGGCTAGTCGACATCTAAAGTCCCTAGACTATATCAGTGACCAGTAAATACAAAGAAATTAAGAGCCGCAGCCAGGCTGATAGTGGTTATTAGCCTGAAAAACTAATGCTATTATAAAGGGTAAATTCCTTGGAAGCAAGCTGGTAAACCAGGCCAACATTTCTCAGCAGATTGGGGTTGGCTTGACACTGTGAGTTAAAGTAAGCCATCCTGATTACCACGAGTAGACAGCGAGAATCCCCTAGACTAAAAGGGTGGCTTTGTACTTAGAGCTGCCAGGACTAACCAACATACCACATTTGTTCTGGATTGCTAGTCTGCAATAGAGAACTATTTTCTATGCAAGCTTGTGTCTGTGAGGGGGGATTAGTACTAAAGCAGCTGTCATAACGCAGTGGAGCTTGTTGACAGAGTATTGTAATAGACTTGTAAACCACGCCTGCAGCACCTCTTGGTTTGTTTTATTTGTCGTGTGCGATGTTATTATACTGTACATAATGTACCATTTTAATTTCTGGCCCCTCTTTCATATTTAGGTACATAGAAATCAGCTCATACAAGTTTAAATAATACATGGCTTTATTCTATCTTTTTTACAAATTGGCTCAGTTAAGGGTTTTTCATATGAAGTGACCACCAAGTGCAATATTATTCTATTCGTTAAGATGACTGTTGCAACTTTATATGCACAAGCAATTAAGTTACTCAGTGGTAAACAATATTTTTTCATTAATCACTTTGCTTAAAGAGGTTTTCCCATCTTGGACATTTATGGTATATCCACAAAATATGCCAGAAATGTCAGATAGATACGTGTCCCACCTCTGGGCCCGACACCTATCTCTAGAACGGGGGCCCCCTAAACCCTGTTCTAGCTTACTCGGCACCCGCTTCCTCCCGGTCACATCCTGGTTAGGTGATCGGGAGTTAAGGAAACAGCCGAGCTTGCTGAGCTATGCTGTTTCCGTAATTCCCATAGAAGTGAATGAGAGTTACGGAAACAGAATAGCATGGCAAGCTACGCTGTGTCCGTAGCTACTGAGTTCCAGAAACAGCGTAGCTCGCCATGCCACGCTGTTTTAGTAACTCCTATTCACTTCTGTGGGAGTTACAGAAACAGCGTAGCTCAGCGAGCACTCAGTTTTTTCCGTAAACTGACCACCTAACCAGGAAGTGGCCAGGAGGCGGCAGAGCCGAGTAAGCTAGTGCGGGGGTTTAGCGGCCCCATTTTAGAGATAGGTGCGGGTCCCAGAGGTGGGAGCCGCATCTATAGGACATTTATGGTAAACCCCTTTAAATACCAGTATCAATTAGGCGGAATCACACGTAGCGGTCAAAATGTGTTTTCTTTTCCTCAGTTGTCACTGAAAACATGTGTGAAAATTAACCTGCAGTGCATTTTCTTAATCTGCAGCATGTCAATTTATCTTCCTTCAATGCTGCGGAAATTTCGTACGGAAATTCAACAGCATTTCTATCTCGTGTTGCCTGAGTGTTACATCTTTATATATATATAAAAATTAATTTCTGTTCTCTGTTCTTCATGCACGGCCAAATAACTGGACCTAACTGCACCAAATTTGGCACATTAGCAAATCAGGTGCTTTTGAAGGTTTTACACCAGGCTTCAGCTCTCTAGTGCCTACCGTTCTTGACATACGGTATTCACCAAAAATTACAATGCATAAGCAAATATGGCACCACTGGCTTCCACATAAAGGGTCCTCCATATTACGTCAGATGACCCGTATTAGCCAATAGAAGCTCGCAGGTTCTTCATTCTTCGCGTCACTCACATACACACAGTTTTACACAAGGTTCCCCTAAAAACCCAGTCTTTTTTGTTTTACACTGGGTTGCCATAACAATCCAGCCATTTTTCTTTACTCGTCATCAACGGACTATACCTATATTACACTGTACCTATACTAAACCCCTTTCAAACAGTCATGCTCCAAAAAAAGAACGCTGCACTTGGACATTATTGGATATGTTGGCTTCATATCAGTAGGAAAGCAAAGTTTTTAACCACACACACAAACAACAAACAAATAGACCAGTGCAAAGCCGGGTAACTCTTCTAGTATTCTATATGTACTAAAAAAGATAACGTGTATTGTAGGCTTCAACTCTCAAATAGATTATGTATCTTTATTATAACATCAAATAGTACAAAAAGGAAAAACAAAGACCGGTTAAAAATAATAAAAATTGCACAAATGTGCAGGTTATTTCTATATTTTTTTTTAAGTACATATAGATTTCAGTATATACGTTGACTGGCAATCTTTTTCGTTACGTTTTTTGTGTTTCACGCCTTCCCTTGTAATATACATTAGTGCTACATTCTGGCATAAACTACATAGGTATTCTATCTGGTACGGTATACTAATAAATAGCTAAATTTGCATTTAGGTGAAAATTTTGTTTAGATCGATGACACTGTGAACAATTTGATGCCATAATTATCTACATTATTATGCCATTTTATTTTTAAAGAGCAGAATATAGCAGAAGATGGAGAAAAGGTCAGTTTTGAGAATGGAGTGGTTTTAGGATTCTCCAACTTACTTAAAACATTTTTCCCATGTACGACATATACACAGCATATGCTATAGATGTCGGTCCCACCTCTGTAGAATAAATTGAGAGGTGGATGCATACTGTATGTGCACATCTCTCTCCATTGACGTCTGTGAAAGTTCCGTAAACCGAAAGCAAGCTGCTCATCTGTTTCCATAACTCCATAAGTCTTAAATAGTGGGGACTCCAGATGTGGGACCCCACCTGTCAGAGATTTATGGCATGTCCATGGAATTGTTAAGATAGAAAAACCTCTTTAAAGCATGTGTGGGCAAAAATAAAAAATGCAGGCTGTGCCTACTACAAACCTTAACGTTAAAATCTACCAAGAAGGGCAAGCCGTAAGGTTCTGCTAATCGAGGAAGCAGCAGGTGTCATTAAGATCTGCAGATGGTAACATTTTTAATCAGCTAGCTCCAATCTGTGACATGTGGATGGGACATAAAGCCAGATTGAAAGCAAAGTTTTTTGGCCACATAAAACCTCAAAAATCGGATCAAGTGGTGTGGGATGCTTGTGTGATGCCCCCTGTTCTTCAACGTGCCAGTTATCACCACTTGTCGCAAACTAAGAGGGACAGAATCCTTGTCCTGAGAGACGTTGGCCGAGATGTCAGCCTAGGCCGAGATGTCAGCACTATTCAACGTTGCATGTCCCATAGGTTGGGAGAACAACGAACGGGAATGACAGCAAGAGGTGCGCAGAGGCGTACATCTGCACGTACAGATCGGAAATATGGCGCATTGTGATCTATTCTATACTGCAAGTGAAATTGCTCGTCACATCCCAAGCCTTGAGTGGAAACCAGTGTCGACACAAACCATAAGGAGACAACGTGGCCAACGCCATGAATAGGCCTTCACAAGGGGATGAGAACCTATAGACACAAGTGGTCAAATATTAGCACAAATGTAATGAGTAATAGAAATTCATTTTATTAACAGACAGATACAAAATATGTTAAAAAGATGAGTCATACAATATAAAAAAGGTGTCAACCTATGCAGGATATATTTATAGTACAATCAAGGTGTGAACAAGCATAATGGAGGCATGTGAAGGAAAGGCATGTCAAAGATGTGCTGGCTATGCCTAACATGCAGTATAGGCAGTGCGCATTAAAGTGCTATGTGCAATATAAAGTGCTATTCTGTATAAAGAACACCACTAGGGTGTATGCGAATGTAACACACATGCAGGACATAAGCAGCAAGTCATCCGGGCCTTACAGCAAAAGTTGCACACAGCCCTAAAAGGGTTTGACCAAATGCCTATATGGATGAAAGTACATACCCAGGTTCATAATCCCGCATGGAGGAGACGCCGAAACCCGACGCGCGTTTCGGCAGATGCCCCCATCCTCCATGCAAACGCGTGTAAGTGCGCGCATTTCTGCGCGTGGCGCTTATATTAGATACTGAAGAAATCAATATGTTTGGAATATTTTGTTTCCATTTCTTTATCATTTGCAATTCATTAACCCCTTCCGGTCGAAGCCCTTATTCTGATTTTCATTTTCGTTTTTTCCTCCCCACCTTCCAAAAGCCATAACTTCTTGATTTTTACATCGATATAGTCCTATGAAGGCTTGATTTTTGCGGGACGAGTTGTAGTTTTTCTTAGCACTATTTATTGTGCCATATAATGTACTAGGAAACTGGGAAAAATGATTTGTGGGATAGAATATTAAAAAAACAGCGATTCCTCCATTGTTTTTTGCGCGTGTTTTTTACGGAATTCACTGTGCAATTAAAACAACATGTTAACTTTATTCTGTGGGTCAATACGAGTACAGCGATACCAAATATATATAGTTTTTTTTCTATATTTTACTACTTTTACAAGTAAAAAGAAAACTTATTTTGTGTCGCCAAATTCCGAGAGCCATAACTTTTTTATTTTTCCTTCGATTAAGTGGTATGAGGGCTTACTTTTTGCGGGATAAGCTGTAGTTTTTAATAATACCATTTTGGTGTACATGCAACGTTTTGATCACTTTTTATTTCATTTTTTGTAGGAGATGAGGTGACCAAAAAATAGAGATTCTGTCGTTTCCAATTTTTTTTATTTTTTTTTATGGCGTTCACCGTGCGGGTTATATAATGATATATTGTAATAGTTCCGACTTTTACGGACGCGGCGATATCAATTATGTTTATTTATTTATTTCTTTTACTATGCTCTAGGGGGAAAATGTTAAAAGGGGTTTTTTTTTTAACTTGTAATTTTTGTTATTTTTTCTTTACAGCCGACACTTCAGAGTAACGAACGGCATCGCGCTCGAGCGCGAGCCCGCTCGTTAAATGCTGCGGTCAATAGCGACCGCAGCATTTAAATCGTTAGAGGGGTCCGCTCCCCTCTTTCTAACAGCTCATCGCGCCCCCCCCCCCGGCTGTCCCCCCTGTGCTGTCTTATACTAACACATTAACAATACTGAAGTGTTTAGACAGTGAATAGACATTCCACGGGATGTCTATTCTCAATCTCTGCACTTCGTTACTCTGTATGTGGTAGTTACAGCAGAGGAAGCGCGATCTCGCGAGATCTTGCTGTAAATGACAGGTTACAACGAGATCACGCTTCCTCTGCTGTAACTACCATAGAAACCGTAACGAAGTGCAGGGATTGTGAATAGACATTTCGTGGAATGTCTATTCACTGTCTAAACACTTCAGTATTGTTAATGTGTTAGTATAAGACAGCACATAAGGATCTAGCAGGATCCCTATGCGTTGAGTAAATGAATGGAGAGGAGTGCATGACGCTGATTGGTCAGAGTCATACACTCCCCTGTACAACGCCCACTTGGTCTAAAGTAAAAATACGCCCACTTGGGAATTAAGCAACTCATTAGCATAAATCTAAAATCGCTAATAAAGTGGTAAAAATAGATCGTTTTTTTAAATAAAAAGCACTGCTGTCACCTACATTGTAGCGCCGATCTCCTTATGTAGGAGATAGGGCACTTATAATGTGGTGACAGAGCCTCTTTAACAGCACTTGCACCGGCTACATCAGCTGCTCTTTCGTCTGTTGTATATACAGAACTAAAGAACCGATTTAGTAACTCTGCCTTCTCTTGATCCCCCGTTACCAACTCCCCATTACCACTATCTAGGGGTCCTACATGTTTAGACCTTGGCTTTTTTTAATTTAAATACTTGAAGATTTTTTGGGGATTTGTTTTACTATCCTTGGCCACCTGCCTTTAATTTTATATTTTTGCTGATTTTATTAACTTTTTACAGATTTTATTAAGCTCTTTATAACTTAAAAAGGCTACAGATGTACCCTCAGATTTATATTTTTCAAATGCCCTTTTCTTTTCATGTATTGCCCTTTTTACAGAAGGTGTAAGCCATGTGGGGTTTAATTTTAGTAGTTTATACTTGTTACCGATAGGACTAAATTTTGCACTATAATTACCCAAAGTAGATTTTGAAAATCTCCCATTTATCATTTGTACCATTATTTGACATTACTTCTTCCCAGTCTATATCCTGAATTGCAGCCCTCATCCTGGGGAAATTGGCCTTCTTAAAATGAAGTGTTTTTGCCCACCCAGCCTGTGTTGGTTTTTTACAGTATAGGTAAAATTTAACTATATTGTGATCACAGTTACCGAGGTTTTCACGCACATTGACATTCCCAACAAGCTCTGCATTATTAGAAATGACCAGATGCAACAGAGCTTTACCTCTAGTCAGGTCTTCCACAAACTGGCCCATAAAATTTTCCTGCAACAGGATTGAGGAAATTTCTCCCCTTTGCAGTTGAAGCCGGACCATGACGCCAATTAATATCCTGGTAATTAAAATCTCCCATTATCACTACAGTATCCGCCTGTGCAGCCCGTCCCATTTGTTTATATAGCTGACATTCCATCTCCTCATTTATATTGGAGGGTCTATAGATTACACCAAAAGTTATTTTTTCAGTGTTTACCTCCCTTTTGTAATTCCACCCACAGGGTTTCAACCTCCTCACAATCTTCACCCACTATTGTCTCTTTCACACTCGCCTTCATATCACTTCTCACATACAGACATACACCACACCTTTCCTATTTGTCCTGTCTTTTCGAAACAGTGTAAAACCCTGTAGATTTACAGCCCAGTCATGTGAAGAGCCTAGCCATGTTTCAGCAACACCAACTATATCTATATTTTCTTCCAGTACCAAGGCCTCCAGCTCCCCCATTTTGCTTGCTAGACTTCTGGCATTTGTGAACATACACTTTAACTTGCCTTTAATTTTTTTCACTTTCAGTTTCAGAAATGTGATTATTTTACATTATATGGGCATTTTTATTTTCATTGCTGTTTTGTAACAAAAGGATCTCCTTATCCTGTTTACTAGTCCTCTCCCTGTTTTCCCCCCACCAATATAGTCTGACCCCTCTCTAACCTGACTACCCCTTTATTTTCTACATTGACTGCCCTCCTTAGCCTAGTTTAAATACTCCCCCAGCACAGCAGACCCCCTTCCATTTACATTTAGGTGCAAATCATCTGCAGAATGCAGTTTGTACCCCAATGAAAAGTCAGCCCAGTGCTCTAGGAACCCAAAGCCTTCTCTACACCAAGGCTTAAGCCATGCATTTAACCCCCTGAGCTCCTTCTGTGTTTCCTGTGATGTGCATGGCACAGGAAGTATTCCTGAGAATACAACATTGAAGGTCCTTCCCTTCAGCTTGTAGCCTAGTTCTTTAAAATTATTCTTAAGGCTCCTCCACCTACCATGTATTCTGTCGTTGGTACCTACATGGACCACGACAGCTGGATCATCACCAGCCCTTCCCAGTAATTTATCCACCCGTTCCACCACATGCCGAACCCTGGCACCAGGGAGACAGCAAACCTTTCGGTTGAGGCGGTCTTGGCTACAAATTATTCTATCCATCTTCCTGAGTATAGAATCCCCTACAACTACCAATTGTCTTGCCTTACCTGCATTACCATCCCACCGACTACTAGCTGGGCTGTTCTCCCAGCTGTTAGGGAGATCAGCATCCACTAAGGCTGCCATTTTTGAGACCGACACCCTTGGATCATCACCCAACTTGGCAATTTTGCTTGGAATATCAGAAACAGGATTGGCCTTCCTTTTCTTGGACCCCTTTCTACTGCCCCTAACTACATTAACCCAGCTACTTGCCTGATCCTGCTAACCCATGTCTTCAGCCTCCAGTTCTGCCCCACTAACTGCATGCTCAGTAAGCAACATGCATCTGTCACAGAGGTATTCACCCTGGAACTCTGGCTCCAGTCGTGCATACATATGGAACACTGTGCACTGAAGAAAATCTCCATCTTGCTATCCATTATCCCAGTTACAAAAAAAACTGTGAACAATTGTTAAGTATAAGAAGAGTACTTACAGGGACTTTAACTCCTCTTTTTAACTCCGGTTTAGTAACTTCACTTTTCCATTCTTCCATGTCATTTACATTTTTGCCCCATATAAGAACAGTATAGCCGAAGATAAGAAACTTTGTAGTAAATATTATTTCAGAAAAATGCCTCTTTCTCCACTTATCAGACTCTTCTCCGCCTGCCCCTGCACTGATCATTCACTCTGAATTTACTGGAAAAATCCAACTTCAGTGAGACACAGATGTGCTACAGAGAGATAGGAGAGCAAGTTCTTTTCTTTTGTATAGGAGACATCATGGCAGAGCTTCTCCATCCACTCTGGTGTTGAACTCAAGGAAAACGGACAATTAGAGATGAAGTCCGCAGGGGGAAAACGAATGATAAATGCAGGATATAAGTCACATAATGGCCAGATATAGTGATATAGTGTGTGTACACACACACACACACACACACACACACACGATGGCTTATTTTAAAACAATAGGTATGCCTTAATACCTACATAAAATATCTAGTAACACTGCAAGTCTTTTGCTTTACTTGTTGTTCATCGATTGTGAGTTACATGATGTCTAAAACTCTCTTGTTACTAGACAGAAATGCATTGTGAGGGCTAGATGACATTAACACTGAGCTAACTTGTTAGGTCCCATGTCTGACAGCAGAGTGTAGATAAATCATTGTTTCCATGGGCAACCAGCAGTAATCCATACGTATGTAGAAAAATAAATGAACTAACTGTTTTATGTAGATTTAATCTGTGAAATGTTGTTGAAAGTGGAATTACACTTTGTCCAGCAAAACGACAGCAACCATGACATTAAAGTAAATGAGTTCCTTCAGGTGCTGTTGGTGTCCGTCATGCGACGGATCCGGCGCTTTCGGTATTTTTGTTGCTCTGCTCCGAACGGAAACCTGCACGTGGATGTGAACAGACCTTTATTGGTCCTACATCTATCGATCTACAGAACTGCACCATAGTGCCTGTGCTGCTGAGGGAAATGGACTGTGGAGGACGCAGGTAGTTAGAACAACTAAGACATTTAGAATCATGAGACCATCGGTAAATAAAGTGCGGCCTCATTCATCTAAACTATATAACAATAAATCTGCTATTACTAAATAGATTAATGGAGAAGATGCCGCATGTCAGCATAGATAGCTAAAAGAGTAATAAGAAGAGAGAAATAAATCATCTACAGGTTGGAGGTTATGGCTGAATGCCTTCTTTGGAGCAGTGGCAGTATAAGAAGAGATGACATTGCTGAGACCTGCATTTGGGTTGTTCATATAAAATGGGCGGGAAAGGGTTGTGATATTAGTCATAGTGGGTATGCTATAAATACTTTGCCTCATGTGGTTTGGTTTCTTCAGAAGGAAAGATTGCATAAAATGAAGGGGTTTTAACCACAGTTTCAAAATGTCAGGAACAGTATAATAATATGTTTCCTGCTCAATTGTATGAAGAAAAAAGTTCTTATTGTCAACTAGTGAGATCAATGTCATGGGCGTGTTGTAAGGAATAGCTAACAATCACATATATTCCTTTTTTTCTTCAATGTAGTCTGACATGGATGTGCAAACAACAGTTCAATACCTTATATTTTTTATATTTGATTAATATCATGCCTGGCATAAGTATCCTCTTAAAAAGGTTGACTTCAGACAGGAACCTCCCTCACGGAAAACGGATTGCTAGTCATCTAATGTAGCTGCCGGTGCATCCATATTTGCAGCCAAGGAAATGACATCACTGGGTGACCGTCATGACTGTGCCAAGTCCTCCAGCAAGAGATGCTCTTTGAAGTGGCTTTCCACTTTTGCTAATAGAGGGTGGATTGGGGAGGGGAAGGGGATTACATCGTATGATTTCCAAATACTCTATTAGCAATCACACAGTTTTAATGCAGTTTTTGGATCAGTTGTTTTTTTTTAGCCAAACACAGGAGCAAACACATAAGAAAGGGGGTGAAAGGGCATCTTTTCTTTATACCTTTTCTTCCTTTTGGAATTGGCATTTTCTAAAAAAAACTAAACTAAAAACGGCATCAAAACTGTGTGTGTGAACCAGGACTTAAAGAGACTGTCACCACATTATAAGTGCCCTATCTTGTTACATAATGTTTACAGCAGTGATTACAGCAGTGTTTTTTTATTTAGAAAAACAATCATTTTTGACGGAGTTATGACCTATATTAGCTTTATGCTAATGACTTTCCTAATGGACAACTGGACGTGTTTTACTTTTTCTCCAAGTGGGCGTTGTGGAGTGAAGTGTATGACGCTGACCAATCAGCGTCATACACTTCTCTTCATTCATTTACACAGCACATAGTGAGCTAGCTAGATCACTATGTGCAGCCACATGCACACACATTAACGTTACTGAAGTGTCCTGACAGTGAATAGACATCACTACCAGCCAGGACTCTATGTCTATTCAGAATCCTGACCCTTCGGTAACGTTTACTGTCAGGACACTTCAGTAACGTTAATATGTGAGTAAGTGACAGCATATAGTGATCTAGCTAGATCACTATGTGCTGTGTAAATGAATTAGCATAAAGCTAAAATAGGTCATAACTCCGTCAAAAATGATCGTTTTTCTAAATAAAAAACACTGCTATAATCTACATTACAGCGGCGATCACATTACGTACAAGATAGGGCACTTCTAATGTGGTGACAGAGCCTCTTTAAGATGGCCATAGATGCAGGGTCTGCCAGACTCTTCATGGGAAACAAAGTATCAAACAGAGAATATTTGGTGATGGATTGGGACTGTTCTATCTGGGACGGGCTTTGCATTGTCACAAGAAGTGATTGCTGTGCTGCTTCAAAACACCCTTTTGTTTAACTCTTTGATTTTTTTGTCTCAACAGGAGACATAAAAAATAGTTATGCTGGGCCCATGGACCTCACATTGGGATATTCTAACAATTAGCTAATGTCTGCAGCAAGCATTAGAAATGGCATTCCTCTGGTCAATTCCTTGACCTGCTCACCTCTACTTAATAACTTAGTCCGTCCCCCTTCTCATCACGTTTACTGCACTACATTTGATGTATATGCTGGGTAAACTCCTGACTTATACTTTAACATAGGCTGTGACAGATGCCCTGAATGTGATATTCGTAACCATAGTCTGTAATGGTGTCCGTTAAACGGATACGTCATGAACTGTGGTAATAAGAGTTCATGATATATCCGTTAAAGGAATACATTTATAGTCTAATATGCTATACATTTAACGTATACATCATGAAAAGCTATTCAAAAGCCCTTGATGTGTAAGTTAAATGTATGCCTGTGACATATGCCATACAGCGGCATATGTCACAGAAAGGCTCCTGTGTTAAAAAAAACCATATAATATATATATATACATACAACATCTTTTTTGGGGGAATTCAGTGGCATGGAGTAGCGTAGTCTACTACGCTACTCCATACCTAAAAAAAAAGTATGCTAACATATACCAGCCTAACAGAGGCCAAAAGAACATTCTTTTGGCGTCCGTCAGGCTGATGGAGCACTATGTACATTTTAAATATAAAGAATGAATGTGGTGTGAAGGGGGCCTTAAACATAAAAAAAATTTGCGTTGATCCAAATCATATAATGTTCCATTGTTGTTTTATTATTATTATACATTGTGACTAAGTGGTTCGCTGCTGTCTTGTAGCAAATGTGCCATGGGGATAAAGGGGTTGACTCACAAGGACAACCCCTGTCCATATTACCTATGCGGGCCAGAACAGAGAGCCGCTCTAGCAGACATGTCAATGCATTACATGGCCAGTCATTAATTTTTTACCTTTTTTTTTTTTTTTTTTAAATATCTGTAACTATATTTTTCCTTGTGTCCTTTTTGATGATGAGGCCCATCCGAATAATTTTTTTTTGTTGTTTTTTTTTTTTTACTTCGAGATCGTCAGTTAGTTCAAAAAAATGACTCCTCCAGAGTGGAGGAGTTTCTGCTCCTCCGTCTGTGTGGCTCGGCGCAGACAGGTGTTATGACACCACTGCCTTTCGCCTGTCAGTGCCAAACCGTGAGCGTCCGGCGATACATAGTGAATAGTAAAGCAGAGACCTCATGGCTCCTTGCTCTACCATTGGATTCAACTGGGGAAAAAAAGAAATTGTAAAAACCGAAATGCGTACGATGGCTGGGTAATTGCCCTGAATTTCGTGTATATTTTTTTTTCAATTAATTGCCAGATAGATAGATATTCTGTATATATATATATATATATATATATATATATATATATATATATATATATATATTTATAGCTAAGTTAATGGAATTAGTAGCTATTCAAATAAATATATTCTGCGTGTATCACTGTGGAATATGTCAGAGCTATAGAAAAGATAAATATAATAATTAAAATGCTTCAGTTTTTGCAGTTAACAGATGATATGGCCTTGGTACATTCTCTTGCGTTCATCATTGGCAGTCTGTGCTGTTGACTTCCTCTTGTTTTTCCGCCCCCAGATGAGCAGTGCTATCAAGTAATTCTGGTGTGTGGGTCGTTTTTATAAAAACAGCCTAGTTCTCCTTGGAAAAAAAGAGACACAGCTTCCAATCGTGCACAATGTTCTGAAGGGTTTGTGTAGTTGCTGAGAAGCTGGGCAGCTTCTGAAGGACAATGCGCTGGCACATTGCGTGCGTCACATGTATTTGTGTGCTGAGACTTCATTGTCGCATTATTTCGATGGAATTCATGTCACATTAAACAAGTTGTCATTCCTTTTCTCATTAGGAAGATTGGGTTTATTTTTATTGTATAGAAGCATTATTATTTTTTTATGCTGTAATTTATTTACCATCCATGTATATAGCGACAGCATATTCTGCCGTGTTGTACAGAGAATGCACTCACGTCATCTTATTTCAAATTATGATCTAAAAGTCACAAAAGACGGATGTTATTTTGCAGGCTTTGACTCATTATGCTGGACTACAAGGGAGTTTTAAGTCAGTGGCCTTCAGTCTGACAGTGCTCAGATATTGGTTTGCTACAGCAGTATATCACAGTGGGGAACACACGATTAACATTGGTGCTTACTTGCATACTGAATACTGACTGTATACTGAAAGCTTTTTAAATGGATTGTGTTCCAAAACCTTCAAAACAACATCTGAATCTTACATTGGTATAAAGATAAATTATTTTTTCCTTTTTTCTTTTTGATTTTGTGTTACATAAAACATATATTCAGTAAATCCACAGTGACCTCTAGTGGACAAAAAAATATCTTCAGACTAAGAACAATGCCTGCGAGTTTCATAATGCATTTCATAAAGTATAATACGATAGTAGCATTTATTTTAATGCGACATTATTGGTGCATGATTATATAATATTTTATCAACCTAATTAAATAAAAACGCCAGTCATTAGACAATGTTACACTGTCTGCACCTATATGGTAGTAGTGAAGTCTTAGAAATAATAGATTAAGATGCAATTAGAATATATACCAACACTGTGAGAATGTTAGTGGTATTGAGAATTTCATTTAGGTTTGCAGGTTTCATATAAGATAAATGTGTAGCTCAAAGTTAATTGCACTGTAAGCAGGGGCGTAGCTAAAGGTTCATGGGCTCGGGTGCAAGAATTTAGCTTGGGCCCCCCTACCCCTCCCCAGCATCATCAGACCCCTGCGCGCTCCTATGCCCAGACGCCTTGCCCAACAGCCCCCATAGTATAATGCCCCCACACAGTTAATGCTCCCATAGCTGCCCCCACACAGTATAATGCCCCATAACGTATACTGCCCCCCATAATAGCCCCATACCGTATAATGCTCCCAATATCAGCCCCCCATACAGTATAATGTCCCCCCCACAATATCAGCCCCCCCATACAGTATAATGCCCCCATATGTGCATAATTACTTACCTATCCCCGTCCCATGAGTGACTCAGCGCAGGCAGGCGCGATGATGTCGCTACATCCCGCCTGCCTGCGTCGAGCCGCTCACGGCACAGGGAATGCTTGATCAAGGAGATGTCAGCTCCTTGCTCCAGCATTGATTGGAACCGGGACCTCGGTGAGTGACTCACGAACCCCCAGGGGGACGCGACCTACAGTGTAGGGATGTCACGATACCAAAATTTGGACTTCGATACCGATACTTCGTTTACTTTGCCAACAGTAATAAAAAAAAGTTCTTCCATTTTCTGATGTGAGGCGCGAGGTGTGATGATGAATTTTGAATGTGCCTCACATTAATAGTAATTAACCCCATCATGTTTCTCAGCCATAATGGGCTAATATGTAAGGTACATGATGGGGTTAATTACTATTAATGTGAGGCACATGGAGGTTAAATTAATCATCGCACCTTGGGCCTCACAATTAGGCCCCATGCACACGGCCGTAAATAACCTCCGTTTTCACTTTCATTGAGCGCGGACACATTTCCGTAGCGCTACGGATGGGTGTCAGTGCCGTAGAAATGTTCCGAAAATTATGGAACATGTCCGTCCTTTTGCATTTTGCGGGCCGTTCTCCCATACTTTGATACCGTGATTGCGGGCACGGTTGTGTGGATGGTGCCTAAGTGATAGAAAGCAATTTTTATTTTATTTTTTTACAGAGTACATATCATAAATGATGCAAAAAAATAGTTGTGCAGGTTATTACGGGCGCGCCAATACCGATTATGTGTATGTTTTATGTATTGAGACTTATTTTATTGTTTATTATAAAAAAGGTGTATGTGTATTTTTTTAATTTAACATTACTTTGTTTTTACTTTATTTTTAAACTTCAATGTACTGGCCTATAGCTATATGCCAGTACATTAGCCTGTGTATTGATAGTACACAGGCAGTTGTTAGGACATACCTCAGTATGCCCTAACAACAGGAAATATGTTCAGACAGCCCGGGGGTCCTTCAATAGACCCTGGGCTGTCTGCCCATATATGGTATGTCCCTTAATCGTGTCACAGGAATTCCCTGTGATGCGATCCAGGGGCATCCCCCCTTCTCATTTTCCCCTGAATGCTGCAGTCAGCTTTGATCACAGCATTCAGGAGAATAGCGGCGGAGATGAGCGGTTTCTCTGCTCTCCGCCGTTATAGAGCAGGGCTGCGGCTGTGTAATACAGCCATTGCCCCGCTCCTGATATAAGTGTGCGCGCGGTCAGCATGAGGAGATGTGGCCGGCGCTGCACTAATGAGCGGCGGTTCAGGCATTGAGGACAGAACATGGGGGTGTTTTGTATCGCGCCCGCCATGTTCTGTCTTCAGTACCGACGCTCATTAGTGCAGTGCCGGCCGCATCACATAATCCTGACGGCGCGCACAGGACTCAGGAGCGGAGCAGTGACTGTATTACACAGCCGCAGCCCCGCTCTCATACACTCATGTGTACCATACTGTATTGTGCAGTTTGCAGTGGAGGAGGGGGGGGCTGTGATTTAACGCCCCCCCCCCTCTCCACCGCAAACAACACAATACATTACAAGGCATCACAACACATTACATTACAATACATAACGTTACAACACAATACATTACATTTCACTGCAGCTTACCTGGAGTCCTCCGCACCGACTCTTCTGCTCTGTCTGGAAGCCGTGTCACGTGACAACACGGTCACATGATACACTAAGTGTACCATGTGACCGTAACCATGAAGTGCCGGCTTCACGGCACAGAAGATTTAGTTAGAAAACATGCTGTATGGCAACGGGGGCCCGTGGGCCCCCAGGCTTAGGGGCCCGGTCGCAACTGCGACCGCTGCGACCCCATAGCTACGCCACTGACTGTAAGTGATTAACATGTGTGAAACGTCATAGGCTGTGTTCACATGTCGTGGTTTTGTCATATTTTTTTCTTTCAGTTTTGCAACAATTTTCATTGGAAAATGCAATATATCACTTGTGGTGTGGTGGCAGGGCCTCTTTGAGTTAATTCTAAGTTTTTACATCACTAAAATTGCATAAATTGCTTGATATTGCGGTGGGTCAGCCAAAATTCTGGTGACGCCCCCGTGCTAGCTTTGCTGAGCTTGCTCAGGGCCGGTTTTACCGGGCGCTGGTTTTGCTCAGCAAGTTGAGAAAGAGATAAAGAGACCCGAATGGGGTCACGTGGAGGGCACTTAGCTGCACTCCGCTTTTGTTTTTTTATTTTGAAGTTAACTGTAAAAGGTGTTATTTGTGTTGACAGCAGCTATATTTTACATACAAAAGAACTTTCTGCTTATTTATATAGTGTAACTCTATTGAATTTTTATGGCATATACTGTTATTACACATAATGTAAAGGCTTTAATAGCCCAACGAAGAGACGAATGGCCTTTAATAATTATAAGAGGCTTCATGGCGATGTTATAATGTTACAGGAAACGCATTTTACTCACACTAGTTACCCAAAATACTTTGATAGAATGTTCCAGAGAGTTTACCTATCTACCTCGGACACAAGAAAAAAAGGAGTAGCCATTCTCTTCAGGAATACACTTCCATTTACAGTAACTGACTCCATAATAGACCCGGATGGTAGGTACGTTATCCTTACAGGACAATTAGCGGGGCAACGAATTACCTTTGCAACGATTTATGCACCTAACCACTCAGCAACCTCCTTCTTTACTGAATTCTTTAGACAGCTGGAGAAATTCTCCGACTTCTACATTATCCTAGGGGGGGATTTCAACATAGTGATGAATGCTCAATGGGATAGAAGCCGTCCCCATGCTAATGCACAGTCAGCACCGAAATCATTTATGTATAGGATGAAACAATTATCTCTTGTAGATTTGTGGAGACAGGATCATCCCCTAGATAAGGAATTCTCGTTTTATTCCGCAGTACATGACAGTTATTCTCGGATTGACTACATCCTAACTTCCTCCCAGCTATCGGCTAGACCACACAATACCTCATACACCCAATGTGCATGGTCAGGCCACAATATCCACTCACTTCAAGTCTGTATTGGCAACGTCACACGTCCGCCATCATGGAGTCTGAATGATTCCCTACTTTCTCATCCAGAAATAGTCACATCCATATCCAGCTCCCTACAAGAATATTTTACCATTAATACCCTACCAGATACCTCACCCGCTCAAATATGGCTGGCACATAAAGCAGTCTTGAGAGGTTTACTAATGGCAAAAGGATCAAAATTTAAAGGGGTTGTCTGAGATATATTTTTATTTTAAATTTAAACACACAATGCACACATTAAGTATTCCCTAATATACTTACCTGTGCAATCTTGCTTCTGTTCTCCGTTCTGGCAGCTCTTTTCTGCCGATCACATGTCTTCTGACGTCACGTTTTCTTCCTCCTCCACTGTCGTGTCGTATCCCGATCACATGGTCTCGCCCCAGCGAGACCTCGGATGGGACACGACACGTCACTGGAGACGTGACGTTTCTGCGCGTGCCCGCCCGCCCAGCCTATGCATCTTTTCACTGTGAGCGCGCCTATGCGTGTTCACAGTGAAAAAAGTGAAGAGGGACGGCACCCGCGGACTAGAAAGGTACAGTGACCTCTGTACTTTTAGTTCTTCCCCCTATCAAAGCCTACACATAGTAGGCTTTGATAGGGAATTATACAACACGATGCAGCACACGGGTCGCATGCAGCCCTTGAGGCTGTTATCTGCGGACCGCGGGACACCGTACACTGTTTAACAACTGGTTCCCGACCGCTGGCTGTATTTTTACGCCCAGCGGTCAGGGACGGGTCCTTAAAACCCGAGCCATAGACTTTCTACGGCTCGGGTTTTAACTTGCTGCCCGCGCGATCGGGCAGCTGAATGTCGGGTCTCCGGCTGTCAGTGACTGCCGGGGACCCTGAGGAGAAGACAGAAGCAGCTTTAGCTGCTTCTGTCTTCTACGATGTCTTTTTACACAGCGCTCAATGAACGCTGTGTATAGGAATAGAGACAGCGGCCCCGCGCCGCTGTCTCTATTCCTCCCGGTGATCATGTGACTGGTCACATGATCACCGGGTGCCGTTACTGACAGACTGCTGCTGGGTCTTACTAGACCCAGCACAGCCCTATTAGTGACAATCGTCACTATGAGAGGGCTGATTTCCCCTGTAACTGGCTCGTGGGAAAAAGAAGCGACATGCTCCATCTTCGGGCGTTTACGCCTCTGACCTCCCATTGACTTCAATGGGAAGCAGAGAAAGCGTATTTCCGTTGTTTTATGCCCGCGGCGCTCAATTGCCGTGGGCGAAAAACATGACGGAAAACGACGCGAAAAACATCGCAAATAAAGCCGCGAAAAAAGAGGCAAAGAACGCCACGAAAAACGACAGGAAAAACGCCACGAAAGACGCAACGAAAAACGCAGAAAAAAACCGCAAACAACGACGCAAAAAAAGACGCGAAAAACGACGCAAAAAAGGCTACGATAAACGCCACGGAAAACGTTGCGAAAAACATTGCGGAAAAAGCCGCAAACAAAGAGGCAAAGAACGCCGCGAAAAACAACTGGGAAAACGCCACGAAAGACGCAACGAAAAACGCAGCAAAAATAGCCGCAAACAACGATGCAAAAAAAGAAACGATAAACGATGCGAAAAAGGCTACGATAAACGCAACGGAAAACACAGCAAAAAAAGCAAACAAACAAGCAAAAAACGCCAAGATAAACGAAGCGAAAAACGGCCCGAACAAAGCGGCAAACAAAACCGCAAACAAAGCCGCAAACAGCGCACAAAAAACTCACAAAATGACGCAAAAGTCAACGTGCAGGGAGAGGTAAATCTGCCGCAAACTTCAAGACGGAATTTTGAGGCGGATATTCCTCCGGCAAAAAAACTCTGTGTGAACATAGCCTTAGTGGAGAGAGACATGAGATAGAAGAGGGTGGACGAGGGTTAGGGTAGACACGAAGAGGTTTATAGACCTGAAAAGAGAAAGAAAACATAAATGTGAAAAACATAATGGGGGGATAACATTTGCTCACCATCCTTCAAGAATGTCAGCAAGGAGACAAGTCCAGTGAAGGATGTCAGCGGGGAGGAGCAAGGACAGCTCACGTGAACTCTTGGAAGGTACGTGCACGCTCATTGCAGCCTGCAATGAGCGTGCACGGAAAACCAATTTCATCACAAGGAAAGATCAACAAACCAGAGCTGAACTGCATGTAAACAAACCGTGCTAAATTCAAAGAAGAAATGTGCTAAGTAGAATTTTTTTTTAAAATAATGCTTTATTTAGGTTGTCTGTATAAGGGGTAATGTATGACAGAGTTTTTGAAAAAATGTTGGTATCTCGGACAACCCCTTTAACCCCTTCCCTCTTTAGCCACTTTTGACCTTCCTGACCGGGCCTCATTTTTCAAATCTGACATGTGTCACTTTATGTGGTAATAACTCCGGAATGCTTTCACCTATCCAAGCGATTCTGAGATTGTTTTCTCGTGACACATTGGACTTTAAGTAACTGGCAAAATTTGCTCGATACATTCAGTATTTAATTGTGAAAAACACCAAAATTTAGCGAAAAATTGCAAAAATTTGCATTTTTCCCAATTTAAATGTATCTGCTTGTAAGACAGATGGTTATACCACACAAAATTGTTGCTAATTAACATCCCCCATATGTCTACTTTAGATTGACATCGTTTTTTGAACATCCTTTTATTTTTCTATGACCTCACAAGGCTTGGAACTTTAGCAGCAATTTCTCACATTTTCAAGAAAATTTCAAAAGGCCATTTTTACAGGGGCCAGTTCAGTTGTGAAGTGGATTTGAGGGCCTTATATATTAGAAACCCCCAAAAAGTCACCCCATTTTAAAAACTTCACCCCTCAAAGTATTCAAAACAGCATTTAGAAAATGTCTTAACCCTTTACACATTTCACAGGAATTAAAGCAAAGTAGAGGTGAAATTTACAAATTTCATATTTTTTTGCAGAAATAAATTTTTAGTACAATTTTTTTTATAACACAGAAGGTTTTACCAGAGAAATGCAACTCAGTATTTGTTGCCCAGTTTCTGCAGTTTTAGGAAATATCCAACATGTGGCCCTAGTGTGCTACTGGACTGAAGCACCGGCCTCAGAAGCAAAGGAACACCTAGTGGATTTTGGGGCCTTATTTTTGTTAGAATAAATTTTAGGCACCATGTCAGGTTTGAAGGGCTCTTGCGGTGCCAAAACAGTCAAAATCCCCCAAAAGTGACCCCATCTGGGAAACTACACACCTCAAGGAAATTATCTAGGGGTACAGTGAGCATTTTGACCGCACAGTTTTTTTTACAGAAATTATTGGAAGTAGGCCGTGAAAATTAAAATCAACATTTCTTCAAAGAAAATGTAGGTTTAGCGATTTTTTTTCTCATTTCCACAAGGACTAAAGGAGAAAAAGCACTGCAAAATTTGTAAAGCAATTTCTCCCGAGTAAAACAATACCCCACATGTGGTAATAAACGGTTGTTTGGAGACACGGCTTGGCTTAGAAGGGAAAGAGCGCTATTTGGCTTTTGGAGCTCAAGTTTAGCAGGAATGGTTTGCGGAGGCCATGTCACATTTACGAAGTCCCTGAGGACACAAAACAGTGGAAACCCCCCACAAGTGACCCCATTTTGGAGACTACACCCATTGAGGAAATTATCTAGGGGTATAGTGAGCGATTTGACCCCACAGGTTTTTTGCAGAAATTATTGGAAGTAGGCCCTGAAAATAAAAATCTAAATTTTTTCAAAGAAAATGTAGGTTTAGCTTATTTTTACTCATTTCCACAAGGACTGAAGGAGAAAAAGCACCACAAAATTTGTAAAGCAATTTCTCCCGAGTAAAACAATTCCCCACATGTGGTAATAAACGGCTGTTTGGAGACACGGCTTGGCTTAGAAGGGAAAGAGCGCTATTTGGCTTTTTGAGATCACATTTAGCAGGAATGGTTTGCGGAGGCCATGTCACATTTGCAAAGCCCCTGAGGAGAAAAAACAATGAAAACGCCCAAAAAGTGACACCATTTAGGAAACTACACCTCTTGAGGAATTCATCTAGGGGCGTAGTGAGCATTTTGACCCCACAGATGTTTCATAGAATTTATTAGAATTGGGCAGTGAAAATAAAAACAATCCTTTTTCTTCAATAAGACGTAGCTTTAGCGCAAATTTTTTCATTTTCGCAACAAATAAAGGAAAAAAAAGAACCCAACATTTGTAAAGCAATTTCTACCGAGTACGGCAATACCCCATATGTGGTCATAAACGGCTGTTTGGGCACACGGCAGGGCTCAGAAGGGAAGGACCGCCATTTGGAGTGCAGATGTTGCTGGATTGGTTTCTGGGCGCCTGTGGGCCCAAAACAGTGGAAACCCCCCAGAAGTGACCCCATTTTGGAAACTACACCCCTCAATGCATTTACCTAGGGGTGTAGTGAGCATGTTAACCCTGCAGGTGTTTTGTAGAAATTAGTGTGAACTCGATGTTGCAGAGTGAAAATGGGATTTTTTCCACAGATATGTGGACAATATGTGGTGCCCGGCTTGTGCCACCATAACAAGACAGCTCTCTAATTATTATGCTGGGTTTCCTGGTTTTAGAAACACCCTACATGTGGCCCTAATCTCTTGCCTGGACAGTCGACCAGGCTCAGGAGTGAAAGCGTACCATGTAAAATTGAGGCCTAATTTGGCGATTTACAAAGTATTGGTTCACAACTGCAGAGGCTCAGATGTGAAATAATAAAAATAAACCCCTGAGAAGTGACCCTATTATGTTAACTGCACCCCTCAAGGCATTTATTAAGGGGTGTAGTGAGCATTTTCACCCCACAGGTCTTTTCCATAAATGAATGCGCTGTGGATGGTGCAAATACAAAATTTATATTTTTCCCTAGATATGCCATTCAGTGGCAAATATGTCATGCCCAGCTTATGCCACTGGAGACACACACCCCAAAAATTGCTAAAAGGGTTCTCCCGGGTATGACGGTGCCATATATGTGGAAGGAAACTGCTGTTTGGGCACGCTGTAGGGTTCAGATGGGAGGAAATGCCATTTGGCTTTTGGAGCGTGGATTTTGCTTGGTAGTAGTTTTGTTTGGAGTCTTACTGGTGTTTCCGTTTATAATGTAGGGCATATGTAAGCCGGGCGGAGTATATAAGGGGCATAGTCAGGTGGTATAATAATGGGGTAAAAAAAAACAATAAAATGATCCATAGATGTGTGTTACGCTGTGAAGCAATCCTTTCCGCACAGGCCGGTGTCGCACTGATAAATGGCGTCCTTTATTATCCCCCTTTTGGTCCACACTCCGCACCTTTGTAGTTTGGGGAATTTTGCTAGGAAGTGTTGTCCTGGTATAATACGGGCACCGTCGCTTCCAGCGGATATGTTTGGGCCCTCCCTTTCCTGGTTCCCTAATTTTAGGTCCTTGATAAATCGCCTCTTCAAACAGAAGAAATGTTCCCCTCGGGCACAACTGCATATTTTTTTATTTCCTGACTTATTGGAGCCATAACTAATTTTATTTTTCATAGACGTAGCGGTATGAGGGCTGGTTTGTTGCGGGACGAGCTGTAGTTATTATTGGTACCATTTTGGGGTACATGCAACTTTTTGATCACCTTTTATCCTATTTTTTGGGATGCTAGGTAAACAAAAAAACGCAATTCTGGCACAGCTTTTTTCGTTTTTTTTTTATACAGCGTTCACCACGCGTTATAAACTACATGTTAACTTTATTCTGTGGGTCAGTACGATTCCGGCGATACCTCATTTATAGCACTTTTTTATGTTTTACAACTTTTTTCACAATAAAATTACTTTTGTAAAAAGAATGTATTTTTTCTGTCGCCAAGTTGTGAGAACCATAACTTTTTAATTTTTTTGTCGACGGAGGTGTATGAGGGCTTGTTTTTTGCGGGACGAGCTATAGTTTTTATAGGTACCATTTTTGGATACGTGCGACTTTTTGATCACTTTTTATTCTAACATTTGTAGGGCAAAGTGACTAAAAAACAGAAACTCTGGTAACGTTTTTTACGTTTTTTTTTACGCTGTTCACCGCGTGCAATAAATAATATAATATTTTGATACCTCAGGTCGTTATGGTCGCGGCGATACCAAATACATATGGTTTATTATTATTTTTCAATAATAAAGAACTTGATAAGAGTAAAAGGGGGATTGTGTTTTATTTGATTACTTGAAACTTTTATTGTTTTCAAACTTTCATTATTTGCACTTTTTTTTACACTTTTTTATACTTTTTTTACACTTTTTTCAAGTCCCACTAGGGGACTTGAAGGTCCAACGGTCAGATTTTTTTTTTTCTAATACATTGCACTACCTATGTAGTGTAATGTATTAGATCTGTCAGTCATTCACTGACAGCAAGCCGATTAGGCTTCGCCTCCCGGCGGGGCCTAAATCGGCTTCCGTAATGGCAGAGCAGGAGACCATTGTGTCTCCTGTTGCCATAACAGTAGTCGCCAGTCCTGATTGCCTGTCAGGGCTGGCGATCTGCTAGTAACCGCTACGATGCATCGAAGGGGTTAATGGCAGGGATCGGAGCTAGCTCCGGTTCCTGCCGTTACAGGTGGATGTCAGCTGTACAGTACAGCTGACTTCCACCGTTGATGACGCCGGATCAGCTCCTGACCCGGCGCCATCTTGCCGGCAGCTACGGAAGACGATCAGGCTCCGCCGCCGGGCGGATCTTGACCGGCTTCGGTGCTAGGCAGACCGGGAGGCCAGTATTAGGCCTCCGGTTGCCATTGCAGCCACCGGAACCCCGGCAATTTCATTACTGGGGTTCCGATGAGCTGCAAACACCTTAAGTGCAGCGATCGCGTTTGAGCGCTGCACTTAAGGGGTTAATGGCGGGGATCGAAGCTAATTTCGGTCCCCGCCGTTACAGCCGGATGTCAGCTGTAAGATACAGCTGAGATTCAGTGATGATGGCACCGGCTCAGCTTCTGAGCCGGTCCCAAACATTTGGCGTACATGTACGGCAAGATGCGGGAAGTCAATGCTTTCCATGACGTACATGTACGGCAAATGTCGGGAAGGGGTTAAGAGAGATAGTTTGCAACTTCTTAATAAATTGCTATCGACCCTCACAAGACTAGAACGTCAGTATATTAATAAACCAAATACTATAATTAAAGCTCAGATAGAGGAAACTCGCTGCTCTCTTAGAGCATTGGAGGAGAGCAAGGCTGAGAAAGCACTTCGATGGGGCAAGGCAAAATTATATGCATATTCCAATCGAGCTACCTCAATGTTCTCCAGAAAACTAAACTCTCACATTAGAGGTAAACAAATTTACCACATGCATAACAACACGGGAATACTTCCTACCAATCCGCTTGACATATTAGATACCATGAGTACATTCTGTAGTGCTTTGTATAGCAAGCCCCAACCCTTGAACTCCACAGAGCTACCTAAATGGCTTTCAACACACCCGCTTCCCTCTCTGACAGCTGAGGCAAGATTACAATTTAATTCCCCGATCACAGCGGAAGAGGTCACTGAAAGCATAAAAAACCTTACAACATCCAAGAGCCCAGGCCCTGATGGTTACTCCGCTTTCTATTACAAAACATTTTCACACATATTAACTCCGCATCTAACTACGTATTTCAACACACTTATGGCAGGGGAAGTACCTCCTCCAGAATTTTCACATGCTAATATTTCACTCATTCCAAAACCAGGAAAGGATGAAACCCACTGTGCAAATTGACGTCCAATATCGGTACTTAATGTAGACTACAAGTTATTTACTAAAATACTTTCAAATAGACTTGCACCATATATGACCTCCCTAATTTCTCCTGATCAAACGGGTTTCATACCATCACGACAAACAACGGACAATGTTCGATTGGCTCACAATATTATTCTTCATGCTACTACTCACAAACGCCAATTACTAATTTTGAGCCTAGATATCCAGAAAGCATTTGATTCGGTGGACTGGAACTACTTATATAGCACACTTACTCAATTTGGCATTAGGGGTCCGTACCTAGAGGCTATCAGGGCGGTATATCACTCTCCTCAAGCTAGAGTAAAATTCTTAGGTCAATACTCTCCTTATTTTCATATACAAAAAGGGACACGACAGTGATGCCCGCTGTCTCCTCTCTTGTTTGCTCTCGCCATGGAGCCTCTTGCACAGCATATTCGGCTAAATCCAGACATTAAGGGATACAGTTTGCATACCCAGGAGTTTAAATTTAGCATTTACGCAGATGATATGCTTTTATTCATTACAACGCCACTGGTTTCTTTACCAAATCTCATGGATACTCTTACCCGCTTTGGGTCTTACTCGGGATTAATTGTAAATCCGTTTAAATCCACAGCAATGCAGATTTAAATGTTGATGGAGCAGGTGGACTTGTTAAAACTTAACTTTGGATTTCAGTGGAAACACTCCCACATGACATATTTAGGAATAGCTCTAGTTAGAGATCCAACTACTTTATACTTAAGTAACTATCCTAAAAAATGTGCGTCTATCAGGAAACTATTAGAGGAGTGGTCTAGGTACCATATATCTTGGATGGGCAGACTCATTGCAGTTCGAATGACCATTCTACCCAAGCTGCTGTATTTATTTAGGGCCCTTCCCGTCAGGGTTCCGCTTTATGCCATCTCACATATACAGCAGATAATAAATAAATTCATATGGGCAAATAAAGGATCAAGAGTTGGTAAGTCCACCTTACATCGCTCCACGGTTAGTGGGGGACTTAGACTTCCAGACTTGAAATTATATTATTACGCTGCTCAAATCTCGCAGATCGCAGCATGGAACTGTGACCCCCAACACCGTAAAATGGATTCTGTTTGAATCCCTTACCACATCTCCATCCTCACTAAAGGCACTGATGTGGTCTCCGGTTTTAAAATCTCACATTCCTGGCATTGATAATAACATTATCAAACACTCCCTCACACTATGGTTACTTTGTCGGGAAAAGTTTAAACTGGTATCTAATCCATCCGCATTACAACCATTATTGCTTAATCCTGATTTTCCACCGGGATTGCACCCGGGGGCCTTCCAGTGGTGGACCTCATTAGGTTTCACTTCATTACTTAAATTGTGCAAGGATGGTAAACCCCTTCCTTTTGAGGCCCTACGTCAGGATTCTCAAATCCCGCTCAGGGAATATTTTCGATATCTACAAATACATCATCTTCTCTCGGGATCTGTCTTTTTACCAAGCAACTCTAGTATAACCTTCTACGAAGCTAACTGTCAAGACTCCCCAAGGGGGAAAGGGCTGATTTCAGTTTTGTAGTCCCAATTCAGAAGTGAAACATACAATGGTCCTACTCAGTGGCGTAGCTATAGGGGTCGCAGCGGTCGCAGTTGCGACCGGGCCCCTAAGCCTGGGGGGCCCACGGGCCCCCGTTGCCATACAGCATTTTTTCTAACTAAATCTTCTGTGCCGTGAAGCCGGCACTTCCGGGTTACGGTCACATGGTACACTTAGTGTACCATGTGACCGTGTTGTCACGTGACACGGCTTCCAGACAGAGCAGAAGAGTCGGTGCGGAGGACTCCAGGTAAGCTGCAGTGTAACGTAATGTATTGTGTTGTAACGTTATGTATTGTAATGTAATGTAATGTATGTGATGCCTTGTAATGTATTGTGTTGTATGCGGTGGAGAGGGGGGGGGGGAGCGTTAAATCACAGCCCCCCCTCCTCCACCGCAAACTGCACAATACAGTATAGTACACATGAGTGTATGAGAGCGGGGCTGCGGCTGTGTAATACAGTCACTGCCCCGCTCCTGAGTCCTAACATGGCCGTCAGGGTGATGTGATGCGGCCGGCGCTGCACTAATGAGCGTCGGCACTGAAGACAGAACATGGGCTGACCGCGCGCGCACTTATATCAGGAGCGTGGCAATGGCTGTATTACACAGCCGCAGCCCCGCTCTATAACGGCGGAGATCAGAGAAACCGCTCATCTCCGCCGCTATTCTCCTGAATGCTGCGATCAAAGCTGACTGCAGCATTCAGGGGAAAATGAGAAGGGGGGATGCCCCTGGATCGCGTCACAGGGAATTCCTGTGATGCGATTAAGGGACATACCATATATGGGCAGACAGCCCAGGGTCGGTTGAAGGACCCCAGGGCTGTCCTACCATATTTCCTGTTGTTAGGGCATACTGAGGTATGTCCTAACAACTGCATGTGTACTATCCGTACACAGGCTAATGTACTGGCATATAGCTATAGGCCAGTACGCTGAAGTTTAAAAATAAAGTAATGTTAAATAAAAAAAATACACATACACTTTTTTTATAATAAACATTAAAATAAGTCTCAATACATAAAACATGCACATATTCGGTATTGGCGCGGCCGTAATAACCTGCACAACAATTTTTTTGCATCATTTATGATGTGTACTCTGTAAAAAAATAAAATAAAAATTGCTTTCTATCACTTAGGCCCCATTCACACGACCGTGCCCGCAATCAGGGCCCGCGATTGCGGGCACGGCCGGCCGCCGACTGCCACCCGCATTTTCGGGCCGTGCTCCCATACAAAGTATGGGAGAACAGCCCGCAAAATGCAAAAGGACGGACATGTTCCATAATTTTCGGAACATTTCTACGGCACGGACACCCATCCGTAGCGCTACGGAAATGTGTCCGCGCTCAATGAAAGTGAATGGAGGTTATTTACGGTCGTGTGCATGGGGCCTAATTGTGAGGCACAAGGTGCGATAATGAATTTAACCTCCATGTGCCTCACATTAATAGTAATTAACCCCATCATGTACCTTACATATTAGCCCATTATGGCTGAGAAACATGATGGGGTTAATTACTATTAATGTGAGGCACATTCAAAATTCATCATCACACCACGCGCCTCACATCAGAAAATGGAATAACTTTTTTTTTATTTTTATTACTGTTGGCAAAGTAAACGAAGTATCGGTATCGAAGTCCAAATTTTGGTATCGTGACATCCCTACACTGTGGGTCGCGTCCCCTGGGTATTCGTGAGTCACTCACCGAGGTCCCGGTTCCAATCAATGCTGGAGCAAGGAGCTGACATCTCCTTAATCCAGCATTCCCTGTGCCGTGAGCGGCTCGACGCAGGCAGGCGGGATGTAGCGACATCATCGCGCCTTCCTGCGCTGAGTCACTCATAGTACACACCGGAGGAGGCGAAGGATCCTCCACTCGACGTGGGAACGGGGATAGGTAAGTAATTATGCACATATGGGGGCATTATACTGTATGGGGGGGCTGATATTGGGGGCAGCTATGGGAGCATTAACTGTGTGGGGGCATTATACTATGGGGGCTGTTGGGCAAGGCGTCTGGGCATAGGAGCGCGCAGGGATCTGATGATGATGGTGGTGCTGGGGAGGGGTAGGGGGGCCCAAGCTGAATTCTTGCACCCGGGCCCATGAGCCTTTAGCTACGCCCCTGGTCCTACTTCATATATGTTGGCTTGGGAACGGGAGCTAGGAAATATACCTGACTCGACCTCGTGGCAACAAATATACGATCACACAGCTAAAGTCTCTCAATCGAATAATATTAAAGAAACATCGTATAAAATTCTAACAAGGTGGTACCTTACTCCGGACAAAATTGCAAAATTATTTCCTGATAGTTCTAATGCTTGTTTCAGAAAATGTGGGGAGAGGGGCACTATGGCTCATATCTGGTGGTCCTGTCCAGTAGTACAGGCTCATTGGAAACTAATTGAGCGCCTTATTAATTCTAAATTACAGTTACAAATCAAATTAACCCCTTGGTCAGCGGTACTGAATGCAGAAATTCCTGATGTACCCAAACTAAATAGAAAATTAATCTTGCATATTTTATCAGCAGCCAAATGGACAGTAGCCATTAGCTGGAAGTCAATATCTATCCCATTCCTGAGGACGCTAAACTAAATTAAAGAGATACACCAATTTGAGAAATTAATTAGTATTCTGGAAAACAGATTGCCACAATGTGAAGCCCAGTAGATCAGTTGGACCTCATAGAAATCGCTTAGAGCCTTCTGTTAGTTTTGGGGACTCATCTGTTTAGGACAGAAATAAATTCTTTACTATGGATAGCTGCACCATGTTTAGTCGGTTTTGGTTTAATTGTTGTTTCTTCCTAGCCGGCCTCCATAATCGAGGGCTGGAAAACCCTACTTTTTCTAGAGACACACATTTACTAAGTTTTACTTCATCATACACTAGGAAGGGGTTATGTGTTTTATCGTTACACCGTACTCATAAATATCATTTAATGTATTGATATATCAATGTTTTCGATAATATGAGATATTCCTGCAACATCTGTTTAGAAATTAATCTCTATCACAATGTTTTCGTCTGAGAATGTTATCAAAGCTCTACGTAGCGATATATGCTCCCGAAATGTGGGAATGTCTACTGATTTGTTATGTCTTCATTACCAAATAAAGAGTTTGTAAAAAAAAAAAGAAAAATGCAATATATGGTTACTTCTACTCAGTGTCCTGCTCCCACTTTTAGTTCTGTGCAAAGAGCAAATCTTGGGTTTCAAAACCATTGATGGGGTAAATGAATGTTGTTGTAGTCTTGATGATGATGATAAATATTACACAAAAATATATAGTGTAAAAGTATAAAAATTCTATGTATGACTAAAGCTTTGTTCACACATGCATCGTGGTTTCCGTTAATAGCGGAATCCATGACACATAGCCAACGCATGATGGATACCACTGGTGACTGATGGACCCCATTGACATATGACTTATATGTCGATTTGAGGAGAAAAATTTCATAGAATCTGCGATGGAGCATTAAAAGCAGATGTGAACATAGTCTAAAATCAACTATATTGCAGAGTTACCGTTATTATGGAATTATATAAAGCTAATTTATTTGGCAGATGATACGCAGCTTTTGAAGTAGACGTTGAATTTCATATAAATCTTTTTTTCCTAAAGAGAAATCGTCACAGAGGAATGTTAAATTTGAGTAGCCTGGGGTCCAGTGATTTTTTTACTGTGCCTATGCACAGTATGAGAGAAATAAATAAATGGGGCAGATTTACTAAACGGTCTGTGATTTAGGCAGCATAAACTTAGACCAGGCATTCAGAAGATGCACCAAATTTAGAACTGTGGTGCATGTTGTCTGAAAAATTGAGCACATCTGGCTAGGCATGCTAGACGCTTTTCTCTTCCTTTTACCAACTCTTAGTTGGCTTCGTTTTCTTTTGGCGCATTTGGAGCAACGCCCCTTTCTTTCTGGGCCACACCCTCTTTTCTAGATATAAGTGTCTCGTGAGGCCCAAACATCTGTTCTTAAATCAGTCAACATGCGCAAAATTTAGCACATTTTTTGACACGTTCTTGACGCAGACACAGTAGTAAATCTGCCTCAATGACAAACATCATAGACAAGGTCTGAATCTCTGACCCCATGCTGTACTTATATGGCAGGAGCAGTATGGAGTGGTTGTCAACAGGCTGTTTTATTAATACATTATTGTGATGTTTCCTGCAAGGACTGGTTTAGAATCTGTGCATTATTTGAGATGTATTATCTTGATCCTGACAGCATGTTGAAGACCTGGTGAATATCTATAACTCTGTCCCAGAAGTCACCCCCAAGGAAAGTTCTTGGGAAATACCAATATTTGTACACTTCTACGATGGTCATGGTGTTACAGTGAATCTCAGGCCGGATCACAGGGTGGAAGACATCTTAAACTTGGCATGTAAAGTAAGTTGTCTTTTAGATACCATAAATGTTTGTGTACCCTAAAATTTGAAAAAAGTAAGTGTTTTTTTTTCAAAGAAACGGAATGCTATGAAGAAATTGTATGTATGTCGTTTACATATTATGTGTTTATATGGGCGATTTTCATAATTAGGGATCTATATAACATTCACATTCGTTCTTGTTGAAGATTCAGTGGAGATAGCTAAAGAGACCCTTGTTTTGACTATTGCTTTTTCTTCGTATGCATTCTCTACATCACATGCCCTAATTCACTATGGGGTGGCATATGTATGGGCTCTGTGGTAGCTGGCGAGTTGTAATATATTATCTGCTTCGAAATAGAACTGAATGTGAAAAATCAGGATAATAAAATGCAGCTGACTGTAAAATGAATTACCAAATCAAACTCGAAAATTAGCTTATGATCAGGAGCGGTTTTCTGCTGAGGTCTAAAAAAACATCCATATACTGTATTATGAAGTCTTAGCTTAGTTTTGAAATATTTATTATATAACATATTGCATTATACAGCCTTTGTGTCCACTCTTATCAGCCCCATTCCCGTTCGGGCTCACAACGATGCTCACACACTAAGCACGATTTAGTAGAAGAAGACTGTGGAAGAATCCAGAGTAACTGATATGAGCGTACCCAAATTCAGATTTCTGTAAAGGAGCAACGTTTCCTACAGTGTCTGCTCTTTATATTACGTATATATTAGAAGTATCAGTGATTTCAGTTACTCTCAACAAGACACTTTGCCTAAAGATGTCCACAAGATGGCAGACAAAATTCAATTTAGTTTTCTATTCCCTGGGACATCTATTACTTGAACAGCAATTATACATGAATTAATAAAATAATTGCCTGAGCAGACGATAACTTTGTAATTATGACTTTAAATTCATGCGTGCAAAGGTGAAATGAGATAGAACCTAAATGTCTTGTACATGACTGAACTCATGATGAAGTATTAACTGTCTTCTCGGATCTTAGACGAGACCCATGACGAGGGGATGTCTCTGGTGCTCTTTGACTGCACATGGACAGAAGCTGAGACATTACTAGACAAAGCCGTCTTTTTGTAGTTCTCTAATACATAAACAAAACAAAAAAGAAATCCGTATTCAAATTTATAGAAAAAAAAAACAGGGTCTCTTAACATACTATCAAATAAAAAATCAGATTTACACAGAATAAAGATGTTTGTTATAATGGGTATGGTTGTCAATAATGCGTGTTAATAGTTTTTAATTTGAACATTAAGGAGAACGGACAACTTATTATATGGATAAGAAACTCATTTTCCAAACTAAATTAGTATCTCAAGGGATCCTTGTCTGTCAAGAAGGATAAAAAAAATTAAGTGGTACTGCAAAGATGACCATTATCCTTGGGTTGCATTGGTTATATATGGACACCTATGGGGCCCACTTGAAAATAAACCATAAGGGTAACTTTACCCAAAATTCCCTATTATTTTAATACCCTTTTCTTGGTTTCCCTGTTTAGCTATTTTAAGGTTTAATCCAACAATTATATAGCTACAAAGAATAGCAACCAGTCTCATGTTTATGAAAAAGGAGAGGTTGTCACAATCCAAATTTTGTGTATACATCTCCTAAGCAGACCTATCTGTTTCCATGGAAACAGACCACAAACAAACACAATGTGTAGTCTTATACACCAGTCATATTATAACCGACAAAAGAAGAGGGAGCAGATGGAAGGCACATGACTGCAGGGTAAAACTACATACAGGGTTTATTTGTTGTCTGTTTCCATGGATAGATATAGGCTTGAATAGTAGCTGTATACACAAAACAATAGGATGTTTTTAATCTAAACTAATTGCAAAGTTTCTGCATTAAATTTAAATTTTAAGATGATTTGGAGCAATGTATAATTGGTTTGAAAGTGTTTCGTCTTAAAGGTGTTTATTTCTAACATTATTTCAGATTCATGGATCCGTGTGAATATTTAGGCACTTAGAGAATATTGTATTTAAGTGGATTAACAAATTAATTTTCCAGTTTTGAGTGTAGTTAGACTTTAACTTTTGCTTACTTCTCAAGGTCCATTAGAACAGAGTTTCTTGGGCACTAAAGTGAGTTATACTATTAAGTTATGTTATTACACTCTCTAAACTTCAGCTAAAACCATATGGACGTTGGGTGAAAGTAACCCTTTAACTCCAAATGCTATGGCATGTAGTAAAAATCACTGTGACATGTATCTGTACACTTCTATTCTCTGATCATCTGCCTTTATAACAATATTTATATAACTGTTTTTCATTTACTACATCACCTTGTTCAGCGAGTCTGTGCAGTGACTATTGTGTCTGCTATCTATGTCTAGTGAACTCTTAGGCTCTTCTCAGCTTATGCTAACCGCAAATCGTAGTGCAAATAAGAAGAAAGCGACTTTGTAGCCAATTAATTGTTAGTGTTATCAGTCAGCGACTGTGTCTGTGTTACATCTGTGCGCCAATGTAGCAGTAACTGTTTAATTTAAACATTTTCTTTTTTTCTGTCTTTTGTGCTTGAAAGTTTATCATAGCCGTGTGTAGTGCTGACTCCTTTCTTCTACATCTTTCCTGGTTCTTTTTCCTCCTTACATTTTCTTACTGCTCTGGTGAGTGCAAGGAATCTTAATTCGTTTTGCACACTGTACAGTACTTCTTTACAAGTTTAAACCAACCTTTTGAGCTTTGATGTAGAACAGTTTATTATCCTGTCTGTATCAATTGATGCATGAAGCCAAGACATGTTTACACCAGACAGGTCTAAATGTAATACACAACATCAGACATAATACATATATCCCCATATGCAGGCGTCTAGAGCTAGTCATATACACCTGGACATATACAGTACTAAATGTTATGGTCAACTTCCACTAGATATTTTCTCAACAAAACCTTGCCAATCCCAAATTCTTGCATATCGGAAGTCAACCATTTCTGAGATTGGGCTGGAATATAGACCATTCTCTATAGATAATAAAGGTGTAGTGATCAGGGATAGCCAAACTGAGTACCTGAGAAGGGGAAATTGGAAGATTAATCTCCAGCCCAAACTAATGTTTCACTTTTTAATTAGAGATAGCATTTAAGAGATAACAATCCAGTCTCCTTTTTTATAGGGATTTCCTTGTTGATTTGTAACTGTACTCTTTGTATCCGTGTCTTATGTTGGCTATACACAACAGTTAGGTTTAAGAAAATGGATGTAGTTCCAGGTACTCTTCTTCCTCAGTGTGGCTTTTAGGAGGAGGTGGGCAGTTTTGTGTACCTGACGTTAGAAGTCTACCAGTCCGCTCCACTCACTAGACTCTGATGATGTCTATCCATAGATGCCAGGCTAGCATAGTCTATGGTTAAGTTTTTAGATTACCACATTCTACTATATGCAATGGAGAGAAGTGGTAGTCTAGCCATTGCATCATCTTGATGACAGATGAAATCACACAAGCGGAAATTTTGAAGAGCATAGTCTCTGTATGCATTGATGAAAGTTACTCAGAAAAGGAAAAATCTTAGTGCTATGCCTAGAATTCATTCCAGTAGAAGATCAGCTTTTTCTGCAAGCTCCATTGCAGTCTTTGGGCATTAGATGTCCAGCCCCCAATTTGGACTACTGATGGCCATCTTTAGACTTACATTTTTATTTCTGCCTAATTCAGTATGACTACTCTTTTTTTTTTTTGGAGAGTATGATTTTTCAGACCTAACGCAGCCGTCTACCAGGAAATTTTATCCTAATCTTACCTTATTTATTACAAAAAGGTTTCCTTAGACTTTTTGCATTGTTAATACCCCAAAAAATACTCTAGTTGCAATGACTTGTAAGATATATCACAATTGAATATCTTACCTGCTGATAAATATAGCCTGCTGTTTAAAATCACACTATACATTATTTGTTGAGAATTTGATAGGCTAAGTTTTCAATAAAATAAAATTCTCACATTAACCAGCACAATCTATTCACAGTGCATGTGACATTTGCCAGTATATTCTTGAAAATTAGACAAATGCACACTAATTAAACTTTCTAACATACACTAGTTCTTCTCAATGAATTAGAATATCATCAAAAAGTTTATTTATTTCAGTAATTCAATTCAAAACGTGAAACTCCTATATTATATAGATTCATTACACAGAGAGTAATCTATTTCCAGCATTTTTTTTCTTTTAATGTTGATGATTATGGCTAACAGTTAATGAAAACCCAAAATTTAGTCTCGCAGAAAATTTGAATATTGTGTAAAAGTTGAAGATTGTAGACTCATGGCATCACACTCTAATCAGATAATCAACACAAAACACCTGCAAAGGTTTCCTATGCCTTTAAATGAACTGGTCTGTTGCTCAGTGGTCCAAAGTCCCGTTTTTAGATGAAAGTAAATTTTGCATTTCATTTGGAAATCAAGGTCCCAGAGTCTGGAGGAAGAGTGGAGAGTCACTCAATCCAAGTTGCTTGCGGTCCAGTGTGAAGTTTCCACAGCCAGTGATGTCACGGCTTGGGGAGCCGTGTCATCTGTTGGTGTTGGTCCACTGTGTTATATCAAGTCCAGAGTCAACGCAGCCGTCTACCAGGAAATTTTAGAGCACTTCATGCTTCCCTCTGCTGACAAGATTTATGGAGATGCAGATTTCATTTTCCAGCAGGACTTGGCACTTGCCCACACTAATAAATGTACCAATACCTGGTTTAATAACAACTGTATCACTGTGCTTGATTGGCCAGCAAACTCGCCTGATCTCTTGGTATTGTCAAGAGGAAGATGAGACACCAGACCCAACAATGCAGATGAGCTGAAGGCCGCTATCAAAGCAACCTGGCTTCCATAACACCTCAGCAGTGCCACAGGCTGATCGCCTCCATGCCACGCCGCATTGATGCAATAGTTCATGCCCCGACCAAGTATTGAGTGCATACGGTGTACAGAATTTTCAGTAGGCCAACATTTCGGTATTAAAAATCATTTATGAAATTGGACTTTAATATTCTAATTTTCTGAGATACTAAATTTGGGGTTTTCATTAACTGTTAGCCATAATCATCAACATTAAAAGAAAAAAAATGCTGGAAATAGATCACCCTGTGTGTAATGAATCTATAGAATATGTGAGTTTCAGTTATGGAATTGAATTCCTGAAATAAATTAACTTTTTGATGATATTCTAATTCATTGAGAAAGACTAGTATGTGTATGCTTTGTATTTATAATGTGTGTGTGTGTGTGTTTTTGCTGGGTACATTGTTGTCACGCTTTTTGTGTGTATTACTATTATTGTGCCTTCTGCATCCCCCCCCCCCACCCTGCAGATTTGATTGTAAATAACTTGAAATAAATCCCTCAGATTTCAATACTAAATAAAGTAGATTCCAAATAATCTGTGATGCGTGTTGTTGGCCAGTCTTGGCTGTGACATTTTTTTATTGACCAATGTGTTCCTTTTAGGTACGACAGTTGGACACTAGCTTTTTTGGATTGCATTTCCGAAGAAATGTGGGTGAAAATGTTGAGTATTATGTCCCTTCACCAATGGACTACATTCAAGATCAGGTATTTTTAATTAATATGTATTTTTAGTAAAGTTTGTATAATAAATTACCTTGATTTAACCACATTAATGCAACATTTCCCCAATCTAATTATGGTGAGATTGTCACCTATGAGTAAGCATATGACATGCATTCTGTTTATACCAAATCAAGGATGTATTATGGAGTTATGTTTCTCGCAAGCGTAAGTAAAACTGGCCAAAAAAACACATTTTATTAATGTAGTCCAAATCCGTCCATTCTGCCATTAGGGACACAGAAGGATTGGATATGTTGGATTTCAACATGCCTGTTGCTTTGTTCTCTGGGGATATAATTGCTGGCAGCGGCTTCTCTCCCTTTCCCTATTGAAAGAAACATGAATGCTCGGATCATTCAAACGTCCATGTTTATGGAGTAGTTTTTCAGAAATAGCGGTCAGACGAATGAGTGTTCAGCCAGTTTAAGCCAAGCCATACTAAGAATCATGTCCTTATGCCAAACTCCCACTTGAATGGGTTCTAAGGGCATATTCACAGATATTGTATTTTGGCCACTGCAATATTTTACTTATATCTAATTCTAGTTATTCCATTGTGGTGTACAGTCTTTTAAAATGTAGTGGAACAATCCCATGGGTTGTGGGCATGCTGTGTTTTAAAACAACATGATGATCTGTCCCTCATGGTTATATCATGGTTTTTTCCCATTTAATTAAATGGGGAAAACGGCATAATAGCGATCACAGTGCTGTCAAAGGGAGTGGGCTACCTTTGAATATAGATCACCGTCCCAGCATTCCATTCTTGGAGTAGATGATTGTATACTGGCAGATGTAGGCCTGACAATGGTCCCCAGGTCTGATCAGTGATGCCGCCTTAAGGAGAATACCTTGGTATGCTTTAGCGGTCTTTCTCTCCATTGTATATGGACAGAAAGCAATGTTATGTCATGTGGCAGTACGACATTACATTATAATTAAGAATAAAAATAAAATTGCTAATTAAAGTTGGAAAAATAAAAACAATTATTATGAATAAATAATTTTTATTAAATGAAAGTCCCAAAAAATAAGAAACAAACATGTATTTGGTATTCCAATACTTGTAAAACCCCACACAATAAAGTTATTGATCATTTAAGGTAAACAGTTAAAAAATAAAATTGAAAAACTACTGTATGACTGAATTCTTTTTATGCATTCCGCAGTTTTTAAAACAAAAATCCTATATATTAAAGGGGTGTCCAGTTTCTTTTGTTTTTTTTAAATTTATTTGGGGAATAAGAAATGATACAGTTTTCTATTATACGTGTATTAGAATTTCTGCTCACCTGCCTTTCTACTACGGGCCAGTTCACAGCTGTTGTTTCCTGGGCGGCTTTTGATCAATCGCGGGAAAAAAGTGCTTCAAGTGGTTTCGGCCTCTGACCTCTCATTGGAATCAATAAGAGGCAGAAAAAACCTGCGGCACCCATTTTGAGTTTTTGTTGCAGCATTTTTTGCCCACGGTTTTTGCATTAGATTAAACGGCCGCGCTAAAAAATTGCCAAAAAATAAATAAAAAAATGGCAAAACAGCGCTGGCAGTTTCTGCCTGCAAACGTGGTACAGAACGCACCCTGCCATTCAGCTCTTATGCCGTGCTTATGCCTGTAATTGTATCTGAGTGCTATAGACACAGATACAATTATAGTGCTGGAGGGGGTGGCAACTCTTCTCGCCTCATGGACAGTGCTGCCCTGGGTGATTGACGCCATCTTTAGTCCATTGAGTTAATAATCCTCTATACAACAATGTATTAGCCGCTGGCTGCTGTGGTAAAATGCCAGCAGGAGCCAAAGCACACAAGAAAATATACACATGGATGTACCATATAAGTTGAATATACTATGCTATATTCCACCTTAAAGCTAAAAACCAAAAACAAGAAAACATTTTGGGCAAAATTAGCATTGAAGCTTAAAACATATCTGTCACATTTTTATGCTTGTCTGAGGGCAGCATAAAACAGGGACAGACACACTTTATGTGTCGCAGTTTTGGAGAATTTAGACTTTATGCTTACAGCACGGGCATCATATTCATCCTGTCCACGCCTCCCCCCACCCTCCAGCCACTGATTGATAGTTTTCTCCCCATGCCAGGGGCGTAGCTAGGGGGGGCAGGCGACGCATGTGCCCCGGGCACAAGGGAAGGGGGGGGGGCGCCGAAGAGCAGCTGATCGCTGCTCTTGCATTACTATGACAGCTGATCGCTGCTCTTGCATTACTATGAACTAAGATGTCAACTATACTATTTTATTTTTAGACAGAGGCTATCGCAGTATTATAAGAAAGGTATGTAAGCAGAATTTCTAATACATGTATATTAGAAACTGTTTAATTTCCTATTCTATAAATAAATATAAAACATGGACAGCACCTTTAAAAGCTAACTTATATGTACCCCAAAGTAATGCCTTAAAATTCTGCAATTCATCCCATAAAAATGTAGGCCTCCAATGGGTAAAATTCATTTGGACACATTTCTTATTTTTATTAAAGAAGCAGTTCTAGGAAAGTTTTTTTAAATTAAGCATTGTTCAGTGTTTGGGAAAGCTGAAGGATCCTGTAAAAATATTGCAGGTTTTAATTGCACTATGTGAATCAGATTTTTTAATAATCCTCTATACAACAATGTATTAGCCGCTGGCTGCTGTGGTAAAATGCCAGCAGGAGCCAAAGCACACAAGAAAATATACACATGGATGTACCATATAAGTTGAATATACTATGCTATATTCCACCTTAAAGCTAAAAACCAAAAACAAGAAAACATTTTGGGCAAAATTAGCATTGAAGCTTAAAACATATCTGTCACATTTTTATGCTTGTCTGAGGGCAGCATAAAACAGGGACAGACACACTTTATGTGTCGCAGTTTTGGAGAATTTAGACTTTATGCTTACAGCACGGGCATCATATTCATCCTGTCCACGCCTCCCCCCACCCTCCAGCCACTGATTGATAGTTTTCTCCCCATGCCAGGGGCGTAGCTAGGGGGGGCAGGCGACGAATGTGCCCCGGGCGCAAGGGAAGGGGGGGCGCCGAAGAGCAGCTGATCGCTGCTGATAGGCGCCCCGTATGTTTACACATCGGCGTTCTGACTGGGTTCTGTGACGGCCAGGGAGTGGACCTGACCTGTCACCTGACCTCATGTCAGTGACATGAGGTCAGATGACTCAGGTCAGGGGACAGGTCCACTCCTGTGCTGCAGCCTTCCAGCATCTGCTTCTACTCTGTGCTCTGCTGTTACAGCCGACGAGCAGAAGAGGAAGCTCCGCCCACAGCCCGTCCTGACCTGTCAGCAAGGAGACATGGTGAGTGTCTGTGTGTATATGTGTGTGTAGTGTGAATACAGTGTGTGTCTCTGTCTTAGTATGTGTATATGTTACAGTGTGTGTGTGTGTGTGTGTGTGTGTGTGTGTGTCTCTGTCTGCCTGTGTCTCTGCATGTGTTTGTCTCTTACATCTACTACATTATCTGTACTCAGAGAGTTATCACTGTGTCATCTGTGGTGTTACATAGGACTGCAGGTAACATTACTACATTATCTGTAATCAGAGAGTTATCGCTGTGTCATCTGTGGTGTTACATAGGACTGCAGGTAACATTACTACATTATCTGTAATCAGAGAGTTATCGCTGTTATCTGTGGTGTTACATAGGACTGCAGGTAACTACTACATTATCTGTACTCAGAGAGTTATCACTGTGTTATCTGTGGTGTTACATAGGACTGTAGGTAACATCTACCACATTATCTGTAATCAGAGAGTTATCACTGTGTTATCTGTGGTGTTACATAGGACTGCAGGTAACATTACTACATTATCTGTACTCAGAGAGTTATCACTGTGTTATCTGTGGTGTTACATAGGACTGCAGGTAACATCTACTACATTATCTGTGCTATGTACATATGTGCCTGTGTGGGTATATGTGGGCCTGTTTGTGAATTTGTCTTTGTGCTTGTATATTTGTGCCTTTTATGTATTTGTATATGTCCCTGTCTGTGTATTTATCTGCCAGTGTGTGTGCGTATATGTGTCTGTACGTCTATATATTTAGCTGTATGTATATATTCCAGAATGTGTGTATGTATATTTGCCTGTATGTCTAAATATCTGTGTCTTTATGTATGTACAGTATGTATGTTCCAGCGTGTCTATATATGTGGTTAATTTTTGGTTTGTGTAGGGGGCGGCAATAGAGAGTCCCGCACAAGGCGCCATCCAACCTAAGGCTGGCCCTGGCGGTCACCAACCCTAGTCAGAAGGAACTCCGCCGCTGCCTGCACCGCATGACCTCCTCGGCTCCTCCGGTAAGTCACACCGGGCAGAGCGGAGAGTGGTAGCGGTAGGGTACCCCTCACCGGTCTGTTCACAGTGTGGCGCTAAGTACAAGGGGGGAGTGTGGCGCTATTTACAAGGGGGGGGGAGTGTGGCGCTATTTACAAAGGGGCAGCGGGCTGTGTGTGGCACTATCTACAAGAGAGGGGCTGTGTGTGGCGCTATTTACAGAGGGGCTGTGTGTGGCCTCTTTAATTTATTTTCTTTTAATTTATTTTTATGTTAATTACATTATAGAACTATATCGCTTGTAAAATGTAGAAATGCTTTTATACTCGAGTTACATTAAAAAAATTGTGAAAAACAATTACACCTCATTTATTGGTAGAGAAAGCAAACATGGCGAGGGGGAAGGAGATGTCGGGAAATAAGTTGGGGGGGGGGGCACCAATCTGAATCTTTGCCCCGGGTGCAGGAGAACCTAGCTACGCCTCTGCCCATGCACACTACTAGGGAGAAATGTGTAAATCAGCAGGGGGGAGCGTGAATACATGAATAACTTTGGATTCATGCCAGACACGTGCTGCAAGTATAAAGAGTAAATTCTCCAAAACTACGGCACATTACTGAATAAGTGACAGACCACTGAAATCATCCTGTCTGTCACTACTTTATGCTGCCTTCCCACATGGCAGCATAAATTTGTGACAGATCCTGTTTAAAGGGAACATGTCACATGGTACATGCTGTCCAATCTGCAGGCAGCATGTTGTAGAGCAGAAGGGACTGAGCAGATTGATACATCGTTTGTAGAATAGATTGAGGATAACCTGTATTTTATTGATAATATATCAATGCATCACACGCATAGCAAGTGTGAAGCCAATATTCAACAAGGGGTAAAAAAAAAAAAGTGAGTCAGGAAATTATAGGCCTGTAAGTTTAACCTCTAATGTTGGTAAAATGTTTTAAGGTTTTTTTAATTGATACTATCCTGGACCCAGAACACCATGGGTTTATGGGGGATCAGTCCTGTCAAACTAAACTGATCAGCTTTTATGAAGTGGTAAGTTCTAGATTGGACCGGGGTCATAAATCTTGATTTTTACATAGCATTTGATACTTGGTAAGTGTTTTCCCACAAATAACATTTATCACCTATCCACTGGGACTCCCACCAATCTCTAGTACGGAGGTCCCAACGCCTGTTCCTCCTCACTACACGACGCAGTAAGCAGAATTTTGAATGGAGCAGTGGTCGCGCATGTTTGCACTGGAATTCTATTCAAAATCTATGGGAATGACGGAAACAGGCAAGCGCCGTACTGTTGGCTCCATAGACTTTGAATGGATCAGCAGCAAATGGTAGGAGAACAGTGGGAGTCTCAGTGGTGTGGCCCCCAGCGATCATACGTTTATCACCTATCCGGTGGATAGGTGATAAATGTTAATTTTTGGAAAACCCCTTTAAAAGAACACTCAGATTGGGTCACTCTTACTAGTGGGATACCACATGGGTCAAATATATTTACTAAATGATTTTGTAGAGTGATCACATAGTAAAATTAAATTTTTCCAAGATGCTACTAAACTGTGTAAAGTAATTAAGACAACAGAGGACAGAATTCTATTACAAATGATCTGGGAAAGTTGGAGGCTTGGGCAGAGAGGTGGCAAATTACGTTTAAAACTGATAAATGTAGGTTATGCACTTGGTAAGGAAAAATACATGTCACCATTACATACCAAATGGGAAGACACTTGGTAAAACGGACATGAAAAAGGACTTAGGAATTTTTGTTGACAGTAAACTTAATTGTAGGAACTAGTGTCAGAAAGCTGCTGCCAAGGCAAATAAGATCAACATGTATAGATGCACATGTGGAGAACATTGCTCTACTACTTGATAAATCTCTAGTCAGACCGCACAGGGAATATTGTGTACAGTTTTGTGCACCAGTCCACAAAAAAGACATATTAGAGCTAGAGCCGGTTTCATCTGCGGGCAACTAAAGTAATAAATGAAATGGGCGGACTACAGTACCCAGAAAAAAGATCAAAATTATAGTTATTTCGTTTAGAAAAAAGACGGCTGCGGGGTGATCTAATAACTATGTCAATAGAGTCATCTCTTTCATGATCTATTTATACCCAGGGCTGTAACAAGTGGGCATCCTCTACGTCTAGAGGAAAGAAGGTTTCTACACAAACATAGAAGGGAATTCTTTACTGTAAGAGCAGTAAGACTATGGAACTCTCTGCCTAGAGGAAGTTATCATGGTGAATTCACTGAACAAGTTTAAAAGGAGCCTGGATGTCTGTCTTCAGTGTAATAATATTACAAGTTATTGTTACTAGATTACTGGAGATTGGTGGCTGATTCAGAGATTTATTCTGATTGCCATATTGGATTTGGAACGCAATTTTTTCCCGCTAAGATGAGAAAAATTGCCTTCTGTCCCATATGGGCTTTTGCCTTCCTCTGGATCAAAATTGCAGAATAATAGGCTGAACTGGGTGGACTCATGTCATTTTTTGAGCCTTACAAACTATGTTACTTTGCGCACTTTGGGCTAAAGGGACCAGTGGCGGCCAGTCTTAACCATTGATTGAAAGCCTTCCCTGTATGAGTGTGCACACACAAACCGTTGTCAATCACTTAGCAGGACCACCCATTTGACTCCAAAGCCCACAGTGAGTATGGATTTATATAAATAATATACAGGTTATACTGAATATTTTCCTACTAAACTATATATATCAATCTGCTCAGCTTCTTCTGCTCTGTAACATTCTTTTTGCAGATCGGACAGCATGTATCATGTGACTTTTTTTTACGTTTTTTTGTTTTTTCTCTTCCCTATATTACTATTAAAGGAATGTGAACAAATATACAATAAATAAACTGTCTTGTTTTTCAGGTTTTTGATGAACTAGAAATATTTCCTTTGGGTATTTACAATGTGCATATTGTCAAGTCTGGAGGTGAAACTGATTTTGGTAAGTCAAGCTTAGTTTAGATGAATAACAGAAAAGAGAGAGTACAATGTAATTTTAAGGAGGGTAAAATATTATTCAGATAGAAGTAAAAAATGGACTCAGTCAGTGGTGGACTGAGCTTGGTCTTGGCCTCAATACACTTTAGTTTTTTTATGTTAAAATGTTACTGCTGCTACACAGCAAGAATACATCATGTTATATACACACAGCCCTGAGGTTCTTCTAAGGGCTAACGCACATGGCGGTTATGCAGATCCATGCAGGAGCTTCATATTTATAGGGTGGAATTGGATTGTATCTCTTCATATCAGGAAAGCTTTTCTAAACAAAGCAATCCAGTCTTTTGTACTAAATATACATCTCCTGCACATAGTCATGCTACGGCCATGTGCCATGAGCTCTTAACATTGGGATTCCAGCTGAGACAAATTGAACAACACTCACATAATATCTTCAATCAGTGACCAAAAGGTGTGAGACTGCCATATTATGCCCATATAATTTAAAACACAGGGCAACCAATACCCCTTACAGAATACCATCCTATAGTACAAAAATAATATTGAGATATGGTGCCCATCATACGTGCAAAATAATACCACTGTACAGTGTTCAAATAATACCAATATACACTGCAAAAATAATACCGTCTTCCGGTGTACAAATAATAATGCTACATAGTCTTGAAATAATACCATCTTCCAGTACCCAAATAATACAATACAGTAACCAATACAATATTACCAAACAAACCTTAAATAATTCAAAACTCAAATAGTAGTGGCATATAGTGACCAAAAATAACATATCAATAAAATGTATCTGCATTGCTCAAACTTTGTAATGTGCAATGCTGCCAAAATGATATCCACAAGAGAAGATCCCGAAGTCATTGTTTGAGGGGGAGAACTTTATTTGCATATGGCTTCATACATATGAGTCACCCTAACAGCCTACCTATACAGACATGGCCATGTAGACAACCAATGTATTCCACTCATCTGTAGTATCTGAAATTTAAAAAGCATTTGCATTGAAAGATCACTACAGTGTACCAATCAAGCAGATATGGTGAAAATGGTGAGGAATGCAGGAATTTGCAGAACCTTCACGTAGACAACGATTAAACCATTTATTATTTTCTTTTCTGAAATGAAGAAACTTTGTAATATACTCCTTTTTCCAAACCTGCACGCATCACAGATTTTCAGTCCCTGCCGCGTGGACCCGGAAGTTCGGAGTTTCCGTTCTTGTGGTGACGCACCGACACAGGTCCGGAGGGGAAGGAGTTCCATCTTCCTCTCTGTTTGTTGATGGTGCGAATGAAGGGGCCGGCTGCCTGTCTCAATTAATCAGCTAAGCCAGCCCCCTTCTCGGTCTCCAATTCGGCCATGATGAGGAAGGGGGCTGGGTTAGCTGATAAATTGAGCCTGGCATCCAGCCCCTTCATCCGCATCATTGACACACAAAGTAGAGGTCGGAGTTCCAAAGTAGAGGGGGACTGAAAACCTGCAATCCATGCAGGTTTGGAAAAGTATATTACAAAGTTTCTTCATTTCAGAAAAGAAAAATAATAAATCGTTTTTATTAACAACCTTTAAAGTGAACTGGAAAAGCCCTCTAACTAGTAATGGTGAAACAATGGTGAATTGCTGCTAACATGCAACACATATGTTTAATTTCTAGGATTTGCAGTTGCTGCTCAAGTTGATGATCACAACAGTCTTACTCACATCTATGTAAGTTATGTTCACCCTGATGGACTGGCCTATAGAGAAGGTAGGTATATCTGTGTGCATTAATTTTGTACTGACTAAACTGCATTATACTTTTGTATGTATTATGTATTCTGCTGGGTGCACAATTTTGATACATTTGGTGCAAACTGCACTATTTCTGCCAATTTGTAAATCTACAGTAAAGTATTGTTCTTATGACAGTCCGTACAAATGTGTCCTATAAGCAAACTGCATGTTCAAACTTTTGTACGTATTTACAGGTAGGATTTCTTCTTTTACAGGTGACTGGCAGCCTAGATTAAATAAATGTGTTAAACAATGTTAAAGAAGCTCTGTTACCATATTATAAATGCCCTATCTCCTACATAATCTGATTGGTGCTGTAATGTAGATAAAAGCAGTGGTTTTTATTTTAAAAAACAATCATTTTTGAGCAAGTTATGAGCAATTTTGAATTTATGCTAATTAGTTTCTTAATAGACAACTGGGCGTGTTTTTACATTTTACCAAATGGGGGTTGTGAAGAGAAGTGTATGATGCTGACCAATCAGCGACCAATCAGCGTCATACACTTCTCATTGTTCCAGCCCAGCTTCTTTCACTGCACAAACAGTGTGATTGTGCAGTACAGAGCGGAGGCGCAGATTGATCTCCTCCATTCATTGAGGACTCCCTGGGCACAACGCTACTTTAATTGACATCAGGGACTCCTCCAGGAGCGAAATCCCCTGCCAGAGCGTTGGCCGGGGATTCTGCTACTAGAGGGAACCCCTGACGTCACTGTCCATATATGGACAGTGACGTCAAGAGCTACTTCCTGCATTTGCCTGCAGTTTTGATTCATATTTTCCACAGCATTATCCTATTATCCTTTTAATTACAATCTCCTCCTCGATCTGACATTGGCGTGTGAAGATGCTAGTGTGCATTGTACGGTACAGTTACAGCAACCGTACGAAGCCCAGAGAGTATCTAGAGTAATTTCAATTAGAATTAGACCCTTAGAATGCTATCTTTTAACTCAATGTCTATACAAGGGATTTGAAGACCTTTATCAGAAAAACAGAGCTCTGACCACTATAAAAATGTTTTAAGAAATATATCATCACTGAATGTGTTTTGCTGTAGAGATTTTTCTTCTGATGTAAAAAAGAAGACCATGGAAGCTATTTAAAAAATAAATATCAAGGTGCTTAACACAATTGGTCAATTCTAACCAAACTATCTTACATGCGTTTCTTTATTAGGTCTTCGCACAAAAAATGAAATCCTCTTTATTAATGGAGAAGCGGTTACAGACATTGACCTGCGGAAAATGGAGTTTTTATTCTCAGAGAGGAGTGTATTGCTTTCATTGAGGTCTTGTCACGCTGATGTCAAACCATCACTAACCTCATCATGGCCAGAAAATTACATTTTCAAAGATCAGATGAGACCTCTACCACCAGTGAACCAGTCTCAGCTCCTGGAGGAATTCTTGAATACGTTCCGTAGGAATTCCATGAAAGGTAATAAAAAAATATAAGAAATCTGTAAACCTCATGAAAAAGATAGATGCACCACATGCATTTTTTTTTTTAAATCATAGTTCTCGTTTCAAATATCCCCTATTATGTAATATTCATCAAGCTGCATGGTTTCTAATCTGTAACCACTTAATGACCATGCATGCAAAGGCTTTAACCCCTTAAGGACGGAGCCTTGTTTTGGCCTTAAGGCTCAGAGCCCATTTTTCAAATCTGACATATTTCACTTTATGTGGTAATAACGTCGGAATGCTTAAACCTATCCAAGCGATTCTGAGAATGTTTTCTCGTGATACATTGGGCTTTATGGTAGTGGTAAAATTTTGGACGATATATTCCGTGTTTATTGGTGAAAAATGGCAAAATTTAGAGAAAATTTATAAATAATAGCATTTTTCAGAATTTAAGTGCATCTGCTTGTAAAACAGACGGTTATACCACCCAAAATAGTTACTAGTTCACATTTCCCATATGTCTACTTTAGATTGGCATCGTTTTTTGAACATTCTTTTATTTTTCTTGGCCGTCACAAGGCTTAGAACATAAACAGCAATTTCTCATATTATTTTTAAGAAAATTTCAAAAGCCTTTTTATAAGGTACCTGTTCAGTTCCGAAGTTGCTTTGAGGGGCCTATGTGTTAGAAACCCCCATAAAACACCCCATTTTGAAAACTAGACCCCTCAAAGTATTCAAAACAGCATTTAAAAAGTTTATTTAACCCTTCAGGCATTTCACAGAAATTAAAGCATAGTAGAGGTGAAATTTGCAAATTAAATTTTTCTTGCTGAATTTCAATTGTATTAAATTTTTTTCTGTAACACAGAAGGTTTTACCAGAGAAACACTACTAAATATGTATTGTCCAGATTCTGCAGTTTCTAGAAATGTCCCACATGTGGCTCTAGTGCGCTCGTGGACTAAAACACAAGCCCCAGAAGCAAAGAAGCACCTAGTGCATTTTGAGGCCTCTTTTTTTATTAGAATATATTTTAGGCAGCATGCCAGGTTTGAAGAGGTGTTGAGGTGCCAAAGCAGTAGAAATCCCACAAAAGTGACCCCATTTCGGAAACTACACCCCTCAAGGAATTAATTTATGGTTGTTGTTACCATTTTGACCCCACAGTTTTTACACAGCACGTATTTGAATTGGCCTGTGAAATTAAAAAATGACACTTTTTCCAATAAGATGTCATTTTTGATAAAAATTTCTTATTTTCACAGGGAACAAAATACCCCGTTTTGTTGCCCAATTTGTCCTGAGTGCAGCAATACCCCATATGTGGTGATAAACTGCCGTTTGGGCCCATGGGTGGCCTCAGAAGGGAAGGAGCGCTGTGTGTTCTTTGGAGTGCAGATTTTGCTGGTTTGGTTTTCGGGTGCCATGTCGCATTTACAGAGCCCCAGAGGTATCAAAGCGATGGAAACCCACCAGAAGTGACCCCATTTTGGAAACTACACCCCTCAAGGAATTCATTTATTGGTGTTGTGACCATTTTGACCCCATAGTGTTTTCACAGAACTTATTTGAATTGGGCTGGGAATTCAAACAAAATGAATTTTTTCCAATAATATGTAGTTTTGGCTGAAAATTTCTTATTTTCACAAGAAATAAAACACCCTATTTTGTTGCCCAATTTGTCCCGAGTGCGGCAATGCCCAATTTGTGGTGATAAACTGACGTTTGGGCCCATGGGAGGGCTCGGAAGGAAAGGCCTATCGGGGCTTATATGGTGCTAAGTCATATATGCAGAAGCCCCTGAGGTACCAGTACAGATGCCCCTTAAGGCATTCATCTAGAGGTGTAGTGAGCATTTTTACCGGAGACATACACCCCATAAACTGTAATGTGGGTACTCCCGGGTACGGCAACACCTTCAATGTGGCTGTTATCAGCTGCCTGGGCACACGGCACGGCTCAGAAGGGAAAGATGAGGAGGATAAGATGTGCAGAGTGCATCAGGGCAAGTAAAACTGGGGTAGATTAAAAATCAAGGGATGTATGATACATTTTAAAACACTCTTTCATACGGAGCCTTCGTTTTTCGGGACACGTGTCACATTGATATATTGTGTCCTCTCTTATCCCCCTCTTATAGCAGACTTTGTACCTCTTTTGACTTTTTCCTTTCTTGCCAGTTTGGGGAACTTCTCCTGGAAAGTGTTGCCCTGGTGCGATGCGTGTGGCCTCGCTTCCAGAAGTACTGGGTGCCTCCCCTTCTTGGTCCCTAAAAATTAGTTTCTTGATAACCACCTCTTGAAATTCCAGGAAAGTTCCCGTCTGGCCTGCACATCGACGTAGCAGGTACGCATTGTACAATGCCATCGGTATGATGTGCATGGCCAGCTTCTTATACCACACCGCATGGCACTGTAGGGCTTCAAGACTTGATCTGACAAGTCCACCCCTCCCATGTACCTATTGTAGTCCAGGATGCAGTCTGGTTTGGGGGTGTCTGTACTGGTACCTCGTACAGGTACATGGGTACTGGTGTGGGCATGTACTGTTGTCAATACAAGGACATCTCTCTTGTCCTTGTACTTAACACACAGTATGTTGCTGCTAGATTGTGCCCTGCTCTCACCCCTTCTGAGTGTTTGCCCAAGCAGAGTCTTAGGGAGGCCTCTCAGATTTCTTCTAGCAGTTCCGCATGCCGCAGTACTTCTGGAAGCGAGTCAGTTGAAGAGTGGGACGCTGGTATAAAAATTATCCAGGTGGAGGTGGTAACCCTGGTCCAGCAGTGGGTGCACCAAATCCCACACAATTTTTGCATTAACTCCCAGTAAGGGGGGCATTTTGGGGGCTGAGCACTGGTGTCCTTCCCTTCATATATCCTAAATTTGTAGGTATACCCTGATGCACTCTCGCACAGCTTATACATCTTCACACCATACCTTGCCCTCCTATCCGGCAGGTACTGGCGGAATTGAAGCCTTCCTTTAAAATGTACCAAGCACTCATCAATAGAAATACACGTCTCGGTGGTGTATGCTTGTGAAAACCGGGCACTGAAATGGTCTAATAGGGGTCTCTGTTTATACAAACGGTCAAAACTGGGGTCATCTTGGAGTAGGCAATGCTCATTAGGAGAAGCGAAGTATTGCCTCATTTTTAATTTTTTTAGGTTCCAGTTCAGTTCTGAAGTTGCTTTGAGGGGCCTATATATTAGACACCTCCATCAAGCACCCCATTTTAGAAACTAGACCCCTCAAAGTATTCACAACAGCATTTAGAAAGTTTATGAACTCTTTAGGTGTTTCACAGGAATTTGGAGCAAAGTAGAGGTGAAATTTACATATTTATTTTTGTCAGAAAATCCTTTTTATACCATTTTTTTCTATAACACAAAAGGTTTTATCAGAGAAACGCAACTTAATACTTATTGCCCAGATTCTGCAGTTTTGAGAAATATCCCACATGTGGCCCTAGTGCGGTAATGGACTGAAGCACCGGCCTCCGAAGCAAAGGCACACCTAGAGCGTTTTATACCAAAACAGTGGAAACCCCCCCAAAAGTGACCCCATTTTGGAAACTAGACCCCTTGAGGAATTCATTGTAGTTTTCTTGGGGTGCATGCGGCTTTTTGATCAGTTTTTATTCTATTTTTAGGTGGCGTGGTGACTAAAAAAACAGCAATTCTACTATTGTTTTTTTATTCTATTTTTTTTACAGCGTTCACCGTGCGCTATAAATGACATTCACTGTATTCTGCGGGGTGATACGATTACGGCGATACCAGATGTTTATAGTTTTTTTTATGTCTTATGGCATTTGCACAATAAAATACGTTTTGTAAAAAATCATTCACTTTTTGTGTTACCATATTCTAAGAGCCAGAACGTTTTTATTTTTCCATCAATAAAGCCGTGTGAGGACTTATTTTTTGCGTAACGAACTGTAGTTTCAATCAATACGATTTTTAGGTACATGCAACTTTTTGATCTCTTTTTATTCCATTTTTTGGGAGGCGAAGTGACCAAACAATTGTGATTGTGGTACGGTTTATTATTATTTTATTTTACGGCGTTCACCGTGCGGGATAAATAATGAAATAATTTTGTAGTTCAGGGCGTTACGGACGCGGCGATACCAATTATGTATAGTTTGTTTATTTATATATTTTTAGTAATAATAAAGGACTGATAAGGGGATTTTTACTTTTATTACTTTTAAAACTTTTATTTTCTTATTTTTACACATCTTTTTTTAACTTTTTTTTTAACTTTATTACTTTGTCCCACTAGGGGACTTGTGGGCAGGAGGCCCTGATCGCAACTCTAATACTCTGCACTACATGCGTATTGCAGTGTATTAGAACTGTCAGCTACTCACTGACAGCAAGCATAGTGGGTCCTGACGTTGTCAGGACCCACTAGGCTACCGTCCATGGCATAGCCGGACGCCATTGTTTGGTGTCCGGTTGCCATAGTAACCATCGCCATCCGCTATCGTGATGGTAGCTTAACCCCTAAAAAGGCGCGATCTCTATTGAACGCGGCTTTTAAGTGGTTAATTAGCGGGGACACAGCGATCGGTCCCCGCTGTAGGAGCTGTGGCAACTGCTGTACGAGACAGCAGCTGTCACAGCTCAGGAATGTATGTGTCGGGAGGACGGCCGAAACGGCCGTTACTCCCAAGACGTACTATTAGGTCATGGAGCGCGAATACAGCTACCATGACCTAATAGTACGTCCTGGAGCGGGAAGGGGTAGGTAATGCCATTCAGCCCCCTGCAGGTAATGCCACCCAGCCCCCTGCAGGTAATGCCACCCAGCCCCCTGCAGGTAATGCCACCCAGCCCCCTGCAGGTTGCACCCATCGACCTCCTTTCCAGGAGAAGTCACTGACTTGTCCTGGAGAGGAATCCCCGGCCACAAGGTCAGGGATTCCGCTCCAGAAGTGAGTGACGTCACTGTGTCCATATATGGATAAAGTGGTCACTCACTTCTTCTGTAGTGGAATCCCCGGCCACAGGGTCGGGGATTCCGCTCCAGAAGTGAGTGACGTCACTGTGTCCATATATGGATAAAGTGGTCACTCACTTCTTCTGTAGTGGAATCCCCGGCCACAGGGTCGGGGATTCCGCTCCAGAAGTGAGTGACATCACTGTGTCCATATATGGACAGTGTAGTCACTCACTTCTCCTGTAGGAGTCGGAATCCCCAATCCCCGGCCGGGTATCAGGGATTCCGACTCCTACAGGGAGCAAAAAAAGACCCTCCACCTCCTCACATGCACTCTGTACTGTGAGGAGGAGGAGAGAGAGCGCGAGCGACGGAAGACACGGCCGTCACTCGGGACACATTCCGGTGATGGCCGTGTATTACCCGGCCCCATAGACTTCTATGGGAGCCGGGTGGCCAGGTAAATGTCTGAAAATAGGGTATGTCCAATTTTTGGACAGCCAGGTTTCCCGGGCCGTCAAAGAATCGGTCGTGTGAATAGCCCCATTAGGGGTCTATTGTTCCTACTGCAGCCGTGTGACAGCCGTTTTATGAATGGCCGTCACCCGGCCGGGAAACCCTATCGTGTGAATAAGGGCTAACAGTTGGATCCTGCGTGTCAGAGACATGACGGACCCGCTGTCACTGAACCCGTCAGTGCCGCTGACGTGACGGATACAGGTTTCAGCGCACGATACAGCTGCTATGTATACAGGATACAAAGCAGCTGGATCTGAAAAAGTACAAATAATTTTTAATAAAAACTAATTAGAAAGTTGCACCAATGCACATTTTTATAAAAAAAAAAAAAACAACAAAAAACACGTTTTCAAAAGGTGTACATAGCCTTTAATAAATGATCCACTATAGGCAGCAATCTGAATCGGTGCAGCATAAAGGGACAACCCCTCTTTCAAATACAGATTAGCTGGCGTGGGCTGATCATAGCTGAAACTACAGATGAGCAGCTGTTCTCCTCGTGGGAAGCTCTGGACGCCCTCATATTTCCCCTGTAGTAAAGTAGTAATACACAGCTAAGTGAATACATGGTTGCGCCAAGCAGGGACGGCCTTAGGTTGGATGGCGCCATGTGCGGGATTCTCTATTGCTGCCCCCCACAAACCAAAAATTAACCACATATATAGACATGCACATACTTGAACATAAATACTGTATATACATAGAGGGACATATTTAGACATACAGGCAAAAATATACACGTACATTCTGGAATATAAACATACAAAAAGGTAAATATATAGACATACATACATACATACATACATACATACATACACAACCTGTATATACAGACACACAAACAGGAACATAAATACACTGAAAGGAACATATACAAATACATAAAAGGCAGATATATACAAGCACAAAGACACATTCACATACCCATATATACACAGTGCAGATAATGTAGTAGGTGTCACCTGCAGTCCTATATAATACGACAGATAACACACAGTGATAACTCTCTTAGTACAGATAATGTAGTACTGTTACTTGCAGTCCTATGTAATACCACAGATAACACAGTGATAACTCAATGAGTAAAGATAATGTAGTAGATATTATCTGCAGTCCTATGTAACACCACAGATATCACACTATGATAACTATACCTACACTTCTATAAACACACACAGAGGCATACATATATAGACACTAACATACACATATACACACAAATACTGGAACATACACACACACACAAACACAGAGACACTCATAGACACTTACCATCTCTCCTTGCTGACAGGATCACAGGTTTCTTGCAGGACCAGTTGTGGGCGGAGCTTCCTCCTCTGCTCTTGCTCCTCAGCACTTGTTTCCTCCCTATGTTTAACGAGGAACAGAGGACAGAGGCAGAGCCCAGTGGTGCACCCTACATGCTGGGAGGGTGCAGCACCCTGTGCACTCGCACAGGTCGCGCACCTCTAAGGCGCCAAGCTCTCGAGAGTGTTTGTCACTCTTTGCACCAGCTCTCCTCCAGCATATGGAAATTGGTTGAAAAATATCTTTAAAAGATTTAACCTGTACTACCTTAAGTACTAGCAGCAATTGCTAGTACAAGATCATGAAAAAAAGGTCTTATTTTTTCCAGATACAGCACAGCTTTTGTCTATGGAGTGTGTCTGGTATTAAATGGGGCTGAGCTGTAATACCAGACACAGCCCACAAGACTCAAATTATTTACAAATTTTACACAGGACCGCTGTATAATACTGAGGCTGTATGGCTTATATCACATTCATGGGCTCACATGACTACATCACCCATGAGCTCTGGCACTTTACTTCATCTTCCATTTATTGAGATTACTAAAATTATTATATAAAATTATTAGATCATCACCAATAGAACCAATAGCGATGACCCAAAAATCTAAAATAATGCACTGTACAAAAAAATATATTGCAATACGTATAAATGTGCAATGAACAAGTATATATATATATAAATATATTATAGAAAAAAACTATATATGTGTAAAAGAATATATGTATAGAACAACATCTACTATATTAACGAGAAAAAAAGTATTTAATCAAATTTAAGTGCTACCAGCAACACCACAAAACTAATGTCTGAGCCACACCAAAGAGGGACATATATCACATTCCTATGCTTTGAGTTCCCAGATTGCATCCATATCCAAAAGTGTCAATATCCCTCTCCATAAACATGTGCATCCCTATGCATAGTTTGATGAAGACATATCCAATTTCATAGCTGGGTCCAATTCCCCGGATGCCACTGATGTCTCTACACGCATCCAATACAGAGGAACCGAAGTCCATTCTAAAAGTAGAAGTAAGAATATTTCTTAAAAACACCTCCTACACACAAAAGATCAAACACAACAGAGATTGGAACTCTTTAGGCCTCATTCACACGGCAGGGTTTTCCGGCCGGGTGCCGGCCGTTCATAAATCGGCCGGCACCCGGTTGCATTAGGAATAATAGACCCCTAATGGGGCTATTCACACGACCGATTTTTTGACGGCCTGGAAACCGGCCGTCCAAAAATAGGACATGCTCTATCTTCGGCCGGATACCCGGCCGCCCGGCTCCCATAGAAGTCTATGGGGCCGGGTAATACACGGCCATCACCGGGATGTGTCCCGAGTGATGGCCGGGTTTTCCGGCGCTTGCGCTCTATCTCCTCCTCCTCACAGCGCAGAGTGCATGTGAGAAGGAGGAGTTGATGCCATTCTGATGAATGGCATCGCTGTACACTGTGTGGCAGGGCCGGGGTGTACAGCAGGTGGAAGGGAGCGCTGCGCTGGCTCCCTTCCCCTGCTTGTTAAAAGCGCCCTGGCCCGGCGACACCTTCCATGGCGCCGCTAGCAGCTGCTGCTGCGGCTGCTACTGCTGCAGCGACGCCACTATAGCAGAGCAGGGAGGTATCTCCCCGCTCTGCTATGTGCTAGCCGCACTTTAGCTCCTTGAAGGAGCGGAATCCCCGTGTTTTCGGGGATTCCGCTCCTGGACAGAGCGCTTGATGTCTGTCCATATCTGGGCAGTGACATCAGGGGAAACTCCTGAAGCGGAATCCCCGAACACATGGGGATTCCCCTTCAGGAGTTGCCGCTGATGTCACTGTCCAGATCTGGCCGGCCCGGCACGGATGCAAAACTTAATGCAAACCGGCCGGGCAAAATGGCCGATTTTACCGGCCGACACTCGGGCTCGGGAACGACCCGGTCGTGTGAATCCCGCCTAACTCATTAATCATTACAAAAACGGAACAAAACTTACCATCTCATTTAACCCTTTAGGGAAAATAAATTGTAGACTCATGATCCATTTTCAAGGGCTTTTTGAATATTACCCCCTCTACTTCCCATAGAGATTTTATCAATGCCCCTAAACTTCAGGAGCCTCCAATTACCTTGATGATGTTCTCAAAAGTATTGGTTTCAGTTTCATATATTTTTACGGGTCATCCATCTTCATGGCTCCTTTGTTGCCCCTCGCATGCTCCATGACCCTTACACAAAGTTCTCTTGATGTGAGACCCACATATATCAATCGACAAGGGCAGATTGCATAATGAATCACGGCAGTTGAGCGACAGGTGATGTTGTGACAAATCTTGTATTCTCTTCACCCTGAGGAATCAGTAAAGTTTTGAGATCCAGTCATCAAAGACCAGGCTCCACAATCTCCACATGGGTATGATCCCCATTTGGGACCCTTAGAATTAAAAATAAACCCTGAGGTTGGAGCTACATAGTGGCTCTTAACTAAAATGTCCCTAAGATTACGTGATCTACGTGGAGTGATCAGAGGAAAATCAGATAAATCCAAATAAAGGTCCGCATCTGTATGCAAAATAGGCCAAAATCTCTCAAAAATGGCCTTCATTTCACGCCATTGTGCATGGTACCCAGTTATAAATCTTACCTGTTCAATATGGTCTCTTTTTTTAAAGTCATTGAAAAAGTCAAGATAAGGGATCTTTCCTCAGTGTATTTAATGCGTTAAAGACGTAGCCATCTTTATCTTTACTTTTATGTCCACTGCAGAAAACAGCAGGTAAAAAAAGAGCCTATACTTACCTGTAGTCACAAGCCCTCTGACGTCATTTAGCCCAGGTCTCCTGGGATGACGATTCATCCCATGTGACCGCTGCAGCCTGTGATTGGCAGCAGCAGTCACATGGGACGAAACGTTATCTCTGGAGACTGGGCTGGACGCAGAAAGATCTGAATAAGCAATTTACATGCGGATTAAAAAAAAAAAAACGCACCGCAGGTCAATTTATGACTTTATGGCAGATTTTTTACGCAGTGTGTGGTTGAGATTCGTTCAAATCTCATCCACTCTGTTGCTACTGTATTACGCTGCGGATTTTCCGCAATTAAATCAGTTGCGCAAAATCCGCAGTGTTTATGTGCACATACCCTTGGAGTCCAGAGCAGCATTCGCAATTCTGCAGGCTTGAGAGCTAAGAACTTTTTTGCTGGATCGATGTCTGAACAAGCCCTTTACATTAATCTGGTGTAGGAAAAACTAACAGTAAGCTTGCTGATTGTTTTTATTAACTGCTATCAGAACTGTGAATGCAGCTCTGAAGTATAATATAGACTATAATTCAAAATCAGTACAACATAAGAAAATTCCATATATTTACAAAGTTACAGAACTTCTTTTGTAGAATATATAAACTGTATATGGATGTTTAAAGATTGACATATGCATTTAAGCTTTAGTGAATTTCCAGCCTCAAATACATATATATTTTTTAAACATTCTCTGCTGATTTATTTTTAAATATATTTTTACAGCTGTCAGACCTCATTTTTTCTGAGAGCTCCAAATCCCTTGAATACTTTATATGCTGGCTACCTGTAGCCGCCACTAGAGGGGGCTTAGGGGCATGCTGTATACTTGGATATCTGGATAAACAGGCTCTATATTTCTCAAGCCAAAGTCAAAGAAAACAGTGAGCCCGCTGTGATACAGTCTCTCAAGAGTCCACATAGAGTTGGAGCCACCCCTGGCTGTTATGTAGCCCTTGTTCACATGTGGCGGACACGGTGCTGATTTTCTGCATGGTTTTGCAGGCAGAAAATCCAAAGTGTATTACTGTGGCAGAAAAGAGGATGAGATTTTAACGAATCTCATTCACACTCTGCAAAAAAATTCTGCACATAGATTGACTTGCGATGCAGATTTTTTTAGTCCACAGCATGTCAATATATGTTGCATATATTCACTGCAGACTTCACTCCTTTCAATAAGGTCCCCTGCACGTGGCTGTAGCCGTTTGCATGGCCCATGCACTGACCGTCACCTGCATTTGCGGGCCGTGCTCCCATTATAATGTATGGCGGCACGGTCCGAAAAAACAAAACATAGGACATGTCCTAGTTTTAACGGATGCTTTCTACGGCCCTGACACCTTCTCAGAAATATACGAATATGGATCAGTATTTTGATACGCAATTACAGTCTGTAATTATGGATCAAAATTACGGTCGTGTGCATGAGGTCTAAGAGGGGTGAAATTCATGGTGTAAGCTGCTAAAAAATTAGCAGCAAAATACGCATGTTAGCCATACATGTCCTGTGTGGATGTAACCTTAGGCCCCATGCACACGACCGTAAAAATTGTCCGCAATTACGGACCCATTCACTTCTATTGTCCACGGACACCTTCCCGTTTATTTACTTTGTATGGGAGCCCAGGCCGAGAAGCGGGGGGATGTCTGCGGCCCTCCGTGCCCGCAATCACGGCCCGTGATTACAGGCACGGCCGTGTGCATGGGGCCTTATGGTGTGGTTTAAAAAAAGAATGAGACACTAGTGTAGTAAACATGCTGTGATTTTAAGTATTTCCAATTATACTGTCATGAAAGATCTTAAGAAAATTAAGCTCCTTCCATTTTCTTTTTCTGCAGCAGCTTCTACTTCTAAACAACTAAAATGTTCAGAATAGATGAAGCATTGCTTCTTATTAAGTCCTCGCTGCATCTCCTATGAGGAATATCAAAAAGTGGACATCAATTTCAAGAACGTTCCACAGACTGCTGAAACTTTCGGCATGTTATTGAATGTTATTAAAATCCACAACGTGTAGAATTTTTATATCCGATGGAAAATGTAATTTACAAATCAAGCTTCTCCCGGGTAGAACTAATGAGATATTTTTTTATGGTGCGATTTTAATGCTGCTACTTTGTCAGTTTCCTACAGAGATGATTTTATGTCCTTTCACATTGTAACGTGTGAATAAGTGGATATCTGGAACGTGTTTAGTATTACATCATTAGGCGGTGGGTGGTGTGGGATGGATGAGGTCAGAAAGAACAAAACAACATTTGTTTTTCAAAGCCTTTAATTAAAATTGTCGGTGCTTCTCAGAGAAGAAGTTTTCCAAGTGTAGTACTTAACCCTTCTCCCATGTTATCAGGCACACGGCAGGCTAGTGGCGGTTCACATACAAATCATTCTAATGTATGTTGCATATGTAGAACATGTAGAAGTGTTGGTACTTGTGTACTTCATGTGTCTGGGTGGCTACATAATGACATTTCGAGTCACGGTAATATCAAAGGATTACCACAACAAATCATAATTTTTTTTATATGTGGCATGCGATCTTGTGACCATCGCAAAAAGTAGAAACTAAATTCAATTTCCAGCTGCATTCTGTAACCAGGATTTAAAAATCTCATTCAGCCAAAAATGCATAAAAAACACTGCATATCCATCCTAGAACCTGCAGCACATTCCGTCCCAAAAAAATGCAAAATATTGTCTTGCAGTTTTTGGGGTGGAATTTCTGCTGCGGAAAGCAGCGCTAGAAAAACAACAACCCTGTTCATACTTACCCCGGCCGTATCCATGGCGGTGTCCCTCTGATGTCCTGGAGCCCGTCCTCCTGGGATGACATTTCATCCCATGTGATCGCTGGAGCCTGTGATTGGCTACAGCATACACATGGGATGAAACGTCATACCTGGAGGCCGGGCTGGATGCAGAAATTTCTGAGTAAGGCCCCATTCACACGACCGTAGATTTAGTCTGCAATTATGGACCGTGATTATGGTCCGTAATTACGGATCCATTTATTTCTATAACCGACGGACACCTTTCCGTATATTTACATAGAAACCTTCTGTAAATAATAGGACGTCCTATTTATTTATTACTTTATAATGTGAGCACGGTTCGCAAATACGGATGACTCTCCGCAGCCTTCCGCTCCCGTAATCACGGACCGTGATTACTGGCACGGTCGTGTTAATGAGTTCCTTAGGCCGGATTCGCACAAGTGTGTTCGGTCCGTGATATATGGACCGTATGTCAGCAGTATTTCCCGGACTAAACACACTTCAGGGAGCCGGGCTCCTAGCCTCATAGTTATCAATGACGCTAGGAGTCCCTGCCTCGCTGCGGGAAAACTGTTCCGTACTGAAAACATGATTACAGTATTCCCGCAGCGAGGCAGTGACTCCTAGTGTCATTGATAACTATGACGCTAGGAGCCCGGCTCCCTGAAGTGTGTTTAGTCCGGGAAATACTGCTGACATACGGTACATATATGGACACGCTTGTGTGAATCCAGCTTTAGTACAAGATTTTTTTTTCTGAGTTGTGATTTTTGTGGCAGAATCGCAGCTTTTCCATCGCAAAAAATTGCAACATCTTTTTGTTGCGGGTTTTACCTCCCCATTGAATTCAATGTGAAAAAAACGCAATAGAAAAACAGCGATTCAGCAGCAAAAATTCACATGCTACAGATTGAAAAAACGCACCGCAGGTCAATTTATGAATGTTTTTCCAGTGTTTTTTTTACACAGTGTGTGGATCAGATATCATCCACTCTGCTGCTGCTGTATTATGCTGCAGATTTTTCGTAATAAAATACGTCGCGGAAAATCCACGGTATTTACGCTACGTGTGAAGCCTGCCTAAGGCAGGATTCACACGAGCACATTACGTCCGTAATGGACGGAACGTATTTCGGCCGCTAATCCCAGACCGAACACACAGCAGCCACACTGTCCCGTACTGAAAACATGATTACGGTACGGGACAGTTGTCCTGCAGCGAGGCAGGGACTCCTAGCGTCGTACATAACTATGATGCTAGGAGCCCGCCTCCCTGCAGTGTGTTCGGTCCGGGATTAGCGGCCGAAATACGTTCCGTCCATTACGGACGTAATGTGCTCGTGTGAATCCAGCCTTAGGGTGGATCCACACTATTTTTTGCCACTTGCCCAAAAAACGCACTGCAAAAATGAACACCTTTTTACCACGATTTGCTGCGGTTTCCACGATAAATGCGAAACCATGGCAAATCGCAGTAAAAGCTTATGCCTTTATGCATTGCAGTTTTCAGCCGTGCGGCAAAACCGCACCGTGTGAATACACCCTTAGGGTATATTCAAACGTTGCAGTTTAGGTGTGGTTAAACTGTATCGAAAAGCCACATCCAAATACTGCATGCATTTTTACAGCGATTTGGTGGGTTTTATAAAGCAGTTGAGAATAGGAGACCTATGAAGCTACATGCACACAGTGCGAATTTACGCATCAAAACCGCAGGAAAACACAGCAAATTCATAGGTAAAAAACCTACGTTTTGATGCGTATATAGGTGCATTTTTATACTGCGGCTTTTGGGGCGTTTTTCCTTAGAACTAGGCAGAAACGCCAAATAAATTGACATGCTGCGGATTTCAAAATACACAACACAGGTCAATTTACGTGATCAACAAAAACGCAGCGTCTACATGAGATTTCCTGAAATCTCATTTACTTTGCTGGTACTGTATTATGCTGTGGATTTTCTGCACGTAATACGCATCGTGTGCATTGAGCCGAAGGCCTTTCTTACCGACCAAAATGCAACCACATTGAAATAATGCACCAAATCGCAGTAAATAAGTGTGCGGTTTTCGATTGCTGTTCTAATCGCATTTCAGCCGCAACATGTGAATGGACCCTATAAGTAAAAAAAAGTTTACCTGATGTCAGCGGATCCCTAGTCCCCAATGTTTTCAGATTGAATATGTCTGGTAAAAGGCTCAGGTGGAGTTCTGAAAAGTGGAAAAGAGAACATTAGATGTTTAGTGTGTGGAGCAAGGATCTGGATGGAAACGTGAATATATCACTGTTTATACTTTCAGCAAGCACTTTATAGGGATAAGGCAGAGAAGTCAATAGATTTGTTTATTGGCTATGAATTTATTTTACTTTGAAGACTTTTAAAAACACAGGTGATCGGCGCTGCAATGTAGATAACAGTAACGTTTTTCTTTTTCAAAAACGAGCATTTTTGGCCAAGTTATGAGCATTTTTATATTTATGCAAATGAGCCTTTCTTATGGACAACTGGGCGTTTTTAATCTTATTTCCAACTGGGCGTGTATTGTGTTCGTTACATCTGGGTGTGTTTACTTCTTTTACTAGCTGGGCGTTGTGAATGGAAGTGTATGATGCGGACGAATCAGCATCATCCACTTCTCTTCGTTACCACCCAGCAGTTCAGACACACAGCGTGTCCTCGCTCGTCCGACGCGATGAAGTTCCTGTGGGAGGAAGTGAGTGAGGTCACAGCGTGATCTCGCGAGGACACGCTGTGTGTCTGTGAACTGCCAGAAGCTGGGTGGTAACAAAGAGAAGTGGATGATGCCGATTCGTCAGCATCATACACTTCCATTCACAACGCCCAGCTAGTAAAACAAGTAAACACACCCAGATGTAACGAACACAATACACGCCCAGTTGGAAATAAGATTAACCCCTTCCCGCACCTGGACGTAACTGTACGTCCAGGTGAGCAGTAACTTCGCACACCTGGGCGTACAGTTACGTCCGCGCATTAACAGTTAACCGCCGCGTGGCGTTACACCGCAGCGGCGGTTAACTGTGCAGGGTGTCAGCCCTGCTCTCCCCGTTGCCGATCAGCGGCCTGTCGCCGCTGAAATCGGCAATTAACCCCTTCGATGCGGTGGTCGATTGCGATCACCACATCGAAGAGGTTTACAGCGGATTGGCAGCCCCCCACATGTATTTGCGGGGGCTGGCGATCCTCATCATGGCAACCAGAGGCCAGACAATGACCTCCGGGTTGCCATGTACGGAAGCCTCGGAGGATCAGCCTCCGGCCGGTCCTCCGATGCTTTCTGTCAGTGTGACTGTCACGTCACAATGACAGTTAGAACACATTATACTACGTGTGTAGTGTAATGTGTTCCAGCAGCGATCAGAGCTGCAAGTCTAAGTGTCCCCTAGTGGGACAAGTAAAAAAAGTAAAAAAATAAATAAAAATGTTTTTAAAAAGTGTAAAAATAAAAGTTATAAGTGACAAACAAAGAATGCTTTTTTCCCTATAATAAGTATTGTATTATAGGAAAAAAATTAACACGTTAAAAAAAGTACACATATTTGGTATCACCGCGTTCGTAACGACCCCAACTATAAAACTAATATTATTTTTCCCGCACGGTGAACACCGCAAAAAAAATAAACAAAAACAGTGCCCGAATCACAATTTTTGGGTTACCAACCCTCCCAAAATATACAATAAAAAGTGATCAAAAAGTCGCACGTACGCCAAAATGGTACCAATACAAACTACATCCCGTCCCGCAAAAAACAAGCCCTTACACAGCTTTGACTGAAAAATAAAAACGTTATGGCTCTCAGAATAGGGTGACACAAAAATGTATTTATTTTATAAATAAGTGATTTTATTGCACAAACGCTGCAAAACATAACAAAATTATATACATCTGGTATCGCTGTAATCGTATCGACCCGCAGAATAAAGTAAAATGGTCATTTATAGCCCAGGGTGAAGGCCATAAAAAAACGAATAAAAAAACATTGTCAGAATTGATGGTTTTTGGTCACCTTGCTTGCCAAAAAACGGAATAAAACGTGATCAAAAAAATTTCTGGTACCCCAAAATAGTACCAATGAAAACCTACAGACTGTCCCGCAAAGAATAAACCCTCACACAGCTCCGGTGGTGAAAAAATAAAAAAGTTCTGGCTCCCAGAATATGGCAATGCAAAATGTGCAGTGTTCCAAAAGCGGATAAGATTGGGCGCCATTTACCAGTGCGACACCGGCCACATATCTGCGGATTATTATTTATTTACTGCATTATTATACCCTCTTATTATACTCTGATGTACCCCGCACAGATAACATATACCCTGCTGTACTCCGCACAGATAACATATGCCCCCACATTATAAACTGAAACACCAGTAAAACCCCAAACAGAACAATTACCAAGCTACATCTGCGCCCCAAAAGCCAAATGCCTAAACACCAGTTTACGTCCACAGATATGGCATCGCCATACCCGGGAGAACCCGGTTAATATTTTATGAGGTATTTGTCTTCAGTGGCACAAACTGGGCATAACATGTAGTGCACTAAAATGGCATCTGAGTGGAAAATTTTAATTTTCACTCCGCACCATGCGCTGCGCATTAACCCCTTTGCGCACCACAACATAGCATGTCTTAGTGTGGGGGGTGATGTATGGAGCGTCTCACGTGAAAAATAAAGAATTTAAAAACGGCAAAATCGCTGTTTTTTTGGTCACCTTGGCTCTAGCTAAAAATGTAATAAAAAGTGCTCAAAAAGTTGTATGTACCAAAAAATGGTACCAATAAAAACGACCGCTCGTCCCTCAATAAATAAGCCCTCATACCACTCTATTGACTGAAAAGTAAAAAAGTTGTGGCTCTTGGAACGCGGGGAGGAAAAAACGAAAAAGCAAAAAAAATAAAAAAAAATGGATCAGTCCAGAAAGGGTTAATTACTTTCTAAAAAAAAACATTTATGCCCACACGTGGGGTCCAGCCGTACTCGGGAGAAATTGCTTTACAAATGTTGGGCAGCTTTTACCCCCTTTATCCTTTGTAAAGTTGAAAAAAAATGCAACATTTTAGTTGAAGAAATGTTGATATTCATTTTCATGGCCCAATTCTAATAAATCCTGCAAAAGACTTGTGGGGTTTAAATGCCCACTATACCCCTAGATAGATTCTTTAAGTGGTGTAATTTCCACTTTTGGGGGGTTTCCACTGTTTTGGCCTCTCAGGGGCTTTGCAAATGCGACATGGCACCCAAAAACCATTTCAGCTAAATTTGAGCTCCAAAAGCCAAATAGCGCTCCTTGCCTTCTAAGCCCCGCTGTGGGTCCAAACAGCAGTTTATTACCACATATGGCGTATTTATGTAATCGGGAGAAATGGTTTTACAAATGTTGGGGTGCTTTTTCGCCTTTATTCCTTGTAAAAATTAAAAATGGGTACCTTTTTTCAGAATAATTCCAATGAATTCAGCAAAACAACCGTGGGGTCAAAATGCTAACTTTACCCCTAGAAAAATTCCTTGATGAGTGTAGTTTCCAAAATGGGGTCACTTTCTGGGGGATTCCACTATTTTATTCCCTCCAGTGCAATTCAAACGCGACATGGCACTGAAAACTATTCCAGCAAAATCAGAATTTCAAAATCCAAATGGTGCTCCTTCCCTTCTGAGTCCTGCTGCGGGTCCAAACAGCAGTTTATTACCACATATGGGGTATTGCTATAATCGGAAGAAATTGCTTTACATATGTTGGGGTGTTTTTTCTCTTTTATTCCTTGAAAAAATTACAAATTTCTACGTTTTTTCAGAAAAAAGTAGATTTTCACCTTCACAAACTAATTCAAATAAATTTAGCAAAAAAACTGTGGGTTCAAAATGCTAATTATACCCCTAGATAAATTCCCTGAGGGGTGTAGTTTCCAAAATGAGGTCACTTTTGGGGGTCTTTGTTTTGGCCCCACAAGACCTCTTCAAACCTGACATGGTACCTAAAATATATGCTAAAAAAAAGGAGGCCCCAAAATCCACTAGGTGCTCCTTTGCTTCTGAGGCCGGTGTTTCAGTCCATGACCGCACTAGGGCCACATGTGGGGTATTTCTAAAAACTGCAGAATCTGGGCAATAAATAATAAGTTACATTTCTCGGGTAAAACCTCCTGTGGTGCAGAAAAAAATGTATTACAAATGAGTTTTGTAAAAAAAAAATGAAATTTGTAACTTTCACCTCTACATTGCTTTAATTCCTGTGAAACGCCTAAAGGGTTAATACACTTTCTGAATGCTGTTTTGAATACTTTGAGGGGTGCAGTTTTCAAAATGGGGTGATTTATGGGGACTTTCTAATATATAAGGCCCTCAAAGCCACTTCAGAACTGAATTGGTCCTTGTAAAAATCGCCCTTTGAAATTTTCTTGAAGATATGAGAAATCGCTGCTAAAGTTCTAAGTCTTGTAACGTCCTAGAAAAATAAAAGAATGTTCAAAAAACGATGCAAACATAAAGTAGACATATGGGTGATGTTAACTAGTAACTATTTTGTGTGGTATTACTATCTGTTTTACAAGCAGATACATTTAAAATTGAGAAAAATGCTAATTTTTGCAAATTTTCTCCAAATCTTGGTGTTTTTTACAAATAAATATTGAATTTATCAACCAAATTTTTTCACTAACATAAAGTACAATATGTCACGAGAAAACAATCTCAGAATCGCTTGGATAGGTATAAGCATTCCGGAGTTATTACCACATAAAGTGACACGTCAGATTTGAAAAATCGGCTTCGTCCTGAAGGCCAAAACAGGCTCAGTCCTGAAGGGGTTAAAAACACCCAGTTGTCCATAAGAAAGGCTCATTTGCATAAATATAAAAATGCTCATAACTTGGCCAAAAATGCTCGTTTTTGAAAAAGAAAAACGTTACTGTTATCTACATTGCAGCGCCGATCACATGCAATAGGAGATAGGGATTTGAAAATCTGGTGACAGAGCCTCTTTAAGATCATTTTTTTTTATACTACTTCCGTTTATTTACTCTAGATTAGGGGTTTATGTTTGCGCAACGTGTGGTAACGCTGCTATTTGGTTCCTGGAATCACGCAGTTTTAGTGGCAAATATTTTAGCCACACACTGGAGTGTATCCAAAAATCCAAAAATAAGGAAAAGTATAAACGAACGACTGATATTTTTCGTCCTTTTTTAAAAAAAATTTTTATTTTTTTTTGTCCATTGCTTTGTATGGTTAAAAAAAAAAACGCATCAAAACGACAACTGAAATTGGTGAAATGCAGTTTTCCTTCATAAATTAACCAGTGATGTACTGGCTGATGGCAGAGTTCAGGCATACCCTGCAATGAAAACCCGGCACCCTGCATAGTCCGTACAGGAATTGTTTCAAGTTCCAGTGTGATCTAGCCCTTACCTGTAAGAGTCTCTTTATTTTCGTGCAGCTCCGTAGACCAGAATATTTATGTCTGGTTGATCGAACAATAAATTAGATTGTTCTCGTGGTAATCCACTTGTCATTATTCCGGATATTCTGAATTGGAGTGAGCAGCGCTGACTGCGCAGTAATTATAGGGTTGGAATGTGTTAAATGACTGAACAGTAACAGGTTTTTGCATTTTCCTACTCTTGTGGATGAATGCCTTGCCTGGTGGGTGATAGTGACATATTCCTACTCATTCTGTTTTTTGTTGCCTCTTATGACTCAGGCACTGTATTGTATCAAATGATCATAACACACAGGATATTTTTTTAGAATGATTGGAACGTCAGGGGAGCATGGATTGTATATGTGCACATGATGTGGTTATGGACTTCAATGGGTACAACGCAGTGGAAAAACTGTGCAGATAATAATTGCATTCCTATACTTACCTGGCAGGGGAGATACCATGATCAATAATTGCATTCCTATGGAGTTATGTCCTCTCTGTAGTCACCTAGAGCAACATCAACACTAGGGGGATTATTAAGATTACGCAAGGCGCATGTAAACTGTTTGACCGTGACAAATCAATTGCATCACAATATATATTTTCAACTGCGCTTTTCCTAATGGTACCCGTTCGTTACGTGTGGATTTTGCTGCGGATTCAGTGTAGATTTCATACTTTCTACAATGAAAAGGGTAAAATCCACAGTGATCATCCAAGACAGAATGAGCAGAATTTGAAAATCCCTAAGGTTATGTTCACACGCAAACGTAAAATACGTCTGAAATTACGGAGCTGTTTTCAGGCGAAAACAGCTCCTGAATTTCAGAAGTTTTTGCAAGTGCAAGCGTTTTTCGCAGCGTCCATTACAGATGTAATTGGAGCTGTTTTTCAATGGAGTCAATGATAAACTGCTCCAATTACGTCCCGAGAAGTGACATGCACTTCTTTGAGGTGGCCGTCTTTTTACAGCCTGTCTGCACAGAACACCGTAAGACCAATTGAATTCAATGGGCAGATGTTTGGAGCCATTTTTTCGGCCGTAATTCCAGGCGAAAAATGCCTGAATTACGTCCGTAAATAGGGCGTGTGAACATAACCTTACATGCTCTGATTTCCATGTGGGAAATGATCTGCAGCAGGTGAATAATATTTGTTTTGATTTTATCCACATGGCTGGAACTGTAATTCACTGTGGATTTACCGCACAAAAAACCTGCAGCGTTTCTCTCCTGTGTGGACCCGGTCTAAATGTTTATAAAAAAGGATAGAAATACTCTGCACATAGGAATTTAATTCAACTTTAGCTCCAGTAAAATCTGACAAAAAAAAAAGACATGTAAATAAGGCCGGGTTCCCACGGGTCGGATACGCTGCGTAGTTTTATGCAGCGTATCCTACCCGTGGGTACCCGGCCTTATTTACACGTGTTTTTTTGTCCAATTTTACTTGAGCTAGAGTTTAATTAAATTCCTAACGTGTCAAAAAACGGCCAAAAATGCCTCCCATTGATTTCAATGGGAGGCAGAGGCGTTTTTTCCCGCAAACGGAAAAAAGTGTCGCGGGAAAAAGAAGCGACATTCCCTATCTTCTGGCATTTTCATCTCTGATCATGGAAGGCAGAGAAAGCATATTTCGGATTTTTTTTTGCCCGCATCGCTCAATGGCCGCAGACGAAAAATGCGGCAAACGGCGTGCAGGCAGATGAAAATCTGCCCCAAAATTCCCGACGGAATTGTGAGATAGAATTTTCTGCCTGCAAAAACTCTTTGTGAACATAGCCTTTGGCTGGGTTCACACAGAGTTTTTTGCAGGAGGAAAATCTGCCCCAAAATTCAGTTTGGAATTTTGAGGCAGATTTTCCTCTGCCTGCACGCCGATTTTCGCAGCATTGAGCACCGCAGTCATAAAACGCTGCGAAATACGCTTACTCTGCATCCCATTGATGTCAATGGGAGGTCAGAGGCGTAAACGCTCAAAGATAGGGATGCAATGGGAGGCATTTTTGACGGTTTTTTGGTGCGTTTTGCGGCTTGGATTCCTCGTCAAAGAACTCTGTGTGAACTCCCCCTTAGGCTGGGTTCACACGACCTATTTTCAGACGTAAACGAGGCGTATTATGCCTCGTTTTACGTCTGAAAATAGGGCTACAATACGTCGGCAAACATCTGCCCATTCATTTGAATGGGTTTGCCGACGTACTGTGCAGACGACCTGTTATTTACGCGTCGTCGTTTGACAGCTGTCAAACGACGACGCGTAAAAATAGAGCCTCGTCAAAAGAAGTGCAGGACACTTCTTTGGACGTTTTTGGAGCTGTTTTCTCATAGACTCCAATGAAAACAGCTCCAAAAACGCCGCGAAAAATGCGAGTTGGTCAAAAAACGTCTGAAAAGCAGGGTCTGTTTTCCCTTGAAAACAGCTCTGGATTTTCAGACGTTTTTGGTCACTACGTGTGCACATACCCTTATAGTGAAAATCCTACTATTTTACTTGCATTAATGATGACCTGGTTTATCTTCGTTGTATTATTTTCCCATATTTCTGAGGTAACATTTCTTTGATATTTTAGATTTAATCAATGTACCAGATGTCACCATTGGTACTCTGAAACGGAGCAGCACAGATGATGCTTTAGATCAGGTGCAGTGCAGACCAAGGATTGATCAAACCTATAAGGTAAGGAGTTTGTTATTCAAAAAGAAAATGAAATCTTAGGACTGACTCTTTTCTACCTATTTCCTCCATTTGAAAGTAGGTTTGTGTCTTTAGTGACATGTAGCCTTTTTGTATGTTCCACAGCATATTGGCATTTGAGGTGGCATACATACTTTAACCACATGCCTCGGAATAAGAGAAACCATGTAGAAGGTTTAGTTCACTTGTGGGACTGTCTCAAGATACCGTAGTTGATCATGTATTTATAGCTATGAAATTCACACAGCATGATATCTACAGTGAGGCAATATAGATTGCGTAGTTATGTGAACATTAGAAGAAAAATAAAAGATGTATAGATATTTTCACTGCGGCACCGCTCCTCTTCCAAGTAATGACTGAGGGGGTTCAAAAATGACAGCCCTTCCCCCTCACAGTTGCAGTCTGTTCTACTCGTTGCTTTGTCAAATCAGGACCATAACAAAAGCATAATGCAGTCATATATATTGCATTTTATTCATAATTCTATAATAGTATTGAACTTTTAGCTGAAAGTGTGTGTATATATATATATATATATATATATATATGGTTTTGTTTTTTTTAACACGATCTATTGGGGGAAACCTCTCTAACTGAAATCAATGAATGTCCTGTACTCTTAGGGTATGTTCACACTGCTTATTTTCAGCATTTTTTCGGGCCGTTTTGGATGCCAAACATCTTGGCTTTTTGCTCCCACGGGGCGTTGTTTTACGCGGCTGTTTGTAAAAACCGTGCATAAAAAAACGCCCCGTAAAGAAGAAGTTCATGTCACTTCTTGAGCCGTTTTAGGAGCAGTTTTTCATTGTCTCAATAGAAAAACAGCTCCAGAAACGGCCGTAAAAAAACGCTTGATGCATAAAAAACGGCTGAAAATCAGAAGCTGTTTTCCCTCAAACAGCTCCGTATTTTACAGCTGTTTTGCGTGTGAACATACCCTTACTGATTTTAAAGGGGTTGTGCTATGTTAGATCCCCAGGAGTGCTTTTTTTCGTAGCTCTCTGCACTGGTTGATACAGTGGGGACCCCAATTGTAGACCCCAGACTGTCATGCTGCACTGAAAAAAAAGCGCTTACAATGCGACTTCCATCAGAAAGCAGCTGAGAGCAGGAAGGTCTCATCTTCCACTTATTTTGTCATGTTTTTTAAGAGTAATGTCCAGTACAAAGCAACCAATCAGGTAGCTGCTTTCAGCAGGCCATAAAAAAATTAAAGCTGGAGTAGCGTTGCTATAGGCAGTTTTGTTCTTCCCACGATCGACTACCCTTAAGACAATGAGTAATTCAGAGACTGAAAAGTCCTATTATGGGCAAGAGATGTTTGGGTCTTTCAGTGATTTTTTTTTTAAATAAAGCGGACTACATTCTATATATAAATGTTTGGGTGGAAATGTACTTTGAGTACTCTGCTCAGCAGGCTGCGTTCCCATTTACAGCATTTTTACATCCTGTAGCATGGCTTTATACATGATCCGTATTTCAGACAGTCATTTTGAACTTAGGACCCAGACCAGTTTTACCAAACCTGTAGCATGCCATCTGTTGCAAAACTACACCTCCCAGCATGCCTAGACGGCACCAGGTTGGACGTTGTAGTATAACCAGCTGAAGTGCCACAGGTTAGAGTCCACTGAACCACACGGTGAAAACTAATATCCAGCAGGAGCTAGATAGTATCGTGTCCATTGATCGAATAGAAATGGTATAAAAAAGGTAGGCACTGTTTCTGAATAATGGCCATATGTTGTAATAACCGGTATGTCATGAGAATGACGGGTTGTAGTGATGTCACTGTCCTACATCCAGAATTGTAGATGGAATGAACAGCTGCTGTATCTCAGCCTTCGAAAGCTCTGCAATTTAAGAAAAAAACCTCAGTGAATAACAGGGAGCTTTTTGCTGGAGGTGCCCATTACTGTCAATGTTCTCTTCCGAAGTCATTTATTTGTTTTAACCAAGTGTGTTGCTAGCACAATCCAGGGCTAAAACTCTAGTGACAGCGAGACGTTGCTGCCTGTGTGACGTCTATTCCGTTTTTAACTCTCTAATACTAATGAACACTATTGCTCCGACTTTCCCTCTGCAAGAAAAAAGGAACATTTTGTTTCATGCTGTTCTGGAGCTGCACATGTCACTGTTAATCAAAAGCTTTCAATGTTACGTTACATTGAATTATGCTTGGCAATTATGCAATGTACATTTCTCCAGTAAATATTAGCTGACTGCCAGCAATCGAACCATTTGTATTGTAACGATAGTGTTCCACAGGCAAATCTATGATAAAAGGGATGGGGGGGGGGGGGAGAATCGCAAGTCTCTGTCAGGAGCTCTTTCATGAACGAGAGGTTGGTGGCGCTAGGCGAAACAGCCAGTTGGGATGATTTCAGAGCACTGCGAGAGCATTACTCATTTCCGCACAGGCAACAGCTGTATACCTGATCACTTATTTTGTGTCCATGGAATCCGATTTAATTTGCCTCATATATCAAGTAAGTGAATTAGCCAAATGTTCTACGTAACATTTTCATGTTTAGTTGATTTTATTTTGTGCATAAGGTGTACTACATGATCTCTCATCCGTGTTAGTGTGTATGTATATATTTATTTTATATGTAGATCCTGTATATATGTATTAGTTTAACTATATCCATGCCTTGTTAATGACTGTTTAATTTGAATTAATCTTTCAGTGATCTCACGTTGTTATAAGCAAACTATTCTGTTAATCTACTTTATACATTGCTATATATATATATATATATATATATAAACTCTGAAAATTGCTGTTTGCATTGCTGTACTGGACTGTCGTTTTGTTTACGAAGATTATTTTATTGCATTTTCTTTATTGATGACGATTGCAATGAAAGCTGTAACCCTTTGCTGTGAAATAAAGGCTTATGTATAGTATAATGCAGTTAATCAGTTCTGAGATAAATGTATGTCGGGCTTAAACAGTAAATGAGAATTTAGTATCACGTGAAGAGTTAACACTGAGTTGCTAGGGGCAACCATCACTTTCAGATTATTATAGATTAATTTGAAGTAAAGTAGGCGGTCCGAGTCAATGCTTTTAGCATTGTGATCTAAATTACGCAGCTTTAATAAGCGGTAAAGCTCGAGTGCCGCATTTATTTTACTATATAACAATGGAACGGTATGTTGTACATATGTGCATTGCAGGCTTTTTTTTCACTCTGCTCATGGGTCTACTCATTTAGTAATGAAATTATATGAATAATTAGTAAGTGATATTGACTAATTGTCCATACAGTACCTTTAATATGTAAGTAATAAATCCTGTCCGGATATCATTCTTTTATTGGCCACAAAGACAAATATGCAAAGAAGAAACAAATGAAACACAGTTTTTTAAAGCCTAAGTTAGTCAAATTTAAATTTCTTGCATTTTCTTTAGCTGTAATATGTGTGCATCGGACCATTTATACTTGACTATACACAACGAACTTGGGGTGCTAAACTGTATTGTTGTTTTTTTTTTGTGTGTTTTGGAGACTTGCCTAACATATACTGGGAATCATTTTCCCATTGTTCTCTGTTGGTTTGTGGCAGTTGACTCTAATTGGCTGCTTCTCTTGCTGTCTGCTAGGTTAGTCCTCTGTTTCTGCAACTTGACAGGTTTGAACAACTGGTTCTTGACATACGCGACAAGTGTGTAGAACCCTGCTTAATAATAACAAATATGGATCTGTCCTCATTTGTGGGAAAAAAATGCTCCAAAAGATATGGATAAGTAATGTTTCTGATTATGTGCTTAATGCCACATCATTTTTATATATTCTATATTTTATCCCCATCCACATCCATTCTGAGGGAGTACTAATACCGTATAGCCTTGGCCTACAGATAATTAAAGTCTTCTGCTACTGGTCATACCTATCTCTACTTTACTTGAGAAACTGCCAAATACAATTTTTATAATCAACCTACAAATTATTTTGACTTTGTCACATATGCATATAACCAACCACATGCCTTCATTTCTGACACACAAATATCCACTCTCTTCACACTTCTTCCAGGCATATGCGTTCATAATGTATTAACCCCTTAGTGACCAGCCCATTTTAGGCCTTAATGACCAAGCTATTTTATTCGTTTTTCTATAGTCGCATTCAAAGAGCTATAACGTTTTTATTTTTTCGTCTACATAGCTGTATGAGGACTTGTTTTTTGCGGGATTAGTTGTACTTTTTAATGGCACCATTTTTGGGTACATATAATTTTTATATTAACTTTTATTAACCTTTTTGGGGGGGGATTATAAAAAAAACCTGAAATTCCGCCATTGTTCTATGCGTTTTTAAATTGACGCCGTTCACTGTGCGACGTAATTAACATGTGACCTTTATTCTATGGGTCAGTACGATTACGGCGATACCACATATGTGGAGGTTTTTTTATGTTTTACGACTTTTGCACAATAAAAACACTTTTGAACTAAAATTATTTGTTTTTGCATCGTCGCTTTCCAAGAGCCGTAATTTTTTTATTTTTCCATCAATGTAGTGATTTTTTTGGGCTTGTTTTCTGCGGGACAAGACGTAGTTTTGAATGGTACTGTTTTGGGGTACATGGGACTTATTGATTCATTTTTATTATGACTTTTTTGGGGGGCAATGGAAAAAAATTGCAATTTCGCCATAGTTTTTGGCGTTTTTTTTTACGGTGTTCACTTTGCGGTTTAAATTACATATTAACTTTATTAATGGAGTCATTACGGTCGCGGCGATACCACATGTGTACTTTTTTTTTTTTTTTACACTTTTACTAAATAAAACCATTTTATGGAAAAAAATGGTTTTATTTTTTTACTGTACTTTTTATTAATAATCTTTATTTCACTTTGATGACTGATTTTATTAGTCCCACTAGGGGACTTTACTGTGCGATATTCCGATCGCTGCTATAATGCTCTGGTATACTTCGTATACCAGAGCATTATTGCCTGTCAGTGTAAATCTGACAGGCAATCTGTTAGGACGTGCCTCCGGCGCGTCCTAACAGGCATATGTCCAGGGCAGACCTGGGGGCTTTTATCAGTCCCCCGGCTACCATGACACCCCATCGGAGACCCGCGATTGCATTCGCGGGCCGCCGATGGGTGACAGAGGGAGCGCACTCCCTCTGTAAACAAAGTTAAATGCCGCGGTCGCTATTGACGGCGGCATTTAACGGGTTAAACGGCCGCGATCGAAGTAAACTTCGATCGCGGGCGTTGGAGCAGGAGCTCAGCTGTCATCAGACTGCAGAGCCCCGGCTCCTGCCTGCACGGGAGACCCGTGCAGGACTTAGACTAGGCTGACGTGAAAAGGCGTCAGCCTAGCCTAAAGCCCAGTAGTGGATCACGTTAAAAGGCGTATTAGTGGTCACTAAGGGGTTAAGGATGGAATGACTGTTACCTCAATAGATACGTTTTAAATGTTAAGCATGACTGCAGAATGGAGATGCTTCTTTGTTAAAAGCATGAAATGTATTTACATTAAAGTAATCCCAGACAAGAAATGGAGCCTACGGTGGTGGGGCAAGCTTTATTGATGCTAAAAGCAAAGGAACTAAGTAAAGGACTTTGAAATACAATGTCTAGCACGTATCATATACAAGGGGATGTCGGAAAGTAAGAATTAGAACCGTACCATATCAGGAGGAAAAACAAGTTAAGCCTATCAGAAAGGGAGTACATAATGGCATTACAGATTAATGTAAACAAGTATAAGTCGTTCAAGACCTACGGTGTGTATAGATCAATAATAGTGGCCAACCAACTGTCCCCTAAGTGGGAGAGGGGGATGAATTCCGTATGTCAGGGAGTTGATGTGGCAACTATGATGCAGCAGGAGGTACTATGCCTCCAATCCTTAGTGGGGAAGAAAAAGAAGCAGCAGAAGACGTGTCTATTGGCACCATAACCAGAAGCAACACAAATAACATAGTACATGTACTCATAGTGTGATGGAAAGGGCAGGAACCAAGTAAAGTTTGATTTTAAGTAACCTCTTCAGATAGCCGAGGACGACTTCTCAATAGTGATTTGGAGGGATCTCCTTGTGAATCTATTGTCAAGGACAGTGCAGCTTGCAGAGACCATCTAGGGAGAAAAACCTTCCCCACTTAAGAGTTGTGGAGAAACCGTTGCCAATCCATTGGGGACTGTAGAATGACTTGAATACCATCCTTTATTGCCAGAAGGGAAAAAAGAAATCGCCACTTGTATGTGATGGCACAAGAGCAGAGTCTATCCATAAGAGGCTTTAGAGCTGCACGTTGGGCTAGAGTCCATCTAGACCGGTCGAGGAGTATTTGAAGGTAATCTCCCTGGCATTCCAGGGGTTCTTGATTACATAGATGCTTAAGCAAGGTGGACCGATTATCTTTCGTTATGTAAAATTTGCAAATCGCATCTGGTGGTGTAGAAGGGTTGGCATCCCTATATTGCCTCAAGCAATAGGCCTATAGAGTGCAGGCTGATCTTATTGACGGCCCAAGGTTGTAAAGAATAGAGGATAAAACGGTGACCAGGTCCTGATCTGGTACATGTAATGGAATCAGCAGTTGAGCAATTCCCCAGAGTGCAAGTTATTGAATTGCTCTGTAAGCGATTCCACAAAGGCAGATGGAGACTGCCTGGATAAAGCATGCAGGTAATACGCTACCTCAAGTCCGTCACTACTCTGATCAGTAGAGTCTAAGGCTGGGTTCACACGACCAATTTTCAGACGTAAAAGGCGTATTATGCCTCGTTTTACGTCTGAAAATAGGGCTACAATACGTCGGCAAACATCTGCCCATTCATTTGAATGGGTTTGCCGACGTACTGTGCAGACAACCTGTCATTTACGCATCGTCGTTTGACAGCTGTCAAACGCTGACGCGTAAAAATACAGCCTCGTCAAAAGAAGTGCAGGACACTTTTTTCAGACGTAATTTGAGCAGTTCTTCATTGAACTCAATGAAGCACAGCTCAAAATTTACGGCTGTCAGAGAAGCCTCACAAAATGCGAGGAGGAGCATTTACGTCTGAAACGAGGCAGCTGTTTTCTCCTGAAAACAGTCTGTCTTTTCAGACGTAAATGCTTGCTATCGTGTGCACATACCCTTAGGCTACTCTATATTCTTCACCAGAGCCCACCACAAGGCAGGTTGGATTTGGCTGCATAGAACCCTGGTTGCATTAACAGAATATAGTGTGGACAGGAGATGCAATGCAGGCAATACCAAAACAGAAACCAGCCAGACCGTGGGTAAACAGCAAACGGAGTACACAACCAGGAGAGACTGTAAGTCCAAATCAGAAAGCAGAAGAATACCAGGATTTGCAGTGGTCAAAACCAGCCGAGAGCAGAATGTCCAAATCAGTGAGCAAAAGGGTTAATCTAAAGACCAATCCTATGTCCAGTTGCAATAATCCAAATAGTCAGTTGATACAAGGAGTAGCTAGGAGCTTGATCAGATACTTGCATACCCAAAGAAATTCACAAGCAACAATGAAAGAACTGACCAGACTTAAAGAGGCTCTGTCACCAGATTTTCAAACCCCTATCTCGTATTGCAGCAGATTGGCGCTGCAATGTAGATAACCGTAACATTTATTTTTTTCAAAAACGAGCATTTTTGGCCAAGTTATGACCATTTTTATATTTATGCAAATGAGCCTTTCTTAAGTACAACTGGGCGTGTTTAAAGTTATGTCCAAGTGGGCGTGTATTGTGTGTGTACATCTGGGCGTTTTTACTTGTTTTACTAGCTGGGCGTTGTGAATAGAAGTGTATGATGCTGACGAATCAGCATCATCCACTTCTCTTCGTTAACACCCAGCTTCTGGCAGTGCACAGACACAGCGTGTTCGAGAGATCACGCTGTGACGTCACTTCCTGCCCCAGGTCCTGCATCGTGTCGGACGAGCGAGGACACATCGGCACCAGGCGACAGAGGCTACAGTTGATTCTGCAGCAGCATCAGCGTTTGCAGGTGTCGATGTAGCCTCTGTCGCCTGGTGCCGATGTGTCCTCACTCGTCCGACACGATGCAGGACCTGGGGCAGGAAGTGACGTCACAGCGTGATCTCTCGAGAACACGCTGTGTCTGTGCACTGCCAGAAGCTGGGTGTTAACGAAGAGAAGTGGATGATGCTGATTCGTCAGCATCATACACTTCTATTCACAACGCCCAGCTAGTAAAACAAGTAAAAACGCCCAGATGTACACACACAATACACGCCCACTTGGACATAACTTTAAACACGCCCAGTTGTACTTAAGAAAGGCTCATTTGCATAAATATAAAAATGGTCATAACTTGGCCAAAAATGCTAGTTTTTGAAAAAAATAAATGTTACGGTTATCTACATTGCAGCGCCGATCTGCTGCAATACGAGATAGGGGTTTGAAAATCTGGTGACAGAGCCTCTTTAAATACTCCACCCTAAAATCTGATCGGAAGAAGAGATTGGCTCTGCATCTTAAACCAGAGCCACCCAGAAGCTAGGCTAATAGTCATGACAATCTTAAAGAGAAGGTAGTTTCCTAACAGTACTAAGTCCGCCAGGCCTCTTAACTTTGCTTAGGAGGGTTTTATTGTCCATATTGTCTATCGGGCATCTTCGTTTGTAGCAAGTGAGTTGGTTGCCATGTATTAGGTCCTGAGCGGAGATTGGAGGAATCTCATACCACTTTGCACTCCTCAATCTATCTACACGTTCAATTGTAAGGCTCAGGTCAGTTTTAACATCTAACTTCATCACGTTGTGCCAATTCAAGACGAGATGCAACTCTCTCAAGGTCTGCATGAAACAGAAGATAGTCGCCGACCAATCTGTCTTCCTCAACTGTAATGACTTGAGGTGGGGCAGTGGAGCTAGCTGTGGAGGGTACAGAGGGGGAATAAGTCAGACAGCCCATGCCCTAGTCTCTGGAAAGGGAGAACTTGGATGGCCTGCGGGTTAAGCAGGTTCCCCTCAGTCGGCCGCTATGGATTCCAGGTGTTTAGTAAAGCTGCTGTGGACTCATCTTCGTATTGAGGGAGAGCAGGCCTTTGTATACTGTGCCAAGGAGCTGGCCATGACTCCGGATGAGATGAGAGGTTGTAAGTCAGAGACGCTCCATCGCACTGGGCCCTTAGTACAAGTTGTAGCTCCAGAAAATCCTTTCACGCACTTGGGGTAGGGGATACCAATGTCTGAGGTTCACCAAAAAACAGGTCCATAGTGCCAGGGGGTCTGGTTCTGCCCCCCCCCCCTCTTTCTTATGACTAAAAGAAACCGCATAAATGTGCAATTTAAAGCGCACAAAATACAGAGCTAATGTAAAGTACATCTGTTCTCCTTGCCACCAGGTTCCCAAAACTGCTTGTTTTTAGCTGTAAAGCTCTTATTTGACTTAACAACCATCAGTAACTCATTTTTCCATCTGTATGAATATTGTTTGTGTTGTAAGATATAACTGTGAACATATTTTATGGTTTGCCTAAAGCTATTAAAGTCATTGTCCAGCTTCCTTTTAATAAGACAAATTAAACTGCCTTCCTTCTGGACGCACCCATAGTTTTGCCAACGCTTTAACAGTGTGCTTTGTCATAGATATTTTGCTATTCATTTTAGGACAGAAGTGGTAAAACTATATAGTTTGACCCACATAATGACATTTGCCCTCATTATATGTTAGTATGGTTCCTAATGTTATATTCATAGATTTCAGTTCCATAATAACCCATAGCCATCCAATGCTCAAACTGAATCACTGTGATTGTCTGTATACAAATGTAAAAGTGCTTCTACCAAGTATTATATATAGGATGTATGCAGCTGTACAACGTGGTGTGAGAGAGAGATATAAATATCTATTTCCCGTTAATTGTCACTTAAAGAGGCTCTGTCACCAGATTTTGCAACCCCTATCTGCTATTGCAGCAGATAGGCGCTGCAATGTAGATTACAGTAACGTTTTTATTTTTAAAAAAACGAGCATTTTTGGCCAAGTTATGACCATTTTTGTAGTTATGCAAATGAGGCTTGCAAAAGTCCAAGTGGGCGTGTTTAAAAGTAAAAGTCCAAGTGGGCGTGTATTATGTGCGTACATCGGGGCGTTTTTAATACTTTTACTAGCTGGGCGCTCGGACGAGAAGTATCATCCACCTCATTTCAGAACGCCCAGCTTCTGACAGTGCAGATTTGTGACGTCACTCACAGGTCCTGCATCGTGTCGGCCACATCGGCACCAGAGGCTACAGTTGATTCTGCAGCAGCATCAGCGTTTGCAGGTAAGTCGATCTTACCTGCAAACGCTGATGCTGCTGCAGAATCAACTGTAGCCTCTGGTGCCGATGTGGCCGACACGATGCAGGACCTGTGAGTGACGACACAGATCTGCACTGTCAGAAGCTGGGCGTTCTGAAGAGGAGTGGATGATACTTCTCTTCAGAGCGCCCAGCTAGTAAAAGTATTAAAAACGCCCCGATGTACGCACCTAATACACGCCCACTTGGACTTTTACTTTTACACACACCCACTTGGACTTTTGCAAGCCTCATTTGCATAACTACAAAAATGGTCATAACTTGGCCAAAAAAGCTCGTTTTTTAAAAATAAAAACGTTACTGTAATCTACATTGCAGCGCCTATCTGCTGCAATAGCAGATAGGGGTTGCAAAATCTGGTGACAGAGCCTCTTTAAGTATTGTTGGGTAAAGGCACAATTTCGATTTTTAGCCTTTACAGCCACACAAGCTGGGATTTTTTTTTATAGCTCTGTACATTTTTTGCTTCCAAAGTGTAAGCAAACGCCTCCGTAGCTATTTCAGAGACCAGAAGAATCTTCCCCAATTTATGTATGCATACATGATTGCATATACATGACTTAATTGCTAGAACATTAAAAATGATGACAAACAGGATGTCCACAAACCACTTCAGGTTAACATATGGTCAACATCAAGCAAGTAATCCCAAATAATCCCGGTTTAGTTAGTTCTCACAACAGGATGATTGTGCAGGGCCACTTCCTTACATGCTCTGTTCAAGCCTAATCTGGATTAGCTCTGTTGTACAGTAAATAAGATATTTTCTATCTAATGTGAGGAGACATCAAAAGCATATTGCGGACATACTTTCTGGAGACAAAATGGAGGAAAAAATCCTTTCTTTACAACTGGCTATTTTAGCAATGAAGTTTGCCTTGAAGACCACTCTCAAAGATCTTACCTCATGCCTGAGCTGTTCAGATGATTCAGATTTATGTTTTCCGGTACGGTAGGAGTTCTGAATTTGTTGTAGTTTGAATAGGACGTTATGCTGTGTAACATCATGTTGTCATTTTAAATACATTTTCAGGTCTATATTACAAAATACAGAGATGCGATTTACAATGTACAAACCCAATTGAGAAAATTGGATGACTTAATATCTTTTGCACGTCTATGTGCATGCTTTGCTATGATGTTTTTGATGTATAATACCCCCCCCCCCCCAACATTCCATGTAGTACCGTATAATTGAGTTGACCCTGTTCTACTCTGTATCGTGAATCCACTTTCTATAGAGGCATTTGTAGGAACACTTCCTAGAAGTGATTCAAGAGGAATGATACACAGGTTTAGCCTTTATAAATACGGATCCTCTATAAAGAACCTATAGAAATCTGTGAGCCCAATACCGTACCTTTTTATATGCCTCTGACAAATTAGTTGTTTTTTTTCTCATTGATTTATAAAAAAATTGTGGCACATTCCATCGCATGACATATTACAGACATAGTCTCCCACAGAATACATTGCCGTACAGAGGCGCCATAAGGCAACACACGGAATGGCTCCATAATTCAAAATTGTAGTCTCCAAGTGCCACAGAACAGGATTATTGCACACAACTTTACCATGGTTTGGTTTTTACTGTGTTTTTTTACATATTGTAGTGGTATGCACCCTTAGCATTTTTTATGCAGTTTTTTTTATTATCTTAAATGGAGCCTAAAGGGAGGAGAATTAAAATTCTTGGGGGGGATCCACTCTCAGGCAAAAAAAATCCTTCATGTAAAAACTGCATGATAATGCAAAGTGTCAACTGGACCTTAGGTTTGATTAACACCATTTTTTTTGCCATTTTACGCATTTGTACAAAATGACGGTAAATTAAAATAGGAGTGTAAAAACGTACGTTACATTTTAAATATACACTGGCATTTTTACATGCAGTTTAAAACGTCAGAGACAAAGCCTGTATGAAGGAAGCCATTGACTGAAGCTTCACTTTAATTATTACATTAACCCCTTCCCGACATCCGCCGTATATATATACGGCGCACGCCGGGTGGGGGAATATGGAGCGGGCTCACGGGCTGAGTCCGCTCCATAGAGCGAGTGTGTCGGCTGTGTGTTACAGCCGACACTTCCGGGTTACGAGCGGGATCGCGCTTTAGCACGATCCCGCTTGTTTAACCCGTTAAATGCCGCGTTCAATAGAGATCGCGGCATTTAAATTACTAAAAACAGGGGTGCGACCCCCTGTAACGTCTCAAAGGCCCCCCCCCTCCCCCCGCGGCGAGATCGGGGGGAGCCGTTGGTTCACACGGCTGCCTGGGGGTCTGACTAAGTCCCCCAGGTCCGCCATCTTGGTACTCCTATGAAGCTCTGCCCCCGGCAGGGCTTCATAGTAGACTGTCAGAATCACGATATACTGCAATACATTAGTATTGCAGTATATCGTGCAAGAGATCTAACGATCGCTGGTTGAAGTCCCCTAGGGGGACTAATAAAAAAATGTAAAAATGAGTTAAATAAAGTTGTTTTTTTTGTGTAAAAAAAAAATAAATATTAAAAGTTCAAAAAACCCCCCTTTTCCCATTTCCCCCCTAGAGCATAGTAAAAAATTAAATAAACATAATTGGTATCGCTGCGTCCGTAAAAGTCTGAACTATCACAATATATCATTATTTAACCCGCCCGGTGAACGCCGTAAAAAAAAATAATTGTAAACGCCAGAATCTCTATTTTTTGTTCACCTAATCTCCCACAAAAAAATGAAATAAAAAGTGATCAAACCGTCACATTCACACCAAAATGGTATTATTAAAAACTACAGCTTATCCCGCAAAAAATAAGCCCTTATACCACTTAATCGACGGAAAAATAAAGACGTTACGGCTCTCGGAATTTGGCGAAACAAAATAAATTTTCTTTTTTACACTTAGGTTTTTACTTGTAAAAGTAGTAAAATATAGAAAAACCTACACATATTTGGTATCGGCGTAATCGTATTGACCCATAGAATAAAATGAATATGTTGTTTTAATTGTACAGTAAATTTTGTAAAAATGGTGCGCAAAAAACCATGGCGGAATCGCTGTTTTTTTCATTTTCTACCCCACAATTTTTTTTCCCGTTTCCTAGTACATTATACGGCAAAATAAATGGTGCTACAAAAAACTACAACTTGTCCCGCAAAAATCAAGCCCTCATAGTACTATATCGACGGAAAAATAAAGGTGTTATGGCCTTTGGAAGGTGGGGAGGAAAAAACGAAAATGAAAATCTGAAAAAGGGCTGCAGCGTGAAAGGGTTAAGGAACCTAATTTACTAACCTGATGCTTTTATCGGACTTGCTCTCTTTAGGCTGGAATCACACTTGCAGTTTGAGATGAACACAGGAGGAGATGCAAAAAGAAGGAAAAGTATAAAAGGAAGACTGATATGTCTCACTCTTTTTGTATCAACTCATGTATTTGGCAAAAAAAACAACTATAAAAACAGCATATACGTGATTCTAGCCTTACAAGGGTAAAGAATTCTGACTTCAGATTTTTTTTATCAGAATACACAATTTATGGCAGCCTGTATTAACCAGTTAGTGACCGCCAATACTCCTTTTCACGGCGCTGCATCGGAATAAATAAACGTTAAATCTCCCTGCTCTCATCTACCTCCGGAGCTCCCCTTCTCACCCCACCGACACCCTGAGTAAGATCGCAGGGTGTCAATGGTTTCTATGGCAGCCGGGGGGCCTAATAAAGGCCCCCAGCTCTGCCACTAGTTATGCCTTCTAGGCCATGCCAGAGGCATGGCCTAGCAGATGCCTATCTGTTTTACACAGACAGGCACCAATACACTGCAATACAGAAGTATTGCAGTGCATTATAAAAGCCATCGGAAGATCGCATAGTGAAATTCCCTAGTGGGGCTAGTCTAAAAAAAAAAAACTTTATTTAAGTTAATAAATATAAATAAATTACAAAGTGCTTTATTAAAAAAAGTTACACATTTGGTATCGCCACGTCCGTAATGACCCCAACTATAAAGATATTACATTATTTAACCCGCACGGTGAACGCCGTAAAAAATAAAAAACAATGCAATACTGCTTTAAAAAATGTGATCAAAAAGTCACATCTACTCCAAAATGGTATCAATAAAAACTACGAGTCCCGCAAAAAAAAAAAGCCCTCCTACAACTTCATCGGCGGAAAAATAAAAAAGTTATGGCTCTTGAAATATGGAGACACAAAACCAAATAATTTTGATTTTGAAAAAAGTGTTTTTTAGGCCTCATTTACACGAACGTATTATACGCGCGTGCGACGCGCGTGCTTTGCACGCATGTCGTACGCACCTATATTAGTCAATGGGGCAGTTTAGACGATGCGTGAATTGCGCTCAGCGCGTGTGCGCAGAAAAAAACTCACGACATGTTCTATAATCGTGCGTTTTTCGCGCACTCACGCACCCATTGAAGTCAATGGGTGCGTGAAAACCACGCATGCCGCACGGAAGCACTTCCGTGCGAACTGCGTGATTCGCGCAAGAGCTGTCAAACTCCTGAATGTAAACAGAAAAGCACCACGTGCTTTTCTGTTTACAAACATCCAAACGGAGTGTCAAATTCGAGATGAGCGCACCGAACTTCACCGGGTTCGGCCAAACTCGTTTTGACCGAAACCGGTAAAAAATGTTCGGGTACGCGACGTCAGGAGACAGTCACTGTCCACGGTGCTGAAAGCGTTAAACTGGTTCAGCACCATGGACAGTGACTTCCGCTCCGAAAATCCATGAACCTGTAAAAAAAAAAAGACGTTCTGACTTACCGATAACTCCGGTCCGACCTCCCGGGATGACAGTTAAGTCCAAGTGACAGCTGCAGCCAATCACAGGCCAAGCACAGGCTGCAGCCAATCACAGGCTGCAGCGGTCTCATGGACTGCGGCGTCATCCTGGGAGGTGGGGCCGGATGACAAGAGAGGGACGCGTCACCAAGGCAACGGCCGGGAGCCCGGACTGGGGGAAGCAGGAAGTTCTTGGTAAGTATGAAAGTCTTTTTTTATTCACAGGTTGGTGTATATTGTGTTCGGCATTCACTGTCGAGGGTGCTGAAAGAGTTACTGCCGATCAGTTAACTCTTTCAGCACCTTGGACAGTGACGGACGTCGACTAGCCTCATCTCTATGATGGCGGCTGCGCGAAAATCACGCAGCCGCGCATCATACACGGATGACACACGGAGCTGCCAAGTGCCTTTTGCGCGCGCAAAACGCAGCGTTTTTTGCGCGCGCAAAACGCACACGCTCGTGTAAATGAGGCCTTACTGTGTAAAAGTAGTAAAACATACAAAATCTATATAAAGTTGGTATTGTTGCAATCGTAACAACCCGCTGAATAAAATGGTGTTGTTTATACCACAAGATAAACGTTGTAAATTTAGGATGCAAAAAAGTGTGGCGAAATTGCTGGGTTTTTTTTCTATTCCCCCCCCCCCCCCAAAAAAAAGTTAGTTAAAGTTAATCAATAAATTCTATGTACCCCAAAATGGTGCTATTAAAAAATACAAATTTGTCCCGAAAAAACAAGACCTTTATACAGCTATGTCGACGCAAAAGTAAAAAAGTTATAGCTCTTTGAATGACACGATGGAAAAACGTAAAAAATAGCTTGGTCATTAAGGCCTAAAATAGGCTGGTCACTAAGGAGTTAAATGTTCACAGTCTGTCGCAATGTGCTGCCAACTGAAGCTCTATTTTGTTGATGCAGGGAGGGCAGCTAGTGAGATTTTAAATGCACTGGGCTGCCTCGCATACTGTGTATAGATTGATAATCGGGAAACTAGAGCATTATAAAGGGCTTATGTATTAATGCTTGCTGATGTTGGTTATATTTAAGTATAAAAACACCGAAAAAGGCCATACTTACAAATGGACACAGCCAGGTCAGAAAGGCTGATGGAGTGAGCAGGTGCTTTAAATAATAATAGCCACTCCCACTAGTCTTGAGGGGAGTGGTATGTGGTGCATGGGATGTGTAGTAAGAAATAATAAATGAATAGTGTGTGTGCAAGTGTAATACTATAAGTGAAATATAGGGGGCAGTAATGAGTGAAGTGCCCCCTATATTTCACTTATAGTATTACACTTGCACACACACTATTCATTTATTATTTCTTACTACACATCCCATGCACCACACACACCACTCCCCTCAAGACTAGTGGGAGTGGCTATTATTATTTAAAGCACCTGCTCACTCCATCAGCCTTTCTGACCTGGCTGTGTCCATTTGTAAGTATGGCCTTTTTCGGTGTTTTTGTATATGTCCCCTTGTTTTTATATTTAAGTATATAATCACTTTTAGTAGAAGTATTGCAACAGTTGCATTAGTTATTGACAGTAAAAATAAATTTTTCTTCTCTGAAGCTTAATAAAAATTGCCATAAAATAAGTCTGGTAATTTGTCTAAGGAAATTTCATTAGTTTTGATCAAGTGGTTATTGCTACCACTATTAAACGGAAATAAAAAAGCATGCAATTTTGTGAAGCATCCTATCTAATTGTTTAGCATTAAAACCACTGACAGGTGAAGTAAAAAACAATTGTGCGGTGGGATATATTGGGCAGCAAGTAAATAGTCAGGTTTTCAAGCCAGGTTTCCACGTAGCGTAAACGCTGAGCGATTTCGATAACAAATTCTGTGGGGAAATTCCGCAGAATTTACAGTGGCAGCAAAGTGTATGAGATTTAGAACGTCTCATGCCCACGCTGCGGAAAAAAACGCAGCGAAACCTTTCATAAATTGACGTGGGGATTTTAAATCCGCATCATGGCAATTTATGCAGTCTTCATTGCTTTTCTGTTGTGGGATTTCCCCATGGACTTCAATATAGATATAAAACCGCAACAAGTAGTCAAGTGTTTTGCGACTTATGCGGTGGAATCGCAGCGATTCCGCCGCAAGAATCGCAAGTCGGGAAAATTTTTTACTTTTACCCAGAACACTCTTCTCCTTCAACCAACCTTGCCTCCAGGGATGACCTTTCATCCCATGTGACTGCTGCAGCCAATCACAGGCTGCAGCAGTCACATAGGATGAAACTTCATCCCCGGAGGCCGGGTTTCAGAATGTCAGAGGAACGTGTTGCAATGGTTTTCTGTCATGTCTTCCCCTCGGGATGATGTTGCCATCCTATACAGTTGAGCAAAGCTTTTTATGCGCATGGAGGTTGTGACAAAGTTTACTCGTAGTCTGCCTGCAGTGCTTGCTTTCATGGCCCCCCAGTTGACTCTACCATTCCTGAGGTTCCACTATCTAAATAGACAATTTATTTTTCTCAGACCCTAGGGGACATTTGCAGACTACCCCAGTCCATGGTTCAGTGTTTGGAGTGTTTGCCCTTCCAGATTGCAACTGACCTCAGGGCCCTCCTTCCTTTCCTTTGAATTATATTCTTCCTATTTCTCGCAGTAGATCCCATAATAGGTACAGGCTTGCCTTGGACAAGTCTCTTTCCTTGTCTAGCCCTGGTTGCAGTCTTCAATGATTATTTTGCCTCCAGTGTACACCTTGCATGTAAGTGATGACCCCATCTTTCCTTCTTAGAAGAAAACAACTCTTAGGGTATGTGCACACATAAACTGCATTTACGTCTGAAATTATGGAGCTGTTTTCAGGAGAAAACTTCTCCGTAATTGCTCGTCCTCGCATTTTGCGAGGTGTCATTGACGGCCGTAATTTAGAGCTGTTCTTCATTGAATTAAATGAAAAACGGCTCAAATTACGTCCAAAGAAGTGTCCTGCAGTTCTTTGACGAGGCAGTCATTTTACGCGTCGTCGTTTGACAGCTGTCAAACGACGACGCGTAAATTACAGGTCGTCGGCAGAGTACGTCGGCAAACCCATTCAAATGAATGGGCAGATGTTTGCTGACGTATTGGAGCCATATTTTCAGGCGTAAATCGAGGCATATTACGCCTCGTTTATGCCTGAAAATAGGTCATGTGAACCCAGCCTTACAAGCAATGTTTTCCAAACCATAGCGAATTTGACAAATTATTAAACAAGGAGTGGGAACAGCTGCATCACGGCATCCTATAAGGAGCAAAGCAGCAGGATTTAACTGAACTCTCTTCTTAGGTTATCCATGCTTCCAAGTTTCTTTTTGAGGCAGTCCGTTTCAATGCCTGCGCTTCTGTTAATTCTCTTACCATCTGGTGCTTGGTTAGGCTGAGATCTTAGATGGCGGATCGAAAATTAAAGAAGGCCCTGACTGGCCTTCCCTTCAAGAGTAGCAGACTATTTGGCAAACGTCTGGGTGAGATTATTTCTGAGGCTACAAGCGGTGAGAGCTCTTTTACCTGAGAACCACCCTCTCCATATACGACTTTCTCTAGTTGCACAGTTTTCGCTCCTTTCTCAAGGTCCCCTCGCAGAGATAATTTTCTTTCAGACTAGACAGGAGGGGGAACCAGACCAATGACTCCAGATGGCCATTTTTAAAGCCTAGACAGGATAGGCAGCCACGGCCCAGGCCCCAGAGTCCCCTTTTAACAAGACACCTTTAGCATGAAAACGGCTCTCCTCTCACGGCAGATAACCGTAGTGGCGGGACGATGACTACTTTCCTTTTTAGTAGACATGGATCTCTCGTGTGGACGACACCTGGGTTCAAGATGTGTGTCTACAGCATACAAGATAGCTTTAAAAAAAAATAAATTACACTTTCTCCTGGAAGATTCACCCCTCCTCGCAGAGACATATGCGACCTCCTCGTAGAGCTTTTGCTTTTTTCCCTGGCTGTTTGTTCTCTTCTCCTGCAGAAAGTTATTGTCCCAGTTCCTCAGCTGGAACAATTTCAAGGGTTCTACTCTGAACTTGAGGCTGTGGAACCGCTTTGTTCAGGTTCCAGATTTGCATTAAATTCTTAATTGAACACTCGCTTTTAAAACAATTTATGCTAATCTAATAGGTTACCTGTTATATCAATTTTGTAATTTACTTACTGGTAAACTTTAGTTGTTATCCATTAAAATTGTGTGAAGTTACTGCCACTAGGTATTTTCTGTAATCTGCTGTCCACCCGCTGTTGTCAAGCAAAGTCTTTCCCTAGTTACAGATGGACTGCAGAAAGTGGCGGGTGTCTCTCTTCACTGCCTGCTTTATAGAAGTCTCTGGAAGGGGGGGCAGGAGCAGAGAGACACCCACTGCAAAATTCTTAGCTATACTTCTCATTACTGCTGTATGTATGTATGTATGTATGATATATTTAATGGTGTGTGTTTATAGAAGACCTGATAGCCCCACTACCTCAGAGAAAGCTGAGATTTAGGGAAAGAGCCGATTGAGAGTAACCCTGCTAAAAAAAATAATCCAGAATACAAGTCATATAATGACAAGAAATAATGTTATTCCTCATGTACAGACCTATTGCAGCTGATTCTGAAAAGTTAGGTACACTAACAATCACTGGAACAAGGAGAACTCCTCTCTGCTACCCACATTTGCAATGCATACTTCCATATCCCCATTGCAAGGAGCCACCAACGTTTTCTTCATTTCGCGGTGGCTTCTCTACGTTTCTGTCACGTTGGGTATGTGGACCCACTGGGCCGTACCGCCTTGATGGTATGGCAGCTGGCCAACAGGACACAGGTCAGTCTATAGTTCGTATAGTGTACTTGTGGTAGCTCAGACAGTAGCAAGACAGGCTCGGCAGGGACTAGGCAGCAGGCAGGCGCTAGGCGTGGAACACAGCACAGCTCAACTTCAGCGCAACACTGCACTTGACCAGGATAGCGTGGGATACAGGTTACAGGAACGGGAAACACTGGGAACTGGAAAACACTTAGGAGACTATTTGCATAGATATACTAGGATAACGACGACAAGGCTCAGGCAAGGTAGGAAGGGGCAGAACCCTTCTTATAGTCCAGGGTGCTCTGGGAGCAATCCGCTCACACCAGTGTGCGCTCCAAGGCTGACTGAGCTCACGAGCGCACCCTGGTGGTCACTGTGGAACAGGACGGCCCCGCATGTGCAGACATCTCTGGAGGGAAGGGCATTGACCGGATGGAAGGAGTTCGTGGTCAGCAACCACAGACATTACAGTTTCCAATTTGTTGCTCTCCCTTTTGTCGTCTTCACCAAGGTCCCTGGTGACACATGGCGCTTCTCAGAACCAGAGGAGTCTGTCATCCCTTACCTGGATGTCCTCTTGGTGAAGGCACCCTCCAGAGAGGACGATCTTCACAGTCTACAGTTTTCTGTGGACATTTTAAGAAGATTTGGATGGATCATCAACAAGGAAAAATCCTCATTGGTACCAACTCATAGTATGGCGATTTTGGGAATGACACCCAACACTAGGACTGCAAGGGTCTTTCTTCCAGTGGACAAGGTAGCCTACATTCCAACACGAGGTGGCTCTCCTTCGCCAGGACACTTCTTTATTCATTTTTTTCATGCGAGTGCTGGGGAGAACGGTGTTGACATTCGAGGTTGTTCCATATGCCCAATTCCACTCCAGGTCCCTCCAGAGGGCAATCCTATCACGCTGTCAAAATTCTCAGAAATTGCTGGACAAATTTGATAATCCTTCCTTCTAGAGTCTGTCAACTCAACAGGTGGAGTTGAGTCCTCCCACAATTCAGTAACTAGTTTGCAGAAAGCAATGTCCTTACAGATCAACCTGTTGGAATTGAGGGCAATCCTACAAGCCCTCTATCACTGGACTCTTCGTTCAAGTCGGCCAGTCAGAAACAAGAATAACTCCATGGTGGTTGCTTATCGGAACCATCAGGGCGGCACCAGTTGTCGGATGATTGTGTTGGAATCCTCCCTGATTCCACTGTGGGTGGAGCAATATATTCCACCTCTGTCAGCGGTCCACATACCAGGGGTGGACAATTGGGCCACAGATTCGCAGCCAAGACTAGATTCAGGAGAGTGGTCTTTTAACCCAAAGTTTTCTCGATCACTCTTCCAGCGGTGGGGCTACCCGGATGTGGTTCTCTTTGAGTCTCGTCCCAGCAAGGTTCAGACCTATGTGGCCAGGCTACGTGATCCCAAGGCCATCTAATTAGATGGACTGGTCATCCCTGTATCACCCCCCCCCCCACCTTCACTCTTGCCCAGACTGCCCAAGAGGTAGGGCGGGGTGTTCTTGCATATCTGGAGACTCAGATTGGTCTTGCTGATCCTGGTACGCAAATCTAATCTACCTTCTCACGGATGCGCCATGGCGTCTTACGCTTCTTCCCGACCTCATTTCCCAAGATCTGCTATTCCACCCCACTTTACCTCAGATGCATTTAACTGCGTGGCTGTTGTAGTTGAGGTTCTGAGGGCCATGGAGCTCTCTGACCGCTAGTGTGTACCACAGTATATGGAAAATGTTTTGTTTTTTTCTGCTGGTATGAACGCACTAATTTCCATCCTATGAAATGTTCCACACCTAGAATCCTGGACTCTCTGCAATCTGGCCTTGAACTGGGACTTTGCCTATCTTCCCAGAGTGGTCAAATTTCTGCTCTGTTCATTCTTTTTCAGAGAACTTTGACTTTTTGTTCGCAGGTGAAGACTTTTTTTTTTTTTTCAGGGGTTGGCTCATGCAGTCCCTCCTTTCAGACATTCAATTGCGACTTAGGATCTTAATTTTGTTCTTGAAACTTTTTCAGGTGACTCCTTTTGAACTTGAGACATTTTGCCTTCCCTGAAAATTGACATAGCTGTACTTCTTCTATTTTTTTTTTTTTAATCACCCTGTAGGGCTTTAGGATGCCCCATGGTGCGTCACCCAATGATTAATGAGTGAACCAATTTTTTCTTATTTACTGTAAAATCTATTTCTTAAGACAAAACAGATAAAAACAAGGGGACATATACAAAAACACGAAAAAGGCCATACTTCCAAATGGACACAGCCAGGTCAGAAACGCTGATGAAGGAGAGTGAGCAGGTGCTTTAAATAATAATAGCCAGTCCCACTAATCTTGAGGGAAGTGGTGTGTGTGGTGCATGGGATGTGTAGTAAGAAATAATAAATGAATAGTGTGTGTGCAAGTGTAATACTATAAGTGAAAAATAGGGGGCAGTAATGAGTGAAGTGCCTCAATAGAAATAAATGGATAATGGGGTGCAAGTGTGTGAAACATGGAGGGATAGTGTGTACGTCATGAGGCACAACGTGTATAGCCAGGTAGAAGCCTATTTGTGACGCCTTGATAGTTCATAGAGCGGGCTACCCTGCTTGCCATGCCAAAAAACAACACACCATGCTCTCCCAGCATCAAAGACCCGGCTGTGTCCAAGAGAAGCGAATATACGTAATAATGAAAAATACCTGGGGTATTAGTGATCATTTTGGCCAAAAGGACGCAAGCTCGCAATCCACGACAAGGATCCCCAGACTTGCGAGTCCCCAACTCCTTAACTGGAACTGAATGTTCCTGATGCACAGACAAAACAGATAAAAACAAGGGGACATATACAAAAACACCGAAAAAGGCCATACTTACTGGCTATACACGTTGTGCCTCATGACGTACACACTATCCCTCCATGTTTCACACACTTGCACCCCATTATCCATTTATTTCTATTGAAGCACTTCACTCATTACTGCCCCCTATTTTTCACTTATAGTATTACACTTGCACACACACTATTCATTTATTATTTCTTACTACACATCCCATGCACCACACACACCACTCCCCTCAAGATTAGTGGGAGTGGCTATTATTATTTAAAGCACCTGCTCACTCTCCTTCATCAGCGTTTCTGACCTGGCTGTGTCCATTTGTAAGTATGGCCTTTTCTTTCAAATCTATTTCTTGTTGAATCCCTTGGGGAACACAGATTCAGTCCCCCCCCCCTTTTTTTATTTTTATTTTTGTTCTAAGCATGGGACATGTAGATCTGCTTGGTTTTCTCCTGGAATATGGACATGTTTGTGTTCTTTTTTTCCTACTGCTTTTGTACAAACTAAATTAGTCAGTGCCTATCTGGGCAGAGCCAAACTTTCCTACCTATTGGCACCTCCTAGTGCCAGGAGCATATAACCATCGTGCTGTGTCCCCCAATTGATTCCATAATTGAATAACCATAGTATATAATGAACTATATACCTTTTTATTAACTGCTGTGTTTTGCTTTTTTTTTTGTTATCAAAAATGGCTTTATCCGTTGTCAAATTACAAGCATACAGTATACTGCTACCAGTGCAAGCTGGATCACTGCACACTAAATCACACACACGTTTAAATAGCACAAAATACAGAAAAGCCACAGATCCTTAACTATACATAATACTCTGCACTACATAAGCGTTCAAATAAAGCATTACGTATCAATCCACAAAACAGACAAGTGATAAGGGATGGGGAGGGAAAAGAGGGGAATCGCAGGCCCAAAGCTTTATTGAAAGACAGACAAACCAAGGAGGGGGAGGGGTACCTCAATCCACTTCTTTAACGACATCCAGACTGTCCGTGATCAAAGATCAAATAGTCTCCGAGCAGGCTGCGGAGCAGCCTGGAAGGACATGCTCTCCCAGTTCAGTTAGGGGTTTCCTGACAAGCCACAAAAACGATATACTAAGAGTTGGCCAAGTAACGCCAAATTAGGTACCTCTACAATATGCTCACACCTTTTTAAAGGGTTATTCCCATCTTATAAATTGATGGCATATCGTTAGGATATGCCATCACTTTATGATCAGTGGCGGGTCGACCACTGAGACCCCCGCCTATTCTGAGAATCAAGGGGCTGTAACACTGATTTAGCACTACTCTCCCTTCCAAGTTTTCCCTGCATAGTGGCGCTCCCGGTTACCCGGTTGTGCATGGAACTGTAGCTGTCCCCATTCACTCAATTGGGCCTTACATTGACAAAGTCCTCTATAGCTGCAGAAGAAAATGTCTCCATGCATATTCATTAGTGTGGATTTATATGAATAAAACTGGCACTATTGGATGCCATGCAATGTGGTATAATGTTGGCCATTGTACTATTGTTGTTTTTTGTTTGTTTTTAAATACTGTTCTAAAAATGTTGATGCGATAAACTATAGCTGCAATGGCTCTAAAACCATCCTGATCTCGTCTCAATCCATACATCTGTATGTAACAGGGAGCTCTCTCCCTAATTTTCCCCACTTTAGAATTCTTCCCTTGATACCATGCCTTTATTCCTTATCACAAATTTTAAAATCATTGCGATTTTTTTTCTTTTTTTCACTAGAGTGCTGATCAGATCTCAGCATTGTGTCGAAGCATGCAGGAAGTTAACCAGGAGATGGTGGACGGGCAAAATGACTGCCCAGACCCTCCAAGGAGACCACTAGCTCGACACTTATCAGATGCAGATAGACTTCGAAAGGTTATACAGGAACTAGTTGATACTGAAAAATCCTATGTTAAGGTAAAGACTATGATCAGTGTACATACTTCAAATTATAGTTTTCTTGTTTTTCTACATGCTGTGATATTTATTTTTTCATGCTGCTTAAAGAGAGCAACATTATTCTGCAGCACTGTACAGAGATTGTCAGCACTCACATCCGTCCCTGTCCCCAATGGGGCTCACAATCTCATTTTCCTTATTTCGGTCACACACTGTATAGGGGCAATTCTGTACGAAGCCAAGTAACCTATCCATGTGGGATGAAATCTAAGTATTCAGAGGAACCCTGTGCATACATGGGGAGAACATACAAACTCCTGTTGCTTTATACCAGAAATAATGTTTTATGCTTGTTTTGCCTTTATATTTAGTTTTTATCTTATTTACTAACTGATAAATGCAAAACTTCAATGTCTTTGGATGATTTGGAGTTAATGGGAATATAACATTTCTTGTCTCTAATGTTCTGAGACAGCGTAAAATACTTCATAAAAAAGTTCACTTGATATAACCTTGAAGGAATGAACAGTATGTGTGTTCCCTCGTGAATGTATAAAATATGTGACATTTGCTTTGTTTCTGATTTCCATTGGCAGAGCAATAGTGAAAAATGTCAAATGTTAAAAACCTTAGACGTGTTTCTAGCAGTTAATAGGAGGCATCATTCAGTGCTTAGTGAGTAAATCGATGATTAAAATCAGCCAACATGAATAGTTTCCATGTATTTACGGTAATGATGGGTTATGGATGCCAGGCAATTATATATGCTTCTATTTTACTTTATTTTCTGTGCATTTTTGTAAAATCTTAATATTAGTTGTAATCCCTTTTATACAGGATTTAAGTTGTCTTTTCGAATTGTACTTGGAACCGTTGCAAAATGAAACCTTTCTTACCCAGGATGAGGTAATTCAGATATCGCCATTGAAGTTCACCGTTATATTGACACAATGGAATGTTTCATATGCTGTGTACACTTTGCTCCCACATATAGTTTTAACCAGTACTAGAAATACAGTGAATCTAGTTAATAAGTAATAGTTTTAATCCATTATTTTCAAGTCTTCACATTGGGCACATTTTACTGATCTATTATGCTATTACCTCTTTATAATACCACATGCAAAATATCTTCTGCATATGGATTCATTAGGAACATGTCCGGTCTCATGAATATTAGATTGTGTTTAACTAACTGAGGCTGGGTTACATTTCCAAAAGTGCACACCCCTATTGTGTTTAGATAGAAATGTACACAAGTAAAAAAGATGGATCATGTCACTTAAAATCCTATCTGTTTGTGTAATTGTTAAACTTTATTTTGTGCTGCTTTTTAGATGGATTCTTTATTTGGCAGTCTGCCTGAAATGCTTGATTTTCAAAAGATATTCCTGCAAACCTTGGAAGATGGCATTTCAAGTTCTACTGACTTCAACATACTTGAGACACCGTCGCAGTTTCGAGTAAGTCTTTAATTGCTAGTCATTATTGTTACAAACAGAATAATGTGCGTAACAGTCATACTGTAATGTACCTGCTCTGTGGTTCCAGTTTACTGTTTGCTGGATTACTCATTGCTATTAGGAATGTTGATAAATTGACAAAGTTATTTTAATATGTCCGTAAATAAACATTGAGCTTGCATGCTTCCAAGGATTATTTCTTTGTGTCCTCATTCATGATGTGTTCATACACAGACTGGTAAGGCAATGGACAGGTACTGGTAATGCGTAGTGGAGAGGTGAGTAGCAGGTTCTCGTAACATGTTTATACATTCTATACATATATATTTCTGTGTCCAGCAATAGAAAACTTCAGCTAAGGGCACCATCCTGTCCCCAATGGCACTCCCCAATTGTCACAATGTCTTAATGTTTGGATATGCAGGGTTCCTGGGTATGGGATGTCCTGTGGTGTTTATGATATGTTACGTTTAATAATGTAATTCAATTAACTCCTTAACGCATTATCACGTAACTGTACGTGATAGGGGTTAAGGGGAAGTATGGAGCGTGCTCACAGGCTGAGCGCGCTCCATACACAGCGGGTGACGGCTGTGTTATACAGCCGACACCTCACTGCAACAGGGCTTCAAAGTAGACTGACAAAATCACAATATACTGCAATACATTAGTATTACAGTATATCATGCAAGCGATCCAACGATTGCTGCTTCAAAAAAAGTAAAAAAAACTTTAAATAAGGTGTTTTTTTTTTTATGTTCCAAAAAAAAAAACATTTCACATTTTTTTCACTAAATCAATGTTAAAAAACAAGAAAAGTTAACATAACTGGTATCGTAAAAGTCCGAACTATCACAATATAGCGTTATTTAACCTGCTCGGTGAATGCCATAAAAACAAATCTATATAAAACACGCAAATTGCTCTTTTTTGGTCATCTTACCTCTCAAAAAAAATGGAGTAAAAAGTGATCGAAAAGCCGCATGTACCCCAAAATGGTATTGGTGAAAACTACAGCTCACCCTGAAAAATATAAGCCCTCAAACTGCTAAATTGATGGAAAAATGAAAAAGTTATGGCTCTCAGAATATGGCAACACAAAAGATTTTTTTATTTAGCAAATCGTTTTTTTTTTAAAAAGTAGTAAAACACAAAACCTATCAATTTGGTATCACCGTAATTGTATCAACCTTTAGAATAAGGTGAATATGTTGTTTTTACCGCCTGATGGATGCCGTAAAAACCAAACTGCCCAAAATATGGCGTAATCGCTGTTTTTGCCCATTTCATCCCACAAATAATAATTTATTTTTTTTAGCTTCTCAGTACAATAAATGGTGCCAGGAAAAACTACAACTTGTCCCGCAAAAAACAAGCCCTCATATGACTATATCGATAGAAAAATATAAAAATTATAGCTTTTGGAACGTGGGGAGGAAAAAAAACAAAAGTGAAAATCACAAAAATTGTTGAGGAGGGAAGAGGTTAAAGTGTGATTTTTTTATTTTTTCTTACAGAAATTGCTGTTTTCTCTGGGAGGATCTTTTCTTTATTATGCAGATCACTTCAAACTTTACAGTGGATTTTGTGCAAACCATATAAAAGTGCAAAAAGTTCTAGAAAGAGGTACGTACGTCTGCTTCTATTGTGCATGTATTTTAATTTGTGAATCTTTTACTAGCCTCACTGTAGTCTAACTACAAATGGTTATAAAGTGTGTACAGTGGTGGATACTAGGGTCAGTCATATTTGTTAGAAGCCATATATGTAACTCTTTATACCATAAGTCCTTCCTATTCTCTCTGCAGCTAGAACAGACCCAGCTTTTAAGGATTTTTTGGATGCCAGAAACCCTACAAAGCAGCATTCCTCCACCTTGGAGTCATATCTAATTAAACCAGTGCAGAGAGTTCTGAAATACCCGCTGTTATTGAAAGAACTGGTATCTTTGACAGACCATGAAAGTGAAGAGCATTATCACCTGGCAGGTATATTTATTTATGTACCGCAAAAGAAGTGTACCACACAAAATAAGTCCATGGGTGAAATATGCCACCGTATGGCATACATCACAGGCATCCGTTTAAAGGATACGTCATGGGCTTTTTAATAGCCTTCCATGACGTATCCGTTAAACAGAAACGTTCTAGTCTATGGGTGATTAATCTGTTAAAAGAATGCCTAATAGTGGCATTTGTCACCTATAGACTATAATGGTATATGTTTTAATGAATATATCATGATCCCAGTTCACAACGTAATTTGTTTAACGAACACCATTAAAGTCTATAGTGCCGCTTTTAGGCATTTAACCTATACGTCACAAGATTTTTCTCAGCGTATACTTGAAACATAGGCAAAAAACAGGGCTTAATCTGTGTAATAATAATAATTTTAATGTTTATTTTTTTGTGGCCAAGGCACATGTTATGTCACGGGAACTGTTCGATTTGAATGGTCTCTGTCTCCTGATAATTGACCAAGTTATGAATATTTTCAAATTATTTCTAAATAACCGACCGGGCATAGAAAAGTGTATGACGCTGACCAATCCGCGTCATACACTTCTCTTCATTCCAGCCCAGCTTGATAAACAGCACAGCGTGATCTCGCGAGATCACGCTGTGACGGGACTTCATCTTGCTGTCCTTCACTGAAGTGACGGAAGACTGAACAGACATCACTTCCAGCCGTGCCAGGACGTTTATCCGAATCTGCAGCAGCTGGAGGTGATGTCCGTTCAGTCTCCTGTCGTTCCAGTGAAGAACCTGCAGGATGAAGTGACATCACAATGAGATCACGCTATGCTGTGAATCAAGCTGGATGACAGATACCACTGTTGGGCATCCATCACAGGATCTGTTTAATGTATATGTCAGGAGCATTTACATAATCTGGTAATACAATAAATTATTTTCTTGGGAACAATTACAAATAATAATTTTGAATTATTCCAACCACAATGTTTTATTTGCTTGCACATATAGAACAACTTATTTTGTCTCTATACTTGGTAGACTGTGATATAAATATTGCATTTTGTATTTTTACAGAAGCACTAAAGGCTATGGAGAAAGTGGCTAGTCATATCAACGAAATGCAGAAAATCTATGAAGACTATGGAACAGTGTTTGATCAGCTAGTAGCGGAGCAGAGTGGGACAGAGAAAGAGGTAACGCAGAATTGTATACTTCTCCACTTGTACAATGATATATAAAGAGTTCACATTATAAATGGTGTTTATTATTTTATAATCACAGGTCACAGAGCTCTCTATGGGGGAACTGTTGGTATATTCTACAGTTACCTGGCTTAATATATTTCCATCTCTTGGCAAAACAAGAAAAGAGCTTGAACTGACAGTGTTTGGTAAGTATTTTATTCACAGGAAGTTGTCCCTCTCATTCAAGTGTGTATGTATGTATGTATGTATGTATGTGTGTATATATATATATATATATATATATATATATATATATATATACACACGTGTGTGATATCTTATTGAAAAGAGCTTTCAAATGAGCTCCCACTCGACCCCCCCCCCCCTGTCCCCGTTAAGATTTTGATGGGCCCCACCACACCCAAAGGGGTGGGGGGTGTTTTTTTTTGGGCGTTAACAGGTAGATTTTATGACTCCATTAAATCCCACCAAATTTGAACCCTCTACCTCGAGCCGTTCAAAAGTTATGAGGGTGTTCTGGATCCTTTGGTGGGCGCTGTGTATATGTGTGTGTGTATGTATGTATGTGTGTGTGTATATGTGTATATATATATAAAAAAAATGTGTGTGTAGATATATATATTTATATAATGCATATGTGTGCATGTATATGTTACTGCTACATGGGATATTCACTTAAAAAAAGCATATGTATTCCATAAAAAATGTCAAAATTCCTTAAACTTGGTAGACCTAGAGCCCACTGGCGTAGCTATAGGGGTCGCAGCGGTCGCAATTGCGACCGGGCCCCGAAGCCAGGGGGGCCCACGGCCCCCCGCACCACATCAATAAAAAGTTACTATAGTAACTCGGGCCGCGGGCCCCTGTTACTATAGTAACAGACTTTACCTTACCTTCCTGGTTCCCGATCGCAGCGGAGGTCCTGACGTCAAGCGCTGTGCGCAGCGCATGACATCACAGCGCTGTGCGCCGCGCACAGCATCGAGACGACAACTCCCGCCGCGGCCGAAGAGGAAGGTAAGGTTAGCCCTGACTGGCGGGGTCCGACTCCCGGGACCCGCCAATCAGCTGTTTTGAAGGGGCCGCAGCACTCGTACGAGAGCTGCTCCCCTTCATTCCGGTCACACTGTGAATCCGTGTCGGCGATTCACAGTGTGGGCGAGTAGTGAAATGAAGGGGAAGCAGCTCTCGTACGAGTGCTGCGGCCCCTTCAAAACAGCTGATTTGCGTGTCCCGAGAGACACATCAGCTATTGATGGCCTATCCTGAGGATAGGCCATCAATGTTTAGGGACTTTACAACCCCTAAGGGTATGTGCACACACACTAATTACGTCCGTAATTGACGGACGTATTTCGGCCGCAAGTAGTGGACCGAACTCAGTGCAGGGAGCCGGGCTCCTAGCATCATACGATGCTAGGAGTCCCTGCCTCGCTGCAGGACAACTGTCACGTACTGAAAACATGATTACAGTACAGTATTATCAGGAGGGGAAAGGCCAAAAACAGTGGCCCTTCCCACCCTGGTAATGCTAGGCTGCTGCTGCTTTATTCTATCTGGCTGGTTATGAAAAATGGGGGGGACCCCACGTCATTTAAAAAAAAAATTTATACAAAATAATTGGAAAGAACGATGTGGGGTCCCCCCCAATTTTCATTACCAGCCAGATACAACACAGCAGCAGCAGGCAGCATTACCAGGGTGGGAAGGGCCACTGTTTTTGGCCTTCCCCAGCCTAATACTGCCAGCCTGCGGCCACCCCGGTGCCTGCCCGTCACTACAGATGGTCGGGTACTGGTTCGTACCCGGCTTTTCCCAGTACCCCTGGTGGCGGTGGGTACTGGGGTAATAATGGGGGTTAGTGTAGCCTCTGCACCGGCTAACATTAAGCCTCGCCTTAGTAATGGAGGTTGTCAATCAGCCGGCGGCCATTACTAAGGCGGTGATAATAAAGTTTAAAAAGATACAAGCACATAGAAAAAATATTTTATTGAAATAAAAAAACACAACCCTCATTAACCATTTTATTGAGAATAAAAAAAACGCCGTCATTGAAGTCCTCGAATCCGAAGTCCAACAACCGAACCTGTAAAAAAACACAAACACACAAAAATAATCAGTAACACATAAAGAAGCAAAATTATTATTCTTACCTTTCCTGGGTCCAGCGCTGGAGACGCATTGTCAGCGAGCTGGGCCCTGTATCTAATCCGATCATGTGTGATACTGTCTGCTGAGCTGTGTATCTAATCCAATCATGTGTGATACTGTCTGCTGGGCCCTGTATCTAATCGTATCTTGTGTGATACTGTCTGCTGAGCCCTATATCTAATCCGATCATGTGTGATACTGTCTGCTGAGCCACTGTATCTAATCCGATCATGTGTGATACTGCCTTCTGAGCCACTGTATCTAATCCTATCATGTGTGGTACTGTCTGCCGAGCCACTGTATCTAATCCTATCATGTGTGATACTGTCTGCTTAGCCACTGTATCTAATCCTATCCATAGTTTATAGGGTCGTAGTGCTATAGATATGCTATGCTGTCTCCTATACACACTTTTTTTTGGGCGGACACATATGTATTGGGGCTATTTCCCCTGACATTTTAAGCCCTGAGGATATGTTCACACGGCAGCGTCTGTTACGGCTGAAATTACGGTGCTGTTTTCAGGAGAAAACAGCACCGTAATTTCAGCCCTAATGGCATGTGCAGGCGTCTTTCGCTGCGTCCATTACGGACGTAATTGGAGCTGTTTTTCTATGGAGTCCATGGAAAACTGCTCCATTTACGTCTGAAGAAGTGACAGGCACTTCTTTGACGCGGGCTTCTTTTTTAGGCGCCGCCTTTTGACAGCGGTGCTTAAAAAAAAATGAACGTCGGCACAGAACATCATAAGACCCATTCAAATGAATGGGCAGATGTTTGGCAACGCTTTTGAGCCGCATTTTCGGACGTAATTCAATGCTAAAATGCCCGAATTACGTCCGTAAATAGGGTGTGTGAACCCAGCCTTAGTGACGCCCCCGGCTGCTAGTGCTGCATTGTTGGATCACTTCGGAGACCCAGCGATGCTGCTGAAAGCTGTGGACCGTCGGCCATGAGAAGTTTGCGGGGGGGGGGGGGCGCCCAGTAAGAAATTTTGCATCGGGGCCCATGAGCCTTTAGCTATGCCCCTGCTAGAGCCAATATTGTGCAGTGAAAAATCTCTTTCAAATTCATATACCCTAATAGGCTATATGGGAAATGGTGGTCTAAACCAGTGAGGCAGCCACCAGGTTTTTTGGTAAGGCACAGGGAAGGGGGCAGATTTAACAGAAGTGATCGTAAGCTGCAAAATCCTTTCTCTGGCAGCATCAATCTATGGTTTAGCAACATAAATGTCTTCTAGTTTTCGGCTTATATCCATGTTATACTAGTTTCTGTAGAGTAAAAAAACGATTCCAAACTAAAGTAGACATATGGGGGATGTTAATTAGCAACAATTTTGTGTGTTATAACTGCCTGTCTTTCAAGCAGATACATTTAAATTTATAAAAATGCTATTTTTTGCAATTTTTCACTATATTTTGGTGTTTTTCACAATTAAATACTGAATGTATCGACCAAATTTTAACACTATCTTAAAGTCCAATGTGTCACGAGAAAACAATCTCAGAATCGCTTGGATAGGTACAAGCATTCAGACGTTATTGCCACATATAGTGAAACATGTCAGATTTGAAAAATGAGGCTCGGTCAGGAAGGTCAAAAGTGGCTAAAGAGGGAAGGGGTTAAATACTATTATATTACAAGTACAGCAGTAAAATAGACTGTTATAAACACAAATTATAGACATCAATGAAAGAATCACTCATTACACCACTGCTCCTATAGATAGTGCCACACAGACCGCCTGTAGATAGCGACGCATACACACACCCTGTATATAGTGCCACAGACCCCCTGCAGATAGCGAAACACACAGCCCCCTGTAGATGGCGTCACACACAGCCCCCCTGTAGATAGTGCCACACAGACCCCCCCTGTAGATTGTACCACACAGACCCCCCCTGTATATAGTGCTACACCGCAATTCCCCTCTGTATATAGCGCTACACAGCCCCCCTTCCCTTGTATATAGTGCTACACAGCCCCCTCTTCCCCTTGTGTGTATATAGTACTACACAGCCACCCTCCCCTTGTATATAGTGCTACACAGCAATTCACACTTGTATATAGCGCTACACAGCCCCCCTCCCCTTGTATATAGTGCCACACAGCCCCCCTCTTCCCCTTGTGTGTATATAGTACTACACAGCCACCCTCCCCTTGTATATAGTGCTACACAGCAATTCCCCCCTGTATATAGTGCTGCACAGCCCCCCTCCTCCCCTTGTATATAGCGCTGCACAGCAATTCCCCAATCCCTGTATATAGCCCTACACAGCCCCATCTCCCCTTGTATATAGTGCTACACAGCTCCACTCTTCCCCTTGTGTATATAGTGCTACACAGCCCCCTCTTCCCCTTGTGTATATAGTGCTACACAGCCACCCTACCTTTGTATATAGTGCTGCACAGAAATTCCCCCCTGTATATAGTGCTACACAGCCCCCCTCCTCCCCTTGTATATAGCGCTGCACAGCAATTCCCCCTCCTTGTATATAGCGCTACACAACCCCATCTCCCCTTGTATATAGCGCTACACATCTCCACTCTTCCCCTTGTATATGGCGCTGCACAGCAATTCCCCCCTGTATATAGCACTACACAACCCCCTCTCCCCTTGTATATAGCGCTACACAGCCCCCCTCCTCCCCTTGTAGATGGTGCCACACAAACCCCCTGTACATAGTGCTACACAGCCCCCCTCCCCTGTATATAGCACTATGCAGTCCCCTCCTCCCCCTGTATATAGCACTACACAACCCCCTACCGCTGTATATAGCGCCAAACAGCCCCTCTCCTCCACTTGTATATACTGCCACACCGTTCCTTAAAAAAAATAAAAATATAAGATTGTACTTACCTTGTTCCTACGGGACGCATGCGCAGACCAGCGTGATGTTGTGATGTCATCACGCCCAGTGCCACCCTTAGGTTGGATGGCGCCCTGTGCGGGACTCTCTATTGCTGCCCTCTACCAACCAAAAATTAACCACATATATAGACACGTATATACTGGTACTGATACTTGAAAATGCTTCCATGGAGGAAGTGAAACGTTGCTGTGTTGGGTGAATAAATTCACATTTTTTGCTGAGTGCTGCTTCTAGTCTCGTTTCTTGGATATATACTGGTACATATGTACTGTACATACATAAAGACATATTTAGACGTACAGGCAAATATATACAGTGAAGGAAATAAGTATTTGATCCCTTGCTGATTTTGTAAGTTTGCCCACTGTCAAAGTCATGAACAGTCTACAATTTTTAGGCTAGGTTAATTTTACCAGTGTGAGATAGATTATATTTAAACAAAACTGAAAATCACATAGTCAAAATTATATATATTTATTTGCATTGTGCACAGAGAAATAAGTATTTGATCCCTTTGGCAAACAAGACTTAATACTTGGTGACAAAACCCTTGTTGGCAAGCACAGCAGTCAGACGTTTTTTGTAGTCGATGATGAGGTTTGCACACATGTTAGATTGAATTTTGGCCCACTCCTCTTTGCAGATCATCTGTAAATCATTAAGATTTCGAGGCTGTCGCTTGGCAACTCGGATCTTCAGCTCCCTCCATAAGTTTTCGATGGGATTAAGGTCTGGAGACTGGCTAGGCCACTCCATGACCTTAATGTGCTTCTTTTTGAGCCACTCCTTTGTTGCCTTGGCTGTATGTTTCAGGTCATTGTCGTGCTGGAAGACCCAGCCATGAGCCAATTTTAATGTCCTGGTGGAGGGAAGGAGGTTGTCACTCAGGATTTGACGGTACATGGCTCCATCCATTCTCCCATTGATGCGGTGAAGTAGTCCTGTGCCCTTAGCAGAGAAACACCCCCAAAACATGTTTCCACCTCCATGCTTGACAGTGGGGACGGTGTTCTTTGGGTCATAGGCAGCATTTCTCTTCCTCCAAACACGGCGAGTTGAGTTAATGCCAAAGAGCTCAATTTTAGTCTCATCTGACCACAGCACCTTCTCCCAATCACTCTTAGAATCATCCAGATGTTCACTTGCAAACTTCAGACAGGCCTGTACATGTGCCTTCTTGAGCAGGGGGACCTTGCGGGCACTGCAGGATTTTAATCCATTACGGCGTAATGTGTTACCAATGGTTTTCTTGGTGACTGTGGTCCCAGCTGCCTTGAGATCATTAACAAGTTCCCCCCGTGTAGTTTTCGGCTGAGCTCTCACCTTTCTCAGGATCAAGGATACCCCACGAGGTGAGATTTTGCATGGAGCCCCAGATCGATGTCGATTGACAGTCATTTTGTATGTCTTCCATTTTCTTACTATTGCACCAACAGTTGTCTCCTTCTCACCCAGCGTCTTACTTATGGCTTTGTAGCCCATTCCAGCCTTGTGCAGGTCTATGATCTTGCCCCTCACATCCTTAGAAAGCTCTTTGGTCTTGCCCATGTTGTAGAGGTTAGAGTCAGACTGATTAATTGAGTCTGTGGACAGGAGTCTTTTATACAGGTGACAATTTAAGACAGCTGTCTTTAATGCAGGCACCAACTTGATTTGGAGCGTGTAACTGGTCTGGAGGAGGCTGAACTCTTAATGGTTGGTAGGGGATCAAATACTTATTTCTCTGTGCACAATGCAAATAAATATATATCATTTTGACTATGTGATTTTCTTTTTTATATATATATATATATATATATAATCTATCTCTCACTGGTAAAATTAACCTAGCCTAAAAATTCTAGACTGTTCATGTCTTTGACAGTGGGCAAACTTACAAAATCAGCAAGGGATCAAATACTTATTTCCTTCACTGTGTATATATATATATATATATATATATATATATATACACACACACACATAGGTAAATATATAGACAGACAGACAGACACATAGTTATATACAGACACATGCAGGCACATAAATTCACAGACAGGAACATTTACAAATACATAAAAGGCACATATATACAAGCACAAAGACACATTCACATACAGACCATATATACCTACACAGGCGCATATATACATAGCACAGATAATGTAGTAGATGTTACCTGCAGTCCTATGTAACACCACAGATAACACGTTCTACACGTTCTGATAACTAGAGTATATGGGGGCAGCATAGTATATATGGGGCAGCACAGATATCTTCATTTTATCTGTTCTACTTTAATATTGTACACACACTTACAAAGAGACATAAACATACACACATATACTGTAACATATACACACGCACATACTGTAACATATACACACATACTGTAACATATACACACACACATATACACACAAACACATATACTGCAACACATACTGTAACACACACACACACACACACACACACACACACACTGTAACATATACACACACACATACTGTAACATACACACACACACACACACACACACATATATACTGTAACATACACACACACATGCTGACAGGATCACAGGTTTCTTGCAGGACGGGCTGTGGGCGGAGCTTCCTCGGCTCCTGTTTACTACGTGTGTGTAACGAGCTGAGGACAGAGAAGAGCACAGTGGTGCCCCCTACATGCTGGGAGGGTGCAGCACCTGTGCTCTCGCACAGATCGCACACCCATAAGGCCGGCCCTAATCACGCCGACCTGCGCGACCCCAGCGCCTTATAGGCTGCAGGCCTAACGTGACCTGCAACCTATAGTATTCATTTGTATGTGTGCCCCCTCCGGTGCTAGCGACAGCACTGCATCCACCTGTGACAGTGCGCAGGCTTTAAAGTTTAGTGAGCAGGCGGATCGTGGAAGGTTCGCGGCTGCACAGTTCCGCACCTTATAGGGGACACTGCCTGTGGATATGTCCTAAATGTCCCTCATGGGAAAACTGATTAAAGTAAAGCCCCTAAAAACTTTGCCAGGCATTACAATCCCAAACTCAATCCAAATTCTGAAAACGATAACATACATAAAATAAACTTAAACTATACTGCAAGACGCCAATGGTTTGTGAGGTTACTCCTCATTTTGTATTGACGTAGGAGCATGACTAGTGCTAGATGAATGATTGCGGCAATAATTACCTGACTAATGGTTGCAATCATCATAGAGGAAACGCATTGCAATACACGTTACATACTTGAGTGTGTCCGTGTAGTTACATCGTTGTGTTATTTTTAGAAAGATTGATGGTGATTGTCTTAGGCCCCATGCACACAGCCGTAAAAAACCTCTGTTTTTGCGGACCGCAATTGCGGTCCGGAAAAATGGACCCATTCACTTTCTTTGAACGCGGAAACTTTTCCGTAGCGCTACGGATGGGTGTCCGTGGCGTAAAAATGTTCCGAAAATTATGGAACATATCCGTTATTTTGCGGGCCGTGCTCCCATAATTTGTATGGGAGCACGGCCCGAAAATGCGGGTGGCAGTTGGCGGACGGCCGTGCCCGCAATCGCGGGCCGTGATTGCGGGCACGGTCGTGTGCATGGGGCCTTAAACTAGATACTTGGTGATGAACTGCCCCTCAGCCAGATAACCTAACTTACATTCAACTACATTGACAGGGGCCATTTCTTGAATGATCACACATAAATATTTTGAAGAAATGGGTTATCCAAATGCAGAGAAAAATATTAAATAATTATGGTAATGAGGTAGAACCAAATGTCTGGAGTTGATATGACTAATGATTCTACAAAACTCTGCCTAGCAAATACTTCAATATATACTGCATGCAGTAAAAAAATAAAAAAAATTTGCTTTGAAAATTAAAAGAAAACTGAAAAAATACTTCTAAGGGTACCCACTCATGTGGTGAATATGTTGCAGATTTTTTTGCCGCAAAATCTGCATGTTAAATGGATTTTTGTGTGGATTCACTGCAGATTTGACCTTCGCAGCATCCAGAACAGAATGAGCATGCTGCGAATTTGAAAATCGGCGACATGCTCTGATTTCTGTGGAAATTGTTCTGCAGTATGTGGATGAGATTCGTTTAAATCTCATCCACGTGGTTGAGACTGTAATCCTTTGCAGATTTATTGTGCGCAAATCCGCACAGAAAAATCCGCAGTATTTCCATTCCGTGTGAAGGAGGCCTAATCGTAATTATTATGGGGTTCCTCAAATAACCAAATGACTTCTTTTTTTTTTTTTTTTTTGTGCTCATGCTGTTTTGCTAATCACTTCCTTTTATGAGTTGTTCCTTGGCAAACGTAATAAACATTGCAGAGAATGGGTGACAACCCATGCCTTTGTGGAAATGTAGCTTTGTACATGCTCCTTAAAATGCAGTTTATCGGACTTAGAATCACTACTTTAGTGCTTTTAGGGGGAATTTAGTGCTATATATGGCAAAACAATGTATAACACAATATAAATCCATATTGTGCATCATGTTGCAGTCTGTAATGCACACATGCTAGAAGTAGTAAGTGAGAAACTTATTCCTGTAAACCTTTGTGATAAACACTGGTACAGTAGATAAGACTGTGTGCGGCACCAGAGCAACCCTGAAGACGTGTGCACATGTTCATCTGTTCGCCGAAAAATAGCCAAGTTAAACCTTTTTTTTTTTTTTCTTTTGCTGTCTTGCAGTGTTTAGAAGGGCGATCATTCTGGTGCACAAAGAGAGCTTCAAGTTAAAAAAGAAAATGGTAAGTACCCCAACAGACCGGACTGCACACCACAAAACTTATTTCTGATTCTCAATATTTGTGGCTCTGCTCTCAACTCCTTCCCGACCGCCCATCATCTTTTGACGTCAGGTGGTGCAGGTCCCCAGTCTACAACGATGTATTTTGGCGTCGCTGTAGGTGAGGCTGATGAGCGCTCATCTTCTAAGCAGGAGCTGTAACGAACAGCTCCTGATCTCGAGCAGCCTCATGAACGTAGCTGGGGTCTGAAAACATTCGGACCCCATATAGCTGTTTAACCCTCATAGCTGTTTAACCCTGTTTAACTCTTTGATCGCTGCAGTCCATGACTGCGGCATGATCAAAGGGAATTCCCCTCTTTGATTGCATCACCGGGATTCCGGTGATGCGATCAAACAGCGGGGGAATCCCCCTGCAGTTAGCCTTGGACCTACAAAGGACCCCAGGGCTGTCTGTGCCGTTTGCCTGCTGTTCGGGTACACTATGTGCTGCCCTAACAGCAGCCTGTGTCATAGTGATACAGTGTAATGTATTCGCATACAGGAGTATGCTAATACATTATAAGTAAAAAATAAAATTATAAATAAAGTTATCCCTTAATGGGATAAAAAAAAAAAGTAACAAAAAAAAAAGTCACAAAGTCATTATTTTGCATAAAATATATTTTATTGCCCCCACATCACATAAAAAAACCAACTTACACATATTAGGTATCTACACGACCATAATAACCTGACAAATTAATTTAACAGGTTATTTAGCGTGAAACATGAAAGGGATAAAAAATAAACAAGAAAAACAATGCAGAGAATCGCTTTTTCCTATATTCACACCGTAACAAAAAAAAAATGTTTTACCCCCAAACTGCGTGGAAAAAAAATACGATTTCTCTCACATAAAACAAGGCCTCCTACGGCCACGTCAATGAAAATATAAAAAAGTTATGGCTGCTGAAAGGCAGAGAGGCAAAAACAGAAAAATTTAGCTGGTCTTTTCAGGCCCGGTCATTAAGGGGTTAATAACCTTTTCCTGTATGTCTAATTTTTTCATAAAACCAGCACCTCATGTATGTTAATTGTGCCTTGCCAAAAATAAGAATATTAAAATACAAATGTATATAGAATACGAAGTGTCTCTGGCAGCAGAAAATAGTTTCCCTTACATGATACTGACCAGTTCATGACAAATGTCCTTTAAATGTAGTGAATTACAAGTATAGTACATGCATAATGTCGATGGTCTTAAAGCTCAGTCTGGAAGTTAGAGAGGAGGTGGAGGCACGAAATCCTCTTATAAGGGTAAATCATGAGAAGAAAGTCAAAACACGCAGTACTGTGTGTAGGCGGCACGAACAAATGTACCATTTGTAATTAGGCCCTGCAGGAAAAATAGACTGCAGATTAAGATGACAGCATTTTGCAGACGCATTTATTTAATGTTGAATCAATTTCTTATATGCAAAGTTTCTAAAAGTAAAGTTACATAATGTCACTCAAAATTCAATGCATTGACACTGATAACATAGTACAGTATAGTAGTACACTCAACGAATTCACCGAAAATCCAGAGACAACAGCTACGTACCAACTAGTTCGAAATGTAGTCACACTTTTTTATAATTATACCTTTCCGTCGGAGGAACCGATGAACGGAAACAGTAGCTTCCGTTTGCATTACCATTGATTTCAGTGCTAATGCTTGTTGGAATTGCTTTCCGTTCTGTAACGTTTGTTTTATTGCGGAAACAATGGCGTAGTCAACTACACTATTGTTTTTCGCAAAAAAAAATGAAACTAACGGAAATCAATTGCGACAGAAGCATTACCATTGAAATCAATGGTAATGCAAATGGAAGCTATGGTTTCCGTTTTGGCTTTCCGTTTTTCGGGTAAAAAACAGCTCATCTCTTAACCATGGGCTGTGTTTAGTATTGCTGCCCAGTCTCATTCAGGTTAATGTTGCTAAGCTGCACTACACTATACTATATTGGACTGGTATGGTAATATTTTATGTCTACATAATTATGTATGTATTTTTTTTGGCCATTACTATTTTCTCCTTAGGAGACAGCAACCTAGCAACAGCTGATGTGTACAGATGACTAGCCTCATAAACGCTGTCTGAAAAGTGATTTGAATTCGTTAGGCCCCCTGCACAAGACTGTGCCCGTAATCAAGGTCTGCTATTTACGGGAAGGGCCGGCCACGGACATGCCATCGGCATTTGCGGGCCATTCACCCATATAAAGTATGGGAGCGCGGTCCGTAAAAAGCAGAAAATAGGACATGTCCCATCTTTTGAGAAGCCTTTCTACGCCACGGACACCTTCCCGTAAATATACCGGAAGGCGTCCGTTGGCCATAGAAATGAATGGGTCCGTAATTATGGACATAATTTACGGTAGTGTGCATGGGGCCTTACTGTGCATGTAATTACTGCTTCAGGTGAAGTCCTCATTGGGGCGGGGCCTCCCCTCAGGTGCAGTGCTGCCCAGGCATGGCTCTACTTTTCTCAGGCGGCTTCACATACATATGTTTCCAAAAAGAGCAGCAAACTGGAATTTTACCACAGAATTGCACCAAATCTCTCCCAGATTACTACAAATCATTACTAAGTAGGATGCATATTTCTTGTCAGATATTTTCTAATATCCTTGGAAATCTGTATTTCTAGTCAAAAAGGAAGTCTTAGTCATTGTTACACAGAAATTCTCTTCTGATTAATCTATTTAATATCACAGTTTGAATTCCGTTAGATATATACTATGAAACTCTGTCCTATACCAGGGATGGCTGTTACTGCTGTATACAGGTGTCTTCAGATAATACAAACCTGACTTCTGTGGTAAATCTTGACTTGCGGGTCATCATTCAGGACCGTGATTTACTTGTATACTTAATTCCTGTTTCTTAGTTATATAGGTGAACTACCTGTAAGGTCAATTGCAACTAGGAGACCCTGGAAAGGGCCATGCAACATGAGAACCCCTCTTAGGCTCAGAAATAAGGAGAGGGAAACAAGAAACTGTCAGTTTCTATGTGGTATCACTACAAAAATTATTTTTTTTGCGGGTCATTTCTACTGCCTGGTCACCTTCTAAATATACAGGAAGGTATCCGTGGATCATAGAAATGAATGGATCAGTATTTTTTTTGTGGGACGAGGCGTAGCTTTCATTGGTACTATTTTGGCGTACATTAAATGTATTGATTTAACTTTTTAGTTTTTTTGAGGGGGTGAATTGAGTAAAAAAAGGAATTTCCCCGTTCTTTTGCATTTTTTTTTGTAAGACGTTCACCCGGCGTTTTAATGTGACTTTGTTTGGATCGTCACAATCACGGTGATACATGTGGATTTTTTTTCTTTTACACTTTGATTAAATAAAACCACTTTTTAAGGGAAAAAGTTTATTTTGTTTTAATAAACTTTATTCAACTATTAATTTTTTTATTCCCACTGGGGGATTTTACAATGTAATATTCTGATGGCAGATATAATGCTTTCGCATACTTAGTATACCAAAGCATTAGTGTCTGCCTCTGGCATGGCCTAATAAGCATATAGCCAGGGCAGGACTGCAGGCCTTTGTTAGGCCGCTGGCTGCCATGGTAACCCATCGGCGTCCAGTGATCAAGTTCGCAGGCTGCCGATGGGTGACAGAGAAAGCCCCTCCCTCTGTCAAACCACGTAAATGCCGGGATTGAAGGTTTGTCCAATCCACAGTTTCTGTGCCCGCATTATCACCGTGATGGATGCAAGAACGTCAGAATCTAAGCCTCCCATGATGTGCATGTGCGTGATTGTGTTTAAGGTGTTAAATGGTTGTTCATGCTAATTGCACCTCACGTGGAGGCATACGTTGGTCCATTATTGGAGATGGTTGCCTCTAGTGTTTTTTGTTTTGTTTTTTGTTTTGTTTTTTTCTACAATTATTGTAATAATCAGATGCAGCATTCTATATCTGTAATTTTGTATTTTGAAATGCAGAGTTTAGAGTAGATGAGTCTCTAGACTCAAAAATCTCACAAGCTTTGAAACTGTTGTATTCTCACTTGTGAGAGGTTTACTAAGCAAAATGCACCAGAATTTTATCATAAACCAAACCAAATAATATAGGACATGGCATGTTTCAAATTACCTTCTCCTATCTTGACCGTTTTGAAAAGCATATAAGAGAGAGACTTGCCTAAAAGGCGTCTTATAATGCAGTAAATATATGCATAATTACTGCAGATTACTACTATAGATGTACGCCAGCCGTGAGGTGGCATAAAGAAGAAACATCTGTCTAAGGGGTAGTTCACACGGAGTATTCTGGCTCTGTTTTTGATGCGGGAACTGCATTGGAAACCGTGCCAAAAAACGCCCGAAATCTACTCCCATTGATTTTCGGAGGCATTTTTTTCCCACGAAGCGACATGACTTATCTTCGGGCATTTCCGTCTCTGACCTCCCATTGACGTCAATGGGAGGCAGAGAAAGCTTTTTTCGCAGCGTTTTTTTTGCCTGCGGCACTCAATGGCGGCCAACAGTGAAAAACGCGGCAAACCGCATGCAGGCAGGTCAATATCTGTCTCACAATTCCTGAAGAAATTTTGAGGCATATTTTTCCGCATGCAAAAAAACTGTGTGAACAGGGCATAACAGGCCAAGCAAATTGTGCCAAATTACACCATGTGCAGGATTTCAATACATTTTCCAAAATATGCACCGTTTGGACACTATTAATAATTCTCCCCAATGAGCAGAGGTATCATTTAAGGGAGATCTTGCAAATGCCTGCCACAATAAATTATGATTGTTTATATGGAACTGGATATGTAGCAAAACATGGCGGTACATAGCACATTTTTCTTTCCCAATGTTACATAGTTAGTACGGTTGAAAAAAGACACGTGTCCATCAAGTTCAACCAAGGGATGGGAAAAGGGAAGGGATGAAACAAAAGTTCTACACTGTTAAGCACTGAAGAAATAATATTTTGACTGGTCCCTCACATGATAACTTAAACTAATGATCCCTTTATTGCATTTCATGCCTAAGACCTAAATCACAGCTTTATTAACTTAATCAGGCTCCTGTTTGACCTATTAATACCCTCTGTGTGCTTTGGATCAGAAATGGCACCTACCGTAAGTCTCATTAATGCAAGGTGCACCTTGAGTAGACGCATTAAGTTTATATCCAATGGCTAAATGAGGAAACAATTGTAATTCTTTCACTCAGGGACCTATAATAAATAATGGGACATCCGCCTCTTTATACACCGGACTGTATTTTGTGAGGTCCTCCACTAAGATGTTCTTAACAAAATATATGACAAGATACAAAGTTATTTTCATACCCTAATAGACAGCAGTTGACTTTTCTTGGTTACTTTGCTCAGAAAGTTACATATGGAACGGTCAGGGTAAAACTTCCTTTTCCCTGTTATTTCACACCGAATAACCACCTCTGTAAATTGAAAACTGAGAGCATGCATGCATGGAAAAAGTACGCCAGACAGACAAGTTGGTACACGTCCTCCCTCAGACAGGAAGTGAACTGAACTTTTTATTGAACAAAAGAAACACACCAACATGCCAACCTTGGTAGTGAGATCCAATCACAAGAAAATTTGTTGTCCGGAGGCACAATCAATTGTGTTGGTTCTTGATGAGCCTTCTGCTTTTTCTTTTATTTTATCAATAACTAATAGTAACCAAAATATATAACGGATTCTGGTAAAGGAGTTAGTGTTGACCCCCCCCCCCCCCAATATAACTGAGGAGATGGAAGTTCAGCTATATAAACAGATGGAGGGGGCTGCACATGCTGGTACTGTAGTGATAATGGGAGACTTTAATCACCGGGATATTAATTGGTGTCATGGTTCGGCTTCAACTGCAAAGGGGAGACATTTCCTCAACCTGTTGCAGGAAGATTTTATGGGCCAGTTTGTGGAAGACCCGACTAGAGGTGAAGCTCTGTTGGATCTGGTCATTTCTGATAATGCAGGGCTTGTTGGGAATTTCAGTGTTCGTGAAAACCTTGGTAACAGTGTTCATAATATAGTTATATTTTACCTATACTGTAAAAAACAAACACAGGCTGGGAGGGCAAAAACACTTAATTTTAAGAAGGCCAATTTACCCAGGATGAGGGCGGCAATTCAGGATATAGACTGGGAAGAACTAATGTCAAATAATGGGAGACATGATAAATGGGAGATTTTCAAATCTGGGTAATTATAGTGCAAAATTTATTCCTATAGGTAACCAGCATAAACGACTAAAATTAAACCCCACATGGCTTACAACTTCTGTAAAAAGGGCAATATATGACAAAAAAAGGGCATTTGAAAAATACAAATCTGAGGGTACAGCTGTAGCCTTCGTAAAATATAAAGAGCTTAATAAAAGCTTAATAAAATCTGTAAAAAGGTAATAAAATCAGCAAAAATACAAAATGAAAGGCAGGTGGCCAAGGATAGTAAAACAAATCCCATTTTTTTTCAAATCTTCAAGTATATAAATGCAAAAAAGCCAAGTTCTGAACATGTAGTACCCCTAGATAGTGGTAATGGGGAGTTGGTCACAGGGGATCAAGAGAATGCAGAGTTACTAAATGGGTTCTTTAGCAGCTGATATAGCCGGTGACAGTGCTGCTAATATATCAGTTGATCTACTGAATTGGATGAATGTAGATATGGTCCAAGATAAATTAAATAAAATAAATGTACACAAGACCCCGGGACCAGATGGGTTACACCCTAGAGTTCTTAAAGAGCTTAGTTCAGTTATTTCAGTCCCCCTCTTCATAATATTCAGAGATTCTCTAGTGACTGGTATAATGCCAAGGGACTGGCGCAGGGCAAATGTGGTGCCTATTTTCAAAAAGGGCTCTAGGTCTTCCCCGGGTAATTATAGACCAGTAAGCTTAATATCCATCGTGGGGAAAATGTTTGAGGGGCTACTGAGGGACTATATACAGGATTATGTGACAAAAAATAGTTTTATTTCAGTGACAGCCAGCACGGTTTTACTAAGGACAGAAGTTGTCAAACTAACCTGATTTTGTTTTTATGAAAAGGGGAGCAGAAGCCTAGACAGAGGGGCCGCTGTGGATATAGTGTTTTTGGACTTTGCAAAGGCAGTTGACACTGTCCCTCATAGATGTCGAATGGGTAAATTAAGGACTATAGGCTTAGAAAGTCTAGTTTGTAATTGGATTGAGAATTGGCTCAAGGACCGTATCCAGAGAGTTGTGGTCAATGATTCCTACTCTGAATGGTCCCCGGTTATAAGTGGTGTACCCCAGGGTTCAGTGCTGGTACCACTATTATTCAACTTATTTATTAATGATATAGAGGATGGGATTAATAGCACTATTTCTATTTTTGCAGATGACACCAAGCTATGTAATATAGTTCAGTCTATGGAAGATGTTCTTGAATTGCAAGCAGATTTAAACAAACTAAGGCCTCGTTTACACGAGCGTGTTATTCGTCCGTGCGACGCGCGTGATTTTCACGCGTGTCGTGCGGACCTATTATAGTCTATGGGGTTGTGCAGACAGTCCGTGAATTTTGTGCAACATCAGTCCGTTGCAAAAAACTCACGACATGTTCTATATTTGTGCACTGTTCGCTCATCACGCACCGATTGAAGTCAATGGGTGCGTGAAAACCACGCATGTCACACGGAAGCACTTCCGTGCGAACCGCGTGATTCGCGCAACAGCAGTGAAAAGGATGAATGAAAACAGAAAAGCACCACGTGCTTTTCTGTTTACAAACATCCAAACGGAGTGTCATAATGATGGCGGCTGAGCGAAAATCACGCAGCCGCGCATCATATGGTGATGACACACGGAGCTGTTAAGTGCCTTTTGCACACGCAAAATGCACACGCTCGTGTAAACCAGGCCTACTACTAACCCTTGTACCACAGCCAGGTATATTTATAGTAATACATAGTTACATAGTACGGTTGAAAAAAGACACATGTCCATCAAGTTCACAGCTAATAATTTCCTAGAACTAAAAAATATCTAAGCCTTTTTTACAGCCATCTACTGTCCCTGCTGCGACCAGCTCCTGCGGTAGACTACTCCATAGATTCACAGTAAAGAAGCCTTGTCACCTCTTCAGGTTGAGCCTTTTTTCCTCCAGACGGAGGGAGTGCCCCCTTGTTTTTTGAGGGGGTTTTTACATAGAACAGGATTTCAGTGTGTGTGTGTGTGTGTGTGTGTGTGTGTGTGTGTGTGTGTGTGTGTGTGTGTGTAAATATATATATATATATATATATGATTTGCTTATACACTTGCTCGTGCACGTTTGCACATTAAAGCTTAGTCTGAAGTTCAGTACTATATATTGCACCTGACTGGTTTTCACAACTTCTATACTTTTCTTAAAATATTCCGTTTGGCCAAGGCTTCAGTAGCAAGCATCCAATTATCCCTCATTTGGTCTTCATTGGGAGGTATGAACCCCTTGTATTAGGTTTCCTGGATAATTCTTATCTTGTTTTGTAAGTGTTATGGGTGACACGGTCAAGTTTTCCTCGATCTTACAATGCATTGATCAGAGAATGTGTTTATATACAGTACATGGACGATTTTAATCCATTTATTCTGAAAGCGTTCATTTAATCAAATGTGGATCTAAAAACGTTATCCGCTTTGTTTCACAATATATTTTAACTCTTGTTACTGTCCAGAATCTAATGTATATTTTTTCCATAATATAATTGTTTTGTGGACAATTATGGTGATAAAACGTTTCATCCACTAACTTGAAGCACACAACCCAATAATCACATATTGTCAGTACACCACTGAATAATCACATATTGTCAGAGACCACTGCCAGGAGTGTGCTATTCTACCTATCAGCTGTTGCTAGAGTGGTTTCCCGAAGAGAAAAAGAGAGTTTGTTGGGATCTATGATCTGCAAACGACATTTTCTCTTGGGAAAGGAAAGCCACCTAGTAATAGCGTCCCTCCTACTTTTAAACCTGCCATTACTCTCAGATTTGCATCCACTTATGTAATGTGGGTATAACCTGTGACAGTTCATGAGGTTGTATATTATTTAACTGTGGACTTCTGTGCCATTGTTGTGCCTGAAATATGGGGACTACAAGTCGTCAACAAAGAAAACTATGTTTTGACTGTCTTGGTTACCATTTTGTATGTTTTTTTTGGTCACCCTTCAAGCTTCTGTATGCTATGGTGTGCAGTGAATAAACCTTGCATGTATTTTCTATATAGACATAAGATTGTCCTTTAAACAATCTGAGACTGAACTCATTTACCAGAAAATTAACTTAGGGAAGTTACAATAGTTATGACCCTTTCCATTGTATAACTCTAATATCTCTTGTGAATGGATAAATCCTTGTCACCTAAACAATGCCGGATTAAAGCTTTGCCTGGGCAGCACTGCACCTGATGGGAAACGCCACCCCATTCAGGACTCCACCTGAAGCAATAATTACATTCACAATTTAGTTTTCAGACTGAATTTAGGAGGCTAGTGGCTTGTACCCATCAGCTGTCTCTAGGCGGCTGTCCTCCTACTTTCCCTAGAGAAAATGTAGTTTGCAAACTCTATATTTATTTATTTTTTTGCATCCTACGTCAATTGTCAAGGTCCGATGCTTGGAAAAGAAGATTGATCTTATATCCATTGTGACACTATATCTGAAAGCAGAAATAAAAATGATAAAATAATCAAATGTAATTTTTCCTAAATATTATGCCTTTTTTATTGTATGTCTTTGTTCAGTCTCAGAATACACGAAGTTCTCAAATCTATGGAGATATTGATCAGTTTAAATTTCGCTGGCTGATTCCTTTGTCTGCTGTTCAGGTCCGGATGGGAAATGCTGCAGGTGAATACGATGATCCTTAAACTAGAAATATTACTGCGTGTTCTCGAATGCATTGTAAAACTATACAAGAGAGAAGTCTGGCTGTGTGGAATGCTGAGCAACAGACTGCCATTATTAGGCTGGATTCACACATGGCTTCTTAAAAGCTTTAATACATTTGGTTTTCCCACAATTGGCAGCAATGTTTTTACAAAGTATGGCCGATTTAAAATAAATATGTTCACCAAATTCAACCAGGGAAGGGGAGGGTAATCCGGATGAAGGGAAGGAGAAAAAAAAAAAAGATTAAGGCTCTGTTCACATAATGTTTGAGCCCTACGTTTGGTGTATAGAAATCTGGAAAAAGCTCCTGGTGTATACGTCAAATGGCATCCGTAGCGCTGCTATAGAGCGGAATGCATTTATTTTTTAAAATGCTGCTGTATAGAAAAGTCTACTGTGCAGAAGCATCTTGTAGAAGACGTATACTGCACGGCATACGTCAGAGGTATACGTTGGGCAATACTCCCGACGTAAACATCTGACGGAAGGCACAGACATGATGTGACCGTAGCTGTATACATATTGATCATGAGAAGGCACGAGGTAATAAGCTCACACTCGCAATATGTTCCAATATTTTATCCAATAAATCGCAGCACTCCTGTATATAGCAAATTCAAACTTTTTTTATTTACCGGTGCATGTAACCAGCGCAATGTTTCTACCCCCATCCTGGGTTCTTTTTTTAAAATTTTATTTTGTAATGCCAGTTAGAGGGTTCAAAAGTTGCGCTATTTACATGCCCAGGTGAAAAAAAAAGCTTGAATTTACTATATCCAGATTGTACATTTGGATGGAGTTGTTTGAATAATGCAAACAATTGTATAGATGAAATAGGGCACTTTCTGACCCTAAGCACTATATCCTGTCAGAATATTGGATTTGGGATTAAAATAAAGTGGTTCGTTTTGGCTTGGGGACAGGTCAGTTGAAATATCGATTGTTATGTGAGTAAACAAGATAAATAACTTTGTTTTTGTTACACCAGCCAAGTGTCAATTATTAAATACAAATGTGTCAATTGCAGGTAGCAGGAGGTGTAATGTGTCACAGCAAATACCCATAACACTCGTTTTCTTGTGTCTGAGAGATCGAGAAATCTCCCTATAGCTGAATGACCGAAATTGATCATATTTTTCCCTCATTTATTCTGCACAGGAACAGAAAATAACTGCTTGTGGGAACTTATCCATACAAAATCTGAACTCCAAGGGAGGCCAGAAACTCTTTTTCAGCTCTGTAGTAGGTAAGTACAGTCCGTTACTGTAGAACACTGGGAGAAAAACCAGTTCCACCTTATGTCAATATATCTGTGATGTAGCCTGAAACGCTGTGCTGAGACTGGAGCTCCATTGTAGCTTATCGCATTCCCCCCCAAAAGACACTACAAAATCGAATGCAATTTTTTCCGATTTAGGGGAGATGCCTTCTGTTGGATGGTAAAAATGAAAAAATTGACAGGACTAAATTGCATGCATATTTAAATAATTGCATTCTAAATGCTGCATACAAATACACCAGCAAATGGTTGGTTAAATGTAAAAAAAAATGGTCTATAATTATAATTTGTTTTAAAATGGAAAATAGAATGTTTAAAGCGATCCTTAGGTCAAAAACAAAATAACTATAAAGTGCAAAATTATTCTCCTGCTTGTTCCTTGCTCCGTTCCCCGTTGTCTGGTATTTAAGATGATGGCCACCGCTGTCGCAAACTTGCATATGGAGAGTGTTGTCTGCAAGTTTGGGACATGCCCCCACCCTGTCCACTGCCCTCACATGGACCAGTGCACTGGTGTTTTTGACTGGTGCTTTAATATCCAATACAATTCACTGCACATACTGTAAAGTACCCTTTAGGCCAGGATCACACACCGTTTTGATGCTTGAGCCAAAAAACTTCACTGAGAGAGTGAGTGAGTGTGCGTTTTCCTGGCCCTACAGTTTTACATTGTACTGTTCTTGTTTATTTAACCCGTTAGTGACCGGCCCATAGTCTTTTTACGTTGGTCACTAACGGGCCTTATTCCGATGCCATAGACTTTTACGTCGCGGCATCGGAATAAGTAAACAGAGCAGGGAGCTGTCAAATCTCCCTGCTCTCGGCTGCTAGAGGCAGCTGAGGGCTGGGAGCGTCCCTTCTCTGCCGGGTGAGATCGATATTAGTATCGATCTCACCCGTTTAACCCCTCAGATGCGGTGGTCAATAGCGAGCACCGCATCTGAGTGGTTTTGGAGAGAGGGAGGGAGCTCCCTCTCATCCCACTGACACCGGGCGATAAGATCGCCGAGTTTCTGTGTCTCCCATGGCAGCCGGGGGCCTAATAAAGGCCCCCAGGTCTGCCTGGAGCGAATGCCTGCTAGATCATGCCGCAGGCATGACCTAGCAGATGCCTGTCCGTTTTAAACGGACAGGCATAATACACTGCAATACAGAAGTATTGCAGTGTATTATAATAGCGATCGCAGAATCGCATATTAAAGTCCCCTAGTGGGACTAGTAAAAAAGTTTAAAAAAAAGTTTAATAAAGTTAATAAAAAAAAAATGAAAAACCCACTTTTTCCCCTTACAAACTGCTTTAGTATTAAAAAACCAAAATAAAGTAAAAAAGTTACACATATTTGGTATCGCCGCGTCCGTAACGACCCCGACTATAAAGCTATTACATTACTTAACCCGCATCTACTCCAAAATGGTACCAATAAAAACTACAAGTCTTCACGCAAAAAAAAAAGCCCTCATACAACTGCATCGGCGAAAAAATAAAAACGTTACGGCTCTTCAAATATGGAGACACAAAAACAAATAATTTTGAAAAAAAAAGCGTTTTTACTGTGTAAAAGTAGTAAAACATACAAAAACTATACAAATTTGATATCGTTGCAATCGTAACAACCCGCTGAATAAAGTTATTGTGTTATTTATAGCACACGGTAAACGGCGTAGATTTAGGACGCAAAAAAGAGTGGCGAAATTTCCGATTTTTTTTCTATCCCCCCCCCCCCCAAAAAAAAGTTACTGAAAGTTAATCAATAAATAATATGTACCTCAAAATGGTGCTATTAAAAAATACAACTTGTCCCGCAAAAAACAAGACCTTATACAACTATGTCGACGCAAAAATAAAAAAGTTATAGCTCTTGGAATGCGACGATGGAAAAACTTAAAAAATAGCTTGGTCATTAACGTCTAAAATAGGCTGGTCATTAAGGGCTTAAGTGTTGAGTAATTCTATGTAAACACAAACAATATATTGGTCATCATTCGAGTGGATTGGTACTCTAAACACTGTAAATTATTCATTATTCACATGCTTCCAGCTTCAGCATTTTTCCACTGGATAGGTGAAGAATTCTAGATCAGTGAGGGGCTGACCACTGGAACCCCCACTGATCACGGGGAACCCCATAATGCCCAACCTCAAGTCGGTGGCTAGTCTGTGCTTGATTGGAGCTGATGCCGGGCATGTATGGTGCCGCTCCTTTCAAAGTTTATGGGGCTGTCGGAAACAGCCGAGCACAGCAGGAATATCCACATCTGGAAAGGCTGGAATACCCCTTTCAGGCAATTTAACGGGAACTCCACAAATACATTGCCCTTGGCACTGCTTTTTTGTATGCTAAACATTTCAGATGTTCAGCATAATCTGTCATGGCACTAATTAGGTCTCAAGATAAACAATTTCTACTGGATAATATAGGTATAAAACTAATATTACCTGTGAATTTTTATTCTTAGTGACTGTGAAAGTAAGACGAGTACAATTAAAGTGATCCGGTCAATTCTGAGAGAGAACTTAAGGAGGAACATTAAGTGTGACTTGCCCCTGGAGAAGACCAATAAAGATCGACTGGGTCCATTAAGAAATAGAATTCCAATATCCGCAAAATTAGGTATGTTACAAACCTTTTGGAGATATTTAGGGAAAATTTAGATGAAATCATGGTTGTCAAGTAGCACTGAATATGAAGTACCAGCTTATACAATGAGCTGCAAAAATATGTTTTTAGAGGTGCTCTGAACTGGAGGTTCTGTAGATACTTTTTTTTTTTTATATTTGTTGATCGTCCCAAAGCAAAAACTTTCCTCAGCCCAGTAAGCACGTTTCATGGCTGAAAACAAAAAATTCAGGGATAGGTAAATGCGGTCTGTTTTGTATCCGTGTTTTATCTGTATTTACGTTTCTGTCCAAAAAGAGGGAGGTTGCAAATTATGTCATCAGGATGTTGCATAGCAACGCTTCCGTAAATACAAACTGCACATCCGTATACCGTCCATGTTTACGGAAGCTCCCATAGGCTTCTATGGGAGAGTCCTTGCTGTAATTACTGACAAGAATAGGGCAGGTTCTATCATTTTTTTCAGCATGGACACCCATCCATAAAAATACTGAAAGGTGTCCGTGGCCAACAGAAATGAATGGGTCCATAATTACTGATAAAAAATGCTGTCATGTGCATGGGGCCTAAGAGCCAGGGGGAGGTCAGTAGAGGTAAGGAGACTATAGTGCCCAGGGTAGGGCATGTAGGGTATGTTCCGCTCCCAATACTAAATAAACAGTAGGTAGGGAAGAGAAAAAAGAGGATATATCGAACACAACATAAAAAAAAAGTAACTGCTGTTGATACAGTTACTTTTATCTCGATACAGTCCAACAAGGAGTGGATCCAATTTTAACTGTCAGGGTTGGTTATGGATAGGTAGTCCTGTCAAATGGAGAAAGAAACATATATAGGACATGTAGAAATCTAGGAAACCATGCTGGACCTAATGTAATTTCTCTGTATAAGACAAGTTGGTCTCTATTGCTCAGCCTCAAGGATGGCTGGACTCCTCTGGGATGGTTGGTTAGGTCTCGTAGGATGTCGCTCCCTATGCCTCATGTTGGGTGTCGGACGGCGGAAAAGGAGGGAAGATGAGATCCAATCAGGCAAGTCGATGGGAGGAATCTCCAGAAGGGCGAACAGGCCCAGTAGGTCAGAGTGGTCATAGATTAGCAAAGTGTGTGTACTCTCAGGTGAAAAGGGTGACCCCAAGCATACGAGGCTCCTGTCTCCTGAATCTTAAACAAGGGGCCTAGCATACATCTCATCATCAGCGTACAATTAGAGACATCAGGAAGATGTGTATCCGCACCATTGAAATCAAGGGGACTAGTAAAATTATTTGCGTGTTATTTGCTATTTGATAGTATATCTATGTACATGCCAGATTATGTCTCTGATTCTTGTGCTGTCTTTGGATTGTGGTCCCAAGGCGCAATGAACTCTGTCAAATTCAATAGTTTCAGTTGGGGATCGTCCCAGTAGAGTGTTAAATATGCCCCGTACCATGGCTGATAAGTCCTCCAAACAATATGCTTCAGGTAAACCACAAAGACATATGTTGTTGTGCCAGCTCCTGTTTTCATTATTATCTAAACGTAAGACAATAGCGTGTAATGTAGCCTCTTGAGAGTCTTGCCTGTGGGCCAGTTAAGTAACCCTAGAGTCCACTGTATTAATAAAGGTTTCAAGACGGCGGACTTTATTGCCAAGGCATTCCACAGGTATTTCTCCCAGGCTGTGCCTGTGCAGCAATTCTAATCTGTGCATCATCTCCTCAAAGTAGGCCATGTCAGGGATGTCTCCCCGGGTGGCTGAAGTGGGGGGTCTGGCTTGTGCAGCCGGAAGTGCAGAGGAAGAGGGGCTGGGTGGCCAGTTCAACCTTCGAGAGTGGGCCATGGAGGAGGCACGGGGTGAAGGTTGTGGTACCTGGCACCGGTGTCGTGACATGGGTTGTTGGTGATCCGTCTCCCGCCCGTGAGGGTGGGCGCGTTCTGGCTGCCATATTGCGGCCTGAACTGGCTGTGCTGAGCAGCGTTGGTGCCGTGGCAGCAGATAATAAACATGAGCATGCCATGGCTTCCCCTCTACCTTCCCATACCTCCGCATGTGACCAGTTAGCAGGTGCTCCGGGGAAGTGCGTCCTCACAGCGCCATGTCCTGGCCACGCCTCCCAGAAGTTACTTTTAAGCTTTCCAGCACACAGACTGTTGTACCTGCAGCCACATTCTCTATCAGGTGTCAGATCATCTTAGCAACAGCAGGGAAATATTGGGGACTGAGAATATTTTAGAGCCTAGAAATAAGGCCTAGAGAATATTTTAGAGTGGTGAAATAAGGTAGGAAGAAGTGGGCTGCTTCAATATAGAAGAGAATGTTCTCGCACAACATGGGAAGATGTGAGAGTGTAATACAGTATCTGCCACAATGCATTTGCTGTGATGAGACAAGGTAGTTTTTGCAGCACACATCATTGAAGAAATGGTCATTGAGCTTTTTTTTTTTTCTTTTTGAGAAGCCGTCCTGAAAAACTCCAGGCTCTGTTCACACTGCGTTTTTTTTACGTGTTTTTTGCTGCGGAAACCCTGGCAAGAGACTGCCGAAATTGCCTCCCATTGATTTCAAGGGGAGGTGGAGGCGTTTTTTTCCCCCCGCGAGCGGAGAGAAACGCTCTTAGGAAAATTAAGCGACATGAACTATCTTGAGGTGGTTTCCGCCACAAAAACCCCATTTAAATCAATGGGAGACGAAAACAGAACGGCTGATGCGATTTTTTCCCAAAAAAGCATCAAAAAACGCAAGTGGTTTTTTCTCTGCCTGTTGAAGAAAGAGGTGGAAAATGCTGCAAAAAACGCCTGTGGTGCAAAACCACTTAAAAAAAACCGGAGCTGATTTTTACAGGCAGAATTTTCTGCCTGTAAAAAAACACTGTGTCAACAGGGCCGTAGAAGTCGGAGCAAATAAAATCAAGATTGCAAAACCAAATAAATAAAATAAAAATGAAATACATCTTTTACAGGTCCAGATAATATTTACTTATACAATTTTTTTTTATATAAAATCTAACTTTACTACATATGTTGTGCCTAGGAAGGCCGAAATACATTCCACTGTATCGCATACATTGTGATACGTCGCCCAGGTACTTGTGTCCTGGGGGAACTCCTTAAGTCACTGTTAAAATGTACATATATGGACAGTGAGTTTAGGAGCTTCCCCAGGGCTGGAGTCCCTGGGCAGAGCATCAGATAGTGCTCTGTTTGGAAACTCCAAAGCTGTGGAAGCTTCTGACGTCACTGTCCATATATGTGACTTCAGGAGCTTCCCCAGGGACAGAGTACCGGCAGAGCGGCTGTGCAGGAAGCTCCAGTGACATAACTGATAGTTATATCGCTGGAGCCTCCCGATGTATACGTTTAATGTAGACTACCCTATTCCATCCTTTAAAAATAAAAGGTATGCCAGGCTAATGGAGCCCTATAGACAAGTATATCGTGTACGTCTGAAGCTTTCCCGACATACCTGATAAATGTAGTTTATTAACACGATGTAGAGAGAGCCTTAAACATAATTTAAGAAAGCATCATGTAACTCAAAATAATAAAACAATATATAGTATATGTAAATCTTGTCAATATTTTATATCGATTTTATCAGTGTACGTGTTGTAAATTGTTGTTGAAAACAGAAGTTCTGATTTAGACCACATTCAGACGTGGTGGATTTGTTGTGCAACTACGTACAGTACAATGCTATTGAATCTGGTTTTACACACTTTTATGATCTGAATGTGCGGCAATTTCCACCGCATCTGAATTTGGCATGTTTGGTGTTAAAAGTTTTTGCTCATAAATCAAGTTTGTTAAATCTGTTCTACAAGCCAATTTTTAGCTTGAAATGAAATAATTTTTCTGTGTTAACTTTGCAAACAAAAAATCTTTATTAACAGCATCGACAAGGTCCTTAAAAGGGCTAAAGCACAGCGCTAGTACAGAATGGAGCAACAGTACAAGGGACAAGGGGAATGGACTAGATTCAGATGATGGAAGTCTAAGCAGCGGTACACAAAGTAGTGGTTGTCCAACAATAGAAAGCTTACAGGAGTCAAAAAATCTCTCTCCAATCAAGCACTTAAAAAAGAATGTCTCAGACCTACCAAATACAACTGTGAAGGAATCGGACATTCTCAGTGATGATGATGAAGATTACAGGTTATCAAATGTGGCAACCAGCTCAGCAAGTATGAGAAACAGCCCAAACCAAGGAATTGAAGTACACTTCCAGAACCTAAACATTTCTGAACATTCCAAAGCTGAGCCAAAATACATGGAACCCAAAATGATTGATGCTGAAGGTAACTTCAAACATGAGGAACATCCAAAACTTGTGCGGGGACATTTCTGTCCAATTAAACGAAAGGTTACCAGCACAAAACGGGAAAAGGGGATGATGCACGCAATGAAGGACCACCAACAATCTCTTGACAGCCTTCCTGATTCTGCAAACATTGACCTGAATGCCATTCTAGAGAGGGAATTCAGCATTCAGAGTTTAACATCTGTAGTAAATGAAGACTGTTTTTATGAAACTGTTGGCAACTGTGGTAAGTCCTAGCTCCTTTAATTAGGGAGGAAATCCCTCCTCTATATATTTTATGTAATCTAGTAACAAATTGGACAGGAGTCTCAAAATAACAGAAGCATTGAGCTGATGATATCTGGCTTAGGTTATATTGGGATTTCCTTGTTTTGTAGCTACTCATGGACTAGAAATTGACGGCAAACTATTTACTGTATCGGTTTAATTAATTTTTTCTTCTTGTGCACTACTTCATGTTGCCACATATTGTTTAAGTTATTTTTTATTTATTGTGAGTTGGAAAAATAAAGCTGACCAAATTCAAGACTTTTTGAAAGGGTATGGGAATGTTGTCATTTAATTCTATAATTTGTATGTGTGTATATATATATATATATATATATATATATATATATAGATAGTATACCACATTATGCATGCCGTTAAAGAGATTGTAGTTTATATTTGTGAATAAAACAATTGAGGGCAAAAATAAAAAGCCTCAAAAGGCTGAACTATGACCCAAAGGTTTAGGGCATTTATTTCATTTTAAAATAAACCATTTAAGTTATTTTTGTTTTTTGTGCTCCAAAGTGCAGGCATTTTATTTTGTACACCACAATACTGGTTTGTTTTTTTTTTAAAAAAAACCAAAAAACCTTTTATAAATATATATGTAGAAAAAGAAAATCTTGTACTGTAGTATTTTTGTTGGCTGTATTTTATTTTCTTTATCTTGTACAGTAAAATGAGTTGTTGACCTAAATCATTGTGGAAAGTTTTTTTTTAATGTGTGTGGTATCATTAAATATATAACTTACAATTATAGCATTTTATTCTCAATTACTGATCTATCAACATTTTCTGGGTTATTTCACTTAATAATCGCAAATGTAGAATTTTTTTTTACTGTTTATAACAAATGATTACAAAATTAGCAAACTTTTTTCGTGTATGACAGAAAACCTCTAGGCAAACTTCTATCATTTAACCAGTGAACAGTTAGGGTATGTTCACACGGCAGCGTCCGTTACGGCTGAAATTACGGTGCTGTTTTTCGCTGCGTCCATTACGGACGTAATTGGAGCTGTTTTGTCCATGGAGTCCATGGAAAACGGCTCCATTTACGTCTGAAGAAGTGACAGGCACTTCTTTGACGCGGGCGTCTTTTTTACGCGCCGCCTTTTGACAGCGGCGCGTAAAAAAAATGACCGTCCGCACAGAATATCATAAGACCCATTCAAATGAATGGGCAGATGTTTGCCGACGCTTTTGAGCCGCATTTTCGGACGTAATTCGGGGCTAAACCGCCCGAATTACGTCCGTAAATAGTGTGTGTGAACCCAGCCTTACAGCCAATCAATTTATAATGAAGTCTGCTTTCTAAAACGTTCAGTTTACAGTTTTTGAGGCCATCTGTTACATTGCAGGTACATATGAGAGGGGTGGAATTTGCAAGAGTTTTTTTTATTTATAATATTTTACAGAGAAAACGAGCAAAGAAGAAATTTTGGTTAGGCCCCCTGAACACGGCCGGTGATTACGGGCACGGCCGGCCGCCCGCGGACACTCACATTTGCGGGCCGTTCTCCCATTGTAAAATATGGGAGCACGGTCCGTAAAATAAAAAAATAGGACGTCCTAATTTTTGCGGGTCATTTCTACGGCCCGGACACATTCCTGTAAATATACGGAAAGGTGGCTGTGGGCAATAGAAATGAATGAGTCCGTACTTTGATCCGCAATTACATTCCGTATTATGGCTGTTAGGCCCCATGCACACACAAAGTCAGTGGTAAATGTTTACCATTACATATTATATAGATAAGGCTTAGTTCACATCTGCTTTAGGGGCTCCGCTACGGGCCTCCGTCGCAGATCCCGCCAAGACCACCAGAGAAAAGTCAATGGGTTCCGTCGGCCGCCTTTGTTGTCCATTGTGCAACAGAACCGTTGCTATTGTTATTCCCTTGTTCTGCTTCTCTGACAGTTCAGAACAACGGAACACACAGACGCAGGTATGAACAAAGCCTAATATAGAAAAAAAAACATTGTAAACTGCACAAACATATATATTAAATACGTTGAACAATATACATGAGAACACATTAAAAGCCTGTGCTAATGTCTGTTGCTATTTTTGCAGAAAATCAGTTATCGCTACTCTTACTGTTTACAGTGAATTTTTGTTCTACTACAGGAGCCAGGTAGTCACTGTGTTCTATGGATGATATTGCCCCTGCTCCTGATTATTTACTAAAATCATAGAATTTCACCTTCCTCACTGTCCTGGGTATCTTGACTCTTTGTTCTTTTCTGACGAAGTTCTTCTCTAAAGTTATAGGAGAATAAATTTAGATCCTGATCACACAGTCCTCTGTATGCATTACATAAACCTTGGAAATGCTTCATTGACAGTTCAGAAGGTCGCAGTGTTGGTTCTACATTAGCTAAGGTCAGAATTTGCTCTGTAAGTTTTGTGCGTTGCTCTTCAGGGAATAACAGTCTGCAAAAGAAAATGTAATCAAATGAAATAATAAACCACACTTTCTTTTAAAGCAACCCATATTATTATTATAAAGAAAAACTAATCCGTGTCAAATGTTATTTACTGAGCTAAACTAGCAAAGAAAAACAAAAAGCCTCATTATGTGACCAGATAGTAAATGAAAATAGAATTTTACTGATTGTATTGAAAGGGGTTTTCCCATGAAGGACATTTTTTGACATAGCCACAGGATATGTCAAATGTCAGAGATGCGGCTCCCACCTCTGGGACTCCCTAAACCCCCTTCTAGCTTTTTACGCTCACACTGCCTCCCGGCTACTTACTGATTACATAGTTGGGAGTTATGGAAACGCTGTTTCCGTAACTCCCGACCATGTAGTCAGTAATTGGCCTGGAGGCAGTGTGAGCGTAAAAAGCTAGAACTGGGTTTAGGGGGCCCCGATCTAGAGATAGGTGCTGGTCCCAGAGGTGGGACCCGCATCTATCTGACATTTATGACATATCCTGTGGATATGTCATAAATGTTCTTCATGGGAAAGCCCCTTTAAATGTTAATTCCTACTCCCTACAGAACTTTTCTTCTGTTGAATAGATGGATAGAGAAATATCTGTTTGGTGTATGGCCTTAGGCCCTGTTCCGTTTCTGATACTTTGAAGAATGGGTAAAGGAAAACAGGTAAAGTATAAGGCCTTGTTCACACAGTGCAGAATTGCTGCAGATTTTTTTTAAGCCAAAATCAGAAATGGTGCCTGCACAGAAGAAATATAAAAAGTGTGCACAAGTCCTAAGGGTACGTCCAAACACGGCAGATTTGTTGCAGAAACTTTTGCAACCGAAAATAAATTCCATTTATCTGAATGGTGCATGCAGAAATCCATGCACCTGCTGCAGAAACAACCCCAATCAGATGTATGAAACTAGTTTTCAGTCGCACAAATTCCTGCAACAAATCTGAAAGGGAAGGGAAGATCAAAGCTGTATGAGCAAGGCCTGAGTGACTCACGTGGTTCAACTTTTTTTTGATCATTAGTAACACATTAGACATCCATATTAATTTCTCTCATTTGTAAGGAGTCATAGTTTACCGAAGTTTCATGCTTTGTATGAGTTTACCCACGGCCACTGAGCGCAGATGGGCAAAAAGCGCTGCGAAATACGCTTTCTCTGCCTCCCATTGATGTAAATGGAAGGTCAGAGACGTAAACGCCCGAAGATAGGGCATGTCGCTTCTTTTTACTGTGGGACTGTTTTTCCGCTCGCGGGAAAAAAAACGCCTCCGCCTCCCATTGAGATCTATGGGAGGCGTTTGACAGTTTTTGGTGCTTTTTCCGCGTCTAAAAACTCTGTGTGAACTGACCCTTCGTGTACAGTCACAGGCGGCAGATTTTGTTGCAGAAACTTTCCGCGACTGAAAATCAGTTCAATTAATCTGAAAGGAACTTGCAGAAATCCTTACACTTGCTGCAGAAGCAACCCTATCTAGATGAATGGAACAGATTTTCAGTCACAGAAAATTTCTGCAACTAAAATCCTGATGTACGTGACTGTATACTTTCTTCTTTTGCATTTTTGACATATTGGAAAGCCTATGGGAAAAACACCATACCTAGAGCATGCTGTGTTTTGAAAACATAAAAAATACTTAAACTTTTTTTTTTAGGTTATTTTTGCAAAAGTGGCATAAGAAAGTGCTGTCATATTGGTTGTCAATTTTGAATTAGCTGGAACAGTTAAATTATCACTTGGTTATTCATTAAACTTGCTGACCAAATGATCATTGGTTTCTCAGAAGCTAATTCTGCCGCCACATCAAAACAGAAAAATAACCCTTTAAGTAAAAGAAACACAATAACCAAACTTTGCCTACCGGTGTAACATCAACAGGATATGTCATCAGTATATGATAGGTGGAGGTCCGAAACCCGGACCGCCCGCAGATCAGTGGCTTTGGTGGCGATATAGTGGTTGTGCCGCAAGCAGAGGGCTCTGGTCACAGTATAGCACCCGAGCTGCAGTACCTCAGCTCTGCTCCTATTCAAGTGAATAGGAGCAGAGTTGGAGTTCTGCAGCATGGCCTCTATACAGTGTATAGAGCCATCTGCTTCTGCACCAAACACTAAATACAGTGCATAACAACCGGTGCCCAGAGGCAGCCGGTACAACTGATCGGTATGGGGTTCGAGTGTTGGACAGGTCATCGTTATGGAAAAAAGTCCCATGCCTGGACAACCCCTTTAAGGTTACCTTTTTGAATGAAATCACTCCATTTTTAATCTGAAAACTGAATCCAGTTATACCAAGGTCACTATTACTGATCAAAATGAACTGATTTGATAAACACAAATAATGTAAAACCCATATGAAATACTGCAAAAGACGAAACTGTGGTAATTTATGTTACATAGTTTGTACGGTTGAAAAAAGACACATGTCCATCAAGTTCAACCAAGGGATTGGAAAGGGGAATCAATTCTTTGTGTGAACTTACTGATATTAGCAGTACAAGCTCCTCATATGCTAAAAATGAGATCCACGTCAATGTGTACATAAAATAACAAATTGTAGATTAACCCCTTAACGACTGCTTGCCGTCTTTTGACTTCTGCCTGCTGGTCCTTCGTCTACAGCTTTGTCTTTTGCCATCAGTGTAGAAAAGGCTTATGAGCGCTAATTTTTTAAGAAGGAGCTGTTACGAACAGCTTCTGTAATTAGAGGAACCTGCTGAATACAGCTTGGATCGGAGAAAACTATGACCCCAGCTGTTTAACTCTCTGATCGCCGTGGTCCGTGACCGCAGGATGATCAAAGGAGACTTCCCTCTTCGATTGGGTGACCAGAAACCCGGTGACGCAATCGAGACTGGGAGAACCCTCTGCAGTCAGCCCTGGGGACCTAAAAAGGACCCGAGAGATGTCTTCATTTTGCCTGCTGTTAGGGCACACTATGTGTTGCCCTAACAGCAACCTGTGTCGTAGAGACACAGTATAAAATATCAACATACAAGAATATACTCATACATTATAAGTATAAAATAGTTGTTAAAATGTTATCCCTGCATGGGATTAAAAAATAAATTATTTAGCATTAAATATATTTTATTGCCCATACACTACATAAAGACAAAAAACCTACACACAATAGGTATCTACACAACCGTAATAACTTGAATAATTAATTTAACAGGTTATTTAACGTGAACAGGATAAAAAGTAAAAAATGATGATAAAAATAGCGGTTTCCTATATTCCCTCTGCAAAAATAAATTACATTAGTTACACCGTAAATTGTTTGTACCACCAAACTGTGTGGGGAAATTTTTTTTATGCCTAAAACAAGATCTCATACAATCACGTCAAGGAAAAATATAAAAAAGGGTTATGGCTGTTTGCAGAGAGGCAAAAACAAAAAACATTTAGATGGTCATTAAGGCCCTTTAAGGGGTTAAAGATAAATTGGAAATTTTATGCAATTTATCTTAATGACTTGATCTGTTTTCTCTATAAAGCATGTTCCTCATACCTGGAATTTATAAACTTAGTTTTTCACTAGTTTTATGTTGCAATAACAAATGCAATATTTCACTTACGAGAGTCCTCTGTAGCAGTATTTTCGTCTGAGATGGAAGACATTTTGGACAACTTTTTCTACGAGTTTAAAAGGCTGATCAATTTTTGGCTGTATCAATGGTGTGAAATGCACCACACCAACATCTACCTGCAAAATACAAAAATAAAAAAAATAGAGCTTATCTGGCAAGGGAAGAAATACTGTGTGAACTGACAAGTACAGGTAAAGTATAGTCACAATGTACTTCTGGCTTCATAGAGTCCATAAATGAGGGCGTATTCTACCCATTCTCTCCTTATAATTAATATTTAAGTTCTCATTATATATATATATATATATATATATATATATATATATATATCTGGAGATAAAGTCTGAAAGCACATAAAAATATTAGTGAGGAGTGAGGAGGAAGTGAGGAGTAAACAATGATAATAAATCACAGACATCGCTCTAAAAATGTAATAACCAGTGACATGCAAGTGTCAATTCAGATATTAAAATAACAATACTTCAAGCTGACCCCGAAAATCGGTATAGTTATATACTATAGCGGGGAAGTTCCAACAATCCCTACATATAATAAAACTGTAAACTTTGCGTGTCTGTACATTAAAAACATTTGTGAAAAGAAATAATTGGGGGGATGAAGGATAAGTGATAGAGAAAAATTCCAAAAATGGTCTTAATGCATTCTGTTTGTTTGTGCACGCATCACGTAAAAACTACTGACCCAATTCGGATGGAGTTTTTAGAAAAACATAGGGGTCAAGATTTATTTTTTATTTCATCGCAATCGGTTCACTCAATCAGAAGATATACATATTTAACCCCTTCCCGACATTTGTCGCAAGGATACGTCATGGAAAGCCAGTGCTTCCCGCAAAATGTTGTATACTTGCGACAAATGCATGGCACCGGCTCAGAAGCTGAGTCGGTGCCATCATCCCCAGATACTTACAGCTGTCATCCTGCTGTAATGGCGGGGACCGAAGATAGCTTAGATCCCTGCCATTAACCCCTTAAATGCAGCCATCAAAAGCGATCGCTGCATTTAAGGTGTTTGCAGCTCATCGACAACCCAGCAATGAAATCGCCGGGGTGTCGGTGGCTGCAATGGCAACCGGAGGCCTAATACTGGCCTCCCAGTGTGCCTAGCATGGAACACTTTCAGCCCCCGCCCGGAGACGGGGCCTGAAAGGCTTCCATAGCCGCCGGCAAGATGGCGTTGGCTCAGGAGATGAGCCGGCGTCATCAGCTGTATATTACAGCTGACATCCACCTGTAACGGCAGGAAAAGGAGCTAGCTCCAATCCCTGCCATTAACCCCTCAGATGCAGCGATCGGATGCGATCGCTGCATCTTTGTGGTTGTTAGCAGATCGGCAGCTGTGCCCTGCAATCGCACGTCTGCCGACTGCTATTATGGCAACAGGAGCCTAATCGGCTTCCTGTCAGTAAATGACTGACAGATCTAATACATTGCACTACATAGTTAGTGCAATGTATTAGAAAAAAAATCTGACAGTTGGACCTTCAAGTCACATAGTGGAACTAAAGAAAAGTGAAAAAAAGTAGTAAAAAATATAATAAAAGTTTCAAGTAATAAAATAAAACAAAACACAATCGCGCTTTTTCCCTTAACAAGTCCTTTCTTAATGAAAATAAATAAATAAACCATACATATTTGGTATCGCCGCGACCGTAAAGGCCTAAACTATAAAAATATAATGTTATTTATTCCACGCGTTGAACGGCATAAAAAAACCCCGTAAAAAACAATGCCAGAATTTCTGTTTTTTGGTCACTTTGCCCTACAAAAATTGAAATAAAAAAGTCGCATGTATCCAAAAACAGTACCTATAAAAACTATAGCTCGTTTCGCAAAAAACAAGCCCCCATACAGCTCCGTCGACGAAAAAATTTAAAAGTTATGGTTCTCACAACATGGCGACAGAAAACATACATTCTTTTTACAAAAGTAATTTTATTGTGCAAAAAGTTGTAAAACATAAAAAAGTGCTATAAATTAGGTATCGCCGGAATCGTACTGACCGGCAGAATAAAGTTAACACGTAATCTATAATGCATGGTGAACGCTGTATACAAAAAAACTATGCCAGAATTGCTGTTTTTTGGTCACCTTGCCTCACAAAAAATAGGATAAAAAGTGATCAAAAAGTTGCATGTACCCCAAAATGGTACCAATAAATACTACAACTCGTCCCGCAAAAAAACAGCCCTCATGCCACTACGTCTATGAAAAAATAAAATTAGTTAAAGAGGCTCTGTCACCAGATTTTGCAACCCCTATCTCCTATTTCAGCAGATCGGCGCTGCAATGTAGATAAGTGTAACGTTTTTTATTTTAAAAAATGAGCATTTTTGGCCAAGTTATGACCATTTTTATATTTATGCAAATGAGGCTTTCTAAAGTACAACTGGGCATGTTTAAAGTTATGTACAAGTGGGCGTGTATTGTGTATGTACATCTGGGCGTTTTTACTTCTTTTACTAGCTGGGCGTTGTGACTAGAAGTGTATGATGCTGACGAATCGGCATCATCCACTTCTCTTCACAACGCCCAGCTTCTGGCAGTGCACAGACACACAGCGTGTTCTCGAGAGATCACGCTGTGACGTCACTCACTTCTTGCCCCAGGTCCTGCATCGTGTCGGACGAGCGAGGACACATCGGCACCAGAGGCTACAGTTGATTCAGCAGCAGCATCAGCGTTTGCAGGTAAGTAGCTACATCGACTTACCTGCAAACGCCGATGCTGCTGCAGAATCAAATGTAGCCTCTGGTGCCGATGTGTCCTCGCTCGTCCGACACGATGCAGGACCTGGGGAAGTGACGTCACAGCGTGATCTCTCGAGAACACGCTGTGTGTCTGTGCACTGCCAGAAGCTGGGCGTTGTGGAGAAGTGGATGATGCCGATTCGTCAGCATCATACACTTCTATTCACAACGCCCAGCTAGTAAAAGAAGTAAAAACGCCCAGATGTACATACACAATACACACCCACTTGTACATAACTTTAAACACGCCCAGTTGTACTTTAGAAAGCCTCATTTGCATAAATATAAAAATGGTCATAACTTGGCCAAAAATGCTCGTTTTAAAAAAAACAAAAACGTTACTCTTATCTACATTGCAGCGCCGATCTGCTGCAATAGGAGATAGGGGGTTGCAAAATCTGGTGACAGAGCCTCTTTAAGGCTCCAACAAGTCAGGAAATAAAAATATGCGGTTGTGCAGATCAGAGGGGAACATTTAGTCTGTTTCAAGAGGCGATTTATCGGGGCCCTAAAATTAGGGAACCAGGAATGGGAGGGCCCAAACATATCTACTAGAAGCAAGGGTGCCCGTATTATACCAGGACAACACTTCCCAGCAAAATTCCCCAAACGGCAAAGGTGCAGTGTGGACCAAAAGGGGGATAAGTAAAGACACCATTTATCAGTGCGACCTCGGCCTGTGCAGAAAGGATTCTTCACAGCGTAACACACATCTATGGATTATTTTATTGTTTACCCCATTATTGTACCACCTCACCCTGCCCCTGATGTACTCTGCCCAGCTTACATGTACCCCCACATTAAAAACTGAAATACCAGTAATACTCAAACAAAACTATTACCAAAGCAAAATCTACGCTTCAAAAGCCAAATGACGCTCCCACCCATCTGAGCCCTACAGTGTGCCCAAGTTTACTTGGCATTTTATGGCACCCCCATACCCGGGAGAACCCTTTTAACAATTTTTGGGGTGTCTCTCTCCAGTGGCATAAGCTGGCTATGACCTATTTGGAACTTAATTGGCATACCTGAGGAAAAATTTAAATTTTTACTTGGCACCATCCGCAGCTCATTCATTTATGGAAAAGACCTGTGGGGTGAAAATAATCACTACACCCCTTAATAAATGCTTTGAGGGGTGTAGTTTCTAAAATGGGGTCACTTCACAGGGGTTTCTTTTATTACTTCACATCAGAGCCCTGCAATTGTGAACCAATACTTTATATGTCACTAAATTAGGCCTCAATTTCGCATGGTACTCTTTCACTCCTGAGCCTTGTCGAATGTCAAGGCAAAAGATTAGTGCCCCATGTAGGGTGTTTCTAAAACCGGGAAACAGCATAATAATTAGAGAGCGGTCTTGTTATGGTGGCACAAGCTGGGCACCACATATTGGCATATCTATTGAAAAATCCCATTTTCACTCTGCAATATCGAGTGCACACTAATTTATGCAAAACACATGCAGGTTTAACATGTTCACCACACCCCTAGGTAAATACCTTGAGGGGTGTAGTTTCCAAAATGGGGTCACTTTTGGGGGTTTCCACTGTTTTGGTCCCACAGGGGTTTTGCAATTGCTACATAGCGACCAGAAACCAATCCAGCAAAATCTGTACTCCGAAAGCCAAATGGTGCTCCTTCAATTGTGAGCCCTGCCGTGTGCCCAAAAATTAGTTTATGACCACATATGGGGTATTTCCATACTCAGGAGAAATTGCTTTACAAATGTTGGGGTCCTTTTTCTCCTTTATTTTTTGAGAAAATGAAAAATTTTGCGCTAAACTACATCTTATTGGAAAAAAATTAAATTTTTATTTTCACTGCCCAATTCAAATAAAATCTATGAAACACCTGTGGGGTCAAAATGCTCACTAAACCCCTAGATTAATTCCTCAAGGGGTGTAGTATCCCAAATGGAGTATTTTTTGTGTAGTTTCCACTGTACTGGTACCTTAGGGGCTTGGCAAACGTGACATGGTTTCAAGAAACCAATCCAGCAAAATCTATGCTCCAAAAGCCAAATGGCGCTCCTTCTCTTCTGATCCTTGCCGTGTGCCCAAACAGCAGTTTATGACCACATATGGGGTATTTCCGTACTCCAGAGAAGTTGATTTACAAATGTTGGGGTTCTTTTTTTTCCTTTATTTGTTGAGAAAATTTTACATTTTGAGCTAAATCTACGTCTTATTGAAGAAAAAGGATTTTAAGGAAGGAAAAGTTTTTATTTTCACTGCCCAATTCGAATAAATTCTATGAAACACCTGTGGGGTCAAAATGCTCACTACACCCCTAGATAATTTCCTTAAGGGGCGTAGTTTCCCAGATGGGGTCACTTTTGGGGGATTTCCACTGTTCTGGCATCACAAGAGCTCTTCAAACTGACATGGTGCCTAAAATATATTCTAATAAAAAGGAGGCCCAAAATCCTCTAGGTGCTCCTTTGCTTCTGAGGCCGATGCTTCAGTCCGGTAGCACACTAGGGCCACATGTGGGATATTTCCTGAAACTGGGCAATAAATATTGAGATAGGCTTCTCTGATAAAACTTTGTGTTACAAAAAAAATGACTTAAAAATTTATTTCTGCAACAACAAAAAACTGAAATTTGTACATTTCACCTCTACTTTGGTTTAATTCCTGTGAAACATCTAAAGGGATAAGAAACTTTCTAAATGCTGTTTTGAATACTTTGAGGGGTGAAGTTTTTAAAATGGGGTGACTTTTTGGGGGTTTTCTAATATATAAGGCCCTAAAAGCCACCTCACAATTGAACTGGACCCTGCAAAAATACCCTTTTGACATTTTCTTGAAAATGTGAGAAATTGCTGCTAAAGTTCTAAGCCTTGTAACGTCCTGGAAAAATAAAAGGATGTTCAAAAAAGGATGTCAATCTAATGTAGACATATGGGGGATGTTAATTAGCAACTATTTTTTGTGGTATAACTGCCTGCCTTACAAGCAGATACATTTACACTACCGTTCAAAAGTTTAGGGTCACTTAGAAATTTCCTTATTTTTGAAAGAAAAGCACAGTTTTTTTCAATGAAGATAACATTAAATTAATCAGAAATACACTATATACATTGTTAATGTGCTAAATGACTATTCTAGCTGCAAACGTCTAGTTTTTAATGCAATATCTACATAGGTGTATAGAGGCCCATTTCCAGCAACCATCACTCCAGTGTTCTAATGGTACATTGTGTTTGCTAATTGTGTTAGAAGGCTAATGGATGATTAGAAAACACTTGAAAACCCTTGTGCAATTATGTTAGCACCGCTGTAAACAGTTTTGCTGTTTAGAGGAGCTATAAAACTGACCTTCCTTTGAGCTAGTTGAGAATCTGGAGCATTACATTTGTGGGTTCGATTAAACTCTCAAAATGGCTAGAAAAAGAGAGCTTTCATGTGAAACTCGACAGTCTATTCTTGTTCTTAGAAATGAAGTCTATTCCATGCGACAAATTGCCAAGAAACTGAAGATTTCCTACAACGGTGTGTACTACTCCCTCAGAGGACAGCACACACAGGCTCTAACCAGAGTAGAAAGAGAAGTGGGAGGCCCCACTGCCCAACTGTGCAACAAGACAAGTACATTAGAGTCTCTAGTTTGAGAAATAGACGCCTCACAGGTCCTCAACTGGCAGCTTCATTAAATAGTACCCGCAAAACGCCAGTGTCAACGTCTACAGTGAAGAGGCGACTCCGGGATGCTGGCCTTCAGGGCAGAGTGGCAAAGAAAAAGCCATATCTGAGACTGGCTAATAAAAGGAAAAGATTAATATGGGCAAAAACACACAGTCATTGGACAGAGAAAGATGGGAAATAAGTGTTATGGACAGACGAATCGAAGTTTGAGGTGTTTGGATCACACAGAAGAACATTTATGAGACGCAGAACAACTGAAAAGATGCTGGAAGAGTGCCTGACGCCATCTGTCAAGCATGGTGGAGGTAATGTCATGGTCTGGGGTTGCTTTGGTGCTGGTAAAGTGGGAGATTTGTACAAGGTAAAAGGGATTTTGAATAACTAAGGCTATCACTCAATTTTGCAACGCCATGCCATACCCTGTGGACAGCGCTTGATTGGAGCCAATTTCATCCGACAACAGGACAATGACCCAAAGCACACCTCCAAATTATGTAAGAACTATTTAGGGAAGAAGCAGGTAGCTGGTATTCTATCTGTAATGGAGTGGCAAGCGCAGTCACCAGATCTCAACCCCATAGAGCTGTTGTGGGAGCAGCTTGACCGTATGGTACACAAGAAGTGCCCATCAAGCCAATCCAACTTGTGGGAGGGCCTTCTGGAAGCATGGGGTGAAATTTCTCCCAATTACCTCAGCAAATTAACAGCTAGAATGCCAAAGGTCTGCAATGCTGTAATTGCTGCAAATGGAGCATTCTTTGACGAAAGCAAAGTTTGAAGGAGAAAATTATTATTTCAAATAAAAATCGTTATTTCTAACCTTGTCAATGTCTTGACTATATTTTCTAGTGATTTTGCAACTCATTTGATAAATATAAGTGTGAGTTTTCATGGAAAACACAAAATTGTCTGGGTGACCCCAAACTTTTGAACGGTAGTGTAAATTTAGAAAAATGCTAATTTTTGCAATTTTTCGCTAAATTTTGGTGTTTTTCACAATTAAATCCTGAATGTATCGAGCAAATTTTGCCAGTAACATAAAGTCCAAAGTGTCATGAGAAAACATTCTCAGAATCGCTTGGATAGGTTAAAGCATTCCGAAGTTATTACCACATAACATGTCAGATTTGAAAAATGAGGCTCTGTCAGGAAGGTCAAAAGTGGCCAAAGAGGGAAGGGGTTAACGTTTTCAAAAATTCATTTACATTGAGTAGTACAACAACAACAAACACATGGAAACCATGGCAACCAATCACATTTTTACTTTCATTTTGTATTGTCTTGGAAAAATAGACACCAGTAAGTTGCTATGGGCAACTGCTCCAAATTTCATCTATACTGATTGTTATATAAGGGAGAGGTTGCAATAAATCAGATTGCTGCACATTTTTCAAGCTGCCTCAGACAAATTACATCTGGGATCTGATTGCTTGCTAAGGACAACAACTCAAACTTTCGTCTATATTGTTTTTTTTATGGCTCGGAGGCACATATAACTACCAATCAGGTTTCTGCTTTCATTGTCCAAGTTGCCTCAGAAAAAAGAACTGTAATCTGATTGGTTGTTATGGAAAACAGATCTAACATTTATCTACATTGATTCTTACACATAGTAAGGAGATATAGCAACCAATCATATTGCTGCTATCATTCACCTACTGCCTCACAAGAATGTAAACTACAATCTGATTGGTTGCTGTGGACAAAAGTTCCAACATTTGTTTATTTTGGTTCTTACACATAGAAAAGAGATAAAATAACCAATCAGGTTGCTGCTTTCATTCTCCTAGCTGCCTCACAAGAATCTAAACTGTAATCTGATTGGTTGCTATGGACAACAGCTCCAACATTTCTCTGGATATTACTCATAGAAGAGAGATAAAGCAACCAACCCGCTCGCTGTTTTCATTCACATAGCTGCCTCAAAAAACTGTAATCTGATTGGTTGTCTCAAAGTGCTCAGAACAGCAGCCTCCTGCTCTCAAGAGAGTAAATGGCGTGACATCGTGTTGCGCACTCACGACGATCGCCTGCAACGCATTTTAAAAACACACAGAGCTTACGACGCTCTGCAATATCCTTTAATTTATTGCCACGGCGAAGATAGGTACAATTTTGGACTCTACCAAGTTAATCCTTCTACTAGGGTAACAAATTTTCATAAAAATATATCAGCCCAGCAATTTTATTCATACCTGCTGCAGATAAGGAGTAATCGATTTATCTATTTGCAACGATTTTGAGGATTTTTCAGCCAATTTATTGTGGACATGTATGCGAAAATAGAGACGGATTGTTTGGTGTACATACGCACTAACCACACATTTACGCGCTGAAGATTACGTGCATCTGCGAGACGCCATGCCACAAGATAATAACGTGGAAAACTTAGGGCGATTAGTTATCCTGTCATCCAGTTTTACCGGTTGTCCGCGTTCCATGCATGAACATTTCTGATACGTCCGAAAATACGGCCGGCCTGACTTTTTCATAACGTACACAACTAATCCAAAGTGGTACGAAATTTTCCAAGAACTTCCCGCAAGACAGGCGTCTTATGATAGGCATGATATTATAGCCAGAATTTTCCACTTAAAACTAAAGTTGATGATCAACATGATCACAAAACAAAAAGTTTTCGGTTCAGCTCTTTGTTTCATGTACAGCGTTGAGTGCCAAAAGAATGTGTCTGCAAGAAATTATGCTGTTGACACGGTCATAAGTGCTGAATTTCCTGACCGGAACGAGGTTTCGATATTGCACGAGATTGTAAAGACGCACATGGTTCATGGGCCATGTGGCGCTTTAAATAGAAACTCTCCTTGCATGCAGGAGGGTCATTGCTCTAAAAGATACCCTAGAGCGCTATTATAGCAAACAATGTTGGGGCAAAACGGGTATCCGTTGTATCGTCGAAGATCACCCCTACAAGGCACTTTCACAGCAACAGTCAGGTTACATGGTCAAGTAATTGTTTTGGACAATCAATGGGTTGTACCCTATTCACCGGTGTTATCAAGAACATTTCAAGCTCACATCAATGTCAAAATATGTAACAGCGTCGAAGCTATTAACCCGTTAGTGACCGGCCCATCGTGTTTTTACGTCGGTCACAAACGGGCCTTATTCCGATGCCATAGACTTTTTACGTCGCGGCATCGGAATAAGTAAACAGAGGCAGCTGAGGGCTGGGAGCGTCCCTGCTCTGCCGGGTGAGATCGATATTAGTATTGATCTCACCCGTTTAACCCCTTAGATGCGGTGCACAATAGCGTGCACCGCATCTGAGTGGTTTTGGAGAGAAGGAGGTAGCCCCCTCTCTCTCCCACCGACACGATCGCCGAGTGTCTGTGTCTCCAATGGCAGCCGGGGGCCTAATAAAAACCCCCAGGTCTGCCTGGAGCGAATGCCTGCTAGATCATGCCGGAGGCATGACCTAGCAGATGCCTGTCCGTGTTAAACGGACAGGCAGTAATACACTGCAATACAAAAGTATTGCAGTGTATTATAAATGCGATCGCATATTATAGTCCCGTAGTGGGACTAGTAAAAAAGTGAAAAAAAAGTTTAATAAAGTTAATTTAAAAAAAAATGTGAAAAAAAATGAAAAACCCAGCTTTTCCCCTTACAAAATGCTTTACTATTAAAAAAAACAAAATAAAGTTAAAAAGTTACACATATTTGGTATCGCCGCGTCCGTAACGACCCTGACTATAAATCTATTACATTATTTAACCCGCACGGTGAACGCCGTAAAAAATTTAATAAAAAACTATGGAAAAATTGCTGTTTTCTGTGAATCCTGACTTTAAAAAAATGTGATAAAAAGTGATCAAAAAGTCGCATCTACTCCAAAATGGTACCAATAAAAACTACAAGTCTTCCCGCAAAAAAAAAAGCCCTCATACAACCGAATCGGCGAAAAAATAAAAACGTTACGGCTCTTCAAATATGGAGACACAAAAACAAATAATTTTGAAAAAAAAAGTGTTTTTACTGTGTAAAAGTAGTAAAACATACAAAAACTATACAAATTTGGTATCGTTGCAGTCTTAACAACCCGCTGAATAAAGTTATTGTGTTATTTATATCACACAGTAAACGGCGTAGATTTAAGACGCGAAAAAGTGTGGCAAAATTTCAGGTTTTTTTCTATTTTCCCCCAAATAAAAGTTAATAAAAGTTAATCAATAAATAATATGTCCCCCAAAATGGTGCTATTAAAAAATACAACTTGTCCCGCAAAAAACAAGACCTTATACAGCTATGTCGACGCAAAAATAAAAAGGTTATAGCTCTTGGAATGCGACGATGGAAAAACTTAAAAATGGCTTGGTCATTAAGGTTTAAAATAGGCTGGTCATTAAGGGGTTAAATATATATGTAAATACGTCAACAAGTGTAGTGACCAGGCCACGTTTGCATTGAGAAATAATAATGAATACGACGAAGTCACGAGGTTCCAATCTGGCTGATATATAAGCGCTTCTACGGTGCATCCAAACAACTCCGAATGCTATTACTTACGCTTACTTCTACATACAGTGTGAGGACCTACTTCATTTGCTGAATTGCGAAAGGTTGATGATATTGAATATCCTACTTATCAGGCTGCTTGCCGAGTGCGTCACTTGCTAGATGGTGATCAGCATTGGGATGGCGCTTTGGCCGAAGCATGCATCAGCGATAGTCCACATCGCTTGCATCATTTGTTTGCCATTTTGCTGTTTTTTTGTGGACTTTCGGATGCTGCACAGTTGTGTCAAAAATATCAGGAAAAATTAGTTGAATGCATAACTAAACAATAACGGCAAACTGAGCGACAGGTTGGGTGAAAGTCATATGATTCAATGTTTGCTGGCTATCCAAGATGTAGTTACATCTATAGGGGGTAATCCAGTCTCTCAATATGGTATGCCCGCAAAGCATTAACAGGGAGTATGTGGCGGAAATAAACTATAATCCAGCAGAACTGGCCGAAACATTGCAAAACGGTGTCTCGAATATGACAGCGGAACAGCGTATGATATTCGATCGCATGTGTCATAGCATAGATGGTACTTTAGGAGAAATCCTGTTTTTAGATGCACCCGGTGGGACGGGAAAAACTTTTCTCACCAAAGTCATCTTGGCCCAAATACGCAATCAAAGCAAAATTGCTCTTGCTGTAGCTTCATCGGGCATAGCAGCCACATTGTTGCCCGGAGGCAAAACCGCCCATACAATGTTCAAGATCCCGATTGATTTGAAACAGCGACAAAGCAAAGGGATTGCTGCTTAGTAATATTGGACGAGTGCACTATGGCAAACCATAAAGTAGTAGAAGCGGTAGATAGAACCTTGCGAGATATCAGACAAAATGACCGTCCCATGGGTGGTATGACAATGTTTTTCTGTGGCGATTTTAGGCAGACTTTGCCAGTTATACCACGAGGAACGAGGCTCAAGTCTGAGGCGCAATGTTATACCGATGCATTTAATAATAAATATGCAGGCGCGAACAGGAGCCAACCTAAATGCACAAGAGTTTTAAGATTTATTACTAAAAATTGTTGACGGCACTTACCCGAAAGAAGAAGGGAAAGTTATTTTGCCTGATAATTTATGTTGTACTGTTCCATCACTGCAAGACCTCATTTCTTCTGTGTATGGTGACCCAATGTAAATAACAAATCATGAAAACTCTTGGCTATGCGAAAGAGCTATTTTGACCCCTCGCAATGACCAGGCAGCAGCAATAAATGCTGAAATATTGAAGTGTGTTCATGGGGAAAGTGCAGAATATATCAACAGAGTCATTGAACAGGAAGACGCTACCAACTATCCGGTGGAATTTTTAAATTCCCTAAGCACACCCGTTCTTCCGTCACACAAAATTTATTTAAAAGTCAGCGTCCCCATAACTCTCCTTAGAAATTTAAGCCCACCAACACTATGTAACGGCTCCCGACTAAATATCACAAATCTACAACAAAACGTGATAGAAGCTGAGATTTTAACAGGATGCGGCGCAGGTAATAGCGCTTTTATACCCCGAATCCCCCTCATTCCAAATAAGTTTCCCTTCAGTTTTACACGTGTACAGTTTCCTGTCAGCTTAAGTTATGCTATGACCATCCACAAATCGCAGGGCCAAATGCTGCACGTTGCGGGCGTGGACCTCTATGTCAGCTGCTTTGCGCACGGCCAGCTCTATGTGGCTCTCTCCCGTGTTAGCAACTCCACCAATCTTTTTGCACACATCCCTGGTGGTTCTACTGCTAACATTGTTTACAGGGAAGCGTTGTCGTAGTGTGCCTTAATACTGAAAGAAAACTATTTTTAATTGAAGTTTGTTTATTGTCTTTGTTTTTGTTTTCACTGTTTTGATTATGGTCCAAGGCTAGGAGTATACTTATAAAAAACGGCATCGGTACGAAGTCGCGGGCACAGCTAGTCATAACTAAAGAAGTCAAATCTTGTATGACGAATAACACATATGACCTTATATTAGATTGAAGTATAAAATACTATTTAACTCAGGAAGAGTTAAAGAGGATCGGTCATATTAAGGGTCCTTTTACACGGCCCGATATGAGCTGTAAAAGTGAGCGCAGATCAACGAGCAGATCAGCCAATGAACAAGTGTGTACTCATTCATCGGCTGATCATTTCCCTGTTTACACAGAGCAATGATCGGGAATTAGCGTTTGTATGAAGATTCGTTTGCCCGATCATTGGCCGGTGTAATTTAGTTTAGCAGTTATATTTGAGGAACGCGGCCAGCACTGCAAGCTTGAGTCCAAATATATTCCCCCCCCCCCGCTGATTGACACTTTTCGCGTGCCGCAAGTATAACAACGAAATACTATGGAACATTACCTTATAAGTGACAGCACGCTAAAATCAGTGTGTCTGACACGTTTTTATTCTCACATTTAGAAAGGGCAACAAAAATATATGACAGCCGCTTTAAGGTCTATTGCCAAACCAGTTCAAAAATCAGTCAGGCATGGGCATACCAAGAAACACATCCTTAGATCGGGTTAAGATCCAGAAAGTATTATTTATGAAACATCAAAATAATCAAAATCCTACATTTTATTGGTAGTGGCACTTAGATGACATTTCTTTCAATGCCTCTAGCAATAGACACCCGAGCGTGTGCGGTCATTTTATAATTACAATTTTTGTTTCGGATAGAATAGCTACATAAAGAAAGATCCAAAGACAAAAAGCACAGACACATTTTTTTCTTTATTGGTGCCCACTATTCCCAACAGGAGATAGAAGAGTTGGAACGCCCTTTCAAATAGTCAAAATATTAGAGACTTTTATCATAGAGCGACATAGTGTGACTTTGCTAACAGATATCTTGATCTGCCATTGAATCTTGGCATTCATTGTTGATCTTGTAAGGTTGTAATCACACACGTTTTTAACACTTGTGAATTTCATGGAATTTTTTTTACAAGCATTTTTGGTGGCGTGTTTTATCTTGAGACATTTTAACAATGCGTTTTTCTAGTTTTTCCAAATCCTATAGAGAAGTTTTTGGAAAACACACCTAGAGTATGCTGCATTTAAAAAAAAACGCCATTGAACCCAAAACGTACATGGACTTTTCTATATTTCATCATAGACTTTAACCCCTTCCCCCTGCTTGCATTCTGGGCCCTAATGACCAAGCCATTTTTTACGTTTTTCCATTGTCACATTCGAAGAGCTATAACTTTTTTATTTTTGCGTCGACTTAGCTGTATAAGGTCTTGTTTTTTGCGGGACAAGTTGTACTTTTTAATAGCACCATTTTGGGGTACATATAATTTATTTATTAACTTTTATTAACTTTTTTTGGGGGGGGATAGAAGAAAACCTGAAATTTCACCACTCTTTTTGCGCCCTAAATCTACGTAGTTTACCGTGTGGTATAAATAACACAATAACTTTATTCAGCGGGTTGTTACGATCGCAACGGTACTAAATTTGTATAGATTTTGTATGTTTTACTACTTACACAGTAAAAACACTTTTTTTTCAAAATTATTTGTTCTTGCGTCTCCATATTTGAAGAGCCGTAACTATTTTATTGTTCCGCCGATGCAGTTGTATGAGGGCTTTTTTTTTTACGGGATGACTTTTAGTTTTTGTTGGTACCATTTGAGAGTAGATGCGGCTTTTTGATCACTTTTTATCACATTTTTTTAAAGTCAGGATTAACAGAAAATAGCAATTTTTCCATTGTTTTTTATTTAGTTTTTTACGGTGTTTACTGTGCGGGTTAAATAATGTAACAGCTTTATAGTCGGGGTCGTTACGGATGCGGCGATACCAAATATGTGTAACATTTTTGCTTTATTGTGGTTTTTTTTAATAGTAAAGCATTTTGTAAGGGGAAAAAGTGGGTTTTTCTTTTTTTTTTTTTTTCACTTTTTTTAATCTTTATTCAACTTTTTTCACTTTTTACTAGTCCCACTAGGGGACTTCACTATGCGATCATCCGATCGCTATTATAATACATTGCAATACTTCGTATTGCAGTGTATTACTGCTTGTCCATTAAAACTGGGATGCCCCCAGCCCTCAGCTGCTTCTGGCAGCTCCCTGCTCTGTTTACTTTATTCTAATGCAGCGCCGTGGAATGGCGGCGCTGTAGAATAAAGCCCACTAATGATCGCCTTGAAAAGGCTTATCGGCGGTCATTAAGGGGTTAAAGACAAATCTGGCCACAGCATTTTGGAACAAAAAAAAGAATACAATTAAAAAAACATCAACGAAATTTCACGGAAAAAAACGCAGCATCTTCGCACAGAATATGTAAAATATAAAAGTATAAATAATAATAAAGAATAAAAAGTATTTTATTCTGCAAACGCCATAAGACATAAAAAAAAATCTATTACTAATAGCCTGGACTTCAGTAGTACCCTGCACGATGCGGGGAAAGTTCTTCTGAAGTGCCGACGTGGAAACGCGTCGCTTCAGAAGAACTACCCTGAACGGCCGACGTAAAAACACTATACGCCAGTCGTTAAGGGGTTAAAAATAGAATAAAAACTGATCAAAAAGTCGAATGCACCCCATGAAAATTACAATAAATTCCTCAAGGGGGTCTAGTTTCCAGAATGGGGTCACTTTTAAGGGGTTTCCTCTGTTCTGGTACCTCAGAAGCTCTGCACTTGCGACATGGCGCTCAGAAACCAATCCAGCAAAATCTACATGCCAAATAGCACTCCTGCCATTCTGAGCTCTGCCGTTTGTCCAACCAGCAAATTATGACCACATATGTGGTATTGCCGTAATCGGGAGAAATTGCTTTACAAATGTTGGGGTGCTTTTTCTCCTTTATTCCTTGTCAAAATTTAAAATTCTTACCTTTTATCGGAAAAATTAGATTTTCAATTGCATCGCCTAATTCCACAAAATGCAGCAAAACACCTGTGGGATCTATAAGCCCACTATAACCCTCAATAAGTTCATTGAGGGGTGCAGTTTTCCAAATAGGGTCACTTTTGGGAGATTTCCACTGTTTTGGCACCACTAGACCTCTTCAAACCGGACATAGTGCCTAATAAAAAGGAGGCCTCAAAATCCACTAGGTGCTCCTTTGATTCTGAGGCCTGTGTTAGGTCCATTACCACACTAGGGCCACATGTGAGATATTTCTAAAAACTGCAGAATCTGGGCAATAAATATTGAGTTGCGTTTCTCTGGTAAAACCTTCTGTTTTACAGAAAAAAAGTGGAATGTAATAAAAAGAATTTTCTGACAACAAAAAAAAAATGAAATTTGTACATTTTACCTCTACTTTGCTTTAAAGGAAAGGTGTCATGATTTTTTGCACAGCTGCTGTAACTGTGTATGTGTGTGTAGCATAGCTGTGTGTGTAGCAAAACTGTGTGTGTGTAGCAGAACTGTGTGTGTAGCAGAGCTGTGTGTGTAGCAAAGCTGTGTGTGTGTGTGTGTGTGTAGCACAGCTGTGTGTGTGTACTAGAGCTGTGTGTGTGTAGCACAGCTGTGTTTGTGTGTGTATCAGAGCTGTGTGTGTCTGTGTAGCAGAGCTGTGTGTGCGTGTGTGTGTGTGTGTGTGTGTGTGTGTGTGTGTGTGTGTAAGTAGCAGGGCTGTGTGTGTGTAGCAGAGCTGTGTGTGTAGAAGAGCCGTGTGTGTGTGTGTGTGAAGCAGAACTGTGCGTGCGGCCACGCAGAAGAGCTGTGTGCGCGGCCGCGCAGCAGAGCGGTGTCTGGGGGGGTTGTGTGCAGGGTGCTTGTGGGGGGTTGTGTGATGGTGTGCGTGGGCATGTGTGTGGGGGGTGTATGCAGGGGTGTATGCAGGGTTCTGTTGGGGCGGTGTCTGTGGGGGGGGTTGTGTGCAGGGTGCTTGTGGGGGGGGGGTTGTGTTATGGTTTGCTGGGCATGTGTGTGTGTGGGGGGGTGCCTGCAGGGTGCTTGTGGGGACCTCTAGTATTTATTGTGTGGAGAAGACAGAAGTCGCTGTAGGTGAAGGTGAGTACGAGTATTTATATTTTTCATATTACTAACTTTATTTTTTTTGTTTTGCAGGTTCCGTTGGACCTATTGGACTACGTCGTAGATTCAGTGGACTATTGCAATGATCTACGTTTTTTTATTTTTATTAAAATGGTTAACGGGGATTGTGTGGGGGCATTTTTTTTTCAAAAATACTTTATTACCACCTTAGTAACAGCAAGTTGTCTGTTTGGCAACGTCCATTACTAAGGAGGGGCTTGGTGTTAGCCAGTAAAAAGCTAGCACTAACCCCCATTATTAACCGGTACCCACCGCCACCAGGGGTATCGGAAAGAGCCAGGTACGATCCAGTACCCGACCATCTGTTGTACAGGACGGGCACTGGTGCGGCCGCAGGCTGGTATTACAAGGCCGAGAAAGGGCCATAAACCGTGGGCCTTCCCACCCTGGTAATGCTAGGTTGCTGCTGCTGTGTTGTATCTGGCTTGTTATGAAAATGGGGGGGACCCTACATCGTTTAAAAAAAAAAATATTATTACAAAATTACGTGAGGTCCCCCCCCATTTTTTATAACCAGCCAGATACAACACAGCAGCAGCCTAGCATTACCAGGGTGGGAAAAGTCACGGTTTTTGGCTCTTCCCGGCCTCATAATACCAGCCTGCGGCCGCACAGGATGTTCATGTACTGGATCGTACCCGGCTCTTCCCGATACCCCTGGTGGCGGTGGGTACCGGGGTAATAATGGGGGTTAGTTGAAGCCTTTTTACTGGATAATATTAAGCCCCGCCTTAGTAATGGACGTTGTCAAACAGACAACTGCCATTACTAAGGTGGTAATAATGTATTAAAAAACACAGACATAAGACATACTTCAATACAGCCGAGCTGCAACACCAGACAACCCATGGACAGGTGTGGTGCTATTTCTTGAAGAAAGCAGGCATGTTATTCTAATGCCTTATGCACACATCCTTCACCGATTTAAACGGCCATAGAAAACGAATCCGAGTATCTTTTTTGATCGAATGGTTTCCGCGTTCATTCAACATCCGATATGTTTCTCTGTATTTTGTGTCCTTATTGTATGCGTGTCTTCTGTATTTCACGGACCACAAAAAACAGTAGTAGGGAAAAACGGCCCGCCCTGACATTGCCTGGAAACCGATTTGCAAAAAACAGACTGCATACGGATGCCTATGCGGTCTGTTATCTTTGACGGACCCATAGGCTAGAATGGGCGAGACCAATCCGCAAAAAACGGACAGGAATCGGACCTGTTGTATAATTTGCGGACCGGACACAATGGTTCGCAAAAAAAACAAACAGATGTGTGCATAGAAATGAATGGGTCAGTGTGATATCCGTAAAAAAAAAAAACAGATAGCACACTGAGGAATTTCAATGAAGTGTGCATGAGCGCTTATCTTGTACAATTCTTTAAGATTTGGACAGCAATATAATCTCTCTTTATTTTTTTTCTTCAATACTGGTTACATTTACCTGAAACACATTGTTCTTCTTATATTAATAGGGATTTAATATGCTTATACAAGGTAAACAACTAAACTTTGTTTCCTGCATATAAGTGCAGGGTCAAGGGTTTAATACTTACACTTACCCGATTACCACCCGTGACTCTGCTTTCACGTTAATAGATATAAGATGTGCTGTTGTTTTAACCCCCTTCAGCCGCAGCCACTTTTGGACTAAATGACAGAGCCCCATTTTTAAAATCTGACAAGGGTCAATTTAATGTGGTAATAACTTCAGAATGCTTTCACCAATCCAAGCAATTCTGAGATTGTTTTCTCGTGACAAATTGTACTTTATGTCAGGGGTAAAATTTGGTCGATAAATTCATTGCTTATTTTTGAAAAACACCAAAATGTTAAGAAAAATTGCAAAAATTTGCATTTTTCTAAATTTGAATGTATCTGCTTCTAAGACAGATAGTAATACCACACAAAATAGTTACCAGTTAACATTTCCCATATGTCTACTTTATGTTGACATAGTTTTTTGAACATCCTTTTCGTTTTCTAGGACGTTACAAGGCTTTTAGCAACAATTTCTCAATAAAAACACAACTCAACATTTATTGCCCAGATTCTGCAGTTTTTGGAAATATCCCATATGTGGCCCTAATGTGCTAATGGACTGAAACGCAGGCCTCAGGAGCAAAGGAGCACCTAGTGGATTTTGGGGCCTTCTTTTTAATAGAATATATTTTAGGCACCTTGTCAGGTTAGAAGAGGTCCTGTGATGCCAAAACAAGGGAAATACCTAAAAAAAAAAAAAACATTTTAGAAACTGCATCCCATAAGGAATTAATCTAGGGGTGTAGTAAGCATTTTGTACCCCCACTCCCACAGGTTTCATAGATTTTATTAGAAGTGAGCAGTGAAAATGAAAATATTTTTTTTCCAATAAGGTACCAGTACAGTGGAAACTACCCAAAAGTGACTCCATTTGGCAAACTACACCCATTGAGGAATTCATCTAGCGATATACTGAGCATTTTGACCCCACAGGTGTTTCATAGATTTTATTAGAATTGGGCAGTGAAAATGAAAAATATTATTTTTTCCAATCAGTAGCTTTAGTTAAAAAAAAAATCATTTTGTCAACAAATAAAGGAGAAAAAGCACCCAAACATTTTTAAAGCAACTTCTTCAGAGTAGGGAAATACCCCATATGTGGTCATAAACTGCTGTTTGGATACATGGCAGGGCTCAGAACAGAAGGAGCACCATTTGGACCGCAGATTTTGCTGGATTGATTACTGGCCGCCATGTTGCATTTACAGAGCCTCGTACCATTACAGTGAAAACCCCTGAAAGGTGACTCCATTTGGTCAACGACACCCCTTGATGAATTCATCTAGGGGTGTAGTGGGCATTTTGACCCTGCAACTTTTTGATGAGTTTTATAAAATTTGGATGTGAAAATAAAACAAAAATTCTTTCCAGTAAGATGTAGTGGTAGCTCAAAATGTTTCATTTTCACAAGGACTATAGGAGAAAAGCACCTCAACTTTTGTAAAGCATTTTCCCCCGAGTACAGCAATGCCCCATATTTGATCCCAAACTGCTGTTTGGACACACGACAGGGCTCAGAAGGGAAGGAGCACCATTTGGCCTTTTGAGTGCATATTTTGCTGAATTGGTTTTTGGGAGAAATTCCCCAGATGTGACCCCATTTTTTAAACTTTACTCCTCAAGGAATTCAATAATTGGTGTAGTGAATATTTTGACCCCACAGGTGTTTTATAGATTTTATAAGAATTGGGCCATGAAAATTAAAATCTAATTTTTTCCCAATAATATGTCGTTTTAGCTCAACATATTTTCATTTTTACAAGGAATACAGGAGAAAATACACCCCAAAGATCGTACAAGATTAGTTTTCGGACACTGCGTTGCATTGAGCTAAGGTACCAGTACAGTGGAAACCCCCGAAAAATTATCCCATTTTGGAAAATATATCCTTCAAGTACTTCATCATGAGGTGTAGTGAGTATCTTGACCCCGCAAGTGTTTTGCAGAAATAAATACACAAAAGATGTTGCAGATTTAAAATTGCCATTTTTCCACAGTATGCCAGTTCAGTGCCCAATACATTGTGCCCAGCTTGTGCCACTGGAGACACACACCCCATAAACTGTTAAGCGGGTTCTCCAGAGTACAGTAATATCCGATATGTGGTCATAAACTGCTTTTTGGGCACGCTGCCAGGCTCAGAAGTACCGCCATTTGTCTTTTGGTCTCTTGGTGGTAGTTTTGTTTGGGGTTTACCATGTGGTGGCATATGTAAGCTGGGTGGAGTACTTTAGGGCATAATAGTATGATGTAATAATGGGGTAAATAAATAATGAAATTAATAATCCATGGATTGGTGTGGTACGCTTTGAACCAATCCTTTATGCACAGGCCAGGTTTTTTGGGGCAGGTGTCGCACTGATAAATGGTGTCCTTTCTTATACCCTTTTTGTAACACACCCTGCACTGTTTTGAGTCGTTCCCTTGTTTGCAGTTTGGGGAACTTCACTGAGAAAGTGTTGCCCTGCTATAATAAGGCAGCCTCGCTTCCAGTGGAGAGGAGATGATGTAGTTTTGGCACAGACATGCTTGGGCGCTCCTTCTCAAATGTTAGGGCCTTGATAATTAAATCTTAAAACTGAAGGAATGTTCCCAACTGACCTGCAGATAAGGATAGCAAGTAAGCACTATACAATGCTACCTGTACGACTGCGCACGGCCAGCTTTATGTACCATGGGACACTGCTACAGTGGAGGAAATAAGTATTTGATCCCTTGCTGATTTTGTAAGTTTGCCCACTGTCAAAGACATGAACAGTCTAGAATTTTTAGGCTAGGTTAATTTTACCAGTGAGAGATAGATTATATAAAAAAAAAAAAAAAAAAATCACATTGTCAAAATTATATATATTTATTTGCATTGTGCACAGAGAAATAAGTATTTGATCCCTTTGGCAAACAAGACTTAATACTTGGTGGCAAAACCCTTGTTGGCAAGCACAGCAGTCAGACATTTTTAGTAGTTGATGATGAGGTTTGCACACATGTTAGATGGAATTTTGGCCCACTCCTCTTTGCAGATCATCTGTAAATCATTAAGATTTCGAGGCTGTCTCTTGGCAACTCGGATCTTCAGCTCCCTCCATAAGTTTTCGATGGGATTAAGGTCTGGAGACTGGCTAGGCCACTCCATGACCTTAATGTGCTTCTTTTTCAGCCACTCCTTTGTTGCCTTGGCTGTATGTTTCGGGTCATTGTCGTGCTGGAAGACCCAGCCACGAGCCATTTTTAATGTCCTGCTGGAGGGAAGGAGGTTGTCACTCAGGATTTGACGGTACATGGCTCCATCCATTCTCCCATTGATGCGGTAAAGTAGTCCTGTGCTCTTAGCAGAGAAACACCCCCAAAACATAATGTTTCCACCTCCATGCTTGACAGAGGGGACGGTGTTGTTTGGGTCATAGGCAGCATTTCTCTTCCTCCAAAAACGGCGAGTTGAGTTAATGCCAAAGAGCTCAATTTTAGTCTCATCTGAGCACAGCACCTTCTCCCAATCACTCTCAGAATCATCCAGATGTTCATTTGCAAACTTCAGACGGGCCTGTACATGTGCCTTCTTGAGCAGGGGGACCTTGCGGGCACTGCAGGATTTTAATCCATTACGGCGTAATGTGTTACCAATGGTTTTCTTGGTGACTGTGGTCCCAGCTGCCTTGAGATCATTAACAAGTTCCCCCCGTGTAGTTTTCGGCTGAGCTCTCACCTTCCTCAGGATCAAGGATACCCCACGAGATGAGATTTTGCATGGAGCCCCAGATCGATGTCGATTGACAGTCATTTTGTATGTCTTCCATTTTCTTACTATTGCACCAACAGATGTCTCCTTCTCACCCAGCATCTTACTTATGGTTTTGTAGCCCATTCCAGCCTTGTGCAGGTCTATGCTCTTGTCCCTGACATCCTTAGAAAGCTCTTTGGTCTTGCCCATGTTGTAGAGGTTAGAGTCAGACTGATTAATTGAGTCTGTGGACAGGAGTCTTTTATACAGGTGACCATGTAAGAGCTGTCTTTACTGCAGGCACCAAGTTGATTTGGAGCGTGTAACTGGTCTGGAGGAGGCTGAACTCTTAATGGTTGGTAGGGGATCAAATACTTATTTCTCTGTGCACAATGCAAATAAATATATATAATTTTGACAATGTGATTTTCTTCTTTTTTTTAAATATAATCTATCTCTCACTGGTAAAATTAACCTAGCTTAAAAATTCTAGACTGTTCATGACTTTGACAGTGGGCAAACTTACAAAATCAGCAAGGGATCAAATACTTATTTCCTCCACTGTATGTGGTAAATCCAGGGTATTGTACAAAATATCTGCGCTCTAGTATTGCCAAATCATTTACTTTTTCACTAGCCCTATAAGCAGCACAAGGCCCTAAAGTGTCCTCGTCTCCGCTGCATCTACGGGGTCCACCTGTGGGGTCTAGCATATGATGATGTGGGGTTTATAGTGAAAAACTACTGGAACTAATACATTTGTCTGGGCCGTCATTTAGCATAATTTTGCATCATTGCATTCCTAGAGTCATAACGTTTTAGTTTTCTGTTGACGGAGCTGTGTGAGGGCTTGTTTTTTGTGGAACAAGATGTAATTTCTATTTGTTCCATTTTGGGGTACATGCAATTTTATATTTTTTAGCATAATTCCATTTTTTGGGAGATGAGGAAACCAAAAAACAGCAATTCTAGCACAGTTTTTTTTTTTTTTTTTTTACCGTGCAGTATAATCAACGTGTTCAAATTCATATTCTTTTTTACGTTTTACTACTTTACCACAATAAAAAGACTCTTTTCTAAAAAAAAAATTCATGTTTTAGTGTCGCCATTTTCTGACAGCCTTAACTTTTTTATTTTTCAGTTGGTATCGCTGTGGGTCGCCGTGGTAGGGCTTGTTCTTTTCATGACTAACTGTAGTTTTTGTGGGTGCCATTTTGGGGTACTTGCGACTTTTTGATAACTTTTTATTATATGACAAGTTGACTAAAAAATTGTATTTCATTTTTTTTACAGTGTTCACAATGCGGTAAAAATAACATGATATTTTTATAGTTCAGGCCGTTCTGAACGTGGCGATTTAAAAAAAACAAAAAACTATACATACGTAATAGGTTATGTATGAATAGTTTTTTTTATTTTTCTTCCATTTATAAAGGACTTGATCAGGGTAATAGGGAAATTCTTGATTTTATCACTTAAAACTTTTATTTATTTTTCTTAAACATTTTTTTTTACAATTGGGGACTTGAAGACCTGATCCTCTGACCCCCGATACAACACACTGCACTTCTTATGTAGTGCAGTGTATTGTAACTCTCATTTCTTAACTCAAACTTAGGCAGGACCTTATAGGCTTCCATACATGGCCGACCAGGAAGCCATTGCTAGGCTTCCTGGTTGCCATAGCAACCATCAGGCCTTGCGATCGCTCGCGCGGGGGGGGGGGGGCGTACAGAGGGAGCCCCTCCCTCTGTCAACCATTTAATTGTGGCAATCGCTATTGACTGCCGCATTTAAAAGGTTAAACGGCGGCGATCGGCAGTAACTGCGAACGCCGCCATTGCAGAGAGATGTCAGCTGTATATTACAGCCCGCACCTGCTGAAGATGAAGCGGGCACAGCTCTTGTGCCCGCTTCATCTTCAGGATGTGACTGTACGTGATATTGCGGGAAAGCACTTACAATCTCGACGTACAGTCACGTCAATTTGCGGGAAAGGGTTAATTAGTGCATGCAAAATAAAGAGTCACAAATCAATCATTTCACTGGAGTGTCCTTTCTTTCACAGATAAAATAGCTTTCTTCTATTAGTTGCCATAGTTACACTGGGTAAGTGGAGCCTTGCTTTGCTCATAGAGAATCTCTTTGTAGGGAATAACATTAGCTGCATACTTTATAGTGGTAATTGATTTCGGGACATTTTGTCTCGTAATGCTCATCATCCCTTTGCTTTGTTTTATGTTGTGAAGTTAGAATGTATTCCAGCAGAATTTATTTAAACAAATTGATTCTCTTTCTTTTTTTTTTACACAATTTAGCATGTGAAAGGGACCGAGCTTTAGCAACTATTAGGTCGTTGAAGATTGATCTGAGTAAAGTGTTGCAGGGTCCATGTCCATGAAACGAGCCACCTTTTACAAACAGAAACAATGTAAATTTGGTGCCCCTGTCGTCAGCATGTTGCTTATTTGTGTGTTTTTTTTACAAATCATACCAAAATGATGATCCTCTTGAATGTTACCTATGTTGCTTAATCAAAATGGCTGCTTAGAAATATTCCTTTAGAGATTCTATCACTGTCCAGCACTTTTAGGGTATGTCCAAACTTGGTATATACAATGCAGTTTTGATCAGAATGGATCAAATCTCATCCACACACTGTGGATTAAATCTGCTAAGAATTGACCTGCAATGTGGAATTTAAATGCGTGTCAATTTATGTTGCGTAATTGCCGCAGAGTTGCTGCATTTTGTTCCCATAGACTTGCATGAGTACCTTAAAATTCTCCGTAAAATCTGCAAGCAATGATTAGTTGCAGCTTTTATGGTGTTTCTGTTGCGGAACTGCAGCAAATCCGCTAGACTTCGGCAGTGAATTCTGCAGCAAAAAAGTAAATCCACAGCGCAATTTGGTGTGGATTTGTATTACGTATTTATCTGCGGATTCGTGCAGATGCGCTGCTGATTTTCCACAATGGAAAGTCCACAGCTACTGCTGCTACGAGCTGATGACTGACCGGCCTGTTATCTAAACTGCTGAGCAACATTGAACATGATCAATCAGAGCCCTCACTGATCGATCTACAAGCTCCAACCCGTAGACTCATTAAGAGACAGACAAGCTCTTTAGACTCATTCAGACGTAATTAGAATGGTTCAATTGGACAGTAAACTGCAAGAGATGAAATTTAATTGAATACTCATAATAAATTGCATAAAATCTAGCTGAAAAAAAATGGCTGGTCCAAGATTGTGGTTTTGGGGAAGCTATTGGCCTACAACTAGTTAAAGAAACACTCCGGGAAAAAAATATTTTTGCACCTATCATGCTAACTTACCAGCAATATTCTAGCAGTATCATTTGTTTCTTCCCAGCTCAGTTGCATCTATACCTTTTTAGCTCTTTTATTATGTGCAGCTGTGTCATGTGATTTCAGCCTGACCACCAGAATAGACCATGCTCTCCTGTGTGGCTGACTTCCGGTGAACTACAAGATTACTTCATCACCAATCAAATCCCCCCTGGCCGTTCTGAGACCCCCCCCCCCCTTTCTTGTTCCTCTGTATGTCCCCTATGCATATAATGCTGCTGAAGAGACTATTTCTGCCCTATCAAAGAGAACAGGAGTGCAATGATATAATAGGTGAGTCCATACAATTATACACTGCAGAGTTATAAACCTCACACTGACTGTCTATACTATCTGTGACTTCTGTGTGCAGAGTCCAGTGTATTTATGTGATTTGCTCCTCACTGTCTCCTGCTTGTAAGGACTAACATGGATAAATCTATCACAAGCAGAAAGCAGAGGAGACAAGATAAAGATACATCGGAATACACGGAGACCGGAGTTCTATGTCACTGATCGAACACTTGCTGCACTTAGATAGTACTTAGAGCAGAGCTAGTGCAGTGTGATGAGACTCCGCCCCCTCTGCCTCTGCAAAGCCAGAAGCATCATGGGAAATGTAGTATGCATTAGGGGAACCATATCAGAGGGGAAGAAGGAACCAAGATGGTTAATCCAGAAAAAACCTGAAACCGAAATTCAGCGCAATTAACAAACGTCATCTTGCGCATTAAGGTTTTTTTTTCAGCAGTTCATCTTCAGTATGCAGATCCAGTTGAAACCATTGGTAGAGCAGGGGGCTGTTCACTATGTATAGCCGGACGCGAGGCAGTGACGTCATCTGTGAGGGGCAGCTATGGGGGACTTTATACTGTGTGGAGGGCAGTTATGGGGGCATTACACTGTGTAGAAGTCAGTTATAGGGGCATTATACTGTGTAGAGGCAGCCACGGATGTAGCCATCTTTATCTTGACTTTTAACGCATTAAATACACAGTGTCAAGTTGTGTTGTGTGATATCACACTGCAGGAAGTTATCAGAGTCAAGATAAACTTGGCTACATCCTTATGGGGGCATTATACTGTGTGTGGGGCAGTTATGCGGGGGGCATTATACTGTGGTAGCAGCTATGGGGGCATTATACTGTGTGGCGGTAGCTATGTGGGTTTTATACTGTGTGGAGGGAAGCTATAGGTGTATTATACTGTGGGGAGCACTATGGGTGCAATATACTGTGTGGGGGCAGTGTCAGGGGGTATATTAAATACAGTAGTATACAGCAGGCTCGGGATAAATATGAATTCAATGGCGTGGCATGCAAAAAGGGGGTGGCCTAAATAATCGTTCATTAATAGAAAATCGAGGTTACATGTTCAATTAATCGTGATTTTAATTTAGGTCATAATTGTCCAGCCTGAAGACCACCAATAAATGGCACATCAACAAAATCAGGAATACACAAGTGCCTCTTCAGTATTTATTAATCCTTTCATGACCAAGGGTCATTGATGCCCCTGTGTCCAGGTCAAATTTTCCATTTTTGATATGCACTTCTATAAACAATAATATCTTTGCAAACCCTTTGAATATCACAACTATTTTTACTTTCTTTTTTACAAGACTTATGAGGCTTTCATTTTCTAGATTAGTTTAATGAATTCAGTGTGTTTAATTTTTATTATGAGCACACAAATCGCATTTTTAAAAAAAACAAACTTTTTTTGTAATTTTTTATATATATATATATATATATATATATATATATATATATATATATATATATATACACATATACTAGTCCTCAGTGAATTTGGAATATCATCAAAAAGTTAATTTATTTCAGTAATTCAATAAAAAATTTGAAACTCATATATAATATAGATTTATTACACACAGTGATTTATTTCCAGCATTTTTGTTATTTTAATGTTGATGATTATGGCTAACCGTTAATGAAAACCCCAAATTTTGTGTCTCAGAAAATGAGAATATTATATAAGCCCAATTTCAAAAATGATTTTTAATACCGAAATGTTGGCCTACTAAAAACTACGTACAGTATATGCAGTCAATACTTGGTCAGGGCTTCTTTTGCATGAATTACTGCATCAATGCGGCGTGGCATGGATGCGATCAGCCTGTGGCACTGCTGAGGTGTTATGGAAGCCCAGGTTGATTTGATAGTGGCCTCCAGCTCGTCTGCATTGTTGGGTCTGGTGTCTCATCTTCCTCTTGACAATACCCCATAGATTCTCTATGGGGTTTAGGTAAGGCAGCTAATCAAGCATCAGCATCTCCATAAAGCTTGTCAGCAGAGGGAAGCATGAAGTGCTCGAAAAATGTCCTGGTAGACGGCTGCGTTGACTCTAGACTCTCTATATCCTATCCCTCTGGCCGAATATATATGGACAGTGACGTCAGGGGTTAACTGTAAAAGCGGAATACCCTGCCAGAGCGGGGATTCCGATCCAGGAGTAGCTCCTGACATCACGGTCCATATATGGATTGTGACACCAGGAGCTTCTCCAGTAGCGGAATCCCCAACATAAAGCGATCTGACACTGGGGATTCCACTCCTAGAGAGAGCCACTGACATCATTGTCTATATATATGGATAGTGACACCAGGGGCTTCTCCAGTAGCGGAATCCCCGGCCAGAGTGTCGGCCGGGGATTCCGCTCCTAGAGAGAGCCACTAACGTCAGGAGCCATCTCTAGCAGCGGGATCCCCGGCCTGTGTGATCTAATACCGGGGATTCCGCTCCTGGAGTCAGCTCAGGTGTCGCTATCTACAGTGTGATGCTATCTGCAGGGGGGGTCGCACTATCTACAGCGGGGATGGAGTGGGCGGGGGCTCCCTTTAGGAGGGGAATCCTCGACCAGAACGCTGGCCGGGTCTTTCGATGCTGGAGGGAACTTAGGTGGCGCTATCTCCAGAGGGCTTTGCGCTGCCTACAGGGGGTTGTGGGCGGCACTATCTAAAGTGGGGGGTGTATTCCGGGGCTTTCAAAGCCCCGGCCGACATGAGAGTGCAATGCTGCTCACACTGAAGCAGCACTGCACTCATTAAACCCGTTCCAATCTGTCAACGTTTATACACGTGCTAACTGCACTGGGCAGTTAGAACGTATATAGCCGTAGGGCAGTCGTGAAGGGGTTAATAATAGCCTATGCTACACTATATAGGCAAAGAAAAAAAAATTGCTGGTGTGCGTCTTTAATGTAGTTTACTTTTTAAAGTGTTGCCACAGTTTTGGTTACGTTAATATATATATATATATATTTAAAAAATATAAGTGTTAGGCTGGATTCACACGAGCAAGTTCGGTCCATAATGGACGGAACGTTTTTCGGCCGCTAATCCCGGACCGAACACACTGCAAGGAGCTGGGCTCCTAGCATCATAGTTATGTACGATGCTAGGAGTCCCTGCCTCTCCGTGGAACTACTGTCCCGTACTGAAAACATGATTACAGTACAGGACAGTTGTCCTGCAGCGAGGCAGGAACTCCTAGCATCGTACATAACTATGATGCCAGGAGCCCGACTCTCTGCAGTGTATTCGGTCCGGGATTAGCGGCCGAAATACGTTCCGTCCATTATGGACGTAATGTGCTCGTGTGAATCCAGCCTTAGGGCGGATTCACTCAGGACGAATGTGTGCAGATTTTCCCTTCTACATTGAAAAGGAGGAAATCCACAGTGAACATCCAGAACAGGAGGAGCAGATTTAAAAATCTTAAGCATGCCCTGATCTCCGTCTGGAAAATGTTCAGCTGCATATGAATGAGATTTGGTAAAATATTATTCACAATTCTGGGACTTTAATTCGCTATGGATTTTCCAGTCGTAAAAAATCTGTAGCATTTCCGTCCTGTGTGAATCCAGTCATAGTTGTAAGTTAATAGACATGTAAAATTATTATATAATAATATGAAATGTTATTAACCCCTTCCCACCCACACCACGTAAATGGGCTAATGAGCTGAAGGACCCTGCAGTCCGTTAATTTACGGGCTGTGTTTGATGGTAGACAGAATGATCCAGTACTGTGACAGGGAACTGAAATGCCTCTGCTTACAGGCTTTTGCAACGATCCCTGGGACATCAATAATGACGTCACAGGGATTATCTGTGCAGAGTGGCCTTGGAGGTTTGCAGAAAAATTCTGCGATCAGTCTTCTCATCCTGTCTGTGGAACAGATTACTGATAACCGTGATCTGATGGGCTGTCACCATTAGATCACTGTTATCAATGATCTGTATATGCAGACATCAGGGAACAACTAGATAATGGGTTCCCTGCTAACCTGTACCCCTACGGTAAAAAACATGAATACCGTAAAATTTTAAAAAAGCGCAAAAAACAATGAAGGAAGCGCTGTTTTTTTCATTTTCTACCCCACAAATAATTTTTTTCCCGTTTCCTAGTTATAGGGGAATGGCCTAATAGACTGCCTGGAAGTTTTACACTGACACGCAATAATGCTTTGGTATACTAAGTATACCAAAGCATTATATCTGCGATCAAAAGATCGCAAAGTGAAGTCCCGTAGTGGAACCAAAAAGAAAAAAAGTTAAATAGTTAACAATAAAAAAATCTTACAGTAAAAATAAAATAAAACCTTTTTTTTCCCCACAAAAAGTGGTTTTATTTAGTGTCAAAACAATTAACACATAGACATATATGGTATCGCCGCGATCATAACGAACAATAAAATTAACGCATTAATCCACCGGGTAAATGGCGTCCAAAAAAAAATGCAAAAAACTGCAAAATTCTTTTTTTCTTCCATTTCCCCCGTAAAAAATAAAAGTTAATCAATAAGTCCCATGTACCCTTAAAATAGTACTAATGAAAACTACACCTTGCACTCGCAGAAATCAAGCCCACATCGACGGGGAAAAAAAAGTTACGGCTCTTGGAATGTGGCAATGCAAAAATAAGTAATTTTTTTAAAAGGGGTTTTTATTGTGCTAATGGAGGAAAACATATAAAACCTTTATATAATTTGTAACCCCGTAATCGTGCCGACCCATAAAACAAAGGTAACAGGTTATTTACGCCTCATAGTAAACGGCATAAATTTATAACGTGAAAATCAATGCTGGAATAGCAACTTTTCAATTCTCTCCTAAAATAAAGTTATTCGATATATTAATATGCACTAAAAAAAAATTAAATTTAAAAATACAACTCATCCCACAAAAAAAAAGCCCTTATACAGCTATATCGACGGAATTAAAAAAAAGTTACTACTCTTGGAATGCGATCGTGAAAAAACAAAAAATAATCCTTGGTCATTGATGCTCAAAGAGGCCTTGTCATTAAGGGGTTAAACATTTTACAATTGTAAAACATTTTTTTATTAAATTAATGTATTTTGAAGCTACTCTCAAATTAAAATTTTCTTTTTAACTTTTTAAGACACAGCTTCTATGTAGATGTGATCGATATTAGCAGGATCCTGTGGGAAACGCAGGACCCACTCTCAGCTGAGCCATCCGTTCAGCTGAACTGACTGATTTGGCTGAGAGATAATGATACAACTTCTATCTATACGGGATTTATAGTAGCTGGTTTTTAAAAAAAAGTAAAAACATTTTTTAACAAAAGTGAATTTTAAAGTCACAAGCCATTTTGTATATTTTTGCTTTTCCTACCACGTTCCAAAAGCCATAACTTTTTATTTTTCCGTCTATGTAACCGTATGAGGGCTTGTATTTGTCGGGTCAAGCTGTAGATTTTTACGGCACCATTTATTGTACTATATAATAATATTTGTGGAGTGTAATGGAAAAAAAAACAATAATTCCGCCATTGTTTTTTGGGTTTCCTATTTACAGCATTCACCATGCAGTAAAAACGACATGTTAACTTTATTCTGCGGGTCAAAAAGATTACGTCGATGTCAAACTCATATAGTAGTTTTTTTTTTTAAATGTTTTACTATTTTTAAAAGGAAAAAAACGAATTGTTAACAAAAAAAAAATTGTTTTGCATTGCCATATTCTGAGAGCCATAATGTTTTTATTTTTCAGTCGATTGAGTAGTAGGGGAACTTATTTTTTGCGGGACAAGCTGTAGTTTTTTTCATACTATTTTGGGGTACATAAGACATTTTAATTACTTTTTATTATTTTTTTTTAGGGTAGGAAAGCAAACAGCGTATATACACTGCGGATTTTCCACAATGAATTTTATTGGGGAAAACCTGCAGCGTAGTACGGTAGAAGCAGAGTGGATGAGATTTGAACAAACATCATCCAAACACGGCGGAAAAAAATCCACCGAGAAACCATTCATGAATTGACCTGGGGAGCGTTTTTTTAAATCGCTGCTCTTCTGTTGCAGGTTTTCCTCATTGCATTCATTGAGGAGGTAAAACCTGTAACAAAGAGCCATGTGTTGTGAATTTTGCAGAGGAAATCGCAAATGAGAAAGAAAAATAACTACTTTTTTAAATTTTACATGAATAAAAATGCTTATACTTACCCCCGACGCAGCCCGGCCTACTGAAAGGTCGTTTCATCCCATGTCAATACAAAACAGGAGATCCTATCACAAAGCAAGACAAAGATAGGCAGCACATCTAAAAAGGATCTATTTATTCACCCATGCAACGTTTCAGCATAATGATGCTTGAGAAAGGCTCTGTGAAGCTGAAACGTCGCATGGGTGAATAAACAGTTCCTTTTTAGATGTGCTGCCTATCTTTGTCTTGCTATTTGTTTGATCCCATGTGACTGCTGCAGCGGTCACATGGACTACAGCGTCATCCCAGGAGGCCGTCCTGTGCTTAAAGCAGAGGGACGCGTTGCTATGACAATGCCCGGTTGGTAAGTATAAGTTGTTGTTTTTTTTTCCTACCATATCTATACTATATCATTTTTTTCCCAGCGGACATTCCACCGGAAAAACTGCACCACAATTTGGTGCGGCTTTCCGGGGGGAATTCTCTGCTGTCTCCAGGACAGATATGCCGTGTACTTTTACGCAACGTATCCGTCCTATGTGTCCCTACCTACCATGACTGCGTTCACCGTGCAGGTTTATGAACGCGGCAATACCAGTTATGTTAATTTTTCTATTTTTTACTATTGCTTTAGGGGGAGAATGGGAAAAGCTTTTTTTGTAACATATATATATATACATATATATATAAATCGTCTGCACGATATACTGCAATACTAATATATTGCAGTGTATTGTGATTTTTGCAGGCTCCTATTAGGAGCTTAACCCCTTCAGGACACAGCCGGTTTTTGGCCTTGTGGACACAGATGATTTTTCCAAATCTGACATGGGTCACTTTATGTGGTAATAACTCCGGAATGCTTTTACCTATCCAAGCGATTCTGAGACTGTTTTCTCGTGACATATTGTACTTTATGCTAGTGAAAAAATTTGGTCGATAAATTCAATATTTATTTGTGTAAAACGTCAAATTTTTGCAAAAATTTGAATTTTTCTAAATTTAAATGTATTTGCTTGTAAAACAGATAGTAATACCACACAAAATAGTTACTAGTTAACATCCCCCATATGTCTAAATTATGTTTGCATCATTTTTTTCACGTCCTTTTATTTTTCTAGGATGTTACAAGGCTTAGAACTTTATTAGCAATTTCTCATATTTTCAAGAAAATTTCAATAGGCTATTTTTTCAGGGACCAGTTCAGTTCTGAAGTGGTTTTGAGGGCCTTCTATATTAGAAAGTCCCCATAAATCACCCCATTTTGAAAACTGCACCCCTCAAGGTATTCAAAACCACATTCAGAAAGTATTTTAACCCTTTAGGCGTTTCACAGGAATTAAGGCAAAGTAGAGGTGAAATTTACAAATTTCATTTTTTTTTTGCCGGAATTCATTTGTAATAAAATAAAAGAAGGTTTTACCAGGGAAACACAACTCAATATTTATTGCCCAGATTCTGCAGATTTTAGAAATATCCCACATGTGGCCCTAGTGTCCTAATGGGCTGAAACACCGGCCTCAGAAGCAAAGTAGCACCTAGTGGATTTTGGGGCCTCCTTTTTTTAGGAATATATTTTAGGCACCATGTCAGGTTTGAAGAGGTCTTGTGGTACCTAAACAGTTGAAACCCACCAAAAATGACCCCATTTTGGAAACTACACCCCTCAACGCATTTTTCTAGGGTTATAGTTAGCATTTTCACCCCATAGTTTTTTTGCAGAATTTTGTGGAATTAGTCTGTGAAGATGAAAATCACCTTTTTTTCTGTGGAAACATAGAATTTTTTTCATTTTTACAAGGAATAAAGGAGAAAAAGCACCCAAACATTTGTAAAGCAATTTCTCCCGATTACGGCAATACCCCATATGTGGTCATAAACTGATGTTTGGACCCACAGCAGGGCTCAGGAGGGAAGGAGCGCCTTTTGGATTTTGGAGCGCAGATTTTGCCGGATTGGTTTTCAGTGCCATGTCGGGTTTGCAACGCCCCAGAGGGACCAAAACAGTGGAAACCCCCCAAAAGTGACCCTATTTTGGAAACTACACCGCTCAATGAACTTTCCTAGGGGTATAGTGAGCATTTTGACCCCACAGGAAATTTTTTAGAGCTAAGGTGACCAAAAAACAGAAATTTTGGCGCTTTAAGTTCTTTATTTCTTACAGCGTTCAACGTGCGCAATAAATTACGTTTTACTTTATTCTGCGGGTCGGTACGATTACGGCGATACCATATGTGTATAGTTTTTATAAGTTTTGGAGCGTTTGCACAATAAAATTACGTTTCTATAAAATAATTTTTTTTCTGAGACACCATATTCTGAGCCGTAACTTTTTTATTTTTTCGTCAAAAAAGCTGTGGGAGGTCTTGTTTTTTGCGGGACGGGTTGTAGTTTTTATTGGTACTATTTTGGGGTAAATGCAACTTTTTGATCACTTTTTATTCTATATCTTGGGAGGGGTGGTGACCAAAAAATAGCGATGCTGACATCGTTTTCCGTTTATTTTGTTTTTCGGCGTTCACCGTGTGCGGAAAAAATAACATTATAGTTTCATAGTTTGGGTCGTTACGAACACGGTGATAACAAATATGTGCACTTTTTTTTTAACGTTTTTAAATTTTTTCCCTATAATAGATGACTTATTATAGGAAAACAAAAACTTTTATTTTTACACTTTTATAAAACATTTTTATTAACTTTTTTTTTACTTTTTACACTTTCTTTTTTTTACCTGCAGCTCTGATCGCTGCTAGAATACATTACACTACCTAGGTAGTGTAATGTATTCCAATTGTCAGTGTGACGTCACAGTCACTCTGACAGTATGTCTACCAGGACCAGCCAGAGGCCTGGCCACCAGATGCCATCACAAGCATCAGCAGCCCCCACAATTGCATGGGGGCTGCTGATGTGCTACAAACCCCCTAAATGTGGTGATCGCAATCGAGCACCACATTTATCGGGTTAATTGCCAAAATCAGCGGCAATGAGCCGCTGATCGGCAACACTGGAGTGTCAGCTGTCGGGGACAGCTGATCTCCCAGTTCCGGATGCACACCTTGTAGCCGACAGTCTGCATCGGGAACGACACAGTGACTTCCTGTCACTCTGACAGGAAGACTATCAGGACCACCCGAAGGTCCATGGCCATTGTTTGGCTTCCGTTTGCCATACTAACTATCGGCAAACCCCACGATTTTGGACCGGGGTCTGCCAATATACTAGAAACCCTTAAAATTTGGTTATTGCAACCCTTTTTCCCCATTTTCCACCAAAAGCAATGTGAAAAAAAAAGGTATCGCTGCGTTCGGAAAAGTCAGAAATATTACATTATAAAATTATTTAACTCGAACGATGAACGCCCCAAAAAAAAATGGAAAAGTGATCAAAAAGTCTTATATACCCCAAAATAGTACCTACAGCAAGGCCTAAAACCGTTCAATCGATGGAAAATTAAAAAAATACATGGCTCTCACAATATGTCGACACAAAACAAAATATTTACCAATTAGATTTTTCCTAAAAAAACAATGGAGGAGTCAGTTTTTTTCCCATAAGTACATTATATAATATATAATAAATTATGTCACGAAAAACAACAACTTTTCCCGCAAAAAACAAGCCCTCATAAGGCTATATTGAAAATTAAAAAAAGTGATGGATATTGGAAGGTGGGAAGTAAAAAGAAAATAAAAACCGAAAAATCGCTGCTGTGAAAAGGGGTTAAAGCTCACATGACTTCTCAGAATAAGTTGTCATATGCGTGTACGTGACGAATAACACTATTTCTGGCCATTATGTGACTTTTATATGCAATTATTTCGCGGTTTTCCTCTCTGCAGGCTCCATCTTTAATTCTCAGTTGACTCCAAAATAGTGGGCAGGGCCTAACAGCTATCATGCCTTCTTTACACTGCACACATTATATATGGAGGAGATCATACAGCAGTAATTAGCAGTGTATCTGAGAATCCAGCACTGGGGTGAGATAAAACACTTGCCAGAAAGCTGCAGCACATCTGTCTGTGTCCTACTTATTCTGCTACTGCCCCCACCTCCCTTCTCCATAGACTCGTAAGTGCAGCGTGTCTGTGTCTCTATCTCTCTGCTTCCTCTCCATAGACTTGTATTGGCAGGCAGTGAAGAGACAAAACCCCACTTTCTGCAGTTCGTCTGTAACTAGGGACAGATTTTGCTGAATAACAGGGTTGGATATCAGATTACAGGAAGGGAGGCACTTGGTGGAAGGAACTTCACACAGAATTTTCATGGCTAAAACAACTAGATTTTAAAAGTGGGTAAATTACAAAGTTGATATATATCAGGTATACTTTTAGATTATCAGAAGTTGTTTGAAAAGTTGGTGTCCATTTAGTGTCGAAAATAGGAATTAGACCTACCGGTAATTGTATTTCCAGGAATCCATCATGACAGCACCACAGGAGGTTGCCCTATTGACCTCTGTAGGGACAGGAAGACAGAGAGGTTAAAAGGCCCCTCCCACCACCCACTTGCCAGTGTTTTTCAATTACTACACCAGGATGGATGCAACCCTATTTTAATTCTAGGGATAATAACTGACATGTTAATTGCACAAATCAGAATTTCCATAAGGGAGGGAATGTAAGGGTGCTGTCATGATGGATTCCTGGAAATACAATTACCGGTAGGTCTAATTCCTATTTTCCAGTACATCCCTCATGACAGCACCACAGGAGCAATACCAAATTATAATGCTCAGGGCGGGACTACGGATTGGAGGACTTTCCGTCCAAAACTTAAATCTGTATCGGACAGAACATCGAGCCTATAATGTTTGCAAAACGTATGATGACCAAGTGGCAGCTCTGCAGATTTGGTCCATAGAGGCTTCTCTTCTTTCTGCCCAGGATGCCGAAACTGCCCTCGTTGAATGGGCTCTGATGCCTTGTGGGGCACATAGTCCTTGGGACTTGTAGGCTTCTTGTATGGTAGTTTTTACCCATCTCGCTAGAGAGCCTTTTGAGGCTTTCTTTCCTCTATTCTTTCCCCCAAACAGAACAAATAGATTTTTATCTCGTCTCCAGGAGGAGGTTCTATCCAGATACTGAAGAATTGTTCGCCTGACATCCAGACAATGGAATTTGTCTTCTTGTTGGTTTTTTGGATCTGGATAAAAGGAAGGTAGAATTATTTCTTGTTCTCGATGGAAAGCAGTAGATACCTTTGGAATAAAGGAAGGATCCAGCTTTAGAAAGATCTTATTCTCTTGTACTTTTAGGTAGGGTTCTATGACCGACAGAGATTGGATTTCTCCAATCCTTCTTGCTGAAGTAATAGCGACTAAGAATGCAGCTTTTAGAGTTAAAAAATGCATACTAATCGTGTCGAGCGGCTCAGAGGGGGGATCACAAAGGGTCGTTAACACTACATTCAAATCCCAGGTAGGAACTGATTTCTTTAGGGAAGGTTTCAGTTTAGAGACCGCTTGAGTGAATCTTCTGATCCACCGATGTTCAGCCAGGGGAGTGTTAAAAAAATTACCAAAGGCTTAAATCTGCACTTTTAAGGTACTAGGGCTAAGCCCTTTTTTGAATCCTGATTGTAAAAAATCTAGGATTTTCGCGATGTTGGGAGAAAAGGGGTCTGGTCCTGGGTCTCCATACCAGGAACAGAATTTCTTCCAAATTTTTTGATAGATTTTTGAGGTAACTTCTTTATGACTTGATAAGATAGTTGAAATTACCTCATCTGACAGACCGTGGTTTCTCAAGATCTCCTTTTCAGGATCCAGGCTGACAACTTCAGAGTTTCTATTCCCTGAAAGAATAAGGGACCCTGGGAGAGAAGATTCTCCTTGACTGGGAGCATGATAGGGTCTTCCAACGCTAGGTACTTTACGATTGGAAACCAACTTCTTTTTGGCCAATAGGGAAGAATAATGATGAGCTTTGTCAAATCTTCCTGGATTTTTCTTAATACCATTGGTATTAGAGGAAACGGAGGAAAGGCATAGGCCAGATCCATGTCCCAGGGTTGGGACAATGCATCTACTCCCAATGGGTTGTCTCTGAGATTTAGGGAGAAGAATGTCTCTACTTGGGAGTTTTTCCTCGTGGCAAACAGGTCTATTTGTGGATAACCCCATCTTCGGGTTAAGGACAGAAAGATTTCTTTGTTTAGGGACCATTCTCCAGGGACTCCCTTGTTTATGTTGTTTGTGCAGAGCCACCATAGGAGGGATGATTTCACGGTCTCGGAAATTTGAATTCTTGAATTCAGGGAGTTCTGTTTTCGATCCCACTGGGACAAGATCAGATTCTGTAATTGTCTGGAGTGAAATTGACTCCATGGAATAGATTGGATGCAAGACGTCATCATTCCCAACATCCGCATACATTCTCTTATGGAACAGGCGTCTTTCCCCCAAAATTTCCTTACTTCTGCCAGTAGGAGTATTTGTTTCTCTCTTGGGAGGAAGGACTGTTGAAGGGAGGAGTCTAGTAGTACTCCTAAGAAGACCTTCTGTTTTTGGGGAGGGAGACTTGACTTCTGAAAGTTGATTATCCATCCCGATTCCTGTAGTAGGGAAAGAACCTGTGACCGATGACTGTTTAAGATAGACGGAGTATCTGCCGTCAACAAGAAGTCGTCTAGATATGGGATAATTACTATGCCCTGACTTCTTACGAATGCCATGATCTCTGCCATAATTTTTGTAAAAATTCTGGGGGCGGAGGAAATGCCGAAAGGGGGGCAGACAAACTGGAAGTGGAGAATGAAAGGACCGTTCTGAATCGCGAATCTGAGGAATTTCTGGTAAGCGGGGTGGATAGGAACGTGATAATACGCATCCTTTAAAATCGATCGTACACATTGATGCCTCTTCCCTTATCAGAGGAATAGTCGATCTGATAGACTCCATCTTGAATTTTCGATATTTCACCCACTTGTTTAGGACCTTCAGGTTGATTATTGTCCTGTAGGAACCGTTTGGCTTTTTGACTAAGAAGATTTTTGAATAGTGGCCTTTGAATTTTTCGTTGTGGGGAACTGGAGTAATGGCTCTTAATTTGAGTAGTTTCTGGACGTCCCGGATAAGGATCTGATGAAGGTCTTTTGCTTGGTACTGGGTTATTAGAAATTTCTCTGGAGGAATGGAGGAAAATTCTATTTTGTACCCTTCTTCTATGATCTTTAGAACCCAGGGGTTCTGGGTTATTCCCGACCATTTGGGATAAAATTGTAGGAGTCTTCCCCCCACGCTCTTGGCGTTATTGCTTTGAGGGCTCAAATGAATTATTGGGGTTAAGGAGATATCCTCGACCCCTTCTTCCTTTGGGGTAACTCCAGCGACCGGACTTCCCTTTCCCGCTGTAGTTCTGTAAGGTAGGTTCCCTCTGTTGGCGAAACCTCCCAAACTGAGTGGGGTTTTTTGGTTTCTCTTCAGGAAACCCCTTTTTCCTATCTGCTGCATTCTCCAGCATGCTATCCAGGAGAGGACCGAACATCAGAGACCCTGTAAACGGGATAGAACATAATTTGTTCTTGGACTTCGTATCTCCTGACCACATTTTGAGCCATAATGCACTTCTAGCAGCATTTGAGAGAGCCCCATTCCTGGCAGCAAATCTAATAGATTCCGCTGAAGCGTCTACCAAGAATCCGGTTGCCATCTTTAGTAAGGGTAGAGATTCTAATAGGTCTTGTCGTGATGTCTTCATCATCAAATGGGTCTCCAGCTGGTTTAACCATATAAACATTGCTCTTGCTACTGATGTGGCCGCGATATTAGTCGAGATCAAAGCAGAGGAAGATTCCCACGTTCTTTTCAGTAGCCCGTCTGCCTTTCGGTCCATGGCGTCCTTCAACTGAGAGGAATCTTCAAATGGGATTGCGTTTTTTTTTAGCAACCCTGGCTACTGGGACATCTACTTTTGGGATCTCATCCCAAGGTTTAGTGTCTTCTGGATCAAAGAGAAGTCTGTTTTTAAAACCTCTTGAAATGAAGAGCCTTTTTTTTTAATCCTCCCATTCAGTTGTCACCATTCTTTTGAGATTTTCGTTTACCGGAAAAACCTTCGTTTTCTTTTCCGTTAGACCTCCAAACATCTCATCCTGGATGGTATGTGGTTAGTCCTCTTCGGGAATATCCATGGTTTCCCGTATTGCCTGAATTAAGGTATCAGACATCTCGGAAGAGAAGAAATTTTTTTTCTCTTGAGTGGATGAAGTTGAAGGCAAGAGTTCCTCTCCTTCTCCTAACTCACCCTCCGATAGGTAATAACACTCCTGCTCAGAGTCAGACCCCTGAGAAGGAGGACAATATTTTTGATCCACTTCAATCCGTGGTCTTTTTGCCCGGGAGTGTGAGGGAGTTTCTTGAGGAGGGGCGAGGGAGGCTACTGACTGACTCACTTCTTCACGAATCATAGCCCTAAGTTCAGACATAAACGTTGGTTGTTGCTCTTTTAGTATTTTTGCAATACAATCCTGACACAATTGTTTCCTATGTGACTCTGGCAATTTTTTTGCACAAGTCGCACATTTTTTAACCTTCTTTTTATCAGTTTGTCTCTGAGAGGAATCTTTATCCTAGAGAAAACAGAAGGTAGGTAAAGTATGGTGTGCATACATAAGGAGTCCTAACCCTTACCCCAAGGGTGAGACTCACGTGACCCTGAGACATATCTGGAGTTCCGTCAGGACGAGGAAGTTCCATACCGCGACAGGTAACAGGCAATGCAATATGCAATCAATCCAAGTTAGAGGTATCAGCTCTAACTACATACCTGTGCGTGTCCCTTTAAATGCGGGCGTTTTGAATTTCCCGCCTTCCAAGATGGCCGCGGACCGGAAGTAGCCCGACGTAATTTCCGGTCGGCTATTCGTTGAGGTGCAGCCGCTCATAGCCGGCGACTGAGGCTTGCTATGCGGCGCAGCGAGGATCCCTGCCGGTGCGTCCAAACTTATGGAGCTGCCGGTCCCCGCCTGGTCACGCGACCAGGCCGAAGCCTGCTTGGGAATCCCGAACACCACACACTACCGGAACCCTGCCTAGGATTCCTCTGGTAGGTGTGTTAGGTTGGGAGCTAAGGGACCTCTCGTTCGAGGGGTGTTAGCCTAGGCTTTAGGGGGAAGAGAAGGGGGAGTGCCCCCTGCCCGAGATTTTTTTTCCCCCTGCAGTAACACAGGAGCGACGTCTCTCTGCTCCTGACCCTGTAGGGACAGGAAGAACACTGGCAAGTGGGTGGTGGGAGGGGCCTTTTAACCTCTCTGTCTTCCTGTCCCTACAGATGTCAATAGGGCAACCTCCTGTGGTGCTGTCATGAGGGATGTACTGGAAATGTACATTATATCAATTTATGTAATTTATGTTTCAATTAAAGTTAAACTGAATTATGTTTTTGCCAAAGTAATCTGTCAAAAACAATTAAAAAAAAAAATCTTAAAGAAAAACTTAAAATCTTTTCCAACTAAACGGATTTAAAAAGGTCACTAACTTTTCAAGAAAGTTTTCATAAATCAATATCAATCAAATATTAGAAACTTTGTAATACATCTTATTAGAGAAAAATGCCTCTTTCTCCACTTCGCCTCCTTTGTTCCCCTCATTTTTCCATCTCCTCAAGACAGGACAGACTATCAGCTCACTGAGGGATCAGGTTAAAGCTGCCCATAGAAGTCTATGGAGAGGTGAGGGGGGAGGGCAAAGCAGAGTTGGAAAGAGGGAGAGAGACACAGACGCTGCAGCAGCTTCCTAGTTCGTGTTATATCTCTTCCTCAGTGCTGGATTCAAAGCTACACAGATCATTACTGCTGTATACGCTCCTCCAAGCTGCTGCAGCTTCTATATACAGTATGTATGATAGAGATAGAAGAGCAGGATGTTCTCTTCTCTATGTGTGCAGTGTATAGAAGACATGATTGCAGTTAGACTCCACCCACTATCTCAGAGAAAACTGAGAAGTAGACAGAGACTGGAGATGGAAAAACTGCTAAAAAATGCAGAATACAAGTCAGAAAGTGTTATTGCTCATGAACACACACACGACAGATTCTTTTGAAAAGCCATCTGAACATAAAACGACAGGCACACTTTAACCAAAACACTGCAGAGATAGGAGAAGTGGGCTGACACTGAAGTTATAGAAAAAAGGTGGGTAAAATATTCCATAATATTAGGATGTGGGACTGGACAAAATAGAGCCTATAGCTGTGATGCACATTTCTCCTATGTATGTTTGTGTGAAATAGTTTTTATTCTAACTACAAATAAGTAGTAATAATATAACCTTGATTGTGAGGTACACGAACATTGCCCAGTCGACTATTTAGGTTAAACTTGTTTTTAAACCATAACCATGAAAAAATTCAATTTTAGAAGTATAGTTACTTCTGCATTGTCAGTTTTGCCCTTTAGTAAATTCTGAGGGTGGCATTGGCAAAGGAGGAAAGGAATTCTGATAAGAATAGAAAATATTTCAGTTCTTTTTGCAAAGAACATTTTCAAAGCCATACTTTAAATCTGTAACTTGATAAAGCGTTCACTTACACATTTGTAACATTTCTTTACTGATTTATCCATGTACATTTTAAACTAAGCATAAAAAGGACAAATTATTTTCAAATATATTTCAAAATGATATTCTGTGTATTTCAGCATGCCCCATTTTTAAAGGGGTTGCCAAGTTTCAGTAGATTAATGTAATTTTTTTTTGTAGAATTAAAAGTTATACAGTTTTCCAGTATACTTTCTGTATTAATTCCTCACGGTTTTCAAGATCTCTGCTTGTTGTTATTTAGTCGAAACATTCATTGTTTACTTCCAGTGGATAAAATTCTGCCATGGTCATGTGATGATCACACAGGTTCACGGCTCGATACAGTATGTGTATCAGAACTGTGTCTTCTAACAATCTCAGCACCTGTGTGTCCATCACATGAGCATGGAGAGAATTGTATCCACTGGAAGAAAACAATAAATGTTCCTACTGAATAACAACAAGCAGAGATCTTGAAAACCGTGAGGAAATAATACAGAAAGTGTATTGGGAAAACTGTATAGCTTTTAATTATACAAAAAATAATATTTAACTTGCTGTAACCGGACAAGCTCTTTAAAAGAAGTAGCACACTATTCATAAGACTTGCTTTATAAATACAGTTGTATCCACAGGTCCACAAATTGTCATACTCAAGCTGTGAAAAGGGGTGCTCTGTTCTTGAGCATTACAGCACCGCTCTACAAACAGGGCCAGTACGAGTGGTAGGCGACCACCTAGGGGCACAATTTTATTAAATATATAAATATAAAATTGTTACCGACCAATGAGCGCTTCCTTCAATCTGAGGGAAGAACGCATTGTTGTACAGGAGGTCCTGTTAGATTGGCTGTCATTACTTACTGTACAGCTATTCGCTTCCCAGTCCTAGTCAGCACCCAGTGCAGTGGCAACGGGAGCTAAAGAGGACCCGGGAGCGGATAGTACATTGTGAGGGTTAAAATTATTTAGGGGTCTTATCTGAGGTCTGTATTAATTTTGGGGCATGGTCTGGGGTCTGAAATGTATTTTAAGGTCCGGTCTGTATTTTTAACTTATGTGGCTAATAGTGTGTGGTACCATTGTTTGTGGAGCTACAACTCCCAACATATTCAGATAATTTGTTAAGTCATGCTTGGAGTTGCACTTTCACAGAAGCTGTGCTTTTTCACTGTATTTCGGCCAGCTAAAGTGCCCACAATCTAACTATGTAAATGCTTCAAGTGGGGTAGGGCTCATTTAAATACTTGCTATGGGGCCAAACATTTTCTAGTGATGCCCCTACTTTAAACTGTATGTGTCCTCAAGCAGTATTATTTTGGCAGTATGGTATTTGGGGGCATTGGGAAGCACTGTAGGTACAGTAATGCGGGCAACGGGAGCAGCAGCAGGCTGCAGCAAGAATAGTATTGGGAGTAAAAGATAGCAGGGGTCAGCAGGAGTAAGGGCCCTAAGATGTCTGGGCAGCAAACTCTGCAGTCATCAGGAGAATTCGTCAAGGAGGTTTTGGCCGATGGAGAAGAAAGAAAAGCACAACAACAATTAGAGATGATACCTGTGAGCCATTGGATTTAATTCTTATGTCTTCTGCCTGCATCTCATCAGTACTGTATTCTCATGTATAGTCTGCATGACAGTATTATTGGTTATTGCATAGTGGTAAAGCAAATATATGTCTGTTCTAGAAAGTGTGATTATAATTTTACTTAGCGTTATTGTGTTGACAGTGTGGCTTACATATTTGAGATAGTGGTGAGGGAAAAGTCCAAACATAATAATTTGTCAAATATATTTGTAATTAAATAATATTATGGTTAAATAAGTTAATAAAGATAAAAACTTATTTATTTCTGCTAAGCATTTTTGGCTTTTGATATAAACATTTATTTATATTTATTGTTATTTTTATGTTTTTGTATTCATTTTGCTTATAAAATGGGTTTAAATCTATTTGAATTGACACCAAGGAGGTGGGAGTAGCACAATTTGCCTGATCTGCATAGGGCACCAAAATACCTTGTCCCAGGTTTGGCCACAGAGGTAATAAGCAAATTTAATTTCTGTCACATGCTTATCTCATTATCATTATACAAGCAGCATCGATGCACACTACACTCTTTTCTAAAATAAAAAACAATATGCTGCATTTTATATTAGAAGGATATTATTACGCTGGTTTGATACTAACCACATCTACTACCCTTTTTTTTTTTAGCCCCAAAAGGGAATAGACCATGTAGGCAAAATGGGAGTTATTTTTATTATTTTACATGTTTTATAAATTAAAATTTTGTAAATTTTATTAATATTTTTTTTTGTACGGAAGTAGAAAGTATATCAGAAAAGGCATCAGAACAATATACAGATTATACAGATGTACAAGAGGGGATACATTAAAATGTATTGTGGGACATCTGTAATAGCAAGTACCATGTGACCGGCATACTAACCCCTTCCCGACATTTGACGTATCCATACGCCAAAGTCGTGTAGGGGAAGTATGGAACACGCTCACGGAGTGAACCCGCTCCATACGATGCCGATGTTGGCTGTATGTTACAGCCGACACTTCAGAGTAATGAGCGGGATCGCGCTGGAGCGCGTTCCCACTCGTTTAACTCGTTAAATGCCACGGTCAATAGCGACCGCGGCATTTAAATCGTTAGAAAGAGGGAGTGACCCCCTCTAACAGCTCATCGTGCCCCCCGCAATGCAATGGCGGGGTGGCGATGGTTGCTATGGCTGCCTGGGGGCCTAACGAAGTCCCCCAGGTCCGCTATCTTTGTGATCCTATTAAGCCCTGCGTCCGGCAGGGCTTAATAGAAGCCTGTCAGAATCACAATATACTGGCATACAATATAATTGCAGTATATAGTGCAAGCGATCTAACGATCGCTGGTTGAAGTCTCCTAGGGGCACTAATTTAAAAAAAAGTACAAATTAGTAAAATAAAGTTGTTTTTTTATGTAAAAAAAAAATAATGTCAAATTAAAAGTAAAAAAAAAACTTTTCCCATTTCTCCCCAGAGCATAGTAAAAAAATAAAAATAATAAACATAATTGGTATCGCCGCATACGTAAAAGTCGGAACTATTACAATATATAATTATTTAACCCGCACGGTGAACGGCGTAAAAAAAAAAATTATTGTAAACTCCAGAATAAATTTTTGGGTCACCCCATCTCCCACAAAAAGTGAAATAAAAAAAAGTGATCATTTAGGTTTTTACTTGAAAAAGTAGTAAACTATAGAAAAAATTATATTTATTTGGTATCGCCGCAATCGTATTGACCCACAGAATAAAGTTAACGTGTTGTTTTAATTGCACGGTGAATTCCGTAAAATCGAAGAGCAAAAAACAATGGAGGAATCGCTGTTTTTTTCATTTTCTACCCCACAAATATTTTTTCCCCATTTTCTAGTACATTATATGGCACAATAAATAGTGCTACGAAAAACGACAACTCGTCCCGCAAAAAAATCAAGCCCTTATATGACTATATCGACGGAAAAATAAAAAAGTTATGGCTTTTGGAAGGTAGAGAGGAAAAAACGAAAATTAAAATCTGAAAAATGGCTGCGTCGTAAGGGGGTTGAGGCCATAGCAATCACAATATAGTACGGACTGTGTAGACCAGGGCTCAGCCAGCACGTGAGGCATGGTTTGCTGGTACATTCTCCCGGTGACCAGCGCCGTTGTGTGCTTGGCGGTGGTGAACACACAGAGAGATAGCGGAGCTTCATTATGGGCTTGGTGGCGCTGATCACCAGGAGAGGGGGCAGTGCTTCATGGTGTTTGTCGCTGCTGAACACTTGGCAAGCAGACAATGCAGCACTGCTCTCTCTCCTATTGTTAAGCATTATCAAGCGCATAATGACGCGCTGCTCTCTCCTGGGCATCAGTGCCGCAAAGACGGAGCTCGGTGAACGCTCTGTAAAAGAAAAAGTTAGCAAATGTTGGCAGCTCTCTCTATGTGCATCCCCAAATCTAATGTTCATTAGCAATGGTCTCTTCTACGGGAACCTCCCCCCAAATCTGGTGTTCAGTAGCCACGTTCTCTTCTATGTGCACCGCCCCCAAGCTGGTGTACAGTAGTTGCTCTCGCTTCTGTATGAAGCGCCCCGAAGCTGGTGTATCTCTTATGTGCAGTTCCCTCCAGCTTGTGTTCAGTAGCTGCGGTCTATCCTATGTGCAACTCGCCCCAGCTTGTGTTTAGTAGCCTTATATGCACCACATATAGATCATCTTTTCAAAGAATATCAAAGACAAGGCTAACACTGAAATGTAAGTTTGATTAACTGACTAATTGGTTTATGTCACATACATGGTAACAGTTTGTCTTATAGGACTTTCATGTTTGCATGGCTTACAGAGTTCTTCATAAATGTTTTTTTTTGTTTGTTTTTTTTATATCGGCACCCCATATGCAAAAAAAGGTTGCCTACCCCTGGCCTCAATATTCCCACTAGTGTAGAGATCAAATCCTGGAGTTAGGTGGATCCTGAAAGTTAAAGAAAACCTCCAACAGGCAATGCGAGAGATGTATCAAAACTGGTGCAGAGGAAAAGTGGAAAAGTTATCCATAGCAACCCGTCAGATTCGACCTCACTTTTCATAGGCCCTTTGGAAAAAGAAAGTGATATTGCGATACTCTGACTCTTTCGGGTGGGATCCTCTGAAAAAACATATCATCACTATCAATAAAGGATCTTTCAACTTGTACCTCCCAGTGTCAACTTTGACTATGCATCAACAGAAGCAAGCTAAGGACAACGTTTCAAGGGAACAGCGCCGATCCAAGGGCTGTTTTTTTAGAGAATCCCACCCGCCAGAGTGAGAGTATCGCAATATCACTAGCATTTGGAATTGGACACATCCGGAAAAACCCGTGGCTTGCAGTTCCCTGGACCTTCACGTTTTAAAGACCATATCTACAGGGGTGTCGTGTTTCCTAACACGACATCACCAGGGGAGAACACTTTGACAGAATTACTAATTCTACATTCCTACCAGGAATAAAGCACTGTGTTTGCGCCGTTGTGTACCTTTTTTTCTCTCTAGTGAACCTTTGGAAAATGAAGGCAGATACCGGACCTGCTGCCATAGACAACAACTACTCCACTTTAACCCGTTACTTACCGCCCCATAGTGTTTTTACGTTGGTCACTAACGGGCCTTATTCCGATGCAATAGACTTTTTACGTCGCTGAATCGAAATAAGTAAACAGAGCAGGGAGCTGTCAAATCTCCCTGCTCTCAGCTGCCAGAGGCAGCTGAGGGCTGGGGGCGTCCCTGCTCGATCAGGTGAGATCGATATTAGTATCGATTTCACCCGTTTAACCCTTCAGATGCGGTGCTCAATAGCGTGCACCGCATCTGAGTGGTTTTGGAGAGAGGGAGGGAGCTCCCTCTCATACCACTGACACCCGGCGATAAGATCGCCGAGTGTCTGTGTCTCCAATGGCAGCCAATGGCAGAATAATAATGAATGCCTGCTAGATCATGCCTCTGGCCTGATATAGCAGATGCCTGTCCGTTTTACATGGACAGGCATAATACACTGCAATACAGAAGTATTGCAGTGTATTATAAATGCGATCGGATAATCGCATAGTGAAGTCCCCTAGTGGGACTAGTAAAAAACTGTGTGGCGAAATTTCTGCTTTTTTTCTATTCCCCCCCAAAAAAAACGTAATAAAATTAATCAATAAATTCTGTACCCCAAAATTGTGCTATTAAAAATTACAACGTGTACATGTCGACGGAAAAAGAAAAAAGTTATAGCTCTTGGAATGCGACGATGGAAAAACTTTAAAAAATGGCTTGGTCATTAAGGTCTAAAATGGGCTGGTCATTAAGGGGTTAAGCCAGTTTTGATCTCCCTGAATGTCTCTGCTGCCAATCTTCCCATTAGGTACTAGGCTGTCAACTTCTCCTTCAAATTGCAGAGAGAAGTAGAATTGGTGGCAGAGCATCAGCAGTACAGGCTACCATCAATTATATAACAAAGAATATGGCCACCCTGGTCCTCAAAAAATCTTGTGTAGTCCCTTCTGGTGGAGCTTGTTGCTGGGCAGCTACCCAAACAGGTTAAAAAATTGTCTAGCAAACTTTGTGCCTGCAAACATTATTGACTTTGAGACTGAAACTTTCCCTAATAAGAAATTACAATGGGATACTGCAAATTGTTCTAACTTACATTTAGATGGTGCAGCAGCTGAGGTTCGGCAGTGCTGCAGCCAATAAAACGCAACAGCATGCGGCATGCACAGGATTTAAAGGTAAGAAATGTTAAATACCTGCAAATTCTGGGGGGCAAAAAAACAAATTGTAAAATTGCATCTATTTGCCGTAAAACTAAATGTTGTTGCGCTTTTTGTTTTTTTTAGCACAGCACAGTTGCACCTCGGACCTCATTCACACGAGTATTTTGTATTAATACAAAAGCGGAGCATGAAAAGAAAACGTTTAACGGAAAGATTGGCACCACTTCTGTCCTGAGAATGAGGCCTAAGTGGGTAACTGTTAACTTGAATACATAGAATGCCATGAACAACTGACATGAGGACATGTTGTGCAGTTTCTATAATGTCATGGTCCCATTTGATGGACACCGGACATAATTAGCATACGCACTTAATGTAAGGGAGCATTGTATCACAGAGCGGATATCTATAATTGATGATCAAAAGCTAATCTATGGTTTCCTTTATTCTCTAACCCAATGGAATCATTGGAAGACAAGTACGGAGCAGGTGTGTCTGGTGAATACGGCTGAGCTGCAGTACCAGGCACAACTTATGGACGAGAGTTGCGCTGTTTCTGGAAAAAAGCAGCCATGTATTTCTCTATACGACCCTCTTAAGCAGGGCTTTCAGTGATGTGTTATCACTGCGCACATTTTCCCTTTGTACTAATATAGTATTCACTCTGTTCAAATCTGCGTCATGGCTTTAGTTTATAACAAAAGTCACGACGCAGTGCCAGATCCCTTATGCGACATTTACCCAACATACACCAATGACAGGGTTTTGTCACGGTTTCTGTCGCTTTGACGGCAAGAATAGTGCTGCAAGTTGCGCAATTCTTGTCGTCAACTTTGGTAAAACTGCAGACGGAGCCTCAGACGCAGATGTGGACAAAGTCTTCATATATTGGCTACAGAAAATGCTGACATAGCATTTAAGACTAAGCAGAACACCCACAAAATAAAAAAAACTGCACAACAAATGCCATGAACAAGATACAGTAGCAGCAATGTCTTGCTTGACTCTGTGATGCATATTTTATCTATGCATCTTGCATTTTAATTCATACAGCTCAAGTTTATGCTTTGCAACGTTTAGAAACACAGCACAAAAGTCACTTGTTTGCTCATTTAAAGGTTGGTATTGTCTCAGCATTCACAGTGCCACAATTTTCTTCCTTGCCATGTTTTTGTAAGTTTTGCTGGCTCACATGTTATTTCTCCAGTCATACCCCATGATGAACAAACTGTTTCTTCATACAGGACACCGACAGCACACAAACAACATCGGCGATTTGCTTTTATTTCATGAAATACAGAGCAAAGGAAAAGCCACCTGACATTAAATATTCCGCTTTTCCTTATTTCCTCTCCTTGGCACATAGAAGAAATATGATTTTCTCTTCCAGAATTTGTTTACCTCTAACAGCAAGGAAGACCTAGAACATCTCGACTTATTTACCAGTAAGTGCTTTTCAATTTCAGGTCAATTTCACGAGACTCTTTAACTAGTGCTCTTCTACCGGTGGTGCAATGCTCTGCAGCTCAGAATGACTTAAAGTCAAGTATTGAGTCATTAAAACAATTGTTACAGAACGCCCGCTTATTACTAAAATGCATTATTACTGTACTATTTTTACACTAAGGCTTCAAACTAATATGCCGCTATTGCCAAGACAAAGCCTTCTTCTGTAGCAAGCTATAATAATCTTAACATTGTATTCTAATTTGCCGAAGGCTTAACCTTTAACAATCTGCCAAGACAAAAGCAATTTAGCGGTATGTTTAGCGTGCCTGTCTTTCAAGGTACTGTTTAGAATCACGACTGATGAGAGACTAAATACAATGGACAGGTTAATTGATAAAAGTTACGGATGTTTACTTATACAGCGCAGGTATTATATCACGCATTTTTCTTCTAATTTCCATTTTTTTACAATTTCTTGCTGCATTATATGGATGCCAGATATATATCAAGTGTATAAGCTTTTGTATTATGTCATAGTAATAATGTCTTGTAGATTTTACATATAAGCGTTTCATATAGCTTATCAATGTACAAAAATGATAAAGATAATCGATTGGTCATGCAATTTGTGCAGAGTTTGTGTTTTGCTTTTCAAAGTATTGTATATATTTCTAAACACTAAACTAAACCTACGACTATAATAGGCTAATAATCCATGATGACTGATCCCCTGCTATACTTTGCAGCTGTACCGCCATATTCTTTAATGAGCTACACAACAACACATCTATTTGGGGCATTACAAGTAGTTTGCTGGGGAAATGAAAAAGCTGCGTATGGAACATTTGTTGTATGTCTTCTTAATGCGTTTCTAAATACAACGTATTTTACTATGGCAACCAATAAGAGAATTGTAAATCAAGTCATCAACATCTAAATGATCATTTTGAGAGATGTGGAGTAACACAAGTGTCATTTGTGGATGAATTTTTATGACTAAAAGCGACATAGGGTTCGCAGCTTTTCAAAAAATCTATATTTACCTAAGAAACAAATGCTTGCGAGCCATGTGTCTTTGTCAGCTCAGGCTTATTATTCTCCTGAAGGGCTCATACTGCAAATTGAAAGAGCTCTGCATTGAAGCACTAAGGTAATACTTTGTTTCCTGCTTGCTCTCGGTGTTCCTCATCCCCCACACATCCCTGTCGTTTTGGTTTCTCTACAGATCCCTCGCCAGTGCGGTCTCGTCGTGGACAGAAGAGACTAGACACCTGTACGGAAAAGCTGAATTGGATGACGGACCATGGCATCAGCCGGGCTACAAATTACAGCATTTATTATTGCACTCATGGCAGTGTGTGGGGCAATTGCAGCAACTTTACTACCAAACTGGAAGGTCAATGCAGACACTGGGGCAAACATTGTTACCGCGGTCATTCAAATGCAAGGACTGTGGATGGACTGCACGTGGTACAGTACTGGTATGTTTAGTTGCACTGTGAAATATTCAATTCTTTCACTTCCTTTGTATATTCAGACAGTACGGACCACAATGGTACTGTCCTGTATATTGTCATGTTTGGGCATATGTGTATCCATGGCAGGAATGAAATGTACAAAGCTAGGAGGGGATCGTCAAACTAAAAGCAATATAGCTTTTGCTGGTGGAACATGCTTTTTGCTAGCTGGTACTTTTGGCATGATTTCAGTGAGTTGGTACATGAAAGAGATCATTTCCAGTTTCTTGGATTCCTCCATCCCGGAGGGTAGCAAACATGAGCCAGGAGGAGCCTTGTATGTAGGCTTTCTCTCTGCTGGGATGCATTTTTTAGCAGGTGCAGTCTTCTGTGCGTCCTGTACTAAGAAGCAGCAGGAAGGACGGGACTCACCTCCGACAAAAACACCAGAACCAGCACCTCAGCAATCGGAAAACAGCAGTGCAGGTTATAACCTCCAAGACTATGTGTGAATGGAAACAAATCTTATCTACTGTTTAATCTTCTTCTATTAGTGGCAATAATATATTTTACTGAATCATGCTTTTGTAAAAAGAAAATACTTTTGCAATGAATAGAAATGCACTAATATTTTATAGACAATTGTAAATTCCCAACAATAAACAATGTAGATGAATTGCAGTCTTTTTTTTTAATCATGCGTTTGGTTTCCATAGCAACTACAGTATATCTCGTACACAAAAAGCTACTTTGTATAGCTGTATGCGTAATTGGCAACATAGCTTGGGGCTATTCACTCCGAGCCAACAAAGGATCAAACCACAACTCCTGTATAACCAATATGATACAAGGCGGCAGAGGGCATCTTCTCTGATCAACGAGCATGCTGCAGAATTACCATTCTTTGTAGTGGTAGGTTGTTAGCATTGCCGTTCATAGATGGTAGTCATTGCTTACAGCATTATACATAGAAATAAAGTGTCTTCAAAATAAAATTTTCTACTATTCTATTCTATTACTATAAAGTATTACAGAGCGAAAAAAGACCAAAACAAAATAAACCAAAGACAAATATTTTTTCCAAAGTGGGAAAGGAGTTACAAGTTCTAGATGTTGACAAGGAGCGACCCAATGCCTGGGTCAATACAACTTGCTGCTAGCTAGTGTTACAATTTCCATGTGGATGAGGTGGGGGATTTATGAATGTTACAAAGAAAAGATCCACGTTCCATATTGAACACAAGAATCTTATGAATGTAGTCACTTGCATTCCTAAAATGCAGCTGACATAGAGTAGTGTGTGAATCCAGCCTGAAGGTAAACTTTAGCCACTTTGCATAGTCATGACATTATGACATTACATCTAAATGCATGCTGTAAAACTAGATGCTTTTTTTGGTCACTAGTTATCAGCACATGTGAAAAATGAAATATTTTAGATCACTAAAGAAAAAAAAAAAAAAACTCTTTCCGAGAATAGGGTCTTTTAAAAGAAACATGAATTGCTAATGGATAATAATGAAAATCAGTGGCAGAGCAGATAAAAAAAAATGTGACTTTTATGAACTAACATTTTGTGAGGGTGTCTGTTTTTTTTTTTACATTATTTTATTTGAAAATAGTAAAAGTTTTATCCTTTTTTTCTTTGATATTGTTCAAAACTTTATGAAACCGTTTTGAACAATGAAATAGTTAGATCACAGGTATCAAACACTGCTATAACATATGTATCGCAGTGTATGGTACTTTTGATGGTCTCCTATAGGGCTTTATAGGAGGAGAAACATGGCCGACCTGGGACCTTCACTAGGCACCCGACTAACCATGACAACCCATTGTCACGCCGTGATTGAATCGCAGGGGTGCTGATTCCATAACATAGTGGTTCAGATGCCATGGTTGCTAATAACTCAGTGGTTAAATGGTCAAGATCAAAGGTAAATCCGATCCTGGTCGTTAGAGCAAGGTTTCAACTGTAATAAAATCATTTTTATTCCTTTTTTTTTTTGCGGAATTCTGTTTGTTTTTCTTTCACCCTGCGGGAAAATAACTTTATATTAGAGTAGATCAGACTTTTACTAATGAGGCGGTATTAATTATGTTTATGCTTACATTGCTTTAGGAGTAAAATGGGAAAAGGTTTTTATTTTTTAGTATTTTTAGGAAAAATGTATTTAACTTTTTTTTGCATTTTTTCTTACACCCCCTATGGAACTTAAACGATCGCTAGATCGCTGGAACAATTTACTCGCTATTTACTGGCTCTTAGGAGAACCAAGATGGCAGATTTGGGGGCCTTCCATGACAACCTTCGGCAATCCGCAACCGCATTGTGGGAGTCCGATGAGATGACAGAGGGGGCTGCACCATCTCCCCCAGCGCCATGACGTAAACTTACGTCATGGGCTTAAATTTCCTGCAGCGCCACCACACGGGAAATTAAGCATTACAAATTGTCCAATGAAATCATTGGGAAACTGCCTGTCTCTAGGCGGTGTGTAACATGGCTGACTGTCTCTAGGCGGCGTGTATGATGGCTGCCGGTCTCTAGGCGGTGTGTAACATGGCTGCCTGTCTCTAGGCTAAATGTAACATGGCTGCATGTCCCTAGAGCAGTGTATTACATGGCTGCCTGTCTCAAGGTGATGTTGTCATGTTATTAATAAATGTTAACTGTTAAAAAAAACAACAACACATACACGAGGCAGGGAGAACAATGTACTAGATGCGTTGATTTAAGAGAGAAGGAATGTACTAGATGCTCCTGCAGAAATACTGTCAGACATGCTTTTGCTGTAGATCAGGGGTGTAGAACCTATACTGGTCCGAGGGACACATTGTCAGATTGTACCATTTCCAAGGGCCACAATAAAACGTAAACGATTTTCCCATCTGAGACATTTATGACATAACGACTATATAACGTATATGCCATAAATGTCTGATAGGTGGGAGTTCCACTTTTGGGACTCCCACTTATTATGGGAATGGGAGACCCCTACTTGACACTCCAAAAAAAGAGGGGATGAGGTAGCTGCAAATGCATGCGACTATCTCAATTTTAGTGTATGAGAGTTACAGAAGCAGCCACTCCTTATCTATGACATGGAAGATACAGCCACAATAAGGCTCTTACATGTATCTTTCAGGTCGTGTACTGATATCTATGATCAGCGCAGGGAAGAGAGAGACCAGAATTGGACTCCATTCTTTCCCTCAGAAAGATATGGCTGTCTTTTGGCAGTCATGTCTTTCTGAATTACAAGGACAGGCAGGCATATCTGTGTGCTACTGGTTAAGGACTGCACAGAATGGCATTGCGAGCTGCATGTTATGCTTCCCTGCTGTTAATAGAAATACTGTTTTTTCTCCTTATCTTTCTTCGCACTCTCTAACTCAATGGGTGGGTAGGGGGGATAAGTTACTCTCTTTTTATAAATACTATCTGTGCGCATTTTGTAAAAAAAAACAAAACTTGTAACTTGTTCTTTTTTATGAAATAATAAAAGTTGAAAAAAATAATACTTTATTCTACATCTCAATAAACTACTATTCACTTATTAGTTACCTGGACAGTGATGGGAGGGGGGGGGGTCACATGTCAAACACCATGTTTAGTCCTATACTTTTATCCAATGCCTGATTTACCATTTATATTTTATTTTAAGACAGCGGCTACTGCACTTGTATAAGAATGGAATGTGAGCAGAAATTTAAATACATGTATATTAGAAAATTTTATCATTTCCTATTTCATAAAAAAATAAAGGAATAAAAACTGGAATAACCCTTTATCGTATTTAGGCTTTCCTGTCAGGTTTACATTGTTCTTTGGTAGCAAGAATAACATGCTGTACTATTCTATACAGTCAGAGGCCTACCATTAGGTATTAACCTGATTGACACATTAGTCAACGGAGGGGGGAAAAAAAAGGCTCAAAATCGATCATGAGTAAATCAATAATGAATGCTGTAAAAATGGAAGCCATGAGGTTTTACTATTTATGTTTAATAAATTGTGAAATCGACCCGTTATCATTGCCCTTCATACTGATATACCACTAAAGAGGTCATTTGAATAGGACTTTAGATTTCAGAGCTTGCACATACAGAATGCCACTTCTTCCCATTACATTTACAAGGCTAGATTCACATGGTTACTGGTTAAGCCAACAAATTGAATGCTTGTCCTGTGTGTAAATCAAAGATGCCCCAAGGATGCAAATTCTAAAATTGTATTAAAACATTTTTTTAATTTAACTAAATAAGCATTTCGGATATTTTTTAAAAGACAAAAAAAAAATTCCTGGCAGCCCAGCGGATCTAGATGAGATGCTGGATTATCAGAGATTCAGTACTACTGGAACTTTGAACATACATAGACACTTATACTTTTCTCGCCTATGGCATCCTGTGTGGGCTCCAGCACTGGTATCTCCCACACTGCAGGCCCTGACATAATATTTGAATGCTGGCGATGGAGACATCCTGAGGCCCACCCTAAGGTCTGTAGTTTTATGCCTGGGTGTGGGGAATTAGATTAGGTTTTGGGGCCTACACAGTTTCTGCGGGAGATGCCAGTGCCCGACTGTCATGTAAGTTTCTTGCTGATCCACCATGGTATTATTTCTTTCACATCCCAGATTTGCAGGGTTTGTGGACTACTTAAGTGAGATGAATTTTACTGTATTTGTTTTCATTTGACTGGAATGCAGTGACCCCTCTTTTAATTTTGTCCAGGGCCAACATGAAGCTATTTCTAGGACTGCAGATGAGCTTCATGTGGGGCTGCAGTGTTAAAGCATGCCTGTGTAACCAATCTACCATTCCGCTGCATAAAAAGACTTTAAAGGGGTTGTCTCACCACCACAACCCCTGTGCAAATGCCCTTTCAGGGTATATAGACATCATAGAGGGGGGCCTCTGTAAAGCAGCCCCCACTCTGGTAGACCCGACACCTCTAAAAGCATTACATGGACAGCCATTCATTTAAATGGCCAGCATGTAATGCTACATTTCCCCTGCAGTGGCCACCCTTTAATGAAGGCATAATTTCTATATATCTGTGATCCTGGAGATCTTGGCTTCAGATCTAGTTTATAGCATGCAATGCTCATTTATTAATATGTGCACAATATCTACATAGTCGCTATAATAGGGTTTTCCATTTTTTTTTAATTTAGCCCTTTTATTCTTCAAGAATAAAGACCCTTTACACTGGCTGATACACGATGGAACGGAATGCGGCTGATCGCATCCTTTATGTGGAAGTAAAAATCGTTGTTGTCGGCAGTAAATCTCCATATGTAAACAGGGGATTTGCTGAGGACAATTATTCAATCTGTATGGGGATGAACGATCTTGTCCGTCCCCATAGAACACAATAATGGCTCCATATAAATGCAACCGATCTGCGTGCTATGTCTGCCAGTCTAAAAGGACCCTGAGAGGCATTTCAAATACATGTTCTTAAAAAAAAGTCAGTGTATGTCCCAACTCCACAGACGCTGGAAGAGAAGGGAGAGGATAGACTTGAGCGCTGCTGCAATGTTTAAATCCAGCAGCGCTCAGTTCAGTGGGTACAAGAAAGATGGAGGGAGGGAAAGAATAAGAGTGCTAAATAAAAATAATAGAAGCCCAGAAAATCTCCTTTGGGAGCATTGAGCATATACAGCATCTTACCTCAGGTTTTGGTACAAAGGCTCGACCAGGAATAGAAAAACAATGCTTGACTTGGCAGAGATACTGAGTCATGATAGAGAGTCGAGTCCTCTGTTTACTGCCAGTTGCTGCTGTCATCCTCTGTAAATAATTGAAGTAGCATAAATGTTATGGCTATCACAATAAACCACTGTGTACATTGTTTTATATTAAGTATACTTTGTTCTACAATACATGTCTTAAAATATAATATTGAATAACTTTTTTTACTAAATGCAGACCTGGGTTCTGACAGCTGAAATCCCAGCTATCAATATAAGGTGGCCCCGATTGGTACTTTGGGACTGTTTAGTGTTATTATACGCCCTACTATTAGTTCTATTAAGACATCACTAATTTAGCTATAATTTTTTTTTTTTAAAAGTCCATTACAGGCTCTCTTTAAATAATAAAGAGCATACAGAGTATGTTTTAACTACTTTATAAATACACTTAAGACCTCAATTTTCACAACTTAGTCAAAGAAAGCCCACCATTTCTTACTCAAAGAGGCTCTGTCACCAGATTATAAGTGTCCTATCTCCTACATAATCTGATCGGCGCTGTAATGTAGATAACAACACTGGTTTTTATTTTGAAAAACGATCATTTTTGACCAAGTTATAAACAATTTTAGATTTATGCTAATTTGTTTCTTAATTGTTTTTACCCCTCTGGTGATACTCTTGGCATTGATGAGATCACTTTCATGGAAGATGATTGGCATTAGTGGAATTACTGACTACTTGGGCATCATTCACATCTGCGTCGGGTTTCCGTTCGTGGGTTCAGTCAGACTTTTCCGCTCAAAAAAAAAGCAAACCATACGGAACGAAGACAAACGGAAACCATTCGAAAAGGAAGCGTTACCATTGAAATCAATGGTAATGCAAACGGAAAGCTATGGTTTCCGTTCGTGGGTTTCTCTGACGGAAATCACGAACTGAATCCCGATGCAGATGTGAACAAAGCCTTACAATGCTTAATGCAAAAACACGTTTATCACTTGTAAAAACCGCAAGGCTAAAAGTGGCACACTACCAGTGCAAAACAGTATGTGTGAATATACCCTTATACAGCAACCCGTGTGCTGTACATGACTTTCAAAAGTGTGTCTGCCAGTATGTTGGCACCTAAAGATATTACTGTACCCCACTGTCAAGCAGTGTTCATGGAGACATATTCATCTAGTTTTCCTGAGATTATAAAACCACATTTTTCTGTAGATGCTTGCTATTTTTTATCATGGCAAAGGAAGTTAGCTGTTAATTGCCAAACCTCATGGATTATGCAGCAGTCTCCTGAAAAAGACCTTCTAGACCTCTGAAATGCAGGCAGGTTTCTGTAGTGTAAAAATTAAAAATGGAAATTATTGGCCCTCTCAGCAATAATCTGGGTGTAATGGTAGAGGAGAATGAGGAATGGGCCAATCTATTAAAAGCCTTCACTACTGTATTTACAAAGGAAAATTTATGACATATGACATGATTAGAGATAAAGTAAATTCTCCATTTACCCCTTTCCTCAGCAGCCATTTTTGAGATTTAAATTTTCGACTTATCCTCCCACATTCTCAAACCTACAACTTTTAAAATTTTCTATCGATATAACCGTATAAGGGCTTGTTTCTTGCAGGACGAGTTGTAGTTTTCTACAGCACCATTTATTGTACCATATAATGTACTGGGAAACTGGGAAAAATGTCTCTGTGGTGTAGAATGGGGAAAAAAACTGTGAATCCTCCATAGTTTATTGGCTTTCGTTTTCATGGCCGTCACCGCGCAGTAAAATCGACATGTTGACTTTATTCTGCGCGTCAATATGATTACAGCTATACGAAATTTATATATTTTTTTTATGTTTTACTACTTATATATATATATATATATATATATATACAGTCCAAGAGGAAATTAACACAGCACTCCAACATACCTATATATAAGGCCATGTGCTCGTTACCAGAGGATGAATCAGTTCCTCAACTTGAATATAAAATGACCATACACCAGAATAACGGCACCGGGACTTCAGAGTAGATGAAACAGGGTGGATTTATTCACCTCAAGTGACCTCACTTGAGGTGAATAAATCCACCCTGCTTCATCTACTCTGAAGTCCTGGTGCCGTTATTCTGTTGTATGGTTGATATATATATATATATATATATATATATATACTATAACTTACTTATTTTAATAAGTCCCTCTAGGGTTGATATATATATATATATATATACTATAACTTACTTATTTGATATATATATATATATATATATATATATATATATACTATAACTTACTTATTTTAATAAGTCCCTCTAGGGCTTCTATCTTTGTATAGGAGTTGAAAGATGGCAGATATGGGGGCCTTCATTAGGCCCCCAGGCTGCCGAGTCAACCATCGGCACCCCATGATCGCATCGCGAGGGGGCTAATGGAACCTCAGAGGGGGCCATCCCCGTTTCTAACTGCTTAAGATGCTGCTGTCACTATTGACCGCAGCATCTAAGGGGTTAAACGAGCAGGATCCCGCTCATAACACTGAAGTGACGACTGTAACATACAGCCGGCACTCCCGTTTTTTGGAGTGGACTAAGCCCGTGAGCCCACTCCATATTTTCCCACCCAACCTCTGCCATATATACACGGCGGATGTTGGGAAGGGGTTAAATATGACCAGCTTATCCCAGCAAGAAGTGCAGTGCTGCCTTAGAAGCACTAAAATAGCCAGATCACCGGGTCCAGATGGTATACATCTAATACAATAAGTAGCTGTATCCTCAGAGGTACAATGGGGCAATGACAATGTACCCCTGAGGGCGCCATCTCGGTGAAACATGTTGGGAGGGGGCTGTGTTGATTGTTTTTAGCATACCATCAGCTCAGAATCAATTCTGGGATATCGATCTACAGACGCTTCCCTCTAGTATAGACAGTATATTAATTCTACTGCTGTTAGCAGAGACTGACAATTACATCTATATGAGTGTTAATGTTTCTGGGCTCATGGATTGTTTTTAGAATATAGGCTATCAAAGACCTGTGATACTAAGCCGCATAAAAGGTTGGTATACAAAATGAGAATGCTGGGACTGGTAGAAAATATGTGTAATTGGGTCAACCGCTTCCTTGCCGACATTTGACGTAGGGTTTTGTACCCCAAAATTACAGATTGCCCTACAAACAACAAGAGCTCACACCGCTCAATCGACAAATATAAAAAAATTATGGCAACACAAATTTATTTTTGTCAATTATCTTTTTCATTCTTAAAGTAGTAAAACATTAAAATCTATATATATAAATTTGGTATCGCCATAATCGTATTGACCCACAGAAAAAAAGTTGACATGTCGTTTTTATTGTAGGTCGAATGACGTAAAAAGGAAACCCAAAAGAACAATGAATGAATCCCTGTTTTTTCTCATTCCACCCCCAAAGAAGTGATTTACAATTTCCCAGCACATTATATGGTACAAAAACGGTGCCATGAAAATCGACAACTCATCCTGCAAGATACGACTTTATTTATGGAAAAGTAAAAAAGTTAGTTTTTGGAAGATGGGGAGGAAAAAACGAAAATGAATAACCGAAAAATGGCTGTGGCAGCAAGGGATTAACAGCTGGATTAGTGATAGGAAACAGGATGGTCATTAATGATAAATCTTAATAATGGGTCACGATTACTAATTAAATTAAGTGCCAACGGCTGCAGAACGCAACACTCAACCCACAGTTAGATTCTAAAGAGTCAGCAGGGCATATATTAAAATAAGGGTAGAAGGGGGGCTTGTGGAGGCAGTTATAGGGGCATTATGTGTGGGGGCAGCCATGGAACATTATACTGTGTGGGGAGCACTTTGGGGGCAATATACTGTGTGGGGGCAGTGTCAGGGGGTATATTATATATAGTAGTCTACAGCAGGCTCAGGGGATACAAATTCAATGGTATAGCATGCAAATAGGGAGCGTGGCATGAAAATGGGGTGTGGCCTCAATAATCGTAATCGAGGTTACATGATTTTGATCATAATTTCCCAGCCCTACCACAAGTTATGAGTACTAGAATCTGGAGATAGGACGTTGATCTAGGGATTTATTCTGATTGCCATATTTCCTCTAATGAAGGAATTGGCATCATAGGGGTTTTTGCCTTCTTCTGTAGAATTATAGGTTGAACTTGATAAACCTGTGTCTTTTTTTCAACTTTATCAACTATGTAATTACATAGGGACTTGCAAGAGGATGAGAACCCTTGACGCGGGTTGCACATTTTGGCTAAAATATAAACTATTACCTCATATTACTATTTTTGCAGGATGCAACCTGGTATTGTGATGGTGGGGAAGAATGGGGTATCAGCACTTTGTGTGGTTCACTTAGAAGGTGCTGGGCAATCCGCATGATTTTTTTTAAAATCAAATCAAGTTTATTGAGACAATAAATTACATTGTTTACAGTAATTGCATAACAGTAAGTAATGTGTTGACATTTACACACTCAAATAAAATTACAGTATTATCATGTCTCATAAACCCCAACCAACCCCCCCCCCCTGTTGCACAACCCGTTAGCCTCTACCCCTTCCTAGACCCCATTGTTTCCCAATACTGTATATTATTGCTCTTCCTTGGTCTACTCCTCTTCAGGCAGAGTATTTCCTTTAAACATCCATATTAACCCCTCTTTGTCTAAGCAGTTCTCTAGTCGCCAGCCTTGAATAATCCAACTACTTCCCTCATTATTTATCAAACTTCTTTGAAGCCCCCCTTTTCAAATATACTGTTCGTTCCATCATAGTTGGGATGTCACAATACCAGAATTTGGACTTCGATACCGATACTTCGTTTAGTATTGCGATTTCGATACCAATTCGATACTTTGCCAACAGTAATAATAAAAAAAAAGTTCTTCCATTTTCTGATGTGAGGCGTGTGGTGTGATAATGAATTTAACCTCCACGTGCCTCACATTAATAGTAAACATTAATAGTAATTAACCCCATCATGTTTCTCAGTTATAATGGGTTAATATATAAGGTACATGATGGGGTTAATTACTATTAATGTGAGGCACATGGAGGTTAAATTCATCTCACCTCGTGCCCCACAATAAGTGAAAGACAGCAGTTTTTATAGCATTTTTTTACAGCGTACACATCATAAATGATGCAAAAAAATAGTTGTGCAGGTTTTTTTAAATGTAACATTACTTTATGTTTTTAGTTTATTTTTTAAACTTTAATGTACTGGCATATATCTATATGCCAGTACATTAGCCTATGTACTGATAGTACACAGGCAGTTGTTAGGACATACCTAAGTATGCCCTAATAACAGGAAATATGGTAGGACAGCCCTGGGGTCCTTCAATGGACCCTGGGCTGTCTGCCCATATATGGTATGGCCCTCAATCGCGTCATAGGAATTCCCTGTGACGCGATCCAAGGGGCATCCCCCCTTCTCATTTTCCCCTGAATGCTGCAGTCCGCTGTGATCGCAGCATTCAGGAGAATAGTGGCGGAGATGAGAGGTTTCTCTGATCTCCGCCGTTATAGAGCGGGGCTGCAGCTGTGTAATACAGCCATTGCTCCGCTCCTGACAGTAAGTGCGTGCGCGGTCAGCATGAGGTGATGCGCTAATGAGTGGCGGTTCAGGCACTGAGGACAGAACATGGGGGTGTTTTGCAGTGCGCTCGTCATGTTCTGTCTTCAGTGCCGCCGCTCATTAGTGCAGCGCCTCCCGCATCACATCATCGTGACCCCGCGCACTTGTTATCAGGACTCAGGAGCCGGGCCTTGGCTGTGTTACACAGCCGCAGCCCCGCTATCATACATTCATGTGTTACTATACTTAGCTGTGCGGCTGCGCAGCTAAGTATCGAAATACATGAAATGACGGTATCGAACCGTTTGGGGATGCAAAGTATCGAAACAGTATCGACGTTTCGATGCATCGTGCATCCTTACATCATAGTACCATTAATGGAATTTACAATTTCTCCTATATTAGGAGGTTCTGCCTGCAGCAAATGTTTCGCTATACCTTTTAGGACACGATACAGACTTTTTGCCAATGCCAATTGTTCCATCCTATCCCCCAATAAATCTTCCACAATTCCTAGCACCCCAACTTTCGGCATCTCTTGTAGGCCCACTCCATACCCCCTTCTAAAAGGTCTCGTTTCGCTAACCACAATTTCCCCTAAATTCCACAAATACCAGAACATGTGTATAAGGTCAGCATTCTTTTCTGGACATCATGGACAGCGGGCATCATCCCTCACTCCCATATGTTGTAACACCACGGGAGTTCTCTAAGCTCTATGAATGAGGAACAGTTGTGATCTTCTTCGAGCTATATTAACTGATAGACAACTAGGAGACGCGGTCACTTCCGCCCACTCATCCTTTGATAGAGGCCCCCAACGCCTGCTCCTATTTAACCTTGACCTGCTCCATCTGATCCTCCAGATAATCTTGGAGCAGTCCATGATTTACCATAGAGATAAGACCTTTAGTAGTTTCCGCCCTAACCACCCAATCCAAACCTCCAATATCTATATCGACCGTGTGAGCTCGAGCCTGACGTGCATGACGGATTTGCAAGTATTGATAGAATACCCTGTTATCTATACCAAACTCTTCCCTCAGCTGCTGAAAGGACTTCAAGGCCTGTTTCCAACCCTGCATCCCTTCCAATTGATTTATTTCCCATAGGTATGGATTATCCCTTTAAGGAGTATATATATTACAGTTCCCCAGAGACAGAATCTTTTTACATTCCCAAAATACCCTATGCTAAAGCGAGAGAGTTGGTCTCCCCTGGGCTAGAGCTTTAAATTTATGTGCTTCAAGAGCCAGCAGAGGTGACATTTGCTTCCCTATATGGATTATAATCATTACACAAGACCCCCCCCCAGTGCCTTCCCTATCCCACCCCCCAAAGTACTGACATTGTGCCGCAAAATAATATATCCATGCATTTGGCAGTGCCAATCCTCCCTAATCTTTCGGTAGCTGCAACGTCTCCAATTTAATACGTGGTACTCTCCATATAAACCACCCTTTTGGGATCCATATAGGCATGTTATGTATTACATAAAGAATTTCTGTCATTCATGTCATTTTAATCAAATTGGAATGACCCAGTGACGAAGGAGGCAATTTGGACCATTTCTCCACCCTAGCCTTAATTCTCTCCAACAATGGCTGTAGGTTTAAAGAAAGATAATCAGACCCCTTCGTTTTTACTCTAATTCTTGGATACTTGAATTTGGACACCATCGGTATCATCTCCCCACTTAACACTCTGGGAGTTTGAATAGGATCCAATTTCATTAAAGACGATTTAGTCCAATTAATAGACAAGCCAGAAAAACTGCCAAATTGAGTGATGGCATCCATAACCACTGGTAGTGTAGAGTTAGTTTCCGTCATATACAGTAATAAATCATCAGCAGACATCGCTATACGTTCATTTAACTGCTCATACCTAAATCCCCTTATCTGTGGATGTTGCCTGACAGCGCATGCCAACGATTCCACTGACAATGTAAATAAGGGTTATAGAGGACACCCTTGTTTCGTACCTCTAGTCTGCAAAAACCATCCTGACATGGACCCATTCATCCATATTTTAGCTGTATGAGCGTTATACAATAGTTGAACCCATCTAATGAAATTTGGGCCAAATCCAAACTTAGCCAGGACGGTCCACAGATACACTTACTCAACACTATCAAATGCCTTTGCCGCATCTTATGACAGTATTGCTCTTCCTAAGTGGGCATTCGGGATCGCCTGCAAGTTAAAAATTAATATCCGCTGAAGATTTTGAGGGCATAAAACCCGACTGGTCTTGTTTGATCTACTTTGGTTAAACTGTTAGCCATAAGTTTCGCTAGTGTTTTAACATCTGAGTTTAATAAGGATACAGGCCTATAGGAATCTGGCAAATGAATATATTTCCCCTCCTTAAGGAGGACCACCACCACCACAGCCTTATAAACAGTTTCCGGCAACCTACCCCTACCAAAGCTGTCCTGAAAAGTCTTCAACATTGGAGGCAACTGTTGCACCTCAAAACCTTTATACCACTCAGCTAGTATACTATCCACCCCCGGAGATTTTTAATTGGTGATATCCCGTGATCCCCCTTGTAATTCCTCCAGCGTCACTGGGCCGTCCATTACATCCCTATCCGCTTGGCTCAAGGAAGTGAGTTCGATGTTACTCACCAGACTACTTGTTAATAACAAACATCCACAATTTTCAGTTAGCTAGGCCCAGAAGCCCATATGTGCAACATCATCTACATTACAGGTCTCAGTCCCCCGGTTCCTCTCTTTCAGCTGCCCTTGAACATCTCAGCTACTGTTCATGGCTGTCCAGCCGCCATCATAGTGTGTCCTTCAGTGTTTCAAAGAAAAATGTGTTCCCAATAGCAAATAGCGGTGGCAGCACCTCATGGGAAAAAATTTCCAGGAGCCATTTTTCAAAACATTCATCTGGGTTCGCTCCCTCCACTTTCCCCGGAACTTCAAATAATCGAACATTATTGCGGCACAGCCTGTTTTCCAAATCATCCGCTTTCACCTGTATTGCCATTACCGCTTTAGTGTGGAATTGAATGTCATGCTGCATAGGTGGTAAGGCATCCTCAACCTCCGTGACTCTGCCCTCTTCTTCTGTAGTGCGTTCTGATGCTTTTTGCAAATAATTTCTTAGCAGCATTAAGTCTTCTTTCAAACCTCCCACCTGACATGTTATAGCATTGAGAGCTGTTGAGTACTATCTAACAGCCATTATGATATCTGCCAGAGTTGGTTTCTCACCTCGTCCCTGCTATTAGGATGTGAGGTTCTGGGTTGGCCGCCGCCAACTTCCTCCTCCTCTCTCTCGCCTCTCCCAGCACTGCAAACCAGGAGCCAAAAAACGGGCTTGGCGGTTGTACTGTCGCCGACATAGTTGAGCCTTGTGTTGCTCTGGGAGGGAGGAGCAAACCTCCCCACTCTTTCTGCCGTCTCAGTCTCTAGATCTCCGACTGCCATGCGCCCTCTCCTCGGTGCCATCTTGGGCCTCGCACTCTAGACTTCCCGGCTCGGTTTTAGTCTTTTTTAGGGTATGTTCACACACAAACTCGAAAATGTCTCAAAATACGGAGCTGTTTTCAAGGGAAAACAGAGCCTGATTTTCAGAAGTTTTTTAAGCCAATCGCCATTTTCGCAGCATTTTTTACGACCGTTTTTGGAGCTTTTTTCAATAGAGTCTATGGAAAACGGCTCCAAAAACGTCCCAAGAAGTATCCTGCACTTCTTTTTCGCTGCCGTTTTTTTACGCGTAAAAAAACGCAGCGAAAAACGCTCCGTCGGAACAGAACGCATTATTCTATTGAAATCAATGGGCAGATGTTTGGAGGCGTTCTGCTTCCGATTTTTCGGCCGTTTTTCGGCCGTTTACGGCCCGAAAATAGGCCGAAAATAGGCCGTGTGAACATACCCTCAGACCTCGTCATTTGTCTCCCAGTTAGTCCAAAGGGTTATCAGGATTCTTATCCACTGTCTGGGACAATGAATATCAATCTGGTGGATGCAGAATAATAGACACAGGATGCTAGTCTCGGGAGCTCCATCTCTCAGCGTCTGCTCACATTGGCACCTAGCCCCCCCCCAGTCCACTTGATTTAATGGTATGGGTGTAACTAATAGGCTGTAAGTCAGCATGGTGCACTACACGTAACCACGACACTGGCACCTTATAGAAGCCATATATGTGTGCAATTATAATACTAATCAGCCCCCCCCCCCCCCCTCATGGATGACAGGTGTGAAGTGGCTGCTCATCTGTATTTTGCACCTTCTCAATATAGCATTGTGGCTTCCCTGCATCCTGCTAGAAACTGGTGTTTTAACCTGCCCGTGTATCAGTAATTATGGATATTTTCTGTGATTTTAACCCCTTAATGACCGGGCCTGTTTGTACCTTAATGACCAAGCCAGATTTGTCAAATCTGGTATGTCTGACTTTATCAGCGAATAACTCTGTGAAAGTTTTGAATATCCAAGTAATTCTGACATTGCTTTTTGTCACATGTTGTACTTTATTTTAGTGGTAAAAGTAGACTGATAAAATTTGCGGAAATTAATAAAAAAATAGAAAAATTGAAGAAATTTTGTAAAAATTACAATTTTTCCCTATTTTTAACTGCAATATGTCACATATGTACACACATACTGTACAATTTTTTTTATTAAATATATATTTCCATCTCTTTACTCTATTTTGGCAGCACTTTTGAAAAAATAAAATAAATTTTCAGCAATTTAGAGGACTTACAAATTGAATAATAATTTTATAAATTTTGAAGTACATAAGTACTCATAGGTCTCAGAGTGATGGAAACCCCCACAAATGACCCCATTTTGAAAACTAGACCCCTTAAGGTATTTATCTAGGGGTATAGTAAGTATTTTGACTCCACAGTTTTTTGCTAAATTTAATGCATAACAGGTGAAAAAAAAAAAATTTCACTTTTTTCATAAAAGTATTCGTTTGAAGTCCTATTTCTTTGTAAAGCGAACATGAAAATGAAGGAACACACCTCAAAATCTATCACCCTCTTTCTCCTGTTTTCAAAAATACCCACGATAGGAACTCCCCATAAACTACCCCATTTCGAAAACTACACCCCTTAAGGTATTTATCTAGGGGTATAGTTAGCATTTTGACCACACAGGTTCTTCGCGAAATATATTGGAATTAGTCTGTAAAAATTAAAATGTACTTTTTTTCTGAAACAACATAGACAATTTTAATATTTACAAGGAATAACGAAGAAAATGCACCCCAACATTTGTAAAGCAATGTCTCCCGATTACGTCAATACACCATATGTGGTAATAAACTGCTGTTTGGACCCACAGCAGGGCTCAGAAGGGAAGGAGCACCATTTGGATTTCTGATTTTGCTGGAATGGTTTTCGGTGCCATGTCGCATTTGCAATGCACTGGAGGGACCAAAACAGTGGAAACCCACCAAAAGTGACCCCATTTTGGAAAAACCTTCAAGGAATTTTTCTAGGGGTATAGTGAGCATTTAGACCCCACGGGTCTTTTGCAGAGTTTATCAGAATTAGGGCCGAAAATTTATATCAACATTTTTTCCACTAAAATGTTGCATTTTCTCATTTTCCCAAAGGATAAAGGAGGAAATAAAAACAATTTTTTATAAAGCAATTTCTCCCGAGTACGGAAAAACCCTACTTGTGGTCATACGTTTTTTTCATTAGAAATGAATTAACCCTTTCAGGACTGATCCATTTTTTGCTTTCTTATTTTAGATTTTCACTCCCCGCTTTCCAAGAGCCATAACTTTTTTATTTTTCCATCAATAGAGTGGTGTGAGGGTTTATTTCTTGCGGGAGGTGCTGCAGTTTTTATTGGTACCATTTTTTGGTACATAAAAAGTGATTCAAAAGTTGTATTACATTTTTTTTTTAGAGCTAAGGTGACGAAAAAAAACAAACTGCGATTTTGGCGGTTTCAATTATTAAATTTTTTTAAGGTGTTCACTGTGCAAATTAAATAATGGTATATTGTAATAGTTCGGACTTTTACGGACGTAGCGATACCAATTTTGTTAATTTTTTTTACATTACTTTAGAAGAAAAATGGGAAAAGGTGTTGTTTTTTTTTAACTTTAAAAAAAAAAAATTCTCACTACTAATAACTATAATTCTTCTACACATTTTATTAATCAATCCCCTTAGGGGACTTGATCCAGCGATCATTGGATCGCTGGTACAATACACTGCAATACTAATGTATTGCATTATATTGTTATTCTTACAGGCTTCTGTAACAGAGCGTTTGTTGTACTTGTCCGTTAGTCCCGGGTGTCAGCTGTAATACACAGCCGACACCCGCAGCGTATGGAGCAGGCACAGCACGTGAGCCCGCTCCATACATCAACCGCCGCACCATGACGAGCAATTAAGTCATAGTGCGCAAAGGAGTTAGTGCACAGCGGATGGTTCAAAGTGAAAATTGCAATTTTCCACTGATATGCCATTTTAGTGCATGATATGTTGTGCCAGTTTGTGCCACAGAAGACAAATACCTCATAAAACGTTAAGCGGGCTCTCCCAGGTATGGCGATGCCATATGTGTGGGCGCAAACTGCTGCTTGGGCACGCTGCAGGACTCAGAAGCGAGGGACGCCATTTTGCTTTTGGAGCGCAGATTTTGCTTGGTAGTAGTTTTGTTTGGGGTTTCGCTGATATTTCAGTTTATAATGAGGGGGCATATGTAATCTGTGTGGAGAACATCAGGGTATAATAAGAGGGTATAATAATGCGGTAAATAAATAATAATTCATAGATGTGTGGCCAGTGTCGCACTGATTAATGGCGCCCGATCTTAACCGATTTTGGAACATTCTGCACATTTTGCATCACCATATTCTGAGAGCCAGAACTTTTTTATTTTTTTCACCACCGGAGCCGTGTGAGGGCTTATTTGTTGCGGGACAATCTGTAGTTTTCATTGGTACCATTTTGGGGTACATGCGATTTTTTTTTATCACTTTTTATTCAATTTTTTTGCAATCCTGACCAAAAAACAGGAATTCTGACACCTTTTTTAGGTTTTCTTTTTGCGGCGTTCACCGTACGCTATAAATGACATTTTTACTTTATTCTGGAGTTGGTACGATTACGGCGATACCACATGTATATAGGTTTGGTCCTTTTTTTTAGCGTTTGCACAATAAAATCACTTATTTATAAAAAAATTCTGTGTCACCATATTCTGAGAGACATAATTTTTTTATTTTTTAGTCAAAAAAGCTGTGTAAGGGCTTGTTTTTTGTGGGACGGATTGAAGTTTTTATTGGTACTATTTTTGAGTACATGCGACTTTTTGATCACTTGGTGGTGACCAAAAAAAATGTTTTTTATTAATTTTTTTTGGGGTGTTCATCGTGCGGGAAAAATAACATTACAGTTTTATAGTTGGGGTCGTTACGAACGCGGTGATACCAAATATGTGTACTTTTTTAACGTGTTCATTTTTTTTTCTATAATAAAAGTCTTATTATAGGAAAAAAAAGCATTTTGTGTTTATATAACTTATAAACTCATTTTTACACTTTTTTTTAAAACCTTTATTACTTATTTTTACGTGTCCCACTAAGGGACATTTAGAGTTGCAGCTTTGATCGCTGCTAGAGTACATTACACTACCTACGTAGTGTAGTGTACTCTAACTGTCATTGTGACGTGACAGTTACACTGACAGGAAGCCTCGGAGGATCGGCAGGAGGCTGCTCCTCCGAGGCTTCGGTACATGGCAACCCGGAGGTCATTGTCTGACCTCCGATTGCCACGACAAGCATTGGTAGCCCCAACGATCACTTCGTGGGTGCTGTCGATGTGCTTCAAACCACTTAAATGCGGCGACGGCAATCCGTCGCCGCACTTAAGGGGTTAATTGCCGAAAGTAGCGGCGATGGTCCGCTGTCCGGCGAGACTGATGTGACAGCTGTCTAGGACAGCTTTCTGCGCGCGCCTGTCACTCTGTGTTTACACAGAGTGACAGTTTGAAATACTGACGAAAATGAACGTCATGGTGCGGGAACTAGCAGCCGACCATGACGTTCATTTTCATCATTGGTCGTGAAAGGGTTAAGTAAATTTGATTCAGTTTATTGTGGGTTTTTTTTGTTTTGTTTTTCTTAAGATATACTCCTACAACTCTATCAATTCTAATTCAGGTGTGACACAAACTACAGAATGGTTGGTACAACTGTGTTAATTATACCTCTGCTACTTCATGCTGAAAAGTTAGAGTCATCTGAGTCCTGCCATACGTAAATGGGCCAGTTCTGTTGGAGATCTCCTCGAGCCACTTGATAATTAGAGGTGTTGAGACGTTGAAAGGCAGATTCCCAATAATGTGCACATTTGGTGGATCTAAAGATGAATGATCAGTAAAAACATGTTCTTTTTTTAAACAATAACATGCAGAATCTTTCAACAATTCGCACACATTTTGTCTTTATTTGTGAATTGCATCTGCCACATAAAGCAAGGTTGGACCCCTTTCAGATCACGTGTCTGAATACGGTTGCACGATGCATCGAAACTTTCAAACTGTTTCGAAACAGTGCACCCTCAAACGGTTCAATAGCGTTATTTCATGTATTTTGATATTAAGCTGTGCGGCCGCACAGCTTAGCATTGTAACACATGAATGTAGGCAGAGCGGGGCTGCGGCTGTGTAATATAGCCATTGCCCCGCTCCTGAGTCCTGACAAGTGCTTGCGCAGTCAGCACGATGTGCTGCTGCCGGCGCTGCACTAATGATTGCCGGCACTGTAGACAAAACATGGCGGGCACACTGCAAAACACCCCCATGTTCTGTCTTCAGTGACTGTGCCGCCGCTCATTAGTGCAGCGCTGGCCGCATCACCTTATGCTGACCGTGCGCACACACTTATTGTCAGGAGCAGGGCAATGGTTGTATTACATAGCCACAACCCTGCGGCAGCGATCAGAGAAATCTCTCATCTCCGTCGATATTCCCCTGAATGCTGCTATCAAAGCTGACCGCAGCATTCAAGGTGTAAATGAGACGTGAACTGTGACGCGAATGAGGGGCATACCATATAGGGGCAGACAGCCCAGGGTCCACTGAAGGACCCCAGGGCTGTCTAACCAGATTTCCTGTTGTTAGGGCATACTAAGGTATGTCCTAACAACTGCCTGTGTACTATCAGTACACAGGCTGATGTACTGGCATATAGATATATGGCAGTACATTAAAGTTTAAAAATAAAAAGTAAAAAAATTAAAATAAAGTAATGTTGACTAAAAGACAAACAACACATTTTTTTTACAATAAACATTAAAATAAGTCTCAATACATAAGATATACACATATTCGGAATTGTCGCGACTGTAATAAATTTATAGCGTCATTTATGATGTTTACGCTGTTATACAATAAAATAAACATGGCTTTCTTTCACTTATTAATGTAAGACATGTTTTATTGTGAATTTTGAACCTCCATGTGCCTCACATTAATAGTAATTAATCCCATCATGTACCTCACACATTAACCCAAAGTTGTCCATTATGATGGGGTAATTACTATTATTGTGAGGTACATGGAGATTCAAAATTCATCATACCACGTGCCTCACATCAGAAAATGGAAGAATTTTTATTTTTTTTCATTGTTGGCAAAAGTATTGTTTTGGTATCAAGTTTCGCAATACTACACAAAGTTTCGGTATCAAAGTCCAAATTCTGGTATCGTGACAACCCTATGTCTGATCTACGTTTATCGCATACGTTGGGAAAGCCTTTTGGCCTTCATCGTCCTGCAATAGAAGAGCAAACTACGCTATTCCATCCTGAGAGTTTCGCAAAAAACGCAGATCGCGAAGTATCCTTTTTATTTTTTTAAACATGGGAGCCTATAAGTGACGGATGTCACTGTTATACATCTATCACAGGTATATGTAAAACATATACTTAGGGAAGCTCCAGTGACATTAGTGTGTATATATGGGAAGTTTTGTCACTGAAGCTTTACTGCACAGTGCCGAAAGCAGCACCACCCTGCTCAGGAAGCGAAATGCCCGGGAATCAGGCCCTGGAGAGGCTCCTGATGTCTCTGTCCTTATATGGACAATGACATCAGGAGCTTCCCAGGGCCAAAGTCCACCGGCAGAGGAGGCATCGGGTAGTGCTAATTTTTTTTCTATTTTACAACAGATATTTTCAACTGTGCGCAAAGCAAATTTGATGCCAATATTCAAAAAGGGCTCAAAAAGTGTAGACCTGTAAGTTTAACCTCCATTGTGGGTAAAATATTTGATGGTTTTCTAAGAGATGCTATTCTCGAGTATCTCAATGCAAATAAACGGTTAACGCAGCATCAGCATTGGTTTATGATGGATCTGTCCTGTCAAACCAATCTGATTAGCTTCTATGAGGAGGTAATTTCTAGACTGGACCTGGGTAAGGCTGTGGATGTGGTGTATCTAGACTTTTCAAAGGTGTTTGATACTGTGCTGCATAAAAGGTTGGTTTATAAAATGAAAATGCTGGGACTGGGGGAAAATATGTGTAATTGGTAGGCCTGGGCAATTAATAGGAAAAAAAACAAAACCGAAATTCAGTGCAATTAACAGTCCTTATCTTGCGCAAATCAGGTTCATTGAAATTTTTTATGGTTTCAACTGTATCTGTGTCCTCAAGTCGCAGATACAGTTGAAACCAATGGTAGAGCAGGGAGCCGTAAGGTCTCAGCTCTACTATTCACTAAATATAAATTCAATGGTGTAGTATGCAAATAGGAGGCACGGTATGCAAAAGGGTGTGTGGCCTAAATAATCATTCATTAATTTTAAACGAGGTTACATGTTCAATTAATCACGATTTTGATTTAGGTCATAACCGCCCAGCCCTAGTAATTGGGTAAACTACTGGCTCAGTGATAGAAAAGAGGTTGGTTATTAATGGTACATCCTAAGGCCCCATACACACGACCGTAAAACCGCGGATAGTAATACAGTCCGCGGTTTTATGGACCCATTCAGTTCTATTGGCCGTGGAAACCTTTGCGTATCGCTGTAGATGGGTGTCCGTGCCGTAGAACTGTGCTGGGAATTATGGAGCATGTCTGTTTTTTAATGTTTTACAGGCCGTGCTCCCATACTATATATGGGAGCACGGCCCGAAAATACGGGCGGCCGTCAGCATCGCGGGCCGTGATTACGGGCACGGTCATGTGCATGGGGCCTCAGAGTGGGTCACAGTTACCAGTTGGGTTCCACAGGTGTCAGTATTGGGCCCTCATTTTTTATTTTTTTTAATATGTTTATAAATGACCTTGTAGAGGGTTTACAGAGTATAATTTCAGTATTTGCAGAAGATATTAATCTCTGTAAAGTAATCAACACAGAGCTTTGGGCAGAGAAATGGCAAATTAACTTTAATGTGGATAAATGTACGGTTTAGGGATGTCACGATACCAGAATTTGGACTTCGACACCGATACTTCATGTAGTATTGCGATACTCGATACCAAAACGATACTTTTGCCAACAATAATAATAATACTAAAAAAAGTTCTAACATTTTCTGATGTGAGGCGCAGGGTGTGATGAATTTTGAACCTCTACGTGCCTCACATTAATAGTAATTAACCCCATCATGTTCCTCAGTCATAATAGACAAAATTGGGTTAATGTGAGGTACATGATGGGGTTAATTACTATTAATGTGAGGCACATGGAGGTTCAAAATTCATATTACCTCGTGCCTTACATTAATAAGCGAAAGAAAGTTTTTTTATTTTATAACAGCGTAAACATGAATGACGCTATAAATGAGTTATTAGGGTCGCGACGATACCAAATATGTGTATATTTTATGTATCGATACTTATCTTAATTTGTGTGTATGTTTGTGTATGTGTTTTTTTTATTTTATTTAACACTACTTAATTTATTTTTTTACTTTTTTATTTTTAAACTTCAATGTACTGGCATATATCTATATGCCAGTACATTAGCCTGTGTACTGATAGTACACAGCGCAGTTATTAGGACATACCTAAGTATGCCCTAACAGGAAATATGGTCAGACAGCCCTGGGGTCCTTCAATGAGTAAAACTACTAGTGAAAAAGATTTGGGTATATTGGTGGGCAGTACATTTACCTTTAGCAACCAGTGCTAGCTAGCTGCTGCCAAAGGAAATAAAAACAAGGGATACAGCAAAAGAGGCATAGTTGCTCATGACAAGAACATATTTTTTCCTCTATACAAATCACTAGTCAGACCACATATGGAATATTGTGTAGAATTTTGGGCACCTGGGATATAAGAAGGATATGGTTGAACTAGGACCGTTACAAAGAAGGGCGACCAAGGTAATTAAGGGAACGGGTGATTGCAGTACCAAGAAAGGGCTTTTCAGTTTAGAAAAAAGACGGCTAACAGACGATCTCATTACAATGTACAAATATATAATTGGACAGTACAGAGATCTTTCTAATGATCTTTATACACCTGGGCCTGTAACAAGGACAAGGGGCATCATCTACGTCTAGAGGAGAAAAGTTTCACCACCTTCACAGACGGGGATTCTTTACTGTGAGAGCAGTGAGACTATGGAACTCTCAGCCACAGGATGTTGTGATGGTTTGGTCTTTGAACAAGTTCAAGAAGGGCCTTGATGCTTTTCTTGAAAAAGATAATATTACAGGTTATGGAAACTAGATTCTGGAGATGGGACGTTGATCCAGGGATTTATTCTAATTAAAATATTTGGAATCAGGGAGGAATTTTTCCCCTAATGAGGCAATTGGCATCAACCTCATGGGGGTTTTGCCTTCCTCTGGAATGACACATAGGATCATAGGTTGGACTTGACGGACCTGTGTCTTTTTTCATCCTTATCAGTTATGTAACTATTTGGACAACTATTGAAAAAATAGTATCAGTCTTTCAATCAATCCAGTTTTGTTTTTGTTTTTTCGTCCAAGCCAATATTTGTTCTATTTAAGTTAATGGGAAAAAAAACAATGCACTGTGATCAGTCATGATCAGAAAATGAATTTAAAAACTTGGCAAACAGATCTCATTTTGTGGTTCTGTTGCATTAGTTGTCCACTTATCTACATTAATAATACAAAAATGTACTTTTCTTTTTTTAAATAATAAAAACTTACCCTCTTCCCATGCTTTCCGCAAATGATTAGGAAATGCTTTGTCCATTCTGTATGTAAGAATATCACCCTGTACAATGCACACTTTTCCCATGGATGCTTCATTTAACATCTGTACAAAAAAAAAAGCAAGTATATTAGACTACATCATTATCACTATTTTTGTTTATATAGCGTCATAATGTGTGGATAAATACATAAATGCACATACATAATATATAAACAAAGATGTCACACTTAAAGGATTATTCCCATCTTCCCTCCCATTTTTTTTATTCCCTAAATCTTTTTATTTATCAAAAATCAATATATTACACCCCTCCATTGTTTGATCTTACCCCACAATCACACTACAGGACTGCATGGTACTGCACCTCGTTCCCTGAAATTTCTGCTTGAGTGGGCGGTACAAAGCTCTTTTCATTCACATAACCAGCAGATGGCGCTGTGAAAATATCACAGCACCACTTGCATCAGAATGCATGCTCCCGATGCTGCTATGTATTGTATTACATGCAGCATTAGGATTACAACGTAGTGCTCAAATAACGTCTAACAGGTTAAGGCCTCATGCACACGACCGTGCTCGTAATTACGACTCGTAATTACAAGCACGGCCGGCCACGGGCAGCCAGCCGCTTTTGTGAGCCGTGCTCCCATTATAAAGCATAGCAGCACGGCCCGTAAAATGAAAAAATAGAACATGTTCTATTTTTTTTAACGGCACGGGCACCTTCCCGTGAGAAAACGGGAAGGTACCCGTGACTAACAGAAGTCTATGGGCCCGTTATTGCGGGTCGTAATTACGACCCGCAATAACGGGTGTTTTTACGGTCGTGTGCAAGAGGCCTTACTCGTTCCTCCCTTGTTATCATTCTCTATGAGTGGTGTAAAAGTACAGTGTCCTCTTTCTCCAGTTCAGTGTTCCCGTCTCCTAAACTTGTCCACAGTATTACAAACTATTTGTGTTTGCTCTAAAGTCCATTCTGATATCTCTATATTTGCATATAGAGATAAGAGCTTCAGAGCAAGCACAAGTGTGAAAGCCCTGATAAGGGCTCTGCTGTAGTAGTCCCAGCAGTGATGTGTCGTGAACAGCTAAATAGGACGGCTCTTACTTCACATGCCGGGGAGCCGTACCTATTCACTTCTACTGCAGGGGGGAAGAGGAGGGGAGGCTGTGCTGAGAGCTGAATAGGACAGTTCTCAGGCTACTGCGAATGCCTGAGATCTGTCCTATTCACTTATACTGTAAAGGAGAGAGGTGGCCGGGCCGGGAGTTTCTGCGCATGCGAGACCAATGTGCGCTCCTGAGAACTCAGCCAGAGAAATAGGAAGATGTAGAGGCGCATCTGCGCAAGCGCCACTGCTGCAGGATCCTGGTGGTGGTTGTATCTATTGGAAACAGATCATATACAAAGAAGAGGACATCCGATCCAAGAGGAGGAATATCTCAGAAACGGCGAAAAAAGTTTTATTAATTTACATAAGAAACCTATTGAAGTATAATCTTCAAATTGGGAATGCCCCTTTAACTCCTTAACCCCTAGGCGCACCAGGACGCAACTGTACGTCCCTGCGGCCAGTGTCTTAAGGCACAGGGACGTACAGTTACTGCGAAGTTCCCGGTGCACACTGTCGGCGACAGTGTGCACCGTTAACCGGGAGGCCAGCTGTCCCTGACAGCTGACACTCCACTGTATGCCGATCAGCGGTTTATTTCCGCTGATTCCGGCAATTAACCCCTTGATTGCGGTGATCAATTGCAATCACCGCATTCAGGGGTTTCTAGCTCATCGGCAGACCTCACGATAAAATCGTGAGGTTTGCAGATGGCTAGCATGGCGATCGGAGGCCAAGTAATGGCCTCCGTGTCTGCCATGTACGGAAGCCTATCAGGATCAGCCTCCTGATAGACTTCCTGTCAGTGACAGGACGTTACTGCCGTTCGCAATGCACACTGTCGATGACAGTGTCTGTGACAGTGTCGGCGACAGTGTGCATCAAGAACCGGGAGGTCAGCTGTCCCTGACAGCTGACACTCCACTAGTTGGCGATCAGCGGCTCATTGCCGCTGATTTCGGCAATTAACCCATTACATGCGGGGCTCGATTGCGATCTCCGCATTTAGTGGGTTTGTAGCACATCAGCAGCCCCCATCCAATTGTGGGGGCTGCTGATGCTTGTGATGGCACCTGGGGGCCATACAACGGCCCCCGGGTCTGCCATGTATGCAAGCCTATGAGGATCAGCTTCTGGCTGGTCCTCTTAGACTTAGGGTATGTGCACACGGTAGCAGGCTTATACGTCTGAAAAGACAGACTGTTTTCAGGAGAAAACAGCTGCCTCGTTTCAGACGTTTTGCGAGGCGTTTCAGGCATTTTGTGAGGCTTCTCTGACAGCCGTAAATTTTGAGCTGTGCTTCATTGAGTTCAATGAAGAACGGCTCAAATTACGTCTGAAAGAAGTGTCCTGCACTTCTTTTGACGAGGCTGTATTTTTACACGTCGTCGTTTGACAGCTGTCAAACGACGACGAGTAAATGACAGGTTGTCTGCACAGTACGTCGGCAAACCCATTCAAATGAATGGGCAGATGTTTGCCGACGTATTGTAGCCTTATTTTCAGACGTAAAACGAGGCATAATACGCCTCGTTTACGTCTGAAAATAGGTCGTGTGAACCCAGCCTAACTGTCAGATTGACTGTGACGTCACACTGACAGTTGGAATACGTTACACTACCAAGGTAGTGTAATGTATTCTAGCAGCGATCAGAGCTGCAGGTAAAAAAATAAAGTGTAAAAAGTAAAAGAAAAGTTAATAAACAAAAAATAAAGTGTCAAAAGTAAGGAAAAAAGCAAAAAAAAGTTAATAAAAAAGTTTTACAAAAGTGTAAAAATAAAAGATTTTTTTTTTCCTATAATAAGTCTCTTATTATAGGGAAAAAATGAAACCGTTAAAAAACAGTACACATATTTGGTATCACCGCGTTCATAACGACCCAATCTATAAAACTATAATGTTATTTTTACCGCACGGTGAAAACCCGCAAAACAAATAAACTAAAAACAATGTCAGAATCACTATTTTTTGGTCACCACCCCTCCCAAAATATAGAATAAAAAGTGATCAAAAAGTTGCATGTACCCGAAAATAGTACCAATAAAAACTACAACCTGTCCCGCAAAAAACATGCCCTTACACCGCTTTTTTAACTGAAAAATAAAAAAGTTACGGCTATAAGAATATGGTGACACAGAAAATAAATTATTTTATAAAGAAGTTACATAGTTACATAGTTACATAGTTAGTACAGCTGAAAAAAGACACATGTCCATCAAGTTCAACCAAGGGACGGGAAAAGGGAAGTGATTTTATTGTGCAAACGCTGCAAAACATAAAAAAAACTATATACATATGGTATCGCCGTAATCGTACTTACCCGCAGAATAAAGTTAAATTGTTATTTATAGTGCATTATGAACACCGTAAGAAATAAAGAATTTAAAATGCCCAAATCACTGTTTTTGGCCACCAAAGCTCTAAATAAAATGTAATAAAAAGTGATCAAAAATTTGCATCTACCAAAAAATGGTACCAATAAAAACTACAGCTCGTCCTGCCAAAAATAAGCCCTCACACCGCTCAATTCATGGAAAAATAATGGCGTTTGGAAGGCGGGGAGTGAAAAACTAAAATGGAAAAGCAAAAAAGGATCAGTCCTGCAAAGGTTAATTAATTTCTATTAAAAAAATAAATTATTACCACATGTGGGGTATTGTCATACTCGGGAGAGATTGCGTTACAAATTTAGGGCAACTTTTTCTCCTTTATCCCTTTTGAAAATGAAAAAATTCAACATTTTAGTGGACAATAATGTTTATATTCATTTTCACGGCCTAATTCTACTAAATTCTGCAAAAGACCTGTGTGATATAAATGCTCACTATACCCCTAAAAAAATTCCTTGAGGGGTCTAGTTTCCAAAATAGGGTCACTTTTGGGGTGTTTCCACTATTTTGTTCCCTCCAGGGGGTTGCAATCGCGACATGGCACTAAAAATCAATCCAGCAAAATCTGTGCTCCAAAATCCAAATGGCGCTCCCTCCCTTCTGAGCTCTGCCGTGGGTCCAAACAGCAGTTTATTACCACATATGGGGTATTTACATAATCGGGAGAAAATGCTTTACAAATTTTGGGGTGAATTTTCTTCTTTATTCCTTGTAAATATTAAAAATTTCTATGTTATTTCAGAAAAAAAGTACATTTTCATTTTCACAGACTAACTCCAATAAATATAGCAAAATACCTGTGGGGTCAAAGTGCTCACTATACCCCTAGATAAATTCCTTGAGGGGTCTAGTTTCCAAAATGGGGTCACTTTTGGGGAGTTTCCACTGTTTTGGCACCACAAGACCTCTTCAAACTCGACATGGTGCCTAAAATATAGTCTAAAAATAAGCAGGCCCCAAAGTGCTCCTTTGCTTCTGAGGCCGGTGTTTCGGTCCATTACCGCACTAGGGCCACATGTGGGATATTCCTAAAAACTGCAGGACCTGGGCAATAAATATTGAGTTGTATTCCTCCGGTAAAACCTTCTGTGTTACACAATTTTCTTTATTACAAATGAATTTAAGCAAAAAAAAGAGAAATTTGTACATTTCCCCTCTACTTTGCTTTATTTCCTGTGAAACGCCTAAAGGGTTAAAATACTTTCTGAATACTCTTTTGAATACTTTGAGGGGTGCAGTTTTTAAAATGGAGTGATTTATTGGGGTATTATAATATATAAGGCCCTCAAAACCAGTTCAGAACTGAACTGGCCCCTGTAAAAATAACCTTTTGAAATTTTCTTGAAAATGTGAGAAATTGCTGCTAAAGTTCTAAGCCTCGTAACGTCCTAGAAAAATAAAAGGATGTTCAAAAAACGATGCAAATATAAAGTAGACATATGGGAAATGGTAACTAGTGACTATTTTGTGTGGTATTACTATCGGTTTTACAAGCAGATACATTTAAATTTAGAAAAATGCACATTTTTGCACATTTTCTCTAAATTTTGGTGTTTTTCACAAATAAATATTGAATTTATCGACCAAATTTTTCCACTATCATAAAGTACAATATGTCACGAGAAAACAATCTCAGAATCGCTTGGATAGGTAAAAGCATTCCTGAGTTATTACCACATAAAGTGACACGTCAGATTTGAAAAAAATCGGCTGTGCCACAAGGCCAAAACAGGCTGCGTCCTAAAGGGGTTAAAGAAGATCTGTCACCACATTTCACAATATAAACTGCTTACATTATTAAATAAATCTCTTAGACCTGATGAGTCTGATGTACTGTGAAAACCCATGTTAAAATACTCTTGGAGTCCTGGAGCTCATGAGTTGTGTATTCAAAAGCAAAGCTGAATCTCTGCCCGCCTAGAGCTGACAAGCTCTTATCAGTGTCCTTCCTCCCCTGCACGATGCTGAAATCTCACACATGCTAAGAACTAGTCGCAGTCACCCTGGCTCTCATGCATGCTCAGTACTAGTCGCAGTCACCCTGGCTCTCACACATGCTCAGTACTAGCCGCAGTCACCCTGACTCACACACATGCTCATTACAAGTTGCAGTCTTTCTGGCTCTACAGTAAAAAACGCAAGAGGTGGAGTTAAAAGTTCCTCAGTAAAACTGCTGCGGTAAAATGGTCTCCCTCTCACTGCTGAGCCAAGTTGACTGCAGCTTGTACTGAAGAGCATGTGTGAGATTTCAACATGGTGTGGTGGAGGAGGCAGGGTTGCCAACCATCCGTAAATTCCTGGGCAGTCCGTAAAAACAGGGGAATTTTTTCCAGTGTCTGTAAAAAAAAAATTGTGTGTCCATGATTTCATTTAAGTTGGAGGAGGGTGTATCGATTATTGGGATTGGGATTACCATCATTTTAGACGTCACAGTACATGCTGCTAAATGTGTTAATTTCAGCTATAGACTTATATTAATTATCTTTATAATTCACTATGGTTTTCGAATTTGTCTGCAAAAAATGTTGGCTGTCCGTGATTTTTGGGTAAATTGTTCTGTAAATAATCAGATGAACAACCCTGAGAGAAGGTGTCAGCTCTATGTGGGCAGACATTAGACCAGATCAACTAAGACTGGCGACTGACTGTTCGGTCCGTGATATATCGTCCGCACGTCGGACGCATGTCCCGGACCAAGCACAGTGCAGGGAGCCGGACTCCTAGCATCATACTTATCTATGACGCTAGGTGTCACTGCCTGTCCACAGAACTACGGTCCTGTACTGAAAACATGATTACAGTACGAAACAGTTGTCGCGCAGCGCGGCAGTGACAGCTAGCGTCATAGATAAGTATGATGCTAGGAGCCCGGCTCCCTGCACTGTGTTCGGTCCGGGACTAGCGGCCGACATGCGGACCGTATATCACGGACTGAACACGGTCGTGTACATGGGGCGTTAGTCTGAAGCTTGCAGAAGAAAGATGTGACTCATTTATTAAGAGATGCACAGAAAGTCGTGGTAATAAGCACAGATTGACGGCAACGTGACTGAAATAATCTCTAATCCATAAACGTAAACTAACATTGATATCTTTTTGTAGAACGAGTTGGAAACGACAATTTATGACAGCCATCAGTGGACGAAAATGTATTTTCTGAGTAAATCTTTTCCATCCATAAGAAATATATTAGACATTCCTCTCTAGTGATAATCGTTATCGCTATGACCGTAGCTTGTAACAGGATTTTTCTAAGGAAGCGGTCATCGAATTTGGGAGCAAATTCAGGCAGCTCCTATTTGAATTGGCTCTAACTCAGGCTGTATCGTAGCTAGAGCTTTCAAATAAGTACTGTATCCCAGATTCAGCTATCATCCAGAGTTATAGCTGTTAGTAGCAAAGATGTATCAAATAACGTCCTACTGAAGTGCCTTCCTACAATGACTCTAAGGCTATGTTCACACGGGGTATTTTGCCGATTTTTTGACGCGGAAACCGCGTCGCAAAACTCGGCAGAAACGGCCCGAGAACGCCTCCCATTGATTTCAATGGGAGGCGTCGGCGTCTTTTTCCCGCGAGCAGTAAAACTGCCTCGCGGGAAAAAGAAGCGACATGCCCTATCTTCGGGCGCTTCCGCCTCCGACCTCCCATTGACTTCAATGGGAGGCAGGAGAATGTGTATATCTCGCTGTTTTATGCCCGCGGCGCTCAATGGCCGCGGGCGAAAAACGGCGCGATAATTGCCGCGAAAATCGGCGTGCAGGGAGAGGAATATCTGCCTCAAAGTTCCAAATGGAATTTTGAGGCAGATATTCCTCCCCCAAAATACTCCGTGTGAACATAGCCTTAGAGAAGTCCTTGGGAGGGAGAGGGTTCAAGCAAAGGGAATGTGAAATTAATAATTTTTTTTCTTCAGATATTCTATTTTAATACACAGTAGGTGTGAACAGAAAAATGCAACTCAATATTTATTACCCTAATTCTGCACCTGACTCAAAAGTCTTGGAAATGAATGAGCACCTGCAGGGTTTTGGGGCTTCCGTTATATTAGGCCTCATACACACATCCTTCACCGTTTTAATGTCCGTTTATAACGGATCCGTGTGTCCGTTATGACTTCCATGTGCTTTCTGTTTCGTTCCGTTTTTCCGTTTTAAACGGACATTGTGCAGTCTTCCGTTGGAAACGGTTTGTTAAAAAAAACGGAAGGTATTAAAATTAACTTAGACTTGTCACATGATACAGGGAACACCCATAGGAACGTCACATTATCATTTTGGCGCGGTTTTCAGTAGCTTTCAGAGCATAGAGAACAGTTTGAGATTCCTCTGCTTGTCTTGCATTCGTTTCTTGCCTTTTTTTTGACAGAAAACGTGCTCCAAACCAGTTGATTGTGTCCTTTTAGCCTGGCTTCTTTCTCGGTGCTTTGGACAGCAATCTGCCATGCTGGAAGAAGATCCAAGGAGGAGAAGGATGTATTGGGTTCATCCCATTGTCTCCCGACAGGCTACTAAAGGGCATTTCCATACACTCTACCGTGACCTGCGGCAGCACACAGAAAAATTTTACAATTTCTGCCATATGTCAATCAGCACCTTTTATTGTCTGCTTGAGGTCGTGCGTCCTGGAATTACTCTCCAGGACACATATATGAGGCGCTTCATTTCTCCTGAAGAACGACTGATCACCTTAAAGAGGCTCTGTCACCAGATTTTGCAACCCCTATCTGCTATTGCAGCAGATAGGCGCTGCAATGTAGATTACAGTAACGTTTTTATTTTTAAAAAACGAGCATTTTTGGCCAAGTTATGACCATTTTTGTAGTCATGCAAAGGAGGCTTGCAAAAGTCCAAGTGGGTGTGTTTAAAAGTAAAAGTCCAAGTGGGCGTGTATTATGTGCGTACATCGGGGCGTTTTTAATACTTTTACTAGCTGGGCGCTCTGACGAGAAGTATCATCCACTTCTCTTCAGAACGCCCAGCTTCTGCCAGATCACGCTGTGACGTCACTCACAGGTCCTGCATCGTGTCAGACTAGCGAGGACACATCGGCACCAGAGGCTTCAGTTGATTCTGCAGCAGCATCGGCGTTAGCAGGTAAGTCGATGTAGCTACTTACCTGCAAACACTGATGCTGCTGCAGAATCAACTGTAGCCTCTGGTGCCGATGTGTCCTCGCTCGTCTGACACGATGCAGGACCTGTGAGTGACGTCACAGCGTGATCTGGCAGAAGCTGGGCGTTCTGAAGAGAAGTGGATGCTACTTCTCATCAGAACGCCCAGCTAGTAAAAGTATTAAAAACGCCCCGATGTAAGCACATAATACACGCCCACTTGGACTTTTACTTTTAAACACACCCACTTGGACTTTTGCAAGCCTCATTTGCATAACTACAAAAATGGTCATAACTTGGCCAAAAATGTTCGTTTTTTTAAAATAAAAACGTTAGTGTAATCTACATTGCAGCGCCTATCTGCTGCAATAGCAGATAGGGGTTGCAAAATCTGGTGACAGAGCCTCTTTAAGGTAACGTAAATGCCCCCTTTCCATAAACCCACCGTGTCACCCTCATACAGCTAGCATTAACGTAAATGCCACCATTCCATAAACCCACCATGTCTCCCTCATACAGCTAGCATTAACGTAAATGCCCCCTTTCCATAAACCCGCCATGTCACCCTCATACAGCTAGCATTAAAAAAAATTACCTCTTTTTAAAAATACTCATCATGTTTTATTTTTTTAAACTTTTTCAGATTTCTGGCAACAGGGAACTCCTTTGAGTTTCTGCTGGGTAACACCACCATCTCTCGGATTATCCAGGCGACGTGCGAGTCAATCTGGCATCTACTCAGAGAGACGGTGATGCCACAGCCAACAGCAGAATAAGAATTGCAGAAGGCTATCTGGAATGCACCCAATTTCCAAACTGAATTGGGGCGCTTGATGGAAAGCACATTCGTGTGCGGAAGCCGCCTCACTCAGGGTCCCAATACTACAATTATCAGCAGTTTTTCTCTGTAGTGCTGTTAGCCTTGGCTGACAGCAACTACAGGTTTATAATTGTGGATATTGGGGCCTATGGGAGCACTGCGGATGCTCGCATCTTTAGGGCTTCCAGAATGGATGAACGGCTTCAATCAAACCAGCTGCCCCTCCCGGAATCCAGACCACTACCAGGACCATCTGGACCGCCAGCCCCATTTGTAATTGTGGCTGATGAAGGCTTTGCACTGTCTCCCCACGTCATGCGTCCATTCCCTCGTCGAGGTTTGGACAACAGGAGGCGCATTTTTAACTATCGGCTGACACATGCACGTCGGTATGTGGAGTGCGCCTTTGGGATTTTAACACATAAATGGAGTGTTGATGTTTGCCATACCGATGGATCCGGACAATGTGACCCTGGCGACAAAAGCATGTCTGATATTACACAACTTCACCAGGATTCACGATACTTGTTTGGACACAGATGTCAAACAATATGCTGCTTCTGCTGAGGTCCCGCTAGATCAGACTACACATAGAAGACCTGGATCGTCTGGACTGCCTATCCGTGAAATTTATGCAATCTATTTTCTGACCCCTGAGGGCGCAGTCCCCTGGCAGCAGGACTCTGTCTGTGCTGCTCATTGAATATTTATTTTTCATTTGTTATTTGATTCAGTTTAGTTATACGTGTTTGTTTATTTAGTGTAGGGACTCGCAAGAGAATGAGGACCCTTGACGTGGGCTTGCGAGCGTAAATATTTTTGCATAAATACTTTTTTAAATTGTAGTACTTTGCCTTGCCCAGACAGCGCTTTAATTTGTGATATGACCTCCCCAAAAAATATTTTTGCAAAAATATAGACAAATACCTCATTATGTGTTGAATGACCACACTGCATCATTGGGTATGATCGACGCTTCAAGATCAAGATTTGATGAAAATTGGAAAATAAAAAAAATAAAAACTGTATTTCTCAATCACACAATGTTGGGGGGACCTGAGTATCAGCAATAAAATGCTGATCTTGTTTTAATGGCTGTGTTGTCAGATATCCACTGTGCAGTGGACAACAGAGCTAAACAACAGATGATCGGCCGGATTGTGATGGTAATCGCACCATGCTCAATAGGTCATAGTATATGAATACTAACATCTGACATGTAAAGTCACACCCAATTTCGCTACCCAATCAATAAAGACACAATTTTTTTTTTTTCATGATTTTTTTTTGTTAACTCAAACAACTATTTAGCTGAAAATACAAAATAACCAACATGGTTAGCATATGCACCAACATGGTGCCAACGAAAAAGAGAAAATATCTCAAAAATTATAGTTCAAAAAGTTAATTGGCTAATGGCCCAGCAGCAGAGATGGCAGGTCGACCTGTTGAATGTATGTCAGACCTCTCGTGGGCTTGATGATGGCCTTGGTAGGGGTATGCCACGTTCCCCGTGTAACTTGTCCCGCTTGATGGGGGGCCATAGTAATCGGGACGCACGTTCAGGCCCCTATCCTAGCTGAAGAGTCTAGGTGAGGACTCGTACGTAGGCCTATATTGTGGAGTTCGTGTAGGCGGCGGTGCAGGAGTGACCGCGTTTGATCATTGCGATATCGATGGGCTCTTCATTGTGGAGACGCCACAAGTCAACTGCCCTGACTATGGCCCTGGGATCATTGGGTGGCATTGCTGCCTGGAGCATCACAATCATTGCACCCTGAACTCTAAGCTGACATTCTGGAGGTAGCCGACTAAGATGAGGGGTAAGGCTCTGAAGGAAGGTATCCTCTGGATTTTCTGTGGCGCTTCTGTTCTGGTACTCCAGGACTCTTGCATCAATAAGATCCCTATTTGCCCTGTACCGCAGCACTAGCAGAAGACACGCGGCTGCAACGAGAAGCGCTCCTTGGAGGTGGGTTCGAAGCAACCCTGGTTGTAGGGGATGGCAGTAACGTGTCCTCTGTTGGGATACGAGGAGATATGTTACTTGGAGTAGACTGTGGTTCTGGCTCCTCAAGCGGAGTGGCATCAGATTTCACTTCCTGCGCATCTTCCAAATTGTCCCTTGTTCTAGAAAATAATAATTTACATAAAATCATATTTAATTACAAGTAAAAATTTGTAGAACATAATAAGTCTAGCATAATTAAAAATAGATGTCCTTTCTTCATAATAGGCCATCTACTGTATATTGTTGGGGGCACGACTACATGCCCCCACGACTATCAGCTGTATTGAACGTGGCATAGCGACATAGCTTTTAACCAGTAAAGTACTGTCAATTCCTGACACACTTGTAGTTGGAGCTCACAGAAGTATGTACCGTGAATCGCTGTTACAGTGTGTGTGGGATTGACATTACAAGCAGGTACAAAGAATGAAGGGGAAGAAGGCCACGTACAAGCGCCGCTGGCACCAAAAATTTTAAATATGTATGCGTTTTTTTCACCCAAAACTACTAGACCTGTGATATGGCATGACGAACAAATTACAGTAAAGTTAAATAAATTCGCCAAAATCCTAACTTACGGTCGAAGTTCCATGACATCCTTCAGGAACATCATATATTTATTTTATTTTTTTGGAAGGAGCCTCTCCGCTTTTCCCAACCTGGTTCTGCTTACGGCTGAATTTGTCCCGACACGAGTTCCACCGTGTTTTAACTTCGTGTACTTTAAAAAAGAAAAAAAATTAAATATTAGGAAAAATGTGGTTATTAATGCATTATGCATATTACCGGCCATATGTATGATCGTTGGCGGTCAAACTTCATGCACCCACGCGGATCAGCTAAAGGGGCCATAAAAATTGTGCGAGTATTCTGTACTCTGACACACTTGGAGTAGCGCATACTGTATACCACACCTACAATTGTGTTGGCAAAGCACAGTAATGAGACGGTAATCATTGAAATAGCGACAGTGCTCGCACATGCACAGCTGTTCATTTTATAAAAAAACTTTTGCTTGGGTGCGTAAATTTTCACCACAAACAAGCATACAATGGCATAATAGCAAAACAGGACCATAAATCATTAATTACATCAAAGTGCAATGTATTTACTTACTTATTTTCTGACACTGTGCACAAGTTCCCTGCTCCCAACGACGCTGCAACAGCTCCTTTGTAAGCTCCTCCCACGCGGCATCGTTTTTGTACCGGTCGTGGTACGATTCTGCCCGCATATCCCACAGTTCTGGGTGGTCATGCACCATTGTGATCAGTCTCTCCACATCAATCTTGTGTGTTGAATGTAGTGAACGTTGGCACGCCCAGCCATTGCTTGGCAACGGATTCGTAAAAAACAGATGACACACGGATGCCTTCTGTCTGCCGTCTGTTATTTTGACGGACCCATAGACTTCAATGGGCCCCACGGTCACTGAACAACAGTAGGACATGCTCTAATTTTGACGGAACGGAACGGCACCACTATAGGTTTGCAGAGGACTTGAGATGCCAAAACATAAGAAATTACCCCCAAAAGACTACATTTCGGAAACTACAACCCTCAAGGATTTACATCTAGGGTTGTAGTGAGCATTTTGACCCCTCAGGTGTTTCATAGAATTGATTAAAATCGCGCCATGAAAATAAAAAAAACAATATTTTCTAATAATACCTAGTTTTAGTTCAAAAATTTTCTTTATTCAAGAAATATAGAAGAAAAAGCACCCCACAATTTGTTATGCATTTTCTCCTGAGTATGGTAATATGTGAACATAAACTGGTGATTAAGAACACGACAAGGCTCAAAATGGAAGGATGCAACAGAGTTTGAGGCAGAAAATTTGCAACAAAATCTGCCGTGTATGAATCCACCCTCGGGCCCTGTTCACACATTGCAGATTGTGCATGCATTTTTTTAAGCCAAAACCAGAATTTGATCCAGGAGAGTAGACTGATAAGGGCTTTCTTTATATAGTTCTCCTGTTCAGGGACTATTTCTGGTTTCAGCTTAAAAAATACATGCAAAATCTGCCGCAAATCTGCACTGTGTGAACAGGGCCTCATACAATGCCAACGATGTGACATGCTTTTGTACCATAGGACATGCAGTTAATATCTGTGCTCCAGTATTTCCTAATTTTTGGCTACTTCACTAGCCCCATATGCAGCACAAAGTCCCAAAACGTCATCTCCACTGCATCTACGGAGGTCCAAATGTGAGGTCTAGCAAATGATGACATGGGATTTTGGGGAAAAAAACTGCTGGGAGCATAAATTAGTCCAGGACATAATTTTGCATCATTCCATTCCGAGATGCCATGTTATTTAAATTTTTCTGTCAACGTAGCCACATGAGGTTTTTCTTTGTGCAGGGGTGGGTAGGGTAAGATAAACACATCAATTCCACAATTTTTGTGGTCTTGTTTTTACGGCATTCACCATGCAGTATAAACTGACTGCGGGTTAGTAAGATTGTCAATTTTATTAATAGTTTTTAGCATATATATTATATCTTTTTTTAATGTATTACTACTTTTACACAATGAAAATCCTTTTTTTTTAAAGTAGGAATTAGACCTACCGGTAATTGTATTTCCAGGAATCCATCATGACAGCACCACAGGAGGTTGCCCTATTGACCTCTATAGGGACAGGAAGACAGAGAGGTTAAAAGGCCCCTCCCACCACCCCTTGCCAGTGTTTTTCAATTACTACACCAGGATGGATGCAACCCTATTTTATTTCTAGCGATAATAACGGACATGTTACTTGCACAAATCAGAATTTCAATAAAGGGAGGGAATGTAAGGGTGCTGTCATGATGGATTCCTGGAAATACAATTACCGGTATTCCTATTTTCCAGTACATCCCTCATGACAGCACCACAGGAGCAATACCAAATTAGAATGCTCAGGGCGTCACTACGGATTGGAGGACTTTCCGTCCAAAACTTAAATCCATATCTGACGAAACATCTAGCCTATAATGTTTTCAAAACGTATGATGGCTTGACCAAGTGGCAGCTCTGCAGATTTGGTCCATAGAGGCTTCTCTTCTTTCTGCCCAGGATGCCAAAACTGCCCTCGTTAAATGGGCTCTGATGCCTTGTGGGGCACATAGTCCTTGGGACTTGTAGGCTTCTTGTATGGTAGTTTTTATCCATCTCGCTAGAGAGCCTTTTGAGGCTTTCTTTCCTCTATTCTTTCCCCCAAACAGAACAAATAGATTTTTATCTCGTCTCCAGGAGGAGGTTCTATCCAGATACTGATAGGAGATAAAAAACACAGCGCCACATAGTGTAGATTACCCGGGGAAAAGAGGTACAAAATCCAGAAATCCAATTAGGTGCTCACCTAGGATCAGAGGACAACGAACAGTGGAGAGAATAGTTGCTGCTGCTGCCAGGACTCGGTGCCGGTGTTCCAAGGAAAACCGCAAGAGATAAACTGATGTACATATAAAAATAGAGTCTCCAAGGCGCTGCTGCACTGAGAAGGCAATGAGCATGAAAGATATGTGATGTATAAGTAATTTATTGAAAACAAGGCTACGCGTTTCAATGCCGCACCGGCATCTTCATCAGGCCATAAAAGAAACATATCAACTGCACAGTTTAAATACACACTGAACACTGAAAAAACCCGCCAATGTGACCGGGGTCAAAGTGCTCGGATGACGTCACAAATGAAAGGAATGCAACCATTCACACGAGGCAGTAGATGGTATAATCAGCGGTCAGGACCTTGGACAGCAGCAATGTAAAACATACGCAACCGAATCGAAGGAAACACATAGCAAACAGAACAACAATGGTACATAGAGTATAAAATTACAAATGGGAATAAAATATTATTAAAATACTCATTTATGTCGGAGTAGTATAAATATGAAGAATATAAAAGGAAAAAAGAAGAAAGATCCAAATCTACAGAAAAAATTATATATATATGTACGGCAATAAAATTACTTGGAAATGAAAGCATCCAAATGGATGTTAAAAAGACAGCATATAAATGAATGTGGAAAGACAGAATAATAATAACAGGCTGATGTTAGAAACATCTAAACATATGCTGAAAGTAATAGCATCTAAAAGTATGCTAAAGTGACAGCGCATTTATGAATAGAAAGACGGGCATCCATTAAATCTGTACTCTGAAAACGATAACAAAATGTGATACAATAGGCTACCATTATGAACTAATGTTATGATGAAATAATATACAATTATGGAATACAATTATGTAGGTACAATACAATAGGTAAATAAACGAATTATTAGTATAAAAACAGAATAAAAGGGAAACAGATGTGTGTCAACCAGTATACAGTTAGATCATCAAATAGCTAGGTGAGGCAGAAATTAAAAATGAGGGATGTGAAGGAAAAATAGGATATCGAGAAGATAAATAGCGGTAAGGGAGTGACACTAATAATCTCTATGTAATTGCAAAAAGAGCCGCTATATCGGAATAACCTGAATTATGAACTAAACCAATTTGAAGGAGTGCATGGAGCTAGGAACTGCAAAGCAATGGCAAATGTGAGGAAAAAACGGACCCAAACGAACGAGCACAGAAATTACTGTTGAATGGATAAACGTGATTGTTTATCAATAATCATTAATCTAGGGAAGATTCAGTGAGATCATTTAAACCATATGGTTGGAGAGTCCTGAGTTTGAAAATCCAATAATTTTCACGCTGCTTAAGTTTATTAAATCTATTTGCAGTATTTAGTGAAATTAGTTCGATGGGTGCGACTGTTATTTCATTAAAAAGATTATTATGAGTAGAGGCAAAATGACGTGAAACACTATGTTTCATAAAACCAGAAGTTACATTGAACCTGTGACTATTGATTCTGGTTCGTAGGCACTGAGTAGTGCGGCCAATGTATTGTAGACGACAGGGGCATTCAAGCATATAAATAATATATGAACTCCCACAATTCAGGAAACTATTAATCTTGAAAGATTCATCAGTCACTGTGGATGTATATTTTGTGGCTCTATGGGTGATCACAGCACAGCACATACAGCGTTGATGGCCACATTTAACCGGTTAAGGACTAGGCTGTTTTACAGCTAAATGACCAGAGCAAATTTCACAATTTTGCTATGCGCTTCTTTACATGACTATAACTCAGCAGGTGAATAAAGTTCATCTTTGAATTTTACACTCTTTTTAAAGGACAGATAGGGCTTTGTTTTAGTGGCATTTGTCAGTATATATCATTTTTTTTTTTTTCACTAAAGTGGGCAAAATTGGAAAAAAATGCAAGAATTTAACAATTGCGTCGGTTTATGCTAGCATTTTTCACACACGGTATGAACCACGGCCAAAATTAATCTCCTTTCACATTCTTCCACTTCTCCCGTGCATGGGGATACCAAATATGTGAGCCTTATTCACTGTGCGGGCATGTGCCAGGGCTTGGCATAAAAGGAGGCTTTTTGGCCTTTTCGGTCCAGGAATTTTGCATTTGATTTTATAGCCGCATACTGTTTTCTGGGGGGTGTAATGCTGCTGAAACATTAGAATCACCCCATAAATGACTTCATTCGCACAAGTAGACCCCACAAGGTTTCCTTCAAGGGGTTTATCATATTTTTAGCAAGTCCAGTTTTCTTCTGAAAGTTTCTTGAATAAGATGGAACAAAATAAAATCAGCACTTTTTTAGCAAATGCGTCAGTTTAGGCTAGTATTTTTCACACACGGTATAGACCACGGCCAAAATTCATCTCCTTTCACGTTCTTCCACTTCTCCCGTGCATGGGGATACCAAATATGTGTGCCTTATTCGCTGTGCGGGCATGTGCCAGGGCTTGGCATAAAAGGAGGCTTTTTGGCATTTTCGGTCCAGGAATTTTGCATTTGATTTTAGAGCCGCATACTGTTTTCTGGGGGGCCTAATGCTGCTGAAACATTAGAAACACCCCATAAATGACTTCATTCACACAAGTAGACCCCACAAGGTTTCCTTCAAGGGGTTTATCATATTTTTAGCAAGTCCAGTTATCTTCTGAAAGTTTCTTGAATAAGATGGAACAAAATAAAATCAGCACTTTTTTAGCAAATGCGTCAGTTTAGGCTAGTATTTTTCACACACGGTATAGACCACGGACAAAATTCATCTCCTTTCACATTCTTCCACTTCTCCCGTGCATGGGGATACCAAATATGTGAGCCTTATTCACTGTGCGGGCATGTGCCAGGGCTTGGCATAAAAGGAGGCTTTTTGGCCTTTTCGGTCCAGGAATTTTGCATTTGATTTTATAGCCGCATACTGTTTTCTGGGGGGTGTAATGCTGCTGAAACATTAGAATCACCCCATAAATGACTTCATTCGCACAAGTAGACCCCACAAGGTTTCCTTCAAGGGGTTTATCATATTTTTAGCAAGTCCAGTTTTCTTCTGAAAGTTTCTTGAATAAGATGGAACAAAATAAAATCAGCACTTTTTTAGCAAATGCGTCAGTTTAGGCTAGTATTTTTCACACACGGTATAGACCACGGCCAAAATTCATCTCCTTTCACGTTCTTCCACTTCTCCCGTGCATGGGGATACCAAATATGTGTGCCTTATTCGCTGTGCGGGCATGTGCCAGGGCTTGGCATAAAAGGAGGCTTTTTGGCATTTTCGGTCCAGGAATTTTGCATTTGATTTTAGAGCCGCATACTGTTTTCTGGGGGGCCTAATGCTGCTGAAACATTAGAAACACCCCATAAATGACTTCATTCACACAAGTAGACCCCACAAGGTTTCCTTCAAGGGGTTTATCATATTTTTAGCAAGTCCAGTTATCTTCTGAAAGTTTCTTGAATAAGATGGAACAAAATAAAATCAGCACTTTTTTAGCAAATGCGTCAGTTTAGGCTAGTATTTTTCACACACGGTATAGACCACGGACAAAATTCATCTCCTTTCACGTTCTTCCACTTCTCCCGTGCATGGGGATACCAAATATGTGTGCCTTATTCACTGTGCGGGCATGTGCCAGGGCTTGGCATAAAAGGAGGCTTTTTGGCCTTTTCGGTCCAGGAATTTTGCATTTGATTTTAGAGCCGCATACTGTTTTCTGGGGGGCCTAATGCTGCTGAAACATTAGAATCACCCCATAAATGACTTCATTCACACAAGTAGACCCCACAAGGTTTCCTTCAAGGGGTTTATCATATTTTTAGCAAGTCCAGTTTTCTTCTGAAAGTTTCTTGAATAAGATGGAACAAAATAAAATCAGCACTTTTTTAGCAAATGCGTCAGTTTAGGCTAGTATTTTTCACACACGGTATAGACCACGGCCAAAATTCATCTCCTTTCACGTTCTTCCACTTCTCCCGTGCATGGGGATACCAAATATGTGTGCCTTATTCGCTGTGCGGGCATGTGCCAGGGCTTGGCATAAAAGGAGGCTTTTTGGTCCAGGAATTTTGCATTTGATTTTATAGCAGCATACTGTTTTCTGGGGGGTGTAATGCTGCTGAAACATTAGAATCACCCCATAAATGACTTAATTCACACAAGTAGACCCCACAAGGTTTCCTTCAAGGGGTTTATCATATTTTTAGACAGTCCAGTTTTCTTCTGAAAGTTTCTTGAATAAGATGGAACAAAATAAAATTACCTTTTTTTTTTAACAATTGCGCCAGTTTATGCTAGCTTTTTCACACACAAAATGGACCACGGACAAAATTCATCGCATTTCACATTCTTCCACTTCTCCCGTGCATGGGGATACCAAATATGTGTGCTTTATTCACGGGCATGTGCCAGGGCTTGGCATAAAAGGAGGCTTTTTGGCCTTTTCGGTCCAGGAATTCTGCACTTGATTTTATAGCAGCATACTGTTTTCTGGGGGGCCTAATGCTGCTGAAACATTAGAAACACCCCATAAATGACTTCATTCACACAAGTAGACCCCACAAGGTTTCCTTCAAGGGGTTTATCATATTTTTAGACAGTCCCGTTTTCTTCTGAAAGTTTCTTGAATAAGATGGATCAAAATAAAATTAGCAATTTTTTAGCAAATGCGTCAGTTTATACCAGCATTTTTCACACACGGTATAGACCACGGTCAAAATTAATCTCCGTTCACATTCTGCCACTTCTCCCGTGCATGGGGATACCAAATATGTGGGCCTTATTTATCACATAGAGATGTAGGAGGGCGGACGATAGAAGAAGATTATTTCACAAATCGCTTTTTTTCAAAGCTGGTTTTACAAAACTCAACAGAGTTTCTATAACACTTCCAAAATATCTGCTCTCGAAGCAGAGATCCCAAAATATTCATCTAGGGGTATAATGGGAATTTATTTTTTGGGGTTTTCTAAAATAAGAAATTTCAGGTTAATGCAAATGGAGCTCTCCAGCAGATGAACTTTAGAAAACATCAAACATGACATCCACCCCCCACCCATTCCCTCCCTCACCCTTGGAGTAAAATCAGGGGAAAAATAAAAACGTAATGTAGGGCAAATATATTTTCAACAAATTAACTAAAATCTAATAATTCAGAACAGTGTGGTATTTTTTAAAACATGGCTCAATGCACAGGCCTGGTTGCGAGGGACATGAGGGACAGAAATATCGGGAATCTTTGCGGTGCCCGTCTTTTCTGCAGACGCGGCACTTTTTCTGGGGGTTGCTTCTGGTTGCTGTTGGGGGAATCCGACTGACGAAGTGTCTTTCAGTCAGTCGCGTGACATCCTCAGACTGGGGGCATTCTCGGGTGTCCTGAACATCAAAAATGAGGCCTTCAATAATTTTCTCCTGGAAATCCAGGTATGTGTCTCTGCCTCTGTTTTTTTTATAGAGCACAAATGAGTTGTGGATGGCCACCTGTAACAAATAAATGGCCACCTTTTTGTACCAGGTTTTAGTTTTGCGTTTTACTAAATAGGGCTGTAAAACCTGGTCGCTTAAATCCACCCCCCCCATGTACTTGTTATATTCGGACACGCTCACTGGTTTGTGCTTGTCCGATGTTGCCCCTCTTTCCCTCACTGCCACTGTTCCTGCGGTATGAATCGTGCTTAGCACATACACATCTTTGCGATCCCTGAACTTGACCGCCAGCAATTCCTCAGATGCATAAGCACAGGAGTCCCCCTTTACCATGCGCTTCCCCACTAATTGCTGTGGAAAACCAATTCTGTTTTTGCGCATGGTACCACATGCCCCAGTCCTTGCAGCATGCAAATGCCTAAACAGGGGCACACTGGAATAAAAATTATCACAGTACAGGTGGTACCCCTTGTGAAGCAGAGGCTGCATTATCTCCCACACGATCTTACTGCTGGTGGAAAGATCAGGGGGGCATCCAGGAACATTTATTGTGCGGTCCCGCCCTTCATAAATCCTGAAGGCGGTGGTATATCCTGACCCGCTTTCACACAATTTGTAGAGCTTAACGCCATATCTTGCCCTTTTTGAAGGTAGATATTGGCGAAAGCTAAGTCTGCCATGGAAGTTGAGGAGGGATTCGTCCACACTTACATTCTGCTCAGGGGTGTAGAGTTGCAGAAATAAATTATTCAGGGAATTTATTAGCGGTCTTATTTTGAACAACCGATCCCGGTTTGCATCGGTACTTGGGGGGGCCTGTGCGTTGTCATTGAAGTGGAGGAACCTCATTATTGTCTCATAACGAGACCTGGGCATTACTGCAGAATATACTGGGGTGGCTTGGGCGGGTCTTGTTGACCAGTAAGACCTAATGGAGGGCTTTTTGACAATACCCATATTTAGGGTGAGCCCCAAAAAATTTTTTAATTCCTGCAAATTGGTGGGCGTCCAATCTCTGGCATGGGTGGATGAAGGTTTCTGCCTTATATATTGCGTGGCATATAAATTTGTTTCGTGGACAATCTGATTTAGGATGTCGTCCGTTATAAATAAATGGAAGTAATCCATTTGGACAAAATTTGTATTGTCCACGGTTATGCCAGGAGTGGCCGTAAATCCGTGGATTCTAGGCCCAAAAGATGGGGCAGGTGCCCATACAAGAGCCTGGACTGGAGGGACCAGGCTGTCCCGTGCTACAGCGCTACTTGGCCCTGCACTTTCATGTTCTGCAGTTTCGACTGCATCAGGGACAACGTCCCCTGAAGATGAACCTGAAGTGACGCTGTCATCGTCACTACCTAAAACAGGTTCCATCTCGGACGCCATCTCTGATGCGGTCTCCGACTCAGACCACAGCATGGCGTATGCCTCCTCGGCGCTAAACAACTTCCTCGCCATAACGTAACTAACACTAACACTAACTAAACAAATTTTTTTTTTTTTTTTTTATAAAACACACAAACTAACTGCTATATATATCTACACTACCGCTAACAAAAAAATAAACCGCTATTGCTATATATATTATATATATGTGGATATATATATAATTATATACTCCCTACCTGCCTATTCTAATAGAATAAAAGAAAGAAAGGTAGATAGATAGAAAAAAAGATAGATGGATAGATAGATTGTATAGATAGATAGAAATCTATCTATACAGAGAATGTTTTAGTGTAACTGTATTTTTTTTCACTGTATTCTTCTGGCAGCAATTCTCCCGAGTCTCTTCTTCTCCTCAAACTGAAACAATGTTTGAGGAGAAGAAAAGAGGCAGGAGATTTACTGCCAGAAAAGTCAAAATAAAACAAATGTGGTCGCTGTGATAGGTTTTCACAGCGACCACATGATCAGGGACCATCAGATTGGTCCCTGATACTCTGCCCAGTGCCCAGAGCTGTTGGTAACAGCGAGGGCACAGGGCTGTGTGCACGCGATCGCGTGCACACTGTTTTCTATGCAGAAATGCATGTGATCGCTGTGATTGGTTGTCACAGCGATCACATGTTCAGGGGCCAAAAGATTGACCCCTGACATTCTGCCCAGTGCCCATGGCTGTTAGCAACAGCCAGGGCATAGAGCTGTGTGCACGCGATCGCGCGTGCACAGTCTCTGAAGTGCGGCCGTATATATACTATACGCCGGACTTTAGAGACCCTGGCCGCTGGCCGTATATTTACGGCCAGCGGTCGGGAACCTGTTAAAAGAGCCTAATAGTTTAGGGAGCAAAGTTGAGCTGGTCGCTGAAGGATTGCTCAGTCTACTCGGAGCCAAAATATTTTTTAAAGATTTTGAACGTCTAAAAGTAACTATAGGTTTACTGGGCAATTCACTCTTAAGATAGGGATCACTGGTCAGGATATGCCAATGCCTCTCTAGGATTTCCCTGATTTTCATATTACCACTGTTAAATGTGGTGATGAAATTGTTACTAAAATTTTGGGCAGTCCTCTTGTCTACCTTTTCCTCAATGCACGATGCTTGGGTTAGTAGGGCAGCTTTGCGCCGAGCTCCTTTTATGAGATTGGTTGGAAAATTCTTCTCTTTAAATCTTTTTTCTAAAATATTACATTCCCTATTAAAATCCATATTAGTAGTACAGTTTTTTCTTACCCTCCTAAATTGACCAAAAGGGACATTCTTGATCCATGGTGGATAATGAGCACTATTAAAATTGATGTAACTATTGACATCTACCGTTTTAAAATGAGTCTTCGTATTGAATTTATTGGAGGCAGTGTCAAAGGAAATATTTAAATCCAGAAAATCAATGGACGTGGTTGAAAAGGTATGTGTAAAAGAAAGCCCATACGTATTCTGATTAAGAAATTCAATAAAAGATGCAGCCTCAGACTCATTGCCCATCCAAATGAAGAGAAGATCGTCAATATAGCGTTTATACAATAAAATCTTATTTTTGAAGCGATGATCCTGGTGAATATAATGTTCTTCAAAATTACCCATATAGAGGTTGGCATATGAGGGTGCGAACCTGGAACCCATAGCACACCCCTTAATTTGATTGTAAAAATTGTTATCAAAACTAAACAAATTATGGTGGAGAATAAAATGAACGCATTTGGTGATAAAATCAATCTGAACAGTAGGCATGTTGGTTTTGGTGTTTAGTGCAGACTCAATAACCTCAAGGCCTTTGGAGTGGGGGATATTGCTGTATAGAGCAGTGACATCTGCAGTGAGAAAATTAATGGGGTGCATGAAATTAGTTACATTAGTAGCAAGACGCTCTCTAATAACTTGCGTCGAATCCTTGAGATATGAAGATAGGCCGACCACTAGGGGTTGTAAATGCAGATCAACAAAATGGGAAAGGTTGCTGGTCAAGGACCCAATACCAGAAATGATGGGGCGTCCGGGGGGATTAGTGATGGATTTATGTATCTTGGGAAGATGGTACATAAATGGCAAACTAGGAAAAGGCATATGGAGAAAGCCCTTTTCTTTTTTTGTAATAATACCATCTCGGAACGCTGTCTCAATTAGATTAGCATATTTTAATGAGTGGTCGTGTAGGGGATTCGCTGTCAATTGAACATAGAAATTAGTGTCTCCCAGAATTCTGTGGGTCTCCCCCAAGTATTGGTCTCTGTTCATAACTACAATGCCTCCTCCTTTGTCAGCTGAACGAATCGTGATATTCTCATTTTTCGCCAATGTTTTAAGGGAATTTCTTTCCTGATATGTGAGGTTATCAGATTTGTGTGTAGGTTTGCCAAGTGATCTGAACTCATTACCTACGAGAGTGGAAAAAGTTTCTAAAAGGGAGCCCTGGTGATGCAGGGGATAAAAGCAAGATTTAGGTTTTAGATTAGTAGTGATAACTGGCGGAACAGGGTCGTATGTGGTTGATTCAGGCGCAAGGACAGATGTTGCATGTGTGGGCACCATTTTGGAAAGAGAAAAGTGTCTAGTAAGAGTTAGTTTGCGAATGAACCTATTGAGGTCCATGAAAAGATCAAAATTATTGGGTGATGCGACCGGACAAAAGGAAAGGCCTTTATTAAGCAGACTGATCTCATGTGGATCCAAAATGTGAGAGGATAGGTTAAATAGTTTCATTTTTAATGGTTGATCCGATGTTTCTTTAGAGTTGTGGAAAGGGGTCGTTTTATTGCGTTTGCGACCTCCTCTTCTTCCTCTGTATCTAATTTTCTTTTTATGGAAATTTTCTGTACCAGTGGGAAAAAATGTGTGATAGTTTGTATTTTCGGGCTTAGGAGGTAAGTCACAAGTTTGTCGTCGCTGTTGATAGTGGGTGTAACAGGTGGCATGGTTAATTGGGAGGGGAGTCCTAAAAAAGAAGTGGTAGCATCCAAGAAGGATATGGGAGCTAAAAGAGGGGGATCAGAGTTGCCATGGAGTGCATCATTAGGGGGCGATGTTGCACAAGCTCCTTCTATATTCGTGGGGAAAGAGTTATCCAATAGATTGGTGGAGGTATCATGAGTGGATAATTGCAACAGAGATGTAGATACATCATGCTCTGAAAGTACCATGGAGATATTTAAGGATGGTGAAATGATAATAGGAGTGGAAGGATTTTCCAGGGCGGATTGAAACTGTAATAAACGAGTTTCTAATTCAGAGGACCTAAATGCATTGACAGGAATATCAGAAAGGTGGTTAAAGGAGGGCATACAATCAGTAACTTTGGAGTGGGTGGAAACAGTGCTCTTAGTATTAACCTTGGTTGGAAGAAACATAGATTCAGTAGTATGGGACATTACTGAGAAATTAGTAGAGCGGGTAGGATTCATTGGGAGCTCAACAGAATTCCTATTCCTGTAGCTGTTTTTGAATGATCTACTATGGGGTGAAAACCTGCGTGATTCCCCCTCTGGGAAACCATTGCGGGGGTACCTACGAGATCAGGGGGCTGAGGATTATGCTCACTAACCCTTATCCCTCTGACATAGGTTTTAGCTCTGATTGGAAGGCATTGTTAGACAATTGTCAATCAGGTGCCTTGAATTTGCTTTTCTGTAAGAGGACTTTCATCAGTGACTCTTTGAAAACCGATATTTCCTTGATTAAGGATAAGTTGTTGAAATTCTCTGACCATCCCGATTTCTTAAAAATAGAATCATCTATTAATAATAGGCTCAGCACCTATGAGAAAGATCTGATTCTCCGAAAATCTAATAAATTTAAGAGAGATCGTTGTGAGCACCAAACTAATGTTATTGATGACACCAATGCACATACAGCACCTATGATTGATATAACAATTGATCAATCTACCATCAGCAACGAAAGATCTGGTAAAAAGTTTTTTTTCCCCCTGACTGAGGGTATATCTCGTAGGTACCCCCGCAATGGTTTCCCAGAGGGGGAATCACGCAGGTTTTCACCCCATAGTAGATCATTCAAAAACAGCTACAGGAATAGGAATTCTAGAACCATACCGAAGAAAAAATAGAGCATGTAGTCAGGAGTATATAAGAATATATCAGTTTTATTAATACAAAATAACATACATTTAAAAACACATCATTCAAAGACTCTAGTACTAGTACTATGGTACGACATTCAGCACGGAACGATTGTATGTAACACAAACGAAAAGGTATATACCGCAAACCAGTATACACTACCCACGGAAACAATTATAGTATATTATATCCATGTGGATTGTATACTGATCATCCACAGTGTCCTCTCAGTTATATAGGCATAAAGGTAAAATCAAGTCAAGAGAGAGTCACACCGGGAGGATCAGTAATGAGAGTAGTGAGTAGTTATAGCAGAGCAGTCTTACCCATTTCAGAGAGGAGTAAGGGATATCAATACACGTCCGTGCTGTGTCGTCCACAGAAAACCCCAACGCGCGTTTCGCTGTTCTTAGTCGCTTCCTCAGGGGGTACATTCAATCCACAACATATGTGGACCTTATATAGTGTGTGCATATACCCCAGTGAATCCACATTATCGCCGAGATGGGGGTCGGCGCTTGTCCGATGACGCGACCGGAAGCAAGGCATGCCCCACATCCGGCCCCGCATGCTGGAGCGCACATCCGGAGTCCCGACGCGTGACGGGAGTTCCGGACATGCGCAGTGCATGCATCGAAGCCGAAGGGGGCAGGCATCGCCGCGGGCCGCATCACCGAGCAAGCGCACATCATCAGGGAGGTAAGTGGGTTCTAACTTGGAGTACTTAAGATTTCAAGAATAGAGCATTGTGATGTTCGTCATATTAAACAAGTTTAGATAGCATAACAGAATAGCTGTAAGGCCAGTTTGAGTTATGAACACCATTATTAATAGCATATGTGAATATGCAGAATAAAACACTCGGGATGAGTATTAGATGATAACTAAAAAATATATATAAGATAAAAAAAAATTATGACAATAAAATACAGAAAATAAATAAAAATCGAAGGATGTATATAGGGTGACCTAGGAAAAAACCAACTATTTTTCCTAGGTCACCCTATATACATCCTTCGATGTATCTTAACACTTCACATTCAATGTATGTTCAACAGAATACTACCGTATGTGTGTTGACATATCATACAAATCACTTATATGTATTTTCAAAATTGTTTTCACGTCATTGCTTATACAGTATGTATGTATACTGTTATAACTAACACTCTTTACTTATTTATTTTCTGTATTTTATGGTCATTATTTTTTTTTATCTTATATATATTTTTTAGTTATCATCTAATACTCATCCCGAGTGTTTTATTCTGCATATTCACATATGCTATTAATAATGGTGTTCATTCGCAAACTAAACTCTTACTAGACACTTTTCTCTTTCCAAAATGGTGCCCACACATGCAACATCTGTCCCTGCGCCTGAATCAACCACATACGACCCTGTTCCGCCAGTTATCACTACTAATCTAAAACCTAAATCTTGCTTTTATCCCCTGCATCACCAGGGCTCCCTTTTAGAAACTTTTTCCACTCTCGTAGGTAATGAGTTCAGATCACTTGGCAAACCTACACACAAATCTGATAACCTCACATATCAGGAAAGAAATTCCCTTAAAACATTGGCGAAAAATGAGAATATCACGATTCGTTCAGCTGACAAAGGAGGAGGCATTGTAGTTATGAACAGAGACCAATACTTGGGGGAGACCCACAGAATTCTGGGAGACACTAATTTCTATGTTCAATTGACAGCGAATCCCCTACACGACCACTCATTAAAATATGCTAATCTAATTGAGACAGCGTTCCGAGATGGCATTATTACAAAAAAAGAAAAGGGCTTTCTCCATATGCCTTTTCCTAGTTTGCCATTTATGTACCATCTTCCCAAGATACATAAATCCATCACTAATCCCCCCGGACGCCCCATCATTTCTGGTATTGGGTCCTTGACCAGCAACCTTTCCCATTTTGTTGATCTGCATTTACAACCCCTAGTGGTCGGCCTATCTTCATATCTCAAGGATTCGACGCTAAGTTATTAGAGAGCTTCTTGCTACTAATGTAACTAATTTCATGCACCCCATTAATTTTCTCACTGCAGATGTCACTGCTCTATACAGCAATATCCCCCACTCAAAAGGCCTTGAGGTTATTGAGTCTGCACTAAACACCAAAACCAACATGCCCACTGTTCAGATTGATTTTATCACCAAATGCGTTCATTTTATTCTCCACCATAATTCGTTTAGTTTTGATAAAAAAAATTTACAATCAAATTAAGGGGTGTGCTATGGGTTCCAGGTTCGCACCCTCATATGCCAACCTCTATATGGGTAATTTTGAAGAACATTATATTCACCAGGATCATCGCTTCAAAAATAAGATTTTATTGTATAAACGCTATATTGACGATCTTCTCTTCATTTGGCTGAATCTTTTATTGAATTTCTTAATCAGAATACGTATGGGCTTTCTTTTACACATACCTTTTCAACCACGTCCATTGATTTTCTGGATTTAAATATTTCCTTTGACACTGCCTCCAATAAATTCAATACGAAGACTCATTTTAAAACGGTAGATGTCAATAGTTACATCAATTTTAATAGTGCTCATTATCCACCATGGATCAAGAATGTCCCTTTTGGTCAATTTAGGAGGGTAAGAAAAAACTGTACTACTAATATGGATTTTAATAGGGAATGTAATATTTTAGAAAAAAGATTTAAAGAGAAGAATTTTCCAACCAATCTCATAAAAGGAGCTCGGCGCAAAGCTGCCCTACTAACCCAAGCATCGTGCATTGAGGAAAAGGTAGACAAGAGGACTGCCCAAAATTTTAGTAACAATTTCATCACCACATTTAACAGTGGTAATATGAAAATCAGGGAAATCCTAGAGAGGCATTGGCATATCCTGACCAGTGATCCCTATCTTAAGAGTGAATTGCCCAGTAAACCTATAGTTACTTTTAGACGTTCAAAATCTTTAAAAAATATTTTGGCTCCGAGTAGACTGAGCAATCCTTCAGCGACCAGCTCAACTTTGCTCCCTAAACTATTAGGCTCTTTTAAATGTGGCCATCAACGCTGTATGTGCTGTGCTGTGCTGTGATCACCCATAGAGCCACAAAATATACATCCACAGTGACTGATGAATCTTTCAAGATTAATAGTTTCCTGAATTGTGGGAGTTCATATATTATTTATAAGCTTGAATGCCCCTGTCGTCTACAATACATTGGCCGCACTACTCAGTGCCTACGAACCAGAATCAATAGTCACAGGTTCAATGTAACTTCTGGTTTTATGAAACATAGTGTTTCACGTCATTTTGCCTCTACTCATAATAATCTTTTTAATGAAATAACAGTCACACCCATCGAACTAATTTCACTAAATACTGCAAATAGATTTAATAAACTTAAGCAGCGTGAAAATTATTGGATTTTCAAACTCAGGACTCTCCAACCATATGGTTTAAATGATCTCACTGAATCTTCCCTAGATTAATGATTATTGATAAACAATCACGTTTATCCATTCAACAGTAATTTCTGTGCTCGTTCGTTTGGGTCCGTTTTTTCCTCACATTTGCCATTGCTTTGCAGTTCCTAGCTCCATGCACTCCTTCAAATTGGTTTAGTTCATAATTCAGGTTATTCCGATATAGCGGCTCTTTTTGCAATTACATAGAGATTATTAGTGTCACTCCCTTACCGCTATTTATCTTCTCGATATCCTATTTTTCCTTCACATCCCTCATTTTTAATTTCTGCCTCACCTAGCTATTTGATGATCTAACTGTATACTGGTTGACACACATCTGTTTCCCTTTTATCCTGTTTTTATACTAATAATTCGTTTATTTACCTATTGTATTGTACCTACATAATTGTATTCCATAATTGTATATTATTTCATCATAACATTAGTTCATAATGGTAGCCTATTGTATCACATTTTGTTATCGTTTTCAGAGTACAGATTTAATGGATGCCCGTCTTTCTATTCATAAATGCGCTGTCACTTTAGCATACTTTTAGATGCTATTACTTTCAGCATATGTTTAGATGTTTCTAACATCAGTCTGTTATTATTATTCTGTCTTTCCACATTCATTTATATGCTGTCTTTTTAACATCCATTTGGATGCTTTCATTTCCAAGTAATTTTATTGCCGTACATATATATATAATTTTTTCTGTAGATTTGGATCTTTCTTCTTTTTTCCTTTTATATTCTTCATATTTATACTACTCCGACATAAATGAGTATTTTAATAATATTTTATTCCCATTTGTAATTTTATACTCTATGTACCATTGTTGTTCTGTTTGCGATGTGTTTCCTTCGATTCGGCGTATGTTTTACATTGCTGCTGTCCAAGGTCCTGACCGCTGATTATACCATCTACTGCCTCGTGTGAATGGTTGCATTCCTTTCATTTGTGACGTCATCCGAGCACTTTGACCCCGGTCACATTGGCGGGTTTTTTCAGTGTTCAGTGTGTATTTAAACTGTGCAGTTGATATGTTTCTTTTATGGCCTGATGAAGATGCCGCTGCGGCATTGAAACGCGTAGCCTTGTTTTCAATAAATTACTTATACATCACATATCTTTCATGCTCATTGCCTTCTCAGTGCAGCAGCGCCTTGGAGACTCTATTTTTATCTGTACATCAGTTTATCCAGATACTGAAGAATTGTTCGCCTGGCATGCAGGCAATGGAATTTTTCCTCTTGTTGGTTTTTAGGATCTGGATAAAAGGAAGGTAGAATTATTTCTTGTTCCCTATGGAAAGCAGTATATACACCTTTGGAATAAAGGAAGGATCCAGCTTTAGAATGATCTTATTTTCTTGTACTTTTAGGTAGGGTTCTATGACCGACGGAGATTGGATTTCTCCAATCCTTCTTGCTGAAGTAATAGCAACTAAGAATGCAGCTTTTAGAGTTAAAAAATGCATATTAATCGTGTCGAACGGCTCAAAGGGGGGGGGGGGGGAATCACAAAGAGCCGTTAACACTGCATTCAAATCCCAGGTAGGAATGGATTTCTTTAGTGAAGGTTTCAGTTTAGAGACTGCTTGAGTGAATCTTCTGATCCACCGATGTTCAGCCAAGGGAGTGTTAAAAAAAATTACCTAAGGCTGAAATTTAAAGGTACTAGGACTAAGCCCTTTTTTGAATCCCGATTGAAAAAATCTAGGATTTTCGCGATGTTGGGAGAAAAGGGGTCTGGTCCTGGGTCTCCATACCAGGAACAGAATTTCTTCCAAATTTTTTGATAGATTTTTGAGGTAACTTCTTTATGACTTGATAAGATAGTTGAAATTACCTCATCTGACAGACCGTGGTTTCTCAAGATCTGCCTTTCAGGATCCAGGCTGACAACTTCAGAGTTTCTATTCCCTGAAAGAATAAGGGACCCTGGGAGAGAAGATTCTTCTTGACTGGGAGCATGATAGGGTCTTCCAATGTTAGGTATTTTACGATTGGAAACCAGCTTCTTTTTGGCCAATAGGGAAGAATAATGATGAGCTTTGTCAAATCTTCCTGGATTTTTCTTAATACCATTGGTATTCGAGGAAACGGAGGAAATGCATAGGCCAGATCCATGTCCCAGGGTTGGGACAATGCATCTACTCCCAATGGGTTGTCTTTGAGATTTAGGGAGAAGAATGTCTCTACATGGGAGTTTTTCCTTGTGGCAAACAGGTCTATTTATGGATAACCCCATCTTCGGGTTAAGGACAGAAAGACTTCCCTGTTTAGGGACCATTCTCCAGGGTTTACTTTTTCCGGACTCAGTAAATCTGCTGATAGGTTCACTGAGCCTTTTAGGTGGACTGCAGAGACTGATAGGACATTTTCTTCTGCCCAACTGAAAATTTGTGTAGAGAGGGCCTGAAGAAGAGTGTGTCTTGTTCCCCCTTGATGGCGAAGAAAGGACACCGCTGTCGTGTTGTCCGATAAAATTCTTATATGCTTCCCTTTTATAATGGGTGTAGCGCTTATAAGTGTCTCCCATACGGCTTTTAGTTCTCTGAAGTTTGAGGACATCATCTTCATTTGAACAGGCCATGTGCCTTGAAAGTGCTTGTCTTGGATTACCGACCCCCAGCCATGTTTGCTGGCATCTGTGGTAATCACCACATAAGGAGAAGTTCTCCAGGGGACTCCCTTGTCTATGTTGTTTGTGCAGAGCCACCACAGGAGGGATGATTTCACGGTCTCGGAAATTTGAATTCTTGAATTCAGGGAGTCCTGTTTTCGATCCCACTTGGACAGGATCAGATTCTGTAAGGGTCTGGAGTGAAATTGACTCCATGGAATAGATTGGATGCAAGACGTCATCATTCCCAACATCCGCATACATTCCCTTATGGAACAGGTGTCTTTCCCCCAAAATTTTCTTACTTCTGTCAGTAGAACTATTTGTTTCTCTCTTGGGAGGAAGGAATGTTGAAGGGAGGAGTCTAGTAGCACTCCTAAGAAGACCTTCTGTCTTTGGGGAGGAAGACTTGACTTCTGAAAGTTGATTATCCATCCCAATTCCTGTAGTAGGGAAAGAACCTGTGACCGATGACTGTCTAAGATAGACGGAGTATCTGCTGTCAACAAGAAGTCGTCCAGATATGGGATAATTACTATGCCCTGACATCTTACGAATGCCATGATCTCTGCCATAATTTTTGTAAAAATTCTGAGGGTGGAGGAGATGCCGAAAGGGAGGCAGACAAACTGGAAGTGGAGAATGAAAGGACCGTTCTGAATCGCGAATCTGAGGAATCTCTGGTAAGCGGGGTGGATAGGAACGTGATAATACGCATCCTTTAAAATCGATTGTACACATTGATGCCTCTTCCCTTATTAGAGGAATAGTCGATCTGATAGACTCCATCTTGAATTTTTGATATTTCTCCCACTTGTTCAGGACCTTCAGGTTGATTATTGTCCTGTAGGAACCGTTTGGTTTTTTGAGTAAGATTTTTGAATAGTGGCCTTTGAATTCTTCGTTGTGGGGAACTGGAGTAATTGCTCTCAATTTGAGTAGTTTCTGGATGACCCGGATAAAGATCTGATGAAGGTCTTTTGCTTGGTACTGGGTTATTAGAAATTTTTCTGGAGGAATGGAGGAAAATTCTATTTTTTACCCTTCTTCTATAATCTTTAGAACCCAGGGGTTCTGGGTTATTCCGGTCCATTTGGGATAAAATTGTAGGAGTCTTCCCCCCACACTCTTGGCGTCATTGCTTTGAGGGCTGAAATGAATTATTGGGGTTAAGGAGATATCCTCGACCCCTTCTTCCTGGGGTAACACCAGCGACCGGACTTCCCTTTCCCGCTGTAGTTCTGTAAGGTAGGTTCCCTCTGTTGGCGAAACCTCCCAAACTGAGAGGGTTTTTTTGGTTTCTCTTCTGGAAACCCCTTTTTCCTATCTGCTGCATTCTCCAGCATGTTATCCAGGAGAGGACCGAACATCAGAGACCCTGTAAACGGGATAGAACACAATTTGTTCTTGGACTTCGTATCTCCTGACCACATTTTGAGCCATAAAGCTCTTCTGGCAGCATTTGAGAGAGCCCCATTCCTGGCAGCAAATCTAATGGATTCCGCTGAAGCGTCTACCAAGAATCCGGTTGCCATCTTTAGTAAGGGTAGAGATTCTAATAGATCTTGTCGTGATGTGTTCATCATCAACTGGGTCTCCAGCTGGTTTAACCATATAAACATTGCTCTTGCTACTGATGTGGCCGCGATATTAGTAGAGATCAAAGCCGAGGAAGATTCCCAAGCTCTTTTCAGTAGCCCGTCTGCCTTTCGGTCCATGGCGTCCTTCAACTGAGAGGAATCTTTAAATGGGATTGCGGTTTTTTAGCAACCCTGGCTACTGGGACATCTACTTTTGGGATCTCATCCCAAGGTTTAGTGTGTTCTGGATCAAAGAGAAGTCTGTTTTTAAACTCTCTTGAAATGAAGAGCCTTTTTTCTGAATCTTCCCATTCAGTTGTCACCATTCTCTTGCGATTTTCGTTTACCGGAAAAACCTTTGTTTTCTTTTCCGTTAGACCCCCCAAACATCTCATCCTGGATGGTATGTGGTTGGTCTCCTTCGGGAATATCCATGGTTTCCCGTATTGCCTGGATTAAGGTATCAGACATCTCGGAAGAGAAGAATTTTTTTTTCTCTTGAGTGGATGAAGTTGAAGGCAAGAGTTCCTCTCCTTCTAACTCACCCTCCGATAGGTAATAACACTCCTGCTCAGAGTCAGACCCCTGAAAAAGAGGACAATATTTTTGATCCACTTCAATCCGTGGTCTTTTTGCCCGGGAGTGTGAGGGAGTTTCTTGAGGAGGGGCGAGGCAGGCTACTGACTGACTCACTTCTTCACGAATCATAGCCCTAAGTTCAGACCTAAACGTTGGTTGTTGCTCTTTTAGTATTTTTGCAATACAATCCTGACACAATTGTTTCCTATGTGACTCTGGCAATTTTTTTGCACAAGTCGCACATTTTTTAACCTTCTTTTTATCAGTATGTCTCTGAGAGGAATCCTTATCCTAGAGAAAACAGAAGGTAGGTAAAGTATGGTGTACATACATAAGGAGTCATAACCCTTACCCCAAGGGTGAGACTCACGTGCCCCTGGGACATATCTGGAGTTCTGTCAGGACGAGGAAGTTCCATACCGCAACAGGTAACAAGCAATGCAATATGCAATCCACAAAATCAATCCAAGTTAGAGGTATCAGCTCTAACTACATACCTGTGCGTGTCCCTTTAAATGCGGGCGTTTTGAATTTCCAAGATGGCCGCGGACCGGAAGTAGCCCGACGTCATTTCCGGTCGCGGCTATTCGTTGAGGTGCAGCCGCTCATAGCTGCCGACTGAGGCTTGCTATGCGGCGCAGCGAGGATGCCCTGCCGATGCGTCCAAACCTATGGAGCTGCCAGTCCCCGCCTGGTCACGCGGCCCGGCCGAAGCCTATTTGGGAATCCCGGACCCCACACGCTACCGGAACCCTGCCTAGGATTCCTCAGGTAGGTGTCTTAGGTTGGGAGCTAAGGGACCTCTCGTTAGAGGGGTGTTAGCCTAGGCTTTAGGGGGAAGAGAAGGGGGGCCCCTGCCCGAGTTTTTTCTCCTGCAGCAACACAGGAGCGACGTCTCTCTGCTCCTGACCGTGTAGGGACAGGAAGAACACTGGCAAGTGGGTGGTGGGAGGGGCCTTTTAACCTCTTTGTCTTCCTGTCCCTATAGAGGTCAATAGGGCAACCTCCTGTGGTGCTGTCATGAGGGATGTACTGGAAATATATATATATTATTTTTTTTGGTGTCACCATATCCTAAGATCCATAACTTTATTTTCCTGTCAACGTAGCCTTACGAAAGCTTGTTTTAAGGACAAGTTGATATTTTTATTGGTACCATTTTGGGGTACATAATAAATTCTAATAATATTTTATTCCATATTTGGGAGATGAAGTGAAGTGAAAACAGCAATTCTGGCAGTTTTATTAATTTAGTTAACAGGGTTTAGCCAAATGGTATAAACAACACTAACTTTATTCTGCGGGTCGATACAATAATGGCGATACCAAACATATATATTTTTCTATGTTTTTATTACTTTTGCACATTAAAAACTTTTACCACTTTGAAAATCAATGGAGCTGTGTGAGGGCTTGTTTTTTGTTGTACGAGCGGTTTTCATTGGTACCATTTTGGGGTACATACAACATTTTGATCACTTTGTTGGGGGTACATATTACACCTGATCACTTTGTTTTTTAAACTCGTTTTATTGAAAAATAAAAATGACAGATTCAAGTATATAGCAAAATAGCATCGTAACCAGAACAGTCGCAAGAAATATTGATGTATAACTATATCCATTGTATATATAGCAATACAGTATATATATATATATATATATATATATATATATATATATTTATACACACACACACATATATATATATATATAGATATATATATATATATACACACACATATATACACATATATATATATAAGGACCAAAATACAAAAGTACAAGGAAGAACGTCACATAAGCAAGCACATAAACATATAATATATATATAGAGGCCAGAAGAAGCGCTACTCTTAGCGCGAAACAGGCTGTAACCTGCAATCTGTTATATCCTCCCTTGTACGCTTTTATTTTTGCTAGATGCCACAATAAAAGAACGAATACGAGCCCAACGGGTGAGTGATGTAATTTCATCTTTCTCATTACATGTCAAACAGATAATATATACATTATTGTATGGTTCAAGAGCATTAACCAATGACTCCTGTAAACCCCCTATGCTACATTCTGTGAGGGGAAGTAGCACCAATTACCCCAAATTAAAAGGAATTTGGACGAGCAACCCCAATATTTATATACCATATTCTCGTACAGTAAAATATAATTAATCAATTTACGCCATTGTGCAAGAGAAGACGAACTATCCGCCATCCACCGAGTTTCTCGCCATGAACAAGGCCTCCCTAAGGAAAACTTGTTCATGGTGTTACCGCCCATCCCCAGGAATCAAACACTTGGTGACAGTGGCACCGGTCTCCACATGGATAATTAAAATCTGATCTAGGAGCATAACATCTATGGCATCTAGGAGAGTCAAGTCTACTCATATGGCAAAGTCTAACTGGTGTGAAGTAGCATTGGTGAATAATATACATCTGTACCAGCTTGTTATTCGTGGCTGGGGAAACCAATGGGTGTGAACTCAAGGCATCCCTCGAGTCATCATTCGTCACAGAAGGAATTAATTCCCTCCATTTAGTCTCAGAGGTAAGAGGCTCATGTCACGTTTTAGAGGTCATCAAATTTGAAAAGAGAACAGAAACAGATACTGTGCCACTGACCTATTAACCTCCTTAGCCATTCAGTAATTTGCTCCTGGAAGTGCCACCAAAGGAAAGAGACTGGGATTGCTCCACAACAGGAGGTCTACCACCTTACTGGTAAATTGAGCCACAGACTTGGCTTGTTGCCATACCCGCCTTGATAGCATATGGATAGGTAAAAGATGACGAGGGCGGTAGCTTTGGATCTACCCCTTCCCCTCATACAAATGGTGTGATCAGAGTTGACCAATTCAAAGAAACTTCTGGGAACTATCACATCCAAATGTTCCAAACATGTTCAGATACAGAAAGGGGAAAAAAGCCTCCAGATCGCAAATTTCCCTGTAAAATGTTGCAAGAGGGGCAGAACATTTAACTGATATGAACACGTGCGATCCCTAGATATATAAATCCCCAGATACTTTAAATGAGAGGTTTTTCGTAATCCACAAAATTCAGATTGACCAGCCACAGTGGTCTCTACGGAGGGGCATTTAAAAGGACATCTTCCAATTAACCAGCATGCCAGAATACACCCCAAAGGTATTAATAAGTGCTATAACCCTAGATAAGGTAGCAGAAGGTTTAGCCAAGAATAGGGCCATGTCGTCCACGTAAAGCTCTATACGGTCCTCACAGGAACCAATCTGTATACCCATATACGCAGCATCCTGCCGCACTCAGATAACCAGCGGAACTATTGTGACTACAAACAGTAATGGCGAAAGGGGGCACAGCTGCCTCGTGCCCCTATGGAGGCCAAAGGCAGCTGATAGCAGCCCATTCACCAAGACTTGGGCCCTGGGGGACTGATATAATATTGAATAAAGTGTTCTCCAAACCTCTGAGCAGCTGCCAACAAATAAAGCCATCCTACGGAATCAAATGCTTTGGCCGCATCTAGTGAGGCCAAAGCTCAATTCTGCCATTCCCACCATTCAACCTGCGATGCGACTTCACCCTACGTATATTCTCGGATGTGGATTTACCAGGCATAAAGCCACATTGGTCAGGGTGAATAATGTCATGTATCACTTTACAAAGGCGGTTAGCTAGTAGTTTAGTATAAATTTTATAATCTACAGTCAGGAGCGAATGGGTCTATACGATCCGCACTCTTCAGGGCTCTTACCTGGCTTTAAAATAACCACTATGATCGTAACACACATTGAATCTAGGAGAACCCCTCTCTGAAAGGCACATTCAAACAGAGTCAGCAGTTGGGGGGCATCCAACATCTGAACATTCCCCAGGGCCAAGGAGGGAAAATAAATCCAATTTAAATATGTATTGTAGCTAATCTAGCCCGTACTGCACCTGTAGAGCATAAAATTGACGATAAAATGACACAAATTGATCAAAAAATGGCCTTTGGGGATGTAACATCTCATTATCCTGAGTGCTTATGCGCAACACAGGAGGAAAGGCAGTATATTGATAATCTAAGCATGTTGGACCACAAGACACCAAAAAAAATCATAATGAAGTAGTCTCATAGAGCAGTCATAGTCACCAGTGATAAATGACCAAGGTGATTAAAAAGCGAGGAGAGTGCCGGTTCCTGGAAACCTATTCCTCCAGTTCAGTCACACTGGTGAAGAATAGAGATCATTCGCCATCCACAGACCAAAGCCTTGCCTGGTATGCTATAGAGTAAGGGATCTGTAAGTTACAAAGCTGTTTTTTTTATTTTAGTATAGAAAGCTCTCTGACGCTGAAGTTCAGGAGAGAAATCAGGAATAATGAACACTGAAGTGTTTTAAAAATAGATTCCTTCAGTCTGACGGGCTGCTAGCAGTCTGCCTTTGCAATTAAGCAAGATCCACAGGATATGTCATAAACGTCTGTTAGGCGCAGATCCCAGAGGTAGGACCTATGTGGAGGACATCTGTAATCATTTATGGCATATTCTGCTGTTGAGATGGGAGTACCCCTTTAATAGAAATTTGTTTGTATATGCTTTGTTTATACATATATATATATGTTTATACATATATATATATATATATATATGACGGATTTTAAAGGGAAGAACTCTACGGTCTCCCGCCTGAATGTCTTCCCGTTACATTTACATTTCTTGCGGGAGATGTAGCCAATCGCATAGCTGCAACGATGCTATAAATGGTGTGTGTGATTAGGTCATGGAAATGGTGATTTTCAGAGGGTCAATCTGCACTATGTAGTTGGCTGATTTTTGCATTGCTTCTTTTATTTTTAAGACCACAACACCTCTATCTCATGGAAATCAACCACGGGCATTTGAGTAAATGTATCTGCATGTCCAATATGACATTTACCAAATTTTATGCACCAATGTTTTGCAGTAAAAAAAAAATCTGTCCATGTTTTTTAGCCAGTTTAAACAGAAAAGTGTAATGGGTGAAACATGACTATTAGCATAAAAAGCTGCTTCACTGTGCAAAGGAAATTATTCTAATTTAGCATAAAACCCAGATAATTGTAACGTATCTGCCATTGTAATTTAGTTTTCCATTGCACATTGCTTTTCTATTCCTAGTCTTGTCGTGCTGTGTGAGTTGTGCATTATACACTTAGAATCGGCAAGTGTTGTGCTTGCAAAGGGTGAATCACTCGTCTGATTGTTTCGCCTTCATAACATTTCTTTTCTTTGGAACATGTACATCAGAAAGGCAGCACTTTATATCTAATCCAGATATTTAAATATCTAGCTTTAACTGTGTTCTTGCTGGTGCATTAATCCGTGTCTGCTTTGATACAGAGCTTGGTAACTATGCAAACGTGCAACAGTCAAATTTTCTGTCTCTTCCCCCTCCTACGCTGCTAACTTTAGGAGATTATATAGCATCATATTCTTTATGTTCATACGTGTTGATTTCCAATCCGTAATCGTGCTGCACTGTATATGGAATAATACAGGTAGCTAAACAGGATGAAGCAATTGAACCTACACTATTTGGTAGCAGGGAAAAAAAACGCACCTAGTACTACTAGCTAGAGTTTACTGTAATGGTGGAAAACATGTCTTTAGTAATTTGGAGTCATAAATAGATCCGTAGCAGCTTACTCTAGGGATCTGCAATCTGACTGTATCCTTTACACTAGGTACTGTAGAGTACTTGGCTGTTTGTAAAACTGCCTTTCTAAGGACCTATTCACATCAGCGTTCAGTTTTCTCTTGATGGGTTCCATCAGACCTTACCGTCTGCGGGGACCCATCAATGAAAGGCAAACGGAAACCATATCTTCCGTTTGCATTACCATTATTTCAATCGCAATGCTTCCGTTGCTAATGGTTTCCATCTGTCTCCGTTCCATAAGGTTTCCGCAGATGACTGCAGTATTGATTCCGTCAGAAAAACGGAAACCTTACGGAACGGAGATAAATGGAAACCATTAGCAACGGAAGAATTACTATTGAAATCAATGGTAATGCAAACGGAAGCTATGGTTTCTGTTAATGGGTTTCGCCAACGTAAAGGTCTGACGGAACCCATAAACCGAAACCGAATGCCCAAAGTCATTTGTTTAGGGACCAGTCTAGTATTAAGTTGAAATGAATAAGGCTGTAAAGGCCCAAAGATAAAGTGAAAGCAGTGACTAGTCTAGCTGAAGGTGATCTTTACTACTGAGCAGCGCGATTACTATATCTAATCGCCTTGTCTATATCTCTTTAATCGGATCAGTCACACGCGTCATGGAAAGGCACCAACAGTCAGCAAAAAATTGTCCAAATTGTCCTTTTCGGCCGATCAAAATCTCTAGCGTATGACCAGCTAATGCTTTGTTCACAGAGCTCTCCCGTTTTTAACGCCTTTATTAAATTTAACATTAACTGTTGCTTCCTGTGTAATATATCCCCCCTTCCTGTGCAGATTCTGCCATAGGTACTCTCGTCTCTCTAGCTCACTGATGCTGTGCTCCTCCTGATGCATCGAAAAATCTGAGTGCTCTCTGCCCTCTCTAAAATAGTAAAGGCTCTGTTCACATCTCGACAGCCTTCATTTGGAGGTATACAACAGGAGTATTCCCCCCAAAGTTTACCTCTGACAGAAGGCTTTGACGTATGCGACTGTATGGCCATACAGTCTCATATGTCCGCCATTGCTTACAATGTTAAAAAAACGTATACTTCGTGGTATATTTTTTATTTTTTGGGTGTGGGCCACTGTACAGGAAAGCAAAGTCTAAATGCTTTACTCTGCAGTTTAAAAAAAAAAAAAAACACAACGCCATGCTGATGCATACCAACCCAAAGGAGGCTTAAAGGACACACTCTCGGCCTCCAGTGGGTGGATAGGGGCCTATTGCTATGTTCGACAAATGCACTGGGAGCTTTACCCGTGCATATGCCGAACGTGTTCAAATAACGAGATGTGAACAGACTCTTAAGCTGCTGTGTACAAACCCCTCTCCCTCCCTACTGGTATTTCTGACACTTAAAATATGGAAAGGAGGGGAGAGCAGATAATGTCAGCAGAAAAGAGCAGTGTGCTTTTGGATCTATGTCAGAAGCAGCACTACAGCCAGCTATGCACAGGAGCTGCACAGTCTCTACAGCAGAAAAGTGGTAGTGCATTTTTAATGAAGACTATTTAGAAAGTTTTAAGTTGGATACGTTACGTACTTTTCAGCAGCATATACGACCAGAGTGAATATACCCTTAAAAGCTGTGCTAGATAATAGGCATAACTCTGTGGAATGCTTTAGTGGCGTGTTGCAGCCAGTGTCCAAATGCCCAGGTGAGCCGTGCCCACCGTACTGGGGTGTGTCCAAATAGCAATAGGTGGCAGTAACGACTTAGCACAAAAACCACACTGGCACAGGTTCCCAAACTTGGAGTGTCAGTAACACTCAGAAGCAGTAATAAATTGATAACTTTTATTGTTATTGGATCCCAACAACCTGTTTCAGGACCAAAAAATTCAGATTCATCAGAGACTCTGGTCTTCCGCGTCGTGAATAAAGCCTAAAGTAAACACAACCAACCTGGGGCCACGTGCATTACGTTATAGTGCTTTAATATTCTAGAAAACTTTTTTGGACACTTTAACAGACTAAAATTAATGAGCCCATGTAATGCATGGACAAACAGGGTCCTATAAAGAGAGCGTCACTGGCCCACACTTTTTATGCAGTTTACACTAGGTTTGGTCTTAGACTGCGGCAAATAAATGCAACACATTTAAAGTGCAACAAATCTTCTGTAAAATTAGTGACTTTTCTCATCACTCCCAAAATTTGGAAGGTGCCGAGAAAAGTCTCCAAGGAAACACAGCTAATGGGAACCTGTCACAAGCATTTGACCTATTGAACTTTACTTATCTCTCATTGGCCGCTGCTATCAAAAGTTCATTGCCGTTATCCCCTCTTTTTAAGTGATTTTAAGATAATTTAAAGAGTATGAATGTTATGTGTAACACACAGGCTTGGCAATAAAACGTATACCTTAAGTCCAGGAATAAATCTAGTGTCCTTTTCTACCACCAAGAGATCTTCAGCACCAGAATTTAGTATAGCTCTTGTAATTCCCCCTGGCCCGGGACCAACCTCACACACATAAGCATTTTTTAAATTCCCAGCTTTTCGTACAATTTTATCTGAAAAACAAGAATTTTCATAAAGAAACAGGACTTTCACACATGCAGAGGAGAAAGAAAAACAAATTGAATCATGCCATCTGGCTCTGAAAGTACAAAAACATAGTTCCCACCAGGAATAACATCTTTCCAACCAAGTTCCTTGCTCAGTATTTAATCATGTAATAAGGTACAATATACCACACAAGATACATTTTTTAACAGTCAAAACCAGGGGCTCTCCCTTCTCTATGGACTGACTCTCTGATTATGTTACTAGGTATATAGAAAGTTAGACATGAAGTTCACCCGGTCTTAACACTCTTGAATAAGCGTAAGACAATATTAAATGACAGGATATAACTTTTTCTCCCTGTCATTAGAAAGGAATCCGCAACTAACCAAAAGTAATTGGACTCAGACCTGCGTTATTTGCAATCATTAACCCCTTAAAGGGAATGTGTCGCGAATAAAGCCTTTTTTTTAAAGTTTCGTTACTTATTTCTATTATATTTTTTAAAGTTTTTTGCGGTATTTTTTTCTTCTTCCATATGGTGGAAAGTATTAAAAATGAAATAATAATTTGACGTTTTCCTATGTTGGCCACCAGGGGGGAGCACTACCCAGAATTACAGCAAGGTGAATAAGGCAAAGCAACCTGACTCACAGCTGCTGTAAATGTGGGAGGGAATCTCACCACAAGCCAGGAAAAGGGGTCTTCAAATTGCTAAGCAGTGTACGGCAGCCATTTTGGGTGTGTTATAGGACACACCAAAAGGCTAAGGGTATGTTCACACGCTTACTAAACAAAGGGAAAACGGCTCCTGATTTTCAGCCATTTTTTAATCAAACTCGCGTTTTTTAACGGACGTTTTTGGAGCTGTTTTTCTATAAAGTCAATGAAAATCGGCTCCAAAAACGTCCCAAGAAGTGATGCGCACTTCATTTTGGTGGGCGTCTTTTTACGTGCCGGTTTTGGAAAACGACCACGTGAAAAACGCCCTGTCGGAACAGAACTCCGTATTTCCCGTTGAAACCAATGGGCAGATGCTTGTAGGCGTTCTGCTTCCGATTTTTCAGCTGTAAACATTGTGTGTGGCCTTACGCTTAGGGCTTATTCAAACGAACGGGATATACGTCCGTGCAACGCGCGTCGCACAGACCTGTATTAGTCTATGGGGCCGTGCAGACAGGTGCGTGATTTTCATGCATCGTGAGTCCGCTGCGTAAAAGTCACGACATGTCCGTTCTTTGAGCGTTTTTCGTGCATCACGCACCCATTGAAGTCAATGGGTGCGTGAAAACCACGCATGTCGCACGGAAGCACTTCCGTGGGACGCGCGTGATTCGCGCAACAGCGGTGAGAAGGATGAATGAAAACAGAAAAGCACCACGTGCTTTTCTGTTTACAAACATCCAAAGGGAGTGTCATAATGATGGCGGCTGCTCGAAAATCACGCAGCCGCGCATCATACGGGGCTGACACACGGAGCTGTTAAGTGGCTTTTGCGCAGGCAAAACGCCGCGTTTTTTGCGTGCGCAAAAAGCACAGGCTCGTGTGAATCCAGGCTTAGGCCGGGTTTACACGAGCGTGTGCGTTTTGCGTACGCAAAAAATGCGGCGTTTTGCCTGCGCAAAAGGCAATTAACAGCTCCGTGTGTCAGCCCCGTATGATGCGCGGCTGCGTGATTTTCGCGCAGCCGCCATCATTAGGACACTCCCTTTGGATGTTTGTAAACAGAAAAGCACGTGGTGCTTTTCTGTTTTCATTCATCCTTTTCACCGCTGTTGCGCGAATCACGCGCGTCCCACGGAAGTGCTTCCGTGCGACATGCGTGGTTTTCACGCACCCATTGACTTCAATGGGTGCGTGTTGCGCGAAAAACGCTCAAAGAACGGACATGTCGTGACTTTTACGCAGCGGACTCACGATGCGCAAAAAACACGGACTGTCTGCACGGCCCCATAGACTAATATAGGTCCCTGCGACGCGCAAGAAAATCACGTGCGTCGCACGGACGTACAACACGCTCGTGTAAATAAGCCCTTAGTATGATGAAAGTGAAGTGAATGACTTTTCAGTTGACCGGTTCACACGCCGTGTATTTGATCAGTTTTTTTTTTTGCACATTTTACGTGCAAAAAAACGCTTGATTACACTTGATTTTGCGTGTTTGGGGGGATTTGTGTGTGTGTGTGGGGGGGGGTGCTCGCCGCTGATTCTTTAAAACAGCTGATAAGCGGCTATGAAGTATCAGCGACGCCCGTGCACACTCCGCTCTGCCACACACACGGGAAAAGTCTTAAAGGGGTCGTCCAGGAAAACATGGCGCCGCACCTGTCCTCAGGTCGTGTGTGGTATTACAGCTCTGTCCTATTCACTTCAATGGAGGTGAACTGCAATACCAGACACAACCTGAGGACAGGTGCGGCGCTGTGTCTCCAATCCGGACACTCCTTCTGTCCTGAGATGACCCGCCGGAGGAGGCGGGTGTCAGAGCCACCCACCGCCATCACTGCAGACAGAACCACACAACTACGGCATGAGGGCAGGGCTTGTCCTGAGTGCACTGTCTCTTGTTATGGACAGATTTATAGTCACATGAACCCCGTCTGATGAACCGGTAACCTAGGTCCGATCACATGACAGAGGGCGATCACCAAAAACCCTGTGCACCCTCAGCCCGTCCATCCAGCCCTTTCCTGGTTATATCTGCTTCTGGGAAAGCTGGGTGATCACCATTACCCCTCCTACTGGAGTAATGGTGGTCACCCAGCTTTCCCAGACCCCTGAACAATAAATCTCTCTAGTTGTGCTGAGACTGAGAGGTTCATTAGTCACATCCCAAAAACAGTCTCAGCACAACTAGAGAGATTTACCGTTCAGGGCTTTCCCTGTACAGTTGCATCATGTGTCCTTCATACAGGGGGGGGGGCGTTAGGGGGGTGGGTCCCGTCGGGGGTCACGAGGGCGGGGGTCTGTGAGATAGAGAGTGGGACAGACAGAGACACACACCTTACCTGCAGTGCAGCTGGTCTTCATGATGGCGCCTGCTTTCTCCCTGCAAACAGCTGATCTGCTGTGTGACTCTGACCTGCGCCTGCGCAGTACATTGTGCCCTATGCACTGTAGCTGCCGTATTCCATCTCAGTATGTGTCGTTAATCGACACATACAGTGATGAAAAACAAAATGGCAGCCCCCATAGAGAAGTAAAAGTTAGAAAAAAGTAAAACACAAACACCCAAATAAATAAAATGTATTTTAATAACATACTAAAAGCAATATTATCTAAAAAAAAAAAATTCCGCAACACCCGTCCTTTAAAGTCCAAACCATTTTTTATTTTCATTTTTTCACTCCCTGCCTTTCAAGAGCCATAACTTTTTTATTTTTCAGTCAATGGTGTGGTGTGAAGGCTTATTTTTTGTGTGGGAGGAGTTATAGTTTTTATTGGCACCATTTAAAGTACCATATAATGTACTCGGAAACTGAAAAAAAAATCTTTGTGGGGTGGAAAAAATGCAATTTCTCTACTTTTAGTGGTACCATTTTTTGATACATACAACTTTTTGATCAGGGTTTATGAAAATAATTTGAAAGCTAAGAAGCCCAAAAAACAGCGATTCTGGCGTTTACATTTCTGTTTGTTTTTTTTACACCGTTCACCATGCAGGTTAAATAAGGTTATATTGCAATAGTTCGGACCATTTTTTTACATTACTTTAGAGGAAAAATGGTAAAAAGTTTTTTTTTTTTTTACTTTTCATATTTTTTGTACACTACTAAAAACTTTAACTATTTTCTGCATTTTATATTAGTCCCCCTAGGGGATTTAAACCAGCGATCGTCAGACAGGAGCAGAAAGAAGGCAGACCTGGGGGCCTTCATCGACCATTGGCCCACCGCCATCGCATCGTGCGGGGAGGGGGTGTGATGGGCTATCAAAGGGGGCCGCCCCCCCTCTCTAATAGCTTAGATGCTGCGGTCGCTATTGACAGCAGCACCTATGTAGTTAAGCAGCCAGGATCAGAGCTCTCTCTCTTCCTGGCCATTAGTGCGAGGTGTCAGCTGTAACACACAGCCGACACCCGCAGAGTATGGAGCGTGCTCAGCTTGTGAGCCTGCTCCATACTTCACCCCGCACTATGACGTATAGTTTCATCATGGGGCATCAAGGGGTTAGTATTAGGGTATGTGCACAGGCTAGCTGGCTTTTATGTCTGAAATTACAGACTGTTTTCAGGAGAAAACAGCTGCGTCGTTTCAGACGTAAAAGCTCCTCCTCGTATTTTGCGAGGCATCTTTGACGGCCGATAATTTGAGCTGTTCTTCATTGACTTCAATGAAGAACGGCTCAAATTACGTTTCAAAGAAGTGTCCTGCACTTCTTTGACGAGGCAGTCATTTTATGTGTCGTCGTTTGAACTCTGTCAAACGCCGACGCGTAAATTACAGGTCGTCGGCACAGTATGTCGGCAAACCCATTCAAATGAATGGGCAGATGTTTGCCGACGCATTGGAGCCGTATTTTCAGACGTAAATCGAGGCATAATACGCCTCGTTTACGCCTGAAAATAGGTTGTGTGAACCCAACCTTATGTTAAATTATTATGACAGTTGGGAATGGTCACTTAACCCCTTCCCTCTTTAGCCACTTTTGACCTTCCTGACAGAGCCTCATTTTTCAAATCTGACATGTGTCACTTTACGTGGTAATAACTCCGAAATGCTTTCACCTATCCAAGCGATTCTGAGATTGTTTTCTCGTGACACATTGCACTTTAAGTTACTGGCAAAATTTGCTTGATATGTTCAGTATTTAACTGTGAAAAACACCAAAATTTTGCGAAAAATTGCAAAAATTAGCAGTTTTCTCAAATGTATCTGCTTGTAAAACAGGCAGTTATACCACACAAAATTGTTGCTAATTAACATCCCCCATATGTCTACATTAGATTGGCATAGTTTTTTGAACATCCTTTTATTTTTCTATGACATCACAAGGCTTAGAACTTTAGCAGCAATTTCTCACATTTTCAAGAAAATTTCAAAAAGCTATTTTTACAGGGGCCAGTTCAGTTGTGAAGTTGCTTTGAGGGCCTTATATATTAGAAACCCCCAAAAAGTCACCCCATTTTAAAAACTTCACCCCTCAAAGTATTCAAAACAGCATTTAGAAAATGTCTTAACCCTTTACACATTTCACAGGAATTATAGCAAAGTAGAGGTGAAATTTACCAATTTCATATTTTTTTGCAGAAATAAATTTTTAATACAATTTTTTTTATAACACAGAAGGTTTTACCAGAGAAATGCAACTCAATATTTATTGCCCAGGTTCGGCAGTTTTAGGAAATATCCCATATGTGGCCCTAGCGTGCTACTGGACTGAAGCACCGGCCTCAGAAGCAAAGGAGCACCAAGAGGATTTTGGGGCCTTATTTTTGTTCGAATATATTTTAACCCTTTCACGACCTTTCAAGGACGAAAATGAACGTCATGGTCGGCTGCTAGCTCCCGCACCAGGACGTTCATTTTCGTCAGTATTTAAAACTATCCCTCTGTGTAAACACAGAGTGACAGGCGCGCGCTGACAGCTGTCCTAGACAGCTGACATATCAGTCTCGACGGACAGCGGACCATCGCCGCTGCTTTCGGCAATTAACCCCTTAAGTGCGGCGACGGATTCCCGTCGCCACATTTAAGTGGTTTGAGCACATCGGCAGCCCCCACGAAGTGATCGTGGGAGCTACCGATGCTTCTCGTGGCAATCGGAGGTCAGATAATGACCTCCGGGTTGCCATGTACGGAAGCCTCGGAGGAGGCAGCCTCCGGCCGGTCCTCCTCGGCTTCCTGTCAGAGTGACAGTTATGTCACAATGACAGAGTACATTACACTACGTGTGTAGTGTAATGTACTCCAGCAGCGATCAAAGCTGCAAGACTAAGTGTCCCCTAGTGGGACAAGTAAAAAAAGATAATAAAAATGTTTTAAAAAAAGTGTAAAAATAAAAGTTAAAAGTGATATAAACATGAACTGCTTTTTTTGTTCCTATAATAAGACTTTTATTATAGAAAAAAAATGAACACGTTAAAAAAGTACACATATTTGGTATCACCGCGTTCGTAACAACCCCAACTATAAAACTGTAATGTTATTTTTCCCGCACGATGAACACCCCAAAAAAAATCAATCAAAAACTACGACAGAATCACAATTTTTTTGGTCACCACTGCTCCCTAAATAAAGAATAAAAAGTGATCAAAAAGTCGCATGTACTCAAAAATAGTACCAATAAAAACTTCTATCCGTCCCGCAAAAAACAAGCCATTACACCGCTTTTTTGACTAAAAAATAAAAAAATTATGTCTCTCAGAATATGGCGACACAGAATTTTTTTTTTTAGAAATAAGTCATTTTATTGTGCAAACGCAAAAAAAAAAAGGACCAAAGCTATATACATATGGTATCGCCGTAATCGTACCAACCCGCAGAATACAGTAAAAATGTCACTTATAGCGTACGGTGAGCGCCGCAAAAAGAAAACCTAAAAAACGGTGTCAGAATTCCTGTTTTTTGCTCAGGATTGCAAAAAAATTGAATAAAAAGTGATCAAAAAAAAAAAAAAAAAAAAATCGCACGTACCCCAAAATGGTACCAATGAAAACTACAAATTGTCCCGCAACAAATAATCCCTCACAACGCTCCGGTGGTGAAAAAATAAAGTTCTGGCTTTCAGAATATAACGATGCAAAATGTGCAGAGTGTCCAAAAGTGGATAAGATCGGGCGCCATTTATCAGTGCGACACTGGCCACATATCTATGAAATATTATTTATTAACCCCATTATTATACCCTGATGTACCACGCACAGATTACACATACCCCCAAATTATAAACTGAAATACCATCAAAACCCCAAACAAAACTACTGCCAAGCAAAATCTGCGCTCCAAAAGCAAAATGGGGCTCCCTCCCTTCTGAGCCCTGCAGCGTGCCCAAGCAGCAGTTTGCGCCAACATATATGGCATCGCCATACCCGAGAGAACCCGCTTAACGTTTTATGAGGTATTTGTCTTCTGTGGCACAAACTGGGCACAACATATTATGCACTAAAATGGCATATCAGTGGAAAATTGCAATATTTACTTTGAACCATCCGCTGTGCATTGACCCCTTTGCGCACTATGACTTAATTGCCCGTCATGGTGCGGCGGTTGATGTATGGAGCCGGCTCATGTGCTGAGCCCGTTCCATACGCTGCGGGTGTCGGCTGTGTATTACAGCAGGCCCCCTCGGTACTAACGGACAGGTACAGCGATCGCTCTGTTACAGAAGCCTGTAAGAATAACAATATACTGCAATACATTAGTATTGCAGTGTATTGTACCAGTGATCCAATGATCGCTGGATCAAGTCCCCTAAGGGGATTGATTAATAAAATGTGTAGAAGAATTATAGTTATTAGTAGTGAGAATTTATTTATTTTTTATTTAAAAAAACAAACACCTTTTCGCATTTTTCTTCTAAAGTAATGTAAAAAAATGAACAAAATTGGTATCGCTACGTCCGTAAAAGTCCGAACTATTACAATATACCATTATTTAATTTGCACAGTGCACACCATAAAAAAAATATAATAATTGAAACCGGCAAAATCGTAGTTTTTTTTTTTGTCACCGTCGCTCTAAAAAAAAAATGTAATACAACTTTTGAATCACTTTTTATGTACAAAAACTGCAGCTCCTCCCACAAGAAATAAGCCCTCACACCGCTCTATTGATTGAAAAATAAAAAAGTTATGGCTCTTGGAAAGTGGGGAGTGAACATCTAAAATATGAAAGCAAAAAATGGATCAGTCCTGAAAGGGTAAATTCATTTCTAATGAAAAAAACGTATGACCACATGTGGGGTATTTCCGTACTCGGGAGAAATTGCTTTATAAAAAATGGTTGTTTTTTTTTCCTCCTTTATGCCTTGTGAAAATGAGAAAATGCAACATTTTAGTGGAAAAAATTTTGATATTAATTTTCGCGCCCTAATTCTAATAAACTCTGCAAAAGACTCGTGGGGTGTAAATGCTCACTATACCCCTGGAAAAATTCCTTGAAGGTTTTTCCAAAATGGGGTCACTATTGGGGGGTTTCCACTGTTTTGGTCCCTCCAGTGCATTGCAAATGCGACATGGCATCGAAAACCATTCCAGCAAAATCATAAATCCAAATGGCGCTCCTTCCCTTCTGAGCCCTGCTGTGGGTCCAAACAGCAGTTTATTACCACATATGGGGTATTGTCGTAATCGGGAGACATTGCTTTACAAATGTTGGGGTGCATTTTCTTCGTTATTCCTTGTAAATAATAAAAATTTCTATGTTGTTTACAGACTAATTCCAATATATTTAGCGAAAAACCTGTGTGGTCAAAATGCTAACTATACCCCTAGATAAATACCTTAAGGGGTCTAGTTTTCGAAATGGGGTCGTTTATGGGGAGTTTCTATCGTTCCGGCAGCTCAAAGCTTCTCCAAATGTACAGTGGGGCCTAAAACATTTTCAAGCAAAATATGAGTCCTGAAAGCCTCCGGGTGCTCCCTTCCTTTAGGGTCCTGCCGTGTGTCCAGGCAGCGCATTAGGGCCACAATGTGGGTATTTTTGAAAACAGGAGAAACAGGGTGATAGATTTTGTGGTGTGTTTCTTCATTTTCATGGTCGCTTTACAAAGAAATTGGTCTTCAAACTGATACTTTTATGAAAAAAAGTGAAATGTTTTTTTTTTTTCACCTGCTATGTATTAAATTTAACAAAAAACTGTGACATATTGCAGTTAAAAATAGGGAAAAATTGTAATTTTTACAAAATTTCTTCCATTTTTCTATTTTTTAATTAATTTCCGCAAATTGTATCAGTCTACTTTTACCACTAAAATAAAGTACAACATGTGACGAAAAAACAATGGCAGAATTACTTGGATATTCAAAACTTTCACAGAGTTATTCTCTGATAAAAAGTCAGACATACCAGATTTGACAAATCTGGCTTGGTCATTAAGGTACAAACATGCCCGGTCATTAAGGGGTTAAGCACCATGTCAGGTTTGAAGGGCTCTTGCGGTGCCAAAACAGTGAAAATCCCCCAAAAGTGACCCCATCTGGGAAACTACACACCTCAAGGAAATTATCTAGGGGTATAGTGAGCATTTTGACCGCACAGGTTTTTTACAGAAATGATTGGAAGTAGGCCGTGAAAATTAATATCTACATTTTTTCAAAGAAAATGTAGGTTTAGCGATTTTTTTTCTCATTTCCACAAGGACTAAAGGAGAAAAAGCACCGCAAAATTTGTAAAGCAATTTCTCCCGAGTAAAACAATACCCCACATGTGGTAATAACCGGCTGTTTGAACACACGGCGGGGCTTAGAAGGGAAAGAGCACTATTTGGATTTTGGAAATCACATTTAGCAGGAATGGTTTGCGGAGGCCAGGTCACATTTGCAAAGCCCCTGAGGGGACAAAACAATGAAAACGCCCAAAAAGTGACTCCATTTAGGAAACGACACCTCTTGAGGAATTCATCTAGGGGTGTAGAGAGCGTTTTGACCCCACAGATGTTTCATAGAATTTATTAGAATTGGGCAGTGAAAATAAAAACAATCCTTTTTCTTCAATAAGACGTAGCTTTAGCGCAATTTTTTTTATTTTCCCAACAAATAAAGGAAAAAAAGAACCCAACATTTGTAAAGCAATTTCTTCCGAGTACGGCAGTACCCCATATGTGGTCATAAACTGCTGTTTGGGCAAACGGCAGGGCTCAGTAGCGAAGGACCGCCATTTGGAGTGCAGATGTTGCTGGATTGGTTTCTGGGCGCCTCTGGGCGCCTCTGGGCCCAAAACAGTTGAAACCCCCCAGAAGTGCCCAATTTTGGAAACTACACCCCTCAATGCATTTACCTAGGGGTGTAGTAAGAATTTTAACCCTGCAGGTGATTGGCAGAAATTGGTGTGCACTCGATGTTGCAGAGTGAAAATGGGATTTTTTTCCGTAGATATGCCAATATGTGGTGCCCAGCTTGTGCCACCATAACAAGACAGCTCTCTAATTATTATGCTGGGTTTCCCCGTTTTAGAAACACCCTACATGGGGCACTAATCTTTTGCCTGTAAATTCGACCAGGCTCAGGAGTGAAAGCGTACCATGTCAAATTGAGGCCTAATTTGGCGATTTACAAAGTATTGGTTCACAACTGCAGAGGGTCAGATGTGAAATAATAAAAAGAAACCCTTAGAAGTGACCCCATTATGGAAACTGCACCCCTCAAGGCATTTATTAAGGGGTGTAGTGAGCATTTTCACCAAACAGGTCTTTTCCATAAATGATTGCACTGCGGATAGTGCAAATTAAAAATTTATATTTTTCCCTAGATATGCCATTCAGTGGCAAATATGTCATGCCCAGCTTATGACGCTGGAGACACACACCCCAAAAATTGTTAAAAGGGTTCTGCCGGGTATGACGATGCCATATATGTGGAAGGAAACTGCTGTTAGGGAACGCTGTAGGGTTCAGAGCGGAGGGAGAACCATTTGCCTTTTGGAGAGCGGATTTTGCTTGGTAGTAGATTTATTTGAGTATTGCTAGTGTTTCCATTTATAATGCGGGGGTACATGTAAGCCGGGCGGAGTATATAAGGGGCATAGTCAGGTGGTATAATAATGGGGTAAAAAACAATAAAATGATCCATAGATGTGTGTTACGCTATGAAGCAATACTTTCTGCACAGGCCGGTGTCGCACTGATAAATGGCGTCCTTTCTTATCCCCCATTTGGTCCACACTCCGCAACTTTGCAGTTTGGGGAATTTTGCTGGGAGAGTGTTGTCCTGGTATAATACGGGCACCGTCGCTTCCAGCGGATATGTTTGGGCCCTCCCCTTCCTGGTTCCCTAATTTTAGGTCCTTGATAAATCGCCTCTTGAAACAGAAGAAATATTCCCCTCGGACCTGCACAACTGTATATTTTTTTATTTCCTGACTTATTGGAGCCATAACTAATTTTATTTTTCATAGATGTAGTGGTATGAGGGTTGGTTTGTTGTGGGACGAGCTGTAGTTCTTATTGGTACCATTTTGGGGTACATGCGATTTTATGATCACCTTTTATCCAATTTTTGGGAGGCCAGGTAAAGAAAAAAATGCAATTCTGGCACAGCTTTTTTTTTTTTTTTTATACAGCATTCACCATGCGTTATAAATTACGTTAACTTTATTCTGCGGGTCAGTACGATTCCGGCGATACCTCATTTATAGCACTTTTTTATGTTTTACAACTTTTTGCACAATAAAATTACTTTTGTAAAAAGAATGTATTTTTTCTGTCGCCAAGTTGTGAGAACCATAACTTTTTTAATTTTTTTGTTGACGGAGCTGTATGAGGGCTTGTTTTTTGCAGGACGAGCTATAGTTTTTATAGGTACCATTTTTGGATACGTGCGACTTTTTGATCACTTTTTATTCTAATATTTGTAGGGCAAAGTGACCAAAAAACAGAAAGTTTTTTACGTTTTTTTTTACGCTGTTCACCGCGTGCAATAAATAATACAATATTTTGATACCTCAGGTCGTTACGGTAGCGGCGATACCAAATACGTATGGTTTATTATTATTTTTCAATAATAAAGGACTTGATAAGAGTATAAGGGGGATTGTGTTTTATTTTATTACTTCAAACTTTTATTGTTTTCAAACTTTTATTTTTTGCACTTTTTTTTACAGTTTTTCCTCAAGTCCCACTAGGGGACTTGAAGGTCCAACGGTCAGATTTATTTTTTTCTAATACATTGCACTACCTACGTAGTGAAATGTATTAGATCTGTCAGTCATTCACTGACAGCAAGCCGGTTAGGCTTCGCCTCCCGGCGGGGCCTGAATCGGCTTCTGTAATGGCAGACAGGGGACCATTGTGTCTCCTGTTGCCAACACCTTAGGAGTGACAGAGGACACAGGCAATAGTAAAGGTAAAGGTCCTAATCTATGATAATAGCAGTAGTTTGCGCGTTACACTAAAAGAATAATGTGCCTGTCCACACCTAGCCTCGTATAATGTCATTCATTAATGTATGTGTACCTAAATACCCTTTGGAATACATGGGAGGTCATGGATTGGCTGATAATCCTGCCACTCTTCCATTCACCATAAAGGATGTCAAAATCCACACGCCATTGCCCCTAGAAGAAGGTTTGACCTCAGCAAAGCATACGTTAGGACGTAACTTCCGACAATAGACAGTTTATTTGTAGGGACAGACTAGCAGACTAGGTCCATAACAAGGAAACGCTGGAATTTTGAGACCGGGGAATATGCACTACACCCGGCAGACAACTAAAGTTACTCCGCTATAATTAAAGGGGTTGTCCAGAAAAAAAAAAATAATTCTAAAAAAGTATCCCCCAGCCTTGGTTTGCCTTCCCTAATACCCCCTATTAACCTCCTAACCAGTTTCTGTTTGATCTCCATCGTCACTGCTGCCCTTTCTGTTTGTTTACATCCCTTACTGTCTTTTTCCTGTCCTATAACCCACCATACCCATGATGCCCTGCTGCATCTGAGGAGACAGTTGCATCCCCCCCACCTTCCTTTAAAGCATCTCAGCTATTTGCATACTGCCACTCCCCTCTATGTTCACAGTCTCCTTCTCTAATTATAAGTTACAGGCAGCTCCCTCCCTGCACATGGTCACACACACTAATAATCATTATCCTTTGTGCCTCCATCAATCCCTGATGTAAGTACAGGCACTTATCTCCCTCCCCCGCCCCTTTCACAGCCTGATAAATGTAAGGCTGGGTTCACACGACCACATTAAAGAGGTTCTGTCACCAGATTTTGCAACCCCTATCTCCTGCTGCAGAATCAACTGTAGCCTCTGGTGCCGATGCAGGACCTGGGGCAGGAAGTGAGTGACGTCACAGCGTGATCTCTCGAGAACACGGCTGTGTCTGCACTGCCAGAAGCTGGGCGTTCTGAAGAGAAGTGGATGATACTTCTATACACAACGCCCAGCTAGTAAAAGAAGTAAACACGCCCCGATGTACTTTTACTGTAAACACGCCCAGTTGTACTTTAGAAAGCCTCATTTACATAAATATAAAAATGGCCATAACTTGGCCAAAAATGCTCATTTTTGGAAAAAAAAACGTTATTCTTATCTCCATTGCAGCGCCGATCTGCTGCAATAGGAGATAGGGATTGCAAAATCTGGTGACAGAGCCTCTTTAACGTCCGTAATGGACGGACGTATTTCGGCCGGAAGTCCCGGACCCAACTCAGTGCAGGGAGCCGGGCTCCTAGCATCGTAGTTATGAACGATGCTAGGAGTCCCTGCCTCTCCGTGGAACTACTGTCCCGTACTGAAAACATGATTACAGTACGGGACAGTTGTCCTGCAGAGAGGCAGGGACTCCTAGCATCGTACATAACTATGATGCTAGGAGCCCGGCTCCCTGCACTGAGTTCGGTCCGGGACTTCCGGCCGAAATACGTCCATCCATTACGGACGTTAATGTGGTCGTGTGAACCCAGCCTTAGTCTGCCCACTCCACCTATGTCAGACATCTTGGTACACACAATCCAGTCAGCACATTTTCCTCACCTGCTGCTGGATCTGTTCCAAGGGATCCTGTATAAAGTCTTGTTCACACTGAGTTTTTTGCTGTAGGAAAATTCTGCCTCAAAATTCCGTTTGGGATTTTGAGGCAGATTTTGTCCTTCCTGCACGCAGCGGCCATTGAGTGCTACGGGCTAAAAACTCGAACTTGATGTCAATGTGAGGCGTAAATGCGCGAAGATAGGGAATGTCCCCTCTGAAATCAATGGGAGGCATATTCGGCCGATTTTTGACGAGTTTTGCGGAGCGGATTCTGCTCTGAAAAGCTTGTCAAAGTACTCAGTGTGAACAGGCCCTTAGGCCCTGTTCACACAGTTTTTTTGCAGGCAGAAAATTCTGCCTCAAAATTCTGTCTGGAATTCCGAGGCACATTTTGATCTGCCTGCACGCCGTTTGCCGCGTTTTTCGCCGCGTTTTTGCCCGCGGCCATTAAGCGCCGCGGGCAAAAACGCAGCGAAAGACGCTTTCTCTGCCGCTCATTGATGTCAATGGGGGGGGGGTCAGAGACGTAAATGCCTGAAAATAGGGCATGCCACTTATTTTTCTCGCGAGCGGTAAAACCGCCTCCGCCTCCCATTGAAACCAAAAGGAGGCGTTTGCGGACGTTTTTTGGTGCGTTTTCCGACGCGGTTTCCTCAGTATAGGCCATCAATATCTGATCAGTCAGGGTCCGACACCCGGCACCCCCGATCGGCTGTTTTGAAGGGGCCACAGTGCTCGTACGAGCGCTGCTTCCCCTCCATTTCCTTTACTGCTCACATTATGAATCACGGACACACTTGTAGCGGCAGTTCACAGTATTACAGCTTTCTCCCATTCAAGTGTATACTGTAATACTGTGAACCGCCGCTACAAGTGTGTCCGTGATTCACAGTGTGAGCAGTAAAGGAAATGGAGGGGAAGCAGTGCTCGTACAAACATCATGGCCCCTTCAAAACAGCCGATCTTCAGGGAGACGGGCCACCACCCATCAGATATTGATGGCTTATCTTGAGGATAAGCCATCAATTTTTGTGGACTGGAAAACCCCTTTGACACCCCAAATATGATTACTTTATGGAAAGTAGACCCCAAGGTATTAATTTAACGACATATCAAAGATTCTAAAATCTGCCGTGTAAAATGTCTGCAGCATGCAGATGAGTTTTGTAAAATCTCATCTACTTGCCTTGTATTCCGTGTGTTACATGGTGACTTTGGCCACGACACAGGTTGTCCGACCAAAGATCGCTATGTCCCATAGCCTACAACGCAAGTAATGAAAGTCAATGTGGTCGCGTTGCGACCTGCAAGTAACTGCGACACGACCGTTTGGATTTCTTGCAATGGTCAAGGCGTGGCAACTTGCGCGTTGCGACACAGCCACATTGACTTTTATTACATGCAATGTAGGCTACGGGACATAGCGATCTTTGGCTGGTCGACCTGTGTCGTACGTGGCCAAAGTCGCCATGTAGCAGATAGACATTTATTTATAGAGGACATTTTTATTGAAAAAAAAAAAAGTGTGTTTTTTTTTTTTTACATTACATTATTCTTCGCCCTCTCTGGCAGACTGCCAGAGAGGGAGAAGATGCAACTGATGATCGCTGTGATAGCGATCATCTGACCAGAGACCACTCTGAAGACGGGTGATACAGCTGTATCATGGAGCTCCTTACCGTCGGCACGCATGTGATCGCTGTGAAAGGCTGTCACAGCGTTCACATAGCTGAGCGCCTTACCGTCGGGGCACAAGCGCTGCTGGGAGGAGCAATGTAATCGTTGTGACATGCTGTCATAGCGATCACATGACCGGAGACCACACAGAGAATATAAAGTGATCAAAATGTCGCATGTACCCGAAAATAGTACCGATAAAAACTACAGCCCATCCCGCAAAAAACAAGCCCTTACACAGCTATTTTGACTAAACAATAAAAAAAAAAGTTATGGCTCTCAGAATATGGTGACACAGAAAATAAATTATTTTATAAAAAAGTGATTTTACTGCGCAAACGAGGCAAAACGTATAGAAACCTATATACATATGGTATCGCTGTGAGGGTATGTGCACACGAGAACTGTCTTTTACGTCTGAAAAGACAGACTATTTTCAGAAGAAAACAGCTGCGTCGTTTCAGACGGAAAAGCTCCTCCTCGCATTATGCGAGGCGTCTTTGACACCCGTAATCTTGAGCTGCTCTTCATTAACTTCAAATATAATATTATATTATAATATTCAAATTACGTTGCAAAGAAGTGCCCTGCACTTCTTTGCCGAGGCAGTCAATTTGCGCGTCGTCGTTTGACAGCTGTCAAACGACGACGCGTAAATGACAGGTCGTCAGCACAGTACGTTGGCAAACCCATTCAAATGAAGGGCCAGATGTTTGCCGACGTATTGTAGCCGTATTTTCAGACGTAAAACGAGGCAGAATAAACCTCGTTTACGTCTGAAAATAGGTCGTGTGAACCCAGCCTGATCGTATCGACAAAGAATATTTTTTCAGTTTCCCAGTACATTTTATGGTACTTTAAATGGTATCAATAGAAACTACAATTCCTCCTGCAAGAAATAAGCCCTCACACCACTCTACTGACGGAAAAAGAAAAAAAGTTATGGCTCTTGGAAGGCGGAGAGTGAAAAACGAAAATAAGAAAGCAAAAAATGGATCAGTCCTGAAAGGGTTAATTCATTTCTAATGAAAAAACCGTATGACCACATGTGGGGTATTTCCGTACTCGGGATAAATTGCGTTACAAAAATTGGTTGTTTTTTCTCCTTTATCCCTTGTTTAAATGAGAAAATTAAACATTTTAGTGGAAAAAAATTGTGATATTCATTTTCGCGGCCTAAGGCCGGGTTCACACGAGCGTGCGTGTTTTGCGGTTTTTTTTGCGTTGCAGTTCCGTGTGTCATACGTGTTTTCTGCGTGGCTGCATGATTTTCACGCATATGCCAGCCTTATGACATGCGGTTTTGATGTTTAGAAAAAGAAATGAAAGAAGTGGTTTTATTTTTGCCTTAATTTCTTTATCTACTGTTGCGCGAATCACGCGCTACACACGGAAGTGCTTCCGTGTGCTGCGCGTGGTTTTCACGCACCCAATGACTTCAATGGGTGTGTGATGCACGAAAAACGGCCAAGTATAGGACATGTCGTGAGTTTTACGCAGCGGACGTACGCTGCGTGTAAATCACGGACTGTCTGAACGGCCCCATTGACTAATATAGGTCCATGCAACGCGCGTTATTTTCACGCACGTATCACGGACGTTAAATACGCTTGTGTAAATAAGGCCTAATTCTAATAAATTCTGCAAAAAACCTGTGGGATGTAAATGCTCACTATACACCTAGAAAAACTCCTTGAGGTGTGTTTCCCTCCGGGGCGTTGCAAACGCGACATGGCACCAAAAACCAATTCAGCAAAATCCGTGCTCCAATATCCAAATGGTGCTCCTTCGCTTCGGAGCCCTGCTGTGGGTCTAATCAGCAGTTTATTAACACATATGGGGTATTTCCGTAATCGGGAGACATGGCTTTACAAATGTTGGGGTGCATTTTCTTCATTATACCTTGTAAATATTAAAAATTTCTATGTTATTTCAGAAAAATATAGATTTTCATTTTTACAGACTAATTCCAATATATTTAGTGAAAAACCTGTGGGGTCAAAGTGCTAACTATACCCCTAGATAAATTCCTTGGGAGGTGTAGTTTCGAAAATTGGGTAACTTTTGGGGGTGTTTCCACTGTTTTGGCACCACAAGACCACTTCAAACCTGACATGGTGCCTAAAATATAGTCTAAAAAAAAAAAAAAAAGGAGGCCCAAAATCCACTAGGTGCTCCTTTGCTTCTGAGGCCGGTGTTTCAGTCCAGTAGCACACTAGGACCACATGTGGGATACTTCTAAAAACTGCAGTATCTGGGCAATAAAATATTGAGTTGTATTTATCTGGCAAAACCTTCTGTGTTCCAAATTTTTTTTTATTAGAAATGAATTTCGGCAAAAAAAAAATTAATTTGTAAATTTCACCTCCACTTTACTTTAATTCCTGTGAAACGTCTAAAGGGTTAAAACACTTTGTGAATGCTGATTCGAATACCTTGAGGGGTGCAGTTTTCAAAATGGGGCGATTTATGGGGATTTTCTAATATATAAGGCCCTCAAAGCAACTTCAGATCTGAACTGGTCCCCGAAAAAATGGCCTTTTGAAATTTTCTTTAACCCCTTCCCGCTGTAGCCCTTTTTCAGATTTTCATCTTTGTTTTTTCCTCCACACCTTCCAAAAGCCATAACATCTTTATTTTTCCGTCGATATAGTACTATGAGGGCTTGATTTTTGCGGGACGAGTTGTAGTTTTTCATAGCACCATTTATTTTGCCATATAATGTACTAAACGTGAAAAAAATTATTTGTGGGTTAGAAAATGAAAAAAAAAACAGCGATTCATCCATGTTTTTTTGCGCGCCGTTTTTACGGAATTCACTGTGCAATTAAAACAACATGTTAACTTTATTCTGTGGGTTATTCAATTGCATTACGGGGGGCGCGATGAGCTGTTAGAGGGGTTCGCCCCCCTCTTTCCAACTATTTAAATGCTGCGGTCGCTATTGACCGCTGCATTTAATGAGTTAAACGAGTGGGATCGCGCTCGAGCGCAACGCCGCTCGTCACTCTGAAGTGTCGGCTGTAACAAACAGCCGACACCCGCATCGTATGGAGTGGGTTCACTCCGTGAGCCCGCTCCATACTTCCCCTACCCGACTTTGGCATATGGATACGTCAAATGTCGGGAAGGGGTTAAAATATGAGAAATTGCTGCTAAAGTTCTAAGCCTTGTAACGTCCTAGAAAAATAAAAGGGACGTTCAAAAAACGATGCAAACATAAAGTAGACATAAGGGAAATGTTAATTAGCAACTATTTTGACTGGTATTACTATCTGTTTTACAAGCAGATACGTTTAAATTTAGAAAAATGGTAATTTTTGCTAATTTTCTCTAAATTTTGGTGTTTTTCAGAAATAAATACCAAATTTATCGACCACATTTTTTTGTACAACATGTCACGAGAAAACAATCTCAGAATCGCTTGGATAGATAAAAGTATTCCAAAGCTATTACCACATAAAGTAACACGTCAGATTTTTTTTAAATCGGCTGTGTCCTGAAGGCCAAAACAGGCTGGGTCCTAAAAGGGTTAAGTAAAACTCTTAGATATACCTAATAAAAGTTACATTTTAAAATAATCTCAACCCTCTATTTGATATTCCCCTTTCCCTACATGTTTATGTTTGTGTGTTACAGTAACTTTCTCTTTAAAGCGTACCTAACTTTTCATATGTGTGTATATGAGGAATAACACTATTTCTTGCCACTATATGACTTGTAATCTGCCTTTTTTTTTTTTTAAAGATTTTTCCCCTCTGCATGCCCTCTTTCTAATGCTTTGGTGTCTCTGAGCTAGTGGGCGGAGCCTAACTACTATGATGTCTTCTATACACTGCACACATAGAAGAGGAAAATCCTGCTTTCCTTTCTCTATCCCATATATAGAAGCAGCAGCAGTATGGAGGACATTATATAGCACTGGGGTGAGATAAAACACTTACTAGAAGCTGCTGCAGCGTCTATAGCTCTCGGAGGAAAGAAGAATGCAAACTTGTGGACTGCAGCTGTCATTCAAGAGTTAAAATCAATCAGTAGCACTACAAAAAAGTGTAGGCATGGCTTAACCCCTTAACGCTCCAGGACATACTATTATGTCATGGTAAGTGCATCGTTGGCGCTCCATGACATAATAGTATGTCATGGAGTAAACATGGCGCCGTTCGCGCGGGGCGCGTTCATGAGCTGTGATAGCTGCTGTTTCCGACAGCAGACTATCACTGCTCAATGTGCCAGGACCGATCGCGGAGCTCCCCCGCCGATTAACCCCTCAGAAGCCGTGTTCAATAGCGATCGCGGCTTCTTAGGGGTTAATCCGCCATCGCCGGCCTGCTACACGATAGCGGCCGGCGATGGTGACTATGGCAACCGGACACCAAACTATGGCGTCCGGCTATGCCATAGACGGAAGCCTAGTGGGTCCTGACAACGTCGGGACCCACTATGCTTGCTGTCAGTGAGTAGCTGACAGTTCTAATACACTGCACTACGCATGTAGTGCAGTGTATTAGAATAGCGATCAGGGCCTCCTGTCCTCAAGTCCCCTAGTGGGACAAAGTAATAAAGTAAAAAAAAAGTTGTGTAAAAATAAGAAAATAAAAGTTTTAAAAGTAAAAATCCCCCTTTTTACCTTATCAGTCATTTATTATTACTAAAAATATATAAACAAACAAATAAACTATACATAATTGGTATCGCCGCGTCCGTAACGGCCTGAACTACAAAATTATTTTGTTATTTATCCCGCACGGTGAACGCCGTAAAAAAAATTAATAATAAACCGTACCACAATCACAATTGTTTGGTCACTTCACCTCCCAAAAAATGGAATAAAAAGATCAAAAAGTTGCATGTACCGAAAAATGGTACTGATCGAAACTACAACTCGTTACGCAAAAAATAAGTCCTCTCACGGCTTTATTGATTGAAAAATAAAAACGTTATGGCTCTTAGAATAAGGTAACACAAAAAGTGAATGATTGTTTACAAAACGTATTTTATTGTGCAAACGCCATAAGACATAAAAAAAACTATAAACATCTGGTATCGCCGTAATCGTATCGCCCCGCAGAATAAAGAGAATATGTCATTTATAGCGCACGGTGAACGCTGTAAAAAAAATAGAATAAAAAAACAATAGTAGAATTGCTGTTTATTAGTCACCACGCCACCTAAAAATAGAATAAAAACTGATCAAAAAGTCGCATGCACCCCAAGAAAACTACAATGGATTCCTCAAGGGGTCTAGTTTCCAAATTGGGGTCACTTTTGGGGGGTTTCCAATGTTTTGGCACCACAAGACCTCTTCAAACCGGACATGGTGCCTAATAAAAAAGAGGGCTCAAAATCCACTAGGTGCGCCTTTGCTTCGGAGGCCGGTGCTTCAGTCCATTACCGCACTAGGGCCACATGTGGGATATTTCTCAAAACTGCAGAATCTGGGCAATAAGTATTAAGTTGCGTTTCTCTGATAAATCCTTTTGTGTTATAAAAAAAATGGTATAAAGAGGATTTTCTGACAAAAAAAAAAAAGTAAATTTCACCTCTACTTTGCTCTAAATTTCTGTGAAACACCTAAAGGGTTCATAAACTTTCTAAATGCTGTTGTGAATACTTTAAGGGGTCTAGTTTCTAAAATGGGGTGTTTGATAGGGGTTTCTAATATATGGGCCCCTCAAAGCAACTTCAGAACTGAACTGGAACCTAAAAAAATAAATAAATGAGGCAATACTTCGCTTCTTACATTATACTGATAATGAGCCGTGCCCACCCCGAGATGACCCCAGTTTTGAACGTTTGTATAAACGGAGACCCCTATTAGACCGTTTCAGTGCCCGGTTTTCCCAAGCATACACCCCCGAGAAGTGTTCTTTCTATTGAGGAGTCCCTGGTACATTTTAAAGGGAGGGTTCAATTCCGCCAGTACCTGCCGGGTAAGAGGGCAAGGTATGGCGTGAAGATGTATAAGCTGTGCGAGAGTGCAACAGGGTATACCTACAAATTTAGGATATATGAAGGAAAAGCCACCCCCAAACCAGACTGCATCCTGGACTACAATAGGTACATGGGAGGGATGGACTTGTCAAATCAAGTCCTGAAGCCCTACAGCGCCATGCGGTGTGGTATAAGAAGCTGGCCGGGCACATCATACAGATGGCATTGTACAATGCGTACGTGCTACGTCGATGTGCAGGACAGAGGGGAACTTTCCTGGAATTTCAAGATCTAATCTTTAGGGACCAGGAAGGGGGGGCACCCAGTACTTCTGGAAGCGAGGCCACACGCATCGTACCAGGGCAACACTTTCCAGGAGAAGTTCCCCAAACCGGTGGAAAGGGAAAGAGTCAAAAGAGGTGCAGAGTCTGCTATAAGAGGGGGATAAGGAAAGTCACAATATACCAATGTGACACGTGTCCCGAAAAACCAGGGCTCTGTATAAAATATTGTTTTAAAATGTATCATACATCCCTTGATTTTTAATTTACCCTGATGCACTCCGCACAGCTTACCCCCCTCATCTTTCCCTTCTGAGCCCTGCCATATGCCCAGGCAGCTGATAACAGCCACATGTAGGGTATTGCCGTACCCAGGAGAACCCACATTACAATTTAAGGGGTGTATATCTCCGGTGGCGCATGCTGGGCACAATATATTGGACACTGAAATGGCATATATATATATAAAATTGCAAATCTCACACTGCACCATCTGCTGCGCATTATCTTTTACACAGTACCTGTGGGGTCAAAATGCTCACTACACCTCTAGATGAATGTCTTAAGAGGTGTAGTTTTTAAAATGGGGTCACTTCTCGGGGGTTTCAACTGTACTGTTACCTCAGGGGCTTCTGCATACATGACTTAGCACCAGAAAAGCTCCAGTAGGCCAAATGGTGGTCCTTCCCTTCTAAGCCTTGCCGTGTGCCCAGGCAGCTGATAACAGCCACATGTAGGGTATTGCCGTACCCAGGAGAACCCACATTACAATTTAAGGGGTGTAGATCTCCGGTGGCGCATGCTGGGCACCCTATATCGGACACTGACATGCCATATATATATATAAAATTGCAAATCTCACTCTGCACCATCTGCTGCGCATTATCTTTTACACAGTACCTGTGGGGTCAAAATACTCACTACACCTCTAGATGAATGTCTTAAGGGGTGTAGTTTTTAAAATGGGGTCACTTCTCGGGGGTTTCAACTGTACTGGTACCTCAGGGGCTTCTGCATACATGACTTAGCACCAGAAAAGCTCCAGTAGGCCAAATGCTGGTCCTTTCCTTCTGAGCCCTCCCATGGGCCCAAAGGGCAGTTTATCACCACAAATGGGGTATTGCCGCACTAAGGACAAATTGGGCAACAAAATGGGGTATGTTGTTTCTTGTGAAAATAAGAAATTTTGATCAAAAATGACATCTTGTTGGAAAAAATATCATTTTTTTCATTTCACAGCCCAATTCAAATAGGTGCTGTGAAAAAACTGTGCTGTCAAAATGATAACAAAAACCATAAATGAATTCCTTGAGGGGTGTAATTTCCAAAATGGTGTCACTTCTGGTGGGTTTCCATTGTTTTGATACCTCAACACCTCTTCAAACCTGGCATGCTGCCTAAAATATATTCTAATAAAAAAGAGGCCTCAAAATGCACTAGGTGCTTCTTTGCTTCTGGGGCTTGTCTTTTAGTCCACGAGCGAAGTAGGGCCACATGTGGGACATTTCTAAAAACTGCAGAATCTGGACAATACATATTTAGTAGTATTTCTCTGGTAAAACCTTCTCTGTTACAGAAAAAAAATTAATAAAATTGAAATTCAGCAGAAAAAAATGAAGTTTGCAAATTTCATTTCCACTTTGCTTTAATTCCTGTGAAATGCCTGAAGGGTTAAAAAACTTTCTATATGCTGTTTTGAATACTTTGAGGGGTCTAGTTTTTAAAATGGGGTCACTATTGGGGGATTCCTACTGTTTTGGCACCTCAACACCTCTTCAAACCTGGCATGCTGCCTAAAATATATTCTAATAAAAAAGAGGCCTCAAAATGCACTAGGTGCTCCTTTGCTTCTGGGGCTTGTGTTTTAGTCCACGAGCGCAGTAGGGCCACATGTGGGACATTTCTAAAAACTGCAGAATCTGGACAATACATATTTAGTAGTATTTCTCTGGTAAAACCTTCTCTGTTACAGAATTTTTTTTTATAAAATTGAAATTCAGCAGAAAAAATGAAATTTGCAAATTTCATTTCCACTTTGCTTTAATTCCTGTGAAATGCCTGAAGGGTTAAAAAACTTTCTATATGCTGTTTTGAATACTTTGAGGGGTCTAGTTTTTAAAATGGGGTGTTTTATGGGGGTTTCTGATACATAGGCCCCTCAAATCCACTTCAGAACTGAACTGGTACCTTCAAAAAAAGGCTTTTGAAATTTTCTTAAGAATATGAGAAATTGCTGTTTATGTTCTAAGCCTTGTAACGTCCAAGAAAAATAAAAGAATGTTCAAAAAACGATGCCAATCTAAAGTAGACATATGGGAAATGTGAACTAGTAACTATTTTGGGTGGTATAAATTTCTGTTTTTCAAGCAGATGCATTTAAATTCTGAAAAATGCTATTTTTTGTACATTTTCTCCAAATTTTGCAATTTTTCACAAATAAAGACTGAATATATCGACCAAATTTTACCACGAACATGAAGCCCAAAGTGTCACGAGAAAACAATCTCAAAATCGCTTGGATAGGTTTAAGCATTCCGACGTTATTACCACATAAAGTGAAATATGTCAGATTTGAAAAATGGGCTCTGAGCCTTAAGGCCCAAACTAGGCTGCGTCCTTAAGGGGTTAAAGTGGTTGTCAGGACTTGTTTTAAAAAAATAAACAAATAAAAAAAAAGGCTGCAGGCTATGGGCTAAAATAAGAAAACAAGTAATACCTACTAAATCCGCCACAGCTCCAGCATTGCTGCTCCTGTTCAGTCCTCCGGTCCATCCCATTCAGCTACAGCCAATCACTGACTTAAGGGATGACGTGCTGACGCGCTGACCTTGCCTGTATCACCGCTGAGGCCAGTGATTGGCTTCAGCCGAATGTGACATCATCACTTCCTGTATAAGACTGGTGGAGACCACCAGAGCAGCTGAGCTGGAACGTCGTGTGAATTTACTAGGGGAGTACGCCTTGTTTTGTTATTTTAGCCCATACCTTGATTGCACTCTGTGTTTTACCTGTCCCGGACAACTCCTTTAACCCCTTAATGACCGGGCCATTTTGCACGTTAATGACCAAGGATTATTTCTTGTTTTTTCACGGTCGCATTCCAAGAGTCGTAACTTTTTTTTTATTCCGTCGACATAGCCGTATAAGGGCTTGTTTTTTGCGGGACGAGTTGTATTTTGTAATTGTACCATTTTTAGATGCTTATAATGTATTGATTAACTTTTATTAACTTTATTTTAGGAGAGAATTGAAAATAAGCAGCTATTCCAGCATTAATTTTCACGTTATAAATTTACGCCGTTTACTATGCAGCGTAAATAACATGTTAACTTTATTCTATGGGTCGGCACGATTACGGGGATACCAAATATGTAAAGGTTTTATATGTTTTTTCTACGTTTGCACAATAAAAACCCTTTTAGAAAAAAATTACTTGTTTTTGCATCGCCGCATTCCAAGAGCCGTAACGTTTTTATTTTTCCGTCAATGTGGCCGTATGTGGGCTTGATTTTTGCGGGACAATGTGTAGTTTTCATTAGTACTATTTTGGGGTACATAGGACTTATAGATTAACTTTTATTTTATTTTTTTGGGGGGGAATGGGAGAAAAGAGAGAATTTTGCCGTTGTTTTTTGCGTTTTCTTTGGACGCCGTTCATCCGGCGGTTTAATTAATGTGTTCATTTTATTGGTCAAGTTGTTACGATCGCGGGGATACCATATATGTGTATGTGTGATTTGTTTTGACAGTTTTACTAAATAAAACCACTTTTTGGGCCAAAAAAGTAGTTTTATTTGACTTTGACTGTAATTTTTTTTTTTTTTTTTTTCACAAACTTTATTTAACTGATTGTCATTTTTTTTTTAAGTCCCATCAGGGGACTTCACTATGCGATCTGTTGATCGCATATATAATGCTTTGGTATACTTAGTATACCGAAGCATTATTGCCTGTCAGTGTAAAACTGACAGGCAACCTATTAGGTCATGCCTCTGGCATCGCCTAACAGGCAGATGCTGAAGACAGACCTGGGGGTCTTTGTTAGACCCCCGGCTGTCATGGAAACCCGACGGCGACCCCCGATTTGTTTGCGGGGGCGCCGATCGGGTGACAGAGGGAGCTCCCTCCCTCTGTCAAACACATTAGATGCCGCTGTCACTATTGACAGCGGCATTTAATGGGTTAAACTGCCGGAATCGGAGCGCGCTTCGATTCCGGCAGTTGCAGCAGGAGCCAGGCTGTGTATAACAGCCGTGCTCCTGCCGCTGATCGCATGGGTACGCTGTCAGTACCCGCGCGATCACAGGACGGATATATCCGTCCTCCTGCGCGAACTAGCAGCTGCTGAGGACGGATATATCCGTCCTTCGGCGTTAAGGAGTTAAGCTGCACATTATTATTCCCACCTGAGATGCATTGCGGACTGCATACCACCTCCTGTTGAGAATGCTAACAGCTTGCTTCTCCTGGGTAGAGATATGCTTAGGCTGAGCTTGAAAAAAGTCCAGTTGGACTGAAACGTCGCATGGGTGAATAAATAGCTCTTGCTCTTTTTGGAAGTGCTGCCTCTGTCCATTTTTTGTAGGCTGAGCTCACGTCACAGATTTTCATTGCAGATTTCGTTCATTGCAATGCAAAAGCAATCAGCGTCAAATCTACTAGTCAGAGTATCATGTACCAAGCAATAACTCAGCCGAAGGGTCCATTCAGACGTCACAGTTGAGGTGCAATTAGAACCGCATTAAAGAGAACTGGTCACCTGCACAAAAAACTGCAGATGACATCTCAGTTAGACTGCAAGCACCTTACAGATTCTGACGCTTTTTATTTTTTTCTTCTAGCCCCCACCTATGCTGAGATATTGGTGCCCAATATACAAATATGTAGTGGGGGGGGGTAGAGGAAAAAAATAAAAAGCTTCAGAATCTGTGAGGTGCCTCCAATCTAACGGAGATGTCAACTGCAGTTATTGGGCATGTCCTCTTTAAAAAAAAAACATCTGAAACCCGCATGTGATTGTACTGCGATTTGGTGCTTTTTCCGATGCGGTTGTGTTTTTTACCACAACCGCATCCAAAAATACATTAAATTGCGGTAAAAACTTGTGCGGTTTTTGGATGCAGTTCTAACCACACCTCAACATGTGAATGGATCCTTAGGCCGCACAGTTTTTGCAGGCAGATTTAGACCTGCCGGCAGAACATTTGCCGCGTTTTACGCAGCGTATTTAGGCCGTGGCTGTTGAGCGCCGCAGGCAAAAAACTCAGCGAAACCGCTTTCTCTGCCTCCCATTGATGTCAATGGGAGGTCAGAGACGGAAATGCTCCAAGGGCATGTTGCGTCTTTTTCCCACGAGTGGCTATGGCCGCCTTTTTCCAAAGTCACGCCCGCTTTCCACAAAAAGGCAAAGGTGGGACAAAAGTTGCAATGTGCATAGCAAATTTTGACTTTTGGGCCCTTTTGTAACATTTTGCTATGCCAGAAAACTGGCATAGAAATTATAAATTGCCCCCATGGAGTCCAATGGAACATGCTACAATTTTTTTTCTTTTGGCTCTATACGGAATCCAATAGAAAAAAACTCCATATAAAATCGGAGGCTGGTACAGTAAAGGGCTCTTGCACATCTGTGGCAGCTATAGAGTCTGTGCAACCTCCTTAGATAGCTGGCTCCGCTGCTTTGGGCGTCACTGAGAGCCTGCTCTCCCTTTCATAGTAGCACAGCGTAGTGGCTGGTGCATACGCCAATATTACGGCTCCGTTTTGTGCGCACCTGTCAGTGCATTACCATGCCTAAAAAGATATACAGGTAATAAATGTTTTACATAACATACCAGTAAGTTTTAAATCCAGCAAAAAATTCTGAGACAGTTGTTTTTCTGCCCTTAAATTGTAAAGCTTGATAATATCCCTTATGGTCGGCAACGGTGGTAAACGGTATAGAGTCATCTTTTAGTAAACATTCATAACCTGAAACAAAAACATAAGAGGAAGATTCAGTATATTTTATATGAATTGGTGCTTTAAATGCGAACTCGATTTGTGGATTTTAACTATTTCACTGCTGGAAATAAAGGTGCTGTACTTGCTGAACAATTTTACACAATAGAAAATACAGACAACAACTATCTCAATTAAAGCATATAAAATCCAAACTGAGGTGGTGGTAAAAGAAAACAAAAACCAGATATACATGGGCACAGGTTACACAGGTCAAAAAAAAAATACATATGCTGAAAAGTAAAAAAATACCACACCACAACAAATGCAGCCCAAAAAAAACCAAACACCTTTTACAGGTAAATGTATAAACACAGGTTCCACCCCAAGTGAGGCACAATAATCCCCGGTTCAGATACAAGTACATAAGGCAACAGTACCATTGATAAAGCGTGTAAGACTTAAAAAAGGCTCTGTCACCAGATTTTCAAACCACTATCTCCTATTGCAGCAGATCGGCGCTGCAATGTAAAAAACAGTAACTTTTTTTTTTTCAAAAATGAGCATTTTTGGCCAAGTTATGACCATTTTTATATTTATGCAAATGAGCCTTTCTTATGTACAACTGGGCGTGTTTAAAGTTATGTCCAACTGGGCATGTATTGTGTTTGTTACATCTGGGCGTTTTTACTTGTTTTACTAGCTGGGCGTTGTGAATAGAAGTGTATGATGCTGACGAATCAGCATCATCCACTTCGCTTCGTTACCACCCAGCTTCTGGCAGTGCACAGACACACAGCGTGTCCTCACTCGTCCGACGCGATGAAGTTCCTGTGGGAGGAAGTGAGTGACGTCACAGCGTGATCTCGCGAGGACACGCTGTGTGTCTGTGCACTGCCAGAAGCTGGGTGGTAACGAAGAGAAGTGGATGATACTTCTATACACAACGCCCAGCTAGTAAAACAAGTAAACACACCCAGATGTAACGAACACAATACACGCCCAGTTGTACATTAGAAAGGCTAATTTGCATAAATATAAAAATGGTCATAACTTGGCCAAAAATGCTCGTTTTTGAAAAAAACAAACATTACTGTTATCTACATTGCAGCGCCGATCACCTGCAATAGGAGATAGGGATTTGACAGTCTGGTGACAGAGCCTCTTTAAACATGCCTAAGTAGGCATCTAGTATTGCCCATGCAACTACTAACCCATAATAGGACACATTAAAAAAAAAAAAAAAGGAACTCTGGAGACCACCACTTCAGGACCCCGTAGCGCGTTTCGCCGTTAGCTTTCGCAACGGGTTCAGAGCTTAGGCTTCGTTCACATCTGATTCGGTATTCTGTTCTTCTGCTCCATCAGAGAAATAGAACAAGGGAATAACCGGATCCATCAAACTGCCGGTGGCTGACAGAACCCATTGACTTTAATGAGTTCCGTCTGCTTTTCGTCAGGGTGTCCGTGGTTTTACCGGAAATATCAGAATGCTGCGCTATTGTTTCCATGTATTTTCGGTGGAGTCTACAACGTCCAACAAAGACGTGAACAAGGCCTTAGGGTCTATTAACACAGGGTTTGCAGTGTCTGTTTGGCGAATGCGCCGCCGATGCATATTCCAAATGTGTCGATAGGGTTCCGTTCACCCAAAAGACACCAATAGAGTATCCTGTTGGCATCCATTGGGCCAGTATATGATGGTATATCTCTTTTTAAACTGTATGGAATAGTATAGCCGACTCTGCTATTTCATACAAAGGAATCCAGTAAAAGAAAGTGTAATGTGTGGTATACGTTTCTTTTTTTTTACAATGGAAGCCTACATATGCCTATGCGACTAGGCCTTTACCCAAACAATTTGGTGCAATGTGGCGGTGCACAGAGTCCCTACGGCTCCGTATTATGGAGGAGTAGGCACCCATGTGTGCCTCTGTATAGTATTATCCCCTAGAAGGAATGCTTCCAAGGGAGAATATAAACGTAATATTCCATGCAATTTCTTTTCTCAAGGATTATTATTATACGTTTGTTTGGGTGTTGTATTATGGCTGCGTATAACCATCTTTGGTCTGTAGTGAATTAATCGTTGCGGCTTTCTTCATTCCATACGAATAATAACAGATTGGTGGAAGTGAAGGGACTCCTAGAGATGCCCACTGATGGTTATTCAAAAAGGTGCAGAAACCTGACATTGTGGGCACTCTCTGCAGTGAGCAGCATGGACACTATCACAGTGCTGCAGATACACGTGTACTCCAATACTGGAAGTTATGAGATCTGAGTCCGTATGATGTGCTATCACTAATACACCACTCAATATTGGTTTTATGAGCACACGCCTATGATATGTAGCAGCACACAGATATTTATACAAAGTAGCCATCACAACTAATCTCATGACATTGTAGAATGTACCTGACAGCACGGAAGATGCTAAATCCAAGTAGGCTGAAGGACCTGCGATGATGTCACGACCATGTGATCAGGCACGTGTGTGGGAGGAGTCAGACTTCAGACTGTGCTGCCAGAGGAGTTTCATGCAGCTCTTGATTATATGAAAAGGTCCTTATGAGCAGGAAATACAGATGTGTGCGCTTCATGAACCCTAGAAAAACACAGCAGTGCTGTCGGCTCTATCCAGCTCTGCACTGTACAACCCTGCACTGTATGCTTCACACAAACACAGCTCTGCACTGTATGCTTCACACAAACACAGCTCTGCACTGTACAGCCCTGCACTGTATGCTTCACCCAAACACAGCCCTGCACTGTACAGCCCTGCACTGTATGCTACACACAAATACAGCTCTGCACTGTATGCTTCACCCAAACACAGCTCTGCACTGTATGCTTCATCCAAACACAGCTCTGCACTGTACAGCTCTGCACTGTATGCTTCACACAAACATAGCTCTGCACTGTATGCTTCACACAAAGACAGCCCTGCACTGTACAGCACTGCACTGTATGCTACACACAAATATAGCTCTGCACTGTATGCTTCACCCAAACACAGCTCTGCACTGTATGCTTCACCCAAACACAGCTCTGCACTGTACAGCTCTGCACTGTATGCTTCACACAAACATAGCTCTGCACTGTATGCTTCACACAGACACAGCCCTGCACTGTACAGCACTGTATGCTACACACAAATATAGCTCTGAACTGTATGCTTCACCCAAACACAGCTCTGCACTTTATGCTTCACCCAAACACAGCTCTGCACTGTACAGCTCTGCACTGTATGCTTCACACAAACATAGCTCTGCACTGTATGCTTCACACAAACACAGCCCTGCACTGTACAGCCCTGCACTGTATGCTACACACAAATACAGCTCTGCACTGTATGCTTCACCCAAACACAGCTCTGCACTGTATGCTTCGCCCAAACACAGCTCTGCACTGTATACTTCACAAAAACACAGCTCTGCACTGTATGCTTCATCAGAACACAGCTCTGCACTGTACAGCCCTGCACTGTATGCTTCACCCAAACACAGCTCTGCACTGTATGCTTCACCCAAACACAGCCCTGCACTGTATGCTTCAGACAAACACAGCTCTGCACTGTATGCTTCATCGGAACACAGCTCTGCACTGTACAACCCTGCACTGTATGCTTCACCCAAACATAGCTCTGCACTATATGCTACACACAAATACAGCTCTGCACTGTATGCTTCACCCAAACACAGCCATGCACTGTATGCTTCACCCAAACACAGCCATGCACTGTATGCTTCATCGGAACACAGCTCTGCACTGTACAACCCTGCACTGTATGCTTCACCCAAACATAGCTCTGCACTATATGCTACACACAAATACAGCTCTGCACTGTATGCTTCACCAAAAAACAGCTCTACACTGTATGCTTCACCCAAACACAGCTCTGCACTGTATGCTTCACCCAAACACAGCCCTGCACTGTATGCTTCAGACAAACACAGCTCCTCACTGTATGCTTCATCGGAACACAGCTCTGCACTGTACAACCCTGCACTGTACATCTCTGCACTGTATGCTTCACCCAAACACAGCCCTGCACTGTACAGCCCTACACTGTACAGCTCTGCACTGTATGCTTCACCCAAACACAGCGCTGCACTGTACAGCCCTGAACTGTATGCTACACCCAAACACAGCTCTGCACTGTATGCTTCGCCCAAACACAGCTCTGCACTGTATGCTTCACCCAAACACAGCTCTGCACTGTATGCTTCGCCCAAACACAGCTCCGCACTGTATACTTCACACAAACACAGCTCTGTACTGTATGCTTCATCGGAACACAGCTCTGCACTGTACAACCCTGCACTGTATGCTTCACCCAAACACAGCTCTGCACTGTATGCTTCACCAAAACACAGCTCTCCACTGTATGCTTCACCCAAACAAGAGCTCTGCACTGTATGCTTCAGACAAACACAGCTCTGCACTGTATGCTTCATCGGAACACAGCTCTGCACTGTACAACCCTGCACTGTATGCTTCACCCAAACACAGCTCTGCACTGTATGCGCCGCCCAAACACAGCTCTGCACTGTATGCTTCACCCAAACACAGCTCTGCATTGTATTCTTCATCGGAACACAGCTCTGCACTGTACAGCCCTGCACTGTATGCTTCACCCAAACAAGAGCTCTGCACTGTATGCTTCAGACAAACACAGCTCTGCACTGTATGCTTCATCGGAACACAGCTCTGCACTGTACAACCCTGCACTGTATGCTTCACCCAAACACAGCTCTGCACTGTATGCGCCGCCCAAACACAGCTCTGCACTGTATGCTTCACCCAAACACAGCTCTGCATTGTATTCTTCATCGGAACACAGCTCTGCACTGTACAGCCCTGCACTGTATGCTTCACCCAAACACAGCCCTGCACTGTATGTTTCAGACAAACACTGCTCTGCACTGTATGCTTCATCGGAAAACAGCTCTGCACTGTACAACCCTGCACTGTATGCTTCACCCAAACACAGCTATGCACTGTATGCTACACACAAATGCAGCTCTGCACTGTATGCTTCACCCAAACACAGCACTGCACTGTATGCTACACACACATACAGCACTGCACCGTATGCTTCACCCAAACACAGCTCTGCACTGTATGCTTCACCCAAACACAGCCCTGCACTGTACATCCCTGCACTGTACAGCTCTGCACTGTATGCTTCACCCAAACACAGCTCTGCACTGTATGCTTCGCCCAAACACAGCTCTGCACTGTATGCTTCACCCAAACACAGCTCTGCACTGTATGCTTCGCCCAAACACAGCTCTGCACTGCATGCTTCGCCCAAACACAGCCCTGCACTGTATGCTTCACCCAAACACAGCTCTGCACTGTATGCTTCACCCAAACACAGCCCTGCACTGTATGCTTCAGACAAACACAGCTCTGCACTGTGTGCTTCATCGGAACACAACTCTGCACTGTACAACCCTGCACTGTATGCTTCACACAAACACAGCTCTGCACTATATGCTACACACAAATACAGCTCTGCACTGTATGCTTCATCCAAACAAAGCTCTGCACTGTATGCTCCACCAAAACACAGCTCTCCACTGTATGCTTCATCCAAGCACAGCTCTGCACTGTATGCTACACACAAATACAGCTCTGCACTGTACAGCCCTGCACTGTATGCTTCACCCAAACACAGCTCTGCACTGCATGCTTCACCCAAACACAGCTCTGCACTGTATGCTTCGCCCAAACACAAGTCTGCACTGTACAGCCCTGCACTGTACAGCTCTGCACTGTATGCTTCACCCAAACACAGCTCTGCACTGTACAGCCCTGCACTGTATGCTTCACCCAAACACAATTCTGCACTCTACAGCCCTGCTTCTGTCTCCAGTCCGGCTTCCCAGGATGACATTTCAGTCTAAGTGACGGCTGCAGCCAATCACAGGCTGCAGCGGCCACATGGACTGCCGCGTCATACAGGGAGGTCGGGCTGGATGCCGAAAGAGGGATGCGTCACCAAGACAACGGCCGGTAAGTATGAAATTCGTTTACTTTCACTAGGGAAAGTGCTGGCCCTTCTCTCTATCCTGCACTGATAGAGAGAAGGGATGCACTTTAACCGAAGTCCGCAGCAGCTAGTCCGCATCAATTTAACGCACATTTTGGGCAGATCCGCCGCAGAATCTGCAACGCAGATTCTGTGCGGCATTGTTGCGGACAGTTGCGGAGGAAATCCGCCACGTGTGGGCATGCCCAAACACAGCTCTGCACTGTATGCTTCGCCCAAACACAGCTCTGCACTGTATGCTACACACAAACACAGCTCTGCACTGTATGCTACAAACAAACACAGCTCTGCACTGTATGCTACACACAAACACAGCTCTGCACTGTATGCTTCACCCAAACACAGCTATGCACTGTATGCTTCACACAAACATCTCTGCACTGTATGCTTCACACAAACAGCTCTGCACTGTATGCTTCACACAAACAGCTCTGCACTGTATGCTTCACACAAACAGCTCAGCTCTGTACGTTTCGCCCAAACACAGCTCTGCACTGTTTGCTTCGCCCAGAGGCTGGGTTCACACGACCTATTTTCAGACGTAAACGAGGTGTATTATGCCTCGTTTTACGCCTGAAAATACGGCTACAATACGTCGGCAAACATCTGCCCATTCATTTGAATGGGTTTGCCGACGTACTTTGCCGACAACCTGTCATTTACGCGTCGTCGTTTGACAGCTATCAAACGACGACGCGTAAATTGACTGCCTCGTCAAAGAAGTGCAGGACACTTCTTTGCAACGTAATTTGAGCCGTTCTTCATTGAAGTCAATGAAGAGCAGCTCAAGATTTACGAGCGTCAAAGACGCCTCGCATAATGCGAGGAGGAGCTTTTACGTCTGAAACGTCGCAGCTTTTTTCTCCTGAAAACAATCTGTCTTTTCAGACGTAAAAGCCACTTCTCGTGTGCACATACCCAAACACAGCTATTAACTGTATGCTACACACAAATACAGCTCTGCACTGTATGCTTCACCCAAACACAGCTCTGCACTGTATGCTTCACCCAAACACAGCCCTACACTGTACAGCCCTGCACTGTACATCTCTGCACTGTATGCTTCACCCAAACACAGCTCTGCACTGTACAGCTCTGCACTGTATGCTTCACCCAAACACAGCTCTGCTGTAAAGGATCTGCCAGGCACAGCTTCGGGGTTAACTCCCAGAATTAATCAGTCAGCACCTGAGGCTACATCCTTGAGACTGACTCCTGCTTCCACCACTGTGGCTGGCAGGCTTAGGAGTGGGAGAGCCTATCGTAACCTGGCCAGACTCAGCTAGCTCCCGCCCTCAGTCTATTTAAGCCTGCCCTTCCTGTCCCTCTGTGCTTGTGATTCTTTTCTTGTGGTTTCCTGGCCCAGCTACAGCTCCTGCTATTTTTGATCCTGCTCCATACAGACCCTGGCTTACCGACTACTCTTCTGCTCTTCGTTTTGTACCTCGCACACTCCTGGCTTGACTCTGTTCGTTCACCACTCTGGTTGCTCACGGTGTTGCCGTGGGCAACTGCCCCTTTTCCTTGCTTGTGTTCCTTTGTATGTTTGTCGTGTTTGTCGTGCACTTACTGAGCGCAGGGACCGCCGCCCAGTTGTACCCCGTCGCCTAGAGCGGGTCGTTGCAAGTAGGCAGGGACAGAGTGGCGGGTAGATTAGGGCTCACTTGTCCGTCTCCCTACCCCCCGCCATTACATAATCACAAGCCCATACCTAGTCTACCCTGGTCCCTGACACCACTATGGATCCCCGTGAGACCCTGGCTCAGCAAATGCAGGGTCTCTCCCTACAAGTCCAGGCCCTGGCTCAGAGGGTCAACCAGCCTGATGCTACCTTGGTAGTTCCCCTCACTGCACCTCTTGAACCCCACCTCAAGTTGCCTGACCGGTTCTCAGGGGACCGGAGGGCTTTTCTCTCCTTTCGGGAGAGTTGTAGGCTTTACTTTCGTTTAAAGCCTCATTCCTCAGGTTCTGAGAGCCAGCGGGTTTGTGTATAATTATGTCCCGGCTCCAGGAAGGGCCCCAAGAGTGGACCTTCTCCTTGGCTCCTGACGCCCCTGAACTTTCCTCCGTTGATTGTTTTTTTTCTGCTCTCTGACTTATTTATGACGAGACTGACAGGACTGCCTTTGCCGAGAGTCAGCTGGTGACCTTAAGTCAGGGTAAGAGACCTGTTGAGGAGTATTGCTCTGACTTTTGGAAGTGGTGCGTAGCTTCTCGGTGGAATGACCCTGCTTTAAGGTGCCAGTTTAGGTTGGGTCTGTCGAATGCCCTGAAAGACCTGCTAGTTAGCTATCCCTCTTCTGACTCCCTAGACCAGGTTATGGCTTTAGCGGTACGACTTGACCGACGTCTCAGGGAACGACAACGTGAACGTTTATGTGTTTTCTCCTCCGACTCCCCCATGATGCCTCCCGAAGCTCCGTTGCTTCGTTCTTCCCCGAAGGATTCAGAGATACCTGTGCAACTCGGGGCCTCCGTGTCCCCCAACAACGTAGAGAATTCTGCAGGAAGAATGGTCTCTGCTTCTACTGTGGGGACGACAAGCATCAAGTGAACAACTGTCCTAAGCGTAAGATTGCAGCCAGAGAACTTCCGCGTCTAAGTGATCATTGGGGAGGTCACTTGGGCGCACCGGTATTTCCCGTAAATAGGAAACGTACTAAGATCTTGCTTCCCTTTCAGGTCTCTTTTGGTGGTAGGTCTGCTACCGGCAGTGCTTTCGTGGATTCAGGGTCCTCTACTAATATCATGTCTGTGGAATTTGCTATGTCTCTTGCTATGTCTCTGATTGATTTGCCTAAACCTGTCCCGGTAGTGGGTATCGACTCCACTCCTCTTGCTAATGGTTATTTTACACAGCATACCCCTGTTTTTGAACTCCTTGTTGGCTCCATGCATTTGGAGCAATGCTCTGTACTGTTGATGCAGGGATTATCGTACGATTTGGTTCTAGGTCTTCCCTGGTTTCAGTTGCATAATCCCACGTTTGACTGGAATACTGGGGAGCTAACCAAATGGGGTAATGAATGTTGTACGTCATGTTTTTCTGTTAATTCTATTTCTCCCCCTAAGGAGGCGAATACGCTACCCGAGTTTGTTCAGGACTTCGCTGATGTTTTTTCTAAGGAGGCCTCCGAAGTGTTACCTCCTCATAGAGAATACGATTGCGCTATCGAATTGGTACCAGGAGCTAAGCTTCCTAAGGGCAGGATATTTAATCTTTCTTGTCCCGAACGTGAAGCCATGAGAGTGTATATCCAGGAATCCCTGGCCAAGGGTTACATTCGTCCCTCTTCTTCTCCGGTAGGTGCTGGCTTCTTTTTCGTAGGGAAGAAGGATGGTGGTCTTAGGCCATGCATTGACTACCGTAGCCTGAATAAGGTCACGGTAAGGAACCAGTATCCCCTTCCTTTGATTCCTGATCTCTTTAATCAGGTTCAGTGGGCCCAATGGTTTTCTAAATTGGATCTACGGGGGGCGTATAACCTTATTCGCATCAAAGAGGGGGATGAGTGGAAGACTGCGTTTAACACGCCCGAAGGCCATTTCGAATACCTCGTCATGCCCTTTGGGTTGTGTAATGCCCCTGCGGTCTTCCAGAATTTCATAAATGAGATTTTGAGAAATTACCTGGGGATATTTCTGGTAGTGTACCTTGATGACATACTGGTGTTTTCCAAGGACTGGTCCTCCCACATTGAGCATGTCAGGAAGGTGCTCCAGGTCCTTCGGGAAAACAAACTGTTTGCCAAAACCGAAAAATGTGTGTTTGGGGTACAGGAGATTCCATTTTTGGGTCAAATCCTCACTCCTCATGAATTCCGCATGGACCCCGCCAAGGTTCAGGCTGTGGCGGAATGGGTCCAACCTGCCTCCCTGAAGGCGTTACAGTGTTTTTTGCGGTTCGTTAATTATTACAGGAGATTTATTGCTAACTTCTCGGTCATCGCTAAGCCCCTTACGGACCTCACTCGCAAAGGTGCTGATCTCCTCCACTGGCCTCCTGAGGCTGTCCAGGCTTTTGAGGTCCTTAAGAAGTGCTTTATCTCGGCCCCGGTGCTGGTTCAGCCCAACCAAATGGAGCCATTTATCGTGGAAGTTGACGCATCTGAGGTGGGAGTGGGGGCTGTCTTGTCCCAGGGTACCGGGTCCCTCACCGATCTCCGCCCATGTGCCTACTTCTCCAGGAAGTTTTCGCCAACTGAAAGTAACTATGATATTGGCAACCGCGAACTCTTAGCCATTAAATGGGCATTTGAAGAGTGGCGCCACTTCCTGGAGGGGGCTAGGCACCAGGTAACGGTCCTTACCGACCACAAGAATCTGGTTTTCCTAGAATCTGCCCGGAGGCTAAACCCGAGACAAGCTCGATGGGCGTTATTTTTTACCAGATTAAATTTTTTGGTTACCTATAGGGCTGGGTCTAAAAATATTAAGGCTGATGGCCAGCTTCATGGCCAGCCCTCCTTCGGAGGAAGATCCTGCTTGTATTTTGCCTCCAGGTATAATCATTTCCTCGATTCGTCTCTGATATTGCTGCTGATCAAGGTTCAGCTCCCGGGAACCTTCCTGAGAACAAGCTGTTTGTTGCCCTGCAATTCCGGCTAAGGGTACGTAGGGAAAATCATGACTCCGCACTATCTGGCCATCCAGGCATCCTGGGTACCAAACACCTCATTACCATAAATTATTGGTGGCCTGGGTTGCCTAAAGACGTTAAGGCCTACGTCGCCGCTTGTGAGGTTTGTGCTAGGTCCAAGTCTCCCAGCTCCCGACCAGCGGGCTTACTGCGTTCGTTGCCCATTCCCCAGAGACCTTGGACACATATCTCCATGGATTTTATCACCGATTTGCCTCCATCCCAAGGCAAGTCGGTGGTGTGGGTGGTGGTGGACCGCTTCAGTAAGATGTGCCACTTTGTGCCCCTCAAGAAACTACCCAACGCCAAGACGTTGGCTACCTTGTTTGTCAAACACATCCTGCGTCTCCATGAGGTCCCTGTCAATATTGTTTCGGACAGAGGGGTACAGTTTGTTTCATTGTTTTGGAGAGCCTTCTGTATGAAGTTGGGGATTGATCTATCCTTCTCCTCTGCCTTCCATCCTGAAACCAATGGCCAAACGGAGAGGACTAATCAATCTGTAGAACAATACTTAAGGTGTTTTGTCTCTGACTGTCAATTTGATTGGGTCTCTTTCATTCCCCTCGCCGAATTTTCCCTTAATAGCCGGGTCAGTAACTCGTCAGGGGTCTCTCCCCTTTTTTGTAATTTTGGGTTTAATCCACGGTTCTCCTCCGTTTCACCTGGTAGTTCCAACAATCCCGAGGTAGAGGTCGTTCATCGGGAACTGTGCACAGTCTGGGCCCAGGTTCAGAAGAACCTAGAGGTGTCCCAGAGCGTACAAAAAACTCAGGCTGCTAAAAAACGTTCTGCTAACCCCCTGTTTATGGTCGGGGATCTGGTGTGGTTGTCGTCTAGGAACTTGCGTCTCAAGGTTCCGTCCAAGAAGTTTGCTCCCCGGTTTATTGGGCCGTATAAGGTCATTGAGGTCCTCAATCCTGTCTCCTTCCGGCTGGAGTTACCCCCCTGTCTTTTCGTATACACAACGTGTTTCATGCCTCCCTCCTCAAACGCTGTTCCCCGTCCTTGGCTCCCTCGAGGAGACCTCCTGTTCCCGTCCTCACCCCTGAGGGGGTGGAATTCGAGGTGGCCAGGATTGTGGACAGCAAGATGGTCCAAGGCTCCCTCCAGTACATGGTCCATTGGAGAGGATACGGGCCCGAGGAGAGGACTTGGGTACCCGCCCGGGATGTTCACGCTGGGGTATTGGTCAGGAGGTTCCACCTGCGTTTCCCCAGTAAGCCAGGTCCACTTAGAAAGGGTCTGGTGGCCCCTCATAAAAGGGGGGGGGGTACTGTAAAGGATCTGCCAGGCACAGCTTCGGGGTTAACACCCAGAATTAATCAGTCAGCACCTGAGGCTACATCCTTGAGACTGACTCCTGCTTCCACCACTGTGGCTGGCAGGCTTAGGAGTGGGAGAGCCTATCGTAACCTGGCCAGACTCAGCTAGCTCCCGCCCTCGGTCTATTTAAGCCTGCCCTTCCTGTCCCTCTGTGCTTGTGATTCTTTTCTTGTGGTTTCCTGGCCCAGCTACAGCTCCTGCTATTTTTGATCCTGCTCCATACAGACCCTGGCTTACCGACTACTCTTCTGCTCTTCGTTTTGTACCTCGCACACTCCTGGCTTGACTCGGCTCGTTCACCACTCTGGTTGCTCACGGTGTTGCCGTGGGCAACTGCCCCTTTTCCTTGCTTGTGTTCCTTTGTATGTTTGTCGTGTTTGTCGTGCACTTACTGAGCGCAGGGACCGCCGCCCAGTTGTACCCCGTCGCCTAGGGCGGGTCGTTGCAAGTAGGCAGGGACAGAGTGGCGGGTAGATTAGGGCTCACTTGTCCGTCTCCCTACCCCCCGCCATTACATCTGCACTGTACAGCTCTGCACTACATGCTTAACCCAAACACAGCTCTGCACTGTACAGCCCTGCACTGTGCAGCTCTGCACTGTATGCTTCACCCAAACACAGCTCTGCACTGTATGCTTCGCCCAAACACAGCTCTGCACTGTATGCTTCGCCCAAACACAGCTCTGCACTGTATACTTCACACAAACACAGCTCTGCACTGTATGCTTCATCAGAACACAGCTCTGCACTGTACAGCCCTGCACTGTATTCTTCGCCCAAACACAGCTCTGCACTGTATGCTTCACCCAAACACAGCCCTGCACTGTATGCTTCAGACAAACACAGCTTTGCACTGTATGCTTCATCGGAACACAGCTCTGCACTGTACAACCCTGCACTGTATGCTTCACCCAAACACAGCTCTGCACTATATGCTACACACAAATACAGCTCTGCACTGTATGCTTCACCCAAACACAGCCATGCACTGTATGCTTCACCCAAACACAGCCATGCACTGTATGCTTCATCAGAACACAGCTCTGCACTGTACAACCCTGCACTGTATACTTCACCCAAACATAGCTCTGCACTATATGCTACACACAAATACAGCTCTGCACTGTATGCTTCACCCAAACACAGCTCTGCACTGTATGCTTCACCCAAACACAGCCCTGCACTGTATGCTTCAGACAAACACAGCTCCTCACTGTATGCTTCATCGGAACACAGCTCTGCACTGTACAGCCCTGCACTGTACATCTCTGCACTGTATGCTTCACCCAAACACAGCCCTGAACTGTACAGCCCTACACTGTACAGCTCTGCACTGTATGCTTCATCCAAACACAGCTCTGCACTGTACAGCCCTGCACTGTATGCTTCACCCAAACACAGCTCTGCACTGTATGCTTCGCCCAAACACAGCTCTGCACTGTATGCTTCACCCAAACACAGCTCTGCACTGTATGCTTCGCCCAAACACAGCTCTGCACTGTATGCTTCGCCCAAACACAGCTCTGCACTGTATACTTCACACAAACACAGCTCTGTACTGTATGCTTCATCGGAACACAGCTCTGCACTTTACAGCCCTGCACTGTATGCTTCGCCCAAACACAACTCTGCACTGTATGCTTCACCCAAACACAGCCCTGCACTGTATGCTTCAGACAAACACAGCTTTGCACTGTATGCTTCATAGGAACACAGCTCTGCACTGTACAACCCTGCACTGTATGCTTCACCCAAACACAGCTCTGCACTGTATGCTTCACCCAAACACAGCCCTGCACTGTATGCTTCAGACAAACACAGCTTTGCACTGTATGCTTCATCGGAACACAGCTCTGCACTGTACAACCCTGCACTGTATGCTTCACCCAAACACAGCTCTGCACTATATGCTACACACAAATACAGCTCTGCACTGTATGCTTCACCCAAACACAGCCATGCACTGTATGCTTCACCCAAACACAGCCATGCACTGTATGCTTCATCAGAACACAGCTCTGCACTGTACAACCCTGCACTGTATACTTCACCCAAACATAGCTCTGCACTATATGCTACACACAAATACAGCTCTGCACTGTATGCTTCACCCAAACACAGCTCTGCACTGTATGCTTCACCCAAACACAGCCCTGCACTGTATGCTTCAGACAAACACAGCTCCTCACTGTATGCTTCATCGGAACACAGCTCTGCACTGTACATCTCTGCACTGTATGCTTCACCCAAACACAGCCCTGAACTGTACAGCCCTACACTGTACAGCTCTGCACTGTATGCTTCATCCAAACACAGCTCTGCACTGTACAGCCCTGCACTGTATGCTTCACCCAAACACAGCTCTGCACTGTATGCTTCGCCCAAACACAGCTCTGCACTGTATGCTTCACCCAAACACAGCTCTGCACTGTATGCTTCGCCCAAACACAGCTCTGCACTGTATGCTTCGCCCAAACACAGCTCTGCACTGTATACTTCACACAAACACAGCTCTGTACTGTATGCTTCATCGGAACACAGCTCTGCACTTTACAGCCCTGCACTGTATGCTTCGCCCAAACACAACTCTGCACTGTATGCTTCACCCAAACACAGCCCTGCACTGTATGCTTCAGACAAACACAGCTTTGCACTGTATGCTTCATAGGAACACAGCTCTGCACTGTACAACCCTGCACTGTATGCTTCACCCAAACACAGCTCTGCACTGTATGCTTCACCCAAACACAGCCCTGCACTGTATGCTTCAGACAAACACAGTTCCTCACTGTATGCTTCATCGGAACACAGCTCTGCACTGTACAACCCTGCACTGTACATCTCTGCACTGTATGCTTCACCCAAACACAGCCCTGCACTGTACAGCCCTACACTGTACAGCTCTGCACTGTATGCTTCATCCAAACACAGCTCTGCACTGTACAGCCCTGCACTGTATGCTTCACCCAAACACAGCTCTGCACTGTATGCTTCGCCCAAACACAGCGCTGCACTGTATGCTTCACCCAAACACAGCTCTGCACTGTATGCTTCGCCCAAACACAGCTCTGCACTGTATGCTTCGCCCAAACACAGCTCTGCACTGTATACTTCACACAAACACAGCTCTGTACTGTATGCTTCATCGGAACACAGCTCTGCACTTTACAGCCCTGCACTGTATGCTTCGCCCAAACACAACTCTGCACTGTATGCTTCACCCAAACACAGCCCTGCACTGTATGCTTCAGACAAACACAGCTCTGCACTGTATGCTTCATAGGAACACAGCTCTGCACTGTACAACCCTGCACTGTATGCTTCACCCAAACACAGCTCTGCACTGTATGCTCCACCAAAACACAGCTCTCCACTGTATGCTTCACCCAAACACAGCTCTGCAATGTATGCGTCACCCAAACACAGCCCTGCACTGTATGCTTCAGACAAACACAGCTCTGCACTGTATGCTTCATCGGAACACAGCTCTGCACTGTACAACCCTGCACTGTATGCTTCACCCAAACACAGCTCTGCACTGTATGCGCCGCCCAAACACAGCTCTGCACTGTATGCTTCACCCAAACATAGCTCTGCATTGTATTCTTCATCGGAACACAGCTCTGCACTGTACAGCCCTGCACTGTATGCTTCACCCAAACACAGCCCTGCACTGTATGCTTCAGACAAACACTGCTCTGCACTGTATGCTTCAAAGGAAAACAGCTCTGCACTGTACAATCCTGCACTGTATGCTTCACCCAAACAAAGCTATGCACTGTATGCTACACACAAATGCAGCTCTGCACTGTATGCTTCACCCAAACACAGCACTGCACTGTATGCTACACACACATACAGCACTGCACCGTATGCTTCACCCAAACACAGCTCTGCACTGTATGCTTCACCCAAACACAGCCCTGCACTGTACAGCCCTGCACTGTACATCTCTGCACTGTATGCTTCACCCAAACACAGCTCTGCACTGTACAGCCCTGCACTGTACAGCTCTGCACTGTATGCTTCACCCAAACACAGCTCTGCACTGTATGCTTCGCCCAAACACAGCTCTGCACTGTATGCTTCCCCCAAACACAGCCTTGCACTGTATGCTTCACCCAAACACAGCTCTGCACTGTATGCTTCACCCAAACACAGCCCTGCACTGTATGCTTCAGACAAACACAGCTCTGCACTGTGTGCTTCATCGGAACACAGCTCTGCACTGTACAACCCTGCACTGTATGCTTCACCCAAACACAGCTCTGCGCTATATGCTACACACAAATACAGCTCTCTACTGTATGCTTCACCCAAACACAGCTCTGCACTGTATGCTACACACAAATACAGCTCTGCACTCTATGCTTCGCCCAAACACAGCTCTGCACTGTACAGTCCTGAATTGTACAGCTCTGCACTGTATGCTTCACCCAAACACAGCCCTGCACTGTATGCTACAGACAAATACAGTATAAACCTTGGCGGGGTCCATGCGGAATTCATGAGGAGTGAGGATTTGACCCAAAAATGGTATCTCCTGTACCCCAAACACACATTTTTCGGTTTTCGCAAACAGTTTGTTTTCCCGAAGGACCTGGAGCACCTTCCTGACATGCTCAATGTGGGAGGACAAGTCCTTGGAAAACACCAGTATGTCATCAAGGTACACTACAAGAAATACCCCCAGGTAATCTCTTAAAATCTCATTTATGAAATTCTGGAAGACCGCAGGAGCATTACACAACCCAAAGGGCATGACGAGGTATTCGAAATGACCTTCGGGCGTGTTAAACGCAGTCTTCCACTCATCCCCCTCTTTGATGCGGATAAGGTTATACGCCCCCCGTAGATCAAACTTAGAGAACCATTGGGCCCCCTGAACCTGATTAAAGAGATCAGGAATCAAAGGAAGGGGATACTGGTTCCTTACAGTGACCTTATTCAAGTTACGGTAGTCAATGCATGGCCTAAGACCACCATCCTTCTTCCCTACGAAGAAGAAGCCAGCACCTACCGGAGAAGTAGAGGGGCGAATGTAACCCTTGGCCAGGCATTCCTGGATATACTCTCTCATGGCTTCAGGTTCGGGACAAGAAAGATTAAATATCCTACCCTTAGGGAGCTTAGCTCCTGGTACCAATTCGATAGCGCAATCGTATTCTCTATGAGGAGGTAACACTTCGGAGGCCTCCTTAGAGAAAACATCGGCGAAGTCCTGAACAAACTCAGGTAGCGTGTTCACCTCCTCAGGGGGAGAAATAGAATTAACAGAAAAACATGACGTCAAGCATTCATTACCCCATTTGGTAAACTCCCGAGTATTCCAGTAGTCAAACGTGGGATTATGCAACTGCAACCAGGGAAGGCCTAAAACCAAATCGGATGATAATCCCTGCATCAACAGTACAGAGCACTGCTCCAAATGCATGGAGCCAACAAGGAGTTCAAAAACAGGGGTATGCTGTGTAAAATAACCATTAGCAAGAGGAGTGGAGTCGATACCCACTACCGGGACAGGTTTAGGAAAATCAATCAAAGGCATAGCTAGAGACCATAGCAAATTCCACAGACATGATATTAGCAGAAGACCCTGAATCCACGAAGGCACTGCCGGTAGCAGACCTACCACCAAAAGAGACCTGAAAGGGAAGCAATATTTTATTACGTTTCATATTTACGGGAAATACCTGTGCGCCCAAGTGACCTCCCCGATGATCACTTAGGCACAGAAGTTTTCCGGCTGCTTATTCTTACGCCTAGGACAGGTGTTCACTTGATGCTTGTCATCCCCACAATAGAAGCAGAGACCATTCTTCCTGCGGAACTCTCTACGTTGTCGGGGGGACACGGAGGCCCCGAGTTGCATAGGTACCTCCGAGTCTTCCGTGTAAGAGCGAAGCAACGGGACCTCGGGAGGCATCATGGGGGAGTCAGAGGGGAAAACACAAAAACGTTCAAGTTGTCGTTCCCTGAGACGTCGGTCAAGTCGTACCGCTAAAGCCATAACCTGGTCTAGGGAGTCAGAAGAGGGATAGCTAACTAGCAGGTCTTTCAGGGCGTTCGACAGACCCAACCTAAACTGGCACCTTAAGGCAGGGTCATTCCACCGAGAAGCTACGCACCACTTCCTAAAGTCAGAACAATACTCCTCAACAGGTCTCTTACCCTGACGTAAGGTCACCAGCTGACTCTCGGCAAAGGCAGTTCTGTCAGTCTCGTCATAAATGAGTCCGAGGGCAGAAAAGAAACGATCAACGGAGGAAAGTTCTGGGGCATCAGGAGCCAAGGAGAAGGCCCACTCTTGGGGCCCTTCCTGGAGCCGGGACATAATTATACCCACCCGCTGGCTCTCAGAACCTGAGGAGTGAGGCTTTAAGCGAAAGTAGAGCCTGCAACTCTACCGAAAGGAGAGAAAAGTCCTCCGGTCCCCTGAGAACCGGTCAGGCAACTTGAGGTGGGGTTCAAGAGGTGAGGTGAGGGGCTCTACCATGGTAGCGTCAGGCTGGTTGACCCTCTGAGCCAGGGCCTGGACCTGTATGGAGAGACCCTGCATTTGCTGAGCCAGGGTCTCCAGGGGGTCCATAGTAGTGTCAGGGACCAGGGTAGACTAGGTATATGGGCTTGTGATTATGTAATGCTGGGGGTAGGGAAACGGACAAGTGAGCCCTAATCTACCCGCCACTCTGTCCCTGCCTACTTGCAACGACCCGCCCTAGGCGACGGGGTACAACTGGGCGGCGGTCCCTACGCTCAGTAAGTGCACGAGACAAACAGAGAAGGGTACACAAAGCTAAGGGAAATGGGGCAGTTGCCCACGGCAACACCGTGAGCAACAAGAGTGATGAACGAGCCGAGTCAAACCAGGAGTGTACGAGGTACCAAACGCAGAGCAGGAGAGTAGTCAGTAAGCCAGGGACAGTATGGAGCAGGATCGAATAGTCAGAAGCTGTAGCTGGGCCAGGAAACCACACGAGAAGTATCACAAGCAAAGGAGGAACAGGAAAGGCAGGTATAAATAGACAGAGGGCGGGAGCTAGCTCCGTCTGGCCAGGCTGCGATAGGCTCTCCCACTCCTAAGCCTGCCATCCTGAGTGGTGGAAGATGGAGTCAGTCTCAGAGGCATAGACTCAGGTGCAGACTGATTACCAATGGGCGTATACACAGAAGTTGTGCCTGGCAGATCCTTTACAACTGTATTTATGTACTGAGCTTGGTTCTGGTGCTGTATTTATGTACTGAGCTTAGTTCTGGTGCCATATTTATATACTGAGCTGGGTTTTGGTGCTGTATTTATGTACAGAGCTTGTTCTAGTGCTGTATTTATATACTGGGCTGGGTTTTGACGCTGTATTTGTGCACTGAGCTTGGTTCTGGTGCAGTATATGGCCCTGTTTACACAGAGATTTTTGTAGGCAGAAAAAATCTGCCTCAGAATTCCTTCAGGAATTTTAAGACAGATTTTGAACTGCCTGCGCTTTTTTGCTTCATTTTTCGCTGTGCAAAAAACGCAGCAAAAAGCACCCGGAAACAAGAGCCACAGGTTTTTTCTGCCCCCCATTGATTTGAATGGGAGGTCAGAGGTGGAACCACGATTGGCTAAAAGCCAAATTAATGGGTGATTTTGGCCATTTTTTGGTGCTGACTCCGACGCGGTTTCTGTGTCAAAATCAGTGCCACAAAAATCAGTGTGAACAGGACCTAAATATACTGAACTTGCTTCTGGTGCTATGAATATATATATATATATATACAGTGGAGGAAATAAGTATTTGATCCCTTGCTGATTTTGTAAGTTTGCCCACTGTCAAAGTCATGAACAGTCTAGAATTTTTAGGCTAGGTTAATTTTACCAGTGAGAGATAGATTATATTAAAAAAAAAAAAGAAAATCACATTGTCAAAATTATATATATTTATTTGCATTGTGCACAGAGAAATAAGTATTTGATCCCCTACCAACCATTAAGAGTTCAGCCTCCTCCAGACCAGTTACACGCTCCAAATCAACTTGGTGCCTGCATTAAAGACAGCTGTCTTACATGGTCACCTGTATAAAAGACTCCTGTCCACAGACTCAATTAATCAGTCTGACTCTAACCTCTACAACATGGGCAAGACCAAAGAGCTTTCTAAGGATGTCAGGGACAAGATCATAGACCTGCACAAGGCTGGAATGGGCTACAAAACCATAAGTAAGATGTTGGGTGAGAAGGAGACAACTGTTGGTGCAATAGTAAGAAAATGGAAGACATACAAAATGACTGTCAATCGACATCGATCTGGGGCTCCATGCAAAATCTCACCTCGTGGGGTATCCTTGATCTTGAGGAAGGTGAGAGCTCAGCCGAAAACTACACGGGGGGAACTTGTTAATGATCTCAAGGCAGCTGGGACTACAGTCACCAAGAAAACCATTGGTAACACATTACGCCGTAATGGATTAAAATCCTGCAGTGCCCGCAAGGTCCCCCTGCTCAAGAAGGCACATGTACAGGCCCATCTCAAGTTTGCAAATGAACATCTGGATGATTCTGAGAGTGATTGGGAGAAGGTGCTGTGGTCAGTTGAGACTAAAATTGAGCTCTTTGGCATTAACTCAACTCGCCGTTTTTGGAGGAAGAGAAATGCCTATGATCCAAAGAACACCGTCCCCAATGTCAAGCATGGAGGTGGAAACATTATGTTTTGGGGGTGTTTCTCTGCTAAGGGCACAGGACTACTTCACCGCATCAATGGGAGAATGGATGGAGCCATGTACCGTCAAATCCTGAGTGACAACCTCCTTCCCTCCACCAGGACATTAAAAATGGCTCGTGGCTGGGTCTTCCAGCACGACAATTACCCGAAACATACAGCCAAGGCAACAAAGGAGTGGCTCAAAAAGAAGCACATTAAGGTCATGGAGTGGCCTAGCCAGTCTCCAGACCTTAATCCCATCGAAAACTTATGGAGGGAGCTGAAGATCCGAGTTGCCAAGCGACAGCCTCGAAATCTTAATGATTTACAGATGATCTGCAAAGAGGAGTGGGCCAAAATTCCATCTAACATGTGTGCAAACCTCATCATCAACTACTAAAAATGTCTGACTGCTGTGCTTGCCAACAAGGGTTTTGCCACCAAGTATTAAGTCTTGTTTGCCAAAGGGATCAAATACTTATTTCTCTGTGCACAATGCAAATAAATATATATAATTTTGACAATGTGATTTTTTTTATTTTTTTTTATATAATCTATCTCTCACTGGTAAAATTAACCTAGCCTAAAAATTCTAGACTGTTCATGTCTTTGACAGTGGGCAAACTTACAAAATCAGCAAGGGATCAAATACTTATTTCCTTCACTGTATATATATATATATATATATATAAAATCCAAACACAGATGAACACAGCACTCCAACAGATCCAGAAAAACAGGCCATGTGCTCGTCTCCAGGGGATCAATCAATTCCCCATTTCAAATAGAGAAAGACATAGAACACATTAACGGCACCAGGACTTCAAGGTAGATGAAAGCAGGGTGGATTTATTCACCTCGAGATGTTGGAACCTTTCTCAAGCCATCACAAACTGAACATAGTGCCAAGTATAAATAGGAGGAGCATACATTAATCAGCAATAAAACTATCAAATGTACAGTTCCAATAAAACATATATATATACATCCCAATATTTAAAAAATGTCCGGTTACCATTAATTTCCACTTTCTCCACATTAAGCTTACAGATCGGTGAGATTTTGAGGAAAGACTGGAAGGTATTGAGTAGAGCCTTTCCAAAGATTGTTGAATTTCAAAAGAGACCTATGATGGCCTATAGAAAAGGCAAAACAGGGGGGGGGGCGTGGCCAGGCACTGATGTGAGCGGTCGCGCGGAACTTCGGCTCTGACCAGAGACCCATATTATTTATCCTGCGGAGGAATTACTGTTGCCACCATTTCTTTTAACTTGCGGAGGAAGGGTAAGAGACCCCCGAGGAGCAAAATGGGTCCGTCAAAAGCGGCAGGAGCTGCGGAGAAGTTGAAGGAGTTTGCCCGAGGTGCGGTCCAAGATGGCGCCCGCGGCGAGTCCTCACAGCATGGAGCAGAGGGGCCGGCAAAAGTTCCTGGAGGGCAGTCGGAGTTACGCCCTGCGGCTGAGGTAACAGCACAGCCTGGCCTGACATTGCAGCAAGTATCGGAGACGCTGCTGGCGGCGATATTAGAGACCAAGACCTCGGTCACGACAAAAATAGAGGAGGTTAAGGTGGATGTGGGTCTCCTGAGGCAGGATTTGCACAACTTGAGGGACCGAGTCGAGCATGCTGAAACCAGGTTGTCTGACCTGGAGGACCGTACAGCTAATATACCCCGCACTCTTCGAGACCTCTCTGGCAAGGTGGATTTATGGCGCCAGAAAGCGGATGATTTGGAGAACAGGCTGAGGAGGAACAACCTTCGCATTATAGGCCTACCAGAACGAGCATAAGGATCCCGTCCGGACGAGTTTACAGAGAAATGGCTGAAAGATATGTTTCCAGATACCGTGTTTTCGCAGGCTTTTGCAGTGGAAAGAGCGCACAGGGTTCCGGCGAGGCCGCCACCCCCTGGAGCGAACCCTCGACCATTCCTGGCGAGATTGTTAAATTGTAAGGACTGGGATCTGGTCCTGCAGGCAGCCAGACGCAAGGGGGCCATTAAAGTGGACAACGTCACGGTGTCGATTTTCCCCGATTTCTCTCCGGAATTACAACGTCAACGTGCATCGTTTGTGATGATTAAACGAAAGCTGCGAGACCGACAAATTCCATATTCTATGGCTTATCCGGCCCGCTTGAGAGTCGTCGATGGAGATCGAGCAGTATTTTTTGCCAACCCGGAGGAGGCGGATGAATGGTTGCTGAGGAATATGAGGTCGCCTAGAAGATGAAGGATTTCTTGGGGACTTAAGCGCTGGCATGGTGAATATGTATCCTGAACGGACTTTTGCTATCTTGCATGTGGGGAGAGGTTATACTTGGGGGAGACATTGTTTAAAGTTTCCTATCATAATGCTTTATCTTCCTGTATTATGCCTATAAGGGGGATCGGAGTCCAGAATGGTTCCAGATCATATATTAATCCTGTTACGATATGTGATTGTAGTAGGTTACCGAAGTGTTAATAGGGGATTCTGACCAACGGGTGGTTGTTCCTCTTATTCTGTGGCACAGTAAAGCACATTACAGGGGGGAACTTGTTGGAGTACGCAGCCTGATTTGTGATTCCACTGTGTATATTCCTTATCGGTGGAAGCTACCCCCTGCATATATAGTATATAGCTATTGAGCTCCTGTTGAGCTCCTGATGGCTAACTGGGTTTTTATGTGGTTCATGTTTTTGATCTCTGTTTTACACTATGTCAGACAACGAGTACCTTACATTTTGAGAGCATATCAGGGACTGGCACTACCTAGGGAGAGGGGTAGGGGGGAGAGGGAAGGGCTGTTATCAGTACATAGAGAGTGTTCTAGGGATGGCGTCACTTAAGTTCTTGTCCTGGAATGTGAGGGGCATGGGGACTCCAAGGAAACGGAATATGATTTTTTCTGTGCTTAAGAATGTGAACCCACATATAATCTGTCTTCAGGAGACGCATCTGACAGCAGACACAGTACAGCTTTTATTTAAGCCCTGGAGTCAGTGGAGTAGACACTCTGTTAGAACTTCTGCCTCTAGAGGGGTATCTCTATTAATACATAGAACTCTTAGGTGGGAAGTGATGCATACCAGAATTGATCCTGAGGGGAGATACGTATTTGTGCATGCCAACATTAACTCCACACCTTATGTCGTAATGGGGATATATAACCCACCGCCAGGGTCTCTGGCACTACTTAGGGAGGCGGTTTCCTTTGCTTCCGCATATCAAGAAGCCAGAGTGATCCTCCTAGGAGACCTGAACCTTATAATGGATCAGTCTATTGATCGGTTCCTGTTGAGGGGAGAGGGGGACGTAAGACAAGGGGTCTCCCCATTAGCCTCATTAATGGAGGAGATAGGCTGGGTAGATCTATGGAGAGTTAGTCATATGGGACTTCGTGAATTCACATGTCACACACCACAATTTGATGCATTGTCTCGTATAGATTATATTTTTGGCACGCCCTCTGTATATAACTCTATGGAAAGCATTGAACATCTTCCCAGAGCAATTTCTGATCACAGTCCGATTCTTCTGCAAATGTCATTACCGGAGGTGGGTAGGAGGGGGGCCCTTAAAATTCACCCGTTTTGGCTCCAATTAATCAAACTGAACGATAGGATCCCAGATCAGCTAGAGGTCTTTCTCGAAGCACATAGGCAGGAGCAGAATGGGTTACTACGATGGGATACGCTGAAAGCGTATTTGAGAGGCTGCCTGAAATCATCAATATCATTTGTTAAGCGCTCCTCGGCCCAAAGGGAAAGGGAGTTGGCGGGAAAATGTGGAGAATTGGAGTCCGCGTTTGTGGGTGACCCCTCCCCACAAAACAGGGAGGCTTGGCTCTCGGTGGGGAGGGATTATCTTCTAGTACTGCAGGAGAAGGCGGAACGTAGAATCTTCTCCACTGGCCAATCCTTTTTTGAATTGGGTAACCAATCCGGCAAACTTTTGGCTCATGTGGTGAGACAGAATACCTTGTCTCCTCCAGTGTTGAACATTCGAAACGCTCAGAATGTTTTGGTCCATACCTCCCAGGAGATAGTGGCTCAATTTGCAGACTTCTATAGGGACTTATATACGTCTAGGGCTGGGCACTCAATGGAAGAGTTGGAGAAATATTTGGATGACTTGCAGTTTCCACAGTTGACGGAGGAGGGTTGTGAGTTACTAGAGTCCCCCTTCACAGTAGAGGAGATTTCTGAGTGTATATTGGATATGACTAAAGGTAAGGCCTCGGGCCCGGATGGGATTCCTCTGGAAGTATATGTTCAATACATTGAGGTTATGTCAGCCCAACTTCTTTCTCTATTTGAGGCGTGCTTATTGGCGGGGGACCTGGCGGATTCTATGAAAGAAGCTACCATAGTAGTTATTCTGAAACCAGGCAAGAACCCAGAGGATTGTGGTTCTTACCGTCCCATATCACTGCTTAACATAGACTATAAGATACTGACTAAATTAATGGCCAATAGACTAGTGCGGGTCATCAATGATGTCATACACTCTGATCAGACCGGTTTTATACCAGGGAAATCCACTTCGGATAGTATTCGTAGAGCTCAGGTGGTTACTCAGATGGGGTGGTGGGAGCAGCAGGATTGGGCGCTGGCGTCCTTGGATGCTGCCAAGGCTTTTGACTCTGTAGAGTGGACATACCTATGTGAGGTCCTCAGTAAATTTGGGTTTGGAACTAACTTTATCAAATGGATTACGATCATATATAAAGAGCCTCGAGCCTCGGTAGTGGTTAATGGGATTTTGTCCCCCTCCTTTTTGCTTCATAGGGGTACGAGACAGGGGTGCCCATTGTCCCCATTATTGTTCGCACTTGCCATAGAGCCCCTGGCTATAGGGATTCGAAAAGATAGGGCCCTTCAGGGAATTCGTATCGGACCACGGGAAGACCGCATAGGACTGTACGCTGACGATATGCTGCTGTTCCTGGCCAACCCGAATGCCTCATTACCTAGGGCTATGAGATTGATGGAGGTGTTTAGCAGTTTTTCGGGCCTGCATGTTAACTGGAGTAAGTCCTATCTCATGCCTCTCCATTCTAACAATTGTGGGTGGGGTTCACATTTTCAGGGTTTACAAGTGGTGCATAGTTTTAAATACCTGGGAGTTTGGATATCTAGGGATAGTTCACACTCATACGATGTTAATGTGTACCCTCTACTTTCATATTTGAAAGATAAATTTGCAGTCTGGAAGTCTCTCCCCTTATCAGTGGCGGGTAGAATTAACCTAATTAAAATGGTAGTGCTACCTAAATTGCTATATGTCTTGGAGCACGCGGACACTATGGTTCCTAAAAAGTTCTTTAATTTGGTCAACTCTTTATTTACTCCATTTATCTGGGGAAAGAATAGACATAAGCTCAGAATAGACACTCTGCAGAGGCCCAAACAGAGTGGGGGAGCGGCCCTACCGGATGTGTTTTTATACTACTTGGCAGGTCAACTTAGATATATTAGGCTGTGGATGTTGGATGATCCATTGCCCAATGCCGAACATCATTTAGCACATTTTCTCAGAGTATCTAACTTATGGCCCGTTCTAGAACCACATGATTTTAGCCCTAAGCATACGTTACCGTTGATTAAACTGGCGAAGCAGGTGTGGGCTCATGCAAAATCACTGCTGAAATTTAAAGATACGGTAGCGGAGTTGCCGTTGTGGTCCAACCATGGATTACCTCACTTTTTGGGATTTCAGGATCATGCATTCTGGGAGGGTTTAGAGGTGACACAAATGAAGCATTTGAGTACTGGAGATGGACACGCGTTATCAGCAAGGGAAATACAAGATACATTCCAGGTGCCAGAGAGGGATACATTTAGATGTGTACAGCTGCATCACGCTCTCAGGGCCCAATTCAGACACGCTCAGACTTTGATTTCTTCCCTACCCCTTATAGGGGTGCTTCGAACACAAGGCCCGCGGGGCCTGATATCGGTAGTTTACACGTTCCTGCTGTCTCAAAGGTTAGCACATGCGGGATGTGCGGTGGAACTCAGATGGAAGGGGCTGATTCCGAACCTGACTGAGGGGGATTGGCTTGATGCAATGTCTTCACACCTTGCGGTTTCACCAGCGGCTAATAATAAAATGACGCAGCTATATATCATCCATAGATGTTATATAACTCCTACCAGGCTATTGCATATGGGCAGATCTTCCTCGGCTAGTTGTAAAAGATGCCAGCATGATCGGGCAGACTTTGACCATATGGTGTGGCACTGCCCGGTAATAGCTAAATTCTGGAGAGAGGTCACAGACTTTCTCTCATCAGTAACAGGTAAACGAGTCCCCTGTGAGCCTGGGCTATGTTTGTTGGGTCTGATCCCACCAAACTCCTGGTCATACTATGAAGGTATATTTTTACGGGAGACCCTGTTCATGGCCAGGAAGGCTATTGCACTTCGTTGGATGGGAGATCTGCACCCAACGGTTCCACAATGGAAATCACTGCTCAACTCAGTAATACCTTACGCTAATCTAGTATACAAACATAGGGGATGTCCGTATAAATTTCTGGAAGTGTGGGGTAGTTGGTGTTCATCGCCTCTTGCATCATTTAATGTAGGGGACCTCAGGTCCTCCCTAAACAATCTTGGGGTTTAATTGAGTAAGCAGGGACGGGGTAGCGGGCCCCAACTGGGGGGGGGGAGGTTCGATAGGGGGTTGGACGTGATCAGTCCAGGATTGTACAAGTATTTATAACAGGGGTGTATATATTTGTATTGCTTTTGTTCCTATAAATGTAATGGTTATACTCAATAACATACCGGAAAAGGATGTACCACAACTTATTCTCATAGTGTAACGGAGATCGATGTTGTTGTTTGTATGGTTATGTTACATTGAAATAATGGGTTTCTTGCATGTCACCCAAAATGTTATGTTTATCATACCTTGTGCACTGTGTATTTTCAATAAAATGAGTTAAAAAAAAAAAAGAAAAGGCAAAACAAATAAAAATAGTGTGGTTAAGGCCGATATTGGGTCAAATCGGAAAAGTTTAATGTTTCTGGCCCCCCCGAAGCATGGTTGTTATCCATGTCTAGGATGCAATATCTGTGAGCATATGATCAAGGGTGGCTCCTTTAACCATCCACAAACTGGTAAAGTAATGAACATCAAAGGTTTTTTTTACATGTCAATCATAATTTGTTATTTATCTGCTGAGTTGCCCCTGTGGTCTTCACTATGTTGGTGAGACCACAGCAGAAGTGGGTCTTAGGATGAGAAATCACAAATCGAACATCAACACTAGGAGACAGGATTTACCAGTGTCAAGACACTTTGTTGAAAAAAGCATAGTTTGTCACAGTTGAGATTCAGAATCATTGATTCGGTGCCTCATCTGAGAAGCGGTGGTGATAGAGGTTTGGCTCTCAAAAGAAAAGAGCTAGAGTGGATATATAGATTGGAAACTATGTCTCCAATGGGGTTAAACATAGAATACCCCTGTGGCCCACATATCTAATGAAGTGGGGGGTAACTTGCCCTAAAAATCTGGGGGACATGATCGGTCTACGCTCTTGATGGTATAGCTTGTGTCCTTTATGTATAAATAATTTGAGGTCCTATTTTGACCTCTTCTTTGAATATACATATTTTATGTTTAATTTTATTATGTTTGTATTCACAAATATTGTATATTAATCTTTGTTTGTCCTTTTTTTTTCTCTTTTTTTACACCTTTCAGATACACAATTGTATGTCAAGCAATATGAGGGATGTTGGAAAGCAGCAGAGGCCTATTTTTTTCGGACTATATAGTCCCATTTGGAATATACATCAGCAGATCTTTAATAATATATTCAATCTAGAATACAGCGATGCATTATATTAAGTGTGTTTCTATATCTTCTGTACAGTTGGAATGAGATCTATAGTGGAACTTCTCTTCTATGTTTTGAACCATGTTTTTTTTAATAAAAGTGAGCTTTATATTGATAATTAATGCATGTCTGATATATTTGGAATATGCTGTTTTTCCCTTGATCCGGTGTTTTGGAAATGTTTGATATCCCTGTTTGGGATGATAGTATTCCCACATATCATACTAGCTCTACGTGTTCTAATGGTGACTATAGTCACACTATATTTATTTAGGACAAGATTGGCTTTGAAATCTAGTTGTTCTGAAGGGGAGTCATATCTCCACTGACAGTACTGTCACTTTCACTTATATTTATTTTTTCTATTTGCGGACACTACACTGCAAAATGCATTAAATCTCTTGGATGATGCATTATAGTGTCCACTTAATCACCTGGACTATGTCCAGTCATAATTATCACAGTTTTTAATATTTCTTATTTTATCTTTACTATTATCGCCACTGGCGCATGCGCAGTAGGACTGGAACGCAAGTTCCGTCTCTGCGCATGCACAGTAGTGATTTTCTGCTCTATGCGTTCCACCGGATTGAATATCCGGTTTGGGCGCCATCTTGGAGTATTCGCAGTAGATACGCGATAATACAACATGCTGGCATCTCTACTTCTGTATAGATTGATCGTTAAACAGTAAGTTTATTGTTAGAAATACTGAATTGGCCTCTGCCTCTCTCCCAATCATCCTAATTGCTCCTATTTACACTATTTATGATATATATACTTACATGCATATTTTATTGTCTATGTATGTTTTGTATTGGAAAAAATACGTGCACTCTATGATAGATTTTTGAAATATTGGGATGTGTATATATATGTTTTATTGGAACTGTACATTTGATTGCGATCGCCGTATTTAAGGGGTTTGTAGCACATCGGCTATCGCGGGGGATGCCGGTGGATGTCATGGCAACCAGAGGCCAGCCAGTGGCGTCCGGGCCTGCTAGGTATGGAATCCTATTAGCATCAGCCTCCGGCTGGTCCTGATAGACTTCTTGTTAGGGTGACGGTCAGCGTCACAATGACAGTTATAATACATTACACTACGTAGGTAGTGTAATGAATTATAGCAGCAATCAGGGCTGCAGGTCTTCAAGTTGCCTAGTGGGGCAAAAAAAAAAATCTTTTATAAAATTGGTTTAATTTTTCCTATATCAAGACTTTTATTATAGAAAAAACTGAAAACGTTAAAAAAAAATACACATATTTGGTATCACAGCGTTCGTAACGACCCAAACTATAATTTTATTTTTCCTGCACGGTGAACTCCGCAAAAAAAAAACCAATCCCAAAATCACTATTTTTTGGTCACCACCCCTCCAAAATATAGAATACAAAGTGATTAAATAGTCGCATGTACCCCAAAATAGTACCAATAAAAACTACAGGCCCTTACACAGCTTTTTTGACTAAAAAATAAAAAGTTATGGCTCTCAGAACTTATGTTTTTTTTAAAAAGTGATTTTATCGTGCAAACACTGCAAAACATTTAAAAAAAACTATATACATATGGTGTCGCCATAATCGTATCGACCCGCAAAATAAAGTAAAATTGTTATTTTATATCTCACGGTGAACACTGTAAAAAAGAAAAAAAAAAAGCATTGGCAGAATTGCTGGTTTTTTATCACCATCTTGCCAAAATATGGAATAAAAAGTGATAGAAAAATCGCAGGTACCCCAAAATGGTACTAATATTAACTACAGATTGTTCTGCAAAAAATAAGCCCTAACACCGCTCCGTTGGAGAAAAAATAAAAAAGTTCTGGCTCTTAGAATATAGCGACGCAAAATGTGCTGAGTGTTCCAAAAGCGGATAAGATTGAGCACCACTTATCAGTGCGACACTGGCCACACATCTATGGATTATTGTTTATTTACCACATTATTATAGCCTATGATGTACTGCGCACAGCTTATGTATGCCCCCCTCATTATAAACTGAAATACCAGCAAAACCCCAAACAGAATAACTGGCAAGCAAAATCTGATCTCCAAAAGCTAAATGACGCTCCCTCTCTTCTGAACCCTACAGCGTGCCCAAACAGCAGTTTACGTCCACATATATGGCATCGCCATACCCGGGAGAACCCGCTTAAAGAGAACCTTTCACTTGCCCATACATGTGCAGCTGAGTGCAGCATGTAATGGGCAGGGCTGCACAAATACCTGGGGCACTTTACATTTTTTTTCTAACCTCCTCCATTATTTAGATATCGGGGCCGTTATATTTGGTGCCCGATATTTAAATAACCCCTGAATTGTCAATGAGGCGTGTAATAAAAAGGGGGCGTGTTAATATGGCTGTGACACTGTTCAATCAGCTACGAACAAAATCACAGCAAGAGCTGGAGAGAGGAGAGCGTGTGCGCTCGCACGCTCTCACTCTTCGGCTGTCAGCAGACAAGGACAAGACTGACCTCTCACGAGAGATTACACATCTGTACTTGTCTACCGAACTGGCATGGGGGCGTGTAATGGCAAGGGGGCATGTCACTGCTGCGGACAGTGAAAGAGCTGGAGAGATGAGAGCGGCAATGCGTGCTCTCCTCTTCCACTCTTGCACTGTCCATAGCAGAGACACGCCCCCTTGCCGGTTCGGCAGACAAGTACAAGACTGTGATCTCTTGCAAGAGATCACAGTCTTGTCCTTGTCTGCCGACAGCTAGAGAGTGAGAGCGTGTGCGCGCAAACGCTCTCCTCTCTTCAGCTCTTGCTGTGATGCTGTCCGTAGCTGATTGGACAGTGTCACAGCCATAGTAACACACCCCCTTGCCATTACACGCGGGTAGGTGAAAGGTTCTATTTAAGAGTATGTTCACACGGCTTACTTCCGGACGTCTTTCGGGCCGTAAACGGCCGAAAAACGGCAGATAAATCGGAAGCAGAACGCCTCCAAACATCTGCCCATTGATTTCAATGGGAAAAATGACATTCTGCTCCAACGGTCCGTTTTGAAAAACAGCCTCATTAAAAAACGGCCGCGAAAAAGAAGTGCATGTCACTTTTGAAGCCGTTTTTGGAGCCGTTTTTCATTGACTCAATAGAAAAACAGCTCCAAAAACGGCCGTAAAAAACACAAGTTTGATTACAAAATGGCTGAAAATCAGGATCTGTATTCCCACGAAAACAGCTCTGTATTTTCAGACGGTTTTTTATTAACCCCTTCCCGACATCCGCCGTATATATACGGCGCTGTCGGGCAGGGCTTCCCGCAAACGTCACGGTGATAGTGCGGGTCAGGAGCTGAGCCCGCACCATCACCGCCGGGTGCCAGCTGTATGTTACAGCTGGCACACTGAGGTAACGGCCAGGACCAAAGCTAGTATCCGATCCGGCCAATTAACCCCTCAGATGCTGCGTTCAATAGAGATTGCAGCATGTGAGGAGTTTATAGCCACCGGCACCCCAGCAACGTGATCGCTGGGTTGCCGGTGGCTGCAATGGCAACCGGAGGCCTAATACTGGCCTCCCGGTCGGCCAGCAACAGAAAGCCTCCTATGCCCCTCCTATGCCCCGCTTGCTAGCTAGTGCAATGTATTAGAACATCAATCAAACAGTTGGACCTTCAAATCCCCCAGTGGGACTAAAGAAAAGTGTAAAAAGAAGTATACAAAATGTTAAAAAAAAAAAAGTAAAAAAATAGTTTCAAGTAACATAAAACACCTTTTTCCCATATCAAGTCATTTATTATTGAAAAAAATAATAAAACCATACATATTTTGTATCACCGCGTCTGTAACAACCTGAACTATAAAAATATTATGTTATTTGTCCCATGCAGTGAACCCCGTAAAAAAAAACTAAAAAATAATGCCAGAATTGCTATTTTTTTGGGTTACTTTTGTCTTTCAAAATTTGAAATAAAAAGTGATCAAAATGTCGCATGTATCCAAAAATGGTACCTATAAAAACTATAGCTTGTCTCGCAAAAAACGAGCCCTCATACAGCTACGTTGATGAAAAAATTAAAACGTTATGGCTCTTACAACTTGGCGACAGAAAAAATACATTCTTTTTGCAAAAGTAATTTTATTGTGCAAAAAGTTGTAAAACATAAAAAAGTGCTATAAATTTGGTATCGCTGGAATCGTACTGACCCGCAGAATAAAGTTAACATGTCATTTATGATGCGTGGTGAACGCGGTATAAAACAAACTAACAAACTATGCCAGAATTGTTGTTTTTTGATCACCTTGCCTGCCAAAAAAAAGGATAATAAGTGATCAAAAAGCCGCATGTACCCCAAAATGGTACCAATAATAACTACAGCTCGTCCGGAGAAAAAACACCGCTCATATCAACTACGTCAATGAAAAAATAAAATGAGTTAAGGCTCAAAATAAGTCAGGAAAGAAAAATATGCAGTTGTGTAGGCCCGAGGGGAACGTTTCTTCTGTTTCAAGTGGCGATTTATCAATGCCCTAAAATTAGGGAACCAAGAAGGGGAGGGCCAAAACATATCTGCTGTAAGCGAGGGCGCCCGTATTATACCATGACAACACTTGCCATCTAAATTTCCCAAACTGCAAAGGTGCGGAGTGTAGACCAAAAGGGGGAAAAGAAAGGACATTTATCAGTGTGACATCGGCCTGCGCATAAAGGATTGCTTCACAGCGTAACAAATATTTATGGATTATTTTATTGTTTACCCCATTATTATACCACCTGAATATGCCCCTGATATACCCTGCCCAGCTCACATATGCCCCCACATTATAACCTGAAATACCAGTAAAACTCAAAACAAATCTACTACCAAGCAAAATCCACGCTCCAAAAGCCAAAAGGCGCTAACTACCTTCTGAACCCTACAGCATGCCCAAACAGCAGTTTTCTTCCACATATATGGCATTGCCATTCCCGGGAGAATGCTTTTAACAATTTTTGGGGTGTGTGTATCCAGTGGCACAAGCTCGGCACTACATATTTCCCACTGAAATGGCATATCTAGGGAAAATTTTACATTTTTGCTTTGCACTATCCGCAGCGCAATCATTTATGGAAAAGTCCTGTGGGGTAAAAATGCTCACAACACCGCTTAATAAATGCCTTGAGGGTGTAGTTTCCAAAATGGGGTTACTTCTCAGCGGTTTCTTTTATTATTTCACATCAGAGCCTCTGCAATTGTGAACCAACACTGTGTAAGTTGCCAAATTAGGCATCAATTTCGCATGGTACTCTTTCACTCCTGAGCCCTGTCGATAGTCCAGGCAAAAGATTATGGCCACATGTAGGGTGATTCTAAAACTAAGAAACACAGCGTAATAATTAGAGAGCTGTCTTGTTATGGTGGCACAAGCTGGGCACCACATTTTGGCATATCTATGGAAAAAAATCCCATTTTCACTCTGCAACATCGAGTGCACACTAATTTCTGCACAACACGTGAGCTGTTAACATGCTCGCTACACCCCTAGGTGAATACTTTGAGGGGTGTAGTTTCCAAAATGGGGTCACTTGTGGGGGGTTTCCCCTATTTTGGTCCCACAGGGGCTTTGCAAATGCGACATAGCGACCAGAAACCAATCCAGCAAAATCTGTACTCCAAAAGCCAATGTTCTCTTCTGATCCTGGCCGTGTGCCCAAACTGCAGTTTATGACCACATATGGGGTATTACTATACTCCAGAGAAGTTGCTTTACAAATGTTGGGGTTCCTTTTTTCCTTTATTTGTTGAGAAAATTAAACATTTTGAGCTAAATCTACGTGAAGAAAAAGGATTGTTGTTATGTTCACTGCCCAATTCTAATAAAATCTATAAAACCCCTGTGGGATCAAAATGCTCACTACACCTGTAGATGAATTCCTCAAGGGGTGTAGTTTCCAAAATGGGGTCACTTGTGGGAGTTTTCCACTGTTTTGTCCATCGGGGTCTTTGCAAATGCGACCTGTCCTCCGCAAACCATTCCTGCTAAATTTGAGCTCCAAAAGCCAAATGGCGCTCTTTCCATTCTGAGCCCTGCCGTGTGTCAAAACAGCCATTTATGACCACATGTGGGGTAGGGTTTTAATCGGGAGAAATTGCTTTACAAATGTGGTGTTGCTTTTTCTCCTTTAGTTCTTGTTGATATGAGAAATTAGCTAAACCTACATATTTTTTGAAAGAATGTAGATTTTCATTTTCACGGCCTACTTCAAATAATTTCTGCAATAAACCTGTGGGGTCAAAATGCTCACTATACCCCTAGATAATTTCCTTGAGGGGTCTAGTTTCCCAAATGCGGTAACTTTTGGGGGATTTCCACTGTTTTGGCACCGCAAGAGCCCTTCAAACCTGACATGGTGCCTAAAATATTTTCTAATAAAAAGGAGGCCCCAAAATCCTTTGCTTCTGAGGCCGGTGCTTCAGTCCATTAGCACACTAGGGCCACATGTGGGATATTTCTAAAAACTGGGCAATAAATATTGAGTTGCATTTCTCTGGTAAAATCTTCTGTGTTACAGAAAAAATTGATTAAAAATTATTTTCTTCTACTTTGCTTTAATTCCTGTGAAACATCTAAAGAGTTAGGAAACTTTCTAAATGCTGTTTTTAATACTTTGAGGAGTTAAGTTTTTAAAATAGGGTGACTTTTCGGGGGTTTCTAATATATAAGGCCCTCAAAGCCACTTCACAATTGAACTGGCCCCTGTAAAAATAGCCTTTTGAAATTTTCTTGAAAATGTGAGAAATTGCAGCTAAAGTTCTAAGCCTTGTAACGTACTAGAAAAATAAAACGATATTCAAAAAATGATGCCAATCTAAAGTATATATATATGGGGATGTTAATTAGCAACTATTTTGTGTGGTATAACTACCTGTCTTACAAGCAGATACATTTAAATTTCGAAATTTTTCACTTTTTCACTACATTTTTGTGTGTTTCAGAATTACATATTGAATGTATCGAGCAAATTTTGCCAGTAACATAAATCCCAATGTGTCACGAGAAACCAATCTCAGAATCGATTGGCTAGGTGAGAGCATTCCAAAGTTATTACTACATCAAGTCAGATTTGAAAAATGAGGCTCTGTCAGGTAGGTCAAAAGTGGCCAAAGCAGGAAGGGGTTAAGCGTGTAAACATAGCCTAACAGTATATGAGGTAATTGTCTTCAGTGACGCAAACTGATCACAACATATTCTCACTTTTCGCTTTGCATCTCACTATCCTTCTTTCACCATGACATAATTGCACGTTGTTTTGCAGAGGGTGATGTATTGAGCGGGCTTACGTACTGAGCCTGCTCCTTATGTTGCGGGTGTCAGTTATTCAGTGTATTACAGCTGACACCCGGGACTAACGGACAGGAACAGCGATAATAATGTATACTACAATACATTATTAGTATTGTAGTGTATCGAATGATTGCTGGTTCAAGTACTCTAGGGGGACTAATAAATGGGTAAAAAAAAAAGTTAAATAAAGTTATTAGTAGTGGAAAAAAATATTAAAAGTAAAAAAAATAAAAAAAAATTCTCTAAAGTAATGTAGAAAAGAAACAAAATTTGTATCGCTGCATCCGCAAAAGTTTGAGCTATTACAATATACCATTATTTAACTCACATGGTAAACGCAGTAAAAATAAAGAATTTAAACCGCCAAAATCGTTATTTTTTGGTCACCTTAGCTCTAAAAAAATGTCATAAAAAGTGATCAAAAAGTTATATGTAACAAAGAATAAGTACCAATAACTACAGCCCTCACACCACTCAATCGACAAAAAAATAAAAACGTTATGGCTCTCGGAAAGCAATGACATTTTTTTTATTTTTAAAAAAAAATTAAAACAATTTCTTTGTAAAAGTAGTAAAATATAAAAAAAAACCTATATAACTTTGGTATCACCGTAATCGCATTGAGCAGCAGAATAAAGTTAAGTTGTCGTTTTTACTACACGGTGAAAGCCATAAAAGCGAAACCCAAAAAGCAATGGTGGAATAGCTGTTTTTTTCCCATTTTAGCTCGCAAAGAATTTATTTTTATTTTTCCAGTACATTATATATAACTTTAAATGGTGTCAATGGAAACTACAACTCCTCCCGCAAAAAAAAAAGTCCTCAAACCACTTTACTGACGGAGAAAGAAAAAAGTTATGGCTCTTGGAAGGCGGGAAGTGAAAAACGAAAATGAAATGCACAAAATGGATCAGTCCTGAAAGACTTAATTAACCCCTTCACGACTGCCATATGGCTATATACATTCTAACTGCCGATGCCCCATGCAGTTATCATGTGTATAAACGTTGACAGCCTGGAACGGGTTTAATGAGTGCAGTGCTGCTTCAGTGTGAGCAGCACTGCACTCTCATGTCGGCCGGGACTTTGAGAGCCCCGTTATACACTCACACTTTAGATACTGCCATCCATAACCCACTGTAGGCAGCGCAAAACCCTCTGTAGATAGCACCACCTATGCTCCCTCCTAGAGGGAGCCCCCGCCATCTCTCCATCCCCACTGTAGATAGTGCCACCTGAACTGACTCTAGGAGTGGAATCCCCGGTGTCAGATCGCACTGGTCGAGTATTCCGCTACTGGAAAAGCCCCTGTTGTCACTATCAATATATGGACAATGACGTTAGCGGCTCTCTCTCGGAACACAATCCCTGGCCGACACTCTGGCCGGGGATTCCGCTACTGGAGAAGCCCCTGGTGTCACTATCCATATATGGACAATGAAGTTAGCGGCTCTCTCTAGGAGCAGAATCCCCGGTGTCAGATCGATCTGTGCCGGGGATTCCGCTACTGGAGAAGCCCTTGGTGTCGCTATCCATATATGGACAATGATGTCAGAGGCTTCCTGTAGGAGCGGAATCTTCAACTAGAGGGATTCAGCTCCTATAGGGAGCTACAGTGATGCTAGCTACAGGAAGGGGGTGCCATTTACGGGGTGGGGGCGCTATCTGCAGTGGGGATATTGCTAAATACAGGGGGATGTTGCTATCTACAGGGGGAGGTGGCGCTATCTACAGGGGTTGCTATATACAGGGGGTGTGGCACTATCTATACGGGTACTGTAGGATTATATTGGCACTATCTACAGTGGACACTGTGGCGCTATCTACTTGGGAACTGTATGTGGCACTATGTGGGAATTATCTACAGGGAGAACTGTGGCTTTATGTGGGCACTGTGGCACTATTTACAGTGGGCACTGTCTATGTGGGCACTAGTACTATCTATGTGGCCAATGTGGCACTATCTACAGTGGTATTGTGTCACTATCTACATTGGCACTATGGTGTTTTCAGGGGGTTGGGACAAAAAACCCTAACGAATAAAATTCATCAATTTTTTTAACGTCCATGAAAAACTGATGGCAAATGCCAGTTAAAATCGGTCAGACGGCCGGGAAATGGATTCAATTTCGTTGTTAACTGCCATTTTTTTCACGGTTGTGTGTATATAGCACTCTTCCCACAGCAATCCAGGGTGACAGAGAGAAAAGAAGACTAATTGTTGCAGAGCTCTACAGTGTATGTGTATATATATATGTGTATATATTGTCACGATGGGGGTGTGGGCCGACTAGCGGTATAGCAGCTGACCAAACAGGGTACAAAGTCAATGTCTATAGTTCGGATAAGGTACCTGTGGCAATTTAGACAGCGATGGTTTCGGCTCGGATGGAACTCTGGCAGCAGGCAAACAACAGGTGCGGTGAAACACAGCGGGTGTAGTAAGCGACACAACACGACTCCAACACTGTACAGCACAGGAACATGGTAGCACATGATACAGGTAATAGGAACGGGAACACTGGAACTAAAAAAAAAGCTCAAGGGACCATTTGCAAAGACAGACATGGGTAGGTACAAACAACGCTCAGGCAATGAAGGAATAGGCAGGGCCCTTCTTATAGTCCAGGGTGCTCTGGGAGCAATCAGCTCAATCTTACACATGAGTGCGCTCTGGCTCTTTAAGGCTGGACTGAGCTCGCGAGCGCACCCTAGTGGTCACTGCGGAACAGGACAGCCGCATGTGCTGGCATCTCTGGAGAGAAAGGTGTCGTCAGGATGGGAGAAGTTTGTGGTCAGTAACCACGGATGTTACAGTATGCCCCTTCTTACGCCCCCTCTTCTTGGGACCAGAGCGAGAGAGAAACTTCTTAATAAGGGTAGGAGCATTCTCTTCTGGCTTCCAGTACCTCTCTTCTGGACCAAACCCCCTCCAATCTACTAAATATAAGGTTCTTCCTCTTACTTTTTTGATGTCCAGGATCTCCTTAACCTCAAATATCTCGGCAGAACCGCTGGGGGCAACTGCAAGGCTAAGAGTCTTAGAGTAGCGGTTCAGGACCACAGGTTTCAGAAGAGAAACGTGAAAGGAGTTCGGGATCCGGAGGGCAGCGGGCAGACCGAAGATTATAAGAGATCGGGTTGATCCACTGCAGGATCTCAAAGGGTCCGAGGAACCTGGGAGTGAATTTGCGTGACGGCACCCTCAGTCGGATAGGACAGCCAGACCTTGGTACCCGGAAGAAACTGAGGCAGCTCTCTTCTCCTCGTATCTGCCTTTCGCTTCATGCAGTCGACTGCCTGCAGAATAGAGGACCGTGTTTGCTGCCAGATCCGTAAAAAGTCCCAGAACGCAGAGTCAGCGGCAGGCACCTGGGATGAAGCAGACATAGCGAGAGGAATACGTGGATGTTAGCTGTAGACTATGAGGAACGGTGTGGAGGCAGTGGACTCACTTGTGTGGTTGTTATAGGAGAACTCGGCCCAAGGAAGAAGCTGCCTGGAGATGAAGTGTCGTTAGTAGTTCTCCACGATCTGATTAAGCCTCTCAACTTGACCATTGGACTGGGGGTGGTAGGCTGAGGAAAAGTCCAACTTTATATCGGGGAGTTTACAGAGGGCCCTCGAGAACTTTGAGGTGAACTGAACCCCCCGATCAGACACGACATGCAGAGGTAAGCCATGCAGGCGAAAGATGTGTTGGATGAAGAGGTTGGCCAGTCGAGAAGCAGAAGGTAGGCCGGTCAGCGGAACAAAATGAGCCATCTTTGACAATCAGTCCACCACCACCCAGACCGTACTGCATCCAGCAGAGGGGGGCAGATACGTGCCAAAGTCCATTGCAATATGCTGCCAGGGAGCATTGGGCACAGGCAATGGCTGGAGCAGGACAGCCGATTTGGTGTGAGCAACTTTGCTGCACACACTGTGCAGGAGGAGACAAAGTCCATGATGTCTTTGGGCAGCGTGGGCCACCAGAACTGATGGGCATTCAGGTCTCGGGTATTACGGACACCCGTGTGACCTGCCAGTTTAGAGCGATGTACCCAGCAGAGCATTCTTCTTCTGTCTGCCAGGCACACAAAAGTCCTCCCCGCAGTGTTAGCCACGTACCATTGTCTTGCCTTTAGACCTCTCTGAAGCAGAAGTGCGCCAATACCAACAGAGGAGGTGTCCACCTCCAACGAAAACTGGAGAGATACATCAGGATGCTAGATGGTTGAGGCTGACGTGAAGGCACTCTTTAAGCTATTGAATGCGCCCTCTGCCTCTGGAGTCCATACCTTGGCGTTCATGCCTTTTTTGGTGAAGGTAGAGATGCGAGCGGTCAGTGAGGAGAAGTTTGGGATGAACTGTCAGTTGGAGAATCTCAAGAAACGCTGCATGGCCCTGAAGCCTTGCGGGCGTGGCCATTCCAGGATTGCCTTTACCTTCTCAGGATCCATCTTGAGGCCCCGGTCCGAGATAATGTAGCCCAGGAAGGGTAGAGACTTTCTGTCGAACACGCACTTCTCCTGCTTGGCATACAGACGATTCGCTCTAAAACTTGACGGACATGTCTTTGATGAGTCACTAAATCTGGGGAAAAAAATCAGCATGTCATCGAGATAGACCACAACACAGACATAGAGGAGGTCTTGGAAGACGTAATTGATGAACTCTTAGAAGACCGCGGGAGCGTTACACAGACCGAAGGGCATTACTAGGAATTCATAGTGCCCGTCCCGAGTGTTAAATGGCATCTTCCATTTGTCACCCCGGCGAATCCGGATTAGGCTGTAAGCCCCACGCAGGTCTAGTTTACAAAAATTATGGCTCCTCGTATACGGTCAAACAGTTCTGAAATCAATGGCAACGGATATCTATTCTTTACCGTCATCTGGTTGAGACCTGGTAGTCGATGCAGGGTCGAAGAGATCCGTCCTTCATTTTGACAAAAAAGAACCCGGTCCCGGCCAGGGAGGAGGATTCCTGTATGAAACCATTCTACAAAATTCTCCTTAATATAGGCGGACGGACATAGACTGAGTCTCTGGCAAGGAGAGAGGGTATACCCTTCCACGGGGATGGGATGCATCAGGAATCAGTTCAATAGGACAGTCATATGCCAGGTGTTGGGGCAGCGTCTCTGCCTCCCTCTTGCGAAAGACATCCGCAAACTGTGAGTAGTGAGAAGGCAATCCTGCCAATGACCGAGACTGGGGAGACTGGGCCGGATGGATCTGACCCAGGCAACGGTTGAGGCACTCGGAACCCCACTGGAGAACCTCTCCAGAATTCCAGTCCAGAACTGGGGCATGTAGTCGAAGCCAGCAGCACAGGGTTGACAGCCCTGGGCAGGACAAAAAATTAGATTGCTCGGAATGAAGGGCTCCCATTTGGAGCTTCAGTGGTTTGGTCACAGCTACAATCGGGTCTGACAGAGGTAGTCCATTCACTGAGGCAACGATCAAAGGCCTCTCCAGAGGGGTTGTGGGCAACTGGAGAAGATCCACCAGGTCTCTCCGAGTTAAGTTAGCTGCGGATCCAGAGTCCAGAAAGGCAGAGACCCGGTGCGTTCTCTCGCCGGACACTATTGTCACGGGGATGGACAATTTGGAAGAAAGTCCCTCCTCACCCAGAGTTGTCTCTCCAACCAACCCTAGGTTCTGAGGCTTTTGGGGGCACAGACGCACAAGATGGCCTCCGAGGCCACAATATAGACAGAGTCCCAAAGTGCGTCTGAGAGTTTGAGATGGTCCGTCTTCAAAGACTCCTTAGGTGGCACAGCAGATGAGGACTGCAGGGGTTGCTGAAATGTGAGAGCCGGACTAGGGAGTCCTCCCTCCCGACGAGCCTCTCGGAACCATTTTCGGATCCGTATGTCAATCCGGGCGGCCAGAAGAATGCGATCGTCCAGGGTAGATGGCAGATCTCGGGCGGTAAGCTCGTCCTTAATCACGGGGGACAGTCCCTGGCAAAATGTTGCCACCAAGGCCTCGTTGTTCCATAACAACTTTCCCGTTAGGGTTTCGGAAGTGAATGGCGTACTCACCTACGGAAGTGTCTCCCTGGCGAAAGTTCAGCAAGGATGCGGCTGCCGACGAGACTCATCCAGGTTTCTCAAATACCATATGAAATGTCCATAGGAAGTCCTGGAAATCACGGGTCTCTGGTCCCTGTTGTTCCCAGATGGGGTTCGCCCATGATAGGGCCCTGCCAGTGAGGAGAGAGACGATGAAAGCGACCCTTGTACCGTCAGTGGAAAATGCATTGGCATACAGGCTGAAGTGAATCTGGCACTGGTGGAGAAATCCCCTGCAGGTCTTCTCGTCTCCATCATAGTGATGAGGTAATGGCCGAGAGAATCTGGGGTCAGCACTGCCAGGAGGTGTAGTCGGAGGATCTGTACTGTACGACCACGGAAGTTACATATATATATAAATAAAGTTTTTGTTTTTTTTAATTTATGGTGATTTGTCTGCTCATAATATAAATTAAAAACACTGAATTAATTAATCTAGAAAATTAAAGCCTCATAAGTCTTGTAAAAAACAAAGTAAAAATACCATATTTTTCAGACTATAAGACTATAAGACACAGTTTTTAGCAAGAATAAATCTTGCTAAAAAGTCCCTGCGTCGTATAGTCGGCAGTCAAGGGACCCTGCCTTCCATTGCCTACGAAGGTTCCCAGGATTCCTCTTAGCTGGATATTCCCATTTGGCCTGTCACCTCCTTGTAATGGCAAACAAATTTTCATAAAACATCCAGACAACGTAGCTCAAATCTGGCCAAGGCTGGACATTTCACCTAAAGATATTCCTTCATGGCTTCCAATAAAAGACACCATTTCCTGACCTGCCTAGGCTGTAGGACTGGCTTACCTATACCAAGGGGTAATCTCCCAAACGCAAACCTGTGGAGTCAGTCTCATCGGTAACTTGAGGAGACGCCCTTCAGCTTGTCATCACTTTACACCTTTCTGTTTAAGGTCCTGTTGAAGATTGCAAGGACTCTTGCTGCTGATCACTTGCGGATCTTGAAGCTCAGTGAGTTAAAAAATAATTTTGTCCTGAGTGGTTCTTTTTCACGATTGCTTTATTCTGCATTTGTTAATACCTGATTTGCCGTACTTTTTTTTTTTCTTAGAAAATGTAATCTCCTAGTCTGCTTTTTTCTACTTATGCATTGTTATGCATATTGTCATTATGTATATCTACTACACGGAGAGTGCTTACTAACTCCTCGGGGCGTGTTATGTTATTTTATTTTGATCTTACCTCACTTATTTGTATGCATTTTTTCCTTAGCTATATGTCCTCTTACCTCTGTTCCCTAAACACAGATGGAGGTTCTTGAGGTTCCCTCTATTACATTGTACCCTCACCCTCTGCTGATGCTCTAGGTGGCGACAGTACCTATATATTTTGAGACAGGAGGCTGTTATGCAAAAGTATATACTTCCATTTTGACTCAGTTACTTTTGTGCTCCATTGTATTTTCCCGCCTCCACTGGTTGTTCTTTATAGGAGCCCTGCAGCACTGTAATGGCAGGAAGGAGGTGAAGGGAAAGTGAGCCCTAATCTACCCACTGCCCTGTCCCTGCCTACTTGCAACGACCCGCCCTAGGCGACGGGGTACAACTGGGCGGCGGTCCCTACGCTGTCTAAGTGCACGGGAGAACAAACAGGGAACACACAAGGGAAGGGGCAGTAGCCACGGAACGCCGCGAGGAAACGGAGCGGTGAATGAGTTGTCAGGACCAGGATGAAGTGGAGTATACCAAAGTGAGCACGGAGAAGGAAGCAAGCCAGGGGCAAAGCAAAGCAGGTTAAGCGGAACTGCAGCAAGGCAGAAGCACAGCAGAAGCAGGCTGGAGCAAGCAGCAGTGAGGCCAGGAATCCAGAAGAATTACAAGCACTGAGGAAGAGAACACGGCAGGTAATTAAGGACAGGGGGCGGAGCTAACTCCGACTGACCAGGCCGCGATAGGCTCTCCCACTCCTGAGCCTGCCACCCTGGTTGGTGGGAGATGGTGTCAGTCGAACAGGTCTGGCCTCAGGTGTGGATTGATTAATCCCAGGAGTATACCTAGACGTAGTACCTGGCAGATCCCTAACAGTACTCCCCCTTTTATGAGGGGCCACCGGACCCTTACTAAGAGGACCCGGTTTAGTAGGGAAGACAAGGTGGAACCTCCTGATCAATACCCCAGCGTGATCATCACGGGCAGGTACCCAAGTCCTCTCCTCCGGCCCGTATCCTCTCCAATGGACCAATTACTGGAGGGAGCCCTGGACCATCCTACTGTCCATAATCTTGGCCACCTCGAATTCCACCCCCTCAGGGGTGAGAACGGGAACAGGAGGTATCCTCGAGGGGGACCAGGACGGGGAGCAGCGTTTAAGGAGGGAGGCATGGAAGACGTCATGTATGCGAAAGGATGGGGGCAGCTCCAGACGGAAGGATACAGGGTTGAGGACTTCAATGATCTTATAAGGTCCAATAAATCGGGGAGCAAACTTCCTGGACGGGACCTTAAGGCGCAAGTTCCTGGACGACAACCCTACCAAATCCCCGACGACAAACCAGGGGTTAGCAGAACGTCTACTATCCGCCTGAATCTTTTGTGCGCTCTGGGACGCCTCTAGGTTCTTCTGAACCTGGGCCCAGACAGTGCACAGTTCCCGATGAACATCCTCTACCTCAGGATTATTGGAACAACCAGGGGAAACGGAGGAGAACCTTGGGTTAAACCCGAAATGACAGAAAAACGGGGAGACCCCTGACGAGTTACTGACCCGGTTATTCAGGGAAAATTCAGCAAGGGGAAGGAATGAGACCCAATCGAATTGACAGTCAGAGATGAAACACCTTAAATATTGTTCCAGGGATTGGTTAGTCCTTTCCGTTTGGCCATTAGTTTCGGGATGGAAGGCGGAGGAGAAGGACAGATCAATCTCCAACTTTTTACAAAAAGCTCTCCAAAATAAGGAAACAAATTGTACCCCTCTGTCAGAAACGATATTGACTGGGGCCCCATGGAGACGCAGGATGTGTTTCACAAACAAAGAAGCTAACGTCTTGGCGTTAGGTAGCTTCTTAAGGGGCACAAAGTGGCACATCTTGCTGAAGCGGTCGACTACCACCCACACCACCGACTTGCCCTGAGATGGAGGCAAATCGGTGATAAAATCCATGGAGATATGGGTCCAACGTCTCTGGGGAATGGGCAAGGAACGTAGTAGGCCCGCAGGTCGGGACCTAGTGGTTTTGGACCTAGCGCAAACCTCACAAGCGGCGACGTAAGCCCTAACGTCTTTAGGCAACCAAGGCCACCAATAGTTTCTGGTAATGAGGTGTTTGGTGCCCAAGATGCCAGGATGACCAGATAGAGCGGAGTCATGGTTTTCCCTGAGTACCCTTAGCCGGTATTGCAGGGGAACAAACAGTTTGTCCCCAGGGACGTTCCCGGGAGCTGCACCCTGATCAGCCGCGATATCAGAAGCTAAATCAGAATCCGTGGCAGAAACGATTATACCAGGGGGTAAAATACAAGCAGGATCCTTCTCGGAAGGAGGATTGGCCATGAAACTACGTGACAGAGCATCAGCCTTAATATTCTTGGACCCAGCCCTATAGGTAACCAAGAAATTAAATCTGGTAAAGAATAGTGCCCACCGAGCTTGTCTAGGATTAAGCCTCCGGGCCGATTCTAGGAAAACCAGATTCTTGTGATCCGTAAGGACCGTTACCTGGTGTCTGGCCCCCTCCAGGAAGTGCCGCCACTCTTCAAAAGCCCATTTAATGGCTAGAAGTTCGCGGTTGCCAATATCATAGTTACTCTCTGTGGGCGAAAACTTCCTAGAGAAGTAAGCACAGGGGCGGAGATGGGTGAGGGAGCTGGTACCCTGGGACAAGACGGCCCCCACTCCCACCTCGGATGCGTCAACCTCCACAATAAATGGCTCCTCTTGGTTGGGCTGAATCAGCACGGGGGCCGAGATAAAGCACTTCTTGAGGGTCTCAAAGGCCTGGACGGCCTCAAGGGGCCAATGGAGGACATCAGCACCCTTGTGAGTAAGGTCCGTAAGAGGCTTAGCGACGACCGAGAAGTTGGCAATAAATCTCCTGTAATAGTTGGCGAACCCTAAAAAACACTGTAACGCCTTAAGGGAGGCAGGTTGGACCCATTCCGCCACAGCCTGAACCTTGGCAGGGTCCATGCGGAATTCATGAGGAGTGAGGATTTGCCCTAAAAATGGTATCTCCTGTACCCCAAAGACACATTTTTCAGTCTTAGCAAACAGATTATTCTCCCGAAGGACCTGGAGCACCTTCCTGACATGCTCCACGTGGGAGGACCAGTCCTTGGAAAACACCAGTATGTCATCAAGGTACACAACAAGAAAATTACCCAGGTAATCTCTCAGGATTTCATTAATACAATTCTGGAAGACAGCAGGGGCATTACACAACCCAAAGGGCATGACCAGGTATTCGAAATGACCCTCGGGTGTGTTGAACGCAGTTTTCCACTCATCCCCCTCTTTGATGCGGATAAGGTTATATGCCCCCCGTAGATCGAACTTAGAAAACCATTGGGCTCCCTGAACCTGATTAAAAAGATCCGGGATCAAAGGAAGTGGGTACTGGTTCCTTACGGTGACCTTATTCAGGTTACGATAATCAATGCACGGCCTAAGACCACCATCCTTCTTCCCCACGAAGAAGAAGCCAGCACCTACAGGAGAAGTCGAGGGGCGAATGAAACCCTTGGCCAGGCATTCTTGGATATACACCCTCATAGCTTCACGTTCAGGACATGAAAGATTAAATATCCTACCCTTAGGAAGCTTGGCACCAGGCACCAAATCGATGGCGCAATCGTAATCTCTATGGGGGGGCAACACCTCGGAGGCCTCCTTAGAAAACACATCGGCGAAGTCCTGAACAAACTCAGGAAGCGTGTTTACCTCCTCCCGGGGAGAAATAGAGTTAACAGAAAGACATGACATAAGACACTCACTACCCCATTTGGTGAGATCCCCAGTATTCCAATCAAACGTGGGATTATGCAACTGCAACCAGGGAAGACCTAATACCAGATCAGACGATAATCCCTGCATCACCAGTACAGAGCACTGCTCCAAATGCATGGAGCCAACCAGGAGTTCAAAAACAGGAGTATGCTGAGTAAAATAACCATTAGCAAGGGGAGTTGAGTCGATACCTACTACAGGGATAGGATAAGGTAAATAAATAAAAGGCATCTTTAGAGACATAGCAAATTCCGCAGACATGATATTAGCAGATGAGCCAGAATCCACGAAAGCACTGCCCGTGGCAGACCGGCCAGCAAACGAGACCTGAAAGGGAAGCAAAATTTTATTGCGTTTCACATTAACGGGAAATACCTGTGCGCCCAAGTGACCTCCCCGATGATCACTTAGGCGCGGAAGTTTTCCGGCTTCTTATTCTTGCGCCTGGGACAGGTGTTCAGTAGATGCTTGTCGTCCCCACAGTAGAAGCAGACACCATTCATTCTGCGAAACTCCCTACGTTGTCGAGGGGACATGGAGGCCCCGAGTTGCATAGGTACCTCCGAGTCCTCCGTGGAGGGGCGAGGAGACGGGACCTCGGGGGGGATCGCTGAAAAGTCAGAGGGGAGCACATTGAAGCGTTCAAGCTGACGTTCCCTGAGACGTCGGTCAAGTAGTACTGCTAGGGCCATAACCTGGTCAAGGGAGTCAGAAGAGGGGTAGCTAACCAGCAGATCCTTCAGGGCATCAGATAATCCTAACCTAAACTGGCACCTTAGGGCCGGATCGTTCCACCGAGAAGCTACGCACCACTTCCTAAAATCAGAACAGTATTCCTCAACCGGTCTCCTACCCTGACGTAAGGTCACCAGCTGACTCTCGGCTAAAGCAGTCCTGTCAGTCTCGTCGTAAATTAGTCCGAGGGCAGAGAAAAAACGATCAACAGAGGAAAGTTCAGGGGCGTCAGGAGCCAAGGAGAAGGCCCACTCTTGGGGCCCTTCCTGGAGTCGGGATATGATGATACCCACCCGCTGGTTCTCGGAACCTGAGGAGTGGGGTTTTAGGCGGAAATACAGTCTGCAACTCTCCCGGAAGGAGAGAAACGTCTTACGGTCCCCTGAGAACCGGTCAGGTAACTTGAGGTCGGGTTCTAGAGGTGAGGTGAGGGGTACTACTAAAGCAGCGTCACCCTGGTTGACTCTCTGGGCCAGGGCCTGGACCTGTAGGGAGAGGCCCTGCATCTGCTGGGTCAGGGTCTCAAGGGGGTCCATGATAGCATCAGCGTAGGAGAAATGGTAGACTAGGTAAGGGCTTGTAATTATGTAATGGCAGGAAGGAGGTGAAGGGAAAGTGAGCCCTAATCTACCCACTGCCCTGTCCCTGCCTACTTGCAACGACCCGCCCTAGGCGACGGGGTACAACTGGGCGGCGGTCCCTACGCTGTCTAAGTGCACGGGAGAACAAACAGGGAACACACAAGGGAAGGGGCAGTAGCCACGGAACGCCGCGAGGAAATGGAGCGGTGAATGAGTTGTCAGGACCAGGATGAAGTGGAGTATACCAAAGTGAGCACGGAGAAGGAAGCAAGCCAGGGGCAAAGCAAAGCAGGTTAAGCGGAACTGCAGCAAGGCAGAAGCACAGCAGAAGCAGGCTGGAGCAAGCAGCAGTGAGGCCAGGAATCCAGAAGAATTACAAGCACTGAGGAAGAGAACACGGCAGGTAATTAAGGACAGGGGGCGGAGCTAACTCCGACTGACCAGGCCGCGATAGGCTCTCCCACTCCTGAGCCTGCCACCCTGGTTGGTGGGAGATGGTGTCAGTCGAACAGGTCTGGCCTCAGGTGTGGATTGATTAATCCCAGGAGTATACCTAGACGTAGTACCTGGCAGATCCCTAACACATACGCATTCTTTTAGATTTGTATTTCCCTGACACTCATAGCGACAGTTAAATTTACATCCCTTAATGTTAGATGTCTTAATACCCTAAAAACGAAGCCAGGTTTTTTCTATTCTATGCAATGAGAAAGCTGATATCCTCTTCAAACAGGAAATCCACTTCCACCACTCACATACGCCTACCCTTTCCCACACCGCCTTCCCTCATTGGTTCCACAGCACACACTCATCAGCGTCCAGAGGTGCCAGCATTGATATTAGAAGACATATCCCCTTTACTGCATTAGCTCATCAGTCAGATCCAAATGCGAGGCTCATCTTTGTTAAGGGGTTGATGGGAACTTCGTTAGTCACTATGGGTAACTTCTATGTGCCCAACGTTAACCAGGCCAAATGGCTAGTAGATACCTTAGAGGCGCTTCACCTCTTCGTGGAAGGGATTGTCATTATCGGTGGACATATAAATTGAGTCCTGGACCCTGTCTTGGACATGACTTCCAGTTCTCCTTCTTTGTCTGAGAGGGTCATGTGAAGAATAATGACAGCGTTAGCAGCTTACCATTTCATTGACCCCTGGAGAACCCTCCACCCTACTGTTATAGATTACTCCTTTTATTCTCCGGTGCATGGCTCCTACCACAGAATTGACCGCTTCTATATCTATCTCCCTGTGGTCCAAGCAGTGAACATTGGGCCAACTACGGTCTCTGACCATACCCCGGTCTCCATAAGTTTCTCCATTGCATCCCTTCCCCTCCGGTCTTGGACCTGGTCTTTGAACGAGACACTATTAGGGGAACAGAAAAACATTGAGTTTTTACAAGAGCGCCTAACGGAATATTTCTCATTTAATAGCAATCAGGGGACCTCGGATCCGATTGTATGGGAGGCACATAAATCGTACATCAGAGGCGAACTAATATCGCTGGGAGCAAGACTCAAAAAGGCTAGATCAGCAAAAATATTCGCTATTGTCCTTAGACTCAGAAACTAATTGAAAGACCTTCTAAATGTCAGAGCGGCGAAGGCGTTTCAGAGATTTAAACATAAACATTATGCCCATGGGGTTAAGGGGTCAAAGGTGATGTCGGCAATTGTTAAAAAGCATAAAGAAAAATCACATATATCTGGCATAACACTTAGTGATGGTGGAGTAGTCTCAGACACCTCTGACATAGCCTTGGCATTCCACAGCTTTTATACGTCCTTATACAATCTGCAGGAATCCCATCCTGATCTGAATATGTTAGGAAAAAAAAAATTGGTCTCGGCTTTCTTGGACTCTGTACAGCTCCGTAGTTTATAAAGTACTGACCAAGAAGATTTACTCGCCCCCATAACATTTGAAGAGATTTCCCAAGTCATAAAATCCATACCAAACAGCAAAAGCCCGGGTCCTGACAGACTTCCCATTATATATTATAAAACTTTCTCAGCAACGTTAGTCCCACATTTCCTCTCGCTCTGTAACTCCCATCGACAGGGTCAGACCCTCCCCCGACAAATGTTTGAAGCGGTCATTACTTTAAGAATGCCTTTTTCATCTGCATTTCCTGCATCTGCATCTTTTTCACAAGAATGGGGTGAATATACAGTGGAGGAAATAAGTATTTGATCCCTTGCTGATTTTGTAAGTTTGCCCACTGTCAAAGTCATGAACAGTCTAGAATTTTTAGGCTAGGCTAATTTTACCAGTGAGAGATAGATTATATAAAAAAAGAAAAGAAAATCACATTGTCAAAATTATATATATTTATTTGCATTGTGCACAGAGAAATAAGTATTTGATCCCCTACCAACCATTAAGAGTTCAGCCTCCTCCAGACCAGTTACACGCTCCAAATCAACTTGGTGCCTGCATTAAAGACCGCTGTCTTAAATTGTCACCTGTATAAGAGACTCCTGTCCACAGACTCAATGAATCAGTCTGACTCTAACCTCTACAACATGGGCAAGACCAAAGAGCTTTCTAAGGATGTCAGTGACAAGATCATAGATCTGCACAAGGCTGGAATGGGCTACAAAACCATAAGTAAGACACTGGGTGAGAAGGAGACAACTGTTGGTGCAATAGTAAGAAAATGGAAGACATACAAAATGACTGTCAATCAACATCGATCTGGGGCTCCATGCAAAATCTCACCTCGTGGGGTATCCTTGATCCTGAGGAAGGTGAGAGCTCAGCCGAAAACTACACGGGGGGAACTTGTTAATGATCTCAAGGCAGCTGGGACCACAGTCACCAAGAAAACCATTGGTAACACATTACGCCGTAATGGATTAAAATCCTTCAGCGCCCGCAAGGTCCCCCTGCTCAAGAAGGCACATGTACAGGCCCGTCTGAAGTTTGCAAATGAACATCTGGATGATTCTGAGAGTGATTGGGAGAAGGTGCTGTGGTCAGATGAGACTAAAATTGAGCTCTTTGGCATTAACTCAACTCGCCGTGTTTGGAGGAAGAGAAATGCTGCCTATGACCCAAAGAACACCGTCCCCACTGTGAAGCATGGAGGTGGAAACATTATGTTTTGGGGGTGTTTCTCTGCTAAGGGCACAGGACTACTTCACCGCATCAATGGGAGAATGGATGGAGCCATGTACCGTCAAATCCTGAGTGACAACCTCCTTCCCTCCACCAGGACATTAAAAATGGCTCGTGGCTGGGTCTTCCAGCACGACAATTACCCGAAACATACAGCCAAGGCAACAAAGGAGTGGCTCAAAAAGAAGCACATTAAGGTCATGGAGTTGCCTAGCCAGTCTCCAGACCTTAATCCCATCGAAAACTTATGGAGGGAGCTGAAGATCCGAGTTGCCAAGCGACAGCCTCGAAATTTTAATGATTTACAGATGATCTGCAAAGAGGAGTGGGCCAAAATTCCATCTAACATGTGTGCAAACCTCATCATCAACTGCTAAAAATGTCTGACTGCTGTGCGTGCCAACAAGGTTTTTGCCACCAAGTATTAAGTCTTCTTTGCCAAAGGGATCAAATACTTATTTCTCTGTGCACAATGCAAATAAATATATATAATTTTAACAATGTTATTTTTTTTATTTATCTATAGAAGTAGTCCACTTACATCCCATGACAATACAACCACTACCACTACCATTAGAAAATGTAATGGCAACACCACCAAAATATCCACATATCTGAATATAATTGAATCAATAGACCTCAGTACAGTTGGAAATTACATTTGGATCCCTCCCAACACTAATCTACCATCCTTATTTCCCAAAAACAAGCCAGAATCACCACATATAGTTACATCATATATCACCAGTTCTATAGAGAATACCTTTTTTATGACTCATGACTCACCAGATGGTACCAACACAACCCTCCGTTGGATAGGGACTCCATTCCAATCGGACAAAATACAGGAATCAGCATTTTCATCTCCTCTAGTTCTCTATCTGAATGAACAAAAATCACCTGGCACTAGTACATCCACTCCAATAATCGAATCCCCAAACCATTCTCCACGCAGCACACTGTCAAACATCTCTTTTTTTAGAATTTCACCCGGCCCCAGACATCAGCCCTCAAATACACACCCCAAGCATCATTCCAGTCATCAACAATCATGTCATCACTAAATACTTTCACACTCTTCCGAACAAAACACATTGACTTATGTCTACAAAAAGAAAAAAAAGACCAGAAGGTGCAGAGGAGGGAAACAAAGAACCACACAAAAAAGTGGATCAATAAAAAAAAGCCTGATGATTCAATAATAGAAATTGCAAACAAGCAAAAAAAAGATAATATTTTCAATTTATCCAAGTACATCTTCAAAGAGGAAGAAAAAAACCTCTTATCAAAAGGACTATTATTCTGCCCTACACAACGAGCAGATTTATTTTATTAGAAAGCTGACGCTACAGCGCCATTTTGTCATTGAAGCTAGCAAGTCAAAACAGCCAGAAAATAATTTAGATACAGAAGATCCATATACACACCTTCCAGTAAAGGGGAAATCAAAATTGTATCCATTACATCATAGGGGCAATTCCTTGGAAACCTTTTACACATTGGTTTTAAATTATATGAAAAAAATTAATAATCAAAAAAACAATAAAATCTGGCCAGAGTAACCTCAATAAATCCGAGATAAAATCACTCAAAGATTTACAAAATAATAGGGATATAGTGATAATATCAGCAGACAAGGGAGGAGGAATTATAATACAAGATAAACAGAAGATTATCTGACCAAAAATACTATAATACCTTGAAAACTGATCCTTCAGTCCTATATGAAGAGGAATTCCTAAATTTAATAAAAATAAATTTTGAAGAAGGAATAATAAATAAAAAAGAAAAACAATTTATAACGGTAACGAATCCAGAAACACCATTTTTCTATCATCTACCTAATATTCATAAATATAAAAATAATCCACCAGGAAGACCCATAAAATTGGGCATTAATGCATTAACTAGCCAATTATCGCATTACATTGATTTCCATCTACAGAGCCTAGTCACTAAAATACCATCCTACCTAAAGGAATCTACAAGTCTGATCAGAGATCTCCAAAAATATGATTGGAAAGAAAATTACATGTTGATGACACTGGACGTGACCTCTCTATATTCTAATATAGATCACAAACTCGGACTAAGAGCGACTCAATATTTCTTGGAAACATTTGGTACACTACTAAAAAGACAAAATACATTTCTATTGGAAGGTTTAAGTTTTATTCTGAATCATAATATTTTTACACACAACTCCAACTTATATAAACAAAAAAGAGGTACAGCAATGGGGACAAGGGTAGCGCCCAGCTACATAAATTTGTTTATGGGACACTTAGAGTCCCAGAACATAGAGAATAATCACATGTACACAAAAAATATAGTTTAGTACCGCAGATACATTGATGACCTATTCTTCATATGGTCTGGTACTTATGAAGAAGCTGATTGCTTTGTAAATATTTTGAACAACAACACATGGGGAATACAATTTATCCCCAATATATCAAAGCAAAATATGATATTTTTGGATCTTGAAATTGGCCACACACTTAACAAATTCATCACAAAAACTCATTTTAAAGATTTAGACAAAAATAGCTTTTTGAATTTCAACAGCGCTCACTATAAAAGGTGGACCACCAACATCCCACATAGACAATATAAAAGAATTAGAAAAAATTGTTCATCAACAGAACTTTATATAGATCAGTCAAAAATTCTAAAAGAGAGATTTAAAGAAAAGGGCTATCCATCAAATCTCATCAAACATGCATATCAGAAAAACTTAGCCCTCCCACAAGAAATATGTCTTAAAGAAAAAGAGAAAGAAAAAGAACAGGCAAAATTTAATACAGAAACCCCGCTCAGAGATTTTTCTAGCAATTTTTTAACAACATACAATTGCGATCACAATGTCATCCGAAGTTCCCTAAATAAACACTGGGGTATCCTCCAAAGTGATCCAATTTTGAACAAAATTATAACACCGAAACCAGGGATCACTTTTCACCGTGGGAGAACGATCAAAAATATACTAGCACCCAGTAGACTAAGGGCTAAAACCACTACCTCAACTCCTTATCTTTTTGTAAAACCTTTAGGGATTTTCAGATGTGGCAAGAAAAACTGCCTATGCTGCCAAAGCATCAATGCCGGAAAAAAAAATCATGTCCAATGTAACCAAAGAAACATTCCAAATTAACTCATTAGCTTTCATGAGCTGCGATACAGATCATGTAATATACATGATCAATGTGAATGCGGACTTCAGTATATAGGGAGAACAACCCAGACACTACGAAGTAGGCTTAATGGTCATCGTTTTAATGCCAGGAAAGGATTTCTTAAACACAGTTTATCAAGACACCTGTTACAATACCATCAATCCAATTTAAAAAATATAAAAATTTCTCCCGTCGAACAGATAGATACAAAAACGCACAACAGAATATTGATATTGAATAAACGCGAATCCTTTTGTATTTTTACATTTGAATCCCTGAGCCCAAATGGATTCTGTTTGATAATAATAATAATAATAATAAACAAACATCGATTCCTCCGAAACAATAAGAATAAACATCGAACGTATATAGAGGAAAAACAATCAAAGGTAATAAAAAAAATTCAATGAAAAAAAGTGTCTATTAAGAATTTTACAGCAATACGGAATTTTTATTCTAAAGAAAACAAATAAACTTTAGTTTATTCAACAACCTCTAAACGGGTTGCTATGACTCAAGTTTATCAATAAAAGAAAAAAACTCTAAGAAGAATAAGAATAGTTTAGTAACAATACCATTAACGTTTCTTTTCCTCGTTACGTTTCATGGTGATATGGGGGTCCTCGGCGTCCTAGGGCACATCGAAGGTAAGCCAGTAAAAGATATGACAGAACCATTCAAACAATGACACAATTGGTTAAAACTATATTATATTACACATGGAAAAAAAAAAATCATATAAAATATGTGCATAGAAAAAGCTGACGTAAGTATCAGCATACTGTGCTCTTAATGGGCCAGAAATATAAGTAAAAAAGAACAAATATACATTTTCTATATTTCGTTGTTGAGAACAACAAAATCCCTGCATTGAATGGAATAATAACTTCAATAACAACAATAAAACTTTAGAACTGATAATGATTCACACTTACTGTAATGGATTTGCCTAACACAGCTTCTTTGTCGACGCCCGTGGTTAATCAGCCTGCATCTGTGCCTAGGTCTGTTAGAGTGACTCGATCTGCTACCACTCAGGCTGAAAGGCTGAGGAGTGGGAGAACCTATCACAGCCTGGCCAGACGGAGCCTGCTCCCGCCCTCTGTCTATTTATACCTTCATTTCCTGCTCCTCCTTTGCCTGTGATTCTGTCTGGTTTCCTGGATCTGCTGCTCCTGCTAATACTATTGACCTCTGCTTCTAATTTACCCTGGCTTTACTGACCACTCCCCTGCTCTGCGTTTGGTACCTCGTACACTCCTGGTTTGACTCGGCTCGTTCACTACTCTTGTTGCTCATGGTGTTGCCGTGGGCAACTGCCCCATTTCCCTTAGCTTCTGTGTACCCTTGTCTTTTGGTCTGTCGTGCACTTATTGAGCGTAGGGACCGTCGCCCAGTTGTACGCCGTCGCCTAGGATGGGCCGTGCAAGTAGGCAGGGACTGAGTGGCGGGTAGATTAGGGCTCACCTGTCTGTCTCCCTACCCCGTCATTAAATAATCACAGGCCCAAATACCTTTTCTACCCTGGTCCCTGACACACTATGGACCCCCTTGAGGCCCTGGCTCAGCAAATGCAGGGTCTTTCCCTACAGGTCCAAGACCTGGCTCAGAGGTGCAACCAGCGTGATGCTACCCTGGTAGTGCCCCCCACCTCACCTCTAGAACCCCACCTCAAGTTGCCTGACTGGTTCTCAGGGGACCGGAAGACTTTTTGTAGGCTCTATTTCCGTTTAAGGGAAAACCAGCGAGTGGGTATAATTATGTCCCGGCTCCAGGACGGCCCCCAGGAATGGGCCTTCTCCTTGGCTCCTGACGCCCCTGAACTTTCGTCTGTTGATTTTATTTTTTCGGCTCTCGGGCTCATCTATGACGAGACTGACAAGACTGCCTTTGCCGAGAGTCAGTTGTTGACCTTACGTCAGGGTAAGAGACCCATTGAGGAGTACTGTTCTGACTTTAGGAAGTGGTGTGTAGCTTCTCAGTGGAATGACCCTGCCCTGAGGTGTCAGTTTAGATTGGGTCTGTCGAACGCCCTGAAAGACCTGTTAGTTAGTTATCCCTCTTCAGATTCTCTAGATCAGGTTATGGCTTTAGCGGTACATCTTGACTGATGTCTCAGGGAACGACGACTCGAACGTTTTTGTGCCTTTTCCTCTGACTCCCCTATTATGGCTCCAGAGGTTCCGTTGCTTTGTTCTTCCACGGAAAACTCGTATGAACCTATGCAACTCGGGACCTCCGTGTCTCCCCAACAACGTAGAGATTTCTGCAGGAAGAATGGTCTCTGCTTCTACTGTGGGGATGACAAGCATCAAGTGAACGACTGTCCTGGGTGTAAGAATAAGCAGCCGGAAAACTTCCGCGCCTAAGTGACCATCGGGGAGGTCGCTTGGGTGCACAGGTATTTCCCGTAAATATGAAGCCTATTAAGACCTTGCTTCCCTTTCAGGTCTCTTTTGGTGGTAGCTCTGCCACCGGCAGTGCCTTCGTGGACTCAGGGTCTTCTGCTAATATTATGTCTGTGGAATTTGCTATGCTTCTAGCTATGCCTTTAATTGATTTGCCTAAACCTGTCCCGGTAGTGGGTATCGACTCCACTCCACTTGCTAATGGTTATTTTACACAGCATACCCCTGTTTTTGAACTCATGGTTGGCTCCATGCATTTGGAGCAGTGTTCTGTGTTGGTGATGCAGGGATCATCGTCCGATTTGGTTTTAGGCCTTCCCTGGTTGCATAATCCCACGGTTGCAGATGATCCCACGTTTAACTGGAATACTGGGGATCTTACTAAATGGGGTAATGAATGCATGACTTCCTGTCTTTCTATTAATTTGGTTTCTCTCGCTGAGGAGGTGAACACTCTACCTGAGTTTATTCAGGACTTCGCTGATGTTTTTTCTAAAAAAGCCTTCGAAGAGTTACCTTCTCATAGAGAGTACGATTGCGCTATCGATTTGGTACCAGGAGCTAAGCTCCCTAAAGGTAGGATATTTAATCTCTCTTGTCCTGAACATGAAGCCATGAGAGAATATATCCAGGAAAGACTGGCCAAGGGTTACATCCGCCCCTCTACTTCTCCGGTAGGTGCTGGCTTCTTCTTCGTAGGGAAGAAGGATGGTGGTCTTAGGCCATGCGTTGATTACCGGAACTTGAATAAGGTCACTGTAAGGAACCAATATCCCCTTCCTTTGATTCCTGATCTCTTCAATCAGGTTCAGGGGGCCCAATGGTTCTCTAAGTTTGATCTTCGGGGGGCTTATAACCTTATCCGAATCAGGGAAGGGGATGAGTGGAAGACTGCTTTTAACACGCCCGAAGGTCATTTCGAATACCTCGTCATGCCCTTTGGGTTGTGTAATGCTCCCGCAGTCTTCCAGAATTTAATAAATGAGGTTTTAAGAGACTATCTGGGAGTATTTCTTGTAGTGTACCTTGATGATATACTTGTGTTTTCCAAGGACTGGTCCTCCCACATTGAGCATGTCAGGAAGGTGCTCCAGGCCCTTAGGGAAAACAAACTCTTTGCTAAAATGGAAAAATGTGTGTTTGGGGTGCAGGAGATACAATTTTTGGTCAAATCCTAACTCCTAACGAATTCCGCATGGACCCTGCCAAGGTTCAGGCTGTGGCTGAATGGGTCCAACCTGCCTCCCTGAAGGCTTTACAGTGCTTCCTGGGGTTCGCTAATTATTACTGGAGATTTATTGCTAACTTCTTGATCATCGCTAAGCCTCTTACGGATCTTACCCGCAAGGGTGCTGATCTCCTCCACTGGCCTCCGGAGGCGGTTCAGGCTTTTGAGGTCCTTAAGAGGTGCTTTGTCTCCGCCCCAGTGCTGATTCAGCCTAACCAAATGGAGCCATTCATCGTGGAGGTTGACGCCTCCAAGGTGGGAGTCGGTGCTGTCTTGTCCCAGGGTACCAGGGGTCTTACCCATCTCCGTCCCTGTGCCTACTTCTCCAGGAAGTTCTCCCCCACTGAGAGTAACTACGACGTTGGCAACCGCGAACTCTTAGCCATTAAATCGTCATTTGAAGAGTGGCGCCACTTCCTGGAGGGGGCTAGGTACCAGGTAACGGTCCTTACCGACCACAAGAATCTGGTTTTCCTAGAATCTGCCCAGAGGCTAAACCCGAGACAAGCTCGATGGGCGTTCTTTTTTACTAGATTCAACTTTGTGGTCACCTATAGGGCTGGGTCTAAAAATATTAAAGCTGATGCACTGTCGCGTAGCTTCATGGCCAGCCCTCCTCCTGAGGAGGATCCTGCTTGTGTTTTGCCCCCAGGTATAATCATATCCTCTGTTGATTCTGACTTAGCCTCTGAAATTGCGGCTGATCATGGTTCAGCTCCCAAGAACCTTCCTGAGAACAAGCTGTTTTTTCCCCTGCAATTCCGGCTAAGGGTACTAAGGGAGAATCATAACTCTGCACTATCTGGCCATCCAGGCATCCTGGGTACAAAACACCTCATTTCTAGAACCTATTGGTGGCCTGGGTTGCTTAAAGACGTTAAGTCCTACGTCGCCGATTGTGAAACTTGTGCTAGGTCAACAACTCCCAGGTCCCGACCAGCGGGCTTACTATGTTCTTTGCCCAACCCCCAGAGACCTTGGACCCATATCTCCATGAATTTTATCACCGATCTGCCTCCATCTCAAGGCAAGTCGGTGGTGTGGGTTGTAGTAGATCGCTTCAGCAAGATGTCCCACTTTGTACCCCTCAAGAAACTACCCAATGCCAAGACGTTAGCTACCTTGTTTGTCAAACATCCTGCGTCTCCATGGGGTTTCTGTCAATATTGTTTCTGACAGAGGGGTACAATTTGTTTCATTGTTTTGGAGAGCCTTCTGTAAGAAGTTGGAGATTGATCTGTCCTTCTCCTCGGCCTTCCATGCTGAAACTAATGGCCAAACTGAGAGGACTAATCAGTCTCTAGAACAATATTTAAGGTGTTTTATCTCTGACTGTCAAGATGATTGGTCTCCTTCATTCCCCTCGCCGAATTTTCCCTTAGTAACTCGTCGGGAGTCTCCCCCTTTTTCTGTAATTTTGGGTTTAATCCACGGTTCTCCTCCGTTTCACCTGGTGGTTCCAACAATCCCGAGGTAGATGTCGTTCATCGGGAACTCTGCACAGTCTGGGCCCAGGTTCAGAAGAACCTTGAGGCGTCCCAGAGCATACAAAAGACTCAGGCAGATAAGAGACGTTCTACTAACCCCTTGTTTGTGGTCGGGGATCTGGTGTGGCTGTCCTCAAAAAATTTGCACCTTAAAGTCCCGTCCCAAAAATTAGCTCCTCGGTATATAGGGCCGTACAAGATCATTGAGGTCCTTAACCCTATCTCCTTCCAGCTGGAGTTACCCCCGTCCTTTCAGATACACAACGTGTTCCATGCCTCCCTCCTGAAAAGATGGTCCCCGTCCTTGGCTACCTCGAGGAAACCTCCAGTCCCTGTTCTCACTCCTGAAGGGGTAGAATTCGAGGTGGCCAAGATTGTGGACAGCAGGATGGTCCAGGACTCCCTCCAGTACCTGGTCCATTGGAGAGGTTACGGGCCAGAGGAGAGGACTTGGGTACCCATCCGGGATGTTCACGCCGGGTTATTGCTCAGGAAGTTCCATCTTCGGTTCCCCAACAAGCCAGGTCCACCTAGGAAGGGTCCAGTGGCCCCTCATAAAAGGGCGGGTACTGTAATGGATTTGCCTGACACAGCTTCTTTGTCGACGCCCGTCGTTAATCAGCCTGCATCTGTGCCTAGGTCTGTTAGAGTAACTCGATCTGCTACCACTCGGTCTGGGAGGCTGAGGAGTGGGAGAACCTATCACAGCCTGGCCAGACGGAGCTAGCTCCCGCCCTCTGTCTATTTATACCTTAATTTCCTGCTCCTCCTTTGCCTGTAATTCTGTCTGGTTTCCTGGCTCTGCTGCTCCTGATGATACTATTGACCTCTGCTTCTAATTTACCCTGGCTTTACTGACTACTTTCCTGCTCTGCGTTTGGTACATCGTACACTCCTGTTTTGACTCGGCTCGTTCACTACTTTTGTTGCTCATGGTATTGCCGTGGGCAACTGCCCCATTTCCCTTAGCTTCTGTGTACCCTTGTCTGTTGATCTGTCGTGCACTTATTGAGCGTAGGAACCGTTGCCCAGTTGTACGCCGTCGCCTAGGACGGCCGTGCAAGTAGGCAGAGACTGAGTGGCGGGTAGATTAGGGCTCACCTGTCTCCTTACCCCGTCATTACACTTACCTTCTGAAAAACTCCCACAATGAACTTCGACCATGACTTTTTAACCCGGGTGTCAACCGTATGATACGGCTATTTAAGATGTTGTATATCCAAAATGTATATGCCTTACAAAGACCTCAGTACGAGGTTGAAACGCGTTGCAGCAGCAATTTTTATTGTTTTATATCATAAAATAAACAATAAAACAGTAAATTGTTTTAAAATCTATCTGATGGGTCCGTTATAACCACCAAATCAGCTACACAGGAGCGCCCGACACGACGAGCATTTTTCCCCAGTTTCTTGATATCGAATGACCACGCTGAAGAAACTCCAGCATTGGAGCTGTCTACCGTGGTTTTACTCCAGAGGCCGGCTCAGTGTACCTGAGTCTACACCTAACGAGCAACAAAGTTAAGTTGTGCTGACGATCTTGCACAACAAAATCAGGTGAGTCTATCTTTACTCATTTGTACATAAAAATACCAACAGTACATACGGTATCACCTTAACCCCTTCCCGCTCCTGGACGTACTATTAGGTCATGGCAAGTGTATCGTTCGCGCTCCATGACCTAATAGTACGTCTCGGGAGTAACGGCCGTTTCGGCCGTCCTCCCGACACATACAGGAGATGTGACAGCTGCTGTCTCGTACAGCAGCTGTCACAGCTCCTACAGCGGGGACCGATCGCTGTGTCCCCGCTAATTAACCCCTTAAAAGCCGTGTTCTATAGAGATCGCAGCTTTTTAGGGGTTAAGCTGCCATCGCCGGCCTGCTACACGATAGCGGCCGGCAATGGTGACTATGGCTACCGGACACCAAACAATGGCGTCCGGCTATGCCATAGACGGAAGCCTAGTGGGTCCTGAAAACGTCAGGACCCACTATGCTTGCTGTCAGATAGTAGCTGACAGTTCTAATACACTGCACTACGCATGTAGTGCAGTGTATTAGAATAGCGATCAGGGCCTCCTGCCCTCAAGTCTCCTAGTGGGACAAAGTAATAAAGTAAAAAAAAAGTAAAAAAAAGATGTGTAAAAATAAGAAAATAAAAGTTTAAAAAAGTATTAAAAGTAAAAATCCCCCTTTTTACCTTATCAGTCATTTATTATTAATAAAAATATATAAAAAAACAAATAAACGATACATAATTGGTATCGCCGCGTCCGTAACGGCCTGAACTACAAAATTATTTTGTTATTTATCCCGCACGGTGAACGCCGTAAAAGAAAATAATAATAAACCGTACCACAATCACAATTATTTGGTCACTTCACCTCCCAAAAAATGGAATAAAACGAGATCAAAAAGTCGCTTGTACCTAAAAATGGTACTGATGGAAACTACAGTTCGTTACGCAAAAAAAAAGGCCTCGCACGGCTTTATTGATTGAAAAATAAAAAAGTTCTGGCGCTTAGAATAAGGTAACACAAAAAATGAATGATTTTTTACAAAACTTATTTTATTGTGCAAACGCCATAAGACATAAAAAAAAACTATACATATGGTATCGCCGTAATCGTATCGACCCGCAAAATAAAGTGAATATGTCATTTATAGCGCACGTTGAACGCTGTAAAAAAAATAGAATAAAAAAAAATAGTAGAATTGCTGTTTTTTAGTCACCACGCCACCTAAAAATAGAATAAAAACTGATCAAAAAGCCGCATGCACCCCAAGAAAACTACAATGGATTCCTCAAGAGGTCTAGTTTCCAAAATGGGGTCACTTTTGGGGGGTTTCCACTGTTTTGGCCTCACAAGACCTCTTCAAACCGGACATGGTGCCTAATAAAAAAGAGGCCTCAAAATCCACTAGGTGCTCCTTTGCTTCGGAGGCCGGTGCTTCAGTCCATTACCGCACTAGGGCCACATGTGGGATATTTCTCAAAACTGCAGAACCTGGGCAATAAGTATTAAGTTGCATTTCTCTGATAAATCCTTTTGTGTTATAGAAAAAAATGGTATAAATAGGATTTTCTGACAAAAAAAAAAAAGTAAATTTCACCTCTACTTTGCTCTCAATTCCCGTGAAACACCTAAAGGGTTCATAAACTTTCTAAATGCTGTTGTGAATACTTTGAGGGGTCTAGTTTCTAAAATGGGGTGTTTGATAGGGGTTTCTAATATATGGGCCCCTCAAAGCAACTTCAGAACTGAACAGTAACCTAAAAAAATAAATAAATGAGGAAATACTTCGCTTCTTACATTATACTGATAATGAGCCGTGCCCACCCCGAGATGACCCCAGTTTTGACCGTTTGTATAAACGGAGACCCCTATTAGACCGTTTCAGTGCCCGGTTTTCCCAAGCATACACCCCCGAGAAGTGTATTTCTATTGATGAGTCCCTGGTACATTTTAAAGGGAGGGTTCAATTCCGCGAGTACCTGCCGGGTAAGAGGGCAAGGTATGGCGTGAAGATGTATAAGCTGTGCGAGAGTGCATCAGGGTATACCTACAGATTTAGGATATATGAAGGAAAGGCCACCCCCAAACCAGACTGCATCCTGGACTACAATAGGTACATGGGAGAGATGGACTTGTCAGATCAAGCCCTGAAGCCCTTCAGCGCCATGCGGTGTGGTATAAGAAGCTGGCCGTGCACATTGTACAATGCGTACGTGCTACATCGAAGTGCAGGCCAGAGGGGAACTTTTCTGGAATTTCAAGAGGTGATTATCAAGAACCTAATCTTTAGGGACCAAGAAGGGGGGGCACCCAGTACTTCTGGAAGCGGGGCCACACGCATCATACCAGGGCGGCAACACTTTCCAGGAGAAGTTCCCCAAACTGGCAAGAAGGGAAAAAGTCAAAAGAGGTGCAAAGTCTGCTAGCACAGCTTATCCCCCCTAGTCTTTCCCCTCTGGGCCCTACTGTGTGCCCAGGCAGCTGATAACAGCCACATGTAGGGTATTGCCATACCCGGGAGAACCCACATTACAGTTTATGGGGTGTAGGTCTCCGGTCAAAATGCTCACTACACCTCTAGATGAATGCCTTAAGAGTGTAGTTTTTAAAACGGGGTCACTTCTTGCGGGTTTCAACCGTACTGGTACCTCAGGGTCTTCTGCATACATGACTTCGCACCAGAAAATCCCCAGTAGGCCAAATGGTGGTCCTTTCCTTCTGAGCACTCTTATGGGCCTAAACCGCAGTTTATCACCACAAATGGGGTATTGCAGCACTCAGGACAAATTGGGCAACAAAATGGAGTATTTTATTTCTTGTGAAAATATGAATTTTTGAGCTAAAACGACATATTATTGGATAAAATATATTTTTTTAAATTCCCAGCCCAATTCAAATAAGTTCTGTGAAGAAACTATGGGTTCTAAATGGTCACATTACCCATGAATGAATTCCTTGAGGGGTGTAGTTTCCAAAATGGGGTCATTTCTGGTGGGTTTCGATTGCTTTGATACCTCTGGGGCTCTGCAAATGCGACATGGCACCCGAAAACCAAACCAGCAAAATCTGTACTCCAAAGAACACACAGCGCTCCTTCCCTTCTGAGGCCTCCCATGGGCCCAAACGGCAGTTTATCGCCACAAATGGGGTATTGCTGCACTCAGGAGAAATTGGGCAACAAAATGGGGTATTTTGTTCCCTGTGAAAATAAGAAATTTTGATCACAAATGACATTTTATTGGAAAAATTTAAATTTTTTTCATTTCACAGCCCAATCCAAATACGTGCTGTGAAAAAACTGTGCGGTCAAAATGGTAACAACAACCATAAATTAATTCCTTGAGGGGTGTAGTTTCCAAAATGGGGTCACTATTGGGGGATTCCTACTGTTTTGGCACCTCAACACCTCTTCAAACCTGGCATGCTGCCTAAAATATATTCTAATAAAAAAGAGACCTCAAAATGCACTAGGTGCTTCTTTGCTTCTAGGGCTTGTGTTTTATTCCACAAGCGCAGTAGAGCCACATGTGGGACATTTCTAAAAACTGCAGAATCTGGAAAATACATATTTAGTAGTATTTCTCTGGTAAAACCTTCTGTGTTACAGAAAAAAATTTGAATAAAATTGAAATTCAGCAAGAAAAATGAAATTTGCAAATTTCACCTCCACTTTGCTTTAATTCCTGTGAAATGCCTGAAGGGTTAAAAAACATTCTAAGTGCTGTTTTGAATACTTTGAGGGGTCTAGTTTTTAAAATGTGGTGTTTTATCAGGGTTTCTAATACATAGGCCCCTCAAAGCCACTTCAGAACTGAAGAGGTACCTTAAAAAAAAGGCTTTAGAATTTTTCTTAAAAATATGAGAAATTGCTGTTTATGTTCTAAGCCTTGTAACGTCCAAGAAAAATAAAAGAATGTTCAAAAAACTATGCCAATCTAAAGTAGACATATGGGAAATGTGAACTAGTAACTATTTTGGGTGGTATAACCATCTGTTTTACAAGCAGATGCATTTAAATTCTGAAAAATGCTATTTTTTCAAAATCTTCGCTAAATTTTGCAATTTTTCACGAATAAACACTGACCAAATTTTACCACGAACATGAAGCCCAATGTGTCACGAGAAAACAATCTCAGAATCGCTTGGATAGGTTTAAGCATTCCGACGTTATTACCACATAAAGTGAAATATGTCAGATTTGAAAAATGGGCTCTGAGCCGTAAGGCCAAAACTAGGCTGCGTCCTTTAGGGGTTAAACCAAATAGCTGGGTTTAAGAAAGAAAAGGTATTATTCCACTATTAGTCTTTGTTAACCTCGTGTACATGTAGCCACTTTTCTCTGAAATCAGCTATTTTTGTTAGACTAGCTTTAACACGTAGGTTGCCCGCAGAATCAATATAATGGCAACATTTTATTAATATTACCTTTCTCTTTATTTCCTACTCTTCCTGTTTCCCTCTTTTGTGCCTCATTTAACCATCTTTTTGCACTATTTAGACCAGGGGTCTCAAACTCGGCAGGGTAAGTGGGCCGCATATAGAAAAATTGGGAAGTTGATGGGCCGCATTACTTTCAAATTTGATACAACACAAAATTATTGTTAATAAATTACTTATTTGAACTACTATAACACTATATTACTATAATAATAATACTACATTACTATAAAATTAATACTACATTACTATAATAATACTATACTACTATAATAATACTACATTACTATAATAATACTACATTACTATAATAATACCGCTAGGTTTAAAATTTGAGATATTTCTCCACGTGCTTATTTCAACAATCCAGTTTTCCAGTTTAAGTGTCGCTAAATGCAGTCCGGCGGCTCAGTTGGCAGCGTTTGGCAGACACACATGTCAAGATTGGGCAGCCCCTTTTTAGATAGTGCCACTGTGTCCTCTGTAGATGCTGCCTCAGCGCCCTCTGTGGATGCTGCCGCAGTGCCCTCTGTGGATGCTGCCGCAGTGCTCTCTGTGGATGCTGCCGCAGTGCCCTCTGTGGATGCTGCCGCAGTGCCCTCTGTGAATGCTGCCGCAGTGCCCTCTGTGGATGCTGCCGCAGTGCCCTCTGTGGATGCTGCCGCAGTGCCCTCTGTGGATGCTGCCGCAGTGCCCTCTGTGGATGCTGCCGCAGTGCCCTCTGTGGATGCTGTCCCAGAGTCTTCTGTAGATGATGCCACATAGTCTTCTGTAGATGCTGCCACAGTGCCCTCGTAGATGCTGCCGCAGTGCCCTCTGTAGATGCTGCCGCAGTGCCCTCTGTAGATGCTGCCGCAGTGCCCTCCGTAGATGCTGCCGCAGTGCCCTCCGTAGATGCTGCCGCAGTGCCCTCCGTAGATGCTGCCACAGTGCCCTCCGTAGATGCTGCCACAGTGCCCTCCGCAGATGCTGCCACAGTGCCCTCCGCAGATGCTGCCACAGTGATGTCAGGGGCTTGCCCAGAGCTGTCAGGGAATTCCACAGAGTCCCAGAGCAGAGCCGATACTAGCGCTCTGCGCGGTGCTCTGGCTCTGGGGAAGCCCCAGACATCGCTGTTCATATGTGGACAGCGATGTCAGGGAATTCCAGAGTCTAGCGGCCCTGTGTCCCGCGGGCCGCAGATGACAGCCCCAGGGGCCGTATGCGGCCCGCGGGCCGTGTGCTTGAGACCCCTGATTTAGACCATATTTTCTTTAATATTCTTCACTGCAACCTTCAATATCCTTTACTAACTTTTGACATGCAATGAGACTTAGTTTATTAGTAAAACTAAATTTCTTTATCTATTTACATTTTTTGTGCATATATTTCATACCACCTACTAAACCTTCATTTTTCTGACAACAGCAGAAATAACCACATCCTGAAGCTTTTCCCAATACATCCCCCTTGGCCCTTTTTTTGAATTAAAAAAAATAAATAAATATTAATCCTTGATTCAAGACCAGCCGTTCAGCTAATATTGTATAGCCTTCAAGGTATTTAGGTATATGCAAAAAAAAAGCATCAAAAATAACGCTGCTAACATCCAAGAAGGAAATCAAAACAGAACTCCATTTATTATACAGACTACGCGTTTCTACGCCTAACTGACATCTTCATCAGGTCAAATCCAAATGAACAAACCAACACAATGGTTTAAATAATGATTGACAGTACAATTAAGAAACACACTGTGACGGAAAACTAAACAACAGTTTGAAAAAAGAAACTGCTGTGACGTAATGTTAAGCAGAAGGTTGAAATAAAATAAAATTAAGCATTTGTAAAACAACTTAAGACATTGATTAATAATATAAGAAGCAATGCAATTATAGGGATAATGGTTGCAACAATAAAATGTATATAATGGATGAAAAAATACAAAAATGTAAGAAGGGCTACGCTGATTAGAGGCTAGTAACTATCGAAAACTGATGGTGTATCAATCATCATGCCAATGTCATATGAAGACAGAATGAAACCTTGTTAATAAGAGCAATATATTTGATAAAATCAATAAAAACAGAGAAATAAAAAAGAAACATATAAGTATTTGCATACCGTTCGATGCAGGCACTGTTGAGAGGCAGCTATGGGTAACACAGTATCAAACAGTACCTGCATCGATTATGACTGTCAATCATTATTTAAACCATTGTGTTGGTTTGTTCATTTGGATTTGACCTAATGAAGACACTAGTTCGGCGTAGAAATGCATAGTCTGTATAATAAATGTAGTTCTTTTTTGAACAATTGGATTCCCTTCTTGGATGTTAGCAGCACTATTTTTGAGGTTCTTTTTTTGCATATACCTAAATTCCTATCCAGCGGTTCCCCTGTCCATGGCGACTGGTCATTGAACCTAGCTGCAGCTTCATCCCATACGTCCTTACCATTGTTGTGCTTGTCGCAGCACAACTTAAAGAGGCTCTGTCACCAGATTTTGCAACCCCTATCTGCTATTGCAGCAGATCGGCGCTGCAATGTAGATTACAGTAATGTTTTAATTTTTTTAAAACGAGCATTTTTGGCCAAGTTATGACCATTTTTGTTTTATGCAAATGAGGCTTGCAAAAGTCCAAGTGGGCGTGTTTAAAGTAAAAGTCCAACTGGGCGTGTATTATGTGCGTACATCGGGGCGTTTTTACTACTTTTACTAGCTGGGCGTTCTGACGAGAAGTATCATCCACTTCTCTTCAGAACGCCCAGCTTCTGGCAGTGCAGACACACAGCGTGTTCTCGAGAGATCACGCTGTGACGTCACTCACAGGTCCTGCATCGTCTCGGACGAGCGAGCACACATCGGCACCAGAGGCTACAGTTGATTCTGCAGCAGCATCGGCGTTTGCAGGTAAGTCGATGTAGCTACTTACCTGCAAACGCTGATGCTGCTGCAGAATCAACTGTAGCCTCTGGTGCCGATGTGGCCGACACGATGCAGGACCTGGGGCAGGAAGTGAGTGACGTCTCAGCGTGATCTCTCGAGAACACGCTGTGTGTCTGCACTGCCAGAAGCTGGGCATTCTGAAGAGAAGTGGATGATACTTCTCGTCAGAACGCCCAGCTAGTAAAAGTAGTAAAAACGCTCCGATGTACGCACATAATACACGCCCAGTTGGACTTTTACTTTAAACACGCCCACTTGGACTTTTGCAAGCCTCATTTGCATAAATACAAAAATGGTAATAACTTGGCCAAAAATGCTCGTTTTTTAAAAATAAAAACGTTACTGTAATCTACATTGCAATAGCAGATAGGGGTTGCAAAATCTGGTGACAGAGCCTCTTTAAATAGGTGAGCAGTTATCAACTCATACTTATTGCTCTACCTTTGCAATTTGTGACCTGCTCTATGTGGTGCTATGTTTTTTAACTGTCTTTGGGTACATATAGTCTGCCTTCTTCAAAATAATGAAAAGGAATGCCTATAATTTTCTGAACGGCTGTAAGTACATGTATATTTAACCCAAAAACTTTAAAGTCAGACAATTGGCCAGACAGAGGTCCGGTAAATTGTTTATTGTACCCTTTATCTATGATTTTCACAACTTTCCAACCTTCTGAAGAAATAGCTAACATTAATTCAAATTTACAGTCTGGACAAGACAATTAAAATAATGCAGTTGATGGAAGACCCTTTTTAATATTTCTGACAAACCTAAGACTCAAGAATATTACAAAGAATACTATACCCAGAATAATCAATATAAATCCTTCTGGACAGTGTGCGTCAAGCCAATTCAGGTTGGAGAGGCAAGGTTCAGTAGTATTCATTAATATCCCGGATCTAAATAGTCTTCAGAGATTATACTATGTCCTAAATATCTTTGTTTCAATTTTTCTATATCTTGCCACCTTTTACCGATAAATTCTGGAGATATTATTTCATGGCAACAAAGGGTAATTATAGTTATATCTCCGTGGTATATCGGAGGTCTATGATATATTGTTGAGTGTATACTATCTAAGTATATGCGACCACAAGGTATTTTCACCAAAGTCAGAGTACACACACAATGCTCACAACAACATTCACAAGTATTATGTTGATTAGTCATATACTTAATGTTCCTGGGTGTTTTAACAGTATTTTTCTTACTAATTTGTCCTGGTAACAATTTTACCTAGGACCATTCCTAATTGGACTCCCTTATACCCACAGGATTTTGTTTATTTAACCCTCATACATTCAATCTTCACAGTCAAAGAGTCTCATATATGTTTAATCTTTAACAATCCTTCAATACTTTTAATCACAATCTTAAACTTTATTAAAAATATAACCTTAATACTTTATAATCCTTAATTTATAAGAGATCCTCCAAATCTCCAAATACTTTATCTTTTACGTGCTGCACGGAGTTATTTATTACCTGTACCCTTCTCACACAGGCTATGGACTTCTAACCTCGAGAACCGTATTCTCAGGTTTTTATATTAAGACCCTTGCTTAATATAACTAAGACTTCTCTTAGTACATAAGATACAACTTAGGTTTTTATAACATAACCTTATAACATCTAAATATGAAAAATAATAAAAATATATATAAACAAAATGATATTACCTTTATTCAGATGAAAACTCGAATCCTCGATTGTCCTTCCTATGTTCTTTAGAATCCGTCACTCCACCTCGTCTCTCTGTCGGACTGGCCTCAGTTTGACGGCAATTAAGCCAGAGGTCTTTAGATTTAGTGACTTGATTGAACAACTCACCCCGTGAACGGTGTACAGTCCTTGAGAGGACGAGGGTCCGGAGGTGTTGGATTCTGGCACGAAGATCCAAGATGTTATGAGAGTTTACTATTCTTATCAATAAAAGTTCAAGGAGTCATCTGAATAAGTCGAAAAGCACGGCTTTTTATTCTTGTTAACAAGGAGATAAAACACCTGTAGATCAATAATCGTCTCTCAGCCTTTGTCTGAGACTTTTACTGAATAACAATAGTTTTTTATACATATGGGCGGTAGTAAAACCAGTCCAAGCTAGTTCTAATCTCTCCATTGAGGAATTAACCAGCCCCCCTCACACTTGTTATCAGTTAAAAGTAAAGCATAACACTTTGTCAGCCAAAGTCTTTCCTTAGAAGCTTGTATAGCGTAATTCAAATTTTAGTCTCAGTTAAAACATAAATTTAAATTAAAGCTTTTCCTAACAATATACGTTCTAACTGCCGATGCCCCGTGCAGTTAGCATGTGTATAAATGTTGACAGCCGGGAACGGGTTTAATGAATGCAGTGCTGCTTCAGTGTGAGCAGAACTGCACTCTCATGTCGGCCGGGGCTTTGAGAGCCCAGGAATACACCCCCCTCTGTAGATAGTGCCACCCACAACCCCCTGTAGGCAGCGTAAAACCCTCTGCCCATTTGGACAGTGACGTTAGTGGCTCTCTCTAGGAGCGGAATCCCCAGCCGACACTCTGGCCGGGGATTCCGCTACAGGAGAAGCCCCTGGTGTCACTATCCTTACATAGATAATGACATCAGCGGCTCTCTCTAGGAGTGGAATCCCAGTGTCAGATCGCTCTGTGCCGGGGATTCCATTACTGGAGAAGCCCCTGGTGTCACTATACATATATTGACAATGACATCAGGGGATACTCCTGGAGCTGAATCCCTGCTCTGGCAGGGGATTCCGCTTTTAGAGTTAGCACCTGATGTCACTGTCCATATATGGACAGAGACATCAGGGGCTTCCTGTAGGAGCGAAATATTCGGCCAGAGGTGGCTACAGTGGTGCTAATTACAGGAAGGAGTGCCATTTACAGGGGGGGGGGGGTGGGGTTGGTGCTATCTGCAGCGGGGATATTGCTAAATGCAGGGGGGGATGTTGCTATCTACAGGAGGGTGGCGCTATTTACAGGGGGTATAGTGCTATCTACATGGGTACTGTGGCATTATATTGGCACTATCTACAGGGGACACTGTGGTGCTATCTACATGGACACTGTGTGTGGCACTATGTGGGCATTATCTACAGGGAGAACTGTGGCACTGTGTGAACTAGGAAAGAGGAAAAGGCACATGTACAAAATTGTGCACACCCAAAATAATAAGAAAGGGATACGAAAAAACGCGAATGAAAAGACCAAACTTTATTATACACTACATACAAAATATAAAACCATTTAAAAAACAGAAAGAATCAGCAAACCTGTAAAAATTAAACAGGAAGCAAGCCACAGACAGAAATAGAAAATAGGATTCCAAATGGGACAATATGTGCCAATGTTAAAAGAATACAATAGCCGTATAAATCTATTATGTGCAACTAGTAAACCTGGAAGGTAACCACATGCTGAACCACACAAGAATATAAAGTCCAAGAGTGCAAGATAATACCTATACCCCAACGAGGGGAAACTATAGCCACATAAATATGAAAAAAAATACATCTATATATATATTTGCTTGGTGAACCTATCAATAGGCGGGTACAGCACTGACCAGTCGTCATCACAAGCAGTACGGTCCTAGGCACAAAAAGCGGATGCTATTGGATCTAAAGAGAAATTAACAAGATAGAGAAAATTTATACATGACCCAAAGAGGCTGTGGAATAAGGACTGACGGTCCCACGCGTATCGCTGCTTCTATGTGCAGCTTCGTCAGGGGTGAGGCACTATGTGGACACTGTGGCACTATTTACAGTGGTAGCTATCTATGTGGGCACTGGTACTATCTATGTGGGCAATGTGACACTATCTACAGTGGTATTGCGTCACTATCTACATTGGCACTGTGGTGTTTTTCAGGGGGCTGGGACAATAAAACCCTAATGAATAAAATTCATCCATTTTTTTTAACGTCCATGAAAAATGGATGGCAAATGCCGGTTAAAAATGGTCAGACAGCCAGGAAATGGATTCAAATTTTGAGACACATTGATGCAAGACAGCCATGAAAAACTGACAGTTGATTAGTTGTTGACTGACATTTTTTTCACAGTGTGTGTATATAGCCCTCTTCACTTTCCCCTCACAGCGATCCAGGGTGACTGAGGGAGAAGAGGACTAATTGTTACAGAGCTCTACAGTGTATATATATATATATATATATATATATATATATATATATATACTAGATAAATATATATAAAAATTACAAAGAAGTGTTTTTTTTCAATTTTTTGTGATATGACTGCTCATAATAAAAATTAGAAACACTGAATTCAATAAACTAATCTAGAAAATGAAAGCCTTATAAGCCTTGTAAAAAGAACAAAGTAAAAATAGTTGTGATATTCAAAGCGGTTCCAAAGATATTATCGTTCAAAAAGTGCATATCAAAAATGGAAAATTTGACCTGGACACAGGGGCATTAATGACCCTTGGTGATGAAAGGGTTAAACAACACCTTTTTGCACTGAAGACTTTATACACATACAGCTTTGCACTGTATGATTTACACACACACACACACACACACACACACACACACACACACACACACACACACACACACACACACACACACACACACACACACACACACACACACACCTTTGTACTGAATGCTTTATAAACATACACCTTTGCCTGTGAGCTTTATACATACGCACTGTATGTTTTGTACACACCTTTGCACTGTATGCTTTACACACACATTCCTTTAAACTGTGTGATTTACACACAACCCTTACGTTGCACTGTATGTTTTATACACACACACACACACACACACACACACACTCACACACACACACACACACACACACACACACACACACACACACACACACACACATACACACACACACACCTACCTTTGCACTGTAAGGACCGTAAAAAACATCAGTTTTTGCGGACCGCAAGAATTGAACCATTCACTTTCATTGAACGCGGACACCTTTCCGTAGCGCTACGGATGGGTGTCCGTGCCGTAGAAATGTTCAGAAAATGATGGAACATGTCCGTTCTTTTGCATTTTGCGGGCGTGCTCCCATACTTTGTATGGGAGCACGGCCCGAAAATACGGGTGGCAGTCGGCGGCCGGCCGAGCCCACAATACACACACACACATACACACACACACACACACACACACACACACACACACACAAACACACACACACACCCACACGCACACACACACACACACACACACACAGGGCCGGCCCTAGGATAGATGGCGCCCTGTGCGAAATGATCTTTCGGCGCCCCACCCCATCATTAAAAAAAATGCCCCATAAAAAAATTATAATGCCCCTTTAGTGCCCCCATACAATATAATAATAATATTTAATAATATAATATATTACAACCACTTCAAGGACACAGTATTTTGTCCTCTAATTGTGCCCACAGTATTATGCCATCTGTAGTACCCCTACACAGTATAATGTCCACTTAGTGGCCCACACACAGTATAGTGCCCCCCTGTAGATTTTGCCATACAGCCTCCCTGTAGACAGTGCCATAATTCCCCACCTCCTTTTTGTAGATCGTGCCATACAGCCCCCCACCTCCCCCTTGTAGACAGTGCCATACAGTCCCCCACATTCCCCTTGTAGACAGTGCCATACAGTCCCCCACCTTCCCCTTGTAGACAGTGCCATACAGTCCCCCACCTCCCCCTTGTAGATTGTGCCATACAGTCCCCGCACCTCCCCCTTGTAGACAGTGCCCCCAAACAAAAACAAAAATCGTTCTCACCTAGGCCCCTTTCCCATGACGAACTAAACTGCTCCATGATGGGACCCTGTAGCCTAGTAAAGAATTTCCCAACCTTTTCGGTCTCGAGGCAGCACTGGAAAAACTAAATTTCCTCAGGCCCCCCCTACCAAAAATTGTTTTGAGAAAGACAGAAAATGGCTAAGAACAAGCACTACACTCGTAGGGTATGTTCACACACGTTTTTTGTAAGGCAAAAAAAATCTGCCTCAAAATTTCTTCAGCAACTCACAGTGTTGGGTGACCTTTTTTTTTTTTTTCTTAAGCTGTTGAAGCGAATGCAAAAGACGCTGGAAAAAAAAGCTCCAAACGGGTGCCGCAGGTATTTTCTGCCTCCTATTAATTTCAATTGGAGGTCAGAGGTGGAAACCACTTTAAGACCATCAGCCCCCCACTCACAGTAAAATGACCATCAACCCCCCACTAACAGTAAAATGACCATCAGCCCACCACTCACAGTAATGACTATTAGCCCCCCACTCACAGTAAAATGACCATCAGCCCACCACTCACAGTAAAATGACCATCAGATCACCACTCACAGATTCCCCCTGTAGGTAGCGCCACACAGCCCCTTATAGGTAGCGCCACACAGCCCCTTGTGGGTAGTGCCACACAGCCCCTTGTAGGTAGCGCTAGACAGCCCCCTTGTAGGTAGCGCCACACAGCCCCCTTGTAGGTAGCGGAAGGCAGCCCCCTTGTAGGTAGCGACAGGCAGCCCCCTTGTAGATAGCGCCACACAGCCCCCTTGTAGATAGCGCCACACAGCCCCCGTAGAGTGGGCCGCACAGCCCCCTGTAGGGAGGGCCGCACAGCCCCCTGTAGGGAGTGTCGCACAACCCCATGTAGGGAGTGCCGCACAGCCACCTGTAGGGAGTGCCGCGAAGACCCCTGATAGGGAGTGCCGCACAGCCCACAGCCCCTGGTTGCTAGTGCCCCACAGCCCCCTGGTTGGTAGTGCCCCACAGCCCCCTGGTTGATAGTGCCCCACAGCCCCCTGGTTTGTAGTGCCCCAAAGCCCCCTGGTTGGTAGTGCCACACAGCCCACTGCCCCCTGGTTGGTAGTGCCACACAGCCCCCTGGTTGGTAGTGCCACACAGCCCCCTGGTTGGTAGTGCCACACAGCCCACAGCCCCCTGGTTGGTAGTGCCACACAGCCCACAGCCCCCTGGTTGGTAGTGCCACACAGCCCACAGCCCCCTGGTTGGTAGTGCCACACAGCCCACAGCCCCCTGGTTGGTAGTGCCACACAGCCCACAGCCCCCTGGTAGGTAGTGCCACACTGCCCACAGCCCCCTTGTAGGTAGTGCAAATGACCCTGATAGCTGGCGGGCAATAGACATTCAAAAAAGGACAACTGTGCCGGAGCATACAAAATACCCAGCTTTCCCAGCTATCAAATAAATGTGTGGAAATAAACTAAGATATAACTTTTATTTAGTCTGAGTAAAGGATTAATCCTTTTAGCTAGATTAAATAAAAGTTATATCTTAGTTTATTTCCACACTTTTTTTTGATACCCGGGAAAGCTGGGTATTTTGTGTGCTCCTGCACAGTTGTCCTTTGTAGGTAGTGCTACACAGCCCACAGCCCCCTGTAGATAGCAACCCCCCCCCCCCTTCTAGTAAAGATAACGCCACTGTAGCTCCCTGAAGGAGCGGAATCCCCGTGTGGCCGGGGGATTCCGCTCCTGGAGCGGTGCTTGATGCCTCTGTCCATATATGGACAGTGACTTCAGGGAAAACTCCTGAAGCGGAATCCCCGGTCACAGCATTGCACACGCTATGACCGTCGATTCCACTCCAGGAGAAGCTCCTGTCGTCTGTGTCCATGACGTCATTGGCTTCTCCTGGAGTGGAATCCCCGGTCATAGAGTCTGCAATGCTGTGACCGGGGATTCAGCTTCAGGAGTTTCCCCTGATGTCACTGTCCATATATGGACAGAAACATCAAGCAGCTCTCCAGGAGCGGAATCCCCGGCCACACGGGGATTACGCTCCTTCAGGGAGCTATAGTGGCGCTAGTAGACAGCAGAGCAGGGAGATATCTCCCTGCTCTGCTATAGTGCCATCGCTACCGATATAGCAGCCGCACAGCTGCTAGCGGCGCCACCGCCCTCATGCTCGGTGTCACCGCTAGCAGCCGCTATGGCTGCTACAGCGGTAGCGACGGCCACTAAGTGAAGAAGCGCCCGGGTGGAAAGGCGACTGCAGTATTGTGTGTATCCCCGCTGGTAGTTGCAACGGCACGGGGATACACACACCCACTGGCGGCCCTCTTGCCGTGTGGCGGCTGGCGCCCTGTGCGACCGCACTGGTCGAACATAGCTAAGGCCGGCCATGCACACACACACACACACTTTTGCACTGTATGCTTTATACACACACTTTTGCACTGTTTGCTTTATACACACACACACACACACACACACACACACACACACACACACACACACTTTTACACTGAATGCTTTATACATGCACAACCCTTTGCACTGTAAGGTCTATAGACATGCACTATATGTTTTATATGCACGCACTGTATGTTTTATACACACACACTTTTGCACTGTATGCTTTATACCCTTGCACCAGGGGCATAGCTAAAGGCTCATGGGCCCCGATGCAAGGATTCTTCTTGGGTCCCCCTACCCAAACTTCTCATGAACGACGGTCCGCAGCTTTCAGCTGCATTGCAGGGTCTCTTAAGTGACCCAACGATGCAGCACTAGCAGCCAGGGGCGTCACTAAGGTCTTGAAATGTCAGGGGAAATAGCCCCAATACATATGTGTCCGCCCCAAAAAAATGTGTGTGCGTGTATGTATATGTGTGTATATATATATATGAGACAGCATATCTATAGCACTATGACCCTATAGCTATGGATAGGATTAGATACAGTGGCTCAGCAGACAGTATCACACATGATAGGATTAGATACAGTAGCCCAGCAGACAGTATCACACATGATAGGATTAGATACAGTGGCTCAGCAGACAGTATCACCCATGATAGGATTAGATATAAGGCCCAGCAGACAGTATCACACATGATAGGATTAGATACAGTGGCTCAGCAGACTGTATCACCCATGTTAGGATTAGATATAAGGCCCAGTAGACAGTATCACACATAATAGGATTAGATATAAGGCCCAGCAAACAGTATCACACATGATGGGATTAGATACAGTAGCTCAGCAAACAGTACCACACATTATAGGATTAGATACAGTGTCTCAGCAGAAGAGTATCACACATGATAGAATTAGATATAGGACTCAGCTCGCTGACATTGCGGCTCCAGCGCTGGGCCCAGGAAAGGTAAGAATAATAATTGTTTTGATTTTTTATGTGTTACTAATTATTTTTGTGTGTTTGTGTTTTTTTACAGGTTCGGTTCTTGATCTTTTTTTATTCTCAATAAAATGGATAACGAGGGTTGTGTGTGGGATTTTTATTTCAATAAAATATTTTTCCTATGTCTTTGTATTTTTCTAAACTTTATTACTACCACCTTAGTAATGGACGCCAGCTGATTGACAACATCCATTATTAAGGCGGGGCTTAATGTTAGAAATGAAGAGGCTAACACTAACCCCCATTATTACCCCGGTACCCACCGCCAACAGGGGTACCGGGAAGAGTCGGGTACAATCCCGTACTCGACCATCTGTAGTGATGGTCAAGCACTGGCGCGGCCGCAGACTGGTATTTTCAGGCTGGTAAAGGCCAAAAACAGTGGCCCTTACCATCCCCGTAATGCTAGGCTGCTGTTGCTATGTTGTAACTCGCTGGTTCCAAATATGGGGGATCCCCACATCGTTCTTTCCAATTATTATTATTTTTTTTTTCGAAAATGACGTGGGGTCCCCCCACTTTTTATAACCAGCCGGATACAAAATAGCAGCAGCAGCAGCCTAGTATTACCAGAGCGGGAAGGGTCACTGTGTTTGGCCTTTCCCAGCCTAATAAAAACCATTCTGAGGCCGCCCCAGTGCCAGACCATCACTTCAGATGGTCGGGTACTCGATCGTACCCGGCTCTTCCCTGCACCCCTAGTGGAGGTGGGTACCAGGGTAATAACTAGGTTAGTATTAGCCTCTGCACCGGCTAACACTAAGGCCCGCCTTAGTAATGGACGCTGTCAATCAGCTACAAGCTATTAATAAGGCAGTAGCAATAAAGTTTAAAAAAAATACAAGGACATAGAAAAAATATTTTATTGAAGTAAAAAAACACAACCCTCGTTAACCATTTTATTGATAATAAAAAAAAGCCGTAATCGAAGTAGTCCTCGAATCTAACATAGCCCAACGACCGAACCTTTAAAAAGACACAAAAACAAAAAAAACATTAGTAAGGGACTATTCACATCCCCGCTGACCTTCCGTCAGAGGTTTCCGTCGGGTAACCTCTCAACGGAAAGGCAAACTGAAACCTCAGCTTCTGTTTCCTCACCATTGATCTCCATGGTAACGGAAATGTTGCTAAAGGTTTCCGTTTGTCACCGTTGTGACAGGGTTCGACTGTGCTATTGGTTTTCTCAAGAACAACTAAACCATGTCACAACGTTGACAAACGGAAACCTTTAGCAATGTTTCCATCACCATGGAGATCAATGGTGAGGGAAACGGGAGCTGAGGTTTCAGTTTGCCGTTTTGTTGAGGGGTTACCTGACAGAAACCTCCGACGGAACCCCTCAAGGAAGGGCAATGCTGATGTGAACACAGCCTGACACATATGGTAGGCTTAGATACAGGGCCCAAGTGCATGTGTGATACTGTTGGTTGGACCCTGTATCTAAGCCTAAGATAAGCTTAGATACAGGGTCCTGCAGACTGTAATCTTATACAGTATAAGATTACTGTTTGCTGGGGCCCTGTATCTAAGCCTAACACACGGTAGGCTTAACAGGGTTTGTCCAGTCCCTAATCATTGATGGCCTATCAGTGCAAAGCTGTATAGAGCAGGCAGCACGATTGTATATTTTTAAGGCTCTGTTTAAATCTACATCATTATAAGTTTAGAATGGAAACCATGACGCATATATATCAGCACTATTTTTTCCATCAAGCGAGACTGGACCTGCGACAGAGGCTACTGACTGAGCCTTCAACGCAGAGGTGAACAGAGCCTTAGGCTCATGAAGAACACACATCTCTATCACCTGCTCAGGAGAACATTTTCACATAATATAACCACAAATACCATGACGCAAACCCGACAGAATCCATTAAAGTTAAGGGGTTCTGTCTGGCCCCGATGGTGTTCTTGATGCAATGGAAGCACAACTCTGATAGAGCACAACAACGAAAACAAAGACGCAGGTGTAAACAGGCCCTAAATATAGATTGCCTGAGTCACTTATCCTATTTAAATGCAAAGAAATTTTCAATTTGGCCTAGAATCTCTTACTACTTTTAATAATAATAATAATAATAATAATAATAATAATAATAATAATCTTTATTTATATAGCGCCAACATATTACGCAGCACTTTACAATTTAGAGGGAACATGAAACAAACAATATCAGACATTACATAGTGACAAAGTTAATTTACAATTCAAACTTGAGGAGTGAGGACCCTGCTCGCAAGAGCTTACAATCTATGAGGAAATAAAGGAGACACAAAGTATAACAGTGTTTGTTCTGTACAATAGTCCAGCCATTTTTATACACATGGGGTGGTAACATAAAGCTGCATGAGCCGGTCACCAGCCAGTATCCGTGTATGACTGACATGAAGAGAAGGAGTGTGAGGGAATCTAATTCTGATGACTAATGTAGAAGGAGGGCCATGGAAAGGAGTCAGATTAGGGAATGGTTATAGGCCTGTCTAAATAGATGTGTTTTTCAGGGCACGTTTAAAACTGTGGATATTGGGAATTAATCTGATTGTCTGGGGTAGCACATTCCAGAGGACGGGTGCAGCACGAGAAAAATCTTGGAGACGGGAGTGGGAGGTTCGGATTATGGAGGATTTTAATCTAAGGTCGTTGGCAGAACGTAGAGCCCGAGTAGGGTGGTAGACAGAGATGAGGGAGGAGATGTAAGGAGGTGCAGCACTGTGGAGAGCTTCGTGGGTGAGAGTAATAAGTTTGAATTTTATTCTGAAGGGGATGGGCAACCAGTGCAGTGACTGGCACAAATTAGAGGCATTGGTGTAGCGGTTGGTCATAAATATGAGCCTGGCTGCTGTATTGAGGATAGATTGGAGAGGGGAGAGTTTGGTGAGGGGAAGACCGATTAGTAATGAGTTACAGTAGTCAAGACGAGAGTGAATCAGAGAAACAATGAGAGTTTTGGCGGTTTCCTCCGTAAGAAAAGAGCGGATTCTGGAGATGTTTTTGAGGTGAAAATGGCAGGAGCGTGAAAGTGATTGAATGTGAGGAGTAAAGGAAAGATTTGAGTCAAAAATAACCCCGAGACAGCGGGCGTGCTGCTTAGGAGTTATGATAGTGCCACACACAGAGAAGGAGACATCAGGTGTAAAGGATCTGCCAGGCACAGCTTCGGGGTTAACGCCCATAGATAATCAGTCTGCACCTGCTTCTATGTCTGTGAGACTGACTCCATCTTCCACCACTCAGGGTGGCAGGCTTAGGAGTGGGAGAACCTATCACAGCCTGGCCAGACGGAGCTAGCTCCCGCCCTCTGTCTATTTATACCTGCCTTTCCTGTTCCTCCTTTGCTTGTGATTCTTCTCGTTTGGTTTCCTGGCCCTGCTGCACCTTCTTGTACTATTGTCCTTGCTTCATATTGACCCCGGCTTGCTGACTACTCTCCTGCTCTGCGTTTGGTACCTCGTACACTCCTGGTTTGACTCGGCTTGTTCACTACTCTCCTGCTCTGCGTTTGGCACCTCGTACTCTCCTGGTTTGACTCGGCTTGTTCACTTCTCTTGTTGCTCACGGTGTTGCCGTGGGCAACTGCCCCTTTCTCCCCCTAGCTCTGTGTACCCTTGTCTGTTTGTCTGTCGTGCACTTATTGAGCGTAGGGACCGTCGCCTAGTTGTACCCCTTTGCCTAGGGCGGGTCGTTGCAAGTAGGCAGGGACTGAGTGGCGGGTAGATTAGGGCTCACTTGTCTGTCTCCCCACCCCCGTCATTACATAATCACAAGCCCATACCTAGTCTACCCTGGTCCCTGACACCACTATGGACCCCCTTGAGACCCTGGCTCAGCAAATGCAGGGTCTCTCCCTACAGGTCCAGGCCCTGGCTCAGAGGGTCAACCAGCCTGATGCTACCATGGTAGTCCCCCTCACCTCACCTCTTGAACCCCACCTCAAGTTGCCCGACCGGTTCTCAGGGGACCGGAAGACTTTTCTCTCCTTTCGGGAGAGTTGTAGGCTCTATTTTCGTTTAAAGCCCCACTCCTCAGGTTCTGAGAGCCAGCGGGTGGGTATAATTATGTCCCGGCTCCAGGAAGGGCCCCAAGAATGGGCCTTCTCCTTGGCTCCTGACGCCCCTGAACTTTCCTCCGTTGATCTTTTCTTTTCTGCTCTCGGACTCATCTATGACGAGACTGACAAGACTGCTTTTGCCGAGAGTCAGCTGGTGACCTTACGTCAGGGTAAGAGACCTGTTGAGGAGTATTGCTCTGACTTTAGGAAGTGGTGCGTAGCTTCTCGGTGGAATAACCCTGCCTTAAGGTGCCAGTTTAGGTTGGGTCTGTCGAACGCCCTGAAAGATCTGCTAGTTAGTTATCCCTCTTCTGACTCCCTAGACCAGGTTATGGCTTTAGCGGTACGACTTGACCGACGTCTCAGGGAATGACGACTTGAACGTCTTGATGTTTTCTCCTCTGACTCCCCCATGATGCCTCCCGAGGTTCCGTTGCTTCGTTCCTCCCCGGAAGACTCGGAGGTACCTATGCAACTCGGGGCCTCCGTGTCCCCCCAACAACGTAGAGATTTCCGCAGGAAGAATGGTCTCTGCTTCTACTGTGGGGATGACAAGCATCAAGTGAACAACTGTCCTAAGCGTAAGAATGCAGCCAGAGAACTTCCGCGCCTAAGTGATCATCAGGGAGGTCACTTGGGCGCACAGGTATTTCCCGTAAATATGAAACATAATAAAATCTTGCTTCCCTTTCAGGTCTCTTTTGGTGGTAGGTCTGCTACCGGCAGTGCTTTCGTGGATTCAGGGTCTTCTGCTAATATCATGTCTGTGGAATTTGCTATGTCTCTAGCTATGCCTTTGATTGATTTGCCTAAACCTGTCCCGGTAGTGGGTATCAACTCCACTCCTCTTGCTAATGGTTATTTTACACAGCATACCCCTGTTTTTGAACTCCTTGTTGGCTCCATGATTTTGGAGCAGTGCTCTGTACTGTTTGTAAAAGGGCTCTATATACATATAACTAATATATAATATATATATATATATGCTTACTTTCTTACTACACACTCACCCACGTGTGTACAAGGGCTGGTATAATAGCTGGGTTTCACCTACTTGGTCGCCCACTATTACTACCGCCTTTATAATCAGGGTCACTAGGGTTATGCCTAGTTCCCCTACCTTTTCCTTATACTAACGTTGATCTAATTGCTTTAGCGGCTACTCAAGGGAATAAGACCGTACAATAAATACAATTGTATAGTAAATAAAGGGTAATATTTATTACTAACAATAATCACACTTGCATATAAAATACACCAAACTAAACACAGAACACAGTAACTGATCACAGTATAGTATCAGTATACCCGAATACACATAACACGTTAATATATACTGAGTATACTCACACTATACGTAGTACAGTATAAACACGGTATCCTATGTTATGCCTCCACCCACATACCTAAACATACACATGAATACAGTTACGTTACAATCTAATACACGCTAACTATTTCTGCTCGCTCCCTCCTAATATAGCTTTCCCTATACTCTAAGGGTTAATAGCAAGGGTTACCAGGGACAGCAGGAGGATAAAGGGTTAACATAACGTGTAGCTGCTGCTACACGTGGATACTTAGCAGTCCATGTGGTACAAGTTGGTGTGGTCTCTCAGCAAGGGCCATGAGCAGGCCAGGAGGGAAGAGGAGACCCTTAGTGGAGTTGGGGAGCAGGAACAAGAGAGTGAGCTTTGGGAAAGATTGTCCTTTTAAACCTCCCCGTGCACTCCTGTGTGACCTCACAGGCTCATGCACGTGAAAGGGAGGGGCCTGGGCCACATGGAATACCATTATCTAATAGGGGGGTGGGTATACACCTTTCTGGAGGGACAAATCTATATATTTCTACACTCACATGTATATAGATAGAAATATATAAAACACTTCCCTTTACAATCCCCCTGTTGTCGGGAACACGACAATGAAATTTGTGGAAGTGTTTGTTCTGTATTACCCCCTCAACCTTGTTACTGGTAATGGTCGTAGATGGAATGAAGTATACTATTGGACCTAGATACGTGACATCAGCTAGCTCCTCAAGGACACTTTCCCGCCAATCCTCCGACTCTGGAGTCTAGTGTCAAAATAAAAGAACTCAGTCTCAAGGTCGATTGAAACTCCCAGCCTTGATCTTCTTTCTTGGATCTTGATCTGTCTTATAAATCTTTTCCTCTTTAGCGGCGGAACGAGGTTGAAACAAAACCTTCACAGTCCATCCTTGATCTTCTTCTTTCTTGGATCTTGATCTTTCTTATAAAGCTTTCCACTTTAGCGGCGTCAGCAGGTCTCTTAGCGGCCGATCCCGTAGCATGCCAACCCGTGTAAGGCTACTTGTGCACTCACACGGTCAGCCTTGGAATGGCTTAGCCCGCCTTCCGACAACCTTTGTACGCAGTCTGTTATCTTTCCAAATCTTTTCAGTATCTTGATTGAAGACAAAACAATCTTTGTGGGCCGATATCCATGTCTCTATCATGGCAGGTTAACATCCCCGAGGAGGAGATGATGTCTTAGTACCTAGGAATCTACTGTGGGGTGGAGCATCGCCTTCCATTTCCCCTCTAACATTCAATCCATCATCGTATTGACCATACCAGTTCTCAGGTTGAGGTAGCAAATACCTACCAGGGTGTGTGTGTACCTTACCTGTCCCTAAGGGTTCCTAAACACTACCCACTCATACATACAAAATTTAAAATAATCAAACATACAAAAATATTCCGCCCCAAACCATAGGTATATGTACATATAGAGATTCATGCTCAACCAGCATCTCTCACTACTCCTCCATAAACACGTGAAAGGTACACATGTAAATGGGGTGACTACAGGCTGTAAATATATGTCCACCTACACATACATACTCACTCGCTGTGGGACGGGCACGTCCTCACTGAGTATACCTATGTTGCGGACACATATCTACACCTAGAATGTCTATACGTACACCTTGAAAGTTTTTGTACGACACATTGATACATATTACATTACAAAAATATATATATATATATAAACTTCACGATTACGGGTCGCAGGACAGTATTGCTGTTATGTCCTTAGTCCAAGTTCATGCTTTTACGCCTGACCTAATTTACTTGGTCGGCAAGTCCTTTCACCCATCAGTACTATCACAGGGTGGATGAGCAGGTTGAAGAAGAAAATTGCTTTGGGGTTGTAGCCAAACAGGCTCTCCCATCAGGACACCTCTGAGTCTCTTTTCAGGGAATGGGATGGAGGCTCGATTCTCAGACTCTCTAAGCTCCTCCACGATATCCTCTTCCTCACTGAACTCAGGATCATCTGGAGTCTTATAGGAACATCTGAGCGGATATCGAGCCTCTACTCAGGGGTGACTGGAGTTCTTCTGTTCTGCTACATCGATACCTGTGATAAATCAAAAAGGTACAATGCTCCTTGGAGGAGTATTCCTCTTCCGGTGCAATTAGTCGCACAGATGGCGTGGTAAACATATTGCACTCGGTACCAACCCCAATACCCTTGACCCATGTATCTTAAGCTTGAAGAGGGTATTGGGTTGACCTTCATCTCACAGGTCCCCTCAGTATCTCAACACTGGTGTCTAAGCACCTGGTCCTAACTACCTTGGCAGAGGATCGTATCCTCCTCCTTCCAACATCCATCTGTACAGACAGATATGGATGGCTGCCCTTACAGGTTAGGATATCTGAGGGGAGCTGTAGATGATGTACCATTTTGTGGATCTTCACAATTCTTATATTTGTGGAACTATATCCCCATCTTACCAAACCCATTATCTTAAAATCAAGATATGGGTGTATTGCCAGGGTAACCTCCCCCTGTCAACCTTTAAGGACCACTGCAGTTAAACACAAAGGAATCAGCCATTTGTTCGCTGTTTTTAATTGCACTCGCATTAGGCCTCAGATGGAGTTGTGATACCTGTCTGAACCCCCCAGGTCTAGGTGCACAGAATAACATACATAACACTACACTGTGAATTTATGTTATCTGTTCGCACTGCTCAACCTGAGTTCACAGTATAATAACAACTTCAACGTTATCCTAATAGAGAGCAATTAAAACATTTTGCGATTATAGATGTAAATGTATTATCATCTTGAATTTCAAGGTCTAGGTGCGCAGCATAACATAACACTATAAGTGAACTTAAGTTACCTGTCCGTACCTCTATACCTAATATAAGTTCACAGAACAAGCAAATACATCACTATTCATTGGCTGGTTCTTCAGTTGTATTCCTGGAGTGGTTTTCTAATTATGCATTATAAATACAGGCAACACCCATATAGAATAAATACATATTACTGATAACTAGGGATATACCACAATAGAATCTGTAAAGGAGCCACAAAAGAAAACACAACGACAACAAAAGAACTGTGAACAAACAAGAGAGCATACAGGAAAAGGGAGACCATAAACACACCTTACAGACAAAGAGATAACACTTAAAGAGGCTCTGTCAATTATGGCCTACTTAAAATTCACAGCTGAATTCCAAACCAGTTGTGGTTCGTTATTCAGTTCTTTGAACACATGGTTTAGCAAATTTGTGGGGGAGATACTCATGTAGCCATTTTGTCCTTTCCTATAGTCACAATTTGATGTAATGTGGCCATTTTCTATTGTTTCATTACTAGGCTTTCCACGGTTGCTCATACCATGGCAGTTCCTCGCAATATGTCCCATCTGACCACATTTAAAACATTTAACAGGACCACATTGCTTAGTACCCAAAGACTTGCAGTACTTTGCAATATGGCCTGAGCCGGCACATGCAAAACATTTAACAGTACATGTTCTGCTGGACTTAGGGCAGTCACCAGTGCATGATCTCTTAAAGTTCTGCATGGCTAGGGCCGCACTTCTGACTATCGTACGCTTACATTTGTGTAACACTTTCGTAACAATGTTACCTTTAGGATTCCGGATTGGATCACGATTCGGGACATCTGATCCATCACTCTTTCTACTCCCCCCTTTTTGCCCTGTAGAGGGCAAACTTACAGCAGAATCAGGCCTTGAAAAAGACAAGGCCGGTAACATTTTTGAGAAATCTTTTATGATGTTTTGCATACTGGCAACCAATTGTGACCTAGCAGCAAGCTCATCATTTAACTTGGCAATGATCGCATCCGTAGATGCCGCCTTATCCTTAAACGCATTGATCACAGCATAAGACCCAGTCAGCTGTGCATCAATATCATCACCACGATTTTTCAAAACTATCACCTGCGATTCCAGCATGCAAATTTGCTTATCTCTATCAATGTTACATTGAGCATTCTCTGCCAGTTGTGTCTGCAAAGCAGAAACCTGCTTCACACAACATTGGCAGGGAAGATTTGGGGAATCACTCTTCGTTTCTGAGTGATCAGGCTTCCACGTCTCTTCATAAACACATATCAGTTTAGCCAGCATGTGGAGCCTTTTGGAGGTTTTGTTAAAAACAATCCTCTTGCTTATGCACATCTTATCATGCGCATAAGCCTCATCCAGCAGAGTGGACCACAGCATTCCTGCTGACTTGTATGTAGTGGGGGGTACTGGGTTGAATGAACTTTGTTTAGAAAGTTTTTTAAGTGTGGAGAAATCCATACTTACTCTATCAGAAGTCCTCTTGGTTACTGCAGAAGACTCTAATGTGTTGCTCAATCGCACGACGATTTGTCGGCGTAGATCAGCACACCGCAAAGCAAAATAAAAACGTTAATACTTTAGAAAAATAAAACAAAAAACAATAGGTTCGCTGTTCTCAGTTGTATCCTGTATTAAGCCTTAAATAAAATTGCATTACTCGTCTGAACTTCAAAAAGGACTAGGCGCACAGCATAACACGACACTACACCGTGTACGTACGTTACCTGTCCACGCCTCTCTGCCTATCTTAGTTCACGTTTTAACACAATTTTATTGTACAAAACACAGAAATAAATTGAAACCAGTTCGGGCCTTGGCTCGCCAAATGTATAAGGGCTCTATATACATATAACTAATATATAATATATATATATATATGCTTACTTTCTTACTACACACTCACCCACGTGTGTACAAGGGCTGGTATAATAGCTGGGTTTCACCTACTTGGTCGCCCACTATTACTACCGCCTTTATAATCAGGGTCACTAGGGTTATGCCTAGTTCCCCTACCTTTTCCTTATACTAACGTTGATCTAATTGCTTTAGCGGCTACTCAAGGGAATAAGACCGTACAATAAATACAATTGTATAGTAAATAAAGGGTAATATTTATTACTAACAATAATCACACTTGCATATAAAATACACCAAACTAAACACAGAACACAGTAACTGATCACAGTATAGTATCAGTATACCCGAATACACATAACACGTTAATATATACTGAGTATACTCACACTATACGTAGTACAGTATAAACACGGTATCCTATGTTATGCCTCCACCCACATACCTAAACATACACATGAATACAGTTACGTTACAATCTAATACACGCTAACTATTTCTGCTCGCTCCCTCCTAATATAGCTTTCCCTATACTCTAAGGGTTAATAGCAAGGGTTACCAGGGACAGCAGGAGGATAAAGGGTTAACATAACGTGTAGCTGCTGCTACACGTGGATACTTAGCAGTCCATGTGGTACAAGTTGGTGTGGTCTCTCAGCAAGGGCCATGAGCAGGCCAGGAGGGAAGAGGAGACCCTTAGTGGAGTTGGGGAGCAGGAACAAGAGAGTGAGCTTTGGGAAAGATTGTCCTTTTAAACCTCCCCGTGCACTCCTGTGTGACCTCACAGGCTCATGCACGTGAAAGGGAGGGGCCTGGGCCACATGGAATACCATTATCTAATAGGGGGGTGGGTATACACCTTTCTGGAGGGACAAATCTATATATTTCTACACTCACATGTATATAGATAGAAATATATAAAACACTTCCCTTTACACTGTTAATGCAGGGATTATTGTCCGATTTGGTTTTAGGCCTTCCCTGGTTGCAGTTGCATAATCCCACGTTTGACTGGAATTTTGGGGACCTTACCAAGTGGGGTAATGAATGCTTGACGTCATGTTTTTCTGTTAATTCTATTTCTCCCCCTGAGGAGGTGAACAAGCTACCTGAGTTTGTTCAGGACTTCGCCGATGTTTTCTCTAAGGAGGCCTCCGAAGTGTTACCTCCTCATAGAGAATATGATTGCGCAATCAATTTGGTACAAGGAGCTAAGCTCCCTAAGGGTAGGATATTTAATCTCTCTTGTCCTGAACCTGAAGCCATGAGAGAGTATATCCAGGAATGCCTGGCCAAGGGTTACATTCGCCCCTCTACTTCTCTGGTAGGTGCTGGCTTCTTCTTCGTAGGGAAGAAGGATGGTGGTCTTAGGCCATGCATTGACTACCGAAGCTTGAATAAGGTCACTGTAAGGAACCAGTATCCCCTTCCTCTGATTCCTGATCTCTTTAATCAGGTTCAGGGGGCCCAATGGTTCTCTAAGTTTGATCTACGGGGGGCGTATAACCTTATCCGCATCAAAGAGGGGGATGAGTGGAAGATTGCGTTTAACACGCCCGAAGGTAATTTCGAATACCTCGTCATGCCCTTTGTGTTGTGTAATGCTCCCGCGGTCTTCCAGAATTTCATAAATGAGATTTTAAGAGACTACCTGGGGGTATTTCTTGTAGTGTACCTTGATGACATACTTTTTTTTTCCAAGGACTGGTCCTCCCACATTGAGCATGTCAGGAAGGTGCTCCAGGTCCTTCGAGAAAACAAACTGTTTGCGAAGACCGAAAAATTTGTGTTTGGGGTGCAGGAGATACCATTTTTGGGCCAAATCCTCACTCCTCATGAATTCTGCATGGACCCTGCCAAGGTCCAGGCTGTGGCGGAATGGGTCCAACCTGCCTCCCTGAAGGTGTTACAGTGCTTCCTGGGGTTCGCTATTTATTACAGGAGGTTTATTGCTAACTTCTCGGTCATCGCTAAGCCTCTTACGGATCTCACTCGCAAAGGTGCTGATCTCCTCCACTGGCCTCCTGAGGCTGTCCAGGCTTTTGAGGTCCTTAAGAAGTGCTTTATCTCGGCCCCGGTGCTGGTTCAGCCCAACCAAATGGAGCCATTTATCGTGGAGGTTGACGCGTCCGAGGTGGGAGTGGGGGCTGTCTTGTCCCAGGGTACCAGGTCCCTCACCCATCTCCATCCCTGTGCCTACTTCTCCAGGAAGTTTTCACCCACTGAGAGTAACTATGATATTGGCAACCGCGAACTCTTAGCCATTAAATGGGCATTTGAAGAGTGGCGCCACTTCCTGGAGGGGGCTAGGCACCAGGTAACGGTACTTACCGACCACAAGAATCTGGTTTTCCTTGAATCTGCCCGGAGGCTAAACCCGAGACAAGCTCGTTGGGCGTTATTTTTTACCAGATTCAACTTTGTGGTTACCTATAGCTGGGTCTAAAAATGTTAAGGCTGATGCACTGTCATGTAGCTTCATTGCCAGCCCTCCTTCATAGGAAGATCTTCTTGTATTTTGCCTCCAGGTATAATCATTTCCGCTGTTGATTCTGATTTAGTCTCTGAAATTGCGGCTGATCAAGGTTCAGCTCCCGGGAGTCTTCCTGAGAACAAGCTGTTTGTTCCCCTGCAATTCCGGCTAAGGGTACTTAGGAAAATCATGACTGTGCACTATCTGGCCATCCAGGCATCCTGGGTACCAAGCACCTCATTGCCAGAAACTATTGGTGGCCTGGGTTGCCTAAAGATGTTAAGGCCTACGTCGCCGCTTGTGAAGTTTGTGCTAGGTCCAAGACTCCCAGGTCCCGACCAGCGGGCTTACTATGTTCTTTGCCCATTCCCCAGAGACCTTGGACCCATATCTCCATGGATTTTATCACCGATTTGCCTCCATCTCAAGGCAAGTCGGTGGTGTGGGTTGTAGTAGACCGCTTCAGTAAGATGTGCCATTTTGTGCCCCTCAAGAAACTACCCAATGCTAAGACGTTAGCTACCTTGTTTGTCAAACACATCCTGCGTCTCCATGGGGTCCCTGTCAATATTGTTTCTGATAGAGGGGTACAATTTGTTTCATTGTTTTGGAGAGCCTTCTGTAAAAAGTTGGAGATTGATCTGTCCTTCTCCTCTGCCTTCCATCCTGAAACTAATGGCCAAACTGAGAGGACTAATCAGTCTCTAGAACAATATTTAAGGTGTTTTATCTCTGACTGTCAATATGATTGGGTCTCATTCATTCCCCTCGCCGAATTTTCCCTTAATAACAGGGTCAGTAACTCGTCAGGGGTCTCCCCCTTTTTCTGTAATTTTGGGTTTAATCCACGGTTCTCTTCCGTTTCACCTGGTAGTTCCAACAATCCCGAGGTAGATGGGGGCTCTAATACATACTTTTTAATTCAAATACGTACCTCCGTTGTCTTCCACACATGCTGAGTGCCTGACTCGCTGGGCTGCAGCCAGGAGCGGCACTGTATTTGATACATACATACATACGTGGTGCACAGTTAATCTAATTTCAAACGGAGGTGATGTTATTTATTTTAACAAATTAGTGTAGTTAGTCTTTTTTGCTCTAAGAAGCACAATAAAAATTCAAAAATTAATTTAGTTCACCTTGTCGTACCTTCAATATTGGCAGTTGGTATAAGAGGAATTATTCTGCTGGTTGCAGCCCTTTGTAAATATTATGGTATGTGCACACGATAACTGCATTAACCCCTTCAGGACTGAGCCTGTTTTGGCCTTCAGGACGAAGCAGATTTTTAAAATCTGACATGTGTCACTTTATGTGGTAATAACTCCGGAATGCTTTTACCTATCCAAGCGATTCTGAGATTGTTTTCTCGTGACACATTGGACTTTATGTTACTGGCAAAATTTGCCCGATAGATTCAGTATTTAATTGTGAAAAACACCAAAATTTAGCGAAAAATTGCAAAAATTAGCATTTTTCTAAATTTAAATGTATCTGCTTGTAAAACCGATAGTAATACCACACAAAATAGTTACTAGTTACCATCCCCCACATGTCTACTTTAGTTTGGCATCGTTTTTTGAACATTATTTTATTTTTCTAGGACGTTACAAGGCTTAGAACTTTAGCAGCAATTTCTCATATTTTCAAGAAAATTTCAAAAGGCGATTTTTCCAAGGACAAGTTCAGTTCTGAAGTGGCTTTGAGAGACTTATATATTAGAAAGTCCCCATAAATCACCCCATTTTGAAAACTGCACCCCTCAAAGTATTCAAAACAGCATTCAGAAAGTGTATTAACCCTTTAGGCGTTTCACAGGAATTAAAGCAAAGTAGAGGTGAAAGTTACAAATTTCATTTTTTTTATACAAAATTCATTTGTATTTTTTTCTATACCACAGAAGGTTTTTCCCCAAAAATTTAACTTATTATTTATTGCCCAGATTCTGCAGTTTTTTTAAATACCCCACATGTGGCCCTAGTTCGGTCATGGACTGAAACACCGGCCTCAGAAGCAAAGGAGCACTTAGTGGATTTTGGGGCCTTCTTTTTTTAGCATATATTTTAGGTACCATGTCAGGTTTGAAGAGGTCTTGTGGGGCCAAAACAATAAAGACCCCAAAAAGTGACCTCATTTTGGAAACTACACCCCTCAGGGAATTTATCTAGGGGTATAGTTAGCATTTTGAACCCACAGTTTTTTTGCTAAATTTATTTGAATTAGTTTGTGAAGATGAAAATCTACTTTTTTCTGAAAAAACGTAGACATTTTTAATTTTTTCAAGGTATAAAAGAGAGAAAACACCACAACATATGTAAAGCAATTTCTCCTGATTATAGCAATACCCCATATGTGGTAATAAACTGCTGTTTGGACCCACAGCAGGACTCAGAAGGAAAGGAGCACCATTTGGATTTTGAAATTCTGATTTTGCTGGAATGGTTTTCAGTGCCGTGTCGCGTTTGAAATGCACTGGAGGGAACAAAATAGTGGAAACCCCCGGAAAGTGACCCCATTTTGGAAACTACACCCCTCAAGGAATTTTTCTAGGGGTAAAGTTAGCATTTTGACCCCACGGTTGTTTTGCTGAATTCATTGGAATTATTCTGTAAAGGTAATTTTTAATTTTTACAAGGAATAAAGGAGAAAAAGCACCCCAACATTTGTAAAACAATTTCTCCTGATTACGGAAATATGCCATATGTGGTAATAAACTGCTGTTTGGACCCACAGCAGGGCTTAGAAGGGAAGGAGCGCTATTTGTCTTTTGGAGATCAAATTTAGCTGAAATGGTTTTTGGGTGCCATGTCGCATTTGCAAAGCCCCTGAGAGGCCAAAACAGGGGAAACCCCCCAAAAGTGGAAATTACACCACTTAAAGAATCTATCTAGGGATATAGTGGGCATTTAGACCCCACAAGTCTTTTGCAGGATTTATTAGAATTAGGCCGTGAAAATGAATATCGACATTTCTTCCACTAAAATGTTGCATTTTTTTCAATTTCACAAAGGATAAAGGGGGTAAAAGCACCCCAACATTTGTAAAGCAATTTCTCCCGAGTACGGCAATACCCCACATGTGGTCATAAATGGTTTTTCATTAGAAAGTAATTAACCCTTTCTGGAGTGATCCATTTTTTTCTTTTCCTTCTTAGTTTTTTCCTCCCCGCGTTCCAAGAGCCACAACTTTTTTATTTTTCAGTCAATAGAGCGGTGTGAGGGCTTATTTATTGAGGGACGAGCGGTCGTTTTTATTGGTGCAACTTTTTGGTACATACAACTTTTTGAGCACTTTTTATTACATTTTTAGGTAGAGCCAAGGTGACCAAAAAAACAGCGATTTTGCCGTTCTAAATTCTTTATTTTTTACGTGAGACGCTCCATACATCACCCCCCACACTACGACATGCTATGTCATGGTGCGCGCAGGGGTTAATGCGCAGCGCATGGTGCGGAGTGAAAATTAAAATTTTCCACTCATATGCCATTTTAGTGCACTATATGTTATGCCCAGTTTGTGCCACTGAAGACGAATAACTCAAAATATTAACCGGGTTCTCCCGGGTATGGCGATGCCATATCTGTGGACGTAAATTGGTGTTTAGGCACGCTGCAGGGCTCAGAAGGGAGGGACGCCATTTGGCTTTTGGGGCACAGAGTTTGCTTGGTAGTTGTTCTGTTTGGGGTTTTACTGGTGTTTCAGTTTATAATGTGGGGGCATATGTAATCTGTGCGGGGTACATCAGGGTATGTGTAATCTGTGCGGGGTACATCAGGGTATATGTAATCTGTGCGGGGTACATCAGGGTACATGTTATCTGTGCGGAGTACATCAGGGTACATGTTATCTGTGCGGGGTACATCAGGGTATTATAATAAGAGGGTATAATAATGCAGTAAATAAATAATAATCCGCAGATATGTGGCCGGTGTCACACTGATAAATGGTGCCCGATCTTATCTGCTTTTGGAACACTCTGCACATTTTGCATCGCCATATTCTGAGAGCCAGAACTGTTTTATTTTTTCTCCACCGTGTGAGGGTTTATTCTTTGCGGGACAATCTGTAGTTTTCATTGGTACCATTTTGGGGTACCAGAAATTTTTTTGATCACGTTTTATTCCATTTTTTGGCATGCAAGGTGACCAAAAACCATCAATTCTGACAATGTTTTTTATTTGTTTTTTTTATGGCCTTCACCCTGGGCTATAAGTGACCATTATACTTTATTCTGCGGGTCGATACGATTACGACGATACCAGATGTATATCTTTTTTTATGTTTTGCAGCGTTTGTGCAATAAAATCACTTATTTATAAAATAAATTAATTTTTGTGTCACCATATTCTTAGAGCCATAACGTTTTTATTTTTCAGTCAAAAAAGCGGTGTAAGGGCTTGTTTTTTGCGGGACGGGATTTAGTTTGTATTGGTACCATTTTGGCGTACATGCGACTTTTTGATCACTTTTTATTGTATATTTTGGGAGGGTTGGTAACCAAAAAATTGTGATTCGGGCACTGTTTTTCGTTTATTTTTTTCGCGGTGTTCACCGTGCGGGAAAAATAATATTACAGTTTTATAGTTGGGGTCGTTACAAACGCGGCGATACCAAATATGTGTATTTTTTTTAACGTGTTAATTTTTTACCTATAATAAAAGTCTTATTATAGGAAAAAAAGCATTCTTTGTTTATGTCACTTCTAACTTTGATTTTTACACTTTTTCAAAACATTTTTATTATCTTTTTTTAACTTTTTTCACTTGTCCGTAGTGTAATGTGTTCTAACTGTCATTGTGACGTAACTGTCACACTGACAGGAAGCAGAGGAGGAACGGCCGGAGGCTGATCCTCCGAGGCTTCCGTACATGGCAACCCGGAGGTCATTGTCTGGCCTCTGGTTGCCATGATAAGGATCGCCAGCCCCCGCAAATACATGTGGGGGGCTGCCGATCCGCTGTAAACCTCTTCGATGTGGTGATCGCAATCGACCACCGCATCGAAGGGGTTAATTGCCGATTTCAGCGGCGACAGGCCGCTGATCGGCAACGGGGAGAGCAGGGCTGACACCCTGCACAGTTAACCGCCGCTGCGGTGTAGCGCCGCGCGGCGGTTAACTTTTAAAGCGCGGACGTAACTGTACGCCCAGGTGCGCGAAGTTACTGCTTATCTGGACGTACAGTTACGCCAAGGTGCGGGAAGGGGTTAACGTCTGAAATTACGGAGCTGTTTTCAGGAGAAAACAGCTCCGTAATTTCAGACGTAATTGCATACACTGGCGTTTTGCGAGGCGTCTTTTACGGACGTAATTTGGAGCTGTTCTTCATTGGAGTCAATGAAAAACGGCTCCAATTACGTCCCAAGAGGTGTCTTGGTGTTCTTTGACGAGGCTGTTATTTTAATCGTCGTCTTTTGACAGCGACGCGTAAAATTACAGGTCGTCAGCACAGTAGATCGGCAAACCCATTGAAATGAATGGGCAGATGTTTGCCGACGTATTGGAGCCGTGTTTTCAGGCGTAATTCGAGGCGTAATTCGATTCCAATATAAACCTACTAGCATACCTCCGTTGGTATGATGCCACACTGTATATGCTGCCACATAGCCTCCGTTGGTATGATGCCACACTGTATATGCTGCCACACTGTATATGATGCCACACTGTATATGATGACACACCGTATATGCTGCCACACTGAATATGCTGGCCACACTGTGTATGCTGCCACATAGCCTCCGTTGGTATGATGCCACACTGTATATGATGCCAACCTGTATATGCTGCCAACCTGTATATGCTGCCAACCTGTAAATGCTGCCACAATGTATATGCTGCCACAGGCCTCCCTGGTATGATGCCACAGGCCTCCCTGGTATGCTGCCACACTGTATATGATGCCACACTGTATATGATGACACACCGTATATGCTGCCACATAGCCTCCGTTGGTATGATGCCACACTGTATATGCTACCACACTGTATATGATGCCACACCGTATATGCTGCCACACTGTATATGCTGCCACATAGCCTCCGTTGGTATGATGCCACACTGTATATGATGCCACACTGTATATGATGCCACACTGTATATGCTGCCACATATGGTATGCTGCCACACTGTATATGCTGCCACAATGTATATGCTGCCACAGGCCTCCCTGGTATGATGCCACAGGCCTCCGTTGGTATGACGCCACAGGCCTCCATTGGTATGATGCCACAGGCCACCCTGGTATGATGCCACAGGCCTCCGTTGGTATGATGCCACAGGCCTCCCTGGTATGATGCCACAGGCCTCCCTGGTATGATGCCACAGGCCTCCCTGGTATGATGCCACAGGCCTCCCTGGTATGATGCCACAGGCCTCCGTTGGTATGATGCCACAGGCCTCCCTGGTATGATGCCACAGGCCTCCCTGGTATGATGCCACAGGCCTCACTGATATGATGCCACAGGCCTCCCTGGTATGATGCCACAGGCCTCCGTTGGTATGATGCCACAGGCCTCCGTTGGTATGATGCCACAGGCCTCCCTGGTATGATGCCACAGGCCTCCCTGGTATGATGCCACAGGCCACCCTGGTATGATGCCACAGGCCTCCCTGGTATGATGCCACAGGCCTCCCTGGTATGATGCCACAGGCCTCCGTTGGTATGATGCCACAGGACTCCGTTGGTATGATGCCACAGGCCTCCCTGGTATGATGCCACAGGCCTCCCTGGTATGATGCCACAGGCCTCCCTGGTATGATGCCCAGGCCTCCCTGGTATGATGCCACAGGCCTCCCTGGTATGATGCCACAGGCTGCTGACACAAACGCACATGAACAGAACTTACCTGCTCCTGACGCGACCTCCGCTCTGCCAAAGTTCTTACTGGCTGTTCTTCTTGCGCCTTCGCCTCGCTGCACTGAACACATGACCAGAAGCTGCGGCCGGAAGTCGTCATCTCACAGTCCGGTCGACATGAACATGGCGCCGGATTTTGCTCTAGCGAAGACCTGACTTTTGGTCTGTGTGAGAGCGGCGCATGCGCCGCTCCAACACAGACCGCATACGCTATAGTGGATGGAACGGCTCCCGTTCGCATTCTCTATGGGGATGTGTGTGCCTTATTCCATCACTGTATGTGTCGTTAATCGACACACACAGAAATGGAAAAAAAAATGGCAGCCCCCATAGAGAAGTAAATGAAGTAAAAACAAAAAAAGTACAACACAACAACAGAAATGAATAAAATGTCTTTAACTTTCAAACTAAAACCCATAACATATATAAAAACATTTTTTTTCGTGACACTGGTCCTTTAAGGTTCAGAGCCCATTTTTCAAATCTGATATATTTCACTTTATGTGGTAATAACGTCGGAATGCTTAAACCTATCCAAGCGATTCTGAGATTGTTTTCTCGTGAAACATTGGGCTTCATGTTCGTCGTAAAATTAGGTCGATATATTCAGTGTTTATTGGTGAAAAATTGCAAAATTGAGAGAACATTTTTAAAAAATAGCATTTTTCAGAATTTTAAATGCATCTGCTTGTAAAACAGACGGTTATACCACCCAAAATAGTTACTAGTTCACATTTCTCATATGTCTACTTTAGATTGCCATCGTTTTTTGAACATTCTTTTATATTTCTTGGACGTTACAAGGCTTAGAACATAAACAGTAATTTCTCATATTTTTAAGAAAATGTCAAAAGCCTTTCTTTTAAGGTACCTCTTCAGTTCTGAAGTGGCTTTGAGGGGCCTATGTATTAGAAACCCTGATAAAACACCCCATTTTAAAAACTAGATCCCTCAAAGTATTCAAAACAGCATTTAGAAAGTTTTTTTTAACCCTTCAGGCATTTCACAGGAATTAAAGCAAAGTGGAGGTGAAATTTGCAAATTTCATTTTTCTTGCTGAATTTCAATTTTATTAAAAAAAAATTCTGTAACACAGAAGTTTTTACCAGAGAAACACTACTAAATATGTATTGTCCAGATTCTGCAGTTTTTAGAAATGTCCCACATGTGGCTCTACTGCGCTCGTGGAATAAAACACAAGCCCCAGAAGCAAAGAAGCACCTAGTGCATTTTGAGGCCTCTTTTTTTAATAGAATATATTTTAGGCAGCATGCCAGGTTTGAAAAGGTGTTGAGGTGCCAAAACAGTAGGAATCCCCCAATAGTGACCCTATTTTGGAAACTACACCCCTCAAGGAATTCATTTATGGTTGTTGTTACCATTTTGACCGCACAGTTTTTTCACAGCACCTATTTGAATTGGGCTGTGAAATTAAAAAAATGTCATTTTTTCCAATAAGATGTCATTTGTGAACAAAATGTCTTATTTTCACAGGGAACAAAATACCCCATTTTGTTTCCCAATTTGTCCTTAGTGCGGCAATACCCCATTTGTGGTGATAAACTGCCGTTTGGGCCCATGGGAGGGCTCAGAAGGAAAGGAGCGCTATGTGTTTGTTGGAGTCCAGATTAGCTGGATTGGTTTTTCGGGTGCCATGTCGCATTTGCAGAGCCCCAGAGGTATCAAAGCAATGGAAACCCACCATAAGTGACCCCATTTTGGAAACTACACCCCTCAAGGAATTCAAATATGGTTGTTGTTACCATTTTGATGGCACAGTTTTTTCACAGCACCTATTTGAATTGGGCTGTGAAATGAAAAAAATGTCATTTTTTCCAATAAGACGTCATTTTTTATCAAAATTTCTTATTTTCACAGGGAACAAAATACCCTATTTTATTGCCCAATTTCTCCTGAGTGCAGCAATACCCCATTTGTGGCGATAAACTGCCGTTTGGGCCCATGGGAGGCCTCAGAAGGGAAAGAGCGCTGTGTGTTCTTTGGAGTGCAGATTTTGCTGGTTTGGTTTTCGGGTGCCATGTCACATTTGCAGAGCCCCAGAGGTATCAAAGCAATGAAAACCCACCGGAAGTGACCCCATTTTGGAAACTACACCCCTCAAGGAATTCATTTATGGGTAATGTGACCATTTAGTCCCCATAATTTCCTCACAGAACTTATTTGAAATGGGCTGGGAATTAAAAAAAAAAAACTTTTTTCCAATAATATGTCGTTTTAGCTCAAAAATTCTTATTTTCACAAGAAATAAAATACTACATTTTGTTGCCCAATTTGTCCTGAGTGCGGCTATACCCCATTTGTGGTGATAAACTGCCGTTTGGGCCCATGGGAGGGCTCAGAAGGAAAAGAGCGCTATTTGTTCTCTGGAGTCCAGATTTTGCTGGATTGGTTTTCGGGTGCCATGTCGCATTTGCAGAGCCCCAGAGGTATCAAAGCAATGGAAACCAACCAGAAATTACCCCATTTTGGAAACTACACCCCTCAAGGAATTCATTTATGGGTGTTGTGACCATTTTGACCCCATAGTTTTTTCACAGAACTTATTTGAATTGGGCTGGGAATTAAAACAAAATTATTTTTTTCAAATAATATGTAGTTTTGGCTGAAAATGTCTTATTTTCACAAGAAAAAAAATACCCCATTCTGTTGCGCAATTTGTTCTGAGCGCCGCAATACCCAATTTGTGGTGATAAACTGCCGTTTGGGCCCATGGGATGGCTCAGAAGGAAAGGACCACCATTTGGCCTACTGGGGATTTTCTAGTGCGAAGTCATGTATGAGGAAAGCCCCTGAGGTACCAGTACAGTTGAAACCCGCAAGAAGTGACCCCGTTTTAAAAACTACACCCTTAAGGCATTCATCTAGAGGTGTAGTGAGCATTTTGACCGGAGACATACACTCCATAAACTGTAATGTGGGTTCTCCCGGGTATGGCAATACCCTACATGTGGCTGTTATCAGCTGCCTGGGCACACAGCAGGGCCCAGAGGGGAAAGTCGAGGGGGGATAAGCTGTGCGGAGTGCATCAGGGTAAGTAAAAATTGGGGTAAATTATAAACCAAGGGATGTATGATAAATTTTAAAACACTCTTTCATACAGAGCTCTGGTTATTCGGGACACATGTCACATTGATATATTGTGTCATCCCTTATCGCCCTCTTATAGCAGACTTTGCACCTCTTTTGACTTTTTCCCTTCTTGCCAGTTTGGGGAACTTCTCCTGGAAAGTGTTGCCGCCCTGGTACGATGCGTGTGGCCCCGCTTCCAGAAGTACTGGGTGCCCCCCCTTCTTGGTCCCTAAAGATTAGGTTCTTGATAATCACCTCTTGAAATTCCAGGAAAGTTCCCCTCTGGCCTGCACATCGATGTAGCACGTACGCATTGTACAATGCCATCTGTATGATGTGCACGGCCAGCTTCTTATACCACACCGCATGGCGCTGTAGGGCTTCAGGACTTGATCTGACAAGTCCACCCCTCCCATGTACCTATTGTAGTCCAGGATGCAGTCTGGTTTGGGGGTGGCCTTTCCTTCATATATCCTAAATCTGTTTGTATACCCTGATGCACTCTCGCACAGCTTATACATCTTCACGCCATACCTTGTCCTCTTACCCAGCAGGTACTCACGGAATTGAACCCTCCCTTTAAAATGTACCAGGGACTCATCAATAGAAATACACTTCTCGGGGGTGTATGCTTGGGAAAACCGGGCACTGAAATTGTCCAATAGGGGTCTCCGTTTATACAAACGGTCAAAACTGGGGTCATCTCGGGGTGGGCACGGCTCATTATCAGTATAATGTAAGAAGCAAAGTATTGCCTAATTTATTTATTTTTTTAGGTTACAGTTCAGTTCTGAAGTTGCTTTGAGGGGCCCATATATTAGAAACCCCTATCAAACACCCCATTTTTGAAACTAGACCCCTCAAAGTATTCACAACAGCATTTAGAAAGTTTATGAACCCTTTAGGTGTTTCACAGAAATTTAGAGCAAAGTAGAGGCGAAATTAAACATTTTTATCAGAGAAACGCAACTTAATACGTATTGCCCAGATTCTGCAGTTTTGAGAAATATCCCACATGTGGCCCTAGTGCGGTAATGGACTGAAGCACCGGCCTCCGAAGCAAAGGCGCACCTAGTGGATTTTGAGGCCTCTTTTTTATTAGGCACCATGTCCGGTTTGAAGAGGTCTTGTGGTGCCAAAACATTGGAAACCCCCCAAAAGTGACCCCATTTTGGAAACTAGTCCCCTTGAGGAATCCATTGCAGTTTTCATGTCATGCATGCGGCTTTTTGATCAGTTCTTATTCTATTTTTAGGTGGCGTGGTGATTAAAAAACAGCAATTCTACTATTGTTCTTTTATTCAATTTTTTTTACAGCGTTTACAGTGCGCAATAAATGACATATTCACTTTATTCTGCGGGGCGATACGATTATGGCGATACCCTATGTTTATAGTTTTTTTTATGTCTTATGGCGTTTGCACAATAAAATACGTTTTGTAAAAAAATCATTCACTTTTTGTATTACCCTATTCTAAGCGCCAGAACTTTTTTATTTTTCAATCAATAAAGCCGTGCGAGGACTTATTTTTGGCGTAACGAACTGTAGTTTCGAGCAGTACCATTTTTAGGTACATGCGACTTTTTGATCTCTTTTTATTCCATTTTTTGGGAGGTGAAGTGACCAAACAATTGTGATTGTGGTACGGTTCATTATTATTTTCTTTTACGGCATTCACCGTGCGGGATAAATAACTAAATAATTTTGTAGTTCAGGCTGTTACGGACACGGCGATACCAATTATGTATAGTTTATTTGTTTGCTTATATATTTTTATTAATAATAAATGACTGATAAGGTAAAAAGGGGGATTCTTACTTTTAATACTTTTAAAACTTTTATTTTCTTATTTTTACACATTATTTTTTTTATTTTTTTTTTACTTTATTACTTTGTCCCACTAGGGGACTTGAGGGCAGGAGGCGTAGTGCAGTGTATTAGAACTGTCAGCTACTCACTGACAGCAAGCATAGTGGGTCCTGACTTCGTCAGGACTCACTAGGCTTCCGTCCATGGCATAGCCGGACGCCATTGTTTGGTGTCCGGTTGCCATAGTCACCATCGCCGGCCGCTATCGTGTAGCAGGCTGGCGATGGCAGCTTAACCCCTAAAAAGCCGCGATCTCTATAGAACGCGGCTTTTAAGGGGTTAATCAGCGGGGACACAGCGATCGGTCCCCACTGTAGGAGCTGTGACAGCTGCTGTACGAGACAGCAGCTGTCACAGCTCATGTATGTGTCGGGAGGACGGCCGAAACGGCCGTTACTCCCGAGACGTACTATTAGGTCATGGAGCGCGAACGATACAGCTGCCATGACCTAATAGTACGTCCAAGAGCGGGAAGGGGTTAAGCCCTCATACCACTCAATCGCCGAAAAAATAAAAAAGTTATGGCTCCCTGAATGAGGTAAAACAAAACAATTTTTTTTTTAACAAATAGTTTTTATGAAAGTTATCGCTCCCTGAATGAGGTAAAACAAAACAATTTTTTTTTAACAAATAGTTTTTATGAAGTGCATTTCATGGTTTTATTCTACCATTTCTAACGTTCAGAGATTAGATAAACCAGGGTATTTGCTTAAATGGGAGGCAGAACTGATTGTGGTTATCACCTTAGCAGAATGGCACCAGGCGATGAATTGGGCTTCTAAAATTTCTAAGGGAGAGAGTCACAGAGAAATAGCACATAAAATACTGCTCAGATGGTATAGAACCCCATTACCGTTGAACAAATTTAACCCTTCTTACTCTCCCCTTTGTTGGAGGAATTGCTGCATGTTAGGCGACTATATGCATGTGTGGTGGAACCAGTGCCGAACCTGCCATGAGGCCAGGTGAGCCGACGGCCTCAGGCGGCACCACCTACCCAAACGGGGAGGGGGCGGCATTTTCAGCCCGGGACTGGACCGGGGGGAGGGGCCATGCAGACGCGCCGAACGTCTGTAATACTCCTCCTCCTCTCTGACGCTGTACACAGTACATACAGCCAGAGAGGAGCAAGTCTGCAGGAGGAGCGACGAGCAGCACCAGCACCACGAGGTAAGTGCCTGCCTTGCTGGGACCAGGACGTGAGTATACTGCAGGGGGGGCATTTTACCGACAGCAGAGGGCTCTATGGGGCTGGAATAATCCACCCCATAGAGCCCTCACATCACTATAATGGAACGATTAGTGTGGGTGGGGGAGGGTCTGAGCGTCTGACTTACTGCAGAGAGCTCTATAGGGGGGATTCTGCCCCCACTTTAGAGCAGTCAGATGCTCAGACCCCCCTAACCTTCCAGTATAGTAACTAGTCAGGGCTCTATGGTGGGGGGATGCTTCCCCCCTATAGAGTCCTCTGCTGTCAGTAAAACGACCCCCCCCTGCAGTATACTCCTGGCTTTGTAGCTTTCCTGTGCTTAATTAGCGTGGGAAAGCTACAAATAGGGCTGACTGGTGAGTCTCACAGTGCACACTGCATGCAGCAGCTGCGGCAGCCAGTCTGACTGTGAGTCTCTGACCAGTCACCACCCACACGCAGCAGATAGGAGAGACTAATAGTGCCTGTCATTCAATAAACCCTCAAGTACTACAGTTTCACAGGAATTGACTGAAGCTTTCTATAGTGTAGTGGTTAGCTTGTCTCCCTTACACTTGGAGGTTGCTGGTTCAAATCCCTGTTGGGTTTTTTTTTTAAATTTATTTATTTATTAATATCTTACTTGTATTGGGCTTTGTTCACACTAGCATTAATATACGTTTACCTCTCTTCCGTCAGAGGAAGAGAGGATCAATACGTTAAACGGAAAGCAACGGCTCCATTAGAATTACCATTGCTTTCAATGGTAATTATTTTGTATCAGTTGCTTTCCGTTTGTCTCCGTTCGCTAGGTTTCCATTCTTTTGAACGGAAATAAAAGTTCTGCAGACTTCACTTTTGTTTCCTTTAAAAAAAAACGGAAACTTAGCGAACGGAGACAAACGGAAAGCAACTGATACAAAATAATTACCATTGAAAGCAATGGTAATTCTAATGGAGCCGTTGCTTTCCGTTTAACGTATTGATCCTCTCTTCCTCTGACGGAAGAGAGGTAAACGTATATTAATGCTAGTGTGAAAGAAGCCTTAGGGCCTGTTCACATCAGCGTTGGCTTTCCGTTCTGGGGTTCCGTCGGAGGTAACCCCGCAACGGAAAGTCAAACTGAAACCACAGCTTACGTTTCAGTCACCATTAGCACAGTCGACTGCGCTCTTGATTCCGACACAAAAACTGAAACCTGCCGGAATGGTGATGAACGGAAACCATTAGCAATGTTTCCGTCACCATTGATTTCAATGGTGACTGAAACGGAAGCTGTGGTTTCAGTTTGACTTTCCGTTGCAGGGGGTTCACCCGACGGAAACCTCCCACGGAACCCCGGAACGGAAAGCCAACGCTGATGTGAACAGGCCCTAATCCTTCCCCATAAACCTGCCCCCGCTAATTAAAATAAATATATTATATAATGTATATAGCGCTGTATCCTGTATCCGTCAGGTCAGTGGGACTGACTGATTCAGTGTCAGCGAGTCCTGCAGGATCGAGCTGTAACCGATCACATCTAAGTTCATAACTTAGATGTGATCGGTAATAGGCGACCTAATGGATTCAGGTCTCAGCGCTATATACAGCTGCTCTGTATACAGGATACAAAGCAGCTGTATCTCAAAAAGTGCAAATCATTTTCAATAAAAAGTAATTAAAACTTGCACCAATCGCAGTAATAGATATCTTTATATATCATAGTGACATGTCCGAAGTTTTCATCGGTGGGGGACCGAGCACTGAGGCCCCCACCGATAGCTAAAACGAAGCAGCAGAAGTGCTCGGGTAAGCGCTGTGCCGCTTCATTTATGATCGACTTTCAGCCGAGTGAGCGGTGTACGGACTCCTAGACTTTCTATTGAGCCTGTACACTGCTCCAAGGAAAGCCAAACAGAATTGAAGCGGCACACGCTCACCCGAGCACTTCTGCTGCTTCGTTTTAGCGACTAGTGGAGGTGTCTCAGTGCTCGGCCCCCACTGATCAAAACTTCTGACATGTCAACATTTTTTTAAAAAGTTGTTACACTTTAAAGAGAATCTTTCACCTGCCCACAGATTTGCATTTGAGTGCAGCATGTAATGGTCAGGGCTGCACAAACTCTGGGGCACTTTACATTTTTTTTCCTACCCTCTTTCCATACTTAGATATCGGTGCTGTAATATTTGGCGCCCGATATTTAAATAACCCCATGAACTGCCAATGGGGCGGTAATTGGCAAGGGGACGTGTAACATCGCTGTGACACTGCCCAATCCGCTGCGGACAATGTCAACAGCAAGAGCTGGAGAGAGGAGATCATGTGCACACGCACGCTCTCACTCTTCAGCTCTCGGCAGGCAACTACAAGACTGTGATCTCAGGTGAGAGATCAGTCTTGTCGTCCTTGTCTGCCGAGAGCTAAAGAGTGAGAGCGTGCGTGCACGCACAGCTCCGATGCCATGAAACAGAAGAAAAAGAATTCACACTCTTCTTCTCCTCTTGTGTTCCTTAGTGGTGGCGGAGCTGCGCGCACGCGCTCTCTCTCCAGCTCTTGCTGTAACGCTGACCGTAGCTGATTGGACAGTGTCACAGCGATGTTACACGCCCCCTTGCCAATTACCTCCCCATTGACAGTTCAGGGGGTTATTTAAATATCGGGCGCCAAATATTACAGCACTGATATCTAAATAACAAAAAAAATGTAAAGTGCCCCAGAGTTTGTGCGGCCCTCCCCATTACATGCTGCACTCAGCTGCACATGTATGGGGAGGTGAAAGGTTCTCTTTAAAAGAAAGGTGTTATAATTTTTTATTTTTTTATTGGCCTAATTTTTCTAATTGTTTTAATATGTTTCCGAAGGTAGCTATTTATTCATATGTTTGTACGTCTGTGGGGGCAGCCAGCTTTATTTTTATTTTTCATACTGCTAATTTTTGTTTTTTCAGGTTCCGCTGGACCATTTGGACTACGTCGTAGATTCGTTGGACTACTTTGCTGATTTAAGCTTTATTTCTTTTTTTTTTTAAATAAAATGGTTAAAGTGGATTGTGTGGAAGAGTTGTCATTTCAATAAAATAAATGTCTTTATGTCTCTGTTTTTTAATACTTCATTACCGCCTTAGTAATAGCTGTTGTCTGATTGAGAGCGTCCATTACTAAGAAGGGGCTTAGTGTTAGCTAGTAATAAGGCTATCACTAACCCATATTATTACCCCGGTACCCACCGCCACCAGGAGTACTGGGAAGAGCTGGGTACGATCCACAACCCGACTGTCTGAAGAGAAGGGCGGGTACTGGGGTGGCCGCAGGCAGGTAATATCAGGCTCGGAATGGCCTAAAACCATGGCCCTTCCCACGCTGGTAATGCTAGGCTGCTGCTGCTTTATTGTATCTGGCTGGTTATGAAAAATGGAGGGGATCTCACGTAATTTTTTTTCTATTTCTTTTTTTAAAAAGACGTGGGGTTCCCGCTATTTTTCACAACCAGCCAGATACAATAAAGCAGCTGCAGCCTAGCATCACCAGGGTGGGAAGGGCCACGTTTTTTATCCCTTCCCAGCCTGGTAAAACCAGCCTGTGACCGCCCTGCTGCCTTACCGTCGCTTCAGATGGTCGGGTACTGGATCGTACTCCCCCCGCGGCAGTGAGAACCGGGGTAATTATAGGGGTTAGTGATAGCCTTTTTACTGGCTATCACTAAGCCCCTTCTTAGTAATGGACGCTCTCAATCAGACAGCAGCCATTACTAAGGCCATAATAAAGTATTAAAAAAAAACACAAGAAAAACTTTTATTGAAATCTAAACTCCCCCTTGCAACCCTCTTTCACCATTTTATTTTATTTTTTAAAAGTAGATCATCAGAGTAGTCCAATGTATCTACGACGTAGTCCAAACGCTCAAGCGGAACCTACCAAAAAAAAGCAGTATAAAAATGTAAAAAACTTAAATTTGCCACAATAGTCACTCGATATAACTATACTGTAATCACTTATATGGTTTGCAGATATCTTGTGTATAACTGGCATCTACCTCTATAAGGTCACTATATGGTGGTAATATTGGTCTATATATAGTGTGATTTATTCACTAACAGTATGGTGGGTTTTTTCTGACACAATGTTGTAGTAATATGTGATCATGGTTTGGCAGTTTTATTCAGTAACCGTATGGAGGTATTATTCAGTAACAGTATAAATGTATTATTCAGTAACATTATGGAGGTATTATTCAGTAACAGTATAAATGTATTATTCAGTAACAGTATGGAGGTATTATTCAGTAACAGTATGGAGGTATTATTCAGTAACAGTATGGAGGTATTATTCAGTAACAGTATGGAGGTATTATTCAGTAACAGTATGGGGTATTATTCAGTAACAGTATGGTGGTATTATTCAGTAACAGTATGGAGGTATTATTCAGTAACAGTATGGAGGTATTATTCAGTAACAGTATGGAGGTATTATTCAGTAACAGTATGGGGTATTATTCAGTAACAGTATGGAGGTATTATTCAGTAACAGTATAAATGTATTATTCAGCAACAGTATGGAGGTATTATTCAGTAACAGTATGGAGGTATTATTCAGTAACAGTATGGAGGTATTATTCAGTAACAGTATGCGGGTATTATTCAGTAACAGTATGAGGGTATTATTCAGTAACAGTATAAATGTATTATTCAGTAACAGTATAAATGTATTATTCAGTAACAGTATAAATGTATTATTCAGTAACAGTATGGGGGTATTATTCAGTAACCGTATGGGGGTATTATTCAGTAACAGTATGGAGGTATTATTCAGTAACAGTATGGAGGTATTATTCAGTAACAGTATGGAGGTATTATTCAGTAACAGTATGGGGGTATTATTCAGTAACAGTATGAGGGTATTATTCAGTAACATTATGGAAGTATTATTCAGTAACAGTATAAATGTATTATTCAGTAACAGTATGGGGTATTATTCAGTAACAGTATGGAGGTATTATTCAGTAACAGTATAAATGTATTATTCAGCAACAGTATGGAGGTATTATTCAGTAACAGTATGGAGGTATTATTCAGTAACAGTATGGAGGTATTATTCAGTAACAGTATGCGGGTATTATTCAGTAACAGTATGAGGGTATTATTCAGTAACAGTATAAATGTATTATTCAGTAACAGTATAAATGTATTATTCAGTAACAGTATAAATGTATTATTCAGTAACAGTATGGGGGTATTATTCAGTAACCGTATGGGGGTATTATTCAGTAACAGTATGGAGGTATTATTCAGTAACAGTATGGAGGTATTATTCAGTAACAGTATGGAGGTATTATTCAGTAACAGTATGGGGGTATTATTCAGTAACAGTATGAGGGTATTATTCAGTAACATTATGGAAGTATTATTCAGTAACAGTATAAATGTATTATTCAGTAACAGTATGGAGGTATTATTCAGTAACAGTATGGGGGTATTATTCAGTAACAGTATGGAGGTATTATTCAGTAACAGTATGGAGGTATTATTCAGTAACAGTATGGAGGTATTATTCAGTAACAGTATGGGGGTATTATTCAGTAACAGTATGGGGGTATTATTCAGTAACAGTATGGGAGTATTATTCAGTAACAGTATGGAGGTATTATTCAGTAACAGTATGGGGTATTATTCAGTAGCAGTATGGGGGTATTATTCTGTAACAGTATGGGGGTATTATTCAGTAACAGTATGGGGTATTATTCAGTAGCAGTATGGCGGTATTATTGGTAATGTTGGTCTTACAATCTATGTACATTACAGTGGTGGGGGCTGTGGGGAAGTGTGAGTGGCAGCGGATGATCAGGCTAAGAGAGAGTCCGCAGAGTGGCATGTGATGTACTTTGACATGTAGGTGATACTTACTTGTGGGATGTGGGTCCATAACTTGTGGACCGCACAGGGCCAAAGATCATATTAATCCACCACTGGCATCGAGCCAGCACAGGCAGACCACAACAATACAGCAGGTAGAGCAAAGAAACCAGCCCAGGACGTGCCGCTTCAAAACAGCGCTAAGCGATCCGTCCTGGACTGGCCTGAATGTAATTGCAGAGAGTTTCGCCGCAAATGAGACTGGCTGCCGAGGAGAGATATGGGGCTGTGCAGACTGTACTATTTGCACTGCACTGATTGGCAGTAAGAAGAATTCTTTAAATATTTTCCATACTTCAAACAGCACTTTAAGGCTATGTTCACACTGAGTTTTTTGGGTTTTTGAGGCAAATTTTGTCCTTCCTGCACGTCGTTTGCCGCGATTTTCACTGCGTTTTTCGTTCACGGCCATTGAGTGCTACGGGCAAAAAACTCAGCGAAATACCCTCTCTCTGCCTCCTATTGATGTCAATAGGAGGTCAGAGGCGTAAACGTGCGAAGATAGGGCATGTCCCTTCTTTCTCGGGAGGCATTTTCGGCCGGTTTTTGCCGAGTTTTGCAGAGCGGTTTCCGCGCCCAAAAACTCGTCAAAATACTCTGTGTGAACAGGGCCTAACAAATAAACATCAAATGTTTTCCTATTTAAAAAATTTATATATTCCGTGTTTGATGTGTAAAGTTAGGAATGAGAAAACTCTGATAGATTTGTGGGGGGGGGGGGGGGGGGGGCGCCTTTTTATAGTTCGCCTCAGGCGGCAGACGGGCTAGGTTCACCCCTGGGTGGAACTGTCCTTTAGTCTTTAGCTTTTGGAAAGCTACTTTCGTATTTTTGTCCACCATCCTACATTATACAATACGCCCCTCCCCTGCATTGGCACTGTGTTTTGTTGGTCTGGCTGACATTCCCAGAGATCTAAGGTGCATAACGGGGCATGTCATTCTTGCAGCTAGATTGTTGATAGCCAGGACTTGGAAATCTTCAGACCTCATTACTATCACCGAGTTAACCAACCTTGTCCAATTTGATTATACTATGGAAAAAATGGTGGCGGTTCGCTCTAACTCATATGGGAAGATCCTAAGTGATTGGATGTTATGGACAGTCTATAATATTTCAAGATCATTACTTTCTTAGGAAGCCTTTCAAATTGACTGGCACAAGGACATAAGAATACAGCTGTAAAGATTATTGATATTTTGGAGTGCTAGTCAAGGCCTCTATCGGATCAATTAAATTATTAATTAAATTATGCATTTTCGGTAGCAAAACAACCCTTCAGATATCTAGTAATAACTGTCCTTTACTATTTACTACGTGTTATCAATGTGTGATCGGTGGGACTATCTCTCGGTACTCTCACCAATTGGCAGGGATAGGGGCTGTGGATCCTTTAGAACTGTATATATCTGTGCTGCTAGATTGGGTACTGCAGCTCCGCCCCATTTGGAAGTCTATGCAACCAATGTTATATTTCACACATATCTTATCTGTAATGGAAAAAATTTGGTTGTAAAGATTTAATAATAGTAGGTAATTGACCTATAGTAAAATATAAAAGTTATAGTCTCGTACTGTCAATTATACAGTTTATAATTAGCAAAACTGTACTCGGGAAAAATCGTAACTGCCTGCCCTTTTTGTATTGTGTATCCTTCTTCCGTCTTCCTCCTTTTCTTTTTACTTTTCCCCCCCCTTTTTTTTTTTTTTTCTTCCTTTCTCTTTCTTTTCTTAATGCTTTTATCATATTTGTTTAAATAGTGGAAAAGACAACTTAATAATAATTTGTATCTAGTATATTATATGGATGTGTATGTAAAAACTAATTTGTTTTTGTTTTTCTGTTCTTGCTATGTTTGAAAATATCAATAAAAACTAAATTTAAAAAAAAAAAAATAGTTTTTATTCGTAAGTTGTAAAATATAAAAAAACAATATGAATTTAGTAATTTGCTGTAATCGTATTGATCAGCAGAATAATCTTAAATTGTCTTTTTACCGCACGGAAAATTCTGTAAAAATGAAATCCAAAAAACAATGGACTACAAAGAAATGTATTATTTTTGTTTTCTAGTGCATTATATCGTACTTTAGATAGTAACTACTTTTAATAAAAACGACAACTCCTCCTGCAAAAAATAAGCCCTCACACAACTCTATTGATGGAAAAAATAATAATTATGGCGCTTGGAAGGCGGGGAGTGAAAAGCGGAAAAACATAAAGCGGATTCGTCCTGTAAGGGTTAAATTCTGCAGTTCTATGTTGTAATCTTAGAAGTTGGAGCATGTTTTCAAGTCACCTTTTAGGGGCTTCTTGGCTATTTTACTCGCCATGGTTATCTCAGTTTGCAAACGCTGTAGTTTGCTGTGCTTTAACAAGCTATATCTGCCAATGGTGGTCACGTGAAATGGTATGCATAGTAGTTCATGCACTGGTGATTTCATGATCGCAAAAAAATAATATTGCCAAATATTGGGCGCGTGAAACATGCAGCTGCTTGTAAGACAGTCAGTTATACCACACAAAATTGTTGCTAATTAACATCCCCCATATGTCTACTTTAGATTGGCATTGTTTTTTTGAACATCCTTTTATTTTTCTAGGGCGTTACAAGGCTTAGATCTTTAGCAGCAATTTATCACATTTTCAAGGAAATGTCAAAAGGCTATTTTTACAGGGGCCAGTTCAGTTGTGAAGTGGTTTTGAGTGGCCTACACAATACGAAGTAAAACGTATAATTTTTATTAGATAACTCTCTAAAAACAGGGGTACAATCACCACTGTGAAAAGAGCCCAACGTGCTTGTTAAAAAATGTATTAAATGTATACTGCAATTGCTGGTTCGTTTGTGAACCCTCCTCTAATTGAGTATGCTTGAAAATATGGGATCAGCGTTTAAACATTGGTGTATCAGTGAATGGGACCCTGCAACACACCAGAGCCTGCAGTTACCGCTCCTAAATACCCCAGTGCTGGGGTTACCCAACGATACCACTGTCACCTACACTACAATCCAGGGGCGTAGCTAAAGGCTCATGGGCCCGGGTGCAAGAATTCAGCTTGGGCCCCCTACCCCTCCCCAGCACCACCATCATCATCAGACCCCTGCGCGCTCCTATGCCCAGACGCCTTGCCCAACAGCCCCCATAGTATAATGCCCCCACACAGTTAATGCTCCCATAGCTGCCCCCACACAGTATAATGCCCCTTAACGTATACTGCCCCCCCCATAATAGCCCCATACCGTATAATGCTCCCCATATCAGCCCCCCATACAGTATAATGCCCCCCCCGCAATATCAGCCCCCCCATACAGTATAATGCCCCCATATGTGCATAATTACTTACCTATCCCCGTTCCCACGTCGAGTGGAGGATCCTTCGCCTCCTCCGGTGTGTACTATGAGTGACTCGGCGCAGGAAGGCGCGATGATGTCGCTACATCCCGCCTGCCTGAGTCGAGCCGCTCACGGCACAGGGAATGCTGGATCAAGGAGATGTCAGCTCCTTGCTCCAGCATTGATTGGAACCGGGACCTCGGTGAGTGACTCACGAACCCCCAGGGGGACGCGACCCACAGTGTAGGGATGTCACGATACCAAAATTTGGACCGATACTTCGTTTACTTTGCCAACAGTAATAAAAATTTAAAAAAAAGTTCTTCCATTTTATGATGTGAGACGCGAGGTGTGATGATGAATTTTGAATGTGCCTCACATTAATAGTAATTAACCTCATCATGTTTCTCAGTCATAATGGGTTAATGTGTAAGGTACATGATGGGGTTAATTACTATTAATGTGAGGCACATGGAGGTTAAATTCATCATCGCACCTTGTGCCTCACAATTAGGCCCCATGCACACGACCGTAAATAACCTCCATTCACTTTCATTGAGCGCGGACACATTTCCGTAGCGCTACGGATGGGTGTCCGTGCCGTAGAAATGTTCCGAAAATTATGGAACATGTCCGTCCTTTTGCATTTTGCGGGCCGTTCTCCCATACTTTGTATGGGAGCACAGCCCGAAAATGCGGGTGGCAGTCGGCGGCCGCCCGTGCCCGCAATCACGGGCCGTGATTGCGGGCACGGTCGTGTGAATGGGGCCTAAGTGATAGAAAGCAATTTTTATTTTTTTACAGAGTACACATCATAAATGATGCAAAAAAATTGTTGTGCAGGTTTGTTGGCAAGCACAGCAGTCAGACATTTTTTGTAGTTGATGATGAGGTTTGCACACATGTTAGATGAAATTTTGGCCCACTCCTCTTTGCAGATCATCTGTAAATCATTAAGATTTCGAGGCTGTCGCTTGGCAACTCTGATCTTCAGCTCCCTCCATAAGTTTTCGATGGGATTAAAGTCTGGAGACTGGCTAGGCCACTCCATGACCTTAATGTGCTTCTTTTTGAGCCACTCCTTTGTTGCATTGGCTGTATGTTTCGGATCATTGTCATGCTGGAAGATCCAGCTACGAGCCATTTTTAATGTCCTGGTGGAGGGTAGGAGGTTGTCACTCAGGATTTGACGGCACATGGCTCCATCCATTCTCCCATTGATGCGGTGAAGTAGTCCTGTGCCCTTAGCAGAGAAACACCCCCAAAACATAATGTTTCCACCTCCATGCTTGACAGTGGGGACGGTGTTCTTTGGGTCATAGGCAGCATTTCTCTTCCTCCAAACACGGCGAGTTGAGTTAATGCCAAAGAGCTCAATTTTAGTCTCATCTGACCACAGCACCTTCTCCCAATCACTCTCAGAATCATCCAGATGTTCATTGGCAAGCTTCAGACGGGCCTGTACATGTGCCTTCTTGAGCAGGGGGACCTTGTGGGCACTGAAGGATTTTAATCCATTACGGCGTAATGTGTTACCAATGGTTTTCTTGGTGACTGTGGTCCCAGCTGCCTTGAGATCATTAACAAGTTCCCCCCATGTAGTTTTCGGCTGAGCTCTCACCTTCCTCAGGATCAAGGATACCCCACGAGGTGAGATTTTGCATGGAGCCCCAGATCGATGTCGATTGACAGTCATTTTGTATGTCTTCCATTTTCTAACTATTGCACCAACAGTTGTCTCCTTCTCACCCAGCGTCTTACTTATGGTTTTGTAGCCCATTCCAGCCTTGTGCAGATCTATGATCTTGTCCCTGACATCCTTAGAAAGCACTTTGGTCTTGCCCATGTTGTAGAGGTTAGAGTCAGACTGATTAATTGAGTCTGTGGACAGGAGTATTTTATACAGGTGACCATTTAAGACCTTTAATACAGGCACCAAGATGATTTGGAGCGTGTAACTGGTCTGGAGGAGGCTGAACTCTTAATGGTTGGCAGGGGATCAAATACTTATTTCTCTGTGCACAATGCAAATAAATATATATAATTTTGACTATGTGATTTTCAGTTTTTTTTTTTTTATATAATCTATCTCTCACTGGTAAAATTAACCTAGCCTAAAAATTCTAGACTGTTCATGACTTTGACAGTGGGCAAACTTACAAAATCAGCAAGGGATCAAATACTTATTTCCTTCACTGTATATGTAGGCTTAGTCCCAGTTCTGGGTGTATGTGCAGAGTAGGTCCACACCTTACAGAGGTTGCCTTGTCGTGGCAGGTGGGCAAACACTTTTTGATCAAAATGTGCGCTAAGAACCTCCCTATTGTAAGTAGATTTAGGCGTAATGCATATTTATTTATATTTAGTGGTTTAGGTTACATTGTTGTTTGCATTGTGCAGTCGCCATTTTTTTGTCTGCTATATATGTATGTATATATTCAAATACTTATTTCCTTCACTGTAGCAATACATCTCTCTTGGCAGGTTCTAAATGGTGTACATAACACCTGATATTAATGACAGATCAATGTCTTTATAGTATCTATCCTCATCGCGACACTGCGATGAGGTAATATTATGCACTTTTTATCAAATATATGATATTAATAATGTAATGTAACCCCTTAGTGGCCAGCCTAGTTTAGGCGTTAATGACCAAGCAATTTTTTACGTTTTCCATCGTCACATTCAAAGAGTTATAACTTTTTAATTTTTCTGTCAAAATAGCTGTATAAGGACTTGTTTTTTTGCGGGACAAGTTGTATTTTTTAATAGCACCATTTTGGGGTACATATAATTTACTGATTAACTTTTATTAACTGTTTTGGGGGGAGGAATAGAAAAAAAAAACTATTTCGCCATACTTTTTTGCGTCTTAAAGTTACACAGTTTACCGTGTGGTATAAATAACATACTAACTTTATTCAGCGGGTCGTTATGATTGTGGCGATACCAAATATATATAGTTTTTTTTATGTTTTACTACTTTTACACAGTAAAAAAAATTTTTTACAATTATTTGTTTTTGTGTTGCTATATTTTAAGAGCCATAACTTTTTTATTTTTCTGCTGACATAGCTGTAAGAGGGTATTTAAAAAAATTAAATAAAATGACAACTCATTGATTGGAAGAGAAAGCAAACATGGCGAGGGGGAAGGAAATGTCAGTAAAGAGGTTGGGGGGGCGCCAAACGGAATCTTTGCCCCTGGTAATGAAGAAACTAACTACGTTTCTAGATGGATATATATAATATATAGATTAGGGTCCGTGCTAGATTAGGGTTTGCACAGTGCCGCCCCATTGAAGGTGTTGGATATTTTTGACCAAAAGGCAGAGCATGTGAATTACATAATGGAAACTATTGAGGCTATTTTTTCATCACCCTATGTGTTTGCTTACACTGATGAGGACATTGCTAGAACTTGAGTGGAACTCTGGGAGATGATTCCTTATTGGGCATGCCATTGAGAATTGATTTAAACATATATATGAGCATGAAAATAAGAAATTAATACCTTGAACCTACATCTTTCCCTGTTGGGTAAAAATTTATCAACATAAGATGATTCCAAGAGATCTACACCCCCATTTAAGATTTAATCTATTCCCCCAAAACATTAATTTTTGTAAGGCTTTTGAAGGATTGACCAACAAATATGCATTGGATATCGTCCTCTTAACCCCTTAATGACCGGGCCTGTTTGGGCCTTAATGACCAAGCCAGATTTGTTAAATCTGGTATGTCTGACTTTATCAGAGAATAACTCAGCGAAAGTTTTGAATATCCAAGTAATTCTGACATTGTTTTTTTGTCACATGTTGTACTTTATTTTAGTGGTAAAAGTAGACTGATACGATTTACAGAAATTAATAAAAAAATAGAAAAAATGAAGAAATGTTGTAAAAATTATCATTTTTCCCTATTTTTAACGGCAATATGTCACATATGTACATACATACAGTACAATTTTGTTTATTAAATATATATTTCCATCTCTTTACTCTATTTTGGCAGAACTTTTGAAAAAAAATTTTTTTTTTTGAGCAATTTAGAAGACTTACAAGTTTAGTAATAATTTTATACATTTTGAAGTACATTTGGTTTTCCTGCACCAAGCCAGGTTTTCAGAGGCTCATAGGTGTCAGAATGGTGGAAACCCCCACAAGTGACCTCATTTTGCAAACTACACCCCTTAAGGTATTTATTAAGGGGTGTTGTAAGTATTTTGACCCCACAGTTTTTTTGTAAGAATTCATGCAAACCAGGCGTAAAAAAATATAATCTCAGTTTTTTCAGAAAGTATAACTTTGAAGACCGATTTCTTTGTAAAGCGACCATGAGAATGAAGAAACACACCCCAAAATCTATCACCCTGTTTCTCCTGTTTTCAAAAATGCCCCCATTGTGACTCTAATGCATTGCCTGGACACACGGCAGTGCCCGAAAGGAAGGGAACACCCGGAGACTTTCAGGTCTCATATTTTGCTTGAAAATGTTTTAGGCCCAACTGTATATTTGGAGAGGTTTTGAACTACCAGAACGATAGAAACTCCCCATAAACGACCCCATTTAGAAAACTAGACCCCTTAAGGTATTTATCTAGGGGTGTACTGAGTATTTTGACCCCACAGTTTTTTGCTAAATATAATGCATAGCAGGTGAAAAAAAATAAAAAATCACTTTTTCCATAAAAATATCACTTTGAAGACCGATTTCTGTGTAAAGCGACCATAAGAATGAAGAAACACACCCCAAAATCTATCACCCTGTTTCTCCTGTTTTCAAAAATGCCCCCATTGTGACTCTAATACATTGGCTGGACACACAGCAGGGCTTGAAAGGAAGGGAGCACCCGGAGGCTTTCAGGACTCATATTTTGCTTGAAAATGTTTTAGGCCCCAATGTGCATTTGTAGAGGTTTTGAGCTGCCAGAACAATAGAAACTCCCCATAAACGACCCCATTTAGAAAACTAGATCCCTTAAGGTATTTATCTAGGGGTGTAGTGAGTATTTTGACCCCACAGTTTTTTGCTAAATTTAATACATAGCAGGTGAAAAAAAATTAAATTTCACTTTTTTCATAAAAGTATCACTTTGAAGACCGATTTCTTTGTAAAGCGAACATGAAAATGAAGAAACACACCCCAAAATCTATCACCCCATTTCTCCTGTTTTCAAAAATACTCTCATTGTTGCCCCAATCTGCTTATTAGACGTTTGGCTGGGCCAAAAAGAGAGGGAGCACCCTTTGGCTTTCAGGGCACAATTGAATAAATTCTAGGCCCCATATCATGCATTTAGAGGCATTGAGCTGCCTGAACAAAAAAAAAAAACCACGCAGAAATGACCCCATTTTAAAAACTAAACCCCTAAAGGTATTCATCTAGTGGTGTAGTGGGCATGCGGATCAAAAAATTTTTAAAGGAGGAAATAATGGGTATCATTTCAGACACTATGGGTATATAATGTTTTCTTCAAACTCTTATTACGTTTCCACATGAAATAGAGGAGACGTGGTAGAAGGTTATTTTGTTAGAAATATGCCACATTAATAAATTTGTGCGGCACAGAATAGAAGTGAAGCCGTCTATTCATAATGGATACATGTTGCTATAGACGTATTTGCCTGTACTTATGACTATGTCTTGCTGAAGAAGCAGTTGGTGCCATTATGATGTCATTGTGGACAGAATTCTGTCCTAATATAAAATCAGTCAGAGAGGAAAAAATAAACTGTACTGGAGTGACGGGCAATATCTTCAAACAAATGGAGGAAAATGTATCCAACTATGTTGCAAACTCGAGTCTGTTCACTAGATAGAAGAACACCTGCAGGGCTGTCAAGACAAGGTTTTTTTTTTTCAGTGACTGGTTGTACAACGTCTCTTTAGCTCCATCAATCCTTATGAGGGACGAATGTGCCAAGTGACGCGGTACACCATAACAGGCCCCTGCCCGGCAAGATAGGAACCGCTATGTGCACAAAACAACCAATCACCTACAGAATATATAGAGGGGCAATGTCCAAAACCATCTATAAGAACAGTAAAGGATCACTAATCCCCAAAATTATGTCAGTATTTCCAGAAGAACCGTAACAAAGCCCATGGTGTATTGATAAGGAACAGCTCGATTATTAGAGATCCTCCAAAAAAAAAATATCATGCCCGTATCACGGTACAGAATTAGGAATGTAACAGCTGTATGTGGCAGGACATAGTCATAAGAAAAAGGAAATACATCCCCAATTTATTCTTGTAACCATTGCTAAAATGCACGACTTCCACTAATTCAGGGGCGGCATGGGTCGCAGGTGTTGGATTTATCTACTAATAAATGCAATGCCCAAATTTATTTTTTATTTCAAGAACACTTGTGGGGTCCATGTTCTGAATAGACAGATGTGGGCTCCTGCACAATAAACTGTATTCATTTGTGAGTGATCAAGTCCTGTATTTAATTGTCCAAGAATTGTATAAAAAAAATCATAAAGGGGAAATTTAGTTTTACAGTCTGAAATAAATACTTTACTACCTCCCCGTGAGAATCCCTCCCTCCCTTGGAAAGCCCAGAAACGAAACAAAAAAATATGCATAAATGAAATTGACTCCCTAAAAAGAATCCCCCCCACCCCACCCTTTTTGGTTTTCCCTAAATTATAGATAAAATTAATAATTAGAAACGGTGTGGTAGGTCTCAAAACAGGGGTAGTTGCACAGGCCTGGATTTGAAGGGCACATGGGCAGTAAAACCGGGAATCGCTCCTCCTTCCGTGTTTACTGCACACCCGGCATCTCTTTTGGGGGTATCTTTGGTTCACAGAGGCAGGGACGGGGTGAAGGAAGTGGCGCTCAGTGAGCCTTTTGACATCCTCTGACTCGAAGGAGTCTCTAGGTGCGGGGGAGTCAAACAGGAGGTGCTCTATCATTTTCTCCTGATACTGGAGGAAACTGAGCGTTCCCTGGGTCTTGTAGAGCACATAGCTGTTGTAAGTGGCCATTTGGATAAGGTAGATCGCTACCTTTTTATACCAGGCCCTAGTTTTGCGCTTGACCAGGTACGGTTGATGGACCTGGTCAGATAGATCGACTCCCCCCATGAACTTGTTATAGTCCACCACACAGACCGGTTTCCTCTTATCAGAGGTAGCGCCCCTCTCTCTTACTGCCACTGTGGTGTCCTCGTGCACGGTGGAGAGCATGTACACGTCCTTTTTGTCACTCCATTTGACAGCGAGCAACTGGTCACTTGCAAATGAGAGTGACGCACCCCTTACTAGTCGCCTGGACACCAGTCATTGAGGGAAGCCGACTCTATTTTTTCGTACCGTCCCACAGGCCACTGTATTCGCAGCATGGAGGGACTTATACAGGGGGACACTGGTGTAGTAATTTTCGGTGTACACATGGTACCCTTTTTGTAGGAATGGCACCATGAGTTCCCAGACAATTTTCCCACTAATGCCAATATCCTCTGGGCATCCTGGGGGATTAAGGTGGCGGTCCCTGCCCTCATAAATGAAAAAGCCACAGGTGTAGCCCGTTGTGCTCTCGCACACCTTATAGAGTTTCACTCCGTATCGGGCTCTTTTGGAGGGGATGTATTGTCGAAACGATAGACGGCCCTTGAAGGACATAAGGGACTCATCTACCGCTAGTTTTTGGCCTGGGGTGTATAAATTGAAAAATGAGTCACTTAGGAGGGAGATTAGGGGTCTCAGTTTGTTGAGGCGATCATAGGCTGGGTCACTTCTTGGGGGGATTTGTGTATTGTCAGAAAAATGCATGAAACGCATTAGAGTCTCATAGCGCGTTCGGGCCATAACGGCTGCAAATACAGACGTGCTATGGATACCGCTGGTAGCCCAATAGGAGCGGATAGAGTTTTTTTTTACTATCCCCATGTTTAGGGTAATTCCCCCAAAAAATTTTATTTCAGAAACTGTTGTGGCGATCCATCCTCTGGCATAGCAAGACCTGGGATTTTGGGTGCCAAATTGCCTGGCGTATAAATTCGTCTGCTGGACGATTAGTTCCAGGACCTGATCGCCTATAAACAAATGAAAAAAATTATAGGGACTAAAATTTGAGACATCTGCGTTGATGCCTGGAGTCGCTGTAAATGGCCAAACTTGGGGGGAGAAAGCAATTGCAGGATCCCAAATTGCGGAAGGGACTGCAGTACTAGGCCCGTCTCCTGACGCTTCACCGCTGACCGCTGCGTCCACCACCATAGGGCTGGGGGGTCCAGTGGCAGAAGCAGAACTTGTGTCGCTTTCTGAGCCAAGTTCTGCTTCTGACGCAGTGTCCGTATCACTGCCGGAACCGCTAGAGCATAGCATGGTGTATGCCTGCTCTGCAGAGAACATTCTGCGGCTTCTGCGGTTCATGTTCACCACACTAATATTTTTTTTTTTCGAATACAAACAAAAAAACGGGGGTGATTACGTGTAATCTGGGGTGATTACTGGTAATCTGGGGTAATTACGGGTAATCTGGGTTAATTACGGGTAATCTGTGGTAATTATGGGTAATCTGGGGTAATTACGGGTAATCTGGGGGGATTACTGTAATCTGGGGTGATTACGGGTAATCTGGGGTGATTACGGGTAATCTGGGGTAAATTACGGACAATATTCGGATAATATCGGAACACTGGCGAGTAAGTATGTGGTGTATTTTACAGTATAATACAGCACAAGATTTGTATAGTATCTCTCTCTCTCCTCTCACAGATCAACTACAGTGAGAGGAGGGAGGGAAAGAGCACAAATCTTGTGCTGTATTTTGAAAATATGGGACTATGGTCACTGTGATAGGTATATCACAGTGACCATCTGATCAGGGACCAATTATAACGGTCCCTGATCAGTTTCTATTTACAGGCAGAATAGCTGCCTTTCAACTGACAGCGCATGCGTGCACCATTTTTATTTTTTTCCCGGCGGTTGGGGGGAGGGGGGGCACGATCGGATGCCTAACAAGTAGTTTTTTATCTCTTCTCACCAAACATTCATGGTGAGAGGAGATAAAAAGTTAGATTTCAATGCTGCATTAATTGTAACGGCGATCGCCGGTATTCGTTGAATACCGGCGATCGCCGGTTTTGGGACCGCAAACAACGGTCCCCAGACTGTGCTCCAAGCCCTCAGCTACCTCTGGTAGCTGACGGCAGGGAGCTATCACTCTGCACGGCGCCGCAATCTTAATTAGATTGTGTGCGCATGCGCGGGCGCCATTTTTTTTCTCTTCCCGGCAGCTGCGGGAGGAGAAGAGAAGGGGGGCACGATCGCGGGCATCGGAGGCCCTTCAGGTTAGTTTTTTATCTCCTCTCAGAAAACATTCATGGTGAGAGGAGATAAAAATGTCAATTTTCCACCGCTGCGTTAATTGTAACGGCGGTCGCCGGTATTCGTTGAATACCGGCGATCGCCGGTTTGGGGACCGCAAACAACGGTCCCCAGAGTGTGCTCCAAGCCCTCAGCTACCTCCGGTAGCTGAGAGCAGGGAGCTATCTCTTTTCATGGCGCCGCAATTTTATTCTGATGCTGTGCCGTGAAAAGGCCTATGCATCAGAATAAAGCCCGTTAGTGGCCGCCATGAAAAGGCGTATTGGCGGTCACTAACGGGTTAAACATTGAATTTTTCAAAAAAGAAATAGAGGCTGTAACATCTAAACTAACTAAAAGTGAACATAAATGACAAGGCTTGATGGAAGAAAGTGAATTCATTTCATATAAGGAATGTATGGTTAACATTTTGTCAAGGTTTAAGCATGAACAGGAAGAGACCAAAAGACAAAAGTGGCACTGAGATAGTGAGTATTACAAAGTTGGAAAGATCTACAATTGGCAAAGGTATGACCAACAGGAGGATCTACATAAAAAGAAAGATCAGAAAAGCACACCATATAAAGGAAAGAGCAAGAGTGGGCAAAACTCTTCTGGTTCTTCCAGTTTATTAGACAAAGTGGAGAAGGATACGATAACCGGAGGAGGCACACCTGGAGAGGTGGCAGGAGAAGGAGCCAACAGTCCAAAAACCCCTAGAAGAGGACACAGACAGGCACAGAATTAGAAAAAATGACCAGTAATAAATCATAATTGGTGGAAAATATCTCTTCCTTTTCCCTAACCCCCATACAATGTAAAGTACTTGATAAAGGATTTTCCCTTTGACCGGTGTGGAACCGGTGGACTGGTTACAAGCAGAGGTAGATCAGCACATTTTTTTTTAGAAGTATGAGATTGAAACTTTGGTTTTCCCAACAGGTTCCTGAGACCAATGTTACTACATTGGAATTACACCGTGAATTGAAACTTAAACAATGTGGTTTACGTAATAAGAGTGATTTTTCTCCTTCTATTAAATCTCATGTAATTGATGCATTTATAGCTTAAGTTAGGAAAGATGTTGAATTAATGAAAAGTGAGTGTAGCAATTTAGTACGGGGACCCCAGAATCTAACTAGGGATGAACACATGGCCCTCATGGAGCTGGTTCATAACAACCACATAGTGATCATACCCGCGGATAAAGGTGGAGCTTTGGTCGTCATGAACCGGAATAATTATGTGGCTGAAATTATGGACCAATTGACAGCTGAGGATATATATAGAGAGTTAAATTGTGACCCAAAAGATATGATATTGAAATGTTTGAAAATCCTTGTAGATGATGCTTTTGCTAAGGATATCATTGACTCTGAACTACATCATTTTTTGCTTCCCGCTGATACAGTGACTCCTGTGTTGTATTGTTTGCCTAAGATCCACAGCAAGCTGGAGTCCCACCCTGGTAGACCTATTGTCTCAGGAAGGGACTCCATCCTCAGTCCATCGTCCATTTTTTTGGACAAAATTTTGAGGCATTTTGCCACATGCTCCAGGTCTTATATCAGAGACATCTCTGACTTTCTGATGAAGATGAGGGGTATGTCTGTACCTGATAATGTAATTTTGGCATAATTTAATGTCACTGGTCTATATACTAGTATTAACTATGAAAGTGGACAGAATTGTGTTTCTAGGGCTTTGGACATGACTAATTATACAAATGAATGCCGAGTTCATTGTAGGTTCAGTTGAAATTATCTTGACTTGTAATTATTTTAGTATTTGGGGATTAATATTACATTCAGTTGCGGGAGACAGCTATGTGGTCTAATATGGCCCCCACTTATGCAAATATGGTTATGGCTGAAATCGAGGAGACATGCGTCTATGTGTCCCACCATTTCAGCAGTGTGCTCTCTTCCTTATATAGCAGGGAGATGTTCCTGTAATGACGGGGTAGGGAGACAGACAGGTGTGCCCTAATCTACCCGCCACTCAGTCCCTGCCTACTTGCAACGACCCGTCCTAAGCGACGGGGTACAACTGGGCGACGGCCCCTACGCTCAGTAAGTGCAAGACAGACAAACAGACAAGGGTACACAGAAGCAAGGGAAACGGGGCAGCTGCCCACGAGACACCGTGAGCAACAAGAATAGTGAACGAGCTGAGTCAAACCAGGAGAGAACGAAGTACAAAACTCTGAGCAGGAGAGTGGTCAGAAAGCCAAGGTCAATAACAAGCAGAGGATGAGTAGTACAAGCAGCAGCAGCAGCAGCAAGCCAGGAAACAAGCATAGAAGAATCACAGGCAAAGGAGGAACAGGAAAGGCAGGTATAAATAGACAGGGGGCGGGAGCTAGCTCCGTCTGGCCAGGCTGTGATAGGCTCTCCCACTCCTAAGCCTGCCATCCTGAGTGGTGGAAGATGGACTCAGTCTCACAGACATAGGAGCAGGTGCAGACTGATTGCCCACGGGCGTCGACACAAGCTGTGCCTGGCAGATCCTTTATAGTTTCATCATTGCATTAATTTTTTGATTTTCTTAATTTATCCAATCCAGATATTAAATATACTATGGTACATTCAGATAAGTCTATTCAATTCCTTGATACTATCAGTTACATAGAAGGGGTTCGATTAGTCACCAATATTTTTACTAAGCCTACAGGTCGTAATAACTTGTTAAAGTTTAATAGTCAGCACACTAGGAGCTCCTTAGGAAAATGTTCAAATCCTTGCCATACAGTCAAATGCTGCGAGTTTAAAGGATTGTGGAAGAACCTCACAAGTTTCCGGATAGATTGGAAAAGATGACTAAAGATTTTGTGAGTAGGGGATATCCTAAAAAAATTTGTGAAGTAACATATGAGAAAGGCACAGACCCAAGAGCGGCACACTTTATAGGCGAGGAAAATAAGTAATAAGAAAGACTACAGGAGACCATTTATCTCCACTTACAATAGCCATAGTGTTCAGATGTACTCGATTATACGTAGAGAGTGGTCTACTGTTTCTCGGTTTTACAAGGAGATATCAGAATTTTCTATACCACTACAATTTCCGTACAGGAGATCTAGAAATCTCAGGAAAAGAATAGTCAAAACAGATATTGGAGATAAAAGAAAAAAAAGTAGGACTTAGGGCTGTTATCAGTGTATACACTGTGACAACTGTACAATGAAGAAGAAAGGGAATGTTTTTAATCATCCCATCACAAACAAACAATATAGGATTCACGATCATTTAACATGTAAATCTGAGTTTGTGATTTACGCTTTGTTATGTCCGTGCTCTATAGTATATGTGGGTGAAATCACTATTGATTTCAGATTACGACAATAACGACAAATCTAGCATTAGAAATGGTAAAGTGGATTTACCGGTGGCCAGACATTTTAAGGAAAAAGGTCATACTGTAAATGATCATAGGTTTGTAATTTTGGATCAGGTTCACACTCCGAGATGGGAGGGGGGACAGAACTAGACTTTTAAAGAAGAGGGAGACTGAATGGATTATGAAATTAGACACATTATATCCACATGGATTACATGTATATTTTCTATTGGCGGCTTTCTTGTGAAGATGCTCAGATTAATGCTCTATGATTCTGGTAATGTCCTCCTCATGTTGTAAGGATCGATATAAGTTATGATGTGGTTATACACTTTACACTCAAAATTTTTTTGTTTATATAACGGATTGTGTGACAACAAATTGGAAGAGACACTCACCGAGAAAAGAATATATAAATACATGTGTGTTTGATGTTGCTGATTCCCATGGATGTAAAAAAAAGTTATTTACATTTATGATATTATGTTGTTTATTTAACCTGAATTAAACCATCCTTATTGCCAAACATGTTGATTGGGCTTTTTTGGTATATAAGGGTTTGATGTAAGGCTGGGTTCACACACCCTATTTACGGACGTAATTCGTGCGTTTTAACTTCGAATTACGTCTGAAAATACGTCTCCAAAGCGCCGGCAAACATCTGCCCATTCATTTGAATGGGTTTTATGATGTACTGTGCCGACGGTTAGTTTTTTTACGCGCCGCTGCCAAAAGACGGCACGTAAAAAAGACGTCCGCGTCAAAGAAGTGCATGTCACTTCTTGGGACGTAATTGGAGCCGTTTTCCATTGACTCCATAGAAAAACAGCTCCAATTATGTCCGTAACGAACGCTGCGAAAAATGGCTGCACATGCCATTACGTCTGAAATTCAGGAGCTGTTTTCTCCTGAAAACAGCTCCGTAATTTCAGGCATATCGAACGTGTAGGTGTGAACATACCTTAAGTGACATAGTTGAGTAGTTAGAAGATCCCGATATATCTGTCCCATTATGGCTGAGGCTAGACACATACCATCCAATTATATACACACTAACGTGGAGTGCTGCAGTATTGCGGATTATCAGGCCGGTAACAAATGGGACGTGATGAGGATAGATACTATAAAGACATTATCTGTCATTAATATCTGGTCTTATGTACACCATTTAGAACCTGCCAAGAGAGATGTATAAGCACTAAGATGTCGGTTATTTACAGGCATATTTGTGGCGGTTTCACTAGGTCCTTTGGTAAGCCTATTACTCTGTCTGCCAGTTAGCAAGATGGTGCCTCCGAGCTATCATGAGATGTGCGCAATTGCGCTAGATACATGTTCATTGGTTATCAGCAACATGTGACAGTGTCTCACCTATCAGGGAGAGACTGGGAAGCAAGCGCAATAGCACTAGCAACAAACATATACACACAAACATGTGGATTGTTAGATCTCCTGGGTGAGTTCCAATCTCTTATTTCCTGTATGCTAAATCTGCTAGATTACGATATTTGCCACATATGTAATTATTGGAACGCAATTATGAATATTCAAAGATTGTACACTGATGTGAATATAATTTATATTTCATGTGATGGTATTTTTTATATACATTATATTGTGAATTACACACACTGTGATAAGGTCATATTAAGCACTATGCACTTTGTATCAAATATATGCTAATGATGTAAACTTTTGTATGAGATGGGTATGTATATATGCCCAGGCATCACTTGTTCACTTTGCTTTAAAATTACTCTATGGTAGAGTCAAAACGTCGCCTTCTCACTATGGGTGAATAAATTATTTATTTTTTCACTAAGCCAGTTGGAGTGATGCTCTTCTTCTTGTGCTGTATTTTATTATAGATATATAAATATATGAGAGCGTGATCTGAGGTGTTTTTAACTTTTTTTCACAGCACAGAGCACAGACACAGAGCACAGACAGAACAACTGCAATGAGAGGAGCGAGAAACAAAGTCCTGGCTGTGTTATGAAAATAACTGTCTGTGATCTCTGTGATAGATTTATCACAGAGATCACCTGATGAGGGACCAGTCAGAATGGTCCCTGATGGTTGCTGTGCCAGCTGCTGCCCCAAGCAGTTTGGGCACAGCCCAGCATCTGCATGCGTGCGCCATCTTTTTTTTAATTGACTGAAGCTGGGAGGGGGGGGGGTTCGGTCGTGGGAGGGGGAACTGTCGCAGACCTTCAGTAACATTTATTACCCTTTCTCTCTCCTCCCTCAGGAATTATTCCATGTGAAGAGAGAGAAATGGTAACGAATCGGCAACTTGCGGTGACCGCCGTGATTTAACGGATCATGGGCAATCACCTGAACAGAGACCACTCGTTATGGTCTCTGGTCGTTGCTCCGAACCCTTAGCTGAGAGAACGGAGCTTAAATTGATTGTGACGGTGCTATATTAGGCTAATGCGCTGCCATAAAAATGCGGCGCTCTAGCCTAATGCCCCTTAGTGACCGCTGTTAAAAGGCGTATTGGTGGTCACTAAGGGGTTAAATAAGTCAACGTTTTATTTGATTATGAGCAACTTTTAAATTGATTTTATTAAACAAATTGTTTACTTTTTAAGATACAGCTTCTATGTATCCTGTATACATAGAAGCTATATTACTCTGTCACAGCAAAAATCTGTCAGGTCAACTGGACTGACAGCTCTGATGAAAGCTGATCCTGCGTGTCTCTGACACGCAGGATGCAGCTAATCATGATCAAATCTAAGTTCATCAAGGATAGTGGCGCAACCAGTTACAATGGCCACTTACAACTGGTAAACGAAGACCTAAGGGTACGTTCACACGCTTAACAAAAAACATCTGAAAATACGCAGCTGTTTTCAAGGGAAAGCAGCTCCTGATTTTCAGAAGTTTTTTGAGCAATTCACGTTTTTCGCTGCGTTTTTCACAGCGTTTTCACTGAGTTTTTTCCAGCCGTTTTTGGAGCTGTTTCCAATAGTCTATGAAAAACGGCTCCAAAGTGTCCTGCACTTCTTTTGACAAGCTGTCATTTTACGCGCCGTATTTTGACAGCGACGTGTAAAATTAAGGCTCGTGGGAACAGAACACTGTAAAACCCATTGAAAGCAATGGACAGATGTTTGTAGGCGTATTAGGGCGTTTTTTCAGGCGTAATTCGAGGCGTAGAACGCCCGAATTACGTCAGAAAACACTGCGTGTGAACATACCCTAACAGTATGATAGTAAGTAATAACTATTTTATCTGCTTTCACACATTTATGTACCTCTAGGCTCAATGCACACCATGTGTATTACGTGCGGTTTTGCCTCATGTGCCGAAAAACGCATCAAAACGTAAAAACTGCATAAAAAAATGCATGATTCAGTCGGGTTTTTATCTGTGAATACGCAACATGTGCATGTAGCCTTTAGGCCTTATTCTCACGAGCGCTGTATACGTCCGTGTGACGGCCATTGAAACATAGAACGTGTCCTTTTTTGTTCCATTTTCACGGATCCCTCCATAGGCTCAAGTCTCTGGGGATCTGTGAAAACGGGACCCACACGGGGGTACCTCGGACGTGAAAAACGTCACGTTTTTCACCTCCGAGTTTCCCCATGCTCGTGTGAATCTAGCCTAAAGCTACATGTACACTTTGCGTATTTTGGTGCGGAAAATACTCAGCGAAACCGCAAGAAATTCGCATGAAAAAATAAACGCTAAAGGTGCGTTTTTCTATGCGGTTTTTCCGTTTTGATGTGAATGCACCACAGGTCAATTTCAGTCCCGAAAAATACTGTAGCGTGTACATGAGATATCCTGGAATCTCATTGACTATGCTGGTACTGTATTACGCTGCGGATTTACTGCACGCAAATCCACACGGCAAAACTGCACGTAATATGCATCGTGTGCATTGACCCTGATGGTAAGATTAGATCTCTGTAATATTATTATTATTATTATTACACTATACAATACCAGCTGCCATACTCGAAGAACCAACTAGAGGAATACAGGAATACTATTTTCTGGACCCCAGTTTTTATATTCATATTTTTTCATGTGCAGATCTGTTATTTGAGTTGAGATTCACATTAAATAATTCACATTCAATATATTATATTATATTATATAGACAATTCAAAGTTGTATGCATTTGAAATTTTCCAGTTTGTTTGAGCTGAATGCAATTACATAATGTATCCACTAGATGAAGCTCTTGCTTCATACCACATGTTCTGCATTATTTGATTAATTATTATCAGGAAGAATAATGTTTGTAATTTGTTAGAGAATTTTTTGGCAGCTGCAGTAATTATGGTTAATAATTGTATCAAAACACTATATTTCTATTTGCTGGAGTTCATTTTTTGGTTTATAAACCAACAATCTGCTCTGTGTGATATGAGAAAATAATTTACAGGCTACAATGCTGACCTGGTAAAAAGGGCAACTTTTTCCTCCCTGTTTGCAATGTTTCCTAATTTCATAGAACTATATTTTCTAAATATAATTTATTTATTTTTCTATTTTTTTAGTCAGACATAGGGGGAATTTCTTAAGACTGGCATTTTATACCTGGAGTAAGATGCGTTCACCTCTTAATAAATGTGTTGCATCTTTCGGCCGAATGTGTTACAAATTTGGTGCACGAACCACAGTTGTGCACCATCCATTCCCCTTTTCCATTGGACATACTGTAAGGGTATGTGCACACGAGAACTGTCTTTTACGTCTGAAAAGACAGACTGTTTTCAGGAGAAAACAGCTGCGTCGTTTCAGACGTAAAAGCTCCTCCCCGCATTATGCGAGGCGTCTTTGACGCCCGTAATCTTGAGCTGCTCTTTATTGACTTCAATGAACAACGGCTCAAATTACGTTGCAAAGAAGTGTCCTGCACTTCTTTGCCTAGGCAGTCATTTTACGCGTCGTCGTTTGACAGCTGTCAAACGACGACGCGTAAATGACAGGTCGTCGGCACAGTACGTTGGCAAGCCCATTCAAATGAATGGGCAGATGTTTGCCGACGTATTGTAGCCGTATTTTCAGACGTAAAACGAGGCATAATACGCCTCGTTTACGTCTGAAAATAGGTAGTGTGAACCCAACCTAAGGCTACATTCACACGAGCGTATGCGAATCTTGCGCGTGAAACACACTAAGTTATACGCGCGTAGTGTCTCCGTTGTGCTTCCGTGTGTGCGTAATTTACATGCGTATGTCACGCGTATAACACGCGTTTAATACGCGCGTGAAAAACTGAAGGAGGGCTTTTTGATCACAATTTTGGTTCCAACCCTCTAGGAACACCCACAGGAAGGTCACATGGTCAGAAATCGCCATATTCTATTGCTGTTACAGCGAAGAGAGTTTTATGGGATTGCTGTGCTTGGTTTGTTTTGATCAAAACCTTAGGAACATGACATCCAAAGCTATGGACCGTGTTCTTCTGTTGTGGCTGATCTCTCGCACATATGGAGAGCGACGGCAGATGATGGAGGAAGAACCTAGGAGGAGAAGGAGGCTTTGGGTTCATCCTATTGTCTCCCAACATGCTTCCAAAGGGCTCTTCCACACCCTTTATGAGGACTTGCGGCTGCACCCGGCGAAATTTCATTCTTTCTGTCGGATGTCAGTCGCAGCATTTGATCGGCTACTGGAGGAGCTGCGTTCATGCACTAACATTACGCAACACTAACATGTGTCGCAGCATTTCACAAGAGAAACATCTCATCGTCACCCTGAGATAAGAATAAATAGTGTCTGCATTTTACAAAATAATTTTCACTGTCAGCCTAGGCTAGCAGTATGTTAAAATGCCTTATCCAATTATCAGTATTGGGACTTGTCCACACACAACGGAATTCCGGCTGGAAAAAAAAAGTTAATTCCACAGCGTGCGGATGAGACCTTAAAGGGAATATGTTGCCAGAAAAACATGTTTTTTTTTTTTAATTAAACATTTAGTGTGTAGGTGATTAAACATTGTTCACATTTTTTTTTTTTTTTTCACGAGTCAGGAAATATTATAAACTAGATTCTAATTTATAATATTTCCCATTGCTGGTCACTAGATGGAGCTATTCCCAAAATTGCAGCATTGCAAAATTGGGTAAAAAGCCCTCGCTCTAGTGAGCTCTCAGCATCCCCCCCCTCCTTTATCCTGGCTAGTGCCGGGATAAACGAGGGGTTTGAACGTTCTAACCTCCTACACTGTGTGTCGCCATTTTTTGAGCTAACACACAGTGTAGTAGGTTTACATACAGTAGTAAACGTACACAAACACGAACATACATTGAAATCTCTTACCTGCTCCTGCCGCCGCGGCTCCCTCCGGCCCGTCCGCTCCGTCTGCTGCCGCTGGTCCAAGTGCACAAGTCCGGAAGCCGCGACCGGAAGTAGTAATCTTACTGTCCGGCCACGACTTCCGGTCCACAGGAAAATGGAGCCGGACGGCGCCAATTTCAAATTGGACTGTGTGGGAGCGGCGCATGCGCAGTTCCCACACAGACGGCGTGCACAGAAGTTGATGGGACGGGACCCGTTCGCAGTCCTTATGGGACTGTGGCTGCCGTATTCCAAGTCTGTATGTGTCGTTAATCGACACATACAGAAATGGAACAAAAAATGGCAGCCCCCATAGGGAAGAAAAAGTGTAAAAATAAGAAAAAGTAAAACACAAACACACAAATAAATATAAACGTTTTTAATAAAGCACTAACATCTTTAACATATTAAAAAAAAAAATTGTGATGACACTTTCCTTTAATGCCCCCTTTTTCAACATGTTATCTTTCTCTAACATTTTGGCAGCCCACAAAGACCATATCCAAAAAATAGTATTGTAATTATTATGGTATTTTTCACTCTTGATAATGTCACAGAGAATAGTTTATATAATTAATCAAATTTGATATCTTTTGTCATCAGATTCCTTGTCACTGGAAATTCGTTTGCTCCCCTTCATTTTGAATTCCTATTGGGGACGTTGACCATTTCTGGAATTATCATGTCCACTTCCGAGCTCATCTGGCGGAAACTAAAAGATACCTTGATGCCTGAACTTACGGCAGAGGTTGAGTATAACAGATGGGTTCATGGACAACACACAATTCCCAAACTGCATTGGGGCACTGGACGGAAAACATATCCGGGTGAAGAAGCCGCCACACTCTCGGTCCCGATTCTACAATTACAAACAGTAAATACATATTAATTTATATTTAGTGGTTTAGGTTATATTGGTGTTCACAGTGTGCTTTCACCATTTTGTTGTCTGTTGTATATTTGCAGTCACAGGTGTTCTTGCACCTGCATACACATTTTATATCATTTTGTTGGAATGTGCTGTTCAAACTTTTGTGTTGTTTATGTGATCCATATATGTTAGGTTAGTGACTGACTCCATTTTTTGTTCTTGCACTCCTCCCATTCTGCCATGGGTGATTTTAATTAGTTTAATGCTGGTTCCTAGCATCCCCAGATATACAGTGAAGGAAATAAGTATTTGATCCCTTGCTGATTTTGTAAGTTTGCCCACTGTCAAAGACATGAACAGTCTAGAATTTTTAGGCTAGGTTAATTTTACCAGTGAGAGATAGATTATATATAAAAAAAAAAAAAAAGAAAATCACATAGTCAAAATGATATATATTTATTTGCATTGTGCACAGAGAAATAAATATTTGATCCCCTTGCCAAACAAGACTTAATACTTGGTGGCAAAACCCTTGTTGGCAAGCACAGCAGTCAGATGTTTTTTATAGTTGATGATGAGGTTTGTACACATGTTAGATGGAATTTTGGCCCACTCCTCTTTGCAGATCATCTGTAAATCATTAAGATTTCGAGGCTGACGCTTGGCAGCTCGGATCTTCAGTTCCCTCCATACGTTTTTGATGGGATTAAGGTCTGGAGACTGGCTAGGCCACTCCATGACCTTAATGTGCTTCTTTTTGAGCCACTCCTTTGTTGCCTTGGCTGTATGTTTAGGGTCATTGTCGTGCTGGAAGACCCAGCCACGAGCAATTTTTAATGTCCTGGTGGAGGGAAGGAGGTTGTCACTCAGGATTTGACGGTACATAGCTCCATCCATTCTCCCATTGATGCGGTGAAGTAGTCCTGTGCCCTTAGCAGAGAAACACCCCCAAAACATAATGTTTCCACCTCCATGCTTGACAGTAGGGACGGTGTTCTTTGGGTCATAGGCAGCATTTCTCTTCCTCCAAACACGGCGAGTTGAGTTAATGCCAAAGAGCTCAATTTTAGTCTCATCTGACCACAGCACCTTCTCTCAATCACTCTCAGAATCATCCAGATGTTCATTTGTAAACTTCAGACGGGCCTGTACATGTGCCTTCTTGAGCAGGGGGACCTTGCGGGCACTGCAGGATTTTAATCCATTACGGCGTAATGTGTTACCAATGGTTTTCTTGGTGACTGTGGTCCCAGCTGCCTTGAGATCATTAACAAGTTCCCCCCGTGTAGTTTTCGGCTGAGCTCTCACCTTCCTCAGGATCAAGGATACCCCACGAAGTGAGATTTTGCATGGAGCCCCAGATCGATGTCGATTAACAGTCATTTTGTATGTCTTCCATTTTCTTACTATTGCACCAACAGTTGTCTCCTTCTCACCCAGCGTCTTACTTATGGTTTTGTAGCCCATTCCAGCCTTGTGCAGGTCTATGATCTTGTCTCTGACATCCTTAGAAAGCTCTTTTGTCTTGCCCATGTTGTAGAGGTTAGAGTCAAACTGATTAATTGAGTCTGTGGACAGGAGTCTTTTATACAGGTGAACATTTAAGACAGCTATCTTTAATGCAGGCACCAAGTTGATTTGGAGCGTGTAACTGGTCTGGAGGAGGCTGAACTCTTAATGGTTGGCAGGGGATCAAATACTTATTTCTCTGTGCACAATGCAAATAAATATATATAATTTTGACTATGTGATTTTCAGTTTTTTTTAAAATATAATCTATCTCTCACTGGTAAAATTAACCTAGCCTAAAAATTCTAGACTGTTCATGACTTTGACAGTGGGTAAACTTACAAAATCAGCAAGGGATCAAATACTTATTTCCTTCACTGTATATGTAGGCTTAGTCCCAGTTCTGGGTGTATGTGCAGAGTAGGTCCCCACCTTACAGAGGTTGCCTTGTCGTGGCAGGTGGGCAAACACTTTTTGATCAAAATGTGCGCTAAGAACCTCCCTATTGTAAGTAGATTTAGGCGTAATGCATATTTATTCATATTTAGTGGTTTAGGTTACATTGTTGTTTGCAGTGTGCAGTCGCCATTTTTTTGTCTGCTATATATGTATATATTTATATATATATATATATATATATATACATACATCTATATATATATATATATATATATATATATATATATATATCTATATATATATATATATATATATATATATATATATAGGTAGAGATAAGCAGCACTCTGCAACAGATTCCCAACACGGTAATGGGTACAAGCAGGTAATCCAGATCCGTGGATTATAAAACATAAACAAAAGAAATCCCACAGCACGCCGATGGTTCCAAAAAGTATGTGATTTATTCAGTCAACAGTTGACTGAATAAATCACATACTTTTTGGAACCATCGGAGAGCTGTGGGATTTCTTTCGTTTATATATATATATATATGTAACCCTGTGGGCTGTAGTAAGCACCCCTGTATCCACTCTGTTGTTCTGGCAGCATTTGGCTTCGGATATACTGCTGTGGATGCGGCATAGGTGGAGGTGGAAAAGTGTAACTTGCAGGGTTTGTAGCCTCCGGCATAGTGTGGCCATAGAGACACCAGTGCTCGAGAGCTGAGAAGCACTCCCAGGGGTCATTTGGTGGTGTGGCAGCTTCCAGCAATATCAGTACTGCGCCTTGTGTGCGTAGGCGACGCTCAGCCGGTACTTGACGTAAGAAAGGACACATGCTGCGTGCAAACGTGTCCATGTCATCCTCCGGCTGGTACCTATTTGAATATTCTAGCACCCTGCTGTCCACTTGGCTGGCCGTAGAAGGCTCCACTTTTCTCCTTTTTGAATCGGAACGAGCGGAAGTGTGAATTGGCGGAGGCCTGCATGGAATAGGTCCAGCTGAAGTTCCTAGGTCAGGCTGCTCCTGTTCTTGGAGACTGGTGTCCTCTGGATTATCCTCCATCCTCTCACCTTCCACAAGGTTTTCCCTAAGATTGTCTTGGGTGCTAAAATTTTAGAAAAATTAAAAAAATTAATATGTGTTACATTTTATTAGAGTGGTTGGCACGTCATGGATATTTTGAGATAGCCGCTTGGTAATCTGGTCTAAAAACGGCAGCAAAAAATTGTCAAGTTTCTCTGACGTTATGTACGCAGGTTACAATGCACTCACATTTCTAAAATGTTGTGTGGATAGGTCCTCAATTTCCATGAGGTGAAAAAGCAAATGAACTTTAATTGTAATTTTTCATTTACGATACTTACGATCAAAGTTCAAAAATCGGGTTAAAGAAGGCTAGCTGCTGTGTGAATAGGTACGCTCTTTTTTTTAGAAGGCGCTGCACCGCTCCTTTCTTTTTGGGTCATCTCTCTTCTGTACTAGTCCCTTATACTTCTCCAACGTCCTTTCACTTTCTCCACTGTTGAATATATTGTTTTAGATAACATATACTTGCGCTTGATACACACATTTCGGGCCATCAACACTTGCGCCAAAACATGATACACAGGGCCACAATATAATAACATTGGGGCCAGTAACGGAAGCAACGTCACTTTTAGGGCCACATGGCGTCATTTACATCAATAGTTGCCACAAACAATAGTCGCCAAAAATTTATACATAGAGCCACAAGGTAATAACATTGGGGCCAGTAACGGAAGCTACGTTACGGTCAGGGCCACATGGCGTCACTTACATCAATAGTTGCCACAAACAATAGTCGCCAAAACATGATAAACAGGGACACAACTATACAATACAATATATACTATGCTTTCACTTTTTTCCTGCGGGTGTGGCACTAGTCCACTAATGAGGGAAAAAGTTTTGCGCTAGGGCCTCCCACGCAGTGTCTTTCCTGAGATGGTCATGATATTCCTCCGACCTCGCATCCCAGAGCTCAGAACTCTCCTGCACCAAAGTGATGAGCTTCTCCACATCCATGGGGCGAGGCATTGTAGCTGGCCACTGCACTTCCTGTATCTGGCCACGCTGCTGTGATCTGCAAACACTTCCTGCATTTTACCCAACAGTCTTTGCAACGCTGCGTGAATAACGCACAGCTCACGCGAGTGCAAGTGATCTGTGCTTGATTTTCACGCACCCATTAATTTCAATGGGTGCGTAGTGCGTGAACAATGCACCAATATAGGACATACAGTGAGTTTTACACAACGGACTCACGCTGCGTGAAAAACAATGCATGTCTGAATGGCCCCATTGAAATGAATGGGTTCGTGTGCTGTGCGTGATTTTCACGGATGTTATTCACGTTTCTCTGAATGAGCCCTAAAATAAAAAATAGTATACTCACCCCACTGCTCCAGTTCTCTGGCATAAAGAATACATTTGTTTGGATTCTGTGGCCTCATCCCCTTGTCGGAAGTCATGCCCCAATTGGCGAGGGCGACATTGCAATATTTTGGCCCTTTTGAGACCTTTCTGGTGTAGAAAGGTTGATACATTTCCCCCTGTGTGTTGCAGTTGAAAAAAGGATTTAATTAAGTAATGATGGGCAATGAAGAAAACGATGGTATTGTTTGTTTTCCCTAAAAAATATCTTATGTCTCTAGACAGCTTTAGGGATGTGCAATTCTATTAGAAGGGTTGAAGGGGTCGCTGCATTTCCGAGGGGTTCAATTCACCTTGAAGTTTTGGAGAGCACTCTGCGGTCTCCTCGGTGTAAAATTGGACTTCTCTTCGGCCTATCATCCCCAGTCCAATGGGCAAGTCGAGAGGGTTAACCAGATCATGGAGAACTTTCTGCGTCACTTTGTTTCCAGGCGGCATGATGACTGGGTGCAGCTGCTCTCTTAGGGCATGACCACACGTGGCGGATTTCCTCCGCAACTGTCCGCATCAATGCCGCACAGAATCTGCGTTGCAGATTCTGCTGCGGATCTGCACAAAATGTGCAGAAAATTGATGCGGACTAGCTGCTGCGGACTGCGGGAAAAGTGCTTCCCTTCTCCCTATCAGTGCAGGATAGAGAGAAGGGACAGCACTTTCCCTAGGGAAAGTAAAAGAATTTCATACTTACCGGCCGTTGTCTTGGTGACGCGTCCCTCTTTCGGCATCCAGCCCGACCTCCCTGGATGACGCACCAGTCCATGTGACCGCTGCAGCCTGTGCTTGGCCTGTGATTGGCTGCAGCCGTCACTTAGACTGAAACGTCATCCTGGGAGGCTGGACTGGAGACAGAAGCAGGGAGTTCTCGGTAAGTATGAACTTATATGTTTTTTACAGATACATGTATATTGAGATCGGTAGTCACTGTCCCGGGTGCAGAAACAGTTACTGCCGATCGCTTAACTCTTTCAGCACCCTGGACAGTGACTATTTACAGACGTCTCCTAGCAACGCTCCCGTCATTACGGGAGCCCCATTGACTTCCTCAGTCTGGCTGTAGACCTAGAAATACATAGGTCCAGCCAGAATGAAGAAATGTCATGGTAGTAAAAACAATACGCTCCGCAGCACACATAAGATCTGCGGACTTCATTGCGGAATTTTGACTCTCCATTGAAGTCAATGGAGAAATTCCGCCATGAGTCCGCCACTGCTCCGCAACAGACAGAGCATGCTGCGGACACCAAATTCCGCTCCGCAGCCTATGCTCCGCAGCGGAATTTTACGCCTCGTCTAAACGAACATTGCTAAATTAAAGTGTAAGTCAATGGACAAACGGCACCGCTGCGGATTAACGCTGCGGAGTGTCCGCAGCGGAATTTAAGTGAAATTCCGCCACGTGTGAACCCGCCCTTATAATAACCACACTAGTGAGTCTACCAATTCCAGTCCGTTCTTCATTGTCTACGGCCAACATCCTCGTATACCTCTTCCTGTCTCTACTATGTCCCAGGTGCCTGCAGCTGACTCAACCTTCAGGGACTTTCTACAGATATCGCAACAAACCCGATGTTCTATCCTGCTGGCGGTGGACCGCATGAAGAGAAAGGCAGATACAAGAAGACGGGCTCCTCCGCAGTTTCTTCCAGGGACTAAAGTCTGGTTGTCTTCTAGGAATATCCAACTGAGGGTGCCATCGTGCAAATTTGCCGCTAGGTTTCTCGGACCCTTCGATATCCTGCTACAGATCAACCCGGTATCTTACAAGCTGCGGCTGTGTAATGTCCGTGGCTGCGGGCTGTCAGCTCCGTTCCCCCCCCGACAGCTGCAGCCACGAGTCGGCAAGCGCTGGCCCCAGCCTCCTCCTCAGGAGGCACCAGCACTCGCGTCCACTCACCTCAGCCGGATCCCGCTCGTGCCCTCTCTTAAAGGGACAGCGAGCGCACTGGACCTTGTTGATGAACTTTGACCCGTAAGTACCCTGGACTATAAGAGGGGTCCAGTCCCCTAGTTCTATGCCTGAGCATTGTTGTGTTCCCTAGTTTTTCAACGTGATGGCCTCCTAGTGTGTCACCTGTTCTTGTACCTGTTCCTGTACCTGTTTAAGTTACTTTTCCTGTTCCTTGCATTTCCATACCATCCTGGTCAAGCACTGTGCTGTGCCAAAGTCGTGTCGTGCTGTATCCACGTCTGACCTGCTTCACCTCGCCTGACGTCTACCTGCTGCCTAGTCCTTGCCGAGCCTGCCCTGCTGCTGTCTTAGCTGCCACAGGTACCTATACGAACTATAGACTTTCACATGCTCCCTGTTGGCCAGCTGCCTTACCGCCAAGGTGCTACGGCACAGTGGGTCCACAGACCCTTTGTGACAGTACGCTCAGGCCATGGAACACGCTGGTCGATTCAAGACTATGACGACGTCTCAAGAGATGCGAGTGGACATGCTAGACCTCCGGTCTCGACAGGACCAACTCCTCCAGGCGTTGAACATTCTTGCACTTCGGCAGGAGGCAAAAGCTGCTGTTCCTCCTACTACACCTCCTGGCAATGCTGATCCTCAGACTACATCTCTTGGCAGTATTGACCCACGTGTTTGTTTGGCACTTCCTGACCGCTATGATGGAGAAGCAATTACATGTCGTGGATTTCTTAATCAATGCCAGATCCACTTCTGCCTGTATGCTAGGACATTTTCGTCTGATGGCGTCAGGGTCGCTTTCATCATTTCTCTCCTCACCGGCAAGGCTCTTGCATGGGCGAACCACATCTGGGAGAGACAAGGACCAGAGACCCATGACTTCCAAGCCTTCCTCCGGACTTTTTGTATGGTGTTTGAGGAGCATGGACGGGTCTCATCTGCAGCGGCCTCTTTGATTAACCTGCGCCAAGGAGACACCTCCGTGAGTGAGTACACCATCCTCTTAGTGGGAGACCTGTTATGAAACAATGAGGCTCTGGTGGCTGTATTCTGGCATGGACTATCTTCTAGAATTAAGGACGAACTTGCCGCCTGGGATCTGCTGTCTACCCTGGATAACCTCATCCTTCTGTCTGCCCGGATTGATATACGGATCTGAGAACGCCCCCAAGAGGTTCGACGGGAGGGAGCCCTTCCTAGTCTGGTCCCTACTTTGCAGCAACCCCTGCTGTCCTCAGATCTCGATCCTCCTAAGGAGTCGGTAATAACGGACCAGTATGAGTTATCTACTCAGGAGAGACAACGCAGACGCACATCTGGACTCTGTCTTTATTGCGGTCTCGATGGCCATCTTGTGCGCCTGTGTCCCCAAAGATCCCAAAGCCTAGGGTTGCTAGGAGTGACAACCTTGGGTAAAGATGGACTTCCGTCTAAATTGTCCATACCCGTGACAATAGTGTCCGGTGACAAAAAGCATTAGGTCTCTGCGTATCTGGACTCTGGATCTGCTGCTAATTTCATCCGTAGAGATCTGGTGGACCTTCTGCAATTGCCCACCACCCCTCTGGAGAACCAGTTGACAGTTGCTTCAGTGAATGGACTACCTCTGCCAAACCCAGTTATAGCTGTGACCAAGCCGCTGAGGCTCCAAGTAGGAGCCCTTCACTCCGAACTTCTGTCTTTCTATGTCCTGTCCAAAGCTGTTAACCCTGTGTTGCTGGGCCTGCCTTGACATTTAACGTGACCTCCTCTATGTTTGTGTAGTAGTCTACCTTGATAACATCTTGATTTTTTCTCCAGATCCTATAACGCACCAGAGACAGGTCCGCCAAGTTCTGCTACGATTAAGGGAGAATCGTCTATACGCCTAGCTGGAGAAGTGCGTGTTTGACAGAGATGCTCTACCCTTCCTGGGCTACATCATCTCGAATCGAGGTCTCGAGATGGATCCTGAGAAGGTAAAGTCTGTTCTGGAATGGCCACGTCCTCAGGGCTTGAGGGCCATACAGCGCTTTCTGGAATTCGCTAATTTTTACAGGCAATTTATTCCAAACTTCTCCTCACTGACTTCTCCCATCTCTAACCTTACTAATAAGGGTATGAACGCCAAGATGTGGACTCCTGAGGCAGAGTTCGCATTCAATAGCCTGAAGAGTTCCTTCACGTCAGCCTCTATCCTCCATCATCCGGATGTCTCTCTGCAGTTCTCGTTGGAGGTGGACGCATCCTCTGTCGGTGCTGGTGCACTCTTGTTCCAGAGAGGTCCCAAGGGCAAGTCAAGGGTATGTGGATATTTCTCTAAGCTCTTCTCTCGCGCAGAACGCAACTACTCAGTTGGGGATCGGGAGTTACTGGCCATCAAATTGGCCCTGGAAGAATGGAGACATCTATTAGAGGGCGCAGCTCATCCGATCCTGATTTTTACAGACCACAAGAACTTGACCTACCTCCAGATGGCCCAATGGCTGAACCCTCGTCAGGCCAGGTGGTCACTGTTCTTTACAAGGTTCCAGTTTGAGCTCCATTATCTTCCGGCCGACAAGAATGTGAGGGTCGATGCCTTGTCCAGGTCTTTCGAGACGGAAGACACCTTGGCGACTACACAGAATATTATTGATCTGTCTATCATTATCTCTGTCAATCCCCTGCAAGTTGGGGACATTCCTTCAGTGAGGACTTTTTTGCGCCTGGCTGATCGTGGAAGAATCCTCCACTGGGGACACTCCTCTAGACTGGCAGGTCATGCGGGGGTCAGTAAGATCCGAGATCTGATTGCTTGTCATTTATGGTGGCCCACGCTGCCCTAGGACATTATGGACTTTGTTTTTTCCTGTTCTGTATGTGCAGCCAACAAGGCCGCTCACTCCAGACCTTCTGGTCTGCTCCAGCCACTGCCTGTGCCCAATGCTCCCTGGCAGCATATAGCTATGGACATTATTACGGACCTGCCTCTCTCTGCTGGATGCAGTGCTGTCTGGGTGGTGGTGGATCGATTTTCGAAGATGGCCCACTTTGTTCCTCTGACCGGTCTTCCTTCTGCTCCTCAGTTGGCCAAGCTGTTCATCCAACACATCTTTCGCCTGCACGGCTTGCCGCAGCATATTGTATCTGATCGGGGGGTTCAGTTTACCTCAAAGTTCTGGAGAGCCCTCTGCAGACTCCTCGGTGTGAAGTTGGACTTTTCATCAGTCTACCATCCTCAGTCCAATGGTCAGGTCGAGAGGATTAATCAGATCTTGAAGAACTACCTACGCCACTTCATTTCCAAGCAACATGATGACTGGGTACAGTTGCTCCCATGGGCAGAATTCTCCTACAATAATCACACCAGCGAGTCTACAAGGAATACACCGTTCTTCATTGTTTATGGCCAGCACCCACTAATTCCTCTCCCGGTGCCCGATACTTCCGAGGTACCAGCGGCTGACTCTACGTTTAGAGACTTTCTACAGATCTGGCAGCAGACTCGATCCTCCATCCTAATGGCAGTCGACCGCATGAAACGGAAGGTTGACACAAGGAGAAGAGAACCTCATCAGTTTCCTCCTGGCACGAGGGTCTGGCTGTCTTCCAGGAATATCCGACTTTGGGTGCCATCATGCAAATTTGCTCTCAGGTTCCTCGGACCCTTTGGGATCCTAAAACAGATCAACCCTGTCGCCTATAAGCTTCGGCTGCCTCCTACCCTCAAGATCCCCAACTCCTTCCATTTATCCCTCCTGAACCCGGTGATCCTGAACTGCTACAAGACTCCTAGCCCTGTGGTTGCCTCCAGCGGCCCTTCAGACACCTTTGAGGTTCAAGAGATCCTGAACACCAAAAATGTGAGAGGAAAGACCTTTCATTTGGTGGATTGGAGGGGGTTTGGTCCTGAAGAAAGGTCTTGGGAGCCAGAGGAGAACCTCAATGCACAGGGCTCGTCTGAAGAAGTTTCTCTCTCGCTCTGGTCTCAAGAAGAGGGGGCGTAAGAGAGGGGATACTGTAATGTCTGTGGCTGTGGGCTGTCAGCTCCGTTCCCCCCTGACAGCCGCAGCCATGAGTCGGCAAGCGCTGGCCCCAGCCTCCTCCTCAGGAGACGCCAGCGCTCGCATCCACTCACCTCAGCCTGATCCCGTAGGGTGCGTGCGCATGCTTGTGCCCGCTCTTAAAGGGGCAGCGCGTGCACCAGACCTCGTTGATGAACTTTGACCCGTGAGTACCCTGGACTATAAGAGGGGTCCAGCCTCCTTGTTCTATGCCTGAGCGTTGTTGTGTTCCCTAGTTTGTCTATGTGATGGCCTCCTAGTGTGTTACCTGTTCCTGTACCTGTTCCAGTTCCTGTTCCTTGCATTTCCATACCATCCTGGTCGAGCACTGTGCTGTGCGAAAGTCGAACTATAGACTTTCACCTGCTCCCTGTTGGCCAGCTGCCTTACCGCCAAGGCGGTACGGCCCAGTGGGTCCACAGACCCTCCGTGACAGGCTGCCTCCTACCCTCAAGATTCCTAACTCCTTCCATGTATCTTTGCTGAAGCCCGTGGTCCTGAACTGCTATTCCAGGACTCCTAGTTCTGCAGTGGTCCTTGGCGGGTCATCTGGGACTTTTGAAGTAAGGGAGATTCTGGCCACCAAGAAGGTGGGTGGAAGGACATTTTATTTAGTGGATTGGAGGGGGTTCGGCCCAGAAGAGAGGTCTTTGGAGCCAGAGCAGAACATTGATGCTCCTGTCCTCATGACGAAGTTTCCCTCCCGCTCTGGTCCCAAGAAGAGGGGGCGTAAGAGGGGGGATGCTGTAACGTCTATGGCCACGGCCCGTCATTCTGACTTACCCCTCGACGGCCGTGGCCATGGACATCTGACTTGTGTGGAGCGTCGTCCTCCTGTAAAGCGCCGGCACTCACTTCCGGATACCAAGACTGTCTCCGGAGACCGTGCACGCGCCCGCGCGTGCACGGTCTTAAAGGGCCAGTGCGCGTATGTTGCAGGAAGTCTGCAATCGAGCCCAGGATGCACTGGGCTATAAAAGGGGATCTGCCCTCTTGTTCCTTGCTAGAGCGTTGTTTGTTTCTCAAAGTTTGTCGTGCTAATGGTCTCCTAGTGTCTTCCAGTTTCCCAGTGTACCCTGTTCCTGTATCCTGTATCCTGTTTTCGTGCTATCCTGTTCTAGTGCCGTGCTGAGCTGTTGCCGTATTGTGCTGTGTTCCACGCCTGTTCTGCTGAGCCACACCTGGCATCTACCCGCCGCCTGGTCCCAAACGTGTCTGCCTTTCTACTGTCTACGTTGCCTCAGGTATCCTCGCTGAACTATTGACTCTGTACTTTATCTGTTTGGCCAGCTGCCATCCCGCTACGCGGTACGGCCCAGTGGATCCAGACCCCACATCGCGACAAATCTTTTGTCTTTGCCTAAATGTGTTTTTTACTGCCCTTGTTGGCCTTCCATAGACTACCCTTAGGGCAGTATAAGTGTATCCTCCTACACAGTAGCCAAAGACTACTAGTTAGTCACATGTTTTGTGGAGTTTTTCTTGCCTTTTTCCATTACTTTCCCTTTTTCCCCATCCTGAATTTCCTCTTCACCTTCATCCCACTGCCATCACAACTTTATGTCTACCTCTAAAACGGGGTCTATGTTTTGCTCTACTCTTCCGTTGGTGTTGTGATTAGCTTTCGATTTCTTCATATGCTACTGTTATGTACAGTCATCAGCTATGTAGCAGTGTGTCTATGTTTTTCTGTTGACTTTTTTGTCGGTCACACAAACTATGAACTTTTCCCTGGAATATACAACAGTTTAGATTTTTTTTAGCAATGGGCTGGACTGAAAGGACCAAACCCACTATTTAGAAGGAGTGTCAATATCCACATAATTTTCACTATTAAGTGTATATAGAATATATGATGGTTTCACTTGAGATTATCTTCTCATCTGATGTAAAAAAAAGAGAACTATTACTCATTGAATTAAATAAATTGCAGTGGAGCTTTGCTGGCATTACTGGAAAAGGTTTTTGCAGGGATAATAATTCTATCAAGGATAAATGGTATGGTATAAATGGTTGGGAAATTCATTGTAAAAGATACAGCTTAGTACTGTGCATGGACTTTGAGTGGGAATATTGCTAAGCCAATCAGAATTTTTTCTGGCAGGTTAATAAACAGCAATTGTAACGGCCACTGCTTCAACACTCCACGCCGCCACGTACTTGCCTCTTCACGGCGTCCTTTGGCTCCTGGCCTCCACCGTGTTCCTCTATCTCTCCGGGCTGGATACACTCTCCATTACCACTGCTCTTTTCCTGCACTTCCTAATCATTCAGATGAACCCTCCTACTCTTAAAGAGCCAGTGCACGCCAAATTACTAACCAGCATTCCATGCTATAAATGGGTTCCTCCCACAACACTACTTTGCCTGAGAAATTAGGTTCATCCTAGCTAGTCTAGTGATACCCTGTATTATAGTTTGTTTTGAATTTCCTGTGTTTGACCACTGCTTTTAACTTTGACTGTCCTCGTCTGACGCCTCCCCTGACCTCTTGCTAGTGGCAAGTGACAAACCTCTGTTGCCTGCTCTGACCTTTGGCCCAACCAACAATTAGTGCCTGTCTGCCGATTGTAGATCTATAGAAAGGCTTATACCAAAAGTGTAGTCACCTTATAATATACCATATCTAGTCACGCTGGCAAAGTACTATGGGACTAATCCTAGGCAGTAAATTAAGGATAGCCTTTTTAAGGGTTAGTAAAACAAGAGGTTTGGTATATATGAAATATGCTGGAATTAACAAAATAGACGCATACCTGTCTGTGTCTTTCAAACCTTTATTAGATATTAACTGTACTGTTATGACATTTACTGCAATGCCCTGTGTCTTTAATGTTTGCCCACATGATTGTGATTTGGGGGCAGGGTATAGTACTTACCCAATCGGGAATGTCACATACAGGAGTCGTTGCCAAACAAACACTTTAATCAGGGAGGCACAATTCTTAATGGTTACACTCAGATGAGGTTCGGTTACTTAAGTGTAAAGAACACCACAGTGCAGTTTCACAATGCTTTCTTAAAACATCATCATAAAAGTCCAGTGGCACTTGTCGGAAATCACACCCAGGAGAAAAATCCATGCCAGAAGTTGCTCTGGCCTACTTTCACTTTGCATCCTGAACAGCGGCCATAACAAGGATCACAGACGTGGTTCAAGACCTGGCAACGCCGCCAACAGTCTTCCGGAGAGAAACTCGCTTCTTCTAGCGGTATACCAACACAGTATCGCACCAGTTAATTTGGTTGGCACAATTAGTGGCGGTTATCCCTGGAGTCCTGGGGTACTCTCATCGGAGGGCAGTTTTCTCACTCACCCACACTGTGTCTTAGGCACATTCGACGGGCTAATGTTCCACTACAGCTGCTGTGTTCACTTCTGGCCCACTTCTTGGCAAGTGGCCTTGATCAGCCAAGCACTCATTATCCTCGTCAGTTTAATTTTGCCAGTCCCAGAGCACCATGGTCCAGTCTGTATAAGCCCAACACACTTGCTTCAGGGTTTTCTCTGCTGCGTCACACGCATGTGACCTGACCTCTGCAAGGGGATTGCTCTTATTTACCCGGCATAAGCTTAACCAAGGTTCTGGTGCCAACTAACCCTATTTATTATAATGCCACGGAACAATGCCCATGTGCCCTTGCGTTACCTAGTGACATAACAGGATACCAGAATGACCCTTCACATGATAGGCCCCCCTCTGCGAAATGGTGATACAAGTGCTTTAGCATCGCAATAAAGCAGAGAATGCATGTCCCTGGGGCACACCCTATCAATATCTCATTTGGTTTTGTCTTTTTTACTTGCCTGTCAACCAAATACTGTCTTCACTTGGACATGCATTTGTAAATGAGGTGTATTTCAAGATGAATTACTTTTTTTCTCAGTACCCCTCTTGAGAATTGCAGCCTTAGATTTTGCTAAAACAAGAATTTCTTAAATGAGGCACTGCCTTCTATTACTAAACATACCCTAATAATGCATAATATGATGATTGGTTGTCTATAGCAGCCTTGAAGGCTATGTATGCTTTTAAAACAACATTTTTTTTTAATAATTCAATGTTTTAAGTGATTTAAAACAACTTTTATACTTAGTTTTATTTAACAATATATTTACTTTTTAACCCTCTAACGCTATGTGGCGTAATAGTACATTACAGGCACCTGTGTCTCCAGGCACAGATTTAGAGCAGTGATAGCTGCCCAGAGAAGCCAGGACTGTGAATGAAGGAGTGTTTTAAAATATACCATACGTCGCTCAAATTTTGATCTTGTTGTTGAACCGCCTTTTATATTTACCCTGTTGTACTTCGCACAGCTACATTAATATAATGCCACATGCCACTCTTTCCCTTCTTAGCACTGCCGTGTGCTTAAGCCTTACCCGGAAAGACCAGATGAACACAGCTGTACATATTTCAGTCCTGCATCCCTCTGGCTTATCAGTGACGTTGCCATTACTGATTTGTAATCCAGAACTTTCTCCCCAAAAATAGAATTCCTTGTTAGCTTCTTTGGCTGATCAGTGACTTTCATCCAAACTTTATCCAAACTATTCAGAATTCCAAATTTATCCAAATTTTATGCAAACTTATACAAAGTTATATAAACTTCTCAGTATAAATTTTATACAAATTATTATACTAAAAACCATTCCAGCAAAATCTAAGCTCCAAAAGCTAACTGGTGCTCCTTCCCTTCTGAGCCCCGCCATGTGCCTAGGAAGCAGATACTGGCCACATGTGGGGTATTGACGTACTTAGGAGAACCTGCGTAACAATTTATGGTGGGACTATCTCTGATAACACAAGCTGGGCACAACATATTAGGCACTGAAATGGCATAATTGTGAAAAATATGTGCTTTTTCATTCTTTGCATAAAATTCTGGAGTTTGAAAGAATGGTGGGGGTCAAAATGCTCACTACACCCCACTGTACTGGTACCTCAGGGGCTCTGCAAACACAACATGACGCTTCAAACATATTCCAGCAAAATCTGTGCTCAAAATCCAAATGCTGCTCCTTCCCTTCTGAGCCCTGCCATGTGCCCAAACAGCATTTTAGGAACACATATGGGGTATTTCCATACTCTGGAGAAGTTGCTTTACAAATGTTGGGGGGCTTTTTCTTCTTTATTCCTTGTGGAAATTATTGGGCTTTTTTTAGCTACAACGACATCTTATTGGAAAAAATTAAAAATGTTAATTTTCACGTTCAAATTCTAATAAAATCTATGAAATACCTGCAATTATCAAAATGCTCACTACACCCTTAGATTAATTCCTCAAGGGGTGTAGTTTCCAAAATGAGGAGTTTCCTATGTTTTGGTACCACCTGACATGGTGCCTAAAATATAATCTAATAAAAAGGTGTCCAAAAAATACACAAGGTGCTCCTTTGCTACTGAGGCCTGTGCTTAAGTCCATTAGCACACTAGGGCCACATGTGGGATATTTCTAAAAATGGAAGAATCTGGGCAATAAATATTGAGTTGAGTTTCTCTGGTAAAACCTTCTGTGTTACAGAAAAAAAATGAATAAAAATGAATTTATGCAAATAAAATGAAATTTGTAAAAACACTTAAAGGGTTAAGAAACTTTCTAAATGCTGTTTTGAATACTTTGAGGGGTGAAGTTTTTAAAATGGGGTGACTTATAGGGGTTTGTATTGTATGGGCCTATCAAAGCCACTTCAGAACTGAACTGGTCCTTGCAAAAATAGCCTTTTGAAATCTTCAAAATGTGAGAAATTGCTGCTAAAGTTCTAAGCCTTGTAACGTCCTGGAAAAATAAGGGGATGTTCAAAAAAATTATGCCAATCTAAAGTAGACATATGGGGGACGTTAATTAGAAACTATTTTGTTTGGTATATCTATCTGTCTTACAAGCAGATACATTTAAATTTAGAAAAATGCTCATTTTTGCAATTTTCCGTAGAATGTTTGTGTTTTTCACAATTAAATTCTGAATGTATCAACCAAATTTTACCAGTAACATAAAGTCCAATGAGTCTCGAGAAAACATTCTAAGAATCCCTTGGATAGGTAAAAGCATACAGAAGTTATTACCACATAAAGTGAAACATGTCAGATTTAAAAAAATGGGGCTGCGTCCTGAACGTGCCAACTAGTCCACGTCCTTAAGGGGTTAAGATACAGGATACATAGAGACTGTATCTTAAAAAGTAAATTTTTTAAAATAAAATTCATTTTATAATTAGTTTTAAATCACAAAAAAGGTTCCCCAGGTGTACATAGCTTTTAAAGTCACCATCCGGTCCTGACACAACATTTTCAATATGATAGGGTATTTGGAGTAATATTACCTAGGGCCCTCTAGTTGTGCCCTTGTGCCTTGGATCTACAGTTTTAGGATTCCCTCTGTGATAATGACTGCAGCGCTTCTTAGACTACGAGTCTTGGACATTCTCACTGTTCCCAGATTGTCCAGAGCAGCTAATGTGAGCAGTTCTGTCCAATCGGTGAACAGAGGGAGTGTCTTAGACTCAATTTTGAGACAACACAGAGGGGACCCTAAAATGGCGGATCCATAGCAGAGGGGCATAATTAGGGGGCACTAAGTAATATTACTCCATGTACTCCATCACATTTATAATTTTGTCCTGAGGCCAGAGGATCACTATAAATGGTAACATTTAAAGAGGCTCTGTCACCAGATTATAAGTGGCCTATCTCCTACATAATCTGATCGGCGCTGTAATGTAGATAACAACAGTGATTTTTATTTTGAAAAACGATCATTTTTGACCAAGTTATGAGCAATCTTAGATTTATGCGAATTAGTTTCTTAATAGACAACTGGGCGTGTTTTTACTTTTTACCAACTGGGCGTTGTGAAGAGAAGTGTATGACGCTGACCAATCAGACCAATCAGCGTCATACACTTCTCATTGTTCCAGCCGAGCTTCTTTCACTGCACAATCACGCTGGGCTGGAAAAATGAGAAGTGTATGATACTGATTGTAACGAATTAGCATAAATCTAAAATTGCTCATAACTTGCTCAAAAATTATTGTTTTTCAAAATAAAAAAACACTGCTGTTATCTACATTACAGCGCCAACCAGATTATGTAGGCGGTAGGGCACTTATAATGTGGTGACAGAGCCTCTTTAAAGAGGCTCTGTCACCACATTATAAGTGCCCTATCTCCTACATAAGGAAATGGGCGCTATAATGTCGGTGACAGCAGTGCTTTTTATTTAGAAAAACAATCTATTTTTACCACGTTAGGAGAGATTTTAGCTTTATACTAATTAGTTTCTTAATGCCCAAGTGGGAATGTTTTTTAGACCAATTGGGCGTTGTACAGAGATGCACTTCTCTCCATTCATTTAGTCAGTGCATAGTGACATTGCGTTGTTCACTATGTGCTGCCTAAGGGTATGTTCACACGCTTAACAATAAACGTCTGAAAAATACGAAGCTGATATCAGAGAAAACAGCCTCTGATTTTCAGGCGTTTTTGAAGCTGAGAAAGAAATTTGGAGCTTCTTTTGAGGCTTCTTTTCAGACGTTTTTTTGAGGTGTTTTTCATAGTGTTCAATGGAAAATGAGCTCCAAAAAACGCCTCAAGAAGTGACATGCTACTTCTTTTTACGGAGCGTCTTTTTACGCTCCATTTTTTGACAGCGAGGCGTAAAATAAAGGCTCGTGGGAACAGAACATCGTAATTCCCATTGAAAGCAATGGGCAGATGTTTGTAGGCGTATTAGGGGCGTTTTTTCAGGCGTAATTCGAGGCGTAAAACGCCCGAATTACGTCTGAAACCACTGCGTGTGAACATACCCTCATACTGACATATTAAGTTTACTGAGGTGTTTAGACAGTGAATAGACATTCCTTCCAGCCAGGACGGGATGTCTATTCACAATCCCGGCACTTCAGTAACGTTTCTGTGCTACTTACAGCAGAGCAAAGCGTAATCTCACTGTAAACTGTCATTTACAGCGTGATCTCACGAGATTACGCTTGCTCTGCTGTAAGTACCACAGAAACGTTAATGAAGTGTCGGGATTGTGAATATACATCCCGACCTGGCTGGAAGGAATGTCTATTCACTGTCTAAACACTTCAGTAATGTTAATATGTCAGTATAAGACAGCACATAGTGAACAACGCAGTGTCACTATGCGCTGACTATATGAATGGGGAGAAGTGCATGACGCTGATTGGTCAACGTCATACACTCCTCTGTACAACGCCCACTTGGTCTAAAGTAAAAATACGCACACTTGGGCATTAAGAACGTAATTAGCATAAAACTAAAATCACCAATAACTTGGTAAAAATAGATCGTTTTTCTAAATAAAAAGCACTGCTGTCACCTACATTACAGCGCCCATCTCATTATGTAGGCGATAGGGCACTTATAATGTGGTGACAGAGTCTCTTTAAAGTTGAGCCTGATGAGACAGGAGGTGGATATCCTACTACCTAAGATTCCCATTAGAATCTGCTGTTATACTGCAGATTTTGATCATAAATGTGCCATAACGGAACAATGCTAATATGCAAACAAGCAACAATCTCTGAAGAAAATAAATAGCAGGTAAACATTAGTGAAAACATTTTACAATTGTGACTGATCAGATAACACTGATTTAGCTGGTTTCATGGGATGTACTTTTTTTTCATACCTGGCTAAAATGAGTTTTTAACAAAGAGTGAAATGCATAGCATCACTGTAAAGCTCATAATGTGATATCTGCAAATATGGTTCTTTTCACAGTTCCCATTGAAGTACAAAATTGAAGAAATGAGCCAGATGCACTGATGTTAAAAGGTGCAAAATGAGTGTAATGCTTCACAGTGTTTCTGCTAGATTAGATCATTTGAGAGATTGTTAAACTGAATCAAATGCTAATAGAGAATGACCACTGATAACCCTTTTCCAAACCTTTTGCAGTTGGAAAGCAGGTAGAAGCCTATTTTAATTAATAGTTTCCATGGTCCTTTCACATTTTCCATGAAACGTTAATATGGAAAGAATTGAGAGCTCCTGAGAGCAGCAGGCCCATACTGTTTTCAATTTCTGTGATGAGTTGCTACTAATAAAATAATTTCTACTACTTCTGTCTTTGGATAATCAAGTACATTCCACCATTTAATGCTGATTTAAACACCTTTCAGATTCCAGAACACCCACTTTATGTGCTGATTAGCCTGCAGTGATTTAATCAGGTCACAGTGAGTGTTTTCCTCAATCTGAGCTCATGCATTATTTTTAACCAGTGACATTAATGCAATATAGATTACAGTTTGATTTTTGTCTCCTACAGACTAAAATATAATGTTTTCATAAGTTAAAAATGTGTGGCTGATTTTTAGAAGACAAAAAATTATTAACTATTTTTAGAAATAATTTTGAAATTACGTTTTTTTTAATTTATATTTTACATTTGTTCGTGGAGAGCATTTCTCAACCTTTTCACACCAAGTACCCCCTATTGACTAGAAGTTCCAACTAAGTGCCCCCAAGGTAGCAATCTGTTATAAGGCTCCATTCAGAGCCTCCATCACAGAATCTGTCAGATTTTACAGATTTTAACGCTATTATTCAAAGTGTAGGGATCACTGACAGACCCCATAATAAGTCAATCAGGTCCCTCGTGAGTTGTTGGTGTCTTTTGTGTGACAGATCAAGCATTGCGTCATTATTTTTCCCTGAAGATGGGAGTACATATGTTTCTTGATGCCCCCTTCCATTTATATAGGACATGCCCCCAACCAAGAGCATTTAAATCGCAAATAGTACATATGTCCACCTTCAGCAGACCCCAAAATTAATACGACACATCAGACCCCCTGTTAATAGCCCCCAGACCAGGCCCTCTAATAATTACAGACCCCAGATCAGAGACCCTGATAATTACAGACCCCAGATCAGATCTCCTTAAATTGCAGACCTTGAATCAAACACCCTAAAAATTACAAACCCCAGGTCAGACCCAGTAAAAATTACAGATCCTAAGATCAGACTCTGCCCCAGTTTCCCTGGACAAACCTGTATAGGAGGAGTAAGAGACTTATGATGAATGCGGCAACAGGCCCTCACAGCAGAGTCAGAGGCAGGACACTCACAGCAGCGGCAGAACAGGCACAGCAGACATGAGCTCGCATGTCAGTGTTTTAGCAACCAGCAATAAAACATTTCTGGATGCTAGGGCAGACTTAAATTTGTTATTACTCTTGTTATACCCCCAGAGACTATAACGTGAACCCTTATGGGTACGCGTATTGCAGGTTGAGAACCATTGCTCTAAACAAACTTCCCTGAGCAGGATCACAGTCTAACTAACTATACCTAATCGCTGAAAGCACTATTAAAACATTTCTTTTTTTGAAGAAGTATCCATATGTGGGTTCTATGGTTGGGCTATCCATATTTAAGGATTATGGGAAAGCCTAACATCCCCCTATACCACTACCCCTATGATGACACAAAAAAAATGTCCTGAGAAGAGTGACCCAGCATGTGGTTTTGTATGTACCGGAGTTCCCAATATGTTTCATCAAACTAAAGCATCGGTATCAACAGGGGACTAAAGCTGGCATAATATTTTATCATTATGATGTCTATTGAGATCGACCACTTGTTAAAAATGAATTACTTTTATTTGAAAAGTCTCTCCCCATACTCCCTAATACAAGATTGCCATCTAATCATTATAGAAAGCAAAAGCCTAGCCAATCATGGATGCGTTGGTGGTGCTCAAGTACAGAATACCAGAAAATCGCTATCACATGGACGAAGCACGCATCAATACTGACAGAAAACAAAAGGCGCAAGTTACTCACCAGTGGATGGGTGGATCCGAATACTGAAGGTAGTAGAAGACGGAGACAATTCATAAATGGAGTGGATGGCAGATGAATAGAGTGCAAGCATTTAACAGATGAATTAACAGCACTCACTGACCCTATCTGAATCTTATCCCAAAGCAGGGTAAGACAACAGCTTGGCAGCACAACACACAGAAAATGCAAACAACCCAGTGGAAGTACTGAACCCAGTATACACCTAAAACCATTATACAAATCTAGATCTCTTAGATTGAAGACAGAGAGGGTAACAAGATGATGATGTCAGACAGATGATGGGTGATAGTCAGAGTCGAATGATGATAGCAAACAGATGATGAGTAACAAACTGACCCTAATTCTAGCTCAAGCTATATCTATCCCGGGAACCAGAGGCAATGAAAACAAAACCAATCCAAAACCCAGGGAAACAAGGCAAGCAGAACAGGGGACAATTAAAACAGGATAAAACTAAACAACAAAACACTACCAAACATTGAAGCAAACAAGGACTGAGGAAATACAAGACAGAGCTGAAAAAACATTAAACTATGCTGGTGAAACATGCTCTTGCAAAGAGAGTTCAAATAAGCACAACCAAACACACATAGCAAACGCTATAACCAACACCATAATGCAAGGCTCAGGGATTCTTAGGCTGGGGCTAGACGGAGACTTTTTTTTTAACCCCTTCCCGCTCCTGGACGTACTATTAGGTCATGGTAACTGTATCGTTCGCGCTCCATGACCTAATAGTACGTTTCGGGAGTAACGACCGTTACGGCCGTCCTCCCAACACATGCAGGAGCTGTGACAGCTGCTACAGCGGGGACCGATCGCTGTGTCCCCGCTGATTAACCCCTTAAAAGCTGCGTTCAATAGAGATCGCGGCTTTTTAGGGGTTAAGCTGCCATCGCCGGCCTGCTACATGATAGCGGCCGGCGATGGTGACTATGGCAACCGGACACCAAACAATGGCGTCCGGCTATGCCATCGACGGAAGCCTAGTGGGTCCTGACAAAGTCAGGACCCACTATGCTTGCTGTCAGTGAGTAGCTGACAGCTCTAATACACTGCACTACGCATGTAGTGCAGTGTATTAGAATAGCGATCAGGGCCTCCTGCCGTCAAGTTCCCTAGTGGGACAAAGTAATAAAGTTAAAAAAAAGTAAAAAAAAGATGTGTAAAAATAAGAAAATAAAAGTATTAAAAGTAAAAATCCCCCTTTTTACCTTATCAGTTTATATTAATAAAAATATATAAACAAACAAATAAAATATACATAATTGGTATCGCCGCGTCCGTAGCGGCCTGAACTACAAAATTATTTCATTATTTATCCCGCACGGTGAACGCCGTAAAAGAAAATAATAATAAACCGTACCACAATCACAATTGTTTGGTCACTTTACCTCCCAAAAAAGAGAATAAAAAGAGATCAAAAAGTCGCATCTACCTAAAAATGGTTCTGATCGAAACTACAGTTCATTACGCAAAAAAAAAAGTCCTCGCACGGCTTTATTGATGGAAAAATAAAAATGTTCTGGCTTTTAGAATATGGTAACACAAAAAGTGAATGATTTTTTACAAAACGTAATTTATTGTGCAAATGCCATAAGACAAAAAAAAACTATAAACATCTGGTATCGCCGTAATCATATCGCCCCGCAGAATAAAGTGAATTTGTCATTTATAGCGCACGGTGAACGCTGTAAAAAAAATAGAATAAAAAAACAATAGTAGAATTGCTGTTTTTTAGTCACCACGCCACCTAAAAATAGAATAAAAACTGATCAAAAAGCCGCATGCAAAAACTACATGAATCCCTCAAGGGGTCTAGTTTCCAAAATGGGGTCACTTTTGGGGGGTTTCCACTGTTTTGGCACCACAAGACCTCATCAAATCCGGGCATGGTGCCTAATAAAAAGGAGGCCTCAAAATCCACTAGGTGCTCCTTTGCTTCGGAGTCCGGTGCTTCAGTCCATTACCGCACTAGGGCCACATGTGGGATATTTCTCTAAACTGCAGAATCTGGGCAATACATATTAAGTTGCGTTTCTCTGATAAAACCTTTTGTGTTATAAAAAAATGGTATAAAAAGGATTTTCTGACAAGAAAAAAAGTAAATTTCACCTCTACTTTGCTCTAAATTTCTGTGAAACACCTAAAGGGTTCATAAACTTTCTATATGCTGTTGTGAATACTTTGAGGGGTCTAGTTTCTAAAATGGGGTGTTTGATAGGGGTTTCTAATATATGGGCCCCTCAAAGCAACTTCAGAACTGAACTGTAACCTAAAAAAATAAATAAATGAGGAAATACTTTGCTTCTTACATTATACTGATAATGAGCCGTGCCCACCCCGAGATGACCCCAGTTTTGACCGTTTGTATAAACGGAGACCCCTATTAGACCATTTCAGTGCCCGGTTTTCCCAAGCATACACCCCCGAGAAGTGTATTTCTATTGATGAGTCCTTGGTACATTTTAAAGGGAGGGTTCAATTCCGCGAGTACCTGCCGGGTAAGAGGTCAAGGTATAGCGTGAAGATGTATAAGCTGTGTGAGAGTGCATCAGGGTATACCTACAGATTTAGGATATATGAATGGAAGGACACCAGTATTCAGCCCCCAGAATGCCCCCCCCCTTACTGGGAGTTAATGCAAAAATTGTGTGGGATTTGGTGCCCCCACTGCTGGACCAGGCTTACCACCTCTACCTGGATAATTTTTATACCAGCGTTCCACTCTTCAAGTGCCTCGCTTCCAGAAGTCCTGCGGCATGCGGCACTGCTAGAAGAAATCTGAGAGGCCTCCCTAAGACTCTGCAGGGCAAACACTCAGAAGGGGTGAGAGCAGGGCACAATCTAGCAGCAACATATTGTGTGTCAAGTACAAGGACAAGAGTTGATGTCCTTGTATTGACAACAATACATGGCCACACCAGTACCCATGTACAAGTACGAGGTACCAGTACAGAGACCCCCAAACCAGACTGCATCCTGGACTACAATAGGTACATGGGAGGGGTGGACTTGTCAGATCAAGTCCTGAAGCCCTACAGCGCCATGCGGTGTGGTATAAGAAGCTGGCCGTGTACATCATACAGATGGCATTGTACAATGCGTACATGCTGCGTCGATGTGCAGGCCAGACGGGAACTTTCCTGGAATTTCAAGAGGTGATTATCAAGAACCTAATTTTTAGGGACCAGGAAGTGGGGGGGCACCCAGTACTTCTGGAAGCGAGGCCACACGCATCGTACCAAGGCAACATTTTCCAGGAGAAGTTCCCCAAACTGGCAAGAAGGGAAAAAGTCAAAAGAGGTGCAAAGTCTGTTATAAGAGGGGGATAAGGGAGGACACAATATATCAATGTGACATGTGTCCCGAAAAACCAGAGCTCTGTATGAAAGAGTGTTTTAAAATTTATCATACATCCCTTGGTTTATAATTTACCCCAATTTTACTTACCCTGATGTACTCTGCACAGCTTATCCCCCCTCGTCTTTCCACTCTGGGCCCTGCTGTGTGCCCAGGCAGCTGATAACAGCCACATGTAGGGTATTGCCGTACCGAGGAGAACCCACATTACAGTTTATGGGTTGTATGTCTCCGGTCAAAATGCTCACTACACCTCTAGATGAATGCCTTAAGGGTGTAGTTTTTAAAACAGGGTCACTTCTTGCAGGTTTCAACTGTACTGGTACCTCAGGGGCTTCTGCATACATGACTTCGCACCAGAAAATCCCCAGTAGGCCAAATGGTGGTCCTTTCCTTCTGAGCCCTCCCATGGGCCCAAACGGAAGTTTATCACCACAAATGGGGTATTGCCGCACTCAGGACAAATTGGGCAACAAAATGGGGTATTTTATTTCTTGTGAAAATAAGAAATTTTCAGCCAAAACTACATATTATTGGAAAGAATTAATTTTGTTCTAATTTCGAGCCCAATTCAAATAAGTTCTGTGAAAAAACTATGGGGTCAAAATGGTCACAACACCCATAAATAATTTCCTTGAGGGGTGTAGTTTCCAAAATGGGGTCATTTCTGGTTGGTTTCCATTGCTTTGATACCTCTGGGGCTCTGCAAATGTGACATGGCACCCGAAAACCAATCCAGCAAAATCTGGACTCCAAAGAACAAATAGCGCTCCTTTCCTTCTGAGCCCTCCCATGGGCCCAAACGGCAGTTTATCACCACAAATGGGGTATTGCCGCACTCAGGACAAATTGGGCAACAAAATGGAGTATTTTATTTCTTGTGAAAGTAAGAATTTTTGAGCTAAAACGACATATTATTGGAAAAAATATAATTTTTTTAAATTCCCAGCCCAATTCAAATAAGTTATGTGAAGAAACTATGGGGTCTAAATGGTCACATTACCCATAAATGAATTCCTTGAGGGGTCCAGTTTCCAAAATTGGGTCATTTCTGGTGGGTTTCCATTGCTTTGATACCTCTGGGGCTCTGCAAATGCGACATGGCACCCAAAACCAAACCAGCAAAATCTGCACTCCAAAGAACACACAGCGCTCCTTCCCTTCTGAGGCCTCCCATGGGCCCAAATGACAGTTTATCGCTACAAATGGGGTATTGCTGCACTCAGGAGAAATTGGGCAACAAAATGGGGTATTTTGTTCCTTGTGAAAATAAGAAATTTTGATCACAAATGACATTGTTTTGTTAAAAAATGACATTTTTTTAATTTCACAGCCCAATTTAAATAGGTGCTGTGAAAAACTGTGCGGTGAAAATGGTAACAACAACCATAAATGAATTCCTTGAGGGGTGTAGTTTCCAAAATGGGGTCACTATTGGGGGATTCCTACTGTTTTGGCACCTCAACACCTTTTCAAACCTGGCATGCTGCCTAAAATATATTCTAATATAAAAGAGGCCTCAAAATGCACTAGGTGCTTTCTTTGCTTCTTGGGCTTGTATTTTAGTCCACAAGCGCACTAGAGCCACATGTGGGACATTTCTAAAAACTGCAGAATCTTGACAATACATATTTAGTAGTGTTTCTCTGGTAAAACCTTCTGTGTTACAGAATTTTTTTTTAATACAATGGAAATTCAGCAAGAAAAATGAAATTTGCAAATTTCACCTCCACTTTGCTTTAATTCCTGTGAAATGCCTGAAGGGTTAAAAAACTTTCTAAATGCTGTTTTGAATACTTTGAGGTGGTCTAGTTTTTAAAATGGGGTGTTTTATCAGGGTTTATAATACATAGGCTACTCAAAGCCACTTCAGTTCTGAAGAGGTACCTTAAAAAAAAGGCTTTTGAAATTTTCTTAAAAATATGAGAAATTGCTGTTTATGTTCTAAGCCTTGTAACGTCCAAGAAAAATAAAAGAATGTTCAAAAAACGATGCCAATCTAAAGTAGACATATGGGAAATGTGAACTAGTAACTATTTTGGGGGTTATAACTGTCTGTTTTACAAGCAGACGCATTTAAATTCTTAAAAATTCTATTTTTTCAAAAAGTTCTCTTAATTTTGCAATTTTTCACCAATTAACACTGAATATATCGACCAAATTTTACCACGAACATGAAGCCCAATGTGTTACGAGAAAACAGTCTCAGAATCGCTTGGATAGGTTTAAGCATTCCGACGTTATTACCACATAAAGTGAAATATGTCAGATTTAAAAAATGGGCTCTGAGCCTTAAAGCCCAAACTAGGCTGTGTCCTTAAGGGGTTAAGTGAGACAATAAATCGCTGTCCATAGGAATGCATTGAGTAGCATCAAACGCTCTTCAAAATTGCTCCAGACAAGAGATTTGCTAGCAATTGTTTTTTCTTTAATCGCTACATGCTGGGATTTCAGAGCTACACACTTGTCAGGAGCGATTTTGAAGAGATTTTCAAGCTACTCAATGCATTCTTATCGACAGCGATATCACATCGATTTTTTTTGTATTAAGATAATTAGCGCTAGCCTAACACATTCTTAAGGACAGCGATATATCGCTCACTACAAAAAGTCTATGTCTATCCCCAGTCTTAAGGAGAGGCATATTAATCAGGGTGCTCTCCCCTCAGTGGCTCACATCAGTGTAGCTGTTTAACCACTTAGATGCCACGGTCAATAGCAACTGCGGCATCTAAGCCATTAGTAAGAAGAGGGCGGCCCCCTCCGACAGCCCATTGACCGCCGTGACACGATCGTGGGATGCCAATGGTTGCCATGGCAGCCCGAGGGCCTCATGAAGGCCCCCGAGCCTGTCTTCTTTCTTTTTTTTTTTTTTGTATTTCACATTTTTTTATTTTCAACAAAGAAAGTAAGGATACAGAAGGAAAAAAGGGGGAGACGAGGGTACATCAATAAAATCGGAACACAATGTTAAATGTACACAGTTAACTCTACAAGTCTGCTAGATTTTCCAGAAATGTCAATATTTTGAAATACTTCTCACATCCACCATTGTCAATATAGATAGACTTGTACCATAAATTAACATCTCTTAGCGACATTTCCCTATACCCTCCCCCCCCTCTTATGACCATCTGTGATGATAGTCAAAAGTCAGATGACAGAAAAAGAACAATAAGAAGAAAGGAAAAAAGGAAAAACAAAGAAGATTAAAAGATATGAGGGAAGAGGGGAGTCATCTCTCCCAGCTCTCTCTCCCCCCCCCCCGCAGCACGTCTCTACAAACCAAATATTTCTAAGAGTTCCCAGCATCATTCCCAACTTGTTCACCCATGATTTCCTTGTACCTGTCTGAGCTACAAAATTCCAGCCAGTAGAACCATGTTTTCCGGAATCTACCTGCTTGATCAGGAGAGTGATGAAGCAACTCCTCCATTCTCCTAATATCTTGTACCCGCTTCAGCCATTGTCTAATCGATGGAGGCTCAGAGGACTGCCATTTCGCTGGAATACATGCTTTAGCTGCGTTTAACAAGTGTCTCACCAGCGATTTCTTATACGTCCCTATGGAGATGTCATGGTGATGCAACAGAATCCACGCCGGATCGTCCCCCAGAGTGAGTCCCGTGATCTCAAATATGACGTCTTGTACTTCTGCCCAAAAGGGTCGAAGACTGTCACAGCCCCAGAATATATGTAGTAGCGTACCTTCTTCCTTGCCACATCTCCAGCAGAGATGTGAAACCTCAGGGAACATTTTGTGAAGTGCATGTGGGACTCTGTACCACCGGGATAATATTTTATAATTCGTTTCTTGATAAGCATTACTAATAGACGCTTTATGTGAAAGGAGCATGACCTTCTCTTTTTGTTCTTGTGTTAGGGAGATCTGGAGATCCCGCTCCCATTTCGTGATAAACGGTGGCGTGAAATCTTCTACAGGAGAAATCAGTATACCATAGATTTTAGACAATGCTCGTTTCACATGTCCCGTCTGGGAACACATTGTTTCAAACTGGGTTAGTCTGCGATCATAAGCAGCAGGTGCAGGTATATAAGCCAAGTAGTGAGATAGCTGTAAAATCTGCCACTGTACCAGCATGCCCTCCGGTTCAGTGAGTTCCCTATCCCGTAGCCAAGTCGCCTGTCTACGAAAGTGACAAATCCTAAAATGACCCTGTTGAAGCCAGTTTTTAAATGTCCCTTCCGATAATCCTGGTTCAAACTCTGGTGTCCCCAGGACCGGCGCGAGCGGCGAAGGAGCCGATGAAACCCCTTCCCTTCCCCTCACTCTCCTAAACACCTGTAGTGTTGAATATATAGTAGGGTGATCTCTCAGGAATTTTAGATGAGTCAAGGGTATCCATGGCAAGCATTTTAGTGGGAGGTCCGTAAAGCCTTATTCCACATTTATCCAATCCTTAAGATAAGCATGGCGGCACCAGTCCACTATCCTAGTCAAGTGTATGGCTTGGTAATATTGCTCTACATCAGGCAGCCCAATCCCTCCACGACGTTTGGCAAGCACTAGAATTCTCCTCTGTAATCTCGGCGGTTTATCAGCCCATACAAAGGAAGTGATGTATTGATATACAGTTTTAAAAAAGGACGTAGGTAATTTAATTGGTAATGCCTGCATCGGGTATAGGAATCTGGGTAACACATTCATCTTAATAATGCTCACTCTCCCAAACCATGAGAACGTCCCCCTTGTCCATCGAGCCAAATCATTTCTCAATGTTTGTAACAGAGGTAAAAAGTTCAGCTGGAATGTCCAATCTATATTGGCCGGCAGTTGGATATCCAGATATTTGATCGATTCCCTCGCCCATCTAAAGGAAAAACTAGCCCGTAGGGAGTTCCCTAGATCATGTGGAGTATGTAGCATCATCGCCTCCGACTTCTGAAAGTTGATTTTCAGGTTGGACATTAGGCCATACTCTCGAAATTCCTTCATGAGATTGGGCATTGAAATGTGAGGAGAGGTCACGAAAAATAGCAGATCATCTGCATAAGCCGCCACCTTGAAAACTTTACCTCTCATGTTTAAGCCACTCACATTAACGTTGCCTCTGATCTTACATAAAAAAGGTTCCAGAGCTAAGGCGAACAGCAGGGGTGAAAGAGGGCATCCCTGTCTTGTCCCATTATGGATCGTAAACGGGGAAGAATAAGTACCATTTACTCTCACAGAAGCCGAAGGCGACGAGTATAGTGCTCCCACCCAGGAGCGCATGTTAGGTCCTACACCCAGATGTTCCAGAGTTCCAAATAAAAAAGGCCACCCGACTCGATCAAAAGCCTTTTCCGCGTCTGTGGATAAAATGACAGCAGGGCTCTTCTGTGAGTTGACCCAATGGACAAGGTTGAGAGCCTTAGTCGTATTATCTCTCGCTTCCCTTGATGGGATGAAGCCTGTTTGGTCTCCGTGAATTACGGTAGTCATCAATGGGGCTAGCCGATTCGCCAATATTTTAAAAAACAATTTCAGATCTACATTGAGTAACGAAATCGGTCTATAGCTAGCACATGAGGAGGGATCTTTGCCATCCTTCGGGATAACCACTATGGTGGCCTTCAGTGAATCTGAAGGTACAGCAAACGATGGGTATGATCCAGCGCAGGGAAAAATAAATCGAAATTCCGGATGAGTTAAAATGGAAACTAGTTCCAATTTTATTGATATGGAATAAAAAACGCAAGGAGAGCTAACTCCCGCAGAGGAAAGGTGGATAAATGGAGAGAAGATAGGTGTGTGGAGCCTACGCGTTTCAGACGATCTCCTCGTCCTTAATCATGGCTGAAAAGTAAACGAATCTGAAGGTACCGAGCTGCCCGATGATATCGCATTAAGAGCCCCCAAAAAGCCATCTGCTAACTGATCTAGGAACATTTTATAGTAACCCACCGTCAGTCCGTCCGGGCCTGGGGCCTTACCCTTTTTTGTGTCCTGAAAAGCTTTAGAAAGTTCTTCATGAGTGATTGGATGATCTAAGGTGTCACATGCATCCTCAGGTAGTCGTGGGAAACCTGAGGAGGATATATATTCCTGTATAGCTACCTTCGTGGGAGGCAAATGAGGTGTTAATTGGTATAGTGAGGAGTAGAATTCCCGAAAGGATCGGGCTATCTCCCTCGGGGAGGTTATCTTTGCCCCTGTCTGGGAAGTAATATGAGGAACATAAGCAGAGGCTCTCTGGGTTCTCAAGGCATTTGCCAGAATTTCCCCCGGTTTATTTCCATATTCATAAAATATTCTCCGACACTTAACTAATGTGGCTTTAGCCTTAACTTCATAAAGAGCTCTAATTTCTTCCCGAAGTGACAGCAAAACTCCCCTAGTATCTGAGGTCTGACAATGTTTATGTTTGACCTCTATTTCGCCAATCTTGGTCAACAGGTCACTTGTTTTTGCCACTCTCTCTCTCTTGAGCCGCGCCCCCCACTTGATGAAAAAACCTCTTATGTAGCATTTATGGGCCTCCCATAATATGAGCGGGTTTGCCACAGAGCCAGTATTGGTAGCGAAGTAGAGCTCCAGCTCATGACGAATTTCAGATTGAGCCTCAGGATGTTGAAGTAAAAACTCATTGAGTTTCCACCGACCTTGTGCCTGTGAGGGTGGGGCGAAAGAGAGAGAGAGCGCAATTGGCGAATGGTCCGACAAAGGTGATGTGTGAATGTCTGCCCCCACTACTCTATCCAGATGGAAATGACTGATGAAAAAATAGTCTATTCTGGAAAACATATCATGAGTTGCTGAGTAATATGAGTAATCCCTAGCTCCCGGGCACAGAGTCCTCCAGACATCCACTAGTTGGTGATCATGAATAGTTTTCCTAATGGAGCTAAGTTGAGAGTAAGGAAGATGGGAGGCGCCCCTTGAGACATCTAGGTGAGGTTCCATTGCTACATTAAAATCCCCTCCAACTATAATCATACCGTCCCCAAAAGTCTGGAGCTGTTCCAAATATACCGCTAGAGCCGCTGATTGTCCCGTGTTTGGTAAGTACAGGTTAGCTAGTGTAACTGCCTGTGAGAATAGAGTGCCCATGACAAACAGAAATCTACCCTGAGGGTCTGCCAAAGAATCAGTGAAGATCCAAGGTACATGTTGTGCAATGAGAATACTCACACCCCTAGATCTGGCATCCTCTGAGCAACCATGATAGCAATATGGAAAACGTCTATTGGAGAACCGTGGTACCTTATCTTTCCGGAAATGTGTTTCTTGAAGAAACGCCACCTGAGTTTTAAGTCTCCACAGTTCAGCAAGAATCATGGAGCGCTTCTCCAGAGTCCTCAGGCCTCGGACATTGTAGGAGAGCAACTTCGTATCCGTGTTCATAGTTCCCAGGTGCTGCGAGGGAAGAAACCGAAGGGAGGGAAGGAGAAAAGGGGAAGAAAAGAAAAGAAACAACAATAGGAATCGAAAAAACAGATAAGTAAGTAAGGATAATCAGGGAATTCTCTAAGGAAGGTTAAAGAAACCGAGGGTACTCAGCCAGCGAGACACCTCGGAGGGAATACCTATAGGGGAGAGTTGGTAAGGAATCTAAGGAAGTGGAGACCACCTCCCGTGTAATTGTCTGTAAATAGTACACTTTCAGCGAACACAAACATCTACCTCCAACCTCTATTAGTAATTCACCAGGGAGATCAATGGAGTGATGCTACTTCAAAACTTGTAACAATAAAGGTATAGCCCTACTCTGTAGGAATCTCAAACCCCTTCTCCGCCCTGACTAACTCGCTCCCGCCCATAGGCTCACAAACTCCATAAGGAGCCTAAACCCAGGTACCAGCTCCTGCAGCGACACTCATGACCACATAAGTCTCCTTCACCTTGTGCAATCGAATCCTAAAATTTCTCTCGCCCTCAGAGGGTGTTTATGAAACGTACTCCATTACCCATAACCGACGTCTCCCTACACATTAAGTCCCAACTAATAAAACCTAACTCAACTATGTGGCATAATCCTATGCATATCCCATCAGATGACGTACCATGAACACTGAGGCCCGCATTAACCAGCTGCGTGAGTGACTCTATCTCTTTCCCCCTAACCACGTACGGACCGCTCCGTGATTTGTTCTGAGAGAGATATCTAGCTACTAGATAAACATTTTTAGGTAACTATTCCTTTAAGCATGACTCCATTTATAAGGATACATTATCTGACCCGCTAGGCACAAAATCAGGAAACCGAACATTTGCCCCAGGATGAACAAGGAGTCCCGTGTCATGTGCAATCCTGCCTCCACAGTACGGTAAGACAATCCCAGATCTTGGATTCCCTTCTATGGCAGTTGTTGCCTCGCCGGTCTGATGCGCTGCGGTCTGGGTTGAAGAGGGTCGATAGGGCGGTTTCTGCTGCGTCTTGTAGGACGATAATTCAAGGATGCCGCAATCCAGTCCGGAATGGCTCTCGGTGGGACTTCCAGGAAGACAAAAAGGGCGGGTAGATCTTGTGGCGAATGGATAGCAATCGCCAAGCCTTGTTTCTTGACAATGAGGTGGAATGGAAAAAACCCACATATATGTCGCTTCAGCCTCTCTGATGATATCCAACAGTGGTCTCATAACCCGTCTCATATGCAGTGTACGAGCTGATAGGTCAGGCAAAATATGAATTTCAGCCCCCCTAAATTTCACTTGGCCCATGGTGCGCATTTTACGCATTCAATTTTCCTTCACTGTAAAGTAGTGAATCCTACATACAATTTCCCGTGGACGATCTGGATCTACTGACACCGGGCCCAACGCTCTGTGTACCCGATCCAATTCTATGTGATTGTTCGGCAGCTCTCCCAGGATAGCGTTAAACAGTTCTACCACTATTGCGCGTAGATTATGACCTTCCTTATCCTCCGGTAGTCCCCTAATACGGACATTATTGCGCCTGTTGCGGTTCTCCAGATCATCACGGTCCAGAGTCATAGCTTGGATTAATGCCTGTTGTGAGCGCAGTTGGTCCTCCATCCTATCCAATCTGTCGCCATGAGAAGATGTCTGTTGCTCAATAGCTGAGACCCTAGAGCACATTTGCTCAACAGTACGGTTCACCTCCTCTAAACACGTACGTTGCATTTTCTCCATTCTTTCCAGCATGGTGTCAAAAAAGCTCTGGGATGGGAGATGTTTAAGGGCCTCCTCCAGCTCTGATCGTGTTAGTGGCGTTAATGGCATCTCCATGCAAGGTGGGGAGACCGGGCCCGGCGACCAAGAACTTCCCTCATGGGATCTCTCCGGACTAGGGCTGGTGACCGGGGCACTCTCCAGGGGTTTATAAGGGGTTGACACACCTGGTAGCTCGTGGGAACGGGCTGATGTCATCGTACCCGGTCGTTGAGGCGTTCCACATGCGGCTGCGGCCGCCATGTTGGCTTCCTCCTGCTTCTGAGATATACGTGGCCGTAGGAAGCGAGACAGTGAGGATGCCGGAATATTTTTGTCCACGGTCTTCAGAGGTTTCCCTCGGGGCATAACGCGAGGTGCCGGGTTGATGGTAAGTCGCTGAAAGCGTTAATGTCACAGGTTAAATCACGGTCGGCGGGAGCTCCTGAAAATGCGACCTTCTTCTTCACATGCCGAGACCACGCCCCCCCGCTGGGATCACCGCCTGTCTTCTTTCTGCTCTTAATAAGCCCTGCCACTGGTAAGCCCTACTTAAAACATAAAACATAAACATAAAAAATAGATAAAAAATGGGAAAAGAGTTTTCTAACATTTGTTTATTGGTCCCCCCTAGGGGATTTGAACCAGCGTCAGTCAGTGTAATGTATTGCAGTGTATTGTAATTGTTTTGGTTCCTATTTAGCCTTAATTAGAGCCCAAAAAAATTACAATACACTGCGATACATTACACTGACGGACGCTGGTTCAAATCCCTTAGGAGGGACCAATAAAAAATGTTAGAAAATTATTTTCCCATTTTTTATGTTTTACTCCTTTTGCACAATAAAAACACTTTTAAGAAATATAATTCTTTGTTTTGGGGTCGCCACATTCTAAAACCCATAACATTTTTAATTTTTCCACCGTAATAGCTGTATGGGGGCTTTTTGTTTTGGGGATAACTTGTAGGTTTTATTAGCAACTTGTTTGGGTATACACAACTTTTTAAACACTTTTTATTGAGTTTTTTGGAAGGCAGGATGACTATAAAACATCAATACATGCATTGTTTCGTATTTAATTTTTTACTGTGTTCACGTAAATAGTTTTATAGTTTGGGTCATTGCGGATGTGGTGATACCAATTATGTGCAGCTTTTTTTATTTTTTTGTCTTTGCTTTTTTCCATAATAAAGCATTTTGTAATGGGAAAAAATATAATATTATACAATATAATATTTACATTTTTTCTACTTGGTATTTTTTTTTTTTATTAACTGCATTAAATAATTTTTTCCTTTTTTTTCAGTCCCACTATGGGACTTCACTATGTGATCATTTAATTGCTTTTATAATATAGTGCAATATTTCTGTATTGAAGTGTATTATTCCTGATAGGCATACACTGTTGGCAGACCTGGGGGCCTGTATTAGGTCCCCGGCTGCCTTGGAAACCATCGGCAACATGCAATCACATCACAAGGGTGTTAAACAGCCAGGATTGGAGGTAACTTCGATCCCGGCCATTAGGAGGAGCCCGGGTAACATTAGACAGCCCGGCACCCGTTGTAGCCGAGTTTAAGACACTGCCATGAAAAGGCATCACTGTGCCATAAGTACACTTAATGGCCACTGTGAAATGCGTATGGGCAATTGGGCAAATGGGAAATTGCGTATGGGCGTAAGTAAGGGATTAAAGTGATTTATAATCTCTGTTGTTGTACGGGCAAATCAACTCTCCATGCACTAACTTCCTTATGAGCTTGTAATAGACTTGTATTTATACAGAGCAGCCAAACTGAGGAGGCAGAGCTGCAATCGGGAAGGAGCAGCAGTTTCAACCAATGATGAGAGAGTAGGTGGATTTCAGACTACATGTAGGTACTCTAGCTAAAGGTGGCCATACACATTCGATTAATGTTGGCCGAACCTGTCGGGTTCGACAGCCAAATAATGTGTATGGACAGCTCTCACAGCAGATATTGGGGGACAGAAGAATCAGACAGTTGGATAGCAACATGCACAATCTTTTTGTTTTCTTGGGAGAGAAGTTGTAGCCATAGGTGTCTGGCAGCGAATTACTCCCCTCTCCACATTCAGAATACATGCATGCTAGTCTGAACCAAGAGTGCATGTGTATGGGGGATCGAGAAGAATAGCTGTCGGCTGAACACGTGTTTGGCCGACAGCTATCTAATGTGTATGGCCAACCTTAGCTGAAGTCACAGATCACAGTTCTGCCCTAATAGAGCTGATCTAAAAAGCAGCCAAGCAGCAAGCATTGAGACAAAAGGTACTGACTTAAATATAATTTTTAAGCTCACTACTGTACAGTTACTTTAAAATGTTACCATAACTACTTAATAAAATGTTAATGAACTTGCTTGAAAGAGTTACTGGTGGATGAACTACAACATTTTTGCCTTTTGCATTTATATAGGCAGACCTTGCAATGTTCAAATGTATTCACAAATTTATGTCGTAGCCACATATTTTGGAATTTTACAAAAAAGTGGCTGGCTTTAGTGTTTTTTTTTGTTTTTTTAGTTTTTCTATTACAGGTGTATTTTTTTTTTTAGTTTCTTCTATTACAGGTGTATTTATTGGCTGTGTCTTATTCTAGGGCTTTTTGTATCCCGCACCTGTCTAAAAAATACTGTCTCCTTCCCCTCCATTTTTCTTTTAATAGTAAACTTCTCATTCATCTCCAATTAGTAAAACTAAATATAAGATATATGATTTTAAATATAAGATTGTTCCAATTTTAGTGTATCAACAATCTGTAGTTTGACTTCCTTGAATATTGTTAATTATGGCAGAGTATATAGCCTGTTTTGCCAAAAGCCCTGATAAAAAAATATAGGCCCTAATAAATTGTCTTGTTTTAATTATTTTTTTCATAGATTGTTGTAATTGTTCAATTGTCTTTTAATTGTGCATTCTTTTTTTTCCTTTAAACTGTTTCTTTTCTTTACTGCATTGTTAGTTTAACCCCTTTAGGGCCTGTTCACATCAGCGTTGGCTGCGCTATTGATTCCGTCGTTAAAAGGGAAACCTGCCGGAATGGTGACGAACGGAAACCATTAGCAATGTTTCCGTCACCATTGATATCAATGGTGACTGAAACAGAAGCTGTGGTTTCAGTTTGACTTTCCGTTGCGGGGTTGACGCGACGGAAACCTATGATGGAACCCCGGAACGGAAAGCCAACGCTGATGTGAACAGGCCCTAATAAACAAGCTTTTTTAGACCTTAATGACCAAGCCAGATTTTTAAAATCTGGCATGTTTGACTTTATCAGAGAATAAGGGTTAGTTCACACATTTCGTAAATACTGAATTTTTTTCCGCAACGGAATTCGTTGCATTAAATCCCCAGCAAATACAGTAGCGGCAAAGTGGATTAGATAAAACAAATCTCATCCACACGCTGCGTAAATATTGAGCGGAAAAAATGCTCAGAAATTGACCTGCGTTACAGAATTTTATTCCGCAGCAATTGTATTTGTGTAAACGCTGCTTATTTGTTGCAAGGTTTACCCATTGAATTCAATGGGGAGGTATATACCGCAACAAATAGCAGTTGTTAAATTTTTTGCTGCAAAGAACGCAACTCAGAAAAAAAAGACAAATCTCATACTTACCCAGGACTCTATGTTCCTCCCTCCAGCGCGGGGTCCTGGGATGACGTTTCATCCCATGTGACCGCTGCAGCCAATCACAGGCTGTACCGGTGGTCACATAGGATGAAACATCATCCCAGGAGGCTGGCCTGGATGACGTCAAAAGGCTGGCCTCCAGGAATGACACTTCATCCCATGTGACCGCCACTACAGCCAATCACAGGCTGCAACGGTCTCCTGGGATGAAACGTCATCCCAGGAGGCAGGCCTACTAGCAGGTAAGCTAACTGCTGCAGTTTTCCCGCAGTGGACATTTCAGGCAAAAAACTGCTCCACAATTTGGTGCGCTTTTTCGGCCGGAATTCCCTGCGGCACACAGGGCGGATTCGCTGTATGCTTTTACACAGCGTATCCGCCCCGTGTGAACTCAGCCTTTAATCTGCAATAGTTCCGCATATTTAAGTAATTCTGACATTGTTTTTTCGTCACATGTTGTACTTTATTTTAGTGGTAATTAATTAAAAAATACTAAAATTTATGAATTGTTGTAAATATTAACATTTTCCCTATTTTGAACTGCAACATGTCACATATGCACACACATACTGTATTTTTTTTAAATTAAATATATATTTCCATCTCATTACACTATTTTGGCAGCACTTTTGAAAAATAACCCTGTTTCTCCTGTGATCAAAAGTTCCCCCATTGTGACCCTAATGAGCTGCCTGGACACATGCAGGGCCCAAAAGGAAGGGAGCACATGATGGCTTCCAGGAAACCAATTTTGCTTGAAAATGTTTTAGGCACCAATGCATATTGGAGAGGCATTTGCCTGAACAATAGAAACTCCACTTAAACTACCCCATTTATAAAACTAGACCCCTTAAGGTATTTATCTAGGGGTGTAGGAAGTATTTTGTCTCCACAGATTTTTGTTGAATTTAATGAAAAGTAGGTGAAATTTTGTTTTTCCCTTTTTTCACAAATGTATCATCTTACCCCCTTCCCTCTTTGGCCACTTTTGATCTTCTTGACAGAGGCTCATTTTTCAAATCTGACATGTTTCAATTTATGTGGTAATAACTTCAGAATGCTTTTACCTATCCCAGCAATTCTGAGATTTTCTCGTGAGAAATTGGACTTTATGTTACTGGAAAAATTTGCTCGATACATTCAGTATTTAATTGTGAAATTTAAATGTATCTGCTTGTAAGACAGGCAGTTATAACACACAAAATTGTTGCTAATTAACATCCCCCATATGTCTACTTTATGTTTTCATCGTTTCTTGAACATCCATTTATTTTTTTAGGACGTTACAAGGCTTAGAACTTTAGCAGCAATTTCTCACATTTCAAGAAAATTTCAAAAAGCTATTTTTACAGGGGCCAGTTCACTTGTGAAGTGGCTTTGAGGGCCTTATATATTAGAAACCCCAATAAGTCACCCCATTTTAAAACTTCACCCCTTATAGTATTCAAAACAGCATTTAGAACGTTTCTTAACCCTTTAGACGTTTCACAGGAATTAAAGCAAAGTGGAGGTGAAATTTACAAATGTAATTTCTTTTTGTAGAAATTAATTTTTAATCAATTTTTTTGTAACACCGAAGCTTTTACCAGAGAAACGCAACTCAATATTTATTGCCCAGGTTCTGCAGATTTAGGAAATATCCCACATGTGGCCCTAGTGTGGTAACAGACTGAAGCAGCGGCCTCAGAAGCAAAGGAGCACCTAGAGGATTTTGGGGCCTTCTTTTTATTAGAATATATTTTAGGCACCATGTCAGGTTTGAAGAGGTATTGTGGGGCAAAAACAGTGGAAATCCCCCACAAGTGACCCCATTTGGGAAAATACACACCTTATGGAAATTATCTAGGGGTATAGTGAGCATTTTGACCTCACAGGTTTACTGCAGAAATGATTGGAAATAGGCCGTAAAAATTAAAATCTACGTTTTTTCAAAGAAAATGTAGGTTTAGCTATTTTTTTTTCATTTCCACAAGGATTAAAAAGAAAAAAAGCACCACAAAATTTGTAAAGCAATTTCTCCCGAGTAAAACAATACCCCACATGTGGTCATAAATGGCTGTTTGGACTCACGGCAGGGCTCAGAAGGGAAAGAGTGCTATTTGGCTTTTGGTGCTCAAATTTAGCAGGAATGGTTTGCGGAGGCCATGTCGCATTTGCAAAGCACCTGAGGGGACAAAACAGTGGAAACCCCCCACAATTTACCCCATTTTTGTAAACTACACCCATTGAAGAAATTATATAGAGGTATTGTGAGCATTTTGATCGCACAGGTTTTTTGCAGAAATTATTGGAATTAGGCCGTAAAAATTAAAATCTAAATTATTTCAAAGAAAATGTAGGTTTAGCTAATTTTTTTTCATTTCCAAAAGGACTAAAGGAGAAAAAACAATTTGTAAAGCAATTTCTCCCGAGTACGGCAATACTGCATGTGTGGTAATAAACAGCTTTTTGGACACACAGTAGGTCTCAGAAGGGAAGGAGTGCCACATGGCTTTAAGGCTGGGTTCACACGAGCATGTTACGTCCGTAATGGACGGAACGTATTTCGGCCGCAAGTCCCGGACCGAACACACTGCAGGGAGCCGGGCTCCTAGCATCATAGTTATGTACGATGCTAGAAGTCCCTGCCTCGCTGCAGGACAACTGTCCCGTACATGTTAACTTTATTCTGCGGGTCAGTACGATTCCGGCAATACCTAATTTATAGCACTTTTTTATGGTTTCCAACTTTTTGCACTATAAAATAACTTTTGTAAAAAGAATGTATTTTTTCAGTCGTCATGTTGTGAGAACCATTACGTTTTTAATTTTTTCGTTGCGAGACGAGCTATGGTTTTTATAGGTACCATTTTTGGATAAATGCGATTTTTTGATCACTTTTTATTCCAATATTTGTAGGGCAAAGTGACCAAAAAACAGAACCTCGTGGAATAAATAACATAATATTTTTATAGTTCAGGCGGTTACGGACGGGGCGATACCAAACATGTATGGTTTATTTTTTTTTTTCAATAATAAAGGATTTGATAAGTGAATAGGGCGATTGTGTTTTATTTTATTACTTGAAACATTTATTATAGGTTTTAAAACTTTTTTTTGTTTTTTACACTTTTTTTCAAGTTCCACTTGAAGGTCAAACTGTCAGTTTTTTTTTTTCTAACACATTGCACTACTTATGTAGTGCAATGTATTAGATCTGTCAGTCATTTACTTACAGCAAGCCGATTAGGCTTCACCTCCCATCGGGCCTAATCGGCTTCCATAATGGCAGAGCAGGAGGCCATTGATAGGTCTGCTGTTGCCATAGCAGCATCGGCAGCCCTGATTGCATGGCAGGGCTGGCGATCTGATAGCAACCTCTAAGATGCAGCGATTGCGAAGGGGTTAATGGCGGCAATCGTAGCTAGCTCCGGTACCTGCTATTACAGGTGGATTTCAGCCATTTTGAGGTCGGCTACCGAAGCCTTTCAGGCACGGCCACCGGGCTGGGGCTGGAAGTATACCATGCTAGGCAGACCGGGAGGCCAGTATTAGGCCTCCGGTTGCAATTGCAGCCACTGGAACCCCAGCAATTTCATTGCTGGGGTTCCGATGAGCTGCAAACAGCTTAAATGCAGCGATCACGTTTGAGCGCTGCATTTGCGGGGTTAATGGCAGGGATTGAAGCTAATTTAGGTCCCCGCCATTACAGCCAGATGTCAGCTATAAGATACCGCTGATATCCGGGGATTGTGGCACCGACTCTTATGACGTATCCATAAGGCAAATGTCGGGAAGTGGTTAAAGACAGATTTCTTTGTAAAGTGACCAGGGCAGCCATCAGGAATTTCAGGGCCCCCTACAGCTAAATTTTCTGGGCCCCCCTACCGTGGCACCGCCTGTTAACGGTACTCCGTCCAGCACTATATCATGGTACCCAGGGCCGCCATCAGGGGGGGTATTATGGGTACTGATGTGAGAGGCCCGGCCAAACCTAATTGAAAGGGGGGCCCAGCAACTGCCGCGACTTGCCTTTGGTAGAAAAAAAACAGGCCCCTGCAATGGGGCTTGTTTTTTTCACCAAAAGTATGTCATGAGCTGCGGGCCCCCCTTTCAATTAGGTTTGGCCGGGCCTCTCACATCAGTACCCATAATACCCCCCCTGATGGCGGCCCTGGGTAGCATGGGGGTCGTCATGGGGGCCGTCAAACACTGCCGCCCGTGCGACCGATCGTGCGTACCCGCAAACTCCCGCGCATGCGCACCCGCGACCGCCTGGAACCGCGCACCAAATTTTGAGGCAGATTTTGACCTGCCCACACTATCTTGCCGCGTTTTTTGCCCACGGCGATTGAGGACAGCAGACAAAAAACGCAGGGAAAAATGCATTTTCTGCCTCCAATTTATTTTGATGGGAGGTCAGAGGCGGAACCGCGGCAAGAAAGGACGTGCTGCTTTTTCTTTTTTCCGCGACTTACTCCCATTGATTTCAGATTAAATCAATGGGAGGCGGTTTTGGAAGTTGTTTGGTGCTGATTCTGATGCAGTGTCCGAGTCAATATCAAGGCCCAAAAACTCTGTGAACTGGGCCTTATTGTTAGGGCTTATTCAGACGAACATGTAATACGTCCGTGCAACGTGTGTGATTTTCACGCGCCTCGCACGGACCTATGTTACTCTATGGGGTCGTGCAGACTGTCAGTGATTTTCACGCAGCGTGTGTCCGTGTGTCCGCTGCGTAAAACTCATGACATGTCCTATATTTGTGCATTGAAGTCAATGGGTGCGTGAAAATCACGCCCAGCACTTCCGCAGCATTATAAACTATGAATGAAAACAGAAAAGCACCACGTGCTACAAACATACAAACAGAGTATCATAATGATGGCGGCTGCGCGAAAATCACGCAGCCGCGCATCATACGCTGCTGCCACACGGAGCTGTTATGGACCTTTTGCATGCGCAAAACGCCACGTTTTTGCGCACGCAAAAAGCACACGCTCGTGTAAATCCGGCCTTAGGGTAGGAACACACTAGGCATGAACACTGCGGATTTTATGCAACACATTTTATTGTGGAAAATCCACAGCGTATTACAGTCGCAGCAGAGGGGATGGGATGTGAACAAATCTCATCCACACGCTGCAAAAATAATGGACCTGCAGTGTGGCTTTTTAAGCCGCTGCATGTCAATGTATTCTGTGGAATCGCTGCTCCTCTGTTGCGGAAATGCTGCGGTTCTGCCGCAAAAATCACACATGAGAAAAAAAAAAAGGCACTTTTTTAAATTTATAAAAAAGTTTAGACTTGCCCTGGCCGTAGTCCTGGTGACGCGATCCTCTATTCTTAGCGCAGCCCGGCCTCCTGGGATGACGTTTCATCCCATGTGACTGCTGCAGCGGTCACATGGTCTACAGCGTCCTCCCAGGAGGCGGGGCTACGTTCAGAAGAGAGAGATGCGTCACCTAAACTACGGCCGGGGCAAGTCTAAACTTTTTTTTCCCTACAGGATTCCCGCAGCGGACATGCCTCACGAAACCTGCGCCACTATTTGGTGCGGTTTTGCTGGCAGAATTCCCTGCGGCTACCGGGGCGGATAAGCTGTGTAGTTTTACTCAGCATATCCGCCTAGTGTGTCCCTTATGATGTCGCTCCTGGAGCTGCTGCCGGTCTCTAAATAGGCAGTTGGTCCAGTAGAACTTGGAATTATTTTTTTTTGTGAACCAGCTTAAAAAAATACAAAACTTTTGCGTTAGGGCCTGTTCACATCACCGTTCGCTTCCGCTCCGGGGTTCCGTCTGAGGTTTCTGTCGGGTGAACCCCGCAACGGAAAGTGAAAGTGACAGCACAGCTTCCGTTTCCGTCAGCATTAGCGCAGTCGACTACGCTATTGATTCCGTCCGAAAACCTGCCGGAACGGTGACGAACGGAAACCATTAGCGATGTTTCCGTCACCATTGAGATCAATGGTGACTGAAACGGAAGCTGTGCTGTCACTTTCACTTTCCGTTGCTGGGTTCACCCGACAGAAACCTCAGACGGAACCCCGGAGCGGAAGCGAACGGTGATGTGAACAGGCCCTAACACAAAAGTTTTGTATTTTTTTAAGCTGGTTCACAAAAAAAAAGAATTCCAAATTCTACTGGACCAACTGCCTATTTAGAGACCGGCAGCAGCTCCAGGAGCGAGAATCATAAGGGACACACTAGGCGGATATGCTGAGTAAAACTACACAGCTTATCTGCCCCGGTAGCCGCAGGGAATTCTGCCAGCAAAACCGCACCAAATAGTGGCGCAGGTTTCGTGAGGCGTGTCCGCTGCGGGAATCCTGCAGGGAAAAAAAAGTTTAGACTTGCCCCGGCCGTAGTTTAGGTGACGCATCTCTCTCTTCTGAACGTACCCCCTCCTCCTGGGATGACACTGTAGACCATGTGACCACTGCAGCAGTAACATGGGATGAAACGTCATGACAGGAGGCCGGGCTGCGCTAAGAATAGAGGATCGCGTCACCAGGACTACGGCCGGGGCAAGTCTAAACTTTTTTATAAATGTAAAAAAGTACCTTTTTTTTTCTCATGTGTGATTTTTGCGGCAGAACCGCAGCATTTCCGCAACAGAGGAGCAGCGATTCCACAGCATAAATTGACACGCTGCGGCTTAAAAAGCCAAAAGTCACACTGCAGGTCCATTATTTTTTCAGCGTGTGGATGAGATTTGTTCATATCTCATCCACTCTGCTGCGACTGTGATACGCTGCTGATTATCCACAATAAAATGTGTTGCATAAAATCCGCAGTGTTCATGCCTAGTGTGTTCCTACCCTAAGGCCGGATTTACACGAGCGTGTGCTTTTTTCGTGCGCAAAAACGTGGCGTTTTGCGCATGCAAAAGGTCCATAACAGCTCCGTGTGTCAGCAGCGTATGATGCGCGGCTGCGTGATTTTCGTGCAGCCGCCATCATTATGACACTCTGTTTGTATGTTTGTAGCACGTGGTGCTTTTCTGTTTTCATTCATAGTTTATACGGCTGCAGAAGTGCTGGGCGTGATTTTCACCCACCCATTGACTTCAATGGGTGCGTGATGCGCGAACAATGTACAAATATTGGACATGTCGTGAGTTTTACGCAGCGGACACACGGACACACGCTGCGTGAAAATCACTGACAGTCCGCACGGCCCCATAGAGTAACATAGGTCCGTGCGAGGCGCGTGAAAATCACACACGTTGCACGGACGTATTACATGTTCGTCTGAATAAGCCCTAACAATAAGGCCCAGTTCACAGAGTTTTTGGGCCTTGATATTGACTCAGACACTGCGTCAGAATCAGCACCAAAAAACTTCCAAAACCGCCTCCCATTGATTTAATCTGAAATCAATGGGAGTAAGTCGCGGAAAAAAGAAAAATCAGCACGTCCTTTCTTGCCGCGGTTCTGCCTCTGACCTCCCATCGAAATCAATGGGAGGCAGAAAATGCATTTTTCGCTGCGTTTTTTGTCTGCTGTCCTCAATCGCCGCGGGCAAAAAACGCAGCAAAAAAACGCGGCAAGATAGTGTGGGCAGGTCAAAATCTGCCTCAAAATTCTTTAAGGAATTTTGAGGCAGATTTTTTCGGCCTGCAAAATACTCTGTGTGAACAGGGCCATACATAAACAGCACTTTGAGACACTTTACTCACCGTGTCAGAAGAGCTGCTCCCACTCCAGTCCTCTTCAGGCGATGTCTTCAGTCCAGACGTCCAGTCCTTCACCTCCAGGCTCCAGAAAATGGCGGGGATCGTGTAACTCCTGCCGCCGCGCAGGAACTGGACTCCTCCCCCTCTCCTTACGCAGCTACGCTCTGGAGAAGAAGGAGGAGGAGGCGGAGTCGGACGAGGAGGACGAGGAGGCGGAGTCGGACGAGGAGGCGGAGTCGGACGAGTAGGCGGAGGAGGAGGACGACGAGGAGGCGGAGTCGGAGGCGGGCCAGCAGGTAAGTAAACTGTGCGCCGCTGCTGTCCTTCCCCGTAGATCGGACTTGTGTTGCGGGCGCACCGCCTCACTCTCGGCGGCGCGCCTGGTCATGCGCGCGCGGGTGCGCGATTGCGGTCGTTCACGCGCGCACAAGCGTTGTTTCGCGCCGGTGATGAGAGGGGGGCCCGCAGCTCACGGCGGTGTTTGACGAGAGGGGGGCCCGCAGCTCACGACATTGTTTTGGTGAAAAGAACAGGCCCCATTACAGGGGCCTGTTTTTTTCTACCAAAGGCAAGTCGCGGCAGTTGCCGGGCCCTCCTTTCAATTACGTTTGGCCGGGACCCCTACACTAGTACCCCTAATACCCCCCTGATGGCGGCCCTGAAAGTGACCATGAGAATGAAGAAACACACCCCAAAATCTATCATCCTGTTTCTCCTGTGTTCAGGAATATCCTTATTGTGGCCCCAACCTGCTTACTGAACACACAGCTGGGTCTAAAATGGAGGGAGCACTCTTTGGTTTTAGGGCACAATTGAAGGGATTCCAGGGCCTATTCTATGCTTGTAGAGGCAATGAACTGGCAGAATGATAGAAACCATTGGTAACTATAGGGGCTCACAGCGGTCACAATTGCGACTGGGCCCTGAAGCCAGGGGGGCCCACGGCCCCTTGCGCCACATCAATGAAGAGTTACTATAGTAACTGGGTCCTATGTAATAAACTACACGGGCCCCCATTACTATAGTAACTGACAGTACTTACCTTCCTCCTTCCGGACCCTGGATGGAGTCAGGACCTCTGCTGAGGCCGAAGAGGAGGGTAAGTTGAATACCACCGTCTGCTAGAGCTGATAGGTCTGGGTCCAACTCCTAGGATCCCCGCCAATCAGCTCCCCTTCATTCCGGTCACTTTCTCACACTGTGAATCTCCAACATGCACGTGTCAGTGATTCACAGTGTAAGCAAGTAAGGGAAATGAAGGGGAAGCAGTGCTTGTACGAACGCTGCACCCCCTTCAAAACATCTGATTAGCGGGGGTCCCAGGAGTCGTACCCCGACCCATCAGCTATTGATGGCCTTTCCTGAGGATAGGCCATCAATGTTTAGGGACTGGACAACCCCTTTTAAGCCTACCATGTGGTAGGCTTAGATACAGGGGCCCAGCAGACCGTAATCCTATACTGTATAAGATTACTGTCTGCTGGACCCTATATCTAAGCATACCTTAGGCTTAGATACAGGTTCCAACAAACAGTATCACACATGAACTTGGGCCTAAGGCCCTGTTCACATCAGCATTGCCCTTCCGTTGAGGGGTTACTCCTCTCAAAACAGGGAAGATCAGAGCTGGAGACTATTGTAAAAAAAGCCCTGCCTAAGTCACTCCTTTGTGATTGGTCTGTCTGCACTGACAGACTAATCACAGCGATCACCTACAGGGGACCCCTGTGATTGGTCCCCTGTCGGCTAGCTCTGTTGCTAAGCTATCTCGGACAGCACTTTGCAGTGAACTGTCACCTTGTCTTACGGCGCAGTGACAGTTCAACTGCATCACGTATATGCATGTCGGAATGCACTAACCGGCCGCATTCCCTGACGTGCATATACGTGAAAATGCGGGAAGGGGTTAAGGACAGGTTCACACAGGTAAAAGTACACTACGTATCCGTCCTGGAACCCGCAGGGAACTCCGCCTTAAAAACTGCACCAAATTATGCATTCTACTGCAGGAAACAGTGGTTGAAAATGAAAAGTTTATACTTACCCCATTCTCTGTTGTCATGGCAACGCATCCTTTTGTTGTCCATGCAGTCTGGCCTCCTGGGATGGCGCTGCAGCGCATGTGACCACTGCAGCCTGTGATTGGCTGCAGCAGTAACATGGAATGAAACGCCAAGATTGGCCAGACATTGGTCAGCATTCAGGATTGGCCAGATATTTACACTGGTTTGTGAGATCATTTAAAACTTGTAGTAGGCAATATGGGAAATGGTTTTGTCCTCTGATTATGCAGACACACTAGTCTGTAGAAATGCATAGAGAACTTTGGTAGGGACAGAGCCGAATGCCAGGCCACCCTTCTCAGGACTAATCTTTAGAGTCATCATAGGACTAGTGGTATAAGGGTATGTTAGGCTTTCCTCGTCCAGCTTTATATAGGGACACTTTGACTACAAGTACTACCTATGGATACTGCTGTGTGTAAAGTTACACTGTTTAACTTTTTAAACTTTTTTTTGTAAATATGTATAACCTGCTGTCAAAATGAGGACTTATGACAATCAGAAATGCTTATTATCGCTGAAAAGATATTTACAATAGATCTCTAATAAAAGTGATAAATTATGGATCTTATGTCTGTGCATCTCCCAATTCTTCCCTTGGGTGGAATATTAACCCCTTAATGACCAGCCTATTTTGGACCTTAATGACCAAGCTATTTTTTACGTTTTTCAATCCTCGCATTCCAAGAGCTATAACGTTTTTATTTTTGTGTCAACATAGCTGTATAAGGTCTTGTTTTTTGCGGGACAAGTTGTACTTTTTAATAGCACCATTTTTAGGTACATATTATTTATTGATTAACTTTTATTAACTTTTTTTTGGGGGGGAATAGAAAAAAATCTGAAATTTCGCCACACTTTTTTTGCCTCCTAAATCTACGCCGTTTACCGTGTGGTATAAATAACACAATAACTTTATTCAGCGAGTTGTTACGATTGCAACGATACCAAATTTGTATAGTTTTTGTATGTTTTACTACTTTTACACAGTAAAAACGCATTTTTTTCTAAATTATTTGTTTTTGTGTCTCCATATTTGAAGAGCCGTAACGTTTTTATTTTTTCGCCGATGCGGTTGTATGAGGGCTTTTTTTTTGCGGGACGACTTGGAGTTTTTATTGGTACCATTTTGGAGTAGATGCGACTTTTTGATCACTTTTTATCACATTTTTTTAAAGTGAGTATTCACAGAAAACAGCAATTTTTCCATAGTTTTTTATTAATTTTTTACGGCGTTCACCATGCGGGTTAAATAATGTAATAGATTTATAGTCGGGGTCGTTACGGACGCGGCAATACCAAATATGTGTAACTTTTTAACTTTATTTTGTTTTTTTAATAGTAAAGCATTTTGTAAGGGGAAAAGCTGGGTTTTTCATTTTTTTCACATTTTTTTTTAAATTAACTTTATTAAACTTTTTTTCCACTTTTTTACTAGTCCCACTAGGGGACTTTAATATGCAATTCTCCGATCGCATTTATAATACACTGCAATACTTTTGTATTGCAGTGTATTACTGCCTGGCCGTTTAACACGGACAGGCATCTGCTAGGTCATGCCTGCGGCATGATCTAGCAGGCATTCACTCCAGGCAGACCTGCGGGCCTTTATTAGACCCCCGGCTGCCATTAGAGACACAGACACTCGGCGATCTTATCGCCGGGTGTCGGTGGGAGAGAGAGGGAGCTCCCTCCCTCTCTCCAAAACCACTCAGATGCGGTGCTCGCTATTGAGCACCGCAACTGAGGGGTTAAACGTGTGAGATCGATACTAATATCGATCTCACACGGCAGAGCAGGGACGCTCCCAGCCCTCAGCTGCCTCTAGCAGCTGAGAGCAGGGAGATTTGACAGCTCCCTGCTCTGTTTACTTATTCCGATGCCGCGACGTAAAAAGTCTATGCATCGGAATAAGGCCCGTTAGTGACCGATGTAGAAACACGATGGGCCGGTCACTAACGGGTTAAACCGTGGACCTGCAGATGAGGATTCCTTGTGATCTTATGATGCCGTAGACCTAAAGAAGCATTCAAGGCAGAACTGACACCCTGTGCTATGCCCAACGCACGCCATTTACTTTTTTAATTTCTTCAAAAGGAGGTGTAACTGTCCCATCAGCAAATATTTAAATTTGAGGTGACATCTATTTATGGTAAAAAAGTTAATATTATATTGTCTCTTAAGAAAAGCTTCTGCAACACACAGCAGCTGGCCAAGTAGTTTTGGATGATTTTTTTTTAAATTCCCCAGTAACCTATTGGAATTAAATAAAATGCTTTCTAATATACTTATTGTGTTACTGAATTTTACAGAATCCTTCCTCTGTACCTTGCTGTGGGAATCCCACAGCCCTGTGTTCAGACAAGGCTGCAGTGACTTTAATGTATGAATTGATATGAAAGGATTTAAAAGTTTTAGTTTTTTGTAGAAACACTGTTTCATGCAGGACTTCAAAAAACACTGCAAACTATATTGCAGTATTCTTGGTAGCCATGTTGTACACATTGCCAAGGACCAGGTTTGCTGCACATAAAAATCAGCTGTTGTTTCATGTGGCATAATTTACATGCAGTGTGTAGTGCTTTTCCAAGAACTCTTCAAAGAGTTAAGAAAAAACATATTTTATTTTAAAAAATACAATACATTAATAAATTGTTTAATAATGTATTCTCTTTATAGTATAGTCAAAAGAATCCAAAGCCTTTGTTCTAAGCACCATCATTTAAAGCCAAAGCCATTCTCATTTTTTATCATTTTTAATCAATGGAATAATTTTATTGAAGTTATTGATATTCTCTTAACTTGAAATAGACAATCAGAAGCCCCACAACCAAGATAAAAAAGTATATTCAAATCATCTTTTGTTTATAAAACCATAGTCCAAGAGATAGGATATTTTGTTTGGGCTATAGGAATACCAACGTAACAACCATCTCATAGCAATGACTTTAAAGGCATGGTCCAGGAGCCCATATAAAATAGGTCCTGACTGTAATTATGATACGGGATAGTTGGGGGCCAAAATGCTACAAGTTACGCCTTGAGTTAAACTTCCTTCATTCTTAAATCCCCTTGTAAAGGATCTGCCAGGCACAACTTCTGTGTATACTCCCATAGGTAATCAGTCTGCACCTGAGTCTATGTCTCTGAGACTGACTCCATCTTCCACCACTCAGGATTGCAGGCTTAGGAGTGGGAGAGCCTATCGCAGCCTGGCCAGACGGAGCTAGCTCCCGCCCTCTGTCTATTTATACCTGCCTTTCCTGTTCCTCCTTTGCTTGTGATTCTTCTCGTGTGGTTTCCTGGCCCAGCTACAGCTTCTAACTATTTGATCCTGCTCCATACTGACCCTGGCTTACTGACTACTCTCCTGCTCTGCGTTTGGTACCTCGTGCACTCCTGGTTTGACTCGGCTCGTTCACCACTCTTGTTGCTCACGGTGTTTCCGTGGGCAACTGCCCCTTTCCCTTTGCTTTGTGTTCCCTTGTCTGTTTGTCTCGTGCACTTACTGAGCGTAGGGACCGCCACCCAGTTGTAACCCGTCGCCAAGGGCGGGTCGTTGCAAGTAGGCAGGGACAGAGTGGCGGGTAGATTAGGGCTCACTTGTCCGTTTCCCTACCCCCGTCATTACATAATCACAAGCCCATATACCTAGTCTACCCTGCTCCCTGACACTACTATGGACCCCCTTGAGACCCTGGCCCAGCAAATGCAGGCTCTCTCCCTACAGGTCCAGGCCCTGGCTCAGAGGGTCAACCAGCCTGACGCTACCATGGTAGTGCCCCTCACCTCACCTCTTGAACCCCACCTCAAGTTGCCTGACCGGTTCTCAGGGGACCGGAGGACTTTTCTCTCCTTTCGGGAGAGTTGTAGGTTCTACTTTCGCTTAAAGCCTCATTCCTCAGGTTCTGAGAGCCAGCGGGTGGGTATAATTATGTCCCGGCTCCAGGAAGGGCACCAAGATTGGGCCTTCTCCTTGGCTCCTGACGCCCCTGAACTTTCCTCCGTTGATCGTTTCTTTTCTGCTCTCGGACTCATTTATGACGAGACTAACAGGACTGCCTTTGCCGAGAGCCAGCTGGTGACCTTACGTCAGGGTAAGAGACCTGTTGAGGAGTATTGTTCTGCCTCTCGAGGTCCCGTTGCTTCGCTCTTCCACGGAAGACTCGGAGATACCTATGCAACTCGGGGCCTCCGTGTCCCCCCGACAACGTAGAGAGTTCCGCAGGAAGAATGGTCTCTGTTTCTATTGTGGGGATGACAAGCATCAAGTGAACACCTGTCCTAGGCGTAAGAATAAGCAGCCTGAAAACTTCCGCGTCTAAGTGATCATCTGGGAGGTCACTTGGGCGCACAGGTATTTCCCGTAAATATGAAACGTAATAAAATCTTGCTTCCCTTTCAGGTCTCTTTTGGTGGTAGGTCTGCTACCGGCAGTGCCTTCGTGGATTCAGGGTCTTCTGCTAATATCATGTCTGTGGAATTTGCAATGTCTCTAGCTATGCCTTTGATTGATTTGCCTAAACTTGTCCCGGTAGTGGGTATCGACTCCACTCCTCTTGCTAATGGTTATTTTACACAGCATACCCCTGTTTTCGAACTCCTTGTTGGCTCCATGCATTTGGAGCAGTGCTCTGTACTGTTGATGCAGGGATTCTCGTCCGATTTGGTTTTAGGCCTTCCCTGGTTGCAGTTGCATAATCCCACGTTTGACTGGAATACTGGGGAGCTTACCAAATGGGGTAATGAATGCTTGACGTCATGTTTTTCTGTTAATTCTATTTCTCCCCCTGAGGAGGTGAACACGCTACCTGAGTTTGTTCAGGACTTAGCTAATGTTTTCTCTAAGGAGGCCTCCGAAGTGTTACCTCCTCATAGAGAATACGATTGCGCTATCGAATTGGTACCAGGAGCTAAACTTCCTAAGGGTAGGATATTTAATCTGTCTTGTCCCGAACGTGAAGCCATGAGAGAGTATATCCAGGAATGCCTGGCCAAGGGTTACATTCGCCCCTCTACTTCTCTGGTAGGTGCTGGCTTCTTCTTCGTAGGGAAGAAGGATGGAGGTCTTAGGCCATGCATTGACTACCGTAACTTGAATAAGGTCACTGTAAAGGAACCAGTATCCCCTTCCTTTGATTCCTGATCTCTTTAATCAGGTTCAGGGGGCCCAATGGTTCTCTAAGTTTGATCTACGGGGGGCGTATAACCTTATCCGCATCAAAGAGGGGGATGAGTGGAAGACTGCGTTTAACACGCCCGAAGGTCATTTCGAATACCTCGTCATGCCCTTTGGGTTGTGTAATGCTCCTGTGGTCTTCCAGAATTTCATAAATGAGATTTTGAGAGATTACCTGGGGGTATTTCTTGTAGTGTACCTTGATGACATACTGGTGTTTTCCAAGGACTGGTCCTCCCACATTGAGCATGTCAGGAAGGTGCTCCAGGTCCTTCGGGAAAACAAACTGTTTGCGAAAACCGCAAAATGTGTGTTTGGGGTACAGGAGATACCATTTTTGGGTCAAATCCTCACTCCTCATGAATTCCGCATGGACCCCGCCAAGGTCCAGGCTGTGGCGGAATGGGTCCAACCTGCCTCCCTGAAGGCGTTACAGTGTTTTTTGGGGTTCGCTAATTATTACAGGAGATTTATTGCTAACTTCTCGGTCATCGCTAAGCCTCTTACGGACCTCACTCGCAAAGGTGCTGATCTCCTCCACTGGCCTCCTGAGGCTGTCCAGGCTTTTGAGGTCCTTAGGAAGTGCTTTATCTCGGCCCGGTGCTGGTTCAGCCCAACCAAATGGAGCCATTTATCGTGGAAGTTTACGCATCCGAGGTGGGAGTGGGGGCTGTCTTGTCCCAGGGTACCAGGTCCCTCACCCATCTCCGTCCCTGTGCCTACTTCTCCAGGAAGTTTTCGCCTACTGAGAGTAACTATGATATTGGCAACCGTGAACTCTTAGCCATTAAATGAGCATTTGAAGAGTGGCGCCACTTCCTGGAGGGGGCTAGGCACCAGGTAACGGTCCTTACCGACCAAAAGAATCTGGTTTTCCTAGAATCTGCCCGGAGGCTAAACCCGAGACAAGCTCGATGGGCGTTATTTTTTACCAGATTCAATTTTTTGGTTACCTATAGGGCTGGGTCTAAAAATATTATGGCTGATGCACTGTCGCGTAGCTTCATGGCCAGCCCTCCTTCGGAGGAAGATCCTGCTTGTATTTTGCATCCTGGTATAATCATTTCTTCTATTGATTCTGATTTAGTCTCTGAAATTGCGGCTGATCAAGTTTCAGCTCCCGGGAACCTTCCTGAGGACAAGCTGTTTGTTCCCCTGCAATACCGGCTAAGGGTACTTAGAGAAAATCATGACTCCGCACTATCCGGTCATCCAGGCATCCTGGGTACCAAACACCTCATTGCCAGAAACTATTGGTGGCCTGGGTTGCCTAAAGATGTTAAGGCCTACGTCGCCGCTTGTGAGGTTTGTGCTAGGTTCAAGACTCCCAGGTCCCGACCAGCGGGCTTAATACATTCTTTGCCCATTCCCCAGAGACCTTGGACCCATATCTCCATGGATTTTATCACCGATTTGCCTCCATCTCAAGGCAAGTCGGTGGTGTGGGTGGTAGTAGACCGCTTCAGTAAGATGTGCCACTTTGTGCCCCTCAAGAAACTACCCAACGCCAAGACGTTAGCTACCTTGTTTGTCAAACACATCCTGCGTCTGCATGGGGTTCCTGTCAATATTGTTTCGGACAGAGGGGTACAATTTGTTTCATTGTTTTGGAGAGCCTTCTGTAAAAAGTTGGAGATTGATCTGTCCTTCTCCTCTGCCTCCCATCCTGAAACTAATGGCCAAACTGAGAGGACTAATCAGTCTCTAGAACAATATTTAAGGTGTTTTATCTCTGACTGTCAATATGATTGGGTCTCATTCATTCCCCTCGCCGAATTTTCCCTTAATAACCGGGTCAGTAACTCGTCAGGGGTCTCCCCCTTTTTCTGTAATTTTGGGTTTAATCCACGGTTCTCCTCCGTTTCACCTGGTAGTTCCAACAATCCCGAGGTAGAGGTCGTTCATAGGGAACTGTGCACAGTCTGGGCCCAGGTTCAGAAGAACCTAGAGGCGTCCCAGAGCGTACAAAAAACTCAGGCTGATAGAAGACGTTCTGCTAACCCCTTGTTTATGGTCGGGGATCTGGTGTGGTTATCGTCTAGGAACTTGCGCCTTAAGGTCCCGTCCAAGAAGTTTGCTCCCCGGTTTATTGGGCCGTATAAGGTCATTGAAGTCCTCAATGCTGTCTCCTTCCGACTGGAGTTGCCCCCATCTTTTCGAATACACAACATGTTTCATGCCTCCCTCCTTAAACGCTGCTCCCCGTCCTTGGCTCCCTCGAGGAAACCTCCTGTTCCCGTTCTCACCCCTGAGGGGGTGGAATTCGAGGTGGCCAAGATTGTGGACAGCAAGATGGTCCAAGCTCCCTCCACTACCTGGTCCATTGGAGAGGATACGGGCCTGAGGAGAGGACTTGGGTACCCGCCCGGGATGTTCACGCTGGGGTATTGGTCAGGAAGTTCCACCTTCGTTTCCCCAATAAACCAGGTCCACTTAGAAAGGGTCCGGTGGCCCCTCATAAAAGGGGTGGTACTGTAAAGGATCTGCCAGGCACAACTTCTGTGTATACTCCCATAGGTAATCAGTCTGCACCTGAGTCTATGTCTCTGAGACTGACTCCATCTTCCACCACTCAGGATTGCAGGCTTAGGAGTGGGAGAGCCTATCGCAGCCTGGCCAGACGGAGCTAGCTCCCGCCCTCTGTCTATTTATACCTGCCTTTCCTGTTCCTCCTTTGCTTGTGATTCTTCTCGTGTGGTTTCCTGGCCCAGCTACAGCTTCTAACTATTTGATCCTGCTCCATACTGAACCTGGCTTACTGACTACTCTCCTGCTCTGCGTTTGGTACCTCGTGCACTCCTGGTTTGACTCGGCTCGTTCACCACTCTTGTTGCTCACTGTGTTTCCGTGGGAAACTGCCCCTTTCCCTTTGCTTTGTGTTCCCTTGTCTGTTTGTCTCGTGCACTTACTGAGCGTAGGGACCGCCGCCCAGTTGTACCCAGTCGCCTAGGGCGGGTCGTTGCAAGTAGGCAGGGACAGAGTGGCGGGTAGATTAGGGCTCACTTGTCCGTTTCCCTACCCCCGTCATTACACCCCTCTTCCAAGATGGTAATCCATATCACAATGTCTGGTCCGAGCATAACACGCACTTTTGAGTGTTTAGTGGACCTAACCTAAAAGTAAATTTAAACATTTTATGAAGCCAAATTACTTATTTACATATTTGTCCAACGTCCTTTCTACTATGAACAGGTTTATATACAGTATATATGAAGAGTCATGAAGAGAATTCTACAGGATAAGGACTGGGTTTCACGATCTGTGTGTATGTGGACCCACTGGGCCATACCGCCGTAGTGGGATAGCAGCTGGCCAACAGAGTACCAAGTCAATATATAAATAGTCGAAGCACAACGGTACCTGTAGTGGTTCAGGCAGTAGCAACTGCTAGGCACATATGGGACCTTGACAGCAGACACCATAGGTGGTGTAACACAGCAGGCGGAACCGGTGGCACGACACAACTCCAACAGGTTTAACTGGTTGCCGACACAGGACGAGTATGCTCGTCCTGAGCGGCGAGCACTTCGCGCATTAGGACGAGCATACTCGTCCTGTGTGACAGCCGTCCCTGCGCGTGTCTGTGCGCGCGATCGAGAGCGGGGCAACGGCTGTAATACACAGCCACGGCCCCGCTCTGACAGCAGAGAGGAGAGAAACATCTTCTCTCCGCTGTTAACCCTTTGAACGCTGCGATGAAAGCTGATAGCGGCGTTCAAAGAGAGGGGACTGCACATTGATCGCGTCACAGAAAATAACTGTGACGCGATCAAAGTCCACAACTCGTATGGCCAGACACCCCAGGGTCCATTGAAGGACCCCAGGGCTGTCTGAACATATTTCCTGTTGTTAGGGCATACTGAGGTATGCCCTAACAACTGCCTGTGTACAATCAGTACACAGGCTAATGTACTGGCATATAGATCTATGCCAGTACATTGCAGTTACAAAATAAAAATAAAAATGATAAATCCCTTTATGGGATTAAAAAAAAAAGTTAAATGAATGTAAAAAAAAAATAATGGTAAATAAATAAATAAAAAGTAAATAAAATACACAGAAACACGCATTTTTTTATAATAAATAAACTTTTTAAAATATAAGTCCCAAAACATGAAATAATATAGACATATTTGGTATCGCCACGACCGTAACAACCTGTACAACAAATGTATAACATTATTTATGATGATCGGTGTATGGTGTAAAAAAAAAAATATTAAAACTGCTGCGCAACTGCTTTTTTCTGCATTTTAATCTAATTAAAAATGTATAGAAATTAAACGATAATGTATTTGTACCAAAAAATGGTACGTACATGAAGCACAACTCATCCCGCAAAAAACAAAGTCTCATACAACTACGTCGTACAAAAAATAAAAGCGTTATGAGCGTCGGGATGCAAAGAGGGAAATTTAAAAAAAATTGCTCTGTCCTCAAGGCCAAAATTGTCCTTGTACTTAAGGGGTTAAGGCACAGGAACAAATAGCACGGGATACAGGGTACAGGTAGCAGGGCACGGGAACAACGGGAACAGGATAACACTAAGGGACCATTTGCAAGACTAACATAGGAAAACACAACAACGCTCAGGCAATGATCAAAGGGGCAGGGCCCTTCTTATAGTCCAGGGTGACCATGGGCTAATTAATAATAATTCCCATGTGCGCACGCTGGCCCTTTAAGGCCGGGCATGAGCGTGCGTGAGCACCCTACGGGCTACAGCGAACCGGAGCAGAAGTGAGCACTGTCTTCTCCTGGAGAGGGCGATGCGGGCCAGCGCTCACAGATCCTTGCTGCGGCCGCCGGGGGTGAGTAATCCAGACGGTCCACGGCTATGGACGCTACACTGGGACAACCCTTTTTATATGCTTACCCACAACATCCTGCAAAAAAGGTATTTCATTATGGATATCTAGCCTCCTAGATCTCAGACTAGAGAATATACTGCAGTCCCTGTAGAGAACTTCTGTGTACCTTCCTCCTGCTATGTGTTAAGAAAAGAAATGCAATATACCCTGTAGATCCAGTAAAATTATTTTACTAACACCAAATACAGATTGTATCTGCAAAAATGTATGAATCCTTTATTACAATAAGTCATAAAAACATATTGGCCATCAGGACCTAAAATGAGACAAACAATTAAAATACACTGATATAGAGAACAGAAGGGCTACTCAAAAAATAACATATACTCAACAGTGCTGTATATATAGCATCAATACGGGTCACTTAGTCAAACAAGCTGTATGTGTATAATATGAGGAAACCGGCAAACCAAAAATAAGGTTCAGACACCCATGTCGCCACACAACAACATGTAATTGACCCAACAATATATAGACAGGGATGGCAGCAAACATAAAGTACAATGTGTATAAAGCTAAATAGAAACCAGGAAATCACCATGAATCAAATAAGGTCCCAGAGACTATACCAACCCATGTGTAGCATGAATAGCCTAAAATGAACTCCACAACAGGAGCCCCGACACGCGTTTCGCGGTAGCTTTTTCAAGGGGTACTGACAGGTAGAGTGACTGGTGTTATATTTATACTGAACGGCAGGAGGGGTTCCTTCAAAGTAACCAATTGCGGCTTGGTATTAGAAATACCTAATTGTAAGCAACCAGAGCTGGGCCAGGTGTAGAATATCAACAAATAAAGTGATTCATATGTAAATACCTGAATGTTGGGCAGTGAGTAACGAACACCGCCATCATTTCCCTATCCATGCGTCAAGAGGACGCCACTGCGCATGCGCGTGCGCATCAGCGCAGAAGCGCCGGGAGGAGAGTGTAAGGTCACACTCCTATGACGTGTCATGCTGGAGTGGCCATTTTGGATATGGGCAGAAGCGATCCAACAAGCCCATCTACTACAAATGCCGTTTGAAGTGTGGACAGAGCTGAGCTAGTATATCGATCAGAGTCACTAAGTGTGGACCCAAATATATATAGACAGTTGTAATATGAATGCTATACACACATAAACATGTCCTTAAATAGGTATAAATTAACATTATAACATGATGTCATTTTATAAGTACATGAATATGGAGGAAACGTCTACATACATAAATAAAAATGCAATAATATTAAATATAGAAACAATTTAAGAGAAGGGGGATTTTTTTGCAATACTAATAACCCAAAGGTGGTGAGTGCAAAGTGAGTGAGCACACGTGCACGGTGATGTGATAAAAGAAAAAAAGACAAGAAATAAAGTGAAACACACGTGATAAGACGCACCTAGGGAACAATCAATTCATTTTATTTTATTAACAGCAATAAGACATACAACAATAATTTGATGTTAATAATATAATATAGTGTGGTGAAACAATATAAAAAATGAATACGTGTATATATATATATATATATATATATGTGTGTGAATAAAAAAAAAAAAATATAATAGAATTTAAGTGAAAGAAATGTGAATATATATAAAATGATATACAAATATATAATGAAATTGGTGTATAAATACCATAATGTGTATCAATGTAACGTCAATAATAAATACATAATTTAATAAAATTGGTAATAAAAAAATATATATATATACAATATATATATAGCATACTAGCACAAAAATATAATAAATATGCATTATACCAGACAAATATAAAAAAATATATATCCTACAACAAATCTTACTCTATAGAATTACCATAATATGTAAAACACACATTATAGGTATTTGTAATGTGTATAAACACACAAAGTGGATACCCCTTGAGAAAGCTAAAACCACGATAAACAAAGCCAGCATAATTATGACGAAACCATATAGATAAATAAGATTCACCAAAAAATATTATTTATTAGAACACATGTTGTGTGATGCTTGATATTCTATTCCGCCCATAAATTATAAAGCCAATATAAACAGGACCCCGATAAGAAAATAAAAAAGACACAATAACACAATTATGTCAATACAAGCCATCAAATACAAAAAATAAATTTACACAAAATTGCATAAACCAGAGGATTATTACAATGTTATCAACAAAACCTCAGGTCAACCAAACCAGTCAGATTTTATGAATATATACACAAAGTTAAAAACTAATGATGCCATAAGACCCCAAAAAGTTTATATTAAGGAGGCAAAGGACATTTTTTCATTGAGCCCCAGAGGTGAGCTAGTCTTTAGTTTTGTGATCCATTTGCATTCGATACGTTCCAATTTACGGAAAGTATCGCCTCCACGTGATCCGATGATCATCTTGTCAATGCCCTGTACCTTTAAATCCTGCCAAAGGCACTTAACAGCTCCGTGTGTCAGCCCTTTATGATGCGCGGCTGCGTGGTTTTCGCGCAGCCGCCATCATTATGACACTCCGTTTGGATGTTTATAAACAGAAAAGAACGTGGTGCTTTTCTGTTTTCATTCATCCTTTACAGTGCTGTTGTGCGAATCACGCTTGTCCCACGGAATTGCTTCCGTGCGACATGCGTGGTTTTCACACACCCATTGACTTCAATGGGTGCGTGATGCGCGAATAGCGCACAAATATAGGACGTCGTGCGTTTCACGGAACGGATATACGCTGCGTGAAAATCACACACCTGTCTGCACGGCCCCATAGACTAACATAGGTCCCTGCGACGCGCGTTGCACGGACGTATAACACGCTCGTGTAAATGAGCCCTAATCGTATCGCCCCATAGAATAAAGTGAATAGGTCATTTATAGCGCACGGTGAACGCTGTAACAAAAATAGAATAAAAAAACAATACTAAAATTGCTGTTTTTTAGTCACCACGCCACTTAAAAATAGAATAAAAACTGATCAAAAAGCCGCATGCACCCCATGAAAACTACAATGAATTCCTCAAGGGGTCTAGTTTCCAAAATGGGGTCACCTTTTGGGGGTTTCCACTGTTTTGGTACCACAAGACCTCTTCAAACCGTTTAACCCCTTAATGACCAGGCCATTTTGCGCGTTAATGACCTTTGGATTATTGTTTGTTTCTTCACGGTCGCATTCCAAGAGTCGTAACTTTTTTTTTATTCCGTCGACATAGCCGTATAAGGGCTTGTTTTTTGCGGGACGAGTTGTATTTTGTAATTGTACCATTTTTAGATGCTTATAATATATTGATTAACTTTTATTAACTTGAAACTTTATTTTCGGAGAGTATTGAAAATAAGCAGCTATTCCAGCATTGATTTTCACGTTATAAGTTTACGCCGTTTACTATGCAGCGTAAATAACATGTTAACTTTATTCTATGGGTCGGCACGATTACGGGGATACCAAATATGTAAAGGTTTTATATGTCTTCCTACGTTTGCACAATAAAAAGCCTTTTAGAAAAAAATTACTTGTTTTTGCATTGCCGCATTCCAAGAGCCGTAACGTTTTTATTTTTCCGTCGATGTGGCCGTACGTGGGCTTGATTTTTGCGGGACAATGTGTAGTTTTCATTAGTACTATTTTGGGGTACATAGGACTTATAGATTAATTTTTATTTAATTTTTTATGGGGGGAATGGGAGAAAAGAGCGAATTTTGCCGTTGCTTTTTTTTGGACGCCGTTCATCCGGCGGTTTAATAAATATGTTAATTTTATTGTTCAAGTTGTTACGATCGCGGGGATACCATATATGTGTATGTGTGATTTGTTTTGACACTTGTACTAAATAAAACCACTTTTTGGGCAAAAAAGTTGTTTTATTTGATTTTCACTGTAATTATTTTTATTTTTTTTCATCAACTTTATTTAACTCTTTATTTGCTCTTTCTGAGCTTGGTGGTTTAAGTGGCTTGTGAACTAAGTGGAGTTCTAAAACCGGAATTCGTTCCAGCTGAACAGCTGACGAGGGGGAAGGGGTTAACTGGACACAGATTCGTTCCAGCTGAACAGCTGACGAGGGGGAAGGGGTTAACTGGACACAGGTGGTATAAATTAGTCAGCAGACCTCATTTTGAGCTTGCTCTTTCTGAGCTTGGTGGTTTAAGTGGCTTGTGAACTAAGTGGAGTTCTAAAACCGGAATTCGTTCCAGCTGAACAGCTGACGAGGGGGAAGGGGTTAACTGGACACAGATTCGTTCCAGCTGAACAGCTGACGAGGGGGAAGGGGTTAACTGGACACAGGTGGTATAAATTAGTCAGCAGACCTCATTTTGAGCTTGCTCTTTCTGAGCTTGGTGGTTTAAGTGGCTTGTGAACTAAGTGGAGTTCTAAAACCGGAATTCGTTCCAGCTGAACAGCTGACGAGGGGGAAGGGGTTAACTGGACACAGATTCGTTCCAGCTGAACAGCTGACGAGGGGGAAGGGGTTAACTGGACACAGGTGGTATAAATTAGTCAGCAGACCTCATTTTGAGCTTGCTCTTTCTGAGCTTGGTGGTTTAAGTGGCTTGTGAACTAAGTGGAGTTCTAAAACCGGAATTCGTTCCAGCTGAACAGCTGACGAGGGGGAAGGGGTTAACTGGACACAGATTCGTTCCAGCTGAACAGCTGACGAGGGGGAAGGGGTTAACTGGACACAGGTGGTATAAATTAGTCAGCAGACCTCATTTTGAGCTTGCTCTTTCTGAGCTTGGTGGTTTAAGTGGCTTGTGAACTAAGTGGAGTTCTAAAACCGGAGTTGAAAAGAGGAGTTGAAGCCCCAGTAAGTACTCTTCTTTTTCTTTGACAATTGTTCGCTGTTTTGGTGTAACTTGGATAATGGATAGCAAGATTGGAGGTTTTCTTCAGTGCACAGTTTGTCATATGTATACACGACTGGAGCCGGAGTTCCAGGGTGAATATCTCTGTGGCAGATGTGAGCATGTTGTTCACCTGGAAGCTCGTATTAGAGATCTGGAGGAGCAGAATGCAACACTGAGGAGGATAGACAATTTTGAGCGGAGCTTGCTGCTCACAGAGCATGCAGTTAGTGGGTTAGAACTGGAGGGTGAAGACATGGGTGAGCAGGATCAGGTAAGTAGCTGGGTTAATGTAGTTAGGGGCAGTAGAAAGGGGTCAAAGACAAGGAAGGCCGATCCAGTTTCTGGCATTCCAAGCAAAATTGCCAGGTTGGGTGATGATGCGAGGGTGTCAGTCTCAGAAAAGGCAGCCCTAGTGGATACTGATCTCCCTAACAGCCGGGAGAACAGCCCAGCTAGTAGTCGGCGGGATGGTAATGCAGGCAAGCCAAGACAATTGATAGTTGTAGGGGATTCTATAATCAGGAAGACGGATAGAATAATTTGTCGCCAAGACCGCCTCAACCGAATGGTTTGCTGTCTCCCTGGTGCCAGGGTTCGGCATGTGGTGGAACGGGTGGACAAATTGCTGGGAGGGGCTGGTGATGATCCAGCTGTCGTGGTCCATGTCGGTACCAACGACAGAATAAATGGTAGGTGGAGGAGCCTTAAGAATAATTTTAAAGAACTAGGCTACAAGCTGAAGGGAAGGACCTCCAAGGTTGTATTCTCAGGAATACTGCCTGTGCCATGCGCATCACAGGAAAGACAGCGGGAGCTTAGGGAGTTAAATGCATGGCTGAAGTCTTGGTGTAGAGGAGAAGGATTTGGGTTCCTAGAGCACTGGGCTGACTTTTCATTGGGGTACAAACTGTATTCTGCAGATGATTTGCACCTAAATGGAAGGGGGTCCGCTGTGCTGGGGGAGAGAATTCTAGCTGGGGTGGCGGAGTATTTAAACTAGGGCTGAGGAGGGAGGTCAATGTAGAAAAAAAAGGGGTAGCCAGGTTAGAGAGGGGTCAGACTATATTGGTGGGGGGAGAAACAGAATGTGGGGAGAGGACTAGACAACAAGATAAGGAGATCCTTTCGTTACAAAACATCAGTGTAAATAAAAAGGACCGATTAATGTCAAATCACATTTCTGATAATAAAAGTGAAAAACTGACAGGCAAGTTAAAGTGTATGTTCACAAATGCCAGAAGTCTAGCAAGCAAAATGGGGGAGCTGGAGGCCTTGATACTAGAAGAAAATATAGATATAGTTGGTGTTGCTGAAACATGGCTGGACTCTTCACATGACTGGGCTGTAAATCTACAGGGTTTTACACTTTTTCGTAAAGACAGGACAAATAGGAAAGGTGGTGGTGTATGTCTGTATGTGAGAAGTGATATGAAGGCGAGTGTGAAAGAGACAATAGTGGGTGAAGACTGTGAGGAGGTTGAAACCTTGTGGGTGGAACTAGAAAGGGAGGTAAACACTGAAAAAATTACTTTTGGTGTAATCTATAGACCCCCCAATATAACTGAGGAGATGGAAGGTCAGATATATAAACAGATGGAGCGGGCTGCACAGGCGGGTACTGTAGTGATAATGGGAGATTTTAATTTCCGGGATATTAATTGGTGTCATGGTTCGGCTTCAACTGCAAAGGGGAGACATTTCCTCAACCTGTTGCAGGAAAATTTTATGGGCCAGTTTGTGGAAGACCCGACTAGAGGTGAAGCTCTGTTGGATCTGGTCATTTCTAATAATGCAGATCTTGTTGGGAATGTCAATGTTCGTGAAAACCTCGGTAACAGTGATCATAATATAGTTACATTTTACCTATACTGTAAAAAACAAACGCAGGCTGGGAGGGCAAAAACATTTAATTTTAAGAAAGCCAATTTCCCCAGGATGAGGGCGGCAATTCAGGATATAGACTGGGAAGAACTAATGTCAAATAATGGAACAAATGATAAATGGGAGATTTTCAAATCTACTTTGAGTTATTATAGTGCAAAATTTATTCCTACAGGTAATAAGTATAAACGACTCAAATTAAACCCCACATGGCTTACACCTTCTGTGAAAGGGGCAATACATGACAAAAAAAGGGCATTTAAAAAATACAAATCTGAGGGTACAGCTGTAGCCTTTGTAAAATATAAAGAGCTTAATAAAATCTGTAAAAATGTAATAAAATTAGCAAAAATACAAAATGAAAGGCAGGTGGCCAAGGATAGTAAAACAAATCCTAAAAAATTCTTCAAGCATATAAATGCAAAAAAGCCAAGGTCTGAACATGTAGGACCCCTAGATAATGGTAATGGGGAGTTGATCACAGGGGATCAAGAGAAGGCAGAGTTACTAAATGGGTTCTTTAGCTCTGTATATACATCAGAAGAAAGAGCAGCTGATGTAGCCGGTGCCAGTGCTGTTAATATATCAGTTGATATACTGAATTGGATGAATGTAGAGATGGTCCAAGCTAAATTAAATAAAATAAATGTGCACAAGGCCCCGGGACCAGATGGGTTACACCCTAGAATTCTTAAAGAGCTTAGTTCAGTTATTTCTGTCCCCCTTTTCATAATATTCAGAGAATCTCTAGTGACTGGTATAGTGCCAAGGGACTGGCGCAGGGCAAATGTGGTGCCTATTTTCAAAAAGGGCTCTAGGTCTTCCCCGGGTAATTATAGACCAGTAAGCTTAACATCCATCGTGGGGAAAATGTTTGAGGGGCTATTGAGGGACTATATACAGGATTATGTGACAATAAATAGCATTATAAGTGACAGCCAGCACGGTTTTACTAAGGACAGAAGTTGTCAAACTAACCTAATCTGTTTTTATGAAGAGGTGAGCAGAAGTCTAGACAGAGGGGCCGCTGTGGATTTAGTGTTTTTGGACTTTGCAAAGGCATTTGACACTGTCCCCCATAGACGCCTAATGGGTAAATTAAGGACTATAGGTTTAGAAAATATAGTTTGTAATTGGATTGAGAATTGGCTCAAGGCCCGTATCCAGAGGGTTGTGGTCAATGATTCCTTCTCTGAATGGTCCCCGGTTATAAGTGGTGTACCCCAGGGTTCAGTGCTGGGACCACTATTATTCAACTTATTTATTAATGATATAGAGGAAGGGATTAATAGCACTATTTCTATTTTTGCAGATGACACCAAGCTATGTAATATAGTTCAGACTATGGAAGATGTTCATGAATTACAGGCAGATTTAAACAAACTAAGTGTTTGGGCGTCCACATGGCAAATGAAGTTTAATGTAGATAAATGTAAAGTTATGCATCTTGGTACCAACAACTTGCATGCATCATATGTCCTAGGGGGCGCTACACTGGCGGATTCACTTGTTGAGAAGGATCTGGGTGTACTTGTAAATCATAAACTCAATAACAGCATGCAGTGTCAATCAGCTGCTTCAAAGGCCAGCAGGATATTGTCGTGTATTAAAAGAGGCATGGACTCACGGGACAGGGATGTAATAATGCCACTTTACAAAGCATTAGTGAGGCCTCATCTAGAATATGCAGTTCAGTTCTGGGCTCCAGTTCATAGAAAGGATGCCCTGGAGTTGGAAAAAATACAAAGAAGAGCAACGAAGCTAATAAGGGGCATGGAGAATTTAAGTTATGAGGAAAGATTGAAAGAATTAAACCTATTTAGCCTTGAAAAAAGACGACTAAGGGGGGACATGATTAACTTATATAAATATATTAATGGCACATACAAAAAATATGGTGAAATCCTGTTCCTTGTAAAACCCCCTCAAAAAACAAGGGGGCACTCCCTCCGTCTGGAGAAAAAAAGGTTCAAGCTGCAGAGGCGACAAGGCTTCTTTACAGTGAGAACTGTGAATCTATGGAATAGCCTACCGCAGGAGCTGGTCACAGCAGGGACAGTAGATGGCTTTAAAAAAGGGTTAGATCATTTCCTAGAACAAAAAAATATTAGCTCCTATGTGTAGAAATTTTTCCTTCCCTTTTCCCTTCCCTTGGTTGAACTTGATGGACATGTGTCTTTTTTCAGCCGTACTAACTATGTAACTATGTAACTATGTAACTGATTGACATTTTTTTTTTTAGTCCCACCAGGGGACTTCACTATGCGATCTGCTGATCGCATATATAATGCTTTGGTATACTTAGTATACCGAAGCATTATTGCCTGTCAGTGTAAAACTGACAGGCAATCTGTTAGGTCATGCCTCCGGCATCGCCTAACAGGCAGATGCTGAAGACAGACCTGGGGGTCTTTGTTAGACCCCCGCTGCCATGGAAACCCGACGGCGATGCGCGATTTCTTTGCGGGGGCGCCGATGGGGGGACAGAGGGAGCTCCCTCCCTCTGTCAAACATATTAGATGCCGCTGTAACTATTGACAGCGGCATTTAATGGGTTAAACTGCCGGAATCTGAGCGCGCTTCGATTCCCGCAGTTGCAGCAGGAGCCAGGTTGTGTATAACAGCCGTGCTCCTGCCGCTAATCGCGTGGGTACAGTGACAGTACCCGCACGATTACAGGATGGATATATCCGTCCTCCTGCGCGAACTAGCTGCTGCTGAGGACGGATATATCCATCCTTCGGCGTTAAGAGGTTAAAAACGCAGATATCCAGTGATTTCAGCTTGTGCTATCAGTAATAGAATGAGAGCACCAAAATGAAGACTGAGATTGCAGAAGTTAGTAGAGCTGGGTGTAGTAGGCGGAGCAAGTGCACTGCTGCATGCACATTGCATGCTGGGACTAGAGCAGTGCATGCAGGGAGGAGAAACACAGGAAGAGAAGAGGAATGACCTTACTGAGCAAAACAAACCTCTCAAGGTAAACAATAGGGAGTAGTGTTTCTAAAACCATTTATTATCAAGAAAAAGATAGTCAGAGTGCACTAATATATTAAAAGAGGAACATTGCATTGATTTAAAAAAAAAAAAAGGATTGGAAAACCCCTTTAAGATGCTCATGAGAACAGGGCAGAGTAATGCGCTCCATGTAACAACCAGGGGGCTGTGTAGAGGAGGTGTGCCAAATGCTGTGGTGTGGTATCTGGGGATTGGACTACGCCTAGGAGCGGAGAAGTAACCAGAAATCTCTCTATACTTCATCCAGAATGCACTAGGCCCTACAATCTCTACAAACTAGAGCCACTTTGTCTTCATTTCGTGGCCTTGAGGCCCAAAACCACCAGGAAGGCACCAGAATACAGTTTCCTCTTGACATTGCCAAGATACTCCAGCATTGACAAGCATTTATTACCAAAGTCACCTACACCGGTAACATCAATTCAACCCCAAATTTATTCACACATATATGATAGGTATAACCTTAGTCTAGAGATAATATTATTATGTAATGCAGCACATTTGAGATTCACAGATAGTATAGACAGTTAGTGTTAGCCAGGGCAGTTTTATAACTCTGCAACTAATCATTGTATGGGCTCACCTGATAAATCACTTCACTCCTGCTTCCTTAGATAGGGCAGAAATTATCTCTCCAGTAGCACTATATGCATGGGGGACATACAGAGGAACGAGGAGAGTGGAGCTGGGTGGGAGGGGTCTTATGGCTGCCAGGAGGGATTTGATTGGTGATAATGTAATCATGTAACTGTAACGTCCGTGGTCGCTGACCACGAACTCCTTCCATCCAGTCGACGCCCTTCTCTCCAGAGATGTCTGCACATGTGGCAGTCCTGTTTCACAGTGATCACCAGGGTGCGCTCGCGAGCTCAGTCCAGACTTAAGAAGCCAAAACGCATGCAGGTAGGAGATTAAGCTGATTGCTCCCAGAGCACCCTGGGCTATAAGAAGGTCCCAGCCCCTTCCTCCCATGCCTGAGCGTTGTTTGTCATATCCTAGCTTGTCTATGCAAATGGTTTCCTAGTGTCTTCCAGTTCCCAGTGTTTCCCGTACCTGTATCCTGTATCCCGTGCTATCCTGGTCAAGTGCCGTGCTGAGCTATAGTCATGCTGTGCTGCATACCACGGCTGTCCTGCTACACCACGCCTGGGTCTGCCTGTTGCCTAGTCCCAGCCGAGCCTGCCTTGCTACTGTCCAAGCTGCCACAGGTACCCTATATGAACTATAGACTGTTTCCTCCTCCCTGTTGGCCAGCTGCCATACCGCCAAGGTGGTACGGTCCAGTGGGTCCACGAACCCTATGTGGCAGTAACTCACAGGAAGTCAGCCACACAGCAGAGAATGATTTCCTGTCTACACATAAAGAGCATGGTCTGAATTGGTGGTTAGACTGATATTACATAATACAGTGTCCCATAATGAAAGGGTTCAAAATGTATAGATGTAACTATACAGGCCAATGTAGAAAATAAAGGGGTAATTAGGTTAGAGAGGGGTCAGACTGTCAGGGATCATTACTATGTATATTGTCTTAAAAATATTATCCTCACACATACGTATATACATTTCAGTTCTTTGTGTAATATACTGATATATATAACAAGTTCTTTGTTCATGTCGGACACACCTATGGAAGACACCGCCCCCTGGAATGCAAAGAGGAGTGTGCAGAAGAATGTATAGGAAAAGTTACAGCTGGGGAGCGAATAGAATTTAAGCAAGTCCCACATCTATAGGGAGGGGCATGTGTCTTCTCTGTGTGTGTTTCTTTGTTCTGAATAAAGTTCAGTTCCTCCTGGCTGACATTGAAGCTGTACCTGTACAGTTGTGTGGTGTACTTCTCTCCAGGCATGCCTTCAGCTTTCAATTTACAGAGGTGGTTATTCGGTGTGAAATACGGACCTGACATTTGGCACCCCAGATGGGACCCGAAACCTGAGGGTGATAGCATTATGATTATTAGTTGAGGCCCTATTGTTTATAATGTCTGAGGTTTATAATTATAATGTGTGTAAATATGCCACGGTGCTGCAAATTACAATCTGAGGAGTTTTGTGTGGAGGCGTGAGGTGAAGGTCACTGTGCTGCCCATGACCTGTTATATCTGCAGGGGTAAAAGTCCCATTAGGACAGTAAGTGACAGTGCGACAATTATTACTGTTAATAAAATGTAGACCGGATTAATTATATATATTACAACCAGCAGCGGTTTGTAGATTATATCAAGACAACCATCCTGTATCCAGAGGAGAATAGGGAAAGTTAGGACCACTCCGACACCTTGGAAGTCCAGGTACAAAGGGGGGTTACTCATCAGGAGTAGCTCGTCTTAAGCTGGTGAAGAAATCCAAAACCCCTACCCGCCTGGTTCGAGTGGTCAGTGGTAGGTTGCTAGGCAAGACTCAGGGATAGAATAATATTTTTAGGGGGGACTGTCAGGGATCATTACTATGTATATTGTCTGAAAAATATTATCCTCACACATATGTATATACATTTCAGTTCTTTGTGTAATATACTGATATATATAACAAGTTCTTTGTTCATGTCGGACACATCTATGGAAGACACCGCCCCCTGGAATGCAAAGAGGAGTGTGCAGAAGAATGTATAGGAAAAGTTACAGCTGAGGAGCGAATAGAATTTAAGCAAGTCCCACATCTATAGGGAGGGGCATGTGTCTTCTCTGTGTGTGTTTCTTTGTTCTGAATAAAGTTCAGTTCCTCCTGGCTGACATTGAAGCTGTACCTCAGACATTTGTGTGGTGTACTTCTGTCCAGGCATGCCTTCAGCTTTCAATTTACAGAGGTGGTTATTCGGTGTGAAATACGGACCTGACAAGACTATATTGGTGGGGGGGGGAGAAACAGACTGTGGGGAGATTCCGGCAAGTGAAACCAAATCTCGTTTAGCTCCGTGATCTCGCGAGATTTCGTATCCGTTGCTGGAATCTCACAAAAAAGAGTCAGAAGTGTCAGGATTCTGAGTACACATGACGTCCAGGCTGGATTTCATGTGTATTCATTATCAGGACACTGTAGTAATGTTAGGGCTTGTGTATGAGGCTGCACATAACGATATATCTATATCGCTAGTGCAGTGTAAATGAATGGAGAGGAGTGCATGATGCCGATTGGTCAGCGTCATGCACTCCTCTGTACAACGCCCACTTGGTCGAAAGTAAAAGTACGCCCACTTGGGCATTGAGAAAGCTCATTAGCATAAACTTAAATCGCTTCTAACTTTGTGAAAAAAGATCGTTTTTTTAAATAAAAAGCATTACTGTCAACTACATTACAGCGCCCATCTCCTTATGTAGGAGATAGGGCACTTATAATGTGGTGACAGAGTCTCTTTAAGGAAAATAAAGAACTAATCATCAAAATGTCCGACAAAGGAGGTGGTATAGCAGTCATGAACAAAAATGATTACAAGAAATCAATATTAGATTTATTATCAGATGAAAACATATACAAAAAATTAGACAACAATCCCACAGAAAAAATACAATCCACGAGGGGGCGTGGCCAGCTACTGATGTGAGAGGACGTGTGTGGCGATAGCTCCGGGCCGGCATCCTGCATTATATCCTCCTGACGGTACTGTAATCCGTGAAAGTTGCCAAAATTCCTTACCAGCTACGTCGGAAGGGAAGGACATCTTCCAAAAAAAAGATGAGCCCGCCTAAAGCGATGGACGCGGCGGAAAAACTGAAAACCTATGCCCGCGTGGTGATCCAAGATGGCGCCGGTGGGTGCTCTGCTGGGCAGGCCGCGGCAATGGCAGGGACATCCACATCAGCTCCCTCGGAACAGGATGCGGGACTCACGTTGCAGGAGGCATCGGATAAGCTGCTGACAGCCATCCTTGAGACACGTACGACACTCACGGCTAAGATAGATGAGGTGAGAGTGGACGTGGGCCTATTGAGGCAAGACCTGCAGAATGTGCGGGAAAGAGTGACGGAGACGGAGGGCAGGATTTCGGCCTTGGAAGATCTCACTGCTAATATGCCTGCGGCTATACAAGATCTGCACCGTAAAGTGGATTTGTGGCGCCAGAAAGCCGACGATCTGGAAAATAGATCGCGCCGTAATAATCTCCGCATTGTGGGGCTGCCGGAGAGGGCAGAGGGGCAGAGATCGGGAGAGTTTGTGGAGAAATGGCTGAAGGAGACCTTCCCAGATGCATCATTCTCGCTGGCGTATGCGGTAGAAAGGGCGCACAGGGTCCCAGCACGATTACCACCTCCGGGTGCTCCCCCAAGACCTCTGCTTGCTCGGATGCTGAACTGCAAAGATCGGGATACGATTCTGCTGGAAGCTCGGAAGGCCGGAGGGATCCGCTTTGGAAATGCTTCTGTGTCCATATATCCGGATTTTTCTCCTGATTTGCAGAGACAGAGGGCGTCTTATGTCCCTATCAAGCGCCGACTACGGGACCTGCAGATTCCTTATTCGATGGCATATCCGGCTAGATTGCGGGTTGTGGATGGAGACAGAGCCATATTCTTTACGAATCCAACGGAGGCGGAAGAATGGATTACGAGAAAGCATAGGCAATCTCCCCGAAGATGAGTGCTGTGGCTGTGCAGGATGGAAGTTGTGTCCGACATATGGAACTCATGGATACCCCATATTGCTTATAGTACAGGCGTTCCAGCTGAAAGTATCCTTCTAAGATAAGGATGTGATGATGTACCATATTATCTGCAACTTGTTATGGGGGCCCATGTTATAAGATGAGCAGTTTAAGCCCCATAGTAACATCCTTATATGTTCTAAATTGAAGGTATGGGGGACCGATATTATACGGCAGGTATTAAAATGTCTTTATAAGTGCCTGGGGATGCTGGCTCGGGGGTGTGCTACACTTATACAGATAGTGTATTTACGGCAGAAGCACGCTAGCCGTAGAAACTACCCCCTAGAGGCAGTGGCGTAACTACCGCGGTAGCAGCAGTAGCGGCTGCTACGGGGCCCGGGGCTTGAGGGGGCCCGGTGGCGCCGCTAGCAGCCGTTATGGCTACTACAGCGGTAGCGTCGCTACTGTGGGGCCCGCGACGCCGAGCCTTACACAGGCCCTCTCATGCCTGTAGGTGTCGCTAGCACCGGAGGGGGCCCCAGTGCTAGCGGCAGCCAAATACATGTATTAGCACTGAATGGCCGGGCATGTTCCGTGCCTGACCATCCAGTGCCTTACAATGACACTGATTGGCTAGCGGCGCGATGACATCATCGCGCCGCTTCCATGCTTAGAAGGTGCTGATTGGCGGGGCAAGTCATTCTGCCCCGCCAATCAGCGTCATTGGAGGACGCTCGTTCAGCTCCTGCAGACATGCTCAGAAGAGAGCATGTCTGCATCGCCAGTGAACAGCGTGGGAACCGGAGAATGTGAGTATGTCAAGTTTTTGTTTTTTTCCCCTCATAAAAATGTGAATGGCATTATCTATAGTGGGGGGGGGGGGGTCATCTTTATGTGGGCTATTATATATAGGGTTCTATATGTGGGGCAGTAGCTACAGGGGGGTCTATATGTGGGGGTGTGGGCCACTATATACAGGGGGCTCTATATGTGGGCCATTATATACAGGGGGCTCTATATTACATAGTTACATAGTTACATAGTTAGTACGGCTGAAAAAAGACACATGTCCATCAAGTTCAACCAAGGGAAGGGAAAAGGGAAGGAAAAATTTCTACACATAGGAGCTAATATTTTTTTGTTCTAGGAAATTATCTAACCCTTTTTTAAAGCCATCTACTGTCCCTGCTGTGACCAGCTCCTGCGGTAGGCTATTCCATAAATTCACAGTTCTCACTGTAAAGAAGCCTTGTCGCCTCTGCAGCTTGAACCTTTTTTTCTCCAGACGGAGGGAGTGCCCCCTTGTTTTTTGAGGGGGTTTTACAAGGAACAGGATTTCACCATATTTTTTGTATGTGCCATTAATATATTTATACAAGTTAATCATGTCCCCCCTTAGTCGTCTTTTTTCAAGGCTAAATAGGTTTAATTCTTTCAATCTTTCCTCATAACTTAAATTCTCCATGCCCCTTATTAGCTTCGTTGCTCTTCTTTGTATTTTTTCCAACTCCAGGGCATCCTTTCTATGAACTGGAGCCCAGAACTGGACTGCATATTCTAGATGAGGCCTCACTAATGCTTTGTAAAGTGGCATTATTACATCCCTGTCCCGCGAGTCCATGCCTCTTTTAATACACGACAATATCCTGCTGGCCTTTGAAGCAGCTGATTGACACTGCATGCTGTTATTGAGTTTATGATTTACAAGTACACCCAGATCCTTCTCAACAAGTGAATCCGCCAGTGTAGCGCCCCCTAGGACATATGATGCATGCAGGTTGTTGGTACCAAGATGCATAACTTTACATTTATCTACATTAAACTTCATTTGCCAAGTGGACGCCCAAACACTTAGTTTGTTTAAATCTGCCTGTAATTCATGAACATCTTCCATAGTCTGAACTATATTACATAGCTTGGTGTCATCTGCAAAAATAGAAATAGTGCTATTGTGTGGGCCACTATATACAGGGGGGGTCTATATGTTTGCCACTATATACAGGGGGCTCTATATGTGAGCCATTATATACAGGGGGCTCTATATGTGGGCCACTATATACAGGGGGGTCTATATGTGGGCCACTATATACAGGGGGGGGTTACCTGTGGGGCACTAGCAACAGGGTGGCTATATGTAGTGCACAGTCTACAGGGGTGGGCTATATGTGGGACACTATATACAGGGGGAGCTATATGTGAGACACTATGTACAGAGGTGGGCTATACGTGGAGCAAGAACTATAGGGGAAGCTATATGTAGGGCAGCACCGTGGCTCAGTGGTTAGCACTATTGCCTTGCAGCTCTGGAGTCCATATGTGGGCACTATCTATAGGGGCTTCTATGTAGGTCACTATCTACAGGGGCCACGTTGTGTGTTTGTGACAGTTATATTTAGATGTGTTGAGAATTTTAACTTTGTTTACAGGTGCAGAAATGTTTTAAAAGTGAGAAGCTGAAGACATCTGAACGGAAAACTGCAGAAATGGGTCATGGCCGGTAGAAATCCATCATAGATGTCTGAACCGGAGGGAGAAGAAAAGAACTAGAATCTGAGACGTCACCGGTGAGTCACTTAATGTAAATGTTTATTCTGCCTCTAATCAGTAATGTAGTCACTGTATGATCTGCAGCGAGATGATGGTGATAGGATTTTTTTTGTGAAACCGCATCTCCCAGCATATCCTTATCATTGTTCAGGCCATGCTGGGAGCTGTAGTTTTACGCCGTACAAACCTATACGCAGTGGCGTAACTACCGCTATAGCAGCCGTAGCGACTTCTACAGGGCCTGCAGCATGAGGGGGCCCGTGCCACCCGCCGGCACGGCCCCCTCCCATGGCAGCAGGCTCCGCTAGCAGCCGCAATGGCTGCTACAGCACGACGCCACTGAAGGGGTTGTTCCTACATAAGACATGTATCCCCTAATCACAGGATAGGGGATACATGTGTGATCGCTGGCAGCGATGAGGAGAACGGGGGACCGAAAGTCCCCCCTAAGTTCTCCATGACAAACCTCGGACTTCCGGGGTCTGTGTCGGCAGCTCCGTAGAAATGAATGGAGCGCCGGTCGCGCTTGTGCGCATGCGTGACTAGCGCTCCTTTCATTTTTATTGAGCTGCGCAGACGCCGGAAGTCCGAAGTTAGTCATGGAGAACTTCGGGGGACTTTCGGTCCCCCATTCTCCTTATCGCTGCCAGCGATCACACATGTATCCCCTATCCTGTGGATAGGGGATGCATGTCTTTTGTAGGACAAACTATAGGCCGTTTTTTTTGGGGGGGGGGGGTACATTGCGTTATCTACAGAGGGGTTCTGTATGGCATTATCTACAGGGGGGGCTGTATGGCATTCTCTACAGGGGGGACTGTATGGCGTTATCTACAGGGGGGCTGTATGGCGTTATCTACAGAGGGGGTCTGTATGGCGTTATCTACAGGGGGGCTGTATGGCGTTATCTGCAGGGGGCTGTGTATGGTGCTATCTATAGGGGGGCGCTGTGTGGTGGAATCTATAGGGAGGCACTATCTACAAAGGGGGGGGGGTTGCGTGATACCCAGCAGAGGGGGGGCCCTAGTCAAAAGTTTGCTATGGGGCCCAGTCTTTCCTAGTTACGCCCCTGCCTAGAGTATAGGCTACAAAGGTTAGCTCCTGTTGAGCAATGTTTGTTTTTGAAGGTGTTATGAAGGATATTGAGTCAACTCACATTACCGCAGAACACGGCTTTGATATTGCATACCTACGAGTCATGGAGGGTACTGCATACGGGACTGGGATAATTGTTACTCAGGGGTTGGGGGATAGGCTCCAGGGCAGTGGTGCTCCAAGGTGTGTTAACAGTATGAAATGGCAGGATTACGGTTAATGTCCTGGAATGTCCGGGGAATGGGGTCTCCTGAAAAGAGGCATATGATATTCGCTACTGTGCGGGGACAGCGTCCACATATAACGTGTCTACAAGAAACACACATGACACCAGACACTGTGTCGAATCTGAATAAGCCCTGGGTACAGTGGATGGGACACGCTTCGCACACTTCGTACTCCAGAGGGGTGGCCATCTTAGTACACGCAGAGCTTCGTTGGAAATTGCTACAATCCAATGTAGACCCGGAGGGGCGGTACATTTTTTTACATGCGGTTCTAGATGACTGCCCATATGTGATCCTGGGGGTGTATAATCCTCCACCAGCCTCATTGGCAGTAATTCAGGAAGCCGTCCGATTTGTGGCAGCACACCCGGGGGTTCGAGTGATCATGATGGGGGATCTCAACTTGGTTATGGACCCAGGTATGGATAGACTGCAGGGGAATGGGAGTAGAGGCCCTGGTAGTCCCACTCAGTTGAGCATGTTGGTAAAGAAAATGGGATGGATAGACTTGTGGAGGGTGACACATGAAGGGATCAGAGAATTTACATGTCACACCTCGCAGTACAACGCGCTGTCCAGAATTGATTATATATTTGGATCACATGCGGTTTTCCAGGAGATAGAATCAGTGGATCATTTACCGAGGGGGATCTCGGATCATAGCCCGATCTTAGGGTAAAATACACCCGTTTTGGCTTCAGCTCATCCAACAGAATGATCGCATACCGGAACAGTTATCAATATTTATAGAAGCGCATGCTCAGATGGAGAATCGGTCACTGGTGTGGGATACCCTCAAGGCCTATTTAAGGGGGTGTCTCCGATCCTCCATATCCTATGTAAAGCGAGCATCCGCCATGCAGGAGGAGGACATAGCATATCAATGTTCACAGGCGGAAGGGGCATTTGTTCAGGATCCCACACCAGCTAACCGGAATGCATGGCTGGATTTGGGTAGACAGTATCTACAGATCCTGAGGGATAAGACATTGCGTAGCTTATTCTTTAGCAAACAATCCCATTTTGAATTGGGCAACCAATCTGGTAAAATTCTGGCACATATGGTACGGAACAGTTCTAGATCCCCCCCGGTGATGGGCATAGCGGGGTCTGGAGATGAGATCTACACCTCCCCGGGAGAGATTCTCGAGCAATTTACACAGTTTTATGATCAGCTGTATGCATCAAAAGTTGATTATAGGATGGAGGAGATGGAGAGCTACTTGGATGTAATATCGTTTCCTACATTGACAGCGGAGGGGGTGGCATCGCTTGAGGCTCCATTTACGGTAGATGAGATTTTGGAGGGAATGGCTTCATTGGCCAAGGGGAAGGCTTCAGGGCCGGATGGTATTCCTCTGGAGGTATATTTACAATATGGAGAGCTGCTGGCCCCCCAATTGCTGGCCCTGTTTGAACACAGCTATCGGAATTCCGCTCTTCCGGAATCCATGTGTGACCATAATTGTATTGCTGAAGCCAGACAAAAAACCAGAAGAATGTGGTTCATATAGACCGATCTCGCTGCTGACAGTGGATTACAAAATCTTAACTAAGATGTTAGCTAGCAGGCTCTGCAGAGTGATAAAAGAGATCATCCATTCAGACCAGTGCGGCTTTATACCTGGCAAGTCCACCTCAGAAAATATCAGGCGGGTACAGGTGGTGACACAGATTGGATGGGAGGAGCAGCAGGACTGGGCGGTGGCATCTCTGGACGCGGCAAAGGCATTTGACTCGGTAGAATGGCCTTATCTGCTGGCAGTGCTGCGAAGATTTGGGTTTGGGGAAAGATTTATTAGTTGGGTTTCCTTGTTATATAAATCTCCACGAGCGCAGGTGTTGGTGAATGGGGCCCTGTCCCCTTCCTTTGGCCTCCATAGGGGCACGAGGCAGGGGTGCCCACTTTCGCCACTTCTCTTCGCTTTGGCCATTGAACCACTGGCTCTTAACATCAGGAAGGATCCTGCATATATGGGAATTAGAATAGGAGACAGAGAGGAACGGATAGGATTATATGCGGACGATATGGCGTTGTTCATGGCGAACCCCAATGCCACCCTCCCCAGGGCTATTTCCCTCATTAACGATTTTGGAAGATACTCAGGGTTACTAATTAATTGGTCTAAATCGTATCTGATGCCTTTGAGACAGGATAATTGTGGATGGGGCACCCAATTTAGCGGACTGCCAGTAAGATCAGAGTTCAAGTACCTGGGGATCAATATTGCTAGAGATAGCTCTAGATCGTATGGGTTAAATGTAGCACCCTTGGTCACGTATCTAAGGGACAAAATACAGGTGTGGAAAGGCCTGCCTTTGTCAGTAGCAGGACGCGTCAATCTATTAAAAATGATAGTATTGCCAAAGTTCTTGTATGTGCTGGAGCACATGGATGTGTTGGTGCCTAAAAGGTTCTTTAAAATAATAAACTCGTTGTTCGCGCCGTTTGTGTGTGTGGGGGGGGGGGGGAGGGGAGATCTAAACTCAAGCTGTCGATTCTACAAAGACCTAAAGATGAGGCTGGGGCTGCGTTACCGGATGTTTTTCTATATTACTTGGCGGGGCAGCTCAGGTACTTGATCTCTTGGGTCTCCCCCCCCCCTAAAGACTAATGCTGAGAATCATCTAGCCCGGGTACTGGGCTTAAAAACTTTATGGCCAATACTGGAGCTGCATGATTTCAGACACCGCTCCCTGTTACCCTTACATAAGCTGGCGAGACGAGTCTGGCAACAGGCTAAAGATCTACTGGGATGTGTGGGGGTGGTGGCGGAGAGCCCGCTGTGGGATAATCCGAGCTTTTCCCATCTGCATGGGTTGGTGGGGAAACGTTACTGGTCATCTAGAGAGGTAGTTGCTATATCACAACTGCTAACGGAAGAAGGGTCGGTAATGACGGTGAGTGAGATTCGGGCAGCATTCAATATACCGCCAGGGGATGAATTATATTGCATACAGCTTCATCATGCTCTATTAGCACAATTCCCATTGAACTCCGTGACATACTCTAGCTGTGACTTGGTGGTGAGGCTGAGCACGCCGTTTACAAGGGGTGTTGTTTCCCAAATTTATTCTTATCTAATGGAGGCTAAAATGCGAATGGAGCCCCTGGGGGTGGAGGATAGGTGGCGTGCATTAATTCCACAACTCACAGCGGAGGAATGGAGGGAGGCGCAGGGCTCCCATCTGCTGGTTTCACCAGCTGCAAATAATAAACTAGTGCAACTGTTCATCATCCACCAATGTTATTTAACGCCCGTAAAGTTACATCGTATGGGAAGATTGGCGTCCTCACAATGTCATAGGTGTGGAGGGATGAGGGCAGACTTTATACACCTAATGTGGGGTTGTCATCGGATTCTTCGTTTTTGGGAGGAGGTGGTTGCATTATTAACGGCAGTGATGGGGAGGACGATAACTTGCAGGCCGGAGGTGTGTTTACTGGGACTGCTAAATGAGGAGCAATGGTCAATATATGAGAGGATCTTTGTCAGAGAAACACTGTTTATGGCAAGAAAGGCGGTGGCCATGAGATGGATGGCGGATAGGACCCCGACAGTAGCGCAATGGCGTAAAATGGTCAATGACATGCTTCCATTTGAGAAAATAGTGTATAAACACCGGGGAAAGCCAGCTAAATTTGATCTGATCTGGGAAGGTTGGTGCTCATCAAATCTCACTCATTGTACAGTCCAGGGGCTGACAGCTGCTCTGGCACAAGCGGGGGGTGGGAGAGGGTAAAAGACTAGGGAGGATGACACGTCCAGGTGCTTCAGGGTATGATGTACAAGGGGATTGGGGCGTCGTGATAGAATATTGAAATGTGGGAGTATTCCTATTCTCATGATGTAATGTAATAAAAGTCGGGTTGGATTGAATTGAGAATCCTGTATTATGTGTGTGTGATCTGCGAACCACGGGTTATTACGATGGATACCTGCGAGTAATCCCTTTGTATATATTGATTCTTCTGACATATGTAATATTGAATGTATAATATTCTCCTGATGTATGTGATGGTTTGACAGTTACTTTTAATAAAACGAGTTTAAAAAAAAAAAATACAATCCACAATGACATACTTATTGAATGAAGGTCTAAGAAGTGGATTCATCACCCAAAAACAGCTGGAGAACATTTACATTGAACACCCAATTATGCCAATCATACATGCCCTTCCCAAAATACACAAAAACATCAATCCTCCACCAATGCGACCAATAGTCTCAGGAATTGGGTCCCTCCTAGAGAAACTATCAGAGTGGCTGGATGCTCTTCTGCAACCATTGGCCCAACAAACACCGGGCTTTCTTAAAGACACACGTGATGTTCTGTGTTCTTTTCAGACCAATATTTGGAGCAAAAATTATGTGTGGTTAACATGTGACGTGGTTTCACTATACACATCTATCCCACACAAAGTCGCACATGCCGCCTTAAAACACCACCTAACCACACACAGCACTTACAGCAAAGGCTTTTTAAACTTACATTTTGGACATATTAATGTTTTTAATGCTGCACAATCATTTTCAGTTTGATGGAAAACTATATTTACAGTTAATAGGTGTCTCGATGGGAGCCAAATTTTCCCCTTCCATAGCGATTTTAGTTATGGCCTGGTGGGAGGAATCCTTCATCTTCTCCACAAATAATCCCTTCGGAGGCAACATAGAATGGTACGGGAGATATATAGACGACCTCCTACTTATATGGAGCGGAGACATCTTGGTGATCCCCACATTCATAGAATTTCTGAACAACAACTCATACAACCTTAAATTTACGTACAGTTACGACAAAAATAACATCACATTTTTAGATCTAGAATTAAAAGGAGAAAAAGGGACAATTATAGAAACCTACCGCAAACCCATAACTGCAAAATACCATATTACATGCAAGTAGCAACCATTCAAAGCAGACTATCATGTCTATCCCCGTAGGGGAGATGTACCGGGCCAAAAGAAATTGCACCTCACATAATCAATATATCACAGAACAAAAACATATACAAGCTAGGCTACATAATAGAGGATACCCCAAGTGGTCCCTCAATAGAGCAGACAAGATTACCGCAAAGACACCCAGAGCCAATCTACTTAAACAGTCCTACCAGTCCAAAAAATTAGACTCAAACAAACCTACTCTAGTCTTACAACAGAGTAATCAATTTCCTGAGATCAAACAAATTGTAAATAAATACTTACCCATTTTGATGGAAGATGACAGTCTACGAACCATTCTAAAGGAAGGATGCAGAGTAGTGGCCCGGAAAGCACCGTCACTCGGTAGTCTCCTTTCTCCTTCTTTTTTCACCTCAAACGAAACCAAAACTACCTGGTTGGAAAACAAAGGTTTTTTTAAATGCGGACAACACCCATGCAAAGTATGTTCCTAAATTAATACCACCAAAACCTTTTCCAACTCAAGTGAGGCCTCATGCACACGACCGTAAGAACTCCAGTTATTACGGGTCGTAATTACAACCCGTAATAACGGGCTCATAGACTTCTATTGGCGACGGGTGCCTTCCCGTTTTCTCACGGGAAGGTGCCCGTGCCGTTGAAAAAGATAGAACATGTCCTATTTCAGGCCGTAATAATGGCACGGACAGTCCATAGAAGTCTATGGAGCTCTCGTAATGACGGGTGGCTACATGTGTGCACCCGTCATTACGTCAGCGTTGCTAAGCGACGTCAGTAAATAGTCACTGTCCAGGGAGCTGAAAGAGTTAACTGATCGGCAGTAACTCTTTCAGCACCCTGGACAGTGACTACCGATCAGAATAAACCTGTAAAAAATAAAAATAAAAGACGTTCATACTTACCGAGAACTTCCTGCTTCCTCCAGTCCTGTCTCCCGCCTGTTGCCTTGGTGACGCGTCCCTCTCGACATCCGGCCCGACGTCCTGGATGACGTTTCAGGCCATGTGACCGCTGCAGCCAATCACAGGTCAATCACAGGCTGCAGCGGTCACATGGACTGCCGCGTCATCCAGGGATGTCGGGCTGGATGTGAAGAGAGGGACGCGTCACCAAGACAACGGCCGGGTAAGTATGAATTTCTTTAACTTTTATTACAGAAAGGGCTGTCCCTTCTCTCTATCCTGCACTGATAGAGAGAAGGGGCTGCCGATTAGTGCAGTGCTATTTTGCCGCCAAAAACGTGCCCGTAAATACGGGTGGAATACGGGTGACACCGGACCCATATTTACGGGCACGGGTCCGTAAATACTGGTGCAAAACGGGTCGAATACGTGTGACACCGGACCCGTATTTACGCCAGTATTTACGGGTGGGAAAAAATACGGTCGTGTGCATGAGGCCTAACTCTGATACATTCACCATACAAAATTACATAAACTGCAATACTGATCCTGTGGTTTATGTAATTGAATGTATCGATTGTAATCTAAAATACGTAGGATGCACCAGTCGAAAATTCAAGACTAGGATATTGGAACACTTGGGTTACATCAGAAACCCTAACATCAGTAATATCTCAAACGCGGCTAAACATTTTATTTACCATCATAATAGAACAGCAAAAACATAAAAATGCTATGCAATAGAAAAGATTCATACCCCCAAAAGAGGAGGGGATTTAAAACACAAGATTCACCAAAGAGAAGCATACTGGATCTTCAGGTTAAAGACCCGAGTCCCCGATGGTCTCAATTTAAAAAAGGAACTGATGTTCCATTATTAAATACATCAAATGAGACATCTCATTTACAGTGGCTAACCTATATACAAGCCAATACAACAAAAACCTCTTTAATAAGCTTCTAAATAAAAGGTTACACACAATCTTATACATTCAAGACATTATTACATACGTTTTTGACAAATGTCTTCCTCCTTCCCCTTCTCTCGCCACTATAAAAATGCTAAGTATTTTCGGAGTACATGAACATATGCAGTCAATAACAATTATATACACACACAATTACCTTCTCTTTGCTTTTGATATATTTCAAACATGACTTTGCAAATATAGCGAAAATCGTTTAAATGATTAATGTCTCACAAAGCGTTTCTCTCTGTTTATTCATCCATTTTTAAACCAGCAACACATACAAATATTTCTTGATATGTTAGCTTTTTAGCCTTTCTATTTCACACCCACTTTTCATTTTTTACTTTTACTTGGTCTCAATAAATACCACTGACCTTCTGGCTTAATGTAACATTCAGATCAGCTGAAAGCATGATCTTGGTGCCGCTAAGCAAGGAAACGTCTTTCCAAAACAATAATAACATTTGCCTTCCTTTTATATATTAACCCCTTCCCTCTTTAGCCACTTTTGACCTTCCTGACAGAGCCTCATTTTTCAAATCTGACATGTTTCACTTTATGTGGTAATAACGTCGGAATGCTTGTACCTATCCAAGCGATTCTGAGAATGTTTTCTCGTGACACATTGGTCTTTAAGATAGTGGTAAAATTTGGTTGATACATTCAGTATTTAATTGTGAAAAACACCAAAATATAGTGAAAAATTGCAAAAATTAGCATTTTTATCAATTTAAATGTATCTGCTTGTAAGACAGGCAGTTATAACACACAAAATTGTTGCTAACTAACATCCCCCATATGTCTACTTTAGTTTGGCATCGTTTTTTGAACATCCTTTTATTTTTCTATGACCTTTCAAGGCTTAGAACTTTAGCAGCAATTTCTCACATTTTCAAGAAAATTTCAAAAGGCTATTTTTACAGGGGGCAGTTCAGTTCTGAAGTGGCTTTGAGGGCCTTATATATTAGAAACCCCCAATAAGTCACCCCATTTTAAAAACTGCACCCCTCAAAGAATTCAAAACAGCATCTAGAAAGTTTCTTAACCCTTTAGACGTTTCACTGGAATTAAAGCAAAGTAGAGGTGAAATTTACAAATTTCGTTTTTTTTTGCAGAAATTCATTTTGAATCAATTTTTTTTGTAACACAAAAAGTTTCAACAGAAATATGCAACTCAATATTTATTGCCAAGATTCTGCAGTTTTTAGAAATATCCCACATGTGGCTGTAGCGTGCTTATGGACTGAAGCACCGGCCTCAGAAGCAAAGGAGCACCTAGAGGATTTTGGGGCCTTGTTTTTATTACAATATATTTTAGGCACCATATCAGGTTTGAAGGACTCTTGCGGTGCCAAAAAAGTAGAAACCCCCCACAAGTGACCACATTTTGGAAACTAAACCCCTTGAGGAAATTATCTAGGGGTATAGTGAGCATTTTGACCCCACAGGATTTTTGCAGAAATTATTGGAAGTAGGACGTGAAAATGAAAATCTACATTTTTCCCAATAATACGTAGGTTTAGCTAATTTTTTTTCATTACCACAAGGACTTAAGGAAAAAAAGCACGACAAAATTTGTAGAGCAGTTTGTCCCGAGTAAAACAGTACCCCACATGTGGTCATAGACTGCTGTTTGGACACACGGCAGGGCTTAGAAGGGAAGGAACGCCATTTGACTTTTGGAGCTCAAATTTAGCAGGAATGGTTTGCGGAGGCCATGTCGCATTTGCAAAGCCCTGAGGGTACAAAACAGTGGAAACCCCCCACAAGTGACCCAATTTGGAAACTACACCCCTTCAGGAAATTATCTAGGGGTATAGTGAGCATTTTGACCCCACAGGATTTTTGCAGAAATGATTGGAAGTAGGACGTGAAAATTAAAATCTACATTTTTCCCAATAAAACGTAGGTTTTAGCTAATTTTTATTCATTCCCACAAGGACTTAAGGAAAAAAAGCACCACAAAATTTGTAGAGCAGTTTGTTCCGAGTAAAACAGTACCCCACATGTGGTCATAAACAGCTGTTTGGACACACGGCAAGGCTGAGAAGGGAAAGAACGCCATTTGGAGCTCAAATTTAGCAGGTATGGTTTGCGGAGGCCATGTTGCATTTGCAAAGCCCTGAGGGGACAAAACAGTGGAAACCCCCCACAAGTGACCCCATTTTGGAAACTACACCCCTTCAGGAAATTATCTAGGGGTATAGTGAGCATTTTGACTCCACAGGATTTTTGCAAAAATTATTGGAAGTAGGACGTGAAAATGAAAATCTACATTTTTCCCAATAAAACGTAAGTTTAGCTAATTTTTTTTAATTCCCACAAGGACAAAAGGAGAAAAAGCTCTACAAAATTTGTAAAGCTATTTCTACCGAGTAAAACAGTACCCCACATGTGGTCATAAACAGCTGTTTGGACACACGGCAAGGCTGAGAAGGGAAAGAACGCCATTTGGAGCTCAAATTTAGCAGGAATGGTTTGCGGAGGCCATGTCGCATTTGCAAAGCCCTGAGGGGACAAAACAGTGGAAACCCCCCACAAGTGACCCCATTTTGGAAACTACACCCCTTCAGGAAATTATCTAGGGGTATAGTGAGCATTTTGACCCCACAGGATTTTTGCAGAAATGATTGGAAGTAAGACGTGAAAATTAAAATCTACATTTTTCCCAATAAAACGTAGGTTTTAGCTCATTTTTATTCATTCCCACAAGGACTTAAGGAAAAAAAGCACCACAAAATTTGTAGAGCAGTTTTTTCCGAGTAAAACAGTACCCCACATGTGGTCATAGACTGCTGTTTGGACACACGGCAGGGCTTAGAAGGGAAGGAACGCCATTTGACTTTTGGAGCTCAAATTTAGCAGGAATGGTTAGCGGAGGCCATGTCGCATTTGCAAAGCCCTGAGGGGACAAAACAGTGGAAACCCCCCACAAGTGACCCCATTTTGGAAACTACACCCCTTCAGGAAATTATCTAGGGGTATAGTGAGCATTTTGACCCCACAGGAGTTTTGCAGAAATGATTGGAAGTAGGACGTGAAAATTAAAATCTAAATTTTTCCCAATAAAACGTAGGTTTAGCTAATTTTTTTTCATTCCCACAAGGACAAAAGGAGAAAAAGCTCTACAAAATTTGTAAAGCTATTTCTACCGAGTAAAACAGTACCCCACATGTGGTCATAAACAGCTGTTTGGACACACGGCAAGGCTGAGAAGGGAAAGAACGCCATTTGGAGCTCAAATTTAGCAGGTATGGTTTGCGGAGGCCATGTCGCATTTGCAAAGCCCTGAGGGGACAAAACAGTGGAAACCCCCCACAAGTGACCCCATTTTGGAAACTACACCCCTTCAGGAAATTATCTAGGGGTATAGTGAGCATTTTGACCCCACAGGATTTTTGCAAAAATTATTGGAAGTAGGACGTGAAAATGAAAATCTACATTTTTCCCAATAAAACGTAGGTTTAGCTAATTTTTTTTAATTCCCACAAGGACAAAAGGAGAAAAAGCTCTACAAAATTTGTAAAGCTATTTCTACCGAGTAAAACAGTACCCCACATGTGGTCATAAACAGCTGTTTGGACACACGGCAAGGCTGAGAAGGGAAAGAACGCCATTTGGAGCTCAAATTTAGCAGGAATGGTTTGCGGAGGCCATGTCGCATTTGCAAAGCCCTGAGGGGACAAAACAGTGGAAACCCCCACAAGTGACCCCATTTTGGAAACTACACCCCTTCAGGAAATTATCTAGGGGTATAGTGAGCATTTTGACCCCACATGATTTTTGCAGAAATTATTGGAAGTAGGTCGTGAAAATGAAAATCTACATTTTTTCAAATAAAATGTAGGCTTGGCTATATTTTTTTTCATTTCCACAAGGACAAAAGGAGAAAAAGCTCTACAAAATTTGTAAAGCTATATCTACCAAGTAAAACAGTACCCCACATGTGGTCATAAACAGCTGTTTGGACACACGGCAAGGCTGAGAAGGGAAAGAACGCCATTTGGAGCTCAAATTTATCAGGAATGGTTTGCAGCGGCAATGTTGCATTTGCAAAGCCCCTGAGGGGACAAAACAGTGGAAACCCCCCAAAATTGACCCCTTTTGGGAAATCATGCCGCTCAAGGAAATTTAGGGGTATAGTGAGCATTTAAATAAATGATCCAATTAAAAATCCATGGATGTGTAATAAACTTTGAAGCACTCCTTTATACACAGGGCAGGTTTCACAATGATAAGTTGTGTCTCGTCTTCTCCCCCTTTTGTAACAGACTTTGCACCTTTTTTGGCTCCTTCCCTTTTTACCAGTGGAGGGGATTTCGCCGGGAAAGTGTTGCCCTGGTACAATACGTGGACCATCGCATCTAGAAGTACTGGGGCCCTCCCCTTCCTGGTTCCCAAATACAAGGGCCTTGATAACCACCTCTTGAAAATTAAGGAATGTCCCTGTCCGGCCTGCACATTGGAATAGCACGTAAGCGTTATAAAATGCCATCTGTACCATGTGCACGGCCAGCTTTTTATACCACACCTTTGTTTTCCGCATGGCACTGTATGGCTTTAGTACTTGATCAGAGAGATCAACCCCTCCCATGTACTTATTGTAGCCGAGGATGCAGTCTGGCTTGGAGGTCATTGTGGTGGTACCTCGGACAGGTACAGAGGTGCTGCCGCAACCATGTATTGTGGTCAACATAAGGACATCCCTCTTGTCCTTATACTTGACCAGCAACAAGTTATCTCTGTCTAGTGCCCTGCTTTCTCCCTTTCTTAGTGGTTGCGCAATCCGATATTTAGAGAGGCCTCTCTGGTTTTTGCGCACGGTGCCGCATGCTGAAGTATTTCTGGTGGAGAGGCATTTAAATAGTGGGATGCTGGTGTAGAAGTTATCCACGTAAAGGTGATAACCCTGGTCCAGCAGTGGGTGCATCAAATCCCACACTATTTTCCCACTAACTCCCAGGACAGGTGGGCATTCTCGGGGTTCTATCCTGGTGTCCTTCCCTTCATAAACCCTAAACCTATAGGTGTACCCTGAGCTGCTCTCGCACAGCTTGTACATTTTAATTCCGTACCTCGCCCTCTTGCTTGGCAGGTATTGGCGGAATTTTAGTCTCCCCTTAAAATGTACAAGGGATTCGTCTATTGCTATATTCTTTTCGGGGGTGTACACTTCAGGAAATTTGAACCGATAAAAACAAGGGGACATATATGAAAACACAGAAAAAGGCCATACTTACAAATGGACACAGCCAGGTCAGAAAATGCTGATGAAGGAGTGAGCAGGTGCTTTAAATAATAATAGTCACTCCCACTGGTCTTGAGGGGAGTGGTGTGTGTGGTGCATGGGATGTGTAGCAAGAAATAATAAATGAATAGTGTGTGTGCAAGTGTAATACTATGAGTGAAATATAGGGGGCAGTAATGAGTGAAGTGCCTCAATAGAAATAAAATGGATAATGGGGTGCAAGTGTGTGAAACATGGAGGGATAGTGTGTACGTCATGAGGCACAACGTGTATAGCCAGGTAGAAGCCTATTTGTGACGCCTTGATAGTTCATAGAGCGGGCTACCCTGCTTGCTATGCCAAACAACAACACACCATGCTCTCCCAGCATCAAAGACCCGGCTGTGTCCAAGAGAAGCGAATATATGTAGTAATGAAAAATACCTGGGGTATTAGTAATCATTTTGGCCAAAAGGACGCAAGCTCGCAATCCACGACAAGGATCCCCAGACTTGCGAGTCCCTAACTCCTTAAATGGAACAGAACGTTCCTGATGTACAAACAGAACCGATAAAAACAAGGGGACATATATGAAAACACAGAAAAAGGCCATACTTACAAATGGACACAGCCAGGTCAGAAAATGCTGATGAAGGAGTGAGCAGGTGCTTTAAATAATAATAGCCACTCCCACTGGTCTTGAGGGGAGTGGTGTGTGTGGTGCATGGGATGTGTAGCAAGAAATAATAAATGAATAGTGTGTGTGCAAGTGTAATACTATGAGTGAAATATAGGGGGCAGTAATGAGCGAAGTGCCTCAATAGAAATAAAATGGATAATGGGGTGCAAGTGTGTGAAACATGGAGGGATAGTGTGTACGTCATGAGGCACAACGTGTATAGCCAGGTAGAAGCCTATTTGTGACGCCTTGATAGTTCATAGAGCGGGCTACCCTGCTTGCTATGCCAAACAACAACACACCATGCTCTCCCAGCATCAAGGACCCGGCTGTGTCCAAAAGAAGCGAATATATGTAGTAATGAAAAATACCTGGTGTATTAGTAATCATTTTGGCCAAAAGGACGCAAGCTCGCAATCCACGACAAGGATCCCCAGACTTGCGAGTCCCTAACTCCTTAAATGGAACAGAACGTTCCTGATGTACAAACAGAACCGATAAAAACAAGGGGACATATATGAAAACACAGAAAAAGGCCATACTTACAAATGGACACAGCCAGGTCAGAAAATGCTGATGAAGAAGTGAGCAGGTGCTTTAAATAATAATAGCCACTCCCACTGGTCTTGAGGGGAGTGGTGTGTGTGTGGTGCATGGGATGTGTAGTAAGAAATAATAAATGAATAGTGTGTGTGCAAGTGTAATACTATGAGTGAAATATAGGGGGCAGTAATGAGTAAAGTGCCTCAATAGAAATAAAATGGATAATGGGGTGCAAGTGTGTGAAACATGGAGGGATAGTGTGTACGTCATGAGGCACAACGTGTATAGCCAGGTAGAAGCCTATTTGTGACGCCTTGATAGTTCATAGAGCGGGCTACCCTGCTTGCTATGCCAAACAACAACACACCATGCTCTCCCAGCATCAAAGACCCGGCTGTGTCCAAGAGAAGCGAATATATGTAGTAATGAAAAATACCTGGGGTATTAGTAATCATTTTGGCCAAAAGGACGCAAACTTCAGGAAATTTGGTGCAGAAATGATCAATGACTGGCCTGATTTTGAAAAGGCGATCGTATGTGGGGTCATCACGGGGTGGGCACTGTGCATTATCACTATAATGCAAAAATTTCAGAATGATTTCAAATCGTGTCCGGGTCATTGCCATGCGGTATAATGGGGTGCTGTATAAAATATCCGCACTCCAGTATTGCCTAATCTCTGGCTTTTTTACTAGGCCCATATGTAGAACAAGGCCCCAAAATGTCATCATTTCTGCTGCCTCTATGGGGGTCCACCTAGCAAATGATGAAGTGGGGTTTCGGGCTAAAAATTGCTGGGCGTATAAATTTGTTTGGGCCACCATTAAATTAACCAAATCCTCAGAGAAAAAGACCTTGAAAAAGTCAATTTCCGTGAGGCCTGCAGTCTCTAACCGAATTCCTGAGCTTCCTGTGAAATCCGGAATGTGAGGCTCATAATTATCAGGGGGTGGGTTCCACACGATATCACTAATTTGGGGGGTTGCCTGAGCTGATGCCCTGGGGCACCTTTGTGGGGGATCCTCATCACTGGATGAGGATGATGAGGAGGAGGTCAAGATGAATGGGGCAATTTCCTCTTCTCCCTCGCTGGCCGATTCAGTGTCAGAGGCCAGGATGGCGTATGCCTCCTCAGCGGGGTAGAGCCTTTGGGATGATTGGGACATTTTTATTAGGGGGGTATGTAGTGCTTCAACACGTGTAATAATTTATTTTTAGAGCTGGTTGTGTGTTGTGCTTTTACACGTGTATATGAAATTTATTGAAAAAAAAAAAAAGGAAGAGAAGAAAAAGAAAAATTCCTGACTACCTGACACTAATAAATAAATAACTAACTCTAACTATAACGCTGTAAATTTACTCTAAAACTGTCGCTACGCTATCAAAAATTTAGTGAACGGACTGAATGTCCGTCACTAAACGGACGCTGACTATAAGATATAAATTTATACTAAAACTGTCGCTACGCTATCAAAAATTTAGTGAACGGACTGAATGTCCGTCACTAAACGGACGCTGACTAGAAGATATAAATTTATACTAAAACTGTCGCTACGCTATCAAAAATTTAGTGAAAGGACTGAATGTCCGTCACTAAACGGACGCTGACTATAAGATATAAATTTATACTAAAACTGTCGCTACGCTATCAAAAATTTAGTGAACGGACTGAATGTCCGTCACTAAACGGACGCTGACTAGAAGATATAAATTTATAATAAAACTGTCGCTACGCTATCAAAAATTGAGTGAACGAACTTCAGTTAAAAAAAACTGAATGTCCGTCACTAAACGGGCGCTGACTATAAGATATAAATTTATACTAAAACTGTCGCTACGCTATCAAAAATTTAGTGAACGGACTGAATGTCCGTCACTAAACGGACGCTGACTAGAAGATATAAATTTATATTAAAACTGTCGCTACGCTATCAAAAATTTAGTGAACGGACTGAATGTCCGCCACTAAATGGACGCTAACTATAAGATGTAAATTTATTCAAACTGTATAAAAAAATATATAGCTATAACTTCTGCTATATATTTTTTTTACAAAACGGTCCGCTACTCTAATGCTACTCTTTTTTACAGTTTTATAAAAAAAAAAAGGCCAGAAAGAAACCTGCGTAAACAAATTACCACTGAGGCTGATTATTAGACTCAGCACTCAGTAGCCGCAGGGCGCACACAAAAAAAAAGGTGCAGTAATAAAAAAAGGCCAAAAAATAAAAAAAATTACCACGGATGCTGATCAGTGATGGCGGTCACTGATCAGCACTCAGTGGCCGCAGGGCACACACAGGGAGGTGCAAAAATGCAAAAAAAAAGTAAGTCCTGTGCCAAAAATTGGCGGTCAGTGATGGCGGTCACTGATCCGCAGCCGCAGGACGTAAAAAGTGAAAGAGGGGGAGGGGGATGGGGGGGGAGGGTACAGGGATAAGACGTTTAGGAAAAAACAAGTGCTGCTGCTGCTGCAAAAAAAAAAAAATCAGCAGCAGCACAGATGATGATGACGGTTCACTCTGCAGCAGGAAGCCGTCGGGTGAAGACGTCACAGCAGGATCGCAGCACAGAAGGCCTCAGATTTGGTAAGTTGGCTTCACAGACGGTCACACCAGCTCTGCTCACCGTTCCTAACCGGAATGAGGTGGGCAGGGCTGGTGAAGGGTGTTTCAAACACCCGCCATGGCTGCGATGGGTCGGTTGGTGCAGACCGACCAACCGTAGCGATCGGGGGGCTGGCATCGCCGCCATTTTTTACGTGGAAGATGGTAGTGATTGGTGCTGTCCTAGAAAGCACCAATCACCACCATATCACTGTGCCCTGTGGCACAGTAATAGGCTAAAGCCGCAAACGGCCGGAATTGGCCGGTCTGAATTGACCGGCCAATGGCGGCGATCGCCGATGCGGGGGGGAGGCGACACCCCCCTGGGCATCGTGTACAGATGGCCTGCTGATATGAACAGCAGCCATCTTTACTTTAAAACCTTCTCATTTTTTTTTTATAACTGTTTTCCCGTTTGCCGTACATGTACGGCATTTTGCGGGAAGTCAATGCTTTCCATGACGTACATGTACGGCAAATGTCGGGAAGGGGTTAACATACACATTTGAAATACAAAGTAACTGTATAAATATTTCATTAATCAAATACATATATCAAAATATGGTATCAAACAATCTAATTACAATTAAACATATGAAACTCGTTCAGTTATCTTAAAATGAAACAAACTCACCTATTCACCAGTCTAGGACGGTCACATCCACACAGCAGAGTCCAGCCTCGTGCTTCGGTCTCTGTTTGCGTTCTAAAAGACTCAGTCACCTGGAACGCAATCAAGAAACACATGTTAGACCGGATATAAAACCCAGCAACACATGTCAGTTAGACAAAACACAAGCCATGAATAAGGACGCAAAAGGCGTCTGAAACGCGTAGGCTACCTATATCATTGAAACCTTTCTCTGCACTCCAGGATATCTTCCTATTTTTTTATCCTGTTTTAAAATAAAATAAATCTTCTAAAAAGTTTCCTTTTAATCCACAACAACGCTGGATCCAATCCTCCTTTTTTGCTGTAAAAAACAAACACAGGCTGGGAGGGCAAAAACACTTAAAGAGGCTCTGTCACCAGATTTTGAAACCCCTATCTGCTATTGCAGCAGATAGGCGCTGCAATGTAGATTACAGTAACGTTTTTATTTTTAAAAAACGAGCATTTTTGGCCAAGTTATGACCATTTTTGTAGTTATGCAAATGAGGCTTGCAAAAGTCCAAGTGGGTGTGTTTAAAAGTAAAAGTCCAAGTTTGCAGGTAAGTAGCTACATCGACTTACCTGCTAACGCCGATGCTGCTGCAGAATCAACTGAAGCCTCTGGTGCCGATGTGTCCTCGCTCGTCTGACACGATGCAGGACCTGTGAGTGATGTCACAGCGTGATCTGGCAGAAGCTGGGCGTTCTGAAGAGAAGTGGATGATACTTCTCGTCAGAGCGCCCAGCTAGTAAAAGTATTAAAAACGCCCCGATGTACGCACATAATACACGCCCACTTGGACTTTTACTTTTAAACACACCCACACTTGGACTTTTGCAAGCCTCATTTGCATAACTACAAAAATGGTCATAACTTGGCCAAAAATGCTCGTTTTTTATAAAATAAAAACGTTACTTTAATCTACATTGCAGCGCCTATCTGCTGCAATAGCAGATAGGGGTTGCAAAATCTGGTGACAGAGCCTCTTTAATAAAAAGAAGGCTAATTTTCCCAGGATGAAGGCTGCAATTCAGGATATAGACTGGGAAGAACTAATGTCAAATAATGGAACAAATGATAAATGGGAGATTTTAAAATCTACTTTGGGTAATTATACTGCAAAATTTATTCCTATAGGTAACAAATATAAACGACTAAAATTAAACCCCACATGGCTTACACCTTCTGTAAAAAGGGCAATACATGACAAGAAAAGGGCATTTGAAAAATACAAATCTGAGGGTACAGCTGTAGCCTTTGTAAAATATAAAATCTGTAATAATAAAATCTGTAAAAAGATAATAAAATCAGCAAAAATACAAAATGAAAGGCAGGTGGCCAAGGCTAGTAAAACAAATCCCAAAAAATTCTTCAAGTATATAAATGCAAAAAAGCCAAGGTCTGAACATGTAGGACCCCTAGATAGTGGTAATGGGGAGTTGGTCACAGGGGATCAAGAGAAGGCAGAGTTACTAAATGGGTTCTTCAGCTCTGTATGTACAACTGAAGAAGGAGCAGCTGATGTAGCCGGTGCCAGTGCTGTTAATATATCAGTTGATATACTGAATTGGATGAATGTAGATATGGTCCAAGCTAAATGTAATGAAAATAAACGTACACAAGGCCCCTGCTGGGACCAGATGGATTACACCCTAAAGTTCTTAACCCCTTAGTGACCAGCCCATTTTAAGCCCTAATGACCAAGCTATTTTATTCGTTTTTCTATAGTCGCATTCAAAGAGCTATAACTTTTCTATTTTTCCGTCTACATAGCTGTATGAGGACTTGTTTTTTGCGGGATTAGTTGTACTTTTTAATAGCACCATTTTTGGGTACATATAATTTTTTTATTAACTTTTATTACGTTTTTTGGGGGGATTATAAAAAAAAACTGAAATTCCACCATTGTTCTATGCGTTTTTAAATTGACGCCGTTCACTGTGCGGCGTAAATAACATGTTACCTTTATTCTATGGGTCGGTACGATTACGGTGATACCACATATGTAGAGGTTTATTTAAGTTTTACGACTTTTGCACAATAAAAACACTTTTGAACTAAAATTATTTGTTTTTGCATTGTTGCTTTTCCAAGAGCCGTAACTTTTTTATTTTTCCATCAATGTAGTGATTTTTTGGGCTTGTTTTTTGCGGGACGAGACGTAGGTTTGATTGGTACTATTTTAGGGAACGTGGAACTCATTGATTTATTTTTATTATGACTTTTTTGGGGGGCGATGGAAAAAAATTGCAATTTCGCTATTGTTTTTTGAGTTTTTTTTTACAGTGTTTAGCTTGCGGTTTAAATTACATATTAACTTTATTAATTGACTCATTACGGTCGCGGCGATACCATATATGTGTACTTTTATTTATTTTTTACACTTTCACTATATAAAAACACTTTTTATGGAAAAAAATGTTTTTTGTTTTTTTTTTTACTGTAATTTTTATTATTAATCTTTATTTCACATTGATGATTTATTTTATTAGTCCCACTAGGGGACTTTACTGTGTGATCTTCAGATCGCTGCTTTAATACTTCCTATACCAGAGCATTATTGCCTGTTAGTGTAAATCTGACAGGCAATCTATTAGGACGTGCCTCTGGCGCGTCCTAATAGGCATATGTCCAGGGCAGACCTGGGGGCTTTCATCAAGCCCCCGGCTGCCATGACACCCTATCGGAGACCCGCGATTGCACTTGCAGGCCGCCGATGGGTGACAGAGGGAGCTCACTCCCTCTGTAAACTAGTTAAATGCCGCGGTCGCTATTGACGGTGGCATTTAACAGGTTAAATGGCCGCGATCGAAGTAAACTTCGATCGCGGGCGTTGGAGCAGGAGCTCAGCTGTCATCAGACAGCAGAGCCCCGACTCCAGCCTGCACGGGAGACCCGTGCAGGACTTAGACTAGACTCACGTGAAAAGGCGTCAGCCTAGCCTAAGACCCCTTAGTGACCAACGTGAAAAGGCGTATTGGTGATCACTAAGGGGTTAAGGAGCTTAGTTCAGTTATTTCTGTCCCCCTCTTCATAATATTTAGAGATTCTCTAGTGACTGGTATAGTGCCAAGGGACTGGCGCAGGGCAAATGTGGTGCCTATTTTCAAAAAGGGCTCTAGATTTTCCCCGGGTAATTATAGACCAGTAACCTTAACATCCATTGTGGGGAAAATGTTTGAGGGGCTATTGAGGGACTATATACAGGATTATGTGACAATAAATAGCATTATAAGTGACAGCCAGCACGGTTTTACTAAGGACAGAAGTTGTCAAACTAACCTAATCTGTTTTTATGAAGAGGTGAGCAGAAGCCTAGACAGAGGGGCCGCTGTGGATATAGTGTTTTTGGACATTGCAAACACATTTGACACTGTCCCTCATAGACGTCTTAGGGTATGTTCACACGGCCTATTTACGGACGTAATTCGGGCATTTTTGCCCCGAATTACGTCCGAAAATAGCGCCTCTATAGCGCTGACAAACATCTGCCCATTGAAAGCAATGGGCAGACGTTTGTCTGTTCACACGAGGCGTAATTTACGCGCCGCTGTCAAAAGACGGCGCGTAAATAGACGCCCGCGTCAAAGAAGTGACATGTCACTTCTTTGCCCGTAATTGGAGCCGTTATTCATTGACTCCAATGAATAGCAGCGCCAATTACGTCCGTAATTGACGCGGCGTTCAAGCGCCTGCACATGCCGTTACGGCTGAAATTACGGGGTAGTTTCCAGGCTGAAACATCCCCGTAATTTCAGCCGTTACGGACGCCCTCGTGTGAACATACCCTAATTGGTAAATTAAGGACTATAGGTTTAGAAAGTATAGTTTGTAATTGGATTGAGAATTGGCTCAAAGACCCTATCCAGAGAGTTGTGGTTAATGATTCCTATTCTGAATAGTCCCCGGTTATAAGTGGTGTACCCCAGAGTTCAGTGCTGGGACCACTATTATTCAACTTATTTATTAATGCTATAGAGAATGGGATTAATAGCACTATTTCTATTTTTGCAGATGACACCAAGCTATGTAATATACTTCAGACTATGGAAGATGTTCGTGAATTGCAAGTGGATTTATACAAACTGAGTGTTTGGGCGTCCACTTGGCAAATGAAGTTTAATGTAGATAAATGGAAAGTTATGCATCTGGGTACCAACAACCTGCATGCATCATGTGTCCTAGGGGGAGCTACACTGGGGGAGTCACTTGTTGAGAAGGATCTGGGTGTACTTGTAAATCATAAACTAAATAACTGTATGCAATGTCAATCAGCTGCTTCAAGGGCCAGCAAGATATTGTCGTGTATTAACCCCTTCGCGCTCAGCGACGTACTATTCCGTACTAACCAATACGTTCGCGCTCAGCGACGGAATAGTATGTTGCGGGAGTAACGGCCATTTCGGCTGTCCTCCCGACACATACAGGAACTGTGACAGCTGATGTCTCGTACAGCAGCTGCCGCAGCTCCTACAGCGGGGTCCGATCGCTGTGTCCCCGCTGATTAACCCCTAAAAAGCCGTGTTCAATAGTGATCACGGCTTTTTAGGGGTTAAGCTGCCATCGCCGGCCTGCTACGCGATAGCGGCTGGCGATGGTGACTATGGCAACCGGACACCAAACAATGGCGTCTGGCTCTGCCATCGACGGAAGCCTAGTGGGTCCTGACGAAGTCAGGACCCACTATGCTTGCTGTCAGTGAGTAGCTGACAGCTGTAATACACAGCACTAAGCATGTAGTGCAGTGTATTAAAATAGCGATCAGGGCCTCCTGACCTCAAGTCCCCTAGTGGGACAAAGTAATAAAGTAAAAACAAAGTTAAAAAAAGATGTGTAAAAATAAGAAAATAAAAGTTTTAAAAGTAATAAAAGTAAAAATCCCCCCTTTTCCCTTATCAGTCCTTTATTATTAATAAAAATATATAAACAAACAAATAAACTATACATAATTGGTATCGCCGCGTCCGTAACGGCCTGAACTACAAAATTATTTTGTTAATTATCCCGCGCGGTGAACGCCGTAAAAGAAATTAATAATAAACCGTACCAGAATCACAATTGTTTGGTCACTTCACCTCCCAAAAAATGGAATAAAAAGAGATCAAAAAGTCACATGTACCTAAAAATGGTACTGATGGAAACTACAGTTCGTTACGCAAAAAATAAGTCCTCGCACGGCTTTATTGATGGAAAAATAAAAACGTTATGGCTCTTAGAATAAGGTAACACAAAAAGTGAATGATTTTTTACAAAACGTATTTTATTGTGCAAACACCATAAGTAGAGATGAGCGAACTTTTCAAAAGTTCGGTTCGGCTAGTTCGCCGAATTTCACAAAAAAGTTCGATTCGGACCGAACTAGTTCGGACCGAACCTGTCACTTACGTGCGCCGAGCATGCTACTGTCCAGGGTGCTGATAGAGTTAATGGGCTGCACTAACTCTTTCAGCAACCTTGACAGTACATGCTCGGCGCGCGGAAAATACAATTTAAATGTAATAAAAAAATAAAAATTATACGTTCGTACTTACTTTCCTCCTGTCCGGCCTCCAGCGATGACGTTTCATCCCTTTCGCCGCTGCAGCCAATCACAGGCTGTAGTGGCGGTCACGCACGTCAGGATGACGCTTCATCCCACGTGCCCGCCTCTGCAGCCAATCACAGGCTGCAGCGGCGACATGGATGAAACGTCATCGCTGGAGGCCGGACAGGAGGAAAGTAAGTATGAACGTATTATTATTTTTTTTGGGCATGTATGTATGTTGTCATGTATGTATGTATGTATGTATGTTTGCATGTATGTATGTATGTTTGCATGTATGTATGTTGTCATGTATGTATGTATATATGTGCATGTATGTTTGCATGTATGTTGGCATGTATGTATATATGTGCATGTGTGTATGTATATTTGCATGTATATATTTGCATGTATGTATGTATGTTTGCATGTATGTATGTTTGCATGAATGTATGTTTGTATGTATGTATGTATGTATGTATATATATGTATGTTTGCATGTATGTATGTTTGCATGAATGTATGTTTGCATGTATGTATGTTGTCATGTATGTATGTTGTCATGTATGTATGTTGTCATTTATGTATGTATGTATGTATGTATGTTGCCATGTATGTATGTATATATGTGCATGTATGTTGGCATGTATGTATATATGTGCATGTTTGTATGTATATTTGCATGTATATATTTGCATGTATGTATGTTTGCATGTGTGTATGTTTGCATGTATGTATGTATGTATGTTGGCATGTATGTATATATGTGCATGTATATTTGCCTGTATATATTTGCATGTATGTATGTATGTTTGTATGTATGTATGTATGTATGTATGTATGTATGTTTGCATTTTATGTATGTTTGCATGTATGTATGTATGAATGTTTGCATGTATGTATGTATGTTGTCATGTATGTTGTCATGTATGTATGTATATATGTGCATGTATGTTTGCATGTATGTATATATGTGCATGTTTGTATGTATATTTGCATGTATGTATGTTTGCATTTATGTATGTTTGCATGAATGTATATTTGCATGTATGTATGTTGTCATGTATGTATGTTGTCATGTATGTATATATGTGCATTTATGTTGGCATGTATGTATATATGTGCATGTTTGTATGTATATTTGCATGTATATATTTGCATGTATGTATGTATGTTTGCATGTATGTATGTTGTCATGTATGTTTGCATGTTTTTATTTTTGCATGTATGTTTGCATGTATGTTTATATATATGTGCATGTATGTAATTATGTTTGCATGTATTTATGTTTGCATGTATATTTGTGCATGCTTGTATATATGTATGTATGTATCTTTGCATGTTTGTATGTATGTATGTTTTCATGTGTGTGTGTGTGTGTATGCATGTATGTATGATAGTTTGCATGTATGTATGTATATATGTGTGTATGTTTGCATGTATATATGTGCATGCTTGTATATATGTATGTATGTTTGTATATATGTATGTATGTATGTTTGTTTGTATATATGTCTGTATGGCCATGTATGATACTGTCTGCTGGCGCCCTGTATCTAAGTCAACTTCGCGGCAGGCTTCTATACATGGTATAACAGTCAGTATCACACATTAAACTGAATCTAAGCCTACGACATGTTTTATTTCATTTATTATTTTTTTTACAGGTTTGGTGTTTGGACTACGTCGGTTTCGAGGACTACTTCGATGACGGTTTTTTTTTCTACAATAAAATGGTTAATGAGGGTTGTGTTGGGGGTGCTTTATTTCAATAAAATATTTTATCTATATCTTTGTCAAATTTTATTACTACCACTTTAGTAATGGCCGCTGTCTGAGTGACAACATCAATTACTAAGGCGAGGCTTAGTGTTAGCCGGTGCAGAGGCTAACACTAACCACCATTATTACCCCGGTACCCACCACCACCAGGGGTGCCGGGAAGAGCCAGGTACGATCCAGTACCCGACCATCTGTTGTGATGGTCGGGCTATGGGGCGGCCGCAGGCTGGCATTATGAGGCTGGGGTCCCCCCCATTTTTATAACCAGCCCGATACAACACAGCAGCAGCAGCCTAGCATTACAAGGGTGGGAAGGTCCACTGTTTTTGGCCCTTCCCAGCCTCATAATACCAGCCTACGGCCGCCCCAGTACCCGACCATCGCAACAGATGGTCGGGTACTGGATCGTACCAAGCTCTTCCCGGCACCCCTGGTGGTGGTGGGTACCGAAGTAATAATGGGTGGTTAGTGCTAGCCTCTGCACCGGCTAACACTAAGGTACCGCCTTAATAATGGACGCTGTCAATCAGCCAACTGCCATTATCTAGGCACTAATAAAGTTTAAAAAAAAACACAAAGACAATTCTTTTTTATTGAAATAAGAAATCCCCAACAAAACCCTCGTTAACCATTTTATTAAAATTTTAAAAAACGTAGATCTACGCAGTAGTCCAACGAATCGAAGATGTAGTCCAATCGGTACATCAAAATCTGCAACAACATAAAAAAACAGTTATCAATGTGAACAATAACAATACAGCGTCCGTAACGGCTGAAATGACGGGGATGTTTCCGCCTGAAAACATCCCCGTAATTTCAGCCGTAACAGCATGTGCAGGCGCTTGAACGCCGCGTCTATTACTGACGTAATTGGCGCTGCTATTCATTGGAGTCAATGAATAACGGCTCCAATTACGGCCAAAGAAGTGACAGGTCACTTCTTTGACGCGGGCGTCTATTTACGCGCCGTCATTTGACAGCGGCACGTAAATATACGCCTCGTGTGAACAGACAAACGTCAGCCCATTGCTTTCAATGGGCAGATGTTTGTCAACGCTATTGAGGCGCTATTTTCGGGCGTAATTCGGGGCAAAAACGCCCGAATTATGTCCGTAATTAGTGCGTGTGAACACAGGGTATGTTCACACGCACTAATTACGGACGTAATTCGGGCGTTTTTGCCCCGAATTACGTCCGAAAATAGCGCCTCGATAGCGCTGACAAACATCTGCCCATTGAAAGCAATGGGCAGACGTTTGTCTGTTCACACGAGGCATAATTTACGCGCCGCTGTCAAATGACGGCGCGTAAATAGACGCCCGCGTCAAAGAAGTGACCTGTCACTTCTTTGGCCGTAATTGGAGCCGTTATTGGAGCAGAGTCCAATGAATAGCAGCGCCAATTACGTCCGTAATGGACGCGGCGTTCAAGCGCCTGCACATGCCGTAACGGCTGAAATTACGGGGATGTTTTCAGGCGGAAACATCCCCGTAATTTCAGCCGTAACGGACGCTGTCGTGTGAACATACCCTTATAATGATAGCACGGCTCGTAAAAGCGGCCGGCTGCCCTTGGCCGGCCGTGCTCGTAATTACGAGTCGTAATTACGAGCACGGCCCGTAAAATAAAAAAATAGAACATGTTCTATCTTTTTAACGGCACGGGCACCTTCCCGTGAGAAAACGGGAAGGTACCCGTGGCTAACAGAAGTCTATGGGCCCGCTATTTCGGGTCGTAATTACGACCCTTAATAACGGGTGTTTTTACGGTTGTGTGCATGAGGCCCCGTAATGACGGGTGGCTACATGTGTGCACCCGTCATTACGGCAGCGTTGCTAGGCGACGTCAGTAAATAGTCATTTTTCAGGGTGCTGAAAGAGTTAACTGATCGGCAGTAACTGTTTCAGCACCCTGGACAGTGACTACCGATTACAATATAGAGTACCTGTAAAAAAAAAAAGACGTTCATACTTACCGGGAACTCCCTGCTTCCTCCAGTCCGGTCTCCTGGCCGTTGCCTTGGTGACGCGTCCCTCGCGACATCCGGCCCGACATTCCTTGATGACGATGCAGCCCATGTGAGCGCTGCAGCCAATCACGGGCTGCAGAGGCCTCTGCAGCCAATCACATGCTGCCGCGTCAGAAAAGAAGGTCGGACTGGAGGAAGAAGAGGGACTCGTCCGCAAGACAACGACCAGGTACGTATGAAATGCTTTTTATTTTATTTTTAATCAGCAGCCTCTTTTCCCTATCAGTGATTGATAGAGATAAGTAGCTGCCGATTTGTATAATATTTTTTACCGGGTTCGGTCAAAACGCTTTCGGCCGAACCCGGTGAAGTTCGGATTCGCTGTGAACCGAACTTTTCCGGAAGTTCGGACCGAAACCGGGTTCGGTTGTCCCGATTCGCTCATCTCTAACCATAAGACATAAAAAAAACTATTAACATCTGGTATCGCCGTAATCGTATCGCCCCGCAGAATAAAGTGAATATGTCATTTATAGCTCACGGTGCACGCTGTAAAAAAAATAGAATAAAAAAACAATAGTAGAATTGCTGTTTTTTAGTCACCACGCCACCTAAAAATAGAATAAAAACGGATCAAAAAGTCACATGCACCCCATGAAAACTGCAATGAATTCCTCAAGGGGTCTAGTTTCCAAAATGGGGTAACTTTTGGGGGTTTTCCACTGTTTTGGCACCACAAGACCTCTTCAAATCGGACATGCTGCCTAATAAAAATCCACTAGGTGCTCCTTTGATTCGGAGGCCGGTGTTTCAGTCCATTACCGCAATAGGGCCACATGTGGGATATTTCTCAAAACTGCAGAATCTGGGCAATAAGTATTAAGTTGCATTTCTCTGATAAAACCTTTTGTGTTATAAAAAAAATGGTATAAAAATGATTTTCTGACAAAAAAAAAAAATGTCAATTTCACCTCTACCTCTTTGCTCTAAATTTCTGTGAAACACCTAAAGGGTTCATAAACTTTCTAAATGCTGTTGTGAATACTTTGAGGGGTCTAGTTTCTAAAATGGGGTGTTTGATAGGGGTTTCTAATATATGGGCCCCTCAAAGCAACTTCAGAACTGAACTGTAACCTAAAAAAATAAATAAATTAGGGAATACTTCGCTTCTTACATTATACTGATAATGAGCTGTGCCCACCCCAGGATGACCCCAGTTTTGACCGTTTGTATAAACGGAGACCCCTATTGGACCGTTTCAGTGCCCGGTTTTCCCAAGCATTCACCCCTGAGAAGTGTATTTCTATTGATGAGTCCTTGGTAGATCTTAAAGGGAGGCTTCAATTCCGCCAGTACCTGCCGGGTAGGAGGGCAAGGTATGGCGTGAAGATGTATAAGCTGCGAGAGTGCATCAGGGTATACCTACAAATTTAGGATATATAAAGGGAAGGACACCAGTATTCAACCCCCATAATGCCCCCCCCCTTACTGGGAGTTAATGCAAAAATTGTGTGGGATATGGTGCACCCACTGCTGGACCAGGGTTACCACCTCTACCTGGATAATTTTTATACCAGCGTCCCACTCTTCAACTGCCTCGCTTCCAGTCCTGCGGAATGCTTCACTGCTGGAAGAAACCTGAGAGGCCTCCCTAAGACTCTGCAGGGTAAACAAGAAGGGGTGAGCGTAGGGAACATTCTAGCAGCAACATATTGTGTGTCACGTACAAGGACAAGAGAGATGCCACACCAGTACCCATGTACCTGTACGAGGTACCAGTACAGAGACCCCCAAACCAGACTGCATCCTGGGCTACAATAGGTACATGGGAGGGGTGGACTTGTCAGATCAAGTCCTGAAGCCCTACAGCGCCATGCGGTGTGGTATAAGAAGCTGGCCGTGCACATCATACCGATGGCTTTGTACAATGCGTACTTGCTACGTCGATGTACAGGCCAGAGGGGAACTTCCCTGGAATTTCAAGAGGTGGTTATCAAGAAACTAATCTTTAGGGACCAAGAAGGGGGGGCACCCAGTACTTCTGGAAGCGGGGCCACACGCATCGTACCAGGGCAACACTTTCCAGGAGAAGTTCCCCAAACTGGCAAGAAGGGTAAAAGTCAAAAGAGGTGCAACGTCTGCTATAAGAGGGGGATAAGGGAGGACACAATATATCAATGTAAGGCGTGTCCCGAAAAACCAGAGCTCTGTATGAAAGAGTGTTTTAAAATTTATCATACATCCCTTGGTTTATAATTTACCCCAATTTTACTTACCCTGATGTACTCCGCACAGCTTATCCCCCCTCGTCTTTCCCCTCTGGGCCCTGCTGTGTGCCTAGGCCGCTGATAACAGCCACATGTAGGGTATTGATGTACCCGTGAGAACCAACATTACAGTTTATGGGTTGTATGTCTCAGATCAAAATGCTCACTACACCTCTAGATGAATGCCTTAAGGGTGTAGTTTTTAAAACGGGGTCACTTCTTGCGGGTTTCAACTGTACTGGTACCTCAGGGGCTTCTGCATACATGACTTCGCACCAGAAAATCCCCAGTAGGCCAAATGGTGGTCCTATCCTTCTGAGTCCTCCCATGGGCCCAAACGGCAGTTTATCACAACAAATGGAGTATTGCTGCACTCAGGACAAATTGCGCAACAGAATGGGGTATTTTATTTCTTGTGAACATAAGAAATTTTCAGCCAAAACTACATATTATTGGAAAAAATTAATTTTGTTTTAATTCCCAGCCCAACTCAAATAAGTTCTGTGAAAAAACTATGGGGTCAAAATGGTCACAACACTCATAAATGAAATCCTTGAAGGGTGTAGTTTCCAAAATAGGGTCACTTCTTGTGGGTTTCCATTGCTTTGATACCTCTGGGGCTCTGCAAATGCGACATGGCACCCGAAAACCAATCCAGCAAAATCTGGACTCCAAAGAACAAATAGTGCTCCTTTCCTTCTGAGCCCTCCCATGGGCCAAGACGGCAGTTTATCACCACATGTGGGGTATTGCCGCACTCAGGACAAATTCAGCAACAAAATGTAGTATTTTATTTCTTGTTAAAATAAGAATTTTTGAGCTAAAACTACATATTATTGGAAAAAATATAATTTTTTTAAATTCCCAGCCCAATTCAAATAAGTTCTGTGAAGAAACTATGGTGTCTAAATGGTCACATTACCCATAAATGAATTCCTTGAGGGGTGTAGTTTCCAAAATGGGGTCACTTCTGGTGGGTTTCCATTGCTTTGATACCTCTTGGGCTCTGCAAATGCAACATGGCACCCGAAAACCAAACCAGCAAAATCTGCACTCCAAAAAACACACAGCGCTCCTTCAATTCTGAGGCCTCCCATGGGCCCAAACGGCAGTTTATCGCCACAAATGGGGTATTGCTGCTCTCAGGCGAAATTGGGCAACAAAATGGGTTATTTTGTTCCCTGTGAAAATAAGAAATTTTGATAAAAATGACATCTTATTGGAAAAAATTTCATTATTTTCATTTCACAACCCAATTCAAATAGGTGCTGTGAAAAAACTGTGCGGTCAAAATTGTAACAACAACCATATTTTAATTCCTTGAGGGGTGTAGTTAACAAAATTGGGTCACTTCTGGTGGGTTTCCATTGCTTTGATACCTCTGGGGCTCTGCAAATGCGACATGGCACCCAAAAACCAATCCAGCAAGATCTGTACTACAACAAACACATAGCGCTCCTTTCATTCTGAGCCCTCCCATGGGCCCAAACGGCAGTTTATCACCACAAATGGGGTATTGCCGCACTAAGGACAAATTGGGTAACAAAATGGGGTATTTTGTTCCCTGTGAAAATAAGAAATTTTGATCACAAATGACATCTTATTGGAAAAAATTTCTTTTTTTTAATTTCACAGCCCAATGCAAATAGGTGCTGTGAAAAAACTGTGCGGTCAAAATGGTAACAACAACCATAAATGAATTCCTTGAGGGGTGTAGTTTCCAAAATGGGGTCACTATTTGGGGATTCCTACTGTTTTGGCAACTCAACACTTCTTCAAACCTGGCATGCTGCCTAAAATATATTCTAATAAAAAAAGAGGCCTCAAAATGCACTAGGTGCTTCTTTGCTTTTGGGGCTTGTGTTTTAGTCCACGAGCGCAGTAGAGACACATGTGGGACATTTATAAAAACTTCAGAATCTGGACAATACATATTTAGTAGTATTTCTCTGGTAAAACCTTCTCTGTTACAGAATTTTTTTTAATATATTTTAAATTCAGCAAGAAAAATGAAATTTGCAAATTTCACCTCCACTTTGCTTTAATTCTTGTGAAATGCCTGAGGGTTAAAAAACGTTCTAAATGCTGTTTTGAATACTATGAGGGGTCTAGTTTTTAAAATGGGGTGTTTTATCAGGGTTTCTAATACATAGGCCCCTCAAAGTCACTTCAGAACTGAAGAGGTACCTTAAAAAAAAGGCTTTTGAAATTTTCTTAAAAATATGAGAAATTGCTGTTTATGTTCTAAGCCTTGCAACGTCCAAGAAAAATAAAATAATGTTCAAAAAACGATGCCAATCTAAAGTAGACATATGGGAAATGTGAACTAGTAACTATTTTGGGTGGTATAACCGTCTGTTTTACAAGCAGATGCATTTAAATTCTGAAAAATGCTGTTTTTTCAAAAAATTTTCTACATTTTGCAATTTTTCACCAATAAACACTGAATATATCGACCAAATTTTACCACGAACATGAAGCCCAATGTGTCACGAGAAAACATTCTCAGAATCGCTTGGATAGGTTTAAGCATTCCGATGTTATTACCACATAAACGGAAATATGTCAGATTTGAAAAATGGGCTCTGAGCCTTAAGGCCAAAACTAGGCTGCGTCCTTAACCCCTTCCCGCTCCTTGACGTACTATTACGTCATGGCAGCTGTATCGTTCGCGCTCCATGCCGTAATAGTACGTCTCGGGAGTAACGGCCGTTTCGGCCGTCCTCCCGACACATACAGGAGCTGTGACGCTGCTGTCTTGTTCAGCAGCTGTCACAGCTCCTACAGCGGGGACCGATCGCTGTGTCCCCGCTGATTAACCCCTTAAAAGCCGCGTTCTATAGAGATCGCGGCTTTTTAGGGGTTAAGCTGCCATCGCCGGCCTGCTACGCGATAGCGGCCGGCGATGGTGACTATGGCAACCGGACACCAAACAATGGCGTCCGGCTTTGCCATAGACGGAAGCCTAGTGGGTCCTGACAACGTCAGGACCCACTATGCTTGCTGTCAGTGAGTAGCTGACAGTTCTAATACACTGCACTACGCATGTAGTGCAGTGTATTAGAATAGCGATCAGGGCCTCCTGCCCTCATGTCCCCTAGTGGGACAAAGTAATAAAGTAAAAAAAAAGTTAAAAAAAGATGTGTAAAAATAAGAAAATAAAAGATTTAAAAGTATTAAAAGTAAAAATCCCCCTTTTTCCCTTATCAGTCCTTTATTATTAATAAAAATATATAAACAAACAAATAAACTATACATAATTGGTATCGCCGCGTCCGTAACGGCCTGAACTACAAAATTATTTTGTTATTTATCCCGCACGGTGAACGCCGTAAAATAAAATAATAATAAACCGAACCACAATAACAATTCTTTGGTCACTTCAACTCCCAAAAAATGGAATAAAAAGAGATCAAAAAGTCGCATGTACCTAAAAATGGTACTGATCGAAACTACAGTTCGTTACGCAAAAAAGAAGTCCTCGCACGGCTTTATTGATTGAAAAATAAAAACGTTCTGGCTCTTAGAATAAGGTAACACAAAAAGTGAATGATTGTTTACAAAACGTATTTTATTGTGCAAACGCCATAAGACATAAAAAAAAACTATAAACATCTGGTATCGCCGTAATCGTATCGCCCCGCAGAATAAAGTAAATATGTCATTTATAGCGCACAGTGAACGCTGTAAAAAAAAACGAAAAAAAAAACAATCGTACAATTGCTGTTTTTTAGTCACCACGCCACCTAAAAATAGAATAAAAACTGATCAAAAAGCCGCATGCACCCCAAGAAAACTACAATGGATTCCTCAAGGGGTCTAGTTTCCAAATTGGGGTCACTTTTGCGGGGTTCCCAATGTTTTGGCACCACAAGACCTCTTCAAACCGGACATGGTGCCTAATAAAAAAGAGGCCTCAAAATCCACTAGGCGCTCCTTTGCTTCGGAGGCCGGTGCTTCAGTCCATTACCGCACTAGGGCCACATGTGGGATATTTCTCAAAACGGCAGAATCTGGGCAATACGTATTAAGTTGCGTTTCTCTGATAAATCCTTTTGTGTTATAAAAACAAAGGTATAAAGAGGATTTTCTGACAAAAAAAAAATGTAAATTTCACCTCTACTTTGCTCTAAATTTTTGTGAAACACCTAAAGGGTTCATAAACTTTCTAAATGCTGTTGTGAATACTTTGAGGGGTCTAGTTTCTAAAATGGGGTGTTTGATGGGGGTTTCTAATATATGGGCCCCTCAAAGCAACTTCAGAACTGAACTGGAACCTAAAAAAATCAATAAATGAGGCAATACTTCGCTTCTTACATTATACTGATAATGAGCCGTGCCCACCCCGAGATGGCCCCAGTTTTGACCGTTTGTATAAACGGAGACCCCTATTAGACCGTTCCAGTGCCCGGTTTTCCCAAGCATACACCCCCGAGAAGTGTATTTCTATTGATGAGTCCCTGGTACATTTTAAAGGGAGGGTTCAATTCTGCCAGTACCTGCCGGGTAAGAGGGCAAGGTATGGCGTGAAGATGTATAAGCTGTGAGAGTGCACCAGGGTATACCTACAGGTTTAGGATATATGAAAGAAAGGCCACCCCCAAACCAGACTGCATCCTGGACTACAATAGGTACATGGGAGGGATGGACTTGTAAGATCAAGCCCTGAAGCCATACAGCGCCATGCGGTGTGGTATAAGAAGCTGGCCGGGCACATCATACAGATGGCATTGTACAATGCGTACGTGCTACATCAATGTGCAGGCCAGACGGGAACTTTCCTGGAATTTCAAGAGGTGATTATCAAGAACCTAATCTTTAGGGACCAAGAAGGGGGGGCACCCAGTACTTCTTGAAGCAAGCCCACACGCATCGTACCAGGGCAACACTTTCCAGGAGAAGTTCCCCAAACTGGCAAGAAGGGAAAAAGTCAAAAGAGGTGCAAAGTCTGCTATAAGAGGGCGATAATGGATGACACAATATATCAATGTGACACGTGTCCCGAACAACCAGAGCTCTGTATGAAAGTGTTTTAAAATTTATCATACATCCCTTGGTTTATAATTTACCCCAATTTTACTTACCCTGATGCCCTCCGCACAGCTTATCCCCCCTCGTCTTTCCCCTCTGGGCCCTGCTGTGTGTCCAGGCAGCTGATAACAGCCACATGTAGGATATTGCCATATCCGGGAGAACCCACATTACAGTTTATGGGGTGTAGGTCTCCGGTCAAAATGCTCACTACACCTCTAGATGAATGCCTTAAGGGTGTAGTTTTTAAAACGGGGTCACTTCTTGCGGGTTTCAACTGTACTGGTACCTCAGGGGCTTCTGCATACATGACTTCGCACTAGAAAATCCCCAGTAGGCCAAATGGTGGTCCTTTCCTTCTGAGCCCTCCCATGGGCCCAAACGGCAGTTTATCACAACAAATGGGGTATTGCGGCACTCAGAACAAATTGCGCAACAGAATGGGGTATTTTGTTTCTTGTGAAAATAAGAAATTTTCAGCCAAAACTACATATTATTTGAAAAAAATAATTTTGTTTTCATTCCCAGCCCAATTCAAATAAGTTCTGTGAAAAAACTATGAGGTCAAAATGGTCACAACACCCATAAATGAAGTCCTTGAGGGGTGTAGTTTCCAAAATTGGGTCATTTGTGGTGGGTTTCTATTGCTTTGATACCTCTGGGGCTCTGCAAATGCGACATGGCACCCGAAAACCAATCCAGCAAAATCTGTACTCCAAAGAACACACAGCTCTCCTTTCCTTCTGAGCCCTCCCATGGGCCCAAACGGCAGTTTATCACCACAAATGGGGTATTGCCGCACTCAGGACAAATTGGGTAACAAAATGGAGTATTTTATTTCTTGTGAAAATAAGAATTTTTGAGCTAAAATGACATATTATTGGAAAAAATATATATTTTTTTAATTCCCAGCCCAATTCAAATTAGTTCTGTGAAGAAACTATGGAGTCTAAATGGTCACATTACCCATAAATGAATTCCTTGAGGGGTGTAGTTTCCAAAATGGGGTCACTTCTGGTGGGTTTCCATTGCTTTGATACCTCTGGGGCTCTGCAAATGCAACATGGCACCCGAAAACCAAACCAGCAAAATCTGTACTCCAAAGAACACACAGCGCTCCTTCCCTTCTGAGGCCTCCCATGGGCCCAAACGGCAGTTTATTGCCACAAATGGGGTATTGATGCACTCAGGAGAAATTGGGCAACAAAATTGAGTATTTTGTTCCCTGTGAAAATAAGAAATTTTGGTAAAAAATTACATCTTATTGGAAAAAATGTCATTTTTTTAATGTCACAGCCCAATTGAAATAGGTGCTGTGAAAAAACTGTGTGGTCAAAATGCTAACAACAACCATAAATGAATTCCTTGAGGGGTGTAGTTTCCAAAATGGGGTCACTTTTGGTGGGTTTCCATTGCTTTGATACCTCTGAGGCTCTGCAAATGCGACATGGCACCCGAAAACCAATCCAACAAAATCTGGACTCCAACAAACATATAGCGCTCCTTTCCTTTTGAGCCCTCCCATGGGCCCAAACGGCAGTTTATCACCACAAATGGGGTATTCCCACACTAAGGACAAATTGGGAAACAAAATGGGGTATTTTGTTCCTTGTGAAAATAAGAAATTTTGATCACAAATGACATTTTATTGGAAAAAATGACATTTTTTTCATTTCAGAGCCCAATTCAAATACGTGCTGTGAAAAAACTGTGCGGTCAAAATGGTAACAACAACCCTAAATGAATTCCTTGAGGGGTGTAGTTTCCAAAATGGGGTCACTATTGGGGGATTCCTACTGTTTTGGCACCTCAACACCTCTTCAAACCTGGAATGCTGCCTAAAATATATTCTAATAAAAAAGAGGACTCAAAATGCACTAGGTGCATCTTTGATTCTAGGGCTTGTGTTTTAGTCCACGAGCGCAGTAGGGCCACATGTGGGACATTTCTAAAAACTGCAGAATCTGGACAATACATATTTAGTAGTGTTTCTCTGGTAAAACCTTCTGTGTTACAGAAAAAAAATGAATAAAAATGAAATTCTGCAAGAAAAATGAAATTTGCAAATTTCACCTCCACTTTGCTTTAATTCCTGTGAAATGCCTGAAGGGTTAAAAAACTTTCTAACTGCTGTTTTGAATACTTTGAGGGGTCTAGTTTTTAAAATGGGGTGTTTTATTAGGGTTTCTAATACATAGGCCCCACAAAGCCACTTCAGAACTCAAGAGGTACCTTAAAAAAAAGGCTTTTGAAATTTTGTTAAAAATATGAGAAATTGCTGTTTATGTTCTAAGCCTTGTAACGTCCAAGAAAAATAAAAGAATGTTCAAAAAACGATGCCAATCTGAAGTAGACATATGGGAAATGTGAACTAGTAACTATTTTGGGTGGTATAACCCTCTTTTTTACAAGCAGATGAATTTAAATTCTGAAAAATGCAATTTTTTCAAAATTTTCTCTACATTTTGCAATTTTTCACCAATAAACACTGAATATATCGACCAAATTTTACCACGAACATGAAGCCCAATGTGTCACGAGAAAACAATCTCAGAATCGCTTGGGTAGGTTAAAGCATTCCGACGTTATTACCACATAAAGTGAAATATGTCAGATTTGAAAAATGGGCTCTGAGCCTTAAGGCCAAAACAAGGCTGCGTCCTTAAGGGGTTAAGGGGTTAAGAGGCATGGACTCACAGGACAGGGATATAATATTACCACTTTACAAAGCATTAGTGAGGCCTCATCTAGAATATGCAGTTCAGTTCTGGGTTCCAGTTCATAGAAAGGATGCCCTGGAGTTGGAAAAAATACAAAGAAGAGCAACAAAGCTAATAAGGGGCATGGAGAATTTAAGCTATGAGGAAAGATTGAAAGAATTAAACCTATTTAGCCTAGAGAAAAGACGACTAAGGGGGGACATGATTAACTTATATAAATATATTAATGGCACATACAAAAACTATGGTGAAATCCTGTTCCATGTAAAACCCCCTCAAAAAACAAGAGGGCACTCCCTCCGTCTGGAAAAAGAAAGGTTCAACCTGCGGAGGCGACAAGCCTTCTTTACTGTGAGAACGGTGAATTTATGGAATAGCCTACCGCAGGAGCTGGTCACAGTAGGGACAGTAGATGGCTTTAATAAAGGCTTAGATAATTTCCTAGAACAAAAAAATATCAGCTCCTATGTGTAGAAATTTTTACCTTCCCTTTTCCCATCCCTTGGTTGAACTTGATGGACATGTGTCTTTTTTCAACCGTACAAACTATGTAACTATGTAACTGAGCTGGGACGAAAAAAATTAAACTGCTAGAATATTGCAGGTAAGTTAGCAATATAGTGCAAAAAAAATTGCCATAGTGTTTTTATAACTTGAGAGGCACCCATTCTGTTTTGGAAAAAGGCAAGTGAGAGCTAACGTGAACATAATAAAAAAAAATTAAATCCCTTTCACCTGCCCAAATCGTCACCTAAGGAGAGCCATTCTTCAGTTTTGAAACATATACATTTTTTAAATTTCACTCTTTATCTATGGAGATTACCCTTATAAAAGCTAAAATGGATCCCCTTAAGTTTCAAAGTAGTAGGATCACGTTCATACAGACTAGAGGAGCTCTTTCTAGCTTAACTTTTAAGTTATTTGTGGAGAAATTCAAAGATATTTTAAGAATGTTAATAAAAATCCTACATTTTTGTCTCTATTATCCATCCTAATATGTGCTGCATTACCAGTATATAACAGGTAAAATGTATGCAAACTAGGAGGCAATTGAATTTTTGCATTTAAAGCTAAGCATATTATAAGTATACCATGATCACCCAGCTATGAATGAACAACACAGTTTATTTACTCAAAGGAATGACATTGGAGATAGACCACCTTTTTGTGCATCTAAGTCACATGATCTTGACAAGTTGGTGATGGCCTTTTGGCAGATACATTTTAATTAGAAAATTCCAAGAACAAAATATTCAGTTCAAAGCAGAAGGACAGAGCAAGGACCGAGATTAGGTGCTAAAGGTCTTTCACCTTTATATTGCTGCTGCAGTACAACATATTACATCTTGCAATGGGCTACTGGATTCTAAACGAAACAACAACTTTCTTGATTCTGGTAAGTGAGAGCACCAACTTGTATTTTTTTAAAGTAAATTATTATTTTTGTGGAGAGAGACTGTTAGTTTTATCAGTATATAGCATATATATATATATATATATATATATATATATATATATATATATAGATATAGATATAGATATAGATATAGATATATATAGCATATTTGCGTTCACAATTTACATATACTCATATTATATCTTTGCCTAGCTCTAATATTTATTACTTTATTTCTATATGAAAGAAACTGTATTGTTTATAGTGACAAGAAAGCTAAATAACTACTTTGTGAAATTTATTAAGCTAATTTTTATGCTGGAAAGTGCTGTCAAATGCATTGGCTTTTACAGGCAACAAATCATTTCAACATTAAGCGGCTGCTAGTGAATTAAGACCCAAGCAGGCTTCAGATATTTCATAATGTAGATAAAAATGTGCTGTTCTTATTCCTGGTCTCTGTGTGCGAGTGTTTATGTCTTGTTACATGAGCACCAGCAGATTATCATGGGTTCCAAAGTAAGGCTTTTATAGAGATTCAAGTGCATAGTCATGTCAGTGTACATAATTGAATGCTCTGTCAAACCTCATTAAAAAAACTCTCCCCCCCCCTCTGATACTGCTGAGGGTGTTATTCATGGGACTACACGCAGCACTGATCTACTTACTCCATTTCTGCATAACAGGCATAAATCTTTATTTAATAATGATGAAAAACTTACTGACGCTTTAGAACTTGTATAATTATTAATTGACTCTGTTCCCATTAGGTGGTAATGCCATGGAAAAATACTAGTGAATTATTTTCTAATCTTAATGGCCAGCAATAATGGGAGAGCCTGTCTATTATTCATTTTTATGTTAATAGAAACTTGGAGCATACTAAGGACTTGTGATGAATGGGGTCAAAATGTGTGTCACAAGTACAAGTGACTAAATATTGTACTAATGATTAAAATAGGGGGATTTCATGACGAAGTAGCTTTATCATACAAATTTGAAAGGAGTTTGCCCAGTCATGGAAATAAAGCTTATTTACAGCATAATGAAAAGGTATGCACTTTTCTAATATACATTGTGTTTCACGTATTCAACATTTTATAGATCGGGTGATGAGTTGAAACATTCTTGCTGACATCCAGAGGTTAAAATCCATCCTTATTATGTCCATTAGAGACAGGTGCATGGCTCATTGTAAGAGATCTCTGATACTGAATGAGCTATACACCTATGCAATTTGGATATGATCAGTACATGGTTTCAGCATCTGACTGTAAAGATTTTTCCATTTACTTACAGATGTAGCCAGGGCCGGACTGGGACTTAAAATCAGCCCTGGCATTTTTAAGCACACAGGCCCACCGGAGGCCATACACAGCCACCAGTGTTGGGCTGGAGTACATGGGACCACCTTTCATCTATACAAGACATGGCGAGATTTATAAAAACAGGTGTAAATGAAAAGAGGAATAGTTCTTGATAGCCCCAACTCCAACTAATTCACTGCTTTTCCACGAGAATAATGTACATGCTCGATATTCTAGAAGATTTTTTTGTATATAGTGCCCCACATATAGCCCCCCTGTAGATGGTGCCCCACATATAGCTCCCCTGTATATGGTGTCCCACATATGGCCCCCCTGTAGATAGTTCCTCACATATAGCCACTCCTGTAGATTGTGGCCCACATATAGCTCCCCTGTATATAGTGCCCCACATATAGCTCTCCCCCTGTAGATAATGCCGCTCACACTTTTAAGTGGAAAAAAAAAGACAAAAAACCCCCACAACTTTACATACTCACCTTGATCCCATTCCCACATCATCCTATGTCAATGCAGGCCTGCTCTTTTCTGAGCAGGTCTGCTGGGGCTGAACGATGGCGCTGATTGGCAGGTCAGAATGACTTGCCCCGTCAATCAGCACCTTTCAACAACAGAAGTGGTGCGATGACGTCATTGCGCCGCTAGCATCGTTGAAAGGTGCTGATTGGCGGAGCAAGTATTTCTGCCCTGCCAATCAGCGTCATTGTAAGGCAGATACAATTAGTGCATGAGGGGGTGGCGGCAGTTGGTTTCAGTGGCGCCACCGCCCCAGGGCCAATTCTAGCTTTTCTGCTGCCTGAGGTGAAAATTGAAATGGTGCCCCGCAGATCTTGATAGGCATCCCCCTAACTGTTCTACATTACTGCCAGCCTTCTCCTTTGCCTTGTACCCCCCTGGCATGCGCGGTGCAGTGATGAAGCCGGGCAGAGTACAACTCGCTGAACGGTGCACGTTGATGGAGTACAAAGCAATGGCGAATCCAAGAAAGTTGGAGGAGACTGGTAGTGATGTATAACAGCCAAGGGGGATGTCAGCCAAGCATGGAAAGGTGGGTTTGCAGTTAGGACTGTGTGACTCTACATGATAGCGGCACCGACCCATGACCCTTTATATAGTAATTAGCATATAGCGTGCACTATTTTAAATGTTGATTTTAAAGATTTTGCTGCATCTGAAACAAACATACAGGGGAACATTTGGAAATATTGTCAGGTCATGTATTACCACATGGGGGCGGTTCAAGGGGTATAAACTACCAGACAGGTTCTGATTAAACATACAATGAATTGCAACAATGCCATCTGCTCTACATCAGAACCAAGCTCAGTACATATATACAACACCAGAACAAAGTTCAGTACATATATACAGCACCAGAACCAAGCTTATTACATATATACAACACCAGAACAAGGCTCAGTACATATATATAGAGCAACAGAACCAAGCTCATTATATATATACAGTACCAGAACCAAGCTCAGTACATATATACAAAACCATAACCAAGCTCATACATATATACAGCACCAGGACCAAGCTCAGTACAAATACATTTCAGTACAGAGATCATTTGCAAATTCAGTTTAGCAGCTTCCAGTGTGGGAGTTGCTTATACCCCAAAAAATAGTACCCTTCATCATCTGTACAGATCATACAGTAATAATTAGGCTTCATTCAGACCTGCATCGGGGCTCCGTTCATGGGTTCCGTCAGACCTTTCCATCAGGGGAACCCACGAACGGAAACCAAACAGAAACCATAGCTTTCCGTTGATTTCAATGGTAATTCTTCCATTGCTAATGGTTTCCGTTTGTCTCCGTTTCGCAAGGTTTAATTTTTTTTTGCGGAATCAATAGAGTAGACGACTGTATCCACCTGTAATCTATCACATTTGAAGAGGCTCTGTCACCACATTATAAGTGCCGTATCTCCTACATAAGGAGATCGGCACTATCATGTAGATGACAGCAGTGCTTTTTATTTAATAAAACTATCTGTTTTCACCTCTTTATTAGCGATTTTAGATTTATGCTAATGAGTTGCTTAATGCCCAAGTGGGCGTGTTTTTACTTTAGACCAAGTGGGCATTGTACAGAGGAGTGTATGACGCTGACCAATCAGCGTCATGCACTCCTCTCCATTCATTTAGGCAGCGCATAGGGATCCTTTTAGATCGCTATGTGCTGTCTTATACTAACACATTAACAATACTGAAGTGTTTAGACAGTGAGTAGACATTCCACGGGATGTCTATTCACAATCTGTGCACTTCGTTACTGTTTTTGTGGTAGTTATAGCAGAGCAAAGCGTAATCTCGCTGTAACCTGTTATTTACCGCGTAATCTCGCGAGGTTACGCTTCCTCTGTTGTAACTACCACAGACAGAGTAACGAAGTGCAGAGATTGTGAATAGACATCCCGTGGAATGTCTAATCACTGTCTAAACACTTCAGTATTGTTAATGTGTTAGTATAAGACAGCGCATAGCGATCTAAAAGGATCCCTATGCGCTGCCTAAATGAATGTAGAGGAGTGCATGATGTTGATTGGTCAGCGTCATACACTCCTCTGTACAACGCCCACTTGGTCTAAAGTAAGAATACGCCCAGTTGGGCATTAAGCAACTCATTAGCATAAATCTAAAATCACTAATAAAGTGGTGAAAATAGATTGTTTTATTAAATAAAAAGCACTGCTGTCATCTACATTATAGCGCCAATCTCCTTATGTAGGAGATACGGCACTTATAATGTGGTGACAGAGCCTCTTTAAGCAACTTAGATGTGATCTATTATGGGTGGATCCTGCGTGTCAGAGACACACAGGACACGCTGACACTGAACCTGTCAGTCCCAGGTACCGGACATCTTCAGGATACAGCGTAAGATACAGCTGCTCTGTTTACAGGATAAAGAGCAGCTGTATCTCAAAAAGTAAAAAGATTTTTTAATAAAAACGGATTATAAAGTTGCACAAAACACACTGAGTGACATTTTATATATATATATATATATATATATATATATATATATATATATATATATATAAAAAAATCCACTTCAAAGGGGTACACAGCCTTTAATGCAAACAATCAGATCTTTACTAACAACCATCATCCAGTACAACACGTAGCATATGCAGTTTTACCAAAAGTCGGTGCGGTTTTCAAATGATTGTTATGGTTTGCAAAAAACTCAATGGACATTAACATTCATTTGAAAATTGTGGTGCAGTTTTTCGGCCAGGAATGGCCGCTGCGGAAAACTGAGCAGAAAAAATGGATACTTACCATGGCAACGCTTCCCTCCTACATCCTGCAGCCCTGGGATGATGTTTCATCCCATGTGACCGCTGCAGCCTGCGATTGGCTGCAGCAGTCACATGGATGAAACGTCATCCCAGGAGGCCGCCCTGGACAAAAAAAACGGAATTCTGGGTCACTATAAGATTAAATTTTTTGCTGAGTTGCGATTTTTGCATCGGAATCGCTTCATTTCTTCCGCAAAAAAACACATCATCTGCTATTTGTTGCGGGTTTTACCTCCCCATTGAATTAAATGGGGAAAACCAGAAACAAATAAGCAGCGTTTATGCAAATACGATTGACATGCTTAAAAAAACGGACCGCAGGTCAATTTCTGAGCTGTTTTTTCCGCTCATCGTGTGGATTTGTTCAAATCTCACACACTCTGCTGCTACTGCATTAGGGCTTGTCCACACGTAACGGAATTGCTGCGTATTTTCCATCCGGAGTTAAATACACAGAATACAGTAGCAGCAAAGTGGGTGAGACTTATCAAATCCTATCCACACGCTGCGTAAAATTTCTGACAAGAAGTTTACATGCGGTGCGTATTTTTCGTACTGCAGCATGTCAATTCCTGCTGCGGAAAGTGGAATGAATTGCTGCGTTTTTCAGAGGAGATGTCACCATCCCCCAACATTGAGAAAAACTCACCAAAATCCACTCCATTTTCTGCAGCAATTCCAATACGTGTGGAGAAGCCCTTGTGCTGTGGATTTAGGGCTTGTCCACACACAACGGAATTGCTGCAGAAAATTTCAGCAGCAATTCCGTTTGAAAGTCAAAGGCTTTCCGTTGTGGCAAAAACGCACCATTTCCTGCGGTGTTTGCGACAGAAAATGGTGCGTAAATTGCTGCGTTTTTCTCAATGTTAGGAGATGGAGACGTCTCCTATGAAAAACGCAGCAATTCTGCACACTTTCCGTAGTGCGAATTGACATGCTTTAAATTACTCACCGCAGGTCAATTTCGGCTGTGAAATTTTATGCAGCGCGTGGGTGAAATTTGTTAAATCTCATCCACTATGCTGCTACTGTATTCTGCTGCGTTTTTCCGTCATATTTCTGTCCGGAAAAAACGCAGCAATTCAGGAGCGTGTGGACGAGCCCTTACCACAACAAAATCCATTGGTAAAATCTGCAGCATTTAAACTACGAGTCAAATAAATACAGCTTTATATATATATACACACACACACACACACACACACACACACACACACATACACATCAAACACACTAGATACACACTAGATACACACACTATATATATACACCTGTACACTTCACATACACTATATACACACACACACACACACACACACACACACACGTACACATCACATACACTATATATAAACAAACACAGACATGTACACATCACATACACTATATATATATACACACACACACACACACACACACACACACACACACACACACACACACACACGTACAGATCACATACACTATATATACATCTCACACACTATATATATATATACACCCATGTACACATCACAGACACACAAATATGCACATTACATACACACATTATACACATATAAAGTACACATTGTAAACACACAAGCACTTACTTTTGTGTAGGATAATTGTGAAGGGAGTTCAGCAGTTGATGGGGGGGATTCTTCACTCCAGCACTTCAGCTCACAGCCCGACACAGAGCCTGCCGACAGTCTCCCCTCCCCATGCCTCATGTCCCGACTGGTAATGCCGGCAGCAGCAGGAGGAGGAGAGCTTGTGTGAAGAGCAGGGAAGGGAGGCCGGAGGGGGAGATTTTACACAGGGAGATTTAGTAATAGCAGCACAGACCACGGCTGCTATTACAGTCGTATGGCAGTTCTTAGTTGCTATGCCGGCCGTCCCCTTACAAATGTTGTACCCTGCCGTCTGAGCCGAAACTGATTGTTTGTACGGCCAGCAGGCGGCCCACTGCTCAGCAGCCCGTTCGGCATTTGCCAGAACTGCCAGACGACCAGTCCGGCCCTGGATATAGCCAAATTTATCTTGACTCTGATAACTTGCTACAGCGTAATATCACACAACAAAAGCCATTGAAAAGGTCAAGTTAAAGTTTCTTGCCACTGTGTATTTAATGCATTAAAAGTCAAGATAAAGACGGCAACATCTGTACAAGCTGAGATCTTAAAAAAAATGTTGAGAAATGGAAGGGGAATATATAAGGGAATGTTTCATAATTTTTAAGACTTAAATAAGTTAAGCCTAATGTTATGAAACTGGATAAACACTTGAAAGAGTAGTAATAAATAAAATGGAAATACAGTGAAGGAAATAAGTATTTGATCCCTTGCTGATTTTGTAAGTTTGCCCACTGTCAAAGACATGAACAGTCTAGAATTTTTAGGCTAGGTTAATTTTACCAGTGAGAGATAGATTATATTTAAAAAAAAAACAGAAAATCACATTGTCAAAATTATATATATTTATTTGCATTGTGCACAGAGAAATAAGTATTTGATCCCTTTGGCAAACAAGACTTAATACTTGGTGGCAAAACCCTTGTTGGCAAGCACAGCAGTCAGACGTTTTTAGTAGTTGATGATGAGGTTTGCACACATGTTAGATGGAATTTTGGCCCACTCCTCTTTGCAGATCATCTGTAAATCATTAAGATTTCGAGGCTGTCGCTTGGCAACTCGGATCTTCAGCTCCCTCCATAAGTTTTCGATGGGATTAAGGTCTGGAGACTGGCTAGGCCACTCCATGACCTTAAAGAGGCTCTGTCACCAGATTTTGCAACCCCTATCTGCTATTACAGCAGATAGGCGCTGCAATGTAGATTACAGTAACGTTTTTATTTTTAAAAAACGAGCATTTTTGGCCAAGTTATGACCATTTTTGTAGTTATGCAAATGAGGCTTGCAAAAGTCCAAGTGGGTGTGTTTAAAAGTAAAAGTCCAAGTGGGCGTGTATTATGTGCGTACATCGGGGCGTTTTTAATACTTTTACTAGCTGGGCGCTCTGAAGAGAAGTATCATCCACTTCTCTTCAGAACGCCCAGCTTCTGGCAGTGCAGATCTGTGACGTCACTCACAGGTCCTGCATCGTGTCGGCCACATCGGCACCAGAGGCTACAGTTGATTCTGCAGCAGCATCAGCGTTTGCAGGTAAGATCGACTTTTTTTGAGCCACTCCTTTGTTGCCTTGGCTGTATGTTTCGGGTCATTGTCATGCTGGAAGACCCAGCCACGAGCCATTTTTAATGTCCTGGTGGAGGGAAGGAGGTTGTCACTCAGGATTTGACAGTACATGACTCCATCCATTCTCCCATTGATGCGGTGAAGTAGTCCTGTGCCCTTAGCAGAGAAACACCCCCAAAACATAATGTTTCCACCCCCATGCTTGACAGTGGGGACGGTGTTCTTTGGGTCATAGGCAGCATTTCTCTTCCTCCAAACACAGCGAGTAGAGTTAATGCCAAAGAGCTCAATTTTAGTCTCATCTGACCACAGCACCTTCTCCCAATCACTCTCAGAATCATCCAGATGTTCATTTGCAAACTTCAGACGGGCCTGTACATGTGCCTTCTTGAGCAGGGGGACCTTGCGGGCACTGCAGGATTTTAATCCATTACGGCGTAATGTGTTACCAATGGTTTTCTTGGTGACTGTGGTCCCAGCTGCCTTGCGATCATTAACAAGTTCCCCCGTGTAGTTTTCGGCTGAGCTCTCACCTTCCTCAGGATCAAGGATACCCCATGAGGTGAGATTTTGCATGGAGCCCCAGATCGATGTCGATTGACAGTCATTTTGTATGTCTTTCATTTTCTTACTATTCCACCAACAGTTGTCTCCTTCTCACCCAGCGTCTTACTTATGGTTTTGTAGCCCATTCCATGTATTTGGGGAAGGAAGAAGAAGAAGTATGTGATCTGAAATTAATATGTAACTTTTATTAATATGCATTAAATGAAATGAAAATAAACAGTAAAATATCCGATGGTGTAAAAGGTATGTGTGAGTGACCCCCAAACTCACATACCTAGGCCATATATATTGAAGATGTCATTGTTTGTGATTCATGACAAAGTGTTCAAAAAGGAACACGTGTGACTATGCTTCCAAACCAGCAATTGTATTCTCAGGTCTGCGGTAGTGCAGTGTTAAAGCAGGGTAGCTAGTGTCACCACCATGCAGCTGCACTACAGCAAAGTGTGAACATGGGTCTAGAGACTAACCCTCTCATAGGTATGATGTGTGCCAGACCAGGAGCACAAACAGCCACTCAGGCTGTGCTGCTGTGATATGCAAAGACCTTGTGTGTGTCCTTGTTATATAAGAAACCGTGTAGTAAATGAATTATTTATTATGAACTGAATTAGTCGGTTTCAGTAGGGATGCCGGCAACCTTATAAGAATTGAAGCAAACGGGTCAGAGTAGTGGGAGCCACTCATGCCCGTGATGTTCCTGGTTCAGGATGAATGTCCTGCGGCACCCATACACACAATTGCCGCAGAGGGTGTGAATAGTAAGCAGACAGCTGCGCTGTCATGCCTTCGCTCTGTGTGCCAGAGCAGTAGCCTGGAGATAAGCTCTATATCCCCTGCTGTGCCGAACTAAGACGCGTGTAGCCAGCCGCTCATGTGTGACAGCAGAATGCGCTGTGCTGAGCAGCACTGTCACTAAAGCACACGGGTCAGAGTAGTGAAAACCACTCATCCCCGTGATGTTGCTGTAGGACACGGCTGATTCAGGGTGAAATCCTGCCGTACCTACAAGCACAATTGCCGCAGAAGGTGTGAGTATTGAGCAAGCAGCTGCACTCTCACGCCGCCGCTCTGTGGATCAGAGCAGTAGCGTGGAGACCAGCTGTATCTCCCTTGCTGTGCTCGCGCCCAGTGTGAGCTCAGACGCGGCACAGATAGTGTGCCAGAGCGCAGATCCACTGTGAGTGGACCTGAGCTATTTGTGCAGCCCTGTCCCCGTGGGTGACCGGGGTAAGCAGTGATGAGGGAGCCGCACGGCAATTGCACCGGCGGTCAGATTAGAACGGCGGCTGGAAGAAGCGTACAACCAGCCGCTCGTATATGACAGCAGGATACGCTAGGCTGAATAGCACAGCCGCACTGTTAACTGTCGGCTGAATAAGCTGCTGTCAACCAGGTAGGAAGCATTGATAATTCATTAGCCTGTCAGGCATATATGGCCATGTGTTACACCAGGGAAGGATTAAAAGGATTGAGCACCCGACGCGCGTTTCGCCAGCATTCTGGCTTCTTCTAGGGGTGGGGGACCGCTATTAAACCGTCCTATTAATAGGACTGAAATTGATTGACATCCAGGCCAGCCAATCCTGAGCCTGGGAAAGAATGCAATAGTGATGTTAACTAAATAACCACTTGAATAAGGAGCAGTGGATTATAAATGCTCACAATTCTCAGACAATAGTATCAATGTCAATTATCCAAATAGGAGTAAAATAGATTTAAAGGGGCCAGAAAAAATCTCTACCGGAGAGAATCTCCTTGCAATGGAAGAAATGATTAACTAAAAGAAAATAATTCTTATTATCAGCAACAATAGTAAATAGTAAGGGAAGAATTATTCCAACAAATTAAAAATTCATTGTCAAGATATCCAGCACAGAATAATTCTCTATATTTAGAAATTACCAAATTGTCACATTTATCGCAAGAGTTATGTATATGTGTTACTCAAATTATCAGAAGGTCCTATGAAGAAATAACATATTCAGAGCAAAACCAGTATCAAAGAAAACTACCGAACCCAAAGTTCTCATTCAGTCCAGATGGATTGACTGTATTGAGATTAAATATCCATTCACTTTCTTTTTTGAGGAGTGCCAGATCTAAATCTCCCCTTCTAATGCCCAATCGTACTTGGCATATAGCCCAGCCTTTAAGAGTAGTCCAATTCAGATTATGTTTAATTTTAAAGTGTCTGGCTATTGGGGTAGGGCAGAATGGTCTATTTCTAGACTGACAATCACTCAGATTTTTATCGTAATTGATGATGGAGTTGATATGTTCCCTGATACGGATACGTAATTCTCTCACTGTTTTGCCAATGTATTTAAGGCCACAAGGGCATTCAAGGCAATAAATCACCCCAGGTGTGTCACACCTGATGTGGTCCCTGATGTTATGCTTGTTTCCATATGCGTCTATAAAGTGTCTTTTCTGTACCAGGATTCTACAAGCCCTGCACATTTTGCAAGGATAAAATCCAGGATTCAAAGTAGTCTTGACACTATTCGCCCTTGAAAAATGGCTACGTACTAGCACGTTTGAAATAGTCTGACCCTTTCTATAGCCCAAAGAGACTCTGTTGTCCAAAAGGTTTCTCAGTGTCGGATCACTGAGCAAAATTTTCCAATGGCGATTAAGGACGTTATTCATTTCATCCCAGTTTTCATGAAAATCGGTAATGAAACGTGGTTGTTCTCGTCCTGTATCTACTTTCACCTTTGGGACCAACAGCTTTTGACGATCTGTTCTCAAAGCCCAATTGTATGCCCTCTTAATGCTTTTTTTCGAATAATTTCTAACTGACAGTCTGTTTTTCAATTCAGCTGCCCTTGTTTTAAAGAGCTGAAAAGTTGAGCAATTCCGTCTAAGACGCAAAAATTCCCCCTTAGGGATCCCTTTGATAGTATTGATAGAATGAGCACTCGTGGCATCTAGAAGGCTATTTGTGGCCGTGTCTTTACGGAAAAGGTCAGTCTCAATGGTTCCATGTTCATTTACAAAAATCCTCACATCCAAGAATGGGATTGATTGTTGATCGTATATCATGGTCAGTTTTAAGTTGAAATTATTGGTATTTAAATTTGCAATGAAATTTTCCAGATCACTGGCGAAACCGTTCCAAATAAACATGATGTCATCAATATAACGCCGCCAAATATTGATGTTGACTGTAAATTGATCCATAGAGGGGCAGAAAACAGATGTTTCCTCCCACCAGCCCAGATAGAGATTTGCAAAGGTTGGTGCTACTGCTGCTCCCATAGCCGTACCGCGCACTTGTAGATAGAACCGTCCATCAAACACAAAGTAGTTGTGCTTGAGGATAAATCTAAGAGCACGTAAAACAAAAGTCCTGCGTATTGGACTGTAATCCTCCTTCCTTAATAGAAAGAATTCCACAGCACTACAACCCGTATCATGGTCAATGCTGGTGTACAAGGACTCCACGTCACAGGTAACCAGCCATTCATTGGCCTCAAGGGAGCTACCATCCAGATCCTTGAGGATCTGCATGGTGTCCCTGGTATGGGAAGATAACTGGTAAACAAATTCACGCAGCTCCTGATCCAACCAATGATTACAATTTTCAGTCAGGTTTCCCACACCAGAGACAATGGGCCTCCCAGGGGGATTGGTGGAATTCTTATGGATCTTAGGTAGGAGGTAAAATGTTGAGATCCGAGGATCTTGTACTTTGAGGAAATCCCTCTCAGTCGCAGTAATAGCCCCTACTTCAAAACCCTCTGAGACCATGATACTGTAATCGGTGACAAACTGTGACGTGGGGTCACCCCATAATGGGCGATAGCATGCCTTATCCATCAATTGTCTCTTCGCCTCATGGAGATACTGATCCTTAGACCATATGACCACATTGCCCCCTTTATCGGAGTTTTTAAAAACCACATCCTCCCACTTTTTCATCTCCCGTAAGGCCCTTTCTTCATTTGGGCTGATGTTGTTAAATGGGCATATGGCAGGCAATGACATTAGATCATGTGTGACCAAATCTATAAACACTCTGATTGCTGGGCAGCTGTCTAGTGAAGGCATTACACGGTTTTTAGATTGAAGTTTCTTTTTAAATTTATTAGGGATCAGGGAACCTGTCTCATTCCCTTCCAATGTTGTTGAATTCTCAGCAAGTAATTCCTCCAGGTCTCTGAGAGTGTTCTGTTCTACAAACGATAGAGATTCCATATTCCCTGTAGTGGTTAAATCATCATGTATGTGGGTAGTGGATTTATTATAGAGCTTCTGATAATAAAGTTTTCGTCCGAACAGATGAAGGTCCTTAATAACTGTAAATTTATTCAGTCTTGTGGTTACACAATAATTAAAACCTTTTTTAAGGACTGAGACTTGTGAATTGGTCAATACATGTTTGGAAAGGTTAATGACTCTGAGGCAATCTTCACGTGTATCATCAGGGTTGACATTCATTTTTTGTGGGTTCTCTGATGACCCCCTCTCCCTGATTGGGAGCCCCTGAAACCCCATCTCCCTCTGTCCCGTAAAAAAGGGACCTCGGTATGATTATCGGAATTCTTAGACAGGTTTTTATGTCTTACAGGGTGTCTACCTTGGGACTGTTGTGGGTCTGCATCGGAATCCGAGAGATCCGTACCATCAGTCCCAGTATCAGAGAAGTCATGTGAGTTGCTGGGTTCAGCATTGTTGTGTACCCTGTTATGTTGACTTTTGTTGAGCCTAAGAGATTTAGTTTTGCCCCAGTCATAAACCTCCCCTCTAGAATAATCTGCCTTATCACGTGAATATTTCTTCCTCTTTCTGTTCTTAATCTTGGTCTCTATCTGATCAATATGATCCATTGTTCTCTTAAATGTTTCCGTGAACTGTGCAGAACTCTCATGGCTCTCTAGGCTGGGGGTTAAGGCCTCAAGGTCCTTCTCTACTGTATTGAGTATGTAGGTCTCATCCTCAATCAAAATGCCCATGAGAGCTCTAGAGCATTCCGACAATGCCGTTTCCCATCTATCCTTTAACCCGGGTTTGGACAATTCATATGAAGGGAAGAGTGGTACACGAAGACCCCTCGATATTAGACCTTGCTCTAGATATTGTTCGAGCGTTGATTTAGTCCATGTTGATTGGACCTGTCTAATTTGTAAATTTTTGAATTTTTTCAGAAGATCATCTATATGCAATTCTGCCGATAGTGTACCCTGATTATGATCCTGATTGCCTGAAAAGACATTCGTAACGTCTTCCTTTTGACGTTGCATTCTAAATTTCAACTGGTCCATAATTTTAGCCATGGTCAAATATAAAAAATATAATGAACAAATATACAATTTTTTATTTTGTGGACTTGTTGGTCAAAGTATGTCCAAGCAGGACACGAAATATGTAAGGCAACTAGTGGAAGACCACCTATCTCACAATGTTGTAAACAGATCACATTGGTGTGCACCACCTGTAGTAACTATGGATTAAGGTCTGGAGACTGGCTAGGCCACTCCATGACCTTAAAGAGGCTCTGTCACCAGATTTTGCAACCCCTATCTGCTATTACAGCAGATAGGCGCTGCAATGTAGATTACAGTAACGTTTTTATTTTTAAAAAACGAGCATTTTTGGCCAAGTTATGACCATTTTTGTAGTTATGCAAATGAGGCTTGCAAAAGTCCAAGTGGGTGTGTTTAAAAGTAAAAGTCCAAGTGGGCGTGTATTATGTGCGTACATCGGGGCGTTTTTAATACTTTTACTAGCTGGGCGCTCTGAAGAGAAGTATCATCCACTTCTCTTCAGAACGCCCAGCTTCTGGCAGCGCAGATCTGTGACGTCACTCACAGGTCCTGCATCGTGTCGGCCACATCGGCACCAGAGGCTACAGTTGATTCTGCAGCAGCATCAGCGTTTGCAGGTAAGATCGACTTTTTTTGAGCCACTCCTTTGTTGCCTTGGCTGTATGTTTCGGGTCATTGTCATGCTGGAAGACCCAGCCACGAGCCATTTTTAATGTCCTGGTGGAGGGAAGGAGGTTGTCACTCAGGATTTGACAGTACATGACTCCATCCATTCTCCCATTGATGCGGTGAAGTAGTCCTGTGCCCTTAGCAGAGAAACACCCCCAAAACATAATGTTTCCACCCCCATGCTTGACAGTGGGGACGGTGTTCTTTGGGTCATAGGCAGCATTTCTCTTCCTCCAAACACAGCGAGTAGAGTTAATGCCAAAGAGCTCAATTTTAGTCTCATCTGACCACAGCACCTTCTCCCAATCACTCTCAGAATCATCCAGATGTTCATTTGCAAACTTCAGACGGGCCTGTACATGTGCCTTCTTGAGCAGGGGGACCTTGCGGGCACTGCAGGATTTTAATCCATTACGGCGTAATGTGTTACCAATGGTTTTCTTGGTGACTGTGGTCCCAGCTGCCTTGCGATCATTAACAAGTTCCCCCGTGTAGTTTTCGGCTGAGCTCTCACCTTCCTCAGGATCAAGGATACCCCATGAGGTGAGATTTTGCATGGAGCCCCAGATCGATGTCGATTGACAGTCATTTTGTATGTCTTTCATTTTCTTACTATTCCACCAACAGTTGTCTCCTTCTCACCCAGCGTCTTACTTATGGTTTTGTAGCCCATTCCAGCCTTGTGCAGGTCTATGATCTTGTCCCTGACATCCTAAGAAAGCTCTTTGGTCTTGCCCATGTTGTAGAGGTTAGAGTCAGACTGATTAATTGAGTCTGTGGACAGGAGTCTTTTATACAGGTGACCATTTAAGACAGCTGTCTTAAATGCAGGCACGAAGTTGATTTGGAGCGTGTAACTGGTCTGGAGGAGGCTGAACTCTTAATGGTTGGTAGGGGATCAAATACTTATTTCTCTGTGCACAATGCAAATAAATATATATAATTTTGACTATGTGATTTTCAGTTTTTTTATTTTTTATATAATCTATCTCTCACTGGTAAAATTAACCTAGCCTAAAAATTCTAGACTGTTCATGTCTTTGACAGTGGGCAAACTTACAAAATCAGCAAAGGATCAAATACTTATTTCCTTCACTGTATACATTTAAGCAGTTACCCTTAATCTTCTACCTCTCCAAATTAAAGGAGCTTCCAGTTAGAAGAATTTGATGGCCTATCCTCAGGATAATCCATCAATATTTGATCAGTGGAGGTCCGACTCTTGGCAACCAATCAGCTATTTTAAAGGGGCAACAACACTCATGCGAGCGCTGCTTCCCCTTCATTTATTATCTGCTTAGTACTGTGAATCCTAGACATAAATGTAGCCTTCAAGTGAATGGGAGAAGGCTGTAATACTGTGAAGCGCTGCTACTAGTGTGTTGTCGATTCACAGCACGAGCAGTGACAGGAATAAAGAGGAAGCAGTGCTTGCATAAGCGCTGCAGCACTTTCAAAGCAACTGATGGGCGGGTGTGCTGAGTGTTGGACACCAACCGAGGATAGGCCAACAATTTAAGCTAAGTGGAAAACCCCTATAACTCCTTCCCGACACCCGTGTTATATATACGACAGAGGCCGGGAGGGAAAGTATGGAGCGGGCTCACTTTCTAAGCCCGCTCCATAAGTTGCGAGTGTCGACTGTATGTTATAGCCAATTCTCCACTGCAACAATGGGGATCCGACTCTATTAATCCCTTATTTGCTGCAGCCAATAGCTAGATTATCTAAACTGTCAGAGGGGGGAAGTCCCCTCTGATGGCTCATTGCCCCCCCATGATGCAATCGCCAGATGCCAATGATTGTCATGACAGCCGGGGGCCCCGAGGTCTGCCATCTTTGTTCTCCTTTAATAGGAGGCTGTTAAAATCACGATATAATGCAATACATTACTATTGCAGTATAACATGCAAGTGATTGCTGGTTAAAGTCCCCTAATAAAATAAAAGTAAAATACAGTAAAATAAGTTTGTCTTCTATGTACAAAAAAGAAAAATCAAAGTTAAAAAAAAAATTCCTTTTTACCATTTCACCTGAATGTAAAAAAATAATGAAAGAAACTTAATTGGCATCGCCACATCTGTAAAAGTCTGAACTATTACAATATAACAGTATTTAGCCGGCACGGTAAATGCAGTGTAAAAAAAAGAAATCAAAATGTGGGGAGCTGCTGGAGGAGAGAGACACCCACAGACATGTTTCTGCAGCTTCTGTTAAGGGTTTTATCTTGTTCTAGTGCTGGATTCTCAGCTGGACTCCCACTTACTGCTGTGTAATGTCCTCCCTGCTGCTTCTAGTAAGTGTTTTACTGTCCTACCCCAGTGATGGATTCTAGTAAAATGTCTGTCTGTGTCTCCCTCCTCTGTCTCCTTCCAGCAGCTCCCCCTACTTTTGCTCCCCCTTGAAACATATTTTTTTTTTTTAATTCAAGGATGAGATATTACCGAGGGTGTTGGTCTCATAAATGGCTGCCCTAGTGGGTACTGATCTCCCTAACAGCCGGGAGAACAGCCCAGCTAGTAGTCGGCGGGATGGTAATGCAGGTAAGCCAAGACAATTGATAGTTGTAGGGGATTCTATAATCAGGAAGACGGATAGAATAATTTGTCGCCAAGACCTCCTCAACCGAATGGTTTGCTGTCTCCCTGGTGCCAGGGTTTTGCATGTGGTGGAACGGGTGGACAAATTGCTGGGAGGGGCTGGTGATGATCCAGCTGTCGTGGTCCATTTGGGGACCAACAACAGAATAAATGGTAGGTGGAGGAGCCTTAAGAATAATTTTAAAGAACTAGGCTACAAGCTGAAGGGAAGGACCTATAAGGTTGTATTCTCAGGAATACTGCCTGTGCCATGCGCATCACAGGAAAGACAGCCGGAGCTCAGGGAGTTACATGCATGGCTTAAGTCTTGGTGTAGAGGAGAAGGCTTTGGGTTCCTAGAGCATTGGGCTGACTTTTTATTGGGGTACAAACTGTATTCTGCAGATGATTTGCACCTAAATGGAAGGGGGTCTGCTGTGCTGGGGGAGAGAATTCTAGCTGGGGTGGTGGAGTATTTAAACTGGGGGAGGCTGAGGAGGGAGGCCAATGTAGAAAATAAAGTGTTAGTTAGGTTAGAGAGGGATCAGACTATATTGGTGGGGGGAGAAATAGACTGTGGGGAGAGGACTAGGCAACAAGATAAGGAGAACTTTTCATTACAAAACTGCAGTGAAAATAAAAATGCCCAAATGTCAAATAATCACATTTCTGATACTGAAAGTGAAACATTTAAAGGCAAGTTAAAGTGTATGTTCACAAATGCCAAAAGTCTAACAAGCAAAATGGGGGAGCTGGAGGCCTTGATACTGGAAGAAAATATAGATATAGTTTGTGTTGCTGAAACATGTCTAGACTCTTCACATGTTTATGATTGGGCTGTAAATCGACAGGGTTTTACACTGTTTCGGAAAGACAGGGCGAATAGGAAAGGTAATGGTGTATGTCTGTGTCACGAAGCGGGTTAGTGGACCCACTAGGCCGTACCGCCGCAGCGGGGAGGCAGCTGGCCAAACAACAGGACACCCCAGAAATACAATGTCCCGCACAAGGGTACCTGAATAGTCCAGATGGTGGCCGCAGCTCTGGCACAGATGAGTTGGGTGCAGCAGATGGCGCCAAACGTGGCGGATGACACAGGAGCCGCAAGTTGCGCCAGACGTGGCGGATTCCTCCGGACATAGCAGATGACACAGGGCGTGGCGGATTCCTCTAGACGTGGCGGATTCCTCCAGACGTGGCAGATTCCTCCAGACGTGGCAGATTCCTCCAGACGTGGCAGATGACACAGGACGTGGCGGATTCCTCCAGACGTGGCAGATTCCTCTGGACGTGGCACGACTAGATACTAGGGCAAAGCACGGAAACAGGAACGGGGAACAAGGTACGGGTAACAACAGGAACAGGAAACACTAAGGGACCATTTGCAAGACAGACTGGGAAAACTAACAACGCTCAGGCATCGAACTAGGGGGCTGGACCCCTCTTATAGCCCAGGGTACTCACGGGTCAAAGGTCGTTCAAGATGTCCGGTGCGCTGCCCCTTTAAGAGCGGGGACGAGCGTGCGCGCGCACCCTGCGGGCTCCGGCGAAGGTGAGTGGATGCAAGCGCTGGCGTCTCCTGAGGGGGAGGCTGGGGCCAGCGCTTGCCGACTCGTGGCTGCGGCTGTCAGCGGGAGGCTGGAGCTGACAGCCCGCAGCCACGGATGTTACAGTATCCCCCCTCTTACGCCCCCTCTTCTTGGGACCGGAGCGAGAGAGAAACTTCTTTAGAAGAGTAGGGGCATTGAGGTTCTCCTCTGGCTCCCAGGACCTCTCTTCGGGACCAAACCCCCTCCAATCCACCAAATACAAGGTCTTTCCTCTCACTCTCTTGGTGTCCAAGATCTCCTTTACCTCAAAGATGTCCGAGGAGCCGCTGGGAGCAACCGCAGGGCTGGGAGTCTTGGAATAGCGGTTTAGGATCACAGGCTTTAGGAGGGAGACGTGGAAGGAGTTGGGAATCCTGAGGGTAGGAGGCAGCCGAAGCTTGTAGGCGACAGGGTTGATCTGCTGCAGGACCTCGAATGGTCCAAGGAACCTGGGAGCGAACTTGTATGAAGGCACCTTCAAGCGAATGTTCCGAGAGGACAGACAGTTTTTAGTCCCCGGAAGATACTGAGGCGGCTCTTTTCTCTTAATATCTGCCTTTCGCTTCATGCGATCTACTGCCAGCAAAATAGAGGACCGGGTCTGTTGCCAGATTTGCAGGAAGTCCCCATATGCAGAGTCAGCAGCGGGAACCTGAGATGAAGTCGACACATGGAGAGGAACTCTGGGATGTTGACTGTACACGTTGTGAAACGGAGTGGAAGTGGTAGAGTTACTTGTGTGGTTGTTGTAAGAAAATTCGGCCCATGGTAGAAGCTGTACCCAGTTATCGTGCTGTGAAGAGATGAAATGGCGGAGATAATTTTCCATGATCTGGTTGATCCTCTCAACTTGCCCATTGGTTTGGGGGTGATAGGCAGAGGAAAAGTCCAATCTCACATCCAGGAGTTTACAGAGGGCTCTCCAGAACTTAGAGGTAAACTGAACCCCCCGGTCGGACACAATGTGAAGAGGCAAGCCATGCAAGCGGAAGATGTGCTGAGTGAAGAGACTTGCCAGACGAGGAGCAGAAGGTAGGCCGGTCAGCGGGATAAAATGAGCCATCTTAGAGAACCGGTCCACCACCACCCAGACAGTGTTACATCCTGCTGAGGGGGGAAGGTCTGTGAAGAAGTCCATCGCAATGTGCTGCCAGGGGGCATTGGGTACAGGCAGAGGTTGAAGCAGGCCGGCAGGCTTGGAGTGAGTCACTTTGTTAGAGGCACACACCGTGCAAGCTGAGACAAAGTCCAGAACATCCTTAGGTAGCGTGGACCACCAAAAGTGACGAGCAATTAGGTCTCGGGTTTTACGGACACCGGCGTGCCCAGCAAGTTTAGAACTATGTCCCCAGAGGAGAATTCTACTCCTGTCCGCCAACCGAACAAAAGTCCTCCCAGGAGGGATGTCTCTAACCTGCAGAGGATTAGCAGTGACGATGCAGGACGGATCTATGATGGTCTGGAGGGACTCCACCGTGTCTTCCGTCTCAAATGATCTGGACAGGGCATCGGCCCTCACGTTCTTGTCTGCGTGACGGTTGTGGAGCGCAAACAGAAAACGGGTGAGGAACAGCGACCACCTGGCTTGACGAGGATTAACTCTTTGAGCGGACTGAAGGTAAGTGAGGTTCTTGTGGTCGGTGAAGATCAGGATGGGGTGAGCAGCGCCCTCCAGAAGATGTCTCCACTCCTCCAGAGCCAATTTGATGGCCAGCAGCTCCCGATCTCCAATGGAGTAATTGCGCTCAGCAGAAGAAAACAGTCTAGAGTAGTAGCCACATACTCCTGCCTTTCCTTTGGAGCTCCTCTGGAACAGGAGAGCACCTGCACCGACAGAGGAAGCGTCCACTTCCAGTGAGAACTGCAGAGATACGTCAGGATGATGGAGGATCGAGGCTGAAGTGAAGGCACTCTTCAGGCTATTAAATGCAGACTCTGCCTCTGGAGTCCACACTTTGGCATTCACACCCTTCTTGGTAAGGGTCGAGATGGGAGACGTCAGAGAAGAGAAGTTGGGAATAAACTGCCGGTAGAAATTGGCGAATCCCAGGAACCGCTGTATGGCCCTTAAGCCTTGGGGACGTGGCCACTCCAGGACAGCCTTCACTTTCTCAGGATCCATCTTGAGGCCTTGATCCGAGATGATGTAGCCCAGGAAGGGCAGAGAACTTGTTAGGGATCTGCCAGGTACTACGTCTAGGTATACTCCTGGGATTAATCAATCCACACCTGAGGCCAGACCTGTTCGACTGACACCATCTCCCACCAACCAGGGTGGCAGGCTCAGGAGTGGGAGAGCCTATCGCGGCCTGGTCAGTCTGAGTTAGCTCCGCCCCCTGTCCTTTATTACCTGCTGTGTTCTCCTCAGTGCTTGTAATTCTTTTGGATTCCTGGCCCCACTGCTGCTTGCTCCAGCCTGCTCCTGCCGTGCTTCTGCCTTGCTGCTGTTCTGCTTAACCCGCTTTGCTTTGCCTCCGGCTTGCTTCCTCCTCCGTGCTCACTTGGGTATACTCCACTTCATCCTGGTCCTGACATCTCATTCACCACTCCGTTTCCTCGGCATTCCGTGGGCAACTGCCCCTTCCCTTGCGTGTTCCCTGTTTGTTCTCCCGTGCACTTAGTCAGCGTAGGGACCGCCGCCCAGTTGTACCCCGTCGCCTAGGGCGGGTCGTTGCAAGTAGGCAGGGACAGGGCGGTGGGTAGATTAGGGCTCACTTTCCCTTCACCTCCTTCCTGCCATTACACAATTACAAGCCTCTTACCTAGTCTACCATTTCCCCTACGCTGACGCTATCATGGACCCCCTTGAGACCCTGACCCAGCAGATGCAGGGCCTCTCCCTACAGGTCCAGGCCCTGGCCCAGAGGCTCAACCAGGGTGACGCTGCCGTAGTAGTTCCCCTCACCTCACCTCACCTCTAGAACCCGACCTCAAGTTACCTGACCTGTTCTCAGGGGACCGTAAGACGTTTCTCTCCTTCCGGGAGAGTTGCAGACTGTATTTCCGCCTTAAACCCCACTCCTCAGGTTCCGAGAACCAGCGGGTGGGTATCATCATATCCCGACTCCAGGAAGGGCCCCAAGAGTGGGCCTTCTCCTTGGCTCCTGACGCCCCTGAACTTTCCTCTGTTGACCGCTTTTTCTCTGCCCTCGGACTCATTTACGACGAGACTGACAGGACTGCTTTAGCCGAGAGTCAGCTGGTGACCTTACGTCAGGGTAGGAGACCGGTTGAGGAGTACTGTTCTGATTTTAGGAAGTGGTGCGTAGCTTCTCGGTGGAACGATCCGGCCCTAAGGTGCCAGTTTAGGTTAGGATTATCTGACGCCCTGAAGGATCTGCTGGTTAGCTACCCCTCTTCTGACTCCCTTGACCATATTATGGACGCCTTCCATACCGAAACTAATGGCCAAACGGAGAGGACTAACCAGTCCCTGGAACAATATTTAAGGTGTTTCATCTCTGACTGTCAATTCGATTGGGTCTCATTCCTTCCCCTTGCTGAATTTTCCCTGAATAACCGGGTCAGTAACTCGTCAGGGGTCTCCCCGTTTTTCTGTAATTTCGGGTTTAACCCAAGGTTCTCCTCCATTTCCCCTGGTTGTTCCAATAATCCTGAGGTAGAGGATGTTCATCGGGAACTGTGCACTGTCTGGGCCCAGGTGCAGAAGAACCTAGAGGCGTCCCAGAGCGCACAAAAGATTCAGGCGGATAGTAGACGTTCTGCTAACCCCCGGTTTGTCGTCGGGGATTTGGTCTGGTTGTCGTCCAGGAACTTGCGCCTTAAGGTCCCGTCCAGGAAGTTTGCTCCCCGATTTATTGGGCCTTATAAGATCATTGAAGTCCTCAACCCTGTATCCTTCCGTCTGGAGCTGCCCCCATCCTTTCGCATACATGACGTCTTCCATGCCTCCCTCCTTAAACGCTGCTCCCCGTCCTGGTCCCCCTCGAGGAAACCTCCTGTTCCCGTTCTCACCCCTGAGGGGGTGGAATTCGAGGTGGCCAAGATTATGGACAGTAGGATGGTCCAGGGCTCCCTCCAGTACCTGGTCCATTGGAGAGGGTACGGGCCGGAGGAGAGGACTTGGGTACCTGCCCGTGATGTTCACGCTGGGGTATTGATCAGGAGGTTCCACCTTCTCTTCCCTACTAAACCGGGTCCTCTTAGTAAGGGTCCGGTGGCCCCTCATAAAAGGGGGAGTACTGTTAGGGATCTGCCAGGTACTACGTCTAGGTATACTCCTGGGATTAATCAATCCACACCTGAGGCCAGACCTGTTCGACTGACACCATCTCCCACCAACCAGGGTGGCAGGCTCAGGAGTGGGAGAGCCTATCGCGGCCTGGTCAGTCTGAGTTAGCTCCGCCCCCTATCCTTTATTACCTGCTGTGTTCTCCTCCTCAGTGCTTGTAATTCTTTTGGATTCCTGGCCCCACTGCTGCTTGCTCCAGCCTGCTCCTGCCGTGCTTCTGCCTTGCTGCTGTTCTGCTTAACCCGCTTTGCTTTGCCTCCGGCTTGCTTCCTCCTCCGTGCTCACTTGGGTATACTCCACTTCATCCTGGTCCTGACATCTCATTCACCACTCCGTTTCCTCGGCGTTCCGTGGGCAACTGCCCCTTCCCTTGCGTGTTCCCTGTTTGTTCTCCCGTGCACTTAGTCAGCGTAGGGACCGCCGCCCAGTTGTACCCCGTCGCCTAGGGCGGGTCGTTGCAAGTAGGCAGGGACAGGGCGGTGGGTAGATTAGGGCTCACTTTCCCTTCACCTCCTTCCTGCCATTACAGAACTCTTCTCAAAGAAGCACTTCTCCAGCTTGGCTTATAAATGATTCTCCCTCAATCGTAGTAGAACCTGACGAACATGCCTCCAATGAGTCATCTGATCTGGGGAGAAAATTAAAATATCATCGAGATAAACAACAACACAGACATAGAGTATATCTCGGAAGATGTCGTTAACGAACTCCTGAAACACTGCGGGAGCGTTACACAGTCCGAAGGGCATCACCAGGTATTCGTAGTGCCCGTCCCGGGTGTTAAATGCCGTCTTCCATTCGTCACCCCGGCGAATCCGGACTAGATTGTAAGCCCCATGCAGGTCTAGCTTAGAAAACATTTTGGCCCCTCGTATGCGATCAAATAGCTCAGAGATGAGTAGCAACGGGTATTTGTTCTTGACTGTGATCAGGTTGAGGCCCCTGTAGTCAATGCAGGGACGAAGGGATCCATCCTTCTTTTTAACGAAGAAGAATCCAGCCCCGGCCGGGGAGGAAGATTTTCATATAAAACCCCTCTCCAGATTCTCCTTTATATAGGCTGACATTGATAGAGCCTCAGGCAGGCAGAGAGGATATACCCGTCCACGGGGAAGAGAGGCATTAGGAACCAGTTCAATGGGGCAGTCATAGGTGCGATGTGGAGGCAGCGTCTCAGCCTCCTTTTTGCTGAAAACATCTGCATACTGAGCAAAATGGGGAGGCAGTCCCGACAGCGACTGAGGCAGAGAAGGCTTGACAGGATGGATCTGCAGCAGACAATGACCATGGCACTTGGAGCCCCATTGGAGAACCTCTCCAGAATTCCAGTCCAGGACTGGGGCATGTAGTCGAAGCCAAGACAGGCCCAGCAGAACAGGATTGATGGCTTTGGGCAAAACAAGGAACAAAATAAATTCAGAATGAAGTACTGCAACCTGGAGCTTCAACGGCTTGGTTCTAGAGGTAATGGGATCAGGCAGAGGCAGTCCATTAACTGAGGCAACAGCCAAAGATGTCTCCAGGGGAACTGTGGGCAGCTGAAGATGATCCACAAGCTCTTTCTGGATGAAATTTGCAGCAGAGCCAGAGTCAAGATAGGCAGAGACTTGATGCGTCCTGTCGCCGGATACCAGGGTCACAGGAATAGTCAGTTTGGAAGCGAATCCTCTGTTAGATTCTGTTCCACCTAGTGTTGTCTCTCCAACCAATCCCAGGCAATGGGGTCTCTCCGGCCTCTGGGGGCACAGACGCACAACATGGCCTCCATGGCCGAAATACAAACAAAGTCCAGAAGTGCGTCTGCGTTGTCTCTCTTGGGTAGACAATTTAACATAATTACTCTGCATCGGGTCCTCTGGTGGGACGACTGAGGAGGATTGCGAGACAGCAGAATCCAGCCTGGGAAGTTCTCTTCCCCGGAGAACCTCTTGGGAACGTTCCCGGATCCTCATGTCGACACGGGAGGCGAGTAGGATAAGATCGTCCAGGGTAGATGGCAGATCGCGAGCAGCCAGCTCGTCCTTGATCCCTGAAGACAGTCCCTGCCAGAATGTAGCCACCAAAGCCTCGTTGTTCCAGGTCAATTCAGCAGCCAGGATACGGAACTGAATGGCATACTCGCCCACGGAGAGGTCTCCCTGGTGTAGGGTCAGCAAGGATGCAGCAGCCGAAGAAACTCTCCCAGGTTCCTCAAAGATCGAGCGGAAGGTCTGTAAGAAGCACTGCAAGTCCCGGGTCTCTGGTCCCTGATGCTCCCACAGAGGATTGGCCCATGACAGGGCTTTGCCGGTAAGGAGAGAGATGATAAAGGCGATCCTGACGTCATCCGAACAGAAGGACCTGGCATATAGTCTGAAATGGATCAGGCACTGATTCAAAAATCCCCTGCAGGACCTCGGATCTCCGTCATAGCGTTGAGGTAGCGGCAAGAAACACAGGGGGTTGGTACCGGTACAGACAGGAAGTGTAGCAGGCGGAACCGCAGGAACGGGTGCGGTGATGACTGTGGACGGAGCAAGCAGCCGATGGGCTATGGCATTCACCGACAGGAGGAGCTGTTCTTGTCGTGACTGGAGATCCTCCATCTCAGCCAGCATGGCTTGTGTAGACAACGTCGCAGGTTGACCAGCGGGGTCCATGGCCTGAGCGTACTGTCACGAAGCGGGTTAGTGGACCCACTAGGCTGTACCGCCGCAGCGGGGAGGCAGCTGGCCAAACAACAGGACACCCCAGAAATACAATGTCCCGCACAAGGGTACCTGAATAGTCCAGATGGTGGCCGCAGCTCTGGCACAGATGAGATGGGTGCAGCAGATGGCGCCAAACGTGGCGGATGACACAGGAGCCGCAAGTTGCGCAAGACGTGGCGGATTCCTCCAGACGTGGCAGATAACACAGGACGTGGCGGATTCCTCCGGACGTGGCAGATGACACAGGACGTGGCGGATTCCTCTAGACGTGGCGGATTCCTCCAGACGTGGCAGATTCCTCTGGACGTGGCACGACTAGATACTAGGGCAAAGCACGGAAACAGGAACGGGGAACAAGGTACGGGTAACAACAGGAACGGGAAACACTAAGGGACCATTTGCAAGACAGACTGGGAAAACTAACAACGCTCAGGCATCGAACTAGGGGGCTGGACCCCTCTTATAGCCCAGGTTACTCACGGGTCAAAGGTCGTTCAAGATGTCCGATGCGCGCGCTGCCCCTTTAAGAGCGGGGACGAGCGTGCGCGCGCACCCTGCGGGCTCCGGCGAAGGTGAGTGGATGCAAGCGCTGGCGTCTCCTGAGGGGGAGGCTGGGGCCAGCGCTTGCCGACTCATGGCTGCGGCTGTCAGCGGGAGGCTGGAGCTGACAGCCCGTAGTCACGGACGTTACAGTCTGTATGTGAGAAGTGATATGAAGGAGAGTGTGAAAGAGACAATAGTGGGTGAAGACTGTGAGGAGGATGAAACCTTGTGGGTGGAATTACAAAGGGAGGTACACACTGAAAAAATTAATTTTGGTGTAATCTATAGACCCCTCAATATAACTGAGGAAATGGAATGTCAGCTATATAAACAGATGGAGTGGGCTGCACAGGCTGGTACAGTAGTGATAATGGGAGATTTTAATTACCGGGATATTAATTGGTGTCATGGTTCGGCTTCAACTACAAAGGGGAGACAATTCCTCAACCTGTTGCAGGAAAATTTTATGGCCCAGTTTGTTGAAGACCCGACTAGAGGTGAAGCTCTGTTGGATCTGGTCATTTCTAATAATGCAGAGCTTGTTGGGAACATCAATGTTCGTGAAAACCTCGGTAACAGTGATCATAATATAGTTATATTTTACATATACTGTAAAAAACAAACAGGCTGGGAGGGCAAAAACACTTAATTTTAAGAAGGCCAATTTCCCCAGGATGAGGGCTGCAATTCAGGATATAGACTGGTAAGAACTAATGTCAAATAATGGTACAAATGATAAATGGGAGATTTTCAAATCTACTTTCGGTAATTATAGTGCAAAATTTATTCCTATAGGTAACAAGTATAAATGACTAAAATTAAACCCCACATGGCTTACACCTTCTGTAAAAATGGCAATACATGACAAAAAAAAAGGGCATTTGAAAAATACAAATCTGAGGGTACTGTTGTAGCCTTTGTAAAATATAAAGAGCTTAATAAAATCTGTAAAAAGGTAATAAAATCAGCAAAAATAGAAAATTAAAGGAAGGCGGCCAAGGTAGGTAAAACAAATCCCAAAAAATTCTTCAAGTATATAAATGCAAAAAAACCAAGGTCTGAACATGTGGGACCCCTAGATAGTGGTAATGGGTAGTTGGTCACAGGGGATCAAGAGAAGGCAGAGTTACTAAGCTAAATTAAATAAAATAAATGTACACAAGGCCCCGGGACCAGATGGGTTACACCCTAGAGTTCTTAGAGAGCTTAGTTCAGTTATTTCTGTCCCCCTCTTCATAATATTTAGAGAGTCTCTCATGAGTGGTATAGTGCCAAGGGACTGGCGCAGGGCAAATGTGGTGCCTATTTTCAAAAAGGGCACTAGGTCTTCGCCGGGTAATTATAGACCAGTAAGCTTAACATCAATTGTGGGGAAAATGTTTGAGGGGCTATTGAGGGACTATATACAGAATTATGTGACAATAAATAGTATTATAAGTGACAGCCAGCACGGTTTTACTAAGGACAGAAGTTGTCAAACCAACCTGATTTGTTTTTATGAAGAGGTAAGCAGAAGCCAAGACAGAGGGGCCGCTGTGGATATAGTGTTTTTGGACTTTGCAAAGGCATTTGACACTGTCCCTCATAGACATCTAATGGGTAAATTAAGGACTATAGGTTTAGAAAGTATAGTTTGTAATTGGATTGAGAATTGGCTCAAGGACCGTATCCAGAGAGTTGTGGTCAATGATTCCTTCTCTGAATGGTCACCGGTAATAAGTGGTGTACCCCAGGGTTCAGTGCTGGGACCACTATTATTCAACTTATTTATTAATGATATAGAGGATGGGATTAATAGCACTATTTCTATTTTTGCAGATGACACCAAGCTATGCAATATAGTTCAGACTATGGAAGATGTTTGTGAATTGCAGGCAGATTTAAACAAACTAAGTGTTTGGGCGTCCACTTGGCAAATTAAGTTTAATGTAGATAAATGTAAAGTTATGCATCTGGGTACGAAAAACCTGCAAGCATCATATGTCCTAGGGGGAGCTACACTGGGGGAGTCAATTGTTGAGAAGGATCTGGGTGTACTTGTAAATCATAAACTAAGTTTCAGCATGCAGTGTCAATCAGCTGCTTCAAAGGCCAGCAAAATATTGTCGTGTATCAAAAGAGGCATGGACTCGCGGGACAGGGATGTAATATTACCACTTTACAAAGCATTAGTGAGGCCTCATCTAGAATATGCAGTCCAGTTCTGGGCTCCAGTTCATAGAAAGGATGCCCTGGAGTTGGAAAAAATACAAAGAAGAGCAACGAAGCTAATAAGGGGCATGGAGAATCTAAGTTATGAGGAAAGATTAAAAGAACTAAACCTATTTAGCCTTGAGAAAAGACGACTAAGGGGGGACATGATTAACTTATATAAATATATGAATGGCGCATACAAAAAATATGGTGAAATCCTGTTCCATGTAAAACCCCCTCAAAAAACAAGGGGGCACTCCCTCCGTCTGGAGAAAAAAAGGTTCAACCTGCAGAGGCGACAAGCCTTCTTTACTGTGAGAACTGTGAATCTATGGAATAGCCTACCGCAGGAGCTGGTCACTGCAGGGACAGTAGATGGCTTTAAAAAAGGCTTAGATAATTTCCTAGAACAAAAAAATATTAACTGCTATGTGTAGACATTTTTTACTTCCCCTTTCCTATCCCACTTCCCCTTTCCCATCCCTTGGTTGAACTTGATGGACATGTGTCTTTTTTCAACCGTACAAACTATGTAACTAAATGGGTTCTTCAGCTCTGTATATACAACAGAAGAAAGAACAGCTGATGTAGCTGGTGCCAGTGCTGTTAATATATCAGTTGATATACTGAATTGGATGAATGTAGATATGGTGTAAGTTAAATAAAATAAAATAAACGTACACAAGGCCCCGGGACCAGAAGGGTTATACTCTAGAGTTCTTAAGGAGCTTAGTTTAGTTATTTCTGTCCCCCTCTTCATAATATTTAGAGATTCTCTAGTGACTGGTATAGGACTGGTATAGTGCCAAGGGACTGGCGCAGGGCAAATGTGGTGCCTATTTTCAAAAAGGGCTCTAGGTCTTCCCCGGGTAATTATAGACCAGTAAGCTTAACATCCATTGTGGGGAAAATGTTTGAGGGGCTATTGAGGGACTATATACAGGATTATGTGACAATAAATAGTATTGTAAGTGACAGCCAGCACGGTTTTACTAAGGACAGAAGCTGTCAAACCAACCTGATTTGTTTTTATGAAGAAGTGAGCAGAAGACTAGACAGAGGGGCCGCTGTGGTTATAGTGTTTTTGGACTTTGCAAAGGCATTTGACACTGTCCCTCATAGACGTCTAATGAGTAAATTAAGGACTATTGGTTTAGAAAGTATCGTTTGTAATTGGATTGAGAATTGGCTCAAGGACCGTATGCAGAGAGTTGTGGTCAATGATTCCTACTCTGAATGGTCCCCGGTTATAAGTGGTGTACCACAGGATTCAGTGCTGGGACCACTATTATTCAACTTATTTATTAATGATATAGAGGATGGGATTAATAGTATTATTTCTATTTTTGCAGATGTCACCAAGCTATGTAAATGGGTGTCGTGGGTGTTCAGACTATGGGTTCAGACTATGGGTGTTCAGACGTGGGTGTTCAGACTATGGAAGATGTTCGTGAATTGCAAGCTGATTTGAACACACTAAGTGTTTGGGCGTCCACTTGGCAAATGAAGTTTAGTGTAGATAAATGTAAAGTTATGCACCTGGGTACGAAAAACCTGCATGCATCATATGTCCTAGGGGAGCTACACTGGGGGAGTCACTTGTTGAGAAGGATTTGGGTGTACTTGTAAATCATAAACTAAATAATAGCATGCAATGTCAATCAGCTGCTTCAAGGGCCAGCAAGATATTGTCGTGTATTAAAAGAGGCATGGACTCACGGGACAGGGATGTAATATTACCACTTTACAAAGCATTAGTGAGGCCTCATCTAGAATATGCAGTTCAGTTCTGGGCTCCAGTTCATAGAAAGGATGCCCTGGAGTTGGAAAAAATACAAAGAAGAGCAACGAAGCTAATAAGGGGCATGGAGAATCTAAGTTATGAGGAAAGATTAAAAGAACTAAACCTATTTAGCCTTGAAAAAAGACGACGAAGGGGGGACATGATTAACTTATATAAATATATGAATGGCACATACAAAAAATATGGTGAAATCCTGTTCCATGTAAAACCCCCTCAAAAAACAAGGGGGCACTCCCTCCGTCTGGAAAAATAAAGGTTCAACCTGCGGAGGCGACAAGCCTTCTTTACTGTGGGAACATTGAATTTATGGAATAGTCTACCGCAGGAGCTGGTCACAGCAGGGACAGTAGATGGGTTTAAAAAAGGCTTAGATAATTTCCTAGAACAAAAAAATATTAGGTCCTATGTGTAGAATTTTTTTTACTTCCGCTTTCCCATCCCTTGGTTGAACTTGATGGACATGTGTCTTTTTTCAACTGTACAAACTATGTAACTATGTAATTACATTTATAAATTCATTATAGCTCAGGAGGAAAATTAAATCTTCATAGTCTACTCTGCTTGTCTGAGGAAATGCTGAGCATTAACAATGGCATTCTCCTACTCTAAAAAGAAGAGAAATAGCAGAAGATTATAAAACATCCTGTTTACCAGGAGGGGGATCCCTCCACACCATCAAAGATGAGATCGAGCAGTGAAATGAGAGGAGCAGTAAAACGGAGAATGCATGTCCAAAATCAAACAGTTAGCTTAGGCTCCATTTACATATGTGTCGGCGGTTCTGTTAGGGTCCACCATGGCAGATTCCTTTGTTTTTGCGCCATTTTGTCCGGCAAAGGGACGGACAACATCATGTGACAGATCTGGCGGCTCCATTTTTTCATTGTTCTGCTCCTATAACAGAGCAGAACAGCGGAAAATCCGAACGCAGTCTTACATAGCTTTATACATAAGTGTACAGAGTAAGGGGGCTTTTTTGAAACAAAAATGGGGCTTCCCTTCTGATGCTGGTTTCCCCTTAAAAAAAAAATGCAAAATGCGGGAAGGCTTGGCAAGGGATTACAGTTACATATCTTGTCCATATGCTAACATGATAGTCCGTATGTTCTACTACAGTAACTTATTGAATATGTTCTCATTTAGGACATATCTTAATTCAAATTATATCAATATTAAATTATTACATAATAATATGTGGTATGGTAATAGTGTGCTTTTTAATTCCTGCAACAATTCTTCTGCATCAGTGAAGGTAGCTATTTATTTAAAATCTTTATATAGGCTAAGCAAGGCTACTTAGCATATTTTTCCGTTTTAAAAGGGTTGTCCAGGATCAGAAAAAAAAGTATCTGCTTTTTTCCCCAGAACCATGCAAGATACAGCCCATTAACAAATTTGGCGCTGGGAAAAAAAGCTAATTTTTTAAAATCCTTGACAACCCCTTGACCATAAATCAGTGCACTGTATTCTGTGATTGTACTTCATCATGGAATATATTAGCCCCATATAAATAAAAGGTAATGATGGGGGTAATAATAATAATAATAATAATAATAATAATAATAATAATAATAATAATAATATTCTGTTGTAGGTAACCTGGCTGGGATTAAATGCATATTTATTCATTGAGACCTTTATCTGGTATGAAAAAGCTGATTCATACCACTATACACGAGTGATACTGGGGGTAAGTATGAGACAATTTTATGTAATGTTTAAAGCGGTTGACTAACTATGAAAACTCCTGTGCACATGCCCTAATAGGGTATATGGACTTCAAAGAAAATTGCCCCCCCCCCCCCCCCTGCAAGGATTTCCCACACATGAACCTGAATGGAGAGCTTATCTGTGTGGCTCTGGCAAACCCAGCTTGTCCATGCGTTACATGGATGGCCATTTAATTTAATACATTTACCTTGCAGCAGTCTAAATGACTAGCTAGGTGCGACCGCTGAGAGAAGCGTGGTTAAAAAAGCCAGACCTGTCTAGATCCTCTCATTGCCACAGCAGTTTAGTTTTGACAAACCCTTTTAACTGTCACAAGTTTAGTTATGCATGAAAAATCATGAAAACTACTGCAGTTATTAGGCTATTCAGTTTTACACAACAAAATAATTGCTTTAGGGAGCTTAAATGGACACAAATTTTTCAAACAACTTCTGCTGATCTAACCGTATACCTGATATAGATCAACTTTGTCATTTATTTACTGTTAAAATGTAGTTCTTTTATCAATGCAAATTTTGTGTAAAGTTACTGCCACTAGGTTTTTCCCTTCCTGTAATCTGCTGTCCACCACCTGTTGCCAAGCATTGGCCGACACTGGTTTCAGAGCAGAGAAAACAGCTGCAGAAGGTGGGGGTGTGTCTCCTCACAGCCTGTCCATTAAAGTCCATGGAGAGGGGAGCGGGAGGAGGCAGCAGACAGAGTGAGTGAGTGAGCAACAGACACGTTGCATAAAAGTATATGGAGAGGTAGGGGAGCAGGAGGGGCAGGAGGAGGAAGCAGGAGCAGTGGGAAATACACAGACACTCTTAAAACAAGTCTATGGAAAGGAGAGTGGTGAGCAGAAGGAGTAAGCAGGAGCAGAGTGAGAAAGATACAGGCTGCTAATTTCTATGTCACCACAGTGCAAGGGGCATAACTAGGAAAGACTAGGCCCCATAGCAAACTCTTGACTGGGCCCCCCAAGGTGCCAAACGCAGCCCCCCTTTTAGATGGTGCCACCTGTAGATTGTACCATACAGCCCCCCTGTAGACAGTGGTATGCAGCCCCGCATCTAGACAGTGTCACACCCCACTTGTAGATAGCGCCCCCACCTCCCCTTGTAGATAGTGCCATACAGCCCCCTGTATATATCGCCATAAAGTCCCCCCTGTATATAGCGCCAAACACAGCTCCCCCTGTATATAGTGCCACACAGCCCCCTCTCTTGTATAAAGTGCGACACAGCCTCCCTTATTAGATAGTGCCACACAGCCCCCTTAGTAAATAGTGCGACACACAGCCCCATGTAGAAAGAGCCACAGCCCTCCCCTTGTACATAGTGTCATGCAGCCAGGGGCGGCCCTAGGATAGATGGTGCCCTGTGTGAAATGATCTTTTTCGGCGCCCCACCCCATCATTAAAAAAAAAAGCCCCATAAAAAGATTATAATGCCCCTTTAGTTCCCGCATACAGTATAATAATAATATTTAATAATATAATATATTAAAAACCCCTTCAAGGACACAGTATTTTGTCCTCTAATTGTGCCCACAGTATTATGCCACCTGTAGTACCCCTACACAGTATAATGTCCGCTTAGTGGCCCCCACACAGTATAGTGCCCCCTGTAGATTTTGCCATATAGCCTACCATTAGACAGTGCCATAATCCCCCACCTCCCCCTTGTAGACAGTGCCATACAGTCCCCCACTTCCCCCTTGTAGACAGTGCTCCCAAACAAAAACAAAAATTGTACTCGCCTAGGCCCCGTTCCCATGATGAACTGAGCTGCTCCAAGACGGGATCCTGTAGCCTAGTACAGAGTTTCCCAACCTTTTCAGACTCGAGGCAGCACTGGAAAAATTAAATTTCCTCAGGGCCCCCCTACCAACAAATGTTTCGAGAAAGCCAGAAAATGGCTTAGAACAAGCACTACACTCGTAGGGTATGTTCACACACGTTTTTTGTAAGGCAAAAAATATCTGCCTCAAAATTCCTTCAGGAACTGACAGGGTTGTTTGACATTTTTTTTGTGTTTTTTCTTAAGCTGTTGAAGCGAATGCAAAAGACGCAGGCAAAAAAGCTCCAAACGAGCGCCACAGGTATTTTCTGCCTCCTATTAATTTCAATTGGAGGTCAGAGCCGGAAACCACTTGAAGACCATCAGCCCCCCACTCACAGTAAAATGACCATCAGCCCCCCACTCACAGTAAAATGACCATCAGCCCACCACTCACAGTAAAATTACCATCAGCCCGCCACTCACAAATTCCCCCTGTAGGTAGCGCCACACAGCCCCTTGTGGGTAGCACCATACAGCCCCCTTGTGGGTAGCACCACACAGCCCCTTGTAGGTAGCATCACACAGCTCTCTTGTAGGTAGCGCCAGACAGCCCCCTTGTAGATAGCGCCACACAGCCCCCTTGTAGATAGCGCCACACAGCCCCCTTGTAGATAGCGCCACACAGCCCCCTGTAAAGAGCGCCACACAGCCCCCTGTAGGGAGTGCCACACAGCCCCCTGTAGGGAGTGCCACACAGCCCCATGTAGGGAGTGCCACACAGCCCCCTGGTAGGAAGTGCCGCACAGCCCCCTGCTATGGAGTGCCGCACAGCCCCCAGGTAGGGAGTGCCACACAGACCCCTGGTAGGGAGTGCCGCACAGACACCTGGTAGGGAGTGCCGCACAGCCCACAGCCCCCTGGTAGGGAGCGCCACACAGCCCCTTGGTTGGTAGTGCCCAACAGCCCCCTGGTTGGTAGTGCCACACAGCCCACAGCCCCTTGTTTGGTAGCGCCACACAGCCCACAGCCCCCTGGTTGGTAGTGGCACACAGCCCACAGGTTGGTAGTGCTACACAGCCCACAGCCCCCTGGTAGGTAGTGCCACACTGCCCACAGCCTCTTTGTAGGTAGTGCAAGGACTACGAAATGACCCTGATAGCTGGCGGCCAATAGACATTCAAAAAAGGACAACTGTGCAGGAGCACACAAAATACCCAGCTTTCCCAGCTATCAAATAAATGTGTTGAAATAAACTAAGATATAACTTTTATTTAGTCTAGCTAAAGGATTAATCCTTTTAGCTAGATTAAGTAAATGTTATATCTTAGTTTATTTCCACACATTTATTTGATAGCAGGGAATGCTGGGTATTTTGTGTTCTCCTGCACAGTTGTCCTTTTTTGTAGGTAGTGCCGCACAGCCCCCTTGTAGATAGCAAACCCCCCCTTCCAGTATAGATAGCGCCACTGTGTGGCTGGGGATTCCACTCCTAGAGCGCTCCTTGATGTCTCTGTCCATATATGGACAGTGACATCAGGGGAAACTCCTGAAACGGAATCCCTATCCACAGTGTTGCCGACGCTGTGACCGTCGATTCCACTCCAGGAGAAGCTCCTGTCGTCTGTGTCCATGATGTCATTGGCTTCTCCTGGAGTGGAATCCCCTGTCATAGCGTCTGCAACGCTGTGACCGGGGATTCAGCTTCAGGAGTTTCCCCTGATGCCACAGTCCATATATGGACAGAGACATCAAGGAGCGCTCCAGGAGCGGAATCCCCGGCCACACGGGGATTCCGCTCCTTCAGGGAGCTACAGAGGCACTAGTAGATAGCAGAGCAGGGAGATACCTCCCTGCTCTGCTATAGTGCCGTCGCTACCGCTATAGCAGCCGCAGCGGCTGCTAGCGGCGCCACCGCCCTCATGCCCAGTGTCGCCGCTAGCAGCCGCTATGGCTGCTACAGCGGTAGCGACGGCCACTAAGTGAAGAAGCGCCCGGGTGGAAAGGCGACTGCCTAAGGCCGGCCCTGCGTGCAGTTAGCGAATGGCACCTGACCGGCTGGTATTTGCAACGGCGTGGGGATACACACACCCGCTGGCGCCCCTCTCACAGTGTGGCGGCTGGCGCCCTGTGAGACCGCACTGGTCGAACATATCAAAGGCCGGCCATGCGTACAGCCCCCCTAGTAGATAGTGCCACACAGACCCCCCCTTAGTATATGGACAGTGAAATCAGGGGAAACTCCTGAAACGGAATCCCTATCCACAGCGTTACCGACGCTGTGACCGTCGATTCTACTCCAGGAGAAGCTCCTGTCGTCTGTGTCCATGATGTCATTGGCTTCTCCTGGAGTGGAATCCCCTGTCATAGCGTCTGCAACGCTGTGACCGGGGATTCAGCTTCAGGAGTTTCCCCTGATGCCACCGTCCATATATGGACAGAGACATCAAGGAGCGCTCCAGGAGCGGAATCCCCGGGTACACGTGGATTCCGCTCCTTCAGGGAGCTACAGAGGCACTAGTAGATAGCAGAGCAGGGAGATACCTTCCTGCTCTGCTATTGTGCCGTCGCTACCGCTATAGCAGCCACAGCGACTGCTAGCGGCGCCACCGCCCTCATGCCTAGTGTCGCCGCTAGCAGCCGCTATGGCTGCCACAGCGGTAGCGACGGCCACTAAGTGAAGAAGCGCCCGGGTGGAAAGGCGACTGCCTAAGGCCGGCCCTGCGTGCAGTTAGCGAATGGCACCTGACCGGCTGGTATTTGCAACGGCGTGGGGATACACACACCCGCTGGCGCCCAGTGTGGCGGCTGGCGCCCTGTGAGAAAGCACTGGTCGAACATATCAAAGGCCGGCCATGCATACAGCCCCCCTAGTATATAGTGCCACACAGATCCCCCCTTAGTAGTGCCACACAGCCCCTTGTATATAGTGCCACACAGCTCCCCATGTGTATAGTGCTACACAGCTCCCCAAGTAGTACAAGGAAATGGCGCATCCGAGAAAGTTGAATCAGCCAGGGGGATGTCAATCAAACATGGAAAGGTGGGTTTCAAGGCAGGACTATGTGACTCTTCAGGATAACGGCACCGAGCCATAAGTCTTTAATGAGTAATTATCATATAGTGTGTGTCGGTTTAAAAGTTGATTTTATAGATTTTGCTGCATCTATAAAAAACATACATTTAAAAATTTTGTCAGGTCATGTATTACCACATGGTGGCGGTTCAAGGGGTTAAAACTACCTGAGGGGTTCCAATTAAATATACACTGAATTGTAAACAATTTCATCTGCCCTGCAATTTTGTTATTAGAAATATATCCTATATAATTACAGCTCCAGAACCAAGCTCATACATATATACAGTGCCAGAACCAAGCTCAGTACATATATACAGAACCAGAACAAACCTCAATACATAAATACAGCACCATAGCAAAGCTCAATACATAAATACAGCCCCTGAACCAAACTCGGTACATATACACAAAAACAGGATAAAGCTCAGTACTTAAATACAGCATCAGAACTAAGATCAGTACATTTAAACAGCACCCGAACAAAGCACAGTATATATATATATATATATATATATATATATATATATATATATACATATATATATTCTGTGCTTTATATATACATACACAGCCCCAGAACCACGCTCAGTACATATATACAATACCAGAACCAAGGAAGGTCAGTACATATATACAGACCCAGAACCAAGCTCAGTAGATATATACAGCCCCAGAACCAAGCTCAGTAGATAAATACAGCATCAGAACCAAGCTCAGTACATATATACATCATCAGAACCAAGCACAGTGCATAAATACAGCACCAGAACAAAGCTCAATACATAAATACAGCCCCAGAACAAAGCTCAGTACATATATACGGTACCAGAACAAAGCTCAGTACATATATACAACAACAGTACAAAGCTCAGTACTTAAATACAGGATCAGAACCAAGCTCAGTACATATATACAGCACCAGAACAAAGTTCAGTACATATATGCAGCACCAGAACCAAGCTCAGTACATATATACTACACCAGAACAAATACAGCTCAATTTAGTGCAACCCCTGCCGTATAGGTTTGTATGGCATTAAACTACAGCTACCAGCATGGCCCATACAACGGTAAGGATATGCTGGGAGATGCTGTTTCACAAAAAAAAATCATACCACCCATCATCTCGCTGCAGATCATACAGTGACTACAGTACTGATTAGAGGCAGAATAAACATTTACATTAAGTGACTCACCGGTGACTTCTCAGATTCTAGTTCTTTTTCTCTTTTCTTCTCACTCCGGTCCAGACCTCTATGATGGACTTCTCCCGGCCACGACCCATTTCTGCAGTTTTCCGCTCAGATGTCTTCCGCTTCTCACTTTTAAAACATTTCTGCACCTATAAACGAAGATAAAATTCTCAACACCTCTAAATATAATAGCGCCATACACTGCACCTCTAACTATAATAGCGCCATACACTGTGTCCCTCATTAAAATATGACCATACACTGTGTCCCACACACACTATGCCCCCTGAAGATAATGCCCCAAATCCCACTGTAGATAGTGACCCCCATAGAGCCTCTGTAGATAGTGCCCTACATAGAAGCCCCTGGATATAGTGCCCCACATACAGCCCTGTGTAGTGTCCCATATATGGACTCCAGAGCTGCAAGGCAATAGTACTATCCACTGAGTCACCATGCTGCCCTACACATAGCTTCCCCTATAAATAGTGCTCCACATATAGCCCACCTCTCCAGATAGTGCCTCACATATAGCCCACACCTGAAGACAGTGCCCTACATATAGCCCCCCTGTAGATAGTGCCCAACAGGTAACCCAGCCCTGTATATAGGGTCCCACATATAGCCCACCCCTGTAGATAGTGCCCTTCAAATTGCTCCCCCTATAGATAGTGCTCGCTCCACATATACCCCACCTCTGTAGATAGTGCCTCACATATAGCCCCCCCTGTATATAGTGTCCCACATATAGCCCTCTGCTGTAGAGTGCCCTGCATATAGCCCCCCTCTAGATAGTGCCCCACAGGTAAGCCACCCCTGTATATAGTGTCCCACATATAGCCCAGCCCTATAGATAGTGGCCTACAAATAGCTCCCCCTATAGATAGTGCCTTACATATGGCTCCCCCTGTATATAGTGCTCCACATCCCCACATATAGACCCCCCTGTAGATAGAGCCCCCACTTTAGATAATGGCACTCGCAGTTTTAGTTGAAAGAAAACCCCAAAACTTTACATACCCACCCTGACCCTGTTCCTGCGCCATCCGGTGGCAATGCAGATCTGCTCTTTTCTGAGCAGGTCTGCTGGAGCTGAACGGCGCAAGCGGTGCGTCGTTGAAAGCCGCTGATTGGCAGGGCAGAATAACTTGCCCCATCAAGCAGCGCCTTTCAACAAAGGAAGCGGCGTGATGACTTCATTGCGCCGGTAGCATCGTTGAAAGGTGCTGATTGGCTGGGCAAGTCATTTTGCCCCGCCAATCAGCGTCATCGTAACGCGCAGAATAGTCGGGCACGGAACGTGCCTGGCCATTCAGCGATAATGCATGTATTTGTAACTGCATGGTATAGAAGCAGGTACAATTACTGCAAGAGGGGGTGGCTGTCGCTAGCACCGGGGCCCCCTCCAGTTCTAGCGACGCCACCAGGCGTGAGAGGCTTGGCGGAGCAGGCCCCGTAGTAGCATCGCTACCGCTGTAGCAGCCATAGCGGCTGCTAACGGCGCCACCAGGCATATTGGGAGTCATGTCGGCGGGCGGCACGGGCCCCCTCATGCCACGGGCCCAGTAGCAGCTGCTACAGCTGCTACAGCGGTAGTTACGCCACTGCTCAGTACTGAATTCTCAGCTGCACTGCTCATTACTGCTGTATAATGTCCTCCATGCTGCTGCAGCTTCTATATATACAGTACTGTACAAAAGTTTTAGACAGTTGTGGAAAATTGCTGCAAAGTAAGAATGTTTTCAAAAATATAAGTATTAGTTTTTCTTTATCAATTAACAAAATACAAAGTGAATGAACAGATGAGAACTTTAAATCAAATCAATATTTGGTATGACCACCGTTTGCCTTCAAAACAGCATCAATTCTTCTAGGTACACTTGCACACCAATTTTGAAGAAACTCAGCAGGGAGGTTGTTCAAAACGTTTTGGAGAACTTTCCACAGATCTTTTGTGGATGTAGGCTTCCTCAAATCCTTCTGTCTCCATGTAATCCTAGACAGACTCGATGATCAGGGCTCTCTGGGGCCATATCATCACTTCCAGGGCTCCTTGTTCTTTTTTACACTAAATATAGTTCTTAATGACATTGGATGTATGTTTGGGCTAGTTGACCTGCTGCAGCATAAATTTAGAGCCAATCAGACGAGTCCCTGATGGTATTGCACGGATAAGTATCTGCCTGTATTTCTCAGAATTGAGGACACCATTAATCTTGACCAAATTCCAAACTCCATTTGCTGAAATGCAGCCCCAAACTTACAAGGACCATGCTTCACTGCTTACTGAAGACATATATTATTGTACCACTCTCCAGCCCTTCGGCAAACAAACTGCCTTTTGTTACAGCCAAATATTTAAAAGTTTGACTCATCCCGCCAGAACACGTGCTGCCATTTTTTTTGCACCCCAGTTCCTATGTTTTTCTGCATAGTTGAGTCGCTTGGACTTACTTCCACGCCGAAGGTATGGAATTTTAGCCACAACTCTTCCATGAAGACAACTTCTTGTAGCACCGGCGTTCGCCAGCTTACCCATCCTCAGCGCTGGCGTCTCTCTGCCCAGCGAGGCAGGCATTTTCTGCTCTCCCCCCCGGCCTATGCCCGTAGGGTGCGCACGAGCGCTCGTCCCATTTCTTAAAGGGCCAGCGTGTGCATCAGGAATATTGCCCCCCGTCTATCCCAGTACACCCTGGACTTTTTAAGGAACTCTGCCCACTTCCTCAGTGCCTGAGGAATGTTAGTTCTAACCGAGAGTTAGCCTACGAAGGTTCTGTATCCAGTTCGCTGTAACTTGTGTCTATGACTATACAGTATCTGTGTTCAGTCCTGTATCCGTGTCCAGTGTCCGTGATGAGTCCAGTGTAACGTGACAAGTCCAGTATACGTGTCCAGTGTCCGTGACGTGGCCAGTGTCCATGACGGGTCTAGTATCCATATCCAGTATCTGTGACGAGTCCGGTGACCATGACCAGTTCTGCTTATGATAATCCAGCACAAACCAGCTTCCGATAATCCAGCACAAGCCAACTTCCGTTAATCCAGCGCAAGCCAGCTTCCGAGAATCTAGCACAAGCCTACATCCAGAAATCCGGCACCAGTCTGCCATCAAGGTACAATCTGGCAGTGCCTGTCCTTTACTTGTGTGTAAGGCAGCTACGCAGTTATTAGGCTATTCAGTGGATTAGCCCAGTGGAGCAGCCAAGTGGGTCCACATTCCCAGTGGTGGTTACACTTCTCCAAATAGTAGATGAATGTACCTGGGTCCCATTGGTCTCTGCCATTTCTGAGCTGATGGCACTGTCGGACATCTTCTGATTTCAAAGGGAAGCAAGCATGATGTGTCTTTGCTCTACTGCACTAAGTTTCCTCGGCCTACCACTGTGTCTCTGGTCCTCACATTGCCCCTTTCATGGTGCTTCTTCAAAAGAGCTTGAACAGCACATCTTGAAACCCCAGTATGCTTTAAAATTTTTGCCTGGGAGTGACCTTGCGTATGCAGTATAACTACCTTGTGTGTTGATGCTGTGCTTAGTCTTGCCATGGTGGACTTTGACATGAAACTGTCTTCCACAACCACACCTTTGTAGCAGTGATTGGCTGTTCCTCACCCAGTTTTAAGTCTCCTACACAGTTGTTTCTGCAACAGTTAATGACTGTGTTTAAAGCTACATATGAAAATGATGATGATTATCAACTGTTTGGTATAATTGGTTAATCATACACCCGACTATACGTCTATAATATCCATGACTTTGTGCAATTGTACCTAGAAGTATTGATGCTGGTTTGAAGGCAAAGGGTGGTCACACCAAATATTTATTTGATTTAGATTTCTCTTCTGTTCATTCACTATGCATTTTGTTAACTGATAAAAAAAACAACTATTAACACTTCTGTTTTTGAAAGCATTCTTGCTTTGCAGCATCTTTCCACAACTGCCTTAAACTTTTGCACAGTACTGTATATGTGAAAGATAGAGATAGGAGAGCAGGATTCTCCTCTTTTATAGGTACTGTGTAGACATGAAAGCAGTTAGGCTTCGCCCACAGGCTCAGAGACAATGAAGAATTAGAGATAGAGGCGGCATAAGGGAAAACTGGTGAAAAATGCAGAATACAAGTCATATGATGGCCGGAAATAGTATTATTCCTCATGAACACACATATGACAGTCTCTTATGAATGTCCTCTGAAAAGTTAGGTGCGCTTTAAGAAAATTACTATTTAAAGAGGCTCTGTCACCAGATTTTGCAACCCCTATCTGCTATTGCAGCAGATAGGCGCTGCAATGTAGATTACAGTAACGTTTTTATTTTTAAAAAACGAGCATTTTTGGCCAAGTTATGACCATTTTTGTAGTTATGCAAATGAGGCTTGCAAAAGTCCAAGTGGGTGTGTTTAAAAGTAAAAGTCCAAGTGGGCGTGTATTATGTGCGTACATCGGGGCGTTTTTAATACTTTTACTAGCTGGGCGCTCTGAAGAGAAGTAACATCCTCTTCTCTTCAGAACGCCCAGCTTCTGACAGTGCAGATCTGTGACGTCACTCACAGGTCCTGCATCGTGACGGCCACATCGGCACCAGAGGCTACAGTTGATTCTGCAGCAGCATCAGCGTTTGCAGGTAAGTCGATCTTACCTGCAAACGCTGATGCTGCTGCAGAATCAACTGTAGCCTCTGGTGCCGATGTGGCCGTCACGATGCAGGACCTGTGAGTGACGTCACAGATCTGCACTGTCAGAAGCTGGGCGTTCTGAAGAGAAGAGGATGTTACTTCTCTTCAGAGCGCCCAGCTAGTGAAAGTATTAAAAACGCCCCGATGTACGCACATAATACACGCCCACTTGGACTTTTACTTTTCAACACGCCCAGTTGTACTTTTGCAAGCCTCATTTGCATAAATACGAAAATGGTCATAACTTGGCCAAAAATGCTCTTTTTTTAAAAATAAAAACGTTACTGTAATCTACATTGCAGCGCCTTTCTGCTGCAATAGCAGATAGGGGTTGCAAAATCTGGTGACAGAGCCTCTTTAAGAAAAGACAGGAAAGCTGCATATTTTTGAAAGTTGGTTTTGAAAGTTTAAACCATTGTATCTGATGGAAAACAGAAATATGGTGAGAATTGATGAATTCTTGCAACATGATGACTATATATTATATACTAGGGGTTTCTGGATAGCTACCATTCAGGAGCCTCAATTATGGAAGCACAGAAGCACTTACCACAGCATTTATAATCCACCTTTAATTATCCTGGTCACTCAGCCAAAACAAGCCCGGTTTATAACTACAAGACAGTTCTAGTGACACACAACCATGTCCAACCTTAGCTATGTGCGACACGTGCGGTCGCACAGGGCACCGGCCGCCATGCTGTAAGGGGAGCGCCAGCGGGTTCGAGCCGCACATCAGAGAGGAGAATTGTTCCTTCCTTTCCACTGCTGTGTGAAGTTAGCGCTGATTGGTGGAGCACCAGGGGCCTCTGTCTGCTCCACCAATCAGCACAGTCTGTACTGCACAGTCACACAGACTCAGAGCTTCCCGCAGCTCCTTCCTTCTGTGCTGCTGCCACAGTGAAGACTCCTCCACGGAGCTCCGGTGTCAGGTACGAGCAGCAGCTTTAGGTTAATCCATGTTTATTTATGTGCTGTGTGAGGGAGGAGGAAAGAGGGAGCTTTAAGTGATGTGTAACAGGATTATTATTTTTTTTGCAAAGATCGATTTTGTGGGGGAGGGGAGACTAGATTATAGGTGCTTTGTGTGTGTGTATTTTTTACAGATCGATATTGAAGGTGAGGGGACATTGCCCTAAATGCTATAGGAGTGTGGGGGGATTCTTTATAAATTTATTTTGGGAGGAGGGGGACTTCTGTATAGTTTATTTCGTGGTGTAGGAGCTTATTATGAATCATGGGGAGGGGAACTTGGCATTATGTATGGGGAGAAAGGATTCTTTAGGGTACGGCCACACGGAGCAGCCATCACACTGTCGCAACGCGGCCAACAACTGCGCTGGCACTATGTAGGTGCGGTTGTCAAATACCTCGTTAAGGGGTATTCCGGTTACATTTGCATGCGCACTGCCGCTCCATTCATTCTCTAAGGGAGCGCCGGAGATAGCCGAGTGCAGTGTTCTGCTTTTTCCAGCGCTCCCATAGAGAATGAATAGGGGGTAAGTTGTTGTAATTTGCAAAATCGTCCGGCCATAAAGGGTGTATTAATTCATGGCCGCACGTTAACGCGGGTAAACCGTCCCTTTATCTGCAAAATTGTGAATTAATACACCCTTTATGGCCGCACGATTTTGAAATTACAACAGCTTACCCCCTATCCATTCTCTATGGGAGCGCCGGAAAAAGCCGAACACTACACTCGGCTATCTCCGGCGCTTCCATAGAGAATGAATGGAGCGCATGCAAATGCAACTGCAATACGTACGGCCACTAACAGGCTGTTTGACAGCCGCACCGAACATGGTTCCGGCGTGGTTGTTAGCTGCGTTGCGACCGTGTTAGGGCCGCTCCGTGTGGCCTAACCCTTAGAGATAATATTTGTGGGGGAGAGCAACTTGATTATAAGGGTAGGAACACACAGGGTGGACACGTAAAACTACACAGTGTATACGTCCTGAGGACCGCAGGGAATTTCACCTGGAAAACGGCACCAAATTTTGGTGCAGTTTTTTGGGCGGAAAGACTGCAGAAATAAATAAAAAAAAAAATCTAATACTCCCTAGCCGTAGTCTCTCTCTCTCTGAGCGTCCTCCTGCGATGACGCTGTAGTCCATGTGACCGCTGCAGCCTTTGAATGGCTGCAGCTGTTACATGGGATGAATCATCATCCCTGGAGGCCGGGCTACGCTCAGAACAGAATACACATCGCTATGACTACGGCCAGGTGTATTACCTTTTTGTTTCTCATTTGAGATTAACGATAAGCAAAGTTTTTATCATTGATCTTCTCCTTTGTTAACACTGAACAAATATCATTATAATTGGTCAGAAACTAGCGAATCATGATGATAATTGGCTAAACTAAATAGGCCTTTAATGGGGGTATATTCAGGCTTAGTGCCTAGGGCAGCGTGAGTTGTAAATACGGCCCTGCTAAAAACGCAGATACTATTGAACATTATAGCAGTTCAGGGAGGTATCTCCCTGCTCTGTGATCTACTAGGCTGGTGGTTCCCATGAGAACCCTCCAGGGGTGCCGTGACACTCCTCTGGACAACTGCCACGGACGTGCTTTCTCTCCTCCTCCTCATAGCGCGAAGTGGATGTGAGGAGGAGGAGATTTTTTTGCAGAACCCCTGTAGATAGCACCCCCTGACTAACTGGACAGAGACGTCAGGGGCTTCTCCTGGAGTGGAATCGCCAGTCACAGCGTCGCCAACGCTGTGGACAGGGATTCCACTTCAGGAGTTAGTTGCCCCTGATGTCACTGTTCATATATGGACAGAGACATCAAGCACTCTGTCAAGGAGCGGAATCCCCAGCTACAGGGAGCTACAGTGGTGCTATCTATAGGAAGGGAGTGCTACCTACACGGGGGCTGTGTGGCACTACCTACAAGGGGGTGTGTGGCACTACAAGGGATCTGTGTAGCACTACCTACAAGGGGGTTGTGCAGCAAGGGGGAGATTTGTGGCACTACTTACTAGGGATGCACAATTCATTGAAACTTCGATACGGTTTCGAAACTGTGCATCCCCAAATGGTTCGATACCGTTGTTTCATGTATTTCTATACTAAGCTGTGCGGCCACACAGCTAAGTATAGTAATACATGGTGAATGAGAGCGGGGCTGCGGCTGTGTAATACAGCCATTGCCCCACCCCTGAGTCCTGACAAGAGCACACCGTAAGGATGATGCGATGCGGCTAGCGCTGCACTAATGAGCGGCGGCACTGAAGACAGAACATGGTAGCCGCACTGCAAAACACCCCCGTGTTCTGCCTTCGGTGTCTGCGCCACCGCTCAGTAGTGCAGCGCCGGCCGCATCACCTCATGCTGACCGCGCGTGCACTTAATGTCAGGAGCGAGGCAATGACTGTATTACACAGCCGCAGTCCCGCTCTATAACGGCGGAGATCAGAGAAACCTCTCATATCCGCCGCTATTCCCCTGAATGCTGCTATCACATCTGACTGCAGCATTCAGGGGAAAGTGAGGAGGGGGGATGCCCCTGGATCGCGTCACAGGGAATTCCTGTGATGCGATCGAGGGCCATACCATATATGGGCAGACAGCCAAGGGTCTATTGAAGGACCCCAGGGCCGTCTTACCATATTTCCTGTTGTAAGGGCATACTTAGGTATGTCCTAGCAACTGCCTGTGTACTATACATACACAAGCTAATGTACTGGCATATATCTGATATATGCCAGTATATTAAAGTTTCAAAATAAAGCAAAAACATAAAGTAATATTAAATTAAAAAAAATACATATACGCCTTTTTTTTTACAATAAACATTAAAATAACATTTATGATGTGTACGCTGTAAAAAAATAAAATAAAAACTTCTTTCACTTATTAATGTGAGGCACAAGATGTGATGAATTTAACCTCCATGTGCCTCACATTAATAGTAATTAACCCCATCATTTACCTCACACACTAACCCATCATGACTGAGAAACATGATGGGGTTATTTACAATTAATGTGAGGCAAATGGAGGTTAAATTCTGCATCACACCACGTGCCTCACATCAGAAAATGGAAGAACTTTTTTTTTTTTTATTACTGTTGGCAAAGTATCGTTTTGGTATCGAAATCGCAAATACTACACGAAGTATCGGTATCGAAGTCCGAATTCAGGTATCGTGACATCCCTACTACCTACAAAGGGGCTGTGTTGCACGACCTACAGGGGGCTGTGTGGCATGACCTACAGGGGGCTGTGTTGCACGACCTACAAGAGGGCTGTGTGGCACGACCTACAAGGGGGCCTTGTGGCCCTACCTACAGGTGGCTGTGTGGCACTACCTACAAGGGGACTGTGTGGCACGACATACAGGGGGCTCTGTGGCACGACCTACAGGGTCTGTGTGGCACGGCCTACAAGGGGGCTATGTTACACTATCTACAGGGGGCTGTGTGGTACTATCTGCAGGGGGCATCTGTGAGTGGCACTACCTTTAAGGGGGCTATGTGGCACTATCTACAGGGGGCATCTGTGAGTGGCGGGCTGATGGTAATTTTCCTGTGAGTGGGGGCTGATGGTCGTTTTACTGTGAGTGGGGGGCTGATGGTCATTTTACTGTGAGTGGGGGGCTGATGGTCATTTTACTGTGAGTGTGGGGCTGATGGTTGTTTTACTGTGAGTGGGGGGCTAATGGTCATTTTACTGTGAGTGGAGGGCCTGATGGTCATTTTACTGTGAGTGGAGGGGCTGATGGTAATTTTACTGTGAGTGGGGGGCTGATGGTCATTTTACTGTGAGTATAGAATACAAAAGAAAAACACAAAGTGCACAATAGTGCATGAACCAGTGGGATTACTGATTCAATGTAGGGTAGTAAGGTTATGCTCACCTTGCCGAGTTATGCTAGGAGCATAACATCCACAGACGTATGAAAAGAAGATCTTTCTGTGACGATGACAGCTAGAATGAGGTGCAGCCTGGGATCCAATTCGAGGACTGAGAACAGGCTTGACGTGTCAATAGCAAAAAGAAAAGGATAGAAAAATGGATTTTCCCTCTGGCCCAGCCTTAGTTGATGGATTCACTCGTATGGAGAAATAGGTGAGTAAAAACGGGCTTTATTTGAAGTACAATTACAACAAAAAGTTTAGAGATCGAACATATCTCTTCCTTAGGTAGTGTACGAGTGTTTGACATTAAAAAACAGTCTCTGCTTTATATCACAGACGGGGAGTTAACTGTGGAATAGCTACCGGGTCAACTTTAACGCGTCAAACGGTCGTAAAAAGAATAGGTATGTATAAACATATTAATTTGTTATTGATGGTTAAAAACAGAGTTGATGCATTTCAATAAAATAGTAGAACCAAATACAGTGTAAGCAAATTATTTTTGTCATATATTAAAACATAAAAATAAAAATAGAAAAAAACAGACGACAAAAATGCTGATGTTAAAAAATTACAAAAACAGTTTCTCATATCAAAGGAAGTCATATAAACATTATGTCCGGCACGGGCCCCCACGGGCCCCCACCATGGCCGGAGTCTCCGCTAGCAGCCGCTATGGCTGCTACAGCGGGACGCCACTGAACACTACGGCAGAGCAGGGAGGTATCTCCCCGCTCTGCCATTAACTGGTTCCCGACCGCTGGCTGTATTTTTACGGCCAGCGGGCAGAGTCCTTAAAACCCGAGCCATAGACTTTCTATGGCTCGGGTTTTAACTTGCTGCCCGCGCGATCGGGCAGCTGAATGTCGGGTCTCCGGCTGTCAGTGACTGCCGGGGACCCTGAGGAGAAGACAGAAGCAGCTTTAGCTGCTTCTGTCTTCTCCGATGTCTTTTTACACAGCGCTCAATGAACGCTGTGTATAGGAATAGAGACAGCGGCCCCGCGCCGCTGTCTCTATTCCTCCCGGTGATCATGTGACTGGTCACATGATCACCGGGTGCCGTTACTGACAGACTGCTGCTGGGTCTTACTAGACCCAGCACAGCCCTATTAGTGACAATCGTCACTATGAGAGGGCTGATTTCCCCTGTAACTGGGGCTGCTGTGCAGCTCCAGTTACAGTGGAAAAACATGGTGTAAAAGAAAGAAAAAATATATATAAAGTTCCCCAAAGGTCTTCTTTGACCTTTGTGGGACAGACCATAGTAATAAAAAAATAATAAAGTAAAGTGCAAAAAAAATTAAAATAATAAATACACATAAAATACCCACCCCCCAAAAAAAACTTTCCCCCCCGCCAATCATTGTTGTAACGCTAGCGCTGACCCAATTACCCTAATATAGACATGTAATATATTTACGGTAGACAATGACGATCACAAATAAAAGGTCTATTTTAGGGTAAAACTATGTTATTACCCCAAAAAAAATAGCTGAAATGTAAAAAAGCTTATTTTTTTACTATTATTTTCAAACTCTATAAATAAAAATTCTAAAATAGCAAAAAAGGTGTGTATGAAAATGCTAAAAAAAGAAACCTGCATTATCTACGGAAAAAAACATCGCAAAAATCACGTCATTAGCCCAACAAATAAAAAAGTTATAGCCATTTAAATAACACGTGCTAAAAATGGCTAAACAGTGTCTGGTCCTGAAGGCGCAAAATAGAGCAAAAGACATGTATCCCCTCTCCACAGGATATGCACAGGATAGGGGATACATGTGTGATCGCTGGCATTGATAGGGAGGACGGGGGACTGAAAGTTCCCTGAAGTTCTCCATCACAAACCTCGGACTTCCGGGGTCTGTGTCGGCAGCTCCGTAGAAATGAATGGAGCGCCGGTCGTGCTTGTGCGCACGCGTGACCAGTGCTCCTTTCATTTATATTGAGCTGCGCATACGCCGGAAGTCAGAGGTTAGTCATGGAGAACTTGGGGGGACTTTCAGTCCCCCGTTCTCCCTATCGCTGCCAGCGATCACTCATGTATCCCCTATCCTGTGGAGATCCTGTGGAGAGGGGACACATGTATTTTGTAGGACACACTGTAGGTTGCATTTTTTTGGGAGGGGGGACGCTGCATGGCGTTCCCTACAGGGGGGGGGGTGGCTGTATGGCGTTCCCTACAGGGAGCGAGCTGTATGGCGTTCCCTACAGGGGGGGCTGTATGGCGTTCTCTACAGGGGGGGCTGTATGGCGTTCCCTACAGGGGGGGCTGTATGGCGTTATCTACAGTGGGGCTGTATGGCGTTCTCTACAGGGGGGTTGTATGGCGTTCTCTACAGGGGGATGTATGGCGTTCTCTACAGGGGGATGTATGGCGCTATCTACAGAGGGGGGCTGTATGGTGTTATCTACAGGGGGGGCTGTAAAAAAGGCACTATCTACAAGGGGTGGGGGGTTGTGTGACACCCAGGGGAGGGGGGCCCCAGTCAAAAGTTTGCTATGGGGCCCAGTCTTTCCTAGTTACGCCCCTGGTAAGCCACAAACTTCCCAGACAATATAATTAATACTATCATAGATAACACTAAAGCAGGCACAAATATGTCTGTCCCTTTTCTAACCTCAGCATTCCCTTCTAATATGAGTACAGAAGGTTCTCCACCATCTACCTCACAACAAACCCTTTGTTTGAAGGTCAAAGACCCACAACCACTGACCATCACTCATTTCTTCCATCCGAAAAAAGAAAAAATGTTTCAGAGGAACTAGGGGAGGCAAAAATAAAAAAATAAAAACCGTAACACAAACCCCTACTTTAGAATTTACCTCTATATTCAACCTTTCGGATCATATTTTAAACAGTGCAGAAACAACTCTCCTAAATAAAGGATTATCATTTTGCCCCATCGCTAACAGCAATGGATTTGAGCTTTTCTAGACCTACACAAATTCACCAGAAAACTGACTATACATAGAAACTTTGAAATCCTAGCCACGAAGACTACACTGTCTAACGAAATTACCTCTCTAAACAAAGAGATCACTTCAGAAACCACAGTAATCGATCCTTTTATACACACTGATTTAAAACCCTCATGTCAATTCTATCCTATAGGTAATCAAGGGAATTTTGTCAATACTTTTTACCACCTGGTTTCTACGGACCTGGAAAGCCTTGACTGTGACAAATCTGTTAGGAAAAGTAACCTAACCGTAAACGAAATAACTGTCCTCAAAAATTTTAAAAAAGAATAATAATATCGTTATTAGATCAGCAGACAAAGGAGGAGGCACTATCATACAAAATACCGTAGATTATCATTCTGAGGCTATCAGAATTTTATCAGACGTAAACTATTATGTAAAACTAACTCACAATCCCCTTTCAACAATAATAGAAAAACTTAAGCTTCTGATCAATCGAGCCTTTTCCAATAAAATCCTAAATCAGAAAGAAAAAAATTATCTAATCCCCACTAATATTAATATGCCATTTTTTTACCATCTGCCAAAAATACACAAAGTTACTAGAAAACCACCTGGCAGACCTATCATCTCAGGGATCCAATCACCCACCTGCCACTTGTCCCACTATTTGGACTTACTCTTCCAGAAATATGTCATAGAATTTCCGAGTTATCTGAAGGACTCAACACAATTAATAAGGGAACTTAGTCCTATTACTGCTATAGACAACTTGCTCTTCATTACCCTAGACGTTAATTCTCTCTATAGAAATATTGAGCATGAAATAGGTCTGAAAAACCTGAAAACTAAACTTAATAGAGACCCCATTTATTACCATTACAAAATGAGTTTTTAATCGATAGCATGGAGTTCATTCTTAAAAACTATATATTCACTTTTGATGGTGGAGTATACCACCAAATAAGAGGCACGGCTATGGGTACTCGAGTAGCACCTAGCTATGCCAATATATTCATGGGCATGTTTGAGGAGATACATATTTGGCAACACGTATGGGCAACCAGACATATTACTTTTTTTTAGAAGATTTATAGACTATCTTTTTATTATATGGAAAGGAGACATTACCTCTACTCTGTCTTTCTGTAATTCACTGAACAATAATACATGGGGCATTAGTTTTACATTTAATATCCAAGAGAAGGAGATCCAATTTTTAGATCTAGTGATCACAAAAACGAAAGAAAACATAATTACACGTACCCATTTCAAAAAAGTAGATAGTAATAGTTATTTGGACTACAAAAGTGGCCACTATCACAAATGGCTACATAACATACCTTACAGCCAATAAATGCGCATCAGAAAAAATTGTACATCAAATACTGATTTCAACAAACAAAGTCGCATTATCTACAAACGTTTCAGAGAGAAAAACTATCCTCATACCCTACTATCCGATGCCTATAAAAAAAAACAAAAGATCTAGAACAACTTGATTGTGTCAAAATTGCTGAACCACAAAAAGCAATAATAAACAGTAAAGAAACAAACAAATTTTCTTTCAATTTTATAACAAAATACAATTGTGAACACAATAAAATCAGGAATATCATCGGTAAACACTGGCACATCCTACAAAGAGACCCTTACTTGAAACAGAGCCTACCAACAAAGCCACAAATCACTTTTAGGAGGGCAAAAACTATTAAAAACATACTAGCACCTAGTCGGGTAATTTTTCAAGACAAGAAAAATGAAATCAAATTATCAGCTATTGTAAAACAAAATAAAAAAGGCTGTTTGAAATGCAGCAATTCAAGATGCCTATGTTGTGAATTGATTACTGAAACTGATACTTTTACATCAAACCAAACCAACATTACGTATAGGATTGAAAACCACCTAGACTGCCAGTCACAATATGTCATTTATTTAATAAATTGCCACTGTGGCTTACAATATGAAGGCAGAACTACACAGCAATTACACTGCCGTGTAAATAAACATCGGTCAAATTGCAAGAATAATTTTATATTACACAGTATTTCCAGACATTGTACGCTGTTACACAGTAGTCATTTTAATTGTTTCAAAATTATCCCCATTGAACAAATAACCACATGCAATACAAATAGATTTGCGTCTTTGTGTAATAGAGAAAACTTCTGGATCTATAAATTAAAAACATTAGTAAAAGAAGGACTTAATGAAAAAATGGAAACTGTCATTGAACCTTAAGGGTATGTTCACACGGCCTATTTACGGACGTAATTCGGGCGTTTTTGCCCCGAATTACGTCTGAAAATAGCGCCTCAATAGCGCTGACAAACATCTGCCCATTGAAAGCAATGGGCAGACGTTTGTCTGTTCACACGAGGCGTATATTTACGCGCCGCTGTCAAATGACGGCGCGTAAATAGACGCCCGCGTCAAAGAAGTGACCTGTCACTTCTTTGGCCGTAATTGGAGCCATTATTCATTGACTCCAATGAATAGCAGCGCTAATTACGGCCGTAATTGACGCGGCGTTCAAGCGCCTGCACATGCCGGTACGGCTGAAATTACGGGGATGTTTTCAGGCTGAAACATCCCCGTAATTTCAGCCGTAACGGACGCCCTCGTGTGAACATACCCTTACAAATATATTATTCATTTTTTAATAATAATGTATCATTTTTATCTCGACTTTTTATATCTCCTCTTCAATCATACACAAGCGCAAAAATATGGCAAACTAATCTTTTGTACAAATAACGAACAATTATAATAGAAACCAAGTAGTTCACTACTAATAACGAATTATAATACAAAAAAATATTGTTATTGCTTCTATAGTCTTTTTTACACAAATAAATAATTATTCATCCATTATAAAGCTGTCGAAGTATCATAAAAATCAACTTTCATCTCTTTCCACACCATAGTCAATGCTACAATTCTATCTATCAAATTTTAGATGATTGTACATAATGTTTATATGACTTCCTTTGATATGAGAAACTGTTTTTGTAATTTTTAACATCAGCATTTTTTTCGTCTGTTTTTAACTATTTTTATGTTTATGTTTTAATATATGACAAAAATAATTTGCTTACACTGTATTTGGTTCTACTATTTTATTGAAATGCATCAACTCTGTTTTTAACCAGCAATAACAAATTAATATGTTTATACATCCCTATTCTTTTTACGACCGTTTGACCTGTTAAAGTTAACGCGGTAGCTATTCCACAGTTAACTCCCCGTCTGTGATATAAAGCAGAGACTGTTTTTTAATGTCAAACACTCGTACACTACCTGAGGAAGAGATCTGTTCGATCTCAAAACTTTTTGTTGTAATTGTACTTCAAATAAAGCCCGTTTTTACCTATTTCTCCATACGAGTGAATCCATCAACTAAGGCTGCGCCAGAGGGAAAATACATTTTTCTATCCTTTTCTTTTTGCTATTTTACTGTGAGTGGCGGGCAGATGGTTATTTCACTGTGAGTGGGGGGCTGATGGTCTTCAAGTGGTTTCCACCTCTGACCTCCAATTGAAATTAATAGTAGGAATAAAATAGCTGTGGCGCTCGTTTGGAGCTTTTTTTTGCTGCGTCTTTTGCATTCGCTTCAACGGCTTAAAAAAAAACGCAAAAAAACCCCCATCAAATAACGCTGTCAATTCAAAAGCAGATTTTTTTCTGCCTTACAAAAAACCCTGTGTGAACATATCCTAAGAATGTAGTGCTTATTTTTAGCTATTTTCTGTCTTTCTCTAAACAATTTTTGGTAGGGGGGCCCTGAGGATTTTTTTTTTTCCAGGGGTGCCTCAATTCTGAAAAGGTTGGGAAACTCTGTACCAGGCTACAGAGGCGCCTGCAGCCTATGAGGTACAGGGACAGGATCCCTGCGCAGTCGGCGTGATGACATCTCTGGATCAAGCCGGCCTACGCAAGGATCCTGTCATCAGCATGTGGATCAGCTCCATTCGTCGTGGGAACGGGGCCTAGATGAGTACAATTTTTTTTGTTTGGGGGCACTGTCTACAAAGGAGAGGTGGGGGCTGTATGGCACCGTCTACAAGGAGGTGGGGCTGTATGGCACTGTCTACAAGGGGGAGGTGGGGGGCTGTATGGCACTGTCTACAAGGAGGTGGGGGGCAGTAGGGCACTGTCTACAAGGGGGATGTGGGGGCTGTATGTCACTCTCTACAAGGGGGAGGTGGGTGCTGTATGACATTGTCTACAAGGGGGAGGTGGGGGGCACTGTATACAAGAGGGAGGTGGGGCTGTATGACACTCTACAAGGGGCAGATGGGGGCTGTATGACACTCTACAAGGGGCAGGTGGGGGCTGTATGACACTCTACAAGGGGCAGGTGGGGGCTGTATGGCACTGTCTACAAGGAGGAGGTGGGGGATCATGGCACTGTCACAATCTACAGGGGGCACTTTCTACAAGGGGGGCTGTGGGGGCATTATACACTGTGGAGGCCACTAAGCGGACATCATACTGTGTAGGGGCATTACAGGGGGCAATATAATGTGTGTGGCACTTAGGCGGCATAACACTGTGTGGGCACAATTAGAGGACAAAATACTGTGTCCTTGACGGCGTTATAACATATTACATTATTAAATATTATTATACTGCGTGTGGGGCACTAAAGGGGCATTACACTGTGTGGGGGCACTATATAGGGCATTATACTGTGGGGAGGAATTATGCATTTTTATGGGGAATTTTTTATAATGGCGTGGGGCGCCGATAGATAATTTTGCACGGGGCGCCATCTACCCTAAGGCCGGCCCTGCACACAACACACCAGAATTATAGACTTTCCTCACGTAGTACATGCACAATGGGTGATAAACACTAATGCCAGCACAGTAATAACATTTCAACATAGAATAACCTACACCTTTGTACCCACCACAGAATTATCCACAATTTTGAGCTAGGCCCATAGCTGTGTCCAAAAAAAGTAACTTTTTTTTTATAACATGCCCACAGAGTCTGCTAGCCAGTGCAATATTCATACAAATGTACTGGCCAGAGCAGTACAGATAAAAATGTGCTAGCTAAAGTGCTTTTATAATACAACTTACTTATATCCTCCATAGTCATGCACTGCTGTCCATCCCCCTAATAACTTTCCCCCACCAAAGTATGAAGAAATAGGATAAAGTTATCACATACTGTGCCATTCTCGGCAATCAGCATTGGAATTTGCATTTCTGTCGCCCTATATATAGACATCATGTGACATAGGGATAGAAGCTAAGCTCTCTGATATACAGTATTAAGGGCATGACCACACATGGCGGAATTCCTCCGCAACTGTCCGCATCAATGCCGCACAGAATCTGCGTTGCAGATTCTGCAGCGGATCTGCACAAAATGTGCAGAAAATTGATGCGGACTGGCCGCTGCGGACTGCAGGAAAAGTGCTTCTCTTCTCCCTATTCAGTGCAGGATAGAGAGAAGGGACAGCACTTTCCCTAGTGAAAGTCAAAGAAATTCATACTTACCGCCCGTTGTCTTGGTGACGCGTCCCTCTTTCGGCATCCGGCCCGACCTCCCTGGATGACGCTCCAGTCCATGTGACCGCTGCAGCCTGTGCTTGGCCTGTGATTGGCTGCAGCCGTCACTTACACTGAAACGTCATCCTGGGAGGCCGGACTGGAGACAGACGCAGGGAGTTCTCGGTAAGTATGAACTTATATTTTTTTTTACAGATACATGTATATTGAGATCGGTAGTCACTGTCCCGGGTGCAGAAACAGTTACTGCCGATCGCGTAACTCTTTCAGCACCCTGGACAGTGACTATTTACAGACGTCTCCTAGCAACGCTCCCGTCATTACGGGAGCCCCATTGACTTCCTCAGTCTGGCTGTAGACCTAGAAATACATAGGTCCAGCCAGAATGAAGAAATCTCATGGTAGTAAAAACAATACGCTCCGCAGCACACATAAGATCTGCGGACTTCATTGCGGAATTTTGACTCTCCATTGAAGTCAATGGAGAAATTCCGCCATGAGTCCGCAACCAGTCCGCCACTGCTCCGCAACAGACAGAGCATGCTGCGGACACCAAATTCCGCTCCGCAGCCTATGCTCCGCAGCGGAATTGTACGCATCGTGTAAACGAACACTGCTAAATTAAAGTGAAAGTCAATGGAGAAACGGCTCCGCTGCGGATTAACGCTGCGGAGTGTCCGCAGCGGAATTTAAGTGAAATTCCGCTATGTGTGAACCCGCCCTTAGTGTATATGATTTGAAGCGGGATTTCAGAGTAAAAAGCAGAGTAAATCCTGAGAGGACCCCTAGGACAATGAGATTCCTGCTTACCCCACTTACACACAGTGATTGACAACCTTCTCTATGCACACACTGATACAGGGAAAGCTGTCAATCACTGTGTGTGGGTGGGGTAAGCAGGATCCTCAATATTTCTCTTAGGAGTCCTGCAGGATTTAGGCTATGTTCACACAGAGTATTTTGACGAGTTTTTGGACACGGAAACCGCATCACAAAGCTCGTCAAAAACGGCCCAAAAATGCCTCCCATTGATTTCAATGGGAGGTGTCGGCGTCTTTTTCCTGCGAGCAGTAAAACTGCCTCGCGGAAAAAAGAAGCGACATGCCCTATCTTCGGGCGTTTCCGCCTCTGACCTCCCATTGACTTCAATGGGAGGCAGAGAAAGCGTATTTCGCAGTGTTTTATGCCCGCGGCGCTCAATGGCCACGGGCGAAAAACGCAGCTAAATACTCCGCGATAATCGGCGTGCAGGGAGAGGAAAATCTGCCTCAAACTTCCAAACTGAATTTTGAGGCAGATATTCCTCCTGCAAAATACTCCGTGTGAACATAGCCTTACTCTGCTTTTTACTGAGAAAGAATGCACCAAATCACATAAACTTAGATATCCAAGAGCTCAACATCTATCCCTCTATCATACGTTGTCTTTTAAATAGGGCAGCAGAAATCACCTGACAGGTTACCTTCAGATTGGACTGAAAGGATCACAGATGTGTTGCATTTTAAAACAGGAAATCGGAAATTTAAGACTGTTTCATTGTACCCCTTTAGAAACAAATACATTTTAACGGTATTGTTTAGAGTTGTAATGATAGGTTATGGAGACATCTGTGTTATTAAAGTTATTTCTATGGAGACAGCTGTATTTCAAGGCCTAGTTCACACAGAGTAATTTGCAGGCAGAAAAATATCTGAAGGAATTTTGAGGCAGATTTTGACCTGCCTGAGCTTTTTGCCATGGTTTTCACTTTGTTTTTAGCTGTGTTTTTCGTCCCAGGCCGTTGAGGACCGTGGGCAAAAAACGCTGCTCCCATTGAGGCGGAACAGCTGCAAGAAAGGACATGCCGTTTTTTTTTCCGCCTGGGAAAAGAAGCGCCTCTGCTTCCCTTTGAAATCAATGGGAGGCGATTTCCGCATCAAAATCAGCGCCAAAAAAACATCTGTCCCATCATATGTACACAAAGTGCCATGCACCTATTTCTTTTTAGTTGTAGGAGTTCACTCTGAAAGAATATTTTGTTTGTGCGGTTCTGAACATGTTTGTCTTAAGACTTTCTCTATAGTCTACTTTAGCATGGGCAAGAGCTTCTGCAATGTGTCTGAACTTCAACTGTATGCTGATAATACTACCAGTCTGTCGTAACTTTGTGTCCCTCCTCAGAGGAACTAGTGCAGTAAGTATAAAATAAGTATAGCAATATTAGTTTCTTGTTCATAGCCCTCTATAAACTGTATGACAATCAATAATTCCTTGTTTTTATCTAGTGTTGCAGGGGAAATCTGAGAAGGCTGCTTGATAAAAACATTACATTTCATAGGCTTGTTGGCTATATGATCACACTTCATGCAGGTATATTTTTAAATTAAGCAAGAAAAAAAAAATAATGTTAATTGTAATTCTATGATATTTCTTAAAAATTACAAATCTGAATTTCTGAATTACCAGAAATATTATTTTGTATATATGAGGGTATGTTCACATGCTGAGTCAAAAACGGCTGAAAATTCCGAAGCTGTTTTCAGAGAAAAAACGTTTTTGAAACTGAAAATTTTTTGTCAGGCATTTTTTTTGGAGCCATTTTTCCATTGACGCTCCAAAAAACGTCTCCTGATGTGACATGCTCCTTCTTTTTACAAAGTGTCTTTTTATGGGCCTTTTTTTTTAAAACAGCTGCGTAAAAGAAAGCCCCGTCTGCACGAAACTCTGTTTTTCCTATTGAATTCAATAGGCAGATGTTTGTAGGTGTTCAGCTACTGTTTTTTCAGGCATATTTTGAGGCAGATACACCACAAAGTACACCTGAAAACGCACTGTGTGAACATACCGTCACTGTATTTATTTGAGAAAAATAGTTTCTAGATATTTTTCAGTTTCATCAATTCAATTGCTTTTCATACTAAGGACATGTATTTTTATGTAGCATATTTCTACATATACATAAAGTATTCCGTAAGGGCTATGTAAACCTTCTAAAGCAATTATTATTATTTTTTCCAATAAAGAGGTCAATCAGTATATTTTGTGCAACTTTACAAATAATTTTTATTAAAAATGATTTTTACTTTTTGAGACACAGCTGCTTTGTACTCTGTATCGTGCGCTAAGACCTCAATCCGTCAGGTCTGCGGGACTAACGGGTTCAGTGTCAGCGAGTCCTGTGTGTCTGACACGCAGGATCCACCTGTAACCGATCACATCTAAGTTCCGAACTTCAATCCTGCAGACCCGATGGGTACAGAAATCAGTGTAAGATGCAGCTGCTCTGTATACAAGATACAGAGCAGCTGTATCTCAAAAAGTAAAATGTATTTTTAATAAAAACGAATTATAAAGTTGCACAAAACACACTGATAGAATGTATGTGCATAGCCTTTAAAGCTCTGTTAAATCTATCACCACATCTGTTCTGGTGTTTTTGACAGCAAAATGGTGTAGACTGCAGCACTATTCTTAAGGTGTAGTCACACGCAGCAGATTTTGTAATAGAAATTTTCTACAACTGAAAATCAGTTCCACTCATCTAAATGGAACTTGCACAAATCCATGCACCTGCTGTAGAAAATACCTCATTCGGATGAAATTGATTTTCAGTTCCAGAAATTTCTGCAACTGTATATATAGTGAAGATTTGATGTAGACTTTGCATGTATTTTTTAAGCCAAAACCAGGAGCGAAATCTAAACAGAACTTTTTTTTTTATAAATGAAAGCCTTAGAGTATTTTAACAAATGGCAGATACGCTGCGTAAATGTACACCGTGTATCCGCCCTGGACGCCGCAGGTAGTTCCGGCTGAAAAAATCACACCAAATTGGTGTGGTGCAGTTTTTCAGGTGGAAAACAGCATGTAAAAAAAAAGCCTATACTTACCCGTAGTCATGGCAACGCGCCAACCTCTGACGACCTGCAGCCCTGCCTACTGGGATGATGTTTCATCCCATGTGACTGCTGCAGCCTGTGATTGGCTGCAGAAGTCACATCAGATAAAACGCCATTCCCTGGATGCCGGGCTGAAAGCAGAAGCAGAGAGATATGGGTAAGTATAATCTTTTTTTTTTTTCTGAGTTGCGTTTTTTGCAGTGGAATCGCAGCTTTTACACTGCAAAAATTGCAACATCTGCTATTTGCTGCGGGTTTTACCTCCCCATTGAATTCAATGGAGAAAACCCGCATCAGAAAAGCAGCATAAATTCACATGCTGCGAATTTTAAAAAACCAGAGCAGGTCAATTTATGAAAGTTTTTTCAGCTGATTGTTTTATGCAGCGTGTGGATGAGATTTGTTCAACTCTCATCCACTCTGCTGCTGTATTACACTGCAGATTTTCTTATTTAACTTTCGGAAAATCCGCAATATTTATTCTATGTGTGGACATACCCCTAAAGTATTTCCTCTCGATCCAATTTTGGTTTTGGCTTAAAAAATTCATGCAAAATCTTTAGCAAATCTGCACTGTGCCATAAAACACTAAAACCCCAACAGAAACCTGTCAAACCCCATTATATGTAAATTAAATCTGTCAGGATTCATTGGGTTCTGTGTGAAAATGGATCCATCATACCTGTCATGACTCTGTTAAGAATGGAAGCAATGACAATATGAGCCTTATATGGATTTACATTGTCAATGACTATACATATGAAATAGAACAAGGAGTCATGCACTATTAATAGTATAAAATTAGAAAAATCTCAATTCTATTAAATCCCAAAATTGGGTACTATAAAATATACAGGAGATCCAAACAAGATTAACTGTATAAGGGCCATACAGAGAAAAAGGACATCAATGTCACATCAGTATATGTCATATGCAAGATTACATCACAGTTAACAGGGAATATGATGTCACTTGCATAGTCCAAAGGTTGTAGGGTACCTTATATGGAACAAGTTTTGCAAGTCAATGCAAACAAGTGAGTCTACAAAAGCAGATGACATTGGTAAACATTGCAACAAGAATCTTTGTATATCCACAGAGGAAAGCAGGCAGGGGGTAATGCTTGCTATGCATAAATGGCTAGCAAACAGATTATAAGTCAGTATGAAGTAACATAAAGTTTGTAGTTTAAAGTGCCAAGTGGCAGAAACTCCCAACCACCATTCAGAAAAGAACAGTCCCACGAGGTATCAAAAGCCAAGTGTCTTACCATTGGTATAGTGTAGTCTGTATGCCCATGAAGCGCCCCGACATGCGTTTTGCGTAATTAGCTTTATCAAGGGGTACTATGAGAATGTTCATATTACATTTTAAATAGGACACTGAGTGAGTCAGGTTGTATGGTATAAGCCAATGGTATGTCAGGTCAACGGTGCATGCACGAGATCCAAGACAGCGCGAGAATACCATCTCGGGCCATCAAACGCTACCGTGTATGCGCAGCTCCCCGGACGCGTCACTAGGGAGACGGTGCCGAGCGTCTGAATTGACGACCAGAGCGGATTCTCAGCAAATTGGGTTCTGAAGAGAAGTGGATGATACTTCTCGTCAGAAAGCCCAGCTAGTAAAAGTAGTAAACACGCCCCGATGTACGCACATAATACACGCCCAGTTGTACTTTTACTTTTCAACACGCCCAGTTGTACTTTTGCAAGCCTCATTTGCATAAATACAAAAATGGTCATAACTTGGCCAAAAATGCTCGTTTTTTAAAAATAAAAACGTTACTGTAATCTACATTGCAGCGCCTATCTGCTGCAATAGCAGATAGGGGTTGCAAAATCTGGTGACAGAGCCTCTTTAAAATGCTCATAACTTTGTCAAAAATAAAAGTTTAAAAAAAAAACAAAAAACAACACATTACTTATCTACATTAAAGCACCTATTAGATTAGGCAGAATATAGGGCAGTTATAAACTGGTGACAGAGCCTCTTTAAGCCTTTGTATAATTTTGAGCAACCACAGGTTGCGTAATATATCACAAAGGGCCATATATATATTTAATGATAGATTTTAAATTGCTGCTCATCACTCATTGATTCAAAGGTGGTTGTACAAATTATGCTGGCTCATGAAACACAGTCACCACAAGGGTAGCAAACCCAGGTAGGACCCATAGAAAATAATGGGTTCTGTTGTGTGGGTACATAGTGACTTTTCACCAACATGTCTTTGAGATTCCTACTTCTCCTAACTGTCATTAGGCTCTTTTTTATTTTTATAGGTTTATTGCCACGGTGGGTTAATTTTTTATATGGGCCAATGCCTAGTTAATATGGATTACATTGTTTGCCACTGGTTGTTAAATGTAGAAATTAACCTAATTGTATTTCTCACCCATTTTTTTTTGTTTCCTAATGGATGTAGGAGTGACTTACGTTCAGTTGTCTTTGCAGGTCTATACCCCTGTTTTATATATCTGCGGCTATATCCTCTCTCTAAGAATCTCTCTTTCAGATCCCTAGATTGATTTTCAAACTTAATCCCAGGCGAGCATATCCATCTCATCCTGAGGAATGGACCAATTGGGGCAGCTTTAATTGTGGATTGCATGTGTGCCGATGTAGCGTGTAGCAGTAGAGTTTACAGATGTGTTTTTTTCTAAATACATTAGTTTGTGGGCATCTCTCCTCATCCACCTCAATGACAACATCCAAAAAATCCACCTTGTGTTTATCAAAAGTCTAGGTCAATTAAAGGTTCAGATGATTGACTAGCCGAGACTAGAATCATATCAGGATCAAGAGAAATTCCATCTACCTTGGGGAGAAAGAATATTGTTGGGATACTGGACCATCAGACCATCAGACCATCTAAAATATTTTTTTGAAATTATCCCTCCCTCATGGGCTACATTTAGGATCCTATATAACTCTGTTGAAAAAAGGCCCACTGGATTATATGTCAATTTACTATATGTTTGTTTATCTCTCAAGTGACAAAAGGCTTCCTGTTCATATTTATATATCGGCCAGATCACAACGTTCCCACTCTTGTCTGCTGCTTTGTAGACTACATCATCATAAGATTGTAACTCTCTCAGGGATACACATTGGACTGCTGTCAAATTATCCTGTTGTTTATTTGTTGAGATCCGCTTTGGTAAAAATCTCCACTTGTGGGCATACAGACAAGGCTGGGAACATTCTTGACCTGGGTATCACCAATGTTAGAAATCTACCTTGTTCAGTAGAAACTTGTTACTGTAAGAGGTCAGACAGTCAATTACTAGTTGGTTCACTATGTATCAGTATGCTTATAAATCTGATCACTAGCTCAAAATGCTTTGCCTTAATAAATAAATGGAATGCGTGGACTACAGTACCCAGGAAGATTATTAAAATTAGTGTGGTTTAGTTTAGAAAAAAGTAGGCTAAGGGGTGACCTAATAACTATGCATAAATATATCAAAAGTCAGTACAGAGATCTCTCTCATGATCTATTTATATCAAGGACTGTAACTATAACAAGGGGGCATTCTCTACATCTAGAGGAAAGAAGGTTTCTACACCAACATAGAAGGGGATTCTTTACTGTAAGAGCACTATGGAACGCTCTGCCAGAGGAAGTTGTTATGGTAAATTCACTTAAAGGCCATGTTCACACAGGGTGGATACGCTGCATAAAACAGTGCATCTCTCCTGAAACCCACAGTGTTTGGGCGGAATCTCAGCAGCGGAAAACGGTGGTTGAAAAAAGCTTATACTTATCCCTGTCTCCGTTGTCATAGCGACACTTTCTTCTGTTCTTATCCAGGCCGGCCTCCTGGGGTGATGCTGCAGCCCATGTGACTGCTGCATTTTTTTTGAAACGCTGTTAAAAAAAGCACCTCATCACCTTCTTCACACACACAATTTTTCTGGTAATTTAAACTGCATCAAAAAATGCTTCTAAAACTGCTGCCATTATTAACCCCTTCAGGACTAAGTCATTTTCTGCTTTTTGGTTTTTCACTCCCCATCTTCCACGAGTCATAACTTTTGTATTTTTCCGTCAATAGAGTGATTTGAAGGCTTATTTTTTGCAGGAGGAGTTGTAGTTTCTACTGGCACCATTTAATTACCACATAATGTACTGGGAAACAGAAAAAAAATAATTTGTTTGTGGGGAGGTATTAGAAAAAACTGTGATTCCTCCATTGTGTTTTAGGTTTTGTTTCTATGGCTTTCACCATGCAGTAAAAACATCTACTTAAATTTAAAACGGCTCAATATGATTATGGTGGTACCAATTTTATATAGGTTTTGTTTATATTTCACTACTTTTACAAAGAAAGAACTATTTGTTTTGCTTTGTTTCACCATATTCTGAGAGCCATATAACTTTAATGTTTTCGTCGATGTAGAGGTACGATGGCTTATTTTTTGCGGGACGAGCTGTAGTTTATATTGGTACCATATTTTAGTACTTACAACTTTTTGATCACTTTTTATTACATTTTTTGGAGAGCTGAGGTGACCAAAAAACAGCGATTTTGCTATTTTAATAATTTTTTTATGTCGTTCAGCGTGGGAGTTAAATAATGTTATGTTTTAATATTTCGATTGGTGTACAAATGTTGTTTATTTTTTGACATTACTTTAGAGGAAAAATGGGAAAAGGTTTTTTTTTTTAACTTTTCATTATTAGGGTATGTTCACACAGGGTAGATATGTTGCGTAAAAGCAGACAGCGTATCCACTCTGTGCGCTGCAGCGAATTCTGGTCGAAAGACCGCACCAAATTGTGGTGCAGTTTTTCGGCCGGAATGCCTTCAGAGGAAGACTGCACATAGAAAAAAACCTCATACTTACGTAGCCATCGCGACGTTTCCATCTGCCATCCTGCAGGCCGACCTCCTGGATGACATTTCATTCCATGTGACCGATGCAGCCTGTGATTGGCTGCAGCGGTCACATGGGAAAAAAAGTCATCCCAGGAGGCCGGCCTGGATGAAGAAACACAGAATTTTGGCTAAGTATAAGAATTTTTTTTCCTGAGTTACGTTTTTTATGGCGTAATCACTGCTTTTCCTCTGCAAAAAAAAGCAACATCTGCTATTTCAATGAGGAAAACCCGCAACAAATAAGCAGCACAATATTTACGTTATGTATGAACTTACCCTTAGGCTGGGTTCACACGACAGGGTCCCGCCCGAGTGTCGGCCGGTAAAATCGGCCATTTTGCCCGGCGGTTTGCATAAAGTTTTGCATCCGTTCCGGGCCGGGCAGATCTGGACAGTGACATCAGCGGCAACTCCTGAAGGGGAATCCCCATGTGTTCGGGGATTCCGCTTCAGGAGTTTCCCCTGATGTCACTGCCCAGATATGGACAGAGACATCAAGCGCTCTGTCCAGGAGCGGAATCCCCGAACACACGGGGATTCCGCTCCTTCAAGGAGCTAAAGTGGGGCTAGCACATAGCAGAGCGGGGAGATACCTCCCTGCTCTGTTATAGTGGCGTCGCTACAGTAGTAGCAGCCGCAGCAGCAGCAGCTGCTAGCGGCGCCATGGAAGGTGTCGCCGGGCCAGGGCACTTTTAAAACAAGCAGGGGAAGTGAGCCAGCGCAGCGCTCCCTTCCACCTGCTGTACACCCCGGCCCTGCCACACAGTGTACATAGTACAGCCATTTGTCCGAATGGCATAAACTCCTCCTCCTCACATGCACTCTGCGCTGTGAGGAGGAGGAGATAGAGCACAAGCGACGGAAAACCCGGCCATCACTCGGGACACATTCCGGTGATGGCCGTGTATTACCCGGCCCCATAGACTTCTATGGGAGCCGGGCGGCCGGGTACCCGGCCGTCAAAAAATCGGTCGTGTGAATAGCCCCATTAGGGGTCTATTATTCCTAATGCAGCCGGGTGCTGGCCGATTTATGAACGGCCGGCACCCGGCCGGGAAAACCTGTCGTGTGAATGAGGCCTTAAGCCTCATTCATACGACAGGGTCCGAGTGTCGGCTGGGAAAATCGGCCATTTTTGGCCGGTTTGCATCCGATTTGCATCCGTTCCGATTCTGTTCCGGGCCGTGTTGCCGTTTTTACCGTCCGATTTGGACACTATTTGCATCCGTTTTTTTCCCTGTCTGTTTTAAAATCGGATGAATTTCATTTAAATTTGTTGCCACACACAGCTCTCTGTAGATAATGCCACACAGCCCCCTGTAGGTAATGCCACCCAGACGCCTGTAGGTAATGCCACCCAGCCCCCTGCAGGTAATGCCACCCTGCCCCCTATAAGTAATGCCACCCTGCCCCCTATAGGTAATGCCACCGTACCCCCTATAGGTAATGCCACCCTGCCCCTTGTAGGTAATGCCACCCCGCCCCTTGTAGGTAATGCCACCCAGCTCCCTGTTGGTAATGCCACCCTGCCCCTTGTAGGTAATGCCACCCTGCCCCTTGTAGGTAATGCCACCCCGCCCCCTGTAGGTAATGCCACCCAGCCCCCTGTAGGTGATGCCACCAAGTCCCCTGTAGGGGTTGCCATCAAGTCCCCTGTAGGTGATGCCACGAAACAGCCCCCTGTAGGTTGCACCCATCTCCCCCCACATTCCAGGAGAAGTCACTGACTTCAATGTCCATATATGGACAGTGTAGTCACTGACTTCTCCTGGAGAGGAATTCCCTGCCACAGGTCGGGAATTCCGCTTCAGAAGTGAGTGACGTCACTGTGTCCATATATGGACAGTGTAGTCACTCACTTCTCCTGTAGCGGAATCCCCGGCCATAGCGTCGGGGATTCCGCTGCAGAAGTGAGTGACATCGCTGTGTCCATATATGGACAGTGTAGTCACGCACTTCTCCTGTAGTGGAATCCCCGGCCATAGAGTCGGGGATTCCGCTGCAGAAGTGAGTGACATCGCTGTGTCCATATATGGACAGTGTAGTCACGCACTTCTCCTGTAGTGGAATCCCCGGCCATAGAGTCGAGGATTCCGTTGCAGAAGTGAGTGACATCGCTGTGTCCATATATGGACAGTGTAGTCACTCACTTCTCCTGTAGCGGAATCCCCAGCCATAGTGTCGGGGATTCCGCTGTAGAACTGAGAGACATCGCTGTATCCATATATGGACAGTGTAGTCACTCACTTCTCCTGTAGCGGAATCCCCGTCCATAGCGTCGGGGATTCCGATGCAGAAGTGAGTGACATCGCTGTCTCCATATATGGACAGTGTAGTCACGCACTTCTCCTGTAGCGGAATCCCCGGCCATAGAGTCGGGGATTCCGCTGCAGAAGTGAGTCACATCGCTATGTCCATATATGGACAGTGTAGTCACGCACTTCTCCTGTAGCGGAATCCCTGGCCATAGAGTCGGGGATTCCGCTGCAGAAGTGAGTGACTTCGCTGGGTCCATATATGGACAGTGTAGTCACGCACTTCTCCTGTAGCGGAATCCCTAGTCCCCGGCCGGGGATTGGGGATTCCGACTCCTACAGGGAGCAAAAAAAGACCCTCCTCCTCCTCACATGCACTCTGCGCTGTGAGGAGGAGGAGAGAGTGCGCGAGCGACAGTAGACCCGGTCATCACTCGGGACACATTCCGGTGATGGCCGTGTATTACCCGGCCCCATAGACTTGTATGGGAGCCGGGCGGCCGGGTACTCGGCCGAAAATAGGGCATGTCCCATTTTTTGACGGCCTGTTTTCCCAGCCTGTCAAAGAATCGGTCGTGTGAATAGCCCCATTAGGGGTCTATTGTTCCTAATGCAGCCGGGTGACGGCCGATTTTTGAACGGCCGGCACCCGGCCGGGAAACCCTGTTGTGTGAATTCCGCCTTATTATTAGAACACTAATAAAAATATTATTAACCTCTTCACGCGCTGCGCCACAACAGTACGTCCTGCAGAGGGCTTGCTTCTCTCAGGATGTACAGTTGCGGAGTAGTTCCCGGGGCACACTGTCTTAACGGACAGTGTCCGGGAATCGGGAGATCAGCAGTCCCCGACAGCTGACACTCCAGTCTTGCCGGTCAGCGGACCATCGCCGCTGATTTTGGCAATTAACCCCATAAATGCGGCGACAGATTGCGTTCGCCACATTTAATGGGTTTGAAGCACATTGGCAGCCCCCACAAAGTGATTGTGGGGCCTGCCGATGCTTGTCATGGCAATCGGAGGCCAGACAATGACCTCCGGGTTGCCATGTACGGAACCCTCGGAGGAGCACAATGACAGTTAGAATACATTACACTACGTAGGTAATGTAATGTACTCTAGCAGCGATCAAAGATGCAAGTCTAAATGTCCCCCAGTGGGACAAGTGAAAAAAGTAAAAAAACGTAATAAAAATGTTCTAAAAAAAGTGTAAAAATAAAAGTTATTAGTTATCTAAACCAAAAATAAGACTTTCATTATAGGAAAAAAATGAACACGTTAAAAAAAAGTACACATATTTGGTATCACCGCGTTCGTAACGACCCAAACTATAAAACTGTAATGTTATTTGTTCCGGCACAATGAACAGCCCAAAAAAAACACCAGAATCGCTATTTTTTGGTCACCACCGCTCCCAAAATAGAGAATAAAAAGTGATAAAAAATGTACCCGAAAATAGTACCGATAAAAACTACAACCCATCCCGCAAAAAACAAGTCCTTACACAGCTTTTTTGACTGAAAAATAAAATAAGTTATGTCTCTCAGAATATGGTGACACAGAAAATAAATTATTTTATAAAAAAGTGATTTTAATGCATAAACGCTGCAAAACATAAAAAAACCTATATACATATGGTATCGCCGTAAACATACCGACCCGCAGAATAAAGTAAAATTGTCATTTATAGTGCACGGTGAACGCCGCAAAAAATAAACGAAAAAACATTGTCAGAATTGCTTGTTTATGGTCACCCGGCTTCCAAAAAAAATTGAATAAAAAGTGATCAAAAAAATCACATGTACCCCAAAATGGTACCAATGAAAAGTACAGATTGTCCTGCAACAAATAAGACCTCACACAGCTCCGGTGGTGAAATAATAAAAAAGTTCTAGCTCTCAGAATATGGCGATGCAAAATATGCAGAGTGTTCCAAAAGCGGATAAGATCGGGCGCCATTTATCAGTGCGACACCGGCCACACATCTATGAATTATTATTATTTACCACATTATTATACCCTCTTATTATGCCCTGATGTTCTCCGCACAGATTACATATGACCCCACATTATAAACTGAAATACCAGCAAAACCCCAAACAGAACAACTGCCAAGCAAAATCTGCGCTCCAAAAGCAAAATGGCGTCCCTCCCTTCTGAGCCCTGCAGCGTGCCCAAACAGCAGTGTGCGCCCACATATATGGCATTGACATACCCGGGAGAACCCGCTTAATGTTTTATGAGGTATTTGTCTTCAGTGGCACAAACTGGGCACAACATATTATGCACTAAAATGGCATATCAGTGGAAAATTGCAATATTCACACCATCCGCTGTGCATTAACCCCTTTGCGCACTATGACTTAATAGCACGCCATGGTGCGGGGTTTGATGTATGGAGCGGGCTCACATGCTGAGCCCGCTCCATACGCTGCAGGTGTCGGCTGTGTATTACAGCTGACACCCAGGACTAACGGACATGAACAGCGACCGTGCGGTTACAGAAGCCTGTAAGAATAACAATAAACTGCAATATATTATTGCAGTATATTTTACCAGCGATCCAATGATCGCTGGTTCAAGTCCCCTAAGGGGACTAATAAAATTTGTAGAAGAATTAAAGTTATTAGTAGTGAGAAAGAAAAAAGTTTAAAGTTAAACTAAATTGGTATCGCTACGTCCGTAAAAGGCCGAACTATTACAATATACCATTATTTAACTTGCACGGTGAACACCGTAAAAAACTGAAATAATTTAAACCGCCAAAATCGCTGTAGTTTTTGTTTTTAGCGCACGGCGAAAGCTGTAGAAATGAAAACCCCAAAAAATGGATTCAGATTTTTTTCCTATATTTTCTTATTGTTTTCAGTTTCCCAGTACATTTTATGGTACTTTAAATGGTGTCAATAGAAACTACAATTCCTCCCGCAATAAACAAGCCCTCACACCACTCTATTGACGGAAAAATAAAAAAGTTATGGCTCTTGGAATGCGGGGAGTGAAAAACGAAAATAAGAAAGTAAAAAATGGATCAGTCCTGAAAGGGTTAATTCATTTCTGATGAAAAAAACTTTTGACCACATGTGGGGTATTTCCTTACTCGGGAGAAATTGCTTTACAAAAATTGGTTGTTTTTTTCTCCTTTATCCCTTGTGAAAATGAGAAAATGCAACATTTTATTTGAAAAAAATTGTGATATTAATTTTCACGGCCTAATTCTAATAAATTCTGCAAAAGACCCGTGGGGTCTAAATGCTCACTATACCCCTAGAAAAATTCCTTGAGAGGTGTAGTTTCCAAAATGGGGTCACTTTTGGGGGCTTTCCCCTATTTTGGTCCCTCCAGGGCGTTGCAAAAGCGACATGGCACCGAAAACCAAAACAGCAAAATCTGTGCTCCAAATCCAAATGGCGCTCCTTCCCTTCTGAGCCCTGCTGTGGGTCCAATCATTAGTTTATTACCACATATGGGATATTTCCGTAATCGGGAGACATGGCTTTACAAATGTTGGGGTGCACTTTATTTATTGTTCCTTGTAAATATTACAAATTTCTATGTTGTTTCAGAAAAAAAGTAGATTTTCATTTTTACAGACTAATTCCAATATATTTAGCGAAAAACCTGTGTGGTCAAAATGCTAACTATACCCCTAGATAAATTCCTTGAGAGGTGTAGTTTCCAAAAGGGGGTCACTTTTGGCGGGTTTCCCCTGTTTTGGTCCCTCCAGGGTGTTGCAAATGCGACATGGCACCGAAAACCAATCCAGCAAAATCCGTGCTCCAAAATCCAAATGGCACTGTTTTGGCACCACAAGACCTCTTCAAACCTGACAAGGTGCCTGAAATATATTCTAAAAAAAAAAAGGAGGCCCAAAATCCACTGGTTGCTCCTTTGCTTCTGAGGCATGTGTTTCAGTCCATTACCACACCAGGGCCACATGTGGGATATTTCTAAAAACTGCAGAATCTGGGCAATAAATATTGAGTTGCATTTCTCTGATAAAACCTTCTGTGTTACAAAATAAAAATGTATTAGAAATGAATTTCGGCAAAAAAATAAAAATGTCACCTCTACTTGCTTTAATTCCTGTGAAACGCCTATAGGGTTAAAACACTTTGTGAATGCTGATTCGAATACCTTGAGGGGTGCAGTTTTCAAAATCGGGTGACTTCTGGGGATTTTCTAATATATAAGGCCCTCAAAGCCACCTCAGAACTGAACTGGTCCCTGAAAAAATGGCCTTTTGAAATTTTCTTTAAAATATGAGAAATTGCTGCTAAAGTTCTAAGCCTTGTAACGTCTTAGAAAAATAAAAGGACATTCAAAAAACTATGCAAACATAAAGTAGACATATGGGAAATGTTAACTAATAACTATTTTGTGTGGTATTACTATCTGTTTTACAAGCAGATACGTTTAAATTTAGAAAAATGCTAATAAAGTACAACATGTCACGAGAAAACAATCTCAGAATCGCTTGGATAGGTAAAAGTATTCCAACGTTATTACCACATAAAGTAACACATGTCAGATTTGAAAAAATTGGCTGTGTCCTGAAGGCCAAAACAGGCTGGGTCATGAAGGGGTTAAACGTTTTCTTTCCACATTTTATTAGTCAACCTAATGATGATGATCCAGCTGTCGTGGTCCATGTCGGTACCAATGACAGAATAAATGGTAGGTGGAGGAGCCTTAAGAATAATTTTAAAGAACTAGGCTACAAGCTGAAGGGAAGGACCTCCAAGGTTGTATTCTCAGGAATACTGCCTGTGCCATGCGCATCACAGGAAAGACAGCGGGAGCTTAGGGAGTTAAATGCATGGCTGAAGACTTGGTGTAGAGGAGAAGGATTTGGGTTCCTAGAGCACTGGGCTGACTTTTCATTGGGGTACAAACTGTATTCTGCAGATGATTTGCACCTAAATGGAAGGGGGTCCGCTGTGCTGGGGGAGAGAATTCTAGCTGGGGTGGCGGAGTATTTAAACTAGGGCTGAGGAGGGAGGTCAATGTAGAAAAAAAAGGGGTAGCCAGGTTAGAGAGGGGTCAGACTATATTGGTGGGGGGAGAAACAGAATGTGGGGAGAGGACTAGACAACAAGATAAGGAGATCCTTTCGTTACAAAACATCAGTGTAAATAAAAAGGACCGATTAATGTCAAATCACATTTCTGATAATAAAAGTGAAAAACTGACAGGCAAGTTAAAGTGTATGTTCACAAATGCCAGAAGTCTAGCAAGCAAAATGGGGGAGCTGGAGGCCTTGATACTGGAAGAAAATATAGATATAGTTGGTGTTGCTGAAACATGGCTGGACTCTTCACATGACTGGGCTGTAAATCTACAGGGTTTTACACTTTTTCGTAAAGACAGGACAAATAGGAAAGGTGGTGGTGTATGTCTGTATGTGAGAAGTGATATGAAGGCGAGTGTGAAAGAGACAATAGTGGGTGAAGACTGTGAGGAGGTTGAAACCTTGTGGGTGGAACTAGAAAGGGAGGTAAACACTGAAAAAATTACTTTTGGTGTAATCTATAGACCCCCCAATATAACTGAGGAGATGGAAGGTCAGATATATAAACAGATGGAGCGGGCTGCACAGGCGGGTACTGTAGTGATAATGGGAGATTTTAATTTCCGGGATATTAATTGGTGTCATGGTTCGGCTTCAACTGCAAAGGGGAGACATTTCCTCAACCTGTTGCAGGAAAATTTTATGGGCCAGTTTGTGGAAGACCCGACTAGAGGTGAAGCTCTGTTGGATCTGGTCATTTCTAATAATGCAGATCTTGTTGGGAATGTCAATGTTCGTGAAAACCTCGGTAACAGTGATCACAATATAGTTACATTTTACCTATACTGTAAAAAACAAACGCAGGCTGGGAGGGCAAAAACATTTAATTTTAAGAAAGCCAATTTCCCCAGGATGAGGGCTGCAATTCAGGATATAGACTGGGAAGAACTAATGTCAAATAATGGAACAAATGATAAATGGGAGATTTTCAAATCTACTTTGAGTTATTATAGTGCAAAATTTATTCCTACAGGTAATAAGTATAAACGACTCAAATTAAACCCCACATGGCTTACACCTTCTGTGAAAGGGGCAATACATGACAAAAAAAGGGCATTTAAAAAATACAAATCTGAGGGTACAGCTGTAGCCTTTGTAAAATATAAAGAGCTTAATAAAATCTGTAAAAATGTAATAAAATTAGCAAAAATACAAAATGAAAGGCAGGTGGCCAAGGATAGTAAAACAAATCCTAAAAAATTCTTCAAGCATATAAATGCAAAAAAGCCAAGGTCTGAACATGTAGGACCCCTAGATAATGGTAATGGGGAGTTGATCACAGGGGATCAAGAGAAGGCAGAGTTACTAAATGGGTTCTTTAGCTCTGTATATACAACAGAAGAAAGAGCAGCTGATGTAGCCGGTGCCAGTGCTGTTAATATATCAGTTGATATACTGAATTGGATGAATGTAGAGATGGTCCAAGCTAAATTAAATAAAATAAATGTGCACAAGGCTCCGGGACCAGATGGGTTACACCCTAGAATTCTTAAAGAGCTTAGTTCAGTTATTTCTGTCCCCCTTTTCATAATATTCAGAGAATCTCTAGTGACTGGTATAGTGCCAAGGGACTGGCGCAGGGCAAATGTGGTGCCTATTTTCAAAAAGGGCTCTAGGTCTTCCCCGGGTAATTATAGACCAGTAAGCTTAACATCCATCGTGGGGAAAATGTTTGAGGGGCTATTGAGGGACTATATACAGGATTATGTGACAATAAATAGCATTATAAGTGACAGCCAGCACGGTTTTACTAAGGACAGAAGTTGTCAAACTAACCTAATCTGTTTTTATGAAGAGGTGAGCAGAAGTCTAGACAGAGGGGCCGCTGTGGATTTAGTGTTTTTGGACTTTGCAAAGGCATTTGACACTGTCCCCCATAGACGCCTAATGGGTAAATTAAGGACTATAGGTTTAGAAAATATAGTTTGTAATTGGATTGAGAATTGGCTCAAGGACCGTATCCAGAGAGTTGTGGTCAATGATTCCTTCTCTGAATGGTCACCGGTTATAAGTGGTGTACCCCAGGGTTCAGTGCTGGGACCACTATTATTCAACTTATTTATTAATGATATAGAGGAAGGGATTAATAGCACTATTTCTATTTTTGCAGATGACACCAAGCTATGTAATATAGTTCAGACTATGGAAGATGTTCATGAATTACAGGCAGATTTAAACAAACTAAGTGTTTGGGCGTCCACTTGGCAAATGAAGTTTAATGTAGATAAATGTAAAGTTATGCATCTTGGTACCAACAACCTGCATGCATCATATGTCCTAGGGGGCGCTACACTGGCGGATTCACTTGTTGAGAAGGATCTGGGTGTACTTATAAATCATAAACTCAATAACAGCATGCAGTGTCAATCAGCTGCTTCAAAGGCCAGCAGGATATTGTCGTGTATTAAAAGAGGCATGGACTCGCGGGACAGGGATGTAATAATGCCACTTTACAAAGCATTAGTGAGGCCTCATCTAGAATATGCAGTTCAGTTCTGGGCTCCAGTTCATAGAAAGGATGCCCTGGAGTTGGAAAAAATACAAAGAAGAGCAACGAAGCTAATAAGGGGCATGGAGAATTTAAGTTATGAGGAAAGATTGAAAGAATTAAACCTATTTAGCCTTGAAAAAAGACGACTAAGGGGGGACATGATTAACTTATATAAATATATTAATGGCACATACAAAAAATATGGTGAAATCCTGTTCCTTGTAAAACCCCCTCAAAAAACAAGGGGGCACTCCCTCCGTCTGGAGAAAAAAAGGTTCAAGCTGCAGAGGCGACAAGGCTTCTTTACAGTGAGAACTGTGAATTTATGGAATAGCCTACCGCAGGAGCTGGTCACAGCAGGGACAGTAGATGGCTTTAAAAAAGGGTTAGATAATTTCCTAGAACAAAAAAATATTAGCTCCTATGTGTAGAAATTTTTCCTTCCCTTTTCCCTTCCCTTGGTTGAACTTGATGGACATGTGTCTTTTTTCAGCCGTACTAACTATGTAACTATGTAACTATGTAACCTAGGGGACTTGAACCACTTGTACAATACACTGCAATACTAAAGTATTGCATTATATTGTTTTTTTTTTACAGGCTTCTGTTAAGGGGCTTAACAGACGCAGAGAGAAGGCAGACCTAAGGGTCCTCATTAGGCACCAGGGCTGCCATGACATCCATCGACACCACACAATCGCGTCGCAGGGAGGGCGCTGGGCTGCCAGACAGGGCAGCTCCCCTCTTTCTAATGCCTTAGATGCCTTGGCATCTAAGTCGTTAAACGGCCAGGAACAGCGCGATCGCTGTTACTGGTCGTTAGTCCCGGATTTCAGCTGTAATACACAGCTAACACCGGCAGCGTATTCACGTATCCACTCCATACATCACCCCCTGCACCAGGACGTGCTATTACGTTGTGGTGCAAGAAGGGGTTAAAATCTAATATGCATTTTTTTCTGGTATTTTTGAAGTTCTTTAGAGAAGACTATGGGAAAAACACCTGAAAAACAGTATACCCAGAGCTTGCTACGTATAGAAAAATACCACCACTAACCACAAAATTGCCTTAAAAATGGCACAAACCAAAACACAGTTGTGTGTACTGCATTTGATGTTTTACCATAGACTTTAACCCCTTCCCGACATTTGCCGTACATGTACGTCATGGAAAGCATTGACTTCCCGCATCTTGCCGTACATGTACGCCAAATGCAGAAGGGGTTACCGTATCAAAAATAAAAGTTTTAAAGTAAAGATGGCTGCTGTTCATAACAGCAGGACATCTGTACACGATGCCCAGGGGGGTGTCGCCTCCCCCCCGCATCGGCGATCGCCGCCATTGGCCGTTCAATTCAGACCGGCCAATTGCGGCTGTTTGCGGCTTTTGCCAATCACTGTGCCACAGGGCACAGTGATATGGTGGTGATTGGTGCTGTCTAGGACAGCACCAATGACTACCATGTTCCATATAAAAAATGGCGGTGATGCCAGCCCCCAGATCGCTATGGTTGGTCGGTCAGCACCGACCGACCAATCGCAGCCATGGCGGGTGTTTGAAACACCCTACACCAGCCCTGCCCACCTCATTCCGGTTAGGAACGGTGAGCAGAGCTGGTGTGACCGTCTGTGAAGCCAACTTACCGAATCTGAGGCCTTCTGTGCTGCGATCCTGCTGTGATGTCTTCATCCGACTGCTTCCTGCAGAAGAGTGAACCGTCATCATCATCAACTGTGCTGCTGCTGATTTTTTTTTTTTAGCAGCAGCAGCACTTGTTTTTTTTCCTAAACTTCTTATCCCTGTACTCTCCCCCCCATCCCTCCCCCTCTTTCCCTTTTTACGTCCTGCGGCCGCCGAGTGCGGATCAGTGACCGCCATCACTGACCGCCAATTTTTGGCACAGGACTTCCTTTTTTTTTGTATTTTTGCACCTCCCTGTGTGCGCCCTGCGGCCACTGAGTGCTGATCAGTGACCGCCATCACTGATCAGCATACGTGGTAATTTATTTTATTTCTTGGCCTTTTTTATTACTGCACCTTTTTTTTGCGTGCGCCCTGCGGCTACTGAGTGCTGAGTCTAATAATCGGCCTCAGTGGTAATTTGTTTACGCAGGTTTTTTTTTGGCCTTTTTTTCTTCATTTTATAAAACTGTAAAAAAAAAAGAGTAGCATTAGAGTAGCGGACGTTTACTGACGTCCGTTTTGTAAAAAAGATATATAGCAGAAGTTCTAGCTATATATTTTTTTATACAGTTTGAATAAATTTACTTCTTATAGTTAGCGTCCATTTAGTGACGGACATTTAGTTCGTTCACTAAATTTTTGATAGCGTAGCGACATTTAGTATAAATTTATAGCGTTATAGTCAGCGTCCGTTTAGTGACGGACATTCAGTTTTTTTTAACTGAAATTTGTTCACTAAATTTTTGATAGCGTAGCGACACAGTTGTAGCTCAGTTTTTTTTACAGTTCTATATTGAACGTTCAATAAATTTCTTTCTCCTACATTTTTCTTATTCTTCTCTTCTTTTTCTTTTTTTTTTCCTATAAATTTCATATTACACGTGTAAAAGCACAACATACAAAACCACCTCTATAAAGAGTATTACATGTGTTGAAGCACTACATAGCCCCCTAATAAAAATGGCCCAATCATCTCAAAGGCTCTACTCCGCTGAGGAGGCATACGCCATCCTGGCCTCTGACACTGAATCGGCCAGCGAGGGAGAAGAGGAAATTGCCCCATTCATCTTGACCTCATCATCCTCATCCAGTGATGAGGAACCCCCGCAAAGACGCCCCAGGACATCAGCTGAGGCAACCCCCCAAATGAGCGATACCCTGTGGAACCCACCCCCTGATAATTATGAGCCTCACATTCCAGATTTCACAGGGAGCTCCGGAATTCTATTTGAGACTGTAGGCCTCGCAGAAATTCACTATTTCAAGCTGTTTTTCACTGAGGATTTTGTTAATGTAATGGCGGCCCAAACAAATTTATATGCCCAACAATTTTTAGCCCAAAACCCCACGTCATCATTTGCTAGGTGGACCCCCATAGAGGCAGCGGAGATGATGAAATTTTGGGGCCTTGTCCTACATATGGGCCTAGTAAAAAAACCAGAGATTAGGCAATACTGGAGTGCGGACATTTTATACAGCACCCCATTATACCGCATGGCAATGACCCGGGCATGATTTGAAATTATTCTGAAATTTTTGCATTATAATGATAATGCACAGTGCCTGCCCCGTGATGACCCCACATACGACCGCCTATTCAAAATCAGGCCAATGATTGATTATTTCTGCACCAAATTTCAGAAAGTGTACACCCCCGAAAAGAACATAGCAATAGACGAGTCCCTTGTACATTTTAAGGGGAGACTAAAATAACGTCAATACCTGCCAAGCAAGAGGGCGAATTATGGAATTAAAATGTACAAGCTGTGCGAGAGCAGCTCAGGGTACACCTACAGGTTTCGGGTTTATGAAGGGAAGGACACCAGGATAGAACCTCCAGAATGCCCCCCTGTCCTGGGAGTTAGTGGAAAAATAGTGTGGGACTTGATGCACCCACTGCTGGACCAGGGTTATCACCTTTACGTGGATAACTTCTATACCAGCATCCCACTATTTAAATGCCTCTCCACCAGAAGTACTGTAGCATGCGGCACCGTGCGCAAAATTCAGAGAGGCCTCTGTAAAAATCTGATTGGGCAACCCCTAAGAAAAGGAGAAAGCAGGGCACTACACAGCGATAACTTGTTGCTGGTCAAGTATAAGGACAAGAGGGACGTCCTTATGTTGACCACAATACACGGTAGTGGCAGCACCCCTGTCCCTGTCCGAGGTAGCACCACAATGACCCCCAAGCCAGACTGCATCCTCGGCTACAATAAGTACATGGGAGGTGTTGATCTCTCTGATCAAGTACTGAAGCCGTACAGTGCCATGCGTAAAACAAAGGCGTGGTACAAAAAGCTGGCCGTGCACGTGGTACAGATGGCATTGTATAACGTTTACGTGCTATACCGATGTGCAGGCCGGACAGGGATATTCCTTCAGTTTCATGAAGCGGTTATCAAGGCCCTTGTATTTGGGGACCAGGAAGGGGAGAGCCCCAGTACTTCTAGAAGCGATGGTCCACGTATTGTACCAGGGCAACACTTTCCTGGCGAAATCCTCTCCACTGGTAAAAAGGGAAGGAGCCAAAAAAGGTGTAAAGTGTGTTACAACAGAGGGAGAAGACGAGACACAACTTATCATTGTGAAACCTATCCCGACAAACCTGGCCTGTGCATAAAAGAGTGCTTCAAAGTTTATCACACATCCATGGATTTTAATTGAAACATTTTTTTAAATGCTCACTATACCCCTAGATAAATTCCTTGAGGGGTGTGGTTTCCAAAATGGGGTCACTTGTGGGGGGTTTCCACTGTTTTGACCCCTCAGGGGCTTTGCAAATGCGACATGGCCACCGCAAACCATTCCAGTTACATTTGAACTCCAAATGGTGTTCTTTCCCTTCTGAGCCCTGCCGTGTGTCCAAACAGCCGTTTATGACCACATGTGGGGTACTGTTTTACTCGGGACAAACTGCTCTACAAATGTTGTGGTACTTTTTCTCCTTTAGTCCTTATGGGAATGAAAAAAAAATTTGCTAAACCTACGTTTTATTGGTTAAAATTTACATTTTCATTTTCACGGCCTACTTCCAATAAATTCTGCAAAAAGCCTGTGGGGTCAAAATGCTCACTATACCCCTAGATAAATTCCTCGAGGGGTGTGGTTTCCAAAATGGGGTCACTTGTGGGGGGTTTCCACTGTTTTGTCCCCTCAGGGGCTTTGCAAATGCGACATGGCCTCCGCAAACCATTCCTGCTAAATTTGAGCTCCAAAAGCCAAATGGCGTTCCTTCCCTTCTAAGCCCTGCCGTGTGTCCAAACAGCAGTCTATGATCAAATGTGGGGTACTGTTTTACTCGGGACAAACTGCTCTACAAATGTTGTGGTACTTTTTCTCTTTTAGTCCTTGTGGAAATGAAAAAAATTAGCTAAACCTACGTTTTATTGGGAAAAATGTAGATTTTCATTTTCACATCCTACTTCCAATAATTTCTGCAAAAAACCTGTGGGGTCAAAATGCTCACTATACCCCTAGATAATTTCCTCAAGGGGTGTAGTTTCCAAAATGGGGTCACTTGTGGGGGGTTTCCACTGTTTTGTCCCCTCAGGGGCTTTGCAAATGCGACATGGCCTCCGCAAACCATTCCTGCTAAATTTGAGCTCCAAAAGCCAAATGGCGTTCCTTCCTTTCTAAGCCCTGCCGTGTGTCCAAACAGCAGTCTATGATCAAATGTGGGGTACTGTTTTACTCGGGACAAACTGCTCTACAAATGTTGTGGTACTTTTTCTCTTTTAGTCCTTGTGGAAATGAAAAAAAATTAGCTAAACCTACGTTTTATTGGGAAAAATGTAGATTTTCATTTTCACATCCTACTTCCAATAATTTCTGCAAAAAACCTGTGGGGTCAAAATGCTCACTATACCCCTAGATAATTTCCTCAAGGGGTGTAGTTTCCAAAATGGGGTCACTTGTGGGGGGTTTCCACTGTTTTGTCCCCTCAGGGGCTTTGCAAATGCGTCATGGCCTCCGCAAACCATTCCTGCTAAATTTGAGCTCCAAAAGCCAAATGGCGTTCCTTCCCTTCTAAGCCCTGCCGTGTGTCCAAACAGCAGTCTATGATCAAATGTGGGGTACTGTTTTACTCGGGACAAACTGCTCTACAAATGTTGTGGTACTTTTTCTCTTTTAGTCCTTGTGGAAATGAAAAAAATTAGCTAAACCTACGTTTTATTGGGAAAAATGTAGATTTTCATTTTCACATCCTACTTCCAATAATTTCTGCAAAAAACCTGTGGGGTCAAAATGCTCACTATACCCCTAGATAATTTCCTCAAGGGGTGTAGTTTCCAAAATGGGGTCACTTGTGGGCAGTTTCCACTGTTTTGGCACCGCAAGAGTCCTTCAAACCGGATATGGTGCCTAAAATATATTGTAATAAAAACAAGGCCCCAAAATCCTCTAGGTGCTCCTTTGCTTCGGAGGCCTGTGTTTCAGTCCTTAAGCATGCTAGGGCGACATGTGGGATATTTCTAAAAACTGCAGAATCTGGGCAATAAATATTGAGTTGCGTTTTTCTGGTAAAACTTTCTGTGTTACACAAAAAATGGATTCAAAATGAATTTCTGCAAAAAAAAACGAAATTTGTAAATTTCACCTCTATATTGCTTTCATTCCTGTGAAACGTCTAAAGGGTTAAAACACTTTCTGAATGCTGTTTTGAATACTTTGAGGGTGCAGTTTTTAAAATGGGGTGACTTTTTGGGTGTTTCTAATATATAAGGCCCTCAAAGCCACTTCAGAACTGAACTGGCCCCTGTAAAAATTGCCTTTTGAAATTTTCTTGAAAATGTGAGAAATTGCTGCTAAAGTTCTAAGCCTTGTAACGTCCTAGAAAAATAAAAGGATGTTCAAAAAACGATGCCAAACTAAAGTAGACACATGGGGGATGTTAATTAGCAACAATTTTGTGTGTTATAACTGCCTGTCTTACAAGCAGATACATTTAAATTGATAAAAATGCTATTTTTTGCAATTTTTCACTATATTTTGGTGTTTTTCACAATTAAATACTGAATGTATCGACCAAATTTTACCACTATCTTAAAGTCCAATGTGTCACGAGAAAACAATCTCAGAATCGCTTGGATAGGTACAAGCATTCCGACGTTATTACCACATAAAGTGAAACATGTCAGATTTGAAAAATGAGGCTCGGTCAGGAAGGTCAAAAGTAGCTAAAGAGGGAAGGGGTTAATGTAACATCTGGCCACACTAATAAACACCAAGGAAAAATGCAGAAAAAGCACTGTATAAATCCATGCATTTTTTTTAAAATGCAGTAATTACCCACACATTTTTACAAAGCATTTCAGCTGTAACCTGGTTTTCAATTTAAGGGTATGTTCAATGGCAGTGTTTTCAGGCCATTTTCAGGGTGTAAGGCCTCATGCACACTTCAGTTTTTTCCTTCAGGGTGCTTTCCGTTTTTGTCACTGATAGCACCCTGAACCCATTAATTTCAATGGGGCCATGCACACTTCAGTTTTTTTGACGGTCCGTTGCTCCGTTCCGTTCTAAAGTAGAGCATGTCCTACTTTGGTCCGAGAATCCGTGACCGTGAGGCCCATGCAAGTCAATGAGGCCGTCAAAAAAACTGAAGGCACACGGAAGGCATCCGTGTGCCGTCCGTGTGTGACGGAGCCGTTGCCTAGCAACCGCCGGGCGGGCAGAAAAACATTAGAAAAATATTACACTAATCGGCAGCCACTTGTCTCTATCAATAACTGATCGGGAAAAGAGGCTGCTGATTAAAAATAAAATAAAAAGCCTTTCATACATACCCGGTCGTTGTCTTGGTGACGAGTCCCTCTTCTTCCTCCAGTCCGACCTTCTTTTGTGACGCGGCAGCCTGTGATTGGCTGCCGAGGCCGCGGCAGCCTGTGATTGGCTGCAGCGGCGACATGGATTGAACGACAGGAGGAATGTAAGTATGAACTTATTTTTATTATTACATTAAAATTGTATTTTCCGCGCGCCGAGCATGGTACGGTCACCCTGGACAGTACCATGCTCGGCGCACGGAAACGGAAACACGGAGTGCACACGGGAGTCCACAAGGACACCACACGGCCGCTAAAACGGGTTCATGGACCCGTCAAAAGTGGCCGTGAAAACGGTGACGTAAGTGTGCACGAGGCCTAAACGCCTCGAAAAACGCCTGGAAAAATTTAATTCATCTGCCCATTGATTTCAATGGGAAAAATTGTGTTTGAAAAACCGGCTCCATCAAAAGAAGTGCATGTTACTTCTTGAGTCGTTTTTGGAGCCGTTTTTTATTGTGTCAATAGAAAAACAGCTCCAAAAACGGCCGCAAAAAAACGCATCAAAAAACGTTTGATGCTTAAAAAATTGCTGAAAATCAGAGGCTGTTTTCCCTTGAAAACAGCTCCGTATTTTACAGCCATTTTTAGTTTTGCGTGTGAACATACCCTCAGCGTCATAGACTTACAGCTGAAACGCTTTGTAAAATTGCGTGGATAATTAGAGCAATATAAAAAAAACGCATGCTTTTTTAATGTCTTTTTGGAAGCGTTCCAAAAACGCAAAAAAAGAAAGCAGAATGGGAACCCAGCCTAAGTGCCATAGTGTTTCAGTCTTATCAGGCTATCTTTTATTCCAAGTATGTAATGTATAAACTATGAGGTATATATTGAACGAATTACATATTAAAGCTTATCTCTTAATATTAAAATAAAGATTTGAGTGAAAATAATCAATTCTGAAAAGAAAACATCTTGCAGTAAGGAGCTCAAAAAGTCTTATATTATACTGTTAAAAGTACCCACTGCTGCTTTTCAAGCATTGTTTCATATAAGCGGCTTCTACTGAGCTTAAAATATACAAAGCCTACTTTATTAGCATCAGCCATTATCTTGCTGCGTCAATAACAGGTTTTTTTTAATAGAGGTTAGCAACCTTGAAAGAAGTGCATTTAGATCTATGTTTACATGCCAACCTTTAATTTCTCCTCGGTTCTCACACTACTTCAAATGCGAGCTTTAATTGCTAAAATTGGAAAGGATGTAATTAGAGGCTGTTGGAGTCGGAGCATGTTGAAAGAGGAATACACAACAATGTTATCTGTAATCAAGAGCACAATTGAAAATCCACTCCAGGGATCTGTGCTTATGCTGCCTTCTCGTCTTCACACATGCCTGTGTATAATGAATACAGCTTCGCTGTCAGCATCCCATTATTAAAGCATCCTAGCAGACATACATCAACATTTCTCATTTTCACACTTGCCTGGGTTAATTAATATAAGTTCCCTTCAGATACATCTTTCACATAACGGGATGTTTTGCGGTGCTAAATCTTGTATATGAAAGAAATTAAGCGAGAATTGTCTGTCAGGCACCACATAACTGTTCTCACACTTGTTTCATCTGCTGGAGTAGGTGCCATGAACATTATGATGCACATAATTAAAGAATTTCTTATTTTAAGCACAAATTGTTTTATATAAAATCAGTTATGTATATGGAATGGAAACAAATTACCTCTATAGCGGAATATCATGATCATGTTAGCAGATTTATTTTTCATTTTACAGTAAGGGGTGTACACATTTCTAAGTACAGCATATTGCCAATAGGGGTTGCAGTCAGAAACCGGTTCCTATGTCTGTGGATGCACAAGTTTCTGGCAATGAAAGGCTCTATTCACATGACAGAGTCCGGGTGTTGGCCAAAAAAACTGCCATTTTGGTAAATTTTTCTTCGCTGTTTTGTTTCCGTTCCTTTTCCTTTCCAGGCCGTTTAGCATCCTTTTTTCACTGTACATTTTAAAAACTGAGGAATTTCATTCGTCAATTTTTTGGGTCCCAACCAACTAAAAACACCCACAGGAAGGTCACAAGATCGCCCAGTCACCATTTTCTCTTGCTTTCAGAGTATAGAGAGCTTTGCCTGATCCCTCAGGTTCTTTGCATTGGTTTCTGGCTTTTTCTCTGCTATTTTTTACTTTCTATCATGTCCTCACAACCAATGAACCGTGTACTGCAGCTTTCTCGGCAATTCAGACTTTCTCAGCCGATTTCTCTGCAATTCGGACGGCAATCACATATGTTGATGCCCTCTGTAGATAGTGCCACAGTGCCCCCTGTAGATAGTGCCCCAGTGCCCCCTGTAGATACTGCTACACAGCCCTCTGTAGATAGTGCCACACAGTTCCCTTGTATGTAGTGCCACACAGCCCCCTTGTAGGTAGTGCCACACAGCCCCCTGTTGATATCACCCCTGTAGATGGCACCCCCTGTAGATAGCGCTGCTGTAGCTCCCAGTAGGAGCGGAATCCCTCGGACCGGGGATTCCGCTTCAGGATTTTCCCCTGATGTCGCTGTCCATATATGGATAGTGACATCAGGGGCTCCTCCTGGAGAAGAATCCATGGCCAAAGTAGCGGCAACGCTGTTTGCCAGGGATTCCGCTTCAGGAGTTGCCCCTGGTGTCACTGTCCGTATATTGATAGTGATGTCAGGGGCTCTATCTAGGAGTGGAATACCCGGCCAGAGGGATTCCACTCCTATAGGGAGCTACAGTGGTGCTATCTACAGGGGGGCTGTCATCTACGGGGGGTGCTATCTACAAGGGGGCTGTGACACTAACTACAGCAAAAAAATATCCCCCTCCTCACATGCACTTCACACTGTGGGGAGAAGGTGAGAGGGAGTGGCAGAAAGCACGGCCGTCACTCAGATCACTTCACATCATAATAGGGAATGCTCCATTTTTTGATGGCCCAGTTTACCGGGCCATCAAAAAATCGAGCGTGTAAATAGCCCTATTTGGGGTCTATTGATTTTACTGCAGCCGTGTGACTCAGCTGACTATCCCTGCCATGTGAATCGCGCCTAAGACAATAGCAACAATATTAGCTGGCAACACGGAGGCACAATTATATGCGTACTCAGTACATTATATACAAGGTTACTTAACTTTTATTATATAGTTATACTGGATATATATATATATATATCTTGCAGAATGTACCATTGTCAGATAAAGGTATTTGTTGACCATTAGATTACACTTGTCATTAGTGGACTTCCCAAGGGCCAGATACTCTGTGTAATTTCCGACCAGATTTTCCTTGAGAAATTCCGCAGCATAATTGCCCTGTGATCTGCAGATGAACGAGCAAACGCGCGTTCATCTGCTGATCGTATCGTTATAAAAATGTTAATATTATTGTTGTCAGCAGCACATCTCCCTGAGTAAACGGAGACGTGCTGCCGACATGTTAATAACGTATCGGGTCGAGTGATTGGAGTAATGACCGCTCGTCCCCATACATATCTCCTTGTGACTGGAGCAAACGAGTGCTGATCAACGAGCTGTGTCGTTGATCGGCGCTCGCTGCACTAGCCAAAATCATCTGATGTAATAGAGTCTTTAGGCAAGAAATCCGCTAATTGGTATATACTTGCTCCTTGCTCCATGCACTAATACAATATGGATTCTGATAATTAAGAAAAGATAATAGACAAGTTATATTAGGAGCACTGCTAGCCGACAGCAAAAGTGCTTATCTGGAACTGCCCTAATTGTTTTAGGCCAATATCTCTCCCGTGCAGACAAAATAGTGCTGTTGCATATAACTTCACAGAGGAGAATTTGCATCTCTTATGGTCACAAACCATTTAGCATATATTACCTTCATATGTTAATTTAATTTACAATTAATTTAAAGTTGTATTATTATATGAACAGTCTAAATTGCATTATTAAATATTTCTCGCAATCACCTCAGCTCCTTAAAATGGAAAGAAAAATATTAAATTATTTAGGGTATGTTCCCACTGGCCAGATAAACTGCAGATTTTATCAACGAAAATCGACAGCAAATAGTGCTCATTTTTACTGCGCAAAACATTGTGGATTTTCCACAGCGGTTTTACAAGCAGATTTAGTGTGAGGCTGGGTTCACACGACCTATTTTCAGACGTAAACGAGGCGTATTATGCCTCGTTTTACGTCTGAAAATAGGGCTACAATACGTCGGCAAACATCTGCCCATTCATTTGAATGGGTTTGCCGACGTATTGTGCAGACGACCTGTAATTTACGCGTCGTTGTTTGACACTAGTCAAACGACGACGCGTAAATTGACTGCCTCGGCAAAGAAGTGCAGGGCACTTCTTTGCAACGTAATTTGAGCCGTTCTTCATTGAACTCAATGAAGAGCAGCTCAAGATATACGAGCGTCACAGACGCCTCGTATATTACGAGGAGGAGCATTTACGGCTGAAATGACGCAGCTGTTTTCTTCTGAAAACAGGCTGTCATTTCAGCCGTAAAAGCCAGCTAGCGTGTGAACATACCCTGAAGCATAGTGAGAAGCATTGATTGTGGAAGACTTTATTAGCAGCTGTGAATTTACTGTGGTTTTAACTGCAGAATTGCATCAAAATGCTGTAAAAACCGCAACAAAATACAAATTGTGATTTTTTTTACAACGGATGTTATGCTCCCCATAATAGTTTTTGGGGAAAAAACGCACCAACTCCACTCCGAATCCATAGCCTAAATTAACATGCTGCGGATAATAAAGTTGCACTGCAGCTGAATTTGCACACAACTTATGTGCAGATTTCAGCCGCAGCATGGGGCATGAGATTTGTTACGATTTTATCCACTTTGCTGCTACAGTAAATGCTGTGCATTTTCCCCACTTTAATCCTTTGCGAAAAATCTGCAGTGTATGCGACCTGTGGGAACATACCTTTAAAGTTTTGTCTAACGGTAGAAAGTATTAAAAAAAGCAATACTGTGGGTGAGATTTACTCAAATGCCAGCCTACGTATAAAAGAGGCTGGAGTAAATTGCGCATGCAGAGCCGCATGCCGCATCTTAAGTCGCAGAGATTTTGCGCAATTTGCCACTTTTATACGCTAAAAAACTGGCGTAGAGTGCTTAATAAATTCCCCTTAATGCTTCTTACTATATTGAGATGTGGTTTGATCAATTGATGATGTCTGTTGTAACAAAATATCTGCAACATTAATTTGTCATGTTATATTATGTCATTTCCTTCTCTACTCTCTTGAAAAATGTGACCTACTTAAAGAGACTTCACAAAGGAATTGACTTAAGAATGATGGTAAAATTCTACCTAATTGAAGTAATGCATTTCCTTCTCAACATAGCAATCCCCTTGGAGCTATTTTAATTCTTGTCGTCCCAAGGAAAATTATAATTTCAAGGGCAGCAGGTGGCAGAGAAGCCGGCTGCACTGCCAACAAGAAGACGTGATCAGAGGAGATTTTTCCAGTATTGGAAAAGGCCACATCCTTCAAGTAGTGCAGGAAGCTGTTCTACCACTTTTATGATGCTAGGTGTTTTCTGCAGTTCTGTACGTAAAGAAGAATGCTCATTATGTCTTTTTTTCCATCACTTTCCATTCAGTTACAGTTTTATCTGGAACAGAGGAATTTCTTTAGAATTTTTATATCACTAATTTTAAATTCATTTTATTTATTTTGATATATAACATCCTAAAAACCCACTATAAATCTCTATTTATCAGCTATAATCAAAATGGATGGAGGAAGCAATGTTTGTTTTCGTTTTGTGTGGCATCAAACTTTGACGAACCATATTACATCTCAGTGTCTATTATAATTTTGATATATGATTTATGATTTCTATTAACATTTTTTGCAGCAATCCACATTATCGCGCATTTTATTAATATAGAACGCTACCATATGAGTCAGACAGTAGAGGCTGGGGAGCTATGTAACATACTAGGAAATATTGGGAACCACTCGAATGAAAACTACTTAAATCCAATTAGAAGCTACAATATGGTAAGTTCTTTTTGCCTCACATATTTCTGATACGGCAAATGGTTGCTTGCTAATAAAACTACTTGTAATAACTTGAGGGCCATAATATAGAGTATAAACAGTAAAATAATCCTTGGTATTAAAGAAACCGTTTAGGGCCCAGTGCAGGGCCTGGGGGGATGATGCATGATACAGCGATTTAAAGAATATCAAAAAGAATTTCTGTCATACACTTTCCCCTCAGGTCTTGCACTAGGCATAATTCTATTTTGCCTGGAGTGTTTCTTTAAAAGGAGTGAGGTTAAAATTATGTATTTTTGGAATGTTGGTGAAATCATATTTTTAGAATGTTAGATATTGTTCTTGAATAGGTAGTTCAGTATGAATGTTTTATGCTGTAGGCTGTCACGGACACAGGGTATGTGGACCCACTAGGCCGCTCCGCCGTAGCGGGGAGGCAGCTGACCAGGTCACAGTCTATGCGAAAGTCAATGGCAGACAGTAATGCTTGGGTACCTGAAATAGTCCTGACGGTGGCTGTGGCTACAGCACGGATGGAGGCTGTTGCGGCAGGTGGCGCCAGACGTGGCTGGCAGTATACGATAAAGCAGAAGACACTGGACGTGGCAGACGACACTGGACGTGGCAGACAACACTGGATGTGGCAGAAGACACTGGACGTGGCAAACGACACTGGATGGGGCAGAAGACACGACTCCAACGCTGGTAGGCACAGGAACTGGAACAATACGGATTACAGGAACGTGTAACAGGGCACGGGTAACAGCAGGAACGGGAAACACTAAGGGACCATTTGCGAGACAGACTGGGATAGACTAACAATGCTCAGGCAAGGATTAGAAGGCCTGGGGCCTTCTTATAGACCAGGAAATCGTGGCAGTTGATGATGATGACGACTTCCTATTTGCGCTTGCTGGCCCTTTAAGGCCGGGTGCGAGCGTGCGCGCGCACCCTACGGGACACAGCCGAATGGAGCGGAAGTGAGCGCTGGTGTCTCCTAGGAGGGAGACAGGGACAAGCGCTCACGGATCCATGGCTGCGGGCGTCGGGAGGTGAGTAAACCGGACGGCCCGCTGCCATGGACGCTACAGTATCCCCCCTCTTACGCCCCCTCTTCTTGGGGCCAGAGCGAGAGAGGAATTTTTTAATAAGAGCAGGAGCGCTGAGGTTCTCTTCTGGCTCCCAGGACATCTCCTCAGGACCAAACCCTCTCCAGTCCACCAATTGGAAAGTCCTTCCTCCTACCCTTTTGCAGTCCAGGATCTCTTTTACCTCGAATACATCAGAAGGACCGCTGGGGGCAACTGTGGAACTAGAAGTCTTGCTGTAGTGGTTCAGGACCACTGGTTTCAGGTGGGACACATGGAAGGAGTTAGGGATTCTGAGGGTAGGAGGCAGCCGCAGTTTATAGGAGACAGGGTTGATCTTTTGCAGAATCTCGAAAGGACCAAGGAACCAGGGGGCGAACTTGTAAGGGTACCTTCAAGCGAATGTTCCGAGAGGACAGCCAGACTTTAGTCCCCGGAATATACTGAGGCGGCTCTCTTCTCTTAGTATCTGCCTTTCGCTTCATGCGATCTACTGCCAGCAAAATAGAGGACTGGGTCTGTTGCCAGATTTGCAGGAAGTCCCCATATGCAGAGTCAGCAGCGGGTACCTGAGATGAAGTCGACACAGGAAGAGGGACTCTGGGATGTTGACTGTACACGATGTGAAACGGAGTGGAAGTGGTGGACTCACTTGTGTGGTTGTTGTATGAAAACTCGGCCCATGGAAGAAGCTGTACCCAGTTATCGTGCTGTGAAGAGATGAAGTGGCGGAGATAATTTTACATGATCTGGTTGATCCTCTCAACTTGCCCATTGGATTGGGGGTGATAGGCAGAGGAAAAGTCCAAACTCACATCCAGGAGTTTACAGAGGGCTCCCCAGAACTTAGAGGTAAACTGAACCCCCCGGTCGGACACAATGTGAAGAGGCAAGCCATGCAAGCGAAAGATGTGCTGAATGAAGAGACTCACCAGTCGGGGAGCAGAAGGTAGGCCGGTCACCGGGATAAATTGTGCCATCTTAGAGAACCAGTCCACCACCACCCAGATTTTGTTGCATCCTGCTGAGGGAGGAAGGTCTGTGACGACGTCCATTGCGATGTGCTGCCAGGGGGCACTGGGTACAGGCAGAGGTTGAAGCAGGCCGGCAGGCTTGGAGTGAGACACTTTGTTAGAGGCACACACAGAGCAAGCGGAGACAAAGTCCAGAACATCTTTAGGTAGCGTGGGCCACCAGAAGTGACGGGCAATCAGGTCTTGGGTTTTACGGACACCAGCGTGCCCAGCTAGTTTAGAACTGTGTCCCCAGCGGAGAATTCTTCTTCTGTCTGCCAACCGAACAAAAGTCCTCCCCGGAGGGATATCTCTAAGCTGCAGAGGATTAGCGGTAACAACGCAGGATGGGTCTATGATAGTCTGAAGGGACTCCAACGTGTCTTCCATCTCAAATGATCTGGACAGGGCATCGGCCCTCACATTCTTGTCAGCGGGACGCTAGTGGAGCAGAAATTGGAAACGGGTGAAGAACAGCGACTACCTGGCTTGACGGGGATTTAGTCTTTGAGCGGACTGAAGGTAGGTGAGGTTCTTGTGGTCGGTGAAGATCAGGATGGGGTAAGCAGGGCCCTCCAGAAGATGTCTCCACTTCTCCAGGGCCAATTTGATAGCCAATAGCTCCCGATCTCCAATGGAGTAATTGCGCTCAGCAGAAGAAAACAGTCTTGAGTAGTAGCCACATACCACTGCCTTTCCTTTGGAGCTCCTCTGGAACAGAAGTGCACCTGCACCAACAGAGGAGGCGTCCACTTCTAGTGAGAACTGCCGAGACACGTCAGGGTGATGGAGGATTGAAGCTGAAGTGAAGGCTTTCTTGAGGCTAATGAATGCGGACTCTGCCTCTGGAGTCCACACCTTGGCGTTCACACCCTTCTTGGTAAGGGTAGAGATGGGAGCCGTCAGAGAAGAAAAGTTCGGAATAAACTGCCGGTAGAAATTGGCGAATCCCAGGAACCGTTGTATGGCCCTTAGGCCTTGAGGATGTGGCCATTCCAGGACAGACTTTAGTTTCTCAGGGTCCATCTTAAGGCCTTGATCCGAGATGACGTAGCCCAGGAAGGGCAAAGACCTCTTTTCAAAGGTGCACTTTTCCAGCTTGGCATACAAGCAATTCTCTCTTAGTCGCAGAAGAACTTGACGAACATGCCTCCGATGGGTCATCAAATCTGGGGAGAAAATTAAAATATCATTGAGATAAACTACAACACACATATAGAGGAGATCTCGGAAGATATCATTATCGAACTCCTGAAACTGCGGGAGCATTACACAGTCTTAAGGGCATCACTAGGTATTCGTAGTGCCCATCACGGGTGTTAAATGCCGTCTTCCATTCGTCACCCCGGCGAATCCGGATTAGATTATAAGCCCCCCGCAGATCTAGCTTAGAAAATGTTTGGGCTCCTCATATGCGATCGAAGATTGAGACCACGGTAGTCAATGCAGGGTCGAAGAGATCCATCTCTCTTTTTAACGAAGAAGAAGCCTGCCCCGGCCGGGGAGGAAGATTTTATAATAAAACCCCTCTCCAAGTTCTCCTTGATATAGGCTGACATCGATAAAGTCTCTGGCAAGGAGAGAGAGGATATACTCGTCCACGGGGAAGAGAAGCATTGGGGACCAATTCAATGGGACAGTCATAATTCCGATGAGGAGGCAACGTCTCAGCCTGCAAAAGACATCCGCAAAACTGGCATACTGAGATGGTAGACCGGAAAGTGACTGAGGCAGAGGGGGCACAACTGGACGGACTTGTGACAGGCAATGGCTATGGCATCTGGAACCCCATTGAAGAACCTCTCCAGAATTCCAGTCAAGTGTCGGGGCGTGTAGACGGAGCCATGGTAGACACAGCAGGATAGGATTGATAGCCTTGGGTAGTACCAGGAAGGTGATCTGTTCAGAGTGAATAGCTCCGACCCGTAGAGTCAACGGCTCTGTGATGAGCATGATCGGATCAGGCAATGGTAGACCATTCACGGAGGCAACAGCCAGGGGTCTCTCCAGACGGACTGTGGGTAGACGAACACGATCCACTAGATCCTGCTGGATGAAATTGGCAGCCGCTCCAGAGTCAAGATAGGCGGAGGAAGGATGTGATGTCTCTCCGGTTACGATGTCCACAGGAATCGATAATCTGGAAGAGGTTTTAAGGTTTGGAAACGTTCCACCTAGAGTTACCTCTCCAATCTACCCTAGGTACTGGAGTTTCCCAGTTTCTGTGGGCATTGGCGCACAAAATGACCCTTGAGGCCACAATACATACATAGTCCAGAGGAGCGTCTGCGCTGCTTCTCATGTTCAGATAACCGGACTCTGTCTACCTGCATGGGTTCTTCAGGTAGCGCACTAGGAGTGGACAATAGTGGTCTCTGGACTGATGGTGCTGGTCTGTGGACCCGGCTCTCCTGTCGAACCTCTTGAGAGCGCTCCCGGATTCTCATATCAACCCGGGTGGCTAACAGGATGAGGGCATCCAAGGTAGAAGGAAGGTCGCGGGCTGCCAGTTCGTCCTTGATGTGAGAGGACAGTCCCTGCCAGAAGGTCGCCACCAGTGCCTCATTGTTCCATGCCAGCTCGGCTGCTAGGGTACGGAAGGAGATCGCATACTCCCCTACAGTGGAGCCTTCTTGCTTGAGGGTCAACAGAGTGGCTGCGACAGAGGATGTTCGAACCCGGCTCCTCGAACACGGCCCGAAAGGACTGCAGGAACAAGGCTAGGTCCGAGGATACAGGTCCTTGTTGCTCCAAGATTGGGTTTGCCCATGCGAGGGCCTTGCCAGCGAGGAGGGAGATAATAAACGCCACTTTGGCCTCCTCGGAGGGGAAGAGATGAGGCCGTAGCCTAAAATGCACCATGCATTGATTGAGAAATCCTCTACATGCTCTGGGGTCACCGTCGTAGCGAGGAGGAAGAGGCAGAGGAACTGTGGATCCGGGACAAACAGGAGGAGCAACAGGCAGTGGCACAGCAACAGCTTGAGGAGGAAGAACCGGAGGTGGAACAGCGAGTCGATCCAGGCGGACCATGATAGAATTCACCGCCTCAAGGAGTTGATCCTGACGTGTGTGTAGGTCATGCATCTCTGTCTGAATCTTCTGGACTGTGGTCTTGGGCTGGCCAGCGGGTTCCATGGCCTGAGCGTACTGTCACGGACACAGGGTATGTGGACCCACTAGGCCGCTCCACCGTAGCGGGGAGGCAGCTGACCAGGTCACAGTCTATGCGAAAGTCAATGGCAGACAGTAATGCTTGGGTACCTGAAATAGTCCGAACAGTGGCTGTGGCTACAGCACGAATGGAGGCTGGTGCGGCAGGTGGCGCCAGACGTGGCGGGCAGTATGCGATGAAGCAGAAGACACTGGGCGTGGCAGACAACACTGGAAGTGGCAGACGACACTGGACGTGGCAGAAGACACTGGACGTGGCAAACGACACTGGACGTGGCAAACGACACTGGACGTGGCAAACGACTCTGGACGTGGCAGAAGATACGACTCCAACGCTGGTAGGCACAGGAAATCGAACAATACGGATTACAGGAACGTGTAACAGGGCACGGGTAACAGCTGGAACGGGAAACACTAAGGGACCATTTGCGAGACAGACTGGGATAGACTAACAACGCTCAGGCAAGGATTAGAAGGCCTGGGGCCTTCTTATAGACCAGGAAATCGTGGCAGTTGATGATGATGACGACTTCCTATTTGCGCGCGCTGGCCCTTTAAGGCCGGGCGCGAGCGTGCACGCGCACCCTACGGGACACAGCCGAATGGAGCGGAAGTGAGCGCTAGCGTCTCCTAGGAGGGAGACGGGGTCCAGCGCTCACGGATCCATGGCTGCGGGCGTCGGGAGGTGAGTAAACCCGACGGCCAGCGGCCATGGACGCTACATAGGCCTCCGAAGGAAAGACACACACAACCTTGCAACTTATTTATAAGGGACATTCACAGGTACCGGTAGTGTGTTGTGTGGTCTAAAATGTATGGCAAAACCGCATACATTTTTACCACAAATTATCATAATTTTTCAATACATTTTTTGACTGCGCGGTACATTAACAGTACATGTGAAAACACCTTTAGGCTACATGCACATATTGCATATTTTTCTGAGGAAAATACACACCAAAACCGCAGCAATACGCAGGAGAAGTGCAGGCAAAATATGCACTTAATTGTGCGGTTTTTTATGCCGTTTTTGCGTTTTGATGCTTTTTTCGGCGCGTTCTCATGCTGTGGATTTTGGTGTGATTTTACTCAGCACTAGGCATATACAATTCGCAAACGGAAAAGCAAAATAAATTGACATGCTGTGGATTTTAAAATCCGCAACTCAGGTCAATTTACGTGCAGAAAAATACTGCAGCGTGTACATGAGATGTGCTGGAATCTCATTAATTATGCTGGTACTGTATTACGCTGCGGTTATGCCACACGCAAATATGCACGACAAAACCGTACGTAATATGCATTGTGTGCATTGATCCTTAGGCTGAATGCACATATTGCGTATTACGTGCTGATTATCCGCGCTTACTTTTCTGTGCCAAATCCGCAGAGTAATACAGTACCAGCAAAGTAAATGAGATTTCAAGAAATCTCATCTACACGGTGCAGATTTTTCTGCATGTAAATTGACCTTTGGTGCGTATTTTAAAATCCACAGAATGTCAATTTATCTTGCGTTTCCGCTTGCGAATTGTATCTGAATAGTTTTAAAGTAAAACCTACCAAAATACGCAGCATAAAAACGCACCTATTTCCGCATCATTAGTGTGGTTTTAGCTGCGGAATTACGTGCGTATACCTGCGGTTTTGATGTAGATTTTCCGCATCAAATCACATTAATCTGGCCTTTGACGAAGATTTTTGACGGCCATAGAAATCAAACATGTTCTTACATCATTTCAACAGATATTTGATACTGTGGATGATGAGAAATTCTTGCTTATACCATTTCAAGTACAAGAATACTGCATGTTTCATAGAAACTTTATCGTTACGTGTTTTGCCAGCTTAACAGAATGTCATTAATTCATCCTTGAGATGAGGCAATTATGGGGGGGGGGGGGGGGAGATCAACATATATAAAGATATAAATAGACATTTCCTTTCCTCATGTCGATATCATTTTTTTTTTCTAGAATATTATAAAGGAAGTGTTTGTCTCCATAGCTGGCATCACTGGCTTCGTCATCACATTGGCTCTTGTATTAATCGTAACAACATCTACAGAACTCATAAGAAGGTCATTTTATGAAGTCTTCTGGTATACCCATAACCTATTTATAATTTTCTTCATTGGACTTGTTATACATGGTGCAGGGTAAGACCAAAACGGCTATACTGCCATTTATATGATTGTTTATTTTGGTGTACAAAAGAGACATTTACAAATTTGCTTATACAGCAGTGCAGATGTAAGAGTCTTGAAGATACACTAAGGGAGGTTTATCAAAACTGGCGCAAGGAAAGAATGGAGGAGTGGCCCATAGCAACTAATAAGATTCCAGCTCTCATTTTTCATAGGTCCCGTATAAAATGAAAGCAGCAACCTGATTGGTGGCCATGTGCAACCACATAACCTTTTCTTTGCATGAGTTGTGATAAATCTCCCCCAGTATATTTGACAGGGCTGTATTTACAGTTTACAATTCTGAATTCGCCCCTATTAAAGTTTCATTATCACCATTAGTGGCTGGTTTCTGAGCAACCATAATGGTAATTGGTTAGTGTTAACAAAGGAGAAGATCAACGAAAAAACTTTTGTTTATCGCTGATCAGCAATTCTGATGTCATAAAAATAATGTTATTGGTGACGCAATTGGCAAATGATTATTCCATCTCAGTGACATTTACACAAGGGATTGCTTACCAGTGCACAGCTAGGTCCTTGTGTTCAGTGGTATGGACTGTGTTCCCCAAGTGTCATGTGTTCTATTGGGAAATACAGGCCGCACTATGCTGTACAAGAATCAGGAATCTGTATATATATATAGATTAGACCTACCCCCAAATAATAACTGAATAATACCTCCATACTGTTGCTGAGTAAAAAACAGTACAGGAGTGCCGAAATTACCACCAGGGACTTGTGAGTTACTGGCTTAATTGCTTATGTCGCCTTTGACTGTGTGTGTAATCAGTACTTTATTCATTTGTAGTGTGGTGATACTTGTAAAGGATCTGCCAGGCACAGCTTCGGGGTTAACTCCCTTAATTAATCAGTCAGCACCTGAATCTACATCCCTGAGACTGACTCCAGCTTCCACCACTCAGGCTGGCAGGCTTAGGAGTGGGAGAGCCTATCGCAGCCTGGCCAGACTCAGCTAGCTCCCGCCCTCTGTCTAATTATACCTGCATTTCCTGTTCCTCCTTGCTTGTTATTCTTTTTCGTGTGGTTTCCTGGCCCAGCTACAGCTCCTTCTATTTTGTTCCTGCTCCATACAGACCCTGGCTTACTGACTACTCTTCTGCTCTTCGTTTGGTACCTCGCACACTCCTGGCTTGACTCGGCTCGTTCACCACTCTGGTTGCTCACGGTGTTGCCGTGGGCAACTGCCCCTTTCCCTTGCTTGTATTCCCTTGTATGTTTGTCGTGTTTGTCGTACACTTACTGAGTGCAGGGACTGCCGCCCAGTTGTACCCCGTCGCCTAGGGCGGGTCGTTGCAAGTAGGCAGGGACAGAGTGGCGGGTAGATTAGGGCTCACTTGTCCGTTTCCCTACCCCCCGGTCATTACATAATAACAAGCCCATACCTAGTCTACCCTGGTCCCTGACACCACTATGGACCCCCATGAGACCCTGGCTCAGCAAATGCAGGGTCTCTCCCTACAGGTCCAGGCCCTGGCTCAGAGGGTCAACCAGCCTGATGCTACCTTGGTAGTTCCCCTCACCGCACCTCTTGAACCCCACCTCAAGTTGCCCGACCGGTTCTCAGGGGACCGGAGGGCTTTTCTCTCCTTTCGGGAGAGTTGTAGGCTTTACTTTCGTTTAAAGCCTCATTCCTCAGGTTCTGAGAGCCAGCGGGTGGGTATAATTATGTCCCGGCTCCAGGAAGGGCCCCAAGAGTGGGCCTTCTCCTTGGCTCCTGACGCCCCTGAACTTTCCTCCGTTGATTGTTTCTTTTCTGCTCTCGGACTTATTTATGACGAGACTGACAGGACTGCCTTTGCCGAGAGTCAGCTGGTGACCTTACGTCAGGGTAAGAGACCTGTTGAGGAGTATTGCTCTGACTTTAGGAAGTGGTGCGTAGCTTCTCGGTGGAATGACCCGGCCTTAAGGTGCCAGTTTAGGTTGGGTCTGTCGAATGCCCTGAAAGACCTGCTAGTTAGCTATCCCTCTTCTGACTCCCTAGACCAGGCTATGGCTTTAGCGGTACGACTTGACCGACGTCTCAGGGAACGACAACATGAACGTTTATGTGTTTTCTCCTCCGACTCCCCCATGATGCCTCCCGAAGTTCCGTTGCTTCGTTCCTCCAGGAAAGACTCAGAGATACCTATGCAACTCGCGGCCTCCGTGTCCCCCCAACAACGTAGAGAATTCCGCAGGAAGAATGGTCTCTGCTTCTAATGTGGGGATGACAAGCATCAAGTAAACAACTGTCCTAAGCGTAAGAATGCAGCCAGAGAACTTCCGCGCCTAAGTGATCATCGGGGAGGTCACTTGGGCGCACAGGTATTTCCAGTAAATAGGAAACGTACTAAGATCTTGCTTCCCTTTCAGGTCTCTTTTGGTGGTAGGTCTGCTACCGGCAGTGCCTTCGTGGATTCAGGGTCCTCTACTAATATTATGTCTGTGGAATTTGCTATGTCTCTTGCTATGCCTCTGATTGATTTGCCTAAACTTGTCCCGGTAGTGGGTATCGACTCCACTCCTCTTGCTAATGGTTATTTTACACAGCATACCCCTGTTTTTGAACTCCTTGTTGGCTCCATGCATTTGGAGCAATGCTCTGTACTGTTGATGCAGGGATTATCGTACGATTTGGTTCTAGGCCTTCCCTGGTTGCAGTTGCATAATCCCACGTTTGACTGGAATACTGGGGAGCTTACCAAATGGGGTAATGAATGTTGTACGTCATGTTTTTCTGTTAATTCTATTTCTCCCCCTGAGGAGGCGAATACGCTACCCGAGTTTGTTCAGGACTTCGCTGATGTTTTCTCTAGGGAGGCCTCCGAAGTGTTACCTCCTCATAGAGAATACGATTGCGCTATCGAATTGGTACCAGGAGCTAAGCTTCCTAAGGGTAGGATATTTAATCTTTCTTGTCCCGAACGTGAAGCCATGAGAGAGTATATCCAGGAATCCCTGGCCAAGGGTTACATTCGTCCCTCTTCTTCTCCGGTAGGTGCTGGCTTCTTCTTCGTGGGGAAGAAGGATGGTGGTCTTAGGCCATGCATTGACTACCGTAGCCTGAATAAGGTCACGGTAAGGAACCAGTATCCCCTTCCTTTGATTCCTGATCTCTTTAATCAGGTTCAGGGGGCCCAATGGTTCTCTAAATTGGATCTACGGGGGGCGTATAACCTTATTCGCATCAAAGAGGGGGATGAGTGGAAGACTGCGTTTAACACGCCCGAAGGCCATTTCGAATACCTCGTCATGCCCTTTGGGTTGTGTAATGCCCCTGCGGTCTTCCAGAATTTCATAAATTAGATTTTGAGAAATTACCTGGGGATATTTCTTGTAGTGTACCTTGATGACATACTGGTGTTTTCCAAGGACTGGTCCTCCCACATTGAGCATGTCAGGAAGGTGCTCCAGGTCCTTCGGGAAAACAAACTGTTTGCCAAAACCGAAAAATGTGTGTTTGGGGTACAGGAGATACCATTTTTGGGTCAAATCCTCACTCCTCATGAATTCCGCATGGACCCCGCCAAGGTTCAGGCTGTGGCGGAATGGGTCCAACCTGCCTCCCTGAAGGCGTTACAGTGTTTTTTGGGGTTCGCTAATTATTACAGGAGATTTATTGCTAACTTCTCGGTCATCGCTAAGCCTCTTACGGACCTCACTCGCAAAGGTGCTGATCTCCTCCACTGGCCTCCTGAGGCTGTCCAGGCTTTTGAGGTCCTTAAGAAGTGCTTTATCTCGGCCCGGGTGCTGGTTCAGCCCAACCAAATGGAGCCATTTATCGTGGAAGTTGACGCATCTGAGGTGGGAGTGGGGGCTGTCTTGTCCCAGGGTACCAGGTCCCTCACCCATCTCCGCCCCTGTGCCTACTTCTCCAGGAAGTTTTCGCCAACTGAGAGTAACTATGATATTGGCAACCGCAAACTCTTAGCCATTAAATGGGCATTTGAAGAGTGGCGCCACTTCCTGGAGGGGGCTAGACACCAGGTAACGGTCCTTACCGACCACAAGAATCTGGTTTTCCTAGAATCTGCCCGGAGGCTAAACCCGAGACAAGCTCGATGGGCGTTATTTTTTACCAGATTCAATTTTTTGGTTACCTATAGGGCTGGGTCTAAAAATATTAAGGCTGATGCACTGTCGCGTAGCTTCATGGCCAGCCCTCCTTCGGAGGAAGATCCTGCTTGTATTTTGCCTCCAGGTATAATCATTTCCTCGATCGATTCTGATTTAGTCTCTGAAATTGCTGCTGCTCAAGGTTCAGCTCCCGGGAACCTTCCTGAGCACAAGCTGTTTGTTCCCCTGCAATTCCGGCTAAGGGTACTTAGGGAAAATCATGACTCCGCACTATCTGGTCATCCAGGCATCCTGGGTACCAAACACCTCATTACCAGAAATTATTGGTGGCCTGGGTTGCCTAAAGACGTTAAGGCCTACGTCGCCGCTTGTGAGGTTTGTGCTAGGTCCAAGACTCCCAGGTCCCGACCAGCGAGCTTACGGCGTTCGTTGCCCATTCCCCAGAGACCTTGGACACATATCTCCATGGATTTTATCACCGATTTGCCTCCATCCCAAGGCAAGTCGGTGGTGTGGGTGGTGGTAGACCGCTTCAGTAAGATGTGCCACTTTTTGCCCCTCAAGAAACTACCCAACGCCAAGACGTTGGCTACCTTGTTTGTCAAACACATCCTGCGTCTCCATGGGGTCCCTGTCAATATTGTTTCGGACAGAGGGGTACAATTTGTTTCATTGTTTTGGAGAGCCTTCTGTATGAAGTTGGGGATTGATCTGTCCTTCTCCTCTGCCTTCCATCCTGAAACCAATGGTCAAACGGAGAGGACTAATCAATCTCTAGAACAATACTTAAGGTGTTTTGTCTCTGACTGTCAATATGATTGGGTCTCATTCATTCCCCTCGCCGAATTTTCCCTTAATAACCGGGTCAGTAACTCGTCAGGGGTCTCTCCCTTTTTCTGTAATTTTGGGTTTAATCCACGGTTCTCCTCCGTTTCACCTGGTAGTTCCAAAAATCCCGAGGTAGAGGTCGTTCATCGGGAACTGTGCACAGTCTGGGCCCAGGTTCAGAAGAACCTAGAGGCATCCCAGAGCGTCCAAAAAACTCAGGCTGATAGAAAACGTTCTGCTAACCCCCTGTTTATGGTCGGGGATCTGGTGTGGTTGTCGTCTAGGAACTTGCGTCTCAAGGTTCCGTCCAAGAAGTTTGCTCCCCGGTTTATTGGGCCGTATAAGGTCATTGAGGTCCTCAATCCTGTCTCCTTCCGGCTGGAGTTACCGCCGTCTTTTCGTATACACGACGTGTTTCATGCCTCCCTCCTTAAACGCTGCTCACCGTCCTTGGCTCCCTCGAGGAGACCTCCTGTTCCCGTCCTCACCCCTGAGGGGGTGGAATTCGAGGTGGCCAGGATTGTGGACAGCAAGATGGTCCAAGGCTCCCTCCAGTACCTGGTCCATTGGAGAGGTTACGGGCCCGAGGAGAGGACTTGGGTACCCGCCCGGGATGTTCACGCTGGGGTATTGGTCAGGAGGTTCCACCTGCGTTTCCCCAGTAAGCCAGGTCCACTTAGAAAGGGTCCGGTGGCCCCTCATAAAAGGGGGGGGGGTACTGTAAAGGATCTGCCAGGCACAGCTTCTGGGTTAACTCCCTTAATTAATCAGTCAGCACCTGAATCTACATCCCTGAGACTGACTCCAGCTTCCACCACTCAGGCTGGCAGGCTTAGGAGTGGGAGAGCCTATCGCAGCCTGGCCAGACTCAGCTAGCTCCCGCCCTCTGTCTATTTATACCTGCATTTCCTGTTCCTCCTTGCTTGTTATTCTTTTTCGTGTGGTTTCCTGGCCCAGCTACAGCTCCTTCTATTTTGTTCCTGCTCCATACAGACCCTGGCTTACTGACTACTCTTCTGCTCTTCGTTTGGTACCTCGCACACTCCTGGCTTGACTCGGCTCGTTCACCACTCTGGTTGCTCACGGTGTTGCCGTGGGCAACTGCCCCTTTCCCTTGCTTGTATTCCCTTGTATGTTTGTTGTGCACTTACTGAGTGCAGGGACCGCCGCCCAGTTGTACCCCGTCGCCTAGGGCGGGTCGTTGCAAGTAGGCAGGGACAGAGTGGCGGGTAGATTAGGGCTCACTTGTCCGTTTCCCAACCCCCCGGTCATTACAGATGTCATGCGATGCACACAGCGCGGTGACGTCACGACCGCCGCTGCGCTCCGGAAGGAGGAATGTAAGTACTGGGCCCGTATATAGTGTAAGTACTGTAGGGCCCGTACAGTTTATTACATTGACCCTAGTTACTATAGTAACTTTTCATTTATGTGGTGCGGGGGGCCGCAAGCCCAATTCCCAATTGCGACCGCTGCGACCCCTATAGCTACGCCACTGTCTGTGATCTTTGTATCTTTGTATGTCTGTGAGGAAGCATGTTCGCCAAGTCCTGTCACGGTTAAGGGGTAACAGCTTACATACTAAACTTCAGAAGTGCGTATTTGAAAAAAAATCTTTGCCCTTACCAGGGCTATACTATCTCTGATCATAGTCTACAAATGGGCCCAGAGAAAGTGAAGTCCTTCTTGGAGTGGCCATGTCCTCAAGGTCTCTGAGCCATACAGAGATTTCTAGGATTATTATTGATAGTTCATCACAAATTTCTCATCTCTAACTGCTCCTATCTCAGCCCTTACCAAGAAGGGAGTGAATGCTAAGGACTGGACCCCTGAAGCAGAGACGGCTTTCTCCAATCTCAAGAGTGCCTCTCACCTCTGCTTCCGTTCATCATCCTGATGTGACACGACAGTTTTCATTGGAGGTTGACGCCTCTTCCATTGGTGCTGGAGCACTCCTGTTTCAAAACATTTCCAAAGATAAGGCAGTATCATGTGGATTTTTCTCCAAACTCTTCTTTCCTGCAGAGCGCAACTATTGTATTGGGGATCGAGATTTACTCGCCGTCAAGTTGGTCTTGGAAGAGTGTAGACACCTGCTGGACACCTGCTCATCCCATCATCATTACACAGATCACAAATCTTACTTATCTACAGTCTGCACAACTACTGAACACTCGTCAAGCCAGACTCTCTGAAGAGAGTCCACAATATGTTATTCACCCTTCTAGGATTATTTCTGTTTATCCTCTGCAAATCAGGGACATTCTTCCTGGAAAGATTTTTGTCCATCTTGCTGACAGGAGAAGAATTCTACGCTGGGGACGTAATTCAAAACTGGCTGGTCACTCTGGTGTTCGTAAAACTTGGGACATTATTGCTCGTCACTACTGATGGTCCACACTACCGAAAGATGTTCTGGACTATGTTTCTTCCTGTACGAACTGTGCCAAAACTAGGCTACTTAGTCTAAACCTGCTGGCCCTGCTCCTACCTCTGCCAGTTCCTGATGCTCCCTGGCAACACATCGCCATAGATTTTATTACTGATCTCCCTTATTCTTCTGGATGTACTACGCTCTGGGTTGTGGTGGACTGCTTTTCCAAGATGGCACATTTTGTTTGCATGGCCTCCCCTTCCATATTGAGTCAGATTGGTGTGTACAATTGACATCTAAGTTCTGGAGAGCCTTATGTAGACTTTTAGATGTGAAATTGGACTTTTCTTCTGATCATCACCATCAGTCTAATGGCCAAGTTGAAAGAATCAACCAGGTACTTAATTGGAATATGTCGCGAATTAAACCTTTTTTTCTAAGCAAGTTACTTATTTCTATTATATTTTTTACGTTTTTTGCTTTATTTATTTTTTCTTCCACATGGTGGAAAGTATTCAAAATTAAATAATAATTTGACATGTTTTCCTATGTTGACCACCAGAGGGAGCACTTCCCAGAATTAAAGGTGAATAAGGCAAAGCAACCTGACTCAAAGCTGGAAAAGGTGTCTTCAAATTGCTAAGCATTGTCAGGCTGCCATTTTGGGAGTGATTGTACAAATAGCAGCTGGCAGAAGCTATAGGACACACCAAAAGGCTAAGGGTATGTTCACACGCTTACTAAAAAAAAATCTGACAATATGGAGATGTTTTCAAGGGAAAACAGCTCCTGATTTTCAGAAGTTTCTTAATCAAACTCGCGTTTTTCGTGGCTTTCTTTACGGCCGTTTTTGGAGCTCTTTTTCTATAGAGACAATGAAAAACGGCTCCAAAAACGGCCCAAGAAGTGACATGCACTTATTTTTCGTAGGCGTCTTTTTACGTGCCGTTTTTTTAAAATGAGGTGTAAAAAAACGCCCCGTTGGAACAGAACACCGTATTCCCAATTGAAATCAATAATGAGATGTTTGTAGGCGTTCTGCTTCCGATTTTTCAGGCGTTCTTTTGGGACGTTTTTTGCCCGAAGAACTGCTGAAAACACTACGTGTGCACATACCATAACGCTATGTTCATTCTGCTTATTTTCGTTCATTTTTCAGGCCGTAAAAATCGGAAGCAGAACGCCTCCAAACATCTGCCCATTGATTTCAATGGGAAATACGGCATTATGTTCCCATGTGGAGTTGCTAAAAATAATGTCCGAAAATCAGGAGCAGTTTTCCCTACTCCAGTTTTCCCCAGCTCCGTATTTTCAGACGTTTTTGATTTTGATTTCGTGTGTGCACATACATACCCTAAGGGTATGTGCACACACACTAATTACGTCCGTAATTGACGGACGTATTTCGGCCGCAAGTCCCGGACCGAACACAGTGCAGGGAGCCGGGCTCCTAGCATCATACTTGTGTACGATGCTAGGAGTCCCTGACTCGCTGCAGGACCACTGTCACGTACTGAAAACATGATTACAGTACGGGACAGTTGTCCTGCAGCGAGGCAGAGACTCCTAGCATCGTACATAAGTATGATGCTAGGAGCCCGGCTCCCTGCACTGTGTTCGGTCCGGGACTTGCGGCCGAAATACGTCCGTCAATTACGGACGTAATTAGTGTGTGTGCACATACCCTAAGAATGATCAAAGTGAAGTGAATGACTTTTCAGATGACCGGTTCACATGTTTATTTGACACGTTTTTTTTGGCGCATTTTACATGCCAAGAACCGCTTCAAAAAACGCTTGATTATGCTTTTCATTTACATAATTGGTAAAGTGCGCTGTTAGCACATACAACGCGCTTTTTTACACACACGTTTTAAAAAACGCGTTGTGTAAATAAAGAAGTGTCGAGTCAATTCCTTTGCACGTAAAATTTACCAAATGTTCCCATAGTCAATGGGAGTCCTAATTATGTGCCAAAAAGCCCACACAAAATGCGCCAAAAAACACGCGAAAAAAGCGTCAAATGCTTGATTAAGCTTCCCATTTACAAAACGTGTTGCGTAAAAAAGAACAGTGGGTGGGGTTGTGTGTGGTGCAGTTGCAGGTTTGGGGGGTTTGTGTGTGTGTGTGTGTGGGAGTGTGCTCACCGCTGATTGTTTAAAACTGCTGATAAACGGCTATGAAGGATCAGCGGCGCTCGTGCATACTCCGCTGCACAAAAATAGGACACAGCTCTGCTGCACACACTAAACACATAGCTCTGCTGCACGCGCACACACACACAGCTCTGCTGCGCGCGCGCACACACATAGAGCTCTGCTGAGCGTGCACACACACAGAGCTCTGCTGCGCGCACACACACACAGCTCTGCTGCGCACACACACACAGCTCTGCTGCTCGAGCACACACACAAAGCTCTGCTGCACGAGTACACACACAGCTCTGCTGCTCGAGCATACACAGCTCCGCTTTGCGAGCACACACACACAGCTCCAATGCGCGAGCACACTCAGCTCCGCTGCGCGATCACACAATCACAGTTCTGCTGCGCGAGCACACAGCTCCGCTACACGCACTCACACAGCTCCACTACACGCGCACACACAGCGCTGCTACACGCGCACACACAGTGCTACTACATGCGCACACACAGCTCTGCTACACACAGACACACACAGTTACAGCATGTGTGCGGGGGGTTGCTAGGGGGAGTCAAGAGAGGGGGGCACGAGGTGGGGTCACAAGGGGGGAGCACGAGGGGGCTGTGAGAGAGAAAGGAACAAACAGAGACACACCTTACCGCAAGTGTGGCCGGTCTTCATAATGGCGCCTTCTATCTCCCTACAAACCAGCTTCTCTGCTGAGTCGCTCTGAACTGCTTATGAGAAGTACAGAGACAGATGGCAGATGCAAAGGATGGGAGCCGTTCATTGTGTCCCATGCACTGTGCTGCCGTATTCCATTTGTGTATGTGTCGTTAAGAGACACATACACAGATGAAATAAAACTTGGCAGCCCCCAGTACAGTAAGAAAGTGTTAATAAAAAAAAAAAACATTGTGTGTGAAAAAATAAATAAAGTCAATATAATATTTTATTAAATAAAAACACATAAATTAATAAAAATAAATCCTGACACTGTCCCTTTAAGAATTATCTTTGTCATTTAATTTCAGTTCAACAAGACAATTAGGTACAGCTTCTGCCATTGGCCGAATTCCCGTGCTTATTCTCCGTTCTTCATTGTGTACAGTCAACATCCACGTGTTTCTCTTCGTGCGCCAGCTATATCTCAGTGCCTGCATCCAAGTTTTTCCTTCGGAGGTTTCCTTCACATCTGGCAGCAAACTTGTCGTTTTCCAAAAACATTAGTCTGAAGAACCCTTCCCACAAATTCGCTCCCAGATTTCTTGGTCCCTTCAAAATTTTGCAACAGATAAACCCTGTATCCTATAAGCTTCGGCTACCTCCTATCCTCAAAATCCCCAACTCATTTCATGTGTCCCTTCTAAAGCCTGTGGTCCTGAACCAATTCAGAAAATCCCCTGGGTCTACAGTTATTCTTCTGACATCCGTGAAGTAAAAGAGTTTCTGGATTACAAAAGGGTAGGAGGGAGGTCCTTCTACTTGGTGGACTGGAAAGGATTTGGTCTTGAGGATAGGTCATGGGAGCCTGAAGAGAATGTGAATACTTCAGCTCTCATTTCGAAATTCCTCTCATGCTCTGGACCTTTAAAGAGGGGGTGTAAGGGGCATTCACTGTATTGTACCCAACTCTTCCCGGCACCCCTGGTGGCGGTTGGTACCGGGGTAATAATGGGGGTTAGTGTTAGCATCTTCACCGGCAAACACTATCTATCAGACAGCCACCATTACTAAGGCAGTAGTAATGAAGTTAAAAAAAACACCACCACAGAAAAAAGATTTTATTGAAATAAAACTCCCCACAAAATCCTTGTTAACCATTTTATTGAAAATAAAAACGCCGTAATCTAAGTAGTCCTCGAATCTGACCCTAGTAAAGCTAATAGCTAAAAAAGCAAAACCATTATTATACTTACCTTCCTAGGTTTGTGATAGTAAACTAAGCAGTGACAGCTCTAAGTTGTCATTGGGTAATTTACATCACATGGTCCCAGGTTACCTCAGTTCATTGGCCTACTTTTAAAAGTAGGTCAATGAACTTAGGTAACTGGTCACCACGTGATGTAAACTAACCAATGACAGCTTAGAGCTGTCACTGCTTAGTTTACTGAGCCTTGAAAGTGGCGCAAGATCACCCAAGATTTTTTTTTCTAAAACATAATAAACTGTGACCTGATCAGTAATAGGGCTAATAGGCCTCAGTGTTCATGTGGGGGGCAGTGGAGGGATTGTTAATGGGGTAGCACTGAGCTTTTATTTTAGGGTACATTCACACGTAACGTAAACACTGCTGATTTTCTGCAACGGATTTCATTGCAAAAAATCCGCAGCATAATACAGTAGCAGCAAAGTGGTTGATATTTTAACAAATCCTATCCACACGCTGTATGAATAACCCACCGAGAAAAACGTTCAGAAATTGACCTGCGGTGCCTTTTTAAAAGAAAAAATCTGCAGCATGTCAATTTATGCTGCGGGATCACTGGTTTTCTGTTGCAGGCTTTCCCCATTGAATTTATTGGGGAGATAAAACCTGCAACAATTAGCACATGTTGGGATTTTTGCGGCAGAAAATCTGCGTTATTGGGGGCGTCAGCACTAAAAGTGCCAAGTGCTGCACCAACTCCAAATACGGCCCTGATTCACAAAAGCTTGAAAGGCGCAGGTTAGTGCCAAGTACATACCGACTGACTTGCTTTTCATCCCCAGAGGTGGACAACATTGTAATTCTGGCTGGACTGGAGCACTGTGGCCTGTACGAGCAGCCATCTTTTTTCCATGGGCCACTGCGCATGGAGCAAGCGCGAAGGACTCAGGCAGCCATGAGGGACAGGTGTTGGTGGATACAGCCATAGATGTGCACAATATCTGGATCTTTCCTTCTAAGGCCCCATGCACACGACCGTATTTTTGGCCACCCGTACATACTGGCGTAAATACGGGTCCTTGGTCACACGTATTCGACTAGTATTGCACCAGTATTTACAGACCCGTGTCCGTAAATACGGGTCCGGTGTCACCCGTATTTACGGGCATGTTTTCTCTGCAAAATTACACTGCAGTAATCGGCAGCCCTTCTCTCTATCAGTGCAGGATAGAGAGAAGGGACAGCCCTTTCCGTAATAAAAGTAAAAGAAATTCATACTTACTCGGCCGTTGTCTTGGTGACGCGTCCCTCTCTTGACATCCAGTCCGACCTCCCTGGATGACGCGCAGTACATGTGACCGCTGCAGCCAGTGATTTTCACGTTGTTTTTTTCCGTAGAAAATGCAGGTTTATTTTTTTATCATTATTATACACATCCCTTTTTTATTTTTGAATTTTTGGGGTTAAAGTTCGAAAATAATAGTAAAAAAATAAGCTTTTTAACTTTTTAGCTATTTTTTTCGGGTACTAACATAGTTTTACCCTAAAATAGACCTTTTATTTATGATCGTCATTGTATACCGCCAATTTTAATATATTACATGTCTATTTTAGGTTAATTGGCTCAGGGCTAGCGTTACGAAAATTATTGGCGGGGGTAATGTTTTTTTTTGGGGGTGGGTATTTTATGTGTATTTATTCAGTCAGTGGGTCCCACCTTATTAAGGTTCTGCAAAATAGTGTACGCTTTATGCTGATGAGTGCAAATCATTTGGCCATATCAATGGCAAGTTTCTTGGTAGACCTTGCATATTTTACAGAATTTACATTCTACACAACAGATGGTGCTTAAAAGACTTTTTTTAAAATGCAGCTGCCTCTAGGCAATTACAGGGGAAAGGTAGCATTAAATCGCATTGGATGGCCATCCATGTAATGCATGGATGCACAAGGTCTGCCAGAGCGGGAGCCATTCTTATAGAGCGGCTATCTGTTCTGGCACATAAAGACTACCCTCTAAATTGTCCATATACTCTTTATAGGGCACTAAAACAGGTGTTGCAATTCTGAGACAAAACTCTTTAAGAGACACATATTTCATAGTGAACATTTCCTCACCGAACAAGGTTTGGAATAATAAACATTATACAATGACAGTAAAATTATTTTGCCTGTTATTAGTTTGTCCGTTATCATAGTTAAAGTTTAACATTTGTGTTTTCTTCATAGACAGGTAGTTCGTGGCCAGACACCACAAAGTATGTTATTACATAATCTTTCATATTGTAAAGACCATTATTATGAGTGGGGAGAAACTGCACAATGTCCTGTGCCACAGTTTTCTGGCAACAAACCTGCGGTAAGAATATTTGTTACGAAATATACAGGGGTATGTTTGGATCAAGATAAATCTTTCAGCACAATGTAACTGTTAACATCTATATGAAATGTAAAGCTTGATGTGAAATAAAATATGTAGTGAGCATTAATTAATTAATTAATTAATTAATTAATTAATTAATTAATTAATACACTAATGTTGACCAAACTCCAAACTCCATTTGCTGAAATGCAGCCCCAAACTTGCAAAAAACCTCCACCATGCTTCACTGTTGCCTGCAGACACTCATTATTGTACTGCTCCCTAGCCCTTCTACAAACAAACTCCCTTCTGTTACAGCCAAATGTTTCAAATGTTGACTCTTTAGTTCACAGCACTTGGTGCCATTTTTCTGCACCCCAGTTCCTATGTTTTAATGCATAGTTGAGATGCTTGGCCTTGTTTCCATGTCAAAGGTATGGCTTTTTGGTTGGAATCCTTCCATGAAAACCACTTCTGGCCAGATTTCCTTGAAAAGTAAATGGGTGTACCTGGGTCCCTCTGGTTTCTGCCATTTCTGAGCTGATGGTCATCTTCCGATTTCAAAGGGAATTAAGCATGATGCATCTTTCATCTGCTGCACTAAGTTTCCTTGGCCGACCACTGCGTCTACGGTCCTCAACTTTGTCCATTTCTTTGTGCTTCTTCAAAGGAGCTTGAACAGCACATCTTGAAACCCCAGTCTGCTTTGAAATCTTTGCCTGTTAGAAACCTTGCTGATGCAGTATAAAGACCTTGTGTCTTGTTGCTGTGCTCAGTCTTGCCATGGTGGACTCCACAACCTTATCCTTGTAGCAGAGTTTGGCTGTTCCTCACCCAGTTTTAAGCCTCCTACACAGCTGTTTCTCTTAAGGTTAATAACTGTGTTTCAATCTACATAATGTATGAAAATGATGATTACTATCACCTGTTTGGTATAATTGGTTAATTATACACCTGACTATGATTACATGAAATCCATGACTTTGTGCCATTGTACCTGAAAGAAATGATGCTGTTTCGAAGGCAAATAGTGGTCACACCAAATATTGATTTGATTTAGATTTCTCTTCTGTTCATTCACTTTTTATTTTGTTGATAAATAAACATTAACATTTCTAGTTCTGAAAGCATTCTTACTTTGCAGCATTTTTCCACAACTGCCTAAAAGTTTTGCACTGGGGCTATTCCCTCGATAATCCATTATCAATTAAGCAGGTAAAAGGTCTGGAGTTGATTTCAGGTGTGGCATTTGCATTTGGAAGCTGTTGCTGTGAACCCACAACATGAGGTCAAAGGAGTCCTCAATGCAAGTGAAACAGACTATCGTTAGGCTGAAAAAAAGAAGAAATCCATCAGTGAGATAGCACAAATGTTAGGAGTGGCCAAATCAACAGTTTGGTACGTTCCTAAAAAAAACAGAGCGCACTGGTGAACTCGTGAACTCCAAAAGGCCTGGAAGTCCACGAAAGACAACAGTGGTGGATGATCGCAGAATTCTTTCCATGGTAAAAAAAAACAACCCTAGTCTACCATAAAGAGAAGACTTCACGAGAGCAAATACAGAGGGTTCACCACAAGGTGCAAACCATTAATCTGCCTCAAAAATAGAAAGGCCAGATTAGACTTTGCCAAACAACATCTAAAGAAGCCAGCCCAGTTCTGGAACAGCAGTCTATGGACAGATTAAACTAAGATCAACCTGAACAAGAATGATGGGAGGAAGAAAGTATGGAGAAGGCTTGGAACGGCTCATGATCCAAAGCACACCACATCCTCTGTAAAACATGGTGGAGGCAGTGTGATGGCATGGGCATGCATGGCTGCCAAAGTCACTGGGTCACCAGTGTTTATTGATTAAGTGACGAAGACAGAAGCAGCCGGATGAATTCTGAAGTGTTCGGGGATATACTTTCTGCTCAGATTCAACCAAATGCGGCAAGGTTGATTGGACGTCGCTTCACAGTACAGATGGACAATGACCCAAAACATACTGCGAAAGCAACCCATGAGTTTTTTAAGGCAGAGAAGTGGAATATTCTGCAATGGCCAAGTCAATCACCAGATCTCAACCCAATCGAGCATGCATTTCACTTGCTTAAGATAAAACTTAAGGCAGAAAGACCCACAAACAAGCAACTATTGAAGACAGCTGCAGTAAAGGCCTGGCAAAGCATCACAAAGGAGGAAACCCAGCGTTTGGTGATGTCCATGGGTTCCAGACTTCAGGCAGTCATTGCCTGCAAAGGATTCTCTACAAAGTATTACAAAAAACATGTTATTTATGGTAATGTTAATTTGTCCAATTACTTTATTGAAATAAGGCGGCTGTGTAGAAAAATGGTTGCTATTCCTAAACTTTTCACAGGATATTTTTGTTCAAGCCCTCAAATTAAACCTGAAAGTTTACACTTCAATTGCATCTTAGCTGTTTCATTTCAAATCCAATGTGGTGGCATGCAGAGCCCAAATCATGAAGATTGTGTCACTATCCAAATAATTCTGGACCTAATAGTATATATATATATATATATATATATATATATATATATATATATACATAATAGGGTTGAAACAAAACAATAAGGATGTGATTGAAGTGTAGGCTTTTCGCTTTAATTCAAGGGGTTTAACGGAAATATTTAATTAACCGTTTAGGCATTCTGGAACTTTTTACATAGTAACGTAAATAACTTTGTAACGTAGTACGTAGTAACAATCGCTTATAACTAAGCATTGCTCCTTGTGAATGGAACAAAGGAGCAGTCCCGTTGATAGACGCTCGTTTTCACGGCCCTTTATGTCATGTCATATTAAAGACCTGGAGTTAAATCTAAGTGTTAAATTTACATTTGGTAGCTGTTCATTGGAATGCTCAATAAAAGATTTATAAGGCAAAGAAATTGAATACCCTTCAATGGCCAAGTCAGTCATCTGATTTCAACCCAATTTACATAAGAAAGACAAATTTGAAGTAAAAAAGACTCTCAAATAAGCAGCTACTGAAGGTGGCTGCACTTAATTTTTGGCACAGAATCTCAAAGGAGAAAACTCAGCATTTAGTGATGGTTGCCAGACTTCAGACAGTCATTGACTGCAAAGGATTTGCATTCAAGTATATTTATGTAATTTTGTCCAACTACTTTTGAGTGTGTGAAAATTATGTAAAAAAAAAAAAAAATTACTGTAATTCCTAAACGGTTATGCAATATTTTTGTTAAACCCCTTGAATTGAAGCTGAAAGTCTACACTTCAATCACATTTTGACTGTTTTGTTTAAAATCTGAAATGACTGTATAAACACAGTTCAGTTATAACATTAAAAACATCTGCCTAATAATGTGTAGGCCCCCCTTCTGCCACAAAAACAGCTCTGACCTGTAAAGGCATGGACTCCAAAAGACCTCTGAAGATAGGTTTCGCCAAGATCCTCTCTAAGGGTATGTTCACACGGCCAATTTACGGACGTAAATCGGGCGTTTTTGCCCCGAATTACGCCCGAAAATAGCGCCTCAATAGCGCTGACAAACATCTGCCCATTGAAAGCAATGGGCAGACGTTTGTCTGTTCACACGAGGCGTATATTTACGCGCCGCTGTCAAAAGACGGCGCGTAAATAGACGCCCGCGTCAAAGAAGTGACCTGTCACTTCTTTGGCCGTAATTAGAGCCGTTATTCATTGACTCCAATGAATAGCAGCGCTAATTACGCCCGTAATTGACGCGGCGTTCAAGCGCCTGCACATGCCGGTACAGCTGAAATTACGGGGATGTTTTCAGGCTGAAACATCCCCGTAATTTCAGCCGTAACGTACGCCCTCGTGTGAACATACCCTAAGGGTATGTTCACACAGAGTTTTTTTGCCGGCAGAAGGAATTTTGAGGCAGATTTTGACCTACCTGCACTCTCTTTGCTGCAATTTTTGAGCACTGCGGGCAAAAAATGCTGCAAAAATTGCTTTCTCTGCCTCCCATTGATGTCAATGGGAGGGCAGAGACAGAAACGCCTAGAGAAAGAGCATGTCGCTTATTTTCCTGCGAGCGTTTTTTTCTGTTCTGTTTTCCATTTAAATCAAAGGGAGGCGATTTTGTTGTTTTTTTGGCACGGTTTACGTTGCAGTTTCCGAGTCAAAAACAGCGCCCAAAACTCAGACGACCATAGTATATGTCAGTGTATCGGCCGTTAAAACAACGGCCATCACACGGACTCATGTATTTCAATGGGGGTGTTCACACGGCCGTTGTTTCAACAGACCGTGTGAAGGGTCAGTTGAAAAATAGAACATGTTCTAATTTGTTCCATTTTCACGGATCCCTCGATAGATTCAAGTCTATGGGGATCCGTGAAAACCGTTTTTCACGTCTGAGTTTCCCCAGGTTTGTCTGAATTCGGCCTAAGACTGTGTTCACATAGCACAGTGAATTTGCATTATTTGCCACAATTTTTGCAAAATCACTGTGAAACAGCAAGGAATTGCGGCAAATAATGAGATTTGATTTGGTGCATAGGATTTTAATTATAGATCTTTAAAGCAATGAACGTCAGAAGATAATCACATATCTGTGTGTAATAAATTATTACAAAGTCAATTTGTAACAGTTTTTTATTTTGTTCAATTCCATTACGTTAATCTTTATGTACTGTTTAAATAAGGCCTTATTTACACAAGAGTATTTAATGTCCGTGATAGGTGCGTGAAAATCACGCGCGTCGCACGGACCTATGTAAGTCAATGAGGCCGTTCAGACATTCCATGATTTTCACGCAGCGTGTGTCCACTGCGTAAAACGCACGACATGTCCTATACTTGAGCGTTTTTCGCGCATCACGCACCCATTGAAGTCAATGGGTGCATGAAAATCACGCACAGCACACGGAAGCACTTCCGTGTGTCGCGAATGATTCGCGCTACAGTAAAATAAATGAAGGAAAAAAAAAAGCACCACATTCATTGCAGCATCGAAACCGCGTGTCATAAGGATGCCATGTGCGTGAAAATCACGCAGCCACGCACCATTCACTGATGACACACGGAATTGCAACGTGCACAAGACGCTGCGTTTTTTGCACGTGCAAAACGCTCACATTCCTGTGAATTTCGCCTTAAAATTAAGAACTGATATGTCCTATATGTTACAAAAAAAGGAAAAACTTTTCATGGCGTGTCCTTACATTTTAACATGATTGTATGATTGTATGGGCGGAACATTTTTTACCTTTTGATGTGTTCAGGAGGGCTATTTTCAGACCTATAATCAACTGATCAGGTTAGAATCTTGAATGTGTGAGTGTACAGTATTTATGTGTCTGTGTACATATGTATTACTTTTTTTTATGGATACGTGTATGTAGTAAGTATGTATGTGTACTTAAAGAGGCTCTGTCACCAGATTTTGCAGCCCCTATCTGCTATTGCAGCAGATCGGCGCTGCAATGTAGATTACAGTAACGTTTTTATTTTTAAAAAACGAGCATTTTTGGTCAAGTTATGACCATTTTTGTAGTTATGCAAATGAGGCTTGCAAAAGTCCAAGTGGGTGTGTTTAAAAGTAAAAGTCCAAGTGGGCGTGTATTATGTGCGTACATCGGGGTGTTTTTAATACTTTTACTAGCTGGCCGTTCTGATGAGAAGTATCATCCACTTCTCTTCAGAACGCCCAGCTTCTGGCAGTGCAGACACACAGCGTGTTCTCGAGAGATCACGCTGTGTCGTCACTCACAGGTCCTGCATCGTGTCAGACGAGCGAGGACACCGGCACCAGAGGCTTCAGTTGATTCTGCAGCAGCATCGGCGTTTGCAGGTAAGTCGATGTAGCTACTTACCTGCAAACGCTGATGCTGCTGCAGAATCAACTGTAGCCTCTGGTGCCGGTGTCCTCGCTCGTCTGACACGATGCAGGAACTGTGAGTGACGTCACAGCGTGATCTCTCGAGAACACGGCTGTGTCTGCACTGCCAGAAGCTGGGCGTTCTGAAGAGAAGTGGATGATACTTCTCTTCAGAGCGCCCAGCTAGTAAAAGTATTAAAAACGCCCCGATGTACGCACATAATACACACCCACTTGGACTTTTACTTTTAAACACACCCACTTGGACTTTTGCAAGCCTCATTTGCATAACTACAAAAATGGTCATAACTTGGCCAAAAATGCTCGTTTTTAAAAAATAAGAACGTTACTGTAATCTACATTGCAGCGCCGATCTGCTGCAATAGCAGATAGGGGCTGCAAAATCTGGTGACAGAGCCTCTTTAATGTGCATATACATGTAAGTAATAAATTGTGTGCATATATCCTTGTATATAGCAAGTGTATGTACTTACTTCATACGTATGGGCTGCTATTTATGAGCCAGGGCTGATTGTTATCCGGCCCTGTTAGACATGATACAGTTGTTACTCTTTATCTGTAAGTGGCAAATGTCGCTGCCCTTCATCATTTAGTTTTAACAGAATAATGGGTTATACTTGTGCTTTTACACATTGCACTAACAATGTTTTTTTTTCTACTTAGACATGGAAATGGGTTGTTCTTCCTTTGGTATTGTATACATGTGAAAGGGTAACTAGATTTTGGAGATCTAAACAAGAAGTTGTCATCACAAAGGTAACAATTATAATAAGATTGACAAAATCTCTATCAACATTTCCCTTTTTACTGTGTACTACCGTGTTTCCCCGATAGTAAGACACCCCCGATTGTAAGACGTATCGGGGGTTTCAGGGGGGTCGGCTAATATAAGCCGTACCCCGAAAGTAAGACATATGTCTTACTTTCGGGGAAACACGGGGGTATTGCCGCCTCCTGCCCACTTCCGCGCCGCCCCCCTCTCCATACGTCACCGCGCCGGATATATCCGTCCTCAGCAGCTGCTAGTTCGCGCAGGAGGACGGATATATCCGTCCTGTGATGGCGCGGGTACTGAGACTGTACCCACGCGATCAGCGGCAGGAGCACGGCTGTTATACACAGCCTGGCTCCTGCTGCAACTGCCGGAATCGAAGCGCGCGCCGATTCCGGCAGTTTAACCCATTAAATGCCGCTGTCAATAGTGACAGCGGCATTTAATGTGTTTGACAGAGGGGGGAGCTCCCTCTGTCACCCGATCGGCGCCCCCGCAAACAAATCGCGGGTCGCCGTCGGGTTTCCATGACAGCCGGGGGTCTAACAAAGACCCCCAGGTCTGCCTTCAGCATCTGCCTGTTAGGCGATGCCGGAGGCATGACCTAATAGGTTGCCTGTCAGTTTTACACTGACAGGCAATAATGCTTCGGTATACTAAGTATACCAAAGCATTATATATGCGATCGGCAAATCGCATAGTGAAGTCCCCTGGTGGGACTAAAACAAAAAATGTAAAACAGTTAAATAAAGTTTGTGAAAAAAAAAATAATAATAATTCGACAATTTTTTTCCAATATAAGACATACCCCGAAAGTAAGACATAGTGGGGCTTTTGGGGATAAAAAGAAAGTAAGACACTGTCTTACTTTCGGGGAAACACGGTAGGTTGGATACAATCATGGTGCCAAGATTAAAGCAGCAGAACTTAAAAACATGATTTTTTTTTTTCTCATGCTTTGTCTTTCACCATACTTGAAGTCTCTGAAGTAGTTTTTCCTTTTACCTGGTTACTGACTGCTTCCAGTAAATATAAGTTTTTCTCATTTAGGTTGTCACTCACTCATCTGGTGTTCTAGAAATTCAAATGAAGAAAAGCGGTTTTGCTATGGAACCAGGCCAATATATTTTCCTTCAATGCCCTGCTGTTTCGTGGCTAGAGTGGCATCCATTCACATTAACCTCAGCACCAGAAGAACCATTTTTTAGTGTGCATGTGAGGGCTGTTGGAGACTGGACACAAGGACTCCTTGCAGAATGTGGGGCAAACAGGAATCTGTGTCTGGAGCCATGGCAGCTGCCAAGGTTTAGTGAATTTATTATTAAATGCATTTTGACTACTCCATCAGCATTTTGTTTTCCTAATTCTTACATAAATAAATTAAAAACCTAGACCTCTATGTATAGATTTTATTGGCTTTTCTCAGTGGTGTATTTGCCATAGAGAAAGACCACATGACTGCTAAGGGGCCCGTGGGGAGAGGTGTTCCGGCACTGAACTACTTCCTGTCACACAATCATAGTTTTTTTACAGCAGCCACCACTAGGGGAAGATTACAGCATACAGATTTTTACAGCATCCGCTGAGTTATATACTAGACATCTAGAGCTCCAGATTTTTTTGTCTCTCTCTTTTTTTTTGTGAGTGATCTCACTGACTGTCCTGCTAGTGAATGACACTACCAGTGGTTCTTCTTGCCCCCCTACTAGTGGCTGCTGGCAGCCTGATTTTTTTATTTAACACCATGAATGTGTGAAGAGAAGCAGAGAATCTGGATCTCTATGTGTGAGCACCCTAGCATTTATAAAGGGATATTATGAAATTATGGTGGACATTTTATATTATACGCAAAACCATGCGGTCATTAACATTCAATCTTAATGGCCGCACAGTTATGCGGGGAAAAAATTGTACAACATCGTGCGGCCAATTAACTGTCTGTTTGAAAACCCGCCTAACACATGAGGCTGTAGTTAGCGGAGGCCGCTACATGGGACCGTACCCTTACAGTATTTTAGAATCCTCTTCAGTTGCAGTTTTATATATTTTGTAGGTCTGGTTAAAAATAAATAAAAGTAAAACAATTGGCATACTCATATAACTGCTCTCAAAACTGAATTTTGTGATTAGGCTAAGGACTCCTTTATAACAGAATTTATATGACAGCTGAGTGAGTAAAATATTCAGTTATGATTTAAGGAGATGCTATAAATAATGTGATATGCAGCACCAATCAAATATATTATTCCCCTATTACTTTGTTAGTTTGTCAGCTGTTTCACATTTTTATGATGTGTTCATAAGACCCGCCATGCCCACACACCAATTATATTATTTTAACATCTGTTTCAACTTTTAATTAAGACAACTATTCCCTTTTGTAAGCTTATTCTTAGTACTTTCTTGTATGTGATATATATATAAAAACATGTAATGTTGTTGTATATAGCAAACAAATGCATGTAAAGACTGCGACTTTGGGAAAATAGGTGCACATAGTTGTAGGGATAGACAATGCTGAATTTTGCCCTTTGCTTTTAAAAATAAATAATTTATAGAGTAGTACGCTAAATACTACAGTTTCTATGTTTGTATTATATAAAGCTATGTAAGGTTATCAACACAGAAAAAGGTAAAGATTTGGGAAATTAAAATGAACAATGGCAGATGACATTTAATATATATATAAAAACAGGCTGTAAAACGATACCCTAATACCTTGTATGGTACGTACACTTTCGATGTAAAAAAACAGGAATTGTAATAGATATCTAAATAAAATGCAGCAGTTAGGGACAGGTAGCTGTTTTAAAGCCTCATAAGGTTGAGGAATGCATAACAAAGCAGTCAATGTAAAGTGAAAAACAGGCAGGGAATACATGAGTAATATATTTATGCTGCAATGGGAGCTGGGTTGTTACAGCTATATTGTTAAACGATGCTCTGGTCCTGGATTGAAGGTAAAATTGTCTTCTTTCCCTCAGTTATGTTGCCTTTAGGCCAGGATCAAAACACAGTTTTGATGCTGTTTTTGACTTAGTTTGTTGAGCCAAGCATAGGAGTGGACATAAATGAAATAAGATGCATCAGTCCTTACTTTATACCTTTCCTTCCTTTTGTTTCCCATTCTGGCTTCAGCTAAAAAAAACCCTGAGCCAAAAACTGCACCGAAAACTGCATTAATACTGCGTGTGTATTCCAGGCCTTATCATGGCTCAGTAGTTCAGTATGTTCCTTTTCAGAAGACTTCTGTAGGAAAAAAAGAAGCAGTGCACAAGATCTGAAGTCGGCCTACAAGCCAGGACAGGGAATTGCAGATCTGTATAGCTGAGACGACCCACTGCAACGTAATTATATTGCAGACATGTATATCTATGTAAATGCTACAATCACACACAGCATTTAAGTCCATTTATCATAGTGCTTTTAGTTAGATTTTTCAGATTTTTTTCCTTAGCTGCTGCTAGAAAATATGAACATCCTAACACAGTGCATTTTGGTTTGTGGCATTTTTTTCAATACATTTTATAAAGACAGTTTTTATTAATTGCCACCACTTTAAGAAAAATATCCTTCTAGATTTTAAACTGCTTAGCATTGGACTGTGTGTCTTCCCTTTGAGGGAGAGGAGTGCGTATAATAAAATGTCTCCGGGTTGAGGGTCAGCTCGTTTTAATTGGGGAAAGATAATAGCATTGTAATATTGAGAAATACAAAGGGAATGAACATTATGAAAATGATGGTTTTTTTTTTATATTAGTTTGTTTTATATATACCATATCTACAGTATATTGTAGGGAGGGGTCTCAAACTCGTCCAGGTAAATGGGCCGCACATAGAAAAAATGTGAAGTTGACGGGCCGCATTACTTTCAGATTTGATACAATACAAAAGTATTGTTAATCAATTAGTTATTCGAACTACTATAACAATACTTCATTACTATAATAATACTGCATTACTATAACACTACTACATTACTATAATAATAGAGCTAGGTTTAAACTTAACAGAAATTTGTGTGTTTACTCCACGTGCTTATTTTAACAATCCAGTTTAAGTGTCGCTAAATGCAGTCTAGCTGCTCAGTTGGCAGCGTTTGGCAGACAAAAGAATATCAAGATTGGGCAGCCCCTTTTTAGATAGTGCCACAGTGCCCTCTGTAGATAATGCCACCGTGCCCTCTGTAGATAATGCCACAGTGCCCTCTGTAGATACTGTCACACACCCACCCGTAGATAATGCCACAGTGCCCTCTGTAGATCATTCCACACCCCCCTTAGATAATGCCACAGTGAAACCTGTAGATACTGCCACAGTGCCATCTGTAGATAATGACACCCCCTAGATAATGCCACAATGCCCTCTGTAGATAATGCCACATTGCCCTCTATAAATAATGGGACAGTGCCCTCTGTAAATAATGCCACAGTGCCCTCTGATAGGGGGGCACACACACACACCCTATAGATAGTGCCACACACACACATACATACACACACACACACACACACACACACACACACACACACACACCTCCCTGTAGATAGCCCCATTGGGGTTCCCGCTAGGAGTGGAATCCCCAGCCAGAGCATTGCCGATGCTTAGGCCGGGGATTCCTCTGCTGGAGTGGCCCCTGACATCACTGTCCATAGACAGTGACGTCAGGGGATCCTCCTGGACTGGAATGTCATGTCAGGGGCAAACCCAGAGCTGGAGTCCCAGAGCAGAGCACTAGTATAGGCTCTGCTCTGGAACTCTGGGGAAGCTCCTGACCTCACTGTCCATATGTGGACGGTGATGTCAGGGGCCAGCCCAGAGCCGGAGTCCCGGGCAGAGCGCTACTAGCACTCTGACTGGGACTCCAGCTCTGTTCCTGATATCACTGTCCTGATATTGGACAGTGATGTCAGATGCTTCCTCAGAGCAGAAGTCACGGAACCGAGCGCTAGTATAAGCTCTGCTCTGGGACGTCATGTAGGAGTGCCAGCACACTCCTCCTTCGGCCTGCTCTCTCCTCTCCCGAGGGAGCTACTGTGCCCCGCGGGCCCCATATGACAGCCTCAGTGGGCCACTCTTTTGAGACTCCTGATATAGGGTATACATTTTGGCTGTAGTATACAAGGACATAGCTAAGCTTTAATCTGAGGAGGACAAATGAGTGGTTTAAATTTTAAAGAAAGATACATTGGAGCCAGATTCTGTGTAATAGAGAAAAGCAATACACTTTAAGTCCTTGTTCTCACAGTGCAGATTTGCGGAAGATTTTGCATGTATTTTTTAAGCCAATTTAAGCACAATTTTAGTGGCAGTAATTCAAGTTTGTATGGCATATCGAAACATTCCTTGGATGAATACTTTTGGCTGTTTTGCTTTGCAAGCCGACTGTATAGTGCCCTAGTACCTGGTTCCTAGTGATTTAGTGTCCCCGTCTCTTCTTTTAACTCCTAGCTTAAAAGGGTTATATGACATTCGAAAAAAAGGTCTGCTTCCCTTCCCCCCAGAAACAGTATCACTTTTGTCCACGAGTTGTGTCTGGTATTACATATCAGTCCCATTCTGAACAAAATGAGAATTTATTTAAATTTTGTTAAATCTCATACAACCCCTTTAAAGTAGGGAATTCTGAGAGAAAGGATTTTGTTTTTTTATGCTAAACGTTTGAATTTATACAGTTTTTCTGAAATTACAAGTGAATATCTGTCACTTTCAAGCATTTATTTATTTATTTATTTATTAAATATATATTTGTATATGCCCTATAAGACCCTACTCTATTAGCCAGAGAGTGAAAACGCTACAAACAGTGGCACCTGTTCTGGACGACTCGACAAAACCTTGTAATACATTTATTTAAACGGGTGCAGTATAATCCAACATTATGATGCAGAGAAAGCTAATCCTGGCAATAAAAGAACAAATCCCTTCCAAGGGAGTGTCTCACGTATTTAATTTAAATGTACTTAAGTAAATGTAAGTATGCAGAAGAGAAATAATGTTTGTTCTTATTTTAATGTTGTAGTTATTTATGCCTTGTTAATAAAAAATAACCCTGGGGTTGCCATATTGTAGACACACGCTTTCTTCTTGTATTGTCTGTACAGACAGTGCAGCAGGGTATGGGTGCTTTATAGAAGTTGAAAGTTAATTGACTGAGAAATGTCAATGATTATTACAGTCTTCAGAAGCAATGGAGTACAGCTTTCTACCCAGGGGCGTAACTGCATTGCTGTATCTCTTAAGTAACCCATTGATGCAGCACTAGCCGCCAGAGATGTTGGTAGAGTCTTAAAAGATCAATGGCACAAGCCCCAACTCATATGTTTTGCCCCCCACTCAATACACAAAAATATACTTTTATAACACGGCTGGCTAAGATACAGCAGTGCAGCTTTACGTATGATAGTATACCTAAATAATGTATTCACCAAGTAATGGTCATATACCAGTTCTACAAAGAGAAAAATCAATACAGTACAATTATATCCAGTGACTCACTTACCCTTTTCTTCTCTATCCAGGTCCAGACCGCCATGATGACTTCTGCCAGCCATGAATTGTCTCTGTGCACAAACTGCACATTATGCTGCTACCCCTTTGGCATTCTTAGTGCCCCTATACAATAATAGTGGCCCCATTTGTGCCCCACACTGTAACAGTGTCCCCTTTGTTCCCCTGAATGTACTAGTGCCCCCTTTTGTGCCATAAAAAGTAATATTGCCTCACCACAAATTAATAGTGCCCCCACCACAAAATCATAATGCCTCCTTTAATAGCAATAGTGCCCTCGTTTGTGCCTCATACACTGATAATACCGCGTTTTTTTCCCCACCACATAGGGATTGCTGCCCCCTAAATCCTCTTACACAGGATAAATTCCACATGGGCAGTTGATCATTTTATTAATTGCAACCTATTTAAAAGAGTTTTCCCAGAATCATAAATTATCAATTATCTACACGATAGGTGATCATTTTCTGATCACTGGGGCCCCACCGATCCTGAGAACAGGGGTTCCAAACCCAGATTTAGAGCCTAACAATGGCCTCCTGCTCTGACGTTACAGAAGCCGATTAGGCCCCGCATGGAGGCGAAGCCTAATCGGCTTGCTGTCAGTAAACAACTGACAGATTTAAAACATTGCACTATATAGGTAGTGCAATGTATTAGAAAATAAATCTGACAGTTGGACCTTTAAGTCCCCTAGTGGGACTAAAACAAAGTGTAAACAAAAAGTGAAAAAAAAAAAAGTTGTAAAAAAGAATACGTTTCCAGTAATAAAATAAAACACAATCGCCCTTTTTCCCTTATCAAGTTCTTTATTATTGAAAAAAATAAATAAACCATACATATTTGGTATTGCCGCGTCCATAACGGCCTAAACTATAAAAATATTATGTTGTTTATTTCACGTGGTGAATGGTGTAAAACAAAAAGGTGAAAAACAATGCCAGAATTTCTTTTGTTTGGTCACTTTGCCCTACAAAAATTGGAATAAAAAGTGATCGAAAAGTTGCATGTATCCAAAAATGGTACTTATAAAAACTATAGCTCATCTCACAAAAATCAAGCCCTCATACAGCTCCGTCGATGAAAAAAATGAAAAAGTTATGGTTCTCACAACATGGCGACAGAAAAAATACATGTAAAACATAAAAAAGTGCTATAAATTTGGTATCACCTGAATCGTACTGACCCACAGAATAAAGTTAACATGTAATTTATAACGCATTGTGAATGCTGTATAAAAAAAAAAAAAAAAAACTATGCCAGAATTGTTGCTTTTTGGTCACCTTGCCTCCCAAAAAATAGGATAAAAAGTGATCAAAAAGTCGCATGTACCCCCAAAGTTGTACCAATAATAACTACAGCTTGTCCCGCAAAAAAAAAGCCCTCATACCACTACGTCTATGAAAAAATAAAATTAGTTAAGGCTCCCATAAGTCAAGAAAGAAAAAATATGCAGTTGTGCAGGACCGAGGGGAACATTAATTCTGTTTCAACAGGTGATTTATCAAGGCCCTAAAATTAGGGAACCAGTAAGGGTACGGCTCAAACATATCTGCTAGAAGTGAGGGTGCCCGTATTATACCAGGACAACACTTTCCCAGCAAACTGCAAAGGTGCAGAGTGTGTAAGAAAGGATACCATTTATCACACTGGCCTATGCATAAGGGATTGCTTAACCGCGTAACACACATCTACGGATTATTTTATTGTTTTTTTTACCCCATTATTATACCACCTAACTATGCCCCTCATTTATTTTTCCCATCTTACATATACCCCCAAATATAACTGAAAACACCAGCAATACGCAAACAAAACTACTACCAAGCAAAATCCACGCTCCTAAAGCCAAATGGCGCTCCCTCCATTCTGAGCCCCACAGTGTTCCCAAACAGCTGTTTACTTCCACATATATGGCATCGCCTTATCCGGGAGAACCTTTTTAACAATTTTCGGGGTGTGTGTCTCTAGTGGCACAAGCTGGGCATGACAAATTTGCCACTGAAATGGCATATCTATGGAAAAATTGCCATTTTTACTTTACACCATCCGCAGCGCATTAATTTATGGAAAAGACCTGTGGGGTGAAAATGCTCACTACACCCATTAATAAATGCCTTGAGGGGTGTAGTTTCCAAAATTGGATCACTTCTCAGAGGTTTCATTTTCAGAGCCCTGCAATTGTGAACCAAAACGTTGTAAATCGCCAAAATAGGCCTCAATTTTGCATGGTGCTTTTTCACTCCCGAGCCTTGTCGAACGTTCAGGCAAAAGATTAAGGCCACATGTAGTGTGTTTCTAAAACCGGGAAATACAGCATAATATTTAGAGAGCTGTCTTGTTTTAGGGGCACAAGCTGGGCACCACGTATTGGCATATCTATGAAAAAATTCCCATTTTCACTCTGCAACATCGAATTCTAATTTATGGAAAACACATGCGGGGCTAACATACTTTGTGACCACATATGGGGTATTTCCATACAAGTTGCTTTACAAATGTTGGGGTTCTTTTTTTCCTTTATTTGTTGAGAAAATGACAAATTTTAAGCTAAAGCTACACTACCGTTCAAAAGTTTGGGGTCACCCAGACAATTTTGTGTTTTCCATGAAAACTCACACTTATATTTATCAAATGAGTTGCAAAATGACTAGAAAATATAGTCAAGACATTGACAAGGTTAGAAATAATGATTTTTATCTGAAATAATAATTTTCTCCTTAAAATATTGCTTTCGTCAAAGAATGCTCCATTTGCAGCAATTACAGCATTGCAGAGCTTTGGCATTCTAGCTGTTAATTTGCTGAGGTAATCGGGAGAAATTTCACCCCATGCTTCCAGAAGCCCCTCCCACAAGTTGGATTGGCTTGATGGGCACTTCTTGCGTACCATACGGTCAAGCTGCTCCCACAACAGCTCTATGGTGTTGAGATCTGGTGACTGCGCTGGCCACTCCATTACAGATAGAATACCAGCTGCCTGCTTCTTCCCTAAATAGTTCTTGCATTATTTGGAGGTGTGCTTTGGGTCATTGTCCGGTTGTAGGATGAAATTGGCTCCAATCAAGCGCTGTCCACAGGGTATGGCATGGTGTTGCAAAATGGAGTGATAGCCTTCCTTATTCAAAATCCCTTTTACCTTGTACAAATCTCCCACTTTACCAGCACCAAAGCAACCCCAGACCATCACATTACCTCCAGCATGCTTGACAGATGGCGTCAGGCACTCTTCCAGGATCTTTTCAGTTGTTCTGCGTCTCACAAATGTTCTTCTGTGTGATCCAAACACCTCAAACTTCGATTCGTCTGTCCATAACACTTTTTTCCAATCTTCCTCTGCCCAATGTCTGTGTGCTTTTGCCCATATTAATCTTTTCCTTTTATTAGCCAGTCTAAGATATGTCTTTTTCTTTGCCACTCTGCCCTGAAGGCCAGCATCCCGGAGTTGCCTCTTCACTGTAGACGTTGAAACTGGCGTTTTGCGGGTACTATTTAATGAAGCTACCAGTTGAGGACCTGTGAGGCGTCTATTTCTCAAACTAGATACTCTAATGTACTTGTCTTGTTGCTCAGTTGTGCAGCGGGGCCTCCCACTTCTCTGGTTAGAGCCTGTTTGTGCTGTCCTCTGAAGGGAGTAGTACACACCGTTGTAGGAAATCTTCAGTTTCTTTGCAATTTCTCGCATGGAATAGCCTTCATTTCTAAGAACAAGAATAGACTGTCGAGTTTCACATGAAAGCTCTCTTTTCCTAGCCATTTTGAGAGTTTAATCGAAACCTCAAATGTAATGCTCCAGATTCTCAACTAGCTCAAAGGAAGGTCAGTTTTATAGCTCCTCTAAACAGCAAACCCGTTTACAGCGGTGCTAACATAATTGCACAAGGGTTTTCAAGTTTTTTCTAATCATCCATTAGCCTTCGAACACAGTTAGCAACCACAATGTACCATTAGAACACTGGAGTGATGGTTGCTGGAAATGGGCCTCTATACACCTATGTAGATATTGCATTCAAAACCAGACGTTTGCAGCTAGAATAGTCATTTAGCACGTTAACAATGTATAGAGTGTATTTCTGATTAATTTAATGTTATCTTCATTGAAAAAAACTGTGCTTTTCTTTCAAAAATAAGGAAATGTCTAAGTGACCCTAAACTTTTGAACGGTAGTGTAATTTATAGCACTTTTTTTATGTTTTACAACTTTTTGCACAATAAAATAACTTTTGTAAAAAGAATGTATTTTTTCTGTCGCCATGTTTTGAGAACCATAACTTTCTAATTTTTTCGTTGACGGAGCTGTATGAGGGCTTGGTTTTTGTGAGACGAGCCATAGTTTTTATAGGCGCCATTTTTGGATACATGCGACATTTTGATCACTTTTTATTTCTATTTTTATAGGGCAAAGTGACCAAAAACCAGAAATTCTGTCATTATTTTTTACGTTTTTTTTATGCCGTTCACTGCGTGGAATAAATAGCATAGTATTTGTATAATTTAGGCAATTATGGTCGCGGCGATACCAAATATGTATGTTTTTTGTTTTTTTTTCAATAATAAAAGGACTTGATAATGGAAAAAGGGCGATTGTGTTTTATTGTATTACTTAAAACTTTTATTATATTTTTTACAACTTTTTTTCTCATTTTTTTACACCTTACTTTAGTCCCACTAGGGGACTTGGAGGTCCAACTGTCAGATTTTATTTCTAATAATTTGCACTACCTATGTAGTGCAATGTATTAGATCTGTCAGTCATTCACTGACAGCAAGCCGATTAGGTTTCGCCTACGGGGGGGCCTAATCGGCTTCCGTAATGGCAAACAGGTCTCCTGTTGTCATAATAGCAGTTGGCAGTCATGCGATTGCAGGGCACAGCTGGCGATCTGCTAGCAACCACAAAAATGCAGCGATTGCATCCGATCACTGCATCTGAGGGGTTAATGGCAGGGATCGGTGCTAGCTCCAGTTCCTGCCATTACAGGTGGAAGTCAGCTGTAACATACAGCTGATATCCACCGCTGATGACGCCGGCTCATCTCCTGAGCTGGCGCCATTTTGACGGCGGCTACGGAAGTCTTTCAGGCCCCGTCTCCGGACGGGAGCTGGAAGTTTTACATGCTAGGTACACCGGGAGGCCAGTATTAGGCCCCCGGTTGCCATTGCAGCCACCGACACCCCGGCGATTTCATTGGTGGGGTGTCTCGATGAGCTGCAAAAACCTTAAATGCATCGATCGCTTTTGACGGCTGCATTTAAGGGGTTAATGGTGGGGATCGAAGCTAACTTTGGTCCCCTCTGTTACAGCAGGATGTCAGCTGTAAGATACAGCTGACATCCGGGGCCGATGGCACCGACTCCGTTTCTGAGCCGGTGCCATGCATTTGTTATAAGTATACGACATTTTGCGGGAAGCAATGGCTTTCCATGACGTATACTTACGACAAATGTAGGGAAGGGGTTAAACACTTTCACACCAGGGTGTTTATTCTTTTTATTTTTTTGTATAGTTTCCAACACATCCAATAAAGATTACGTATTAGATTAAGGGTCACGTCCTGCCACTATTGTATATTTCTTAGCCCAGCAGGGCAATCAGTTAGACACTACTACAATCACTTAATAAGTACTATTACTTTGCATTTTTGTATTCTCTTACATGGTTTTATTTTTTTATTCTAGATTGGCTGTTGATGGACCTTATGGATCAGCTGCGACTAACATATTCCACTATCGTGTTAGTGTATGCATTGCAGCAGGGATTGGAGTGACACCATTTGCATCTGTGCTAAAATCTATATGGTATAAATACTGCTCTCCAAGTAATGATTGGGAACTGAAAAAGGTAGTTGGTTTACCCATAAAGTAGAGTTACTTTATTAAAATTTCTGTTTCTGTACTTTTTTATAGTGTTTTAGTAATTTCTACTATGTGATAGAGCCATTCATTTTAATGGTGCTTTATTGGTGACCATTTATCCAAGTTTATATTAATTTGCTATATGATGAGCCTGTCGGCATGAGCAGCATTCTGCCTTTTTTTTTCTAGCATAGCATAGGGGCTCTCTAAAGTGGATACATCACCGTATTATGCTGTACTATACAGTATAAGCGAAGCATGATATAGGGAGAGGACCTCTGTATTATCATCCCAAACTGTACAAAAATATTGGGCCCTTTGGCTTATAGCACTTAACAAAGAACGAAACGGACTCAAAGTTAATGCTCCCCTCATAAATTCAGTGGACTAATAACTATCCGCCGTATTATTTGTTAGGTGCTGTTAATCAAACGGCACAATATTTTTTTGTGCAGTTTGAGCGTTTAGCAGTTGTACAGCGAACCTGTGGCTGTAATATACTAGCCCTAACTAGGGCAGCAAATTATGGTGACAGATGATCTTAATGCCTTCCCGCATTTAGATGTGGAATCACGTCCTAATTGTGGTGTTTTTACTGCATTAGGACATTATAGTATGTCCAGTAGATGGCACAGGCACAGGAGCTGTGCCCACGCCATCAGCAGCGGTTGCTGGCTGTAATAGAAAGCCGATTTAACGCTGCAATGGCCTGGATCCGAGGTAACGTCAATCCCAGCTATGTAACCACTTAGCTATGTTAGACATTGACTATGCATCCAAGCAGCTACAGAGGGAGGGGACTCACTCTGTCACCCCATCGGTGATCGCAGGGAGCTAATGGGTTGCCATGGCAGCAGGGGTCCTTACAAAGGCCCCCAGGCCGTCCGTGGCTCTCTGCCTATTAGGCAGTGACAGGCAATAATGCTTTGGTATACTGAGTAAACAAAAGCATTATAATGGCGATCAAACAATTGCATTGTAAAGTCTCCTATATATATATATATATATAGTTAGGTCCAGAATTATTTGGACAGTGACACAAGTTTTGGCATTTTAGCTGTTTGCCAAAACATATTGAATATACAGTTATATAATTAATATAGGCTTGACGTGCAGACTCTCAGCTTTAATTTTAGGGTATTCACATCCCAATTTGAAGAAGAGTTTAGGAATTACAGCTCTTTAATATGCAGCTGCCTTTTTTTTCAAGGGGCCAAAGGTAATTGCACAATTACCTCAAAAGCTATTTAATGGACTGCATGGGCTATTCCCTCGTTAATCCATTATCAATTAAACAGGAAAAAGGTCTGGAGTTGATTCCAGGTGTGGCATTTGTATTTGGAAGCTGTTGCTGTGAACCCCCAACATGAGGTCAAAGGAGTCCTCAATGCAAGTGAAGCAAACCATGGTTAGGCTGAAAAAAATGAAGAAATTCATCAGAGAGAAAGCACAAATGTTAGGAGTGGCCAAATCAACAGTTTTATACATTCTTGAAAAAAACGAGCGCACTGGTGATCTCATGAACTCCGAAAGGCCTGGACATCCACGGAAGACAGCAGTGGTGGATGATCGCAGAATTCTTTCCATGGTGAAGAAAAACTCCGTCACAACATCTACCCAAGTGAAGAACACTCTCCTGGAAGTAGGTGTATCAGTATCTAAGTCCACCATAAAGAGAAGACTTTGAGAGCAAATACAGAGGGTTCACCACGAGGTGCAAACCATTAATCAGCCGCAAAAATAGAAAGGCCAGATTAGACTTTGCTAAACAACATGTAAAGAAGACAAATTTTAAATACAAAGACTCAAAAGGTTACGTAACGGGTTAGGTGCTACTATGAGGTATATAATGCACCTCCAATATGTATGATAGGCAAGCTTCACATATACTGAACAAACTTAATTAGAACCAAAAAGCCAAAGAGACACAAGATTAATAGAAAATATAAATATTTTATTGGACATACAACATAAGGATTGCATTAAAATACAAGGAGATCTAAAAGGAACAATGTGGGATATAGCATCAGTGGGTTAAGGGTATCCTACAATGCTGTTCTGCTATAGCATGGTTGTACATGACAAATGCACATAGTTATGTCAGTAAAATCTTACACTTATTTCTCATCTGGGCAGCACAGGGTTTATAACCCTATGACCCCGGGCACTTGCCTTATACCTATTGTATGTTGCACTTAATGTGCCTGTATATTGGACTGTTTCAGATATGCTCTTTACACCATTGAGATTTTACTGACATAACTATGTGCATTTGTCATGTACAACCATGCTAAGGCAGAACAGCATTGTACCCTTAACCCACTGATGCTATATCCCACATTGTTCCTTTTAGATCTCCTTGTATTTTAATGCAATTCTTATGTTGTATGTCCAATAAACTATTTATATTTTCTATTAATCTTGTGGCTCTTTGGCTTTTTGGTTCTAATTAAGTTTGTTATGTAAAGAAGACAGCCCAGTTCTGGAACAGCATTCTTTGGACAGATGAAATTAGATCAACTTGTACATGAATGATGGGAGCAAGAAAGTATGGAGAAGGCTTGGAACCGCTCATGATCCAAAGCACACCACATCCTCTGTAAAACATGCTAGAGGCAGTTTGATGCCATGGTCATGCATGGCTGCCAAAGGCACTGGGTCACTAGTGTTTATTGATGATGTGGCTGAAGACAGAAGCAGCCGGATGAATTCAGGGATATACTTTCTGCTCAGATTCAACCAAATGCAGCAAGGTTGATTGGACGTCGCTTCACAGTACAGATGAACAATGATCCAAAACATACTGCGAAAGCAACCCATGAGTTTTATAAGGCAAAGAAGTGAAATATTCTGCAATGGCCAACTCAATCACCAGACCTCAAACTGATCGAGCATGCATTTCACTTGCTTAAGACAAAACTTAAGACAGAAAGACCCACAAACAGGCAACAAATGAAGACAGCTGCAGTAAAAGCCTGGCAAAGCATCACAAAAGAGGAAACCCAGCGTTTGGTGATGTCCATAGGTTCGAGACTTCAAGCAGTCATTGTCTGCAAAGGATTCCCTGCAAAGTATTAAAAAAAACATTTTATTTATGGTAATTTTAATTTGTCGTGTGGCCATTACATCCAAGTCGTGCACGCGCCAGGAGGCTAAATCAGCACATATACAGTGCTATCCGGCATTTTAATTCAATGTTTCAATGAATCCCTGATGATGTATCACACTGCTGGTGATACTGAAACGCGTAGGATCAATTGAAAATCCTTGGCAGGGGTGCAGTGAATATTTATTACATAATTAGGGAAAGTGGTCTTTGGGTGGAATATTTGTACCATCACCCCTGGACGCTTTCTCTTTTCGCTGACCACTTGCTTTTGCCTGTTTTTGGACATAGTGGCCTTTTGAGCCATATTTTATTTGAATTATCAATAAAAACTTATTTTAATCGTTCTTTCAGGCGGTGAACTTACATTCAACAATATACTGTACGACATTTTTATATCTATTATACGGTGAATCACCTAATGTTAATTTGTCCAATTAATTTTGAGCCCCTGAAATGAGGAGGGGAGGTTGTGTAGAAAAATGGTTAAAATTCCTAAACGTTTCACAGAATATTTTTTTCTCAACCCCTTGAATTAAACCTGAAAGTCTACACTTCAATTGCATCTTAGTTGTTTCATTTCAAATCCAATGTGGTGGCATGCAGAGCCCAAATCATGAAGATTGTGTCACTGTCCAAATAATTCTGGACCTAACTGGACATAAAAGTAAAAAAGTGATGAAGGGATCCATTAGGTGAGTCTTCATTTCTTAATAAGATCAAATCCAATCTATAATAGAAAAAAGAGAGAGAATAAAAATTTTGTAAATGCACATATGTCGTATAATCAACCTAACTTAGATATGGATAAAAGATCAGCAAGGCAGTAGGCAAATTACCCCCTATCTGCTACCCCTCAATTTGAAATCAATGTTGGGACCATAAGGACGTAGTGTATTAGGGTATGTGCACACACACTAATTACGTTCGTAATTGACGGACGTATTTTGGCCGCAAGTACCGGACCGAACACAGTGCAGGGAGCCGGGCTCCTAGCATCATACTAATGTACGATGCTAGGAGTCCCTGCCTCGCTGCAGGACAACTGTCCCGTACTGAAAACATGATTACAGTACGGGACAGTTGTCCTGCAGCGAGGCAGGGACTCCTGGCATCGTGCATAAGTATGATGCTAGGAGCCCGGCTCCCTGCACTGTGTTCGGTCCGGTACTTGCGGCCGAAATACGTCCGTCAATTACGGACGTAATTAGTGTGTGTGCACATACCCTTAAGCTTATAAATCCATTGCAATTCTTTTTTTTGAGCAATGATAATCCCTCGTGTTGGTTTAGCCATATGATCTATGATCTTAAAGTGTAAATCCCTTTCAGTATGCTTGGCCTCTGTGAAATGTTTAGAGACTGTTATGGTAAGGCTACACGGTGCGGCCATGTTGCGTTTATGTTGCGTTTTTAAACCGCAGCAAGTCATTTTTCAATAGAAGTCAATATTAACATTTTTGTTATGGACAGACTGCTGCTATTATATTACAATATACAAAAGTGGCAGGACGTGACCCTTAATCTACAATGTAACCATTATTGGATTTGTTTAAAAAGATACAAAAAAATAAATAAATAAACACCCTGGTGTGAAAATGTTTAACCCGTTAGTGACGGGCCCATAGTGTTTCTATGTCCGTCACTAACGGGCCTTATTCCGATTCCATAGACTTTTTACGTCGCGGCATCGGAATAAGTAAACAGAGCAGGGAGCTGTCAAATCTCCCTGCTCTCAGCTACCAGAGGTAGCTGAGGGCTCGGGGCGTCCCTGCTCTGCCGGGTGAGATCGATATTAGTATCGATCTCACCTGTTTAACCCCTCAGATGCGGAGCACAATAGCATGCACCACATCTGAGTGGTTTTGGAGAGAGGGAGGGAGCTCCCTCTCATCCAACGGACGCCCGGTGATAAGATCGCCGAGTGTCTGTTTCTCCGATCACAGCCGGGGGCCTAATAAAGGCCCCCAGGTCTGCCTGTGGTGAATGCCTGCTAGGTCATGCCGGCGGCCTGACCTACCAGATGCCTGTCCGTTTTACACGGACAGGCATAATACACTGCAATACAGAAGTATTGCAGTGTATTATAAATGCGATCGGAGCATCGCATAGTGAAGTCCCCTAGTGGGACTAGTAAAAAAGTTAAAAAGCAAAGTTTAATAAAAAGTGAAAAAAAAAAAAGTGAAAAAAAAAAATGAAAAACGCACTTTTTCCCCCTTACAAACTGCTTTATTATTAACAAACAAAATAAAGTAAAAAAGTTACACATATTTGGTATCGCCGCGTCCGTAACGACCCCAACTATAAACTTATTACATCATTTAACCCGCACGGTGAACGTCGTAAAAAATAAAGTTAAAAAAACATGCAATATTTGCTGTTTTCTTTGAATTTAGCCTTAAAAAAAATGCGATAAAAAGTGATCAAAAAGTCGCATCTACTCCAAAATGGTACCGATAAAAACTACAAGTCGTCCCGCAAAAAAAACCTTCCTACAATTGCATCGGCGAAAAAATAAAAACGTTATGGCTCTTCAAATATGGAGACACAAAAACAGATAATTTTGAAAAAATAGTGTTTTCACTGTGTAAAAGTAGTAAAACATACAAAAGCTATACAAATTTGGTATTGTTGCAATCGCAACAAATCGCTGAATAAAGTTATTGTGTTATTTATACCCCACTGTAAACGGCGTAAATTTAGGACGCAAAACAGTGTGGCGAAATTGCTGTTTTTTTTTCTATTCCCCCCCCAAAAAAAGTTAATAAAAGTTAATCAATAAATTCTATGTACCCCAAAATGGTGCTATTAAAAAGAACAACTTGTCCCGCAAAAAAACAAGACCTTATACAGCTATGTCGACGCAAAAATAAAAAGTGTATAGCTCTTTGAATGAGACGATGGAAAAACGTAAAAAATGGCTTGGTCATTAACGTCTAAAATAGGCTCGTCATAAAGGGGTTAAAACAGGGAAGGGGCCGTGGCTATAAGTATGTAGCAGCAGCAATGCTGTGATCCGGTTGCCACTACCATTATCAAAGCTGTCCTATTATGCTGCTTGTTTGCTCCCTGAAGAGCCAGTAAAAAAGGCTGGTGAAACATGTTGGAGCAGTGAAACTAATATAGCGACTATCTACCAGAATAGTATAGAATCTCTGTGAGTCTGGAGGCCGCTCTTGTCAGAGCAAACCAGCAGCCTTCAACATATACAAAGGAAAGGACTTCAACTCCCACATAAACAAGAGGACTTGTGATCAGGGACCAGGCTAGTGTGGGAATTGTATAGATGTTAGTCGGTCCCTAGTGCACACAAAAAGAATGTGACACTAGTGGATACAGTTCTGAGACTTCAGCTCTGGTCAGAAGTGTGGTTATGGTGTGGCGGTATTATTTAATAACATTATGGGGGTATTATTGAGTCACTATGTGGTTATGGTGTGGCGGAATTATTCAGTAACAGTATGGTGATATTATTCAGTCACTATGTGGTTATGGTGTGGAGGTATTATTCAGTAACGGTATGGTGGTATTGTTCAGTCACTGTGTGGTTATGGTGTGGCGGTATTATTCAGTAACAGTATAGTGGTATTATTCAGTCACTATGTGGTTATGTTGTGGCAGTATTATTCAGTAACAGTATGGGGGTTTTATTATTTTATTTTTTTGTATCTTTTTAAACAAATCCAATAAAGGTTACGTTGTAGATTAAGGGTCACGTCCTGCCACTTTTGTATATTATTTAGCCCAGCAGGGCAATCAGTTAAGTGAACACTACTACAATCACTTAATAAGTACAATTATTATATTAAAGTAGTTTTTGTGCGGTTGACCACATCTTTATAATGTCCGACCGCATGCGGTTAATGACCGCGCTGCCAAATTTGTTGCTGAACTGCTTGTGTTTTTGGCTAACAGTTCTACAATGCCTTGTAATAAACTATGTACAGAAAGCACCTAATAAACACGGGTGAAAACTGTGTCCAAAAACAATTTCCTTTAAAAAACGCAACAGAACTGCAGCATTACAGAGACCAAAAACACATGCAATTGACCACATGCGGTTTTCAAACGCAACAAAACCGCGTAAACGACGCACCGTGTGGCCTTACCCTTAGGTCTAGTTTTTTTTATTACGGATAGTGAATCTATGATTGTTTATCCATGTTTTACAAGCCAGTGTAGTTTCACCTACATAAATGAGATCACAAGGACATTGTAACATATCCTGATAAACAAGTCAGATAATGTTAAATCTGAAATTCTCTTCCAGTTAATGGGTGAACAAAAGTCTCCCCCTTAGGCATATATGTGCAATTCACGCAATTTAAGCATGGGAAGAATCCCATCTTTTTAGTGCCTAAAAATGTTTGTATCGTCTTCCTGGCTGCACTCACATCCGCTTTAAAAAGTTTATTTTTTATATTTTTAGACCATTTATATGACATAAGAAAAAGTACCTGGTGATGCCCGGGTATAACGTGTCAGTCTGTCTGTTTGTGTGTTCATTGGATTTGTTCCAAATGTGCCCAGAAGTCTAATCCATGCCCTCATATTTTCTTGGTTTACGGGAAAATCGCTAGTAGCCCTATATAATCCCGGCAGTTACACACTGTTTATTTAAATTGTAACTTCTTAAATACCTAACAGCTAAACTGGTAGGAAATGGAGTCAGAGCCTGTTGATTAACAACATTGGCAGTTTTATTACCAATTGGACATAGACTATGGTTAGATCATAATTGAAAATAGCATCATGCGTGAAAGCCCACTCATTAGCATGCTGAACAGGATGTGCTCAGCTTGCTGACTGGCCTGGCTTCTGAGAGCCACCTGTCTGATTTGTTGCTGAGAGAGCCCAGGTTTGCTGAGGAGTTTCAGCAGCTCGAGCAGCAGTATGACACATCTGATCAGCTTGCAGTTGGGCAAGAGGAGACTCTGCAGCTAGTAATGCCGCTTTCCTCCTAGCCATCATTAATATGATTGGTTGATATGGGTAACCGCTCCCCTGTACCTTCCCATCTAGGTGTAAAGGATCTGCCAGGCACAGCTTCGGGGTTAACTTCCATAGGTAATCAGTCTGCACCTGAGTCTATGTCTCTGAGACTGACTCCAGCTTCCACCACTTAGGCTGGCAGGCTTAGGAGTGGGAGAGCCTATCGCAGCCTGGCCAGACTCAGCTAGCTCCCGCCCTCTGTCTATTTATACCTGCCTTTCCTGTTCCTCCTTGCTTGTGATTCTTTCCGTGTGGTTTCCTGGCCCAGCTACAGCTCCTAACTATTTGATACACACAAAGGGGAGGACCCCTATAGTTGGTGGGCGTATAGGTTAAATTGAAATAAATTTATTGCCTGCCGGCAACAGAAGCCCTGTTTTCCAACTAACAATTAGAAAATAACAAAGTATTTATTGAATTATTGCAAAGAGAAGACAGACTACATATAATTTAAAAATTAGAGTCCATTGCTGACTGCAATCAGCTTAGTGCAAGGTACAGAAAGCCTGGAGCTGACGGCTGCAGCACGCAGCACCAGACCAAACGTTCAATTCCAAGAGTCAGCAGGACACGTGTTTAAAATTTCAGACTAGAAGCCCCCCCGACATGTTTCGCTACGAAGTAGCGTCTTCACGGGTATCGGGGCTAATGACAGCGCGCGGCGAGATGGCCCTGTTTAAATATGTAATGGAGTTGCTCCACACGTTCTATTGATTGGCCGAGGGCCAATCACAGAGTGAGCAGAGAACGAGCCCCCCGTTCTGTGACAGGCATGCCACACCACCAATAAGCGGCCACTCTATGTGACCAATAAGGGCATAGCAAAGCGCGCATGCGCATGAGGGCAAAGGCGAGTGATAGAGTAATTTGCCGTGGAGCTATTAAGCTCGATGCGCATGCGTAGTGGGAAGAAATAAAGTGATAGACAAATTCCCAGATGTCAGGGGCTGACATAGTGACAATATTAAAATATTTATGTGGTGGGAAATGAGTGGAGCTATTTAGTGATGATAACACAGTGGGTCGTCTTAGGCAAAAGAGGCCGGCAATCAGCGGAGCCGAAGTACCAAGCCCATTATGCCCGCACGGCACATTTAATGTTAGACAGTTTAGGGTACTGACACAGTTCAAGTAGCCATCTATAGAGTAAGATATGTCCGACGGAGTGACGGACAAGCCGATGTGTCAATTATCAGTGTAGTCTAGACTAGGCTAAGCAATAAATATATCTTATCTATAGTCAATAGGTCAAATAGTAAAGACTGCATGTCAGACGACATACAGGTAAGGTTTGATAACAGAAGGATCAATGTAATGAGACATATAAAGGACATTCGTTCCATAGTGGTCAAATGCATTAGTGACTGAATAATAGAATATAGTGTCCTTTGATCTTGATAATAGTATATAGTGGCCACGTATGAGGTTCATAGAAACGCTGTATAGGTAAATCCCTCATTCAAGCCCCCTGGGCTGAGGGATCCCAGACGATGGATCCAGCGTGCTTCCTCTTGTAACAGTTTGCGGTCCAGGTTACCAGCTCTGGGACCGAGTTTGACCTTAGTGATACCCCAAAATTGTAACGAGCGAGTATCTCCTCCGTGAACGTTGTGTATATGCCTAGATAGGGATGTATCTTCCTTATTATTTATAGTACTTAGATGTTTTGATATTCTTCTCCTCAGTTCCTGTATGGTCTTACCCACATAGAACTTGGGACAGGGACATTTAGCAATGTAAACAACCCCCTTGCTCTGACAATTGATGAATTGTCTAACCTGGTATGTTCTATTATCGACTGGATTGGTAAATTGTTTGATGGTAGGCATTAAATGACAGAAGGAACAACGGCCACAGGAGTGGGAACCAATGACGGACGTCCTCAGCCAATTCTTAGATGCAGTGATCGGTCCAGTGTGATGGCTATGCACTAGGTAGTCGCGTAAGTTCCTACCTCTACGATATGTAATAGAAGGGATAGATGGTATGACTCCCTGAAGATCAGGGTTGGACAAAAGAATTGGCCAATGGCGATCCAGGATCTCACGGACCTGTTGTGAGCCGGTGTCAAAAGTGCCTATACATCTAATACTGGTTGTGCCACTAGATTGGGCAGCAATGGTTGGATGATGCCTGGTTATAGGTTTATGTTCATATAGTAGTTCTTTTCTTTCGGTGGCTCTAGCCCTGGCATAGGCTTTATGTAGCCATTTTCTGGGGTAGCCACGAGCCAAGAATTTAGTAAATAGACCATTGCATTCCAGTTCAAAAGCCTCATCGTCGGAACAGTTCCGTTTGGCACGGAGATATTGTCCGATAGGGATTCCCTTTTTGAGGGCAGGAGGATGATAACTATCCCAGTGCAAGAGGCTGTTAGTCGCAGTAGACTTACGTGAGATGTCAGTATGGACACCACCAACAGGGTCCAAGGAGATTTTAAGATCCAAGAAAGTGATTTCTTTTTGATGAATTACATAAGTGAACTTCATACCAATATGATTGGTATTAAGTGCGTGCATGAAATCATAGAAAGTGTTAATGTCACCATCCCACAGGAGGAGAATATCATCAATATATCTCCCCCAGAATAGGATGTGGCATGTGTATATTGCCAGTGTGTCGGTGAAGACCATCGTGTCCTCCCACCACCCCAAAAATAAATTTGCATATGTGGGTGCACAGATGGTGCCCATTGCCGTTCCTTTAATTTGCTGATAGAATTTGTGATCAAATAAAAAATAATTGTGTGTCAGAAGGAAACGTAATAGTGATAAAAGAAATTGATTATGAGTATGGAATTGAATTCCCTTAGTACCCAAAAAATGTGCAACTGCTGTGAGTCCAAATTGGTGCTGGATGTTGGTGTAAAGTGATTCAACGTCGATGCTGGCTATGAAAGTGGAGGGAGTGACATGTATCTCCTGGATCCTGTTGATGGTGTCCTTGGTATCCCTTAGGTAAGAGGGAAGAGAGGTGACGAATGGCGAGAGAATTTCATTAACCCCTTAGTGACCAGCCCATTTTAGGCCCTAATGACCAAGCTATTTTATTCGTTTTTCTATAGTCGCATTCAAAGAGCTATAGCTTTTTTATTTTTTCGTCTACATAGCTGTATGAGGACTTGTTTTTTGCGGGATTAGTTGTGATTTTTAATGGCACCATTTTTGGGTACATATAATTTTTATATTAACTTTTATTAACCTTTTTGGGGGGGATTATAAAAAAAAACTGAAATTCCGCCATTGCTCTATGCGTTTTTAAATTGACGCCGTTCACTATGCGACGTAAATAACATGTTACCTTTATTCTATGGGTCGGTACGATTACGGCGATACCACATATGTAGAGGTTTTTTTATGTTTTACGACTTTTGCACAATAAAAACACTTTTGAACTAAAATTATTTGTTTTTGCATCGTCGCTTTCCAAGAGCCGTAATTTTTTTATTTTTCCATCAATGTAGTGATTTTTTTGGCTTGTTTTCTGCGGGACAAGACGTAGTTTTGAATGGTACTGTTTTGGGGTGCATGGGACTTATTGATTCATTTTTATTATGACTTTTTTGGGGGGCAATGGAAAAAAATTGCAATTTCGCCATGGTTTTTTGCGTTTTTTTTTTTACGGTGTTCACTTTGCGGTTTAAATTACCTATTAACTTTATTAATGGAGTCATTACGGTCGCGGCGATACCACATATGTGTACTTTTTTTTTTTTTTTTACACTTTTACTAAATAAAACCACTTTTTATGGAAGAAAATGGTTTTATTTATTTTTTTACTGTACTTTTTATTAATAATCTTTATTTCACTTTGATGACTTATTTTATTAGTCCCACTAGGGGACTTTACTGTGCGATATTCCAATTGCTGCTATAATGCTCTGGTATACTTCGCATACCAGAGCATTATTGCCTGTCAGTGTAAATCTGACAGGCAATCTGTTAGGACGTGCCTCCGGCGCGTCCTAACAAGAATATGTCCAGGGCAGACCTGGGGGCTTTTATCAAGCCCCCGGCTGCCATGACACCCCATCGGAGACCCGCGATTTCATTCGCGGGCCGCCGATGGGTGACAGAGGGAGCGCACTCCCTCTGTAAACAAAGTTAAATGCCGCGGTCGCTATTGACGGCGGCATTTAACGGGTTAAACGGCCGCGATCGAAGTAAACTTCGATCGCGGGCGTTGGAGCAGGAGCTCAGCTGTCATCAGACAGCAGAGCCCCGGCTCCTGCCTGCACGGGAGACCCGTGCAGGACTTAGACTAGGCTGACGTGAAAAGGCGTCAGCCTAGCCTAAAGCCCATTAGTGAATCACGTGAAAAGGCGTATTGGTGGTCACTAAGGGGTTAAGGTACATACTTATGCCCTGGGTGAGACTATCATTACCAGATACTATTGGTCTACCTGGTATTGGATGTGACATCTTGTGAATCTTAGGCAAAGCATAGAATGTTGCTAGCGTAGGGGTGGGATTATATATACGTTTAAATTCCTCGGTACTGATCATATTTTGTATCTTAGCTGTGTCAAGTAGTAGGTGTAGTTCAGTTAAGAATAGATCGGTAGGATTTTTGTCTAAGATCGAGTACGTAGTGGTGTCATCCAACAATCTATGGACCATGGCCACATATTCGTCCTGGTTCATAATCACAATATTCCCCCCCTTATCAGAGGGTTTGATGGTAATATATTGGTTATTACGTAATTCGTCCAATGCTGTTATTTCCATTCTACTAAGATTAGAGAGTGCTTTCTTTTTGTTTGGTCTGATTTTTTTCAAGTCAGCACATACCAACTTCACAAAAACGTCTAGGTGAGCGTATTGTGCAAAGGGTGGAGTGAGTTTGGATTTCGGACGTAATGACGAAAAAGGGCCTACTGCAGTAATGGGTCCAAACTCATTCTCATATAGGAGACTTTCAAGGTCCTATTGACTATTTGATCCTGCTCCATACTGACCCAGGCTTTCTGACTACTCTTCTGCTCTGTGTTTGGTACCTCGTGCTCTCCTGGGTTGACTTGGCTCGTTCACCACTCTGTTGCTCACAGTGTTGCCATGGGCAACTGCCCCTTTCCCTTTGCTTTATATTCCCTTGTATGTTTGTCTCGTGCACTTACTGAGCGTAGGGACCGCCGCCCAGTTGTACCCCATCGCCTAGGGCGGGTCGTTGCAAGTAGGCAGGGACAGAGTGGCGGGTAGATTAGGGCTCACTTGTCCGTTTCCCTACCCCCATCATTACATAATCACAAGCCCATATACCTAGTCTACCCTGGTCCCTGACACTACTATGGACCCCCTTGAGACCCTGGCTCAGCAAATGCAGGGTCTCTCCCTACAGGTCCAGGCCCTGGCTCAGAAGGTCAACCAGCCTGATGCTACCTTGGTAGTTCCCCTCACCTCAACTCCTGAACCCCACCTCAAGTTGCCCGACCAGTTCTCAGGGGACCGGAGGGCTTTTCTCTCCTTTCGGGAGAGTTGCAGGCTTTACTTTCGCTTAAAGCCCCACTCCTCAGGTTCTGAGAGCCAGCGAGTGGGTATAATTATGTCCCGGCTCCAGGACTGGCCCCAAGAATGGGCCTTCTCCTTGGCTCCTGACGCCCCTGAACTTTCCTCCGTTGATCTTTTCTTTTCTGCTCTCGGACTCATTTATGACGAGACTGACAAGACTGCCTTTGCCGAGAGTCAGCTGGTGACCTTACGTCAGGGTAAGAGAACTGTTGAGGAGTATTGTTCTGACTTTAGGAAGTGGTGCGTAGCTTCTCGGTGGAATGACCCTGCCTTAAGGTGCCAGTTTAGGTTGGGTCTGTCGAATGCCCTGAAAGACCTGCTAGTTAGCTATCCCTCTTCTGACTCCCTAGACCAGGTTATGGCTTTAACGGTACGACTTGACCGACGTCTCAGGGAACGACAACGCGAACGTTTATGTGTTTTCTCCTCCGACTCCCCCATGATGCCTCCCGAGGTTCCGTTGCTTCGTTCTTCCCCGGAAGACTCAGAGGTACCTATGCAACTCGGGGCCTTCGTGTCCCCCCAACAACGTAGAGATTTCCACAGGAAGAATGGTCTCTGCTTCTACTGTGGGGATGACAAGCATCAAGTGAACAACTGTCCTAAGCGTAAGAATGCAGCCGGAGAACTTCCGCGCCTAAGTGATCATCGGGGAGGTCACTTGGGCGCACAGGTATTTCCCGTAAATATGAAACGTAATAAAATCTTGCTTCCCTTTCAGGTCTCTTTTGGTGGTAGGTCTGCTACCGGCAGTGCCTTCGTGGATTCAGGGTCCTCTGCTAATATCATGTCTGTGGAATTTGCTATGTCTCTTGCTATGCCTTTGATTGATCTGCCTAAACCTGTCCCGGTAGTGGGTATCGACTCCACTCCTCTTGCTAATGGTTATTTTACACAGCATACCCCTGTTTTTGAACTCCTTGTTGGCTCCATGCATTTGGAGCAGTGCTCTGTACTGTTGATGCAGGGATTATCGTCCGATTTGGTTTTAGGCCTTCCCTGGTTGCAGTTGCATAATCCCACGTTTGACTGGAATACTGGGGAGCTTACCAAATGGGGTAATGAATGTTTGACGTCATGTTTTTCTGTTAATTCTATTTCTCCCCCTGAGTAGGTGAACACGCTACCTGAGTTTGTTCGGGACTTCGCTGATGTTTTCTCTAAGGAGGCCTCCGAAGTGTTACCTCCTCATAGAGAATACGATTGCGCTATCGAATTGGTACCAGGAGCTAAGCTTCCTAAGGGTAGGATATTTAATCTTTCTTGTCCCGAACGTGAAGCCATGAGAGAGTATATCCAGGAATGCCTGGCCAAGGGTTACATTCTCCCCTCTACTTCTCCGGTAGGTGCTGGCTTCTTCTTCGTAGGGAAGAAGGATGGTGGTCTTAGGCCATGCATTGACTACCGTAACCTGAATAAGGTCACTGTAAGGAACCAGTATCCCCTTCCTTTGATTCCTGATCTCTTTAATCAGGTTCAGGGGGCCCAATGGTTCTCTAAGTTTGATCTACGGGGGGTGTATAACCTTATCCGCATCAAAGAGGGGGATGAGTGGAAGACTGCGTTTAACACGCCCGAAGCTCATTTCGAATACCTCGTCATGCCCTTTGGGTTGTGTAATGCGCCGGCGGTCTTCCAGAATTTCATAAATGAGATTTTGAGAGATTACCTGGGGATATTTCTTGTAGTGTACCTTGATGACATACTGGTGTTTTCCAAGGACTGGCCCTCCCACATTGAGCATGTCAGGAAGGTGCTCCAGGTCCTTCGGGAAAACAAACTGTTTGCAAAAACCGAAAAATGTGTGTTTGGGGTACAGGAGATACCATTTTTGGGTCAAATCCTCACTCCTCATGAATTCCGCATGAACCCCGCCAAGGTTCAGGCTGTGGCGGAATGGGTCCAACCTGCCTCCCTGAAGGCGTTTGTTAGGGATCTGCCAGGTACTTCATCTAGGTATACTCCTGGGATTAATCAATCCACACCTGAGGCCAGACCTGTTCGACTGACACCATCTCCCACCAACCAGGGTGGCAGGCTCAGGAGTGGGAGAGCCTATCGCGGCCTGGTCTGTCGGAGTTAGCTCCGCCCCCTGTCCTTTATTACCTGCCCTGTTCTCTCCCTCAGTGCTTGTAATTCTTTTGGATTCCTGGCCCCACTGCTGCTTGCTCCAGCCTGCTTCTGCCGTGCTTCTGCCTTGCTGCAGTTCTGCTTGACCTGCTTTGCTTTGCCCCTGGCTTGCTTCTGTCTCCTTGCCCGCTTGGGTGTACTCACTTCGTCCTGGTCCTGACTGTCCGTTCGCCGCTCCGTTTCCTCGTGGCGTTCCGTGGCTACTGCCCCTTCCCTTGCATGTTCCCTGTTTGTTTTCCTGTGCACTTAGACAGCGTAGGGACCGCCGCCCAGTTGTACCTCGTCGCCTAGGGCGAGTCGTTGCAAGTAGGCAGGGACAGGGCGGTGGGTAGATTAGGGCTCACTTTCCCTTCACCTCCTTCCGGCCATTACATAATTACAAGCCCTTACCTAGTCTACCATTTCTCCTACGCTGACTCTATCATGGACCCCCTTGAGGCCCTGGCCCAGCAGATGCAGGGCCTCTCCCTACAGGTCCAGGCCCTGGCCCAAAGGGTCAATCAGGGTGACGCTGCTTTAGTAGTACCCCTCACCTCACCTCTAGAACCCGACCTCAAGTTACCTGACCGGTTCTCAGGGGACCGTAAGACGTTTCTCTCCTTCCGGGAGAGTTGCAGACTGTATTTCCGCCTAAAGCCCCACTCCTCAGGTTCCGAGAACCAGCGGGTGGGTATCATCATATCCCGACTCCAGGAAGGGCCCCAAGAGTGGGCCTTCTCCTTGGCTCCTGACGCCCCTGAACTTTCCTCTGTTGATCGTTTTTTCTCTGCCCTCGGACTCATTTACGACGAGACTGACAGGACTGCCTTAGCCGAGAGTCAGCTGGTGACCTTACGTCAGGGTAGGAGACCGGTTGAGGAATACTGTTCTGATTTTAGGAAGTGGTGCGTAGCTTCTCAGTGGAACGATCCGGCCCTAAGGTGCCAGTTTAGGTTAGGATTATCTGACGCCCTGAAGGATCTGCTGGTTAGCTACCCCTCGTCTGACTCCCTTGACCAGGTTATGGCCCTAGCAGTACGACTTGACCGACGTCTCAGGGAACGTCAGCTAGAACGCTTCAGTGTGCTCCCCTCTGACTTTTCTGCGATCCCCCCCGAGGTCCCGTCTCCTCGCCCCTCCACGGAGGACTCGGAGGTACCTATGCAACTCGGGGCCTCCATGTCCCCTCGACAACGTAGGGAGTTTCGCAGAATGAATGGTCTCTGCTTCTACTGTGGGGACGACAAGCATCTACTGAACACCTGTCCCAGGCGCAAGAATAAGAAGCCGGAAAACTTCCGCGCCTAAGTGATCATCGGGGAGGTCACTTGGGCGCACAGGTATTTCCCGTTAATGTGAAATGCAATAAAATTTTGCTTCCCTTTCAGGTCTCGTTTGCTGGCCGGGCTGCCACGGGCAGTGCTTTCGTGGATTCAGGGTCATCTGCTAATATCATGTCTGCGGAATTTGCTATGTCTCTAAAGATGCCTTGTATTGATTTACCTTATCCTATCCCTGTAGTAGGAATCGACTCAACTCCCCTTGCTAATGGTTATTTTACTCAGCATACTCCTGTTTTTGAACTCCTTGTTGGCTCCATGCATTTGGAGCAGTGCTCTGTACTGGTGATGCAGGGATTATCGTCTGATCTGGTTTTAGGCCTTCCCTGGTTGCAGTTGCATAATCCCACGTTTGATTGGAATACTGGGGATCTCACCAAATGGGGTAATGAATGTCTTATGTCATGTCTTTCTGTTAACTCTATTTCTCCCCGGGAGGAGGTAAACACGCTTCCTGAGTTTGTTCAGGACTTCGCCGATGTGTTTTCTAAGGAGGCCTCCGAGGTGTTGCCCCCCCATAGAGATTACGATTGCGCTATCGATTTGGTGCCTGGTGCCAAGCTTCCTAAGGGGAGGATATTTAATCTTTCATGTCCTGAACGTAAAGCTATGAGGGAATATATCCAAGAATGCCTGGCCAAGGGTTTCATTCGCCCCTCGACTTCTCCTGTAGGTGCTGGCTTCTTCTTCGTGGGGAAGAAGGATGGTGGTCTTAGGCCGTGCATTGATTATCGTAACCTGAATAAGGTCACCGTAAGGAACCAGTACCCACTTCCTTTGATTCCGGATCTTTTTAATCAGGTTCAGGGAGCCCAATGGTTTTCTAAGTTCGATCTACGGGGGGCATATAACCTTATCCGCATCAAAGAGGGGGATGAGTGGAAAACTGCGTTCAACACACCCGAGGGTCATTTCGAATACCTGGTCATGCCCTTTGGGTTGTGTAATGCCCCTGCTGTCTTCCAGAATTTTATTAATGAAATCCTGAGAGAGTACCTGGGTAATTTTCTTGTTGTGTACCTTGATGACATACTGGTGTTTTCCAAGGACTGGTCCTCCCACGTGGAGCATGTCAGGAAGGTGCTCCAGGTCCTTCGGGAGAATAATCTATTTGCTAAGACTGAAAAATGTGTCTTTGGGGTACAGGAGATACCATTTTTAGGGCAAATCCTCACTCCTCATGAATTCCGCATGGACCCTGCCAAGGTTCAGGCTGTGGCGGAATGGGTCCAACCTGCCTCCCTTAAGGCGTTACAGTGTTTTTTAGGGTTCGCCAACTATTACAGGAGATTTATTGCCAACTTCTCGGTCGTCGCTAAGCCTCTTACGGACCTTACCCGCAAGGGTGCTGATGTCCTCCATTGGCCCCCTGAGGCAGTCCAGGCCTTTGAGACCCTCAAGAAGTGCTTTATCTCGGCCCCCGTGCTGATTCAGCCCAACCAAGAGGAGCCATTTATTGTGGAGGTTGACGCTTCCGAGGTGGGAGTGGGGGCCGTCTTGTCCCAGGGTACCAGCTCCCTCACCCATCTCCGCCCCTGTGCTTACTTCTCTAGGAAGTTTTCGCCCACGGAGAGTAACTATGATATTGGCAACCGCGAACTTCTAGCCATTAAATGGGCTTTTGAGGAGTGGCGGCACTTCCTGGAGGGGGCCAGACACCAGGTAACGGTCCTTACGGATCACAAGAATCTGGTTTTCCTAGAATCGGCCCGGAGGCTTAATCCTAGACAAGCTCGGTGGGCACTATTCTTTACCAGATTTAATTTCTTGGTTACCTATAGGGCTGGGTCCAAGAATATTAAGGCTGATGCTCTGTCACGTAGTTTCATGGCCAATCCTCCTTCTGAGAAGGATCCTGCTTGTATTTTACCCCCTGGTATAATCGTCTCTGCCACGGATTCTGATTTAGCTTCTGATATCGCGGCTGATCAGGGTGCAGCTCCCGGGAAAGTCCCTGGGGACAAACTGTTTGTTCCCCTGCAATACCGGCTGAGGGTACTCAGGGAAAACCATGACTCCGCTCTATCTGGTCATCCTGGCATCTTGGGCACCAAACACCTCATTACCAGAAACTATTGGTGGCCTGGGTTGCCTAAAGACGTTAGGGCTTACGTCGCCGCTTGTGAGGTTTGCGCTAGGTCCAAAACCCCTAGGTCCCGACCTGCGGGCCTACTACGTTCCTTGCCCATTCCCCAGAGACCTTGGACCCATATCTCCATGGATTTTATCACCGATTTGCCTCCATCTCAGGGCAAGTCGGTGGTGTGGGTGGTAGTCGACCGCTTCAGCAAGATGTGCCACTTTGTGCCCCTTAAGAAGCTACCTAACGCCAAGACGTTAGCTTCTTTGTTTGTGAAACACATCCTGCGTCTCCATGGGGCCCCAGTCAATATCGTTTCTGACAGAGGGGTACAATTTGTTTCCTTATTTTGGAGAGCTTTTTGTAAAAAGTTGGAGATTGATCTGTCCTTCTCCTCCGCCTTCCATCCCGAAACTAATGGCCAAACGGAAAGGACCAACCAATCCCTGGAACAATATTTAAGGTGTTTCATCTCTGACTGTCAATTCGATTGGGTCTCATTCCTTCCCCTTGCTGAATTTTCCTTGAATAACCGGGTCAGTAACTCGTCAGGGGTCTCCCCGTTTTTCTGTAATTTCGGGTTTAACCCAAGATTCTCCTCCGTCTCCCCTGGTTGTTCCAATAATCCTGAGGTAGAGGATGTTCATCGGGAACTGTGCACCGTCTGGGCCCAGGTTCAGAAGAACCTAGAGGCGTCCCAGAGCGCACAAAAGATTCAGGCGGATAGTAGACGTTCTGCTAACCCCCGGTTTGTCGTCGGGGATTTGGTCTGGTTGTCGTCCAGGAACTTGCGCCTTAAGGTCCCGTCCAGGAAGTTTGCTCCCCGATTTATTGGACCTTATAAGATCATTGAAGTCCTCAACCCTGTATCCTTCCGTCTGGAGCTCCCCCCATCATTTCGCATACATGACGTCTTCCATGCCTCCCTCCTTAAACGCTGCTCCCCGTCCTGGTCCCCCTCGAGGATACCTCCTGTTCCCGTTCTCACCCCTGAGGGGGTGGAATTCGAGGTGGCCAAGATTATGGACAGTAGGATGGTCCAGGGCTCCCTCCAGTACCTGGTCCATTGGAGAGGATACGGGCCGGAGGAGAGGACTTGGGTACCTGCCCGTGATGTTCACGCTGGGGTATTGATCAGGAGGTTCCACCTTCTCTTCCCCACTAAACCGGGTCCCCTTAGTAAGGGTCCGGTGGCCCCTCATAAAAGGGGGAGTACTGTTAGGGATCTGCCAGGTACTTCATCTAGGTATACTCCTGGGATTAATCAATCCACACCTGAGGCCAGACCTGTTCGACTGACACCATCTCCCACCAACCAGGGTGGCAGGCTCAGGAGTGGGAGAGCCTATCGCGGCCTGGTCTGTCGGAGTTAGCTCCGCCCCCTGTCCTTTATTACCTGCCCTGTTCTCTCCCTCAGTGCTTGTAATTCTTTTGGATTCCTGGCCCCACTGCTGCTTGCTCCAGCCTGCTTCTGCCGTGCTTCTGCCTTGCTGCAGTTCTGCTTGACCTGCTTTGCTTTGCCCCTGGCTTGCTTCTGTCTCCTTGCCCGCTTGGGTGTACTCACTTCGTCCTGGTCCTGACTGTCCGTTCGCCGCTCCGTTTCCTCGTGGCGTTCCGTGGCTACTGCCCCTTCCCTTGCATGTTCCCTGTTTGTTTTCCTGTGCACTTAGACAGCGTAGGGACCGCCGCCCAGTTGTACCTCGTCGCCTAGGGCGAGTCGTTGCAAGTAGGCAGGGACAGGGCGGTGGGTAGATTAGGGCTCACTTTCCCTTCACCTCCTTCCGGCCATTACAGCGTTACAGTGTTTTTTGGGGTTCGCTAATTATTACAGGAGATTCATTGCTAACTTCTCGGTCATCGCTAAGCCTCTTACGGACCTCACTCGCAAAGGTGCTGATCTCCTCCACTGGTCTCCAGAGGCTGTCCAGGCTTTTGAGGTCCTTAAGAAGTGCTTTATCTCGGCCCCGGTGCTGGTTCAGCCCAACCAAATGGAGCCATTTATCGTGGAAGTTGACGCATCCGAGGTGGGAGTGGGGGCTGTCTTGTCCCAGGGTACCAGGTCCCTCACCCATATCCGCCCCTGTGCCTACTTTTCCAGGAAGTTTTCGCCCACTGAGAGTAACTATGATATTGGCAACCGCAAACTCTTAGCCATTAAATGGGCATTTGAAGAGTGGCGCCACTTCCTGGAGGGGGCTAGGCACCAGGTAACGGTCCTTACCGACCACAAGAATCTGCCGGAGGCTAAACCCGAGACAAGCTCGATGGGCGCTATTTTTTACCAGATTCAACTTTTTGGTTACCTATAGTGCTGGGTCTAAAAATATTAAGGCCGATGCACTGTCGCATAGCTTCATGGCCAGCCCTCCTTCGGAGGAAGATCCTGCTTGTATTTTGCCTCCCGGTATAATCATTTCTTCTATTGATTCTAATTTAGTCTCTGAAATTGCAGCTGATCAAGGTTCAGCTCCCGGGAACCTTCCTGAGGACAAGCTGTTTGTTCCCCTGCAATACCGGCTAAGGGTACTTAGGGAAAATCATGACTCCGCACTATCTGGTCATCCAGGCATCCTGGGTACCAAACACCTCATTGCCAGAAACTATTGGTGGCCTGGGTTGCCTAAAGACGTTAAGGCCTACGTCGCCGCTTGTGAGGTTTGTGCTAGGTCCAAGACTCCCAGGTCCTGACCAGCGGGCTTACTACGTTCGTTGCCCATTCCCCAGAGACCTTGGACACATATCTCCATGGATTTTATCACCGATTTGCCTCTATCCCAAGGCAAGTCGGTGGTGTGCGTGGTAGTAGACCGCTTCAGTAAGATGTGCCACTTTGTGCCCCTCAAGAAACTACCCAACGCCAAGACGTTAGCTACCTTGTTTGTCAAACACATCCTGCGGCTCCATGGGGTCCCTGTCAATATTGTTTCGGACAGAGGGGTACAATTTGTTTCTTTGTTTTGGAGAGCCTTCTGTAAGAAGTTGGAGATTGATCTGTCCTTCTCCTCTGCTTTCCATCCTGAAACCAATGGCCAAACTGAAAGGACTAATCAATCTCTAGAACAATATTTAAGGTGTTTTATCTCTGACTGTCAATATGATTGGGTCTCATTCATTCCCCTCGCTGAATTTTCCCTTAATAACCGGGTCAGTAACTCGTCTGGGGTCTCCCCCTTTTTCTGTAATTTTGGGTTTAATCCACGGTTCTCCTCCGTTTCACCTGGTAGTTCCAACAATCCCGAGGTAGAGGTCGTTCATCGGGAACTGTGCACAGTCTGGGCCCAGGTTCAGAAGAACCTAGAGGCGTCCCAGAGCGTACAAAAAACTCAGGCTGATAGAAAACGTTCTGCTAACCCCTTGTTTATGGTCGGGGATCTGGTGTGGTTATCGTCTAGGAACTTGCGTTTTAAGGTCCCGTCCAAGAAGTTTGCTCCCCGGTTTATTGGGCCATATAAGGTCATTGAAGTCCTCAATCCTGTCTCCTTCCGGCTGGAGTTACCCCCATCCTTTCGTATACACGACGTGTTTCATGCCTCCCTCCTTAAACGCTGCTCCCCGTCCTTGGCTCCCTCGAGGAAACCTCCTGTTCCCGTTCTCACCCCTGAGGGGGTGGAATTCGAGGTGGCCAAGATTGTGGACAGCAAGATGGTCCAAGGCTCCCTCCAGTACCTGGTCCATTGGAGAGGATACGGGCCTGAGGAGAGAACTTGGGTATACGCGCGGGATGTTCACGCTGGGGTATTGGTCAGGAAGTTCCACCTTCGTTTCCCCAGTAAACCAGGTCCACTTAGAAAAGGTCCGGTGGCCCCTCATAAAAGGGGGGGTACTGCAAAGGATCTGCCAGGCACAGCTTCGGGCTTAACTTCCATAGGTAATCAGTCTGCACCTGAGTCTATGTCTCTGAGACTGACTCCAGCTTCCACCACTCAGGCTGGCAGGCTTAGGAGTGGGAGAGCCTATCGCAGCCTGGCCAGACTCAGCTAGCTCCCGCCCTATGTCTATTTATACCTGCCTTTCCTGTTCCTCCTTGCTTGTGATTCTTTCCGTGTGGTTTCCTGGCCCAGCTACAGCTCCTAACTATTTGATCCTGCTCCATACTGACCCAGGCTTTCTGACTACTCTTCTGCTCTGCGTTTGGTACCTCGTGCTCTCCTGTGTTGACTTGGCTCGTTCACCACTCTGTTGCTCACGGTGTTGCCGTGGGCAACTGCCCCTTTCCCTTTGCTTTATATTCCCTTGTATGTTTGTCTCGTGCACTTACTGAGCGTAGGGACCGCCGCCCAGTTGTACCCCGTCGCCTAGGGCGGGTCGTTGCAAGTAGGCGTTGACAGAGTGGCGGGTAGATTAGGGCTCACTTGTCCGTTTCCCTACCCCTATCATTACACTAGGATTATCTTGTAAAGTGCACTACCTGCTACTGCCAGTTAAAAACATCTTTACTATAAAAGTGCATGTCTGTATTCGCTTTTATAGTATTGGATCGTGATAATTTGATAATGGCTGATAACAGAGAACAACAACAAGGTCGGGACATTTACAAAAACCTTCCTGAGAACCCATGGAACCTATGTGCCAAATTTGGGGTCAAATAGTTCAGGTGTTTGGATGCCTATAGAAGACAAACAGACATTCACTTTTAGGCCCTGTTCACACAGTTTTTTGCTGCGGCTTTTGGGTTGGAAACCGCTGCAAAAAATGGCTGAAATTGCCTCCTATTCATTTCAAAGGGGGGCGGAGGTGTTTTTCCCGCAAACGGAAAAACACGCACGCGAGAGAAGAAGCGATATGCCCTTTCTGTGGGTTTTTCCGTCTCTGACCTCCCCTTGACATCAATGTGAGTCAGAGAAAGAATTTTACGCTGCGTTTTTTGCCCGCGCCGCTCAATTGCCGCAGGAGATAAACACGGAAAACGTCATGCAGGCAGGTCAGACTTAATTTTAAGGCAGATTTTTCTGCCTGCAAAAAACTCAGTATGAACAGGACCTTATAATATAGAATAGCAGAGTTACCCGGCTTCACACTCTTCTATTTGTTTGTATACGTTTCCCCCCTAATCGGAGTTCTTAAAAACAACATCGTCCCACATTTTCATGTCTTGCAGGGCCCTCTCTTCATCTGAGATTATCATGTAGACGTTGGCCAGAAAATGACAGTAAGTCATTTGACACCAAGTCAATGAACACTTTAATTGCCGGACAGTTGTCTAGTGGGGCATGGTTGAGGGTTTAGATTAGAATATTTTTTTACTGTTGCTAGTCTTCAAAGGTCCTAATCCGGTCCCCTCATTTAAAGGGAAGTTCTCGAGTAGTAATTCCTTCAAGTCTCCCAGTGTGTTTAATTCTAATTCTGAGAGGGAATCTAAGTCCCATGTATCAATCCGATCTGATGCTTTGAGAGATTAATCACTCTAAGGCAATCCTCGTGTGTATCATTACTACTACTGTTTATTTTTTCTAAGTCCTCTGATGGCCCCTTCTGGAAGCCCCTGAATCCCCACCTCCCTTTGTCCCATAAAAAAGGGACTTCAGTATGGTTATCTGGTTTCTTAGATAGAATTTTGTGTTTCCCAGGGTATCTGCCCTGGGGATGTCGCAGATCTGTATCAGAATCTGAGTGGTCTGTACCATCAGTTCCTGTATCTGAGAAATCATGCTGGTGACCAGGTTCTAAGTTGTTCTGCAAGTTGTTATATTGACTATTGTTTAACCTCAGGGATCTCTTCTTGCCCCAATCGTAAACCTCGCCCATGGAGTAATCTGACTTATCACGGAAATATTTCTTCCTCTTTCTATTTTTTATTTTTGTTTCTAACAAATCAATATGGTCCATTGCCTTTTTGAATGCCTCTGTAAATTGTACTGAACTCTCATTATTTTCCAAGTTGGGTGTAAGGGCTACAAGGTCCTTCTCCACTATGTTGAGGATGTGGGTTTCATCTCCTATCAGAATGCCCATAAGTGTTTTGGAGCACTCTGACAAGGCTGTCTCCCATCTGTCCTTTATCTGCCAAGGTTTTGATAGTTTGTATGAGGGAAAAAGTGGAATACGTAGGCCCCTAGATATAAGTCCTTGTTCTAAGTACTGGTCAAGTTTTGACTTTGTCCATGTTGATTGTACCTGTCTAATTTGTAGGTTCTTGAATTTCCTAAGAAGATCTTCCATGTGTAATTCATCAGAATGTGTCTCTTTCTTCCCATCATGACCAACTGCAAACACACTGATAACGTCTTATTTTTGACGTATCAGTCTATATTTAAGTTGATCCATAATTGATGTAGCCATGGTGTCAGGATGTGGACACGGTGGATCTTACATTATAAGATCCAAATAATACCACCACACCATAACCACATAGTGACTAAATAATACCCCCATACTGTTACAGAATAATACCACCACACCATAACCACATAGTGACTGAATAATACCTCCATACTGATACTGAATAATACCGCCACACCATAACCACACAGTGACTGAACAATACCACCATACCGTTACTGAATAATACCTCCACACCATAACCACATAGTGACTGAATAATATCACCATACTGTTACTGAATAATTCCGCCACACCATAACCACATAGTGACTCAATAATACCCCCATAATGTTATTAAATAATACCGCCACACCATAACCACATAGTGACTGAATAATACCCCCAAACTGTTACTGAATAAAAACCACAATACAAAGACCAAAATTATCACTATGTAGTGACCATATAGTGGTAGATGCCAGTTATACACAGGAGCTCTGCAGAGGATATAAGTGATTACAGCACATTTATATCTAGTGACTCACAGGTGATGTTTTCTCTGATTAGTGGGTGGGCTATACCGCCACACCATAACCGCATAGTGACTGAATAATACACCCATATTGTTACTGAATAATACAGCCACACCAGTACCACCATGCTGCACTGTACACAGGTAGATAAGAGAAGCACCTCCAGCTCACCTTGATATGCAGATGTCGTTCTAGGGAAGTTCATGCACGGATCCTTGTGTCGGCACACATTAGACGAGACTAGAAGAAATAGGGTTGAATCCAGCACGGACAGTTGTTTAAAATGGAAAACTATTTCCAAGTTTAATGGGCCAATGTTTGGCGGATTAAAAATCAGGAATGGAGAACACGGTGTGACGTCCTGATATAGTGGGGAAAAGTTTGTGGTAGTGGTAGATAAAGAGCCTACGCGTTTCAGACGCTCCAAGCGTCCTTAGTCATGACTAAGGACGCTTGGAGCGTCTGAAACGCGTAGGCTCTTTATCTACCACTACCACAAACTTTTCCCCACTATATCAGGACGTCACACCGTGTTCTCCATTCCTGATTTTTAATCCGCCAAACATTGGCCCATTAAACTTGGAAATAGTTTTCCATTTTAAACAACTGTCCGTGCTGGATTCAACCCTATTTCTTCTAGTCTCACCATGCTGCACTATTACGGTATAGGGAAAGCATTAAAGTGTAGGGGCACTAATACTGTGCAGGGCACAAAGGGTGGCACTATTACTGTATAGGGGTATGCTATTACTATGTGCGGCACAATGGGGACACAATAACTATATGGGCCACTATTACTTTGTGCTGCACAATGGTAGGCACTAATTCTGTGTGGGGCACAAAATGGGGCACTATTACTGTGTGGGGCACTAAGCGGACACTATTACAGTTTGGGGCACTATCTGTTTACCACAATTATAAAAGAACTAATGTAAGCCTTCAATAATAAGCTAATTGGATTCAGCTTGTCTTAGATTATAATTTTTGGGTAATTTGTTTAGCTATGAATGTGTAAACCTATGTTATTTAACCGGACAGCATATTCATAAACAAATAAAAAAACATAATATTTCTCTGTTAACACCTTTTTTGTACGGCGTCGTAAATGATCGGCCTGGGGAATAGATCAAGTTACACCCAGCAGCAACAGCCGGGGTCGGAGATTACTCCAATCCCTGCCGTTGAACTGACGTAGATTCCGAAGTCAATAGCGACCAAAGCACCTCAGTGGTTTTACAGAAGTTCCCCCAGTAAGCCCATTGGCGTGCCTATTAGTATAATACAGGCTTAATGCACTGCACTGCAGAAGATTTGCAGTGTTAAAAAAATAAAATAATGCTACCATTTCAATGGTAGCATTGAAAATCTTGTATCACAATGACATAGTCATCCTAAAGCTTTGTTGATGGAAAAATAATAAAGTTATAGCTCTTGGAAAGTGTGTTTTTGATGTGAGGATATAATGAAAAAAATAGTAATAGAAAAAATATTTGGTATTGTCATAATAGTAACGACCCAAGTTATTACAATTAAGACCAAATTTATTTTTAGTGATGAACAAAATAACCCGCTTAAGGACCGAGCCAATTTTTGGCGTTGAGGAACACACGTATATTTTGTTTTTACATTGCCGCACTCCAAGATCCGTAACATTTTTATATTTCTAACTATGTAGCTGTATGAGTGATTGCTTGTTTTTGCAAAATGAGTTGTATTTTTAATAACACTGTTTTGGGGTATATAGGCCTTATAGGTTAACTTTTTTTGAAGGAATGGAAAAAAAAGCAGTTACGTTTTTTGTCAGGTTTTTTTACGCTGTTCTCCGTGCAGAATAAATTACGTGTTAACTAGAGACAAGGAAACTGCTTCAGCGCAAATCAAACACGGTCCAAATTTCCCCAAAGATTCAGAGGCAACAAAATCCGAAGCTTTTGGGGTACACATTACACAAATATGCAAAATGGCGGCCGCTATTTCACAGATTAGGGGGGGGAGGGGGTAGAAGAGGAGTTAAAAACAAAAAACAAAACACATACTCTCCACCTCGTTTGGTCTTCTATAGCAACACCTCCCTGCCGGCCTCCTGAGGTGACTAGTTTTGTCCCTCGTGTCCAATGTGACTGCTGCAGCCTGCGATTAACTGCAGCGGTCACGTGGGACAAAACAACGCCATCTCAGGAGGCTGGCAGCAAGGTGTTGCTACGGAAGACCAGGAAAGGGTGAGTGTGATATTTTTTTATTTTAGGGGTGGTATCACAAGTGCCCCAATTGTCTGACTCTCTGAAGTCTTCTACGACTGTATCCAAGACATCAGAGAGTTAGGCAGGGCCATCAAGGCACATGCGATTCGCGGCACATTTATTCTGACCAAATCAAATTTTAGGGCTGATTCTATTTGGGAAATTCGCTTATCTTTAGTGTTAAAGGGGTTTTCCAATACTTTTTTTTTTAATCAGTTTATTTATAAATGCCCCCTAAATATCGTTATCTGCATTTTAATTTTTTTAATTTACCATTATTCTCTTTTGTTTACATTCAGAGGTTTGTTTACCTCTGTGTGTTCGTTATCTTGCTCTTCCAGTCATACAGTTCCCGACATGCACCGCTTGTGTCCCAGCATGCAATGCGCTTGCAGCAGGGACTCATCATGCCTACTACACTCAGCTATAAACATTTTCTAATCTCTGTTGCCATTTTACTGCTCTCATTAGATCAGCGAGAGCTAACGATAAACGTGCAACATATAAGTGCTGTACCAAACAACACTCTCTTACATAATGGTAAAAAAAAAACTTAATTTGACCCCAGAGCCGAAGTCCCCAAACAGAGTAGAGCGCTAGTATAGGCGTTTCTCTGGATATCTGTGGAATCTCCTGACATCACTGTCTATATATGGACAGTGTTGTCAGTGGCTTCCCCAGAACCGGAGTCCCGGGCAGAGTGCTAGTATAAGCTTTGCTCCGGGACTCTGTGGAATCCCCTGACATCACTGCCCATATATAGACAGTGTTGTCAGGGGCTTCCCCAGAGCCAGAATCCCGGGCAGAGCACTAGTCTAGGCTCTGCTCCGGGACTCTGTGGAATCTCCTGACATCACTGTTTATATATGGACAGTGTTGTCAGGGGCTTCCCAGAACCGAAGTCTCGGGCAGTGCGCTAGTATAGGCTATGCTCCGGGACTCTGTGGAATCCCCGACAACACTGTCCATATATATGAACAGTGTGATTAGGGGCTTCCCCAGAGCCGGAGTCCTGGGCAGAGCGCCAGTATAGGCTATGCTCCAGGACACTGTGGAATCACCTAACCCCAGCGCCTGAGTCCTTGTCAGAGCGCTACTAGCAACTAGCTACTGGCTCCTGACATCACTGCCATCATTTCTTCTGATAGTTTCTGGTCCGCTTCTAGGGGGGAGAAAATTACGCGCAGGCGCTGTGATAGCTCAGGAGTGGGCATGCGGGGTAAACACTGCTAGTGTAGAAACCACGCATGCTCAGAGACTAGCAGTGTTTACCACTAAGGCCCACTCCTGCCCTATCACAACCCCTGCACGTCATTTTCTCTCTCCTAGCAGCAGACCGGAATCCATCAGAAGGAAGGGAGTATGCAGTCCACCACTTCCCTCAGTGTACCCGTACATTAAATATATATCAAATATTTGTGAAAGAATATATTTATTTTAAAAACTCACTGAATTCCAGCATGGTACTGTAATATGATGTTCCCATTCCAATAAGTCACTTAGTGAAATCTCTGTCCTCCTACGTAGATCATCTGTGAGATGTGTTATTGCAAATAATAGCTACTGTGACTTTCATGAAAATCGCATGTAATTTATTAAAAATAATTAGTTCACATTCATAATAACAGAAATTCTAAACAATTACAGTTTGTCCATATATAATTCTGTAGAGTGGAGCTTATTCTCATATTAGGGTATAATTTACTGTGGATGGTAGGGGATAATTAAATGCAGATAAAAATGCAAGCTTAATTTTGTGTTCTAGGTATATTTCTATTGGCTTTGTCGGGACACTCGTTCCTTTGAATGGTTTGCTGATCTCCTCAACTCATTAGAAGAACAAATGTCAGAGCAAAGCAAAATAGACTTTCTTAGTTATCACCTTTTTCTCACTGGCTGGAATGAAAACCAGGTAAAATATCAATTTATATGTAATATGCAACTGTATCTTTGTTTTGCAGTGGGTTTTAGCAAAATATCCTGTTTTATATGAACCTTGCATGTAAAATATTTCACAGCTCAGTTCTAGGGATTCACATGATATGTGATAACAGGACGTATATTTAATTGCTTCCACAGGATATGTTCACACGGGCTATTTTCAGCCGTTTTTTTGGACCGTAAACGTACCGAAAAACGTCTGAAAAATCTGAAGCAGAACTCCTACAGACATCTGCCTATTGATTTCTCGTTGATTAAAAAATGGCTAAAAATCAGGGGCTGTTTTTTCTTAAAAACAGCTCCGTATTTACAGACGTTCTTTGTTAAGCATGTGAAAATACCCTAACAAGAGTGCTTTTACGGTATGTTCACATGGGCTATTTTCAGCCGTTTTTCGGGCTGTAAACGCCCTGAAAAACAGCTTAGAATGCGGGGGCTGAACGCCTCCAAACATCTGCCCATTGATTTCAATGGAAAAAACGGCGTTCCGTTCCCACAGGGAAAAATGCCTCATAAAAAGAAGTGCATGTAACTTCTTGAGTCGTAAAAATTGGCCATAAAAAACACAGCAAAAATGCTAGTTGCTTAAAAAACGGGGTGAAAATCAGGGGCTGTTTTCCCTTGAAACCAGCTCTGTATTCACAGCCGTTTTTTGTTAAGCGTGTGAACATAGCCTAAAGGTTTGTTGATGAGGAAACTGTATCTTTTTGTATCTTTTTACTATATTCTAAAGAGGAATAGTATTTGTCTGCATTTTGTCCTTTAATTTGTCTGCTGAATAGATTGTTCTTTATTATAGCACCAAATTAGAACCAACCTCCCACTTTTCTATAATTTGGTGAATTATTCATTTCTTAAAGAAGTACTCCAGTGATTTAATTTTTCAGCCCCATAAATCCTACACAGGTAGTGTAATAAAATAATATCATTCTTTCAATGATTCTAGCTGTCAGGGCCGGCCTGGCCATCTGGCACTTTTGGCAAATGCCAGATGGGCTGGTGCATAGTGGGCTGGTTGGCTGCCACCCACACCGTTCTTTTTAATTAAAGTTGCGGACTGAAGCCTATTCAAACTGGGTGTTTGATAAAGCTTATTTGTAAGTGGATGCTTATTAGACAGTTTGACTGAAAAAAAATTCTACTTGTTGCCTTTTCTTTTCATGTCATAATGGAGAACACCTGCCCTAGCCCGATAAACTCCATTGTAAGTCAATGTCCTAAGTTTGAGTGGTGCATGTGCAGCATGTGTTCTAGGCGTGAGTGACACATATGCGACATGTGTCCTAGGTTAATTATGTGTACAATGTATATAGTGGCATTATTCATGTGTACAGTATATACAGATGTAGCCTTCTTTATCTTGATTTTTAATGCATTAACAGGTTCCCGACCGCTGGCCGTATTTATACGGCCAGCGGTCAGGGTCTCTGAAGTCCGCCGTATAGACTATTTACGGCGGCACTTCAGAGACTGTGCACGCGCAATCGCGTGCACACAGCTTTATGCCCTGGCTGTTGCTAACAGCCATGGGCACTGGGCAGAATGTCAGGGGTCAATTTTTTGGCCCCTGAACATGTGATCGCTGTGACAACCAATCACAGCGATCACATGCATTTCTGCATAGAAAACAGCCCTGTGCCCACGCTGTTACCAACAGCTCTGGGCACTGGGCAGAGTATCAGGGACCAATCTGATGGTCCCTGAACATGTGGTCGCTGTGAAAACCTATCACAGCGACCACATTTGTTTTATTTTGACTTTTCTGGCAGTAAATCTCCTGCCTCTTTTCTTCTCCTCAAACATTGTTTCAGTTTGAGGAGAAGAAGAGACTCGGGAGAATTGCTGCCAGAAGAATACAGTTACACAAAAAATACAGTTACACTCTAAAACATTCTCTGTATAGATAGATTTCTATCTATCTATACAATCTATCTATCCATCTGTCTTTTTTTCTATATATCTACCTTTCTATCTTTTATTCTATTAGAATAGGCAGGGTGGGAGTATATAATTATATATATATATCCACATATATATATAATATATATATAGCAATAGCGGTTTATTTTTTTTTGTTAGCGGTAGTGTAGATATATATAGCAGTTAGTTTGTGTGTTTTATAAAAAAAAATAAAAAAAAATTGTTTTGTTAGTGTTAGTTACGTTATGGCGAGGAAGTTGTTTAGCGCCGAGGAGGCATACGCCATGCTGTGGTCTGAGTCGGAGACCGCATCAGAGATGGCGTCCGAGATGGAACCTGTTTTAGGTAGTGACGATGACAGCGTCACTTCAGGTTCATCTTCAGGGGACGTTGTCCCTGATGCAGTTGAAACTGCAGAACATGAAAGCGCAGGGCCAAGTAGCGCTGTAGCACGGGACAGCCTGGTCCCTTCAGTCCAGGCTCTTGTATGGGCACCTGCCCCATCTTTTGGGCCTAGAATCCACGGATTTACTGCCACTCCTGGCATAACCGTGGACAATACAAATTTTGTCCAAATGGATTACTTCCATTTATTTATAACGGACGACATCCTAAATCAGATTGTCCACGAAACAAATTTATATGTCACTCAATATATAAGGCAGAAACCTTCACCCACCCATGCCAGAGATTGGACGCCCACCAATTTGCTGGAATTAAAAAAAATGTTGGGGCTCACCCTAAATATGGGTATTGTCAAAAAGCCCTCCATTAGGTCTTACTGGTCAACAAGACCCGCCCAAGCCACCCCAGTATATTCTGCAGTAATGCCCAGGTCTCGTTATGAGACAATGAGGTTCCTCCACTTCAACGACAACGCACAGGCCCCCCCAAGTACCGATGCAAACCGGGATTGGTTGTTCAAAATAAGACCGCTAATAAATTCCCTGAATAATTTATTTCTGCAACTCTACACCCCTGAGCAGAATGTAAGTGTGGACGAATCCCTCCTCAACTTTCATGGCAGACTTAGCTTTCGCCAATATCTACCTTCAAAAAGGGCAAGATATGGCGTTAAGCTCTACAAATTGTGAGAAAGCGGGTCAGGATATACCACTGCCTTCAGGATTTATGAAGGGCGGGACCGCACAATAAATGTTCCTGGATGCCCCCCTGATCTTTCCACCAGCAGTAAGATCGTGTGGGAGATAATGCAGCCTCTGCTTCATAAGGGGTACCACCTGTACTGTGATAATTTTTATTCGAGTGTGCCCCTGTTTAGGCATTTGCATGCTGCAAGGACTGGGGCATGTGGTACCATGCGCAAAAACAGAATTGGTTTTCCACAGCAATTAGTGGGGAAGCGCATGGTAAAGGGGGACTCCTGTGCTTATGCATCTGAAAAATTGCTGGCGCTCAAGTTCAGGGATCGCAAAGATGTGTATGTGCTAAGCACGATTCATACCGCAGGAACAGTGGCAGTGAGGGAAAGGGGGGCAACATCAGACAAGCACAAACCAGTGAGCGTGTCCGAATATAACAAGTACATGGGGGGGGGGGGGTGGATTTAAGCGACCAGGTTTTACAGCCCTATTTAGTAAAACGCAAAACTAAAACCTGGTACAAAAAAGTGGCCATTTATTTGTTACAGGTGGCCATCCACAACTCATTTCTGCTCTACAAAAAAAACAGAGGCAGAGACACATACCTGGATTTCCAGGAAAAAATTATTGAAGGCCTCATTTTTGATGTTCAGGACACCCGAGAATGCCCCCAGTCTGAGGATGTCACGCGACTGACTGAAAGACACTTCATCAGTCGGATTCCCCCAACACCAACCAGAAGCAACCCTCAGAAAAAGTGCCGCGTCTGCAGAAAGACGGGCACCGCAAAGATTCCCGATATTTCTGTCCCTCATGTCCCTCGCAACCAGGCCTGTGCATTGAGCCATGTTTTAAAAAATACCACACTGTTCTGCATTATTAGATTTTAGTTAATTCGTTGAAAATATATTTGCCCTACATTACGTTTTTATTTTTCTGCTGATTTTACTCCAAGGGTGAGGGAGGGAATGGGTGGGGGGTGGATGTCATGTTTGCATATTCTCTAAAGTTCATCTGCTGGAGAGCTCCATTTGCATAAACCTGCAATTTCTTATTTTAGAAAACCCCAAAAAATGAATTCCCATTATACCCCTAGATGAATATTTTGGGATTTCTGCTTCAAGAGCAGATATTTTGGAAGTGTTATAGAAACTCTGTTAAGTTTTGTAAAACCAGCTTTGAAAAAAAGCGATTTGTGAAATAAGCTTCTTCTATCGTCCGCCCTCCTACATCTCTATGTGATAAATAAGACACACATATTTGGTATCCCCATGCACGGGAGAAGTGGCAGAATGTGAAAGGAGATTAATTTTGGCCGTGGTCTATGCCGTGTGTGAAAAATGCTGGTATAAACTGATGCATTTGCTAAAAAATTGCTAATTTTATTTTGACCCATCTTTTTCAAGAAACTTCAGAAGAAAACTGGACTGTCTACAAATATGATAAACCCCTTGAAGAAAACCTTGTGGGGTCTACTTGCGTGAATGAAGTCATTTATGGGGTGATTCTAATGCTTCAGCAGCATTACGCCCCCAAGAAAACAGTATGCGGCTATAAAGTCAAGTGCAGAATTCCTGGACCGAAAAGGCAGAAAAGCCCCCTTTTATGCCAAGCCCTGGCACATGCCCGCACAGTGAATAAGGCACACATATTTGGTATCCCCATGCCCGGGAGAAGTGGAAGAATGTGAAAGGAGATGAATTTTGTCCGTGGTCTATACCGTGTGTGAAAAATACTAGCCTAAACTGACACATTTGCTAAAAAAGCGCTGATTTTATTTTGTTTCATCTTATTCAAGAAACTTTCAGAAGAAAACTGGACTTGCTAAAAATATGATAAACCCCTTGAAGGAAACCTTGTGGGGTCTACTTGTGTGAATGAAGTCATTTATGGGGTGATTCTAATGTTTCAGCAGCATTACGCCCCCCAGAAAACAGTATGCGGCTATAAAGTAAAATGCTAAATTCCTGGACCGAAAAGGCCAAAAAGCCTCCTTTTATGCCAAGCCCTGGCACATGCCCGCACAGTGAATAAGGCACACATATTTGGTATCCCCATGCACGGGAGAAGTGGAAGAATGTGAAAGGAGATTAATTTTGTCCGTGGTCCATACCGTGTGTGAAAAATGCTAGCATAAACTGGCGCAATTGCTAAATTCTTGCATTTTTTTCCAATTTTGACCACTTTAGAGAAAAAAATAAAAATGATATATACTGACAAATGGCACTAAAACAAAGCCCTATCTGTCCTATAAAAAGAGTGTAAAATTCAAAGATGAACTTTATTCACCTGCTGAGTTATAGTCATCTAAAGAAGCGCATAGCAAAATTGTGAAATTTGCTCTGGTCATTTAGCTGTAAAACAGCCTAGTCCTTAACCGGTTAAATACACAGTGTCAAGAAACTTTAACTTGACTTTTTTAACCCCTAGGCACACCAGGACGCAACTGTACGTCCATGTAGCCATTGTCTTAAGGCACAGGGACGTACAGTTACTGCGTGGTTCCCGGTGCACACTGTCGGCGACAGTGTGCACTGGAAACCGGTAGGCCAGCTGTCACTGACAGCTGACACTCCAGTGTATGCCGATCAGCGGCTTATTTCCGCTGATTTCGGCAATTAACTCCTTGATTGCGGTGATCGATTGCAATAACCGCATTCAGGGGTTTCTAGATCATCGGCCCCCATGTCTGCCATATACGGAAGCCTATCAGGATCAGCCTCCTGATAGACTTCCTGTCAAAGTGACAGGACGTCACTGCCGTTCGCGTTGCACACTGTCGATGTGACAGTGTTGGCGACAGTGTGCATCGGGAACTGGGACGTCAGCTGTCCCTGACAGCTCACACTCCACTAGTTGCCGATCAGCGGCTCATTGCCGCTGATTGTGGCTATTAACCCGTTACATGCGGGGCTCGATTGCGATCTCCGCATGTAGGGGGTTTGTAGCACATGAGCAGCCCCCATGCAATTGTGGGGGCTGCTGATGCTTGTGATGGCACCCGGGGGCCAGACAACGGCCTCCGGGTCTGCCATGTATGCAAGCCTATGAGGATCAGCCTCTGGCTGGTCCTCGTAGACTAACTGTGACTATGACGTCACCCTGACAGTTGGAATACGTTACACTACCTAGGTATTCTACCTAAAGTTCTAAGCCGTTACGTCCTAGAAAAATAAAAGGATGTTCAAAATACGATGCAAATATAAAGTAGACATATGGGACATGTTAATTAGTAACTATTTTGTGCAGTATTACTATCTGTTTTACAAGCAGATACATTTAAATTTAGAAAAATTCAAATTTTTGCAAACTTTCTCAAAATGTTCGTGTTTTTCACGAATAAATATTGAATTTATCGACCAAATTTTTCCACTATCATAAAGTACAATATGTCACGAGAAAACGAGCCGTCAGTTCAGCTAAACTGTCAGAATCGGCTGGGAGAGAAAGATACAGCTTTTATGTATAGAGGATACTTATTTATATATATATATTTTTTTATATATATATATATTTTTATTTTTTTTTATTTTGTAATTTTTTGTAATTTTTTTTTTTAAAGCAGATCAATTCAATATTTAAGCTTTAATGTTGTTTATTATTTGGAAAGTTCGTTAGATATTCAGTAATATAATTATACAGGATACATAAAAGCTGTATTGTAAAAAGTAAAAGAAATTGAATAAAAGTCAATTAGAAACATATATTGAATAAAAAAAAATAATTCATTCAATGGTGTATATACCCTTTAAATTCATCCACCTTATAAATAAAGCATACCTCCACTTTCACTCAAAAACGATTATAGTGCAAGAGTGTGCACAAAATTCATTGTTTAAAAAAAAAAACAATAACTTGTATTTGTAATTATGCTTCTAATAGCAGCTTGGATTGTCTATAGACTGTGTTGCCGGCAGCTCATAACTCTGCAGTTAGAGACAGAGCACCCTGCTCATCTGTATGGCTCTTGTATGCAGAATGGTCACCAGTGCTATAGGATTCTAGACAGTCCGCGCTGCTGTTAGAAGCAGAAACGGTAATATAAGTTATTTAGAGAAATCAATATTGTGCACACTCCGGCACTATAATAGTTTTTCAATGAAAGTGGAGGTACGCTATAAATAATATTTCATTTATCTTTACTGCCAAAAATTTATTTCATAAATAATAAACACAATATATATCTCAATATTTATGCAATAGTCTATTTATTACTAGAAAACAAAATATGATTGGGGAGAGTCTATTTCTAGGTCTTGTCACCATCTCTAGTAGGTCCCATTCCTGCTGGCTTTCTTTTGTGCTGCTCAAACATTTTATAACAGATAATCAGTCACCGTTCCTGTATGCGAGTTGTGGCTGGTGAATACATTCAACCCATGACATGCTGCACAATTTTGTGGGATTTATGTCAGTATAGAGGTGTGGACTAAAGAGCTCAGAAAGGAAGAGCTACTACAGAAAGAATAGTGAAACACGGGGGTCACCATAGCGTCACGTGACCCAATGTGTTTTTAGAGAGAAAGGAGAGATTAAAAATGGTCATTAAATTTATGCTGTCATACCAGCCTAAATTACACATCATTACAAAAAGGTACACAGTCTAAACCAAAATTCATATTGCAATTCTATCATCTTTATTAAAAAAATAAAAATAATAATCATAAAATGCAATTAAAAAATTTATGAAACGTCACTCACAAGAGAGCAATCAACTTAATTACATATGCAATCTAGCCATACATTCATAATACATAGTGACATAATGGCACACATGTTTGAAGGATTATATACAGTTATACACAAGTCCATTATAGAAAATAAGGGAAAAATTGGCGCACAAATGTCACACCTAGACCTGCAGCTTTTAAAACTGCAGATGTTTTCTTAAATTTTTGCTTTTGTATTTTATATGTATATTCTTTTTTTATTTTTTTGGGCTATACAGGGAAATGCATGCCACAGATTAATCAATGTTGATCAATAGAATATATTTTATAAAGTCTATATTATATTAATGCATACAAAAATAAAGAATATGATACCATTTATATTCAAAATGTTGTGTACTCTAATGTGGAAATAGTACATTTCTATAACAATATTTACCATTGCTCTAAGTATAAAAAACAAAATGTGATGTATCTTCTGTATTATGGCCTGAATTATGCACAGGTCTATTTGGACATAGGGAGAGTTTAGGTATCAAAATCTGTGCAGTTTTTAGTAAGCATAGAGAGGATAAGGCTCTGTTTTTGACTGAAAAATGACACCTATGACTGATCCATTTTCAAATGGATCCCATCAAATCCTGACAGATTCTATAAGGGTATGTTCACGCGTCTATTTTCAGCCGTTTTTCGGGCCGTAAACGTCCCAAAAAATGACTGAAAAATTGGAAGCAGAACGCCTCCAAACACCTGCCCACTTATTTCAATGGGAAATACAGCGTTCTGTTGCGACGGGGCGTTGTTTTATGCCTCGTTTTAAAAAAACAGCACGTAAAAAGACGCCCGTGAAAAAGAAGTGCATGTCACTTCTTGGGATGTTTTTGGAGCCATTTTTCATTGACTCTATAGAAAAACAGCTCCAAAAACATCCGTAAAAACACGAGTTGCTAAAAAAAACTCTGAAAATCAGGAGCTGTTTTCCCTTCAAAACAGCTCCGTATTTTCAGACGTTTTTGTTTAAGCGTGTGAACATACCCTTATGGTGTCAAAGTTTCCATTAAGGTTCTGGTGTTTTCACAGGAATAGTAGCTGTGCAGACTACACTATTCTTGTTGTGAAAGAACAACTAAATCCCGGTGAAACAGGAAAAGTGCTAATGTGAGCAGAGCCTAAAAAGCGAACAAGGAGATATAAAAGTTAATATTTGTTTTTCAGAATTTAAACTAAGTGACAATATTTTTGAAACTTTGACATGCATTTGAGGTTTTGGGAGAGGGTCTGAACACAAAATACCGGTTAGCGTATGTTCACACGCTTAGCAAAAAAAAAAGCGAAAACAGCTCCAGATTTTCAGACGTTTTTGTAGCAACTCGCTTTTTTCGCTGCGTATTTTACGGCCATTTTTGGAGCTGTTTTTCAATGAAAAATGCCTCTAAAAATGTCCCAAGAAATGACCTGCACTTCTTTTGACGCAACGTCATTTTACACACCGTATTTTGACAAGGATGCATAAAATTACGCCTCGTGGGAACAGAACACCGTTAATCCCATTGCAAGCAATGGGCAGATGTTTGGAGGCGTATTGGTGCCGTTTTTTCAGGCGTATTTCGGCCGAATTACGTCTGAAATCACTGCGTGTGAACATCCCCTTATTGTATACTATTTGGACATGATCCAGCTCAGGCATGGGGCCAATAAGTTTGTTTCATGATTGAATCTTATTTTATTAACAAATTATCTATCTTTTTTTTTTAGGCTGCACACATAGCTTTCCATTGTGATAATGACCTCGATGTTATCACAGGACTAAGGCATAAAACAAATTTTGGAAGACCCAACTGGAATAAAGAATTCCAATATATAGCAGAAAGACATTCGAGGTAAAACACAGACAAGCGACTTTGTTTGTGCACTCTTTTGAGCTATACAGATTTTTTTTTATCCGGGACTTATAAAATAAAAAGAATACGTTTACTGAACATTACCTCTACTTAAAAGTTCATGTTTATTACTTGTACAATATAGGAACTGAAATTATAGGCACTTAAGCCAATAGATATTTCACTTTGACCCAGGTGATGACTTTATATAGCTGTGCTATGCGAATGCACAGTCTGAAATCTTGAGAGAGATAGACTGCATTGCAAAAAAATTCTGGATTGGTTAGACATTTGTATGGTTTTTTTTGCAATATACAGTACTGTGCAAAAGTATTAGGCAGTTGGAAAATGATGCTGCAAAGTAAGAGTACTTTAAAAAACTAGAAGTGTTAATAGTTGTTTTTTTTTTTTTTTTTAAATCAATTAACAAAATACAAAGTGAATGAACAGAAGAGAAATCTGAATCAAATAAATATTTGGTGTGACCACCCTTTGCCTTCAAACCAGCATAAAGTTTTCTAAGTACCCTTGCACACAGTTTTTGAAGGAACTCAGCAGGCAGGTTGTTCCAAACGTCTTGGAGAACTAACCACAGATCTGTAAATGTAAGGGCATGACCACACATGGCGGAATTCCTCCGCAACTGTCCGCATCAATGCCGCACCTAATCCGGGTTGCGGATTACGGCTGCGGATCTGCACAAAATGTGCAGAAAATTGATGCGGACTAGCTGCTGCGGACTGCGGGAAAAGTGCTTCCCTTCTCCCTATCAGTGCAGGATAGAGAGAAGGGACAGCACTTTCCCTAGTGAAAGGAAACGATTTTCATACTTACCGGCCGTTGTCTTGGTGACGCGTCCCTCTTTCGGCATCCAGCCCGACCTCCCTGGATGACGCGCCAGTCCATGTGACCGCTGCAGCCTGTGCTTTGCCTGTGATTGGCTGCAGCCGTCACTTACACTGAAACGTCATCCTGGGAGGCCGGACTGGAGACAGAAACAGGGAGTTCTCGGTAAGTACGAACTTCATTTTTTTTTACAGATACATGTATATTGGGATCGGTAGTCACTGTCCCGGGTGCAGAAACAGTTACTGCCGATCGCGTAACTCTTTCAGCACCCTGGACAGTGACTATTTACAGTCGTCTCCTAGCAACGCTCCCGTCATTACGGGAGCCCCATTGACTTCCTCAGTCTGGCTGTAGACCTAGAAATACATAGGTCCAGCCAGAATGAAGAAATGTCAAGTAAAAAAAGCAAGACGCATCCGCAGCACACATGACATGTGCATGACAGCTGCGGACTTCATTGCGGAACTTTGAATCTCCATTGAAGTCAATGGAGAAATTCCGCCATGAGTCCGCCACTGCTCCGCAACAGACAGAGCATGCTGCGGACACCAAATTCCGCTCCGCAGCCTATGCTCCGCAGCGGAATTGTACGCATCGTGTAAACGAACACTGCTAAATTAAAGTGAAAGTCAATGTAGAAACGGCTCCGCTGCGGATTAACGCTGCGGAGTGTCCGCAGCGGAATTTAAGTGCAATTCCGCCATGTGTGAACCCGCCCTAAGTGTTCTCAAATCCTTCTGTCTCTTCATGTAATCCCAGACAGACTCGATGATGTTGAGATCAGGCCATATCATCACTTCCAGGGCTCCTTGTTTTTCTTTACGCTGAAGATAGCGCTTAACCAGTTCAGGATGGGGCTATTTTGTGCCTTCAGGACCAGACACGGTTTAGCCATTTTTATCACGCCTTAGTTAAACGGATATTACTTTTTTATCTGTTGGGCTAGAAGACATGATTTTTGTGATTTCTTTTTCATAGTCAATAGAGTCTTTTTTTTTTTTTTAATTATTTTTATACATATCCTTTTTGCTATTTCAGAATTCTTAGGCTTGAAGTTTGAAAATAATAGTAAAATAATATGCTTTTTTATTTTTCAGCAATTGTTTTCTGGTAATAATATAGTTTTACCCTAAAATAGACCTTTTATTTGTGATCGTCATTGTCTAACGTAAATTTTAATATGTTAATATGTCTATTTTAGGGTAATTTGTTCAGGGCTAGCGTTAAGACAATTATTGGTGGGAGGGGTTTTGGGTGGGTATTTTATGGGTATTTAATATTATGTATTTTTGCACTTTTTTTATTTTTTTATTATTATTATGGTTTGTCCCTCAAAGGTCAGAAAAGACCTTTGGGGGACTTTATTTTTTTCCTCTTTTACACCCTATTCTTCCACTATAACGAGGCTGCTCAGCAGCCCCAGTTATAGGGGAAATCAGCCCTCTTACAGTGACTATTGTCACTAATAGGGCTGTGCTGGGTCTGGTTAGACTCAGCAGCAGCCTGCAACTAACGGCACCCCGCGATCATGTGACCAGTCACATGATCACCGGGACCAATAGAGTCAGCGGCGCTGCTGCTACCTCTATTCATATACACAGCGCTCATTGAGCTCTGTTTGCAAGAGAACAGAAAAGATAGAATCAGCGAAAACTGCCTTTATCTTCTCCTCAGGTTCCCCGGCAGTCACTGACTGATCGGTCGGGCAGCTAAAACCTGCGCTGTAAATACACTATGGCACGGGTTTTAAGGACCCCGACTGCCAGATTTTTATATACAGCCGGCAATCGGGATCCAGTTAATGACATTTGCTGTATGCTTGGGGTCATTGTCCTTCTGCAGAATAAATTTGGAGCCAATCAGACGCCTCCCTGATGGTATTGCATGATGGCTAAGTATCTGTCTGTATTTCTCTGCATTGAGGACACCATTAATCCTGACCAAATCCCAAACTCCATCTGCTGAAATGTAGCCCCAAACTTGCAAGGAACCTCCACCATGCTTCAATGTTGCCTGCAGAAACTCAATACTTTACTGCTCTCCAGACCTTCCGGGAACAAACTGCCTTCTGTTACAGCCAAATATTTAAAATTTTGACTCATCAGAAAAGAGCACCTGCTGCCATTTTTCTGCTCCCTAGTTCCTATGTTTTCGTGAAAAGTTGAGTGCCTTGACCTTGTTTCCACGTTGAAGGTATGGCTTTTTGGCCTCAATCCTTCCATCAAGACCACTTCTGGCCAGACTTTTCCAAACAGTAGATGGGTGTACCTGGTTCCCACTGGTTTCTGCCAGTTTTGAGCTGATGGCAATGGCACTGCTGGACATCTTCCGATTTCGAAGGGAAGTTAGCATGAAGCGTGTTTGATCCGCAAAGCTAAGTTTCTGTTATGAAAATGCAAGTGGAGCGATATCTCAAGGCTGCTGGGGTCTGCGGGGAAAGAGCATGCACGTAAACTCGCAAGCTCAAATCCGTAACCACTCGGATTAACAGTGTCTAAGGCTACTCTAAGGCATTCGCCAGAGCCGACCACAAGGCGGGATGTATTTTGCTGCTTAGAACCCAGGTTGTCTTAACAGAGTATAGTTTTGGATAAGAGGTGCAATAGAGGAAAACCTGAGCTGGAAACCAGACAGCCAATAGGCTAACTGAAATTCCCTAAACGGAGTAGAGGTAATCAGACAAGCCACGGTCAAAAACAGTCAGGAGCGGATAATCAGAATCGGTAAGCAGAGGGTTAGCGAGAGACAAGCCGAGGTCACTATACACGAGGTCCAGAAAATAGAAGTGCAGGAGCAGTCAGGAGCTTGATCAGAAACCAGGAGATAGGAAAATTCACAAGCAAACACAAGTGGAAAAAGACAGGCATAAATACAACCCCATGGCTGATTGGCAGAAGGACAGAGAAGAGAGATAGGTTCAAGTCATAACGACCTTAAGGGAAAAGGTGTTTTCCTAACAGTTTCCTTGGCCGACCACTGAGTCCACAGTCCTCAACGTTGCCCGCTTCTCTGTGCTTCGTCAAAAGAGCTTAAACAGCACATTTTGAAGCCCCAATTGATGCTGTTTTGAAGGTAAAGGGTAGTCACACTAAATATTGATTTGATTTAGATTTATTTTCTGTTCATTCACTTTGTATTTTGTTAATTGATAAAAAAAAACATTCTGAAAGCATTCTTACTTTGCAGCATTTTTCCATAACGGCCTAAAACTTTTGCACAGTACTGTATATTGGAAAAAATATATAATACTGATTAGGGGTTGACATATACAGCATAGGGCCCATGTTCAAGAAAAATATGTGGCCCATTTGCTATGTAACAGCTAGTTTGTCCAGAGTGAGGGGCTCTTCATAGTGTACCTTCTAGTTAGTTCTTCAGTGATGTGCTAACTACTCTAGTGCATTGCAATTCATTAGTACGTATAAGCTATGACAATCATTAACGGTCCTTTACATGCCATCAAGGAGACACCAGTAAGCTTGGTATTTTTTCTAAGGTGGTGGCCCCTGTGTAGGCTATACATGTGGTATTTTCTCTTTCTTTTGGTTAAGATGCATCTGCACTTCTTCCTGTGTTATGGAAGGAAATTTAGTGGTGTGTTTATTTTATTATTGAATCGTTTGCATAGTTTCTGTCCTGCCCGCTGATATTCTTGTTCAAATGTTCCTATTGAATAGAAAAGTGTTGGTAAAATAAGCAATAGCCAAGCATGTTTTGAGCATGTTAAAAGATCATTACAAAAAAAAGAAATATCAGGTCGCTGGTTAAAGTGTCTATGGTCAGTATTGCAGAATACGATTTATCAATAGATTTGGCTACCTTAAACCTAGCGTAGAATATAAAAAAAATCTAATGCCAGTAAGAAGATACAAGTGCCAGTACTCATGTGATATGGTAATTTAGTGAATTAGTGTTCACAAAAAAATAAAAATAGCATTGCAATTTGTGGGGAGAAGTTAAAGGGGTTGTCTTATCAAGCGATAGAGCATATGAATGTCATATGGGACCACCCTCAGTTAACCAGAATTAAGAGCTGCTGCAAACAACAATGCTTGCTCTGGCGGACTCAGCTCGTCTGCTATTTATTTGAAAAGCCTACATGTAATAATAAATTTCTCCTGTAGGAGGAGCTTCTCCCAGGCTGGCTGAAATATATAAAGAAGTGATGAGACAACCTCTTTGACAAATGGGTTGATAGTTTTCTAATAGCTTTATTTGAATATGATGGGGAGAATTTAATAAATGACTTTTACTAAACTAAAATGTATTCCTTACTCTTTTTATTGTCTTTATCCAGAACAAGTATCGGTGTGTTCTTCTGTGGACCAAAATCTCTTTCTAAAATACTTAACAGTGTGTGCCGTTTGCATTCATCATCTGATCCAAGAGGAGTCCATTTCCATTATAACAAGGAGAGTTTTTAATTGAACACCTGTTTGTGTATTTCTGTATATGTACTAAAAAACTATTTTCTGAGAAATTACATCATGATTACCAGAAATATGAAGTCATTTACTATTGTGTCAATAAATGTTCACACCACATATGTTCACAATGTCAAATGTACACTTTTTTCTTTTGGAAAAAAAACCAAAACATTCTGCGGTCAAACATATACTAAATGTATGCAGTTGGTATACAGTTGCATGCAATTGATATCCATTTGACGGAACAGTTTTTTTTGTTGTTTTTTTTTTGTTGTTAAAGGTGAAATATTTTTTTTAACAAATGTAATGTATATCTGTACTTTTTTCTCTGTCTGCCATTAATTTCTGTTCTATGAAGCATATATTTTATTATATACATTTTATTTCAGAATTCTGATAAGTATTGTAGTCAGCTCATTTCAGCACTCAAAAAATGGGACCCAAATAGAATCCAGTCAAATGCACATACTTATGCCATACGTCAGCACACAAGAAACCTTACAGTATACCTCTGCACAATTAATTATAGTATAAAATGTATATGTCAGATGTGGGGCAAAAATATGGTGTGAACACAGCCTTATTTAGTTTGCATATTTGATAGCAGTGTATGAATAAAATACACTGTGAACTGTTCAGTTCAGTAGATAAATTTTCATTTCTTCTACTTTATTATTCAGAAATCAGTTTTGTATTCACATTGTAATCCTTGGCAAAGCCACAAAATATCTTATACTTCTAATCTTATACTCTCGCTCTCAAACGTGATATATGTGTGTATATTCATATATAGTAAATGTAATCAAATTTGACATTCTTATTCTGTCATAGTTCTAGTAGCAGTCCTATGTAAAATCCCTAGGGCACCTAAAAATAATAATACACGAGTAGTAATTCTGAGATATAAATCATATATGTCCACGTTTAAATGTCAGGATTCTGTGTACAATATTTAATTCCATAATTCTATAATTTAAGGGAATTGTTTTTTTAAAATTCTGAAGTATGCATTTATTTTCTATAAATGGCCCCAGTTTTTTTTTAATTTATACCTCTATTGGTCCTGTATGGATGTACTTGATGCAAACAGAACATATTATGGCATTTAATGTTTTTTTTTCCCTCTTAACAGAGTGCTATCATTTCAAAACTGTTACATCTTGCCTAAACAAATAAAAAATTGCCAATGAATGTAAATTCTAGAGTTTGTCCCTGCTTTTCCAAACTCCTGAACCACTAATCTGCCTAGTTATGCATATCTGCTCTGACCTTCACTTCTACTCATACTTTGCCTGCAACATGAGGGGACCCGTGCCGCCCGCAGGCACGGGCCCCCCTCCCATGGCCGGAGGCTCTGCTAGCAGCCGCTATGGCTGCTACTGCGCGACGCCACTGAAGGGTTTGTTCCTACAAAAGACATGCATCCCCTATCCACAGGACAGGGGATACATATGTGATCGCTGGGACGCCCAGCGATAAGGAGAACAGGGGACCGAAACTCCCCCGAAGTTCTCCATGACAAACCTTGGACTTCCGGGCTCTGTCTGCAGCTCCATATAAATGACTTGCGCACCGGTCACGCTTGTGCGCATGCGTGACCAGCGCTCCTTTCATTTTTATTGAACTGCGCAGACCCAGGAAGTCCGAGGTTTGTCATGGAGAACTTCGGGGGACTTTCGGTCCGCCGGTCTCCTTATCGCTGCCAGTGATCACACATGTATCCCCTATCCTGTGGATAGGGGATACATCTATTTTGTAATACATTCTATAGGCTTTTTTAGGGGTGGGGGGTTGGGGGCTGCATGGCGTTACCTAGAGGGGGGTTTAGGGCTGTATGGCGTTATCTCAAGGGGGGGTTTGGGGCTGTATGGCGTTATCTTCAGGGGGGCTATCTGGCATTATCTACAGGGGGGGCTGTATGGCGTTATCTACAGGGGGGCTGTATGGCGTTATCTACAGGGGGAGGGCTGTATGGCATTATCTACAGGGGGAGGGCTGTATGACGTTATCTACAGGCGGAGGGCTGTATGGCGTTATCTACAGGGGAGGGCTGTATGGCGTTAACTACAGGGGGGCTGTATGGTGCTATCTATAAGGGCGCTGTGTGGTGGAGTATATAGGGAGCCACTATCTACAAGGGGGTGTTATGTGAAACCCAGGGGAGGGGGGGGGGGCAATCAAAAGTTTGCTATGGGGCCCAGTCTTTCCTAGTTACGCCCCTTTGATCAACCTTACAGCCTATAAGCATTCCTTACTTTGGTACCTTGTTATGACCTCTGCTGTGGAAAAAAAAAGAGCCTCCTTTAATCTCTCTTTGGATTTCTAAAGTCATTATATCATGATCATGCTTTCTGCATGATAATTTTTGACAGGTTCCAAAACCGTGGTACTACTGGTTAGAATTACCACAAACTACAGAGTATCTGGGAGACCTGGTCTGAATGGTGCCTTTTGTAAGGATTTCTTCCAATCATGAAGAAAACCCCAGTCGATGATGTCACACAGCCGAGGAAAAATAAGATATAATTCAATTCTGCAGGATTTTATTTAGTTTGTTTTATAATTATTCCTAAATACGTGTTTATTGTAGACTCAGCAATGATTCATTAATAAATGAATCAACAAGGGAAAATACACCCAAAATCATTTGTTACATATTATTTTGATGAAGAAGGGATAAAATAATTATCGACACCCTTATTAGAAAATTTGATCGTCTGGGTCGACTGAAGGTGATATGAGACAAATAGCAGTCATATAGGAGATTAGAGATACATGATAAGTGTGCTTTGATACTTTAATAAATTACTGTATGATTTACTGAATTGAACCTTGCTCATCTTTATTTATCTGATTTAATGCATGTGAAAATTTGTTACTGATGATTTACTTAGAAGTTTTTGTTTTCTGAGGGTCTGCAAGCCAACTCTTTTCTTATATGTATACCTAGTATACCTGGTATAGATCAACTTTGCAATATATTTATTATTAGGGCCCATTCACACGAACATGAACAACGTCCATGTGCTGCGCATTAAAATCATGCGCAGCACACGGACCCATTGATTTCAATGGTGCCATTCACCATGCTTGAGTTTTCAAGCATTGAGAGTCCGCTGCGTGAAACTCACTGCATGTATTACACTGGTGCGTTTTCACACACCTAAGGATGTAGCCATCTTTTTTTTGACTCTGATAACTTGCTTTAGCGTGATATCACACAACAAAAGCCATTGAAAAGTCATTGAAAAAGTCAAGATAAAGGATCTTTCCACTGTGTATTTAATGCGTTAAAAGTCAAGATAAAGACAGCTACATCTGAACGCGCCCATTGAAGTCAATGGGTGCGTGAAAATCACACGCACCGCACACGGATGCACATCCGTGTGCGATACATGATATGCGTATCAATTATATTGAAAAATAAAATAAAATTAAAAAAGATGTGCTTTGCGAGTGAGTAAATAACGCATGCCACACGAAAACCACACTCACAAAGCACAAATGCATAATGCTACACACACGGACCAGATTCACGCGCATTTTTCACGTGCGTGAATCTGATATGCTCGTGTGAATGTAGCCTTAAAATGTAGTTGTTTTATCCATGCAAATTATGTGTGAAGTTACTTCCTCTAGGTATCTCCCTTCCTGTAATCTGCTGTCCAACTCCTGTTGTCAAGCAAAGTCCGTCCCAGGTTAAAGACGGGTTGCAGAAGGTGGGGGCGTCTCTCTTCACTGCCTGCCTATATAAGTCTATGGAGAGGGGAGGGGGAGCAGTAGAAGGGAACAGAGAGAGAGTCACACAGACATGCTGCATAATTGTCTATGGAGAAGGGAGTGGTGAGCAGGGAGAGGTAGCAGGAGAAGAGTGAGAAACACAGATGTGCTGGCAAGATTTTTATCTCACCCAGTGCTGGATTCTAAGCTAAACTGCTCATTACTGCTGTATACTCGCCTCTATGCTGCTGAAGCATATATATATATATATATATATATATATATATATATACATATATATATATATATATATATATATATATATATATATATATATGTATATATATATATATATATATATATATATATATAAATACACTACCGTTCAAAAGTTTAGGGTCACTTAGAAATGTCCTTATTTTTGCAATAAAAGCACAGTTTTTTTCAATGAAGATAACATTAAATTACTCAGAAATACACTCTATACATTGTTAATGTGCTAAATGACTATTCCGGATCCAAACGTCTGGTTTTTAATGCAATATCTACATAGGTGTATAGAGGCCCATTTCCAGCAACCATCACTCCAGTGTTCTAATGGTACATTGTGTTTGCTAACTGTGTTAGAAGGCTAATGGATGATTAGAAAACACTTGAAAACCCTTGTGAAATTATGTTAGCACCGCTGTAAACAGTTTTGCTGTTTAGAGGAGCTATAAAACTGACCTTCCTTTGAGCTAGTTGAGAATCTAGAGCATTACATTTGTGGGTTCGATTAAACTCTCAAAATGGCTAGAAAAAGAGAGCTTTCATGTGAAACTCGACAGTCTATTCTTGTTCTTAGAAATGAAGGCTATTCCATGCGAGAAATTGCCAAGAAACTGAAGATTTCCTACAACGGTGTGTACTACTCCCTTCAGAGGACAGCCCAAACAGGCTATAACCAGAGTAGAAAGAGAAGTGGGAGGCCTCGCTGCACAACTGAGCAACAAGACAAGTACATTAGAGTCTCTAGTTTGAGAAATAGACGCCTCACAGGTCCTCAACTGGCAGCTTCATTAAATAAAACCCGCCTGACGCCATCTGTCAAGCATGGCGGAGGTAATGTGATTGTCTGGGGTTGCTTTGGTGCTGGTAAAGTGGGAGATTTGTACAAGGTAAAAGGGATTTTGAATAAGGAAGGCTATCACTCCATTTTGCAACGCCATGCCATACCCTGTGGACAGCGCTTGATTGGAGCCAATTTCATCCTACAACAGGACAATGACCCAAAGCACACCTCCAAATTATGCAAGAACTATTTAGGGAAGAAGCAGGCAGCTGGTATTCTATCTGTAATGGAGTGGCCAGCGCAGTCACCAGATCTCAACCCCATAGAGCTGTTGTGGGAGCAGCTTGACCGTATGGTACGCAAGAAGTGCCCATCAAGCCAATCCAAATTGTGGGAGAGCCTTCTGGAAGCCAAAGAAGTGGCATGCCCTATTTTCGGGCGTTTACGTCTCTGACCCCCCATTGACATCAATGGGAGGCAGAAAAAGTGTTTTTCGCTCTGTTTTTGCCCATGGTGCTCAATGGCCGCGGGCAAAAATGCTGCGAAAAACGCGGCAAACGGCGTGCAGGCAGATCAAAATCTGCCTCGGAATTCCAGACAGAATTTTGAGGCAGAAATTTCTGCCTGCAAAAAAACTCAGTGTGAACAGGATCTCTTGGAACAGATCCAGCAGCAGGTGAGGAAAATGTGCTGACTGGATTGTGTGTACCAAGATGTCTGACATAGGTGGAGTGGGCACTTACATTTATCAGGCTGTGAAACGGGTGGGGGAGTGAGATGGGTGCCTGTACTTGGATCAGGGATAGATGGAGGCACAAAGGATAATGATTATTCTAGTGTGTAGGACAGTGCGCAGGGAGGGAGCTGCCTGGAATTAGAGCAGGGAAGGACCTGTGAACATAGAGGGGCGTGGCAGTATGCAAATAGCTAAGTTGCTTTGGAGGAAGCGGAGGGGGGGGGGCGGGATGCAAGCTGTCTCCTCAGATGCAGCAGGGGATCATGGGTATGGTGGGTTACAAGACAGGAAACAGCCAGGACCAGAAGCAAGGGATGTAAACAAACAGAAAGAGCAGCAGTGACAATGGAGATCAAACAGAAACTGGTTAGGAGGTTAATAGGGGGGTATTAGGGAAGGCAAACCAAAGCTGGGGGATATTTTTTAGAATTATTTTTTTTTCCTGGACAACCCCTTTAAGGACATCTATTCGGCCGAATCTACAATCTACATATCAATGGGGCCCCTTGATCACGTCAAGATATAGATAAGTACATTTGTATCTGTAGCCAATTTATGTCCACTTTGTAAGTGGTCTTTAGATATAACTTTCTTGTATTATGAACCTTGTCTTGGATCCTTAATCAACAGTACTTATCGTGATATGTTTATCTTCTCAGTTGATCTTGTTTCATGGTCTCCTTTTAGTAATTTATATTGTATGTCATAGATTTCTGTCCTCTAGTCTATAAATGTGTTATCTATATAGTGAATGGACTCAACTCTAATTTTTTGAATTAATTCATTAATAAATTTGTATTTATTTAATATCAAGATTCTACCTAGAGTGTGCTGGTTTCTGTCCAATAATTTTTTTTTCTTTTTTTGCCATACTATCAATTTGGACGGCACCGTACATATTATCGTTTGTTGCATTTTTTTCTAGGTGATTTAATTGGATAATTTTTCAGCTTTTTCTATAAATCTGCTCCCAGATCACCCTGGACTATAATAATGGCTCTGCCCCTCACTGCTTGGCCTGAGCGTGTTTGTATCTACCCGTGTCTGTCTTGCAAGTGTTTCCTTGAGTGTTTTCCCGTTCCAGTGTTCCTGTTCCTGCTACCCGTATCCTGTTTCCCATGCTACCGTGTTCCTGTGCTATACTGAATTGGAGTTGTATTGAGTCGCCTACTACACCCGCTGTGTTTCTCCGCACCTGTTGTCTGCCTGCTGCCAGAGTACCATCTGAGCCTAAACCATCAGAACTGTCTGAATTGCCACAGGTAACTTAATCTGAACAATATACAGTGACTTTGTACCCTGTTTGGCCAGCTGCTATACCGCTACGGCGGTACGGCCCAGTGGGTCCACATACCCACAGATCGTGACACACCATGTTTTACAGAGGCTGTGGTGTGCTTTGGATCATGAGCCGTTCCAAGTCTTCTCCATACTTTCTCCTCCCATCATTCTGGTACTGGTTGATCTTCGTTTCATCTGTCCAAAGAATGCTGTTCCAGAACTGGGCTGCCTTCTTTAGATGTTGTTTGGTAAAGTCAAATCTGGCCTTTTTATTTTTGAGGCTCATTAATGGTTTGCACCTTGTGGTGAACCCTCTGTATTGGCTCTCATGAAGTTTTCCCTTTATGGTAGACTTAGATACTGATATACCTACTTCCAGGATTGGGTAGATGTTGTGAAGGGGTTTTTCTTCACCATGGAAAGGATTCTGTAATCATCCATCACTGTTGTCTTCCGTTGACGTCCAGGCCTTTTGGAGTTCACAAAATCACCAGTGTGCTTTTTTTTTTGAAGAATGTACCAAACTGTTGATTTGGCCACTCCTAACATTTGAACTATCTCTTTGACGGATTTCTTAATTTCTTTCAGCCTAACGATGGTCTGTTTCACTTGCATTAAGAGCTCCTTTGACCTCATGTTGTGGGTTCACAGCAACAGCTTCCAAATACAAATGCCACACCTGAAATCAACTCCAGACCTTTTACCTGCTTAATTGATAATGGATTATCGAGGGAATAGCCCCTGTGCAAAACTTTTAGGCAGTTGTGGAAAAATGCTGCAAAGTAAGAATGCTTTCAAAACTAGAAATGTTAATGTTTATTTATCAACAAAATAAAAAGTGAATGAACAGAAGAGAAATCTAAATCAAATCAATATTTGGTGTGACCACTATTTGCCTTCGAAACAGCATCATTTCTTTCAGGTACAATTTCATGTAATCATAGTAAGGTGTATAATTAACCAATTATACCAAATAGGTGATAATAATCATCATTTTCATACAGTATGTAGGTTGAAACACAGTTATTAACCTTAAGAGAAACAGCTGTGTAGGAGGCTTAAAACCGGGTGAGGAACAGCCAAACTCTGCTACACGGATAAGGTTGTGGAGTCCACCATGGCAAGACTGAGCACAGCAACAAGACACAAGGTCTTTATACTGCATCAGCAAGGTTTCTAACAGGCAAAGATTTCAAAGCAGACTGGGGTTTCAAGATGTGCTGATCAAGCTCCTTTGAAGAAGCACAAAGAAATGGACAATGTTGAGGACCGTAGACGCAGTGGTCGGCCAAGGAAACTTAGTGCAGCAGATGAAAGATGCATCATGCTTAATTCCCTTTGAAATCGGAAGATGACCAAATGCCACACCTGGAATCAACTCCAGACCTGTTAGCTGCTTAATGGATGATGGATTAATGAGGGAATAGGCCATGCAGCCCTTAAATAGCTTTTGAGATAATTGTCCAATTACCTTTCATCCCTTGAAAAAGAGGCAGCTGCTGAATATATTAAAGAGCTGTAATTCCTAAACCCTTCCTCAAATTAGGATGTAAATGCCCTCAAATTAAAGCTTAGAGTCTGCACTTTAAGCCCATATTGATTATATAACTGTATATTCAATAAGTTTTGGTAAACAGCTAAAATGCCAAAAGTTGTGTTACTGTCTAAATAATTCTGGACTTAGCTGTATATATATATATATATATATATATATATTTATACATATATACACACATATATATATTTCTTGCGTACCATACGGTCAAGCTGCTCCCACAACAGCTCTATGGGGTTGAGATCTAGTGACTGCGCTGGCCACTCCATTACAGATAGAATACCAGCTGCCTGCTTCTTCCCTAAATAGTTCTTGCATAATTTGGAGGTGTGCTTTGGGTCATTGTCCTGTTGCAGGATGAAATTGGCTCCAATTAAGCGCTGTCCACAGGGTATGGCATGACGTTGCAAAATGGAGTGATAGCCTTCCTTATTCAAAATCCCTTTTACCTTGTACAAATCTCCCACTTTACCAGCACCAAAGCAACCCTGACCATCACATTGCCTCCACCATGCTTGACAGATGGCGTCAGGCACTCTTCCAGCATCTTTTTAGTTATTCTATGTCTCACAAATGTTCTTCTGTGTGATCCAAACACCTCAAACTTCGATTCGTCTGTCCATAACACTTTTTTCCAATCTTCCTCTGTCCAATGTCTGTGTGCTTTTGCCCATATTAATCTTTTCCTTTTATTAGCCAGTGTCATAAACATTTAATTATTTGTTTTTCAATTAAACTCATGGATGGTATTGTGTCTTAGGGCTCCTTGGATCATTGTAATCAATCGCAGACACCTGTGATAATTAGTTTGCCAGGTGTGCCTTATCAAAGGAAAACTACTTAAAGGGAATGTGTTGCCAGAAAAACATGTTTTTTTTTTTAATTAAACATTTAGTGTGTAGGTGATTAAACATTTTTCAAATTGTTTTTATTTTTTTCACGAGTCAGGAAATATTATAAATTAATTCTAATTTATAATATTTCCCATTGCTGGTCACTAGATGGAGCTATTCCCAAAATTGCAGCATTGCAAAATTGGGTAAAAAGCCCTCGCTCTAGTGAGCTCTCAGCATCCCCCCCTCCTTTATCCTGGCTAGTGCCGGGATAAACGAGGAGTTTGAACGGTCTAACCTCCTACACTGTGTGTCGCCATTTTTTGAGCTAACACACAGTGTAGTAGGTTTACATACAGTAGTAAACGTACACAAACACAAACATACATAGAAATCTCTTACCTGCTCCTGCCGCCGCGGCTCCCTCCGGCCCATCCGCTCCGTCTGCTGCCGCTGGTCCAAGTGCACAAGTCCGGAAGCCGCGACCGGAAGTAGTAATCTTACTGTCCGGCCGCGACTTCCGGTCCACAGGAAAATGGCGCCGGACGGCGCGCATTTCAAATTGGACTGTGTGGGAGCGGCGCATGCGCAGTTCCCACACAGACGGCGTACATGTTAGTGGATGGAACGGGCCCCGTTCGCAGTCCCTATGGGACTGTGGCTGCCGTATTCCATGTCTGTATGTGTCGTTAATCGACACATACAGAAATGGAAAAAAAAATGGCAGCCCCCATAGGGAAGAAAAAGTGTAAAAATAAGAAAAAGTAAAACACTAACATCTTTAACATATTAAAAAAAAATTGTGATGACACTGTTCCTTTAAAGAGGCTCTGTCACCAGATTTTGCAACCCCTATCTGCTATTGCAGCAGATCGGCGCTGCAATGTAAATTACAGTAACGTTTTAAGTTATGACCATTTTTGTATTTATGCAAATGAGGCTTGCAAAAATTCCAAGTGGGCGTGTTTAAAGTAAAAGTCCAAGTGGGCGTGTATTATGTGCGTACATCGGGGCGTTTTTAATACTTTTACTAGCTGGGCGCTCTGACGAAAAGTATCATCCACTTCTCTTCAGAACGCCCAGCTTCTGGCAGTGCAGACACACAGCGTGTTCTCGAGAGATCACGCTGTGTCATCACTCACAGGTCCTGCATCGTGTCGGACGAGCGAGGACACATCGGCACCAGAGGCTACAGTTGATTCTGCAGTAGCATCGGCGTTTGCAGGTAAGTCGATGTAGCTACTTACCTGCAAACGCTGATGCTGCTGCAGAATCAACTGTAGCCTCTGGTGCCGATGTGGCCGACACGATGCAGGACCTGGGGCAGGAAGTGAGTGACATCACAGCGTGATCTCTCGAGAACACGGCTGTGTCTGCACTGCCAGAAGCTGGGCGTTCTGAAGAGAAGTGGATGATACTTCTCGTCAGAACGCCCAGCTAGTAAAAGTAGTAAAAACGCCCCGATGTACGCACATAATACACGCCCACTTGGACTTTTACTTTAAACACGCCCACTTGGACTTTTGCAAGCCTCATTTGCATAAATACAAAAATGGTCATAACTTGGCCAAAAATGCTCGTTTTTTAAAAATAAAAACGTTACTGTAATCTACATTGCAGCGCCTATCTGCTGCAATAGCAGATAGGGGTTGCAAAATCTGGTGACAGAGCCTCTTTAAGAAGGACGTTCCACATTATTAAGCAGGCCACAGGTTTCAAGCAATATGGGAAAGAAAAAGGATCTCTCTGCTGCCGAAAAGCGTGAAATAGTGCAATACCTTGGACAAGGTATGAAAACATTGGATATTTCAAGAAAACTTAGGCGTGATCATCGTACTGTGAAAAGATTTCTGGCTGATTCAGAGCACAGACGGGTTCGTTCAGATAAAGGCATAATGAGGAAAGTTTCTGCCAGACAAATTAATAGGATTAGGAGAGCAGCTGCTAAAATGCCATTGCAAAGCAACAAACAGGTATTTGAAGCCGCTGGTGCCTCTGGAGTCCCGCGAACCTCAAGGTGTAGGATTCTCCAGAGGTCTGCAAGTGTGCATAAAGCTATTATTTGGCCACCCCTAAACAATGCTCACAAGCAGAAATGGTTGCAGTGGGCTCAGAAATACAAGAAGACTAATTTTCAAACCGTGTTGTTTACTGATGAGTGCCGTGCAACCCTGGATGGTCCAGATGGATGGAGTAGTGCATGGTTGGTGAATGGCCATCATGTCCCAACAAGGCTGCGACGTCAGCAAGGAGGGGGCGGAGTCATGTTTTGGTTTGGAATCATGGGGAGAGAGCTGGTAGGCCCCTTTAGGGTCCCTGATGGTGTGAAAATGACCTCTGCAAAAAACGTAGGGTTTATGACTGACAACTTCCCGTGCCTTCCGTAGCAAAATTATCTTCATGCATGACAATGCACCATCTCATGCTGCAAAGAATACCTCTGTGTCATTGGCTGCTATGGGCATAAAAGGAGAGAAACTCATGGTGTGGCCCCCATGTTCCCCTGACCTCAACCCTATTGAGAACCTTTGGAGCATCCTCAAGCAAAATATCTATGAGGGTGGGAGGCAGTTCACATCAAAACAGAAGCTCAGGGAGGCTATTCTGACATCCTGCAAAGATATTCAAGCAGAAACTGTCCAAATACTCACAAATTCAATGGATGCAAGAATTATGAAGGTGATATCAAAGAAGGGGTCCTATGTTAACATGTAACTTGGCCTGTTAAGTTTTTTTTGATTGAAAGAGCTTTTGATTTCTGTAAATATGACCTCCTGATGCTGCAAATTCAACAAATTACCATTTTAGTTCTCTTTACAACCTTTAAAATGTTTTGATCCCTGTTGTGCATAATAATTTGAAACAGTGCATTTTGAGTTTTTTACTTCTAAAAAAAATCTGTTATCATTAGGAGATTTGTTCAATAAAATTTGCATTATACTCCAACGGTTGATGGCTTGAAGATTATACTGACTGTCATTTGCATCGACTAATTAGGAAAATCAGCGAAAAATAACATTTGCAGAATAATTTGGAATGCGGTGTATATATATATATATATATATATATATATATATATATATATATATATATATATATTAGAGCAGGATTCTCCTCTCCTATGTGTGCAGTGTAAATAAGGCATGGTAGAAGTTAGGCTTCGCCCACTACCTCCAAGACAGCTAAGAAATAGAGATAGAGCCAGCAAAGGGGAAAACATAAAAAAAAGAATGGGGTGCTGACGATTGCTTTGGCAAACAGGAAGCCTGTCAATGGCCTACTGGCCGGCCGAGTACAGAAGCCTATTAGGTCCTGCCAAAGACAGGACCTAATAGACTGGCTGTCAGTTCTAAAAGGACAGTTATAATACACTGTACTACATAAGTAGTGTCGTGTATTTCCCCTAGTAAGTGTAAAAAGAAAAGTAAAAAAAAAAATGTTTTAGAGAAATAAATAAATAAAAGTTTTATGATCAAGTCCTTTATAATTATAAAAAAAATGAAATAATAAAAAAAACTATACATAATAGGTATCGCCACGTTCATATTGGCCTTAACTATAAAAATATCATATTATTTATCCCGCAGTTTTCACGCAAAAAACAAGCCCTCACTCCACTCTGTCGGCTAAAAATAAAAAAGTTAAGAAGTCAAAGATTAGGCAATAGTGAAGTGCGGATATTTTGTACAATACCAAGGATGCCCTTTATAAGAGCTACTCCAAAACATACATCACTATCCATGGATAATTTATTTTATTATTTATATACCCCTTTATTATACGCTGATATACTCCACTAAGCTTACATATGCTCCCACATTATAAACTGAAACACCAGTAAAACCCAAAACAAAACTACTACCAAGCAAAATCTGCTGTCCAAAAGCTAAATGGTGGTCCTTCTGAGCCCGAAAGTGTGCCTGAACAGCAATTTATGACCACATATGGGGTATTACTATACTCCGGAGGACCCGCTTAACAATTTATCGGGAGTGTGTCTCCAGTGGTACAAGCTGAGCACAACATATTGCGCACTGAAATAGCATATCTGTGGAAAAATGGAATATTCATTATGTACTAATTTCTGCAAAACGTGTGGGGTCAAAATGCTCACTACATCTCATAATAAATTCCTTAAATGGGTTTAGTTTCCCAAATGGGGTCACTTCTCAGGGGTTTTCGCTGTACTGGTACCTCAGCGCAATGCAACATGGCGTCATAAAACAATTTTGTAAAATCTTCAGTCCAAAAACTAGAACCTTTCCCTTTAGAGCCTTGTCATGTGTCCAAACAGCAGTTTACAAGCACATATGTGGTATTGCCATGCTCATGAGAAATTCCCTAACAATTTTTGGCATGCTTTTTCTCCTGAATTCCTTGTGGAAATGGAAAATTTTGAGCTAAAAATACATATTATTGGGAAAATATATATATTTTTAATTTTCACAGCCCAATTCTAATAAATTCTATGAAAAACCTGTGGAGTCAGAATGCTCACTACACCCCTAGATACATTCCTTGAGGGGTGTAGTCTCCAAAATGGGGTGTTTTTTGGGGTGTATCTAATGTTTTGGCACCTCGAGGCCTTTTCAAAATGGTGCCTGGAAAACATCCTATTAAAAAGGAGGCCCCAAAATTCAGTAGGTGCTCCTTCATTTTTGACGCCTGTGTTTGAGTCCAGTAACACACTAAGGCCACATGTGATATATTTTTGAAAACTGCAGAATCTGTGTAAAAAATATTGAGTAGTGTTTTTCTGTTAACTCTTGCCTGTGTTACTGAAATAAATGGATTCAATTGAAAATCTGCCCGAAAAAAATTAAATTTGTAAATTTTACCTCCACTTTGCTTTAATTACTGTAAAACACCTAAAGGGTTAACAAACTTCCTAAATTCTATTTTGATTACGTTGAGGGGTGCAGTTATTAAAATGGGGTAAGCAATGAGGGGTTTCTAATATATATAGATCCCTCAAAACCACTTCAAACCTGAAGTGGGGCCTACAAAAATATGTTTTGGACATTTTGTTGAATATTTGAAAAACGTATAAACCTTATTCCGTCTTGAAAAAAATGTAATAAAAAAATTATGCCTACACATAAGGAATACATATAATAAACCTTATTTATTTACTAATTTGTGTGGTAACATTATCCATTTTAGAAGATTTCAAACGTAGGAAAATGCTAATTTTTCTAAATTTTCTTTATATTTTTGATTATTTTTTTTTTATAAATAAAGAGTAAACATATTGACCAAAATGTACCACTAACATTAAGAACAATGTGTTACGAAAAAACAATCTCAGAATAACTTGGATAAGTATAATCATTCCAGAGCTATTACCACATAAAGTAATACATGTTGGATTTTAAAAATGGGGCTGGCCCTGAAGGCCAAAATGAGTATGGACCTGAAGGGGTTAAATGCCCCTCTGTATTTCTAAACTTTTGTAAAATATGATTAGGAAGTCTGCCCTTAGGCAGATTGGCCGCCAATCTCCCAGATTTATTTCCAAATCTATGAAGCATTTCCTCCATATCTGTTCTAATAAAGATTCCCCTCTATCTGCCCATAAATCTAAGTTTATCTTAGCTAAGACCCATTTTTTTTTTTTAACCAGTGGAGTCAGAGACAAGAGGTCTCACTGCAGGAATCTAATAGATCAAGTGTGACTGGGACATGATCTAAAATAACCAGATTTTCTATCTGTATAGTTGTGATTTTAGAAAGAAGAAGTTTGCTATCCAGAAGATAATTGATTCTTGACCAAGAATAATGTGGAAACGAGTAGTCCGTTTATTCACGACCATATGGGTAACGAAAACTCCAACTGTCAGTCAACAATGATGTTGAGAGAAAATTGAATTTGGAAGACTCTAGGGACTATCACTGGGGATCTCTGATCTTCCTGGGCAGAAAGTCTTCACCAAATATTTTGTTGGGCAGAGGATCTGTTATAACCTTTGATTTCAATGTGTCATAATAAAGGCTTCTGTTTGTAATTAGGAGCATGCACATTATCCCCTTCCCCCTGCTTGCATTCTGGGCCCTAATGTCCAAGCCATTTTTTACATTTTTCCGTTGTCACATTCGAAGAGCTGTAACTTTTTTATTTTTACGTCGGCATAGCTGTATAAGGTCTTGTTTTTTGCGGAACGACTTGCAGTTTTTATTGGTACCATTTGAGAGTAGATGCGACTTTTTGATCACTTTTTATCACATTTTTTTAAAGTCAGGATTAACAGAAAACAGCAATTTTTCCATTGTTTTTTATTTTATTTTTTACGGCGTTCACAGTGCGGGTTAAATCATGTAACAGCTTTATAGTCGGGGTCGTTACGGACGCGGCAATACCAAATATGTGTAACTTTTTTGCTTTATTGTAGTTTTTTTTAATAGTAAAGCATTTTGTAAGGGGAAAAAGTGGGTTTTTCATTTTTTTTTTTCACTTTTTTTTAAAATTAAATTTGTTAAACTTTTTTTGCTTTTATGCTAGTCCCACTAGGGGACTTCACTATCCTCCGATCGCTATTGTAATACACTGCAATACTTTTGTATTGCAGTGTATTACTGCCTGTCCGTTTAAAACGGACAGGCATCTGCTAGGTCATGCCTGCGGCATGATCTAGCAGGCATTCGCTCCAGGCAGACCTGGGGGTCTTTATTAGACCCCCGGCTGCCATAGAAGACACTGACACTCGGCGATTTTATCGCCGGGTGTCGGTGGGAGAGAGAGGGAGCTCCCTCCCTCTCTCCAAAACCATTCAGATGCGGTGCACGCTATTGTGCACCGCATCTGAAGGGTTAAACGGGTGAGATCGATACTAATATCGATCTCACCCGGCAGAGCAGGGACGCCCCCAGCCCTCAGCTGCCTCTGGCAGCTGAGAGCAGGGAGATTTGACGGGTCCCTGCTCTGTTTACTTTATTCTACAGCAGCGCCGTAGAATGGCGGCGCTGTAGAATAAAGCCCATTAATGACCGCCGTGAAAAGGCTTATCGGCGGTCATTAAGGGGTTAAAACTGTTCATATTTCCATTTAAACTAGTGATATGAAGCTCCTCTATGTCCTTTTTCTGGGACAAGACTGAGTGACGCAGATACTTATGAATTAAGATCAATACCCAGCTTTCATGTTTACCACCACAAACCCAGAAAACGCACCTACTGAAATAAGGTTCTAGTAAATAAGTCTCCTGTAATAGTGCTATAAAAATTGTTTTACATCTTTGAGTGTCTTCATATGCTTATTGGGGGAACATAAACACTTAATTCCAAGTGATATTTCTCATGTTATAGTCATACCTCCGAACCGTCCCGATTCCGGCAGGACAGTCCCGGTTTCTCACCGCTGTCCCGCCATCCCGGCCAGTCTTCAAAATGTCCCGCTGGGCGCTGCATCAAAACAGCTGATCGCTGCTGATTGCAGCAGCGATCAGAAGAAGGCAGGAGTCTTGGGGCGTGTTCTCACTGGGATCGATGCCGGCCCAGGAGAGGACCAGTCCAGTCACCTGACCTGTCATCTGACCTCACCGGTCAGGTGACTGGACTGGTCCACTCCCGGGCTGGCATCGACACCAGTGAGAACGCCGCTACAAGACTCCTGCCTTCTTCTGACGGTGAGTGAAAGCAGAGTGCATGTGAGGAGGAGGGTCTTTTTTTGCTCCCTGTAGAAGTCAGAATCCCCAATCCCGATTCCGCTACAGGAGAAGTGAGTGACTACACTGTCCATATACGGATACAGTGACGTCACTCACTTCTGAAGCGGAATCTCCGATCCTGTGGCCGGGGATTCCGCTACAGAAGAACTGGGTGACCAAACTGTTCATATATGGACACAGTGACGTCACTCACTTATGAAGCGGAATCCCCGACCCTGTAGCCGGGAATTCCTCTCCAGGAGAAGTCAGTGACATACACTGTCCATATATGGACATTGAAGTCAGTGACTTCTCCTGGAAGGGGGGGGGGGGATGGGTGCAACCTACAGGGGGCTGTGTGGCATTACCTACAGGGGACTTGGTGGCATTACATACAGGGATCTTGGTGGCATTACCTACAGGGGGCTGGGTGGCATTACCTGCAGGGGGCTGGGTGGCATTACATACAGGGGGCTGGATGGCATTACCTGCCGGGGGCTGGGTGGCATTACCTGAAGAGGGCTGGGTGGCATTACTTGCAGAGGGCTGGGTGGCATTACATACAGGGGGCTGGGTGGCATTACCTGCCAGGGGCTGGGTAGCATTACCTGCAAAGGGCTGGGTGGCATTACATGCAGGGGGCTGGGTGGCTTTACCTGCCGGGGGCTGGGTGGCATTACCTGCAGAGGGCTGGGTGGCATTACCTGCAGGGGGCTGGGTGGCATTACCTGCAGAGGGCTGAGTGGCATTACATACAGGGGGCTGGGTGGCATTACCTTCAGGGGGCTGGGTGGCATTACATACAGGGGGCTGGGTGGCATTACCTACAGGGGGCTGGGTGGCATTACCTACAAGGGACTGGGTGGCATTACCTACCAGGGGGGCTGTGGCATTATCTACAGAGGAAAGTGTGTGGCAACAAATTTAAATGAAATTCATCCGATTTTAAAATGGACAGGGAAAAAAACGGATGCAAAACGGGTCAAAATCGGCCGTTAAAAACGGCAACACGGCCCGGAACGGAATCGGAACAGAGGCAAAATGGGCGGGAAAAATGGCCCAAAACGGACGTTTTTATCGGCCGACACTCGGACCCTGTCGTGTGAATAAGGCCTAAGGGGCTGTGTGTTGCGCTACCTACAGGGGGGCTGTGTCTGGAGCTATCTACAGGGGGGCTGTATCTGTCTGGCGCTATGTACAGGAGGGCTGTGTCTGGAGCTATCTACAGGGGACCTGTATCTGCAAATATCTACATCGGGGCTGTGTCTGGAACTATCTACAGGGGGCTGTGTGTGGAGCTATCTACAGGGGGGCTGTGTGTGGCACTATGTACGGGGGGGCTGTATCTGGAGCTATCTACAGGGGAGCTGTATCTGGAAATATCTACAGGGGGGCTGTGTCTGGCATTATGTACAGGGGGGCTATGTGTGGAGCAATCTACAGGGGGGCTGTATCTGGCGCTATGTACAGGGGGGCTGCAACTGGAGCTATCTACAGGGGGGCTGTGTGTGGCACAATCTACAGGGGGGCTGTGTGTGGAGCGATCTACAGGGCTCTGGTGGATGATTTTCCATTGACCGGTAGCAGAGTTACACAACTGGAAAAAATAAATCCCCATCATGTAACTCTGCTACCTGTCAATTGAAAAGTCATCCACCACAGGGTCTCCCTCTTGACTTTCATTGTTCTCAACCTTTTGGTTTGTCCTGCAGCTGCCGCCATGATGAGCAAATGTTATACCCAAGATAGGAAAAGTAACATAAAGACGATATAACCGGATCCATAATATCTGTGATATCCAGACAGTCTAGAGATCCGCAGTGAGAATGTGCGTGTGTTATTTGCACAAGGATTTGGCCGCGATTTGATGTGTTTATGCCGGATATTGGGCGTGGTTAGGAACGTGGCTTAAAATGTCCCCCTTTTCCGAATTCAAAAGTTGGGAGGTATGGTTATAGTAAATATAGAGATCAGTCTAGTTATAAAGAAAGGTGTTTTTACCACACTGAAATGATTACCTTGAGTCGCCCCTACCTGTGAACAACCTGCAAGTACATCCTTATATATGTAATAGCATATGATTTGCAGCATGAGCTTGGGATAGATTGTAAAAACATAAATAAAACATAAAGCTAGACAGTAAGTCTATACCATTAAACATGAATATGAACATGTAAACTGTAACATATTACCGGTAGCCTAGAAGTTTCAGTTTTTTCTGGTACTTAACATGCTTACACTCCCTTAGCAGGGCTATGTCAAATTTAATGTTACGTTTGTATAAAGTGGAGCATAGCTTGCTGAAGGCTCAACGTTTTCTAGTAACATCCATTGAATAGTGTCCAAATAAATAGGAGGATTTTTGACCCTTCAAAAGCAGAGGTGATTGTGGTAAACCCGCAAGATGTCTTCCTTAATATTATAGTCAAGCTACTTCATTCACCATCCTGGCGAGGGCGGTTAATTGCGTTGGGAGCGGTTAAGTGAGGTTAAGTGATGCATCTCTGGGTGGTCCCACCTGATGAGCCTTTTCTACCTTTCTCAGCTCCATGAGACCTAGAGCTTGAAACAGGTCCGTTTTACAAAATGTGTTTTAAGATTCCGGCCAGGACATCTTCTGGTAGGCCAACCAGCCGTAGATTGTTCCTACAAGACCTACTTTCTAGGTTGTTTATCCAATCATTAAATACTTAAGTAATTTTCAACAGATCTCCAAACTTTGTTTGTGTATCTGCCATGTGGTCTACTGTACAGGAGATGCATTTTTCTGCTTTATTTAAACACACGCTATATTGCGACACTTGTTCATGAATGCTATGCAGCATGGCTTGCACTGTGGCAACCAAAGTGTCTCTGATGTCAAGGACTACATACTTGGCCACTTCTATGGCCAGCTGCTTGTAATCCAAACTGGTTTGTTTGGAAATTGCCTGAGAAAAAAATCCCCTGTCCTGCAAATCTGCAAATTTGTTAGCCTCTTCCTGGCATGAAGATGCAGTTGGCGCCATCTTGTTTGAGCCGGCGCCATCACAGTGTGCCTTAGTCCGCTAGTGGAGTGTGAGTGTTCAGTGTGTCTGCAGTTATTTTTGCATTAAAAAGTACCTGCACTAGTGGGTGACTTCCCTTGTGCAGTAGCGTGCTGTATAACTTGCCGGTATGCGGGGGAAGGAATGAAAACTTGGGGTAGAGAGTCCATAGCTGTTTTCTTGGGGAGTTGGAGATGTGGATAAATAATTTAAGGCACATTATGTACCTCTAGCTACCTCCACTCACGGTGCCTCTTGCTAACCAGTCATTCTTGATAAAATATAGAAAATACATTGTGTATGAAATTAGCAATCAATAAATTCTAAACACAGCTGAGCACATACTATATTTTAATTAGTGTATAATTGAAAGCAATGCGATTGCTAAGTAAAATAAAATTACTTATCACTCCCTTTCTTTAAGCTGAGCCATTTAATTAAAGTTAGATAATATAATTAGTTATCAATTTAGAGAAAAAATCTGAAGGTTTGATTTAGTAAAGGTCACTTTGATCTTTTGCCATTTAGTAAAATCTTTGTGAAATCTGCATGTTAAATTAGACATTTCATACTGGCAGCTTTTGTTCTTACATCATCTTGTAATGTATGACAGCACTAGATAGTATTAGGGTATGTGCACACGCTAGCTTCCTTTTACGTTTCAAAAGACAGACTGTTTTCAGGAGAAAACAGCTGCGTCGTTTCAGACGTAAAAGCTCCTCCTCGCATTATGTGAGGCGTCTGACATGCTCGTAAATCTTGAGCTGCTCTTCATTGACTTCAATGAAGAACGGCTCAAATTACGTTGCAAAGAAGTGTCCTGCACTTCTTTGCCGAGGCAGTCAATTTACGCGTCGTCGTTTGACAGCTGTCAAACGAAGACGCGTAAATGACAGGTCGTCGGCACAGTACGTCGGCAAACCCATTCAAATGAATGGGCAGATGTTTGCCGACGTATTGGAGCCCTATTTTCAGATGTAAAACGAGGCATAATACGCCTCATTTACGTCTGAAAATAGGTCATATGAACCCAGCCTTAGGGTGCAGTCACACATGGCAGATTTGGTGCCGGAATTTGTGCAACTAAACATCAGATCTAATTATCTGAATGTGGTTGTTTCTGCTGCAGGTGCAGGGTTTCTGCAAGTTCCATTCATATGAATAGTACTGATTTTCAGTCTCAGAAATTTCTGCAACAAAATCTGCCACGTGTGACCGCACCCTTAGGCTCAATGCAGACGATGCATATCACGTGATGTTTTGCCACGCGTTTTTGCGTGCGGAAAATCTGAAGCGTGATACAGTACCAGCAAAGTGTTTTTTCGGCACATAAATTGACCTGCGGTGCGTATTTTCAAATCTGCAGCATGCCAATTTATCTTGCGTTTCCGCTTGCGAATTGTTTCTGCCTAGTTCTAAGGAAAAACGCACCAAAACCCGCAGCATGAAAATGCACAGATTTACGCATAAAAATGTAAAAACCGCACTGAACAGCGCATCGAAAAATGCACTATTATGTGCGTTTTTTACCTGCAAATTTCCTGCGGTTTTAGTGCGCATTTTACGCAGCATAGTACCCAACGTGTGCATGTAGCCTTAGCGTATGTTCACATGCGGCAGATTTGTTGCTGAAAATCCATCCTACACATTTCAATGGAAACAACTAATATAGTCAGCTCACCCTTCCATGTGGCAGGGAAATCCTCTTATGCTCGGATTGGCTGGAGACAATGCCCGACTATCAAATAGAATTAAAGATTCCAGCATCAGAGTAAATGTCCAAATAAAAACAGCAATTCCTTGAAGCATGTATAAATTGTATATTAGACAGGGGCGTAGCTAGGGGGGGCAGGCAGGGAATGTTCCCCGGGCGCAACTAAGAGGGAAGGTGGAGGTGTGCCAGGGCCGCAATGTCCATAACGGCGGCCAGCTGCCTCTCTGAGGTGGCGGCTCCACTGAAACTAGCCGCCGCCACTAACTCCTGCACCACTCCGTGCCCGGCCATTCAGCTCCTTTCAACGACATAAGCAGCACGATTGCGTCGTTGAGAGGTGCTGATTAACAGGGCAAGTCATAGTGCCCTGCCAATCAGTGCCTTTCATAGATGCAAGCGGCGCGATTAAGTCATCATGCCACTTGCGTCTATGAAAGGTGCTGATTGGCAGTGCAGAATGACTTGCCCTGTCAATCAGCGCCTTTCAATGACACAAGCGGCGCCATGACGTCATTGCGCCCATTTGCGTTGTTCAACCCCAGTAGAACTGCTCAAAAGAGAGCAGGTCTGCATTGCCACTGGACGGCCTGAGAATTGGATTAAGGTGAGTATGTAACGTTTTTTTTTTTTATCCTAATAAAAATGTGAGTGACATTATCTACAGGGGGGCTCTATCTACAGGGGTTGTCTCTAACTACAGGGGGACTATATACATATACAGGGGTCGTCTATATGTGGAGAACTATAGGGGTGAGAACTATAGGGGCACAATATACAGGGGTGGGCTATATGTGGAGCACTATAGGGGGAGCTATATGTGAGGCACTGTATGCAGGGGTGGGCTATACGTGGAGCACTATAGGGGGAGCTATATGTGAGGCACAATATACAGGGGTGGGCTATATGTGGAGCACTATAGGGGAAGCTATATGTGAGGCACTGTATGCAGGGGTGGGCTATATGTGGAGCACTATAGGGGGAGCTATATGTGAGGCACTATATACAGGGGTGGGCTATATGTAGAGCATTATTTATAGGGGGACATATATGTGAGGCACTATATGCAGGGGTGGGCTATATGTGGAGCACTTTAGGTAGAGGTTTATGTGAGGCACTATATACAGGGGTGAGTTATATACAAAGGTGGGCTATATGTGGAGCACTATAGGGGGAGCTATATGTGAGGCACTATATGCAGGAGTGGGCTATATGTGGAGCACTATCTATAGGGTGGCTATATGTGGGGCACTATCTACAGGGGGGGCTACATGTGGGGCACTATTTTCAGAGGGGGCTATATGTGGGCCACTATATACAGGAGGACTACATGTGGGGTACTATATAGAGGGGTGGGCTATATGTGTATTACTATAGGGGGAGCTATATGTGAGGCACTATATACAGGGGTGAGCTATATACAGGGGTGGGCAATAAGTGGTGCACTATAGGGGGAGCTATATGTGAGGCACGATGTACAGGGGTGGGCTCTATGTAGAGCACTATTTATAGGGGGAGATATATGCGGGGCACTATATACAGGGGTGGGCTACATGTGGAGCACTATCTATAGGGGCTATATGTGGGGCACTATCTATAGGGGGGGCTACATGTGGGGCACTATTTTCAGAGGGGGCTATATGTGGGCCACTATATACAGGGGGACTGCATGTGGGGCACTATTTTCAGAGGGGGCTATATGTGGGGCACTATATACAGGGGGTCTATATGTAGGGCACTATCTACAGGGGTGTCTATACGTGGGACACTGTCTACAGCGGTGGTTATATGTGGGACACTATCTACAGGGCAATCTATGTAGGGCAGTATCTACAGGGGGATCTATGTAGGGCACTACCTACAGGGGGCACTATGGGCATCACTATCTACAAGGGCTATTATAATCAGGGACACATTGTATGGTGCTATTATAATCAGGGACAGTGTACGGTACTATTATAATTACAGGTACAGTGTATGGTGCTATTACATTTAGGGGCACAGTGTCTGGCACCATAAGAGCTTTAGATTTGTTTATAGGTGTAGAAATGTTTGAAAAGTGAGAAACTGAAGACATCTGAGTTGCAAACTGCAGAAATGGGCTGTGGCCGGGAGAAGTCGTCACAGAGGTCTGGACCAGATGGAGAAGAAAAGAGAAAAAGAACAACTAGAATCTGAGATCGTTACATGTGAGTCACTTAATGTAAATGTTTATTCTGCCTCTAATCAGCACTGTAGTCACTGTATGATCTGCAGCGAGATAGTGGTGGTATTATTTTTTTTGTGTGAAACAGCATCTCCCAGCATATCCTTACCATTCTTTGGGCCATGCTGGGAGCTGTATACAGTTTAGTGCAAACCTATATGGCAGGGGTTGCACTAAATTAAGCTGTATTTCTTCTTGTGCTGTATTTATGTACTGAGATTGGTTTCTGGTGCTGCATTTATGTACTGAGCTTGCTTCTTGTGCTGTATATTTGTACTGAGCTTGGTTCTGGAGCTTTATATATGTGCTGAGCTTGGTTCTGGCACTGTATATATATATATATATATATATATATATATATACTGATCTTGGTTCTGATCTTGTATATTTGTAATGAGCTTCGTTCTGGTGCTGTATATATGTAATGAGCTTTGATTCTGGTTTTGTATATAGAACTATATTGCTTGTGGAATGTACAAATGGCTTTATGCTCGTGTTACATTGAAAAATTTGGAGAAAAAAAATTACACCTCGTTGATTGGTAGAGAATAACAAACATGGCGAGGGAGAAGGAGATGTCGGGAAAGAGGTTGTGGGGGCAACCTGAATCTTTGCCTCGGGTGCTGGAGAACCTAGCTACGCCTCTGCATTACAAGATACCTGGGCAGCTTGACTTTGGCATTGTTAGACAAAAAAATAGCTGAATGTTTCTATGTGGAAACTCCAGTTACTTCAATTTTCCATTCGTTACCCAAAGTACACAAAAATAGGTTTCCCCCTCCTCTCAGACTCATCGTTGCAGGCTTTGGCACCATTTGGGCCCCTGGGTGGAACCTGATTTGGTCAGAATAAATGTTCCTAGCTTTATCTGTAACACCAAACATGTGTTAATGCTCACGAGTAATAAGGTGTGGGATGAAAATTATAGTTGAGCAACGTGTGATGTCACAGAGTTATATTCTACAATCCCTTTTGTCTTGGGTTTGGAATTCCTCACTTACCATCTTAACACGTATAGTGCATATAGTTCAGAACCTAAAGTATTTCTGCTGCTGGCCATGAAATTGCTTTTAAAGCTTTTTTACATTTAATGGGGAATATTACTTACAGGTCAAAGGAGCAACCATTTGGACCAAGTTCTCCCTGTCTTATTGTAAAGCTTTTATGGATTCTAGATTCCAATTTTGGATATAATTTTGTATGGGTCTAATAATAGTGTTGAATATTTTTCCTTATAGTAACTCCATTGCAGGGAATTCCACTGGTATCCTTATATCATCACCAAGTGGATAATAAAATTCCATTTGGGGAAATAAGGGTTCATAAGAATTGCACTAATAATAACACATTTTATGTAGTGTCAGGAACTTTGCTCTAGACTTACACCTCTTGCAGACGACCGAGTTCGGGCTGTGAAAAATGGTCCGAGAGTCGGCTGGATTTCCCGGCCTGACCACGGTTCAGGTAAATGGGACTCCTGGCAAAATAGACATGTTATGATGCTAGGTGTCCCTGCCTCACCTCAGAACTGCTGTTCCATACTGTATCATTTTGTTCAGTATGGAACAAATATAAATCACCAATTTGTACACATGCAGCACTAATACGCTATATCAATAAATGGAGGTGGATGTATCTATACCAGTATAAAATATCTGATATGTAGATTTAGATAACAATTGTATACCATTAAGAGATAGCCATATAAATAAACCAAGTATAGCTTGGTACTTTGACCGAAAACATACAAAGAAACCTATAGAGGAAGTGGTCAAATATTAACCCAGACGTAATAAGTAATAGAAATAAATTTTTATTGACAGACAGATACAAATACAATTAAAAATTGAGTCATGCAATGTTTAAAAAGGCGTCAACCTATGCAGGATATATTTGTAGTACTAACAAGGTATGAACAAATGTATTATAGACATATGAGATAAATACATATATATGAATTGTATGCTCACTGCACCTAGCATGAAATGATGGATTAGTGCATATATAAAGTGCTTATGTGCAATATAAAGTGCTTCCTATGTATAAAACACCATTATTTTGTGTAAAAGTGTAGCATGTATGCAGGGCATGAGCAGCAAGTAGTCCGGGCTCTGAAGCAAAGAGATGCAAAGGTATATCCTGCATAGGTTGACACCTTTTTAAACATTGCATGACTCAATTTTTAATTGTATTTGTATCTGTCTGTCAATAGAAATGTATTTATATTACTTATTACGTCTGGGTTAATATTTGACGACTTCCTCTATAGGTTTCTCAGTATAGAACAGCAGAGACTTCTAGCATCCTAAAATGTCTATGATGCCAGGAGTCCTGTTCATCTGTACTACGGTCAGGTCGGAAAATGCGGCAGAAGCACGGACCGTTTTTCACGGCCCGAACTCGTGTGTAAGAGGTATTAAAGACAGAAATTAGCCGCAATGAATTTTGACCAAAGCAGACATCATGCAAAAAGAATCAGAAGTGGTAACTACTTGTCACTACATATAGTAGACAGTTTAATCAAGTGAAGAGAATTATTTACAAATATGTTCCTATTCTACATTAGGGTGAGATATTACATAAAATTCTAACACCTGGGATTAAATATATCTCAAAAAGGGCTTCAACGCTAAATTTGACCCTTTCACCCAGTCTTTTTTGGGTAACTGCAAAAAACCTGGACCTCTTATCCAGAATCACATAAGTGTGGCCACCGTAAATGCAAAGCAGCTGATGTAGCCAGTGCCAGTGCTGTTAATACATCAATTAATATACTGAATTGGCTAAATGTAGATATGGTCCAAGCTAAGTTAAATAAAATAAATGTGCACAAGGCCCCCGGGACCAGATAAGTTAAACCCTAGAGTTCTTAAAGAACTTAGTTCAGTTATTTCTGTCCCTCTCTTCATAATATTTAGAGATTCTCTAGTGACTGGTATAGTGCCAAGGGACTGGCGCAGGGCAAATGTGGTGCCTATTTTCAAAAAGTGCTCTAGGTCTTCCCCGGTTAATTATAGACCAGTAAGCTTAACATCCATCATGGAGAAAATGTTTGAGGGGCTATTGAGGGACTATATACAGGATTATGTGACAAAAAAATAGTATTATAAGTGACAGCCAGCACGGTTTTACTAAGGACAGAAGTTGTCAAACCAACCTGATTTGTTTTTATGAAGAGTTGAGCAGAAGCCTAGACAGAGGGGTCGCTGTGGATGTAGTGTTTTTGGACTTTGCAAAGGCATTTGACACTGTCCCTCATAGATTTCTAATGGGTAAATTAAGTACTATAAGATTAGAAAGTATAGTTTGTAATTGGACTGAGAATTGTCTCAAGGACCGTATCCAGAGCGTCATGGTCAATGATTCCTACTCTGAATGGTCCCTGGTTATAAGTGGTGTACCCCAAGGTTTTGTGCTGGGACCACTATTATTCAACTTATTTATTAATGATATAGAGGATGGGATTAATAGCACTGATTCTATTTTTGCAGATGTAACAAGTTATGTAGTGTTGTTCAGTCTATGGAAGATGTTCGTAAATTGCAAGCTGATTTGGACACACTAAGGCCCCATCCACACGAACGTGGTTTTGCGGCTGCAATTCCCCCAAAAATCCACGGGAGAATTGCGGCCCCATTCATTTCTATGGGCCCATGCACACGACCATTGTTTTCACGGTCCATGCATGGGCCAGGAGCCTGAATCTCATTAAGGCTCATAGAAAATAATGGATGCGGCCATGTGCACGGCCCGCGGGTGACATGGCTACGGTCGTGTGCATGAGGCCTAGGGGGAAGGCCACACGGTGCAGTCACGGCGCGTTTATGTTGCGTTTTTAAACTGCAGCAAGTCATTTTTCAATAGAAGTCAATGGTGAAATTTTTGTTATGGACAGTCTGCTGCTATTATATTACAATGTGTTTTTTGTGCGGTTGAATGCATCTTCATAATGTCCGACTGCATGCAGTTAATGACCGCGCTGCCAAAGATGTTGCTGAACTGCTTGCGTTTTTGCTAACAGTTGTACAATGCATTATAATAAACTATATACAGGAAGCACCTAACAAACTTCAACACGGGTGAAAACTGTGTCCATCAATTATGTCCTTTAAAAACGCAACAAAACTGCAGTATTACAGAGACAAAAAAACGCAAGGCCAAACACTTGGCCTTACCCTAAGTGTTTGGGAATTCACTTGACAGATGAGATTTAATGTGGATAAATGTAGAGTTATGCATCTGAATACAAACAATCTGCATTCACCATATGTCTTAGAGGGAGCTTCACTGGGAGAGTCACTTGTTGAGAAGGATCTGGGTGTACTTGTAAATCATAGACTAAATAACAGCATGCAGTGTCAATCAGCTGCTTCTAAGGCCAGCAAGATATTGTCTGTATTAAAAGAGGCATGGGCTTGCGGGACAAGGATATAATATTACCACTCTCCAGAACATTAGTGGGCCTCATAACGAATATGCAGTTTAGTTCTGGGCTCAAGTTCATAGAAAGGACGCCCTGGAGTTGAAAAAATACAAAGAAGGGCAGCTAAACTAATAAGGGGCATGGAGAATCTAAGTTATGGGGAAAGATTAAATGAATTAAACTGATTTTTTTTTTTTTTAAATAGTTTTTATTCAATTTTCCAACATTTTAACAACAATACAGTATCCATCCCAAAGCTGAATTAAATCTATTTAGCCTTGAAAAGAGACGACTAAGGGGGAACATGATTAACTTATATAAATATATGAATGGCCCATACAAGAAATATAGTGAAAACCTGTTCCATGTAAAACCCCCCCAAAAGACAAGGGGGCACTCCCTCCGTCTGGAAAAAGAAAGGTTCAACCTGCAGAGACGACAAGCTTTCTTTACTGTGAGATCTGTGAATCTCTGGAATAGCCTGCAGCAGGAGCTGGTCACAGCAGGGACAGTAGATGGCTTTAAAAAAGGCTTAAATAATTTCCTAGAATGAAAAAATATCAGCTCCTATGTGAATGTATATAATTTTTGTTTCATCCCTTCCCTTTTTCCCATCCCTTGGTTGAACTTGATGGACATGTGTCTTTTTTTCAAACGTACGAACTATGTAACTATGTAACTATGTAAAAGATGCAGATAGCTTTGAATCAATTATTACTAAAACAAGCTACAAAATAGGAAGCTATATCAACTGCAATACTATTTATGTATTATACTTACATACTTAGATATAGTTACATAGTTGATAACTTTAAAAAAGACACATGTGCACATTTGCGACACAACAAGGGGATGGGCTTAGTGGAAAGGGGGCATGGTTTAAGATGTGTGTAATGCCAGTGGCTAGTCTTTCTCCTGCCAGCGGTCCCCGCCGCCGGGTCCCGTACCTTCCACAGCGGCCTCTGCTCCCACGAGGCTGCCGACATCCTCTGCCTTCAACTGGCCGCTGTGTTCCTAGTGCGCTCATGCCCTTGCTGTCTCTTAACCCCTTAAGGACGCAGCCTAGTTTGGGCTTTAAGGCTCAGAGCCCATTTTTTAAAACTGATATATTTCACTTTATGTGGTAATAACGTCGGAATGCTTAAACCTATCCAAGCGATTCTGAGATTGTTTTCTCGTGAGACATTGTGCTTTATCTTAGTGGTAAAATTTGGTCGATATATTCAGTGTTTATTTGTGAAAAATTGCAAAATTTAGAGAACATTTTGAAAAAATAGCATTTTTCTGAATTTAAATGCATCTGCTTGTAAAACAGATGGTTATACCACCCAAAATAGTTACTAGTTCACATTTCCCATATGTCTACTTTAGATTTGCATATTTTTTTGAACGTTCTATTATTTTTCTTGGACGTTACAAATCTTAGAACATAAGCAGCAATTTCTCATATTTTTAAGAAAATTTCATAAGGCTTTTTTTTAAGGTACCTGTTCAGTTCTGAAGGGACTTTGAGGGGCCTATGTATTAGAAACCCCCATAAAATACCCCATTTTAAAAACTAGACCCCTCAAAGTATTCAAAACAGCATTTAGAAAAGTTTTTTTTAACCCTTTAGGCATTTCACAGGAATTAAAGCAAAGTGGAGGCAAAATTTGAAAATTTCATTTTTCTTGCTGAATTTCAATTTTATTGTATTTTTTTCTGTAACACAGAAGGTTTTACCAGAGAAAAACTACTAAATATGTATTGTCCAGATTCTGAAGTTTTTAGAAATGTCCTACATGTGGCTCTAGTGTGCTCGTGGACTAAAACACAAGCCCCAGAATCAAAGAAGAACTTAGTGCATTTTGGCGCCTCTTTTTTATTAGGATATATTTTAGGCAGCATGCCAGGTTTGAAGAGGTGTTGAGGTGCCGAAAAAGTAGGAATCCCACAAAAGTGACCACATTTTGGAAACTGAACCCCTCAAGGAATTCATTTATGGTTGTTGTTAGCATTTTGACCCCACAGTTTTTTCACAGCGTGTATTTGAATTGGGCTGTAAAATGTAAAAAATATTTTTTTTCCAATAAGTTGTAATTTTTGATCAAAATTTCTTATTTTCACAAGGAATAAAATGCCCCATTTTGTTGCCCAATTTGTCCTGAGTGTGGCAATACCCCATTTGTGGTGATAAACTGCTGTTTGGGACCATGGGAGGTCTCAGAGTGAAAGGAGCGCTATGTGTTCTTTTGAGTCCAGATTTTGCTGGATTGGTTTTCAGGTGCCATGTCGCATTTGCAGAGCCCCAGAGGTATCAAAGCAATGGAAACCCACCAGAAGTGACCACATTTTGGAAATTACACCCGTCAAGGAATTCATTTATGCGTGTTGTGACCATTTAGACCCCACAGTTTTTTCACAGAATTTATTTGAATTGGGCTGTGAATTCTAATTGTTTTTTAATTTTTATTTTTTTTACGACTTAAGTTTTTCCAACATTAATCAGTACAATACTATACATATGTGTTGCATAAATATCAAATACAGATACGTAAAAATCTAAGAAATGTACATCAAATCACATAAAGAAATAGTAATCAAGCTTGTCTTTTTAACTTGGGGAGGAAGGGGAAGGGAGGAAAAGGAAAAGCTTTCAAGCTAAAGTAGGTAATTGGTCTCTGCAGTCCGCAAATCTGTTCATCCATGGGCCCCATGTATTAAAAAAAAACGCTATATCTATTATTCCTTAAGAAAAAAAGGCGTTCATAAATACAATGATTGGATACCCTACCTATTACTTCCTGACATGAGGGAGATGTGGAGGATTTCCAAGCCTTAGCTATTAGAAGTTTGGTAGTGAGAAGCACATGTCCCACCAAATACCTAAAATCTCGTGGAAAATCTTCCAATCCTATGGACAATAAAGCTAACGCAGGATCTTTATTGATAGGGATTCCCAGCACCGAAGAGATAAGAGAAAATACCTCCTCCCATAATTGCACTATATTAGGGCACCTCCAGAAAACATGAAAAATAGAACCTATCTGGCCACATCCTCTCCAGCACAGGCCTGTCATATGGGGGTAAATTTTTGCTAATTTGAATGGAGTGTAATACCATCTCATTAACACTTTATGGTAGACCTCTAAGAGGTTCATACACAGAGAAGCTTTCATCGTCCACTTAATAGCTGCTGGCCACTGTTCAATAGTAAATGCCTGTCCAAAATCTTGCTCCCATTTCAAAAAGTGAGCCCGCTTGGCAATCTCCACATATCCATTAAAGTAATCATAAATGCGTTTTGTAAAATTCAGGTCCCCTTTACTAGGATTAGAGAAATGATCACTTATAAATCTTGGTAGGGAGGCCGTAGTAGTAGGGAATTTCTTCAGATAGGATGTAATCTGCATATACTGGAATATATTCCTACCTGGAATCTGATATTTATCTGCAAGATCTAAAAAAGTTCGAAGACTATCTTGGTAATATAAATCAGATATAAGCTGTATACCACCTCTTACCCATCTCTCTACCCTCAGACCTGGTATCATCAATTCAAGAACATTCAAGGGTAAGGGAACTGGCTCTCCTCTTTCAATAGAGGAGGTGGCCGATAAGAGAGACAACCAGGCCTGTACAGAGACCTTTACTGTGGGGGCCACTGGCAAGGGCAAGGATGGTTTTACCGCATAAGCTAATAGAACGGTTCTGAGAGAATTAATGGCCATAAGATTTTGCTCAATGGAGATCCAATTAGGCAAGGATGTCTTTAAGATCCAGGCACTTGTTTGCTTGATAATTAATGCTTTGTGATAAATTACAATATTAGGCATCCCTAACCCCCCTCTACGTCTATTAATGATCAGTGTAGATGCAGCTATCCTCGGATGATGACCTCCCCAAATAAATGTTCTCAGTTGTTTTTGAAACTTCATAAGGATAGGGGAAGGTATAGGAACCGATATAGTACGTAAAAAATATCGTATTTTTGGTAAAATAAACATTTTATAACAGACATTACGCCCCAACCAAGATGGTTCATATTTAGAAATACTATTAAGATCTTCTTGAATAGAGGATAACAAGGGATCTAAGTTCAACCTAGGCATCAAAGAAAGTGGGAACCCCACTTGGATCCCCTAATAAGGGATAGATATATCCTCCCATTTAAAAGGGAATTCAGCCTGAATAAATTCTCTCAATGTATGGTTAATAAAAAGCCCTAGCATCTGGGATTTCGTAGTGTTGATCTTATAATATGAGACTGTCCCAAACCTTAATATTACCTGCATTATTTCCCGGAGAGAAGATAGAGGGTCAGTAATCATCAGGATGACATCATCCGCATATAGACCCAATTTATGTTGACGAAAACCTACAGATATCCCTCTTATATTTATATTAGAACGGATTGCTTCCGCAAAAGGTTCTATGACTAACGTAAACAACAGCGGTGATAGTGGACATCCCTGTCTAGTCCCGTTTGTAATATTAAAAGGCGTAGATAGGGAACCACCAGAAAACACCCTAGCTGAAGATGGTGTATAAAGGGCTTGAATAGCCTGTAATATAGGTCCCCCAAAGCCAAATCTCCGTAACGTCGCTAACATATATCCCCAATGTATTCTATCGAACGCCTTCTCTGCATCCAAAGTAAGGAAGAGAGAAGGCGTCCTGCTATTTCCTATTTTTGCTAGGAGGTTAACAATACGCCTAGTGCCATCAGAGGCCTGACGCCCCTTCATGAATCCAACCTGGTCAGGGTGTATCAGGGTAGGAAGAATATCTGTCAATCGAGTAGCTATAATTTTTGCATAAATTTTTGTATCACAATTAAGTAGAGAAATTGGACGGAAGTTGGCTGGGGTAGTGGGGGGTTTTCCTGGTTTGGGAATAGTAACTATCGTGGCTTGTAGCATTTCATTAGGAAGATTTCCCTTTTCTAAAGCCCAGTTATATACTGCTGTCATATAAGGGGAAAGAATAGGTGAGAAAGTACGATAATACTCGTTAGAGTACCCATCTGGACCTGGTGCCTTGTCCGATTTTAATACCCCAATCATTTTAGCAACCTCTAAAGGGGTGACATTAGCATTTACTAGGGATAATTGATCCTGCCCGAGGGACGGAAGTTGTACAGATTTTAAGAAGGCATTAATATCCAGGTCGGTAGGTTGGTAGGTAGACAAATCCTCTTTAAGATTGTATAGTGTAGAATAATAGGCGCCGAATTGGTTAACTATATCTTGTGGATGTGTAATCTTAGATCCATTCTCCTGTGAAATCAAGTAAGGGATAGCAGATTTTAGGCGTCTACCCTTAATTCTCTGGGCCATTAATTTACTAGCTTTATTATATGAAGTATAGTATGTCATCCGAAGGGAAGTAATTTTTTTATCATAGTCATCTAGTAATAAGGCTCTGAGTTGACGTCTTAAGGACATGAGATCCTCATGGCCAGACTGGGATTTTTCTCTTGTTGTTGTATCTCAAGAGATCGTATCTGGTCCATTAGGGAAGTAAATTTAGCTAGTTTTTGTTTATTATAACGAGCTCCTTGTTGAATCAAAATTCCCCTTAACACTGCTTTATGAGCATTCCACACTGAACAAGGACTGATGTCTTCGACCGCATTAAATTGAAAATATTCTTGCAGTTTGATTGCAATATTATCTCTATAAGTAGGAATTTTAAGAAGAAAATTATTGATTCGCCATGTTGTTATAGGACGATTGGCTTGTGAGAGTTCTATTTGTATATATATAGGAGCATGATCGGACCAGGTTGTATCTCCTATACCCGATGATCTAATATACCGTAACGTTTCTCTATCTACCAGGAAGAGGTCTATTCTAGAGAATGTCTGATGTCTTGGTGAATAATATGTATATTCTCTAGATGAGGAATTTAAACACCTGAACGTATCATATAATTCTGTGTTATGTAACCAGGGGGATAATGTAGAAGGAAATCTCCTGCTCTGACTAGTAGTATCCCACTGGGCATCTGGTATAAGATTAAAATCTCCACAAATAATAATTTGTCCACACGCAATTTTTTAAAATCATCTTCTAAGTCTGTTTAAAAAACGGGTTTGAGCGGAGTTGGGAGCATAAATATTAACAGGCGTTGTTTGGACATTATTAAGAAGTCCCACCAATATAATGAATCTGCCCCCCTCATCTTCAATAGATTTAGTTAAATGGAAGGATACAGAATCCCGGAAGGCAATCATGACTCCCGCCTTTTTTTGAGATGCATTAGCCTTATAGATAAGAGGATATTTATGGTGCGTACATCTAGGACTAGCCTGTTGGGAGAAATGCGTCTCCTGAATACAAAGCACATCCACCTGAGATGAAAGCGCATCTCTCCACATCAATGATTGCTTGAATGGGGAACTTAAGCCTTTAACATTTAAGGACATAAGTTTAAGCTCCATGCTTTAATATTAAAAATAGCTGAATGTAGCTAAGGGTGTATACAAGTATCTCCCCTATCTCATCTCCAGTAACAATTACCTCAAAGACCCAATACATATTCTTCAGTGGTAAATAGGGAAAAAGGGAAGGGAAAGATGGAAACATAAACATAAAAAACATTCTCAATAATATTTAAACTAATATTATTCCACCAAATTCCTTGGCGGACTGTTTCCTAGAAAAAAAAACGGGGTGAAAAAGTCAGTCTGAAGACTCCTATGACCTCATATTGATGTTAGGGTACATGACAGTTCAACGATGAGTTGGTCCATCATTCCATTCCTGCGAAATTCGTACCGGGGAAATTCTATCCAGTTTAGGAGGGGTCCTCAAAGACACTTGCCATCGTGCCAACAGATCCTCACCTTCATCCATCGTTGTCACAACATGTAGTGCCCCATTTCTATGGATCAGGAGCTTAGTCGGGAAGCCCCATTTATAAGCTATATTATTCTTCCTCAGGGTCGTAGTTATAGGGATAAGGCGACGTCTTGCTTGTAGAGTCAGCTGGGATAGATCCGCATATAACTGAATTTTCTCATACGGGTTTGGTAGTGTTCCGGATCTTCGAGATACTGACATAAGAGACTCCTTTATCTGGAAAAAATGAATGCACGCAATGACATCTCGAGGTATATCAGGGGGTAGCAATTTCAGCTTAGGGAGCCTGTGAGCTCTATCAATTTTTTATTTTTTCCAATAAGATGTCGTTTTGGCTCAAAATTTCTTATTTTCACAAGGAATAAAATACCCAATTTTGTTGCCCAATTTGTCCTGAGTGAAGCAATACCCCATTTGTGGTGATAAACTGCCGTTTGGGCCCATGGGAGGGCTCAGAAGGAAAGGACCACCATTTGGCCTACTGGGGATTTTCTGGTGCTAAGTCATGTATGCAGAAGACCCTGAGCTACCAGTACAGTTGAAACCCCTGAGAAGTGACCCCATTTTAAAAACTTCACCCATTAAGGCATTCATCTAGATGTGTAGTGAACATTTTGACCCCACAGGTACTGTGTAAAAGATATTTTATTTGAATTGGGCTGTGAATTCTAACTGTTTTTTAATTTTTTCCAATAAGATGTAGTTTTGGCTCAAAATTTCTTATTTTCACAAGGAATAAAATACCCAATTTTGTTGCCCAATTTGTCCTGAGTGCAGCAATACCCCATTTGTGGTGATAAACTGCCGTTTGGGCCCATGGGAGGGCTCAGAAGGAAAGGACCACCATTTGGCCTACTGGGGATTTTCTGGTGCTAAGTCATGTATTCAGAAGCCCCTGAGCTACCAGTACAGTTGAAACCCCTAAGAAGGGACCCCATTTTATAAACTGCACCCCTTAAGGCATTCATCTAGATGTGTAGTGAGCATTTTGACCCCACAGGTACTGTGTAACTGTGTAAAAGATAATGCGCAGCAGATGGTGCAGAGTGAGATTTGCAATTTTCAATACGTATATGCCATTTCAGTGTCCGATATATTGTGCCCAGCATGCGCCACCGGAGACATACACCCCATAAATTGTAATGTGTTTTCTCCCGAGTACGGCAAAACTCTACATGTGGCTGTTAACAGCTGCCTGGGCACACAGCAGGGCCCAGAGGGGAAAGATGAGGGGGATAAACTGTGCGGAGTGCATCAACGTAAGCAAAACTGGGGTAGATTGGAAATCAAGGGATGTATGATGCATTTTAAAACACTTTCATACAGAGCCCTGGTTTTTCGGGACACGTGTCACATTGGTATATTTTGTCCTTCCTTATCCCCCTCTTATAGCAGACTCTGCACCTCTTTTTCCTTTCTTGTCAGTTTGGGGAACTTGTCCTGGAAAGTGTTGCCCTGGTACGACGCGTGTGGCCTCGCTTCCAGAAGTACTGGGCGCCCCCCCTTCCTGGTCCCTAAAGATTAGGTTCTTGATAACCACCACTTGAAATTCCACCCCTCTCATATACCTATTGTAGTCCAGGATGCAGTCTGATTTGGGGGTCTCTGTACTGGTACCTCGTACAGGTACATGGGTACTGGTGTGGGCATGTATTGTTGTCAATACAAGGACATCTCTTTTGTCCTTGTACTTGACACACAATATGTTGCTTCTAGATTGTGCCCAGCTCTCACCCCTTCTGAGTGTTTGCCCAAGCAGAGTCTTAGGTAGGCTTCTCAGATTTCTTCTACTTCTGGAAGCGAGGCACTTGAAGAGTGGGACGCTGGTATAAAAATTATCCAGGTAGGGGTGGCACAATTTTTGCATTACCTCCCAGTAAGGGGGGGGGGCATTATGGAGGCTGAATACTGGTGTCCTTTCATATATCCTAAATTTGTAGGTATACCCTGATGCACTCTCGCACAGCTTATACATCTTCACGCCATACCTTGTCCTCTTACTCGGAAGGTACTGGCGGAATAGAAGCCTCTCTTTAAAATGTACCAAGAACTCATCAATAGAAATACAATTCTCAGCGGTGTATGCTTTGGAAAACCGGGCACTGAAATGGTCTAATAGGGGTCTCCGTTTGTACAAACAGTCAAAACTGTGGTCATCTTAGGGTGGGCACTGCTCATTTTCAGTATAATGTAAGAAGCGAAGTATTGCCTCATAACACATCCTGGACACGGCCATGCGGTACATCGGGGTGTGGTATAAGAAGTTCTGAAGTGGTGTTGAGGTGCCTCTATATTAGAAACCCCTATCAAACACCCCATTTTAGAAACTATGCCCCTCAAAGTATTCAAAACAGCATTTAGAAAGTTTATTAACCCTTTAGGTGTTTCACGGAAATTTAAAGCAAAGTAGAGGTGAAATTTACATATTTCATTTTTTTTGTCAGAAAATCCTTCTTATTAAATTTTTTCTGTAAAACAGAAAGTTTTACCAGAGAAACGCAACTCAATACTTATTGCCCAGATTCTCCAGTTTTGAGAAATATCCCACATGTGGCCCTAGTGCGGTAATGGACTGAAGCACCAGCCTCCGAAGCAAAGCACCACCTAGAGGATTATGAGGCCTCCTTTTTATTAGGCACCATGTCCAGTTTGAAGAGGTCTTGTGGTGCTAAAACACTGGAAACCCCCCAAAAGTGACCCTATTTTGGAAACTAGACCCTTTGAGGAATTCATTGTAGTTTTCATGGGGTGCATGCGGCTTTTTGATCAGTTTTTATTCTATTTTTAAGAGGCGTGTGTGTCTAATAATTCCACTATTGTTTTTTATTCTATTTTTTTTACAGCGTTCACTGTACTCTATAAATGACACATTGACTTTATTCTGCGGGCGATACGATTACGGTGATACCATATGTTTATAGTTTTTTTTATGTCTTATGGCGTTTGCACAATAAAATACACTTTTTATTAAAAATCATTTACTTTTTGTGTTGCCTTATTCTAGAAGCCATAACAGTTTTTTTTCCCATCAAGAAAGCCGTGTGAGGACTTGTTTTTTGCATAACAAACTGTAGTTTCGATCAGCACCATTTTTAGGTACCTGCGACTTTTTGATCTCTTTTTATTCAATTTTTTGGGAAGTGAAGTGACCAAAAAATTGGGATTCTGGTATGGTTTATTATTATTTTCTTTTTTTGGCGTTCACCGTGCAGTATAAATAATGAAATACTTTTGTAGTTCAGGCCGTTACGGACGCGGCGATAACAATTATGTATAGTTTATTTGTTTATTTTTATTAATAATAAATGACTGATCAGGGAAAAAGGGTGATTTTTACTTTTGTTACTTCTAAAACTTTTATTTTCCTATTTTTACACAACTTTTTTTTAACTTTATTACTTTGTCCCACTAGTGTACTTGAGGGCTGGAGGCCCTGATTGCTATTCTAATACACTGCACTACATGTGTAGTGCAGTGTATTAGAGCTGTCAGCTACTCACTGACAGCAAGCATAGTGGGTCCTGACTTAGTCTTCAGAAGATGACATAGCCGAACGCCATTGTTAGGCGACCGGTTGCTATAGCAATAGCCACCATCGCCAGCCGCTATCATGTAGCGGGGTGACGATGGTAGCTTAACCCCTAAGAAGCCGCGATTGCTATTGAACGCAGCTTCCAAGGGGTTAGTCAGTGGGGACACAGTGATCGGTCCCCGCTGAAGGATCTGCGGCAACTGCTGTACGAGACAGCAGCTGTCACAGCTCCTGTATGTTTCGGGAAGACGGCCGAAATGGCCGTTACTCCCGCGACGTACTATTCTGGCGCTGAGCGTGAACGATAAACTTAGCACGACAAAATAGTACTTCGCTGAGAGCAAAGGGGTTAAAGGGGCATAGCGCACAATTCATACATCACCCAATCACCCCTGCCTCTCCCGCCAGGACTTGGTACCATAGCAATATTTGAGAAACTTAGTGTTATCCTGCAAAGGTTCCTGTTTGCACCTGATCCTGTCTGCTTATCTACCAGTTATCAGCCTTATCTAGCAGTTTTCATCCAGCAATCCATTACCAGCCAGCATTCAGTAATCCGTTACCAGCCTGCATATTGTAATCCGTTACCAGCCTGCATGCAGTAATCCGCTACCAGCCTGCATCCGGTGATCTACTACAAGCCTGCATGCATTCGGTAATCCGCTACCATCCTGCATTCAGTAATCCGTACCAGCCTGCATCTAGTTATCCGCGACCAGCCTGCATCCGGTAATCTGCTACCAGCCTGCATTCAGTAATCCACTACCTGCCTGTGTCCAGCTGGCAACTACCTGCTGGTTTTCCACTGTCTGCTGTCCACCTTTTATCCGAGATCCGCAGTCAAGCCTCCATCCATCAAGGTACCATCTACCTATGCCTGTCTTGCATCTATCTGGCCAGCAGCTACTCCACCGGGACTACCTCAAGAGGTAGCGACCTGTCAGTCTCCCCGCAGCGAAGGCCAGATCCCTGTATAGGGATTAAAGGGTGAAAACCAGGGAGGCTGCTTAGACAATGCCCTTAGAGTTGGCCCTAAACCAAACCGGGGGTGTAACCCAGTGGGTCCACAAACCTGCTGATTTTTGCAATATGCCAAATTGCGCCAAACTTTTTGGCACAAAAGAATGGACTAAAATAAGCCAATCATGATGTGGTATAAAGTTAGACAGAAGTGTTATAAAGGGCTCCAAATTTATCATCCAGTATGAGCCACTGTGATAAATTTGGCACATGTAGTCTAATTCTAAACTGTCTGAATTTAAGACTGTATTAATAAATCTGCCCCAATATTTCATGTGTGGTCTGAGTAGTGATTTGTATAGAGGAAAAACTATGTTCTTGTCATAAGCATCTATGCCTCTATTGCTTCATCCCATGATTTTATTTTTCTTGGCACAAGCTGCCTGGCACTGGTTGCTAAAGAAAAGTTTACTGTCCACCAATATCCCCAAATATTTTTCAGTGGCAGTTTTACCGAGTGTTTAATACACAATGGTAGAAGTTGTTTTCTCGGCCCAATTGAATAATCTTACATTTATCCACATTAAACTTCATTTTCCATTACTCTGCCCACAGCTCCAACTTCTCCATATGCCTTTGTAGTATTATATTATTCTCCTCTATATTGATTACTTTACAGAGCTTAGTATTGTAAAGGATCTGCCAGGCACAGCTTCTTTATCAACACCCATAGGTAATCAGTCTGCACCTGCTTCTAGGTCTTTGAGACTGACTCCATCTTCCACCACTCAGGATGGCAGGCTTAGGAGTGGGAGAGCCTATCGCAGCCTGGCCAGACGGAGCTAGCTCCCGCCCTCTGTCTATTTATACCTGCCTTTCCTGTTCCTCCTTGCTTGTGAATCTTCTCTGTTGGTTTCCTGGCCCTGCTGCAGCTTCTTGTACTATTTGTCCCTGCTTCGTATTGACCCTGGCTTGCTGACTACTCTCCTGCTCTGCGTTTGGTACCTCGTGCTCTCCTGGTTTGACTCGGCTTGTTCACTACTCTCCTACTCTGCGTTTGGCACCTCGTACTCTCCTGGTTTGACTCCGCTCGTTTACTACTCTTGTTGCTCACGGTTTTGCCGTGGGCAACTGCCCCGTTTCCCTTAGGTTCTGTGTTCCCTTGTCTGTTTGTCTGTCATGCACTTATTGAGTGTAGGGACCGTCGCCCAGTTGTAACCCGTCGCCTAGGGCGGGTCGTTGCAAGTAGGCAGGGACTGAGTGGCGGGTAGATTAGAGCTCACTTGGCTGTTTCCCTACCCCCATCATTACATATTCACAAGCCTATATACCTAGTCTACCCAAGTCCCTGACACTACTATGGACCCCCTTGAGACCCTGGCTCAGCAAATGCAGGGTCTCTCCCTACAGGTCCAGGCCCTGGCTCAGAGGGTCAACCAGCCTGATGCTACCATGGTAGTGCCCCTCAACTCACCTCTTGAACCCCACCTCAAGTTGCCTGACCGGTTCTCAGGGGACCGGAAGACTTTTCTCTCCTTTCGGGAGAGTTGTAGGCTCTATTTTCGCTTAAAGCCCCACTCCTCAGGTTCTGAGAGCCAGCGGGTGGGTATAATTATGTCCCGGCTCCTGGAGGGGCCCCAAGAATGGGCCTTCTCCTTGGCTCCTGACGCCCCTGAACTTTCCTCCGTTGATCTTTTCTGCTCTCGGACTCATTTATGACGAGACTGACAAGACTGCCTTTGCCGAGTGTCAGCTGGTGACCTTACGTCAGGGTAAGAGACCTATTGAGGAGTATTGCTCTGACTTTAGGAAATGGTGCGTAGCTTATCGTGGAATGACCCTGCCTTAAGGTGCCAGTTTAGGTTGGGCCTGTCGAACGCCCTGAAAGACCTGCTAGTTAGCTATCCCTCTTCTGACTCCCTAGACCAGGTTATTGCTTTAGCAGTACGACTTCACCGACGTCTCAGGGAACGACGACTTGAACGTCTTGGTGTTTTCTCCTCTGAATCCCCCATGATGCCTCCCGAGGTTCCGTTGCTTCGTTCTTCCACGGAAGACTCGGGGGTACCTATGCAACTCGGGGTCTCCGTGTCCCCCCAACAACGTAGAGAGTTCCGCAGGAAGAATGGTCTCTGCTTCTACTGTGGGGATGACAAGCATCAAGTAAACAACTGTCCTGGGCGTAAGAATAAGCAGCCGAAGGAACTTCCGCGCCTAAGTGATCATCGGGGAGGTCACTTGGACGCACAGGTATTTCCCGTGAATATGAAACTTAATAAAATCTTGCTTCCCTTTCAGGTCTCTTTTGGTGGTAGGTCTGCTACCGGCAGTGCCTTCGTGGATTTAGGGTCTTCTGCTAATATCATGTCTGTGGAATTTGCTATGTCTCTAGCTATGCCTTTGATTGATTTGTCTAAACCTGTCCCGGTAGTGGGTATCGACTCCACTCCTCTTGCTAATGGTTATTTTACACAGCATACCCCTGTTTTTGAACTCCTTGTTGGCTCCATGCATTTGGAGCAGTGCTCTGTACTGTTAATGCAGGGATTATCGTCCGATTTGATTTTAGGCCTTCCCTGGTTGCAGTTGCATAATCCCACGTTTGACTGGAATACTGGGGATCTTACCAAATGGGGTAATGAATGCTTGACGTCATGTTTCTCTGTTAATTCTATTTCTCCCCCTGAGGAGGTGAACACGCTACCTGAGTTTGTTCAGGACTTCGCTGATGTTTTCTCTAAGGAGGCCTCCGAAGTGTTACCCCCTCATAGAGAATACGATTGCGCTATCGATTTGGTACCAGGAGCTAAGCTCCCTAAATGTAGGATATTTAATCTCTCTTGTCCCGAACGTGAAGCCATGAGAGAGTATATCCAGGAATGCCTGGCCAAGGGTTACATTCGCCCCTCTACTTCTCCGGTAGGTGCTGGCTTCTTCTTCGTTGGGAAGAAGGATGGTGGTCTTAGGCCATGCATTGACTACCGAAACTTGAATAAGGTCACTGTGAGGAACCAGTATCCCCTTCCTTTGATTCCTGATCTCTTTAATCATGTTCAGGGGGCCCAATGGTTCTCTAAGTTTGATCTACGGGGGGCTTATAACCTTATCCGCATCAAAGAGGGGGATGAGTGGAAGACTGCGTTTAACACGCCCGAAGGTCATTTCGAATACCTCGTCATGCCCTTTGGGTTGTGTAATGCTCCCGCGGTCTTCCAGAATTTCATAAATGAGATTTTAAGAGACTACCTGGGGGTATTTCTTGTAGTGTACCTTAATGACATACTTGTGTTTTCCAAGGACTGGTCCTCCCACATTGAGCATGTCAGGAAGGTGCTCCAGGTCCTTCGGGAAAACAAACTGTTTGCGAAGACCGAAAAATGTGTGTTAGGGGTGCAGGAGATACAATTTTTGGGTCAAATCCACACTCCTCATGAATTCCGCATGGACCCCGCCAAGGTCCAGGCTGTGGCGGAATGGGTCCAACCTGCCTCCCTGAAGGCGTTAAAGTGCTTCCTGGGGTTCGCTAATTATTACAGGAGATTTATTGCTAACTTCTCGGTCATCGCTAAGCCTCTTACGGATCTCACTCGCAAAGGTGCTGATCTCCTCCACTGGCCTCCTGAGGCTGTCCAGGCTTTTGAGGTCCTTAAGAAGTGCTTTATCTCGGCCCCGGTGCTGGTTCAGCCCAACCAAATGGAGCCGTTTATCGTGGAGGTTGACGCGTCCGAGGTGGGAGTGGGGGCTGTCTTGTCCCAGGGTACCAGGTCCCTCACCCATCTCCGTCCCTGTGCCTACTTCTCCAGGAAGTTTTCGCCCATGGAGAGTAACTATGATATTGGCAACCGCGAACTCTTAGCCATTAAATGGGCATTTGAAGAGTGGTGCCACTTCCTGGAGGGGGCTAGGCACCAGGTAACGGTCCTTATCGACCACAGAATCTGGTTTTCCTAGAATCTGCCCGGAGGCTAAACCCGAGACAAGCTCGATGGGCGTTATTTTTTACCAGATTCAACTTTTTGGTTACCTATAGGGCAGGGTCTAAAAATATTAAGGCTGATGCACTGTCGCGTAGCTTCATGGCTATCCCTCCTTCGGAGGAAGATTCTGCTTGTATTTTGCCTCCAAGTATAATCATTTCCTCTATTGATTCTGATTTAGTCTCTGAGATTGCGGCTGATCAAGGTTCAGCTCCCGGGAACCTTCCTGAGAACAAGCTGTTTGTTCCCCTGCAATTCCGGCTAAGGGTACTTAGGGAAAATCATGACTCCGCACTATATGGTCATCCAGGCATCCTGGGTACCAAGCACCTCATTGCCAGAAACTATTGGTGGCCTGGGTCACCGCAAAGTTTGTACTAGGTCCAAGACTCCCAGGTCCCGACCAGCGGGCTTACTACGTTCTTTGCCCATTCCCCGGAGACCTTGGACCCATATCTCCGTGGATTTTATCACCGATTTGCCTCCATCTCAAGGCAAGTCGGTGGTGTGGGTTGTAGTAGACCGCTTCAGTAAGATGTGCCACTTTGTGCCCCTCAAGAAACTACCCAATGCTAAGATGTTAGCTACCTTGTTTGTCAAACACATCCTGCGTCTCCATGGGGTCCCTGTCAATATTGTTTCTGACAGAGGGGTACAATTTGTTTCTTTGTTTTGGAAAGCCTTCTGTAAAAAGTTGGAAATTGATCTGTCCTTCTCCTCTGCCTTCCATCCTGAAACTAATGGCCAAACTGAGAGGACTAATCAGTCTCTAGAACAATATTTAAGGTGTTTTATCTCTGACTGTCAATATGATTGGGTCTCATTCATTCCCCTCGCCGAATTTTCCCTTAATAACCGGGTCAGTAACTCGTCAGGGGTCTCCCCCTTTTTCTGTAATTTTGGGTTTAATCCACGGTTTTCCTCAGTTTCACCTGGTAGTTCCAACAATCCCGAGGTAGAATTCGTTCATCTGGAACTGTGCACAGTCTGGGCCCAGGTTCAGAAGAACCTATAGGCGTCCCAGAGCATACAAAAAACTCAGGCAGATAGAAGACGTTCTGCTAACCCCTTGTTTAAGGTCGGGGATCTGGTGTGGCTATCGTCAAAGAACTTGCGCCTGAAAGTCCCGTCCAAGAAGTTTGCTCCCCGGTTTATAGGGCCGTACAAGGTCATTGAAGTCCTCAATCCTGTCTCCTTCCGACTGGAGTTGCCCCCATCTTTTCGAGTACACGACGTGTTTCATGCCTCCCTCCTTAAACGCTGCTCCCCGTCCTTGGCTCCCTCGAGGAAACCTCCGGTCCCTGTTCTCACCCCTGAGGGGGTGGAATTCAAGGTGGCCAAGATTGTGGACAGCAAGATGGTCCAAGGCTCCCTCCAGTACCTGGTCCATTGGAGAGGATACGGGCCTGAGGAGAGGACGTGGGTACCCGCCCGGGATGTTCACGCTGGGATATTGGTCAGGAGGTTCAACCTTCGTTTCCCCAATAAACCAGGTCCTCTTAGAAAGGGTCCGGTGGCCCCTCATAAAAGGGGGGGTACTGTAAAGGATCTGCCAGGCACAGCTTCTTTATCAACGCCCATAGGTAATCAGTCTGAACCTGCTTCTAGGTCTGTGAGACTGACTCCATCTTCCACCACTCAGGATGGCAGGCTTAGGAGTGGGAGAGCCTATCACAGCCTGGCCAGACGGAGCTAGCTCCCGCCCTCTGTCTATTTATACCTGCCTTTCCTGTTCCTCCTTGCTTGTGAATCTTCTCTGTTGGTTTCCTGGCTCTGCTGCAGCTTCTTGTACTATTTGTCCCTGCTTCGTATTGACCCTGGCTTGCTGACTACTCTCCTGCTCTGTGTTTGGTACCTCGTGCTCTCCTGGTTTGACTCAGCTTGTTCACTATTCTCCTGCTTTGCGTTTGGCGCCCCGTACTCTCCTGGTTTGACTCGGCTCGTTTACTACTCTTGTTGCTCACGGTGTTGCCGTGGGTAACTGCCCCGTTTCCCTTAGGTTCTGTGATCCCTTGTCTGTTTGTCTGTCGTGCACTTATTGAGTGTAGGGACCGTCGCCCAGTTGTACCCCGTCGCCTAGGGTGGGTCGTTGCAAGTAGGCAGGGACTGAGTGGCGGGTAGATTAGGGCTCACTTGTCTGTTTCCCTACCCCCATCATTACAAGTATCATCTGCAAATACTGAAATTATACTCTGTAAACCCTCTACAAGGTCATTAATAATCATATTAAAAAGAAGAGGGCCCATTACTGACCACTGTGGAACCCAACTGTGACCCACTCTGAGGATGTACCTTTAAAAACCACCCCCAGTCCCAGCATCTTCATATTATACACCAACCGTTTATGCAGCACAGTATGAAACTCCTTTGAAAAGTCTATATACACCACATCCACAGCCTTACCTAGGTCCAGTCTAGAACTTACCTCCTCATAGAAGCTGATCAGATTTGTTTTGACAGGAACAAAACCTCATAAACCCATACTAATGCTGTGTTATAAGTTTATTTACATTAAACGGCTTTTCCACTTTCTGACATCTCATGACCTATCCACCGGATAGGTCATCAGTATATAATCGGTGCCTGTTCGACACCTGGACCCCACACCGATCTGCCACACCAGCCGCCTTCGTGAATCGGACGTTTGGAACGGTATGCAGTAGTTGGAGCCGGAAGTAGTTGGCTCCGACCAATGCATAACGTCCGTTGGTCAGAACTACAGCTCTGCTCCTATTCACTTGAATAGGAGCAGAGCTGCAGTACTGCAGCTCGGCTGCTATTCTTTGACCGGAGCCATATGCTTCCGCCAAAATCGTCCGGTGCCCAGAGGCAGCCGGAGTGGCGGATCAGTGCAGGGTCCAGGTGCCAGACACTCACCAATCATATTCTGATGACCTATACAGTGGATAGGTCATCAGTTGTCAAAACGTGAAAAAAAAAACATTTAAGATACTACGTAAGAGTTGCAACACACAATATGTTGGATGCACTACAGACCCTTTAAAATTTGCATTAGGATCAGATTGACAACTTTAACGCAGCAAATATATTTAGGAAGTTGTGATATTTTAGGGGTATTTATGGTGTAGATACTTCTACCTTTTCATTTCAGGGTAGAAAATGTTTTTTTTAGCCTATACGAGTAGAAGATCACAGTAAGAAGCTATTAACCCCTTCCCTTTCACTTTATGTGGTAATAACTTTGGAATGCTTTTACCTATCCGAGCGATTCTGAGATTGTTTTCTCGTGACACATTGGACTTTATGTTACTGGCAATATGTGCTCAATACATTCAGTATTTAATTGTAAAAAACACAAAAATGTTGCCCAAAAAATTTGCATTGTTCTAAATTTAAATGTATCTGCTTGTAAGACAGGCAGTTATACCACACAAAATTGTTGCTAATTAACATCCCCCATATGTCTACTTTAGATTGGCATCTTTTTTTAACTTCCTTTGATTTTTCTAGCATGTTACAAGGCTTAGAACACTAGCAGCAATTTCTCACATTTTCAAGAAGATTTCAAAAGGCTATTTTTTCAGGAACCAGCTTAGATGTGAAGTGGCTTTTAGGGCCTTATATATTAGAAACCCCCAATAAGTCACCCCATGCTAGAAAAGTATTCAAGTAGCGGTGAAATTTACAAATTTCATTTTTTTTTTGTTGCAGAAATTCATTTTCAATCAATTCAATCAAATCAATTCAATTAACACGGAAAGTTTTACCAGAGAAATGCAACTCAATATTTATTGCCCAGGTTCTGCAGTTTTAGGAAATATCCCATATGTGGTCCTATTATGCTTATGGAATGAAGCTAAATAACATTATTCTGCAGGTCAGTATGGTTCCGGTGATACCAAATTTATGTTTTACAACTTTTTGCACAATAAAATTACTTTTGTAAAAATAATGTATTTTTTCTGTTGCCATGTTGTGAGAACCATAACTTTTAAATGTTTCATAGACGGAGCTGTATCAGGGCTTGATGTCTGCGAGACGAGCTATAGTTTTTATATGTACCATTTTTGGATACATGCGACTTTTTGATCACTTTTTATTCAAATTTTTGTAGGGAAAAGTTACCATGCCGTTCACCGCATAAAAAAATAACATAAGATTTTTATAGTTCAGGGCGTTGGGGTTGCGGTGATACCAAATATGTATGGTTTATTCTTTTTTTTTTTATAATAAAGGACTTGATAGAGGGGGCGTGGCTAACTCCCACCGCGAGCAGTCGCATGCTGTAAGAGCGCCGTCCCGGCTTCAGTGTTTCTACACTAATCCTGCCGTAAAACTTCCCGCAAATACTCCTTGAACTCGGGGCAATCACAGGCATAGCAGAGGAGAGCTCAAAATGAGCAAGACACGCCATTTGGCGGCCGCTGACTGTCTCAAAGAGTTCGCCAGATCGAGTAGCCATCATGGCGCCGTTACTCCTGGACAGCAGCATGAGGAGGGGGACCCTCCATGAGATGAGGATTCGGAACCATTACTGAAGCAAGTCACAGCACAGCTCCTGACTGCTATACGTGAGTCTACCACTTCTCTTACTGGGAAAATTGATGAGGTTAAGGTGGACCTTGGATTGATGTATCAGGACCTCCAGAAACTAAGAGATCGGGTACGAGATACCGAAAATCGGAACTCTCAAATAGAGGATGATTCTGCCCCGCTGGCACGGCAAATTGGGGTCCTGGAAAGGGCGGCAGATGCATGGGCACAAAGATCGGATGATCTCGAGAACAGGATGCGCAGGAATAATGTTCGTATCCTGGGTTTGCCAGAACGTACTGAAGGCAAGGATCCGGGGACATTTATGGAGCAATGGCTCAAAGATACGTTGCCTTATGCTACACTATCTGTGGCTTATGCGGTTGAACGGGCACACCGCGTTCCTGCCAGACCACCCCCGCCGGGGGCCATGCCTAGGCCTATGTTGGTTCAATTACTCAGCAGTAAAGATAGAGACGCCATTTTGAGAGCTGCGTGCCAAAAGGGCCGGATCACTCACAACACCGCCACGGTGACGATTTTCCCAGATTTCTCTGCATCACTTCAGAAAGCTCGGGCTTCTTGTGTTGGAGTTAAACGATGGTTGAGAGATCTTCAGATTCAATACTCCATGGTCTTCCTAGCATGGCTCCGAGTTGTTCATCATGACAGATCTATCTTTTTCAACACTCCGGGGAGGCTGACGAATGGCTGAATAGCCAAAATATTCCGGATCTAAGACCGTGATTGCTGTTTTTTTACCTGACCTCTTGAGCCGTGGACACGGTGACTCGGTGACTTTCGTGGAGCTGCGATTTGCCTTTGGGACTTCATTATCGGAATTTCTTCTTTTTTGACGTCGATCCAGTTTGCTGCTCTGTGGTATACTATATGCATATCTGACATGACTTCACTGTGTGTATACTCTTTCTTACCACTGTATTTTTTCCTTTTGATCGAATTGCTGTTTCTCGTTGGGGGCCCTGAGTTGTCCCTGGACGGGCTGTTGGCCCGTCCTGGGGCGACTTGTTGTCCCACATCCAATGCGATGATCATTGTGCACTGAGTTTTACATGACTGGGAGGTCCCAGTTCTATTATTGCGGGTTCTTGTATGACGGGTTATATACTTGTCTTGTGTGGGTTGGAGATGCTGGAGGGTGGAACAATAGTCTGTGCAGAGTTTCCAGTTTCACACAGACTACCCCCGTGTATCAGTGGGGATATACTATTCCCCTAGTTCGACGTGTCTTCTAGCTTGGCAAGGAGACTGATTTCCCCCTCCTTCTTTATTGTCGTTATGTTAAATCTTCTATTTCTATTTAAGGATCATTCATTTAGTGGTGCATGATGTCTTTATGTGTTCTGTCTTGGAATTAGAGATGAGCGAACTTATGAAAAGTTCGGTTTGGCTGTTTCCCGAATTTCATGAAAAAGTTAGATTCAGACCGTAATAGTTCTGACCGAACCTGTAATACAAGAAAGCCCCTAAAAATCGTGTATAACACTGTTTAAAAGCCCTAGAAGCTCTGTATAACACTCTTAGGTCACCCATGAGTGTATCCAAGTACTTTTGAGCTGTCTTTAAGGCAAAGTTAGTGTCAAAGTTACGCCAACATGTATGGCTATAGGAAAACGGATGGGACACGGTGATAACTAACAGAAACCACTGCACTTGTGCATGTTGTATGCTTAATGCATTGTTAAAAAAGGTACAAGAATTAACCATTTTTGGAGGCAGATGCCTGCCAGGGTTCATACATATAAGGTGGTAAAAGAAGAAGCAATGGCTTTTGACAAGCCCTCCAAAAATTGACCCCTTATGGTGGCAGATGCCTGCCGGGGTTCATCCATACATGGATGTAAAAGCAGCAAGCAATGGCTTTTGACAAGCCCTCCAAAAATTGACCCCTTATGGTGGCAGATGCCTGCCGGGGTTCATCCATACATGGATGTAAAAGCAACAAGCAATGGCTTTTGACAAGCCCTCCAAAAATTTACCCTTTTTATTGGCAGATGCCTGCCGGGGTTCATCCATACATGGATGTAACAGCAACAAGCAATGGCTTTTGACAAGCCCTCCAAAAATTTACCCTTTTTATTGGCAGATGCCTGCCGGGGTTCATCCATACATGGATGTAATGTAAAAGCAACAAGCAATGGCTTTTGACAAGCCCTCCTAAAATTTACCCTTTTTATTGGCAGATGCCTGCCGGGGTTCATCCATACATGGATGTAAAAGCAACAAGCAATGGCTTTTGACAAGCCCTCCAAAAATATACCCTTTTTATTGGCAGATGCCTGCCAGGGTTCATCCATACATGGATGTAATGTAAAAGCAACAAGCAATGGCTTTTCACAAGCCCTCCAAAAATGTACCCTTTTTATTGGCAGATGCCTGCCGGGGTTCATTCATACATGGATGTAATGTAAAAGCAACAAGCAATGGCTTTTGACAAGCCCTCCTAAAATTGACCCTTTTTATTGGCAGATGCCTGCCGGGGTTCATCCATACATGGATGTAAAAGCAACAAGCAATGGCTTTTCACAAGCCCTCCAGGCCTGCTTGTAGCAGACGGCAGTGGAGGTGTATTGGTGGTAGTAGAGGTAGCCAACGGACAGCAAGGGTGGTAGTAGTAGTAGCAGCACATTAAAAGAGACTGGACAGTCACAGGACAAAGCCCTGTGGTGGGGCAGGCCTCAGGCCTGCTTGTAGCAGACGGCAGTGGAGGTGTATTGGTGGTAGTAGAGGTAGCCAACGGACAGCAAGGGTGGTAGTAGTAGTAGTAGCAGCACATTAACCCGTTAGTGACCGGCCCATCGTGTTTCTACGTCGGTCACTAACGGGCCTTATTCCGATGCCATAGACTTTTTACGTCGCGGCATCGGAATAAGTAAACAGAGCAGGGAACTGTCAGATCTCCCTTCTCTCAGCTGCTAGAGGCAGCTGAGGGCTGGGAGCGTCCCTGCTCTGCCGTGTGAGATCGATATTAGTATCGATCTCACACGTTTAACCCCTCAGATGCGGTGCTCAATAGCGAGCACCGCATCTGAGTGGTTTTGGAGAGAGGGAGGGAGCTCCCTCTCTCCCCCACCGACAGCCGGCGACACGATCGCCGAAAGTCTGTGTCTCTAATGGCAGCCGGGGGTCTAATAAAGGCCCCCAGGTCTGCCTGTAAGGAATGCCTGCTAGATCATGCCGCAGGCATGACCTAGCAGATGCCTGTCCGTGTTAAACGGCCAGGCAGTAATACACTGCAATACAAAAGTATTGCAGTGTATTATAAATGCGATCGCAGAATCGCATATTATAGTCCCCTAATGGGACTAGTAAAAAAGTGAAAAAAAAGTTTAATAAAGTTAATTAAAAAAAAAATGTGAAAAAAAAATGAAAAACCCAGCTTTTCCCCTTACAAACTGCTTTACTATTAAAAAAACAAAATAAAGTTAAAAAGTTACACATATTTGGTATCGCCGCGTCTGTAACGACCCCGACTATAAATCTATTACATTATTTAACCCGCACGGTGAACGCTGTAAAAAAAATAATAAAAAACTATGGAAAAATTGCTGTTTTCTGTGAATACTGACTTTAAAAAAATTTAATAAAAAGTGATCAAAAAGTCGCATCTACTCCAAAATGGTACCAATAAAAACTACAAGTCGCCCCGCAAAAAAAAAGCCCTCATACAACCGCATCGGCGAAAAAATAAAAACGTTACGGCTCTTCAAATATGGAGACACAAAAACAAATAATTTTGAAAAAAAAGCGTTTTTACTGTGTAAAAGTAGTAAAACATACAAAAACTATACAAATTTGGTATCGTTGCAATCGTAACAACCCGCTGAATAAAGTTATTGTGTTATTAATATCACACGGTAAACGGCGTAGATTTAGGACGCAAAAAAGAGTGGCGAAATTTCAGATTTTTTTCTACCCCCCCCCCAAAGAAAAGTTAATAAAAGTTAATCAATAAATAATATGTACCTAAATATGGTGCTATTAAAATATACAACTTGTCCCGCAAAAAACAAGACCTTATACAGCTATGTAGACGCAAAAATAAGAAGGTTATAGCTCTTGGAGTGCGACGATTGAAAAACGTAAAAAATAGCTTGGTCATTAAGGTCCGAAATAGGCTGGTCATTAAGGGGTTAAAAGAGACTGGACAGTCACAGGACAAAGCCCTGTGGTGGGGCAGGCCTGCTTGTAGCAGACGGCAGTGGAGGTGTATTGGTGGTAGTAGAGGTAGCCAACGGACAGCAAGGGTGGTAGTAGTAGTAGCAGCACATTAAAAGAGACTGGACAGTCACAGGACAAAGCCCTGTGGTGGCGCAGGCCTGCTTGTAGCAGACGGCAGTGGAGGTGTATTGGTGGTAGTAGAGGTAGCCAACGGACAGCAAGGGTGGTAGTAGTAGTAGAAGCAGCACATTAAAAGAGACTGGACAGTCACAGGACAAAGCCCTGTGGTGGGGCAGGCCTCAGGCCTGCTTGTAGCAGACGGCAGTGGAGGTGTATTGGTGGTAGTAGAGGTAGCCAACGTACAGCAAGGGTTGTAGTAGTAGTAGTAGCAGCAGCACATTAAAAGAGACTGGACAGTCACAGGACAAAGCCCTGTGGTGGGGCAGGCCTGCTTGTAGCAGACGGCAGTGGAGGTGTATTGGTGGTAGTAGAGGTAGCCAACGGACAGCAAGGGTGGTAGTAGTAGTAGCAGCACATTAAAAGAGACTGGACAGTCACAGGACAAAGCCCTGTGGTGGGGCAGGCCTGCTTGTAGCAGACGGCAGTGGAGGTGTATTGGTGGTAGTAGAGGTAGCCAACGGACAGCAAGGGTGGTAGTAGTAGTAGCAGCACATTAAAAGAGACTGGACAGTCACAGGACCAAGCCCTGTGGTGGGGCAGGCCTCAGGCCTGCTTGTAGCAGACGGCAGTGGAGGTGTATTGGTGGTAGTAGAGGTAGCCAACGGACAGCAAGGGTGGTAGTAGTAGTAGTAGTAGTAGTAGTAGTAGTAGTAGCAGCACATTAAAAGAGACTGGACAGTCACAGGACAAAGCTCTGTGGTGGGGAAGGCCTCAGGCCTGCTTGTAGCAGACGGCAGTGGAGGTGTATTGGTGGTAGTAGAGGTAGCCAACGGACAGCAAGTGTGGTAGTAGTAGTAGTAGCACATTAAAAGACACTGGACAGTCACAGGACAAAGCCCTGTGTTGGGGCAGGCCTCAGGCCTGCTTGTAGCAGACGGCAGTGGAGGTGTATTGGTGGTAGTAGAGGTAGGCAACGGAAAGCAAGGGTGGTAGTAGTAGTGGCAGCACATTAAAAGATACTGGATAATCACAGGACAAAGCCCTGTGGTGGGGCAGGCCTGCTTGTAGTAGACGGCACTGGGGGTGGATTGGTGGTAGAAGTAGTAGCAGCACCAACAGCGGCACATTAAAAAAAGAGTGGACAGGACAGAATCCCGTAGTAGCAGGCGGCAGTAGCAGGCGGCAGCGGCAGCAGCAGCAGCAATGTCAGATCTAATCAGTGGCATCAGGCAAAGGGGTTTTAAAATCCTCACCGATCCACGCTTGATTCATTTTCAGAAACGTGAGATTTTCCAAGCTGTTGGCGGACAATCTTGTTCGCTTAGGGGTGACGCTACACTGGAGGGTGGACAAGACAGTACACCCATGGAAAACTGGGCCAGTTCTTGCCAATGATCCAATCTGCTGACCCAGAAGTCTATGGGGTCTGGGATCAGCATTTCTGACGGAGAAAGGGCACAGTCCAGGTACGAGTGAACCTGGTTGTTTAGGTGCTGCACCTGGTGATGATGAACATCCCTTTGGTGACTACGATGTGTGTCAGGTCGGGGTATTGGATGTAAAAATGTTGTCATCATATTTTCCAAACTGAATTGGCTGCTGCTGCTGCTGCCGCCTATTGCAGAGGTAGCTCTGCCAGAGGCGGTGGAACGATGAGACAGTGGGGAGCGGAGAGTGGCCCCCCGGTCAGACATGCTTGCAGCAGGTGTTTGCCGTTTGAAAGCCGTGACAAGCTGGCTGCATAGCTTCTCTCGATAATAAGCCAATTTTGCCTCCCTCTCGGAAGGCGCAAAAAACTCCCCATTCTGGCTTTATACACTAAAAGTGTGGCTATCCAGTACTCATCTCTTTGCTTCATGCTAACAATACGACAGTCAGCGCGCAAGTAACGAAGCATACAGCTCGCCATCCTGGCCAGCGTTTCAGAGGGCCCGGTTGGTTCCATCTCCGCCCCATACTGCCATGGTTGTCCATCATCAAGGTCGTCGTCAGACTCGTCATCACCATCACTGTCATGTTGTGCGGCTGCCTCGTCCCCTATCCCTTCCTGTGATTCCATCTCCAAATCCAGCTCCTCTTCAGGTCCTGTTTCCTCATCCTCATCCTCCTCCTCCCCCTCAACATCCATAGCCAGATGTGATCCTTCCTCCATCCTTTGCTGAATCATCGCTGTGAGCGTTTGCTCCATAATGAATATCAGCGGCATAACATCGTTCATTCCGCTAGCGTCACGGCTCACAAATCGTGTGGCCTCTTCAAAGGGCCTCAAAACGCGACATGCGTCTCTAACCAGCTGCCAGTGCCTGAGCTCGAAAATACACTGGCTCCAAACGCTGCCCGTCTGCTGCATCAGGAAATCATTCACGGCTTTCCGCTGTTCGTACAGACGGTCCAACATGTGCAGTGTGGAATTCCAGCGTGTTGGAACGTCGCAAATCAGGCTGTGTTCTGGGAGATTGTTTTGACGCTGCAAGTCCAGGAGGGTGTGCTTAAATGCAGACGAACGTCTAAAGCAAACGCAAACCCTCCTGGACATGGCCAGCACACCCTTCAAACCAACATATGACTTTAAGAAGCGTGTTATGACCAGATTGATCACATGTGCCATGCAAGGAGCGTGTGTCAGGTGACCTAGACGCAGTGCAGACAACATTGCCCAGTGTGAGTTTCAGAGAAGACAGCCAGCGTGCAATTTCCTCCTTGATGCACAGCAGCAGCTCCTGCCCTGTGTGGCTTTTCTCGCCCAGGCTCAGCAGGTGTAAGACAGCGTTGTGGCGCTTCACCTTGCACCTATGTAAAGAGGAGGGAGGAGGAGTGGAAGATACGCTGTGTCCTGTCGGGGACGGGAAGACCTCCATTGAGGAGGGCAAGGAAGAGGAGGAGGAGTAGGAGGAGGAGGATGGTAGGCGCCTGGTGTCCGGAGTTGAACTAGAAAGATACAAGCGTGGAGGTGGTAATGCCTGGCATTGCTGCGGTGGTGCATCGGACTGCAAAATATTGACCCAGTGGGCCGTGAAAGACATGTACTGTCCCTGCCCATAGTTGTTGCTCCATGTGTCGACGGTGGCATGTACCCTGCAGCACACGGATAATTGCAAGGACTGGCCCACCTTTTCCTCCACGTGCTTGTACAAGGCAGGGACAGCTGTTTTGGAGAAGTAATGTCGGCTAGGTATTCGCCACCTAGGCTGAGCGCACGCCATCAATTGCTTGAAGCCGGCGGAGTCGACCAGGTGGCTCGGCAGCGACTGCACCACCAACAACTTAGCCAGGTGTGAATTAAGCCGCACGACAAGTGGATGACTGGGTATATATTGTTGCTTATTGGACAACGATTCCGTAATGGATAACTGACGGGACGTAGGAGGAGCACTAGATGACAGTGATGATGATGATGAAAACAACGACATGGTGGATAAGGCCTGGCTACTACTTAGATGACAGGGACTCGGAGCAGCAGCAGCAGCAGCGGCAGAGGGGTCTTCATTAGATGTACATGATGATGGTGGGGCATGTCGATTTTCACACATGGCCTTGTGATGCCGCTCCATGTGTTTACGTAGAGCGGTAGTTCCTACATTGCTGCCCTGCCCACGCCTTACTTTATGCTTGCAGATACGACACTGTGCCATGTTTTCGTCCTCCGGGAAGGTACAGAAAAATTGCCACACGCCAGAGTACCGTAAAGAGGTAGTACCACGGCTACCACCACCAACACCCCCACTACCACAGCTATGCGTCTCGGACACCGCTTCCACCTCCACCACCGCCGCAACACACTCCGTTGGCTGACTCGCGGAAAACAAATCATCATCACTATGTTGTTCAGTTTCTTCCTTCGCACCCGAGGAGATGTCTCTTAGGACTCTCAGGAAAGATGGCTTCCCGCTAGGAAGGGGGAGTGAAGACAAATATTATGGAATGGAAACGCTAGAAATACCCATATTACTACTGTCACTGTGCCAAGGAACTGTAGAGGATCTGGAATCCAACGAAACCTGGCTTGAAGCCAGATCGTCAGAGTCTTCCTGCTGAGATGACCGCGAGCCAGCCAACCAGTCCACAATGGCCGTATTGTCTAAAGTAACCCGCCCACCGGAGGAGATGGACAAGTCTGTGGCTTGCTGATACTGCTACTACTACCAGCAGGCACATGGCTGCTGCTACTAGTGGAACTGGGCACATATCTTGTGCCACAAATGCTGGTACTGGGTCTGGCACCAACAGATCCAACATTTGGACTGGAAGAGGACACGGCATGGGTGTTTTTTCCTCTACCCAGTCCTTTCACAACCTTTTTTTTACCAGACATTTCACTGCTGGAGTGCAGCAAGTTGAATAAAAACCCGAGAGATGAGCCCCTTCTAAAAGCGTATTCACACACTGGCTTGGCAAATGGCAATGAATGAGAATTTCTATCAGCCACGCTGCGGTGCACTCAGGGAATGCTGGGTGTTGTAGTACTACTACAAAGGCTGCCTGTATTGTAAGTTGGATTGTTATTTGTTTGTTATGTTAACGGCGGGGATGAGCCCCTTCTAAAAGCGTATTCACACACTGACACTGGCTTGGCAAATGGCAATGAATGAGAATTTCTATCAGCCACGCCGCGGTGCACTCAGGGAATGCTGGGCGTTGTAGTACTACGTCTACTACAAAGGCTGCCTGTATTGCAAGTTGGATTGTTATTTGTGTCTTATGTTAACGGCCGGGGATGAGCCCCTTCTAAAAGCGTATTCACACACTGACACTGGCTTGGCAAATGGCAATGAATGAGAATTTCTATCAGCCACGCCGCGATGCTCTCAGGGAATGCTGTGCATTGTAGTACTAGGTCTACTACAAAGGCTGCCTGTATTGCAAGTTGGATTGTTATTTGTTTGTTATGTTAACGGCGGGGATGAGCCCCTTCTAAAAGCGTATTCACACACTGACACTGGCTTGGCAAATGGCAATGAATGAGAATTTCTATCAGCCACGCCGCGGTGCACTCAGGGAATGCTGGGCGTTGTAGTACTACGTCTACTACAAAGGCTGCCTGTATTGCAAGTTGGATTGTTATTTGTTTGTTATGTTAACGGCCGGGGATGAGCCCCTTCTAAAAGCGTATTCACACACTGACACTGGCTTGGCAAATGGCAATGAATGAGAATTTCTATCAGCCACGCCGCGGTGCACTCAGGGAATGCTGGGTGTTGTAGTACTACTACAAAGGCTGCCTGTATTGCAAGTTGGTTTGTTATTTGTTTTTTATGTTAACGGCCGGGGATGAGCCCCTTCTAAAAGCGTATTCACACACTGACACTGGCTTGGCAAATGGCAATGAATGAGAATTTCTATCAGCCACGCCGCGGTGCACTCAGGGAATGCTGGGCGTTGTAGTACTACTACAAAGGCTGCCTGTATTGCAAGTTGGATTGTTATTTGTTTCTTATGTTAACGGCCGGGGATGAGCCCCTTCTAAAAGCGTATTCACACACTGACACTGGCTTGGCAAATGGCAATGAATGAGAATTTCTATCAGCCACGCCGCGGTGCACTCAGGGAATGCTGGGCGTTGTAGTACTACGTCTACTACAAAGGCTGCCTGTATTGCAAGTTGGATTGTTATTTGTTTGTTATGTTAACGGCCGGGGATGAGCCCCTTCTAAAAGGTTATTCACACACTGACACTGGCTTGGCAAATGGCAATGAATGAGAATTTCTATCAGCCACGCCACGGTGCACTCAGGGAATGCTGGGCGTTGTAGTACTACGTCTACTACAAAGGCTGCCTGTATTGCAAGTTGGATTGTTATTTGTTTGTTATGTTAACGGCCGGGGATGAGCCCCTTCTAAAAGCGTATTCACACACTGACACTGGCTTGGCAAATGGCAATGAATGAGACTTTCTATCAGCCACGCCACGGTGCACTCAGGGAATGCTGGGTGTTGTACAGGGGCGTAACTAGGAAAGACTGGGCCCCATAGCAAACTTTTGACTGGGGCCCCCCCTCCCCTGGGTGTCACACAACCCCCCCCCTTGTAGATAATGCATTTTTTACAAACCTCCCCTTTTGATAACGCTATACAGCCCACCTGTAGATAATGCCATACAGCCCCCTTTGTAGATATCTACAGAGGGGGCTGTATGCCGCTATCTACAGAGGGGGCTGTATGGCGTTATCTACGGGGGGGCTGTATGGCGTTATCTACGGGGGGGGGGCTGTATGGCGGAACGGGGGGGCTGTATGGCGGAACGGGGGGGCTGTATGGCGGAACGGGGGGGGCTGTATGGCGTTCCCTACAGGGGGGGTGTATGGCGTTCCCTACAGGGGGGACTGTATGGCGTTCCCTAAAGAGGGGGGGGCTGTATGGCGCTATCTACAGGGGCGGGCTGTATGGCACTATCTACAGGGGCGGGCTGTATGGCGCTATCTACAGAGGGACTGTATGGCGCTATCTACATGGGGGACTGTATGGCGCTATCTACAGAGGGCTGTAGGGCGTTATCTAGAGGGGGGACTGTATGGCGTTATCTATGGGGGGGCTGTATGGCGTTCCCTACAGAGGGGGCTGTCTGGCGTTATCTACAGGGGGGACTGTATGGCGTTACCTACAGGGAGTCTGTATGGTGTTCCCTACAGGGGGGGGTCTGTAGGGAACGACATACAGCCCCCCCCTGTAGGGAACGCCATACAGCCCCCCCCTGTAGGGAACGCCATACAGCTTCCCCCCCTGTAGGGAACGCCATACAGCGTCGCCCCCCCTGTAGGGAACGCCATACAGCGTCGTCCCCCCTGTAGGGAACGCCATACTGCGTCGTCCCCCCTGTAGGGAACGCCATACAGTCCCCCCGTAGGGAACGCCATACAGCGTCCCCCCCTGTAGGGAACGCCATACAGCGTCCTCCCCTGTAGGGAACGCCATACAGCGTCGCCCCCCTGTAGGGAACGCCATGCAGCGTCGTCGTCCCTGTAGGGAACGCCATACTGCGTCGTCCCCCCTGTAGGGAACGCCATACAGCCCCCCCCCCTGTAGGGAACGCCATACAGCATCCCCCCTCCCAAAAAAATGCGACCTGCAGTGTGTCCTAATAAAAGAAATGTATCTCCTATCCACAGGATAGGGGATACATGTGTAATCGCTGGCAGCGATAAGGAGAACAGGGGACTGAAAGTCCCCTGAAGTTCTCCATGACTAACCTCGGGCTTCCAGCGTCTGTGTCGGCAGCTCACTAAAAATGAAAGCAGCGCTGGTCACGCATGCGCACAAGTGGGACCGGCGCTCCATTCATTTCTCCGGAGCTGCCGACACAGACCCCGGAAGTCCGAGGTTTGTAATGGAGAACGTCAGGGGACTTTCAGTCCCCTGTTCTCCTTATCGCTCCCAGCGATTACACATGAATCCCCTATCCTGTGGATGTCCTGTGGATAGGGGATACATGTCTTTTGTTTAATGGCAGAGCGGGGAGATACCTCCCTGCTCTGCCGTACTGTTCAGTGGCGTCCCGCTGTAGCAGCCATAGCGGCTGCTAGCGGAGCCTGCGGCCATGGTGGGGGCCCGTGCCGGCGGGCGTCACGGGCCCCCTCATGCCGCGGGCCCCGTAGCAGCCGCTACTGCTGCTACGGCGGTAGTTACGCCACTGGCGTTGTAGTACTACTACAAAGGCTGCCTGTATTGCAAGTTGGATTGTTATTTGTTTGTTATGTTAACGGCCGGGGATGAGCCCCTTCTAAAAGCGTATTCACACACTGACACTGGCTTGGCAAATGGCAATGAATGAGAATTTCTATCAGCCACGCCGCGGTGCACTCAGGAAATGCTGCGCGTTGTAGTACTACGTCTACTACAAAGGCTGCCTGTATTGCAAGTTGGATTGTTATTTGTTTGTTATGTTAACGGCCAGGGATTAGCCCCTTCTAAAAGCGTATTCACACACTGACACTGGCTTGGCAAATGGCAATGAATGAGAATTTTTATCAGCCACTGTGCACTGACTCAGGGAATGCTGGGCGTTGTAGTACTACAAAGGCTGCCTGTATTGCAAATTGGATGCAACGGGGATGAGCCCCTTATAAAAGCGTATTCACACACTGGCTGAGTAGTGAGTAGTGGATGAGCCCCTTCGATTGCTGTATTCCTGCCTTTTAGATTCCTAACGCTTTCCCTTACTGCACAGAGATGCTATCCCTACAGCTCCTGTCTCTAAAATGGCCGCTGAGCTCCGTGCATAGACTTTTATTGCAGGATTGAGCCCGCCCCTATGCTGCCTCCCGATTGGCTGGGAGAGCAGTTTGCAAGGCATTATGGGGTAGCCTGATGTCAGGTGATATTGTGAAATCCTCCATTTTACATCTAACATGTGGCAGGCGCCAAAATGTCGCCGGGTTCGGTCAAAACGGGTTCGGCCGAACCCGGTGAAGTTCGGATTCGCTGCGAACCGAACTTTTCCCAATGTTCGGACCGAAACCAGGTTCGGTTGTCCCGGTTCGCTCATCTCTACTTGGAATGTGCGGGGATTGGGAGAGCCGCGTAAACGCAATCAAGTTTTATCCCAGATCAGAGCACGAGGCCCACAAGTAATATGTTTGCAAGAAACGCATTTAATGCCAGACACCATTAAATTTATGAGGAAGCCATGGATACAATGGTCAGCACATTCCACGTATTCCTCATATTCCAGGGGGGTTTCCCTATTTATTCATAAATCCCTGAGATGGGAGCCGGGAATCATGAAGGAGAACCCAGACGGGAGATATATTTTTGCGCATGCCTGGATAGAGAGTCAACCTTTTGTCCTCCTGGGTGTTTATATTCCTCCTGCCCAATCCCTAGCGATACTATATGAGGCAGCCAATTTTGCATTAGCGTATCCCCAAGCTAAGGTCATCTGCATGGGAGATTATAATACTGTAGCTAACCCTACATTGGACAGATTTCGACCGGGTGTGGGGACTGATCCTCCCTGTGTATCTAGGCCCCTTCCTTTATTGTCATACCTGGAAGAGGTTGGTTGGTATGATCTTTGGAGGTATATGTGGCCTGATGTCCTAGATATACCTGTTATACCCCGGGGAGAAATACACTGTCCCGTATTGACTACATCTGCGGTAATGTGCGGGCGTGTTCGGTGCTTTCTTCTGTAGAGCATTTTCCCCGGGCGTTTTCTGATCACTCCCCTATAATGGTTAGGTTGACCACGTCCCAAAGTTGAAGCCACATATGCAGGAAAATACATCCATTTTGGTTAACTCAATTTACCCAGCAGGATCGCATTCCTGATCAAATTCACATATACACACAGGGCATCGTGAATGGCACAACCACTCAGCTTACTGGGATGCACTGAAAGCCTATCTGAGGGGCTGTCTTCAGTCCTCCATTTCCTATATAAGAAGGGAATCGGTTAAAAGGGAACAGGACCTAGCTAACTCCTGCAAAGTACTGGAAGCCACCTACGTCTCAGACCCATCGGAAAATAATAGGGTCAGCTGGTTACAGGCGGGTAGGCAATATTTGTTGTATTTGACTGAAAAAAGCAAGCGTAGATTGTTCTTTGCAAATCAGAAATATTTTGAACAGGGAAACCAATCAAGCAGCCTGTTAGCACACTTAGTCCATCAGAACACTTCCTCCCCAGCTATTTTGAAAATTAGAAGCCCTAATGGTGTTATTCTCACCGCTACGTCGGATATGCTTTCTGCATTTTCTGATTTCTACAAAGACTTATATGTCTCTAGGTTTACGAAGTCTGCAGAAGAGTTACGGTTATACTGTGAATCTATCACCTGCCTCTCTATAACTAATGAACAGAGACTCCTACTTGATGGCATGATCACGATAGAAGAGCTAAATGAGGCCGTGAAGGATATGTCTATGGGGAAAGCCTCGGGGCCAGATGGCATACCTTTGGAAGTTTATTTGAGATACCAAGAGCAGTTACTCCCAGAACTCCTTCATACCTACCATAAATCTTTGTTAGCGGGGTCCCTGCCTGACTCATTTTATGAGGCCACAGTAGTGGTGATACTTAAACCGGATAAAGAAACCCACTGGATTGTTCTTCCTAAAGACCCATAGCATTACTTAACGTGGACTATAAAATATTGTCCAAGGTATTGGCAAATAGGCTTAATGGTATTATGCCTTCTATTATCCACCCTGACCAGGCTGGGTTTATACAAGGGAGAAGTACGTCAGACAACCTACGCAGAGTCCAAATTGTCTCCCAGATTGCATCGCGACAGGGAGCGGACTGGGCCTTGGCATCTTTGGATGCAGCCAAGGCCTTTGACTCCATTGAGTGGCCACACTTACTCCATATTCTGCGTGGGTTTGGATTTGGTCCTGTGTTTTGTCAGTGGGTCTCCTTATTGTATTTACATCCCAGGGCGGCTGTGTTTTTAAACGGACAGCTCTCTCCATACTTTAATTTAGCTCGGGGCACCAGACAAGGTTGTCCGCTTTCACCTTTATTATTTGCTATTGCTGTGGAACCCCTAGCTATTTTTCTTAGATCTGATGTGGTTTACCAGGGCATACCCCTAAGCTCTGCGGAGCACCGAGTGGCATTGTATGCTGATGACCTGTTGCTATTCATGTCATCTCCTGATGAGTCCTTAGATACAGCAATGACCATAAATAATAAGTGTGGAGAATTCTCTGGTCTGTCTATTAATTGGGACAAGTCATGTCTGATGTACTTTTCTCCGCCCAGAAACGTTATGGTGGGGTCCTTGGTGTATGGCTTGAGGGTGGTTTCTAGTTTTGAATATTTGGGAATTCAAATCACGAGATTAGACGCTGACATGGTACAGGCAAATGTTGCTCCCCTAATTCCGCTGTTTCGGGATAAATTTAAGATTTGATCGGGGTTGCCTCTTTCCGTAGCAGGTCGTATCAACCTTATCAAGATGGTGGTTCAGCCTAAATGTCTATATATTCTGCAGCACATTTTTGTATATATTCCCAGGTCATTCTTCCAGGAGATGGAATCGCAACTTATTAAATTTATATGGGGATCTTCTAGACCTAAATTACAACTGCCAAAATTGCAACGACCTAGAGATTTAGGGGGATTGGCCCTTTCTGACTTATATCTATACTACCCGGCGAGTCAGCTCAAATATATGGCCGCCTGGGTGTCACCTGACGCACCAGAGGGATTGGAACTATGTCTGGCAAGCTATTTGGGCCTTCCTAAATTATGGTCTGCACTAGACCCTTTACTTTCCCTTAGTAGGAGATCCTTACCGGTACATAAGGTTGCTCGTAATGTCTGGCTGGCGGCACTTTAGATCTCATGGGATGACCAAATAATAGCGGAAACACCCCTATGGCAGAATGCGATACTTGATCAGTTAACTTCCTCACAGGATGATGCATTTTGGTCGATACTGGGGGTGAATACTGTGGGAGATCTATTTGTGAATAATGTGCTGCTCTCCTTTACCCAGGTTGAGGAGAATTATCAGGTTCCGAGATGAGCCTTTTATGACCCAGTTTAGGGGAAGAGAAGTACTTATCTCCACCTATCCCTTGATTGGCATTATTAGATCGCAGGGCCCTGGAGGGTTGATTTCATCCATCTATTCTTATCTTCTCCACGCGAAGGCAAATAAAGCAGCTTTCCCAGCAATGGATAGGTGGCAGTCCTTGATCCCATCCCTAGATGAGGACTCCAGATCGGATCTTTTGGAGTCGCATAGATTCGTATCTCCTGCTATTAACAATAAGCTTATACAGCTTTACATCATACACCAGAGCTATCTTACCCCGATCTGCCTTTATAAAATGGGTAGACGACCTAATCCCAGTTGTCACAGGTGTCTCTATGAACCTGCTGATTTTCATCACATGATATGGGAATGTCCAGTGCTTCAAGTTTTCTGGACCGACGTTACTGACCTGTTATCCCGGGTATTTGAGGTCCCAGTTAGACTGGATCCAGGGGTTGCTTATTTGGATTAGCGGAAGATGGGAAGTATTCTGTTCCTACTCGTACGTGCCTTCGGGAGACGTTATTTATGGCTAGGAATGCTATAGCTATTAGATGGATGAATCCTCGATCTCCTACTAAATCTATGTGGATAGAACTGATTAACTCTATGATACCCTATGAGCGAACTGTTTACATTAATAGAAGATGCCCTGATAAATTTCATCGGGTGTGGGATCGTTGGTGTAATTCTGCTCACATCTTATTCTAACAATGCATTATCTATGGCTCTTAGAGCAATCCCTACTTAGGGGCTCTGCAAAAATGCTGTCTTTTTGGGTAATTTATGGTTTAGGTTGGGATACGACCTCATTGTTACCTTATGTCACCCGGATGGGCTCGGGATTTTGCTGGTTCTATATCTCTTGCATATTGTAATGTATCATTGCCTCCAAGCGAATACGGAATGTCATGCACTGCATATGTATGTGATATGTTTTATATGCTATGTTTTAGTTTATTTCTTGTATAAGTTTGAGATTTAATGTAATGCCATGCATTGCTGACATGATATTGTAACACACACTTTTGTATTTCTATTGGGCATGTCCGCTGTGCGGGGGCCCAGAAGTTTCTTTTACCATTTGTGTTTATGTACCTCTTTCAATCAAACGAGTTTAAAAAAAATAAAGGACTTGATAAAGGAAAAAGGGCGATTGTGTTTTATTATATCACTTGAAACTTTTATCATATTTTTTACTTCTTTTTTTTTACTTCTTTTTTTTACACTTTTCTTTAGTCCCACTAGGGGACTTGAAGGTCCAACTGTCAGATTTTTTTCTAATACATTGCACTACCTATGTAGTGCAATGTATTAGATCTGTCAATCATTCACTGACAGCAAACTGATTAGGCTTCGCCTCCGGTTGGAGCCTAATCAGCTTCCGTAATGGCAGTGCATGAGGCCATTGTTAGGCCTCCTGTTGCCATAGCAGCAGTCAACAGCCAGGCGATTGCAGGGCAGAGCTGCCCATCTGCTGCCAACCACTAAGATACAGTGATTGCGTTCGATCGTTGCATCTAAGGGGTTAATGGCAGGGATCGGAGCTAGCTCCGGTCTCTGCCATTACAGGTGGATGTCAGCTGTAACTTATAGCTGACATCCACCGTTGATGACGCCGGCTCAGCTCCTGAGACTCTGGGTGGGACCTGGAAGGTTTCCATACTAAGCAGACCAGGAGGCCACTAATAAGCCTCCAGTTGCCGTTCCAGCCATCGACACCCGAGCAATTTAATTGCTGGGGTGCCGTTGAGCTGCAAAACACCTTAAATGCAGCGATCGCTTTTGACCGCTGCATTTAAGGGGTTAATGGCAGGGATCGAAGCTAACTTCGGTCGCCACAAATACAGCAGGATGTCAGCTGTAGGATACAGCTGACATCCGGGGATGATGGGAGCGAGCTACTCTGTTTTCGTAACTCCCGACCATATAGTCAGGAAGTGGCTGGGAGGCAACAGGAGGAGAAAAAGGTAGTACGGGGTTTAGGGGGCCCCATTCTAGAGATAGGTGCAGGTCCCAGAGGTGGGATCCGCATCTGAAATTTATGACATGTCCTGTGGATATGTCATAAAAGTCCCTGATGGAAAACCCCTTTAATTTACAGATCTGATATATCACTACTGATTTTGTTATGTGGGACAATTGTAATGAAGTGATTTTTTTATGTTAGGTTACTGTACCTTTAAGACACCTTGCAGCAATATTTCCCTTTCAATTATTATTAGGGTTTCATTAAATGATTCTTACTTTGAACCAGATATTATGTATAAAATATAATTGTAATAATGATAAAACTTTATGATATTAATCTGGTATTTTTGTTAATGTTTTATTATGATATTATTTTCTATTTGTCTTTTTGTCTGTATTGCAACTGGTTTGTTACAAGTATTAAGGATCACGTGATCCAAACGGTGTGTTTTTAAGAACAGCTATAGGCTATGACAAAGGACTACGTCTAAAATGCACAGCCAAGCTGTCCGGCTATCGTCAAATGGATCTTTTATACATGCTTAAATAAAGTGCTGTTTTTATTTGGAAATTCACTCCGATGCTGGACTTTTTGGTTATACACGTGGGTTGCTACTTGTTATGTGGGTTTTTACTAACGCATTCAGACAAATGGAAAAGTTGCAGAAATTTCTGCAGCAAATCTTCCACATACACCTAACATATCTATCGCTGAACGCTCATTCGGCCGATAGCTATTTCTCCCGACTGCTCCATATACATGCTTGGAACGTTTGAACATGCATGTGTATTCAATGGGGAGAGGGCAATAAACCGCTGCCAGACATTTCTGTCTCCTTCAAGAGTAGTGGATCAGGCATGTTGAAATCCAACATGCCTGATCTTTCTTTCCCCTTCCTTTTGCCGTTAGGGGAAATTCAGGGCAGCCCCATACACATCAGCTAGTCGGCTGTTACTGCCAAAATTGGCGGGTTTGGCCGACTGTCATCTTCTGTGTATGGGCATCTTCATTGTGCCATGTTTTTAGGTGCAAAATTACTTGAATGCCCACTAATATAGGACAATATTACAACAATCTAGTCCTTTTCTACAATTTGTTTTTACAATGTTGGTTGTATAGGGCATGGCTTATTTTGGGAGATTTGATATAATTCTTTTTATTACTCGCAGTGACCTGAGTTAAGTCTTCTTTATTAATATATGCAATAACAACAATGCAGTTAACAAAAATGGAATTAGTTGTGCTCTATGTCAGGCTAAGGCTTGCAAAACAATTCACAATGTTTCTTTGACACACTGAATGTTATTTCCTTTGGAGTAATCTAAATGATATAGAAGACACCACGTATTTCTTTGTGTCATATACAAAACAAAGGCTTTAGTTAGAACAATTTCTGAGGTCCATTGAATCATTCCTCTCATATTTGATGACTCTGTTGATCTAAAAAGACTCTTTGATCTTTGAGGAATGAATAAGAAGGAAGTGAACATCTGCTTCAAATCTGTCCTGCTAGCAAAGAATGTTTCATCCACTTCATACAGCTCAAAAAGAAAATGTTATTATCTTGCACAAATGATCATGCAAATACTTTAACACTTTTTTTTTTATATTCCAAAATCTACTAGTCTCAAGGAGTCCTTAATTTTCCTGATTTAAGATGAAAGGAAATAAAAAAAAAATTTAAAAATCCAAGAATAATGCCACTGTGCTTTCATAGGATGTGCTTGTTAATGCAGTTTAGCACCATTCAAGTGAATAGGAATGAACTGCAATGCCAGACAAAGCTCATAGAGAAGAGTGGCACTGTTTCTGTGAAAAATTTTAGGGAGGCCCTTTTAATTGATTCTCTCTCTCTCTCTCTCTCTCTCTCTCTCTCTCTCTCTCTCTCTCTCATTCTCTCTCTCATTCTCTCTCTCATTCTTTCTCTCATTCTTTCTCTCATTCTTTCTCTGTTACTCTGATATACTGAGAATGGTGTGAAAAGTTATCCTGTGGACAACAACTCATCGAAGAAAGGGGTCAGAGGAGGATGTCAAGAATCTTTCTGACGAACAGGCGGTGCACTGTCAAGCAAATTGCAACCGAACATAACGCTGGTTTTCCAACTAATACAGTGGATGTAAAAAGTCTACACACCCCTGTTACTTTTTACACCTTTAATGTCACCCATAATCTGTACAATTGTATTGAAAAACAAACTGAAATCTTTTAGCGTGGAAAATTAAAAAAATTAAAAAAAAATAATGTGGTTGCATAAATATGCACAGCCTTAGGGTATGTTACGGAGCTGTTTTCAGACGGTATGCTTCGGGTCGTTGTCGTGCTGAAAGGTGTAATTCCTCTTCATCTTCAGCTCTTTAGTAGAGGCCTACAGATTTTGTGCCAATATTGACTGATATTTCGAACTGTTCATAATTCCCTCCACCTTGACTAAAGCCCCTATTCCAGCTGCAGAAAAACAGCCCCAAAGCATAATGCTGCCTCCACCATGCTTCACTGTGGGTATGGTGTTCTTTTGGTGATGTGCAGTGTTGGCTTTGCGCCAAACATACATTTTGGAATTATGGTCAAAAAGTTCAACCTTGGTCTCATCAGACCATAACACGTTTTCCCACATCCTTTTGGCAGACTTGATGTAGGTCTTTGCAACACATTGCTGGACTTGGATGTTTTTCTTTGTTAGAAAAGGCTTCCGTCTTGCCACTCAACCCCACAGCCCAGACATATGAAGAATACGGGAGGTTGTTGTCACATGCACTACACAACAAGTACCTGCCAGAAAGTCCTGCAGCTCCTTCAATGTTGCTGTAGGCCTCTTGGTAGCCTCACGGACCAATTTTCATCTAGTCTTTTCATCAAGTTTTAAGGGACATCCAGTTCTTGGTAATGTCACTGTTGTGCCTAATGTAACCCACTTCTTGATGACCGTCTTCACTGTGTTCCATGCTATATTTAAAGCCTTAGAAATTCTTTGGTACCCATCTCCTGACTGATGCCTTTCAACAATCAGATCCCTTTGATGTGTTGTACGCTGTTTACGGACCATGGCTTTGCTGTCACATGCAAAAAAGAAAATGTCAGGAAAATCCTAATAGAACAGCTGAACTTTATACGGGGTTACTCAGAATCACTTTAAATAATGGCATTTGTGTACTGACTACTATTTAACATGAGTTTAAATGTGATTGGCTAATTCTGAACACAACCACATCTCCAATTATAAGAGGGTGTTCACACTTATGCAACCACATTATTGTAGTTTTGTTATTTTAATTTTTTCCCTCTAAATGATTTCAGTTTGTTTTTCAATGGAATTGTACAGATTATGGGTCACAATAAAGGTGGAAAAAGTTCTGAAATGATTCATCTTGTACTGATTTTTTGACATGACAAAAACCTGGCATTTTGATAGGGTGTGATGGCTTTTTATATCCACTGTATGTCCGAACGCAAAACTCTGCATTCTTTAACATGTATGGGCTGTAATGGCAAACAACCCATTAGAGAGTCATTGCTGTCTAAGGGAAACAGAAAGGCAAGACTTGAGTGTGCAAAAGAACGCAAAAAATGGATCACTGAGCCATGGAAAAACATTGCCTTCTCAGGTGAAGCTAGATTTCTATTGCACCATGCTGATGGGCGGTAAGAATTTGGCGCACAGAGAATGAATTAATGAAGCCTTTATGTCAGGTGTCAACAGTTCAGACTGATGGGCCGGTTTTAGACAAAGTGTGGCCCTGGCCAAAGTTAAAAGTGGGGCCCCAAATGCTGAATTAGGGCCTGTTCACATCTGCATCAGGGTTCCATTGATGGCTTACGTCAGACCTCTCCGTCAGGGGAACCCATTTAAGCAAATCAAACGGAAACCAGAGCTTTCCGTTTGCATTACCATTGATTTCAAAGGTAATGTTTCCGTTGCAAATTATTTCCTTGGTCTCCGTTCGATAAGGTTTGTTTTTTTTGGTGGAAACAAACCTTATGGAACGGAGACCATGGAAATAATTTGCGGAACGGAGACAAATGGAAACCATTTGCAATGGAAACATTACAATTGAAATCAATGGTAATGCAAATGGAAGGCTATGGTTTCCGTTTGGTTTGCGTTCATGGGTTTCCCTGACAGAAAGGTCTGACAAAACCCATGAATGGAAACCTGATGCAGATCTACTGTATCAATAATGCAGTCAATTTAGAAGGCGATGTGCAGAGGCTTCATCACTGATTTCTAGCGCGTCCAGGAGTCTTGCAAGACCCAAAGCATATGTCCCCCTCACACAAAAAAACCGATCTATATACATATACAGTTATTAAATCATACCACTATACCAAATGAAATATTACCTACATACTGTTACTGAATAATACCCCCATATTGTTACTGAATAATACTGCCACACCATAACCACATAGTGACAGAATAATACCCCCGTACTGGTACTGAATAAAAAACCACTATACAAAGACCAATATTACCACTATGTAGGTAGGTGCCAGTTATACACAGGAGGTCTGCAGACAATATAAGTGATTACAGCACGTTTATATCTAGTGACTCACAGGTGATGTTTTCTCTGATTAGAATCATTCACTTTCCCTTTTTTTCTCCATCCAGCCCAGACCACTGTGACGACTTATTCCAGCCACGACTCGTCACTGCAGAATTTGACACACAGACATGTTGGTTTCTTGCTTTTCAAGCATCCTCCCTACCTATGCACTGTCACGTTGGGTGCGTGGACCCACTGGGCCGTACCACCTTGACGGTATGGCAGCTGGCCAACAGGGCGCATGTCACAGGCTATAGTTCGTATAGTTCGTATAGTTCAGCTTAGACAAAAGCAATGACAGTCTCGGCTGGGACTTAGGCAGCAGGCGGACGTCAGGCGTGGTGTAGCAGGACAGGCGTGCAGTGGCGGATTATCATTAGTGCGGTTCGGGCGGCTGCCCGGGGCCCAAGGCTCCCCGGGGGCCCATGGCCGGCCAAACCGCACATGATCGCACGGGCCCCTCATGCCCGATGGCGTCCAGAGGGCCCCGGTGCTAACGGCAGTCACATTAATTTGTATCTGAGTCCTCAGGACTTAGAGACAAATTAATACTATAGGCTGCAGCCGGTCACGTTCGGCTTGCAGCCTATAAGGCGCTGGGAAGACTCCCTGCGTAGGCCGGTGTGATACTGTATCACGCCGGTCTGTGCATGCGTCTAGTCCGAAGTATTCACACGCGTCCAGCTGGAGCAGGCACCACGGGCTAAGGTAAGTAAACTGTATATATTTTTTTAGGTGGAGACTATCGCTGTGTATACACTACCGTTCAAAAGTTTAGGGTCACTTAGAAATTTCCTTATTTTTGCAAGAAAAGCACAGTTTTTTTCAATGAAGATAACATTAAATTAATCAGAAATACACTCTATACATTGTTAATGTGCTAAATGACTATTCTAGCTGCAAACGTCTGGTTTTTAATGCAATATCTACATAGGTGTATAGAGGCCCATTTCCAGCATAAATTCATTCCAGTGTTCTAAAGGTACATTGTGTTTGCTAACTGTGTTAGAAGGCTAATGGATGATTAGAAAACACTTGAAAACCCTTGTGCAATTATGTTAGCACCGCTGTAAACAGTTTTGCTGTTTAGAGGAGCTATAAAACTGACCTTCCTGAGAATCTGGAGCATTACATTTGTGGGTTCGATTAAACTCTCAAAATGGCTAGAAAAAGAGAGCTTTCATGTGAAACTCGACAGTCTATTCTTGTTCTTAGAATCGAAGGCTATTCCATTCGAGAAATTGCCAAGAAACTGAAGATTTCCTACAACGGTGTGTACTACTCCCTTTAGAGGACAGCACAAACAGGCTCTAACCAGAGTAGAAAGAGAAGTGGGAGGCCCCGCTGCACAACTGAGCAGCAAGACAAGTACATTAGAGTCTATAGAAAATAGGAGGGATCCTCCAGCTCACCTGAACATAGCAGTCACACTGTCAGTAGCGCTCGGGTCCTCGTGTTGGCACACGCAGTGAATGAACGAGAAGGAGAAAGGAATGGATCCAGAGCTGAGACCAGGTGGTTTGGTTTAAAATCGGAAACTTCTTCCAAGATTTATTTGACAAAAAACAAAGAGGGTGAGTTAAAAACCGTTTGTCTATTTTTTAACTCACCCTCTTTGTTTTTTGTCAAATAAATCTTGGAAGAAGTTTCCGATTTTAAACCAAACCACCTGGTTTCAGTGCTGGATCCATTCCTTTCTCCTTCTCGTACATTAGAGTCTCTAGTTTGAGAAATAGACGCTTCACAGGTCCTCAACTGGCAGCTTCATTAAATAGTACCCGCAAAACGCCAGTGTCAACGTCTACAGTGAAGAGGCGACTCCGGGTTGCTGGCCTTCAGGGCAGAGTGGCAAAGAAAAAGCCATATCTGAGACTGGCTAATAAAAGAAAAAGATTAATATGGGCAAAAGCACACAGACATTGGACAGAGGAAGATTGGAAAAAAGTGTTATGGACAGAGAATGTTCAAGGCCTAGAGGAGTTTGTCCTGTCGAGACCGGAGGTCCACCATACCCGTCCGCATCTCTTGTGACGTCATCTTGGTCTTGGATCGACCAGCGGGGTCCATGGCCTGAGCGTACTGACACGTTAGGTGCATGGACCCACTGGGCCGTACCGCCTTAATGGTATGGCAGCTGGCCAGCAGGGCACAAGTCACAGTCTATAGTTCGTATAGTGTACCTGTGGCAGCTCGGACAGAAGCAATGACAGGCTCGGCTGGGACTTAGGCAGCAGGCATATGTCAGGCGTGGTGTAGCAGGACAGGCGTGGAATACAGCACAGACCGACTACATCTCAGCAGGGCACTTGACCAGGTAGCACGGGATACAGGATACAGATACAGAAACAGGGAACACTGGGAAGTGGAAAACACTAGGAGACCATTTGCTAGCCAAACTTAGGGTATGACAACAACGCTCAGTCAAGAGAGGAAGAGGCTGAGCCCTTCTTATAGTCCAGGGTACTCATGGGCTAATTTTAATATTAACTTCAGGTGCGCGTGCTGGCCCTTTAAGAGCGGGCACGAGTCTGCGCGCGCACCCTACGGGATCCGGCCGAGGTAAGCGGAAGTGAGTGCTAGCGTCTCCTGAGGGGGAGACTGGGACCACCGCTCACAGACCCATGGCTGCGGCCGTCAGGAGGTGAGTGAGCGTGACAGCCCGCGGCCAAGGACATGACATACACCAGCTTCTAAACAAACTCGTAATCCACAGTGCCCAAGATCCCTCAGTCCTCGACACAATAAAAGTTCCCCATCAGCAACCGAGCGCCCTTTGTGCCCCCACAGTAATAATGCCCCCTATGTGCCTCCTGTAGATAGCGCAACACACAGCCCCCCTGTAGATAGCATCACAGTCCCCCCCTTATCTATAGTTCCACACAACCCCCCACTTTTTCTTTGTCGCGGCCAAGTAGCCCCTCTTGTATATAGTGCCACACAGGCCCCTTCCCTTGTATATAGTGCCACACAGCTCCCCCTTGTTTATAGTGTCACACAGCCCCCCTTGTGTATAGTGCCACACGGCACCCTCTCCTTAAATATAGTGCTACACAGCCACCCTTGTATATAGTGCTACACAGACCGCCTGTATATTGTTACACAACCCCAGTCTATTGTATATAGTACCACACAGCCTCCCTTGTATATAGTGCCACACCCCCTTGTATCTAGTGCCACACAACTCCCCTTTGTATATAGTGCAGCACAGCAACCCCCCTATATATTGCCACAAAGGCCCTTTTTATATATTATGTCACAAAGCGCTACCCCTTTAAATAGTGTCACACAGCGCTCACCCACTTTTATATATTGTGTCACAAAACTCTCCCCCTTGTATATAGTGTCACAACGCACCCCCCCCTTGTATATAGTATAACAAAGCGCTTCCCCCTGTATATCGCCAAACAGCCCCCTCAAAAAAAATTGTACTTACCTTGCCCCGTTCCCACCACGGACGGAGCGATTCAAAGCCTCTGGGCGGGACACATGCACAGACCGGTGTCATGCAGTGACGTCATCACACCGGCCTGCGCAGGGGTTCTTTCCAGTGCCTTATAGGCTGCAAGCCTATAATATTCATTTGTACGTGCGTCCTGAGGACCCACATACAAGTGAATTTAGCTGTCGCTTGCACCGGATGTTATGGGTCAGGGGGCCCCATAGTCGCGGGCAGGGGTCCCTAAGAAAATGTCCACACTAACGCCGTCCCTGGGTGGAGGTAGAGTAACACCTTATGATACCTCTGGATGGACATTTCGACAGTAGGGCTCATCTAAGCATTATGGCCAATCAAGTTTATCCCTTCATGGTAGCTGTTTACACTATGACAGAAGGACACTTTAGCGGCAACTGCGAGAAGCTATCCTGTCTGCACCAGCCAATATTCCTGCAGAACAATTTCAACACCTAGTAGAGTCACGACAAATTGCTGCGGTTCTGAAGGCTAAAGTATATCCAACGCGTTACTAGATGGGTGTCGATAAACAAACTCACCTGTCAGTGTATGTATATTATGTTTTGTGTGTATATATATATATATATATAAGAAAAGACAGCAGCACTCAAACACAATCGAGTTTACATGTAAACGGGTGCCAAGCAAGTAGTCCAGATCCAAAGACCAAATCGATATCCAAAAATAAATCTTGCAGCAAAAAAAGTGTGGTTTATTCAAGCCAACATATAAAGGTGCAACGTTTTTCAATAATTTATCTTTGGATACATTTAGTTAGTTCCAGAATTATTTGGACAGTCACACAATCTTCATGATTTGGGCTCTGCATGCTACCACATTGGATTTGAAAATAACCCCTAGGCGCACCACGACGCAACTGTACATCCATGTGGCCAGTGTCTTAGCGCACGGGGACATACAATTACTGCGTGGTTCCCGGTGCACACTGTCGGCAACAGTGTGCACCGGGAATCGGGAGGCCAGCTGTCCCTGAGAAATGACACTCCACTGTATGCCAATCAGCGGCTTATTTCCGATGATTTCGGCAATTAACCCCTTAATTGCGGTGATTGATTGCAATCACCGCATTCAGGGGTTTCTAGCACATCGGCAGACCACACAATGAAATCGTGAGGTTTGCAGATGGCTAGCATGGCGACCGGAGGCCAAGTAATGGCCTCCGTGTCTGCCACGTATGGAAGTCTATCAGGACCAGCCTCCTGATAGACTTCCTGTCAGAGTGACAGGACGTCACTGCCATTCGCGATGCACACTGTCTGTGACAGTGTCGGCGATAGTGTGCATCGGGAACCGGGAGGTCAGCTGTGACGTCACACTGACAGTTGGAATACTTTACACTACCTAGGTAGTGTAATGTATTCTAGCAGCGATCAGAGCTGCAGGTAAAAAAAGAAAGTGTAAAAAGTAAAGAAAAAAGTAAAAAAAAGTTAATAAAAATGTTTTACAAAAGTGTAAAAATAAAAGATTTTTTTTTCCTATAATTTGTCTCTTATTATAGGGAAAAAATGAAAACGTTAAAAAACAGTACACATATTTGGTATCACCGCGTTTGTAATGACCCAATCTATAAAACTATAATGTTATTTTTACCGCACGATGAACGCCGCAAAAAAAACAAACTAAAAACAATGCCAGAATCACTATTTTTTGGTCACCACCCCTCCCAAAGTGATCAAAAAGTCGCTCATCCTGCCAAAAATAAGCCCTCACACCGCTCAATTCATGGAAAAATAAAAAAGTTATGGCATTTGGAAGGCCGGGAGTGAAAAACTAAAATGGAAAAGCAAAAAAGGATCAGTCCTGCAAAGGTTAATTAATTTCTATTAAAAAAATAAATTATTACCACATGTGCGGTATTGTCATACTCGGGAGAGATTGCGTTACAAATTTAGGGCGACTTTTTCTCCTTTATCCCTTGTGAAAATGAAAAAATGCAACATTTCTGTGGACAAAAATGTATATATTTATTTTCACGGCCTAATTCTACTAAATTCTGCAAAAAAAAACCTGTGTGGTATAAATGCTTACTATACCCCTAGAAAAATTCCTTGAGGGGTGTAGTTTCCAAAATGGGGTCACTTTTGGAGTGTTTCCACTGTTTTGTTCCCTCTAGGTCGTTGCAATCGCGACATGGCACTAAAAACCAATCCAGCAAAATCTGCTCTCCAAAATCCAAATGGCGCTCCCTCCCTTCTGAGCGCTGCCGTGGGTCCAAACAGCAGTTTATTACCACATATGGGGTATTTCCGTAATCAGGAGAAGATTCTTTACAAATGTTGGGGTGCATTTTCTTCTTTAGTCCTTATAAATATTACAAATTTCTGTGTTTTTTCAGAAAAAATTTTGATTTTCATTTTCACAGACTAACTCCAATAAATATAGCAAAATACCTGTAGGATCAAAGTGCTAACTATACCCCTAGATAAATTCCTTGAGGGGTCTAGTTTCCAAAATGGGGTCACTTTTGGGGAGTTTCCACTGTTTTGGCCCCACAAGACCTCTTGAAACCTGACATGGTGCCTAAAATATAATCTAAAAATAAGCAGGCACCAAAATACTGTAGGTGCTCCTTTGCTTCTGAGGCCGGTGCTTCAGTCCATTAGGGCACTAGAGCCACATGTAGGATATTCCTAAAACTGCAGGACGTGGGCAACAAATATTGAGTAGTATTTCTCTGGTAAAACCTTCTGTGTTACACAATTTTTTTTATTACAAATGAATTTCGGCAAAAAAAATGAAATTTCCCCTCTACTTTGCTTTATTTCCTGTGAAACGCCTAAAGGGTTAAGAAACTTTCTGAATGCTGTTTTGAATACTTTGAGGGTGCAGTTTTTAAAATGGGGTGATTAATTGGGGGATTCTAATATATAAGGCCCTCAAAACCACTTCAGAACTAAACTGGTCCCTGAAAAAATAGCCTTTTGAATTTTTCTTGAAAATCTGAGAAATTGCTGCTAAAGTTCTAAGCCTTGTAACATCCTAGAAAAATAAAAGGATGTTAAAAAAATGATACAAATATAAACTAGACATATGGGAAATGGTAACTAGTGACTATTTTGTGTGGTATTAGTATCTGTTTTACAAGCAGATACATTTAAATTGAGAAAAAGTCACATTTTTGCAAATTTTCTCTAAATTTTGGTGTTTTTCACGAATAAATATTGAATTTATCGACCAAATTTTCCACTATCATAAAGTACAATATGTCATGAGAAAACAATCTCAGAATAGCTTGAGTAGGTAAACGTATTCCGGAGTTATTACCACATAAAGTGACACATGTCAGATTTGAAAAAATCGGCTGTGCCACAAGGCCAAAACAGGCTGCGTCCTAAAGGGGTTAAATAACTAAGATGCAATTGAAGTATAGACTTTCAGGTTTAATTCAAGGGGTTGAACAAAAATATCCTGTAAAACGTTTAGGAATTGCAACCATTTTTCTACACAGCCTCCTCATTTCAGGGGCTCAAAAGTAATTGGACAAATTAACATTACCATAAATAAAATGGTTTTTTTAAATACTTTGTAGAGAATTCTTTGCAGGCAATGACTGCCTGAAGTCTGGAACAAATGGACATCAGCAAATGCTGGGTTTCCTTCTTAGTGATGCTTTGTCAGGCCTTTACTGCAGCTGTCTTCAGTTGTTGCTTGTTTGTGGGCAAGGTTAAGTTTTGTCTTAAGCAAGCGAAATGCATGCTCGATCAGGTTGAGATCTGGTGATTGACTTGGCCAGTGCAGAATATTCCACTTCTTTGCATTAAAAAACTCATGGGTTGCTTTCGCAGTATGTTTTGGGTCATTGTCCATCTGTACTGTGAATAAACGCCCTATCAACCTTGCTGCATTTGGTTGAATCTGAGCAGAAAGTACATCCCTGAACACTTCAGAATTCATCCGGCTGCTTCTGTCTTCAGTCACATCATAGTTAGTGCAGTTAAAAAAAGACACGTCATCAATAAACACTAGTGACCCAGTGCCTTTGGCAGCCATGCATGCCCATGCCATCACACTGCCTCCGCCATGTTTTACTGAGGATGTGGTGTGCTTTGGATCATGAGCCATTCCAAGCCTTCTCCATGCTTTCTTCCTCCCATCATTCTGGTACATTATTGGTTATTGTAGTGAGATACTGATACACCTACTTCCAGTGTTCTTTACTTGGGTAGATGAATGTTGTGAAGGGGTTTTTCTTCACCATGGAAAGGATTCTGTGATCATCCACCACTGTTGTCTTCTGCGGACATCCAGGCTCTTTTTTTTTTTAAGAATGTACCAAACTTTTGATTTGGCCATTCCTAACATTTGTGCTCTCTCTGATGTATTTCAGCCTAACGATGGTCTGTTTAACTTGCATTGAGGACTCCTTTGACCTCATGTTGTGGGTTCACAGCAACAGCTTCCAAATACAAATGCCACACCTGGAATCGATTCCAGACCTTTTACCTGCTTAATTGATGATGTATTAATAGGATTAATGGGAATAGCCCATGCAGCCCATTAAATAGCTTTTGAGATAATTGTCCAATTACCTTTGCTCCCTTGAAAAAGAGGCAGCTACATATTAAAGAGCTGTAATTCCTAAACCCTTCCTCAAATTAGGATGTGAATACCCTCAAATTAAAGCTGAGAGACTGCAGTTTAAGCCCATATTGATTATATAACTGTATATTCAATATGTTTTGGTGAACATCTAAAATGCCAAATCTTGTGTCACTGTCCAAATAATTCCTGACCTAACTGTGTATACATATAAATATGGTATATATGGTACATTACTTAACTGATTTTCTAGCACATGACCTCAGCAGTTTCACAGTGACACATCAGTTAGTCTATGGCATCTAACTGATCAATTATAGTAGAAAGTGGTAACTTTCAAAGATTTCATTAATATTCTGTGGCCTTTGTTATGAACTAAAGAAATGATATAGACCAGGGGGCAGATTTAGAGGAAGGGGGTTTGGAGCCATTATTTATTGGATTAATGGAATACATAACAGCCAGTAATACTTACCTCTTCTCACCCCTGGATCCTCGCTGTGAACTGCCATAGTGGGTCCTCAGGCTGTGTGTGCGGCGATACTCAGAGCTGAAGAGGAGCCGGGAGCCGGTGGAGGTAGGTATATAGAGAGGTCTGGTCTGAGAGCTGAAATTAATTTAGGGATTTGGCCTATCGCATGAAATTAATTTAGTGGTTTGTTATTGGGTCTGAATTTATTTTAGGGGGCTGGGTTCTGAAACAAACTTCCCCACCCTCTAGATTTTGATCCTGGATCTGTCCCTGCTGTTGACATAACTTGCTGCTTAACTGCATGCAATCAGGACTGCACCGTCCATGAGGCTAGATGAGCATCTTGCCTTAGGCGGCAGCCTGCTGCCTCTCTGAGGAGGCAGCTGCACCACTGAAACCAGCCACCACCTCCACCTCCTGCACTATAAATGTATCTGCGTCTATAGGACACAGCCACAATTACATGCATAAGCGCTGAATAGCGCCTTTTAATAACGTAAGCGGCGTGATGTCATCATCGCGCTGCTTGCATCGTTGAATGATAGGGCAAGGCAGAGCCTTTTAATGACGCTATTCAGCGCCTTTCAATGACGTAAGCGGCGAGATGTTGTCATCGCAACACTTGCCTTGTTGAATGAAAGGGGAAGACAGCCTGCCAATCAGCTCCTTTCAGCGACGCAACGTTGAAAGGCGTTGATTGCACCGCTTGCGTGTTTCAGCCCCAGCATACCTGCTCAGAAGACAGCAGGCCTGCATTGGAAGAGGACGGCATGGGAACGGGTTTAGGTGAGTATGTGAAGTTCTGCGGGCTATGCTTGTGGAGCACTATCTAGAGGGGGGCTCTATGTGGGGGCTATATATGGAGCACTATCTACAGGGGGTGGGGGGCTATATGTGGAGCACTATTTACAGGGGGTGGGGGCTATATTTTGAGCGCTATCTACAGTGGTGGGGCTATATGTGTAGCACTATCTTCAGGGGTGGGGACTATATGTGGACCACTATCTACCGGGTGGGGGCTATATGTAGAGCACTTTCTACAGGGGGCTATATGTGGGGCACTGCCTACATGGGGGGCTATATGTAGGGCTATATATGGAGCACTATCTATGGGGGGGACTATATGTGGGGCACTCTCTAAAGGGGGCCATATGTGAAGCACTAACTACATGGGAGGCTCTATGTGTACAGGGGGCTCTATGTGAGGGATTGTCTACAGGGGCTCTATGTGGGGCACTGTCTACAGGGGGCTCTATGTGGGGCACTGTCTACAGGGGCACTATATACAGGGGGCTCTATGCAGGTACACTATCTACAGGGGGCACTGTGTGTGTGGGACACAGTGTGGGGTGCTTTTATAATCAGGGACACAGTGTATGTTAGAGGTGCAGTGTATGGCACTATTATATTTAGGGGCATTGTTTGTGGCACCCTGAGAATTTTATCTCGTTTATCGGTGCAGAAATGTTTGAAAAGTGAGAAGCTGAAGACATCTGAGAGGAAATGGGCCATGGCCGGGAAAAGTCCTCATAGAGGTCTGGAGCGGATGAAGACGTCACCTGAGAGTCACTTCATGTAAATGTTTGTTCTGCCTCTAATCAGTACTTTAGTCACTGTATGATTTGCAGGGAGATAATGGGTGGTATGATTTTTTTTTCTTAGGCTGCTAGTGATGTGGAACAGCCATGGGGATGTGAATCAATATCTGGGGGAGGGGGCACAATTTACATTTTTGCCTCAGGCAGCAGAAAAGCTAGAATTGGTCCCTGCATGCAATATAAACATTGTGAAAAAGTAAAGGCCAAACTGTTTACAACAGAGGCGGTCGACCACAACGAGGGAATAGGCCAAAATGCTCTGGTCAAAAGTAATTTTGTTTTCTGTCTGATTTCTCCTTTCTAAGACTTGTACAATTGATTACGAACCTTTTTTATTGTCCTGTCAGCATCCCCTAAAATGCTACAGTATTATAAAGTCATGGTCATGTCGCTGCAGAATTTACTTTGTCTGTTAACTTTGGACATTATCTGCATTTGTCTAGGAGTTCCAAATTAATGAATGATCTAAGAGAGGCCAGCCGGCCAGAGAAAGACCATGACACGCAGCGTCAGTGTTCAAACAGTCTCTGCCCCTAGGGGGCGGATCCATCTTTATTTATAGGAAAATGAGAGTAGGCGGTACACATAAACCTTCTGCATTTGGTATCAAACAGAATCCCAATCTCCTCTTTAGTAGATATTTTTAGCCATAAGAAATACAATGTCATCAAGTTTTGTCATGTTGCCTTTGTAACAGCTGAATGCAGTCATAAACCAAACTACATAGAATAGAATAGCCATCCCCGCTGTAGGCTGTTGTTTCAGCAGATCTTTGAGCTTCAGTGACAACTGTCTATAGCAGTACATATTAAGCAGTTTTAGGTTCACACATATAAAGATATTAAAATATTTTTGACAATTCCCTTCTTTTGAACATAAAATTGCTTAGCCATGTATTAGAATACCCATCCAAGACTACGTTCTGATCAGCTCCCCTGACTCAGGGCACCTCGTTATGCCATTCACCTCGGGATGGGTACTCAGTATATGTGTCTACCAATAGGTGAGTGTACAGCGTTACATACTGTACACACCTGAAGATTTAGGGAATTACAGGTTTCACTATTAGGACAATTCCATCTATCTTGGTGTTGTGCTACGGCTTGACAGATAACTTTATCAGGTATGGAAGCATTCAGTGTCACATAAACAGGTGGCTCTGAATGTTTCCTTACTCCTCGGTTCTTTGGGTGATGGGTGGTCTAGACCACATGTACTTTAATATCCTGTGCTGTATTCTTGACTGCTGCTACTTTTACAATCAAACATATTACAAGTTTAAACATAATATATCTCTAATTAAGTAGCTGATTGTAGCCTGGCTAGGGTACATACTCCTGGTCTCCTGGGTGGCAACTACTTATATGCTTGATACCCACATATATGTAGTATATGTTGGGTTGAAGCACATCCATGGTGCAATCCAGGAGAACAAGATCATGTCCCGTCCCGTGGCATTCATCGATGCCACCTCTTTATTAGTTAGATAACCTCGTATTGCACCTTCTAGGCCCTGCGTCAACCATTTACTAGCCGTCTCGGAGCACTGGGAGCTGCCAGTTGCTCTTATCCCCACACAAGGTACACATTTTGTGTCTTTTCCCTCACAGTCGGTGAGGTTTAAAGCATCACACAACATGTCATTTTTATTAACCTGACCTATGTTTACACATCACACAGTGTCATTGAGGTAACCTCTAATCATGGACTGCAGTATTCCTGGCCTGAGATCTATTTTCCATAGCGCTTCCCTTTTTGAATATCTTACATGGTTAAACAGCCAGGGAACCAATGCCCCAATGCTGCTATTACAAGAGAAACAACTCCAGGAGAGTTAGGGTTAAGCGCTAGGGAAAAGAGATGGGACCGCAAGGCCAAGGCAATAACTTCATCTATCTTCAGATATGGCATCGTTTTTCAAGAAAGAGGGGAATGGATACATATACAACAGTCCAGCAATTTATGCAATGCTGATATCACTTGATGTTTGATAAATTTGTTCATAAAGTCTTCTTCTAGCGCATCATTTAGACAATAGGTTAAGTTGAGATGACAGAGAAGATGAAGATCAGCTGATGCTTGACGAGACCCATAGTTCAGCATCGTGCTTGAGGACCTTTAAGCAGTGACTGGCGTGTATCCAAGTTATCTTTCCTTCCAACTTAACGGATGTGGAAGTTGTGAGCTGGACTTGGTACGGAACGTCACAGTGCGGCTCTAGTGATTTACGGTGTCTCTTTAAACACGCCCAGTCTCCTGGCTGTAAACAATGTCCTCCTTTCACTTAGGATCTGAAATGGAATCATAAACATATTTATACATCTGTGTCAGCTGTTTTTTCAGAGCTCCCACATAACTTGTGAGGCCAGAATGCAATGGGCAGGCACTCAGTCCAGGGTTTATGGGTTTCAGTCATGACCTTCTGGATTTTTAACTTCAAAGTCCCATTCCAATTTTCTACCTTCCCACTGCGCTGGGGATAAGGGGTGTGAAAAGCTGCTCTATCCCCAGGGCCTGCAAGATTTCTTGGAGTACCTCTCCAGTAAATTGAGTTTCTCTATCACTTTCTATTGTCTCAGGGACCCCATATCTACATACCACTTGTGAGAGCAATCTTTTTAGAAATTACTTTTGCTGTGGCCCTCGTTACTGGCCACACCTCAGGCCACCCGGAGAACAGATCTACACAGACCGGTACATGTTCATACTGTCCCACCTTTGGTAACTGAGTCAATCTGAAATCGCTGATATGGGTAGTCTGCCTTTACAATATACCTTTTTGCAACCCACACAGTTTTGCCTATGTTATGGCAGACACATATCATGCACCTCTGAACAAATCTGGCAGCAGCGCTTGCTGAAACCTGGGGGTACCCACCATTTGGTCACCATTGCACACATTCCTTCTCTTGACACATGCGTTGGTCTTTGCATTAGTTGGGTTACCATGGGGAAGAGGATTCTGGGTAGGCACATCCTGTTACCCACCTTCCATATTCCATCCTCCCCATCACTGGCACCTTTTCCCTGCCACTGTCTTTTTTCTTTTGTGGCTTGACTTTGCAGTCTACTTAATATTGCCATGTTTATGGGACCAGATGCTATGCTGGTCAAGAATACTACGTCCTCCTCTTTGAGGGATGTGAGAGCTGCAGCTTTTGCAGCCTCGTCTGCAAGTCAATTTCCCATTGCTTCGGGGGTAGCTTGCACTTTAGTAAGAGTTTGCACTTTAGGCATACCTACCTGCTTTGGCAGTGTCAGAGCCTCAAACAGTTATTTCACTTTCAACACTATGGGTTTACCGTGGATCCAGAAAAATCTCTGCTCTTCCAGATTAGGCCATAATCATGTGTAATACCAAAAGCATATCTAGAGTCACTGCATATACTTGCGGTTTTACCTTCTGTCAGTCTACACACTTCAGCGAGTACCTTCACCTCCACCTGCTGTACTGACATGGAGGGTGGTAGTGGTTCTTACTTTATTACCTCTGTTTCGGTAGTGACAGTATACCCAGTCCTGTAGCATCCTTAATGGTGGTACCTGAAACCATCTATAAAAAAAAACTCAAAAGCTGGATTAGATATTGGATCCTCTGTTACATTTGTTTTTTTTTAAAAACATTTTTTTATGTTTTCATCGCTAGTGTCATTAATTCAAGACAATTATGTTGGTGACCTGTGTCACGAAGCGGGTTAGTGGACCCACTAGGCCGTACCGCCGTAGCGGGGAGGCAGCTGGCCACACAACAGGAAACCCCAGCAGTACAATGTCCCGCACAAGGGTACCTGGATAGTCCGGACAGTGGCCGTAGCTCTGGCACTGATGGAGATGGGTGCAGCAGGTAATACCAAACGTGGCGGATGACACAGGACGTGGAAGATGACACAGGACGTGGCTGATTCCTCCAGACGTGGCAGATTACACAAGACGTGGCTGATTCCTCCAGACGTGGCAGATGACACAGAACGTGGCGGATTCCTACGGACGTGGCAGATGACACAGGACGTGGCAGACAATACTAAAGGCACAACACGGGAAACTGGAACAGAAACAAGGCACGGGTAACAACTGGAACGGGGAAACACTAAGTGACCATTTGCAAGACAGACTGGGAAAACTAACAATGCTCAGGCAAGGATCAGAAGGCCTTAGACCTTCTTATAGACCAGGAAATCATGAGCCTTTTGATGATGATTTCCTGATGTTCGCGCGCTGGCCCTTTATAGCCGGGCACGAGCGTGCGCACGCACCCTACGGGACACAGCAGAACGGAGCGTAAGTGAGCGCTGGCGTCTCCTAGGAAGGAGATGTGGACCAGCACTCACGGATCCATGGCTGCGGGCGTCGGGAGGTGAGTAAACCCGACGGCCCGCGGCCATGGACGCTACAACCTGTGTACTGGGGAATCAAACCACTGTCTACTATTTCCTTTGACTTATCCAATTCCCTCTCAAGTCTCCCTAGATCATATATCCTTCTCTTCCTCCTCTGTTGGACCCTGCGGAAGTAATGTAGCAGGGTTCAACACTGTAACACTGTTTGTTTAGTTTTATATGGGGTGATGAGTCTGGTCTTATACTTAGTGATAAGTGAAGTAGACATATGTTTAGTATGTGTTTGATTAAGAATCTCACTAACAGCATGGGGCACCATGAGAACTAGAAGCTAATCTTAGCACTGTCTGTTGTCTTGTCTTTGAGTAGAGCAGCTGCTGCTGCTACTACACAGATACCAGACGGTGGATATGACAGAAACAATAGCATGCTTCAGAGAGTTAATGGGCACAACTTCTTCTTCTGTACGGGGTGAAGAGCTGCTGCCCTATTGCATCATATAGGGGTTGTACAAGGGAAGAAGCAGAGAACACCCTTTCTTTACTGTACCCTATGAGACCCTGGAAGGTACAAAGTTGTTTGGCATTCTGAGGGAGAGGGGGCTTATTATAAGAATATACATTTTTCTTCAATAGCCCTGCTGTAATGACGGGGTAGGGAGACAGACAGGTGAGCCCTAATCTACCCGCCACTCAGTCCCTGCCTACTTGCACGGCCCGTCCTAGACGACGGCGTACAACTGGGCGACGGTCCCTACGCTCAATATGTGCACGACAGACAAACAGACAAGGGTACACAGAAGCTAAGGGAAATGGGGCAGTTGCCCACGGCAACACTGTGAGCAACAGGCGTAGTGAACGAGCCGAGTCAAACCAGGAGTGTACGAGGTACCAAACGCAGAGCAGGAGCATAGTCAGTAAAGCCAGGGTCAAAATAAAGCAAGGTCAATAATGATAGCAGGAGCAGCAGAGCCAGGAAGCAGGACAGAATCACAGGCAAAGACAAGCAGGAAATGAAGGTATAAATAGACTGAGGGCGGGAGCTAGAACCGTCTGGCCAGGCTGTGAGTGGTAGCAGATCGAGTCACTCTATCAGACCTAGGAGCAGGTGCAGACTGATTAACCACGGGCGTCGACACAGAAGCTGTGTCTGTCAGATCCTTTACACCTGCCTCTAAATACTGTCTTATCTGGTTATCAATACTTTTCAACTGTGTGAGGCTCGGAGGGCACTGCTTCAACTGAGGTTTGGGGCTGTTTGCAAGCATTTTTAACAGTCACAGGGGCGTCATACAACTGTTTACCCTGTGCCCAGAAGGAGGAAAGGACCACCCTCAATAATTCCTGAGATGCGAGGTCTTCCTCCTAGTGCAATCCCTCATAGAGTGCAGCACACATAAAATTTAGCATATCATCAGTAACTTCAATCTGTCCATCAGGCTTATATCGAATGACAACCTACATTGCTATAAGGATGTCAGAAACTATAAGATTGACTGGACAGGAATCTGATATCAGAAACGTGACAACAGCTCTTGTGAGTGCTGCAATCTTATTTGAATTTTCATGTCATCAAATATATTCCCAATATGTTAGTGTGTGTGGTGTGTGTGTGTGTGTGTGTGTGTGTGTGTGTGTGCGTGCACGTGTGCGTGTGTGTGTGTGTGTGTGTGTGTGTGTGATGTATATAGCATCATTAAACAGAAAGGATACTGTTATAAATTAATGATAGTTTTGCTAAATATTTCTTTCCTTCATTAGTGTCCATTAACACAAATGATGAAACATATTGTGCACTATATGCATCATCATATGCCAATAGAACCTTGTTAATAATCAGAAACTAAAATGTGCCAATGACATAAAAAATCTGTCTTGTCAAATCACTTCTGATGTGGTGGTTTCAAACAAGCCAGTTCCCTTAAAAATAGTTCAGCACAAACACCAGTCACTCACAATACCGGCTGTTCCCAGACACTCTCAATACTGAGAATCCAATCTCACACATGTATACCTTTTGTGTGTACCTTTGGTAAAACAAGTATATAACTAGAATGACTGTGTATAAACTCCTATTTTTTTGTTATTAATCCAATGAACTATAATCTTCATTTTGTAATGCGCATCACATTAAAATTAAATATGAATGTGAAGTTTTGCATTGGGGTCGACACATATAAAGTACAATATAACATATAAACATAAAAACATATAATACTCAATCCTGTGATTTTATCAGGCTATTTTTTTTATCTTTAAAGGGAATGTGTTGCCAGAAAAACATGTTTTTTTTTTAAAAATTAAACATTTAGTGTGTGGGTGATTAAACATTGTTCAAATTTTTTTTTTTTTTTTGCACGAGGCAGGAAATATTATAAATTATTTCTAATTTATAATACTACCCATTTTTGGTCACTAGATGGAGCTGTTCCCAAAATTGCAGCATTGCAACATTGGGTTAAAAGCCCTCGCTCTAGTGAGCTCTCGGCATCCCCCCTCCTTTATCCTGGCTAGTGCCGGGATAAACGAGGGGTTTGAACCTCCTACACTGTGTGTCGCCATTTTTTGAGCTAACCCACAGTGTAGTAGGTTTACATACAGTAGTAAACACACAAAACACGAACATACATTGAAATCGCTTACCTGCTCCTGCCGCCGCGGCTCCCTCCGGCCCGTCCGCTCCGTTTGATGTCGCTGGTGCAAGTGCATAAATCCGGAAGCCGCGACCGGAAGTAGTAATATTACTGTCCGGCCGCGACTTCCGGTCCACAGGAAAATGGCGCCGGACGGCGCCAATTTCGAATAGGACTGTGTGGGAGCGGCGCATGCGCAGTTCCCACACAGACGCCGTACACTGCAGTCAATGGGACGGGAGCCGTTCGCAGTCCCTATGGGACTGTGGCTGCCGTATTCCATGTCTGTATGTGTCGTTAATCGACACACACAGAAATGGAACAAAAAATGGCAGCCCCCATAGGGAAGAAAAAGTGTAAAAATAAGAAAATGTAAAACACAAACACACAAATGAATATAAACGTTTTTAATAAAGCACTAACATCTTTAACATATAAAAAAATAATTTGTGATGACACTGTTCCTTTAAGTTACAATTCTTATTTTGCATTACATGTGCACTTTTCTGCAGACGCAGCTATACAACAGATAACAGAGAATGTAGCATTAACCCCTTACTAGCTAAAACTTATGAGCTACAAAGGTCAAAATGTCACCATGTGCTCCTGTCCATCACTGACCAAGCATCTTCACATGCTCATTCCACAATGGAGATCTGAGGCATCATGCTCTTATTAGTTCTATAAGGCTGGGTTCACACTACCTATTTTCAGGCGTAATGGAGGCGTTTTACGCCTCGAATTACGTCTGAAAAAACGGCTCCAATACGTCGGCAAACATCTGCACATTACTTTCAATGGGTCTTACGATGTACTGTGCCGACGACCTGTCATTTTACGCGTCGCTGTCAAAAGACGGCACGTAAAATTACAGCCTCGTCAAAAGAAGTGCAGAACACTTCTTGGGACGTTTTTGGAGCCGTTTTCTCATAGACTCCAATGAAAACTGCTCCAAAAACGGCCGTAAAAAACGCTGCGAAAACGCCACGAAAAACGCTGCAAAAAACGCGATTTGCTCAAAAAACTTCTGAAAATCAGGGGCTGTTTTCCCTTGAAAACAGCTCCGTATTTTGAGACGTTTTTGACTCTACGTGTGAACATACCCTTAGTTTAACACGGTTACTATAGATTAACAATATATCTTGTTAGACATTCCATTCAATTATTAAAATGACTGTTAAATAAACCAAAAAGGAAAAAGATTTACAGTAATGTTTAAAATGTCTTGGAAAAGACACCTATAACGAGAGGAAATTTCATTAGTGACAATTTAGGACAGATGATATACAGTATATTCCAACAACCATATCTTGATAGAAATACCTAAGAATCTTCACTTTATCAATCTCACTTCTCCTTCTATAATCCATGGTCATTACACTTAAAATGATCCTATTGGCTTTATTTCTATTTCTAGCCAATTCCTAATCCACGTCTAACATCTTTATCAATAATCTCTGAACATTTTACCCAATGTTTCCTTTATAGGAAGTGAAGATTCAGTGGATTCCTTTATGAATTCAGATGACGCCTTTCTCTCAATGTATGGCTAATAACTGCGGGCTTGTCACCTCTGGAAACCCCTTGTTTCTGCAAACCTTTGGTTTACAAATCTGTACATAGTAGAATTATACGTTGGCACATTCTTTTCTACTGGAATTAGACTGTGGTGAATTCTTACTTACAACTGACAACTGTGTTTCCTTGTGTTTCTTTAATTCATTTATTTCTGGTGCATTCAATCACTTCTATCAGTTCTCTGCAACTCTGTCCATCAATCCAGGGCCCATCATCTCTCAAGAAACCATCCCATCTAGTATTACTGAGGATGCCCCTGCTTAGGCTTTCTCACTTTCTACATTATTTTCTCTAGGTTCTTCACTAAACCTTTCCCTGCATCGTTTTCTAACAATATCTGCGGCTGTTTTACCCCCACCCTAAACATTGGGCGGCGTGTCCCTTCATTTTGGCTGGCCAGCACTTTGGGTACACGTACAGTAGTTCCTAGATGTCCCCATGCACTCTGCTGAATATTTTAGTTTGTCAAACGGGAGTTCCCTATGCACATGTAATTGGATTGAGAATTGGCTCAAGGACCGTATCCAGAGAGTTGTGGTCAATGATTCCTTCTCTGAATGGTCACCGGTTATAAGTGGTGTACCCCAGGGTTCAGTGCTGGGACCACTATTATTCAACTTATTTATTAATGATATAGAGGATGGGATTAATAGCACTATTTCTATTTTTGCAGATGACACCAAGCTATGTAATATAGTTCAGACTATGGAAGATGTTCATGAATTACAGGCAGATTTAAACAAACTAAGTGTTTGGGCGTCCACTTGGCAGATGAAGTTTAATGTAGATAAATGTAAAGTTATGCATCTGGGTACCAACAACCTGCATGCATCATATGTCCTAGGGGGAGCTACACTGGCGGATTCACTTGTTGAGAAGGATCTGGGTGTTCTTGTAAATCATAAACTCAATAACAGCATGCAGTGTCAATCAGCTGCTTCAAAGGCCAGCAAGATATTGTCGTGTATTAAAAGAGGCATGGACTCGCGGGACAGAGATGTAATATTGCCACTTTACAAAGCATTAGTGAGGCCCCATCTAGAATATGCAGTTCAGTTCTGGGCTCCAGTTCATAGAAAGGATGCCCTGGAGTTGGAAAAAATACAAAGAAGAGCAACGAAGCTAATAAGGGGCATGGAGAATTTAAGTTATGAGAAAAGATTGAAAGAATTAAACCTATTTAGCCTTGAAAAAAGACGACTAAGGGGGGACATGATTAACTTATATAAATATATTAATGGCACATACAAAAAATATGGTGATATCCTGTTCCTTGTAAAATCCCCTCAAAAAACAAGGGGGCACTCCCTCCGTCTGGAGAAAAAAAGGTTCAAGCTGCAGAGGCGACAAGGCTTCTTTACAGTAAGAACGGTGAATTTATGGAATAGCCTACCGCAGGAGCTGGTCACAGCAGGGACAGTAGATGGCTTTAAAAAAGGGTTAGATAATTTCCTAGAACAAAAAAATATTAGCTCCTATGTGTAGAAATTTTTCCTTCCCTTTTCCCTTCCCTTGGTTGGACTTGATGGACATGTGTCTTTTTTCAGCCGTACTAACTATGTAACTATGTAACTATGTAACTATGTAACTCTGCTAAATCCTGGCCTACTAAACCCTTCAACCTACATTTAGACACTACAGCACAGCAAGCGTAATCTCGTTTGAAATGACAGTTTACAGCGTAATCCCGCGAGATTACGCTTGCTGTGCTGTAGTGTCATAATTGTATTAGCGAGGTGTTAAGGATCTGCCAGGCATAGCTTCCGTATCTACGCCCATAGGTAATCAGTCTGCACCTGCTTCTATGTCTGTGAGACTGACTCCATTCTCCACCACTCAGGATGGCAGGCTTAGGAGTGGGAGAGCCTATCACAGCCTGGCCAGACGGAGCTAGCTCCCGCCCTCTGTCTATTTATACCTGCCTTTCCTGTTCCTCCTTGCTTGTGATTCTTCTCGTGTGGTTTCATGGCCCTGCTGCAGCTTCTTGAACTATTTGACCCTGCTTCATATTGACCCTGGCTTACTGACTACTCTCCTGCTCTGCGTTTGGTACCTCGTACACTCCTGGTTTGACTCGGCTTGTTCACTACTCTCCTGCTCTGCGTTTGGTACCTCGTACACTCCTGGTTTGACTCGGCTCGTTCATCACTCTTGTTGCTCACGGTGTTGCCGTGGGCAACTGCCCCTTTTCCCTTGCTTCTGTGTAGCCTTGTCTGTTTGTCTGTCGTGCAGTTATTGAGCGTAGGGACTGTCGCCCAGTTGTACCCCGTCGCCTAGGGCGGGTCGTTGCAAGTAGGAAGGGACTGCGTGGCGGGTAGATTAGGGCTCAATTGTCTGTTTCTTTACCCCAATCATTACGTAATCACAAGCCCATATACCTAGTCTACCCTGGTCCCTCACACTACTATGAACCCCCTTGAGACCCTGGCTCAGCAAATGCAGGGTCTCTCCTTACAGGTCCAGGCCCTGGCTCAGAGGGTCAACCAGCCTGATGCTACCATGGTAGTGCCCCTCACCTCACCTCTTGAACCCCACCTCAAGTTGCCTGACTGGTTCTCAGGGGACCGGAAGACTTTTCTCTCCTTTCGGGAGAGTTGTAGGCTCTATTTTCGCTTAAAGCCCCACTCCTCAGGTTCTGAGAGCCAGCGGGTGGGTATAATTATGTCCCGGCTCCAGGAAGGGCCCCAAGAATGGGCCTTCTCTTTGGCTCCTGACGCCCCTGAACTTTCCTTCGTTGATCTTTTCTTTTCTGCTCTCGGACTCATTTACGATGAGACTGATAGGACTGCCTTTGCCGAGAGTCAGCTGGTGACCTTACGTCAGGGTAAGAGACCTGTTGAGGAGTTTGCTCTGACTTTAGGAAGTGGTGCGTAGCTTCTTGGTGGAATGACCCTGCCTTGAGGTGCCAGTTTAGGTTGGGTCTGTCGAACGCCCTGAAAAACCTGCTAGTTAGCTATCCCTCTTCTGACTCCCTAGACCAGGTTATGGCATCAAGTGAACACCTGTCCTAGGCGTAAGAATAAGCAGCCGGAAAACTTCCGCGCCTAAGCAATCATCGGGGAGGTCACTTGGGCGCACAGGTATTTCCCGTAAATATGAAACGTAATAAAATCTTGCTTCCCTTTCAGGTCTCTTTTGGTGGTAGGTTTGCTACCGGCAGAGCCTTCGTGGATTCAGGGTCGTCTGCTAATATCATGTCTGCGGAATTTGCTATGTCTCTAGCTATGCCTTTGATTGATTTGCCTAAACCGGTCCCGGTAGTGGGTATCGACTCCACTCCTCTTGCTAATGGTTATTTTACACAGCATACCCCTGTTTTTGAACTCCTTGTTGGCTCCATGCATTTGGAGCAGTGCTCTGTACTTTTGATGCAGGGATTATCATCCGATTTGGTTTTAGGCCTTCCCTGGTTGCAGCTGCACAATCCCACGTTTGACTGGAATACTGGGGATCTTACCAAATGGGGTAATGAATGCTTGACGTCATGTTTTTCTGTTAATTCTATTTCTCCCCCTGAGGAGGTGAACACGCTACCTGAGTTTGTTCAGGACTTCGCTGATGTTTTCTCTAAGGAGGCCTCCGAAGTGTTACCTCCTCATAGAGAATACGATTGTGCTATCGATTTGGTACCAGGAGCTAAGCTTCCTACGGGTAGGATATTTAATCTCTCTTTTCCTGAACGTGAAGCCATGAGAGAGTATATCCAGGAATGCCTGGCCAAGGGTTACATTCGCCCGTCTACTTCTCCGGTAGGTGCTGGCTTCTTCTTCGTAGGGAAGAAGGATGGTGGTCTTAGGCCATGCATTGACCACCGTAACTTGAATAAGGTCACTGTAAGGAACCAGTATCCCCTCCCTTTGATTCCTGATCTCTTTAATCAGGTTCAGGGGGCCCAATGGTTCTCTAAGTTTGATCTACGGGGGGCGTATAACCTTATCCGCATCAAAGAGGGGGATGAGTGGAAGACTGCGTTTAACACGCCCGAAGGTCATTTCGAATACCTCGTCATGCCCTTTGGGTTGTGTAATGCTCCCGCGGTCTTCCAGAATTTCATAAATTAGATTTTAAGAGATTACCTGGGGGTCTTGTAGTGTACCTTGATGACATACTTGTGTTTTCCAAGGACTGGTCCTCCCACATTGAGCATGTCAGGAAGGTGCTCCAGGTCCTTTGGGAAAACAAACTGTTTGCGAAGACCGAAAAATGTGTGTTTGGGGTGCAGGAGATACAATTTTTGGGTCAAATCCTCATTCCTCATGAATTCCGCATGGACCCCTCCAAGGTCCAGGCTGTGGCGGAATGGGTCCAACCTGCCTCCCTGAAGGCGTTACAGTGCTTCTTGGGGTTCGCTAATTATTACAGGAGATTTATTGTTAACTTCTCGGTCATCGCTAAGCCTCTTACGGATCTCACTCGCAAGGGTGCTGATCTCCTCCGCTGGCCTCCTGAGGCTGTCCAGGCTTTTGAGGTCCTTAAGAAGTGCTTTATCTCGGCCCCGGTGTAGTTTCAGCCCAACCAAATGGAGCCATTTATCGTGGAGGTTGACGCGTCCGAGGTGGGAGTGGGGGCTGTCTTGTCACAGGGTACCAGGTCCCTCACCCATCTCCGTCCCTATGCCTACTTCTCCAGGAAGTTTTCGCCCACTGAGAGTAACTATGATATTGGCAACCGCAAACTCTTAGCCATTAAATGGGCATTTGAAGAGTCGCGCCACTTCCTGGAGGGGGCTAGGCACCAGGTAACGGTCCTTACCAACCACAAGAATCTGGTTTTCCTAGAATCTGCCCGGAGGCTAAATCCGAGACAAGCTCGATGGGCGTTATTTTTTACCAGATTCAATTTTTTGGTACCTATAGGGCTGGGTCTAAAAATATTAAGGCTGATGCACTGTCGCATAGCTTCATGGCCAGCCCTCCTTCGGAGGAAGATCCTGCTTGTATTTTGCCTCCAGGTATAATCATTTCCTCTATTGATTCTGATTTAGTTTCTGAAATTGCTGCTGATCAAGATTCAGCTCCCGGGAACCTTCCTGAGAACAAGCTGTTTGTTCCCCTGCAATTCCGGCTAAGGGTACTTAGGGAAAATCATGACTCCGCACTATCTGGTCATCCAGGCATCCTGGGTACCAAGCACCTCATTGCCAGAAACTATTGGTGGCCTGGGTTGCCTAAAGACGTTAAGGCCTACGTCGCCGCTTGTGAGGTTTGTGCTAGGTTCAAGACTCCCAGGTTCCGACCAGCGGGCTTAATACGTTCTTCGCCCATTCCCCAGAGACCTTGGACCAATATCTCCATGGATTTTATCACCGATTTGCCTCCATCTCAAGGCAAGTCGGTGGTGTGGGTTGTAGTAGACCGCTTCAGTAAGATGTGCCACTTTGTGCCCCTCAAAAAACTACCCAATGCTAAGACGTTAGCTACCTTGTTTGTCAAACACATCCTGCGTCTCCATGGGGTCCCTGTCAATATTGTTTCTGACAGAGGGGTACAATTAGTTTCTTTGTTTTGGAGAGACTTCTGTAAAAAGTTGGAGATTGATCTGTCTTTTCCTCTGCCTTCCATCCTGAAACTAATTGCCAAACTGAGAGGACTAATCATTCTCTAGAACAATATTTAAGGTGTTTTATCTCTGACTGTCAATATGATTGGGTCTCATTCATTCCCCTCGCCGAATTTTCCCTTAATAACCGGGTCAGTAACTCGTTAGGGGTCTCCCCCTTTTTCTGTAAGTTTGGGTTTAATCCACAGTTCTCCTCCGTTTAACCTGGTAGTTCCAACAATCCCGAGGTAGAGGTCGTTCATCGGGAACTGTGCACAGTCTGGGCCCAGGTTGAGAAGTACCTAGAGGCGTCCCAGAGCATACAAAAAACTCAGGCAGATAGAAGACGTTCTGCTAACCCCTTGTTTATGGTCGGGGATCTGGTGTGGCTATCGTCAAAGAACTTGCGCCTTAAAGTCCCGTCCAAGAAGTTTGCTCCCCGGTTTATAGGGCCGTACAAGGTCATTGAAGTCCTCAATCCTGTCTCCTTCCGACTGGAGTTGCCCCCATCTTTTCGAGTACACGACGTGTTTCATGACTCCCTCCTTAAACGCTGCTCTCCGTCCTTTTCTCCCTCGAGGAAACCTCCTGTCCCCGTTCTCACCCCTGAGGGGGTAGAATTCGAGGTGGCCAAGATTGTGGACAGCAAGATGGTCCAAGGCTCCCTCCAGTACCTGGTCCATTGGAGAGGATACGGGCCTGAGGAGAGGACTTGGGTACCCGCCCGGGATGTTCACGCTAGGGTATTGGTCAGGAGGTTCCACCTTCGTTTCCCCGATAAACCAGGTCCATCTAGAAAGGATCCGGTGGCCCCTCATAAAAGGGGGGTACTGTTAAGGATCTGCCAGGCACAGCTTCTGTATCTACGCCCATAGGTAATCAGTCTGCACCTGCTTCTATGTCTGTGAGACTGACTCCATCTTCCACCACTCAGGATGGCAGGCTTAGGAGTGGGAGAGCCTATCGCAGCCTGGCCAGACGGAGCTAGCTCCTGCCCTCTGTCTATTTATACCTTCTTTCCAGTTCTTCCTTGTTTGTGATTCTTCTCGTGTGGTTTCCTGGCCCTGCTGCAGCTTCTTGAACTATTTGACCCTGCTTCATATTGACCCTGGCTTACTGACTACTCTCCTGCTCTGCGTTTGGTACCTCGTACACTCCTGGTTTGACTCGGCTTGTTCACTACTCTCATGCTCTGCGTTTAGTACCTCATACACTCCTGGTTTGACTGGGCTCGTTCACCACTCTTGTTGCTCACGGTGTTGCTGTGGGCAACTGCCCCTTTTCCCTTGCTTCTGTGTACCCTTGTCTGTTTGTCTGTCGTGCACTTATTGAGCGTAGGGATTGTCGCCCAGTTGTACCCCGTCGCCTAGGGCGGGTCGTTGCAAGTAGGCAGGGACTGAGTGGCGGGTAGATTAGGGCTCACTTGTCTGTTTCCTTACCCCCATCATTACACAAAGTGTCAGGATTCTGAATACACATCACGTCCTGGCTGGAGGTAATGTATATTCATTGTCAGGACACTGCAGTAATGTTATACTGTGTTTAAGTGGCTGCACATAGTGATATAGCTATATCGCTATGTGCTGTATAAATTAATAGAGAGGTGTATGACTCTGATTGGTCACTGATTGGTCAGCGTCATACACTTCTGTGTACAACGCCCACTTGGCCAAAAAGTAAAACACGCCCAGTTGTTCATTAAGAAACTCATTAGCATAAAGCTAATATAGGTCATAACTCCGTCAAAAATGGTTGTTTTTCTAAATAAAAACACTGCTGTAATCTACATTACAGCACCGATCACATCATGTACACTATAAGGCACTTATAATGTAGTGACAGAGCATCTTTAACCCTAAACAGCAGCCAAATAATTATCAACAAGTTACGTTAACCTACTTTGTGAAAAGGGATGGGTATGATTCATAACTTTCTAACTGTCTTAGGAGCCCTTGGATATTCTATAAACTTTCTAGTTGCAGAAATGTTACTTAATAATCAGCAACTCATTCAGATTGGGCGTCCGAGGATTAGCCCACATACATACTCTTACTTCTGGCCAGGTGCGCCTTCTATGGATCACAGTCTGGACACTAACAATCACTTGGGCGGGGATGGTTACCCGTCACTTCTGCAAGGATCAATTTTCAACCTGATCTTAATACAGACTAAACCCAGGGGCCGGAGGGAACACTTCGGACAGGCCGTTTAGTGTTATCTCGGTATATGGTTGTTTCTGTATGTCTTGGGATCAGAAACCAAACGCTCCCTTATCTCAGCAGCTCACAGATACACTCACAGATTTATGTCTACTCACACACCTATTCCCAGTGGCAGATTAAGTAGACCATGGGCCCTGGGCTGTTACCCAAACTTGGCCCCCCTTCCTCACCGCAGCCCTGACGCAGCTATTTTTAACACTACTTTTTTGGGCAAGCATTAACAGTGTTACGATTTCCCTTGTCACAGGGCTGTGTCCCTACATACTGACAGTATCACACTGTGCTGGGACACATCCTCCTGACAAGGGGAATTGTCTATCAGTCCTGGACTGCAGAAAGACTTTTTGTGAAATACAAGGATTTCCTATAATAAACATGTCAGGAGAGGTGACAGATTCTCTATAAATCTAGTGACTCACAGGTGACGACGTCTCAGATTCTAGTAGTTTTTTTCCTCTTTTCTTCTCCATCCAGTCCAGCGCTCATGACGACTTCTTCCGGCCATGACTCATTTCTGCAGAATTTGCCACTCAGACGTCTCCTCACTTTTCCAACATTTCCACACCTATAAACGAAAATAAAGTTATCATGGTGCCACATACTGTACCCCTAAATATAATAGCACCAAACACTGCGCGCCTGAATATAATAATACTATACTGCAAGGTGGGGGGGGGCGGGGGTTGAGCATCTAACTGACTGAAGAGAGCTCTATGGGGGGGGAAACTATTATCCCCCCATAGAGCTATCTGCCATCAGTTAGATTGTTAGCCCTCTCCCTTACTGCATAATCCCCCACCTAGCGTCGGCCAGTGACTTTAACCAGTTCAGGACCAGGCTATTTTGCGCCTTCAGGACCAGACACCGTATATACATTTTTAGCACACGTTAGTTAAATGGCTATAACTTTTTTATTTGTTGGGCTAATGACGTGAGTGTTGCGACCTTTTTTCCGTAGACAATGCAGGTTTATTTTTTTATCGTTTTTATACACACCTTTTTTGCTATTTTAGAATTTTTATTCATAAAGTTTGAAAATAATAGTAAAAAAATAAGCTTTTTTACGTTTCAGCTATTTTTTTTGGTAATAACATAGTTTTACCCTAAAATAGACCTTTTATTTGTAATTGTCATTGTTTACCGTAAATTGTAATATATTACATATCTATATTAGGGTAATTGGGTCAGCGCTAGCGTTACAACAATGATTGGCAGGGGGGGACGACGTTTTTTCCTGGGGTGGGTATTTTATGTGTATTTATTATTTTTATTTTTTTTGCACTTTACTTTACTATTTTATTACTATGGTCTGTTCCTCAAAGGTCAAAAAAGACCTTTGGGGAACTTTCTATATTTTTTTTTCTTTCTTTTATACCATGCTTTTCCACTATAACTGGAGCTGCACAGCAGCCCCAGTTACAGGGGAAATCAGCCCTCTCATAGTGACGATTGTCACTAACTGGGCTGTGCTGGGTCTAGTAAGACCCAGCAGCAGTCTCTCAGTAAAGGCACCCGGCGATCATGTGACCAGTCACATGATCACCGGGAGGAATAGAGACAGCGCCGCTGCTGCTGATGTCTCTATTTCTATACACAGCGTTCATTGAGCGCAGTGTAAAAGACATCGGAGAAGACAGAAGCAGCGAAAGCTGCTTCTATCTTCTCCTCAGGGGCCCCGGCAGTCACTGACAGCCGGAGACCCGACATTCAGCTGCCCGATTGCGCGGGCAGCAAGTTAAAACCCGAGCCGTAAAAAGTCTATGGCCCGGGTTTTAAGGACCATGACCGCTGGCCGTAAAAATACAGCCAGCGGTCGGGAACCAGTCAGGCAGGAGGATAAACCGGCAGCAAGTACTAACCTCAGCGACGGTGACCGCCCGGCTCTTCTCTTCCAGCTTTGGAGTAACAGAACAGCCGTCCGTCGCTGTTCTATTACTCAATGGCGGCGCCCGCACTGTCAGGGAGGCGTGTCCTAAGCACTAGCAGACGTGCTTAACACCTGCTACCTACCTCTGTCCCCGCCAATTCCCTGCTCCTCCCCATCTCCGTAGCGGCAGTTAGCAGCGCTAGCGCGCTGAATAGTTTTATAAGACGATGTGCGGTTCGGGCTGCCATGGGCCCCCTGTGAGCATCGGGCCCCCGGGCGGCCGCCCGAACCGCCCATATGATAATCCGCCACTGCCTATTCCTATAACACATACAACAGCTTATAGACAAATGGTGTTCATGGTTCCCAATTAGTCAAGAGAGACAATACCTGGACGGCAGCTAAAACAAGAAAGCAGTGCACAGTAAGAATAACATTTCTTACTCACCGGTTTTGAGTGCAGTTCTCCGTTATCTTAGCTGTCATCCACCTTCGATTGTCGCCTTCGATCTGTATTGAGATCCCGGATAAGAGCCACCAAGTAATGTCGCTGCAGAATTTACTTTGTCCGTTAACTTTGGACATTATCTGCATTTGTCTATAAGTTCCAAATTAAGGAATGCTCTCTGACTGGTGGATCTGAGAGACGCCGGCCGGCCAGAGAGAGACCATGACACGCAGCGTCAGTGTTCAAACAGTCTCTGTCCCCAGGGGGTGGATCCATCTTTATTTATAGGAAAATGAGAGTAGGCGGTACGCTTAACTTGCTCATAAACATTCTACATTTGGTATCTTTGACAGTCACATGAAGTAGAACATTTCTGCTGCGGAAATTGCTTACAAATCCCTGTATTGCGTGAGGTCAAATCTGTTGCAAACTTCTGCAATATATTGGAAATTCTGTGGATTTTAAAGAGAAATTCATGGCTGTCTACAGCTCCCAAGCAGGGCTAACTGTTCACTGTGGTTTACAGCTCATCAACTGCAATATGAAAAGCAGTCCCATATTCATATCTTATATGAATGAGGATTGACAAAAGGATAACAAATCAAAGTGCCCGATCTTTGTGACAGTAGACAATTCCTATACATTAGATTCTCTGTCCTGTGACACATTCTCTATAACTAGTCATTTGCAACACCGCTGTGGGAAATCACTACTGTTATTATTTTAGAGAACTATTTCATAACTCTGCTTTTTAAAGAATATTCAGAATCCTATGCAAAAATACAGAGGCTTATGCATTCCCCACACATATTTTTTTTTAGCTATTTTGCATTGCTGCCCGTCTGTACTGAATGGATATGTACTAGGACAAGTCTAGAGTTACTATTATTAAAATCAAACCAGGGACTAAAAAAGGTTGATCTGTTGAATGGTTCCCTAAGCTCACTAATGGCCTCTCTGTTACCGACTCATTTGCTTTATTTTTACATAAAATGCTATTTTATATTTTACTACATGCACTGCCCTTTTCCATATTCACAATGGGCTGGCTAAATTTAATAATATCAATTTTAGGGCACAAAAACATAAATCTCTACCTTCACTGAATAGGGCTAATCCTTGTGAGTATCCGCAGTACTTCAAACTACTCATCTACGGCAGAAATCAGAGTGTCGGCCTCAGATATCTGCTGTGGATCCTCTAGTAAATACTAGTCTAATCTAAACATAGCCTTAGGGCTCATTCAGACGAGCGTGTTCCTCGTCCGTGTGCTGTCCGGTGAAATAACAGATAGCACACAGACCCATGCAAACCAATAGGGCATTTCAGACATGCGTGCGATTACACGCAGTGTATGTCTGTTGCGTGCAACTCACTGCATGTTCTATTTTGGTCCATTTTTGCGTACTTTGTCACCCATTGAAGTCTATGGATGCGTGAAAAACACGGACAGCACACGGACGACATCCATGTGATGTCTGTGCTTCACGCATCAGTTGCTAAAGAAATGCAGAGAAATTTTTAAAAAAGCGTTTGCAGAGGATAATCACGGACGTGAAAAACGGATGCCACACACAAAGCACACAGATGCCACACGGAACGCACACTGATGGCACACGGAAATGAAATGCAGGAAATACGCTCTGTTTGTTTCCGCATGCAAATCGGACACGCTCGTTGTGAATGTAGCTTTACGGTTCAAAAGTGGCATGTTTTGAAGAAATGTCTGTTAATGAAAACCTGTTCCAAACATATAAATGGAAGTTGCATTTGCAGCATATGCATGGATTTTTACAAACCTCTTTCAGATGTGATACAGAAATCTCAGCAACAAACCTGCTGCATTTAAACATACCCTTACTGTACCATGTTTTAAGTGTAAAATTATTTTAAATACTCACTAATATAGGGCAATGGTACTATAATCTAATAGATACTATAATCTAATACTATAATCACAGAGCATGGCTGATTTGAGGTAAATTTACCAGAAATATTTTCACCAGTCACAGATTTAACTCTTCTATATATATATTTGTAAATTAATGTCAAAAATGCAGTTAATAAAAAAGGGAATTAGTGACCAGTTCTGGCCAATCCGAGAAGAAAGGGACTCAGTCTGTGAAGCACTGCGGCCATTTTGGTACAACACCGTGGATACTCCAAAGTGGCGGATCCACATCACAGGGGCGAAAACTGACGGGCACTAGCGGGACTAACGGCTTTGTGACAGCGGATCCGATCCACCCGTTATCGATCACATCTAAGTAATGAACTTAGATTTGATCGATAACAGTTTTATTCTGTGTCAGAAACACATAGGACGCGTTGTGACCAAAGCCGTCAGTCCTACTAACCTGATGGATTCAGGATTATGTGCAGGATACAGCTTTTATGTATCCAGGATACATAAAAACTGTGTCTCAAAAAGTTTTTTGTTTTTTTTAAACAAATTACAAAGTTGCACAAAAGACTCTAATACATTATTTTAGTAAATAAAAAAAAGACTTCAAAGTTGTACATATCCTTTAAAAAAGTGGTGGTCCTTATGAGACAACCACTGGCGTAGCTATAGGGGTCGCAGCGGTCGCAATTGCCACCGGGCCCCGAAGCCAGGGGGGCCCACAGCCCCCCGCACCACATCAATAAAAAGTTACTATAGTAACTCGGGCCGTGAGCCCCTGTTACTATAGTAACAGACTGTACTTACCTTCCAGGTTCCGGATCGCAGCGGAGGTCCTGACGTCAAGCGCTGTGCGCAGCGCATGACGTCACAGCACTATGCGCCGCGCACATCGAGAGGACAGAACTTCCGCCGCGGCTGAAGACGAAGGTAAGATTAGTAGCCATGACTGGCGGGGTCCGACTCCCGGGACCCGCCAAACAGCTGTTTTGAAGGGGCCGCAGAACTCGTATGAGAGCTGCCTCCCCTTCATTCCGGTCACACTGTGAATCGGTGTCGGCGATTCACAGTGTGAGCGAGTAGTGAAATGAAGGGGAAGCAGCTCTCGTACTAGTTCTGCGGCCCCTTCAAAACAGCTGATTGGCGGGTCCCGGGAGACGGACCCCGACACGTCAGCTATTGATGGCCTATACTGAGGATAGGCCATCAATGTTTAGGGACTGCGCATCCCCTTTAAGCCTACGATGTTGCAGGCTTAGAGGGCCCATTAGACAGGATCACAGATTGTGTGATCCTGTCTGCTGGGCCCTGTATCTAAGCCAATCACATGGTAGGCTTAGATACATGGCCCATGTGTGATCCTGTCTAATGGGCCCTGTATATAAGCCCACCACACGGTAGGTTTAGATACAGGGCCCCAGCACACAGTAATCTTATACTGTATAAGATTACTGTCTGCTGGACCCTGTATCTAAGCCTACCTTGTGGTAGGCTTAGATACAGGGTCCCACAGACAGTATCACACATGGGCCCTGTATCTAAGCCTAACACATGTGTTACTAATCGTTTTTTTGTGTTTTCTTACAGGTTCGGTCATTGGACTACGTCGGATTCCAGGACTACTTCGATGACGGCTTTTTTTTTTTTATCAATAAAATGGTTAATGAGGGTTGTGTGGGTTTTTTTTTTATTTTAATAAAATATTTTTCTATGTCTTTATGTTTTTTTTTAAACTATATTACTACCGCCTTAGTAATGGCCACCGGCTGATTGACAGCGTCCATTGCTAAGGTGGGGCTTAGTGTTAGCCGGTGCTGAGGCTAACACTAACCCCCATTATTACCCCGGTACCCACCGCCACCTGGGGTGCTGGGCAGAGCCGGGTACCATCCAGTACTTGACCATCTGTAGTGATGGTCGGCCACTGGGGTGGCCGCAGGCTGGTATTATCAGGAGGGGAAAGGCTAAAAACAGTGGGCCTTCCCACCCTGGTAATGCTAGGCTGCTGCTGCTTTATTGTATGTGGCTGGTTATGAAAAATGGGGGGGACCCCACGTCATTTAAAAAAACTAAAATAAAAAATAATTGGAAAGAACGATGTCGGGTCCCCCCCCCAATTTTCATAACCAGCAAGATATAACACAGCAGCAGCAGGCAGCATTACCAGGGTAGGGGCCACTGTTTTTGGCCTTCCCCAGCCTAATACTACCAGCCTGCGGCCACCCCGGTGCCTACCCTTCACTACAGATGGTCGGGTACTGGTTCGTACCCGGCTCTTCCCAGTACCCCTGGTGGCGGTGAGTACCGGGGTAATAATGGGGGTTAGTGTTGGCCTTTGCACCGGCTAACATTAAGCCCTGCCTTAGTAATGGAGGGTGTCAATCAGCCAGCGGCCATTACTAAGGCGGTGATAATAAAGTTTATAAAAGATACAAGCACATAGAAAAAATATTTTATTGAAATAAAAAAACACAACCCTCATCAACCATTTTATTGAGAATAAAAAAACGCCGTCATTGAAGTCCTCAAATCCGACGTAGTCCAACAACCAAACCTGTAAAAAACACAAACACACAAAAATAATCAGTAACACATAAAGAAGCAAAATTATTCTTACCTTTCCTGGGTCCAGCGCTGGAGCCGCAATGTCAGCGAGCTGAGTCCTGTATCTAATCCAATCATGTGTGATACTGTCTGCTGGGCCCTATATCTAATCCAATCATGTGTGATACTGTCTGCTGAGCCACTGTATCTAATCCTATCATGTGTGATACTGTCTGCTGAGCCACTGTATCTAATCCTATCATGTGTGATACTGTCTGCTGGGCCCTATCTCTAATCCTATCATGTGTGATACTGTCTGCTGAGTCATTGTATCTAATCCTATCATGTGTAATACTGTCTGCTGGGCCACTGCATCTAATCCTATCATGTGTGATACTGTCTGCTGAGTCATTGTATCTAATCCTATCATGTGTGATACTGTCTGCTGGGCCACTGCATCTAATCCTATCATGTGTGATACTGTCTGCTCAGCCATTGTATCTAATCCTATCATGTGTGATAATGTCTGCTGGGCCACTGCATCTAATCCTATCATGTGTGATACTGTCTGCTCAGCCACTGTATCTAATCCTATCATGTGTGATACTGTCTGCTAAGCCAATGTATCTAATCCTATCCATAGTTGATAGGGTCGTAGTGCTATAGATATGCTGTCTCCTATACACACACACATTTTTTTGTGGTGGACACATATGTATTGGGGCTATTTCCCCTGACATTTTAAGTCCTTAGTGACGCCCCTGGCTGCTAGTGCTGCATTGTTGGGTCACTTAGGAGACCCAGCGATGCAGCTGAAAGCTGCGGACCGTCGGCCATGAGAAGTTTGCAGGGGCCCAATAAGAACTTTTGCATTGGGGCCCATGAGCCTTTAGCTATGCCCCTGGAGACAACCCCTTAAAGTTAAGTAAATACCAATACTGATCTAGACCACAGACAAACGTCTCAATAAGCGGTACAAAGTACAAGATAATTACCATGTAAAATACAAATATTTTATTAGATTTATAATAAAAACAGATTGGCCATCAAGACCTAAAAATAGACATGCAATTAAAATACAATAGTGTGGTGAGGAGTAGGGACTACACAAATGTCATACAAACAGAACAGGACGTAATGCAGCTTTAGTAGGGTACACGGAAAAGCAAATTACATGTACAAGGGTCAATTATGGAACAAGAATACAAGTTCATAAGCACCAAGAAATAACCAAACATGAGGGCCCTAGGCCAAGTACTAACCCGTGTGCTGCATTGTGAGCCCAAGCAAACAGTCACCACACTAAGAGCACCGACTGTCAGCTTTTTCAAGGGGTAATGACTGATGAAGTGGCTAGTCCAATAAGTACATTGAATAGTGGGAGGAAATTCGTTCAGAGATCCAATAGGAACATAATGTCTGACATCTGTGAGGATTAAGGCTAAAACAAGACAGGTGTTACAGTATTCATGCCTGCAAATAAGATGAACTAAGGTCCGTGAATGGCGGACACTGCCGCCCCGACCTCCCCATCCAGGCGTCCGGAAGATGCAAAGTGCACATGCGCATCCTCATCACAAGAACGCGCCGGAGTGTGAGCGTGAGGCAGCGCGTGCGCCGAACACGGACACCAAGTGGCCATGTTGAAATAGGGCACAATTGCCAGGACAGTGAGTACGTGCATAATGCACTGGACAGTAATGATCAATATTCTCCGAGGGAAAAAAGGGGGGGCTGCACCTGAAAAAAGACAAAAATGATTATAGATAATATATATAGAGTGATATTATTGATTGAAAAGTGTAATGCTCCTGAAATATGCATTAAACATGAAAAAATTATGTTTAAATGTGTATAGATATACAATAATAAAAATGGGCTTATATGCCCAAGAAGAAAAAGTTATTATAATAATAACAAGTGAATGTAGATACAAAAATTTTGTATTATGAAAAATAAAAAAGTATATATAAGTACCCCTTCAAAAAGCTGAAAATCTGATATTGGCAACACCACAAATGCATATATATTAATGTTAGAAGGCTAAGAACCTAACAGGAAATACTATCAGTGTATATTGTACAATACTAAACGCCAATAGAAAGCCCCTATGTAGTCCATTAATAGTCCAGTCATCGCATTCCAATTCGACCAATCAATAGGAAACATAAACGGATGTAAGACCTATAATCCAAAGGAAACATAAAGAAATGTCAGGAATCTCTAGCCAAAGTATCATGGAAATTCTAATATAAGCTAACCAAAAGATCACCCAGGTCTAAGAAATGTGTGCCACGAAAGCCACCCCAGCAGTCACATATGAACATACCAATATTAAAACTAATGATGCCATAGGACCCAAAGCGAAGGTAATTTTTTCATTAAGCCCTAATGGAGAGCTGATCTTCAATTTTGTTATCCATTTACATTCAATGCGTTTCAAGTTTCGAAAAGTATCGCCACCACGAGATCCAATGATAATTTTGTCGATGCCACGTACTCGCAAATCTTTCCATCTGTTGTTGTGATGTTCACGGAAATGTCTAGGGATGGATTTGAGTTTATTGATTTGTCCCAATCATTGCTGACAATTGTCCCGGCATTTTTTATATCTCTCACATGTTCCTGAACTCTGATTCTCATTTCTCTCGTGGTCATTCCTACATAGGAAAGGCCACAAGGACATGTAGCCATATAGACCACCCCAGTAGTGCTGCAATTAATGAAGTGCACAATTTTAAAACATTTTTTGTTTTCAGAGTCACAAAATGTAACAGTCTTAATCATCAGTTTACAAATAGAGCAATGACCACAGGGAAATGATCACCAAACTGGTCCCTTAGAGACATATAAATAGGCAGTAGAGTTGGGAGCACTGTAGTGACTCCAAACTAAATAATCACTCAAAGTTTTTCTTTTTTTAGCTGTTAATTGAGGTTTCAAGGGTAGATATCTCTTAAGATCCGGATCAGTCGGCAAAATCGTCCAGAAACGAGTTACAATTGCTCTCATCTCTGCCCATTGCGTGTTATATGTAGTAATGAGTCTTACTATGTATAACCCCTTAAAGTTATAGCCAGGACTGGTTTTAGGGGGTGACTAACAAGGGCAATTGCCAAGGGCTTCTTTTCACTAGGGGGCCCCCAAGGACAGGAACCTCAGTAGCAAAATAAAACCACACAGTTTTTTTCAGTGGTGTATAGTGGTTTATTTTGGAAGTTTAATATCAATATATATGTATATATTTTTATTTCATATGCAAAAATTTAAAAAAGGGTATGTCTTCATTATCCAGCTTTTGACATTGTGTCTCCTGGGGGAGCCATCCCGGTGTGTCGGTCCCCCAAACCTCTGAATCAAAAGCTCATATCCTAATGGGAGATTCTATCATTTCCCCCTGGTCCACTGACCTCAAGCTTTCTTCTACTCTCATACCAACATTCCATCTCCAGAGGATATCGTTTACCTATCTGTTGTCTCACTTTTTTCTTATTTTGCATTTTTTTCTTTTCTCTACCTCTATCTTCATGGAGCTGACCGGGGCTGTGGCGACGATGCCCCTATATTATTGACATCTGCCACAATCTAGAGGATGAGCCATTCCATCCTCCCCTTATCACAGGGGCGTAGCTAGAGGCTCATGGGCCCCGATGCAAAAATTCTTACTGGGCCCCCCCCCCCCGCAAACTTCTCATGGCCGACAGTCCGCTTTCAGCTGCATCGCTGGGTCTCCTAAGTGACCCAACAATGCAGCACTAGCAGCCGGGGCGTCACTAAGGCTGGGTTCACACACACTATTTACGGACGTAATTCGGGCGTTTTAGCATTGAATTACGTCCGAAAATGCGGCTCAAAATCGTCGGCAAACATCTGCCCATTCATTTGAATGGGTCTTACGATGTTCTGTGCCGACGGTCATTTTTTTTTACGCGCCGCTGTCAAAAGGCGGTGCGTAAAAAAGACGCCCGCGTCAAAGAAGTGCCTGTCACTTCTTCAGACGTAAATGGAGCCGTTTTCCATGGACTCCATAGAAAAACAGCTCCAATTACGTCCGTAATGGACGCAGCGAAAGACGCCTGCACATGCCATTACGGCTGAAATTACGGTGCTGTTTTCTCCTGAAAACAGCACAGTAATTTCAGCCGTAACGGACGCTGCCGTGTGAACATACTCTCAGGGCTTAAAATGTCAGGGAAATAGCCCCAATACATATGTGTCCACCCAAAAAAAAGTGTGTATATGAGACAGCATAGCATATCTATAGCACTACGACCCTATAAACTATGGATAGGATTAGATACAGTGGCTCAGCAGACAGTATCACACATGATAGGATTAGATACAGTGGCTCAGAAGGCAGTATCACACATGATAGGATTAGATACACAGCTCAGCAGACAGTATCACACATGATAGGATTAGATACAGTGGCCCAGCAGACAGTATCACACATGATAGGATTAGATACAGTGGCTCAGCAGACAGTACCACACATGATAGGATTAGATACAGTGGCTCAGCAGACAGTATCACACATGATAGGATTAGATACAGTGGCTCAGCAGACAGTACCACACATGATAGGATTAGATACAGTGGCTCAGCAGACAGTATCACACATGATAGGATTAGATACAGTGGCTCAGCAGACAGTATCACACATGATCGGATTAGATATAGGGCCCAGCAGACAGTATAATACATGATTGGATTAGATACACAGCTCAGCAGACTGTATCACACATGATAGGATTAGATACAGGGCCCAGCTCGCTGACATTGCGGCTCCAGCGCTGGACCCAGGATAGGTAAGAATAATAATTTTGCTTCTTTATGTGTTACTGATTATTTTTGTGTGTTTGTGTTTTTTTACAGGTTCGGTTGTTGGACTTCGGATTCGAGGACTTCAATGACGGCGTTTTTTTTATTCTCAATAAAATGGTTAATGAGGGTTGTTTTTTTATTTCAATAAAATATTTTTTCTATGTGCTTGTATCTTTTTAAACTTTATTATCACCGCCTTAGTAATGGCCGCTGGCTGATTGACAACCTCCATTACTAAGGCGAGGCTTAATGTTAGCCGGTGCAAAGGCTACACTAACCCCCATTATTACCCCGGTACCCACCGCCACCAGGGGTACTGGGAAGAGCCGGGTACAAACCAGTACCCGACCATCTGTAGTGACGGGCAGGCACCGGGGTGGCCGCAGGCTGGTAGCATTAGGCTGGGGAAGGCCAAAAACAGTGGCCCTTCCCACCCTTGTAATGCTGCCTGCTGCTGCTGTGTTGTATCTGGCTGGTTATGAAAATTGGGGGGGACCCGTCATCGTTCTTTCCAATTATTTTTTATTTAAATGACGTGGGGTCCCCCCCATTTTCATAACCAGCCAGATACAATAAAGCAGCAGCAGGCAGCATTACCAGGATGGGAAGGGCCACTGTTTTTGGCCTTTCCCCTCCTGATAATACCAGCCTGCGGCCACCCCAGTGGCCGACCATCACTACAGATGGTCAGGTACTGGATCGTACCCGGCTCTTCCCAGCACCCCTGGTGGCGGTGGGTACCGGGGTAATAAAGGGGGTTAGTGTTAGCCTCTGCAGCAGCTAACACTAAGTCCCGCCTTAGCAATGGACGCTGTCAATCAGCCGGCGGCCATTACTAAGGCGGTAGTAATATAGTTTAAAAAAAAAACACAAAGACATAATAAAATATTTTTTCTGAAATAAAAAAAAAACCCACACAACCCTCATTAACCATTTTATTAATAAAAAAAAAAGCTGTCATCGAAGTAGTCCTGGAATCCGCCGTAGTCCAATGACCGAACCTGTAAGAAAACACAAAAAATTATTAGTAACACGTGTGTTAGGGTATGTGCACACACACTAATTACGTCCGTAATTGACGGACGTATTTCGGCCGCAAGTACCGGACCGAACACAGTGCAGGGAGCCGGGCTCCTAGCATCATAGTAATGTACGATGCTAGGAGTCCCTGCCTCTGCGTGGAACTACTGTCCCGTACTGTAAACATGATTACAGTACGAGACAGTTGTCCGGCAGCGAGGCAGGGACTCCTAGCGTCGTACATAACTATGATGCTAGGAGCCCGGCTCCCTGCACTGTGTTCGGTCCGGTACTTGCGGCCGAAATACGTCCGTCAATTACGGACGTAATTAGTGTCTGTGCACATACCCTAAGGCTTAGATACAGGGCCCATGTGTGATACTGTCTGTGGGACCCTGTATCTAAGCCTACCACACTGTAGGCTTAGATACAGGGTCCAGCAGACAGTAATCTTATACAGTATAAGATTACTGTGTGCTGGGGCCCTGTATCTAAACCTACAGTGTGGTAGGCTTATATACAGGGCCCATCAGACAGGATCACACATGGGCCATGTATCTAAGCCTACCATGTGATTGGCTTAGATACAGGGCCCAGCAGACAGGATCACGTATGGGCCATGTATCTAAGCCTACCATGTGATTGGCTTAGATACAGGGCCCAGCAGACAGGATCACACAATCTGTGATCCTGTCTCATGGGCCCCCTAAGCCTGCTACATCGTAGGCTTAGGGGTTGTGCAGTCCCTAAACATTGATGGCCTATCCACAGGATAGGCCATCAATAGCTGATGTGTCGCCCGGGACCCGCAAATCAGCTGTTTTGAAGGGGCCGCAGCACTCGTACGAGAGCTGCTTCCCCTTCATTTCACTACTCGCCCACACTGTGAATCGCCGACACCGATTCACAGTGTGACCGGAATGAAGTGACAGGAATGAAGGGGAGCAGCTCTCGTACGAGTGCTGCGGCCCCTTCAAAACAGCTGATTGGCGGGTCCCGGGAGTCAGACCCCGCCAGTCAGGGCTAACCTTACCTTCCTCTTCGGCCGTGGCGGGAGTTCTGTAGTCTCGATGCTGTGCGCGGCGGCATAGCGCTATGACGTCATGCGCTGCGCACAGCGCTTGACGTCAGGACCTCCGCTGCGATCCGGAACCAGGAAGGTAAGTAAAGTATGTTACTATAGTAAGAGGGGCCCGCGGCCCGAGTTACTATAGTAACTTTTTATTGATGTGGTGCGGGGGGGCCGTGGGCCCCCCTGGCTTCGGGGCCCGGTCGCAATTGCGACCGCTGCGACCCCTATAGCTACGCCAGTGCCTTATCAGAAGAGAGGGATTGGCCCATTACACAGTTATCCATTCAACAAAAGGAAATATTACTCAGGACCAACCCAATCTGGGTACTACATTTACCCGATATCTATTTTCATTAGCAAATAAGAGATTTTCTTGTTATTATGTTTTCCTTCCTTCTTTTGTTTTGTTTGTTTTATCCTTTTTCTTTTTTTTTTCTTTTTATCCTCACTGTCCTCACAAACTTCACATACACCTCCTGTTATATTCACTAGGGGACATTGAACCTATGACCCTAAACAAGGATATACCACCACCACCATAGGTATGTGCCTTCTTGGGCAACATGCACAAATGTGAGAGAAAATATTTTTGGGAACAGCGGCGCTCCTCCGAGACTATTTGTGGAATGAACAATATCTTTGCCGGTTGCCACCCACTGCGGTCCCTCGGTGGATGAATCCTCCTTGCAGGGAACAAATGTGTGATGAAGAGATGGGTAAACGATGCTGTATAATATGCGGTATCGGCGCCAGGCTTGAAAGAAATAGAACGGGTTCTCTTAGGTATTTTGCAAAGGTACTCTTTCGTTATTCTGGACCGGACCGGTCCCTTCGTCAGGTCTGTAACACTGTTTGCATGTGCAAAGTGCTTTCATTTGTAGTGAAAAAAAAACGGGAAAGCCCGGTGTAAGGCAGTTGTATTTCACATTTAAAATTGTACAAGTGGATGGGGGAATAACACACCATATAGCGTAATACATTCAGTTTTACAGATGTTTAAATTATATAGGGCTGTTATTTAATATATTTAATATCTGTGGATATAAGATTGACTTAATCAATGCTGCTCTCCCTGCCATGGATAGAGAAAGCTTAGACCAGATTTTTATTTTCTTACAAAATGTCCCAATCAAATGTAATTCCTTATAGTCCTGAGGATTCTTTGATATCTGAACCCTCATATACTTAACGTTAATCTGGGACACTGGAAAGGGTGGGTTCTCAATCCCTGATCATCCAGGGGCAAAATAACTGACTTATTTCTATTAATATAAATCCTGGAAAATGTAGAAAATCTATTTAGGATATTCATTACCTCCTGCATAGAATTTCTCCTATCCTTCAGATAAAGCAGAATATCATCTGCGTATAACATAATTTTATCCTTATGGTCCTCGTAAGAAAGTCCCTTAATCCCTTCCTCCTTCCTTAACCCCTTAGTGACCAGCCGATTTTAGGCCCTAATGACCAAGCTATTTTATTAGTTTTTCTATAGTCGCATTCAAAGAGCTATAAGTTTTTTATTTTTTCATCTACATAGCTGTATGAGGACTTGGTTTTTGCGGGATTAGTTGTACTTTTTAATAGCACCATTTTAGGGTACATATAATTTATTTATTAACTTTTATTAACTTTTTTTGGGGGGATTATAAAAAAAACTGAAATTCCGCCATTGTTCTATGCGTTTTGAAATTGACGCCGTTCACTATGCGACGTAAATAACATGTTACCTTTATTCTATGGGTCGGTACGATTACGGCGATACCACATATGTAGAGGTTTTTTATGTTTTACGACTTTTGCACAATAAAAACACTTTTGAACTAAAATTATTTGTTTTTGCATCGTTGCTTTCCAAGAGCCGTAACTTTTTTATTTTTCCATCAATGTAGTGATTTTTTGGGCTTGTTTTCTGCGGGACGAGACGTAGTTTTGATTGGTACTGTTTTGGGGTGCATGGGACTTATTGATTCATTTTTATTCTGACTTTTTTGGGGGGCAATGGAAAAAAAAATCAATTTCGCCATTGTTTTTTTCGTTTTTTTTTACAGTGTTCACCTTGCGGTTAAAATTACATATTAACTTTATTAATGGAGTCATTACGGTCGCGGCAATACCATATATGTGTACTTTTATTTATTTTTTACACTTTTACTAAATAAAACCACTTTTTATGGAAAAAAATGGTTTTATTTATTTTTTTACTGTCATTTTTATTATTAATCTTTATTTCACATTTATTATTTATTTAATTAGTCCCACTAGGGGACTTTACTGTGCGATCTTCTGATCGCTGCTATAATGCTTTGGTATACTTCGTATACCAGAGCATTATTGCCTGTCAGTGTAAATCTGACAGGCAATCTGTTAGGACGTGCTTCCGACACGTCCTAACAGGCATATGTCCAGGGCAGACCTGGGGGCTTTTATCAAGCCCCCGGCTGCCATGACACCCCATCGGAGACCCGCGATTGCATTTGCGGGCCGCCGATGGATGACAGATGGAGCTCACTCCCTCTGTAAACAAAGTTAAATGCCGTGGTCGCTGTTGACGGCGGCATTTAACGAGTTAAACGGCCGCGATCAAAGTAAACTTAGATCGCGGGCGTTGGAGCAGGAGCTCAGCTGTCATCAGACAGCTGAGCCCCGGCTCCAGCCTGCACGGGAGACCCATGCAGGACTTAGACTAGGCTCACGTGAATAGGCGTCAGCCTAGCCTAAGGCCCCTTAGTGACTCACGTGAAAAGGCGTATTGGTGGTCACTAAGGGGTTAATGCAATGGCCAGCGGCTCAATAATCAAAACAAACAGGAGGGGAAACGGGCGTCATCCCTGCCTATTACCTCTATTAATTGTAATTTTCTGCGTTTTTCCCCCATTTACTATCACCTTAGAATTGGGGGCTGCATATAATATTGAAATAAATTCCCTAATCTCCTCCCTAATCCGTAGCCCTGCAAAGTTTCATGGAGGAAATTCCATTCTACACAGTCAAACGCACATGATACATCTAATGCTACTATAGCCCTGTCCCCCTTCTCTACCCTTGAAGCTTGCAGATTCAAAAATGTTTAGTCTATATGCCATAATTTCGGTGATTCGGTTTATCTCGTATCCCCCTGGTCCTTCGGTAATCCATCGGTACACGAGGCCTTGCCCTTAGTTAAACCACATACTAGTCGTTTAATCTTTTCCAGTGTAAATAATGTGTAGCGTCCATTTCCGCGGGCCATCGGGTTTACTCACCTCCCGATGCCTGCAGCCATGGATCCGTGAGCGCTGGTCCCCATCTCCTTCCTAGGAGACGCCAGCGCTCAATTCCGCTCCGTTCTGCTGTGTCCCGTAGAGTGCGCGCAAATAGGAAGTCGTCATCATCATCAACTGCCACGATTTCCTGGTCTATAAGAAGGCCCCAGGCCTTCTAATCCTTGCCTGAGCATTGTTAGTCATTCACAGTCTGTCTCGCAAAGGGTCCCTTAGTGTTTCCCCGTTCCAGTTGTTACCCGTGCCCTGTTACCCGTTCCCGTGTTCCGTATTCTTCTTGTTCCTGTGCCTACCAGTGTTGGAGTCGTGTCTACTGCACCTGCTGTCGTTTGCCACGTCCAGTGTCTTCTGCCACGTCCAGTGTCTTCTGCCACGTCCAGTGTCTTCTGCCATGTCCAGTGAATTCTGCCATGTCCAGTGTCTTCTGCCATGTCCAGTGAATTCTGCCATGTCCAGTGTCTTCTGCTACATCGGATACTGCCCGCCACGTCTGGCGCTACCTGCTGCACCGGCCTCCATCCGTGCTGAAGACACAGCCACCGTCTGGTACCCAAGCATTGCTATCTGCTATTGACTTCCCTGCTACGGCGGAGCGGCCTAGTGGGTCCACATAACCTGTGTACGTGACAGTATGCATGTAATTCCTTCTGCCCCTTTTGTGATATTTTTGGTAGATCAAGTTCTGATATAGGTCATGGTTACAGGGAATGTGGACCCACTAGGCCGCTCCGCCGTAGCGGAGAGGCAGCTGGCCTAGTCACAGTCTATACAAGAGTCTATAGCAGTTTGTAACACACAGGTACCTGAACTAGTCCAGACAGTGGCCGAGGCTTCAGCACGGATGGAGGTGGGTGCAGCAGGTTACGCCAGACATGGCGCATAATACTAGACGTGGAAGAGGACACTGGACGTGGCAGAGGACACTGGATGTAGCAGAAGACATTGGATGTGGCAGAAGACACTGGACGTGGCAGAAGACACTGGACGTGGCAAACAACAGAAGTTGCAGTAGGACACGACTCCAACACGAATAGGCTCTGGAACAAGAACACCGCACAGGATACAGGATACAGGGCACGAGTAACAACTGGAATGGGATAACACTAAGGGACCATTTGCAAGACTGACATGGGATACAAAAACAATGCTCAGGCAAGGATCAGAAGGGCAGGACTCTTTTTATAGTCCAGGGAATCATGGCAGTTGATGATGATGACGACTCACATTTGTGAGTGGGCTGGCACTTTAAGAACGGGCATGAGCATGCGTGCACACCCTAAGGGACACAGTGGACCTGAGCGGAAGTGAGTGCTGGCGTCTCCTAGGGAGTAGATGTGAGCCAGCGCTCACATATCCATGGCTGCGACCGTCGTGGGGTGAGTAAACCCGACGGCCCGCGGGCATGGATGCTATAGTATCCCCCTCTTACGCCCCCTCTTCTTGGGGCCAGAGCAAGAGAGGAATTTCTTAATGAGAGACGGGGCACTGAGGTAATCTTCCGGCTCCCAGGACCTCTCCTCAGGACCAAACCCTCTCCAGTCCACCAAATAGGAAGTCCTCCCTCTCACCCTTTTGCAGTCCAGGATCTCGCTCACCTCAATCACATCAGATAAACTGGTTTCAGGAGGGACACATGAAAGGAGTTGGGGATTCTGAGGGTAGGAGGCAGCCGCAGCTTATAGCAGACAGGGTTTATCTGTTGCAAAATCTCAAAAGGTCAGAGGAACCTGGGAACAAACTTGTATGAAGGCACCTTTAAATGAATGTTCCGTGAGGACAGCCAGACGTTGGTACCTGTAAGATATTGAGGCGGCTCTCTTGTTTTTGTATCTGCTTTTCGCTTCATGCGATCGACTGCCAGTAAAATAGAGGACCAGGTCTGTTGCCAAATTTGCAGAAAGTCCCCAAATGCAGAGTCAGCAGTGGGTACCTGAGATGTAGTCGACACAGGAAGAGGGACTCTAGGATGTTGACTGTACAGAATGTAAAATGGGGTGGAAGTGGTGGACTCACTTGTGTGGTTGTTATACGAGAACTCGGCACATCAAAGAAGCTGTTATCATGCTGCAAGGGGATGAAGTGGTGGAGATAACTCTCCATAATCTGGTTGATCCTCTCGACTTGCCTGTTGGACTGGGGGTGATAGGCTGAGGAAAAGTCCAATCTCACATGCAGGAGTTTACAGAGGGCTCTCCAGAATTTTGAAGTAAATTGAACCCCCCGATCGGACACAATGTCAAGGGGTAAGCCGTGCAACCGGAAGATGTGCTGAATGAATAGTCTCACCAGTCAGGGAGCAGAAGGTAGGCCGGTCAGCGGGATAAAATGTGCCATCTTAGAAAACCGGTCCACCATCACCCAGACAGTGTTACATCCTGCTGCGGGAACAAGGTCTGTGACAAAGTCCATCACAATGTGCTGCCAGGGGACACTGGGTACATACAGAGGTTGGAGCAGGCCAGCAGGCTTGACGTGAGCAACCTTGTTAGAAGCACACACCGTGCAGGAGGAGACAAAGTCCACAACATCTTTGGGTAGCGTGGGCCACCAGAAGTGACGAGTAATCAGGTCTCAGGTCTTATGAACACCAGCGTGCCCAGCCAGTTTAGAACTGTGTCCCCAGCGGAGAATTCTTCTCCTGTCTGCCAACCGATCAAAAGTCCTCCCCAGAGGGATGTCTCTAACCTGCAAAGGATTGGCAGTGATGATGCAGGACGGGTCTATGATACTTTGAAGGAACTCCAACTCAAATGACCTGGACAGGGCAACGGTCCTCCCATTCTTGTCAGCGGAACGGTAGTGGAGCACAAATTGAAAACGTGTGAAGAATAGCGACCATCTGGCTTGATGGGGGTTCAGCCATTGGGCCGACTGGAGATAGGTAAGGTTCTTGTGCTCGGAGTAGATCAGGATGGGGTGAGCTGCGCCCTCTAGCAGATGTCTCCATTCCTCTAGAGCCAATTTGATGGCCAGTAGCTCCCGATCCCCAATAGAGTAGTTGCGCTCTACAGAAGAAAAAAGTCTCGAGAAATAGCCACATAGTACTGCCTTTCCTTTGGAGTTCCTCTGTAAATGGTGCACCAACAGAAGAAGCGTCCACCTCCAATGAGAACTGCCGAGACACGTCAGGATGATGGAGGATCAAGGCCAAAGTGAAGGCTTTCTTGAAACAAATAAATGAAGATTCTGCTTCTGGAGTCCACACATTGGCGTTCACACCCTTCTTGGTAAGGGTAGAGATGGGGGCAGTCAGTGACAAGAAGTTTGGAATAAACTGCCAGTAGAAATTAGCGAATCCTAGAAAACGCTGTATGGCCCTCAAGCCCTGAGGACGTGGCCAACCCAGGACAGACTTTAGTTTCTAAGGATCCATTTTGAGACCATGCCTCCGATGAGTTGTCGGATCTGGGGAGAAAATCAAAATATCTTCGAGATAGACTACAACACAGACATAGAGGAGATCTCGGAAGATATCATTGACGAACTCCTGAAAGACTGCAGGAGCATTACACAGTCCGAAGGGCATCACCAGGTATTCATAGTGCCCGTCTTGGGTGTTGAACACCATCTTCCACTCATCCCCTTGACGGATTCAGATCAAACTATAAGCCCCACGCAAGTCTAATTTTTAAAAAATCCTGGCTCCTCGTATAAGGCCAAACAGTTCGGATATATTGTTCTTGACTGTGATCTGGTTGAGACCACGGTAGTCAATGCAGGGTCGAAGAGATCCGTCTCTCTTCTTAACAAAGAAGAACCCGGCCCGGCCGGGGAGGAAGACTTTCGCATGAAACCCCTCTCCAAATTCTCTTAATATAGGCTGACATGGATAGAGTCTCTGGCAAGGAGAGGGGATATACCCATCCATGGGGAAGAGAAGCATTAGGAACCAGTTCAATGTGGCAGTCATAATTCCGATGTGGAGGCAGCGTCTCAGCCTCTCGCTTGTTAAACACATCCGCAAAACTAGCATATTGAGAAGGTAGATCGGAGAGTGACTGAGGCAGAGGGGGCAAAACAGGATGAACTTCTGACAGGCAATCGCGATGGCATCTGGGATTCTATTGAAGAACTTCTCCGGAACTCTAGTCATGAACCGGAGCGTGTAGGCGAAGCCATGGCAAACCCAGCAGGATAGGATTGATAGCTTTGCATAATACCAGGAAGGCGATCTGTTCCGATTGAAGAGCTCCGACTTGGTCTACAATCGGATCGGGCAATGGTAGACCAACAGCCAGATGTCTCTCCAGAAGAACTGTGGGTAGATGTAAGTGATCCACTAGATCCTGCTGGATGAAATTTGCAGCTGCTCCGGAGTCAGGTTAGGCAGAGGAGGGATGTGACATCTCCCCGGAGACGATGGCCACAGGAATCGATAATTTGGAAGAGGTTTTAACGTTTGGAGACGTCCCACCTAGAGTTGCCTCTCCAATCAACCCTAGGTGCTGGAGTTTCCCGGTTTCTGTGGACATTTGTGCACAAAATTACCCTTAATACATACATACATAATCCAGAGGAGCGTCTGCGCTGCTTCTCTTGTTCGTACAACCGGACTCTGTCCAGCTGCATGGGTTCTTCAGGTAGTGCACTAGGGGAAGGCAATAGTGGTCTCCGGATCGAGGGTGCTGTTCTGTGACCCCGGCTCTCCTGTTGAACCTCCTGAGTGCGCACCCGGATCATCATGTCAACCCGAGTGGCTAACAGGATGACGGCATCCAGGGTAGAAGGAAGGTCACGGCTGCCAGTTCGTCCTTGATGTGCAAGGACAGTCCCTGCCAGAAGGTCACCACCAGTGCCTCATTGTTCCATGCCAACTCTGCTGTCAGGGTACGGAAGGAGATAGCATACTCCCCTACTGTGGAACCTTCTTGCTTGAGTGGCTGCGGCAGAAGATGTTCGGCCCGGCTCCTCGAACACGGCACAAAAGGACTGCAGGAACAAGGCTAGGTCCGAGGATACAGGTCCTTGTTGTCCCAAGATTGGGTTTGCCCATGCGAGGGCCTTGCCAGCGAGGAGGGTGATAATAAAGGCTACTTTGGCCTCCTCGGAGGGGAAGAGATGAGCCCATAGCCTAAAATGAACCATCATGGGCTAATGAATACTCTACAGGCTCTGGGATCACCATCATTGCGAGGAGGAAGAGGCAGTGTGTCATGTTGGGTACGTGGACCCGCTGGGCCGTACCGCCTTAACGGTATGGCAGCTGGCCAACAGGACACAGGTCACAGTCTATAGTTCGTATAGGTGTACCTGTGGTAGCTCAGACAGTAACAAAACAGGCTCGGCTGGGACTAGGCAGCAGGCAGGCACCAGGCGTGGTGTAGCAGGACAGGCGTGGTACTCAGCGCAGCATGACTGCAACTCAATACGGCACTTGGACCAGGATAGCACAAGATACAGGTTACAGGTAGCAGGAACGGGAAACACTGGGAACTGAAAAACACCTAGGAGACTATTTGCAAATAAAGACTAGGGTAACGACAACAAAGCTCAGGCCAGGCAGGAAGGGGCTGGGCCCTTCTTATAGTCCAGGGTGCTCATGGGCTAATTTGGCACATAACTCACATATGTGTGTGCTCTTTCTCCTTAACCCCTACCCGCACGAGTAAGTAACTGTACGTCTGGAGGTTAGTTCCCACACGAGGACACACAGTTACTGCGCATCAGGAACCGGGAGGTCATCTGTCGCCGACAGCTGACACTCCACTCTTGCCGGCCAGCGGTCCTTTGCCACTGATTTAGGCGAATTAACCCTTTAAGTTCGGCGATTGGTTACAGTCACTGAATTTTAGTGGTTTCTAGCATATCGGCAGAACCCGGTCCGAAATCTCAGGGTTTGCCGATAGTATGGCAAACGGAAGCCAAACAATGGCTTCTGTGTCTGCCATGGACGGAAGCCCATCAGAGTGACAGGAAGTCACAGTGTCGTTCCTGATGCACACTGTCGGCGACAAGGTGTGCATCGGGAACTGGGAGATCAGCTGTCCAGTGTTGCCGATCTGCGGCTCTTCGCCGCTGATTTCGGCAATTAACAAGATATATGTGGTGCTCGATTGCGATCACCACATTTAGGGGGTTTGTAGCACATCAGCAGACCATGCAATTGTGGGGGCTGCTGATGCTTGTGATGGCATCCGGAGGCCAGGCAATGGCCTCCGGGTCTGCCATGTATGGAAGTCTATGAGGACTTAGGGCGGATTTACATGAACGTGTAATACGTCCGTGCAACGAGCGTGTTTTTCATGTGCGTCGCACGGACCTATGCTAGTCTATGGGGCAGTGCAGACTGTGACAGTGATGACAGTGATTTTTGCACAGAGTGAGTCCGCTGCGTAAAACTCACGACTGGTCCTATATTTCTGCGTTTTTCGCGGATCACGCACCCATTGAAGTCAATGGGTGCGTGAAAATCACTCGCACCACACGGATGCACTTCCATGGGACGCGCGTTATTCGCGCAACAGCAGTCAAAAGTATATTAGCAAACAGAAAAGCACCACGTGCTTTTCTGTTTACAAACATCCAAACAGAGTGTCATAATGATGGCGGCTGCGCGAAAATCACGCACCCGCACATCCTATGTGATGACACACGGAGCTGTTAAGTGCCTTTTGCGCACGCAAAACGACGCGTTTTTTGCGTGTAAATCCGCCCTTACTGTCAGAGTGACTGTGACGTCACACTGACAGTTGGAATACGTTACACTACCTAGGTAGTGTAATGTATTCTATTAGCAATCAGAGCTGCAGGTAAAAAAAAGAAAGTGTAAAAAGTAAAAAAAAAATTAATAAAAATGTTTTGGAAATGTGTAAAAATAAAAGTTTTGGTTTTCCTATAATAAGTCCTTTATTATAGGGAAAAAATGAAAATTTTTAAAAAAAGTACACATATTTGGTAACACCGTGTTCGTAACGACCCAAACTATGAATCTATAATGTTATTTTTTTTCCGCACGGTGAACGCCGCAAACAAAATAAACGGAAAACTATGTCAGCATCGCTATTTTTTGGTCACCACCCCTCGCAAGATATAGAATAAAAAGTGATCAAAAAGTTGCATTTACCCCAAAATAGTACCAAGAAAAACTACAACCCGTCCCGCAAAAAACAAGACCCCCCACAACTTTTTGGACAAAAAATAAAAAAGTTACGGCTCAGAATAGGGTGTCTCAGAAAATAAATTATTTTATAGAAACTTAATTTTATTGTGCAAACGCTGCAAAACTTAAAAAAATGATACACATATGGTATCGCCGTAATCGCACCGACCGGCAAAATAAAGTAAAACGTAATTTATTGCGCACGGTGAACGCTGTAAGAAATAAAGAATTTAAAGTGCCAAAATCGCTGTTTTTGGTCACCTTAGCTCTGAATAAGATTCTGTGGGGTCAAAATGCTGTTTTGGTCCCTCCGGGGTGTTGTAAACTTGACATGGCACTGAAAACCAATCCAGCAAAATCTGCGCTCCAAAATTCAAAAGGCGCTCCTTCCCTCCTCAGCCCTGCTGTGGGTCCAAACTTCAGTTTATGACCACATTTGGGTATTGCCGTAATTGGGAGAAATTGCTTTACAAATGTTGGGTTGCTTTTTCTCCTTTATTCCTTGTAAAAATGAAAAAAATCTATGTTTCCACAGAAAAAAAGATGATTTTGATCTTCACAGACTAATTCCTCTAAAAACTGTGGGGTCAAAATGCTAACTATACCACTAGAAAAATGCCTTGAGGGGTGTAGTTTCCAAAATGGGGTAACTTTTGGGGGGTTTCGACTGTTTAGGTAGCACAAGACCTCTTCAAACCTGACATGGTGCCTAGAATATATTCCTAAAAAAAGGAGGCCCAAAAATCCACTAGGTGCTCCTTCTGCTTCTGAGGCCTGTGTTTCAGTCCATTAGGACACTAGGGCCACATGTGGGATATTTCTAAAATCTGCAGAATCTGGGCAATAAATTTTGAGTTGCGTTTCTCTGGAACTCTTTTAATAGAAAAATATAAAACATTAGAAAATGAACGGTACTTACAAAACAAACACAACAAAACAAAACTTATGAACATTTCTGTACATCACAATTTACCCAGCCTGGCCCTTCTTACATACATCCCCATGCATACATAACTATATTCCCATACTCATTCATACACACACCTATACCCCCCAACTCCAAGAAAACATAACAATTACACTATATACAGCACACTTATTATAACATACTCTTGGAACCTTGTGCTAACCAATGGCCCCCTAAAAAAAAAATCACCACATATATAAAAACAAAATTAATAATAATCACAATAATAATAGAAACAACAAAATAATAATAATAATAATAAACTCTAAAAAATAAAAAGTTTACATCCAATGGTGCACTTACTTCAGTGCACCATGTAAAAGAAAAGAACAAAACACAAAAAAAAAAAATATAATATTTTTTTACATTTTCTTATTTCTTTTTAATTTTTTAAATTTATTTATTTTTAAAATGTATTCTGGACCTACGACTACCACTGTGATAGGTGAACCCTGAGTGGCCTGGGGTATACCGAATGTGGATGTCCTCCAGGCGAGCATCACTAACTATTCTATTCAACTCGACACTATCATAGGCCAGTACATTTCTGGAACCTCCTCTGTCTTGGGGCCTAACGACAGTGTTAAAGTCCCCTCAAAAAATGACTTGTCGGCCTGTAAAAAGGAAGGGCTTAATCCTCATGAAGAGACTTTTCCGGTCCCACTTAGTCTGGGGACCGTAGATGTTGATAAGTCTTAATTCTTGTCCCCTCATGAGGACATCTAAGATCAGGCACCGCCCCATTTCTAACTCGTCGCCGGCATGTGACTGGTGCTGTAAAAGGTACCACCACCCCGCTATATGGCTCAGCCGCAAGAGACCAGTAGGAGGGCCCATGTCGCTACTCCCTCCTAGCTTTCACGACCTCTGCAAAAAGTGACAGTCTTTGTCTCTTGCAAAAAACAAAATGTCAGCTTCAACCCGGCCGAGAAAATCAAAGTCTGCCAATCTAGCCATATCTGACTTAATGCAACGTTAATCTAACGTATAATGATTGAAATATATAAATGATTGAGTTAGATGGTTTTCTTCTTCCCACACCTTGCTTTTTCCTCTGAGGAGGATCCCACTCCCTCTTTACCTCTTTTTGCTGGCCCACTACCCCGGGGACAGTGGCTCAACGACTCCTAGACTCCCTACCGTGCTCTCCCCCCCGGCCTGTGGGGCTGGAATATCCATCCGTGGCCGGGGCAGGGCCAGATGTTTTTAGCTCTGTTTTGATGTTACCCGGTGTCCCCTGTTTTGTTTTAGGCTGTGACCTCCCTTCCTCTTCCACACTTTCATAGTGGGTGGACTGGGAGTCCTCAGGCCTCTGCTCTCTCTCTATCCTCCTTATCTCCTTGTCCAGTACGGCCTCCCCTAGAGCATCAGTATCCTGGGGGGCATCCAGGTCCAAGCCAGAGGAGTCCCTCTGACGAGAAGGGGGTCCCCTCCTGGCGTTTGTCCTTTGCTCTTGGGCTCTATCATCTCTGTCCACCCCCTCGCCCACGGAGACCTCCCTCCTTACATTCTCCGTTAGGTTGGAGGAGACATTGACGACTGAGCGCGGACACCGACTGAAAGGGTGACCTAGGTCACCACACAGGTTACACCTAATCTGGTCATACTTCTGCACAGTGCAGCTTGCGCTCAAGTGTGAGGGGTCGCCACACCGGTGACACAGCTTTGGCTGCCCCTGGTAGAAGACAAGGATTCGCTCTCTTCCCAAGAAAGCAGATGATGGTATGTGGGACACCGTCTGCTCCAGACGCTTCAGTTTTACCATAAACGTCCAGGCTCCCGAACAGATACCAAACTCATCGCAGTTCTTCCGTGGCATCTCTGCTACCTCACCATATCTTCCCAACCAGGTCATGATGTCCACACAGGAAAGCGACTCGTTACGGGTAAGTACGGTCACGTTCCTGAGACCATTCTGGCGAGAGATTGCTTGCGCAGCAAACCCTCGCCAGCCGGGCTCGCTCTTCACCAGCTCATAGTTCCCCCACAAGACCTCAAGGCCCCCCTGATGAACAAAGCTGATGTCAAACTCAGCCGTACCATGAGGATGTATTCAAGGTGTAGATGTCACTCGCCTTGAAGCCCATCTCCAGCAGCAGCTCCACCACCCTCTTACGAGAAGGACATGCATCATTGCCATGCCACTGGAGACGGACCACATTCCTCCTGGCCATGGCCGACCCGGTTGTTGGGAGCGACCACTGATCTCCCTGTCTCTCTCGGAAGGCATCCAGACCATACCTATTTATCCAAAAGGATAGGTCCTTCTGCACTCCCCCTACTGTTATCGTTTGCTTCCCCTCCCTTAAGGCTTCTAGGAGGCGCTGTTGCAAACTGCCGTCCCCGGGCCCAGAAGATGAGGATGGGTGGGCCGGCGGTCCCCCCTCCACAATGCCCGCATACGACCTGCCGGGTGCTCTGGCAGAAGGAGCAACCAGCCCGCCACTGGTTGACACTCCCCCCACATTATTACGACCCACATTAGCATCACCGACATTAACACCAATAATACTACCGCCACCATCAACATTACCATCATTATTAATATTACCATCACCACAGATATTTGCATTTACATTTTTACTCACACTACTCTCCACAGCTTTCATTCGGTCCAGGCTGGTTACAGTTTTTTCTCTTGTCTGTAGGTTTTATATACAGTCTTTTTGTTGTTTTTGGGGTCTCCGCATCATCAGGTGCCACTAGTTCTGGGGTGCCACCAGATGTCACAGGCGGCGTTCCCTCAGCACCCTCCGCTTCACCGACCTCCATATCTGCTGCATCGCTAATCTGATGTTTGGAAAGAGGGGTACTGCCACCCCCCGTGCCCGCTAAGCCACTCCCATCCCCACCACCTTGCAGCGATGCAGATGGGAGGCCGCAGGCACCGCTAGAGCCGTTCCCGACACCAAACCACCCCCCCTCCCGTCGGGGGGTGGCCAGCAGTGCCGGAGCCACCCCTACCACTCGCTGCCGCAACACTTTCTGGTGCGTCCGATGGCCGAGTCACATGACCAGCGGACTTCCGGTTTTCCGGCGCCACATCTGGTTTCCGGTTCCCCTGTCTACCGGCCTACGGCTTGCACCAAAGGCCGGCTTCTGAGGTTCCCCATCCGCCGGACATGGATATGCCCCCTAACGACTCGTTGCCGCTTGCACCGCCTCCTTTACAGGAGACGGCGTCCGGCGCCATCTTGGCCACATTGAGTAGAACCAGCACCATATTTTTCTGCCCGCTTTCCCGCTCCGACCCAACTGTAGGGGCCGGAGCTGGGGGATTTGCGGGGTTTGCGTCCCGAACTGAGCTCTCACCCGGTCCGGAACGCAAGGAAGACAGGTAGGAATACTTATAGGTTACTCCACCTGTCTTCGCCTTTGCCTTCTTCCTCATCTTCCATAACTTTTTCTACCTCCTTTTTCCTGCTCTGGCGGCAACTGTTCTCCAAAACAAAAATTCTGGATAGACACTGGGGACTCCTGCTGCCGTATTTGTGTGAGCAACCCCGGGGGGTGCTCACTGTTAGACTCAAAGTTCCCCACAGATCGGTTACAGGAAAGTTCCACATTTGCCTCTCCATTGCTGCTTTCCCAGGGGGCCTCTGAGCCCGCCTCCGTCTCCCCCTGGGTCGGCATCCTCTCCTCCTCCGCTTCCACACTCTCCTCCATCTCCACAATTTCTCCAGCCTCCACTTCCACGGCCTCCACTCCCACGGCCTCCACTTCCACGGCCTCCATATTTACTGCATTTTGAGCATCCTCATTTTTCCTGACTTTGCTGTCATTCTTTTTTGCTTTTTCTTCCCCTTTCCAGGGGGTTTCGTTACCTTGCGTGGGGGACGCCATCAGGGAAAACTTCTCATCATTTTCCAGCTTCTCCCCGAAGGCTCCCCCACCGGCCACAATCTCCAATCTCCTTTCATCCACTGCCTTGACTTCTTTCAGAATTTCTTTTACCTGGAGACTGTACCGGGACCTCTTGGCGTCTGATGAAAATTTGTAAATTTCACCTCTACTTTGCCTTAATTCCTGTGAAATGCCTAAAGGGTTCAAATACTTTCTGAATGTGGTTTTAAATACCTTGAAGGGTGCAGTTTTCAAAATGGGGTGATTTATGGGGACTTTCTAATATAGAAGGCCCTCAAAGCCACTTCAGAACTGAACTGGTCCCTGAAAAAATGGCCTATTGAAATTTTCTTGAAAATATGAGAAATTGCTGCTAAAGTTCTAAGCCTTGTAACGTCCTAGAAAAATAAAAGGACGTGAAAAAAAAGATGCAAACATAAAGTAGACATATGGGGGATGTTAACTAGTAACTATTTTGTGTGGTATTACTATCTGTTTTACAAGCAAATACATTTAAATTTACAAAAATGCACATTTTTGCACATTTTTGCAAAAATTTGACGTTTTTCACAAATAAATATTGAATTTATCGACCAAATTTTTTCACTAACATAAAGTACAATATGTCACGAGAAAAAAATCTCAGAATCGCTTGGATAGGCAAAAGCATTCCGGAGTTATTACCGCATAAAGTGACACATGTCAGATTTGAAAAAATCATGTGTCCTAAAGGGGTTAAGGCTGGACAGAGCTCGCAAGTGCCCCCTAGTGGTCCCTGTGGAACAGGACGGCCGCATGTGGAGACATCTCTGGAGAGTAGGGTGTCGACCGGATGGAAGGAGTTCGTGGTCAGCGACGTTACAGTGTGGAACTGTGAATCCGGAACAAGCAGGAGGAGCAACGGGCAGTGGCACAGCAACAGCCTCTGGAGGAAGAACCGGATGTGGAACAGTGACTTGATCCAGACGGGCCATGACAGAATTTACAGCCTCGAACAGTTGACGTGTGCCTAGGTCATGTATCTCCGTCTGTATCTTCTGGACTGCGGTCTTGGGCTGGCTAGCGGGTTCCATGGCCTGAACGTACTGTCACGGTCACAGGGTATGTGGACCCACTAGGACGCTCCGCCATAGCGAAGAGGCAGCTGGCATAGTCACAGTCTATACAAGAGTCTATAGCAGTTCGTAACACACGGGTACCTGAACTAGTCCAGACAGTGGCCGAGGCTTCAGCACGGATGAAGGTGGTTGCAGCAGGTTGTGCCAGACGTGGTGGATAATACTTCGCGTGGCAGATGACACTGGATGTGGCAGACGACACTGAACGTGGCAGAAGACACTGGACGTGGCAGAAAACACTGGATGTGGCAGAAGACACTGGACGTGGCAAACGACAGCAGGTGCAGTAGGACATGACTCCAACACTAATAGGGTCAGGAACAAGAACACAGCACGGGATACAGGATACAGTGCACGGGTAACAACTGGAATGGGATAACACCATTTGCAAGACTAACATGGGGTACACTAACAACGCTCAGGCAAGGATCAGAAGGGCAGGGCCATTTTTATAGTTCAGGGAATCATGGCAGTTGATGATGATGATGACTCCCATTTGTGTGCACGTTGGCCCTGTAAGAGCAGACACGAGTGTGCGTGCGTACCCTACGGGATACAGCAGACCGGAGTGGAAGTGAGCTCTGGCGTCTCCTAGGGAGGAGATGCGAGCTAGCGCTCATAAATCCATGGCTGCGGCCGTCGACACTACAGTATACACAGTAAGAGTATACACTCTTTATCCCCCTCTTGGGTTTCTAGGGCCTTCACTATATACAGATGTAGATGTTTTTATCTTGATTTTTTTAACGCGTTAAAAACACTGTGTCAAGAAACTTTTTCTTAAATGCTTTTTAATAGCTTTTGTTGTGTGATATCACGCTCCAACAATTTATCACAGTCGAGATAAAGATGGCTACATCCATAGTTTTTCAAAATATTCCTAGAATACTCTATTCATTTCATCACAATTTTCTAAATAAAGGCCCCCAGGTCTGCCTGTTGTGTATGCAGAGGCATGGACTAGCAGATGCCTGTCTGTTTTAAACGGACAGGCAGTAATACACTGCAATACAAAACTATTGCAGTGTATTATAAAAGTGATCGGATGATCGCATAGTGAAGTCTCCTAGTGGGACTAGTAAAAAAGTAAAAACAAGTTTAATAAAGTGAAAAAAAATATGAAAAACCCACTTTTCTCCCTTACAAAATGCTTTATTATTAAAACAACAAAATAAAGTAATAAGATAAGACACATATTTGGTATTGCCGCGTCTGTAACGACCCCAACTATAAAGCTATTACATGATTTAACCTGCAAAATGAACGCCGTAAAAAAAATAAAATAAACAAAAAAAAAGTGATAAAAAGTGATCAAAAAGTCGCATCTACTCCAAATGGTACCAGTAAATGCAACAAGTCGTCCCGCAAAAAAAGCCCTCATACAGCTGCATCAGTGGAAAAATAAAAAAGTTATGGCACTTCAAATATGGAGACACAAAATCAAATCATTTTGAAAATAAAAGGGTTTTACTGTGTAAAATTAGTAAAACATAAAATATCTATACAAATTTTGTATCGTTGCAATCGTAACAACCCACTGAATAAAGTTATTGTGTTATTTATACCATACGGTAAACGGCGTAGATTTAGGATGCAAAAATATGGGGCGAAAATTAATTCTATGTACCCCACAATGGTGCTATTAAAAAGATACAACATGTCCCGCAAAAAACAAGACCTTATACAGCTATTTTGATGCAAAAATAAAAAAGTTATAGCTCTTGTAATGCGACGATGGAAAAATAAAAAAAACAGCTTGGTCATTAGGGTTTAAAATAGGCTGGTCATTAAGGGGTTAAGCTCCTCTTCTATGTCTTTATGACTGGTTATAGTATTTATCCAGTAGGGGCTACACTTACAGGGTCTCTCTTCACCTATATCATCACCACCAGCTTCCAAAATTACTATTGCATGATCTGATAAACCCCTCATACCATATTTCATATGTGAGACATACTATAGGACCACTTTATTACACAAAACTACATCTATTCTTGAAAGCATGAGGTGTGTTTTATTATAGCAGGAATATATTTTAGTGGAACCCTCTGTGATGGATGGTCAAATTGCTTATGTTCTCTGTATTAAATTACACTATGAATTATCAAGCAGGATGCCGGATTATGAAGATATGTATTCTCCATTTTGTAATGATCTCTTTCTGGTTCTGCTTGAATCACAAGGGAATAAGTTATTACTTTGTGTTCTTTTTCGTGGCCTTCAATACTGGTAGATAGGAGTCTGGCAGAACGCCTAGACCTGAAATAATCATCATATTTCCAATTAATTCTTTATCTCAGTATTTCACACACATATATGAAATCATCACATACACTTATGAAAACCTCCTACATTTCTATTGTTTGTAGGCCAGGATTTGCAGGTGTTAGAAAGATCACGTGACCTCAGTGGGAAGGTACCCTATGACGTATTTTCAGTCTACGTGTAAAATGTTATGATTGGTTGTTCCATGAGAGGTAACACCCTGGTTAGAGGGTACGCCCTGAGGGTATATTAACCTATGTATCTTGATAATAAATGAGAATATTGACAGACATGCAGAACCGTCCTGAATGTATAAAGCAATATCCTCTGAGTCCGCAGCAAGATTCTGCTATAGAAAAGGATATTAACTCCCTACTGGAAAACAATCTTATAGTGCCCATAATCTCGCCTTTCAACACTCCTCTTTACCCAGTAAAGAAAAAGACACTGCCCGGTAAACCTGTACAGTACCAGATGGTACATGACCTACGGGCTGTGAATGCTGTGACAATAATTAATACACCACAAGTGCCTAACCCACATACCCTGCTCAACCAGGTCCGTGGCACTGCAGTCTATTTCACAGTTATAGACTTAGCCAATGCTTTCTTCTCCATCCCGCTGGATAAAGAGTTCAAGCAGTATTTTGCATTTACACATAGGGGAAGACAGTATGCTTGGGTAGTGCTGCCACAGGGTGCCGCAAACTCCCCTGATATCTTCTCACGTACCATGAAAGATATTCTGGACACCTGGCAGCCCCCCAATCAGTCCTCAGTTCTACTACAATATGTAGATGATTTGTTACTTTGTAGTGAGAGTCTGGAGAACAGTGAAACAGATTCTAAATCACTATTAATGTTCCTAGAAGAAGTAGGCTGTAAAGCGAGCAAGCACAAGCTGCAATTATGTGCCAAAACAGTGGTTTTCCTTGGTCACTGTATTTCCCAAGGTATGAAACACTTAACCCCTGACAGGCTGGAAATCATACAAAAACACCCAGTCCCTAGAAACCCTAAACAATTGAGGACTTTCCTGGGTTTAATAGGGGACTGCAGAGCCTGGATCAGGGATGCCTCTGCTATGATGCAACCATTATATGACTGTCTCACCTCTGACCCATTTGTACTGTCACCTGAGGCAATTGACAATTTTCACTCCCTGAAACTGTCACTGACTACAAGGCCAGCATTGGGACTTCCTGATTACAATAAGCCATTTACTCTGTTCTGCCATGAACAGGCAGGCCATGCCTCTGGAGTATTAGCCCAAGATCATGGAGGCCAGATGCGACCACTTGCCTATTACTCCCTTGCTCTGGATCCCATTGTACTAGGATCCCCGACCTGCATACGCGCTGTCTCAGCAGCAGCAGCTTTAGTTGATAAAGCAACAGATATTGTACTCCAACATGACATTATTGTGCAAGTCCCACACGCAGTGCAAGAAATGATGAACACAGTCAAGACAAAACACTTATCAGTTGCAAGACTTACTAAAATTGAATTTACTCTTCTGTCCCCTAATGTGACTATCAAACGTTGTGTTGTTCTGAATCCAGCTACACTCCTGCCCCTAGATTCTGAACAAAAGGAGGGAGGAGTGGGGGGACAGGGACATGGACACCCCCTTATTTTTCAACTATCCACTGATGATGAACTATTTAATTTTGAACATGAACATGACTGTCAAAGCCTAGTGGATATGGAATCAAACGGCATAAACAGTATATTTGATGTTGCTCTGATTAACCCTGATGCTGAGTATTTTGTAGATAGATCTCGATATTGGAGCGAAGACAAAGGACATTTCCCCACCGGGTATGCAGTGGTCCACAATGGTAAGGCCGTCATACAACAGTCCCTACCCTCCAGCAGCTCAGCTCAGGAGGCAGAACTAAAAGCACTCGCTGAGGCGTGTAAATTGGGTAAGGGACAGCGTGTCAACATATACACTGACTCCAGATATGCCTTTGGAGTTGCACATGACTTTGGGACAATATGGAGAGCCAGAGGGTTCTTGACCTCGGCAGGTAAACCTATAAAGAATGCAAAAGCAGTATAAGAACTTTTAGAATCACTGCACATGCCAGACCAAGCAGCTATAGTCAAAGTACAGGCACACACTAATAACAGTGATCTCCTATCAAAAGGGAATGAGGCTGCGGATGCAGCGGCAAAGGACGCTGCTGCTCTCCCTCTGATAATTGTGAAGCCTGTTTTACAACCCATCACAGAGACCCTGTTGCGTGCTTTCCAGGACCAAGCACCCCCTCAAGAGCAAGCAGAATGGGAGGAGAGAGGTGCAGCAATAGGTCTAGGACAGTTGAGGCATCTTAATTCTAAGGTTTGCCTACCAAGAGCACTGTATCCAATGATGTGTGCCCTAGCCCATGGGAAAACACACTGTTCAAAGGGAGCTATGAGCCAGCTAGTGTTACAGACATGGCATGCTCCAGGTTTTCAAAATGCAGCAGCCAAATATACAGAGGGCTGCATGACATGTGCACAACACAACCCTGGTAAAACCACCAAAACACCAGCTAAACACACTCCTAAGTCCTACTACCCCTTTCAGCGATTACAGGTAGACTACATACAACTACCTAAGGTGGGAATGTACCAATATGTACTTGTTTGCACTGATTTATTTTCAGGATGGCCAGAAGCTTTTCCAGTGGCTAAAGCAAATGCAGATACCACAGCAAAGAAACTGATAGCGGAGGTAGTGTGCCGCTATGGAGTACCAGAGACAATTGAAAGTGACAGAGGTACTCACTTTACCCAAGAACTATTGAGGAATATATTAAAAAGCCTTGGGATAGAACAAGCATTTCATACTCCCTATCACCCACAAAGCAGTGGTAAGGTAGAAAGACTAAATGGAACTTTGAAATTAAAAATCCAGAAGGCCATGAATGAAACTTCTTTACCGTGGACACAATGTCTACCCCTGGCTTTATACTCTGTAAGAACCACAACAAGAGGGAAGGATAAACTTTCTCCCTATGAAATATTGTTTAGAAATATGCCAAGGACAGGACTGTATTTTCCTCAGCAGTTACAAAAGCATTATGACAATATGACCACATACTTGGCTGCCCTACACAAACAACTGGAGAGGACACATATCCAAACTTTCTTTCAGGTACCCACTCACTACAACCTGGAGACTGGGTGGTAACAAAGATACACAACAGGAGCAGTCTGGAACCAAGGTACAGCCAACCAGTAGAAGTAGAGCTGGTCACCGCCACATCAGTGAAGCTCCAAGGACGAGCCAATTGGATACATGCAAGCCATTGTAAAAAGGTTATCAGCCCAGATGACGTCGCCTCGATCGATGATGTTGCCCTTGGCAGGGTTGGTGTTGATGTTGCCCCTCGTGGGGACGATTACTCAAGTTCTCAAGGAGGAAGTGGACAATAAATTCATAAAACATCATCAAATTATAACAGCATTAACAAACTTATCTGATTGTTGGATATGTACACACAGTCCTATAAGTTCAAAATCCATGCCATACATGGCTGTGCCCCTTAGTGAGAAAGAACTTCTTAACACTACATGTTGGGATCCCTCAAAGGTAAAGGATAACACAAAAAGGTATACATGGTCTAATACCAGTGTGCCCTTACCCATAGCAGGATGGATGGAGGATCCCTGGTGGCAGGTAAATCTAACCCTGATACCTGGTAAGGCACTGATTCTCACACAAAAGGAAAATGGAAAATGGGTCCCTAAAAATGTCACTAAAACACTGACACTAGGTGAGATCCCCATAAAAGGCATAAAGATAAGTTTCAATAAAACCCAACAGACCTCATATGTATTTAGACCAAGTCTGGTAGAAAGGTACATACATAATGGTAGTTGGGAATAGGGCCATTTCTTCCCTTCAGGAAGTAAGACTGATTGTAAACGTTATCCAGGGTATATGGAAGAAACAGACTTACAAGGAAATGAAACTATGTATTGTGGATGCACAGGAGTATACCATGGGTCTTTGGGAACAAATTGTCCTTGGTGTGTATTACAGCAGTCTTTTCCCTTAGTTCATTTTGCTCATATGTTAACCCTAGGAAGTATGCAATGGTTTGACCTTCCCCACGATATATATATAGTGTGCGGACATAATGCATATAAATGGATCCCGCAGACTACCACAGGTACCTGTACCCTAGCTAGGTTACAGTCTGCTACCTGGACATGGGACAAGGATGCACTTCCTTATGATAAAGTACCAAAACATATGCTGTACAAAAGGGAGGGAAAACAAAAAGCCCACCCATTGGTACACTTACCTTGGTACACCAAGTTAGGATATGCTCTATCTATCTTTGGAGGACCAATTAGAAATGCACATAACATAGAAAAACTAGCAGAGTTGTTTGACAATATTACCGAATTAATATTTGATGCTTTAAATGTTTCTTCAGTACTTACCCGACAGCTTATTACTGTTACTAACCAACATACACTTGTGCTAGATTATTTAACTGCAAGTCAAGGGGGTATGTGCCAGATAGTGGGTCCTTCATGCTGTCATTATATAGATCCCCAAGGGACAGTACAGATTAAACATGATATTGAACAAGCAAAGCAATTAAAGGAGGAATTTAGGAAAGCCAATTCTGAAGAAGATTGGAACCTAGATTGGCCAGACTGGTTGTCATGGCTGAACCCGGCCTCATGGTTCAGAGGCATTGGAGGATGGGCTGCAGGACTCATGCAAGGCGCTTTACATATATTACTCATAATATTGATTATATACGTTTTTGTTAAATTAGTAGTATGTCTGATACCTATGCTATGTAAGAAGGCTAAGAAAATTGTCTATCATAAGCCGAAACCTTTTAATCAACAATACCCTATGTCACAGGGATTTTATGCACAAGGCCAGAACCTGGTGAATGGGTGAACACCCCACCATGTAACACTAAGTGTATGTTCATTTATTAAAGCTTTGCCATTTATATCTTATATACATGTTAGGACTTTTATACAGGGCATGTTGTTATTGTTATCACCATAAAAAATATTGACAAAGGTAGGGTAAAACAAATCCAAGCAGCCGTGCAGACGAGCAACTACGGGACTTGTCAACGCACTGACGGGACCCTATACCCAAACCTGAACTTGGTGATAGCATTATATTATTAGTAGTGGCCCTATTCACTATTTTGTTTGAGGTTTATAATCAGATAATTCTTAATCTCTGTATTTTAATATGAGAAAAAGGGGGGTTTGTGATGGATGGTAAAATTGCTTATGTTCTCTGTATTAAATTACACTATGAATTATCAAGCAGGATGCCGGATTATGAAGATGTGTATTCTCCATTTTGTAATGACCTCTTTCTGGTTCTGCTTGAATCACAAGGGAATAAGTTATTACTTTGTGTTCTTTTGCGTGGCCTTCAATACTGGTAGATAGGAGTCTGGCAGAACGCCTAGACCTGAAATAATCATTATATTTCCAATTAATTCTTTATCTCAGTATTTCACACACATATATGAAATCATCACATACACTTATGAAAACCTCCTACATTTCTATTGTTTGTAGGCCAGGATTTGCAGGTGTTAGAAAGATCACGTGACCTCAGTGGGAAGGTACCCTATGACGTATTTTCAGTCTACGTGTAAAATGTTATGATTGGTTGTTCCATGAGAGGTAACACCCTGGTTAGAGGGTACACCCTGAGGGTATATTAACCTATGTTTCTTGATAATAAATGAGAATATTGATTGAGACAACAGATTGCTATTGTCTTTATTGATCTCCCGGTGCACTGCTGATACTTCAATTACCATATTTGAATACCACCTGACAAAGTAGAGGGAGCCCATTAGAGCACCCATCCCAAAAGGTGCTACCTGGAGGGGGTTTCTTCGACACCTCCTTCTGCCTCTATACGTCCACCGAATTCAATTCCTTCATTAATTTACCAAAAGTTGTATATTCATTATATTGAAGTAAAGAAAAAGAGTAATCCCTCCCTTCCCGATAGGAAGCCTTGAAATTTAAACAATACCTCATATTTTATCGATGGAGGAATATATATTACTGCCAAAATACATTTAAAATTATTAATAGTGCACAACAAAAATATAAAACAACCTTCTTTATCTATAAGGCTGTCATGTAGTGTAAATTCTGTGCTATTACTAATTCATAAGGAAACCCCAGATGAATAGGAAGACTTTATGGAGTGATATTGTTCCCCAATCCATTGACACTGTATAATATGTTTGGTATCTGCAGTTAAATGCTTCTCCTGAAGGCAAATTACATTGGGCTATTCTTTTTTTTTTTTTAACCTCATCCACTACTGAGATATGCTTTATGTTCTTTCCCAGTCCTCTGACATTCCAAGAAATAGCCTTAAACCTCATCATGTACTAGTGAGAGGAGTGGGAAAAGGAGAAGAAAAAAAACAATACAAACAAAAAACCTACCCTGGAGAAAGCCCCACTCCCAACCCCCCTATTTCTTTTATCCCCAATAACTAATTTTTGTAAAAATTTCCCCTTTACCCCTGTCACCCCTCCCTTTCACTTCCCCCTCTATCCATCCTAACACTGGCACACTGGTGTTTATCACAAAGACCTTATTCCTTGTTATTTTCTTTGAGACCCTGAGAGTCCATCCAGACAGATATTTCATCGATAATATCAAAGAAGATAATTCTTTCCTTCCATACAATCCTCATCTTCGCTGGGTAAAGCATAGAATATTGGATGGCATTTAGCTGCAGTCTCCTTTTAATTGGGAAGAACAAAGATCTTTTCCTCAGAGTCTCAAATGTCAGGGTATATCTTATTATCGCTATACTTTAAAGTCCCCAATTCTCTGGCCTTTTCACTGACAACTTCTTTATCCAAATATGCTATATGGGTAAATCCTGGCTCTAATGACCACAATGAATATCTTTCAGGCCGGAGCAGGCAAAAATCAGGTGAAATCCAAACACCTTGAAATAAAATAAAAGTATATAAAGTTTTTCACCGCTCATAGTCCAACCTGTAGTCTTGAAGAAGTTTCTACTCAGTCCATAAGCAATAGACAATCTACCATCCAGAGAAGGTGTGTGCAGTTGTTCTGTTCCTTGTAGTGCCACGGAGCTCTGCAGTGTATCCCAATGTTCAAGCTCCAGGCCGGATAAATCCTATGACTCTAAGGCTGGATTCACACGACCATGTTACGTCCGTAATGGACGGAACGTATTTCGGCCCTAATCCCGGACCGAACACAGTGCAGGGAGCCGGTCTCCTAGCATCATAGTTATGTACGATGCTAGGAGTCCCTGCCTCGCTGCAGGACAACTGTCCCGTACTGTAATCATGTTTTCAGTAAGGGACAGTTGTCCTGCAGCGAGGCAGGGACTCCTAGCATCGTACATAACTATGATGCTAGGAGCCTGGCTCCCTGCACTGTTTGGTCCGGGATTAGCGGCCGGAATACGTTCCGTCCATTACGGATGTAACATGGTCGTGTGAATCCCGCCTAATACAGAAAAGGAGAAATAGTTCAACAACCTCTGTTTTTTTTGCAATACGCAAGATTTATTCCATACTTTCAGAATATCAAATAAAATCAGTAGCAGCACGTCAAACAAAATCGCCCTCGATTTATCCTGCCTGGAGCTTGAAAATTGGAATACACTGCAGAGCTCCGTGGCACTGCAAGGACCAGAACAACTGCACACACCTTCTCTGGATTGTAGATTGTCTATTGCTTGTGGACTGAGCAGAAACTTCTACAGGTTGGACTGTGTTTCTCGGTGCTTTTTGAGCGGTGAAAAACGTTATAAACTTCTTTATCCACATACGATAGAAAATGTACTATCATAGGCCTGGGATTATCCCCAATAATTCTGGTTCTACTTAAAACTCTGTGGGCACTTTCAATATGTAGTGTTTGCGAGAATCCTTTCAGGCCTCTTTTTCAGGAAACCCCAAAAATTTGAGATTTTTTTTTCTTAAGCTATACTCCATTTCTCACACCTTCAATGCTGCTCTGGCTTGTGTCAGGTGTATTATCCACTGGCTTTTTTGGTGGGTTTGTAACCCCCTTTCCACAAGCTCTTGGAGATTTAACCTCTTCAGACGCGAGATATTTTCTAGAAAGTCTGTCAGCAACTTTTCCTGCAATTTCCTTCATTATTTTATGTTCTCCTCCTGTGTTGTTGTTAGCTTTATATTTGCTTAGCATTATTTTGTTTCAAGTCCCCACTGTAAATTTTTTTGAGGGCAGACAAAAGGGAAGTGAAAGAAATAAAACACTTGACTCCTGACAAAATTGCTCTTTCGCAATAAAAATAGATCAGGGGGAGATGTTCCAAACTCACTATAAGGGCAGATTCAGACGAACGTTGCGTTTTTGCGCTCGCAAAAAACGCGGCGTTTTGCGCGTGCAAAAACCACTTGACAGCTGCGTGTGTTATCCGTGTATGATGCGCGGCTGCGTGATTTTCATAGAGATGAGGCTAGTCGACGCCCGTCACTGTCCAAGGTGCTGAAAGAGCTAACTGATCGGCAGTAACTCTTTCAGCACCCTCGACAGTGAATGCCGAACACAATATCAAGAAACCTGTTAAAAAAATAGAAAAAGTTCGTACTTACCGAGAACTTCCCTCCCGGCCGTTGCCTTGGTGACGCGTCCTTGGTGACGCGCCTCTCTTGACATCGGGCCCCACCTCCCTGGATGACGCGGCAGTCCATGTGACCGCTGCAGCCTGTGCTTGGCCTGTGATTGGCTGGAGCTGTCACTTGGACTGAATTGTCATCCCGGGAGGTCAGACTGGAGGAAGAAGCCGGGAGTTATCGGTAAGTCAGAACTTCGTTTATTTTTTACAGGTTCATGTATATTGGGATCGGAAGTCACTGTCCATGGTGCTGAAACAGTTTAACTCTTTCAGCACCCTGGACAGTGACTATCTCCTGACATCGCGTACCGGAAATTTTTTGGCCGGGTTCGGCTAAAACGAGTTCGGCCGAACCCGGTGAAGTTCAGTTCGGTTGTCCGGGTTCGCTCATCTCAAAGACACTCCGTTTGGATGTGTGGAAACAGAAAAGCACGTGGTGCTTTTCTGTTTACATTCATCCTTTTGACAGCTGGTGCGCTGTTTCAGTCGGTTTGCACGGAAGTGCTTCCGTGCGACCTGCGTGGTTTTCACGCACCCATTGACTTCAATGGGTGCGTGAAGATATTGAGCATGTCGCGCTTTTTGCGCAGCTGACAAACGCTGCGCAAAAAGCACGGACTGTCTGTACTGCCCCATAGACTTGTATTGGTCTGTGCGTGGCGCGTGAAAACCACGCGGCCCGCACGGAACCAATGCGCGCTCGTGTGTATCCCCCCTAAGGGTATGTGCACACGATGAGATGCTTTTACGTCTGAAAAGACAGACTGTTTTCAGAAGAAAACAGCTGCCTCGTTTCAGACGTAAAAGCTGCTCCTCGCATTATGGGAGGCGTCTGTGACGCTCGTAAATCTTAAGCTGCTCTTCATTGACTTCAATGAAGAACGGCTCAAATTATGTTGCAAAGAAGTGCCCTGCACTTCTTTGCCGAGACAGTCAATTTACGCGTCGTCGTTTGATAGCTGTCAAACGCCGACGCGTAAATTACAGGTCGTCTGCACAGTACGTCGGCAAACCCATTCAAATGAATGGGCAGATGTTTGTCGGCGTATTGGAGCCCTATTTTCAGGTGTAAATCGAGGCATAATACGCCTCGTTTACGCCTGAAAATAGGTCGTGTGAACCCAGCCTAAGGGTATGTGCACACACAAACTGAAAAACGTCTGAAAATACGGAGCTATTTTCAAGGGAAAACAGCTCCTGATTTTCAGACTTTTTTTCAAGCCACTCGCGATTTTCGCAGCGTTTTTTATGGCCGTTTTTGGAGTTTTTTTTCTATAGAGTCAATGAAAAACTTCTCCAAAATCGTCCCAAGTAGTGACATGCACTTCTTTTTCACGGGCGTATTTTTACGTGCCGTTTTTGGAAAACGAGGCGTAAAAAAACGCCCCATCGGAACAGAATGCCGTATTTCGCATTGAAATCAATGGGCAGATGTTTGTAGGCGTTCTGCTTCTGTTTTTTCAGGCGTTTCCCAGGCCCAGAAATACGCCTGAAAACACTGCGTGTGCACATACTCTAACAGATGATGTTATATACCAGCGTATTTTCCTCACAAGAGAGGCATCTATGGCCTATTCAACAGCCAATAAAGAACAAAAAGGAGGAATTGCCTGACCATATCCCAGTTCAGAGCTTCACAATTTGCGGCCCAGAGACCCAAAATATGAAGGGAAGGGGGTATATATAAAACAGTAGTAGACTTATCCTCTGAACCCCTAAACACACAGGCATCCAAGCATATCCTGAGTATATTTTATATATCTTGCTTTTAATAGGAAAGTCCATACAAAAGTCAGTAAAAGAAAAAACAAAAAACAGTCTTTATGTAATAGATAGTAAGGGTATGTGCACACACAAACTCAAAAACTTCTGAAAATACGGAGCTGTTTTCAGAGAAAACAGCCTCAGATTTTCAGGCGTTTTTGAAGCTGAAAATTACATTTTTCATAGTGTTTCATAGTGGAAAATCAGCTCCAAAAAACGCCTCAAGAAGTGACGTGCTACTTCTTTTTACGGAGCGTCTTTTTACACTCCGTTTTTTAAAACAGGGTCTGAACTAAATGCTATTTTTGCCATTGATTTCAATTGGCAGATGTTTGTACGCATTCAGCTTCCGTTTTTTCAGGCGTTTTTCAAGGCGTAAACGCCCCGAAATACGCCTGAAAACATTGCGTGTGAACATACTCTTAGGGTATGTGCACACGCAGTGAGCAAAAACGTTTGAAAATACAGAGCTGTTTTCAGGCGAAAACAGCTCCTGATTTTCAGACTTTTTTTTACAACCCGCGTTTTTCGCTGCGTTTTTTTACGGCCGTTTTTGGAGCTGTTTTTCAATGGAGTCAATGAAAAACGCCTCCAAAAACGTCCCAAGAAGTGTGCTGCACTTCTTTTGACCAGCCGTCATTTTACACGCTGTATTTTGACAACGACGCGTAAAATGAAGGCTCGTGGGAACAGAACATCGCAATTCCATTGAAAGCAATGGGCAGATGTTTGTAGGCGTATTAGGGTATGTTCACACGGCCAAATTTCAGACGTATACGAGGCGTATTTTGCCTCGTTTTACGTCTGGAAATACGTCTCAAATACGTCGGCAAACATCTGCCCATTCATTTGAATGGGTTTGCCGACGTACTGTGCAGACGACCTGTTATTTACGCGTCGTCGTTTGACAGCTGTCAAACGACGACGCGTAAAAATACAGCCTAGTCAAAAGAAGTGCAGGACACTTCTTTGGACGTTTTTGGAGCTGTTTTCTCATAGGCTATGTTCACACGGGGTCTTTTGCCGAGTTTTTTGACGCGGAAACCGCGTCGCAAAACTCGGCAAAAACGGCCCGAGAACGCCTCCCATTGATTTCAATGGGAGGCGTCGGCGTCTTTTTCCCGCGAGCAGTAAAACTGCCTCGCGGGAAAAAGAAGCGACATGCCCTATCTTCGGGCGCTTCCGCCTCCGACCTCCCATTGACTTCAATGGGAGGCAGGAGAAAGCGTATATCTCGCTGTTTTATGCCCGCGGCGCTCAATGGCCGCGGGCGAAAAACGGCGCGATAATTGCCGCGAAAATCGGCGTGCAGGGAGAGGAATATCTGCCTCAAAGTTCCAAACGGAATTTTGAGGCAGATATTCCTCCCCCAAAATACCCCGTGTGAACATAGCCATAGACTCCAATGAAAACAGCTCCAAAAACGGACGTAAAAAACGCAGCGAAAAATGCAAGTTGGTAAAAAAACGTCTGAAAAGCAGGGTCTGTTTTCCCTTGAAAACAGCTCTGGATTTTCAGACGTTTTTGTTGACTACGTGTGAACATACCCTAAGGGGCGTTTTTTCAGGTGTAATTCGAGGCGTAAAACGCCCGATTTATGTCTGAAACAACTGCATTTGAACATACCCTTAGGGTATGTTCACACGATTAACAAAATACGTCTGAAAATACGGGGCCATTTTTGGAGCTATTTTCAATAGAGTCTATGAGAAAACGGCTCCAAAAATGTCCCAAGAAGTGTCTTGCATTTCTTTTGACAAGGCTGTATTTTGACAGCGACGCATAAAATGACAGGTCATGGGCAGATGTTTGCCGACGTATTGGAGCCGTTTTTTCAGATGTAATTCAAGGCGTAAAACGCCTCCATTACGTCTGAAAATAGGTCGTGTCAACCCAGCCTAACACTGACAACAATGCAGAAATCCAAGTAATACTAAAGCGTTCATTTACTTTTTCTTGCAACTGTACATGATCACTAACAATACATACAGTACAGTGTTTCGGTAGCACACTAGATGGCAGTATAACATAGGAATACAAAGAGGAGTGCATTCAGTGAATCAAACTATATTTTCAATGATTCCTATTTATCCAACTGCATAAATAAAATGATCTTTCAAGCACTATTACATTAAACCCCTTTACAGATACACGAACCTGTGTCTCGTTTGTGTAGGATCTTTTCTAGCATCGTAGGGTTAATTTGATACAACATATCATTTCTGTTCAGTCATTTATCAGGATTACTGACATCAGCTTAGTGTCAGCTCTGATATGTGCTTTTTATATTAATACTATTTCAATTTCTATTGACATAATTTTCTTTTACATTAAACTGATGCTGGAGCAATTAACTTGTAGCATCGGCAAGTCAATAAACGCTCAAATATAATATGCTGTAAAACGCACTTGACACCATGAGGGACTTTAGGGACTGTAGGATCTAGCCATCATTATTGCTGTACTAAATCCATACATAATAAACAAGAGGCCTACACAAAGCTTTCTTATAAAAACATGTATGATTTTCCATGTGCCCATCTACATCCCCATAGGCAACTAAAGCAGACACTATGAAACCTGGCTGTCAGCTAATAGGATATGTTTTTGACGGGTATATCCATTTACACTATAATTTTTTTCCCAAATTAATCTGTTGGTGCAAAAAGCTGGTGCTAACAACTACTTAGAGGGGTTATATAGAATTAGAAAAACCCGGCTGCTTTCTGCCCATATTCATTGATTTGTAGCTGGTGGGTATATGCACAATAGCCACTATATATGCTCCTACAATATATTGCAGTTATTCTTTTCACAATGTTGCCCAGTATTGAAAGCGCTGGCATCCGTCATTTGCACACATAGACTAGAAAACTGTTGGGCAAACTTTTCAATAACACTTGACAACTTAAACTTTATAATCTTCATAGAGAAGTATTTCAACATGTGCAATCGTTTTTTTTAATTTAAACCAACTTTCATTATTGTTTCGAATATCATACATTTCAAGAGTATAAATTCTAGCTATAAAGTCCCAAATTTCATCCGTCTCTACTGCCAGAATTGCTGTTGAATTTTTTTTTGACACGTTTGCAGTTAAACTAGTCACGTCAATGAGTTAACCGGTTTTAGGAGAAGGCAGCAAAACTCTTCAGAGTTCAATGAGCACATGAAATGAGGAGGCTAAGATAAGTCGTAGCTGGCGCTCTTATGGAGGAAATGTGAGCACTAGGGACTGTAGGCACTACTTATTGGAGTAAGCGTGGCATTATTTGGTTCTTTGTTTGCATAGTATGGCACTCTGGGCACTGGCACAATGTGGTAAAAGTATTGCACTAATTATGTGTGTAGTGTTTAGCTCTATTATTAGCTGAGCTCCTACAATACAGTGGTATAGTTATTTACTACATTACATTACTTTACAGTGACTCGTGTGTATACTACACTTGCAGATCCCCAGAGCAGACTCTGTACACAATCTTTGGATCAGCTAAATTATTTTAACGAATACTGTATCTCATTCAAATAGAAGACATTTGGCAAGATTTATCAAAACTAAGACAAAGGAACAGCTGTGGATATGCCCTAAATGTTTAAGGTGGGAATTTTCCTCTAAGTAAAGCCCAGCTAGTTGTTCTCCCGGGTTCCACCAATTAAAAAAATAATAATTATAAATAACTAGGGAGACGTGGGATCTTGTCCTTAAGATGTGGAAACTATTAAACGTTCTAACCTGCACCTGCATCTTAGCTTCTTGTCCTGCCATTTGGTGTATTCTCTGTGACACAGGCATGGCATTGTATACACTTCCATTGTTTGGGTACCAGATCTGACCGGAAGAGGCCTAGTCTGTACTGCTGCAAGATGGCAAGAGAGAGGGCAAAGGTGAATTTATTTTTTACTGTGGGGAGCGCACATTATCTATGGCACTATAATATTCAAGGGCAGTGTTTTTGGCATTATAATTTTCAACAGCCACTATGGGTGACTCTCTTATTTCCAGCAGGTACAGTAAGCTGCACTTTCAAAAGTTTGTGAGACAAGTCAGGGCTGGAAGATATCATCTTGGTAGTCAGAGCTGGAGAAGAAAAGTAAAAAGAACGACAGCAATCACAGAAGACGTCATCTGTGTATTAGTGGATTTAATAGTTATTTATTCTGCCTGTGACTGCGTCTGATCACTACTAGTGTTCCCTAAAATGTGCGCGGCTGCGCGGCCACGCACCTTCCACAGTCCACCCACTCACTAAAGTTTAAAGCCCGTGCACTGTCACGGGCGGCAGGTGGATGCAGTGGCGTCGCTAGCACCGGAGGGGGTTCCGGTGCTAGCGACAGCCACATTCATTTGTATGTGCATTCTCAGGATGCAGATACAAATGAATACTATAGGCTGCAGGCCACGCTAGGCCTCCAGCCTATAAGGCACTGCGAAGATTCCCTGCGCAGGTTAGCGTGATGACGTCCCATCATCACGCCGGTCTGCACGCGTGTGCCGCCCGAGAGGCAATGTAGAGCTCCGTCCCTCGTAGGAGCGGGGCAAGGTAAGTACAATCTCTTATTTTTTGAGTGGGCTGTGTGGCAGTATATACAAGGGGAGAGGGAATGCTGTTTAGCAGTATATACAAGGGGAGGGGGTTTGCTGTGTAGCAGTATATACAAGGGGAGGGAGGATTGCTGTGTGGCAGTATATACAAGGGGCTGTATGGCATTATCTACAGGGGGCTGCATGACGCTATCTACAGGGGGGGCTGTGTGGCACTATCTACAGGGGGCTGTGTTGCGCTATCTATGGGGGGGGGCTGTGTGTGGCAGTATCTACAGGGAGGAGGTGTGACGCTATCAACAGGGGGTTTGTGTGGCGCTATCTACAGGGAGGGGGTGTTGCTATCTAAAGGGGGTCTGTGTGGCGCTATCTATAGTGGGTTTGTGTGGTGCTATCTATAGGGACAGTGGTGTAAGAGAGGGATTATTTCATTGGTGCCTATAATTTGTGTTTATAACTGTCTATTTTACAGGTGTTCTTGTAATATTATAGTATTTAAAAAAGTAATTAAAACTAATTTAAAATACGTTTTCATATTCTCTTATTTAGCACGCTATATTAGCGTTTACTGGGGGTATTACTTTTGGTTATTAGATCTCCCACTATTGATGGAGACTTGCCCTGCTCCCTAACTGCCCCGCTCAGGAGCTGCCAAGACTTAGAGGGAACATTGTTCAGTACTATAGTCACTTGTTTGGGCTGCAGTATGGTGATATTCCGCAAATCATCTGTGTAACTGGCCACTATACAGTCACTATATGGCGGTATTTTTCAGTTACACTATGATGGTAATATTGTCATTTGTGGTATTATTTGGCCCTTTTATAGTGATGATATTTGGTCACTGTATGACTGTATTATTTAGGGGTATACTATTATTTTGATTGTTTATGTTGGGAAGAATTATTTGGGGATAGGGCTGATGTGACACAAACATCTATGGATACAGGTATTCTTGGACAATGTGCATCTAAGCTGGTATATCTAAGCATTACATCTAATACGGACTTGTGCCATGAGCGTGGGGAGCAAATATGGTTGTCCCTCTCTTTGCAAGCACAAAGAGTATGTTTGCCTGTGTCTGAGTATATGGGCATGAGGAGTGTTTTTAGGTGTTTCTATATTCCACCTTAATTTTACTTCTGTATTGAAGGCGTGGCTTAAATATTTAAAGGGCATGTTGAGGGTGTGACCAGTCTCGTCTAGAAGAAATTGTGAATTTTGAAATTTTGTTCTGCTCACCAAGGTTTTAAAGCCATATTTGTTCTCACTATTCACAGTAATAATAGAGGGTTAATATGTGGGGTTAACTGTAATGGATCAAACAGAATTAATAGGACCACTCAGATCCCTGACCAATTGCCTCATTCTGTAACTAAACAAGATCTCCTCCTTAATACTTCTGCCAGCCCCGGCCACCCCTGTACCCTGACTTTCCCCACCCATCTTTATTCTTTAAAGGGCATGATGAGGGTGTGACAAGTCTCGTCTAGAAGAAATTGTGAATTTTGAAATTTAGTTTTGTTCTTACTATTCACAGTAGTAATAGGGGGTTAATATGTGGGGTCAATTGTAATGGATCGAACAGAATTAATAGGACCACTCTGATCCCTGACCAATTGCCTCATTCTGTAACAAAACAAGATCTCCTCCTTAATACTTCTGCCAGCCCCGGCCACCCCTGTAAACTGACTTTCCCCACCCATTTTTACTTCTCCCCTGTAGCAGTATTAACCCACCCTCGATCAGCTGCGTAAATCTTATCCCCGGTGGATTTTCCCCTCTTGTCTTTACAAAGAGGAAAGATCAGTCCCAGGAGGAGACCATTATACAAATTTTGGAGGAGCTGGTGTCTGAACTGGGAATCAATGATTTTTCCAGACATTCATATGCGTACTCCATAAGACTTCTTCATAATCAAGGCCATTCATAACTTAGATGTGATCGAGACTAGCTGCATTCTGTGTGTCAGAGACATGCAGGACTCATTCTCAGCCAAGCCGTCAGTTCAGCTGAATTTACTGCATCGGCTGAGAGAGATTGATACAGCTTCTATGTACACAGGATACATAGAAGCTGTATCACAAAAAGTAAAAAAAAAAGGTATAGATAAAGAAGCAGACAGTGGATTTCAAACTAAATATCGGGTGCGGACAGTGTAAAATGTACAAACTTTAAGGATGTTTGTGTTTGGTTCTTTCTGTTTTTTTTGTATTAATTATTGTCAAAGAAGAAAATATTTTAAACCTTCAAAGCGGTATTCATTTTGTGTAAATCATATGGTACAAACCCCCCAAAAATGCATTTTGTAGTAATTCAACAAAACAGGAAAAACACTAAAGGGGACAAATACTTTTACAAGACACTGTGTTAGAGAAAGTAAACACCCTTCTTTTATCATTTTTTTTTTAAAAATCCTGAATTAAACAAAGTTACTTTACGCCCTTGTAGGTTAATGCTCAATCCTCTGTGGGGAAAGTATATTATAATAAAAAAAAGAGTAAAAGTACCCTAATGGGTCTAACATACACAAACTATAAAGATATAAAGATAAATAAATAAATAAGTAAATAAATAAATATTCACAAACACACACACACACACACACACACACACACACACACACACACACACACACACACACACACACACACACACACACACACACTCATTTTTACCGGTTTGAACCCTGCTCCTTTGATGTGGCTAAATGTTCTGTACTGCACCTAGTTACAGTTTTACCACAATTTTGACAAAAACGCAGTGGTATTTTGTAACACATTTAATGAACCACAGCATTTGTACCTTAATTTGCCATACACTGTCTTCGTGTTTCCCCCACGCCTTTCTTACAAGCATTAAATCATTTTCTACGTCAGACCGGGTGAGTGCGGCTTTTTTCTCTCTACTTGCATTGTGTTTATTTGCCATACATTGCAGCAAAATGTGAAAAACTATACAGGGCTTGTTCCAAAGGTGTTCTGCCTGTGGTGGATGTCCCCAATTACTCTTGGGTGGTGCAGACCCCAGGGCTCGTGCCCCAGGTACCCTGTCTATAATCCAGTCCTGCAAGTCAAATTGCTAGATCTAAATGTTAAAACCTGCTGACAGTGGTTTATAAAATATCCCAAACGTAGCCCAATATGTACATTGCAAACACATACTGTACATAAAAGATGCATGAGCAGTGCTTGAGGAAAAGAGCCCTGTCAATCAGCATATTTTCTCCAATCAGTGGTGATAATGGTTTTTAAGGCTGTGATAGAAAAAAGACCCGAAATACAGTGCCCCATAACAGCTTCATAAGAGGGGAAAGAATATTAGGAGCAAATCTGATTGTCTGGGGCAGAGAGTTCCACGGATTGAGTAAAGCACCGAAGGAGATGAGAGTCATAGGTTATTGGATGAGCAAAGATCACAAGTGTGAGATTAGAGATGTTTGACGATGCAGTAATGTAGACAGCTTTGTATACTAGTAGGAGAATTTTGAATTTAATTCTACAATAATAAGTAATGAAAATAGATCCGGAGTAATAAAATATAACTTTTACTGAACTTGTTAAAAATAGATAACAAAACTGTGTCAATGAGTAAGGATATCAAATGCCAATACTGCATGCCAATTCGTATTCAATGATTTATATCAAAATCAAACAAATTTTTTTTTGAAGACAGCAAGAAAATATCAGTCCGCCTTAAATAAGGTTTCTTTGTATTATAATGTATTATGATCACTCTCATCAGGAGGTTTTATCCAATATCTTATCCTCTTGCAAGGACCACATGTATAGATTAGAGTAAAAAGACCTGGGGCAGTTGCCCTCCTACCCCTTATTTTCAGTTGGTAGTCCTTTTGGTCAATGTGTCCGAGGATGGTTATATGGCTTCTCCTGAAGTGATAGATGGTAAGTATTTTTTGCAAAATGCGCGCACTGGCCCTTTAAGGCCGTGCACGCGTGGGCGTGCGCACCCGCCGGAGACACTCGGTACCCGGAAGAGAGTGCCGGCGCCTGACTGGGGGACGACGCTGCAGGCAGGTAAGCTGTCCATGGCCACGGCCGTCGGGGTTAACGACCGTTCGACGGGCCGTGGCCATAGACCAGGGGACTCAAGCACGCGGCCCGCGGGCAGCATGCGGCCCCTGGGGCTGTCATCTGCGGCCCGCGGGACACAGAGCCGCTAGTATGGGCTCTGCTCCGAGACTCTGGAATTCCCTGACATCGCTGTCCACATATGAACAGCGATGTCTGGGGCTTCCCCAGAGCCGGAGTCCCGAGCAGCGCGCTGGTGTCGGCTCTGCTCCGGGACTCTGTGGAATTCCCTGACATAGCTGCCCATATATGGACATTGTGTCAGGGTCTTGCCCAGAGCGGAGCAGAGCGCTGGTGTCGGCTCTGCTCCTGGACTCTGTGGAATTCGCTGACATCGCTGCCCATATATGGACAGTGTGTCAGGGTCTTGCCCAGAGCGGAGCAGAGCGCTGGTCTCGGCTCTGCTCCTGGACTCTGTGGAATTCCCTGACATCGCTGTCCACATATGAACAGCAATGTCTGGGGCTTCCCCAGAGCCGGAGTCCCGAGCAGAGCGCTGGTGTCGGCTCTGCTCCGGGACTCTGTGGAATTCCCTGACATCGCTGTCCACATATGAACAGCAATGTCTGGGGCTTCCCCAGAGCCAGAGTCCCGAGCAGAGCGCTGGTGTCGGCTCTGCTCCGGGACTCTGTGGAATTCCCTGACATCGCTGCCCATATATGGACAGTGTGTCAGGGTCTTGCCCAGAGCGGAGCAGAGCGCTGGTGTCGGCTCTGCTCCTGGACTATGTGGAATTACCTGACATCGCTGTCCACATATGAACAGCGATGTCTGGGGCTTCCCCAGAGCCGGAGTCCCGAGCAGTGCGCTGGTGTCGGTTCTGCTCCGGGACTCTGTGGAATTCCCTGACATCGCTGCCCATATGTGGACAGTGTGTCAGGGTCTTCACCATAGCGGAGTCCCGGGCAGAGCGCTAGTATAGGCTCTGCTCCAGGACGCTGCGGAATTCCCTGACATATCTGCCCATATATGGACAGTGTGTCAGGGTCTTGCCCAGAGTGGAGCAGAGCGCTGGTGTCGGCTCTGCTCCGGGACTCTGTGGAATTCCCTGACATCGCTGCCCATATGTGGACAGTGTGTCAGGGTCTTCACCATAGCGGAGTCCCGGGCAGAGCGCTAGTATAGGCTCTGCTCCGGGACGCTGCGGAATTCACTGACATATCTGCCCATATATGGACAGTGTGTCAGGGTCTTTCCCAGAGCGGAGTCCCGGGCAGAGCGCTATTATCGGCTCTGCTCCGGGACTCTGGGGAAGCCTCTGACATCGCTGTCCATACATCGACAATGATGTCAGGGGCTTCCCCAGAGCAGGAGTCCCAGTGATGTCAGGAGCACAGCTGGAGTCCCAGGAAGAGCCTACTAGCGCTCTGCCTGGGACTCCAGCTCTGGGCAAGCCCCTGACATCACTGGGGCAGCCTCTACATAGGGCACTGGGGCAGCCTCTACAGAGGGCACTGGGGCAGCCTCTACAGAGGGCACTGGGGCAGCCTCTACAGAGGGCACTTTGGCAGCCTCTACAGAGGGCACTTTGGCAGCCTCTACAGAGGGCACTGTGGCAGCCTCTACGAGGGCACTGTGGCAGCCTCTACAGAGGGCACTGTGGCAGCCTCTACAGAGGGCACTGTGGCAGCCTCTACAGAGGGCACTGTGGCGTTATCTACAAGTGGGTGTGTGACAGTATCTGAAGAGGACACTGGCATTATCTAGGGGTGTGTTGCATTATCTACAGAGGACACAGTGGCCTTATCTACAGAGGGCACAGTGGCCTTATCTACAGAGGGCACTGTGGCCTTATCTACAGAGGGCACTGTGGCCTTATCTACAGAGGGCACTGTGGCCTTATCTACAGAGGGCACTGTGGCCTTATCTAGGGGTGTGTTGCATTATCCACAGAGGGCACTGCGGCAGCATCCACAGAGGGCACTGCGGCAGCATCCACAGAGGGCACTGCGGCAGCATTCACAGAGGGCACTGCGGCACTATCTAAAAAGGGGCTGCCCAATCTTGACATGCGTGCTAACTGAGCCGCTGGACTGCGTTTGGCGACACTTAAACTGGAAAGCTGGATTGTTGAAATAAGCACGTGGAGAAATATCTCAAATTTTAAACCTAGCGCTATTATTATAGTAATGTAGTATTATTATTCTAGTAATATAGTGTTATAGTAGTTCAAATAAGTAATTGATTAACAATAATTTTGTATTGTATCAAATTTGAAAGTAATGCGGTCCGTTAACTTCCCATTTTTCCCACTTACCCGGCCGAGTTTGAGACCCCTGCCATAGACGTTTACAGTGTCTATGGAAAACGCCTCCAAAAACGTCCCAAGAAGTGTCCTGCACTTCTTTTTTGTGGCCGTTTTTTTACGCGTAAAAAAACGCTGCGAAAAACGCTCCGTCGGAACAGAACGCCGTTTTCCCATTGAAATCAGATGTTTTGGGCTGATGTTTGGAGGCATTCTGCTTCCGATTTTTCCGCCGTTTTTCAGGCGTTTACGGCCCGACAAACGGCCGAAAATTGGTTGTGTGAACATACCCTTATAGATAAAGGCAACTGATTTAACAGATGCAAGATATATTGAACACGGCTTGTGTTCAGCCGTTTTTCATCCAGAAACTCCCCAAAAAACTGTTGTAAAAATGGATGCTGAATGCCTCCAAACATTTCCCCATTGATTTCAATGGGAAAAACAGCATTTCAAAAATGGTGCGTAAAAAATGCCCTGTAAAAAGAAGTGCATTTCACTTCTTGAGCCGTTTTTGGAGCCATTTTACATTGTGTCAATAGAAAAAGAGCTCCAAAAAACAGCCTAAAAAAATGCTTGATGCTTAAGGCTATGTTCACACAGAGGTTTTTTTAACCGACTGCACACCGTTAGCTGCGTTTTTTGCGGAATTTTTCGCTACATTTTTCACCCACGTCTATTGAGCACCGTGGGCAAAAAACACCACAAAATACGCTTTCTCTGCCTCCCATAGATGTCAATGGGAGATCAGAGACGTAAACGACCGAAAACAGGGCATGTGGCTTCTTTATTCCCGCAAGACGGTTTTTCCACTCGTGGGAAAAAAACACCTCTGCCTCCCATTGAAATCAATAGGAGGCATTTTTGTCCATTTTTTGGCACGTTGTCCGACGCGTTTGCCACATAAAAAAATGTGTAAAAAAACTCAGTGTTAACTGGCCCTAAAAAACGTCTCAAAAACAGAGGCTGTTTTCCCTTGTATTTTACAGACGTTTTCAGTTTGCCGTGTGAACATACCCTTACACTGAAATTTTTGGGCAAATAAGCATTCATACAAACACTCATTGCTCTATTTACAAATGCTCGTTCATCGACTCTGTGACTCATGGGCGTAACTAGGAAAGACTGGGCCCCATAGCAAACTTTTGACTGGGGCCCCCCCTCCCTGGGTGTCACACAACCCCCCCCCCTTGTAGATAGTGCCTTTTTTACAGCCCCCCCTGTAGATAACGCCATAGCGCCATACATCCCCCTGTAGAGTACGCCATACAGCTCCCCCTGTAGATAACGCCATACAGCCCCCCTGCAGAGAACGCCATACAGACCCCCCTGTAGAGAACGCCATACAACCCCCCCTGTAGGGAACGCCATACAGCCCCCCCTGTAGAGAACGCCATACAGCCCCCCCTGTAGGGAACGCCATACAGCCCCCCCTGTAGAGAACGCCATACAGCCCCCCCTGTAGGGAACGCCATACAGCCCCCCCCTGTAGAGAACGCCATACAGCTCCCCCCCTGTAGGGAGCGCCATACAGCCACCCCCCCCTGTAGGGAACGCCATACAGCGTTCCCCCCCCTGTAGGGAACGCCATACAGCGTCCCCCCTCCCAAAAAAATGCGACCTACAGTGTGTCCTACAAAATACATGTATCCTCTCTCCACAGGATCTCCACAGGATAGGGGATACATGAGTGATCGCTGGCAGCGATAAGGAGATAGGGAGTCCCCTGAACTTCTCCATGACTAACCTCTGACTTCCGGCGTCTGCGCAGCTCAATAAAAATGAAAGGAGCGCTGGTCACGCATGCGCACAAGCACGACCAGCGCTCCATTCATTTCTACGGAGCTGCCGGCAGACCCCGGAAGTCCGAGGTTTGTGATGGAGAACTTCAGGGGACTTTCAGTCCCCCGTTCTCCCTATCCATGCCAGCGATCACACATGTATCCCCTATTCTGTGGAGATCCTGTGGAGAGGGGATACATGTCCTGTGGAGAGGGAGGGGATACATGTCTTTTGCTCTATTTTGCGCCTTCAGCACCAGACACCGTTTAGCCATTTTTAGCACATGTTAGTTAAATGGCTATAACTTTTTTATTTGTGATTTTTGCGACGTTTTTTCCGTAGACAATGCAGGTTTCATTTTTTATTGTTTTTATACACACCTTTTTTGCTATTTTAGAATTTTTATTCATAAAGTTTGAAAATAATAGTAAAAAAATAAGCTTTTTTACATTTCAGCAATTTTTTTTTTTTCGGTAATAACAGTTTTACCCTAAAATAGACCTTTTATTTGTGATCGCCATTGTCTACCATAAATTTTTATATATTACATGTCTATATTAGGGTAATTGGGTCAGCGCTAGCGTTACAACAATGATTGGCGGGGGGGGGGGAACGTTTTTTTTTTGGGGTGGGTATTTTATGTGTATTTATTATTTACATTTTTTTTGTACTTTACTTTATTATTTTTTTATTACTATGGTCTGTCCCCCAAAGGTCAAAAAAGACCGTTGGGGAACTTTATATATTTTTTTTCTTTCTTTTACACCATGTTTTTCCACTGTAACTGGAGCTGCACAGCAGCCCCAGTTACAGGGAAAATCAGCCCTCTCATAGTGACGATTGTCACTAATAGGGCTGTGCTGGGTCTTGTTAGACCCAGCAGCAGTCTGCCACGAACGGCACCCAGCGATCATGTGACCAGTCACATGATCACCGGGAGGAATAGAGACAGCGCCGCTGCTGCTGTCTCTATTCCTGTACACAGCGCGCATTCAGCGCTGTGTACAAATGATCAGAGAAGACAGAAGCCGCGAAAGCTGCTTCTATCCTCTCCTCAGGGTCCCCGGCAGTCACTGACAGCCGGAGACCCGACATTCAGCTGCCCGATCGCGCGGGCAGCAAGTTAAAACCCGAGCCGTAGAAAGTCTATGGCTCGGGTTTTAAGGACCCTGACCGCTGGCCGTAAAAATACAGCCAGCGGTCGGGAACCAGTTAATGGCAGAGCGGGGAGATACCTCCCTGCTCTACCGTAGTGTTCAGTGGCGTCCCGCTGTAGCAGCCATAGCGGCTTCTAGCGGAGCCTCCGGCCATGGTGGGGGCCCGTGCCGGCGGGCGACACGGGCCCCCTCATGCTGCGGGCCCCGTAGCAGCCGCTACTGCTGCTACGGCGGTAGTTACGCCACTGCTGTGACTGTACTGTATGCAGCCAATAAAATGTCGCTATCCGGCAGCACATTTCCCTGTTTAAACAGGGAGATGTCCTGCCGGCATAATGAAAATGTATGGAGACAAAGTAACGATCGTTCGTCCCCATACATTACTGATCATTGCTCCTTGTAATAGGAGCAAATGAGTGCTGTCTCGTTAACCGGCACTCATTTTTATGGCACATACTGGGCCCTGTAAAAGGACCTTAAGGCTGTAAAACTATAATTTCTAAATAAAGATTATGTTACTTAAAAACATATTTTCAAGACCTGACTGTAGGAATATTTTGCTAGAACTGTGTCTAGAGAAAACAATGTTGTGGTACTCCATGTTAAAAGCAAAAGGAGAGCAAAACTGACACAAAACTGCAAACAATAGGTCATGCACCGTGTGAATGGGATTTCTTAACTGCTTAATGTAAAATAACATACATATATGCTCCGATCAGTGCTGGTTGTGGTTACTTTTGTCCTGTCCCTGGCAACATAATTGTTGGGTCTGACTGGGAAATCGTAATAGCCCTGTTACTAATAAAGACCCCCAATGATGTCTTGTATAATTGTCTGTTAGGGCAATGCTCTAACAGATGTCTGTTCATCTGTCATATAGACATATGACAGTACATTATGTTAAAAATAAAGATTACAGGAAGGTATTGTGACGTCCGTGGTCGCTGACCACAAACTCCTACCATACAGTCGACGCCCCTCTCTCCAGAGATGTCTGCACATACGGCCATCCTGTTCCACAGGGACCACCAGGGTATGCTCGCGAGCTCAGTCCAGACTTAAGAAGCCAGAACGCACGCATGTGGGAGATTTAGCTAATTGCTTCCAGAGCACCCTGGGCTATAAGAAGGTCTCAGCCCCTTCCTCCCACTCCTAAGCATTGTTGTCGTATCCTAAGTTTGTCTTGCATATGGTCCCCTAGTGTTTCCTGCTCCCAGTGTTCCCTGTTCCTGTATCCTGTAACCTGTATCCTGATTTAGTGCCATGCTAAGCTGTTGCCGTGCTGTGCTGTATTCCACGCCTGTCCTGCTACTCCACGCCTGACGTCTACCTGCTGCCTAGTCCCAGCCAATCCTGCCTTGCTACTGTCCAAGCTGTCACAGGTACCCTATATGAACTATAGACTCTGACCTGCGCCCTGTTGGCCAGCTGCCATACCGCCAAGGCGGTACGGCCCTGTGGGTTCACAAAACCTATGTGACAGGTAGACACCTAATGGCAGTAACTTCACACAGAATTTGCATGGATAAAATGACTACATTTTAACAGTAAGTAAATTGCAAAGTTGATCTGTATCAGGTATGCTATAATATTAGCATAAATTGTTTGAAAAATTTGTGTCTATTTAAGGGAAAAATAAGCTTGGTCAATCCCTTTCACTACAGTGTAAATTTTCCACATTGGCTAAAATGCAAAGAATACAAATACAGTTCTATGTTCACTCTTATTTCATTAAACCACAATTTCTAACATTTTCTGAATTACAAAATGTTGTTTTAACATTGTTTTCACAGTAAGCCAACAGAGAAGTTACTCAATATTACAAATATCAATTTGTGTGGAAAAATTATTTATGCATTGTATTTCTGCATCCATTATTTCAGTGTCTATATAATTGGTAAACCATAGATTGAATATGGCTCATATAATTTTTAAGCAATAAAAATATATTTTTGCAATAATAGTTATACAATGTGCAGAAGCGACTATGTTTCCAAATGTACATTGAATTATTTACACCTTTAAGGCAGTTGATTGAACGGCAGCATTAGTCAATTAGTAGATCAAAAAAATCTTATGATTCCAATTTAGCACAGAGCTCTGCATTTGCTCTACTTTTCTTTTTCTTTTTACATTTTCACCCTGACAGTGACAAATTACTCGACTGCTGGCTGAGATTGGAAATTAAAAGCATTTAGAATTTCTCATGCATTTATGCTAATGAGAACCTCTGATATGATTTGCATGCAAAAGAGGGTAATCTGAAAGCTCATCAGTTTCTTTTTGCTGTTGTTTTCATGTGCCAGGATTTTTCTTAATAAAAGTGATGTTGTTTTTAATAGAGTGAAAGTGTTTTTTCGCAGAAGTCCTTTGGCAAATTATGCTTTTGCCATTTTAGATGTATTTAATTGGTATGTTCAGCTCTTTAAAAGTAGTTATCAGTTATCGCCATGTAGTTTAGGAGATATAATGCTGCATTAAGAGATACATTCCTGGAGGAAGGAAGGAATGTATACTTTGATAAATAAACACCAACAATTTAAGGATAATTCATTTATATCGGACTCCTTTCAAAAATAATTACTCTCTGTAGGATTTTTAGATAATATTTTAACCAGAGTATTTTAGTAATCACAATCTACAAACTTATAGAAGTGCTGATAAAGAAAAGATATACCCTAAAGTTAAATTTTATTTTAATGTGCCATTTTATTTAAAATTGTTGTTAGCGCTTATGCACATGGCCTAGCTGTATGCATGGTGCCGCTATGCCGGTGTCACGTAACGGGTTTGTGGACCCACTAGGCCGTACCGCCGTAGCGGGGAGGCAGCTGGCAAAACAACAGGGAACCCCAGCAATGCAATGTCCCGCACAAGGGTACCTGGATAGTCCAGACAGTGGCCACAGCTCTGGTACAGATGGAGATGGGTACAGCAGGTAACGCCAAATGTAGGGGAATAACACAGGAGCCGCAGGTTGCGCCAGACGTCTCGAATTCCTCTGAACATGGCAGATGACACAGGACGTGGCGGATGGCACAGAAGCCGCAGGTTGCGCCAGATGTCGCGAATTCCTCTGGACATGGCAGATAACACAGGACGCGACACGACTCCGACACTAGTAGGTACAGGAACAAAAACAGCACGGGATACAGGAACAGGTAAAAAGGCTTGGGTAACAACTGGAACGGGAAACACTAAGGGACCATTCGCAAGACAGACTTGGGATAACTAACAACGCTCAGGCAAGGATCAGAAGAGCTGGGGCCTTCTTATAGATGAAATCATGGGCCATTGATGATGATTTCCTGATGTGTGCAAGCTGGCCCTTTAAGGCCGGGCAAGAGCATGCACGAGCACCCTATGGGACACAGCAGAACGGAGCGGAAGTGAGTGCTGGCGTCTCCTAGGAAGGAGATGGGGACTAGCGCTCACGGCCCCATGGTTGCGGGCGTCGGGAGGTGAGTAAACCCAACGGCCCGTGGCCATGGACGCAACAGTATCCCCCCTCTTACGCCCCCTCTTCTTGGGGCCAGAGCAAGAGAGGAATTTTTTTAATAAGAGCAGGAGCACTGAGGTTCTCTTCTGGCTCCCAGAACCTCTCCTCAGGACGAAACCCTCTCCAGTCCACCAAATACACTGTGTTCCAAATTATTATGCACATTGGATTTAAGTGTCATAAACATTTAATTATTCGTTTTTCAATTAAACTCATGGATGGTATTGTGTATTAGGGCTCTTTGGATCATTGTAATCAATCTCAGACACCTGTGATAATTAGTTTGCCAGGTGTGCCCAATCAAAGGAAAACTACTTAAGAAGGACGTTCCACATTATTAAGCAGGCCACAGGTTTCAAGCAATATGGGAAAGAAAAAGGATCTCTCTGCTGCTGAAAAGCGTAAAATAGTGCAATACCTTGGACAAGGTATGAAAACATTGGATATATCAAGAAAACGTAAGCGTGATCATCGTACTTTGAAAAGATTTGTGGCTGATTCAGAGCACAGACGGGTTCGTTCAGATAAAGGCATAATGAGGAAGGTTTCTACCAGACAAATTAATAGGATTAGGAGAGCAGCTGCTAAAATGCCATTGCAAAGCAGCAAACAGGTATTTGAAGCCGCTGGTACCTCTGGAGTCCCGCGAACCTCAAGGTCTAGGATCCTCCAGAGGTTTGCAAGTGTGCATAAAGCTATTATTCGGCCACCCCTAAACAATGCTCACAAGCAGAAACGGTTGCAGTGGGCTCAGAAATAAATGAAGACTAAATTTCAAACTGTGTTGTTTAACGATGAGTGCCGTGCAACCCTGGATGGTCCAGATGGATGAAGTAGTGGATGGTTGGTGAGTGGCCACCATGTCCCAACAAGGCTGCGACGTCAGCAAGGAGGTGGCGGAGTCATGTTTTGGGCTGGAATCATGGGAAGAGAGCTGGTAGGCCCCTTTAGGGTCCCTGACAGTGTGAAAATGACCTCTGCAAAGTATGTAGAGTTTATGACTGACCACTTTCTTCCATGGTACAAAAAGAAGAACCGTGCCTTCTGTAGCAAAATGATCTTCATGCATGACAATGCACCATCTCATGCTGCAAAGAATACCTCTGTGTCATTGGCTGATATGTGCATAAAAGGAGAGAAACTCATGGTGTGGCCCCCATGTTCCCCTGACCTCAACCCTATTGAGAACCTTTTGAGCATCCTCAAGCAAAATATCTATGAGGGTGGGAGGTAGTTCACATCAAAACAGAAGCTCTGGGAGGCTATTCTGACATCCTGCAAACATATTCAAGCAGAAACTGTCCAAATACTCACAAATTCAATGGATGCAAGAATTGTGAAGGTGATATCAAAGAAGGGGTCCTATGTTAACATGTAACTTGGCCTGCTTGATTGAAAGAGCTTTTGATTTCTGTAAATATGACCTCCTGATGCTGCAAATTCAACAAATTACCATTTTAGTTCTCTTTACAACCTTTAAAATGTTTTGATCTCTGTTGTGCATAATAATTTGAAACAGTGCATTTTGAGTTTTTTACTTCTAAAAAAAAATCAGTTACCATTAGGAGATTTGTTCAATAAAATTCGCATTATACTCCAACGGTTGATGGCTTGAAGATTATACTGACTGTCATTTGCATCGACTATTTTGGAAAATCAGCGAAAAATAAAATGTGCATAATAATTAGGAACACGGTGTAGAAAGTCCTTCCTCCTACCCTTTTGCAATCCAGGATCTCCCTCACCTCGAATATATCAGAAGAACCGCTGGGAGCAACTGTGGAACTAGAAGTCTTCCTGTAGCAGTTCAGGACCACGGGTTTCAGGAGGGACACATGAAAGGAGTTGGGGATTCTGAAGGTAGGAGGCAGCTGCAGTTTATAGGAGACAGGGTTTATCTGTTGCAGAATCTCGAAAGGACCAAGGAACCTGGGAGAAAATTTGTATGAAGGCACCTTGAAACGAATGTTCCGAGAGGACAGCCAGACTTTGGTACCCGGAAGATACTGAGGCGGCTCTCTTCTCCTAGTATCTGCTTTTCGCTTCATGCGATCGACTGTCAGCAAAATAGAGGACTGGGTCTGTTGCCAGATTTGCAGAAAGTCCCCATATGCAGAGTCAGCAGCAGGTACCTGAGATGTGGTCGACACTGGAAGAGGGACTTTACTGTAATGTGAATTGGAGTGGAAGTGGTGGACTCACTTGTGTGGTTGTTGTATGAGAACTCGGCCCATGAAAGAAGCTGTACCCAGTTATCGTGCTGTGAAGAGATGAAGTGGCGGAGATAATTCTCCACGATCTGGTTGATCCTCTCAACTTGCCCATTGGACTGGGGGTGATAGTCTGAGGAAAAGTCCAATCTCACATCCAGGAGTTTACAGAGGGCTCTCCAGAACTTTGAAGTAAACTGAACCCCCAGTCGGACACAATGTGAAGAGGCAAGCCATGCAAGCGAAAGATGTGCTGAATGAAGAGACTCGCCAGTCAAGGAGCAGAAGGTAGGCCGGTCAGTGGGATAAAATGGGCCATCTTAGAGAACGGTCCACCACTACCCAGACATTGTTGCATACTGCTGAGGGAGGAAGGTCTTTGACAATGTCCATTGCAATGTGCTACCAGGGGGCGTTGGGTACAGGCAGAGGTTGGTGTAGGCCGGCAGGCTTGGAGTGAGTAACTTTGTTAGAAGCACACACCGTGCAAGAAGAGAACATCTTTAGGTAGCGTGGGCCACCAGAAGTGACGAGCAATCAGGTCTCGGGTTTTACGGACACCAGCGTGCCCAGCTAGTTTAGAAGTGTGTCCCCAGTGGAGAATTCTTCTCCTGTCTGCCAACCGAACAAAATTCCTCCCAGGAGGGATGTCTCTAACCTGCAGAGGATTAGCAGTGACAATGCAGGACAGGTCTATGATAGTCTGAAGAGACTCCACCGTGTCTTCCGTATCAAATGATCTGAACAGGGCATCGGCCCTCACATTCCTGTCCGCGGGACGGTAGTGGAGCACAAACTGGAAACGGGTGAAGAACAGCCACCACCCAGCTTTACGTAGATTCAGTCATTGTGCAGACTGAAGGTAGGTAAGGTTCTTGTGGTCGGTGAAGATCAGGATGGGGTGACCTGCTCCCTCTAGAAGAAGTCTCCACTCCTCCAGAGCCAAAGTGATGGCCAGTGGCTCCTGATCTCCAATAGAGTAATTGCGCTCAGCAGAAGAAAATAGTCTACAATAGTAGCCACATACTACTGCATTTCCTTTGGAGCTCCTCTGGAACAGAAATGCGCCAGCACCAACATAGGAAGCGTCCACTTCCAGTGAGAACTGCCGAGATACGTCAGGATGAATGAGGATCGAAGCTGAAGTGAAAGCTCTCTTGAAGCTAATAAATACGAACTCTGCCTCTGGAGTCCACACCTTGGCGTTCACACCCTTCTTGGTAAAGGTAGAGATGGGAGCCATCAGAGATGAGAAGTTAGGAATAAAGTGCCGGTAGAAATTGGCGAATCCCAGGAACCGCTGTATGGCCCTTAGGCCTTGAGGACGTGGCCACTCCAGGACAGCTCTCACTTTCTCAGGATCTTGAGACCTTGATCTGAGGTGATGTAGCCCAGGAAGGGCAGAGAACTCCTCTCAAAGATACACTTCTCCAGCTTGGTGTATAAACGTTTCTCCTTTAATCGTAGTAGAACTTGATGGACATGCCTCTGATGAGTCGTCGAATCTGGGGAGAAAATCAAAATATCATCGAGATAAACAACAATACAGACATAAAGGAGATCTCGGAAGATATCATTAACAAACTCCTGAAACACTGCGGGAGCGTTACACAGTCCGAAGGGCATCACTAGGTATTCGTAGTGCCCATTCTAGGTGTTAAATGCCGTCTTCCACTCGTCACCCTGGCGAATCCGGACTAGGTTATAAGCCCCCCGCAGGTCTAGCTTAGAATGTTTTTTAGCTCCTCGTATGCGATCACACAGCTCGGATATAAGTGGCAATGGGTATTTGTTCTTGACCGTGATCTAGTTGATGCTTTAAAATAAATAAAAAGATAGGACCAACGGCGCTGCAATGATGGACAGGAAAATGAAGGACTTTAGGCAAACATCACGGCAAAGATTTAATGACAGAGGCTACACGTTTCGACACCGGACTGGTGTCTTCATCAGGCCAATACAGAATGAGCAATACAAGCACATTTATATACATACAGGAAGAGAGAAAACCTGCCAAAACCAGCAGGTCAAAGATCAAAGGTCAAACATATTATAAACTTTGCACATAACATATCTAACATAAATACATAAATACTAGCTAAAAATTGATGTTTGACCACCACATAGGACATAGTGATTCACATAATTACATTAAAAGTAAAGTGACAGTAGCCGAACAACAATGCGGCTAATCTTGCCGTCTCTACACACATACAAACTAAAGGAAAATAGATGATACACAGTTCATATCATCAGTGACCCCAATAATACCCGTAGGGATGAATATTAATTCTAAATATTTGTCAGGACTAGCCACCAAACTTAGTTACTATAGTTCTGAGACGCTGAGCTGGCGTCCCTGGTTGCCAAGCAACCCAGACAGCACAGTGGCCGGAAGTAAGCGCTGAAGCGCAAAGTGAAGCGCATAAAGCTTGATAACAAGAAAACAGACGAGTGATGAACAAGGATCCAACACTCCACTACAGAGGGTAAGTGAACCTCATTGTTAACTATACTATAGTTGCTATAATCCTAAACCGTTAAATTAGCGTCCCTGGTTGCCAAGCAACCCAGACAGCAATAGCCTGATATGAGCACTGGAACGCAAGAGGAGCGTATGTGGCTCAACAACGGGGAAAGAGGCAAAATATGAACAAAGCTCCACCAATTGACCTCATTATTGACTATACTATATTGGATGAAAACTTGAAACCATCCATCTCTGATAGGGATAATCTGTCTGGTCCTCAACGCAGAGCCCTAAAAGCCCTTCAAAAGAGGCAGGATATCATAATACGGTCAGCAGATAAAGGGTGGGCATTGTTATTCAAGATAGACTTGAATATCTTAAGGAAGCATCTAGGTTACTCTCGGATGAGCAATTTTATGAGAAACTAAAGTTCAATCCTATCTCCAAATTTGAGACTGAATATAAATCTCTGATAGATAATGCATTTAAGGACAACCTCTTATGTAAAAAAGAAAGGGTATTTCTTACCATTCCCTTCCCAACTATTCCCTTTATGTATCATCTTCCGAAGATACATAAAGCTTTGTCAAACCCACCTGGCCGACCAATTATTTCGGGCATAGGATCATTGACCAGCAATCTATCGCATTTTGTGGATATTCATCTCCAACCTTTTGTTTCAAAATTACCTTCATTTTTGAAAGATTCCACCCAACTGATTAGAGATCTTTTTGAATTACAAACTGTCAATGATATATCAGACATCAATTTTCTTACCGCTGATGTGTCCGCTTTATATACAAATATTCCTCACGCAAAAGGTTTAGAAGCCATTTCTGGGTTTCTTATAAATGACCCCCGTTTTTCTAACCTACAACTCAATTTTATTATGGACTGTATTGAGTTTATTTTAACCCACAATGTTTTTACTTTTGATGGTGATTTTTATAAGCAGATAAAGGGCTGTGCAATGGGGTCGCGGTTTGCCCCCTCATACGCAAATCTATATATGGGGTCCTTTGAAGACTCCTTTATACTGAATGAGCATATTTTTAAAGATAAAATTTTACTGTATAGACGTTATATTGACGATTTGTTTTTTATCTGGAAGGGTGATGCATCTACTGCGAATGATTTGATAGATTATTTGAATAAGAATATGTTTGGCCTGTCCTTTACCCATACGGTCTCGGGTAATGGTATAGATTTTTTAGATTTAACGATTGAGAAAAAGGATGGCCGTTTTCTAACTAGAACACATTTCAAAACGGTAGATGTGAACAGCTACCTTGATTTTAAAAGCGCACACTACTCTCCATGGCCTAAAAATGTCCCCTTTGGTCAATACCGCAGAATTAGAAAAAACTGCTCTGATGAAGTATATTTCAATAAGGAATGTGAGATTTTAAATAAAAGATTCCTGGAAAAAAGGCTTTCCAAGGAGTCTACTAAAGGGTGCAGAACAGAAAGCCAGGACATTGACTCAGGATGAATGTATCCAAATAAAAACAACTGCGAGTATAGAGAGTATAGAGAGTCCTAATAATGTGGAAAGGAAATAGTAATTTTATAACGACTTACAATAAAGGTAGCACATTGATTACATCTATACTAAGGAAACATTGGCATATCCTGATCAATGATCCTTTTTTGAAACCTTTGATTCCTGCAAACCCTACAATTACTTACAGACGTGCTAAAACAATTAAAAATTTAATAGCCCCTAGTAAAATGTGTAAGATTAAAAAGAGAAACCAAGATTCTTCAATTGACGTGAAAGGTTCTTTCTGTTGTGGACGCAACAGATGCTTTTGTTGCAACAACATTACCAATAAGTGTACGGATTATTCCTCTGCATTGACGGGCAAAAGTTTTCTGATTAAAAACTACCTCAACTGGGGGCGTGGCTTGGACGCTGCAGTGAACAGACGTAACTTTGGTGAGCTCCGCCGACAGAGGACTTAATTTGCTTTGCCTGCAGGATTATATAGCTCTGACCGAGCTGAAACTACCCCACCTTCCCTCCCTACTGCCGCGGAGATTTGATCAGAATCTTTTTCGGCGATTTCGCCGCGATATCGGAAGGAGGAACAAGGGAGGCCTTGCCTCGTGTCAGACCGGGGCCTAGATTTCCGGCGAGACGGCCGGCGGAACGGACCGGAGAGACCAGAGAAGTAGTAGCAGGTACCTGTGAATGCACACCAAGCAGCTGCAGCTGCCTTGAGGACGCAGTTGCCGTTCTATTAAGACTCACATCACATATATCTGCCTGAGTCTTACTGGCAGTTGGATCCTCACTGTGAAGTCTGGGGAAACTAGGCCCAGGCCTGAACCTGCAGACCAGCGTCCAAAGACTTCAGAGTAAGTGCCACTCATACCCCCAAGCTTCACTTCATAATATAAAACTACCTAAGAGAGAAACGCTCTAATTGTTACCGCTGGGAGCATACCTAGTGTACAAGTTCTATTATCGATCTGTCATATATTGCAGTCACTTGGACTTCCATTACATATTTTTTGCTAGGCGACCCCCTTCTCCTCCCTCCTCCATTGCTAGGGAGGTAGTTGGGAAGCTGTAAGCGCTGTTCTTAATGAGCTACATGTAACTACCATTGGAGAGACACGCACTCTTCTTTTTCTTAAGTACCACAAAACTAATACAAGATGGTGAAAACGGGCAAAGATAAGCTCAAGGATGTACATCACACACCTAAAAAGCACAAAAGTCAACATGAAGTTGATCGTTTCTTTAACAAAAAGCACTCTGCCTCCTCTTCTGCTGGGAGTCACCCATCCGCACATGAAGAAGATACTGAAATGTCACAAGATGGTGATTCGGATAGGGAGAGCACTACAGCTCAGCCTACCACATATGATGAATCGGATGCATGTCATATTTCCAGAGCTTTTCTCAAAAAATGTTTAGCACAAGCCTTATCTCCAGTGCTGAAAGAACTCTCTGATATCAAAATAGATGTAAAATACATCGGCCACAGAGTAGAGGAGTTGGAAAATGCCCATACTGTGTTATTGTCCCACAGCGCAGTGACACAACAGACGGTTATCTCCCAACAGGAACATTTAAATTCTGCATTTCTTCAGCTGGAGGATCAGGAGAACCGTAACAGGAGGAAGAACCTTAGGCTCAGGGGGATGCCGGAGAGTGTGGCACCGGAGGCTTTGAGAGCAGCAGCCGCATCAATTTTCGCAGATCTACTGGGAGTGGAACGAGCTTCCCAAGTGGTTATCGAGCGTATACATAGAGCACTTAGACCTAAACCTGCACCAGGAGAACCACCGAGAGATGTCGTGTGTCGGCTCTTGAGTTTTGTCGATACAGCTGCCCTTTTACAGAGGGCCAGGGACTCTCAAGGAATTTACTATGACAACTGCAAAATTTTGTTCTTTCAAGATGTAGCAGCAAGCACTCTAAACAAAAGGCGCATACTGAAGCCGCTCACAGATATTTTGAGAGAACGTCATATCCCCTACAGATGGCTGTATCCCTTTGGACTCTCTGTGATGGATAATGGTAAACCCCTAGTGGTGAGGCAACCGGAAGACCTACACAAAATCTGGACTGTGCTTCGTGTCACCCCACTGGAGATACCATCGTGGCTGCCGGTCCATTTGCCTGCTGCGTTCCCGGAATTACCGCCCCCGGAGAAGTGGAACCTACAAACCAAGGTGAAGTCCCCGAAGAGGACCCCCACATTAATTTTTTAATTTTTGGGACTTGGAAATCCGTAAACCGGTCTTGAAGGTGTATTTGCCTGGAATGGGCCTCTATCTTCTCGCAGCAGAGAAATTATTGATGTAAGATTGGAGGCTTCCAACAAGCTTCTTGTGTATCCTTTCAGAGTTATGTTAAAGTGGTACTATCAGTTTTTGTAGCTATTAACAGAGAGTGCGTCTCTTTTCCGTTCTTTTTTATGTTCTTTTCTCCTTACAGAATGGAATGGTTAAATCCATCTTGTATTGTGTATCTGTATATGGTGATATGCTCAATCGTATCCAGAACTAATTTCCTTCCCATGGGAACGGGGACCTGCGTGATCTCAGACCTTTCTGCCTGGTTCCTATGCGAAAAGGTTTACAACATCTGCAATGTTTTGTTTATTCATACAACATGTTTTAAGTTTGAAGTTGAAGTGACACCTATTGAGCTCCTATACATTATCATTCTTTCATTAGACGTCTGTACATATGGCTGAGGTTAATATTGTTTCATTGAATGCGAGAGGGCTTAATACTCCTCAAAAACGCAGCCAAGTATTTGCTATAACCAAGAAAGCTCGATCAGACATTCTATTTCTGCAAGAAACCCGTTTCCGACACACGCACACCCCCTCACTCACCCACACCTCATTCTCACAGTGGTTTCACAGCACACACTCCTCTGCATCAAGAGGAGTCAGCATTGCTATTAGTAGATCGGTTCCATTCACCTTGTTGGCTCAGCAAATCGACCCGGCTGCTAGATATGTATTTATTAAAGGAACAATAGGGAATACAATGATCACTTTAGCCAACATCTATGCTCCTAACAGAAATCAGGCTAAATGGTTAACTAGTACTTTAAATAAGATACACATTTTTAAAGAAGGAATTCTGGTTCTGAGAGGGGATTTCAACTGTGTCATGGAACACAAATTGGATACTACTTCTAAAATTTCGGCTATATCCAACAAAGCGCTCAGGACAATGAAGAGGGCACTAGCTGACCTCTCGCTTGTCGATGCATGGAGAGTACCCCACCCTGACACAAAAGATTTCACATACTATTCCACAGTACACAGGACCTACCACAGATTAGATCGCATATATATCTCCAACAGGCACCTCGGAGAGGTTACTGCCTCAGAAATAGGGACCATACTAATATCTGACCACGCGTTAGTCTCCATGTCCTTATCTATTTGTCTCTCCCTAGGAAAACTTTGAACTGGTCACTAAATGAAACGTTATTGGTCTCTCCAGATGATATCTTAAAGATAGAAAGCAAACTTCAGGAGTATTTTCACTTTAATGACATTCCGGAGACCCCTGTACCGATCATATGGGAAGCTCACAAGGCCTGTATCAGAGGCGAGTTTATTGCTCTAGGTTCTAGACTCAAAAAAGCCAGAGAGGCCACAGTGAACTCCCTATTGAACAGAATTTCAGCCTTAGAAACACTTAGAAAGCAATCCGCTATACAGAAATCTCAACCTGAACTTGTGAAACTGAGAAATGACCTCAGGGATCTCCTGAATGTTAAAGCTGCCAAAGCTCTCCAGCGATGTAAATTTAAATATTATGCTCACGGAGATAAGGGGTCCAAAATTATGTTGGGACTTCTTAAAAAACAAAATGAGAAATCCTATATTACCAAACTGAAAACAGAAAAAGGTGAAGTAGTCCTCTCCACAGAAGAGATTGCGGCAGAGTTCCACAAATTCTATTCCTCTCTCTATAACTTGGAGACTGGTGGTTCAACCTCAAATTTGGGAGATCGTTCTGCCCCTATTGAATCTTTCCTTGACTCAATCTCCTTACCTAAACTAGAGGAGGTGGATTTGGAAGGGTTGATGGCCCCTTTTACAGAACAAGAAGTTAGGGAAGTGCTTGCCTCCATACCCAGTGGTAAGAGTCCTGGACCTGATGGGTTCCAAATATTTTATTACAAAACATTTGCTGCAACCTTGTTGCCGCACTTTGTGAAACTTAGCAATTCCTTACTGGAGGGTAAGGGCCTTTCCAAACGAATGCTTGATGCGCATATCACAGTTATCCCAAAAGAAGGTAAGGACCCTATGGTTTGTAGTAGCTATAGGCCAATCTCCCTTCTGAACACAGACGTCAAATGGTGGGCAAAGTTACTGGCACATCGCATAAATTTATTACTCCCCAAACTGATTAACCCGGAACAGACAGGTTTTGTACCGCAAAGAGAAGGGAGATTTAACACTACCAGGGTAATTAACGCAATCTTTTGGGCACAAAAACACAAAATCCCCCTAGTCCTTCTCAGCACCGATGCAGAAAAGGCGTTCGATCGGGTTGCATGGGACTTTATGACAGCGACTCTCATACAGTCCCGAGAAGTCCAGGGCCTTTAGATTGGGGACGTCACTCACTCAACAGCAGCATTTGCAGACGACCTTCTTCTATTTATATCAAACCCATTCCAAGCTTTTCCAGCAATCCTTGCGATTCTGGAGGACTTTGGAAAAATTTCAAATTTTAAGATTAATCTGGGGAAATCCGTGGCTCTAAACATCACGGCGTCAAAATCAAAAATTCAACGTCTTAAATTGTCCACACCCTTCACATGGAACTCAACGGACATAACATATCTGGGGGTCCGCATCTCCTCAGCTAAGCTGTTCGAGTATAACTATAAAACTATAAAACGCTATATAAGAAAATTAGTTCGCGGCTAGCAGGTTTAAAAATCCTGTATGTCTCTTGGAAGGGGAAGAAAGAATATTCTCAAATGTTATATAATGCCGCAAATTTTGTATGTGATGCAGACAGTTCCTATCTGGCTCCCGAGATCCTTCTTTATACAAATACATCGCTTATTTTCAAAGTTTATATGGAATGCTGCTCACCCTAGGCTGGCATACGCTCAAATGCGACTTGGCAGAAAACAGGGGGGATGCGGATTACCAGATGTTCAGACCTATTATAGAGCTAATCATTTGGCTAGATGGCTGACGATAGTGCACCCACAGCAGCATGTGTGGCCGCATACCCACGTTGAACGACACATTCTCGGGGAGGAGGGGATCATACACCTTTGGTCCACGGTTCCGATAAAGGCAGGTCATCTGAGTGACACACTGAAGGGCACAGTGGAGGTGGGGCAGCACTTCTTTATAAAACTGATACCGGATACAGGACCCTCTCCACTTATGCCTCCCGGCCTTCCTGAAAGCAGCAGTTACCCCGATTCATTTTCCTTGGTCCCATTTACAGCGAACCTCAATATACCCTACTTTACAAAATGTATCAGCCCTACCGAATCTAGCGGACTTACTAACCCCACTAGACTCTACCCTCATCTCATTCATACATGAATTTGCGTTCAATAAGGTATGTAGAGAATTCTGTACAAGGTATACACAACCATTAAGGGATATTAATTGGCTAGAACATTATCTGATATTTCCTAACTTACCTAAAGGTCTTCTCTCTAAAATATATACTAAACTCCTGCAGTTAGCTGCTCCGACTAAACCTAGGTACCTGTTAGCATGGGAAAAGGAGTTCTCCACCACCTTTACCCCTTCTGAAGTCTCTGTGGTTCTGTCCAACTCGCATGGATTTTCCCGTTGTGTCAAGATCCAAGAGAATTCATTTAAGACGTTGACAAGATGGTATAGAACCCCCCAGATTCTTCATAAATGGAGGCTTACCACTGATGAAATGTGCTGGAGGTGTGGACTAGATGTGGGGACCATCTCCGATTTATGGTTTAACTGTTGAGTCCTAAAGAAATTTTGATCTGAGGTTGGGAGACTTATTAATATGGGAGGTTGGGAGACTATATTAATATGTGGGGCGAACACATGCCTCACCCCTGAACTGGTGGTGATGTGGCTACCTAACATTTCATTTAGACCATCTAAGCATTCACTGGTAACCCACTTGCTGACAGCAGCCAAACTTCTCATCCCCATGCAATGGAAATCTAAGTCCCCGCCTACAATCCCTCAATGGTTGGAAAAAGTTAGACACATTTTCAGAATGGAAGAACTTGCGGGATGGGAGAGTGGCACACACGTAAAATTCCTACAGACGTGGAAGAATTGGGTGGAATTCACTAAAAGCTCTGTATACAGTCATAACATGATACAGAAGTTGAGCTTTCTAGTGCATACACTGATTTTATTAGGATCTCATGGTAGTCATCTGGTTTGTACTGTTGGTTTATTTGTGTTTATGTTTATCAGTTATCAATAAGAAATGCCCCTGATAGATAAAGTTGAAATGTTTGAAAATGCATATACTGGGTACGACAGGAAGAAGCCGTACATGGCCAAGTTCTCAACTTATCTAGATCTGATTTAAGATTGTACTTGCCTATGTATATATGTCTCTTATTAGGCCTGTGTGCCGCAAACGATTATGTTATATATTATGCTATATTACATGTCAGGTTCACATGTTATAATGTATTTCTCAATAAAAATATATTGAAATAAAAAAACTACCTCAACTGTGGGAGCACATATGTAGTATATGTGCTTCAATGCACATGTAAGTTGCAATATGTGGGTCGTACAACACAGACCTTGAGGAACCGTATTAATAAGCATAGGTCGAATGTAAATAAAGGTTTTTTAAAACAAAGTGTATCGCGACACTGTGCAGCTAAGCATGATTGTAATTTTGCGTGCTTGAAAGTCACCACTATAGAGCAAATACTCGCTGATCTATCGGATAGATATATTAGGCTCAAACAGAGAGAAAATTTCTGGATATATAAATTAGGTACCCTTTATCCCAATGGATTAAATGATCTTACTGAATCAGCTTTGGAATAAATCCAACTTTTTTGTGTTAGTCTTTTCCCTATGTTCTACACAGGGTTACCAATCTTATATATTACTATTTTTTTACATATATTATGACATATTTATATATTATCACTTCTATTTATTTACTCTGCTGGTCAGTATTATTATATACATTATCATCATGTGCTACTCACATATTTATTGTTTTAAATGAGTGTACTAATACCAATCAGGTCCCCTATTGGTGTAAGCCCTTACATTGTCAGTTTATGTTTTATCTATATATATTTTTTTACTCAATGATTTTTAGTCTCTTGGTCTGGAACCTTGTACCTGTTTTTTCCTTTGGGTTTGTTCTGCATGGGCTCCGATCCTTGGGTCGTCTAGTTGCGATTGCTTTCTTTCCCTCTGTTGGTAAAGTATATGATTAATATCTGTTTTTACTAAAGACTGTAAGTATCTCATATTGTTTATGTCACCCCTATATATCATCCAATATAGTATAGTCAATAATGAGGTCAATTGGTGGAGCTTTGTTCATATTTTGCCTCTTTCCCCGTTGTTGAGCCACATACGCTCCTCTTGCGTTCCAGTGCTCATATCAGGCTATTGCTGTCTGGGTTGCTTGGCAACCAGGGACGCTAATTTAACGGCTTAGGATTATAGCAACTATAGTATAGTTAACAATGAGGTTCACTTACCCTCTGTAGTGGAGTGTTGGATCCTTGTTCATCACTCGTCTGTTTTCAGGTTATCAAGCTTTATGCGCTTCACTTTGCGCTTCAGCGCTTACTTCCGGCCACTGTGCTGTCTGGGTTGCTTGGCAACCAGGGACGCCAGCTCAGCGTCTCAGAACTATAGTAACTAAGTTTGGTGGCTAGTGCTGACAAATATTTAGAATTAATATTCATCCCTACGGGTATTATTGGGGTCACTGATGATATGAACTGTGTATCATCTATTTTCCTTTAGTTTGTATGTGTGTAGAGACGGCAAGATTAGCCGCATTGTTGTTCGGCTACTGTCACTTTACTTTTAATGTAATTATGTGAATCACTATGTCCTATGTGGTGGTCAAACATCAATTTTTAGCTAGAATTTATGTATTTATTGTAACGTCTATGGCCACGGCCCGTCGATCGGTCGTTAACCCCGATGGCCGTGGCCATGGACAGCTTACCTGCCTGCAGCGTCGTCCCCCAGTCAGGCGCCGGCACTCTCTTCCGAGTTCCGAGTGTCTCCGGCGGGTGCGCCCGCCCGCGCGTGCACGGCCATAAAGGGCCAGTGACGCGCGTTTTTCAAAAACTGCAATCTGGCCCAGGATGCCCTGGGCTATAAAAAGGGCTCTGCCCTCTTGCCCTTTGCCAGAGCGTTGTTAGTTTTCCCGTTGTTCGTCTTGCTTATGGTCTCCCAGTGTCTTCCAGCCTCCCAGTGTACCTTGCTCCTGTATTCCGTATCCCGTATCCTGTTTCCATGCTACCTAGTGCTATTGCCGTGCTGCGCTACCTACCGTGCTGTGCTACAGTCTACGCTGCCCTGCTACGCCTCACCGAACGACTTCCCACCGCCTGGTTCTGGACGTGTCCGCCTCTGCCTACGATTGCCTCAGGTACTCTCGTTGAACCATTGAACTGTGTACTCTCCGGCTTGGCCAGCTGCCATCCCCGCTACGCGGTACGGCCCAGTGGGTCTACACCCCGCATCGCAACATTTATGTTAGATATGTTATGTGCAAATTTTATAATATGTTTGACCTTTGATCTTTGACCTGCTGGTTTTGGCGGGTTTTCTCTCTTCCTGTATGTATATAAATGTGCTTGTATTGCTCATTCTGTATTGGCCTGATGAAGACACCAGTCCGGTGTCGAAACGCGTAGCCTCTGTCATTAAATCTTTGCCGTGATATTTGCCTAAAGTCCTTCATTTTCCTGTCCATCATTGCAGCGCCGGTGGTCCTATCTTTTTATTTATTTTAAAGCATCAAATCTGGACAGCGAACTTAGTTTACTGTGTTTTGGACCTGGCAGCAGCCCTAATGCTTGTTTGACACTGAATGGTGTCCATCGGTCTAGGTGAGCTTATTTCTAACAAAGTTTGCTCCCTTGCCTTATCTAGCTTTTACCTTGCACTTTGTGGCGCCGTGTCTTTTTTGTTCTCTTGTTCTAGTGATCTAGTTGAGACCTCGGTAGTCAATGCAGGGTCGAAGGGATCCGTCCTTCTTTTTAACGAAGAAGAATCCAGCCCCGGCCGGGGAGGAAATCTTTCGTATGAAACCCCTCTCCAAATTCTCCTTAACCTCTTCACGCTCACAGTTGCGGTGCAAAATCCGTGCTCCAAAATCCATATTGCGCTACTTCCCTTCTGAGCGCTGCCATGTGTCCATTCAGCAGTTTATTACCACATATGGGGTATTCCCGTAATCAGGAGAAAATGCTTTACAAATGTTGTGGTTCTTTTTTACCTTATTCCTTGTAAAAATTTTAAATTTCTATGCTTTTTCAGAAAAAAAGTCGATTTTCATTTTCACTGCCTAATTACACTAAATTCTGCAAAAAACCTGTGTGGTCAAAATGCTAACTATACCCCTAGATAAATTCCTTGATAGGTGTAGTTTCCAAAATGGGGTCACTTTTGGAGGGTTTCCCCTGTTTTGGTCCATCCAGTGTGTTGCAAACGCGACATGGAACCGAAAACCAATCCAGCAAAATCCGTGCTCCAAAATCCAAATGGCGCTCCTTCCCTTCTGAGCCCTGATGTGGGTCCAATCAGCAGTTTATTACCACATATGGGATATTTCTGTAATCGGGAGACATTGCTTTACAATTGTGGGGTGCATTTTCATTTTTACAGACTAATTCTAATAAATTTAGCGAAAAACCTGTGTGGTCAAAATGCTAACTATACACCTAGATAAATTCCTTGAGGGGTGTCGTTTCCAAAATGGGGTAACTTTTGGGATGTTTCCACTGTTTTGGCACCACAAGATCTCTTCAAACCTGACAAGGTGCCTAAAATATATTTAAAAAAAAAGGAGGCCCAAAATCCACTGGGTGCTCCTTTGCTTCTGAGGCCTGTGTTTCAGACCATTATCACACTAGAGCCACATGTGGGATATTTCTAAAAACGATAGAGTCTGGGAAATAAATATTGAGTTGCATTTCTCTGGTAAAACCTTCTGTGTTCTGTGTTCAAAAAATAAAATTTGAAAATTTCACCTCTACTTTGCTTTAATTCCTGTGAAACGCCTAAAGGGTTAAAACACTACATGAATGCTGATTCGAATACCTTGAGGGGTGCAGTTTTCAAAATCGGGTGACTTCTGGGGATTTTCATATATAAAAGGCCCTCAAAGCCACTTCAGAACTGAACTGGTCCCTGAAAAAATGGGGTATTGAAATTTTCTTTAAAATATGAGAAATTGCTGCTAAAGTTCTAAGCCTTGTAACGTCCTAGAAAAATAAAAGGACGTTCAAAGAACGATGCAAACATAAAGTAAACATATGGGAAATGTTAACTAGTAACTATTTTGTGTGGTATTACTATCTGTTTTACAAGCAGATACGTTTAAATTTAGAAAAATGCTAATTTTTGCAAATTTTTTTCTAAATTGTGGTGTTTTTCCGAAATAAATACCAAAATTATTGTCAACATTTTTACACTAACATAAAGTACAACATGTCACGAGAAAACAGTCTCAGACTCGCTTGGATAGGTAAAAGCATTCCAACGTTATTACCACATAAAGTAACACATGTCAGATTTGAAAAAATCGGCTGTGTCCTGAAGGCCAAAACAGGCTGGGTCCTGAAGGGGTTAATACAGGCTGACATGGATAGAGACTCTGGCTAGGAGAGAGGATATACTCGGCCACGGGGGAGAGAGGCATTAGGAACCAGTTCAATGGGGCAGTCATAAGTCTGATGTGGTGGCAGCGTCTCAGCCTCCCTTTTGCTGAAAACATCCGCAAACTGAGCAAACAGGGGGGGGGGGGCAGTCCCGCCAATGACTGAGGCAGAGGAGGCTTGACAGGATGGTTCTGCAACAGACAATGACCAAGGCACTTGGAGCCCCATTGGAGAACCTCTCCAGATTTCCAGTCCAGGACCGGGGCATGTAGTCGAAGCCAAGGCAGGCCCAGCAGAACAGGATTGATGGCCTTGGGCAAAACAAGGAAAGAATTCAGATCAGAATGAAGGACTCCAACCTTGAGCTTCAACGGCTTGGTTTTAGAAATGATAGGATCAGGCAGAGGCAGTCCATTCCCCGAGGCAACAGCCAAAGACGTCTCCAGGGGAACTGTGGGCAACTGAAGATGATCCACTAGCTCCTTTTGAATGTAGTTTGCCGCAAAGTCAAGATATGCAGAAAAACGATGCATCCTCTCACCGGATACTAGGGTCACAGGAATAGTCAACTTGGAGCAGAATGCTCTATTAGGTACCATTCCACCTAGGGTTGTCTCTCCAACCAATCCTAGGCAATGGGGTCTCTGGGGACACAGACGCACAATATAGCCTCTGAGGCCGCAATACAAACAAAATCCAGAAGTGTGTCTGCTCTGTTTCTCCTGGATAGACAACTTGGCCTGGTTACTCTGCACAAGATCCTCTGGTTGGATGACTGAGGAGGATTGCTGGAAAGTAGAAACCAGCCTAGGAAGTTATTTCTCCCGGAGAACCTCTTGGGAATGCTCCTGGATCCTCATGTCAACCCAGAAGGCGAGTAGTATAAGATCGTCCAGGGTAGATGGCAGATCGCGAGCAGCCAGCTCGTCCTTAATCCCTGAAGACAGTCCCTGCCAGAATGTGGCCACCAAAGCCTTGTTGTTCCAGGTCAACTCAGCAGCCAGGATATGGAACTGAATGGCATACTCGCCCATGGAGAGGTCTCCCTTGTGTAGGGTCAGCAGGGATGCAGCAGCCGAAGAAACTCTCCCAGGTTCCTCAAAGATCAAGCAGAAGGTCTGTAAGAAGCACTGCAAGTCACGGGTCTCTGGTCCCTGATGTTCCCACAGAGGATTAGCCCATGCCAGGGCTTTGCCAGTAAGGAGAGAGATGATGGAGGCGATCCTGACGTCATCCGAAGAGAAGTACCTGGCATGTAGTTTGAAGTGGATCTGGCACTGATTCAAAAATCCCCTGCAGGACCTTGGACGACTGTGGTTGGAGCAAGCAGCCGATGGGCAATGCCGCTCACCGACAGGAGGAGTTGGTCTCGTCATGACTGGAGATCCTCCATCTCGGTCAGCATGGCTTGTGTCGTCAAGGTCTCAGGTTGACCAGTGTGGTCCATAGCCTGAGCGTACTGTCACGTAGCAGGTTTGTGGACCCACTAGGCCGTACCTCCGTAGCAGGGAGGCAGCTGGCCAAACAACAGGGAACCCCAGCAATGCAATTTCCCGCACAAGGGTACCTAGATAGACCAGACAGTGGCCGCAGCTCTGGTACAGATGGAAATGGGTGCAGCAGGTAATGCCAAACGTGGCGGATGACACAGGTGCCGCAGGTTGCGCCAGACATGGCAAATTCCTCCGGATGTAGCAGATGACACAGGACGTGGCGGATGGCACAGAAGCCGCAGGTTGCGCCAGACGTGGTGAATTCCTTCAGACGTGGCAGATGACACAGGATGTGACACGACTCTGACACTAGTAGGCACAGGAACAAGAACAGCACGGGATACAGGAACAGGTAACAAGGCATGGGTAACAACTGGAATGGGAAACACTAAGGGACCATTTGCAGGACAGACTTGGGATAACTAACAACGCTCAGGCAAGGATCATAAGGGCTGGGGCCTTCTTATAGACCAGGAAATTATGAGCCTGTTGATGATGATTTCCTGATGTTCGCGCGCTGGCCCTTTAAGGCCGGGCACGAGCGTGCGTGCGCACCCTACGGGACACAGCAGAACGGAGCGGAAGTGAGCGCTGGCGTCTCCTAGGAAGGAGATGGGGACCAGCACTCACGGATCCATGGCTACGGGAGTCGGGAGGTGAGTAAACCCGACGGCCCACAGCCATGGACGCTACAGCCAGTGCCCAAAGGCCATTTGGCTTCTTAGTGCAAATCTGCAAAGCCTCTGTGTGCTGCCATACAGACTACGTTGAGTGTCATATGTATATAACCTGTATGTCAGCCTTACAAATACACATCTTCATTGTGACCTCAGAATAGCCCACAGTTAGGACAGACAACACGCATACTTCAGGGCCGTAGACATTCTGTGTGCCACTGTATTATGTAGCTTTATTTTACAGAGGTTTTTTCTCATAGAAGGAGTGAATATTATCTTATAACAGTATCTGATGGAGCACAGAAAAAAACTCTGTACACCTTTGTGTAAAGTCGGAGATTTATGGAGGTGCATTAGGGCTGCATACACCTTTATGGGTGCCATGTTAGGGCTCCATTGAATTCTAAGGTTTTACAGAGCCGTAATACAGTCCTTAGGACAAAATTACAAGTGACCTTTTGATGAATTTTAATTACTTTTAATCTCTTAGCCGAAGCGAGACGGGCTCTTGCAGTTGACTGGATCTGTATACTACTTATTGGACCACAGTGTGCCTCATATTTTTACAAAGCATCATGTATACTAGTTTAAAAATAGGAAAAAGAAAATTGTGGCACGCACCATCGCAGAGTTTAAAAGCAGTGCTCGTGGAGGCATGTGATGTTCCTATGTGTCTGTAATGCATCTTAACTTGTGCAAGATCACTAGAGCTACTGTAAATTCATACAGGGCAAGAAAAATTCAGCTCTGAAACTAGTCAATGAATTTCAATGCTGCTAGATGGGAGCCTGTGAGTCCTACTTCCCCTGCCAAAAAACTGCTGATTGACAGCTCGCCCTGTATACACAGTCATACAAGAAAAGCTGTCAATCACTGTGTGTATGGGCGTGGACTTTATCCTGACCGCATTTAAATAGCTTTATATATTTAAAAAAAATCAGAATCAAATATTAGAAAACAATATATCCACGAGCTCAACATCTACCCTTAAACCCTATGCTACAAAGATAAGTTAAGATAAGAGACCGACCCTCCAATTGACAGCATTTAAAAAAATATATAATTTATAATAATATCTTTTTATTTATAAATTGTTGGAATTTTTATATTTATTATGGGTACAATTAACAATTCATCAAAAGCTGTTTTATTCATTTTCTCTGACTAATGTTTTGTTTCTGTCAATATGCTTTAATTTGCCATATCAGAAAATTTATAATTTATACACTCCTTAACCGGTTAAGGACTAGGCTGTTTTACAGCTAAATGACCAGAGCAAATTTCACAATTTTGCTATGCGCTTATTTAGATGACTATAACTCTGCAGGTGAATAAAGTTAATCTTTGAATTTTACACTCTTTTTAAAGGACAGATAGTGCTTTGTTTTAGTGGCATTTGTGAGTATATATCATTTTTATTTTTTTCTCTAAAGTGGGCAAAATTGGAAAAAAATGCAAGAATTTAGCAATTGCGTCAGTTTATGCCAGCATTTTTCACACACAGTATGGACCACGGACAAAATTAATCTCCTTTCACATTCTTCCACTTCTTCCGTGCATGGGGATACCAAATTTGTGTGCCTTATTCACTGTGCGGGCATGTGCCAGGGCTTGGCATAAAAGGAGGCTTTTTGGTCTTTTCGGTCCAGGAATTTTGCATTTGATTTTATAGCCGCATACTGTTTTCTGGGGGGGCGTAATGCTGCTGAAAGATTAGAAACACCCCATAAATGACTTCATTCACACAAGTAGACCCCACAAGGTTTCCTTCAAGGGATTTATCATATTTTTAGACAGTCGAGTTGTCTTCTGAAAGTTTCTTGAATAAGATGAAACAAAATAAAATTAGCTTTTTTTTAGCAAATGCGTCAGTTTAGGCTAGCATTTTTCACACATAGAATGGACAACGGACAAAATTCATCTCATTTCACATTCTTCCACTTCTCCCATGCATGGGGATACCAAATATGTGTGCCTTATTCACTGTGCGGTCATGTGCCAGGGCTTGGCATAAAAGGAGGCTTTTTGGCCTTTTTGGTCCAGGAATTTTGCATTTGATTTTATGGCCGTATACTGTTTTCTGGGGGGTGTAATGCTGCTGAAAAATTAGAACCACCCCATAAATAACTTCATTCACACAAGTAGACCCCACAAGGTTTCCTTCAAGGGGTTTATCATATTTTTAGCAAGTCCAGTTTTCTTCTGAAAGTTTCTTGAATAAGATGGAACAAAATAATATCAGCTTTTTTTTTTTAGCAAAATGCGTCGGTTTATGCCAGCATTTTTCACACACGGTATAGACCACGGACAAAATTCATCCCATTTCACATTCTTCCACTTCTCCCGTGCATGGGGATACCAAATATGTGTGCCTTATTCACTGTGCGGGCATGTGCCAGGGCTTGGCATAAAAGGAGGCTTTTTGGCCTTTTCGGTTCAAGAATTCTGCATTTGATTTTATAGCAGCATACGGTTTTCTGGGGGGTGTAATGCTGCTGAAACATTAGAAACACCCCATAAATGACTTCATTCACACAAGTAGACCCCACAAGGTTTCCTTCAAGGGGTTTATCATATTTTTAGACAGTCTAGTTATCTTCTTTAAGTTTCTTGAATAAGATGAAACAAAATAATATTAGCTTTTGTTTAGCAAATGCGTCAGTTTATGCTAGCATTTTTCACACACAGAATGGACCACGAACAAAATTCATCCCATTTCACATTCTTCCACTTCTCCCGTGCATGGGGATACCAAATATGTGTGCTTTATTCATGGGCATGTGCCAGGGCTTGGCATAAAAGGAGGCTGTTTGGCCTTTTCGGTTCAAGAATACTGCACTTGATTTTATAGTTTTATGGTTTTCTGGGGGGCCTAATGCTGCTGAAAGATTAGAATCACCCCATAAATTACTTCATTCATGCAAGTAGACCCCACAAGGTTTTCTTCAAGGGGTTTATCATATTTTTAGACAGGCCAGTTTTCTTCTGAAAATTAGCAATTTTTTAGCAAATGCGCCGGTTTATGCCAGCATTTTTCACACACAGTATAGACCACGGACAAAATTCATCTCCTTTCACATTCTGCCACTTCTCCCGTGCATGGGGATACCAAATATGTGGGCCTTATTATCACCTAGAGATGTAGGAGGGCGGACGATAGAAGAAGCTTATTTCACAAATCGCTTTTTTTCAAAGCTGGTTTTACAAAACTCAACAGAGTTTCTATAACACTTCCAAAATATCTGCTCTTGAAGCAGAAATCCCAATTTATTCATCTAGGGGTATAATGGGAATTTATTCTTTGGGGTTTTCTAAAATAAGAAATTGCAGGTTTATGCAAATGGAGCTCTCCAGCAGATGAACTTTAGAAAACATGCAAACATGACATCCACCCCCCACCCATTCCCTCCCTCACCCTTGGAGTAAAATCAGGGGAAAAATAAAAATGTAATTTAGGGAAAATATATTTTCAACTAATTAACTAAAATCTAATAATGCAGAACAGTGTGGTATTTTTTTAAAACATGGCTCAATGCACAGGCCTGGTTGCGAGGGACAGAAATATCGGGAATCTTTGCGGTGCCCGTCTTTTCTGCAGACGCGGCAATTTTTCTGGGGGTTGCTTCTGGTTGGTGTTGGGGGAATCCGACTGATGAAGTGTCTTTCAGTCAGTCGCGTGACATCCTCAGACTGGGGGCATTCTCGGGTGTCCTGAACATCAAATATGAGGCCTTCAATAATTTTCTCCTGGAAATCCAGGTATGTGTCTCTGTTTTTTTGTAGAGCACAAATGAATTGTGGATGGCCACCTGTAACAAATAAATGGCCACTTTTTTGTACCAGGTTTTTGTTTTTCGCTTCACTAAATAGGGCTGTAAAACCTGGTCGCTTAAATCCACCCCCCCATGTACTTGTTATATTCAGACACGCTCACTGGTTTGTGCTTGTCCGATGTTGTCCCTCTTTCCCTCACTGCCACTGTTCCTGCGGTATGAATCGTGGTTAGCACATACACGTCTTTGCGATCCCTGAACTTGACCGCCAGCAATTCCTCAGAAGCATAAGCACAGGAGTCCCCATGCGCTTCCCCACTAATTGCTGTGGAAAACAAATTTGATTTTTGCGCATGGTACCACATGCCCCAGTCCTTGCAGCATGCAAATGCCTAAACAGGGGCACACTCGAATAAAAATTATCACAGTACAGGTAGTACCCCTTGTGAAGCAGAGGCTGCATTATCTCCCACACGATCTTACTGCTGGTGAAAAGATCAGGGCGGCATCCAGGAACATTTATTGAGCGGTCCCGCACCTTCATAAATTCTGAAGGCGGTAGTATATTCTGACCCGCTTTCGCACAGTTTATAAAGCTTAACGCCATATCTTGCCCTTTTGGAAGGTAGATATTGGCGAAAGCTAAGTCTTCCATGAAAGTTGAGGAGGGATTCGTCCATGCTTACATTCTGCTCAGGGGTGTAGAGTTGCAGAAATAAATTATTCAGGGAATTTATCAGTGGTCTTATTTTGAACAACCAATCCCGGTTTGCATCGGTACTTGGGGGGGCCTGTGCGTTGTCGTCGAAGTGGAGGAACCTCATTATTGTCTCATAACGAGACTTGGGCATTACTGCAGAATATACTGGGGTGGCTTGGGCGCCTCTTGTTGACCAGTAAGACCTAATGGAGGGCTTTTTGACAATACCCATATTTAGGGTGAGCCCCAAAAAATGTTTTAATTCCTGCAAATTGGTGGTCATCCAATCTCTGGCATGGGTGGATGAAGGTTTCTGCCTTATATATTGAGTGGCATATAAATTTGTTTTGTGGACAATCAGATTTAGGATGTCGTCCGTTATAAATAAATGGAAATCCATTTGGACAAAATTTGTATTGTCCACCTTTATGCCAGGAGTGGCAGTAAATCCATGGATTCTAGGCCCAAAAGATGGGGCAGGTGCCCATACAAGAGCCTGGACTGGAGGGACCAGGCTGTCCCGTGCTACAGCGCTACTTGGCCCTACGCTTTCATGTTCTGCAGTTTTAACTGCATCAGGGACAACGTCCCCTGAAGATGAACCTGAAGTGACGCTATCATCGTCACTGCTCAAAACAGGTTCCATCTCTGACGCCATCTCTGATGCGGTCTCCGACTCAGACCACAGCATGGCGTATGCCTTCTCGGCGCTAAACAACTTCCTCGCCATAACGTCACTAACACTAACGCTAACTAAACAAATTTTTATTTGATTTTTTTTTTTTTTTTTATAAAACACACAAACTAACTGGTATATATATCTACACTACCGCTAACAAAAAAATAAACCGCTATTGCTATATATATTATATATATGTGGATATATATATAATTATATACTCCCTACCTGCCTATTCTAATAGAATAAAAGAAAGAAAGGTAGATAGATAGAAAAAAAATAGATGGATAGATAGATTGTATAGATAGATAGAAATCTATCTATACAGAGAATGTTTTATAGTGTAACTGTATTTTTTTGTAACTGTATTCTTCTGGCAGCAATTCTCTTGAGTCTCTTCTTCTCCTCAAACTGAAACAATGTTTGAGGAGAAGAAAAGAGGCAGGAGATTTGCTGCCAGAAAAGGTAGATAGGTTTTCACAGTGACCACATGTTCAGGGACCATCAGATTGGTCCCTGATACTCTGCCCAGTGCCCAGAGCTGTTGGTAACAGCGTGGGCACAGGGCTGTGTGCACGCGATTACGTGCACACTGTTTTATACGTACAAATGCATGTGATCGCTGTGATTGGTTGTCACAGCGATCACATGTTCAGGGGCCAAAAGATTGGCCCCTGACATGCTGCCCAGTGCCCATGGCTGTTAGCAACAGCCAGGGCATAGAGCTGTGTGCACGCGATCGCGCGTGCACATTCTCTGAAGTGCCACCGTAATTAGTCTATACGGCGGACTTCAGAGACGCTGTCCGCTGGCTGTAAAAATACAGCCATTGAACATAGCCATTGAATACAGCCATTGAATACAGTACATTGAAATTGCAACACCAAGAAAGACAAGCAGTAGGTTATGCAATCGAGGATGTAGCAGGTGTCGCTAAGATCTGCAAATCATAAACTTTTCAAGCACCGAGCTCCAATCTGTGGGAGGAGCATAAAAGGCACATTGAAAGCAAAGTTTTTTAGCCCCATGAAACCTCAAAAGTCAGATCAGGGGTTGTGGGATGATTGTTTGCTGTTCGTCGACGTGCCAGTTATGGCCACTTGTCGAAAACTGCAAAGGACATAATCCTTGAACTGAGAGACCTTGGTTTATCACTCCGGCAGATCGCTACGTTCCTAGGCTGAGATATTAGCACTGTTCTATGCTTCATGTCCCAGAGTTTTGGAGAACAAGAATGAATGGGAATAACAGCAAGAGGTGCGCAGAGGCGAAACTCTGAACAGACAGATCGTTTCATGGGAAGAATGGCACGTAGTGTTCCATTCTACACTGCAAGTGAAATTGGAAGCCCAAGCCTAGGGCGGCAACCATTGGCGACACTAGGGCCCAAACCAGCTACAGGTGTTCCATTGACCACACGCCACCGCTTTCAAAGGCTTTCAAGGTGCACAGCAAAATGGCAATGAAGGCTGGAATGGAGGTCTATCTATTTCAGCGATGAGTCAAGCCGTTGTCTCTGACCGAATTATAGCTGGAGATTGGTTTGGAGAGCACGTGGGCAACGCCATGAAGAGGCCTTCTTAGGGTAATGTCATACCGATCCTACTCCTGGGATTATGGTGTAGGCTGTCATAATATATGGTAGCTGGACCCCTCTAGTCTTCATTTCAGGTACACTGACAGCTCGGCGTTACATTTATTTGGTTGTGGATCCATATTACAAAGTAACAAAACTGGCAAAGACCTCAGGGTTACCTTTAGTCCCCACAGCTTGAAAGTAGAAAAATTTATTTGTGTCATATATCTAATCTCTCACGTATCGTTTTTAGATCTGCAAAATTTACCCCTGCTTCTTTCTTTTTTTTTTCCAATAAAGTTTTTATTATATTTTTAACGAAAGACAGAACCAGGGAGACTACTCAACATGAGGATCTCCCCAAAACACATAACATAAAGTAACACATACAATACAATACAATGCAACACAACACATCACAGGGATTCATAAATAATTAGATACAATATACAAAGGAAAAGAAGAAATCACTGTTATACATATAACCATCTGTACGACAGCAGACAAAGCATTATAAGTATACGGGCAGCTGCCGGAGTGCATATCACACTATAAAAATCAAGCAGAGGGGGAAAGAGCTATGTAGGTCAATCCGGCAAATTCACTCCACGGTTTCCAGGCTTTTTCAAATTTAGCTAGCGAATGAGTCTTAGAGGCCCACAACTTTTCCATAAGATAGGAAAACTGGATTTGATTAACTAGTTCCGCTTTAGTCAGAGGGTCCACCAATTTCCATTGGTGAGCAATCATTGCAGCCATAATAGTGAGAGACGAAACCACACGCCCAAAGGCGGGAAGGAGGTCTACTCCCAGGTAGCACAAGGCCAATCCAGGAGTAGCCGACACATTAGACTTCAGAATTTTAGATATAAGCCGGGAAACAATCTCCCAGAGAGAGAACACAATTGGACATTCCCACCACATATGCATGTATGTACCCTTTACTCCACATCCCCTGCAGCATAATTCCGATACAGAGCCCGACATCTTAGCTACAAGTGCAGGTGTAAGATACCATCGGAAATCAATTTTCCGAGACATTTCCCAGTGTATCGAACTCTTGGAGGATCTTCTCACCCATGCCAATGCTTTAAACCAATCTGGGAGAGAGATATCCAAACCTAAATCAATATCCCATAAGGACATATACGAAAGTTTAGCAGCAGGGGTATGAGTGATAAATAAACCATGGAATAAGGAAATACATTTAACCTTAGGGAGCTTATTGGCATAAAATTGTATAGCCGAACGTGGAAGAAGCGGGATGGAGATATCCGCTGAGGAATGCGCATGTCAGATGCAGAGGTAATTATAGAAATCTGTTCTAGGAAAACCATAACAGGAGGACAAATCCTGAAACGATCGAAAGGAGGAATCCCTATAAAAAGACGAAATAGTCGTCATACCTGCAGACTCCTAGGCGTAAATTTTAACATTGTCCAACATTTTATACAAATATCTAAGTGGCATAGCTTTCAATGACCCACTATCATCAATTTTATGGCATCGAAGCAGATAAGACCACGCTTGAATTGAGGCCTGTGTCCCTAATAACTTAACCCTCCCTGAAACACCAGGGGAAGAAGACTTTCTCAAACACGCTATGAGAGATGAGCCCATCGCACATCGTTCTATGTCCACCCATCGTTTCCCACTGCTGGGCATCCACCACCTGCCTACCTGATCCAAAATAGTTGCCATGTAGTACTTATAAAGTTCAGGAAATCCCATCCCCACCAATTGCCATGGTCTGATCAAAGTAGACATACGAACTCTGGGGGGCTTTTTCCTCCAGATAAATTGGGACAATTCCCTTTGCATTCTAGGGAGAAAAGAAGACAGTAAGGGTATAGAGACTGTCCGAAATGTATATAATATAATTGGAAGCGCCATCATTTTAGTTAACACTATTCTACCAGCCCAGGAAATAAATGAGGTGGGCAGTTTTCCCAGCAGAGTCGACACTCTAGAGACTAGCGGATAATAATTATGACAAAACAGCAAGGAACTTGGATATGTCAGTTTAATGCCCAAATACTGAATGTTATCGGTGTTCCATTCATACGGGTACTTGACAGCTAGACTCGACTGTAAGGAGATAGGTATTCCGATATTCAGAACCTGAGATTTACCTGAATTGACCTTATAGTAAGATACTCGTCCAAACCCCTCCAAAGTGGACTGCACTTCTACCAAAGATGACTCAGGATGAGATAATACTAAAAGAACATCATCAGCGTATAAACCTATTTTATGAGTATCCCCTCTCACCAGTATACCCTGAATTCCCATGTTCTATCTAATTGCAGCAGCCAAAGGTTCCATCAGTAAGGCAAAAATAAGCGGAGAGAGTGGGCAGCCTTGAAGAGTACCATTTTTAATCTGAAAGGGCTCAGAGAGGAAACCCATAACCAACACTTTAGCCGAGGGTGTGGAGTATAACGCTAAAATAGCAGATTAAATATACCCCGAAATACCATATTTCTCCAAAGTGTTAGGGTATGTTCACACGAGGTCATTACGTCCGTAATTGACGGACGTATTTCGACCGCAAGTACCGGACCGAACACAGTGCAGGGAGCCGGGCTCCTAGCATCATAGTTATGTATGATGCTAGGAGTCCCTGCCTCGATGCCGGACAACTGTCCCGTACTGTAATCATGTTTTCAGTACGGGACAGTTGTCCGGCAGCGAGGCAGGGACTCCTAGCGTCGTACATACGTATGATGCTAGGAGCCCGGCTCTCTGCACTGTGTTCGGTCCGGTACTTGCGGCCGAAATACGTCCGTCAATTATGGACGTAATGACCTCGTGTGAACATGCCCTTAGAGTGATACACCCAACTCACCCGATCAAATGCCTTTTCTGCATCTAAGGCTAATAATAAGGAGGGGATTTTATTATACTCAACCCATTGAATTAGGTCAATGAAACGTCTGGTGCCATCTGGAGCCTGTCTCCCAGCAACAAAACCCACTTGATCAGGAGAGATAAGATCTGGGATGATATGGAGCAGCCTTTCAGATAGAACCTTGGAAAATATTTTCACATCAGAATTCAACAGCGAGATAGGCCTAAAATTAGCTGGGGTATCAGGAGCCTTCCCTGGCTTAGGGATAGTGACAATTGTTGCGTATAACATCTCGTCTGGGAAAGATCCGTCTACCGCAGCTTTATTAAATATAGTTGCTAAATGTGGCAATAACAGGTCAGAATTTTTTTTATAATACACAGGTCCAGGTGCTTTAAATGGTTTAAGTGAAAAAAATCGCCTTAGAGACCTCTACAGTAGAAATGGGGTCAGATAATGATCTCAGGGACTCTGAATCAATTGAGGGCAACTGTACACTATCTAAAAATGAGGAAATCTCCTGTTGTCAAGGTTGATAGGTAGAGGGATCTGAGGATAGATTATATAACCCTTCATAATATGAATGAAATTGTTCCATTATCAGTCGTGGGTCTGCCACTTTTCCCCCTCCTTCTCCTATTAAATAAGAAATTTTGGACCTCCTAGCTGAATATTTTACCTGCCAAGCTAAACGGGCCCCAGCTCTATTACTGTGTACATAAGAGCTCAATTGAAACTCCCTTAAGGTATAATCATACCTAGAAAGTAGCATAGTCTGTAACTGCGTCCTTAAAGTACGTAAAGTGTGCATATGAGCCACTGAGGGAGATACTTTATTGAGGCTCTCTATATGGGAAATTTTAGTTACCATCTCAGTCACATCTCTCTCCCTCTTATGCTTAGCCTGAGCGGAAACCTGAATGAAGGTGCCCCTCATATTCGCCTTATGTGCATTCCACAAGGAGTGAGGATTCGTAACAGATGGAGCATTAATTTCAAAGTAAGTGGTGAGAGCATCCATAATTCTAGTCTGATAATCAGGACGGGACAGGATGTAATCGTTAAGCTTCCACTGGGATGGAGGGGGAGAACTAACCCTTACCTCCACGATTACTGAAACCGGGGCCTGATCAGACTAAGTAATATCCTCTATGACAGAAGCCTTAGTCAACATTAACATTTGCCTATCAACAAGAAAATAATCTATATGGGAGTAAGATGATCTAGGGGAGGAAAAAAACTTATAATCCCTCTCAATGCCATGCTTACATCTCCATACATCGAATAATCTTTCCTCCAATACCTGACGTGAGAGAAAACCATTCTGCCTACCAACCTGGAATCCAAGTCGTCATCTAATACAGCATTAAAATCGCGCTCAATAATGAGACACCCTTGTTTAAGATCCTCCACTTTTAGAGCTAATTTGGAAAAAAACTTGCCTTGTCTCTTATTCGGAAAGTACACATTTACAATAGTATATTTCACATTGTTGATATCACAAATTAATATAAGAAAACGACCTAAGGGGTCAGACACCACCGCATCGAGAGCAAAGGCTGCCAAATTTTTGACCGCAATAAAAACCCCTTTTTTTTAATGTCCACTGAAGCAAAAAAAACATGAGGAAAGGCCCTATGGGTACACGCTGGGGCCGAGGATTTACAAAAATGAGTCTCCTGAAGCAACAGAACATCACATTTCAAACTACGGGCTTCTTTCCATAACAGACTACGTTTGAACGGACTATTTAGTCCATAGACATTAATAGAGGAAATTTTAAGAGGTATTAAATCTAAGAGGTAGGAGATACCCAGCATTCGGTCTAAGACCTCATCCTACAAATTGAAAAAGGAAGGAAGCCCGCCTTTTTGCACATAACATGAAGGAACCATGAAACAGTACATTACATCCCTGTGAAGAAAAACAATTAAACTCACACATAATTTGAAACATAAAAACAAATACGAATAGAAAAGGAAGGGAAAAAACAAAAAGAGAAAAAAAATTCTGTCCACCATTGCACCGAAGCACTGGGGGAATAGAAAAAAAACAATACCCCCAAGAAGCAAATAGTAAAAAAAAGAACAATTTCAATACACTCCTGTGTTTATACTAGTAGACAATATACAAATCACCATCAAGCGTAACAGCCATAAGCCTATTCAGGTAATATTCCCAGATCGGGCGACTGAAGACCCTTCCTCCGTAATCCGCGCTGGTGAAGAGGCCAGGGGTGGTGAGTTGAAGGGCCCGTTAAGGAGATGTTCCACTTTTTGAGCAAGGAGAATCCTTCGTACACTGGAGAAATCACCGTAAGGCATCCATTTTTAGGGATCAAGAGTTTGACTGGGGACCCCCATCTATATTTAATGCGGGATTCATGCAATGCTTGCGTAATGACAAAAAATTGCCTCCTGGCCTGTAACGTTAATGCCGACAAATCCGGAAAAAAGGAGACATCAGTAAATGGAGCTGGTAAACGATACAGCTTTCTAGATGCCATCATCAACATTATCCGGAGCCATTTTGGATTTAGGTATATGATGGGCTCCATCAAGAACCAAATCCATCTCCGTCAAAGTAGGAATCAAAGCTTTAAACACTTGTACGAGGTAGCCCAGAATCTCAGATAATGCTATGCTTTCAGAAATCCCCCTCACTTTTATATTATTTTGCCTGTTCCTGTCCTCTGCATCTGCAACCTTAGATTTAAGCCATTGGACTTCTTCTTCCAATGCGGTATGAGCATCCACTAACTCATTATGGGCCGCAGAGAACTCTGTCATCTTTCTTTCAACCTGATCAGTTCTAACCCCAAGTACATCGATATTGGTTTGGAGGTTTGTAGCTAGAGCAGAGAAATGTTATTTTGCAGCATAATCAACATGGATTTAAGGGAGTCTTCAGTAAGCGAGGCTGAGGAGGACGGGAACCCCTCCAAGGTATCAGAGCCCACAATCTTTGTATCACACAAGCCCCCGTCTATGAGAATCTGTTACTCCAGTAGATATATGAATTATCTGTGGTGGGGGACATATATCCAGGAGACCTGTCTCAGGCTCCATCTGAGAAATAGCATGTTTCCCCAAAGGTGAAAGAGCAGGGGGAGATATAGAAACACCAGATGCAGCTTCCCCTTCAGCCTCCCCTTTAGTTAGGCCTGTGAGTAGTTGAGTTTCAGATTCAGATTCCACATTAGTGAAATAAGCTTCCGTGGGCCCACTGTTTTACCTCTCTGCTTCACCATAGCCCCAACTAGAGTGATAGTGGAGTGCCCACAGGACTCCTTGTATGGCAAAGCAAAACCAACTATATGTAAAAACAGGGATTTGATTAACTAGTTCTAGCCCTGCTTCTTTCTTGTCCCAACAGTTTTTCTATGGATACTTTTATACCAAAAACTTTTTTTATATTTTTATGTATAAACAAAACTGGAAGTCTCATTCTTTTAATAAAAGAGCACCTACTCAAATATATAAGGTCCTATTTCCCATGTGTTTAAGTCCTTACAGCCTGAACTAAGTGAAAACTTAACATGTGACTTATATAACATGTCATGTGACATGATTGCAGTCATTTGAGGTCACAAACAACTTAAATAGGCCTGGGATATAACACCCTGGGCCATGAAGCTAGGATTATTATGGAAGATGGCTACCCGTCCTGCGCTAAGTAAGATGGACACATGCTTGACCTAGAGGACGGAATTTAGATAAGAATCTGTTCACATAAATTTATAACCATAGTGGCATATGTCCGTCTTTGGCCACAATGTTAACCTCTTAAGGACGCAGCCTAGTTTTGGCCTTAAGGCTCAGAGCCCATTTTTCAAATATGACATATTTCACTTTATGTGGTAATAACGTTGCAATGCTTAAACCTATCCAAGCGATTCTGAGATTGTTTTCTCGTGACACATTGGGCTTCATGTTCGTGGTAAAATTTGCTCGATATTTTCAGTGTTTATTGGTGAAAAATTGCAAAATTTAGAGAACATTTTGAAAAAATAGCACTTTTCAGAATTTAAATGCATCTGCTTGTAAAAGAGATGGTTATACCACCCAAAATAGTTACTAGTTCACATTTCCCATATGTCTACTTTAGATTGGCATCGTTTTTTGAACATTCTTTGATTTTTCTTGGACGTTACAAGGCTTAGAACATAAACAGCAATTTCTCATATTTTTAAGAAAATGTCAAAAGCCTTTTTTTTAAGGTACCTGTTCAGTTCTGAAGTGGCTTTGAAGGGCCTATGTATTAGAAACCCTGATAAAACACCCCATTTTAAAAACTAGACCCCTCAAATTATTCAAAACAGCATTTAGAAAGTATTTTAACCCTTCAGGCATTTCACAGGAATTAAAGCAAAGTGGAGGTGAAATTTGAAAATTTAATTTTTCTTGTTGAATTTCAATTTTATTCAATTTTTTTTCTGTAACACAGAAGGTTTTACCAGAGAAACACTACTAAATATGTATTGTCCAGATTCTGCAGTTTTTAGAAATGTCCCACATGTGTCTCTAGTGCGCTCGTGCAATAAAACACAAGCCCTAGAAGCAAGGAAGCACCTAGTGCATTTTGAGGCCTCTTTTTTATTACAATATATTTTAGGCAGCATGCCAGGTTTGAAAAGGTGTTGAGGTGCCAAAACAGTAGGAATCTCCCAATAGTGACCCCATTTTGGAAACTACACCCCTCAAGGAATTCATTTATGGTTGTTGTTACCATTTTGACCGCACAGTTTTTCACAGCACTTATTTGAATTGGGCTGTGAAATTTAAAAAATGTCATTTTTTCCAATAAAATGTCATTTGTGATCAAAATTTCTTACAAAATTTTTTCCAATAATATGTCGTTTTAGCTCAAAAATTATTATTTTCACAAGGAACAAAATACCCCATTTTGTTGCCCAATTTGTCCTTAGTGAGGCAATACCCCATTTGTGGTGATAAACTGCCGTTTGGGCCCATGGAAGGGCTCAAAAGGAAAGGAGCGCTATGTGTTTGTTGGAGTCCAGATTAGCTGGATTGGTATTCGGTTGCCATGTCGCATTTGCAGAGCCCCAGAGGTATCAAAGCAATGGAAACCCACCATAAGTGACCCCAATTTGGAAACTACACCCCTCAAGGAATTCAAATATGGTTGTTTTTACAATTTTGACCACACAGTTTTTTCACAGCACCTATTTGAATTGGGCTGTGAAATGAAAAAAATGAAATTTTTTCCAATAAGATGTCATTTTTTATCAAAATTTCTTATTTTCACAGGGAACAAAATACCCCATTTTGTTGCCCAATTTCTCCTGAGTGCAGCAATACCCCATTTGTGGTGATAAACTGCCGTTTGGGCCCATGGGAAGCCTCAGAAGGGAAGGAGCGCTGTGTGTTCTTTGGAGTGCAGATTTTGCTGGTTTGGTTTTCGGGTGCCATGTCGCAGAGCATTTGCAGAGCCCCAGAGGTATCAAAGCAATGGAAACCCACCAGAAGTGACCCCATTTTGGAAACTACATCCCTCAAGGAATTCATTTATGGGCAATGTGACCATTTAGACCCCATAGTTTCTTGACAGAACTTATTTGAATTGGGCTGGGAATTTAAAAAAAAAATTTTTTTTCCAATAATATGTCGTTTTAGCTCAAAAATTATTATTTGCACAATAAATAAAATACTCCATTTTGTTGCCCAATTTGTCCTGAGTGCGGCAATGCCCCATTTGTGGTGATAAACGGCCGTTTAGGCCCATGGGAGGGCTCAGAAGGAAAGGAGCGCTATTTGTTCTTTGGAGTCCAGATTTTGCTGGATTGGTTTTCGGGTGCCATTTCGCATTTGCAGAGCCCCAGAGGTATCAAAGCAATGGAAACCAACCAGAATTGACCTCATTTTGCAAACTACACCCCTCAAGGAATTCATTTATGGGTGTTGTGACCATTTTGACCCCATAGTTGTTTCACAGAACTTATTTGAATTGGGCTGGGAATTAAAACAAAATAAATTTTTTCCAATAATATGTAGTTTTGGCTGAAAATTTCTTATTTTAACAAGAAACAAAATACCCCATTCTGCAGTTTTTAGAAATGTCCCACATGTGTCTCTAGTGCGCTCGTGCAATAAAACACAAGCCCTAGAAGCAAGGAAGCACCTAGTGCATTTTGAGGCCTCTTTTTTATTACAATATATTTTAGGCAGCATGCCAGGTTTGAAAAGGTGTTGAGGTGCCAAAACAGTAGGAATCTCCCAATAGTGACCCCATTTTGGAAACTACACCCCTCAAGGAATTCATTTATGGTTGTTGTTACCATTTTGACCGCACAGTTTTTCACAGCACTTATTTGAATTGGGCTGTGAAATTTAAAAAATGTCATTTTTTCCAATAAAATGTCATTTGTGATCAAAATTTCTTCCAAAATTTTTTCCAATAATATGTAGTTTTAGCTCAAAAATTATTATTTTCACAAGGAACAAAATACCCCATTTTGTTGCCCAATTTGTCCTTAGTGCGGCAATACCCCATTTGTGGTGATAAACTGCCGTTTGGGCCCATGGAAGGGCTCAAAAGGAAAGGAGCGCTATGTGTTTGTTGGAGTCCAGATTAGCTGGATTGGTATTCGGTTGCCATGTCGCATTTGCAGAGCCCCAGAGGTATCAAAGCAATGGAAACCCACCATAAGTGACCCCAATTTGGAAACTACACCCCTCAAGGAATTCAAATATGGTTGTTTTTACAATTTTGACCACACAGTTTTTTCACAGCACCTATTTGAATTGGGCTGTGAAATGAAAAAAATGAAATTTTTTCCAATAAGATGTCATTTTTTATCAAAATTTCTTATTTTCACAGGGAACAAAATACCCCATTTTGTTGCCCAATTTCTCCTGAGTGCAGCAATACCCCATTTGTGGTGATAAACTGCCGTTTGGGCCCATGGGAAGCCTCAGAAGGGAAGGAGCGCTGTGTGTTCTTTGGAGTGCAGATTTTGCTGGTTTGGTTTTCGGGTGCCATGTCGCAGAGCATTTGCAGAGCCCCAGAGGTATCAAAGCAATGGAAACCCACCAGAAGTGACCCCATTTTGGAAACTACACCCCTCAAGGAATTCATTTATGGGCAAGGTCACCATTTAGACCCCATAGTTTCTTGACAGAACTTATTTGAATTGGGCTGGGAATTAAAAAAAAAAAATTTTTTCAATAATATGTCGTTTTAGCTCAAAAATTATTATTTTCACAAGAAATAAAATACTCCATTTTGTTGCCCAATTTGTCCTGAGTGCGGCAATGCCCCATTTGTGGTGATAAACGGCCGTTTGGGCCCATGGGAGGGCTCAGAAGGAAAGGAGCGCTATTTGTTCTTTGGAGTCCAGATTTTGATTGAATTGGTTTTCGGGTGCCATTTCGCATTTGCAGAGCCCCAGAGGTATCAAAGCAATGGAAACCAACCAGAAATGACCTCATTTTGCAAACTACACCCCTCAAGGAATTCATTTATGGGTGTTGTGACCATTTTGACCCCATAGTTGTTTCACAGAACTTATTTGAATTGGGCTGGGAATTAAAACAAAATTAATTTTTTCCAATAATATGTAGTTTTGGCTGAAAATTTCTTATTTTAACAAGAAACAAAATACCCCATTCTGTTGCACAATTTGTTCTGAGTGCCGCAATACCCCATTTGTGGTGATAAACTGCGGATTGGGCCCATGGGAGGGCTCAGAAGGAAAGGACGACCATTTGGCCTACTGGGGATTTTCTGGTGCGAAGTCATATATGCAGAAACCAGTACACCAGTACAGTTGAAACCCGCAAGAAGTGACCCCGTTTTAAAAACTACACCCTTAAGGCATTCATCTAGAGGTGTAGTGAGCATTTTGACCGGAGACATACACCCCATAAACTGTAATGTGTGTTCTCCTGGGTACGGCAATACCCTACATGTGGCTGTTATCCGCTGCCTGGGCACACAGCAGGGCCCAGAGGGGAAAGATGAGGGGGTATAAGCTGTGCGGAGTGCATCAGGGTAAGAAAAATTGGGGTAAATTATAACCCAAGTGATGTATGATAAATTTTAAAACACTCTTTCATACAGAGCTCTGGTTTTTCGGGATACGTGTCACATTGATATATTGTGTCCTCCCTTATCCCCCTCTTATAGCAGACTTTGCACCTCTTTTGACTTTTTCCCTTCTTGCCAGTTTGGGGAACTTCTCCTGGAAAGTGTTGCCCTTGTACGATGCGTGTGGCCTCGCTTCCAGAAGTACTGGGTGCCCCCCCCCCTGGTCCTTAAAGATTAGGTTCTTGATAATCACCTCTTGAAATTCCAGGAAAGTTCCTCTCTGGGAACTGTACATCGACGTAGCACGTACACATTGTACAAAGCCATCTGTATGATGTGCATGGCCAGCTTCTTATACCACACCGCATGGCGCTGTACGGCTTCAGGACTTGATCTGACAAGTCCATCCCTCCCATATACCTATTGTAGTCCAGGATGCAGTCTGGTTTGGGGGTCTCTGTACTGGTACCTCGTACTGGTACCTGGGTACTGGTGTGGCCATGTATTGTTGTCAATACAAGGACATCTCTCTTGTCTTGTACTTGACACACAATATGTTGCTGCTAGAATGTGCCCTGCTCTCACCCCTTCTGAGTGTTTGTCCAAGCAGAGTCTTAGGGAGGCCTCTCAGATTTCTTCTAGCAGTGCCGCATGCCGCAGGACTGGAAGCGAGGCAGTTGAAGAGTGGGACGCTGGTATAAAAATTATCCAGGTAGAGGTGGTGACCCTGGTCCAGCAGTGGGTGCACCAAATCCCACACAATTTTTGCATTAACTCCCAGTAAGGGGGGGCATTCTGGGGGCTGAATACTGCTGTCCTTCCCTTCATATATCCTAAATCTGTAGGTATACCCTGATGCACTCTCGCACAGCTTATACATCTTCACGCCATACCTTGCCCTCTTACCCGGCAGGTACTCGCGGAATTGAACCCTCCCTTTAAAATCTACCAAGGACTCATCAATAGAAATACACTTCTCGGTGGTGTATGCTTGGGAAAACCAGGCACTGAAACGGTCTAATAGGTGTCTCCGTTTATACAAACGGTCAAAACTGGGGTCATCTCGGGGTGGGCACGGCTCATTATCAGTATAATGTAAGAAGCGAAGTATTGCCTCATTTATTTATTTTTTTTAGGTTCCAGTTCAGTTCTGAAGTTGCTTTGAGGGGCCCATATATTAGAAACCCCTATCAAACACCCCATTTTAGAAACTAGACCCCTTAAAGTATTCACACCAGCATTTAGAAAGTTTATGAACCCTTTAGGTGTTTCACAGAAATTTAGAGCAAAGTAGAGGTGAAATGTACATTTTTTTTTTGGTCAGAAAATCCTCTTTATACCATTCTTTTTATAACACAAAAGGTTTTATCAGAGAAACGCAACTTAATATTTATTGCCCAGATTCTGCAGTTTTGAGAAATATCCCACATGTGGCCCTAGTGCGGTAATGGACTGAAGCACCGGCCTCCGAAGCAAAGGATCACCTAGTGGATTTTGAGGCCTCTTTTTTATTAGGCACCATGTCCGGTTTGAAGAGGTCTTGTGGTGCCAAAACATTGGAAACCCCCCAAAAGTGACCCCATTTTGGAAACTAGACCCCTTGAGGAATTCATTGTAGTTTTCTTGGGGTGCATGCGGCTTTTTGATCAGTTTTTATTCTATTTTTAGGTGGCGTGGTGACTAAAAAACAGCAATTCTACTATTGTTTCTTTATTCTATTTTTTTTACAGCGTTCACCGTGCGCTATAAATTCACTTTATTCTGCGGGGCGATACGATTATGGCGATACCATATGTTTATAGTTGTTTTTTTTATGGCTTATGGCGTTTGCACAATAAAATACGTTTTGTAAAAAATCATTCAAAAAACTTTTTTATTTTTCCATCAATAAAGCTGTGCGAGGACTTATTTTTTGCGTAACGAACTGTAGTTTCGTTCAGTATCATTTTTAGGTACATGCTACTTTTTGATCTCTTTTTATTCAATTTTTTGGGAGTTGAAGTGACCAAACAATTGTGATTGTGGTACGGTTTATTATTATTTTCTTTTACGGCGTTCACCGTGCGGGATAAATAACGAAATAATTTTGTAGTTCAAGCCGTTACGGACGCGGCGATACCAATTATGTATAGTTTATTTGTTTGTTTATATATTTTTATTAATAATAAAGGACTGATAAGGGAAAAGGGGGGATTTTTACTTTTAATACTTTTAAAACTTTTATTTTCTTATTTTTAGACATCTTTTTTTAACTTTTTTTTAACTTTATTACTTTGTCCCATTAGGGGACTTGAGGGCAGGAGGCCCTGATCGCTATTCTAATACGCTGCACTACATGCGTAGTGCAGTGTATTAGAGCTGTCAGCTACTCACTGACAGCAAGCATAGTGGGTCCTGACTTTGTCAGGACCCACTAGGCTTCCGTCGATGGCATAGCCGGACGCCATTGTTTGGTGTCCGGTTGCCATAGTCACCATCGCCGGCCGCTATCGTGTAGCAGGCCGGCGATGGCAGCTTAACCCCTAAAAAGCCGCGATCTCTATTGAACGCGGCTTTTAAGTTTTAAGGGGTTAATCAGCGGGGACACAGAGATCGGTCCCCGCTATAGGAGCTGTGACAGCTGCTGTACGAGACAGCAGCTGTCACAGCTCCTGTATGTGTCGGGAGGACGGAGGATGGAGATTTATGAAAACAAGTTGCTCTACATGATGTCAGCTGATTGGCCTGTCATGTGCATGTGTCATGTCCACTGCTGAGCAATAGTGAATTTGATTTGTCAAAAACCCTCTTTGAACGAGTCTATAAGCTGTTTGTATCTTAAGATTTTCTGAAAATATGGTCCAAGAGGTCAGTTAAGAAAGTTATGGGACATATTTAATCATATAAGCTAACAATGATGCTGAAATACTCAATATACACATAAAACAGTCACTGATATCTTTAATATAAAGTTTTAATAAATCTGCCATTGCATTTGGAAATGTATTTGCCCATTGTTCGTTTTTCTTCACCCACATAAGCACCTTGGTTTAAATTGGTAGCTTACCCCCTTTGCAAAATGTTTTTAGCCATACACTAAATAGAAGAAATGATGAATCTTATAGGGGTATTCTGGCAACAACAAGTTACCCCCTATCCGTAGGGTAAGAGGTAACTTGCTGATTGGTGGGTGTCCAACAGCTCGGACCCCCACCATTTACGAGAACACGGAGCCTGAAGTTGCCTGAACTCCAAGTTTCCACCGAGCGGCGGCTTGCTCATGAGCACTGCCGCTCGATTCATTCTCTATGGCAGCACCAGAAAAAGCTGAATACTGCACTCAGCTATCTCCGTCGCCCCCTTAGAGAATGAATGGAGCGGCAGTGCGCATGACCTGCTGCTCCGCGTTCTCGTAAACGGTGGGGGTCCGAGCTGTCGGACACTCACCGATCAGCAAGTTACACCTTACCCTATGAATAGGGGGTAACTTGTTGTAACCGGAATAACCCTTTAAAGGGGTTATGTAGAGACTGAAAAGTATTAGCAATGTACTCACCGCAGTATGTGAGTACACTCGCTAATATACATTTTGGTCCCCCCTCGTGCTAATTATGACATTTTTATAGCACTGTTGGGCGACTGGAAGTATTTTTGCACAGTCTTCCTTCATCACAACATGACTCTTTGTCATGTTACCGACTCCCCTGTACTTTATGTACAAGCAGTAGCAGTAGTACAGCGATTAGAAAGTGTACAGCGGGGCTGGTCACATGATGAACAGTCATGTCGTCACAAAGGAAAACTGTTCAACTAGATTAGCATGACGGGGGACTGGAATGTATATTAGCGAGTACACTGCTAATACTTTTCGGTCCCCACATAACACCTTTAATTATACACCTTTTGTATGAGCAGTTTTGTGCTCAATGCATTGTGGGTAGTATCTACTACTTTCAGGTCCTAACCTTGCAATAAAGGGGTTGTCCTAGAATTAACAACCATAACTTATCTGCAGGATAGGTGATAATTGTCTGGTCACTGGGGGCCCACCGCTATTACCACCACCAATCGCATGAACAGGGGACCCTGTTCGACCTCACTGCACCCCCCTCCCCCCGCAGTGAGAAGAAGCTTGATTGGAGTGGCAGTTGAGCATTCGCCTGCCACTTCATTCAATGTCTATTGGACTGACGGAGACAGCTGAGCGCTGTACTCAGCTGCTTCTGTCATTCCTATAGACTCTAAATGCAGCGGCAGCGCTCGTGCTCGGCCACCGCTCCATTGTCCTCCTCACTGCAGTTGATCGTTTTCACGATCTGAAGAGGTCTCAAGGGTGGGGCCCCAAGTTGTTAAACAATTATCACCTATCCTTTGGATAGATGATGATTGTCGATTCTGGGACAACCCCAATAAGCCAATATAAATTTAATCAAATAGCAACCATTGTTCATTCCCCTTTCAAAACAAAAAGCTTATTATTAATAGTACTCGGTTCACAGTTTGTCCAATGGTTGGAAACAAGGAGCACTTTACTTTATTTCTCTGTTCCAATACTGCCTCATATTGTTCCATTCTGTGTAATATTAACAGAGGGAAGAGCCACATTAAGTTTTATTTTGTTTTTTTATTACTATGTCTACGTAACATTGCTTCGATAACGTGTAGTCAAATTTAGATTTAGTATATGAAACCCAAGGAACATTTATATTATACGGTCCATTGTCTTTACCACTGGCGTAGCTATAGGGGTCGCAGCGGTCGCAATTGCGACCGGGCCCCGAAGCCAGGGGGGCCCACGGCCCCCCGCACCACATCAATAAAAAGTTACTATAGTAACTCGGGCCGCGGGCCCCTGTTACTATAGTAACATACTTTACTTACCTTCCTGGTTCCGGATCGCAGTGGAGGTCCTGACGTCAAGCGCTGTGCGCAGCGCATGATGTCACCACGCTATGCGCCGCGCACAGCATCGAGACGACAGAACTCCCGCCGCGGCCGAAAGGAAGGTAAGGTTGGCCCTGACTGGCGGGGTCCGACTCCCGGGACCCGCCAATCAGCTGTTTTGAAGGGGCCGCAGCACTCGTACGAGAGCTGCTCCCCTTCATTCCGGTCACACTGTGAATCCGTGTCGGCGATTCACAGTGTGAGCGAGTAGTGAAATGAAGGGGAAGCAGCTCTCATACGAGTGCTGCGGCCCCTTCAAAACAGCTGATTTGCGGGTCCCGGGAGACACATCAGCTATTGATGGCCTATCCTGAGGATAGGCCATCAATGTTTAGGGACTGCACAACTCCTAAGCCTACGATGTAGCAGGCTTAGGGGGCCCATGAGACAGGATCACAGATTGTGTGATCCTGTCTGCTGGGCCCTGAATCTAAGCCAATCACATGGTAGGCTTAGATACATGGCCCATGTGTGATCCTGTCTGCTGGGCCCTGTATCTAAGCCAATCACATGGTAGGCTTAGATACATGGCCCATGCGTGATCCTGTCTGATGGGCCCTGTATCTAAGCCAATCACATGGTAGGCTTAGATACATGGCCCATGTGTGATCCTGTCTGCTGGGCCCTGTATCTAAGCCAATCACATGGTAGGCTTAGATACATGGCCCATGCGTGATCCTGTCTGCTGGGCCCTGTATCTAAGCCAATCACATGGTAGGCTTAGATACATGGCCCATGCGTGATCCTGTCTGCTGGGCCCTGTATCTAAGCCAATCACATGGTAGGCTTAGATACATGGCCCATGTGTGATCCTGTCTGATGGGCCCTGTATATAAGCCAATCACATGGTAGGCTTAGATACATGGCCCATGCGTGATCCTGTCTGCTGGGCCCTGTATCTAAGCCTACCACACTGTAGCTTTAGATACAGGGCCCCAGCACACAGTAATCTTATACTGTATAAGATTACTGTCTGCTGGACCCTGTATTTAAGCCTACGTTGTGGTATGGGCCCTGTATCTAAGCCTAACACATGTTACTAATCGTTTTTTGTGTGTTTTCTTAGAGGTTCGGTCGTTGGACTACGTCGGATTCCAGGACTACTTCGGACGACGGATTTTTTTTTATTATCAATAAAATGGTTAATGAGGGTTGTGTGTTTTTTTTTTTTATTTCAATAAAATATTTTTTCTATGTCTTTGTGTTTTTTTTTAAACTATATTACTACCGCCTTAGTAATGGCCGCCGGATGATTGACAGCATCCATTGCTAAGGCGGGGCTTAGTGTTAGCCGGTGCAGAGGCTAACACTAACCCCCTTTATTACCCCGGTACCCACCGGCACCAGGGGTGCTGGGAAAAGCCGGGTACGATCCAGTACCTGACCATCTGTAGTGATGGTCGGGCACTGGGCTGGCCGCAGGCTGGTATTATCAGGAGGGGAAAGGCCAAAAACAGTGGCCCTTCTTACCCTGGTAATGCTAGGCTGCTGCTGCTTTATTGTATCTGGCTGGTTATAAAAAATGGGGGGGACCCCACGTCATTTAAAAAAAAAATAATAATTGGAAAGAACGATTTGGGGTCCACCCCATTTTTCATAACCAGCCAGATACAATAAAGCAGGAGCAGCCTAGCATCACCAGGGTAGGAAGGGCCACTGTTTTTGGCCTTTCCCCTCCTGATAATACCAGCCTGCCACCACCCCAGTGGCCGACCATCACTACAGATGGTCAGGTACTGGATCGTACCCGGCTCTTCCCAGTACTCCTGGTAGCGGTGGGTACCGGGGTAATAATGGAGGTTAGTGTAGCCTTTGCACCGGCTAACATTAAGCCCCGCCTTAGTAATGGAGGTTGTCAATCAGCCAGCGGCCATTACTAAGGCGGTGATAATAAAGTTTAAAAAGATACAAGCACATAGAAAAAATGTTTTATTGAAATAAAAAAACACAACCCTCATTAACCATTTTATTGAGAATAAAAAAAACGCCGTCATTGAAGTCCTCGTATCCGAAGTCCAACAACCGAACCTGTAAAAAAACGCAAACACACAAAAATAATCAGTAACACATAAAGAAGCAAAATTATTATTCTTACCTATCCTGGGTCCAGCGCTGGAGACGTAATGTCAGCGAGCTGGGCCCTGTATCTAATCCAATCATGTGTGATACTGTCTGCTGAGCTGTGTATCTAATCCAGTCATGTGTGATACTGTCTGCTGGGCCACTTTATCTAATTGTATCTTGTGTGATACTGTCTGCTGGGCCCTATATCTAATCCGATCATGTGTGATACTGTCTGCTGAGCCACTGTATCTAATCCTATCATGTGTGATACTGCCTTCTGAGCCACTGTATCTAATCCTATCATGTGTGGTACTGTCTGCTGAGCCACTGTATCTAATCCTATCATGTGTGGTACTGTCTGCTGAGCCACTGTATCTAATTCTATCATGTGTGATACTGTCTGCTGAGCCGCTGTATCTAATCCTATCATGTGTGATACTGTCTGCTGAGTCATTGTATCTAATCCTATCATGTGTGGTACTGTCTGCTGAGCCACTGTATCTAATCCTATCATGTGTGATACTGTCTGCTCAGCCACTGTATCTAATCCTATCATGTGTGATACTGTCTGCTGAGCCACTGTATCTAATCCTATCATGTGTGATACTGTCTGCTCAGCCAATGTATCTAATCCTATCATGTGTGATACTGTCTGCTGATCCGCTGTATCTAATCCTATCATGTGTGATACTGTCTGCTGAGCCACTGTATCTAATCCTATCCATAGTTTATAGGGTCGTAGTGCTATAGATATGCTATGCTGTCTCCTATACACACATTTTTTTGGGGGCGGACACATATGTATTGGGGCTATTTCCCCTGACATTTTAAGCCCTATGGGTATGTTCACACGGAAGCGTCTGTTACGGCTGAAATTACGGTGCTGTTTTCAGGAGAAAACGGCACCGTAATTTCAGCCGTAATGGCATGTGCAGGCGTCTTTCGCTGTGTCCATTACGGACGTAATTGGAGCTGTTTTTCCATGGAGTCCATGGAAAATGGCTCCATTTACGTCTGAAGAAGTGACAGGCACTTCTTTGACACGGCCGTATTTTTAAGCGCCGCCTTTTGACAGCGGCGCGTAAAAAAAAATGACCGTCGGCACAGAACATCGTAAGACCCATTCAAATGAATGGGCAGATGTTTGCCAACGCTTTTGAGCCGCATTTTCGGACGTAATTCAATGCTAAAACGGCCGAATTACGTCCGTAAATAGTTTGTGTGAACCCAGCCTTAGTGACGCCCCCGGCTGCTAGTGCTGCATTGTTGGGTCACTTAGGAGACCCAGCGATGCAGCTGAAAGCTGCAGACCGTCGGCCATGAGAAGTTTGCGGGGGGGGGGGGGGGGCCAGTAAGAATTTTTGCATCGGGGCCCATGAGCCTTTAGCTACGCCCCTGGTCTTTACATATGTTAATTTTGCCAGATTTCATACACAATTGCTTTTACAATACCAATATATTGTGGCTTTTTCACTGTAATTGCTCTTTTCTCAAATGTTTTTGACAGTGAAAGTATAACTTTCCGTTTTGATAAATTTAGCTACTAATTTAAGCATCAGGTTCTATAGTGAAATTGCAATCCAGCTATGCAATTCAGTATTTTAACACAGGAGAGAAAAAATAATATATACAACCATTTGTAGAGCTCATATAAGAGGTCATTAAATTTCCTCTGACATCTCATTTTCATACATGTCATTTTGTAAAGAGGCATATGCTGATACGAACTATGTGCTATTTAGCTGTTAGTTAAGGCTGATTGGTTCAAATATTGTTAAAAAAAATACACTACTTTGAATAACTAAATGTAGAATAGTTGTTGTTTCAATATCAAATAACTATTGCTGTGGTATATAATTTTTTCCGAATTTCAGATTATAAAATGTACCATAGAATATCAAAAAATGTATCCAATGGAAAATGTTTAGTTACTGTAAGGGCTCATGCACACGGCAGAGTGTAGTACAAAAAGTCTGTATTGCAGTGTACAGAGGTTCTACGGCTTCTTTGAACAAAGACGCATGGCCTCCATGCACTGCCTTACAGGCTTCTTCAAACTTGGTATGTGAAATATTCTCTTCTAGAAGCAATGTTACGAGAATTACAACAAAATAGGGCAGTTTTGCCGCAATTTGTGATAAAAACGCATTTCTAACTGCTACATGAGACCCAAGTCTTACTATTCACTAAGTTAGTGTTTAGTAAGTACATTTGTGGCAGTAATATCAGCCTTGAGCCTGTGTGTTACACACAGTCTTTAGACACATTTTTTTATGTATTTTCCTGGTGCTTTTTAGTTGTTTTTTAAAAAAGAATTAAAAAGTGTCCTGATGTTTGCTGTGAGTCATTAGAAATATATCTAAAAATCTCTACACAAGAATCCGCCTGGCTAATACGGATACGGATTTTATGACAAAACATTTTTTAGAAACTTTGCAAATATAATAAAAGCGCTTGATTTATTTCTATCACACAGATTCTGTGCAGTGCTCTTGTGCTTTTTACTACCGTGCACTATATGGAGCTAAGAAATGTGATGCACACGAGGTAGAGGTATTTGCATTTTTTCTTGCTTTAAAAGGCTTGATTTGTGTTATTCGACATGCATAGATGACAATAACGATGAATAATAATGATTTGTATAATAAGAGATTGTGATGAAGGTAATGGCATGCAAATACTTTCTGTTTTTGATAAATGTAATAATAATTTATTTATTAAAAAGTAAAAATAAGTTGATTTGTGCTAATTTATACTTTTACTTAGGCCTCATGCACACGACCGTAAAAACACCCGTTATTAACGGGCTCATAGACTTCTATTGGCCACGGGTACCTTCCCGTTTTCTTACGGGAAGGTGCCTGTGCCGTTGAAAAAGATAGAACATGCCCTATTTCAGGCCGTAATAACGGCACGGGCAGCCCATAGAAGTCCATGGGGCTCCCGTAAAGGGTGGCTGCGTGTGTTCACCCGTGATTACGGGAGCGTTGTTAGGCGACGTCAGGGGACTTCCCGGTCTGCAGGCCACAGCCCTCATTTGTTTTTACGAGTTCAAGAGGAAAACATGGCACTCACAAAAGTGCAAGTCGAGCGCCTCATATCTTTTGTAGAAGACCACCCCGTGATATGGGACAAACGACAGGAGAAGTACAAGGACAGCGTGGCTAAGGAGCAGGCATGGAATGACGTGGCGATGTCGCTCCATCCCGAGGAATGGGAGTCGGCCACGGTGAGGGAGCGTCGCAAGCTAGGTAAGTTGCCACCCCCTCCCCCCAAATGTTGCAGTCACGCTCTGTTTTATTAGGGCGGATGATTTACACGAGCGTGTGCATTTTGCGCACTCAAAAAAAAGCGTCTTTTTTCGTGCGCAAAAGGCACTTAACAGCTGCGTGTGTCATCATTATTATGACACTCCGTTTGGATGTTTGTAAACAGAAAAGCACGTGGTGCTTTTCTGTTTACATTCAGAGTTTGACAGCTGTTGCGCGAATCACGCAGTTCGCACGTAAGTGATTCCGTGCGGCATGCGTGGTTTTCACACACCCATTGACTTCAATGGGTGCATGATGCGCGAACAGCGCACAAAGATAGGACATGTCGTGAGTTTTTTTCAGCGGACTCACGCTGAGCAAAACTCACGGACTGTCTGCATGCCCCCATAGACTAATATAGGTGCGTACGACACGCGTGAAAAGCACGCGCGTCGCACACACGTATATCACGCTCGTGTAAACGAGGCCTCACACAAACGTAATTTGCGTCCGTGCAGCCCGCGTGGTTTTCACGTGGGTAGCACGGATCTATACAAGTCTATGGGACAGTGCAGACAGTCCGTGAGTTTTGCGCAGCGTGAGTTCCCTGAAAAAAACTCATGACATGTTCTATATTTAGGCGTTTTTCTCGCATCACGCACCCATTGAAGTCAATGGGTGCGTGAAAATCACACGCGCCCCACGGAAGCCCTCACGTGGGATGCGCATAATTTGCGCAACAACAATCAAAGCATGGGTTTTGTGCACACGGAAAACGCTCACGTTCGTCTGAATCGGCACTTAATGCAAATGTATACTACAATTCTGTTTGTTTTTCTTTCCCACAGTGTCTAATGCGAAGGCACGATGGGGGACGTGTGGAGACCAGTTTCGTCGCGAGATCGTCTCGAAAGGCCGCAGCAGCGATGGTCAAGCGAAAAAAAGACCCTACATCTTCACCCAGCAACTCCAGTTCTTAAAAGCTGTGATGGACATTGGGCCGTAAGTATGCAATTATGCAAAATGTCACATGCTATTGTGTTTAATGTAAACGCATGGGGATATGCTATGTCCCACAGATACATATGTGACATTGCATAGCCCCATCCATCACACCTTGCTATATTGGCAGGGGACACGTTATTCTTGTCATTGTGTTTACATGTAACGCATGGGGATATGCTATGTCCCACAGATACATGTGTGACATCGCATAGCCCCATCCGTCACACCTTGCTATATTGGCAGGGGACACGTTATTCTTGTCATTGTGTTTACATGTTACGCATGGGGATATGCTATGTCCCACAGATACATGTGTGACATCGCATAGCCCCATCCGTCACACCTTGCTATATTGGCAGGGGACACGTTATTCTTGTCATTGTGTTTACATGTAACGCATGGGGATATGCTATGTCCCACAGATACATGTGTGACATCGCATAGCTCTATACGTCGTTTTGGATATGTCCTTTACAACATCTTTAATAATATTTTAGCAATCTATATTGTACTGATTCAATAATTTTCTTTTTTACATATAACTAGCAATAATCTACAAGAAGTGGAGGCATCAGACGTTCCTTTGGTGGAGTCTCCGTCCGGGACCCCTAATCCCGAGGGAAATACTCCTGTACAGGAGGAAAGTGCATCGCCCCTAGCACGACATCGGAGAGTAAGAAAACGACAGGAAGGGGAGGGACTGTCGTCTATCGACTCAGAAGTCCTGGCACACCTGCAGAGGAGATCACAGGACAGTTCAGAGGACGTGTTTGGTAAAATGGTGGCCCAACAACTGAAAATTATGCCCTCTGAAAGGCACCTACGTTGCCAAACCATCCTTGCGGTCATGGAAACCTTCATGAACAATCCTGCTCCGATGGAACTCTGCAATGCAGTAGAGTTTCATCGGAACCGGAATGTTATGGATTATTCTGCTCTAAGCAGTCCACCCCCACAGCCACCATGTGCACCAGCTTATCGTGGTTATGTGCCGTCCTCTCAACCACAGTTCATCCAGGATCGGCCAGCATGCACTTCAAGCGGACAGTTTCCAGGAGGACCATATGGATACCAGCAAGTGCAAGGGGCTGAACAGCAATGCACTAACGTGGCAGGGCCTTCAAATGAGGACTTTGTTCGTATAGTTTTTTTATATTTTACAGTTGTAATGTTGTTGTTTTGCAATTGCTGGTTATTTAACCCCTTAGTGTCTAAGCCTGTTTTGGCCTTGTGGACACAGCCGATTTTTGCAAATCTGACATGTGTTACTTTATGTGGTAATAACTCCAGAATGCTTTTGCCTATCCAAGCGATTCTGAGATTGTTTTCTCGTGACATGTTGTACTTTATGATACTGAAAAAATGTTGTCGTTAAATTCAATATTTATTTGTAAAAAACACCAAAATGTAGAGAAAATTTGCAAAAATCTGCATTTTTCTAAATTGTAATGTATCTGCTTGTAAAACAGATAGTAATACCACACAAAATATTTACTAGTTAATATTTCCTATATGTCTACTTTATGTTTGCATCACTTTTTTGAACGTCCTTTTATTTTTCTAGGACGTTACAAGGCTTAGAACTTTAGCTAGAATTTCTCGCATTTTCAAGAAAATTTCAAAAGGCTATTTTTTCAGGGACCAGTTCAGTTCTGAAGTGGCTTGAGGGTCTTATATATTATAAATTACCCCATTTTAAAAACTGCACACCTCAAAGTATTCAAAATAGCATTCAGAAACTATTTTAACCCTTTAGGCATTTCACAGGAAATAAAGCAAAGTAGAGGTGAAATTTACAAATGTCAATTTTTTTTTAAATGAAATTCATTTGTAATACATTTTTTCTGTAACACAGAAAGTTTTACGAGAGAAACGCAAATCAATACTTATTGCCCAAATTCTGCAGTTTTTAGAAATATCCCACATGTGGCTCTAGTGCAGTAATGGACTGAAACACAGGCCTCCGAAGCAAAGGAGCACCTGGTGGATTTTGGGGTCTCTTTTTTATTAGAATATATTTTAGGCACCATGTCAGGTTTGAAGAGGTCTTGTGGTGCCAAAACCGTGGAAAACCCCCAAAAGTGACCCCATTTTGGAATCTAAACCCCTCAAGGAATTTTTCAAGAGGTATAGTGAGCATTTTTAGCCCACAGGTTTTTTGCTAAATTTATTGGAACTGGTCTGTGAAAATGAAAATCTACTTTTTTTCTGAAAAAACATACAATGTTTTAGTTTTTACAAGGAATAAAGGAGAAAAAGCACCCCAACATTTGTAAAGCAATTTCTCCCGATTACGGCAATACCCCATATGTGGCAATAAACTGCTGTTTGGACCCACGGCACGCCTCAGAAGGGAACGAGGGCCATTTGGATTTTGGAGCATAGATTTTGCTGGAATGGTTTTCGGTGCCATGTCGTGTTTGCAAAGCCCTGGAGGGACCATAACAGTGGAAACTCCCCAAAAGTGACCCCATTTTGGAAACTACACCCCTCAAGGAATTTTACTAGGGCTATAGTTAGCATTTTGACCCTACACGGTTTTTGCTGAATTCATGGGAATTATGCCGTTAAATTGAAAATCTAAATTTTTTTCTAATAAAATTTCGTTTTAGCTCAGATTTTTTCATTTTTACAATAGATAAAGGAGAAAAAACACCCCAATATTTGTAAAGCAAACTCTTCTGAGCACAGCAATACCCCATATGTGGTAATAAACTGCTGTTTGGACACATGGCGGAAGTTAGAAAGGACGGAGCGCCATTTGACTTTTGGAGCTCAAGTTTTGCTGGAATGGTTTGCGGCCCCATGCCATATTTGCAAAGCCACTGAGGGGCCAAAATAGTGCAAACCCGGCAAAAATGACCCCATTTGGGAAACTATACCCCTCATGGAATTTATCTAGCGGCATAGTGAGCATTTTGACTCCACAGTTTTTTTGCTGAATTATTGTAATTATGCAGTGAAAATTAAAATCTACATTCTTTCCACTAAAATGTTGCATTTTTTTCATTTTCACAAGGAATAAAGGAAAAAAAGCACCCCAACAATTGTAAACCAATTTCTCCCAAGTACGGTAATACCCCACATGTGGTCATAAACTGCTGCTTGGATACACCACAGGGCTCAGAATGGCAGGAGTGCTACTTGGCATGTAGATTTTGGTTGATTATTTTTGGGCGCAATGTCGCATTTGCAGAGCCCCTGAGGTACCCGTACAGTAGAAACCCCTGAGATGTGACTCCATTTTGGAAACTATACCCGACAGGGTAATCATCTAGGGGTGTACTGAGCATTTTGATCCCACAGGTGTTTCATAGATTGTATTAGAATGAGGCAGTATGAAAATGAAAAATTATTTTTTTTTTCCCAAAAATATGTAGTTTTGCACCCAATTTTTTTTCCACAAGGGGTAACAGGAGAAAAAAACCACACATAATTTGTAACACAATTTCTCCCGAGTACGTCAATACCCCATGTGTGGCCCTAAACTGCTGTTTGAGTACATGGCAGAACTCAAAATGGAAGGAGTGCCATGTGGCTTTTAGAGCACAGATTTTGCTGGACTGGTGTATGGGCGCCATGTCGCATTTGCAGAACTCCCTTAGGTACCAGAGTAGAGTGTAAAACCATGAGAAGAGACCCCATTTTGTAAACTGCACCCCTCAAGGCATTTATCATTTTCCTGGACATATGACAGGGCTTAGGAGTGAAAGGCGCATGTGAGACCTATTTTGGTGATTTTCGCAGCATTAGCCCACAATGGCAGGGCTCTGGGGTCAAATAGTAAAACAAACCCCCAAGTAGTGACCCCCATTTTGGAAACTGCACCCCTGAAGGCATTTTATTAACGGGTGTAGTGAGCATTTTGACCACACAGGGTTTTTTTTCTATAATAAATGAATGCTCAGTGGATGGTGCAAAGTGAAAATTGCAAATTTCCACAGGTATGTGCCATTTTAGTGCACAATATTTTGTGCCCAGTTCATGCCACTGAAGACAAATACCTCAAACTGTTAAGCGGGCGATGCCATATATGTGGACGTAAACTGCCCGTTGGGCACACTGCAGGGCTCAGAAGGGAGGGAGTGGCATTTGGCTTTTGGAGCGCAGATTTTGCTTAGTGGTAGTTTTGTTTGGGGTTTTGCTGGTATTTCAGTTTATGATGTGGGGTCATATGTAATCTGTGCGGAGTACATCAGGGGCATAATAAGAGGGAATAATAATGGGGTAAATAAATAATAATTCATAGATATGTGGCCGGTGTCGCACTGATAAATGGTGCCAGATCTTATCCGCCTTTGGAACACTCTGCACATTTTGCATCGCCATATTCTGAGAGCCAGAACTTTTTTTTTTTTCTCCACCGGAGCTGGGTGAGGGCTTATTTGTTGCGGGACAATCTGTAGTTTTCATTCGTACCATTTTGGGGTACATGCGATTTTTTTGATCACTTTGTATTTCATTTTTTTGGCAAGCAAGGTGACCAAAAACCTGCAATTCTGATGTTTTTTATAATTATTTTTTTACGGCGTTCGCCATGCGCTATGAATGACAATTTTACTTTATTCTGTGGGTCGGTACGATTACGGCGATACCAGATGTATATAGTTTCTCTTATGCTTTGTAGCGTCTGCACGATAAAATCACTTATTTCAATTTTTTTTTTTGTGTCACCATATTCTGAGAGCCATTACTTTTTTATTTTTCCGTCCAAAAAGCTGCGGGAGGGCTTGTTTTTTGCTGGACGGGCTTCAGTTTTTAATGATATAATTTTGGGGTACATGCAACTTTTTTTTAGATCCCTATTTTTATTCTGTTTTGCGAGGGGTAGTGACTAACAAACAGCGATTCTGGAATAGTTTTTCATTAACATTTTTTACGGTGTTCACCGTACGGGTAAAATAGCATGATATTTTTATAGTTTGGGTCGTTGCGGACGCGGTGATACCACATATGTGTACTTTTTTTATGTTTTTTTGTTTTTCCTATAATAAAAGACTTATTATAGGAAAAAAGGCTGTTAGTGTTTTTTGAAACGTATTTTTTTCATGAAACTTATTTTTTTTTACTTTTTTACAACATTTTTACTGACTTGTTTTACCTTTTTTTTGTGTCCCACTAGGGAACTTGAAGGCATGAAGCCCTGATCGCTATTCTAATACACTGCACTACCTACATAGTGCAGTGTATTAGAGCTGTCAGCTATTCACTGACAGCAAGACTATTAGGCTTCGCCTCCCGGCGGGGCCTAATAGGCTTCTGTACTAGGAAGCGATTGTTAGGCTACGGTTGCCATAGCAACCATCGGAACACGCGCGGGTGCCGATGGTTGTCATTAGCAACCATAGCATGCGGTCTAATCACTTAGATGCAGCGATAGATGCATCTAAGGGGTTAATCGGCCAGATCGGAGCCTAGCTCCAGTCCTGGCCGTTAGAGCACGATATCAGCTGTGACAAACAGCTGACATCCGCGCCCGTGGCAACCATCGTGGTTGCTGACAGGCTACAAGACACTTCGATGCATCGATCGCGTTGATCGATGCATCGAAGGGGTTAATCGGCCGGAACGGAGCCTAGCTCCGGTCCTGGCCGTTGCAGTGGGGTGCCGGACATCTGATTACCGGTGGTGATAGCGCTGGCTAAAGCTGAGCCAGCGCCATCACATACACTACGTCATGGAGCTGTGATTGGTCAGTCTGCTTTGACAGACCAATCACAGCGATCGCCGGCAGGAGTCCGCTGTGAATGGTCCCCTGCCGTCTTACTGTGCCGGTCAACTGTCATAAACAGTTGACGTCACAGTTCTGTCACCTTGTCCTTTGACAGGGTGACAGTTTTTAGCCAGGACGCACCGATACGTCCCTGTGCCTTAAAGCACTTCAATGCAGGACGTACCGGTGCTTCCTGATGCGTTAAGGGGTTAAAGTTTTTTATTGTTGTTGTTTTGCATTTGCTGCTTATTTTACTCAAAAAAAAAAATCTACAAAAATCTTTGTGTTGTGTTTTTTTTATAGTTATTATGTACAAAACATTTTACATGTATGGTAACGACGATAGTATGTCGATTTGCACATGATACTTCATATTGATCATGATTTTTTTGTTTAATAATTGTGAAAGTGGGTGATTTTTAACCAACAATCCCAAAAACTCTTTTGAGGACTTTGGTCATGATTTTTACCTCATTTCCTGCCCTCTCCTTTTTTTTTACGGATCCGTAAATACGGGTGGAATATGGGTGCACACGGTACCGTATTTACGGGCACGAGTCCGTAAAAACAGGTGAAATACTGGTGGAATACTGGTGGAATACGTGTGACCAGAGAGCCGTATATGCGGCCGTATTTACGGGTGGACAAAATTACGGTCGTGTGCATGAGGCCTTACCAAGTAAGATACTATCTAGTGTCAAATATGAAGAATTACTAATGTCTCTGTGTTTTAACTAATGATCTTTATGTTTCTGTTTTCTACAGTATACTCACACTTTACCTTGTCTCAGAGCCTATGTAGTAGAGTATATTAAGGTTACACTGTACTCATTATCTGTTGATTAGTAACACATAACCAGCATCATGATTTTATTTTTGCACATTTGAAATAAGTATGATAATTGGGTCAATTAAGAATGAATAAGAAATGAGACTGCTAACAACTTTCTATAAATACTTCTTATATAGGTTACAGAACTCTATTATTGCTTGTAGATTTGATGAGCTTCCTTACAACTATATCATCATGAAAATCAAAGGCAAACAATGAAGTGTACACGTTAATAGAAACTCATATTATACTACTATAGTGCCTCCTTGGTAATAGGTAGCTTTAGCTATAATAAAATATTACTTACGCAGATGCATTGCTAGGTTCTCCAGTACCCGGGGAAAAGATTCAGTATGGCGCCCTTCCCGCAACCTCTTTCCCGACATTTCCTTCCCCCTTCGTCTTGTTTGTTTTCTCTACCAATCAATGAGGTGTAATTTTTTTAAACATTTTCTTTTATGTAACTCGAGCCTAAAACCATTTGTACATTTTACAAGCAATATAGTTCTATATACAACACCAGAACCAAGTCCATTACATATATACAGCACCAGAACCAAGATCAGTACATATATACAGCACCAGAACAAAGCGCAGTTGTAAAGGATCTGCCAGACACAACTTCTGTGTCGACGCCCATAGGTAATCAGTCTACACCTGCTTCTATGTCTGTGAGACTGACTCCATCTTCCACCACCCAGGATGGCAGGCTTAGGAGTGGGAGAGCCTAGCACAGCCTGGCCAGACGGAGCTAGCTCCCGCCCTCTGTCTATTTATACCTGTCTTTCCTGTTCCTCCTTTGCTTGTGATTCTTCTCTGTTTGTTTACTGGCCCTGCTGCAGCTTCTTGAACTACTGATCCTCTACTTGTGATTGACCTTGGCTTTTCTGACCACTCTTCTGCTCTGCGTTTTTGTACCTCGCTAATCTCCTGGTTTGACTCGGCTCGTTCACCTCGCTAGTTGCTCACAGTGTTCCCGTGGGCAACTTCCCCATTTCCCTGGCTCTTTGTACCCTTGTCTGTTTGTCTTTCGTGCACCTATTGAGTGTAGGGACCGTCGCCCAGTTGTACCCTGTCGACTAGGGCGGGTCGTTGCAAGTAAGCAGGGACTGAGTGGCAGGTAGATTAGGGCTCACTTGTCTGTTTCCCTACCCCGACATTACAGCAGTGCATATATACAGCATCAGTACATATATACAGTGCCAGAGCCAAGCTTAGTACATAAATACAGCACCAGAACAGAGCTTAAGTACATATATACAGCACCAGAACCAAGCTCAGTACATAAATACTGTCACGATCACAGGGTATCTGGACCCACTAGGCCGCTCGGCCGTAGCGGAGAGGAAGCTGGCCAGATCACAGTTTATGCAAAAGTCTATACAAATTCGTAGCACAAGGGTACCTGAAATAGTCCAGACAGTGGCCGAGGCTTTAGCATGGATGAAGGTGGGTGCAGCAGGTTAGGCCAGACGTGGCGGATGACAGCAGGTGCAGCAGGTTTTGCCAGACGTAGTGTATAATACTGAATGCGGTAGATGACACTGGATGGGGCAGATGACACTGGACATTGCAGATGACCGCAGGTGCAGCAGGACACGACTCCAACACTAACAAGCTCAGGAACAAGGAGACAGCACGGGATATAGGATACAGGTAGCAGGGCATAAGAAACAACGGGAACAGGATAACACTAAGGGACCATTTTCAAGACTGACATGGGAATACTATAAAGCAGTAGCAAAAGAATATAAGTAGGCACTGCTGCAATCAATAGTCCTCCGGGCACCTCCCTTGACACACACCATGTCAGTGTACATGCTGCCTGGGCAGTGATTTGCCAAACGCCCGGAGGACTATTGATTGCAGCAGTGCCTACTTATATTCTTTCTTTATATTATATTCTACTCCTTTATATGGTTCTTTCTCTTTAAAGTCTGAGCACACATAAGGCATTCGAGGTACCTCCAGCATGGACGAAAATATGGACGCTACCCACAGTCCCAGTGATAATGCTCTAAGTGTGGGAAGAGCAGACTTGAGTAACTTTTTTGCACTGTGCAACCTTAAAGACGAGCTCCTGGTGCTTAGCACTAAAAACTTGGAGTTGAAAATAACGCTACTCGCTGAAAAGAAAGTCTGATTATTTTGGACTATTAACTTCTTGCAGTCATATGATGCTTGTGGTAAATTCCCTAGAGGCTTAAGGGCCTTTAAAACCTCATCCCAGTACCAGGATGATGAAGAGTTACAAGGTATATGGAAGCAAGCCTACCTGGATCATGCCCTCAATCTTATGCGCATCATCCTTAAACGCAAGAAAAAGAATATGAAAGCACCACAAGAGAGCTATGTAAAGCCAAGATTGAATTGAAAACTAGACTAACTGAGAGTCAGTCTCAAGCCTTCTTTAAACGTCTAGAGAAACGACTTGTACCGGTGCAAGCTGACATTAAAGAATGGAAACGTGATAAATTCCTACGAGATAAACGCGATTTCGAAACGGACAAAGTATTCCAGTGTGCAATTATTAAACCGAAAAGGAAAAATCGTCACTCCAATCGTACGAGGACTCTGGATTATTGGACAACCGATTCTAAATCTAGTCAGTCAGAAGAGAATATGCCATCTCGGCCACAACAGGCCGCTAGAAATAATGCTTCTAATGAGTTTACAGACGTGTCCGGAGGGGCAGGAGGGGGAGAAAGAGGAAGGAGAAGTATAAGGACAGACAGGAAAAGAAAGCAGGTGTCTTGTAGACAATAGAAAATCCTGACCAAAAAATCAACAACATTGTGAACCTGTCCAACGTCATTCTAGAAGAGGACTCTCTGTACTTTCAAAAGGCTTGAATTTTTGTGTTCTTAAACCGTTTTATCCTGTGAATTTTGAAATAGATCTATTTAAGGCTGTTAGAAAGTTGAATTTACATAGATTTTTTGAGTGCTCAAGGAATACTGACAAACAAAGAAAAGAAGGGGAAATCCCTGCCATAATAGGCCCATTCGGATGTCATAGAAGTCAATGAGTTTGCTGGAGGTTTATTTTCCACCCAGGTCCTTAGGGATGTTAAGGCCCTTTTATATAAAACCCACCAGAGTAACATCACCTTAGGTGAAACTAAATCCCTAGAAAAAATGAAATCCTATTGTGATCTAGTAATTAAACCGGCCGACAAGGAGGGAAATATTGTTTTGATGACCAAAGATTACTATTTGGAGGAAGCCGAAAGGCAACTTAGTGATCCACTGGTGTATCAAAAACTTATGAGCAATCCTACCCCTAAATATCAAGGTCAACTTCAAACACTCTTACGTACCAATGTGAAAAAAAGGCATTCTACCCACTAAATTAGCTGTAAAATTATACTCCATTTATTCGTGCAAACCGAATTAATATTTTGTCCCTAAGATACCCAAAAATAGGGAGTGCACTCCGGGACGCCCTATAGTCGCCGGAATACAGTGACTAAACCCTTGTCCAAGTACATTGATTGGCTTCTTAGTTGTATTTTGAGGGAAATTCCCTCCTACTTGAAGGATACCAATGACTTTCTTGTAACCCTTGAGGATTTTGACTAGTGTAGGGGATATAAACTAGCTTCAATTGACGTGGAACGTTTATATATCCGAATTCCATACCATTTGGGTATTACAGCTACTAGAAAACTATTAGGAAACACAGAAAAAAGTGTACATTGACTTAATTTGTGGCTCTTTGGAATTTATTCTAACGCATAACGCGTTTAGATTTAATGGCAAGTGGTACTCACAAACACTGTGAACCGCCATGGGGACCACCGTAGCATGTACATACGCAAACATTTTTCTTGCATTTTTCGAAGAAACATATATCTTTAATGTATCAAACAAATTTTCCCGCTATGTTAAACTATATTTGATATATGTGGATGACATTTTTATAATCTGGTCGGGCACAGAGGAAAATTTCTCTGGGTTTGTAGACCACCTCAACTCCAACAACAGCATGAATATGAGATTTACTTCTAAAATTGACTCAAAAAATCTAGAATTTCTAGACGTCCAGGTATCCATCAAAGAGAACAAACTAACTACGCTAGGTTATCACAAACCAACAGCCACCAATTCATTATTACATAATAATAGTTTTCATCCTAACCATACCCAAAAGGCCTTACTGTATTGACAGTTCATACGACTTAGACGTATTAATGACAATAAGCAGGCCTTTCACCAGCAGGAGTTCGAACTTAACCCCTTAACGCAGCCTAGTTTGGGCCTTAAAGAGGCTCTGTCACCAGATTAAGCAACCCCTATCTGCTATTGCAGCAGATAGGCGCTGCAATGTAGATTACAGTAACGTTTTTATTTTTAAAAAACGAGCATTTTTGGCCAAGTTATGACCATTTTTGGAGTTATGCAAATGAGGCTTGCAAAAGTCCAAGTGGGTGTGTTTAAAAGTAAAAGTCCAAGTGGGCGTGTATTATGTACGTACATCGGGGCGTTTTTAATACTTTCACTAGCTGGGCGCTCTGTAGAGAAGTAACATCCTCTTCTCTTCAGAACGCCCAGCTTCTGGCAGTGCAGATCTGTGACGTCACTCACAGGTCCTGCATCGTGACGGCCACATCGGCACCAGAGGCTACAGTTGATTCTGCATCAGCGTTTGCAGGTAAGTCGATCTTACCTGCAAACGCTGATGCTGCTGCAGAATCAACTGTAGCCTCTGGTGCCGATGTGGCCGTCACGAAGACAGACATCCTAGTCCAGGAAACATTGTCAGGATATATATAAGGTCAAGATATAACGGTACAGTGAAAAATAGAGAAGGACTGGCTGTAGCTGAAGGTAACATGCAAAGAGTTAATATCTGTATTTCCTGATAAGGAACTGAAGGTAACATGCTAAGAGTTAATATCTGTATCTGTATTTCCTGATAAAGAACTGAAGGTAACATGCAAAGAGTTAATATCTGTATCTGTATTTCCTGATAAGGAACTGAACCAGTGTACTTCATACATAGACGAGGGGGATTTAACTTGAAAGAAACAGGTGGTCAGTAGTAAGTACTTGCTATAGTCTCAATGTATATCTAGGTGAGAGCTAGTAAGCTGTAGGTGACTGAAACTGTAATGTGAGGGAAGTGTATAGTGTGCAGACTATACCCATCATAATCATGTTAGGCTGTGTGGTAGAGTGAATTACCTTGTACCTCCAGGTGTCTGGTTCATCCAGTCGTTGGCGCTGCGTATATTAGTAGCAGTTTACCGCTTTGTTATGTAGCTGACTGGCCTGGCTGGAAGTGGCCATTTTATGTGGAGTGGGACGGACGGTGGGCGGAGTTACAGTGGACCTCGTCACGAGGTGCACGTACACTACCGTTCAAAAGTTTGGGGTCACCCAGACAACTTTGTGTTTTCCATGAAAACTCACACTTATATTTATCTAATTAGTTGCAAAACGACTAGAAAATATAGTCAAGCCATTGACAAGGTTAGAAATAATGATTTTTATTTGAAATAACAATTTTCTCCTTCAAACTTTGCTTTCGTCAAAGAATGCTCCATTTGCAGCAATTACAGCATTGCAGACCTTTGGCATTCTAGCTGTTAATTTGCTGAGGTAATCGGGAGAAATTTCACCCCATGCTTCCAGAAGGCCCTCCCACAAGTTGGATTGGCTTGATGGGCACTTCTTGCGTATCATACGGTCAAGCTGCTCCCACAACAGCTCTATGGGGTTGAGATCTGGTGACTGCGCTGGCCACTCCATTACAGATAGAATACCAGCTGTCTGCTTCTTCCCTAAATAGTTCTTGCATAATTTCGAGGTGTGCTTTGGGTCAATGTCCTGTTGTAGGATGAAATTGGCTCCAATCAAGCACTGTCCACAGGATATGGCATGGCATTGCAAAATGGAGTGATAGCCTTCCTTGTTCAAAAACCCCAGACCATCACATTAACTCCACCATGCTTGACAGATGGCGTCAGGCACTCTTCCAGCATCTTTTTAGTTGTTCTGCGTCTCACAAATGTTCTTCTGTGTGATCCAAACACCTTAAACTTCGATTCGTCTGTCCATAACACTTTTTTCCAATCTTCCTCTGTCCAATGTCTGTGTGCTTTTGCCCATACTAATCTTTTTCTTTTATTAGCAAGTCTCAGATATGGCTTTTTCTTTGCCACTCTGCCCTGAAGGCCAGCATCCCGGAGTCGCCTCTTCACTGTAGACGTTGACACTGGCATTTTGCGCGTACTATTTAATGAAGCTGCCAGTTGAGGACCTGTGAGGCGTCTATTTCTCAAACTAGAGACTCTAATGTACTTGTCTTGTTGCTCAGTTGTGCAGCGGGGCCTCCCACTTCTCTTTCTACTCTGGTTAGAGCCTGTTTGTGCTGTATTCTGAAGTTAGTAGTACACACCCTTCTAGGAAATCTTCAGTTTCTTGGCAATTTCTTCCATGTAATTGCCTTAATTTCTAAGAACAAGAATAGACTGTCGAGTTTCACATGAAAGCTCTCTTTTTCTAGCCATTTTGAGAGTTTGATCGAACCCACAAATGTAATGCTCCGGATTCTCAACTAGCTCAAAGGAAGGTCAGTTTTATAGCTCCTCTAAACAGCAAAACTGTTTACAGCGGTGCTAACATAATTGCACAAGGGTTTTCAAGTGTTTTCTAATCATCCATTAGCCTTCTAACACAGTTGGCAAACACAATGTACCATTAGAACACTGGAGTGATGGTTGCTGGAAATGGGTCTCTATACACCTATGTAGATATTGCATTAAAAACCAGACGTTTGCAGCTAGAATAGTCATTTAGCACATTAACAATGTATAGAGTATATTTCTGATTAATTTAATGTTATCTTCATTGAAAAAAACTGTGCTTTTCTTTCAAAAATAAGGACATTTCTAAGTGATCCTAAACTTTTGAACGGTAGTGTATACAACATCAGAACCAAGATCAGTACATTTATACAGTGCCAGAACCAAGCTCAGTACATATATACAGTGCCAGAACCAAGATGAGTACATATATACAGCACCACGACAAAGCTCAATACCTATATACAGTACCAGAAGCAAGCTCAGTACATATATAGAGCACAGGAACCAAGCTCAGTACATAGATACAGCACCAGAACCAAGCTCAGTACATAAATACAGCACCAGAACAAAGCTCAGTACATATATACAGCCCCAGCACCAAGCTCTGTCATATACAGCTCCAGAACCAAGCTCAGTACAAATATACAGTACCAGAAGCAAGCTCAGTACATAAATGCAGCACCAGAAACCAATCTCAGTACATAAATACAGCACAAGAACAAATACAGCTCAATTTAGTGCAACCCCTGCCGTATAGGTTTGCACTAAATTGTATACAGCTCCCAGCATGACCCGAACAATGGTAAGAATATGTTGGGAGATGCTGTTTCACAAAAATAAAAATCATACCACCCATCATCTCGCTGCAGATCATACAATGACTACAGTGCTGATTAGAGGCAGAATAAACATTTACATTAATTGACTCATAGGTCAGATTCTAGTTGTTCTCTTTGTTTTTTCTTCTCCATCCGGGCCAGACTTCTATGAAGTCTTCTGCCAGCCACAGCTCATTTCTGCAGTATCCAACTCAAATTTCTTCAGCTTCTCACTTTTCAAGCATTTCTGCACCTATAAACAAAGATAAAGTTTTTACAATGCCACACACTGTGTCCCTAAATATAATAGCATGCCATACACTGTGCCCCTAAATATAATAGTGCCATACACTGTCCCTGATTATAAAAGCACCATACACTGCACCTCTAATTAGAATAGCACCATATACTGTGTCACACACACACACACACACACACACACACACACACACCGTGCCCCCTGTAGATAGTGTCCTACACAGATCCCCCTGTAGATAGAAACCCCCATAGAGCCCCTGTAGATAGTGCCCCACATACAGCCCCCTGCAGATAGTGCCCTACATATAGCCACCCTGCATATAGTGCCCCACATATAGCCCCTCAGAAAATAGTGTCCCACATGTAGCCCCCTATAGATAGTTCCCCACATATAGTCCCCTGTAGATAGTGCTCCACATATAACCCACCCCTGTATATAGTGTCCAACATATTGCCCACCCCTGTAGATAGCCTTACATATATCTCCCCTATAAATAGTGCTCCACATATAGCCCACCTCTGTTTATAGTGCCTCACATATAGCTCCCTCTATAGTGCTCCATATATAGCCCACACCTGTATATAGCCCCACTTTAAATTTAGCCCACCCCTGTATATTGTCCAACATATAGCCCAACCCTGTAGATGGTGCCCTGCATATATCTCCCCCTATAAATAGTGCTCCACATATAGCCCACCCCTATTTATAGTGCCTCACATATAGCTCCCCCTATAGTGCTCCACATATAGCCCTCCCCTGTATGTAGCCCCCCTGTATATAGTGCCTCACATATAGCTATCCCTATAGTGTTCCACATATAGCCCACCCCTGTATATAGCCGCCACTGTAGATAGAGCCAACCACTATAGATAGAGCCCCCATGTCGATAATGTCACTCATTTTTATAAGGGATTAAAAAAAAACAAAAAACCTTTACATACTCACCTTAATCCCGTTTCCGTGCTGTTCGGTGGTAATGCAGACCTGCTCTCTTCTGAGCAGGTCTGCTGGTGTTGAATGATGCATGTGGCGCGATGACGTCATCGCGCTGCTTGTGTCTATGAAAGGCGCTGATTGGCAGGGCACTATGACAAGTCATAGTGTCCTGTCAATCAGCGCGTTTCAACGACGCAAGCGGCGCAAAGAAGTGATTGCACCGCTTAAGTCGTTGAAAGGCGCTGAATGGCCGGGCACGGAACGTACCTGGCCATTCATCAGCCATAGTGCAGGAGGGGGTGGCGGCGGCTGGTTTCAGTGGCGCCTCCGCCCCCTCAGCGAGTCAGCAGGCCGCCGTCATGGATGGGGTGGCCCTGGAGCCCCCCACCTTCCCTCTTAGTTGCACCCAGGGCACATTCCCTGCCATAGGAGCATATAACTTTGTGTGAGTATGGCAAGAAAGGCAAAGGTGGAGAAGTATTTGTGTGTGGAGTTGTGGCATTGCATTGACTTTTTCATACCCACATTGGGTCCAAACATCCTCCTTAACATTGTGCAAATCTTATTTGCAACTACAGAAAAAGTTTGCTGATTGCTGCTAAATGGGGATTAGAAGGTTATTAAATTCAAGGGTTCACTTACTTTTTGTTCCCTTCACTGTGGATGTTTACTCAATGTGCTCGATAAAAAAAAAACATAAAAAGGTACAAGTATTTGTGTGTTATTAGTTTAGTTAGATTGTCTTTGTCTATAATTGTGATTTAGATAACAATCAGACCACATTTTATTAGTCATCAATGCAGAAATCCAAGTTATTCCAAAGGGTTCACTTACTTTTTTGGCAGCTATATACAGTACTGTGCAAAACATTAAGGCAATTGTAGAAAAATGCTGCAAATAAGAATGAACAAAATACAAAGTGAGTGAACAGAAAAGGAATCTAAATCAAATCAATATTTGGTGTAACCACTAATTGTCTTCAAATCAGTATCAATTGTTCTAGGTACACTTGCACCAATTATACCAAATAGGTGATAATAATCATCATTTTCATATGTAGGCTGAAACACAGTCATTAACTGTAACAGAAACAGCTGTGTAGGAGGCTTAAAACTGGGTGAGGAACAGCCAAACTCTGCTACAAATATGAGGTTGTGGAAGACAGTTTTATGTCACAGGTCAACTCTGCCTGAGCACAGCACAGCAACAAGACATAAGGTAGTTATACTGCATCAGCAAGGTCTCTCCCAGGCAAAGATTTCAAAGCAGACTGGGGTTTCAATATGTGCCGTTCAAGCTGTTTTGAAGAAGCCCAATGAAACGGGCAACATTGAGGAAAGTGGATGCAGTGGTTGGTCAAGGAAACTTAGTGCAGCAAATCAAAGACACATCATGCTTATTTCCCTTTAAAATCGGAAGATGTCCAGCTGTGTTATCAGCTCAGAAATGGAAGAAACCAGTGGGACCCAGATACACCTATCGACTATTTGGAGAAGTCTGGCCAAGAGTGGTCTTCATGGAAGAATTGCAGGCAAAAAAGCTATCGATGTGGAAACAAGGCCAAGCAACTTAATTATGCATGACAACATAGCAACTGGGGTGCAGAAAAATGGCAGCAGTTGTTCTGGACTGATGAGTCACAATTTTACAAATTTGGCTGTAATAGAAAGTAGTTTGCTCAACGATGGGCTGGAGAGCGGTAAAATAATGAGTGTCTGCAGGCAATAGTGAAGCATGGTGGAGGTTCCTTGCATATTTGGGGCTGCATTTCAGTAAATGGATTTGGGGATTTGGTCAGGATTTATGGTGTCCTCAATGCTGAGATATACAGGCAGATAAATATTCATCATGCAATGCCATAAGGGAGGCGTCTGATTGACTCCAAATTTATTCTGCAGCAGGACAACGACTCCAAATTTACAGCCAATGTCATTACTATTTTCAGTGTCAAGTAGAACAAGGAAGTGATGGTATGGTCCCCACAGAGCCCTGATCTCAAAATCGAGACTGTCTGGGACTACATGAAGAAACAGAAGGATTTGAGGAAGCCTACATCCACAGAAGATCTGTGGTTAGTACTCCAAGATGTTTGGAACAACCTTCCTGCCGAGTTCCTTCAAAAACTGTGTTCAAATGTACCTAGAAGAATTAATGCTGTTTTGATGACAAAGGGTGGTCACACCAAATATTGATTTGATTTAAGTTTCTCTTCTATTTATTCACTTTGTATTTAGTATTTTTTTCTTACTTTGCAACATTTCAACAACTTGCTAAAATGTTTGCACAGTACTTGACACAATATTAGTGTATATATATATATATATATATATATATATATATATATATATATATATATATACACTACCGTTCAAAAGTTTAGGGTCACTTAGAAATTTCCTTATTTTTGAAAGAAAAGCACAGTTTTTTTCAATGAAGATAACATTAAATTAATCAGGAATACACTCTATACATTGTTAATGTGCTAAATTACTATTCTAGCTGCAAACGTCTGGTTTTTAATGCAATATCTACAGTTACATAGTTACATAGTTACATAGTTAGTACGGCTGAAAAAAGACACATGTCCATCAAGTTCAACTAAGGGAAGGGAAAAGGGAAGGAAAAATTTCTACACATAGGAGCTAATACAGTACATAGAGACCCATTTCCAGCAAGCATCACTCCAGTGTTCTAATGGTTAATTGTGTTTGCTAACTGTATTAGAAGGCTAATGGATGATTAGAAAACACTTGAAAACCCTTGTGCAATTATGTTAGCACCGCTGTAAACAGTGTTGCTGTTTAGAGGAGCTATAAAACTGACCTTCCTTCGAGCTAGTTGAGAATCTGGAGCATTACATTTGTGGGTTCGATTAAACTCTCAAAATGGCTAGAAAAAGAGAGCTTTCATGTGAAACTCGACAGTCTATTCTTGTTCTTAGAAATGAAGGCTATTCCATGCGAGAAATTGCCAAGAAACTGAAGATTTCCTACAACAGTGTGTACTACTCCCTTCAGAGGTCAGCACACACAGACTCTAACTACTGGCTAATAAAAGGAAAAGATTAATATGGGCAAAAGCACACAGACATTGGACAGAGGAAGATTGGAAATAAGTGTTATGTACAGATGAAACGAAGTTTGAGGAGTTTGGATCAGACAGAAGAACATTTGTGAGACGCAGAACAACTGAAAAGATGCTGGAAGAGTGCCTGACGCCATCTGTCAAGCATGGTGGAGGTAATGTGATGGTTTGGGGTTGCTTTGGTGCTGGTAAAGTGGGAGATTTGTACAAGGTAAAAGGGATTTTGAATAAGGAAGGCTATCACTCCATTTTGCAACGCCATGCCATACCCTGTGGACAGCGCTTGATTGGAGCCAATTTCATCCTACAACAGGACAATGACCCAAAGCACACCTCCAAATTATGCAAGAACTATTTAGGGAAGAAGCAGGCAGCTGGTATTCTATCTGTAATGGAGTGGCCAGCGCAGTCACCAGATCTCAACCCCATAGAGCTGTTGTGGGAGCAGCTTGACCGTATGGTACGCAAGAAGTGCCCATCAAGCCAATCCAACTTGTGGGAGGGCCTTCTGGAAGCATGGGGTGAAATTTCTCCAGATTACCTCAGCAAATTAACAGATAGAATGCCAAAGGTCTGCAATGCTGTATTTGCTGCAAATGGAGCATTATTTGACGAAAGCAAAGTTTGAAGGAGAAAATTATTATTTCAAATAAAAATCATTATTTCTAACCTTGTCAATGTCTTGACTATATTTTCTAGTCATTTTGCAACTCATTTGATAAATATAAGTGTGCGTTTTCATGGAAAACACAAAATTGTCTGGTTGACCCCAAACTTTTGAACGGTATTGTGTATATATATATATATATATATATATATATATATATATATATATATATACTATATATATATATATATATATATATATATATATATATATATATATATATATATACACGTATATTGTGTCAAGTTCAAACATTTTCACCTCATTAAATTGCTTTTAAATGAAAATATAAATACCATGTGGTTAGAACAAAACTACCTAGAAATTAGCATTCATTGTAATAAATAATGCATGTTAATAGTACCCTAATTCCGTACTGCTCTTTGTACAGCATAGCCATCTGTGACGCTATGCAAGGATCTGGGACTTAACGATTTTCTTGGATACAGTTAAATGAGAATTAGTTATACTTTCCTCAGCAAGACAGCACTTAGTTCATGCTGTTCTTCAGAATCATGTTATTAAGAATGGAAGTTTATTAACCGAGGCGGCCTATTCGTTAATACATTGTGTTCCTTTTCATCAAGATTTTCTTAATTGGGACACCCACTCAACAGAGGTGCATCTCTGGAAACAGATTTTATATAATGGATTCTCAAGCTGTTTAAATAGAGTGCTAATTCCTTTAGTATTATTTAAAAAGAGTGCCACTTTCCCATTTTTTTTAAATATATTTTTGTGTTGAAGGAACTCCATTGAACTACAGTATACATTTTCAAGTAAATCAGTTTTTTACTTAATATTCTTTACTTTTAAATGCCTTTTCTGCTACAATAAAAATAAATAAGATAAATTATGTTTAAGAATTTATCTTACATACATGATACCTGATATTTACATACATGATATTTATCTTGCATACCTGATATAAGACCACACAGTTCTGTAATGACAAAATTTGAAAAAGCCACAAATGATTATATTTGTAGCCAAAGAGGATAATTGATATTAAATCGAATCTTTATATGTACAGTACATTACAGAAAAATTATCTTCTGCTTGCCTTCTTACAGCCATAGAGTTAAATGATAAAATTCTGGCTGTCTGCAGCCACCACTATGTGGAGCTTGTTGCATACGGATTTATACTGCTCCAAATGAACTTAAAGAGAACCTGTCACCTACGGTTTGGTGATAGTTTTTAATTGTTTCTATAGAGAGATCATTGCACAGTCATGTTATACTGACATACATTTTGTGTGATAAAATATTTGCTTTCCATATTGAAATTTAGTCAAGCCACACATATTGTTATGTCATAGGACCGGCTGCATATAATGAATGTGGGTGTGCAATGAGGTGGGGAGAAAGATTTGTTTCAGTATATATATATAGATAGATAGATATATCCATGTATATATATATGTATATATATATATATATATATATATATATATATATATATATATATATATATATATATATACATACAGTGAAGGAAATAAGTATTTGATCCCTTGCTGATTTTGTAAGTTTGCCCACTGTCAAAGACATGAACAGTCTAGAATTTTTAGGCTAGGTTAATTTTACCAGTGAGAGATAGATTATATAAAAAAAAAAAACTGAAAATCACATTGTCAAAATTATATATATTTATTTGCATTGTGCACAGAGAAATAAGTATTTGATCCCCTACCAACCATTAAGAGTTCAGCCTCCTCCAGACCAGTTACACGCTCCAAATCAACTTGGTGCCTGCATTAAAGACAGCGGTCTTAAATGGTCACTTGTATAAAAGACTCCTGTCCACAGACTCAATTGATCAGTCTGACTCTAACCTCTACAACATGGGCAAGACCAAAGAGCTTTCTAAGGATGTCAGGGACAAGATCATAGACCTGCACAAGGCTGGAATTGGCTACAAAACCATAAGTATGACACTGGGTGAGAAGGAGACAACTGTTGGTGCAATAGTAAGAAAATGGAAGACATACAAAATGACTGTCAATCGACATCGATCTGGGGCTCCATGCAAAATCTCACCTCGTGGGGTATCCTTGATCCTGAGGAAGGTGAGGGTTCAGCCGAAAACTACACGGGGGGAACTTGTTAATGATCTCAAGGCAGCTGGGACCACAGTCACCAAGAAAACCATTGGTAACACATTACGCCATAATGGATTAAAATCCTGCAGTGCCCGCAAGGTCCCCCTGCTCAAGAAGTCACATGTACAGGCCCGTCTGAAGTATGCAAATGAACATCTGGATGATTCTGAGAGTAATTGGGAGAAGGTGCTGTGGTCAGATGAGACTAAAATTGAGCTCTTTGGCATTAACTCAACTCGCCGTGTTTGGAGGGAGAGAAATGCTGCCTATGACCCGAAGAACACCGTCCCCACTGTCAAGCATGGAGGTGGAAACATTATGTTTTGGGGGTGTTTCTCTGCTAAGGGCACAGCGCTACTTCACCGCATCAATGGGAGAATGGATGGAGCCATGTACCGTCAAATCCTGAGTGACAACCTCCTTCCCTCCACCAGGACATTAAAAATTGCTCGTGGCTGGGTCTTCCAGCACGACAATGACCCGAAACATACAGCCAAGGCAACAAAGGATTGGCTCAAAAAGAAGCACATTAAGGTCACGGAGTGGCCTAGCCAGTCTCCAGACCTTAATCCCATCGAAAACTTATGGAGGGAGCTGAAGATCCGAGTTGCCAAGCGACAGCCTCGAAATCTTAATGATTTACAGATGATCTGCAAAGATGAGTGGGCCAAAATTCCATCTAACATGTGTGCAATCCTCATCATCAACTACAAAAAACGTCTGACTGCTGTGCTTGCCAACAAGGGTTTTGCCACCATGTATTAAGTCTTGTTTGCCAAAGGGATCAAATACTTATTTCTCTGTGCACTATGCAAATAAATATATATAATTTTGACAATGTGATTTTCAGGTTTTTTTTTATATCATCTATCTCTCACAGGTAAAATTAACCTAGCCTAAAAATTCTAGACTGTTCATGTCTTTGACAGTGGGCAAACTTACAAAATCAGCAAGGGATCAAATACCTATTTCCTTCACTGTATCTATCTATCTATCTATCTATCTATCTATCTATCTATCTATCTATCTATCTATATATATATATATATATATATATATATATATATCAGACAAAAAATGGCGACAGCACCCTGCGAACACTAATGCCACCTAAACCACTAAATATAAATAAATATGCACTAAAGCTAAATCTACTTACAAATAGGGAGGTTCTTAGTGCACATTTTGATCAAAAAGTGTTAGCCCACCTGCCACGACAAGGCGACCTCTGTAAGGTGGGAACCTACGCTGCACATACACCCAGAACTGGGACTAAGCCTACATATATACCTGGGGATGGTAGGATCCAGCATTGAACTGATTAAAATCACCCAGGGCAGAATGGGAGGAGTGCAAGAACAACAAGTGGAGGCAGTCACTAACCCCACATATATGGATCACATAAACACAACAAAAAGTTGAACAGCACATTCCAACTAAATGATACAAAATGTATGCAGGTGCAAGAACACCTGTGACTGCAGAAATACAGCAGACAAAAAATGGCGACAGCACCCTGCGAACACTAATGCCACCTAAACCACTAAATATAAATAAATATGCACTAAAGCTAAATCTACTTACAAATAGGGAGGTTCTTAGTGCACATTTTGATCAAAAAGTGTTAGCCCACCTGCCACGACAAGGCGACCTCTGTAAGGTGGGAACCTACGCTGCACATACACCCAGAACTGGGACTAAGCCTACATATATACCTGGGGATGGTAGGATCCAGCATTGAACTGATTAAAATCACCCAGGGCAGAATGGGAGGAGTGCAAGAACAACAAGTGGAGGCAGTCACTAACCCCACATATATGGATCACATAAACACAACAAAAAGTTGAACAGCACATTCCAACTAAATGATACAAAATGTATGCAGGTGCAAGAACACCTGTGACTGCAGAAATACAGCAGACAAAAAATGGCGACAGCACCCTGCGAACACTAATGCCACCTAAACCACTAAATATAAATAAATATGCACTAAAGCTAAATCTACTTACAAATAGGGAGGTTCTTAGTGCACATTTTGATCAAAAAGTGTTAGCCCACCTGCCACGACAAGGCGACCTCTGTAAGGTGGGAACCTACGCTGCACATACACCCAGAATTGGGACTAAGCCTACATATATACCTGGGGATGGTAGGATCCAGCATTGAACTGATTAAAATCACCCAGGGCAGAATGGGAGGAGTGCAAGAACAACAAGTGGAGGCAGTCACTAACCCCACATATATGGATCACATAAACACAACAAAAAGTTGAACATATATATATATATAGATATATTGAAGAAAGTCCCACAGCACGTGTCAGTGAAAAAAATGGTGGTTTATTAAGCAAGCACGAGCTCCATATATATACACACACACATAACTCTATCTTTGCTTGTAATCTTTTATATAACCATATGTATGGACAGCACACACATCTACAAACCCAACATTTAGAGTCCCCTTAGATGATTATCTACAGGTGCCCACATAATTGCCAGCCACTGATTTCCCGGATAATTATTATTCACAGATGCGCTATAGGTGTCTTACTGCAGATGCTCCCACAGGTGTCAAGAAAGAGTCCTCCCTATAATTGCAGCCACATATCTCCCTGTAGTTGTCAGTCATCCCCCAATAATTGCCAGTGACAGTTCTCCTTATAATTTCCAGCCACAGTACCCCACATAATTGATAGCTACAGTTCTTCCCATAGCTGTGAGCCACAGTACTCCCTATAATTGTAGCCACAGTTTCCCCTATAATTGTCAGCCACAGTTCCCGATATAATTGTCAGCCACAGTTCCCTCTATAATTGTCAGCCACAGTTCAAACCCTTAACTGACAGCCACAGTTCCAACTATAATTGCAAAACACAGTTCCCCCTATAATTGCTACCCACGGTTTCCCCCATAATTGTCAGCCACAGTTCTCTCCATAGCTGCCAGCCAGAGTTCTTCCCATAATTGTAGCCACATTTCACGCTCATAGTTTCCAGTCACAATAACCCCTATAATTGCAAGAAATACTTTCCCCCATTAATTGCCAGCCGCACTTCTCCCTGTAATTGTAGACACGGTTCACCCTATAATTGTCAGCTACATTACCCCATATAATTGTCAGCCACAGTTTAACCTTTAATTGCCAGCTACAGTTAGCGTTCGTAATTGCCAGCCACAGTACCCCCAATAATTGCCAGACGCACTTCTCCTTATAATTGTAAGCCACAGTTTAACCCCATAAATTGCAGCCACAGTTCCCCCTATAATTTTCAGCTACAGTTTCCCCTATAATTTTCAGCTACAGTTTCCCCTATAATTGTCAGCCACAGTTACACCTATAATTGCCAGCCACAGTTAACGTTTATAATTTCCATCCATAGTACCCCCTATAATCTCCAGCCACACTTTCCCCCCAATAATTGTCAGCCACAGTCCACACTCATAATTGCTAACCACAGTACACCCTATAAATTTCTGGCACAGTTTAACCCCATAATTGCCAGCCACAGTTCCCCCTCTAATATTCTCCCATATTTTAACCCCATAATTGCCAGCCGCTGTTCCCCATAAACCTCAAGACACCAGGCAGAAAACATAACTTTCCACTACAATACACAAAGTAATGTGTAATATCGATAAATAGATGTGTATTGCTTTGCCCCGGGTGTGTACTGAAAGTATTATTGTATCAGCATGTGGGAAATACGCACCCAGGCACGGCAATACACCTCTCCATATCGGCAATGCATATAACTTTATGTATTGCAGTGTGAGATTGGTATTCTATGCTCGGAGTGATGGGCTGCCTCTCTCTTCTCTGCGATCTCTTCCCTCTCAGTACAGGATGGGGAGAGGGGGAGCATTGTCATATGCTTTATGAAATGTTGAAACATTCTATGTCTGCTTTAGTAAATTCCTTTTACTAACATTTTACTAAATTCTCCTGTGTTCACTAACAATCAACTGTGTTCACTAACAATCAACATAATTCCAACTATTTGTTGTTTGACTATAGCAGCAATGTAAATAACACACATTTAATATTGGCTCTCTCATATATCTTTAAATTGTTATCCCATCGGATAAGTATTAAGGTATAAAAAATAATAAAACGTTTTTCCAGCTCACCACTCCTGAGACGGGTCTCCTGTGTAGCGCTCGGATTTACTTCCTGGCTGATGTGTTGTAATGTCTGTGGCTGCAGGCCATCAGCTCCAATCTCCCCCTGACAGCCGCAGCCATGAGTCGGGGAGCGCTGGCCCCAGCCTCCACCACAGGAGCGCTCACGTCCACTCACCTCAGCCGGATCCGTAGCGCACGCACCGGACATCTGATGAACTTGAACCTGTGAGTACCCTGGACTATAAGAGGGCTCGAGAACCCTGCTTCTATGGCTGAGCGTTGTTGATGTTTCCTAAGTTTGTCTATGTGATGGCCTCCTAGTGTTTTCCTGTTCCTGTTCCTGTTCCTGTTCCCTGCATTCCATACTATCCTGGTCAAGCACTGTGCTGTGCCAAAGTCGTGTTGTGCTGTATCCCACGTCTGACCTGCTTCACATCACCTGATGTCTACCTGTTGCCTAGTCCCAGCCGAGCCTATCCTGCTGCTGTCCGAGCTGCCACAGGTATCTATACAAACTATAGACATTGACCTGCGCCCTGTTGGCCAGCTGCCTTACCGCCAAGGCAGTACGGCCCAGTGGGTCCACAGACCCTTCGTGACAGTACGCTCAGGCAATGGTATCTGCTGGTCGATTCAAGACTATGACGACGTCTGAAGAAATGCGGGCGGATATGCTAGACCTCCGGTCTCGACAGGACCAACTCCTTTAGGCGTTGAACATTCTTGCACATCGGCAGGAGGCATAAGCTGCCGTTCCTCCTACTACACCTCCTGGCAGTGTTGATCCTCAGACTATACCTCTTGGCAGTGTTGACTCGCGTATTTCTTTGCCACTTCCTGATCGCTATGATGGAGAGGCAAGTACCTGTCGTGGATTTCTGAATCAGTGCCAGATCCACTTCAGCCTGTATAATAGGACATTTTTGTCTGATGGTGCAAGGGTCGCTTTCATCATCTCTCTCCTCACTGGTAAGGCTCTTGCATGGGAGAGACAGGGACCAGAGACCCGTAACTTCCAAGCCTTCTTCCAGACTTTTCGTATGGTGTTTGAGGAGCCTGGTCTGGTCTCATCTGCAGCGGCTTCATTGATTAACCTACGCCAAGGAGACACCCCTGTGAGTGAGTACACCATCCACTTCCGCACCCTGGCGGGAGAGCTGTTATGGAACAATGAGGCCCTGGTGGCTGCATTCTGGCATTGACTGGCTCCTAAAATTAAAGACGAACTTGCTGCTCGTGAACTGCCGTCTGCCCTGGATGACCTCATCCTTCTGTCCGCCCGGATTAATATACGGATCCGAGAACGCCCTTCCAGAGGTTTGACAGGAGGGAGTCCTTCCCAGTCTGGCTCCTACTTTGCAGCAACCCCTGCTGTCCTCAGATGTCGATCCTCCTAAGGAGTCTGTGATAATGGACCAGTGTAAGTTATCCACCCAGGAGAGACAACGCAGACGCACTTCTGGACTCTGTCTTTATAGCGGCATCGGTGGCCATCTTGTGCACCTGTGTCCCCAAAGATCCCAAAGCCTAGGCTTGCTAGGAGTGACAACCTTGGGTAAGAATGGACTTCCGTCTAAATTGTCCATACCTGTGACCATAGTGTATATCACTAGCAGGCACTGCATATATCATGACACATACCCTACAAACCACTATGTATAAAGCAAAACAAATGGGTATGTATAAGGCAACGGGTATAACTGTCAAGGTATAGCCATATGAGTATACAAAATAACCGTTTATTGAATACAAAAACACTACATAGAAGTTAAAAAACATTTAAAATAGCATAAGAAATGCCATATACAGATCACATATACATACCACCATGATAAGTGGCTAGCAAATAGCTACCTCCTTACACTCACCTAAACCCCCAGAGCAGGCATGCAATGCATTAATCTTGAAAAGAGTGTGTAAAAATGTTGCATCAGTTAGGCATCAGATCAGCATGTCCTGTGTCTCAGGCTATATGGGGGAAAAAAGGGGAAAGAAAGCCCCACGCGTATCGCCACAAAGTGGCTTCCTCAGGGGGGAGGAAGCCAATTTTCAAGATTAATGCATTGCATGCCTGCTCTGGGGGTTTAGGTGAGTGTAAGGAGGTAGCTATTTGCTAGCTACTTATCACGGTGGTATTCCCCCTTCAGTGATCTGTATAAGGCATTTCTTATGCTATTTAAAATGTTTTTAACTTCTATGTAGTGTTTTTGTATTCAATAAACGGTTATTTTGTATACTCATATGGCTATTCCTTGACAGTTATACCCGTTGCCTTATACATACCCATTTGGTTTGCTTTATACCTGTGACCATAGTGTCCAGTGAGAGAACGCATCAGGTCTCTGCGTATCCGGACTCTGGATCCGCTGCTAATTTCATCCGTAGAGACCTGGTGGACCTTCTGCAATTACCCACCACCCCTCTGGAGAGCCCGTTGACAGTTGCTTCAGTAAATGGACTACCTCTGCCAGACCCAGTTATAGCTGTGACCAAGCCGTTGAGGCTCCAAGTAGGAGCTCTTCACTCCGAACTTCTGTCGTTCTATGTCCTATCCAAAGCTGTTAACCCTGTGTTGCTGGGCTTACCTCGGCTCCGACTGCATGCCCCAGTCCTGGACAGGAATTCTGGAGAGGTTCTCCAGTGGCTCCCTGAGTGTCAAAGCCGTTGCCTGGTGCAGATTCGTTCGGTTCTGCCTCGGTCATTGGCAGGATTGCCTAGTCATTATGCTGCATTTTCGGACATCTTCAGCAAGAGGGAGGCGGAGACAATGCCTCCACATCGGGCGTAATACTGCTACCCTATTGAACTGATTCCTGGTGCATCCCTTCCCCGTGGTAGGGTATATCCTCTCTCCTTGCCAGAGACTCTGTCCATGTCCATCTATGTGAAAGAGAAGTTGGAGAGGGGCTTCATATGAAAGTCTTCCTCCCCGGCAGGAGCCGGGTTCTTCTTTGTCAAAAGGAATGATGGCTCTCTTCGTCCTTGTAACTACTACCGAGGTCTCACCCAGATCACGGTGAAAAATAATTATCCGTTGCCACTGATCTCTGACCTAATTGATCGTATACGTGTTGCCAACGATTTTTTTCTAAACTAGACCTGCGTGTGGCTTACAACCTAGTCCGGATTAGCCAGGGTGATGAATGGAAGACTGCATTTAACACCCATGATGGACACTATGATTATCTAGTAATGCCCTTCGGCCTGTGTAATGCTCCCGCGGTCTTCCAGGAGTTTGTTAATTACCTTTTCCGTAACCTCCTCTATGTTTGTGTAGTATTCTACCTTGATGACATCTTGATTTTTTCTCCAGATCCTATGACGCATCAGAGACATGTCCGTCAAGTTCTGCTACGGTTAAGGGAGAATCATCTGTACGCCAAGTTGGAGAAGTGAGTGTTTGACAGAGATGCTCTACCCTTCCTGGGTTACATCGTCTTGAATCGAGGTCTCGAGATGGATCCTGAGAAGGTAAAGTCTGTCCTGGATTGGCCACGCCCTCAAGGCTTGAGGGCCATTCAACGCTTTTTAGGATTCGCCAATTTTTACAGGCAATTTATTCCAAGCTTCTCTACACTGACTTCTCCTATCTCTAACCTCACTAAGAAGGGTATGATTGCCAAGGTGTGGACTCCCAGGGCATAGCCCACATTCAATAGCCTGAAGAGTGCCTTCATGTCAGCCTATCCTCCATCATCCGGATGTTTCTCTGCAGTTCTCGTTGGAGGTAGACGCATCCTCTGTCGGTGCTGGTGCACTCCTGTTCCAGAGAGGTCCCAAGGGCAAGTCAAGGGTATATGGATATTTCTCTAAGCTCTTCTCTTCTGTAGAACTCAACTACTCGATTGGGGATTTGGAGTTACTGGCCATCAAATTAGCTCCGGAAGAGTGGAGACATCTACTAGATGGAGCAGCTCATCCGATCCTAATTTTTACAGACCATAAGAATCTGACCTACCTCCAGACAGCCCAATGGCTGAACCCTCGTCAGGCCAGGTGGTCGCTGTTCTTTGCCAGGTTCCAGTTTGAGCTCCATTATCGCCCGGCCGACAAGAATGTGAGGGCCGATGCCTTGTCCAGGTCTTTAGAGACGGAAGACACCATGGAGATTCCACAGAACATATTTGATCCGTCTTGCATTGTCTCTGTCAATCCCCTGCAAGTTGGGGACATTCCTCCAGAGAGGACTTTTGTGCGCCTAGCTGGTCGTGGAAGAATCCTCCGCTGGGGACACTCCTCTAGACTGGCAGGTCACGCGGGGGTCCGTGGGACCCGGGATCTGATTGCTCATCATTTCTGGTGGCCCATGCTGCCCAAGGACATAATGGACTTTGTTTCTTCCTGTTCTGTATGTGCAGCCAACAAGGCCGCTCACTCCAGACCTGCTGGTCTGCTCCAGCCATTGCCTGTGCCCAATGCTCCCTGGCAGCATATAGCTATGGACTTTATTATGGACCTGCCTCTCTCTGCTGGATGCAGTGCTGTCTGGGTGGTAGTGGACCGATTTTCGAAGATGGCCCACTTCGTTCCTCTGACCGGTCTTCCTTCTGCTCGTCAGCTGGCTAAACTGTTCATCCAACACATGTTCCGTCTGCACAGTTTGCCGCAGCATATTGTGTCTGATCGGGGGGTTCAGTTTACCTCGAAGTTCTGGAGAGCCCTCTGCGGTTTCCTCGGTGTGAAGTTGGACTTTTCCTCAGCCTGCCATCCTCAGTCTAATGGTCAGGTCGAGAGGATCAATCAGATCTTGGAGACTTACCTACACCACTTCATCTCCAAGCAGCATGATGACTGGATGCAGTTGCTCCCATGGGCTGACCAGCGAGTCTACAAAGAATACACCGTTCTTTGTTGTCTATGGCCAGCACCCACAAATTCCTTTCCTGGTGCCTGATACTTCCGAGGTACCAGCGGCTGACTCCGCTTTTAGAGACTTCCTGCAGATCTGGCAGCAGACTCGATCCTCCATCCTAATGGTAGTCGACCGCATGAAACGGAAGGCTGACACAAGAAGAGAACCTCCTCAGTTTCTTCCTGGCACAAAGGTCTGGCTGTCTTCTAGGAATATCCGCCTAAGGGTACCGTCGTGCAAATGTGCTCCCATGTTCCTTGGACCATTCGAGATCCTGCAGCAGATCAACCCTGTCGCCTACAAGCTTCAGCTGCCTCCTACCCTCAGGATCCCCAACTCCTTCCATGTCCCCCTCCTAAAACCGGTGGTTCTGAACCGCTATACCAAGACTCCTATCCCTGCGGTTGTCTCCAGCGGCCCTTCGGACACCTTTGAGGTTAAGGAGATCTTGTACACCAAGAAAGTGAGAGGAAAAACTTTTTATTTGGTGGATTGGAGGGGGTTTGGTCCTGAAGAGAGGTCCTGGGAGCCAGAAGAGAACCTCAATGCCCCTACTCTTCTGAAAAAGTTTCTCTCTCGCTCTGGTCCCAAGAAGAGGGGGCGTAAGAGTGGGGATACTGTAATGTCAGTGGCTGCTGGCCGTCAGCTCCAATCTCCCCCTGACAGCCGCAGCCACGAGTCGGCAAATGCTGGCCCAATGGTTCATGTCCACTTACCTCGGCCGGATCCCGTAGGGTGCGCGCGCACACTCGTGCCCGCTCTTAAAGGGGCAGCACACGCACCAGACTTCTGATGAACTTGAACACATGAGTACCCTGGACTATAATAGGGCTCCAGTCCCCTGCTTCTATGTCTAAGCGTTGTTGATGTTTCCTAAGTTTGTCTATGTGATGGCCTCCTAGTGTTTTCCTGTTCCCTTTCCCTGCATTCCATGCTATCCTGGTCGAGCACTATGCTGTGCCAAAGTCGTGTCATGCTGTATCCCACGTCTGACCTGCTTCACCTTGCCTGACGTCTACCTGCTGCCTAGTCCCAGCCGAGCCTGCCCTGCTGCTGTCCGAGCTGCCACAGGTACCTATACGAACTATAGACATTGGCCTGCGCCCTGTTGGCCAGCTGCCTTACCGCCAAGGCGGTATGGCCCAGTGGGTCAACAGACCCTTCGTAACACGTGTATTCTTAGGAAAAATAGAGGTTGAATCCAGGGCTTCAGAGTAAAATAATAATATTCAGTACATCAACTCTTCCAAGTGTGAGTAGAGATACAAAGGAGATCACATTACAGAAATCATACTGTACAATATCAAATAAGCGACAAATTAGTAACAGGTTAACGAATTAGCAGCAGGAACGGGTACCATAATTGCATCAGTTTTACCGTATGGAAATATTAAACATGGGTAGTCCCAATGGTACCTGGTATCTGTAGCATAAATTAACCATATATATAAAGTAACAAAGAAATAAAAAAAATTGGGGAGGGTATATGACCAAAGGGAAAAACAAAAATGATTCCATATACTGTATCTACAGTTAAGTCCAGAATTATTTGGATAGTGAGACAATCATCATGATTTGGTATCTGCATGCCACCACATTGGATTTGAAATTAAACAACTGAGATGCAATTGAAGTGTAGGCTTTCAGGTTTAATTCAAGGGGTTAAACAAAAATATCCTGTAAAATGTTTAGGAATTGCTACCATTTTTCTACACAGCATCCTCATTTCAGGGGATCAAAAGCACTTGGACAAATTAACATTACTATAAATAATATGTTTAATGTTTTTTTTTTAAATACTGTGTAGAGAATCTTTGCAGCCAATGACTGCCTTTAGTCTGAAACCCATGTACATCATCAAACGCTGGGTTGCCTCCTTTGTGATGCTTTGCCAGGTCTTTACTGCAGCTGTCTTCAGTTGTTGCTTGTTTGTGGGTCTTTTTGCCTTAAGTTTTGTCTTAAGCAAGTGAAATGCTTGCTCGATAGGGTTGAAATCTGGTGATTGACTTGGCCATTGCAGAATATTCCACTTCTTTGCCTTAAAATCTCCTGGGTTGCATTCGCAGTATGTTTTGGGTCATTGTTCATTTGTACTGTGAAGCGACGTCCAATCAACCTTGCTGCATTTGGTTGAATCTCAGCAGAAAGTATATCCCTGAACACTTCAGAATTCATCCGGCTGTTTCTGTCTTCAGTCACATTAATAAACACAAGTGACCCAGTGCTTTTGGCAGCCATGCATGCCCATGCCATCACACTGCCTCCACCATGTTATACAGAGGATGTGGTATGCTTTGGATCATGAGACGTTCCAAGCCTCCTCCATACTTTTTTCCTCCCATCATTCTGGTACAAGTTGATCTTAGTTTCATCTGTCCAAAGAATGCTGTTCCAGAACTGGGCTGGTTTCTTTAGATGTTGTTTGGCAAAGTCTAATCTGGCTTTATAAGCTGTGTATTCGGATATTGGTGGATGACATTTTTTTATTAGCGGTCACATGAATTCTGACATCTCTTTTTTCTTGTACTTTATGCGCATGCGCTGCATCCTGGCTGCCCTCCCATTCCCCCATCCCTCCACCCTTGTGGTGGGATGGGCATCTAGTGAGGGCGGCGACTTTGCCTGTGTTCCAATACACTCATGGGCTAATATGCACATTTTGACAATGTGCTTATGATCAGTATTTCCCTGGCGGCAGACTGTGCTCCAACTCGCCCACCCCTCCCTTTGTGAGGGATGGGCCAGTGTGATTGTTGTTAGCTGGGTTTTGTTCTGTCAACAAACTCACAGATTCACAACTTCTTGTTTCCATGCAATGATACTTGGGAGGTATCTACCAATGGGATAATATCATGTAGGACTTTAAAGGTAAATTGCTGTTTATGTTACCAGCTGTATGTTTTAGCCGTACATTGGTGGATTGTGCTTTAAATACCCACATATCTGTGCTCCTTGGTATAGCCCCCGGAAGAACCTATGTGAGAAACACGTGTTGGGGATGATACCCCCCCCCCCATAGTTATGGTCTTTATGCCTCCTTAACTGTACCTTTCTGCTGTCTGGTTTTTTATACTACTTTGCTTTGGATGCTTTCTATCCATATTCATCGTATTACTTATTTACCAGTCTTTGCATGCACTATTTGCACTTTACTATAGAGGCTGTGGGACCCGACCTATGTGGGGATCCTTTTTCTATGGGTGATGTTACTGCCAATGTACTTATTTTTAACGATTTTGTCTTTCAATAAAATATTGTCTATTTTTCGCTAATAATGGTTCATGTGTGATTTTTATATAGGTGTTTATATTCGTATATCACACAGTTCACTTGAGTTGCTATATGCATGTATTACCCAACTATGTTAGTAGGTGTTATACTATATATAATGTTAAACTAACTCTTTTGTGTCCCTCTGAACATTACAGTTTGATCTGTAATAAACCCTAAAAAAAGACTACCAGTAATAACAGCATTATTAGTGCTAGAATAGATTAAGCAAGATTTAAAACTGAGTGAAAGTGAATTTTTTAATAAGTCTTTGTTACTGAGAGAATGACTAGAAACTGTGGCTGTAATATCCTAGCACTCCATCAACACAGGTCTCAGTGACACCTAGAAATATCAGATGCCGTTTTCAGTAGATTATAGTTACAGTTAGAACATCCATCATATGCTATATTATGCGTCTTTCAGGGTTGAAAGAAATTGTTCTACTGCTACATAATGATAATGATGATGAACCCATTGATGCTACTACATTCATTTTAAGAGCAAGAGACCTTGGACTGACAAGTGATGTCCTGGTGTTAGCAAACTTAAAGGCAAGCAATGTTTTGTATTGCAAATCATATTTTGTGTAAGTTTGTGTCTCACCTAATTCTGTCATTTAAAAAGTTAAAACCTGCAATTTTTATACATATTTGATACACAAAGAATGAATATATTTTGCAATCAACTTTTGAATTTTACATGTTAAATATTTTGACATAGTGACCGCTTCATATGGAGAAACTTTGTATTTAATAGTTTTACAGAGGAGAACGGATAAAATATTAATCAAATATGTCATGAAGTAAAAGTTACAATGCCAGAGCCCCTGGCTAGAGCATCAAAAGCGCTCTGGCCAGGGACTCCAGCCTGGGAAATCTTTTGACATCACTGTCCATGTATGGAGCTTCCCCAGGGTCAAAATCTGCAGGTAGATAGCTTCAGATGGGCTAGGACTCTGGCATATATGGATAGTGATATCAGGAGTTTCCCGACGTATACATTTAACTTATACCTGTGACGGATGTCATACAGTGGCATTCATTACCCATAGGCTCCTATGTTAAAAATTGTATATCGTGCAGTGAATGTTTTTTTTGCGCTATTCCATCTTTAAAAAAAAAAAAATTACTGACACATACTCTTTTGGTCTCCATCGAGCCAATGGATCCCTGTGGACCCATTTATTGTGGACATCGGGAGGTTTCCTGAAGTACACGATAAACATAAGGCACAGACGTCACCGCACAGTGGTATGGATCATCGATATCACTGTCAGATGTCATTGACTCATACTAGAAGTAGAGTCTTGAGAAATATGATCTTCACTAAAAACACAACGAGAACATTCAGTATAATATTACCAAATTAACCTATTTTAATAGAACTAAGAGAGGTTTTAGGAGAGTTTATAAAGCTTTTTCCCAAAGTGCCTGCAGATTGACACAAAACACATGTCTTTCTAGTACCTAGCAAGAATGAAGAGCATTACAATATATCTATTATATGAATATTATTTCCAGGAGATTAATTCCATAACTTTGTTCACTTTAAGGATGACCATAGGACAAATAGAGAGACAAAGAAGTATAACATAATTTTACTTCTCTCTACAAAGTTCTCTTAAATTCTCAGCAAACTATACTAATCTAACAAAAAAAAATCTGACAGTTGAGATCATGCACACAAAAATCTATTTTGAACTAAATTGATAATACAAAGACATTAAGAAGTTAAATGTGCTAATTATTGGTAGTGCCAGTCCCAATAATTCAATCCTACGTTTGATTCTACATCTTCCTAAATGCAGATCATATTACAAGCCCTTCTTAGAGCAACTTGGGTTAAAAGGAATTTGTCACCAGGTTTATCCTGCCCTATCTGACGGCAGCATAAAGTAGTGACAGAGACCCTAATTTTATCACTGTATTACTTTATTTTCAATGATCAGCAGTTTTTATAAAATTCACTTTATCTCCTGCAGCCTATATTCATGTTCCGTGGCTAGCCCCACCCTCCCACAGATGATTGAAAGCTTTCTCCCTATGCTGTGTCTAGGGAGAAAACTGTGTCATGTAGGTTTTTTTATTATGTATCACACTATATTCGCTTTTGCACCTCATATTCTGGGGCCTGCCAAAACTTTTGCAATGCTTCGCAGCAAAGGCTAGAATGATTACCCTCCATCCTAGATCTTTTGATTGGGCATACCCCATCAATGAAATGGGTATGGGGAGGATTTTTTTTTACATGACCAGGAGATGAAATGAAAAGGTTAGGAAAGTCCTAAAGGGAGGGATAAGCCCCCCTTTAAGTACCTGGCTTGGATGCAAAATGTCCACAAATAAACAAAAGGTGGGAAATGTGAAAGTGCGTAAAATGTGTTTAAGTGACTCCATTTTGTATGAAGACTCCTATGAAGAATCAATTTTATATTTTGAAATCTCATCTGTTTCTCTCTAAAATTTATTTTATTCTGGGATTATCTGGACACTCATATGGTTAACTTTCTTAGCTATGTTTATCATTCCTTGTTGTGAGAAACGGGCTTGGGATGTCATAACTGTCTACGAAATTATATGTTTACCATTTCTTTGTTATGAGAGTTGGGCCTGATGTCTCATACTGTCTGGGAACTCATTTATTTACCATTGTTAGTTATAAGATTAGACCTAGTGACCTTGTGGTGAGATTGCAGCTGTATGGCTGTTATGAGAAGTTTGTGTCTTACTCATGATTTCCCATACAAACCTCATCTTACTTGTGATTGGTTGAGCCCGATCAATTCCCCATTGTATGTGATTGACTGAGCTAGAGCCAACTTCCCATTTGTAAGTGATTGACTGAGCTCAAACCTACTACCCTTTTGTGAGATACTATTGTAACTACATTCTATCATTAACCCAGAGAAGTATTTTTGGGGATACAAGCATGTCTTTGTGTCTCTTAGGGTATGTTCACACGGCGGGGGTCCGTAACGGCTGAAATTACGGGGATGTTTCAGCCTGAAAACATCCCCGTAATTTCAGCCGTACCGGCATGTGCAGGCGCTTGAACGCCGCGTCAATTACGGCCGTAGTTAGCGCTGCTATTCATTGGAGTCAATGAATAGCGGCTCCAATTACGGCCAAAGAAGTGACAGGTCACTTCTTCTACGCGGGCGTCTATTTACGCGCCGTCATTTGACAGCGGCGCGTAAATATACGCCTCGTGTGAACAGACAAACGTCTGCCCATTGCTTTCAATGGGCAGATGTTTGTCAGCGCTATTGAGGCGCTATTTTCAGACGTAATTCGGGGCAAAAACGCCCGAATTACGTCCGTAAATAGGCCGTGTGAACATACCCTTACGATATATCTCCGATATATCGATATAACTAATGGATTTGGATCTGGGCGAGTGACTAACGGGTGTCTGTTGACACACCCATCCAACCTTCAGTCTAATATATTTTGGCCAGGACAGCGTCAACATATTTGGTGCCAAAACCCGGGAGATTAAAGGGATTTTGTCACCAGTTTATCAATTCCCTATCTCTTAACTAATGTAATAGGCGCTTTGCTGCTGATAAGTACAGTGTGATTTATTTTAAAAAAAAGTTTATTATTTGCAAAGTTATGAGCATTTTTCTAAATATGCTAATGAGGATCTAATAGCCAAATAGACTTTCTTTTCACTCTGGGCAGTGTAATTTTTTCTTTATGACGCTGTCCTATCAGAATACAGTTTCTCCCCCTTCCCTATCCAGCAACACAGTGTGATCAAATAGTACACTGCTTCCATTCCTGACTGTGTTTTCAACTGGTGATATCTCCCGTTGTGTCACATCTAGAACTGCGATCTTGGTGTCATATGAAAGATTAAAATTTCCTCTTTTATATGTTACCAGAACCGCTGTTTGAAGTGATCCCCCTTCCCTCCAGCTTTAGTTTCACACTGTGTGTGAAGCAGCTTCATGCTCATAGGACAGCGTCAGCGGTTGTGAGGTAACTCCACCTCAGAAAAATTGCTGCTGTTACATCCCAGTTTTTAGAAAAATGCTCATAACTTTGCAAATAATATATATTTTTTTAAAACATATCACACTGTAGTTATCAGCAGCAAAGCTCCTATTAGATTAGTTTGGAAATAGGGAATTGATTAACTGGTGACAGAGTCACTTTAATCGTCTGAAAGCTGTCACTGGGAGGTCGGGCATCGATGCATCAGTGAAACAATAAAACCGGCCGGTAAGTAAGAAACGTATTCTTACCAAAAAAACCTTTTCACTCATGTATTGCTGAGACCTTAAATTAGCTGTTGTGACGAGACAATCTCCCGGACACAGCAACTTATCCAGAGGTATGTTGAAAACTATTGTGTGATGAATGATTGCAGATGTGTAAGAGTAAATGAGTTCATGGTAGGATGAGATGAGTGAGTTAATGGTATAAATGGCATGAGAACATATTGTCGACAGTGTAAATGTTCTACTATGAGAGTTAGAAGTAAGGGTGATGAGAAATATAAGATTGTGTCAGTGAATGAGGTTTGTCAAACCCTTAGGTTGCAGTGTACTGATCGGACGGTTGAGAGGAGTTTTAACATACATATAAACGTTTTTGAAGTCATTCGGGCATTGCAGACTGGATAATTGAAAAAAAATTGTACTGATAAAGAAACCTAATTTCAGAGGTCCTGTAGTGTGTCCTTTGAGTGTTGTCCCTTATGCTGTGTGGGAAGGTGAAGAAGATGAAGGTTTTGTAAAATAAACCTGCAATGAATTGGTGGCTGTGGGATTTGTGTTGTATTGTTATAAGTCTATTGTTGGTAATATCATTTATTATTTGGCTGTTGTCTAAAATCATTAAGGATCAAAGGAAAGGTTACCGTGTTGCTCGCTTGGTCTGAGATAGTTGAGTGCCAGGTACCTCAAGTCCGACTCAGTGGCCGAGTGTCAGGAACGCCTGACTCAGCAAGAGTCACAGACCACTCAGTCAGAAGTACTACAAGTGTCTGTAGGTGACACAGGTGTCCGTAGGTGACCCAACCGTCCGTAGGTGACAGAGCTGAAAGTCACAGACCACTGACCCAGCAAAGCTGAGTCAGAGACCACTGACCCAGCAGCGGTACTACAGGTGTTCGTAGGTGACACAGGTGTCCGTAGGTTACACGACTGTCTGTAGGTGTCAGACTGTCCGCAAGTGACAGAGAGGTTGGATATTCCTAGATAATATCCTGTAGATAGTACCAGTAGTATCACAAGGACTTCTACGGTTAAGTCCTGATAAAGGGGAACTTAGGGGGCAGAGTGACAGGGGGAACCCTGTGGTATACAGCCAAAGAGATTGTGACAAACAGGGTGGGTAGGGATGCTACAACACACTGTAATACTGTGAAAGAATGCTTAAAAGGGCAGGCATGTTGAAATATCGTTGTGTGGATAATGATAAAAGGACTTTGTGGAAATGAATAAAGGCTGGGTGAGTGTGTTCACGGGTTAACTGAAAAAGCAGAGACATGACTTAAAGTGGCAAAGCAAGTGATTATGGGTGGTACAAAGTAAATTGGTATGAGTGGTATGTGTATATAGGCATAGTTTTGACCGGAAGAGTGACTACTAGTGATGATACAGACTAATACAGCTGGGTACATTGCAGTGAGTAATGTGGACTGTGACGAGAAGAGTGAGTGATGTGGAACTATGTGCAGTGTGTGTGTTGAAGACGAGTCTGAGGAGCAGACTGGTGCAAATGAGAACGGACTGATAAATGTGGGAAATCTCTTCCCAAGGGTATTGCATGGCTGACAGACTGACACGACCAGGTGCCAACTGTATAACGTTGATTTTAGATCTATACTGCATGCTCTCTCACTTCTAACCAGCTAGATTAAGAACATTTTGTATATCTACTGAACTAATTGAATTGTTAGGTATTTTATTTTAGAACTCTTGAACAGTGCATTTAAAGAGGCTCTGTCATCAGATTCTAAAATCCCTATCTCCTATTGCATGTGATCGGCGCTGCAAAGTAGAGAACAGTAACGTTTGTTTTTTTTGAAAAATGTTCATTTTTGGCCAAGTTATGAGATATTTTATATATATGCAAATGAGCTTTGAAATGGACAACTGGGCGTGTTTTTTTTCGTATGTCCAACTGGGCGTGTATTGTGTTTTTAACTGGGCGTGTTTACTTGTTTTACTAACTTGGCGTTGTGAATAGAAGTGTGTGATGCTGAACAATCAGTGACCAATCAGCATCATGCACTCCTCTCCATTCATTTACACAGCACATAGTGTTCTTACTAGAACGATGTGCAGCCACATACACAAGTGTCCTGATAATGAATACACATGACCTCCAGCCTAGACGTCATGTGTATTCAGAATCCTGACACTTCTGAATCTTTTCTGTGAGATTCCAGCAAGCCACGCGTAATCTCGCGAGATTACGAGGTAAACGAGATTTCGTTTCCCTTGCTGGAAATCTCACAGAAAAGATTCAGAAGTGTCAGGATTCTGAATACACATGACGTCCAGGCTGGAGGTCATGTCTATTCATTATCAGGAAATTTGTGTATGTGGCTACGCATCGTTCTAGTAAGAACACTATGTGCTATGTAAATGAATGGAGAGGAGTGCATGATGCTGATTGGTCACTGATTTGTCAGCATCATACACTTCTGTTCACAACGCCCAGTTAGTAAAACAAGTAAACACGCCCAGTTAAAAACACAATACACGCCCAGTTGGACTTACGAAAAAAAAACACGCCCAGTTGTCCATTTCAAAGCTCATTTGCATATATATATAAAATAGCTCATAACTTGGCCAAAAATGAAAGTTAAAAAAAAAACAAAAAACGTTACTGTTATCTACATTGCAGCGCCGATCACATGCAATAGGAGATAGGGATTTGATAATCTGGTGACATAGCCTCTTTAAGTGCAAGGTTGTGTAAATGGGCTGGCTTTGTGGCGTGCCTAGTGTGTGAGTTTAAATAATTAAAGTTGGTTGTGTTCAGTCAGGTTTTTGAATTATAAATACAGCAGGGTCTTTTTTTCAGCATTTTGTCTTACTGCGACTCATATTTCTAAAAGAATGGGTCTGAGAATAGGAGGGTTGTGTGAAAGGCAGGAGAGGCAGCTGGTTGCAGCGTGTGGGAATGTCAGTAGGAATGTGAAATCCTGCCCTAAGTAACATATTATGCAGAGAGCCCCTCTCTCATGCTGATAGTGAGTATTACAACAAGCTCAGTCCAAGTATTTGTCTGCATAAAAAGATAGACTAAAAATGTGGACTGCTGGAAATGTAGCACCAGGAAAGAGGTGACTTCACCACTGGTGCTGCTATTGCATTCTCACGTGTTATTATCCAATGTTGTAGTGTTTTGAACCCAGCTACATTGCTTTAAAAAAGGAGATAATGAAAATTCTGACCATGATTGATTACAGATTAATAAAAGGTGAGACACAGGGTCTTGGAAATTTATGTACAGACCTCTCCCACACACAGCTTGTTGCTTTACAGTAATTGACTTAGCAGACGCTTTATTCTCTGTTTCACTAGCTGAAGAATTCTCGGGTTTCGGCACCAAAACCTGTTGACAATGTCCTGGCCAAATATATTAGAATGACGGTTTGATGGGTGTGTCAATGGACACCCGTCAGTCACTCGCCCAGATCCAAATCCATTAGTTATATCGATATATTGGAGAGAAGTAAAAGACACAAAGACATGCTTGTATAACAAAAAATCCTTCTCTGGTTTATTAACAGAATGTAGTTACAATAGTATCTCACAAAAGGGTAGTATGCTTCAGCTCAGCCACTCACTTACAAATGGGAAGTTGGCTCTAGCTCAGACAATCACAAGTACAGTATGAGACATCAGGCCCAATTCTCAAAACAAAGAAATGGTAAACATATAAATTCTTAGACAGTTATGATGTCCCAAGCCAATTTCTGAAAAGAAGGAATGATAAACATAGCTAAGAATGTTAACCATATGAGTGTCGAGACAATCCCAGCATAAATTTAATTTTAAAGAGAAACAGATGAGTCATCAAAATATAAAATGGATTCTTCATAGTATGCTTCATACAAAATGAAGTCACTTAAACACATTTTACTCACTTTCACATGTAGCTACGCCGAACCTCTGTTTATTTACCATAGAATCGTAGGCATGTTGTAATTGTCTATAATAATACCATCCATTCTCAGGCACTTTAAATAATGATCTGAGCTTTAGAAACAGGAAGCTTAACATTATCAAAAACTGGTGAAATTTTCGTGATATTATATATATATATATATATATATATATATATATATATATATATAGTTATTTGTTTTCAATTGATGTGCTAATAGCCTCTATCTCTCTAAGAGCCCAGATCTTTTGCATTAACTTCTATACACACTTGTCCCTGTCCACCGAATGCAAAAAAATCCCAGATTTCACGATTTCATATATATCCTTTCATTTACCGGTACCCTTTATTATTAAGAAGTGTTTATTTAAGATCATGTGTTCCCAATTTATTTATTTTTTAAAAAATTTCAATAACTTTTTATTGAGGTTTTTCAGAAAGGCAATAATGCAATTACAATATGTGTAAGAGCGATAGTGTACACCATAGACAAATAATTTTTAGGATTCACAATTAGAAGACTTGTGTGTACAAAGCGTAATCTCTACAATAGACAATTCAGACCATAAAAACAGATCAACAATGTATTATAAATGTTAGGGCAGATACAGACGGACGTTGCGTTTTTGCGCGCGCAAACAACGCAGCGTTTTGCGCGCGCAAAAACCATTTGACAGCTGCGTGTGTCATCCGTGTATGATGCGCGGCTGCGTGATTTTCGCGCAGCCGCCATCATAGAGATGAGGCTAGTCGACGCCCGTCACTGTCCAAGGTGCTGAAAGAGCTAACTGATCGGCAGTAACTCTTTCAGCACCCTCGACAGTGAATGCCGAACACAATATACAGCAACCTGTTAAAAAAAAAGAAAAAGTTCGTACTTACCGAGAACTTCCCGGCCGTTGCCTTGGTGACGCGTCCTTGGTGATGCGTCCTTGGTGACGCGCCTCTCTTGACATCGGGCCCCACCTCCCTGGATGACGCGGCAGTCCATGTGACCGCTGCAGCCTGTGCTTGGCCTGTGATTGGGGAGTGGGAAAGCAAACGTACAAGGAGAAAGTTCTCCAAAAACACCAGGTCTTGTGGGTCTGTTAGACATTAGTCTCAGAATAGAAGAGAAGGGAAGCAAAATATCAATTGACATTATCAGACATAGGTGGGTCTTCACACCTAAGGTGTTTAACCCCTTCCCGACACTTGACGTATCCATACGCCAAAGTCGGGTAGGGGAAGTGTGGAACGGGCTACACTTCAGAGTAACGAGCGGAATCGGATTAAATGCTGCGGTCACTAGCAACCACGGCGTTTAAATCGTTAAAAAGAGGGGGGCGACAGATCATCTTGCCCCCCGCAATGCAATCGCGAGGTGGCGATGGCTGCTATGGCTGTCTGGGGGCCACCATCTTTCTGCTCCTATTAAGCGCTGCCTCCGGCAGGACTTAACAGGAGCCTGTCAGAATCACGATGTACTGCAATACATTAGTATTGCAGTATATAGTGCAAGCGATCTAACGATCGCTGGTTGAAGTTCCCTAGGGGGACTAATAAAAAAAGTAAAAATTTGTAAAAATAAATAAATAAATAAAAGTAAAAAAAAAAACCTTTTCCCATTTTCCCCCAGAGCATAGTAATAAAAATAAACATAATTGGTATCGCCGCATCTGTAAAAGTCTGAACTATTACAATATATCACTATTTAACCCACACTGTGTACGGCGTAAAAAAAAATCTAACCGCCAGAATCGCTCTTTTTTGGTCACCTCATCTCCCACAAATTTTTTTTATGAAAAGTGATAAAAATGTTGCATGTACCCTAGAATTAAATCATTAAAAACTACGGCTGAGGCCTCATGCACACGACCGTAAAAACACCCGTTATTGCGGGTCGTTATTACGACCCGCAATAACGGGCTCATAGGCTTCTGTTAGCCACGGGTACCTTCCCGTTTGCTCACGGGAAGGTACCCGTGCCGTTAAAAAAGATAGAACATGCCCTATTTCATGCCGTAATAACGGCACGGGCATCCCATAGAAGTCTATGGGGCTCCCGTAATCATGGGTGGCTGCGTGTGTTCACCCGTGATTACGGGAGCGTTGCGAGGTGAGGCGAGGTCAGGGGACTACCCGGTCTGCAGGCCACAGCCCAGTGGCGTAACTACCGCCGGGACTACAATGAAAACTATGGCAGAGCGGGGAGGTATCTCCCCGCTCTGCCATAAACAAAAGACATGTATCCCCTATCCTGTAAAAAATAAAAATAAAAGACGTTCATACTTACCGACAACTTCCTGCTTCCTCCAGTCCGGTCTCCCGCCCGTTGCCTTGGTGACGCGTCCCTCTCGACATCCGGGCCGACGTCCTGGATGACGTTTCAGGCCATGTGACCGCTGCAGCCAATCACAGGTCAATCACAGGCTGCAGCGGTCACATGGACTGCCGCGTCATCCAGGGATGTCGGGCTGGATGTGAAGAGAGGGACGCGTCACCAAGACAACGGCCGGGTAAGTATGAATTTCTTTAACTTTTATTACAGAAAAGGCTGTCCCTTCTCTCTATCCTGCACTGATAGAGAGAAGGGGCTGCCGATTAGTGCAGTGCTATTTTGCTGCCAAAAACGTGCTCGTAAATACGGGTGGAATACGTGTGACACCGGACCCATATTTACGAGCACGGGTTCGTAAATACTGGTGCAAAACGGGTGGAATACGTGTGACACCGGACCCGTATTTACGCCAGTATTTACGGGTGTGAAAAAATACGGTCGTGTGCATGAGGCCTTATCCCGCAAAAAAGAATCCCTCATACCACTTAAAGCGGTTGTCCGAGATACCAAAATTTTTTCAAAAACGGTGTCATACATTACCCCTTATACAGACAACCTAAATAAAGCATTATTTAAAAAACTGACATCCTTCACTGGACTTGTCTCCTTGATGACATTCTTGAAGGATGGTGACCAAATGTTATCCCCCCATTATGTTTTTCACATTTATGTTTTCTTTCTCTTTTCAGGTCTATAAACCTCTTCGTGTCTACCCTAAGGGTATGTTCACACGGCGGGGGTCCGTTATGGCTGAAATTACGGGGATGTTTCAGCCTGAAAACATCCCCGTAATTTCAGCCGTACCGGCATGTGCAGGCGCTTGAACGCCGCGTCAATTACGGCCGTAATTAGCGCTGCTATTCATTGGAGTCAATGAATAGCGGCTCCAATTACGGCCAAAGAAGTGACAGGTCACTTCTTCTACGCGGGCGTCTATTTACGCGCCGTCATTTGACAGCGGCGCGTAAATATACGCCTCGTGTGAACAGACAAACGTCTGCCCATTGCTTTCAATGGGCAGATGTTTGTCAGCGCTATTGAGGCGCTATTTTCAGACGTAATTCGGGGCAAAAACGCCCGAATTACGTCCGTAAATAGGTCGTGTGAACATACCCTAACCCTCGTCCACCCTCTTCTATCTCATGTCTCTCTCCACTAAGGCTATGTTCACACAGAGTTTTTTGCAGGAGGAATATCTTCGTCAAAATTCCGTTTTGAATTTTGCGGCAGATTTACCTCTCCCTGCACGTTGATTTTTGCGTCGTTTTTCCCGGCTTTGTTTGCGGCTTTGTTCGTGGCGTTTTTAGCGGCGTTTTTTGCGGCTTTGTTTGCGCCTTTTTTCGCGATGTTTTTCACAGCGTTTTACGTGGCGTTTATCGTAGCCTTTTTCGCCTCTTTTTTTGTGTAGTTGTTTGCGGCTTTTTTTACTGCGTTTTTCGTTGGGTCTTTCGTGGCGTTTTTGCTAGCGTTTTTTCGCGGCGTTCTTTGCCTCTATGTTTGCGTCTTTTTCTGCAGCGTTTTCCGTGGCTTTTTTCGTAGCGTTTTTCGCTGCGTTTTTCGCTGCGTTTTTCTTGGCATTTTTCTCTGCGTTTTTAGCGGCGTTATTTGCGTCTTTGTTTACGGCTTTTTTCGGGATGTTTTTCACTGCGTTTTCGGTGTCGTTTATTGTAGACTTTTTCGCGTCGTTTTTCGCCTCTTTTTTTGCGTTGTTGTTTGTGGCTTATTTTACTACGTTTTTCGTTGGGTCTTTCGTGGCGTTTTTGCTGGCGTTTTTCGCGGCGTTTTTCTTTGCCTCTTTGTTTGCATGTTTTTTCGCGGCTTTTTTCACGGCGTTTTCCGTGGCGTTTTTCGTTGCGTTTTTCGCTGCGTTTTTAGCGGCGTTTTTCTTGGAGTTTTTCAATGCTTTCAATGGGTTTGCTGATGTACTGTGCTGACGAGCTGTCATTTTACGCGTCGCTGTCAAAAGACGACGCGTAAAATGACTGCCTCGTCAAATAAGTGCATGTCACTTTTTTTAAACATAATTTGAGCCGTTTTTCATTGAATTCAATGAAGAACAGCTCAAGATTACGTGCATCAATGACGCCTCGCAAAATGCGAGGAGGAGCATTTACGTCTGAAACGACGCAGCTGTTTTCTCCTGAAAACAGCTCCGTCATTTCAGACCTAATTGCTCGTACTCGCATTATGCGAGGCGTCTTTGATGGCCGTAATGTAGAGCTGTTCTTCATTGAATTCAATTAAAAACGGCTCAATTTACGTCCAAAGAAGTGACATGCACTTCTTTAACAAGGCAGTCATTTTACGCGTCGTCTTTTGACAGCGCCGCGTAAAATGACAGCTCGTCGGCACAGTACATCGGCAAACCCATTGAAAGCAATGGGCAGATGTTTGCCCACGTAACGGAGCCGTATTTTCAATACGCCTCGTTTACGTCTGAAAATAGGTCGTGTGAACCCAGGCTAACAGTGTAATGCTTGTTTTTAGTCATTTGTTGTGGATTTGTAAACAATTTTTGGTATGGTTGGCCTAAGAATTTTTTTTTTTCCTGGGCTGACTCAAGGCTGAAAAGGTTTGAAAACTCTGCAATAGAGGATGGTGTCACTTGGAATAAGCATGTGGCTAATGCATTATTCACACGGCAGGAATAAATGGTAAAGTGAGTTCTTAAATTCACTGTCAATCAACCCTGTATGGTTCCACACACAGTCCCCCTGCAATACGTCGCCCTTGTAGAGAGTGCAATGCAGCACCCTGTCGGAATTCCCACATACCAACCTAATGTCAACACACAGTATCATACTTAGTAATATTTTACTAAATGGCAGGAAACAGACAGTATAACATGTGATAGTATTATGCAACATACAACGCTGCGTACCGCGCTGTAACTTCGGAAGGTAAGTTTATGTTTTATTTCTTTTTCTTATGTGTTTAAAATATTTTTACAATGGATACAGTTTTTGAAATGTTGGCTTCATGGAATACTTATGACATCGCGGACTACTTCTATGAGTGCTTGTCTTTTTTGTAAATAAAATGGTTAACAATGTTTGTGTTTTCTATTTCAATTCAAGATTTTTTCCACGTCCAATATTGAAAATGTATTACTACCACCATTGTAATGTCCATTGGCTCACAGAGACGCCTATTAATTAATTAGCAGAGGCAAGCACTAACCACCATTATTACACCAGTACCCACAGCCACCAAGAGTAGCGAGAAAAGTTGTGTGAGATCTAGTACCCGACCATCTGCAGTGATGGTCGGGCAATGGATCGGCAGCAAGCTATGGTTATTAGGCTGGGAAAGGCCAGAAACTGAGGCCCTTCAAAACCTCTAGCCTGCTGTTCCTATGTGGGGTCTGCCTGGTTTTGAAAACTGATGTTTAATTCACGTTGGTTTTTAAAATTCTAATTCAAAATTTTTTAAAAAAAGGGACGTGCCGTCACCCAGATTTATGACAACCTGGCAGGCTGACATTAGCATGGTGTGAAGTGTCACTGTTTTTGGTCTTTCCTAGCCTAAGCGCAGGTTCAGACGTGGCGGAATTGCTGTAGATTTAGGGCTCATTTACACGAACGTGATATACGTACGTGCAACGTGCGTGATTTTAACGCGCGTCGCACGGACCTATATTAGTCTATGGGGCCGTGCTGACAGTTGCGTGATTTCTACTCGGCGTGTGTCCGCTGCGAAAAACTCACGACATGTCCTATATTTGTGCGTTGTTTAAGCATCACGCACCCATTAAAGTCAATGGGTGCGTGAAAATCAAGCGCAGCACACGGAAGCACTTCCATGGGACGAGCGTGATTCGCGCAACAGCAGTGAAAAATATGAATGAAAACAGAAAAGCACCACGTGCTTTTCTATTTACAAACATCCAAACAGAGTGTCATAATGACGGCGGATACACGAAAATCACGCAGCCGAGCATCATACGCTGCTGACACACGGAGCTGTTAAGTGCCTTTTGCGCAGGCAAAACGCAGCGTGTTTTGCGTGCGCAAAAACGCCACGTTCATCTGAATCAGGCCTTCTACATATTTTTAGGCAAGTTAGTTCAGACATTGATGAAAACTCCGCTGCGGACGATAGGCAGCGGTGCAGAAATTTCAGGCCGCAGCATGCACTGTCTGTTGCGGAGAAGTGGAATGGCACAAAGTATTTCAGCCTTTGCAATGCAAAAACTGAAATATGTGGCAATTCAGCTGTGTTTTCTGCAACATCTGAATTACCTGTCAAAACTGCAAACATTGGTGCAGATTCGTTGCGTAATTTCCCTTAAATCTGCAACAACATTTGAAGCATAAAAACTCTGCCACGTCTGAACGTGCCCTAATAATAACATCCAGCGCTGTGGCCACCACAGTATTAGCGATGGTCAGCTACTGGATGTTACCCAGGTATGCTATTCCCAGTACCCCTGGTGGCGGAGGGTACCAGGGTCATAGTGATGGTTAGTGTTCGTCCAGCCCCGTCTTATGCCTCATGCACACTTGCGTGTAAGATTGACGCCAGTGAGAAACGCGTATGAATCGGGTCAGTTTGTGTGCGTTATGCATCAGTGTGCTTAGCAAGTGGCATGCGTTATTCACACACTCAGAAAGGCCATTTTTTTGTTACACCAAATTGCAGCATAAATCACGCACCAAACACGCGTGTTTGGTGCATGGTTTTCACGCACGCACTGATTTCAATGTGAGTGTAGGTGCATGATAACGCAACAATAGAGGACATGCAGTATGTTTCATTTAAAATAATGGGTCGCGTGTGCTATGCGTGGTTTTCACGATCAGCACACGGGCGAGATTCACCCTGTTGTGAATGGGGCCTTAGGCATGATTTACACAAGCGTGAATCACGTCCGTGTGCTGTGCTTTGAAAAAACGCACAACACACGCGACCCATTTATTTCAATGGGGCCGTTGATACATGCGTGACTTTTCATGCAGCGAGAGTCCGCTGCGTGAAACATACTGCATGTCCTATATTGGTGCGTTATCATGCACCTACACTCACATTGAAGTCAATGCGTGCGTGAAAACCACACCCCGCACACGCGTGTTTGGTGCGTGATTTACACAACAATTTGTTGGAAAAAAGAAGAAAAAAATTGGCTGGCTTTGTGAGTGCGTGAATAACACATGACAATCGAAAAGCACACTGATGCATAAGGGTGGATTTACACGAGCGTGTGCGTTTTGCGCACACAAATACAGTGGCGTTTTGCGTGCACAAAATGCACTTGACAGCTCCGTGTGTCATGTTCATATGGATGCGCAGCTGCGTGATTTTCGCGCAGCCGCCATCATTATGACACTCTGTTTGGATGTTTGTAAACAGAAAAGCACGTGGTGCTTTTCTGTTTACAATCATTCTTTTACAGCTGTTGCACGAATAACGCGCGTCCCACGGAAGTGCTTCTGTGTGGTGCGCCTGATTTTCACGCACCCATTGACTTCAATGGGTGCGTGATGCTCGAAACGAAACGTTCGTGTAAATCCGCCCTAACGCACACACACAGACATGATTGACGCAAGTTTTTCACGCGTGGAAAATACACACGCTAGTGTGCATGAAGCCTTACTAATGGACACTGTTAGACAGTGTCCATTAATAATGAACTAGTAATACATTTTTAAATAAATGAGAAGGACATAGAAAAAATATTGTAATGAAATAACACACACAACACTGGTTAACGATTTTATTAAAAATAAAAAAGGTGTCATTGAAGTAGTCCTTGAACTTGATGTAGTACCAAGGACCCAATCTGTAAAAAACACATAATAACTAAGAAAAAAAAGAAAAAAAGAAAGAGTGATGCTTAGATACACTGCTCATGTGTGATACTGTCTGTTAGACCATGTATCTAAGCCTACCACAAGGTAGCCTTAGATACATTACCCAAGCAGACAGTGTCACACATGGGCCATGTATCTAAGAATACATGTTAGGCTTAGATACAGGGCCCCAAAACACTAATCTTATACAGGAATAAAAAGAATGTCATCTGGGGTCCTGTATCTAACTAAGCATACATTGTGTTAGGCTTAGATACAGGCTCCATGTGTGACACTATTTGTTAGACCCTGTATCTAAGCCTAACAATGTAGGCTTAGATACAGGACCCCAGAAGATCTTATACAGTTTACTATTATAGGCTCTGCTCCGGGACTCGCCTGACATCGGAGCAGAGCCTATACTAGCGTAGTGCGGCTCCTCCTTGGGCCTGCTCGGTCCTACGGCGCAACGGTGTCCCGCGGGCCGCAGATAACAGCCTCAAGGGCTGCATGCGACCCGTGTGCTGCATCGTGTTGTATAATTCCCTATTAAAGCTTACTATGTGTAGGCTTTGATAGGGTAAGAACTAAAAGTACAGATGCCACTGTACCTCTCTAGTCCGCAGGTGCCGTCCCTCTTCACTTTTTTCACTGTGAACACGCATAGGCGCGCTCACAGTGAAAAGCTGCATAGGCTGGGCGGGCGGGCACCCGCAGAAACGACACATCTCCAGTGACGTGTCGTATCCCATCCGAGGTCTCGCTGGGGCGAGACCATGTGATCGGGATACGACACGACAGTGGAGGAGGAAGAAAACGTGACGTCAGAAGACATGTGATCAGAAGAAAAGAGCTGCCAGAACGGAGAACAGAAGCAAGATTGCACAGGTAAGTATATTATTCAATAGTTAATATGTGCATTGTGTGTTTAAATTTAAAATAAAAATATATCTCGGACAACCCCTTTAATCAACGGAAAAAGAAAAAAGTTATGGCCCCAGTTACTATAGTAACTTTTTTATTGATGTGGTGCGGGGGGCTGTGGCCCCCTGGCTTTGGGGCCCAGTCGCAATTGTGACTGCTGCGACCCCTATAGCTGCGCCACTGGTTGTAACCATAGCTCCCTGGGCGCCCCCTTAGGGAATGTTGGCCACAGATTTAGAAACACTGCTCGTGGGGAAATAACAACAGAGGAATGAGTAATGATGTTAAGGATACTTTATATCTGATCCCAAAAGGGGGAGATTTTCTCACATTCCCACCATAAATGTAGATTCCTGGGGCTTTATGACATCTCCAACAGTCAAGGGGGATTTCGTTACATATTTTATTCAATAACCAAGGAGTCTTGTACTATCTAGAGGTCAGTTTGTATGCCGATTCTTGTAGTTTAATACATCTAGAGGTCCCAAGGGAGTTTCTAAAAACCTCCTCGGTGTCTTTGTCAGAAAGGGTAGTATTCAGTTACAACTCCCAAGATTTCATAAAGGAGGGCTGTACTGATGAATTCATCTTAATGAGATTGTTATAGTATAGTGTAATAAGCTTTTTAGATGGTTGGCGAAGGAGGAGGTTTTTTTCCAACCAAGATGGCAGACGGTCAAGTGGTCCCTGCCTAAGCGCTCCCAGGTAATACCTTCTGAGGTGAAAGTAAGAGAGGAAATTGAGGGACGAGAATCCAGGTTAAGACCTCAATTCACGGAGGGTAGGAATGGACCCGTTAGTCAGTATGAAATCGTATGTGCTGCAGGACGCTGCGCTATGAAGGTAAGGCCAATCTCCAAATCTCTCAGTCTGTGACTGCACAAAGTCTCGGACCGTCATCAGGGGAGACAGAACTTGGTGCAGGGATTTCATCCCCTCGCCCATTGTTCATGTATGATAAGAATCAGGGGTAAGAGAGTTACTAGACAAAAAGGGGGCTGAATTAGTTTTGTCAAGCCACAAAAGGGCGATAAGGGGGATGCCTATGGTAGTCTCCTCCACGGGAACCCGAACTCTACTTGAAATATGATCAAACCACTGAGTTATCCTTGCTAATTGTATGGAGTGATAGTATGATTCTATATCCGGAAGCCCTATCCCACCTGAGCATTTAGGAAAGACAAGGGTGCTAAATGCTATTCTGGGTTTAGTATTGTTCAAAATGAATTTAGAAAACTGTTGTCTAATGGCTGCAAAAAAAGGTTATCGGGAGAGTTTGGAATATATATAGGAGTTTAGGGAGAATGACCATCTTGAGTAAGTTGGATCTACCAATCCAGGAAATATATGGGATTTGCCAAGACAAGATAGTGGTTTTAATATCAGAGAGCAAGGGTGCGTAATTACTTTGATACCAGTGATCAGGTGAGGGAGTTAAATTAATTCCCAGGTATTTTATACTCTCTGAACGCAGTAAGAAGTGGGAGTTTAGCTTCAGAGACATTAACAGAGCCAGAGTGCAGGAGACACAACGGCCTTCGGACTTGTTAGAGTTAAATTTGAAGACCGAATTGGGTAAATATCTCTTTAGGTCGGGGTAGAGCTATGGAGGGGTTAGTCATGAAAATAAGCAAGTCATCAGCAAAAGCAGCTGTGGTTGTATTCCCAATTTTTAAAATGCTGTAGCTGTGTGGAGATAAAGTGCAAAAAAAGTTGGGTACTGCAAATCCTCCATCATCAATTGACATGGACATTTGAGCCGCACCCTCTTCCCCTGCCTAATGAGATCATTCACAATTGAGTCAAGCGTTTTGAAGATTTTCTTAGGTAGCCATACTAGACTATTTGAGAGAAAATAGAGTATCTTGGGCAACAAAACCATCTTAATTTAAGCAATTTTGGATGCTTTCAATAATGGCAATCGATTTCACGACGACATGTTTTTTTTGTATTTTTTTTAGTTCCTATAGTAATGGGACTAGTTTGAACTTTCTGTAGTACAGTATGGGTTAAGAGATTTTTAAGCACAGATTGTCTGTAACATCCGTGGCTTCGGACCATCGGAATTGCTCACCTCTCGACGGCTGCAGCCATGGTCTGGTGAGCGCTAGCCCACATCTCCTCCCCGGGAGACGCCAGCCCTCACTTCCGTTCCACTCTGCTGTGTCCCGTAGGGTGGGCGCGCACGCTAGCGCCCGGCCTTAAAGGGCAAGCGCGCACACATGCAAAATATTAGTAATTAGTCCAATGATCACCCTGCGCCTTTGCTCCTTGTCTGAGCGTTGTTAGTATTCCCATGCTAGTCTTGCAAATGGTCCTTTAGTGTTGTCCTGTTTCTGTTGTTACACGTCAGGGGCGTAGCTAGAGGCTCATGGGCCCCGATGCAAAAATTCTTACTGGGCCCCCCCCGCAAACTTCTCATGGCCGACGGTCCGCAGCTTTCAGCTGCATCGCTGGGTCTCCTAAGTGACCCAACAATGCAGCACTAGCAGCCGGGGCGTCACTAAGGCTGGGTTCACACACACACTATTTACGGACGTAATTCGGGCGTTTTAGCATTGAATTACGTCCGAAAATGCGGCTCAAAAGCGTCGGAAAACATCTGAATGGGTCTTACGATGTTCTGTGCCGATGGTCATTTTTTTTTACGCGCCGCTGTCAAAAGGCGGCGCGTAAAAAACTGCCTGTCACTTCTTCAGACGTAAATGGAGCCGTTTTCCATGGACTCCATGGAAAACCAGCTTCAATTACTTCCGTAATGGACGCAGCAAAAGACGCCAGTACAAGCCATTACGGCTGAAATTACGGTGCTGTTTTCTCCTGAAAACAGCACCGTAATTTCAGCCGTAACAGACGCTGCCGTGTGAACATACCCTCAGGGCTTAAAATGTCCGGGAAATAGCCCCAATACATATGTGTCCGCCCCAAAAAAAAGTGTGTATATGAGACAGCATAGCATATCTATAGCACTACGACCCTATAAACTATGGATAGGATTAGATACAGTGGCTGAGCAGACAGTATCACACATGATAGGATTAGATACAGTGGCTCAGAAGGCAGTATCACACATGATAGGATTAGATACACAGCTCAGCAGACAGTATCACACATGATAGGATTAGATACAGTGGCCCAGCAGACAGTATCACACATGATAGGATTAGATACAGTGGCTCAGCAGACAGTACCACACATGATAGGATTAGATACAGTGGCTCAGCAGACAGTACCACACATGATAGGATTAGATACAGTGGCTCAGCAGACAGTATCACACATGATAGGATTAGATACAGTGGCTCAGCAGACAGTACCACACATGATAGGATTAGATACAGTGGCTCAGCAGACAGTATCACACATGATAGGATTAGATACAGTGGCTCAGCAGACAGTATCACACATGATCGGATTAGATATAGGGCCCAGCAGACAGTATCATACATGATTGGATTAGATACACAGCTCAGCAGACTGTATCACACATGATAGGATTAGATACAGGGCCCAGCTCGCTGACATTGCGGCTCCAGCGCTGGACCCAGGATAGGTAAGAATAATAATTTTGCTTCTTTATGTGTTACTGATTATTTTTGTGTGTTTGTGTTTTTTATACAGGTTCGGTTGTTGGACTTCGGATACGAGGACTTCAATGACGGCGTTTTTTTTATTCTCAATAAAATGGTTAATGAGGGTTGTGTTTTTTTATTTCAATAAAATATTTTTTCTATGTGCTTGTATCTTTTTAAACTTTATTATCACCGCCTTAGTAATGGCCGCTGGCTGATTGACAACCTCCATCACTAAGGCGAGGCTTAATGTTAGCCGATGCAGAGGCTACACTAACCCCCATTATTACCCCGGTATCCACCGCCACCAGGGGTACTGGGAAGAGCCGGGTACAAACCAGTACCCGACCATCTGTAGTGACGGGCAGGCACTGGGGTGGCCGCAGGCTGGTAGTATTAGGCTGGGGAAGGCCAAAAACAGTGGCCCTTCCCACCCTTGTAATGCTGCCTGCTGCTGCTGTGTTGTATCTGGCTGGTTATGAAAATTGGGGGGGACCCGACATCGTTCTTTCCAATTATTTTTTAAATGACGTGGGGTCCCCCCCATTTTCATAACCAGCCAGATACAATAAAGCAGCAGCAGGCAGCATTACCAGGATGGGAAGGGCCACTGTTTTTGGCCTTCCCCTCCTGATAATACCAGCCTGCGGCCACCCCAGTGGCCGACCATCACTACAGATGGTCAGGTACTGGATCGTACCCGGCTCTTCCCAGCACCCCTGGTGGCGGTGGGTACCGGGGTAATAAAGGGGGTTAGTGTTAGCCTCTGCACCGGCTAACACTAAGCCCCGCCTTAGCAATGGATGCTGTCAATCAGCCGGCGGCCATTACTAAGGCGGTAGTAATATAGTTTAAAAAAAACCACAAAGACATAGAAAAAATATTTTATTGAAATAAAAAAAAAACCCACACAACCCTCATTAACCATTTTATTAATAAAAAAAAAAGCTGTCATCGAAGTAGTCCTGGAATCCGCCGTAGTCCAACGACCGAACCTGTAAGAAAACACACAAAAAATGATTAGTAACACATGTGTTAGGGTATGTGCACACACACTAATTACGTCCGTAATTGACGGACGTATTTCGGAAGCAAGTACCGGACCGAACACAGTGCAGGGAGCCGGGCTCCTAGCATCATACTTATGTACGATGCTAGGAGTCTCTGCCTCGCTGCAGGACAACTGTCCCGTACTGAAAACATGATTACAGTATGGGACAGTTGTCCTGCAGCGAGGCAGGGACTCCTAGCATCGTACATAAGTATGATGCTAGAAGCCCGGCTCCCTGCACTGTGTTCGGTCCGGTACTTGCGGCCGAAATACGTCCGTCAATTACGGACGTAATTAGTGTCTGTGCACATACCCTAAGGCTTAGATACAGGGTCCAGCAGACAGTAATCTTATACAGTATAAGATTACTGTGTGCTGGGGCCCTGTATCTAAACCTACAGTGTGGTAGGCTTAGATACAAGGCCCAGCAGACAGGATCACACATGGGCCATGTATCTAAGCCTACCATGTGATTGGCTTAGATACAGGGACCAGCAGACAGGATCACGCATGGGCCATGTATCTAAGCCTACCATGTGATTGGCTTAGATACAGGGCCCAGCAGACAGGATCACACAATCTGTGATCCTGTCTTATGGGCCCCCTAAGCCTGCTACATCGTAGGCTTAGGGGTTGTGCAGTCCCTAAACATTGATGGCCTATCCACAGGATAGGCCATCAATAGCTGATGTGTCGCCCGGGACCCGCAAATTAGCTGTTTTGAAGGGGCCGCAGCACTCGTACGAGAGCTGCTTCCCCTTCATTTCACTACTCGCTCACACTGTGAATCGCCGACACCGATTCACAATGTGACCGGAATGAAGTGACAGGAATGAAGGGGAGCAGCTCTCGTACGAGTGCTGCGGCCCCTTCAAAACAGCTGATTGGCGGGTCCCGTGAGTCGGACCCCGCCAGTCAGGGCTAACCTTACCTTCCTCTTCGGCCGCGGCTGTAGTTCTGTAGTCTCGATGCTGTGCGCGGCGGCATAGCGCTGTGACATCATGCGCTGCGCACAGCGCTTGACGTCAGGACCTCCGCTGCGATCCGGAACCAGGAAGGTAAGTAAAGTATGTTACTATAGTAACAGGGGCCCGCGGCCCGAGTTACTATAGTAACTTTTTATTGATGTGGTGCGGGGGGGCCGTGGGCCCCCCTGGCTTCGGGGCCCGGTCGCAATTGCGACCGCTGCGACCCCTATAGCTACGCCAGTGTTACACGTGCCCTGCTACCTGTACCTTGTATCCCGTGCTATGTGTTCCTGTGTCTTGAACCTGTTGGAGTCATGTTGTGCTACCGATTCTGCCTGCTGTGTTACACCACGTCTGGTGTCTGCTGTCAAAGTCCCATCTGTGCATAGCCATTGTTACTGTCTGAACCACTACAGGTACCGTTGTACTTGGACTATTTATATATTGACTTGGTACTCTGTTGGCCAGCTGCTATCCAGCTACGGCGGTATGGCCCAGTGGGTCCACATACCCACAGATAGTGACAGTATACTCAGGCCGCTAGTCAACCGAAAACCGCGACAACATCACAAGTGATGCCGAAGGAGATGCTTGACCTTTGGTCACAACAGGACCAACTCCTCCAGGCGGTGAACATTATTGCGCATCGGATGTATACGCAAGCTGCAACCTTCCCGGCACCTGCTCCTATTGCTCCTGCTGCTCCTCCTATTACACCTCCTGGCAGTACAGATTTGCTAATCTCTCTGCCATTTCCTCTCCATTACGACGTAGATGAGAGGACCTGCAGGGGATTTCTGAATCAGTGTCAGATTCCCTTCACTCTACATACCGGTGCATTTCCTTCTGATTGCACAAGGGTCGCATTTATAGTTTCTCTCCTTACTGACAAGGCCCTGGCATGAGTGAAACCCATCTGGGAACAACAGGGACTAGAGACCCATGACCTACGTTGTTTCCTACGGACATTCTGCACTATATTTGAGGAACCTGGGTGAGTTTCTGCAGACCCTTTGCCAAAGAGACAGCTCCGTGGGCGAGTACGCTGTTCAGTTCCGTACCCTGGTGGCAGAGCTGATCTGGAACAACGAAGCCTTAGTGGCTACATTCTGGCAAGGACTTTCCTCCGATATCAAAGACTAGCTTGCCGCGCGAGATCTACACTCTACCCTAGATGACCTCATCCTGCTAGCAACCCGGATTGACTCGAGGATCCAGAAACAGTCTCAAGAGATTCACGGGTCAGGAGATTGCCCAGGCTGGCTCTTACATTCCAGCAACCCCAGCTGCCCTCATCAGCTGTTTAACCAGAGGAGCCTTCACAAATAGACCATCTCAAGTTGTTTGTGCAGGAGAGACAGCACAGATGCACTCCGGGACTGTATTGCGGCCTGGGAGGCCATTTTGTGGGTTGGTGTCTCCAAATGCCTATAAAGCCCCAGAGCCTAGGATTGGTTGGTAAGGCAACCCTAGAAGGAAAATAACTAAATAATAAACTCTCTCCCAAATTGTCCATTCCCATGACCATAGTGTCCGGTGAGAAAACGCATCGGGTCTCTGCATACCTGAACTCCGGTTCCGCGGCAAACGTCGACCAACAGGACTTAGTGGATCAGCTCCAGTTGCCAACGGTTCCCTTGGAGACACCCCTGGTTGTTGCCTCGTTGAATGGTCCTCCTCTGCCCAACCCCATCAGGTCTGAGACCAAGCCACTGAAGCTCCAAGTGGGAGTGCTTCATACCGAGCAGATTACCTTTCTTATTTTGCCCAAAGCCATCAATCCGGTGTTGCTGGGCCTGCCCTGGATCCGGATTCATGCTTCGGCCCTGGACTATAATTCCGGAGATGTTCTCCAATGGGTCTCCAAATGTCTCCACCGCTGCCTGCTACAGGTTCATCCTGTTCTGCCTGCTATGTCTCAGTCGTTGACAAGAGGACTACTTACTCATTTTGCGCAGTTTGCGGACGTCTTTGGCAAGAAGGAGACTGAGACGCTTCCCCCACATCGGGTGTACGACTGCCCGATTGAACTGGTTTCTGATGCCTCACCTCCCCATGGTCGTGTATACCCCCTCTCCTTGCCAGAGACTCAGTCAATGTCATCCTATGTCAAAGAGAATCTGGAGAGGGGTTTGATACTAAAATCCTCCTCTCCGGCCGGTGCCGGGTTCTTCTTTCTACCGTGGTCTTACCCAGATCAAGGTCAAAAACAAATATCCCTTGCAGCTGATTTCTGAGTTATTTGATCGCATAAGAGGAGCTAAGATCTTCTAGAAACTAGATTTGCATGGGGCCTACAACCTAATCTGAATTTGTCAAGGTGACGAGTGGAAGACGGCATTTAACACTCGATACGGGCAATATGAATACCTGGTGATGCCATTTGGCTTGTGTAACGCTCCCGCGATCTTCCAATAATTTTTCAATGATATATTCCGAGACCTCCTCTATGTCTGCGTTGTATTTTATCTTGATGACATTTTTATTTTGAGTTGGAGAAGTGCACTTTTGAAAAAAAATCTTTGCCCTTCCTGGGCTATATCATCTGGGATCAGGGTCTCAAGATGGATCCTGAGAAAGTAAAATCCGTCCTGGAGTGGCATCTGCTGTCAAGGTCCCATCTGTGTCTAGCCATTGCTACTGTCTGAACCACTACAGGTACCGTTGTGCTTGGACTATTTATATATTGACTTGGTACTCTGTTGGCCAGCTGCTATCCGGCTAAGGCAGGACGGCCCAGTGGGTCCAGATACCCACAGACCGTGACATTGTCAATGTCTTCCACGATTTTTATCTGTAAGCCCAAGGGAGGGGAATTTTAATAAGGCTGGATTGAATCCAGTTGATTGTGAGTCGTCATATATGCGGGTGACATGCTCCACAGAATCGATGTCTTCAAGGAACAGGAGCATGTCATTAGCATACATTGATATCCTCCAGGTATAGAGATTGATGCTATTTTCCACCTCCTCTAGACGCTCTCTTATTTTAGAGAGGTCTGCACGGATCAATATGACATCCAATCTTATTCCCTCCAGCCGGGTGGTAACAGAGGCAACTGATGCATCAAGCTTCTGCACTTTATTCAGAATTTTCAATAGCAATGTTTGTGTCTATATGTAATGATGGGATGATAGATGATAGAGTCATATGTTTATGACCATATTGCTGCGTTTGGGACGCAATTTGATGTTGGTGGTGTATGGACATTTAGATACATTGATATGTATATTTGTTTAATTATTTATATTATCCTTTATATATTTATTTACAGATGTCATGGCTACTTATGCTCTATTCGGAAGTTCACCAGTGGAGGCTGCTTATATAGTCTATGTGTTTGATTTGTGTTTGGGTCTATGGAAGGGGTTTTTTGACTTTGTGAGGTTCTTCTATTTATCTAAAGGGAGTGGCAGTTTATGTGCATTTTATGTACTTAGACTGAATATTTTCTATATGAATATCTTGTTCTCTGACACCCTTTTCAGCTTTCTCAAGGGGTAGGTATTGGTATCTTTGATACCTTCGATATTTCTACCATTGTTATTTATTAATATTGACATATTATGATGTATATTGTACACTAATATTTATAGATTTTTGTATATTTATTTTACACACTATTGATACAGTGGGAGATATATATATTTTTTTATGCACTAGCGCACATTTATTATTCTCAAACAATAGCGGCAACCCCATACAGTGTATGAAGTATGAAATAATTAGATATATATTATAATCTCCTTATATATATATATGCTTCTATATATACTGTTCACTTTATATTTAGTATTTTAACACAGAAACCTGTTACATATTTATATTGTGTATTTTTATATCACTAATATATGCGATTACTGGTTTATTCTGATATATAGATACTCCTTCACAATCAAGCACTTTATCATACTTCACACACATACACCACATTTAAATTTTTTAGTTTTTTGTGATTCACTATTCAAATAATGTATGATATCTAGAACTCACTATATCTACATATATGGATTTTAGCTTATGTATTCATTTTATTTTGATATTGATATTTTCATTTATACATATTTATGAATCTTTTAGAAACATAGGTATATACATATTTTTCTATAAAACACGTATAGTATAATCATCTGCTCAATGTATATGTAACGTATTTGTTGACTAATATTGTTATATATTTTTCAGGTGCAGTCTTGATCTTTTTTCACATTATTATGTATCTCTTCTTAATAATTTTTTTTTTCTGTTGTCACTTTCACATGCACGTGTGTTCACTCACCCTATTCACTTTTCTCATTTGCACTATTATTTATTCGTTTAGAATATTTATATGGCTTTTTAATGTATTTCTATGAGGTTTTAAGATCAGGGTGTGACTGTTTCGGTAATTACATATATTTATCACATATATATATATATATATAACTTTTTATTTATCTATATGTACTTAGGTGTGTATATATGTATTGATGTATGTTTATTTATTTATTTGATGTCGCTGTTCGAGCAATAACATGCACTTATTAGATATATATGTAACTCTCTATTTATTTGTGCAAGTTTAGGTGTAAATATATATGTATTGATGTATGTATATTTATAAGGGTATGTTACGTTTATGTTTTTGGTCTGTGTCGGTATCTACATGCACTGGGTGATCCATGTGTAAATGGCTTATAAAGACGATCCAATAATACTGGTCTAATTGTAGTACGGCTTTTTTTTCTCTTAATGTGGAGGCACGCCTTCCATCCTCCCACACTCATACGTAACATTCTGGCATTATGCCATTTTTTAAGATGGCGCAGCTCTCCTCACGTCCACCTGACTTTGATGGTGCGGCGACTCCTCTGATTTTCCGGCTGGCTTTATGACGCGTACGCACAGTGCACATACTCAGGGAGGCTGTCGTCATATATTATGACTCTGGCACCCGGATGAGTGCCTTTGCGCATGAGCAGTTTTGACTGTCATGGCGTCTCAGAATACGAATCCAGCCCCTGTCTACAGCTGAAATCTTCCGGTCCTGTGATATGGTAGGCGTGGGTATAATGATAATTATGTATGCCTATAACCTGTGTATACTCCTTGTCCATTGGATACCGACACAGTCCACTCCCAGTGCGTCCCATACTTAAGATGACTGCTATCCCATCGGTCAGTACCCCTTGAGAAAGCTGACGGCTAAACGCGCGTCGGGGGCGTCTAGTGTGGTTATAATTTTTTTGTGGGACATATCATGCAGTCCACAGGTTGGTACAGCTCTTTGAGCCTTTGATCTCGGGCTCTCTTTTATGTCTGTCAAACAGTGCTAACATATTGTTTATTGCTGTGTCTCTGAACTTAGGCTGTATGCCCTGGTTGGGTGTATACGACTATTACGTTGTTTGCTCTATCCATACTACTTATGCTATACCCTTTGGCTTGGATTGAGATGCTTGTACCTTATCACATCACACAATGTTTATAGTTCATTAGCATGCTATATTTATATGTCCCTGTTGTATCTCCACGCTATTCTTTTATTGCTTGTATCATTGATTTTATTTTTTGATGGCCAATATACTGTTATGTGTATTTCAATAAAGTATTTTTTATATCTTTATGGTACAAATTGTGTGCTGTATGTTATTGATCCAGTTGTGGATATATTATAAATGTCTTCATATTTCGTGATAGGTATTCTAATTTTGTTGTTTTTGATTTGTGAGGACGCATGATAACTTTCTTGGCGTATGCCCATGGTCTATATTTGAATAGGTATTTATTATACTCATAGCTTATATATATAAAGGCGCAAACACAGCTAACTGTCCTAGGTTAAATCAGAAGAGAAGTCAGAAGTGCGGGGGTATATCGTGCCTTTACAAAAGTTTCCTAAAGTGGGTTATATTGTTATATATAGCTCTGAAATATGTCCAAAGCATGTCCTGATTTAACACACAGCAAGAAGAAACCATACAGAACCACATCGATTAAATCACTGTCAGTAAGGGTATGTTCACACGGCCTATTTACGGACGTAATTCGGGCGTTTTTGCCCCGAATTACGTCTGAAAATAGCGCCTCAATAGCGCTGACAAACATCTGCCCATTTAAAGCAATGGGCAGACGTTTGTCTGTTCACACGAGGCGTATATTTACGCGCCGCTGTCAAATGACTGCGCGTAAATAGACGCCCGCGTCAAAAAAGTGACCTGTCACTTCTTTGGCCGTAATTGGAGCCGTTATTCATTGACTCCAATGAATAGCAGCGCTAATTACAGCCGTAATGGACGCGGCGTTCAAGCGCCTGCACATGCCGGTACGGCTGAAATTACGGGGATGTTTTCAGGCTGAAACATCCCCGTAATTTCAGCCGTAACGGACGCCCTCGTGTGAACATACCCTAAATGCTCAATTTCCGTTAGTTTTCCCCAACATGTATAGTTAAGATTATTTTCACTGTTTAGGGGATATATAAATTGTCAGTCAACGCTTCACTGCCAATGTTTGTATCATAAGTATGTCAGCTTATACAAGATAAATGATACAATATATCAAGAATATGTGTCTAGTGCTTTCGCACTTTGCATTGTCACAAAATAAATTAATCTAGTGTGGTAGGTAATAATAATGCTAAAAAAAATAACATATCACGTATATTTATGTCCAGTTTGTACCTTAGTTTACTATCTATTTTTAATTGTTTTTATATATGTTTGTAAACTGGACATAGAATATCAGAGATATAGGTGGGGCCCAATAGCCACACCTATAGAGATCTGCACAAGGTAGATAAATGAAATCCAAGTCCAGCACATCCAAGTTAGGTGCAAGGAATATTGTTCAAGTGCAAAGACTCTTAATTCCTATCCTACCCACTATTAGCCCAACGCGTTTCTTTGTTATCTATTTCTGCCGCAAATCTTCAGGGGCCTACAGCACTCAATCTATTAGATCTTCTAGTATTCTAGAAGTCTAAGTGTACAATGCACTGAATGCAACAAATCGTGCTACAACGTGGACATAGTATGCCAGCCACTGTTGGTGGCCAAACACTCCATCTTATAAGGTGGAGGACACTCCCCACATGTGCATATTGAACCAATGGAAAGGGCCCAGTGCGTAATGCCAGTCACACACACGTAGGTGGGGGCGCGTGCAGGTCAGCCAATCATAGTGCAGCATAGTGCCGCCTCCCCTGAGATTACGTGTGGGGCTGTGATTGGAGACTATGCGCTGTCAATCAGCGCATGGAGCGTCCCCAGCAGCAGTGGGCTGCATCCCACGTTCAGCATCCCCAACATCTGCCATCCTTCAATCACATCCCCCCTTCTCTTCCATCTATATAGTCCCTTAACACATGTTTCAATGTGATCAAGAACTCCTATCCTACCATTATCCACCCCCCTGCCTATAACCTTGAGTGAAAGTATGCCCCTATAAAGGGACGAAGGCTTATTATGTGAGCCTGTCAGCCAAATGCATAAACTGCACTGCCATATCTTACTGCTATTTACCATCGTGTATGCCATCACACTCTATACAATTGTATAGCCAGCTCTGGCCATATATTCAAAAGAAGGCAAGAAAAGGAAGAGAGGAAAAAAACAAAAAAATATGAAGGAAAAAGGATCCCAACTCCACATGAGATTTTTAGTTGATAGCTCCGAACTGTAGCTATTGTCTACACTCATATATTGAGATAAATAAAGCTACATTGTCCCAATCACGAGTTATCAGCTGTTTAGGCTTTTAAGCCTTTATAGTCCATCCAAATTGCAGCCTCCTCAGGTTTCTCAAAGAATAGTGGTAGACCCCTGTTATATAACTCTTAATTTTACAGGGAAAATAATCGAGTATTGTAACTCACTTGATTCTATCCTGTACTTTACTTCAACAAAGTTCCCTCTCAGCCTGCTTGTGGCTGGCTGTGGAATAGTCCAGGCATATATATATATATATATATATATATATACATATATATATATATATATATATATATATATATATATATATATATATATATATATATATATATAGAGAGAGAGAGAGAGAGAGAGAGAGAGAGAGAGAGAGAGAAAAACAGAGAACACAGTAACGGCACCAGGACTTCAAGATAGATGAAAAGCAGGGTGGATTTATTCACCTCAACAAAGCAACGTTTCTGTTCAACAGGAACCTTTCTCAAGCCATAAAAAACTGAACAAAGTGTCAGATATAAATAGGAGGAGCATACATTAATCAGCAATAAAGTAATCATATGTACAGTTCCAATAAAACATGCATACATAAATGTCCCAGTGTATCAGAAAATCAATCATGAAGTGCACATATTTTTTCAATATAGAACATACATAGACAATATAAAATGTATGTTTAGTGAATTAGAGTACTAAAAAATAGTGTATAATAGGGCAATTAGGATAATTGGAAAGCATAGCGGAGACCAATTCAATTCTTATGTAAATAGACTTACTATTTAATAAACAGTCCATGCAGGGAGGAAGACAACCACATGTCAGGTTCGCGCGTGTCTACTGCGCATGCTCCAAAGATGGCGTCCGCACCGGATGTTTAGTCCGGTGGAACGCATCCAGGAGCAAATCGCCACTGCGCATGCGCAGAAGCGGAACATGCGTTCCATTCCCACTGTGCATGCGTCAGCGGCGATATCAGTATATAGAATTAGAGCCGATTCAAAAAGGAATCATAATCATAACTGGACATAGTCCAGATGATTTAGAGGGCATACCAATGTATCACCCACGAAATTTATTGGGTTTTTCCACCATGGCATTAATAGAGTAAGGCAAGTGCAAAATGACAATACTGTCAATAGAGTGCTGACTCCTATCAAGGATGGTTATCGCTGCCAAATTTATCCTAATTCAATATATTGTGACTATAGTCACCGTTAGAGTAGATAGAGTTATTATGATATTAGAGAAAATTATCATCTCAAACAGAGATATCAAAAAAATCCCCTACAAGAACCGCATCACGGACAAAACGCATAGTCTGAACATAACAGACATGCATTAGTTAGCAATGTAAACTCACTTTATTAGAACGAATATGGTGCAAACATACAAAAGGAAGAAGGTTCCACTCTAAATCTCAACTATATTATACAATCCATATAAAGATACATATCCAAGCCTCCTCACTGCATTATGGACTGGATCAATTAGTCTGAAAAGTCTGATGACTTATACTTCCAATAAAGGGACATTAAAGTCCCAAAGACAGGGCCTCCGCTGCTTTCCAATCTTTCTCATATTGCTTGACATACAGTTGTGTATCTGAAAGATATTGAGAAAAAAGGGGGGGGGGAAATAATTAATATATAAAAAATGAACATAAAATATGTATATTCAAAAGAGGTCAAAATAAGACCTCAGGTTATTTATACATACCAAACACAAATTATACCATCGAAGACGTAGACCGATCTCATCCCTATAATCTTTTCAGAGGGCAAGTTACCCACTTTTATATCAAATATGTGGGCCACAAGGATACTCTATATTTAGCCCCTTAGGAGACATGGTTTCCAGTCTAAAAATCCACTCTAGCTCTTTTCTTTTAAGAGCCAAACCTCTATCGCCACCTCGTCTTAGTTGAGGCACTGAGTCAATAATTCTAAATCTCAACTGTGACAAACTATGTTTTTTCTCTACAAAGTGTCTTGACACCGGTAAATCCTGTCTCTTAGTATTGATGTTTGATTTGTGATTTCTCATCCTGAGGCGTACTTCTGTGGTGGTCTCACCAACATAATATAAGCCACAAGGACAGCTCAACAAATAAATAACATAGGAGGATTGGCACGTAAAGAAACCTTTGATGTTCATTATTTTCCCTGTTTGTGGATGGTTAAAAGTACCACCCTTAATCATATTATCACATATGTTACATCCTAGACATGGGTAGCAGCCATGTTTCGGAGGGGCAAGAAACATTTGACCTTTCCGGTTTGACCCAATATCAGCCTTGACCACGCTATCTTTGATTGTTCTACCCTTCTTAAATGCCATCATCGCCCTTTCCTGAAATTCAGCAACCTTAGGAAAAGCTCTACTCAATATCTTCCAATCTTTCCTCAAAATCTCACCAATCTGTGAGCTTACAGAGGAGAAGGTGGAGATAAATGGTAATCGGACATTTTTGTTCACAACCACCTGTCCGCTAAGGAGGTCCTGTCTGTCCAACACTTCAAACTTCCGTCTATTAAGATCCAAGATATGACTCGGATAACCCCGATCAGAATTTTTTTTGCACATTTGGTTGAGTCTTGAGGATAATTTGTCTTCCTGACTCACCACCCTCTTGACTCTAATCAACTGGCTATATGGTAATGACTTCAACATCGTTCTCGGATGTCCACTAGTATAGTGTAAAAAGTTATTTCTGTCCGTTTTTTTGAAAAACAGATCAGAAATTAGCCTATTGTCAGAGATTGAAATCCGAGTGTCTAAGAACTCAATGGCAACTGTGGAAAATGTCATAGTAAATATTATTGTGGAATTTAAACCATTTAGAAATGTTAAGAAGTCCTGCAACTGGCTAGTTGAACTGGTCCAGATGAGGAAGACATCGTCTATGTATCGCCACCACCGCAGTACTTGACTGAAGTGGTAGGACACATAGACAAGATCCTCCTCCATCCACCGCATAAAAATATTCGAATATGTGGGGGCCATATTCGACCCCATGGCAGTGCCTCTCTTCTGTAAATAAAATTTATCTCCTACCAAAAAATAATTCTTCATAAGAATGAATTCCAATAATGATCGAACAAACCCAATTTTGTCCTCAGAAAAACCTGACTTCTCCATATAGTAGAGTGAGGCATCAATGCCCTCTTGGTGGGCAATTGAAGTGTACAGACTACCCACATCAAGGGTAACCAGAACCGACTGGTCAGGGATCATAAGATCTTGTATCCTGATCAGGAAGTCCGAGGTGTCCCTGATGTAGGAGTCTGCACCAATGGCAAACTGCCGAAGAATTTTATCTAAAAACATAGCAGCTGGGACAAACAAGGAATCACTCCCTGAGAAAAAAACGGACAGAAATAACTTTTTACACTGGTTGATAGGGGATCAAATACTTATTTCTCTGTGCACAATGCAAATAAATATATATAATTTTGACAATGTGATTTTCTTATTTTTTTTTTATATAATCTATCTCTCACTGGTAAAATTAACCTAGCCTAAAAATTCTAGACTGTTCATGACTTTGACAGTGGGCAAACTTACAAAATCAGCAAGGGATCAAATATTTATTTCCTCCACTGTATTTATTTGCATTGTGCACAGAGAAATAAGTATTTGATCCCCTACCAACCATTAAGAGTTCAGCCTCCTCCAGACCAGTTACACGCTCCAAATCAACTTGGTGCCTGCATTAAAGACAGCTGTCTTAAATGGTCACCTGTATAAAAGACTCCTGTCCACAGACTCAATTAATCAGTCTGACTCTAACCTCTACAACATGGGCAAGACCAAAGAGCTTTCTAAGGATGTCAGGGACAAGATCATAGACCTGCACAAGGCTGGAATGGGCTACAAAACCATAAGTAAGACGCTGGGTGAGAAGGAGACAACTGTTGGTGCAATAGTAAGAAAATGGAAGACATACAAAATGACTGTCAATCGACATCGATCTGGGGCTCCATGCAAAATCTCACCTCGTGGGGTATCCTTGATCCTGAGGAAGGTGAGAGCTCAGCCAAAAACTACATGGGGGGAACTTGTTAATGATCTCAAGGCAGCTGGGACCACAGTCACAAAGAAAACCATTGGTAACACATTACGCCGTAATGGATTAAAATCCTGCAGTGCCCGCAAGGTCCCCCTGCTCAAGAAGTCACATGTACAGGCCCATCTGAAGTTTGCAAATTAACATCTGGATGATTCTGAGAGTGATTGGGAGAAGGTGCTGTGGTCAGATGAGACTAAAATTGAGCTCTTTGGCATTAACTCAACTCGCCGTGTTTGGAGGAAGAGAAATGCTGCTTATGACCCAAAGAACACCGTCCCCACTGTCAAACATGGAGGTGGAAACATTATGTTTTGGAGGTGTTTCTCTGCTAAGGCCACAGGACTACTTCACCGCATCAATGGGAGAATGGATGGAGCCATGTACCGTCAAATCCTGAGTGACAACCTCCTTCCCTCCACCAGGACATTAAAAATGGCTCATGGCTGGGTCTTCCAGCACGACAATGACCCGAAACATACAGCCAAGGCAACAAAGGAGTGGCTCAAAAAGAAGCACATTAAGGTCATGGAGTGGCCTAGCCAGTCTCCAGACCTTAATCCCATCGAAAACTTATGGAGGGAGCTGAAGATCCGAGTTGCCAAGCGACAGCCTCGAAATCTTAATGATTTACAAATGATCTGCAAAGAGGAGTGGGCCAAAATTCCATCTAACATGTGTGCAAACCTCATCATCAACTACAAAAAACGTCTGACTGTTGTGCTTGCCAACAAGGGTTTTGCCACCAAGTATTAAGTCTTGTTTTCCAAAGGGATCAAATACTTATTTCTCTCTGCACAATGCAAATAAATATATATATATAATTTTGACAATGTGATTTTCTGATTTTCTGATTTTCTGATCTCTCACTGGTAAAATTAACCTAGCCTAAAAATTCTAGACTGTTCATGTCTTTGACAGTGGGCAAACTTACAAAATCAGCAAGGGATCAAATACTTATTTCCTTCACTGTATATATTGTAGCAGTGCAGCTACTGGACAGTGCAGAAACTCAGGTTTTAAGCAACCAGGGAGCATGTACTGTAGAGAGGGTTTTCTCTGCTATTGCTTGGGTGTAAAGCCTGGAATAGGGCCTGGTTTGCTGGAGTGTGAAGGAGAAGGGCGGGCTTCCACTCCATACAGACAGTCCATGTCTTGGGCTGTCTGATGAGCCTAGTTAGGCTTCACCTGAGACGGCTCTTTAATTCAGGTGTGTGCTGTTCACACAGGGCTCTCAGTCTGGGGAAGACATGCATGCTAGCCTGTGAGAGTCACCACTGTGTGAGGTAAAGCTGTGAAGGTTCTGAATGTGTTAGTTAGAGGCTGGACGGCCTAGGGTTTATTTTGTATGTTTATGTTGTACCATTGATTGCTGTTGTGAAGACAATAAAGCTTGCGGTTTAAACCTTTTACTCAAGGAGTTGGAGTGAACTTTCTATGTGTGCCAACTATCTCACCTGGGAAATGGCGATCCCATGAGCTAAGTGGTCCCCAGGTTGTCACAATATATATTTATATATATATATATATATATATATATATATATATATATATATATATATATATATAACAACTTATGGAAAGCCAAAGAATTGTAAATTAGACCTGCGTGACCTGTCCTCAAGGTCAGCAATTTTGGCATTACATTTTATATTCTCTCGTTACAGCTCAGAGAGTTCTTTAGAGATTGATACTACCATGTCCTCCAAGGACGACACTCTATTTTCCGCCTCCTCTAGACACTCTGGAGTGTCCAGTCCAGGTGTGAGGGTCAGACATAAGGGAATTGCAACGGTGTTCCAAACAGTGGGGAGCAGATTTCAGGCAGTCGGTACAGCGGCCGAGGGCTCAGCAACAGTGTCCACCGTCCAGCAATATGCCTGATATATTGTCAGATTCATAGGCTGGCATGGGGAACCAGCATTAATCCTAGCGGCCTCGGGTCACGTGCATGCGGGGGGTGGAGCTAGTGAGAGCACGTCCGCTCACATGGTACCTCCAAGCCGAATTGCCGAAACATCCTTTAAGTTCTATAAGATGCGAGGTAGAGCCTCAGTGGATCAGACTTGCTTTTCCAGCAGATCCTACAAATGCTTGATCAGAGGCACCATATGGCAAAACACAAAGTAACACAGGGACCTGCATACAGACTCTGTGCATGGTGCCATAGGCTGTTGCTTTTGTATGCCCAAATTTCAATTTACACTTACACAGACAGCAGGAGTGATTTATTGACAATTATAGCATTCTATATCAAAGTCGTGGTATCAAGTGCATTGCATCTATTTTTAGAATATAATGCTTTTTCCTCTGCATACTAATGTGATTTGCATTCCTTCAAAATTATTAGTATATTTGTTCAAATTATTCTTAAATTCTTAAGGGATTCCAGCTAATGGAAAGACACTGGAAATAATGTGATTTTCTGTTTAAGGGCATGTTCACACGGCGGGGGTCCGTAACGGCTGAAATTACGGGGATGTTTCAGCCTGAAAACATCCCCGTAATTTCAGCCGTACCGGCATGTGCAGGCGCTTGAACGCCGCGTCAATTACGGCCGTAATTAGCGCTGCTATTCATTGGAGTCAATGAATAGCGGCTCCAATTACGGCCAAAGAAGTGACAGGTCACTTCTTCTACGTGGGCGTCTATTTACGCGCCGTCATTTGACAGCGGCGCGTAAATATACGCCTCGTGTGAACAGACAAACGTCTGCCCATTGCTTTCAATGGGCAGATGTTTGTCAGCGCTATTGAGGCGCTATTTTCAGACGTAATTCGGGGCAAAAACGCCCGAATTACGTCCGTAAATAGGCCGTGTGAACATACCCTTAAGTGTATTTTTAGAATAACAGTGCAGCTGTAATAGATATAGAGTAGACATATTTGAAGTCCATATTTATTATTTAGATACAAACAATAATTTAAGGCTAGAAGATATCAGTTTAAGGTTATCAGGTTGAACTTGATGGACCTGTGTATTTTTTTGAACCTATGCAACTATGTATGCCTATTATATCGTTTTAATGACTTCTCCAAGAGCGAATTGCCAAAATGTGTTTCAATTAAGGAGATGTGATTGAAAGCGTAGGTTCCGCAGGTGCTTTTTCCATTAAATAAAGGCACACAAAGGCTTCTTACTGACAAATCTGTTCTTCTCAAGAAAGATTGGTAAGTGTGAACTATGCCTCGAGGCAAACAACTTTTAGAAGACCTCAGAAGACGCGATATAGTACATCAATCCACGGTTAGACAAATAGAGAAATTTCCCAAGACAATGACCCAAAACACACACCTTCGAAAACAATTTCTTTTTTTCTTCAATAAAAATGTCTATCAGTGTTTTGGTGCAACTTTCTCATTAGTTTTTATTAAAAATTATTTTTACTTTTTGAGATACAGCTGCTTTGTATTCTGTAAACAGAGCAGCTGTATAGTGCGCTGAGACCTTAATCCGTCAGGTCATCTTGACTGACGGGTTCAGTGTCTGCGGAGAATCCACCTATAATCAATTACATCCAAATGATAAAATTAGATGTGATCGGTAACAGCTCGATCCAGCATGTCAGTGACCTGACGGATAGTGGATTCAGCGCAAGATACAGCTGCTCTGTTTACAGGATACAAAGCAACAGTATCTCAAAAAGTAAAAATAATTTTTATTAAAATATAATTACAAAGGGGGGGCGTGGCTTGTACTTCAGACCGGATGGTCGCGTAAGCTCGGAGCTCTGGTGCATTGAAGCTAACTCAGCGGCTACAGAACGGCAGAAAGCGGCAAAACAATCACCCTGATTAGGGGAATGCTACCGGTGGAGATGGGCAGGAAAAAAAACTGAAATCTGGGACCGAAAGTCCCCTGGAACGTTTCTTCTTCGCTGAGGGCGGGAACAAAGATGGCGCCGCCGACTCTCCTGAACTAGCCGCTAAGAATTTGGACTGCCCTTCTTCACCCCAGAGACGCGAGACAAAGGACTCAGGTATGCCGGCTGATGTTCCTGCAGCACTGCACAACAGCCAATTCTCCCTGAATGGAGATTGGAGCTCACCAGCCACGACACACTTGGCCGGTGTACCCCTGCCTAAACGAGGGGAATTAGCCTCCTTGACACACACGCCTGCGGCAGTGAGGGAAAATGTCTCCCCTACCTCTACCCCTCGTGATTTACAATCACCGGTCCTTAGCCCAGTGAAACAGTGCCAGCGGCTTTCAAACTCGGCTGAGGAGGAGGAGAATGCAGCATCTCAGGATGCCTCAGATACATTCACCACATTTCAAACATCTGACAAGATGGTGTCAGAATCTACCCTTAAGGCCATGCTTCTGGCGCTGCGCAGCTCCCTTCATAAGGATTTTACTAGAGTCATTTTGCCGTTTCAAGCCACGATAACGGAACTGGGGGACAGGGTCTCTCATGTGGAACACAAGCTGGACTTTTGCATCGTCATATAATGAGGTGGTGGACCCACAATTCTCTGGAAGATAAATTCTCCAAACTCCAAGCTAAAATGGTGGACTATGAAGACAGGAATCGAAGAAACAACATTAAATTCAGGGGGATACCAGAAAATGTTCCCTCTGCAGACTTGCAATCCTACTTGAAAAAATTTACTCAACGTCTGCTTCCATCCTGTGCTGAATATGAGCTCAGCATTGATAGGGCACACAGAGTTCCTAAGCCCAGAAATCTCCCGGACTCAGTGCCCAGGGATGTACTAGCCCGGTATACCTTTTTTACAACCAAAGATCATCTTATGGAAAAAGCCAGAAAAAAACAGCCGTCGCCATACACCAACATCAAGCTTTTTGCAAATCTATCAGCGGCGACTCTTCAGGCCAGGCGGGACTTGGCAGACATCACCGCTCCACTACGTAAGCATGACATAGCCTACAGGTGGGGGTTTCCCACTAAACTCCTGATCAACCGAGCTGGTGCCATCCATGTCGTCTCGTCTCTTGGAGAGGGTATTGCCCTCTTGAAAAGCTGGAACATCCATGTGACGCACCTGACTTCCACCCCTAGGGTTGGTCCCCCTCTGCGTCGTCTGACCAAAGAATGGACTGTAGTCGGCGGCACCTGATTCTCAGCCAATTCGCTTACATTACTTTCGAGTGTGGTCCGAGCACCGGGCATTGTTGATTCTAAATTGTTATTTTTCCCCGGACTATTGGTTCATTCTGATACCAAGGCACTGCGGTGTGGTAATGTATGTGCTCTGTTTCTGTAACATTGTTTTATATGTTTGCTCTGGTTATGTTATGCTTGACCTGATATGTACTAATCCTTGCTCACTTAGACAAGGGGTTCGATTTTATATTCATTTTCCCAGGGTGCATGGATCTTCTATATCCCGCTTAATGTACAAACATACGAAGCACACCTCTTACATACGATCATATGGCCTTTAAAATCCTATCTCTCAATGTAAAAGGCCTCAATAGCCCCTTTAAGAGATCCATGTTGTGGCGGGAACTGACGCAGCAACGATGTGATGTTGCGTGCATACAAGAAACCCACATCTCGAGTACAGGGCCATCGAGATTGAGCCACAGGGCTTTTCCTACCATCCTATGCTCTTCATTTCCTAAGAAAAAGAGAGGGGTTCTTATCGCATTCCGCAACACTCTTACTGTTCAAATACACCAGTCGGTGGTGGATCCGCTCAGTAGATATATTATAGTACACTGTTCTATAAATGCAGTTGAAAACACTATAGTGAACATGTACGCTCACAATTGCAACCAACATAGATTTTTGAATAAGCTACTGAGGAAAGTAAACACCATTAAGAAAGGCCTCTTACTGTTGTGTGGGGACTTTAATGCTATTTGTGACCCCTTGCTAGACACCTCATCATCCGTATTTCCGCGGAGGAACACGCTTGACACGCTGAAACTAAGAGAGAATTTGTACGACATATGGCGCCTACTCCATGATAGTGAAAGGGACTTTACATATTACTCAGCTAGGCACAAGTCTTACTCTAGGATAGACATGTTATGGATAGAGCAACGGTTGATAGACCGAGTGTCATCAGCTGATGTAGGTACGATACACTGGTCCGATCATGCCCCTATATCGTTCACCATAGCGGCGCAATTGCCCCAAATTTCGGACTACGTGTTTAGGGTGAATTCCTATATAATCTCCCACACCACGCTATCTAAGGAATTACAAACGTCACTTTTGGAATATTTTGAATTTAACGCCACCACCGATATAAATGCATTTACACTTTGGAACGCGCATAAAGCCTGCATTAGGGGAACCTTTATTCGTCTGGGCAATAGGCTAAAGAAGCAAAGGGACAGGGACATAAAGGTGACCATGGACCGCATCCAGGACCTAGAAGTTCAAAATAAGAAGCAACATTCCTTTCATATCACCACCTCCTTGGCAAACGCCAGACTCCATTTGAAACAGCTGCTTCTCCAAAAACATGATAAGGCCCTAAAAACAATGAGAACTCGTTACTACTCCCAAGACAACAAGTCCAGGACACTACTCGCCAAACAACTTAAAGCCACAGCCCAAAAATCTAGAATACCACTTATTAAACACCCCATTACCTCCCAGCCTATCCACACACCCAGAAGTATCGCCAATGCCTTCCAAGAGTATTACGGATCCCTATACAACCTAAGAGAAGATAGTACAACGCCTCAACTTACACAAGTAGGAATTGACTTGTTTCTATCTAAAGTACAATTGCCTTCCATTTCCCAGGAGCATTTAGCTGCATTAAATATGCCAATAACCAAGGAGGAAATAAGTAAAGCGATCAAGAACCTTCCCCTACATAAGGCCCCTGGCCCTGATGGCTTCTCCAACGATTACTACAAAACTTTTGAGTCCACCCTGATAGACCATATGATACTGATGTTTAACCTGGCAATATCAACTGGGCCATTTCCAAAGGAGATGCTGACAGCCCTTATTGTCACGTTACCTAAACCAGGGAAGTCAACAGATTCCACCTCCAACTATAGACCCATTTCCTTACTAAACGGTGATGTGAAAATTTATGCTAAAATACTAGCCAATCGGCTATTATTCATAATCCCCCTACTTGTTAAAAACGAACAAACGGGCTTTGTGCAAGGTAGACTGGCCCCAGACAACACCAGAAGACTTCTATCCTTGTTGCAGATAGTAGAGAAGTCCCTCTCCCCCACTATATTCTTAACCCTGGACGGGGAGAAGGCGTTCGATAGGCTAAATTGGGAATATGCTTTCTCGGTTCTGACGAGATTTGGATTTGCGGGCCCGATATATTCGGCAATCCGGGCTCTATACTCCAACCCAGCAGCTAAAGTTTATGTGAACAACCCTCTGTCGGACACATTCGACATAATAAATGGCACTAGACAGGGCTGCCCTCTCTCCCCAATATTTTTTATCCTGTCCATTGAACCCCTGGCAGAACTGCTCCGCAACTCCTCTGATATAGCTCGGGTTAAGGTGTGGGGGTCCACACATAAAGTTGCATTGTTCGCAGATGACGTTATGTTGGTATGTACCAATCCCCTGACCTCCCTTAATGCAACCTTCGAGGTCCTGGACCAATATAGTCAAGTATCATATTATAAATTGAACAGGAACAAATCCCATATTCTACCCATACATGTGTCTCCACATCTTCTCTTGAGGTTAAAGAGTGAATTTGTATTAGATTGGCGTAAGCGTGGTCCCGGGATTTTTGTTTTATCCCTTGTTTTAACATGACCTAAATAAAATTGGAATTTTAATCATTCGAGTGCTGGATCTACCTTTTCTACACATCGTTTTTGCTTCAATTGCCTGCAGTCGATACAGGATCAGTCTAGGAGTATCTACAAGCACCTACAGCATTTGGATTAATCACTTTGCATCAGTCAAGCATCTTATATAAAAAACGCATGGAAAACGCAACACATTAATAAAGTTTATACGCTCCCCATACCACTATCCTAATACAGGATTTTTTTCATATTTTATGACAAAATGCATGTTTTGAAGTGAAAATAGACTGTAATCCCAGCTGTACTATTCGATTTCATACGGTCAAAATTGGACTAAGTTTTACATCCAATAGTCTATACAGACTTGTTTCTTTCATCGAAACATACAATGGAAACTAATATTCCGATATCCACAAGCATGTCAGCTTTTGAAATAATAGATATAAATAGTCAAGAAAGACTTAATCGGGCTGCCACCCTTTTCTCGGATAATCATGTGCTGACTAGTGATTCGAATCACAATTTAACTAAATTAATGCATGATTTGGAAAGAAATCTTAGTCAGCAAATTAAGATATGGTGGGACAGTACAACATTACAATCCTATGTGGATAAGAACATGGTTCCAAGAGGCTTACGTATTCACAAATCCCCTACAACCAGTTATAATACTGAATTTACTTCAGATTGGGATGACATTCTCAGTGAAGCCTCTCTCAAACTCATGAAATTGATTATAAAACATGAGAAAGATAAATTAAAAGATGTTGAGTCCACTATAAAAGAAATTCGCAACAGTTTAATAAAACTGAATCATCTAAGCAATTATGACGATTTAAACAGGAAGATTAAAGAAAACATTTATCTTCTCGAAGAGGACATAATAAAAGTTAAACACAATAAATTTGAAAGAGATACTAAAGATTACAAGGAAAATAGTGTTTACACTTGGAAAAATTTCCGCAGACATAACGCAGCGTTACAATCTATCCTGAAAAAACGAAATCAGGACAAAAAATGGAATAGACACACAAACAGAGTTAATTTCTCGTCCTCTGAGTATGATTCTACGGATGCAACGTCGGAATCTGAGGGTCATTTGGGAACCGCAGTAATTGGGATTCCGAGGGGGTCTTTGGCACCATCCAGGGCAAGGGTCCAAGAGTTTGGTGAGACACGTACCACCGCTTTTTTAGAGCCAAGCAGACATGGACGCATACAAGAAGATCTAGGAGAACCATCAAGAGGAAACAGCAGATATCCGAAGAGGAGAAAAAACAAAAAACAACCACATCACACCATCATATGAACCAAGATATAATTATGTGTGGAAATAATACAGACACCATTCAAGATGTACACTACAGCAATGATTTTACAGTTGTGAATTTGTCAGCTCATATACTTAATTCCAACCAGTTAAAAGTGCTAAAAAAAGGACTTAATTTTGTACCAACTAGAAGCTTTGATCTATATCAAACTCTAATCGATGTCAACAAATTTGTACGACTATTAACTGTGAAAAAATATTTTCTGGAAGAAGATACTATACAATCTCAAGAGATGGAAAGTAATGCATCATCAACAAATGATTTTGATAATTTCTTATTTGAAGAGCAAATGACGATCATGAATCTACAAACTTTGGAAAAGGAAAGTTCTACTTTTACGGGACTGTCCAATGCTCCTACTAACCGTATTTTTTTGTCTAATCCTGCTTTTTATCCTTTATCATGCAGATCCAATGCTGTGGATGACTTCCAAACAGCTGTAGAGGAAGCTTTGAAATCTTTATACAAAGATAAAAATAATCCAATTCATAATCTTTCGAAAGGGGAAAATTTAGCATTGAAAGAATTACATGATAATAAGGATATAACAATAAAAAATGCAGACAAAGGAGGGTCAGTAGTCATTATGGACTCTGAACTATATAAAAAGTTAATTATGCAATTATTAAATGATACAAAAACATATAAAATATTAAAATCAGATCCTACTAATATTTTTAAAACCAAATTATGTGATGTCATACAGGAGGGTTGCACTTTGGGCATTCTTTCGGAAAAAGAAAGTAAATATCTAGATAAAAATTTTCCAGTGATTCCTATTTTTCATGCTCTTCCCAAAATCCACAAATAATCCTTTCCACCACCTCTAAGACCAATAGTTTCTAGTATAGATTCATTAAATGAGCGTCTAGGGGAGTGGTTGGACAATTTACTACAACCTCTTGTTAAGAGGGCCCCTAGTTACATCAAAGATAGTACAAATGTTCTTCAAATAATGGATAAATTGAAATGGTCAGATTCTTTTTGTTGGGTTACATGTGATATTAGTGCCTTATATTCATCTATTCCTCATGATAAGGCTATTGTAGCCCTCAATGATCAACTACAAAAATACACTAATTATTCGGATCATCTAAAAGAATATATTCTTAGTGTTACGTTCCATTTATTGAAACATAATTATTTTCTATTCGACAATTTGTTCTATCTACAATGTTTAGGATGTTCTATGGGGGCAAAGTTCTCACCCTCATTAGCTAACATTTATGTAGCCTGGTGGGAAGAACGGTATATCCATAGCAACTTAAATCCATTTGTAAAGGATATATATTATTATGGCCGTTTCATTGATGATATACTGATTATTTGGTCAGGCTCATATACAGCAATTGATAACTTTATATTGTATATCAATAACAACGAAGATAATTTAATTTTCACACATAACAAAAATGTAACATCCTTATCCTTTCTTGATATTACTCTAACTGGTGACTCTTCAAAATCCAGTATTGTAAGTAGCTTATATCGTAAACCCACTTCGGGAAACTCAATTTTACATGCATCAAGAGCACACCCGAAGCATGTCATCAACAATCTTCCGATAGGAGAGTATACACGTGCAAATAGAATATGCACTGAAAATTCCACCTTTCTAGCAGAATGCAACATCATTGATACTAGGCTTACAACACGTGGCTATTCTAAACAAATGTTACAAGAAGCAAAGAATAAAGTTAAGGCTAAACCCAGATCCGAATATTTGTACCCTGAAATAAACAATATTAAGACCAATCATCAAAAAAAGTCCTTAACTTTTTCTACTCCCTATAGCAATGAGTACAAACAGATAATATCCATTGTCAAACGTTATTTACCTATCCTAGACAAAGATCATGACTTAAAGAAAATATTAAAAACAGGTTGCAACTTTGTAGCAAAAAACTCAACCACGATAGGAAATAGAATTTCACCTAGTATTTTCCCCAAAATGCCTGATAAAAAAAGTACATGGTTGAAGTATACAGGTTCATGCAAATGTGGGGGTAATAGATGTACAACTTGTAAATTTATGATGACTTCTGATAATTTAACATCTTTTTCAAGTAATAATTCCTTTCCCATAAAGTCTTACATTAACTGCAATACCACTCATGTGGTGTTTGTCATATTTTGCAACGCTTGTAATAAACAATACGTAGGATGCACTATAAGACCCCTCAAGAGAAGAATGGCCGAACATTTAGCAGATATTAAAAACTTAAATAAAATCAATATTTCAGGAGCGGCAAAACATTTTAGAGAGACACACCAAAGTGACATCAGTGCATTGAAAGTTTGCGGCTTAGAGAGAGTATTCTGCCCAAAAAGAGGAGGGAATTGGAGAAAACTTTTGCTCAATAGAGAAGCATTATGGATTTTAAAACTAGACACTCGTTTCCCAACAGGTATGAATTACAGGAATGATTTAATGTATATTTACTGATCAAATCTTGTATATTTTATTTCACAAAAATTCTAAATTTAAAGTAATTGATGACACAAAAATTAATATCAGTTTCAATTAAAAGTTTTGTTTAGATCAAATTAAATTCTATTAAGAAATGTCTATCAATTAATCTGAGCATACACTCTTGGAAGAGAATCCATCCTTTTACTCTTTGAATATTGCTTTACAGTGTCATTTAAAGCGGAGCTGTCCGTTCAGCACCACGCAAATGATATACACTGATTATTTTAACACTATATGAGAAAGGAACTGTCCTTCAGCACCACGAGTGTTATACATTTAGACAAAAGTCTTCATTTTATTGAATGGTTTTTGTATTATTTAATACATATGATGTAAGATATATTACTTGCACAATAGAAATGTCACTTATTCTAATAACATTTTCATACTTTTTCAATGTCCCTAAACTACTATTACTAAACACACAAATTAGCCTTCTCCCTTGAATTACGTTTGACTATAATACACACCTGAAGACTAATGAATTAATCAACTAAATCACATGTCTCAAGCCATAAAATACAAGTAAGGGATCTCTTTTTGTGTACATTGAAATAGTTCTTATTATATGACAGTCTTTCTTTAATATGCCATTTGGGATGTTTTCACCTTCTTTTGTTTAATAATCTTGCGAATTATAACATTATAGGAGAACTACGACACAAATTTTGTAACATACAACATGGAGTTAAATTCTCAAACCCAGCCCTAAACAGTCACCTGATTGAATATCTTTGACTATTTATATGTGAATTTTATCTTTGTAAAGTAAGCTATGATTAAGGACCTTAGTGGTCTGAAACGCGTAAGCGTGGTCCCGAGATTTTTGTTTTATCCCTTGTTTTAACATGACCTAAATAAAATTGGAATTTTAATCATTCGAGTGCTGGATCTACCTTTTCTACACATCGTTTTTGCTTCAATTGCCTGCAGTCGATACAGGATCAGTCTAGGAGTATCTACAAGCACCTACAGCATTTGGATTAATCACTTTGCATCAGTCAAGCATCTTTTATATAAAAAACGCATGGAAAACGCAACCATGGCCTGGTGGTTATGAGGTGAGCGAAACTTTTAGTAAAATATTTTTCTATTTTTTCATAGCGAGGAAATCTCCTACCTGGGGGTCCACCTGACCTTCTCCTCCAACCAGACTTACCAGAACAACTTTCCCCCTATGTTGGCAGTCATACGTGATGCTATCACCAAGTACTCTAAATCTATCATATCCTGGTTCGGGAGGGTGGCAGCGTATAAAATGTTGATTCTCCCCAAGCTGCTCTATCTCTTTAGGTCCCTACCGATCCATATTCCACAGTCCTTCTTTTCTGAAGCACATAACATTCTTTTAAAATTCGTATGGAACAACAAACGTCCTCGTATAGCGGCTAAGCTCCTTACTAAACATAGGAGGGTTGTGGGTCTTGGAATTCCTAGTCTTAAAGACTATTACAAGGCCTGCATTCTAGATCAGATATCCTTTTGGTGAACAAACCCGGGGGACAAACGATGGGTGGAGATTGAGACGCACATCAGTGGTTGCACATCATTACAATCCCTTCTAATAAACACTCTATGGCATCGAGCAAATAAGCCCACGTCTCTCACTTCAATTACAGTAACTAACAATGTTTGGCTTCAATTCACATCTACCTAAATACAAGATTCGCAGGTCCCGATAAAACACGTTCCTCTATCCTTCCTAGAAGATCAGATCCCGGATCTTGCTCTAGCTACATGGAGGGATTCGGGGGTTGACTCGATACATGATCTATATGATAGTCAAGGCACACTGCACTTTCAAGACCTCAAGACCAGATTCGGCCTCTCTGATAGGGAATTTTATAGGTTTCTGCAGGTGAGGGATTTCCTCCAGCGATCGGCCCCCAAGGCTAATTATGTGGCGGGGGAAGTTGTTAGGCACCTAGTTTCCTCTCGTGGGAAATGCAAGGGGATCTAGTTTTACTACAATGTCCTGGGGAAGAGGTGTGAATTTGCTAAAACTGCTGCCATGCTTAAATGGGAAAGGGAGTTGGGATTATCCTTCACTGACCAATGGAGAAGAACACTCCCCTGTATATACAAATTGTTTAGATGCACCTCATTTCAGGAAGCAATAGTTAAAACTAACATGAGATGGTACTTCACTCCCTCCAGACTCCATTTAATGTTCCCAGCAACCTCTGTTTTATGCTGGAGGAATTGTAGAGATCCAGGAATCCTTTTGCATATTTTGTGGACATGTCCGACAATCAAACCATTATGGCTGGCGACCCACCATGTAGCACAATCAGTTACAAAACTAAAATTTCCCCTTACACCAGAACTGGCATTATTGTTAATTGGCATAGGAGATTTCCCGGGCACCGCACGGACTATAGTTGCACATATCTTTATGGCTATCAAACTAACCATAACACGACATTGGAAATCTAATGCTCAACCTCATATGCAAGAACTTAATAACTTAGTTAACTCGATCTGTATGTATGAAAGAACGATCGCATCCCAGCACCTCCAATATGCCAAATTCCAGTCTTCTTGGTCCTTCTGGGTTCAGAGTTCGCACTATAGGGAATAGGAGGTCCGGGATGGGGTGGTAACCTGTATATCCGACGAGGGGGACCCTAGAGGAAGGGGGAGGACTGGCGGTACAGGTCATGTGCTGGGTGGGAGTCTTGGAATGGGGGTGACTACCCCTTGTAAGAGTATGCCAATGTTCTAGCCTGCACAACATGTAATTAATATGCTACTATCCATGTATTGATGTTGAATTGTATGACGTTACTTATCAACACCTGTTATGTCATCAGGCACTATTGTTTTCTGTGTTTTTGTGATATATTCGCTTCCTGGTTACGCGAATACTGTTGTCGTTGTGTATTTCTTCAAAATAAAAATGTTGTGATTTTAAATAAAATAATATAATTACAAAGTGGCACTAAACACACTGGTACACATTTTCGTAAAAAAAAAAAAAGTGCTATGTTCCCCGCATGGCCATTAACCCCTTCCCGCACCTTGACGTAACTGCACGTCGATGTGTGCAGTAACTTCGTGCAACTCGACGTGCAGTTACGTCAGTGCTTTGACAGTTAACCGCCGGGCGGCGCTACACCGCAGCGGCGGTTAACTGTACAGGTTGTCTGCCCTGCATTCCCCGTTGCCGATCAGCAGCCCATCGCCGCTGATTTCAGCAGTTAACCCCTTAATTGTGGCGTTTAATTTTGATCGCCACATTTAAGTTGTTTAGCGCAGATCGGCAGCCCCCACGTGAAATTACGGGGGCTGGCGATGGTACCCACGAAAACCGGACGCCAGACAATGGCTTCTGGGCTGCCATGTACAGAAGACCATGAGGACCAGCCGGAGGCTGGTCGTCGTAGGCTTCCTGTCAGAGTGACTGTCACGTCACAATGACAGTTAGAATACATTACACTACGTAGGTAGTGTAATGTATTCCAGCAGCGATCAGAGCTGCAAGTCTAAGTCTCCCCTATTGGGACAAGTAAAGAAAGTAAAAAAAAGAATAAAAATGTTTTAAAAAAAGTGTAAAAATAAAAGTTATAAGTGACATAAACAAGAACTGCTTTTTTTCCTATAGTAAGTATTTTATTATAGGAAAAAAATAAACACGTAAAAAAAAAGTACACATATTTGGTATCACTGCGTTCGTAACGACCCCAACTATAAAACTATAGTATTATTTTTCCCGCACAGTGAACACTGCAAATAAAATAAATGAAAAACTATGCCAGAATCACTATTTTTTGGTCACCACCCCTCCCAAAATATACAATAAAAAGTGATCAAAAAGTCGCATGTACGCCAAAATAGTACCAATACAAACTACAACCCGTCTCGCAAAAAACAAGCCCTTACACAGCTTTTTTGACTGAAAAATAAAAAAGTTATGGCTCTCAGAATAAGGTGACACAAAAAATAATTTATTTTCTAAATAAGTTATTTTATTGTGCAAATGCTGCAAAACATAAAAAAAACACGATATACATAGGGCATCGCCATAATCGTATCGACCCGCAGAATAAAATATAATGGTCATTTATAGCCCAGGGTGAACACCGTAAAAAATAAATTAAAAAAATTGTCAGAATTCGATGGTTTTTGGTCACCTTGCTTGCCGAAAAATGGAATAAAAGTGATAAAAAAAAAATCGCATGTACCATAAAATGGTACCAATGAAAACTACAGATTGTCCCGCAACAAATAAGCCCTCACACAGCTCCGGTGGTGAAAAATTAAAAAAGTTCCGGCTCCCAGATTATGGTGATGCAAAATGTGCAGTGTTCCAAAAGCGGATAGGATCGTGCACCATTTATAAGTGCGACACTGGCCACATATCTGCGTATTATTATTTATTTACCCCATTACCCCATTATTATACCCTGTTACTATGTCCCTGATGTACTCTGCCCAGCCTACACATGCCCCCACATTATAAACTGAAATACCAGCAAAACACCAGAGCTACTTCCAAGCAAAATCTGCACTCCAAAAGCCAAATGCCGCTCCCTCCCTTCTGAGCCCTACAGCGTGCCCAATCAGCAGTTTACGTCCACAGATATGGCATCGCCATACCCGGGAGAACCCGGTTAATATTTTATGAGGTATTTGTGGCACAAACTGGACACAACATATAGTGCACTAAAATGGCACATCAGTGGAAAATTGTAATTTTCACTCTGCACCATCCGCTGCACATTAAATCCTTTGTTCACTATAACTTAATAGCATGTCGTGGTGTGGGGGGTGATATATGTAGCATCTCACGCGCTGAGCCCGCGCCATACGCTGCGGGTGTCAGCTGTGTATTACAGCTGATACCCGGGACAAACGGACAGAAACAGCGATCTCGCTGTTACAGGAGCCTGTAAAAATCCCAATATGCTGCAATACATTAGTATTGCAGTGTATTCTACCAGTAATCTAACGATTGCTGGTTCAAGTCCCTAGGGGGACTAATAAAACGTGTAAAAACAATTGTAAATAGTTATTATTAGTGGAAAAAATTAAATAAATATTTAATGTCCAAAAAGAAACCCTTTTCATATTTTTTCTCTAAAGTAATGTAAAAAAATACAAAAAATACAAAAAATTGGTATCGCTGCATCTGTAAAAGTACAAACTATTACAATATACCATTATTGAACTCACACAGGGAACGCCGTGAAAAAGAAAGAATTTTAAACGGCAAAATCGCTGTTTTTGGTCACCTTGGCTCTACCAAAGAATTTAATAAAAAGTGCTCAAAAATCCATATGTACCAAAAAATGGTACCAGTACAGCTCGTCCCGCAAAAAATAAGCCCTCTCATGTAATTTCCCAAATGGTGTTCCATTTCCACTTCCACTGTTTCGGTCTCTCAGTTGCTTTGCAAATTCGACATGACACCCGAAAACTATTCCAGCTAAATTTGAGCTCCAAAAGCCAAATAGCGCTCCTTCCCTTCTAAGCCCCGGTGTGGGTCCAAACAGCACTTTATTACCACATATGGGGTATTTACGTAATCGGGAGAAATTGTTTGACAAGTGCTTTTTCACCTTTATTCATTGTAAAAATTTAAAATGTCTAAAAGTAGATTTTTACTTTTAGAGACTAATTCCAATGAATTCAGCAAAACAACTGTGGTTTCAAAATACTAACTATACCCCTAGATAAATTCCTTGAGGGGTGTAGTTTCCAAAATGGGGTCACTTTTGGGGGGTCTTTACTGTTTTGGTACCACAAGACCTATTCAAACCTGACATGGTGCCTAAAATATATTCTAAAAAAAGGGGGCACCAAAATACACTAGGTGCTCCTTTGCTTCTGAGGCCTGTATTTCAGTCCATTACCGCACTAGGACCACATGTGGGATATTTCTAAAAACTGCAGAATCTGGGAAATAAATATTGAGTTGCATTTCTCTGGTAATACCTTCTGTATTACAAAAAAAATGTATTAGAAATGAATTTCGGCAAAAAAATTTGTACATTTCACCTCTACTTTGCTTTTATTCCTGTGAAACGCATAAAGGGTTAAAACACTTTCTGAATTCTGTTTTTAACACTTTGAGGGTGCCGTTTTCAAAATGGGGTGATTTATGGGGACTTTCTTATATATAAGGCCCTCAAAGCCACTTCAGAACTGAACTGGTCCCTAAAAAAATAGGGTTTTGAAATTTTCTTGAAAATATGAGAAATTGCTGCTAAAGTTCTAAGCCTTGTAACGTCCTAGAAAAAGAAAAGAATGTTCAAAAACAATGCAAACATAAAGTAGACCTATGGGAAATATAAACTAGTAAGTATTTTGTGTGGTATTACTATCTGTTTTACAAGTAGATACATTTAAGTTTAGAAAAATGAAAATTTTTGCTAATTTTCTCTAAATCTTGCTGTTTTAGCTACCAATTTTTTTCCCTAACATAAAGTACAATATGTCACGAGAAAACAATCTCAGAATCACTTGGATAGGTAAAAGCATTCCGGAGTTATTACCATATAAAGTGACACATGTCCGATTTGAAAAATCAGCTTCGTACTGAAGGCCAAAACAGGCTCAGTCCTGAAGGGGTTAAATTGCCTAAACAATGGTTGAAAAAAAATATTTGCGTTTTAAAATGGCCAAGTCAAATTCCTGAACTTAGCCCTAATAAGATGCTGTGGCATGACCTGAAGCGGGATTTTTACCCAAGGTATCCCAGAAATATTGATGAACTGAAATATATATGCAGGGAAGAATGGTCCAAACTCCCTTCTCAACGTTGTGCAAATCTTAGTTGCAGCTACAGGAAATGTTTGGTGGAGGTAATTGCTGCTAAGGGTATGTGCACACGAGAAGTGGCTTGTACGTCTGAAAAGACAGACTGTTTTCAGGAGAAAACAGCTGCGTCGTTTTAGACGTAAAAGCTCCTCCTCGCATTATGCGAGGCGTCTTTGACGCTCGTAAATCTTGAGCTGCTCTTCATTGACTTCAATGAAGAACGGCTCAAATTACGTTGCAAAGAAGTGTCCTGCACTTCTTTGCCGAGGCAGTCAATTTACGCGTCAAACGACGACGCCTAAATGACAGGTCGTCTGCACAGTACGTCGGCAAACCCATTCAAATGAATGGGCAGATGTTTGCCAACGTATCGTAGCCGTATTTTCAGACGGAAAAAGAGGCATAATACGCCTCGTTTACGTCTGAAAATAGGTCGTGTGGGGTCGTGAGTGGGATCTACAGGTTTCTAACCCAGAGGCGTAGCTAGGTTCTCCTGCACCTGGGGCAAAGATTCAGATTGGCGCCCCCCCCCCAACTTATTTCCCGACATCTCCTTCCCCCTCACCATGTTTTCCTTCCCTACCAATCAATGAGGTGTAATTTTTTTTCACAATTTTATTTAATGTAACGCGAGTATAAACGCATTTCTACATTTTACAAGTGATCTATAATGTAATTAACATAAAAATAAATTAAAAGAAAATAAATTAAAGAGGCCACACACAGCCCCCTGTAGATAGCGCCACACAGCCCCCCTTGTAGATAGTGCCACACACAGCCCGCTGCCCCTTTGTAAATAGCGCCACACTTCCCCCCCTTGTAAATAGTGCCACATTCCCCCCTTTTAAATAGCACCACACTCCCACCCCTTGTACTTAGCGCCACACTGTGAACAGACCGGTGAGCGGTAGCCTACCACTACCACTCTCCGCTCTGCCTGGTGTGACTTACCGGAGGAGCCGAGGAGGTCATGCGGCGCAGGCAGCGGTGGAGTTTCTTCTGACTAGGGTCGGTGACAGCCAGGGCCGGCCTTAGCTTGGATGGCGCCCTGTGCGGGACTCTCTATTGCCGCCCCCTACACAAACCAAAAATTAATCACATATATAGACACGCACATACTGGAACATACTGTACATACATAAAGACAGATATTTAGACATACAGGCAAATATACATACACACATCCTGGAATATATACATACAGGTAAATATATAGACGTACAAACACATATACACACACACAACACACACACACACACACACCGGCAGATAAATACACAGACAGGAACATGTACAAATACATAAAAGGCACATATGCACAAGCACAAAGACACATTGACAAACAGACCCATATATACCCACACAGGCACATATGTACACAACACAGATAATGTAGTAGGTGTTACCTGCAGTCCTATGTAACACCACAGATAACACAGTGATAACGCTCTAAATACAGATAGTAGTGTTACCTGCAGTCTTATGTAACACCACAGATAACACAGTGATAACTCTGAGTACAGATAATGTAGTAACTGTTGCCTGCAGTCCTATGTAACACCACAGATAACACAGTGATAACTCTGATTACAGATAATGTAGTAGTTGTTGCCTGCAGTCCTATGTAACACCACAGATAACACATTGTGCTAAATTACAATCTCAGCTCTGCTACACAGTACAGATAATGTAGTAGATGTTACCTGCAGTCCTATCTAACACCACAGACAACACAGTGATAACTCTCTGAGTACAGATAATGTAGTCACTGTTACCTGCAGTCCTATGTAACACCACAGATAACACAGTGATAACTCTCTGAGTACAGATAATGTAGTAGATGTAAGAGACAAACACATGCAGAGACAGAGAGACACACACACACACACACACACACACACACACACTGTAACATATACACATACAAACACAGAGACACATACTGTATACACACTACACACACATATACACACACACACACACACACACACACACACACACACACACAGACACTCACCATGTCTCCTTGCTGACAGCATCACAGGTCAGGACGGGCTTTGGGCGGAGCTTCGGCGTGTGTGCAGAGCACAGAGTAGAGGCAGATGCTGGAAGGCTGCAGCACAGGAGTGGACCTGTCCCTTGACTTGAGTCTCATCTGACCTCATGTCACAGATACCATTTAGTGTTCCTGTGCCATATGCTAATGAGCATAAAAGAGTCATATCTTCATTGGAAAAAGAGTCATATCTTCATTTCTCAATAATTTCAGAGTTAACCCCGCCCCCTTACTTTTTAGTGACAGCTCCTTGCCTCCCCCCAGCACACACAAAAACCTGTGCATGCGAATAAATGTCCTGTTCTGGTGCACGTGCACAACGGGACACCATAGCGGCACGCAGTAACTAGTTTTGAGGCCCAGATGAAGCAGGGAAGGGTATCGGACCATACATGATAGGGGCATGCGTGTTTACAGAATTCACTGTGCAATTAAAACAACAAGTTAACTTTATTCTGTGGGTCAATACGATTACGGCAATACCAAATATATTTTGTTTTTTCTATATTTTACAACTTTTACAAATTAAAACCTAAGTGTAAAAAATTTAATTTATTTTGTGTTGCCAAATTGTGAAAGCCATAACTTTTTATTTTTCTGTCGATTAAGTGGTATGAGGGCTTATTTTTTTGCGGGATAAGTTTGCGGGATGTAGTTTTTAATGATTTCATTTTGGGGTACAAACAACATTTTGATCACTTTTTATTTCATTTTTTGTGGGAGATGTGGTGACCAAAAAATAGTGATTCTGGCGTTCACAATGAAACATTTTTTACGGCGTTCACCATGCAGCTTAAATAATGATATATTGTAATAGTTCAGACTTTTATGGATGCGGCGATACCAATTATGTTTATTTATTTTATTTTATTTTTACTGTGCTCTAGGGAGAAAATGGGAAAAGTTTTTTTTTTTTTTTTTAACTTTTAATGTCTTTTTTATACATAAAATAACCATTTATTTTACTAACATTTACTTTTTTTTATTAGTCCCCCTAGGGGACTTCAACCAGCGATTGCTTGCACTATATACTGCAATACTAATGTATTGCAGTATATCGTGATTTTGGCAGGCTTCTATTAGGCAGGGAGGCAGGGCTTAATAGGAGCGCAAAGATGGTGGACCTGGGGACCTTCATTAGGCCCCAAGGCAGCCATAGCAACCATCGCCACCCCACGATTGCATAGCAGGGGGCGCGATAAGCTGTTTGGAGGGGGTCCTCTTTCTAACTATTTAAATGCTGCGGTCGCTACTGACCGCAGCATTTAACGAGTTAAACGAGCGGGATCGCGCTCAAGTGCAATACCGCTCGTTACTCTAAAGTGTCGGCTGTAACATACAGCCGACACCAGCATCATATGGAGCGGTTTTACTCCGTGAGCCCGTTCCACACTTTCCCTATCCGACTTTGGCGTATGGATGCGTCAAATGTTGGGAAGGAGTTAAGTATTGAGGACCACAACAATTACTTGAATTTTTCCTCTTTGCATCCCGGCGCTCATAATACTTTCATTTTTTGTTCAAAGTACCTGTATGAGACTTTGTTTAATGTAGGTCCCATTTTTTTGTACATTTACATTATCGTTTATTTTATATTTATTTTTAAATTGGCGAAATGCAGAAAAAGAGCAGTACTTTGTGACACCTTATAGTAGACATTTATGATTGACATGGTGGATAGCAACCTGGCAATCTGACAAATCCATTGCATAATGAATTAGAAAAGAGACACGGCGCCACAAATGAGGGTCTGATAAGCTATCAGAAAAGTGGTGGATGTGATAATTACGCTCACCTCGGGTGGTGGACACCTTGAGGTGTCAATACGGCTTGGAAAGCTGCAGCCAGGTCCACATCACAGTCAAAACAGGTTTGCTGTCAAATTATAGTGTGATTGAAGTTAGAAGAAAAACGGGACCAACGGCGCTGCTTCGATAAAGATAATCCACGAACATTCCAGTGGGTGAAGTAAAATAAGGATTTATTGTCAACAGGCTACGCGTTTCCATTGCTTGGGAACTCAAAAGCAAACTATATACACAAAAGTGAAGCCAAAGGATAATGTAAGGAGACGTGATACCTTCGGGGTAATATACATTGCGATGTGGGTAATCATACAATAAAAAAAAAAAGAGCTAATACCTCCCTTGAATCCCAAAAAATGGAAGTTGTTCATTACCATATGTGCACTGTATATCTACATAGTAACATAGCCAACTAAAGTTCTCAATGGAGAGCAAAGAGTATCTATTGGGTCGGCCAAAATTGCAGCTTGTGGAGTGGAATATAAAGATGAGTACATAACTCAACAAACATTGCTGTCAATAGTAGGAATATTCCTAACAGATTGTAGTATAGAAAGTCACTCACAGGAACATGGCAATCCAACTGGGTATACCCAGGGTCCCGCAGAGACTTTGCCAACTATGAAGCGTCAGTCATCTACAATAATAATTCAGGATAAAGCAGTTTCGCAATTTTGGTTTCACCACCACCTCACGAAGAGGTCGCTTAGGAAGTGTTGGGATGGAGTTATTCTAGGATACCGGGAGCCATGATGGGAAATTGATAGGGTCCATATCTAGGATTCCCAGACTTTGTTGAGGTCTTCAGGAGACATGATGGTGATCTGGCGACATTCTTTTGCTGTTGCTAATCATAGGGGAACAGCCACCGAACCAACATTTTCTTTTCTCATAGAACCTCGGTGAGTATTGTTTGTTGTTTTGGCCCATTGCTTGTCCATAGTGCTTGTGCCAAAATATGGGAATTGTCAGACATTCTTCTTATGACTATGGTTCTCCTGGTCCTCCAGCTGGAGGTATGCGTTGTGATGAACCTGATGAGGGATCATCAGAGATTGCATAAGGTCACTGTGCTGCATAATAAGCACGACGACACTGTGGCCTATTTGCTTGACATCAGTATTTATATCAGCCAGTTCTTTCATGACAGAAGACATAGTACAGTTAAGAGCTTTCTCCAGAAAGCTTGCGAGATCGGGAGAGGCTCAAATTCGCCCCCAACATATGACTGTGTGCAAGAGCTCTCTTTGTCTGAGTCATCAGCAGGAGGATATTCGGCACCATTATGCCTCGGCCCGCTGATGAGGCTAATTTATTTATTTTACATTTTTCCATGTCAAACAGGTGTTTTTGGCCCAGGGGAGTATCCTACAGGAAGTGAACTATGTGGCTGGGTTAATAGTTCCGGTATCACACCTCCATCACCTAGTGTGACTGTCTCTGCCCCAAAAATTCATTGTTAATCATACATGTTAACATATTATTTTAGCTCAGAATAATAAATGAAATACGCAGATTTTTGTAACTTTTATGCAGCTATGGCCTAACCAGTTGCACAGCTTGAAGCTTGTGTATCCCAGTAGAAAACCTCTACCTTATTTCTACCAGGCCATTATGTAAACAGTGAAAGCAAAAATTGGTGGATTGGATTAGATCCACTGGCGTAGCTATAGGGGTCGCAGCGGTCGCAATTGCGACCGGTCCCCGAAGCCAGGGGGGCCCACGGCCCCCCGCACCACATCAATTAAAAGTTACTATAGTAACTCGGGCCGCGGGCCCCTGTTACTATAGTAACATACTTTACTTACCTTCCTGGTTCCGGATCGCAGCGGAGGTCCTGACGTCAAGCGCTGTGCGCAGCGCATGACGTCACAGCGCTATGCGCCGCGCACAGCATCGAGACGACAGAACTCCCGCCGCGGCCGAAGAGGAAGGTAAGGTTAGCCCTGACTGGCGGGGTCCGACTCCCGGGACCCGCCAATCAGCTGTTTTGAAGGGGCCGCAGCACTCGTACGAGAGCTGCTCCCCTTCATTCCTGTCACTTCGTTCCAGTCACACTGTGAATCGGTGTCGGTGATTCACAGTGTGAGCAAGTAGTGAAATGAAGGGGAAGCAGCTCTCGTACGAGTGCTGCGGCCCCTTCAAAACAGCTGATTTGCGGGTCCCGAGAGACACATCAGCTATTGATGGCCTATCCTGTGGATAGGCCATCAATGTTTAGGGACTGCACAACCCCTAAACCTACGATGTATCAGGCTTAGGGGGCCCATGAGACAGGATCACAGAATGTTTGATCCTGTCTGCTGGGCCCTGTATCTAAGCCAATCACATGGTAGGCTTAGATACATGGCCCATGCGTGATCCTGTCTGCTGGGCCCTGTATCTAAGCCTACCACACTGTAGGTTTAGATACAGGGCCCCAGCACACAGTAATCTTATACTGTATAATATTACTGTCTGCTGGACCCTGTATCTAAGCCTACCTTGTGGTAGGCTTAGATACAGGGTCCCACAGACAGTATCACACATGGGCCCTGTATCTAAGCCTTAGGGTATGTGCACACACACTAATTACGTCCATAATTGACGGACGTATTTCGGCCGCAAGTACCGGACCAAACACAGTGCAGGGAGCCGGGCTCCTAGCATCATAGTTATGTACGATGCTAAGAGTCCCTGCCTCGCTGCAGGACAACTGTCCCATACTGTAAACATGATTACAGTACGGGACAGTTGTCCTGCAGCGAGGCAGGGACTCCTAGCATCGTACATAAGTATGATGCTAGGAGCCCGACTCCCTGCACTGTGTTCGGTCCGGTATTTGCGGCCGAAATACGTCCGTCAATTACGGACGTAATTAGTGTGTGTGCACATACCCTAACACATGTGTTACTAATAATTTTTTGTGTGTTTTCTTACAGGTTCGGTCGTTGGACTACGGCGGATTCCAGGACTACTTCGATGACAGCTTTTTTTTTATTAATAAAATGGTTAATGAGGGTTGTGTGGGGGTTTTATTTTATTTCAATAAAATATATTTTCTATGTCTTTGTGGTTTTTTTTAAACTATATTACTACCGCCTTAGTAATGGCCGCCGGCTGATTGACAGCATCCATTGCTAAGGCGGGGCTTAGTGTTAGCCGATGCAGAGGCCAACACTAACCCACATTATTACCCCGGTACCCACCGCCACCAGGGGTGCTGGGAAGAGCCGGGTACGATCCAGTACCTGACCATCTGTAGTGATGGTCGGCCACTGGGGTGGCCGCAGGCTGGTATTATCAGGAGGGGAAAGGTCAAAAACAGTGGCCCTTTCCACCCTGGTAATGCTAGGCTGCTGCTGCTTTATTGTATCTGGCTGGTTATGAAAAATGGGGGGACCCCACGTAATTTAAAAAAAAATAAAATAAAAAATAATTGGAAAGAATATGTCGGGTCCCCCCCAATTTTCATAACCAGCCAGATACAACACAGCAGCAGCAGGCAGCATTACAAGGGTGGGAAGGGCCACTGTTTTTGGCCTTCCCCAGCCTAATACTACCAGACTTCGGCCACCCCGGTGCCTGCCCGTCACTACAGATGGTCGGGTACTGGTTCGTACCCGGCTCTTCCCAGTACCCCTGGTGGCGGTGGGTACCGGGGTAATAATGGGGGTTAGTGTTGGCCTCTGCAGCGGCTAACCTTAAGCCACGCCTTAGTAATGAAGGTTGTCAATCAGCCAGCGGCCATTACTAAGGCGGTGATAATAAAGTTTAAAAAGATACAAGCACATAGAAAAAATATTTTATTGAAATAAAAAAACACAACCCTCATTAACCATTTTATTGAGAATAAAAAAAACGCCGTCATTGAAGTCCTCCTATCCGAAGTCCAAAAACCGAACCTGTAAAAAAACACAAACACAAAAATAATCAGTAACACATAAAGAAGCAAAATTATTATTCTTACCTATCCTGGGTCCAGTGCTGGAGCCGCCCTGTATCTAATCCTATCATGTGTGATACACTCTGCTGAGCTGTGTATCTAATCCAATCATGTGTGATACTGTCTGCTGGGCCCTGTATCTAATCGTATCTTGTGTGATACTGTCTGCTGGGCCCTATATCTAATCCGATCATGTGTGATACTGTCTGCTGAGCCACTGTATCTAATCCTATCATGTGTGATACTGCCTTCTGAGCCACTGTATCTAATCCTATCATCTGTGGTACTGTCTGCTGAGACACTGTATCTAATCCTATCATGTGTGGTACTGTCTGCTGAGCCACTATCTAATCCTATCATGTGTGATACTGTCTGCTGGGCCACTGTATCTAATCCTATCATGTGTGATACTGCCTTCTGAGCCACTGTATCTAATCCTATCATGTGTGATACTGTCTGCTCAGCCACTGTATATAATCCTATCCATAGTTTATAGGGTCGTAGTGCTATAGATATGCTATGCTGTCTCATACACACACTTTTTTTTGGGCGGACACATATGTATTGGGGCTATTTCCCTGACATTTTAAGCCCTGAGGGTATGTTCACACGGCAGCGTTCATTACGGCTGAAATTACGGGGCTGTTTTCAGGAGAAAACAGCACCGTAATTTCAGCCGTAATGGCATGTGCAGGTGTCTTTTGCTGCGTCCATTACGGAAGTAATTGAAGCTGGTTTTCCATGTAGTCTATGGAAAACGGCTCCATTTACGTCTGAAGAAGTGACAGGCAATTTTTTGACGCAGGCGTCTTTTTTACGCGCCGCCTCTTGACAGCGGCGCGTAAAAAAAAATGACCGTCGGCACAGAACATCGTAAGACCCATTCAAATGAATGGGCAGATGTTTGCCGACGCTTTTGAGCCGCATTTTCGGACGTAATTCAATGCTAAAACGCCCGAATTACGTCCGTAAATAGTTTGTGTGAACCCAGCCTTAGTGACGCCCCGGCTGCTTGTGCTGCATGGTTGGGTCACTCAGGAGACCCAGCGATGCAGCTGAAAACGGACCGTCGGCCATGAGAAGTTTGCGGGGGGGGGGGGGGCCCAGTAAGAATTTTTGCATCGGGGCCCATGAGCCTCTAGCTACGCCCCTGATTAGATCTGTCATTCTTTTGTCTACCCAAGCATGGGATCAGTTGAGCAAAATAAAAATATTTTTTTTTACTTTGCTTTGCAAACATTTTTAAATTGCTAACATGAAACAATGCAAAAATTTACCTGAAAATATGTTAAGATTTCAGGAAAATATTAATGAGACATGGTGAGCTCAAAGACAGTTTATAAAAATATGTACAACTTTCATTCTGTAAAAAGCGTTTGCTCCCTTTCACATAACCTCTTTTATTTTCTATACTTAACATTGTATGGTTCATGATCATTAAGGGAAATCTGTATGTAGGTTTGAGTCAACCAAATTGCTAACACCGCTACATAAGTTCTGTGGAGTAAATTTTAATCATACGTATGTCACCTATCATACTGCAAAGAAAATAGAGATAAGAAAGTTTTAATAACTCATGCCGCATTCAAATGTGCAGCCAATTGTCCTTTGGGCATTCCTGAAAATGGGAGTGTCCTTACTCTACGACTGTAAACTCTCTCTTACCCCTCCCCTCTGCTGTTGATTAACACCTCTAGGGCGCTGCATACTCCCAGCGACATCAATCCACATCAGAGAGGAGTGGCTCTATAGGGTTTGAGGCTAAAGATTCAGGACACCTCATGGGTTCAAGAATGACTAGCGGATACTTGGCTGCTCATTTGCAGAACTCTGGCTGGTAAAGGCTTGTGAAACCAAAATGGCATGTCATGGGGTGAATAAACACCTATAGTATTGGATATACAGTTGCTTTTTCCATATTGGTTATCTGTTGCATGGTATTTATTATTTTGTATCCTATTCAAAGACAGGGTTAACATTGTTTTACTTTTAATGAATTTAGGTGCTAATAAAACTAGATGCAGTCATGCAAGTACATAACAATGGTCTATTTGTATAATTTCTCTTCCTCAAGTTCGTTCTGATTTGTCATTGCACATTTCTAGAAAAGTACCAATATTCCTTTTGGAATAGTTTCTTTAAATTTTCTTTGGATTTAAATTTCTTAAATAGCCAGTTTCTTTTGATTATCCATTCATTTAATTTATTTTCCAATGTGATAAATTCAGTGTTTTTATTTTTATTTGATCACATAAACACAATAAAAATTTAATATAACTCTCCTGCAGTGCAAATAATTGAGTGCATTTTAGTTGCTGTGATAAAACTATATTGAATGTCACAGTAAAGAAATTAAGGTTCTGCTTCAGAAAAATATATATATTTTAATTATCATGAGATATTAGTCAGCACTTTTATTACTAACGTCGCCAAATACAAGTAGCAATTGTTTTCTGTTTATTTTGTTATCTATTAAGATCAATTTGGAAAGTGTCTATATAAAGTTTAAGAATGTTTCTATTTTTCTTTATAACCTAGATAAACATAAAAAGTGCTACCACCAAACAACTGACAGAGGTCGAAAGAAGAACAAACCAATTATGACCATTCATTGAACTTCAGAAGGTCATTATGTACAATTATATTGCATATTAATGACATACAGCACAACAGGTATTTGAGTTGCATGCTAAAGGACTTTAAGCTTTTACTGTTGCAATCCCCCATTAGCTCAAGATTGTTTACACCCAAAAGCATAAAATTGGTCATATGTTAGTAAAGTGGAAGTTAGAGCAGTAAACAAAGTTTGGTGTTTAATGTATTTTTGTGACTATAAGATGCACCAAAGTTTAGACAACAGAAAATAAAGAAAAAAAAGATATAAGACTAATTTCAGACTTCCCTGACGATGTAGGATAATGAAGGGGGTTATGACAACTTCCTTAATGGTCTAGCGTAGTAAAGGGTTAATAGGAACTTCAATGATGGTCTGGGGTAGAGGTTAATGTCTGCTTTACTGGTGATCTTAGGTAATGTAGCAGTTAACACCTGGGAAGGAATTTCTCAACTTTACTACGTCAGTTTTGTATGAAAATTTGCACCTTATGGGGCTTTTTTGCTGCTCTCGCCAATTTTCTAAAAAGTGGCATGGTCGCTCATGGCCCAAAACATTTAGGCCCCATGCACACGAACGTGCTTTTGCGGCCGCAATTCCCCCGAAAATCCATGGGAGAATTGCGGCCCCATTCATTCCTATGGGGTCTTGCACACGACCGTGGTTTTCACGGTCCGTGCATATCCCCGGAGCCTGGACCACAGAAAGAACAGGCAAGTCCTATTATGGCTGTTTTCTGCGGTCCGAGCTCATTGAAAATAATGGCCGCGGCCATGTGCACAGCCCGCGATTTGCGGGCGGCTCGTGGCTGTCACTCCGTGGCCGGCCGACCCGGAAATCACGGCCGTGCACATGGCTACGGTCGTGTGCATGAGGCATTACTCTAATTTGTGCCAGAAACTAGCAGAAATTATACTTGAAATCTACATTTAACCCCCTGGGACTCAATGTATTTAATTGGCAAATCCAAAACACCTCTCATTGTAACAGCTCTAATACCTCATATGTTGTCAATAACTGCTGTTTGAGCACACGGCAGATCTCAGAAGAGAAGGTGCACCATTTGGCTTTTGGAGCACATATTTTGCTGGATTGGTTTATTGGTACCATGTTGCATTTGCAAAGCCCCTGTGGGACCAAAACAGTGAAAACTCCCCAAAAGTGATTCCATTTGGGAAACTACACCCCTTGAGGAATTCATCTAGCGGTGTAGTGAGCATTTTGACTTCACAGGTGTTTCATAGATTTTATTAGAATTGGGCAGTGAAAAGAAAAATTAAATTTCTTTCCAATAAGATGTCCTTTAGCTCAAATTTTTTTTTCTTTCAGCACATAAAAGGAGACAAAGCACCACAACATTTGTAAAGCAATTTCTCCCGAGTACGGCAATAACCCATATGTGGTTATAAACTGATGTTTGGGCTCAGAAGGGAAGGATCACCATTTGGCTTTTGGAATGCAGATTTTGCTGGATCAGTTTCTGGGCGCTATGTCACATTTGCAAAGCCCCTGTGGGGCCAAAACAGTGGAAACCCCACAGAAACGACACTCCTCAAGGTATTCACCTAGGGGTGTAGTGACAATGTTAACCCTACATGTGTTTCACAGAAATTAGTGTACACTCGATGTTGCAGAGTGAAAATGTCAAATTTTCCATAGATATGCCAATATGTGGTGCCCAGCTTGTGCCACCATGAAAATACAGCTCTATAATTAGTATGCTGTGTTTCCCCGTTTTAGAAACACCCTACATGTGGCCCTAATCTTTTGCCTGGACGATCGACAGGGCTCAGGAGTGAAAGAGTACCATGCAAAATAGAGGCCTAATTTGTCGACTTACAAAGTAATGGTTCACATTTACAGAGGCTCTAATGTGAAATAATAAAATAAACCCCTGAAAATGGATCCCATTTTGGAAACTACACCCCTCAAGGCATTTATTAAGGGGTGTAATTAGCTTTTTCACCCCTCTGGTCTTTTCCATAAATGATTGCGCTGTGGATGGTGCAAAGTAAAAATTAAAATTTTTCCCTAGATATGCCATTTCAGTAGCAAATATGTTGTGCCCAGCTTGTGCCACTGGAAACACACCCCAAAAACTGTTAAAAGGGTTCTCCCTGGTTTGGCGATGCCATATATGTAGAAGTAAACTGCTGTTTGGGCACACTGTAGGGTTCAGAAGTGTGGGGATCGCTATTTGACTTTTGGAGCGTGGCTTTTTGCTTGCTAGTAGTTTTGTTTCGCATTTTACTGGTATTTTAGTTTATAATGTGGGGCATATGTTAGCTGGGCAAAGTACATCAGGGGCATAGTCAGGTGGTATAATAATGGGGTAACAAAAAACCAATAAACTAATCCATAGATACAGTTAAGTCCAGAATTATTTGTACAGTGACACAAGTTTTGGCATTTTAGCTGTTTACCATAACATATTGAATATACAGTTATATAATCAATATGGGTTTTATTTTGAGGATATTCACATTCTAATTTGAGGAAGGGTTTAGGAATTACAGCTCGTTAATATGTAGCTGCCTCTTTTTCAATTGGACAATTATCTCAAAAGATATTTAATGGGCTGCATGGGCTATTCCCTTAATCCATCATCAATTAAGCAGGTAAAAGGTATGGAGCTGATTCTAGGTATGGCATTTGCATTTGGAAGCTGTTGCTGTGAAACCACAACATGAGGTCAAAGGAGCTCTCAATGCAAGTGAAACAGACCATCGTTAGGCAGAACAAAATGAAGAAATACATCAGAGAGATAGCACAAATGTTAGGAGTGGCCAAATCAACAGTTTAGTACATTCTTGAAAAAAAAGAGCGCACTGGTTATCTTGTGAACTCCAAAAGGCCTGGACGTCCACGGAAAACAACAGTGGTGGATGATCGCAGAATCCTTTCCATGGTAAGAAAAACCCCTCCACAACATCTTCCCAAGTGAAGAACACCCTCCTGGAAGTAGGTGTATCAGTAGTCTACCATAAAGAGAAGACTTCATGAGAGCAAATACAGAGGGTTCACCACAAGGTGCGAACCATTAAACAGCCACAAAAATAGAAAGGCCAGATTAGACTTTGCCAAACAACATCTAAAGAAGCCAGCCCAGTTCTGGAACATCATTCTTTGGACAGATGAAACTAAGACCAACCCGTACCAGAATGATGGGAAGAAGAAAGTATGGAGAAGGCTTGGAACGGCTCATGATCCAAAGCACACCACATCCTGGTGGAGGGAGTGTGATGGCATGGGCATGCATGGCTGCCAAAGGCACTGGGTCACTGGTGTTTATTGATGATGTTACTGAAGACAAGAGCAGCCGGATGAAGTCTGAAATGTTCAGGGATATATCTTTCTGCTTAGATTCAACCAAATGCAGCAAGGTTGATTGGACATCGCTTCACAGTACAGATATACAATGACCCAAAAGCGCAATGACTCAGCGCAGTCTGAGTGAGGCCGGGCCGGACCAAATGATCCTGCGGGCCTTATATGGGCTTTACATTCCCCACCCCTGCTTTAGCAGGATGTTTAGGGTCATTGTCCTGCTGGAAAGGGAACTGAAAGAGTTTTTCCTCAAGAATTGCCCTGTATTTACTGCCATTCATCATTCCTTCAGCACTGACAAATTTTCCAGTACATGCCGATGTAAGGCATCACCACAGCATGATGCTGCCACCACTATGCTTCACTGTAGGAATAGTGTTCTTGGGTTATTTGGAAGTGTTAGGTTTGCACCCACATAGCGTTTTCATTGATGGCCAAAAGGTTCCATTTTAGTCTCACCTGACCAGAGAATCTTCTTCCACGTGTTTGGGGAGTCTGCCACATGCTGTCTGGTGAACTCAATACATGTTTTCTGATGTTTTTCATTAAGCAATGGCTTTTTTTCTGGCCACTCTTCCATAAAGCCTCACTCTGTGGAGTGTATAATAGAGACAGAAAAGCGCTCTATAGTGTCTTAAATCCAAGGTGATAAAGTGGATAAATATGATGATGCAAGGTTTATCAGAAAAGGTTGCGCAACCTCCAGGCATAACTTTGTACGGCGCTTGTAGAATGAATATTCATACGTTGAATGTGTATCTGCTTCAACCTGCGGGTCTCCGGACATTAGACCTCAAAACAGTACAAGATAGGGAAGAGGAAAGCAGGGTTTCAAATGGACACTGACACCGCTGTGATAACACGCATGCTCTGGTCTCTTCATCAGGTACACAGAACTTAATTGCAAAGCAAGGTTATTAACCGGTTAAGGACTATGCTGTTTTACAGCTAAATGACCAGAGACAATTTTTACAATTTTGCTATGCGCTTCTTTAGATGATTATAACTCTGCAGGTGAATAAAGTTCATCTTTGCATTTTACATCATTTTTAAAGGACAGATAGGGTTTTGCTTTAATGGCATTTGTCAGTGGCCAAAATTGGAAAAAAATGCAAGAGTCTAGCAAATGTGTAAGTTCATGCTAGCACTTTTCACACAGTACGGACCACGGACAAAATTCTCCAAAATCTCCTTTCACACTCTGCCACTTCTTCCATGCATGGGGATACCAAATATGTGTGCTTTATTCATTGTGCAGGCATGTGCCAGGGCTTGGCATAAAAGGAGGCCTTTTGGCCTTTTCGGTCCAGGAATTCTGCACTTGATTTTATAGCAGCATACGGTTTTCTGGGGGGGCCTAATGCAGCTGAAACATTAGAAACACCCCATAAATGACTTCATTCACACAAGTAGACCCCTCAAGATTTTCCTCAAGAGGTTTATAATATTTTTAGAAAGCCCAGTTTTCTTCTGAAAGTTTCTTGAAGAAGATGGAACAAAATAAAATTTGCATTTTTTTGGCAAATGCGTCAGTTTATGCTAGCATTTTTCACACAAAGTATGGACCACAGACAAAATTCATCTCCTTTCACGTCCTGCCATTTCTCCCGTGCGTGGGGATACCAAATATGTGTGCTTTATTCTTCACATAGAGATGTAGGAGAGCTTACGATAGAAGAATCTTATTTCACAAACCACCTTTTTTCAAAGCTGATTTTACAAAACAGAAGAGTTTCTATAACACTTTCAAAATATCTGCTCTTGAAGCAGAGATCCCAAAATATTCATCTAGGGGTATAATGGGAATTTATTTCTTTGGGTTTCCTAAAATAATAAATTGCAGGTTTATGCAAGTGGAGCTATCCAGCAGATAAACTTTAGAAAATATGCAAACATGACATCCACCCCCCACCCGTTCCCACCCTCACCCTTGGAGAAAAATCAGGGGAAAAATAAAAATGGAATTTAGGGCAAATATATTTTCAACTAATTAACTAAAATATAATAATTCAGAACAGTGTGGTATTTTTTAAAACATGGGTGAATTCACATGCCTGGTTGCGAGGGACATGAAGGACAGAAATATCAGGAATCTTTGCAGCGCCCATCTTTTCTGCAGACGCGTCACTTTTTCTGGGGGTTGTTTCTAGTTCATGTTGGGGGAATGGGAGTGATAAAATGTCTTTCAGTCAGTCGTTTGACATCCTCAGACTGGGAGCATTCTCTGCTGAACATCAAATATGAGGCCTTTAATAATTTTCTTCTGGAAATCCAGATATGCGTCTCTGCCTCTGTTTTTTTTATAGAGCACAAATGAATTGTGGATTGCCACCTGTAGAAGATAAATGGCCACTTTTTTGTACCAGGTTTTTGTTTTGCGTTTCACTAAATGGGGCTGTAAAACCTGGTCACTTAAATCCACCCCGCCATGTACTTGTTATATTTGGACATGCTCATTGGTTTGTGCTTGTCCGATGTTGCCCCCCTTTCCCTCACTGCCACTGTTCCTGTGGTATGAATTGTGCTTAGCACATATACATCTTTGCGATTTCTGTACTTGACCGCCAGCAATTCCTCAGATGCATAAGCACAGGAGTCCCCCTTTACCATGCGCTTCCCAACCAATTTGTTTTTTGCGCATGGTACCACATGCCCCGGTCCTCGCAGCACGCAAATGCCTAAACAGGGGCATACTAGAATAAAACCTGTTGCAGTTCAGGTGGTAGCCCTTGTGAAGCAGAGGCTGTATTATCCCCCATACAATTTTGCTGCAGGTAGGAAGATCAGGGGGGCATCCAGGAACATTTATTCAGCGGTCCCGCCCTTCATAAATTCTGAAGGCGGTAGTATATTCTGACCCGCTTTCACACAATTTATAAAGCTTAACGCCATATCTTGCCCTTTCGAAAGGTAGATATTGGCGAAAGCTAAGTCTTGCATGAAAGTTGAGGAGGAATTTGTCCACACTTACATTCTGCTCAGGGGTGTAGGGTTGCAGAAATAAATTATTGAGGGAATTTATTAGTGGTCTTATTTTGAACAACCGATGGCGGTTTGCATTGGTACTTGGGGGGGGGGCCTGTGCGTTGTCATTGAAGTGGAGGAACCTCATTATTGTTTCATAACGAGAGATGGGCATTACTTTCAGAATACACTGGGGTGGATTGGGCGGGTCTTGTTGACCAGTTAGACCTAATGGAGGTCTAACTTTTTACAATACCCATATTTATGGTGAGCCCCAAAAATTGTTTTAATTCCTGCAAATTGGTGGGCGTCAAATCTCTGGCATGGGTGGATGAAAGTTTCTGCCTTATATACTGAGCGGCATATAAATTAATTTCGTGGACAATGATATTTGGGAGGTTGTCTGTAATAAATAAATGGAAGTAATCCATTTGGACAAAATTCGCATTGTCCACAGTTATGCCAGGAGTGGCAGTAAATCTGTGGATTCTAGGCCCAAAAGATGGAGCAGGTGCCCATACAAGAGCCTGAATTGAAGGGACCAGGCTATCCTGTGCTACAGCGCTACTAGGCCCTACACTTTCATGTTCCGCTGTTTCTACTGCGTCAGGGATAACGTCCCTTGAAGATGAGCCTGATGCTAACATCATCACTGCCTAAAACAGGTTCCATCTCTAACGCCATCTTTGATGCGGTCTCAGAATCTGACTACAGCTTGGCGTATGCCTCCTCTGCGCTAAATAACTTCCTCGCCATAATGTCACTAACACTAACAAAGCAAGCAATTATTTTATTTTTTTATATATATATTTTTTATTATAACAGATTATATATATATATATATATATATATATATATATATATATATATATATATATATATATAGATGTATCTAAATATATTTTTATATATACAGTGAAGGAAATAAGTATTTGATCCCTTGCTGATTTTGTAAGTTTGCCCACTGTCAAAGTCATGAACAGTCTAGAATTTTTAGGCTAGGTTAATTTTACCAGTGAGAGATAGATTATATAAAATAAAAAAAACAGAAAATCACATAGTCAAAATTATATATATTTATTTGCATTGTGCAGAGAGAAATAAGTATTTGATCCCTTTGGCAAACAAGACTTAATACTTGGTGGCAAAACGCTTGTTGGCAAGCACAGCAGTTAGACGTTTTTTGTAGTTGATGATGAGGTTTGCACACATGTTAGATGGAATTTTGGCCCACTCCTCTTTGCAGATCATCTGTAAATCATTAAGATTTCAAGGCTGTCGCTTGGCAATAGAGATGAGCGAACTTATCAAAAGTTCGGTTCGGCTAGTTCGCCGAATTTCACAAAAAAGTTCGGTTCGGACCGAACTAGTTCTGACCGAACCTGTCACTTACGTGCGCCGAGCATGCTACTGTCCAGGGTGCTGATAGAGTTAATGGGCTGCACTAACTCTTTCAGCAACCTTCACAGTACATGCTCGGCGCGCGGAAAATACCATTTAAATGTAATAAAAAAATAAAAATTATACGTTCGTACTTACTTTCCTCCTGTCCGGCCTCCAGCGATGACGTTTCATCCCTTTCGCCGATGCAGCCAATCACAGGCTGTAGTGGCGGTCACGCACGTCAGGATGACGCTTCATCCCACGTGACCGCCTCTGCAGCCAATCACAGGCTGCAGCGGCGACATGAATGAAACGTCATCGCTGGAGGCCGGACAGGAGGAAAGTAAGTATGAACGTATTATTATTATTTTTTGGCATGTATGTATGTTGGCATGTATGTATGTATGTATATCTGTGCATGTATGTTTGCATGTATGTTGGCATGTATGTATATATGTGCATGTTTGTATGTATATTTGCATGTATATATTTGCATGTATGTATGTTTGCATGTATGTATTTTTGCATGTATGTTGTCATGTATGTATGTATGTATGTATGTTGTCATGTATGTATATATGTGCATGTGTGTATGTATATTTGTATGTATGTATGTATGTTTGCATGTATGTTTGCATGAATGTATGTATATTTGCATGTGTGTATATATATATATGTATGTATGTTGTCATGTATGTATATATGTGCATGTATGTTGTCATGTATGTATATATGTGCATGTATGTTGGCATGTATGTATATATGTGCATGTGTGTATGTATGTATATTTGCATGTATGTATGTTGTCATGTATGTATGTATATATGTGCATGTATGTTTGCATGTATGTTGGCATGTATGTATACATGTGCATGTTTGTATGTATATTTGCATGTATATATGTTTGCATGTGTGTATGTATGTTTGCATGTATGTATGTTTGCATGTATGTATGTTGTCATGTATGTTTGTATGTATGTTGTCATGTATGTATGTATATATGTGCATGTATGTATGTTTGCATGTTTTTATTTTTGCATGTATGTTTGCATGTATGTTTATATATATGTGCATGTATGTAATTATGTTTGCATGTATTTATGTTTGCATGTATATTTGTGCATGCTTGTATATATGTATGTATGTATCTTTGCATGTTTGTTTGTATGTATGTATGTTTTCATGTGTGTATGTATGCATGTATGTATGATAGTTTGCATGTATATATGTGTGTATGTTTGCATGTATGTATATTTGCATGTATATATGTGCATGCTTGTATGTATGTATGTTTGTATATATGTATGTATATTTGTATATATGTATGTATGGCCATGTATGATACTGTCTGCTGGCGCCCTGTATCTAAGTCAACTTTGCGGCAGGCTTCTATACATGGTATAACAGTCAGTATCACACATTAAACTGAATCTAAGCCTACGACATGTTTTATTTCATTATTTTATTTTTTTACAGGTTTGGTGTTTGGACTACGTCGGTTTCGAGGACTACTTCGATGACGGTTTTTTTTCTACAATAAAATGGTTAATGAGGGTTGTGTTGGGGGTGCTTTATTTCAATAAAATATTTTATCTATATCTTTGTCTTTTTCTTTTCAAATTTTATTATTACCACTTTAGTAATGGCCGCTGTCTGAGTGACAACATCCATTACTAATGCGAGGCTTAGTGTTAGCCGGTGCAGAGGCTAACACTAACCACCATTATTACCCCGGTACCCAAAACCACCAGGGGTGCCGGGAAGAGCCAGGTACGATCCAGTACCCGACCATCTGTTGTGATGGTCGGGCCCTGGGGCGGCCGCAGGCTGGTATTATGAGGCTGGGAAGGGCCAAAAACAGTGGACCTTCCCACCCTTGTAATGCTAGGCTGCTGCTGCTGTGTTGTATCTGGCTGGTTATAAAAGTGGGGGGGACCCCACGTCATTTTTTTAAATTATTTATTTATTTACATTTTTTTTTTAAAAAAGACATGGGGTTCCACCCAATTTATCATAACCAGCCACATACAACACAGTGTTATTAGCCTGGGAATGGACAAAACCAGTGGCCCTTCCCACCCATGTAATGCCAGACTGCTGCAGCCTTGTATATGGCTGGTTATTAAAAATGTGGGGGACCCGTCTATTGCTAAATTTGTTAAATTCCAAAAAAAAAACGACGTGGGGGTCCCCCCCATTTTTATAACCAGCCCGATACAACACAGCAGCAGCAGCCTAGCATTACAAGGGTGGGAAGGTCCACTGATTATTTTATTTTTTTATATATATATTTTTTATTATAACAGATTATATATATATATATATATATATATATATATATATATATATATATATATATATATATATATAGATGTATCTAAATATATTTTTATATATACAGTGAAGGAAATAAGTATTTGATCCCTTGCTGATTTTGTAAGTTTGCCCACTGTCAAAGTCATGAACAGTCTAGAATTTTTAGGCTAGGTTAATTTTACCAGTGAGAGATAGATTATATAAAATAAAAAAAACAGAAAATCACATAGTCAAAATTATATATATTTATTTGCATTGTGCAGAGAGAAATAAGTATTTGATCCCTTTGGCAAACAAGACTTAATACTTGGTGGCAAAACGCTTGTTGGCAAGCACAGCAGTTAGACGTTTTTTGTAGTTGATGATGAGGTTTGCACACATGTTAGATGGAATTTTGGCCCACTCCTCTTTGCAGATCATCTGTAAATCATTAAGATTTCAAGGCTGTCGCTTGGCAATAGAGATGAGCGAACTTATCAAAAGTTCGGTTCGGCTAGTTCGCCGAATTTCACAAAAAAGTTCGGTTCGGACCGAACTAGTTCTGACCGAACCTGTCACTTACGTGCGCCGAGCATGCTACTGTCCAGGGTGCTGATAGAGTTAATGGGCTGCACTAACTCTTTCAGCAACCTTCACAGTACATGCTCGGCGCGCGGAAAATACCATTTAAATGTAATAAAAAAATAAAAATTATACGTTCGTACTTACTTTCCTCCTGTCCGGCCTCCAGCGATGACGTTTCATCCCTTTCGCCGATGCAGCCAATCACAGGCTGTAGTGGCGGTCACGCACGTCAGGATGACGCTTCATCCCACGTGACCGCCTCTGCAGCCAATCACAGGCTGCAGCGGCGACATGAATGAAACGTCATCGCTGGAGGCCGGACAGGAGGAAAGTAAGTATGAACGTATTATTATTATTTTTTGGCATGTATGTATGTTGGCATGTATGTATGTATGTATATCTGTGCATGTATGTTTGCATGTATGTTGGCATGTATGTATATATGTGCATGTTTGTATGTATATTTGCATGTATATATTTGCATGTATGTATGTTTGCATGTATGTATTTTTGCATGTATGTTGTCATGTATGTATGTATGTATGTATGTTGTCATGTATGTATATATGTGCATGTGTGTATGTATATTTGTATGTATGTATGTATGTTTGCATGTATGTTTGCATGAATGTATGTATATTTGCATGTGTGTATATATATATATGTATGTATGTTGTCATGTATGTATATATGTGCATGTATGTTGTCATGTATGTATATATGTGCATGTATGTTGGCATGTATGTATATATGTGCATGTGTGTATGTATGTATATTTGCATGTATGTATGTTGTCATGTATGTATGTATATATGTGCATGTATGTTTGCATGTATGTTGGCATGTATGTATACATGTGCATGTTTGTATGTATATTTGCATGTATATATGTTTGCATGTGTGTATGTATGTTTGCATGTATGTATGTTTGCATGTATGTATGTTGTCATGTATGTTTGTATGTATGTTGTCATGTATGTATGTATATATGTGCATGTATGTATGTTTGCATGTTTTTATTTTTGCATGTATGTTTGCATGTATGTTTATATATATGTGCATGTATGTAATTATGTTTGCATGTATTTATGTTTGCATGTATATTTGTGCATGCTTGTATATATGTATGTATGTATCTTTGCATGTTTGTTTGTATGTATGTATGTTTTCATGTGTGTATGTATGCATGTATGTATGATAGTTTGCATGTATATATGTGTGTATGTTTGCATGTATGTATATTTGCATGTATATATGTGCATGCTTGTATGTATGTATGTTTGTATATATGTATGTATATTTGTATATATGTATGTATGGCCATGTATGATACTGTCTGCTGGCGCCCTGTATCTAAGTCAACTTTGCGGCAGGCTTCTATACATGGTATAACAGTCAGTATCACACATTAAACTGAATCTAAGCCTACGACATGTTTTATTTCATTATTTTATTTTTTTACAGGTTTGGTGTTTGGACTACGTCGGTTTCGAGGACTACTTCGATGACGGTTTTTTTTCTACAATAAAATGGTTAATGAGGGTTGTGTTGGGGGTGCTTTATTTCAATAAAATATTTTATCTATATCTTTGTCTTTTTCTTTTCAAATTTTATTATTACCACTTTAGTAATGGCCGCTGTCTGAGTGACAACATCCATTACTAATGCGAGGCTTAGTGTTAGCCGGTGCAGAGGCTAACACTAACCACCATTATTACCCCGGTACCCAAAACCACCAGGGGTGCCGGGAAGAGCCAGGTACGATCCAGTACCCGACCATCTGTTGTGATGGTCGGGCCCTGGGGCGGCCGCAGGCTGGTATTATGAGGCTGGGAAGGGCCAAAAACAGTGGACCTTCCCACCCTTGTAATGCTAGGCTGCTGCTGCTGTGTTGTATCTGGCTGGTTATAAAAGTGGGGGGGACCCCACGTCATTTTTTTAAATTATTTATTTATTTACATTTTTTTTTTAAAAAAGACATGGGGTTCCACCCAATTTATCATAACCAGCCACATACAACACAGTGTTATTAGCCTGGGAATGGACAAAACCAGTGGCCCTTCCCACCCATGTAATGCCAGACTGCTGCAGCCTTGTATATGGCTGGTTATTAAAAATGTGGGGGACCCGTCTATTGCTAAATTTGTTAAATTCCAAAAAAAAAACGACGTGGGGGTCCCCCCCATTTTTATAACCAGCCCGATACAACACAGCAGCAGCAGCCTAGCATTACAAGGGTGGGAAGGTCCACTGATTTTGGCCCTTCCCAGCCTCATAATACCAGCCTACGGCCGCCCCAGTACCCGACCATCACAACAGATGGTCGGGTACTGGATCGTACCAAGCTCTTCCCGGCACCCCTGGTGGTGGTGGGTACCGGGGTAATAATGGGTGGTTAGTGCTAGCCTCTGCACCGGCTAACACTAAGTACCGCCTTAATAATGGACGCTGTCAATCAGCCAACTGCCATTATCTAGGCACTAATAAAGTTTGAAAAAAAAAACACAAAGACAATTCTTTTTTATTGAAATAAGAAATCCCCAACAAAACCCTCGTTAACCATTTTATTAAAATTTGAAAAAACGCAGATCTACGCAGTAGTCCAACGAATCGTAGATGTAGTCCAATCGGTACATCAAAATCTGCAACAACATAAAAAAACAGTTATCAATGTGAACAATACCAATACTTCTACTCACCTACACACATATATACACGCACACACAAACAAACAACCATACACAGACACACACATATATACACAAACACAACAAGATATACACACACACATAAACAGACAAACACGCACATATACACAAACTCACACATATACAAACAAAAACACACATATCCAAACACACACACACACAGTTATACACACATACACGAACACATATACACAAACACATATACACAAACACACCCATATATACACACAAACACACACCCATATACACATACAAAAACACACACAAACATCTACACACAAACATATACACAAATACACCCATATATACACAAACATATACACAAAACACATATACACAAACACACCCATATATACACACACACACATATAAAAACAAAAACAGACAAAGTCACATACCCAAACACACATATATACACAAACACACACATACACAAACACGGTTTCTTTTAAATGCTGCTGGGGAACCCGCTCGATCCACTATATACGGCTGCGCTACAGTGCAGCATTTAAAAGAAACAGGATCCTGACCTGTCCATAGAGTTTAAGGCAGCACAGAGTATTTCAGGAGATGAGCGTGCAGATTCAGTGCTGCTGCGAACTCTGCTCTTACCATTACGTAGCTCTCAGTCTGTTACCTCTCCTCCACTCCTGTCCTCCAGAACACCTTCACATGATTGGCAAGTCACCACGTAATGGTAAGAGCAGAGTTCACAGCAGCACAGAGTATTTCAGGAGATGAGCGTGCGGATCTTGTGCGGGGTGGTGACTTGCCAATCACGTGAAGGTGTTATTGAGGACAGGAGTGGAGGAGAGGTAACAGACTGAGCTACGTAATGGTAAGAGCAGAGTTCACAGCAGCACTGAATCTGCACGCTCCTCTCCTGAAATACTCTGTGCTGCTGTGAACTCTGTTCTTACCATTACGTAGCTCAGTCTGTTACATCTCCTCCACTCCTGTCCTCTATAACACGTTCACATGATTGGCAAGTCACCACCACGCACAAGATCCGCACGCTCATCTCCTGAAATACTCTGTGCTGCTGTGAACTCTGCTCTTACCATTACGTGGTGACTTGCCAATCATGTGAAGGTGTTCTTGAGGACAGGAGTGGAGGAGAGATAACAGACTGAGAGCTACGTAATGGTAAGAGCAGAGTTCACAACAGCACTGAATCTGCACGCTCATCTCCTGAAATACTCTGTGCTGCCTTAAACTCTGTGGACAGGTCAGGATCCTGTTTCTTTTAAATGCTGCACTGTAGCGTAGCCTTATATAGTGGATCGAGCGGGTTCCCTAGCAGCATTTAAAAGAAACAGGATCCTGACCTGTCCACAGAGTTTAAGGCAGCACAGATTATTTCAGGAGATGAGCACGGGCAGCCGTTCGTTTTTCCGAGCCGTGCTCCCATCATGCACACGACCGTAAAAACACCCGTTATTGCGGGTCGTAATTACGACCCGCAATAACGGGCTCATAGACTTCTGTTACCCACGGGTACCTTTCCGTATTCTCACGGGAAGGTGCCCGTGCCGTTAAAAAAATAGAACATGTTCTATTTTTCTATTTTACGGGCCGTGCTGCTATAATTATAATGACAGCACGGTTCGCAAAAGCGGCCGGCTGCCCGTGGCCGGCCGGCCGTGCTCGTACTTACGAGTCGTAATTACGAGCACGGCCCGTAAAATAAAAAAATAGAACATGTTCTATCTTTTTAACGGCACGGGCACCTTCCCGTGAGAAAACGGGAAGGTACCCGTGGCTAACAGAAGTCTATGGGCCCGCTATTTCGGGTCGTAATTACGACCCGTGATAACGGGTGTTTTTATGGTCGTGTGCATGAGGCCCCGTAATGACGGGTGGCTACATGTGTGCACCCGTCATTACGGCAGCGTTGCTAGGCGACGTCAGTAAGGGTATGTGCACACACACTAATTACGTCCGTAATTGACGGACGTATTTCGGCCGCAAGTACCGGACCGAACACCCTGCAGGGAGCCGGGCTCCTAGCATCATACTTATGTACGATGCTAGGAGTCCCTGCCTCTCCGTGGAACTACTGTCCTGTACTGAAAACATGATTACAGTACGGGACAGTTGTCCTGCAGAGAGGCAGGGACTCCTAGCATCGTACATAAGTATGATGCTAGGAGCCCGGCTCCCTGCACTGTGTTCGGTCCGGTACTTGCGGCCGAAATACGTCCGTCATTTACGGACGTAATTAGTGTGTGTGCACATACACTAAATAGTCACTGTTCAGGGTGCTGAAAGAGTTAACTGATCGGCAGTAACTGTTTCAGTACCATGGACAGTGACTACCGATCACAGTACCTGTAAAAAAAAAGACGTTCATACTTACCGAGAACTTTCTGCTTCCTCCAGTCCGGTCTCCTGGCCGTTGCCTTGGTGACGCGTCCCTCTCGACATCCGGCCCGACATTCCTTGATGACGATGCAGCCTTGTGAGCGCTGCAGCCAATCACAGGCTGCCGCGGCCTCTGCAGCCAATCACAGGCTGCAGAGGCCTCTGCAGCCAATCACAGGCTGCCGCGTCAGAAAAGGTCGGACTGGAGGAAGAAGAGGGACTCGTCAACAAGACAACGACCGGGTACGTATGAAATGCTTTTTATTTTATTTTTAATCAGCAGCCTCTTTTCTCTATCAGTGATTGATAGAGATAAGTGGCTGCCGATTTGTATAATGTTTTTGACCGGGTTCGGTCAAAACGGGTTCGGCCGAACCCGGTGAAGTTCGGATTCGCTGCGAACCGAACTTTACCGGAAGTTCGGACCGAAACCGGGTTCGGTTGTCCCGGTTCGCTCATCTCTACTTGGCAACTCTGATCTTCAGCTCCCTCCATAAGTTTTCGATGGGATTAAGGTCTGGAGACTGGCTAGGCCACTCCATGACCTTAATGTGCTTCTTTTTGAGCCACTCCTTTGTTGCCTTGGCTGTATGTTTCGGGTCATTGTCGTGCTGGAAGACCCAGCCACGAGCCATTTTTAATGTCCTGGTGGAGGGAAGGAGGTTGTCACTCAGGATTTGACGGTACATGGCTCCATCCATTCTTCCATAGACGCGGTGAAGTAGTCCTGTGCCCTTAGCAGAGAAACACCCCCAAAACATAATGTTTCCACCTCCATGCTTGACAGTGGGGACGGTGTTCTTTCGGTCATAGGCAGCATTTCTCTTCCTCCAAACACGGCGAGTTGAGTTAATGACAAAGAGCTCAATTTTAGTCTCATCTGACCACAGCACCTTCTCCCAATCACTCTCAGAATCATCCAGATTGTTAAGGATCTGCCAGACACAGCTTCTGTATCCACGCCCATAGGTAATCAGTCTGCACCTGCTTCTATGTCTGTGAGACTGACTCCATCTTCCACCACTCAGGATGACAGGCTTAGGAGTGGGAGAGCCTATCACAGCCTGGCCAGACGGAGCTAGCTCCCGCCCTCTCTCTATTTATACCTGCCTTTCCTGTTCCTCCTTGCTTGTGTCTTCTCGTTTTGTTTCCTGGCCCTGCTGCAACTACTTCTTGTACCATTTGACCCTGCTTCATATTGACCCCGGCTTACTGACTACTCTCCTGCTCTGCGTTTGGTACCTCGTACACTCCTGTTTTGACTCGGCTTGTTCACTACTCTCCCGCTCTGCGTTTGGTACCTCGTAAACTCCTGGTTTGACTCGGCTCGTTCACCTCTCTTGTTGCTCACGGTGTTGCCGTGGGCAACTGCCCCTCTTCCCTTGCTACTGTGTACCCTTGTCTGTTTGTCTGTCGTGCACTTATTGAGTGTAGGGACCGTCGCCCAGTTGTACCCCGTCGCCTAGGGCAGGTCGTTGCAAGTAGGCAGGGACTGAGTGGCGGGTAGATTAGGGCTCACTTGTCTGTTTCCTCACCCCCATCATTACATAATCACAAGCCCATATACCTACTCTACCCTGGTCCCTCACACTACTATGGACCCCCTTAAGACCCTGGTTCAGCAAATGCAGGGTCTCTCCCTACAGGTCCTGGCCCTGGCTCAGAGGGTCAACCAGTCTGATGCTACCATGGTAGTGCCCCTCACCTCACCTCTTGAACCCCACCTCAAGTTGCCTGACCGGTTCTCAGGGGACCGGAAGACTTTTCTCTCCTTTCGGGAGAGTTGTAGGCTCTATTTTTGTTTAAAGCCCCACTCCTCAGGTTCTGAGAGCCAGCTGGTGGGTATAATTATGTCCCAGCTCCAGGAAGGGCCCCAAGAATGGGCCTTCTCCTTGGCTCCTGACGCCCCTGAACTTTCCTCCGTTGATCTTTTCTTTTCTGCTCTCGGACTCATTTATGACGAGACTGACAGGACTGCCTTTGCCGAGAGTCAGTTGATGACCTTACGTCAGGGTAAGATACCTGTTGAGGAGTATTGCTCTGACTTTAGAAAGTGGTGCGTAGCTTCTCGGTGGAATGACCCTGCCTTAAGGTGCCAGTTTAGGTTGGGTCTGTCGAACGCCCTGAAAGACCTGCTAGTTAGCTATCTCTCTTCTGACTCCTTAGACCAGGTTATGGCTTTAGCGGTACGACTTGACCGACGTCTCAGGGGACGACAACGTGAACGTTTTTGTGTTTTCTCCTTTGACTCCCCCATGATGCCTCCCGAGATTCCGTTGCTTCGTTCTTCCACGGAAGACTCGGAGGTACCTATGCAACTCGGGGCCTCCGTGTCCCCCCAACAACGTAGAGAGTTCCGCAGGAAGAATGCTCTCTGCTTCTATTGTGGGGATGACAAGCATCAAGTGAACACCTGTCCTAGGCGTAAGAATAAGCAGCCGGAAAACTTCCGCGCCTAAGTGATCATCAGGGAGGTCACTTGGGCGCACAGGTATTTCCCGTAAATATGAATCGTAATAAAATCTTGCTTCCCTTTTAGGTCTCTTTTGGTGGTAGGTCTGCTACCGGCAGTGCCTTCGTGGATTCAGGGTCGTCTGCTAATATCATGTCTGTGGAATTTGCTATGTCTCTTGCTATGCCTTTGATTGATTTGCCTAAACCTGTCCCGGTAGTGGGTATCGACTACACTCCTCTTGCTAATGGTTATTTTACACAGCATACCCCTGTTTTTGAACTCCTTGTTGGCTCCATGCATTTGGAGAAGTGCTCTGTACTGTTGATGCAGGGTTTATTGTCCGATTTGGTTTTAGGCCTTCCCTGGTTGCAGTTGCATAATCCCACGTTTGACTGGAATACTGGGGATCTTACCAAATGGGGTAATGAATGCTTGACGTCATGTTTTTCTGTTAATTCTATTTCTCCCCCTGAGGAGGTGAACACGCTACCTGAGTTTGTTCAGAGAGTATATCCAGGAATGCCTGGCCAAGGGTTACATTCGCCCCTCTACTTCTCTGGTAGGTGCTGGCTTCTTCTTCGTAGGGAAGAAGGATGGTGGTCTTAGGCCATGCATTGACTACCGTAACTTGAATAAGGTCACTGTAAGGAACCAGTATCCCCTTCCTTTGAATCCTGATCTCTTTAATCAGGTTCAGGGGGCCCAATGGTTCTCTAAGTTTGATCTACGGGGGCGTATAACCTTATCCGCATCAAAGAGAGGGATGAGTGGAAGACTGCGTTTAACACGCCCGAAGGTCATTTCGAATACCTCGTCATGCCCTTTGGGTTGTGTAAAGCTCCCGCGGTCTTCCAGAATTTCATAAATTAGATTTTAAGAGATTGCCTGGGGGTATTTCTTGTAGTGTACCTTCATGATATACTTGCATTTTCCAAGGACTGGTCCTCCCACATTGAGCGTGTCAGGAAGGTGCTCCAGGTCCTTCGGGAAAACAAACTGTTTGCGAAGACCGAAAAATGTGTGTTTGGGGTGCAGGAGATACCATTTTTGGGTCAAATCCTCACTCCTCATGAATACCGCATGGATCCCGCCAAGGTCCAGGCTGTGGCGGAATGGGTCCAACCTGCCTCCCTGAAGGCGTTACAGTGCTTCTTGGGGTTCGCTAATTATCACAGGAGATTTATTGCTAACTTCTCGGTCATCGCTAAGCCTCTTACGGACCTCACTCGCAAGGGTGCTGATCTCCTCCGCTGGCCTCCTGAGGCTGTCCAGGCTTTTGAGGTCCTTAAGAAGTGCTTTATCTCGGCCCCAGTGTTGGTTCAGCTCAACCAAATGGAGCCATTTATCGTGGAGGTTGACGAGTCCGAGGTGGGAGTGGGAACTGTCTTGTCCCAGGGTACCAGGTCCCTCACCCATCTCCGTCCCTGTGCCTACTTCTCCAGGAAGTTAACTATGATATTGGCAACCGCGAACTCTTAGCCATTAAATGGGCATTTGAAGAGTGGTGCCACTTCCTGGAGGGGGCTAGGCACCAGGTAATGGTCCTTACCGACCACAAGAATCTGGTTTTCCTAGAATCTGCCCGGAGGCTAAACCCGAGACAAGCTCGATGGGCGTTATTTTTTACCAGATTCAATTTTTTGGTTACCCATAGGGCTGGGTCTAAAAATATTAAGGCTGATGCACTGTCGCGTAGCTTCATGGCCAGCCCTCCTTCGGAGGAAGTTCCTGCTTGTATTTTGCCTCCAGGTATAATAATTTCCTTTATTGATTCTGATTTAGTCTCCGAAATTGCGGCTGATCAAGGTTCAGCCCCCGGAAACCTTCCTGAGAACAAGCTGTTTGTTCCCCTGCAATTCCGGCTAAGGGTACTTAGGGAAAATCATGACTCTGCACTATCTGGTCATCCAGGCATCCTGGGTACCAAGCACCTCATTGCCAGAAACTATTGGCGGCCTGGGTTGCCTAAAGACGTTAAGGCTTGTGCTAGGTCCAAGACTCCCAGGTCCCGACCAGCGGGCTTACTACGTTCTTTGCCCATTCCTTAGACCTTGGACCCATATCTCCATGGATTTTATCACCGATTTGCCTCCATCTCAAGGCAAGTCGGTGGTGTGGGTTGCAGTAGACCGCTTCAGTAAGATGTGCCACTTTGTGCCCCTCAAAAAACTACCCAATGCTAAGACGTTAGCTACCTTTTTTGTCAAACACATCCTGCGTCTCCATGGGGTCCCTGTCAATATTGTTTCTGACAGAGGGGTACAATTTGTTTCTTTGTTTTGCTGATGATGCAGAAAAAAAAGAGAGTCTCCAGGGGCGCTGCTGCACTAAAGAACGTAAATAGGCATGGAAAGCAAATGGTATATTGGATGATTTATTAGGTACAAGAGGCTACGCGTTTCAATGCCGCACCAGCATCTTCATCAGGCCATAACAGAAGCATGACAACTGCACTGTTTAAATACAAGACAAACACTGAAAAAACCCGCCAATGTGACTGGGGTCAGGTTGCTCAGATGACGTCACAAATAGAGGATTGGAATGAATTGCAGCTATACAAACAAGGCAGTGAGTAGTTAATGCAATCAGCGGTCAGGACCTTGGACAGCAGTATAATGAAACATATGTAACCAAATCAAAGAAAACACATAACAAAAAAATTAAAATAGATATTAAATGTTAAAATGCTCAATTATGAAGGAGCAATATCATGATAAAAAGCCCATAAAAAAAAGGAGATCAAAATATACAGGAGAAAAAAAGAATACAGTCATAAACAATGTATTTAGAATGGAAACATCCAAAAGGATGCTATAATATGACAGCGTCCAAAAGGATGCAGAAGAGACATCACACTAAAATTAAACATTAAAAATTAAACATTAAAAATTAAAAGCATCCAAACATATGCTGAAACCGCTAGCATCCAAAACTGACATCAATATGGATGCTAAAATGACAGCACACGTATGACAGTAAAAACGGGCATCAATTGACATGTGTAATCAGAAAAAGGTAGCAAAGTGTAATACAATGAAATGAATTGCCATTATTAAAATATAATATACCTTTGATTTAGTACAATAAAGAGCAGCCAGTATGTATAAACATGAAAGCATTAAACACGTATAATGTTAAACAATCAGATCACTAGGTAAGTGTTGAGCATAAAAAATATATAAGGATATCAGGGAAGAAAAAATAGCAAAGAGAGAGTGACAATAATAATCTTATATAAATGCCAAAAAGACGCAAAATCGGAACAACTGGAATTAAGAACTCAACGAATTCAAGGAAATGCATGGAGCTAGGAACTGCAAAAAAATAGCAACTAAGGGGAAACATTATACTCAATCGAACGAGCAAAGAAATTATGTTATAGGGTAGATAAAAAACAGCCCCTAATGAACGTTAACTTGATATCAATAGTCAGTATTACTCTAGGGAAGATTCAGAGAGATCATTCAAGCCATATGGTTGGAGAGTCCTCAATTTAAAAATCCAATAATTTTCACGTTGCTTGAGCTTGCTAAATCTATTGGCTACATTCAGTGGAATCTGTTTGATGGGTGTAACCGTTATTTGATTAAACAGGTTATTATGGGTAGAGGCAAAGTGACGGGAAACACTATGTTTCATGAAGCCAGAGGTTACATTAAACCTATGACCATTAACTCTGGTTCAATGTACTGTAGACGACAGGGGCATTCAAGCATATAGATGACAAAAGAACTCCCACAATTCAGGAAACTGTCAATTTTAAAAGATTCCTCAGTCACTGTGGATATATACATTGTGGCTCTATGGGTAATGATAGCACAGCACATACAGCGTTGGTGGCTGTAAAGAAATTGCTCCATTGCGGTTGTGGGTTTTCCTTGTGTGAACCACACCTTAGGAGTTTTTCTTTCTCACTGGCGGCCACTTTGTTCTCTCACTGAAACAAATATCCGTGATTCATCTATCTTCATCCAACTGAGGATTTCTGTTACTGGAGGAAGTTTTTACATCAAGCATGACTGACTTTATCAACGACAGGAGACATTTTCGGGAACAATGGATCATGCAATCATTGGGACTTCTGGATACTACAGATCAAGCTGAAATTGTGAGTAACACCTATACTCCCGAATTGACTAAGGTGATGACTGACCTGTTTTTAACATTGGAGGATTTCCTGAAAAACGAAGCTAAACAGAACATTGACTGCCTGTTTCTGCAATCATATATGGCTGAGAGCATTACCCCCAAGGGGCTGAGGATAATGCTCTGTAACCCATATCCCACTGACATACGTTTCATCTCTGATTGGAAGTTATTGTTGGACAACTGTCAAACAGGTGCCCTTAATTTACTTTTCAATAAGAGGACATTTATCAGTGACTCTTTGAAAACCGAGATCTCTTTGATCAAAGATAAGTTATCTGAATTCTCTGACCACCCCGATTTCTTGAAAATAGAATCATCCATTAATAATAGGCTCAGTACCTATGAGAAAGATCTCATTCTCCGTAAATCCAATAAATTTAAAAGAGATCGTTGTGAGCACCAAGCTAACGCTATGGGAGACACTAATGCACACACAGCACCTATGATTGATATAACAGTCGATCCACCTACCACCAGTACTGAAAGGTTTGTGAATAAAGGTTCTCTCCCCCTGACTGAGGGCACATCTCGTAGATACCCCCGCAATAGATTCCTAGAGGGTGAATCCCGTAGATTTCCCCCCCCCCCCCCGCAGCAGATCCTTCAAAAATAGCTATAGGAATAGGAATTCTTTTGAGCTCCCAATGAATCCTACCTTTTCTACTAAATCTCCAACAGTGACCCATACTACTGATTCTGTGCCTCTTCCCACCAAGGTTATTACTGAGAGCAGTGTCTCCATCAACCCTAATGTTACTAATTATATTCCTTCCATCAATCACCTGCCTGTAATTCCTGTCAATGCATTTAGGTCCTCTGAATTGGAAAGTCGTTTATTGCAGTTCCAATTCTCTTTGGATAATCCTCCAACTCTAACTATCATTTCACCATCTTCTAATATCTCTATGGTACTATCAGAACATGATGCATCTACGTCGCTCTTGCAACTATCCATTCATGACACCTCAGTCAATTCATTGGACAAGTCTTTTTCCACGAATATAGTAGGGGCCTGTGCCATTTCACCCCCCAATGTTTTACCCTACGGCAATTCTGACCCCCCTCCTTTAGCTCCCATATCCTTCCTGGATACTACCACTTCTTTTTTAGGACTCCCCTCCCAACTAACCATGCCACCCATTACACCCACCATCAACAGCGACGACCAACTTGTGACATACCTCCTAAGCCCGAAAATACAAACTATCACACATTTTTTCCCACTGGTACAAAAAATTTCGATAAAAAGAAAATTAGATACAGAGGAAGAAGAGGAGGTCGCAAACGCAACAAAACGACCCCTCTCCAAAACTTTAAAGAAGGATCGGACCAACCACCAAAAATGAAATTATTTAATTTATCCTCTCACATTTTTAACACACATGAGATCAGTCTGCTTAATAAGGGCCTTTCCTTTTGTCCTGTCGCGTCACCCAACAACTTTGATCTTTTCATGGACCTCAATAGGTTCGTTCCTAAATTAACCCTGACCAGACATTTTTCCCTTTCTAAAATGGTCCCAATACATGCAACATCTGCCCCTGTGCCTGAATCAACTACACACGACCCCTTTCCACCATTTATCACTACCGATCTGAAGCCTAAATCTTGCTTTTATCCCTTGCACCACCAGGGTTCCCTATTGGAAACGTTCTCCACTCTCGTAGGTAACGAATTTAGATCTCTTGACAAACCTACACATAAGCCTGACAACCTCACACATCAGGAAAGAAATTCCCTAAGAACATTGGCGAAAAATGATAAAATTGTGATCCGTTCAGCGGATAAAGGAGGAGGTATTGTGGTTATGGACAGGGAGCAATACTTGGGGGAGACCCATAAGATCCTGAGTGACAATAATTTCTATGTTCAATTGACAGTGAATCCCCTACCCGAACACTCATTAAAATATGCCAATCTGATTGAGTCAGCATTCCGAGATGGCATCATTACCAAAAAAGAAAAAGGCTTTCTCAACATGCCTTTCCCAAATTTGCCATTCATGTACCACCTTCCCAAGATACATAAATCCATCACGAATCCCCCTGGACGCCCCATAATTTCTGGCATTGGGTCTTTGACCAGCAACCTCTCTCATTTTGTTGACTTACATCTCCAACCCTTAGTGGTTGGCCTACCATCATATCTTAAGGATTCTACGCAAGTGATTAGGGAGCTTCTTGCCACTAATGTTACTGACTCTATGCATCCTATTAATTTTCTCACTGCAGACGTCACTGCACTTTATAGCAACATTCCCCACTCCAAAGGCCTTGAGGTTATTGAATCTGCATTAATTACTAAAACCCACATGCCCACCAGTCAGATTGAATTCATCACCAAATGTGTTAATTTTATTCTCCACCACAATTCTTTTAGCTTTGATAAAAAAATGTACAACCAAATTAAGGGGTGTGCTATGGGTTCCAGGTTTGCACCCTCATATGCCAACCTCTATATGGGAAAATTTGAAGATCATTATATTTACCAGGATCACCTTTTTAAAAACAAGATTTTATTTTATAAACGCTATATCGACGATCTACTCTTCATTTGGATGGGTAATGAATCAGAGGCTGCAGCTTTTATTGAATATCTTAATCAGAATACTTATGGGCTGTCTTTTACACACACTTTTTCAACCACGTCCATTGATTTCCTGGATTTGACTACATCTTTTGACACTACCTCCAATAAATGTAATACAAAGACTCATTTCAAAACGGTAGATGTAAATAGCTACATCAATTTTAATAGTGCACATTATCCCCCATGGATCAAAAATGTCCCATTTGGTCAATTTAGGAGGGTTAGGAAAAACTGTACTACCAACATGGATTTTAACAGGGAATGTAATATTTTAGAAAAAAGATTCAAAGAGAAGAATTTTCCATCTAACCTCATAAAAGGAGCTCGTTGCAAAGCAGCCCTACTAACCCAAGCATCGTGCATTGAGGAAAAGGCAGACAAGAGAGCTGTCCACAATTTCAGCAACAATTTCATTACCACATTCAATAGTGGAAATAAAAGAATTAGGGAAATTTTAGAGAGACATTGGCACATTCTGACTAGTGATCCCTACCTTAAGGCGGAATTGCCAGCCAAACCTATTGTTAATTTTAGACGTTCCAAATCTCTAAAAAATATTCTGGCTCCTAGCAGACTGAAAAATCCTTCGACGACCTGCTCAACCTTACTCCCTAAAGTATTAGGTGCTTTTAAATGTGGTCACCAACGCTGTATGTGCTGTGCTATCATTGCCCACAGAGCCACAATGTATATATCCACAGTGACTGAGGAATCTTTTAAAATTGACAGTTTCCTGAATTGTGGGAGTTCTTTTGTCATCTATATGCTTGAATGCCCCTGTCGTCTACAGTACATTGGCCGTACTACACAATGCCTACGAACCAGAGTTAATGGTCATAGGTTTAATGTAACCTCTGGCTTCATGAAACATAGTGTTTCCCATCACTTTGCCTCTACCCATAATAACCTGTTTAATCAAATAACGGTTACACCCATCGAACAGATTCCACTGAATGTAGCCAATAGATTTAGCAAGCTCAAGCAACGTGAAAATTATTGGATTTTTAAATTGAGGACTATCCAACCATATGGCTTGAATGATCTCTCTGAATCTTCCCTAGAGTAATACTGACTATTGATATCAAGTTAACGTTCATTAGGGGCTGTTTTTTATCTACCCTATAACATAATTTCTTTGCTCGTTCGATTGAGTATAATGTTTCCCCTTAGTTGCTATTTTTTTGCAGTTCCTAGCTCCATGCATTTCCTTGAATTTGTTGAGTTCTTAATTCCAGTTGTTCCGATTTTGCGTCTTTTCGGCATTTATATAAGATTATTATTGTCACTCTCTCTTTGCTATTTTTTCTTCCCTGATATCCTTATATATTTTTTATGCTCAACACTTACCTAGTGATCTGATTGTTTAACATTATACGTGTTTAATGCTTTCATGTTTATACATACTGGCTGCTCTTTATTGTACTAAATCAAAGGTATATTATATTTTAATAATGGCAATTCATTTCATTGTATTACACTTTGCTACCTTTTTCTGATTACACATGTCAATTGATGCCCGTTTTTACTGTCATACGTGTGCTGTCATTTTAGCATCCATATTGATGTCAGTTTTGGATGCTAGCGGTTTCAGCATATGTTTGGATGCTTTTAATTTTTAATGTTTAATTTTTAATGTTTAATTTTAGTGTGTTGTCTCTTCTGCATCCTTTTCGACGCTGTCATATTATAGCATCCTTTTGGATGTTTCCATTCTAAATACATTGTTTATGACTGTATTCTTTTTTTCTCCTGTATATTTTGATCTCCTTTTTTTTATGGGCTTTTTATCATGATATTGCTTTTTCATAATTGAGCATTTTAACATTTAATATCTATTTTAATTTTTTTGTTATGTGTTTTCTTTGATTTGGTTACATATGTTTCATTATACTGCTGTCCAAGGTCCTGACCGCTGATTGCATTAACTACTCACTGCCTTGTTTGTATAGCTGCAATTCATTCCAATCCTCTATTTGTGACGTCATCTGAGCACTCTGACCCCAGTCACATTGGCGGGTTTTTTCAGTGTTCGTTTTGTATTTAAACAGTGCAGTTGTCATGCTTCTGTTATGGCCTGATGAAGATGCCGGTGCGGCATTGAAACGCGTAGCCTCTTGTACCTAATAAATCATCCATTATACCATTTGCTTTCCATGCCTATTTACGTTCTTTAGTGCAGCAGCGCCCCTGGAGACTCTCTCCTTTTTTTTCTGCATCATCAGCATCATCAGCATCATCAGCACACCTTCTGCGGTTTTCCCTGGAATAGCGGCGCAGAGTCCTGGCAGCAGCAGCAACCATTCTCTCAACTGTTTGTCGTCCACATACCCTAGGTGAGCACCAATTTGGACATTTGGTATTTTGCACCTCTGTTGCCCGGGTAATCTACACTATGTGGCGCTGTGTTTTCTATCTCCTATCTGCCTAGCTCGGGATGGAACCTTCCTTCTGGATTTGACATCCCGCTGTAAAGAAATTGCTCCATTGCGGTTGTGGGTTTTCCTTGTGTGAACCACACCTTAGGAGTGTTTTCTATCTCCTATCTTTCTTTGTTTTGGAGAGCCTTCTGTAAAAAGTTGGAGATTGATCTGTGCTTTTCCTCTGCCTTAAATCCTGAAACTAATGGCCAAACTGAGAGGACTAATCAATCTCTAGAACAATATTTTAAGGTGTTTTATCTCTGACTGTCAATATGATTGGGTCTCATTCATTCCCCTCGCCGAATTTTCCCTTAATAACCCGGTCAGTAACTCGTCAGGGGTCTCCCCCTTTCTCTGTAATTTTGGGTTTAATCCACGGTTCTCCTCCGTTTCACCTGGTAGTTCCAACAATCCCGAGGTAGAGGTCGTTCATCGGGAACTGTGCACAGTTTGGGCCCAGGTTCAGAAGAACCTAGAGGCGTCCCAGAGCATACAAAAAACTCAGGCAGATAGAAGACGTTCTGCTAACCCCTTGTTTATGGTCGGGGATCTGGTGTGGCTATCGTCAAAGAACTTGCGCCTTAAAGTCCCGTCCAAGAAGTTTGCTCCCCGGTGTATAGGGCCGTACAAGGTCATTGAAGTCCTCAATCCTGTCTCCCTCCGACTGGAGTTGCCCCATCTTTTCGAGTACACGACGTGTTTCATGCCTCCCTCCTTAAACGCTGCTCCCCGTCCTTGGCTCCCTCGAGGAAACCTCCTGTCCCCGTTCTCACCCCTGAGGGGGGAGAATTCGAGGTGGCCAAGATTGTGGACAGCAAGATGGTCCAAGGCTCCCTCCAGTACCTGGTCCATTGGAGAGGATACGGGCCTGAGGAGAGGACTTGGGTACCCGCCCGGGATATTCACTCTGGGGTATTGGTCAGGAGGTTCCACCTTCGTTTCCCCAATAAACCAGGGATATCTAGAAAGGGTCCGGTGGCCCCTCATAAAAGGGGGGGGGGTACTGTTAAGGATCTGCCAGGCACAGCTTCTGTATCCACGCCCATAGGTAATCAGTCTGCACCTGCTTCTATGTCTGTGAGACTGACTCCATCTTCCACCACTCAGGATGGCAGGCTGAGGAGTGGGAGAGCCTATCACAGTCTGGCCAGACGGAGCCAGCTCCCGCCCTCTGTCTATTTATACCTGCCAGTCCTGTTCCTCCTTGCTTGTGTCTTTTCGTTTTGTTTCCTGGCCCTGCTGCAGCTTCTTGTACCATTTGACCCTGCTTCATATTGACTCCGGCTTACTGACTACTCTCCTGCTCTGCGTTTGGTACCTCGTACACTCCTAGTTTGACTCGGCTTGTTCACTACTCTCCTGCTCTGAGTTTGGTACCTCGTACACTCCTGGTTTGACTCGGCTCGTTCACCTCTCTTGTTGCTCACGGTGTTGCCGTGGGCAACTGCCCCTTTTCCCTTGCTTCTGTGTACCCTTGTCTGTTTGTCTGTCGTGCACTTATTGAGTGTAGGGACCGTCGCCCAGTTGTACCTCGTCGCCTAGGGCGGGTCGTTGCAAGTAGGCAGGGACTGAGTGGCGGGTAGATTAGGGCTCACTTGTCTGTTTCCTCACCCCCATCATTACACAGATGTTCATTTGCAAACTTCAGACGGGCCTGTACATGTGCCTTCTTGAGCAGGGGGACCTTGCAAGCACTGCAGGATTTTAATCCATTATGGCGTAATGTGTTACCAATGATTTTCTTGGTGACTGTGGTCCCAGCTGCCTTGAGATCATTAACAAGTTCCCCCCGTGTAGTTTTCGGCTGAGCTCTCACCTTCCTCATGATCAAGGATACCCCACGAGGTGAGATTTCGCATGGAGCCCCAGACCGATGTTGATTGACAGTCATTTTGTATGTCTTCCATTTTCTTACTATTGCACCAACAGTTGTCTTCTTCTCACCCAGTTTCTTACTTATGGTTTTGTAGCCCATTCCAGCCTTGTGCAGGTCTATGATCTTGTCCCTGACATCCTTAGAAAGCTCTTTGGTCTTGCCCATGTTGTAGAGGTTAGAGTCAGACTGATTAATTGAGTCTGTGGACAGGAGTCTTTTAAACAGGTGACCATTTAAGACAGCTGTCTTTAATGCAGGCACCAAGTTGATTTGGAGCGTGTAACTGGTCTGGAGGAGGCTGAACTCTTAATTGTTGGTAGGGGATCAAATACGTATTTCTCTGTGCACAATGCAAATAAATATATATAATTTTGACAATGTGATTTTCAGGTTTTTTTTTAATATAATCTATCTTTCACTGGTAAAATTAACCTAGCCTACAAATTCTAGACTGTTCATGACCTTTACAGTGGGCAAACATACAAAATCAGCAAGGACTCAAAAACTTATTTTCTTCACTGTATATGTATATATATATATATATATATATATATATATATATATATATATATATATATATATATAAAGAAAGAAAATTTGCAGCACTCCAATGTGAAAAAAGTGGTGGTTTATTCAATCCAAGAACAACAGCAACGTTTCAATCCTACAATAGGATCTTTATCAAGCCTAGTGACACATCTACTACAGGAAACTAATATAGGGTTCAGACTACTTGACATAATTAGTTTCATTATAATACAATAAAGTATATAGTGTTGAAAAACTCATATAATGCATGGTATAAGGTATCATTATAAAACATAAACATGATACAAAAAGTGCAAATGTGTATATATAACAATGTAAGTGGCAATATACAATGACACAAACTTTAAAAACAACTGAATACAACATAATCATTTATGCCTCAGTAGTGTTAAAATCAATCGTCATAACCACACTCACCACCCTGAACTTCAGATACATCAGGTGAATCATTAGTATGTAAATTCGTAGGCATATATTGTAGCAAACAGCTGCACACCTGATGTCATTAGACTTCGATACATCCGTATAAAGCCAAGAGACGGAAGTGTATCCTCGATCAGCAGCAAGACGCATCGGACGCATCAATATGATGTAATGCGTGTCAATGCGTTCCACTGAACTGATCATGTGTGAAGCGGCATCATAAGTTGCCAGGCAACTGATGCAACTATGTAACGGATAACTAGTAACACGGCTGTGTCGGACAAAAAGTCTGAATTGTAAACAATACAAATAAATTAATCAATGCTCCTCATGGTAAGGAATGGAGATATTAAAATAGTGTTACAATATTATGTTATTATATCAGCTTCTTATGGATGATCCACACGTTGGCAAAAAGAGCTCTATCCGCAATTAAGTATCTAGAGCGTCCTTCTACCTAGAGTTTAGGAACCACATAGCATCGTCTTCACGTGCATAGGATATCCCATCCCCCTCATGCGTGTAACGGACCAGTATTGTCGTATCAGCGACACCATCTCTCATAAAGCATATATATTTATTATCTCACATTTTTTTTAAATAAATCTTTTTTTATATATAAATATCTCTACATCACTCGACACCACAGTAGGAGACTAGAAAAAATTCAACAGATAATAAACATCTTTATTGATATCATAAGACTAGATGAATATGACACAGCCGTGTCGGATATCCCTAATACAGTAATTTTACTATTAAAAATAAAGAAAGAGATTCCGAAATTCTGTTGGGAGTGGTATTTCGATCTAGAAAAATACAAAAATATAAAAAATTAGTATTTATCACATATTGACAAGAAATTCATCATAAGAAATACAAATGCTAGTGTGTCAACATTCTTTATACTAAGGAGGACATCAAAGAATCCAAGGAGAGACATGTGCGAGCGTCATACAGCTATCCTATCTACAGCAAATTCTACATTAAATCCAAATGGTCTCAATGTATTTAATCGGAATATCCACCTCAATTCTTTTTTATGTAATGCCAAATGACGATCGCCGCCTAATTGTAGTATAGGAACATGGTCCAGAATCATAAATGTTAGATCCCTCTCATTGTGACCATATTCCGAAAAATGCTTAGACACAGGTAAGTCAAGTTTCTTTTTGCGTATCGAGAAACGATGATTATTTAGCCGGGTTTTGAAAGCACAAGTTGTCTCCCCTACATATAGGAGGCCACAGGGACACCATAACACGTATATGACCCAATCCGAGTCACAAGTGAAATTATGTCTAATTTTAAATTGTTGTCCAGTAACTGGATGTCTAAAGGAATCACCCTTGCACATCAAAGTGCAGTTGACGCATCTGTAACACGGAATAGTACCCGGTTTCAGGGGTTTAAAGATTGATTGTAATACATTCTTTTGTTCTGACACTCTGGTTTTCACCAGTCTATCTCGAAGATTTTGTGAACATCTATAAGACATAAGAGGATTATTATTCAATTCATCAATGTGTCCAAAGCTATTGCTAATAATTGGCCAATGTCTGTTCATAATTTTAGAAATATCCCCACTTATATCATTATAAGTCGAAATGAATGGAATACATTTCCGTTTTCCACCCACTAGAGTTTTTTTAGGTTGTAGCAAGCTATCCCTCGCTGTATTATCAATCTTATTTCTATGTGTCCACAGTAGTGCTTTAGGGTAGCCTCTTTGAAGTTAATTGCCAATCATAATATCTAAAGATGTATCAAGATCTTCCTGTCTGTCAGTATTGCGTTTGGCCCTAATCATCTGGCTATACGGCAAGGACCTAACCATATTCCTCGGATGACAACTGTCAAATCGTAGTAGAGTATTCCGGTCAGTCTCTTTAGTATACATTTTAGTTCTTAATATGTTGTTATCAATCAAAATAATAACATCCAAAAATTGGATATTATCCATAGAGTATGTCATAGTAAACTGAATATCCTCATCTAAGGAATTAAGAAATTGATGAAAATCAGTTAGTGTAGTGACAGTATCAGTCCAAATGAGGAAGATGTCGTCTATGTAACGCCACCACCTCAAAACATGTGAGAAGTGGTGGGATACATAGACTGACATCTCCTCAATATTGTCCATAAAAATATTGGCGTACGTGGGAGCCATATTGGATCCCATGGCCGTCCCTTTCAATTGGATGTAGTAACTATCCTTAAAAAGAAAATAGTTAGAAGTCAAAATAAGTTCTACCAATGACATAATAAACTCGCATGAACTGTTATCATAATTAGAAGTCATTAATTTACGTCTTACAGCATCAAGCCCTTTATCATGGCTAATGGAAGTGTAAAGAGAAGTGACATCAAAAGAGACCAAAATAGATCCCTCTGGTAAGTCTACTGATCTTAATTTTTGTAAAAAATCAGTGGTGTCCCTAATATAAGATTTGGAGTTAATGGCAAAATTTCTCAGCACTTTATCCACAAAGATAGAGATATTACTCATTAATGAACCCCGACCAGATACAATAGGACGACCTGGGGGGTTCATTAAATCCTTGTGGATTTTTGGTAATAAATACAAGCAAGGAGTCACAGGAAATTCAACCATGAGAAATTTATGTAACTTCTGATCGATTATATCTTCATCCAACGCTGTCTTAATAAGTGAGGTAATCTTATTTGTAATATCATGTTTAGGATCATTTTTCAATATTCTATATACATTAGTATCGGACACCACAGATTTTTTACAAAAATTAAGATCAGTAGACTTACCAGAGGGATCTATTTTGGTCTCTTTTGATGTCACTTCTCTTTACACTTCCATTAGCCATGATAAAGGGCTTGATGCTGTAAGAAGTAAATTAATGACTTCTAATTATGATAACAGTTCATGCGAGTTTATTATGTCATTGGTAGAACTTATTTTGACTTCTAACTATTTTCTTTTTAAGGATAGTTACTACATCCAATTGAAAGGGACGGCCATGGGATCCAATATGGCTCCCACGTACGCCAATATTTTTATGGACAATATTGAGGAGATGTCAGTCTATGTATCCCACCACTTCTCACATGTTTTGAGGTGGTGGCATTACATAGACGACATCTTCCTCATTTGGACTGATACTGTCACTACACTAACTGATTTTCATCAATTTCTTAATTCCTTAGATGAGGATATTCAGTTTACTATGACATACTCTATGGATAATATCCAATTTTTGGATGTTATTATTTTGATTGATAACAACATATTAAGAACTAAAATGTATACTAAAGAGACTGACCGGAATACTCTACTACGATTTGACAGTTGTCATCTGAGGAATATGGTTAGGTCCTTGCCGTATAGCCAGATGATTAGGGCCAAACGCAATACTGACAGACAGGAAGATCTTGATACATCTTTAGATATTATGATTGGCAATTTCCTTCAAAGAGGCTACCCTAAAGCACTACTGTGGACACATAGAAATAAGATTGATAATACAGCGAGGGATAGCTTGCTACAACCTAAAAAAAACTCTAGTGGGTGGAAAACAGAAACGTATTCCATTCATTTCGACTTATAATGATATAAGTGGGGATATTTCTAAAATTATGAACAGACATTGGCCAATTATTAGCAATAGCTTTGGACACATTGATGAATTGAATAATAATCCTCTTATATCTTATAGACGTTCACAAAATCTTCGAGATAGACTGGTGAAAACCAGAGTGTCAGAACAAAAGAAAGTATTACAATCAATCTTTAAACCCCTGAAACCGGGTAATATTCCGTGTTACAGATGCGTCAACTGCACTTTGATGTGCAAGGGTGATTCCTTTAGACATCCAGTTACTGGACAACAATTTAAAATTAGACATAATTTCACTTGTGACTCGGATTGGGTCATATACGTGTTATGGTGTCCCTGTGGCCTCCTATATGTAGGGGAGACAACTTGTGCTTTCAAAACCCGGCTAAATAATCATCGTTTCTCGATACGCAAAAAGAAACTTGACTTACCTGTGTCTAAGCATTTTTCAGAATATGGTCACAATGAGAGGGATCTAACATTTATGATCCTGGACCATGTTCCTATACTACAATTAGGCGGCGATCGTCATTTGGCATTACATAAAAAAGAATTGAGGTGGATATTCCGATTAAATACATTGAGACCATTTGGACTTAATGTAGAATTTGCTGTAGATAGGATAGCTGTATGACGCTCGCACATGTCTCTCCTTGGATTCTTTGATGTCCTCCTTAGTATAAAGAATGTTGACACACTAGCATTTGTATTTCTTATGATGAATTTCTTGTCAATATGTGATAAATACTAATTTTTTATATTTTTGTATTTTTCTAGATCGAAATACCACTCCCAACAGAATTTCGGAATCTCTTTCTTTATTTTTAATAGTAAAATTACTGTATTAGGGATATCTGACACGGCTGTGTCATATTCATCTAGTCTTATGATATCAATAAAGATATTATGAATTTTTTCTAGTCTCCTACTGTGGTGTCGAGTGATGTAGAGATATTTATATATAAAAAAAGATTTCTTTTAAAAAAATGGGAGATAATAAATATATATGCTTTATGAGAGATGGTGTCGCTGATACGACAATCCTGGTCCGTTACACGCATGAGGGGGATGGGATATCCTATGCATGTGAAGACGATGCTATGTGGTTCCTAAACTCTAGGTAGAAGGACGCTCTGGATACTTAATTGCGGACAGAGCTCTTTTTGCCAACGTGTGGATCATCCATAAGAAGCTGATATAATAACATAATATTGTAACACTATTTTAATATCTCCATTCCTTACCATGAGGAGCATTGATTAATTTATTTGTATTGTTTACAATTCAGACTTTTTGTCCGACACAGCCGTGTTACTAGTTATCCGTTACATAGTTGCATCAGTTGCCTGGCAACCTATGATGCCGCTTCACACATGATCAGTTCAGTGGAACGCATTGACACGCATTACATCATATTGATGCGTCCGATGCGTCTTGCTGCTGATCGAGGATACACTTCCGTCTCTTGGCTTTATACGGATGTATCGAAGTCTAATGACATTAGGTGTGCAGCTGTTTGCTACAATATATGCCTACGAATTTACATACTAATGATTCACCTGATGTATCTGAAGTTCTGGGTGGTGAGTGTGGTTATAACGATTGATTTTAACACTACTGAGGCATAAATGATTATGTTGTAATCAGTTGTTTTTAACGTTTGTGTCATTGTATATTGCCACTTACATTGTTATATATACACATTTGCACTTTTTGTATCATGTTTATGTTTTATAATGATACCTTATACCATGCATTATATGAGTTTTTCAACACTATATACTTTATTGTATTATAATGAAACTAATTATGTCAAGTAGTCTCAACTCTATATTAGTTTCCTGTAGTAGATGTGTCACTAGGCTTGATAAAGATCCTATTGTAGGATTGAAACGGTGCTGTTGTTCTTGGATTGAATAAACCACCACTTTTTTCACATTGGAGTGCTGCAAATTTTCTTTCTTTATATACTACTACACGTCCGAGGATAGGGACGTTTTGCTGGGCACCTGATCGATCGATTCTGTGTGAGTGCTGCTGCTTTCTTGTTTGATATATATATATATATATATATATATATATATATATATATACACTACCGTTCAAAAGTTTGGGGTCACCCAGACAATTTTGTGTTTTCCATGAAAACGCACACTTATATATATCAAATGAGTTGCAAAATGACTAGAAAATATAGTCGAGACATTGACAAGGTTAGAAATAATGATTTTTATTTGAAATAATAATTTTCTCCTTCAAACTTTGCTTTCGTCAAAGAATGCACCATTTGCAGCTATTACAGCATTGCAGACCTTTGCCATTCTAGCTGTTAATTTGCTGAGGTAATCGGGAGAAATTTCACCCAATGCTTCCAGAAGGCCCTCCCACAAGTTGGATTGGCTTGATGGGCACTTGTTGCGTACCATACGTTCAAGCTGCTCCCACAACAGCTCTATGGGGTTGAGATCTGGTGACTGCGCTGGCCACTCCATTACAGATAGAATACCAGCTGCCTGCTTCTTCCCTAAATAGTTCTTGCATAATTTGGAGGTGTGCTTAGGATCATTGTCCTGTTGTAGGATGAAATTGGCCCCAATCAAGCGCTGTCCACAGGGTAAGGCATGGCGTTGCAAAATGGAGTGGTAGCCTTCCTTATTCAAAATCCCTTTTACCTTGTACAAATCTCGCACTTTACCAGCACCAAAGCAACCCAAGACCATCACATTACCTCCACCATGCTTGACAGATGGCGTCAGGCACTCTTCCAGCATCCTTTCAGTTTCTCACAAATGTTCTTCTGTTTGATCCAAACACCTCAAACTTCGATTCGTCTGTCCATAACACTTTTTTCCAATCTTCCTCTGTCCAATGTCTGTGTGCTTTTGCCCATATTAATCTTTTCCTTTTATTAGCCAGTCTCAGATATGGCTTTTTATTTGCCACTGTGAGATGAAGGCCAGCATCCCGGAGTCGCCTCTTCACTGTAGATGTTGACACTGGCATTTTGCGGGTACTATTTAATGAAGCTGCCAGTTGAGGACCTGTGAGGCGTCTATTTCTCAAACTAGAGACTCTAATGTACTTGTCTTGTTGCTCAGTTTTGCAGCGGGGCCTCCCACTTCTCTTTCTACTCTGGTTAGAGCCTGTGTGTGCTGTCCTCTGAAGGGAGTAGTACACATCATTGTATGAAATCTTCAGTTTCTTGGCAATTTCTCGCATGGAATAGGCTTCATTTCTAAAAACAAAAATAGACTGTCGAGTTTCACATGAAAGCTCTCCTTTTCTAGCCATTTTGAGAGTTTAATCGAACCCACAAATGTAATGCTCCAGATTCTCAACTAGCTCAAAGGAAGGTCAGTTTTATAGCTCCTCTAAACAGCAAAACTGTTTACAGCGATGCTAACATAATTGCACAAGGGTTTTCAAGTGTTTTCTAATCATCCATTAGCCTTCTAACACAGTTGGCAAACACAATGTACCATTAGAACACTGGAGTGATGGTTGCTGTAAATGGGCCTCTATACACCTATGTAGATATTGCATTAAAAACCAGACATTTGCAGCTAGAATAGTCATTTAGCACATTAACAATGTATAGAGTGTATTTCTGATTAATTTAATGTTATCTTCATTGAAAAAAACTGTGCTTTTCTTTCAAAAATAAGGAAATTTCTAAGTGACCCTAAACTTTTGAACGGTGTATGAACAAAATATCTGGTGTATATATATATTTTGTTATAATGGATTTTTTTTAATCCTTGTGCACACCACGATGCAACTGTACGTCCTGGTGCCAGTGTTAGCGCACGAGGACGTACAGTTACCGCGCTGTTCCCGCCAGCTGACACTCCACTGTTGCCGATAAGTGGCTCATTTCTGCTGATTTCGGGAAATAAACCCCTTAAATGTGGCGATCGATTGCAATCGCCGCATTTTAGGGGTTTTTAGCACATCGGCAGACCTCACAAGGAAATCGTGAGGTTGACAGATGGCAAGCATGGTGACCGGAGGCCAAGTAGCGGCCTCTGTGTCTGCCATGTACTTAAGCCTATCAGGGCCAGCCTCCTGATAGAGGTGGTCGCAGGCTGGTAGTATTAGGCTGGGGAAGGCCAAAAACAGTGGCCCCTACCACCCTGGTAATGCTGCCTGCTGCTGCTGTGTTGTATCTGGCTGGTTATGAAAATTGGGGGGGGACCCGACATCGTTCTTTCCAATTATTTATTTATTTTTATTTTTTTTAAATGACGTGGGGTCCACCCCATTTTTCATAACCAGCCAGATACAATAAAGCAGCAGCAGCCTAGCATCACCAGGGTGGGAAGGGCCACTGTTTTTGGCCTTTCCCCTCCTGATAATACCAGCCTGCGGCCACCCCAGTGGCCGACCATCATTACAGATGGTCAAGTACTGGATCGTACCCGGCTCTTCCCAGCACCCCTGGTGGCGGTGGGTACTGGGGTAATAATGGGGGTTAGTGTTGGCCTTTGCACCGGCTAACATTAAGCCCCGCCTTAGTAATGGAGGTTGTCAATCAGCCAGCGGCCATTACTAAGGCAGTGATAATAAAGTTTAAAAAGATACAAGCACATAGCAAAAATATTTTATTGAAATAAAAAAACACAACCCTCATTAACCATTTTATTGAGAATAAAAAAATAATTAGTAACACATAAAGAAGCAAAATTATTATTCTTACCTTTCCTGGCTCCAGCGCTGGAGCCGCAATGTCAGCGAGCTGAGTCCTGTATCTAATCCGATCATGTGTGATACTGTCTGAGGAGCCACTGTATATAATCCTATCATATGTGATACTGTCTCCTGGGCCCTATATCTAATCCAATCATGTGTGATACTGTCTGCTGAGCCACTGTATCTAAACTATCATGTGTGATACTGCCTTCTGAGCCACTGTATCTAATCCTATCATGTGTGACACTGTCTGCTGAGCCACTGTATCTAATCCTATCATGTGTGATACTGTCTGCTGAGCCACTGTATCTAATCCTATCATGTGTGATACTGTCTGCTGAGCCACTGTATCTAATCCTAACATGTGTGATACTGTCTGCTGGGCCTTATCTCTAATCCTATCATGTGTGATACAGTCTGCTGAGTCATTGTATCTAATCCTATCATGTGTGATACTGTCTGCTGGGCCACTGTATCTAATCCTATCATGTGTGATACTGTCTGCTCAGCCACTGTATCTAATCCTATCATGTGTGATACTGTCTGCTCAGCCACTGTATCTAATCGTATCATGTGTGATGCTATGCTGTCTCATATACACAAATTTTTTTTTGGGGTGGACACATACATATTGGGGCTATTTCCCCTGACATTTTAAGCCCTTAGTGATGCCCCTAGCTGCTAGTGCTGCATTGTTGGGTCACTTAGGAGACCCAGCGATGCAACTGAAAGCTGTAGACCATCGGCCATGAGAAGTTTGTGGCGGGGGGGGGACCCAATAAAAACTTTTGCATCAGGGCCCATGAGCCTATAGCTACGCCCCTGTATCCGTGATATGCAGCCGTATAAATGGCAACGGATGTGTGCTTGAGGCCTTAGGCCTCATGCCCACTTCAGTTTTTTTCATCAGGGTGCCATCCGTTGTTTGAACGGATAGCACCCTGACACATTCAATTCAATGAGTCCATGCACGCTTCCATTGTTTTAATGGAACCGTGCCGCCGTTCCCTCAAAAATAGGGCAGGTCCTGCTTCTGCCCGTTTTTGACGGAACAGTCTCGGCATTTGCATTGATTTGGTCCGTGAAACAACGGACTGTACACGGAAGCCATCCGTGTGAGGTCTGTGATTCACGGAACCGTCATTAGCGGCAGTACAATGGCGATGGAAGTGTGCATGAGGCCATATAGTCAAATCCTTCCTCCCCAGTAAAACAATTTATACAGAATCCCCTCACCCCACACATAATATTTACTGTCGAATCCCCCGTCCCAAACAAAAACGATTTATAAACACACACACACACACCTCCCCCTACTTGCACATACACAGCTGTACTTATCAGTCCGGAGCTCCGTGGAGGGAACTTCATGTTATGAGGGGTCACACGTTGCAGGCAGGAGGAGAGCTGTGTGTAAGACTGCTCCTCCCCAGCCCCCTCTTCCTCCATCCTCCCTGCCGGTCTGTCTGGTAGCTTGGGCTGAACACTTTAATGGTGTTCTCCTCACAGGCAGAGTGTATGGCCGGCTGCATTATATGACATCACATGTGACGTATAATGCAGCCGCCCGGAGCAGACACGCTCTGGCTGTGCAGGAGAACATTGTGCATTATAGTACATAGCTCCCGCTCCTGTCACATGCGCTGCCCATGGCATTAAATGTCTATGGGGGTACCGGCTCGGAAAGCACATGCCTCCACTCCCCTGGTCGGTGCCCCCCTGTTCCTTCCCTTGTAGTTGCGCCTGCCCCCCCTAGCTACGCCCCTGGATATCGTTGCACAAAAAAATAGGTGACCCTGTATCTACGAACTAAGGAATCAGGAGTCACATAGATAAGAGCGACAGAGGTCTAAAAGTATCAGCTATGGAATATTCAAAGTTTGGGATATTAGTTTTTTATAACTCAACCTTCATCTATACTTCTCTACAACTTTGTCTCTGACTTGTTTAGAAAGCTCATTGTTCTTCATGTTGTTTAGTGGTGTTGCAGACTCATGGTTCTTTCAGAACAGGTGTATTTATACTGATGTCATGTGACAGATCATGAGACACTTTGATTACACACAGGGAGATCTTATTCAACTAATTATGTGACTTCCGAAGTTAATTGGTTTGACCAGAGATTATTTAGGGGTTTCATTACAAAGGGGGTAATATGTACTCGCAATTATTATTTTTTTAACAATATGTCTTTTTTTATTCTACTGAAACAATTTTAACTATTTTGTCATATTAATTTTAATTCCAGGTTGTAATGTTACAAAACAGGGAAAACACCAAGGAGCTGAAAACTTTCGCAAGGCACAGTATGTATGATCATTATGTGTATATGCATATATACAGTATATGTTTGTCTGTGCATAAATACATGTGTGTGTGTGTGTGTGTGTGTGTGTGTGTGTGTGTGTGTGTGTGTGTATGTGTCAAAATATGAGTATAGAGTATATTTACTTTCTGTGTATGTAGGATACAGTAAATGTAATGAGTAAGTGGAATTTACATTGTATTTATTCTTTGTATGTACAGCATATAATAGAATAATATATACATTATGTAGCATATTTATTTGAGTTGATGTGTGTGTTGAACAGTAATAGGATTCCACCATTGCAAAAAAGTCAGTTTGTGAAATTTCTTCCCCCCTAGATATTTCAAGATGAGCAGTGAGCGGTTTTATTGCAAATTGGAAGCGTTCAGGAACCACAGCAACGCAGCCACGAAGTGGCAGACTACGTAAAGCTACAGAGCAGGATTGCTGAGTGTTGATGTGTATAGTGCATAAAAATCGCCAGTGCTCTGCTGACTCAAAAATTGCAGAGTTTCAAAACTCCACTAGCATTAACATTTGCACAAAAACTGAGCTTCATTGCATGGGTTTCCATGGCCAAGCATCTGCATGCAAGCCTTATATCACCAAGCTAGATGCCAAGCGTCGGACGAAGTGGTGTTAAGAGTGCCGCCACTGGACTCTGTAGCAGTCGAAATGTGTTCTGTGGAGTGACGAATCACGCTTTTCTATCTGGCAGTCTGATGGATGATTCTGGGTTTGGTGAGTGCCAGGAGAACATTATCTGCCTTACTGCATTGTGCCAACTATACAGTTTGGTGGAGAAGTTAGAAATGAGATGGGGTTGTTTTTAAAGAGTTGGCCTAGGCCCCTTAGTGCCAGTGAAGGGAAATGTTAATTCTTCAGCATATCAAGACATATTGGACAATTGTATGATTCCAACTTTGTCGGAACAGTTTGGGGGAGGCTCTTTTCTGTTCCAGCATGACTGTGACCTATTTCCCAAAGCAAGATACTTAAAGGCATGGTTGGGTGAGTTTAGTGTGGAAGAACTTGACTGGCCGGCACAGAGGCCTGACCTCAACCCGATCGAACACCTCTGGGATGAACTAGAATGGAAATTGTGAGCCAGGCCCTCTCGTCCAACATAAGTGTCTGACCGCACAAATGCTTTTCTGGATGAATGGGCAAAAATTCCTACAGACATACTCCAAAATCTTTCACTATTCCCAGAAGAGTAAAAGCTGTTTTAGCTGTAAGGGGAGATGGGGGACTCCATATTAATGCCTATGAATTTAAAATGGGATGTAAGAAAGCTCCAGTAAGTGTAATGTGTAGGTGTCCCAATACTTATGCTCATATAGTGTGTGTATATATACACTCCTCAACATTAAAATTGCAACACCAAGAAAGGCAAGCTATACGATTATAAAAATCGAGGAACTAGCAGGTGTCGATAAGATCTGTAAATGATAAAATTTCCTAGCTTCAATCTGTGGGAGGGGCATAAAAGCCAGATTTTTTTGTCACCTAAAACCTCAAAAATCAGATCAAGTGGTGTGGGATGATTGTGCAATGGCTATTGTTCATTGACGTGCCAGTTATCACCACTTGTCACAAACTGAGAGGGACACAATCCTTTAACTGAGAGACTTTGGTTTATCACTCCGGCAAATTGCTACGCGCCTAAGCCGAGATGTCAACACTGTTCAACGAGATGCCGAGTACCAGAGGTTGAGAGTACAACAACAAACAGGAAAGACAGCAAGAGGTCCGCGGAGGTGAACCTCTGCACGGACAGATAATCTGACTGGAAGAATAATGCCTAGTGATACATTCTGTATTGCAAGTGAAATGGGACATTACAGCCCAAGCCTAGGGCAGCAACCAGTGTAGACACAAACCATCAGAAGGCATTTTCACGACACTAGGCTACGAGCCAGATGTCCAGCTACAGGTGTTCCATTTACCACACGCCACCGCTCTCAAAATCTATTATAGTGCACAGCAAGTCGGCAATGGCGGCTGGAATAGAGGCTTATCCTCTTCAGCGATGAGTCCCACTTTTATCTCCGATGCAATGATAGCCAGAGATTGGTCTGGAGACCACATAGTAAATACCATGAAGGGGCCCTCACAAGTGAACGTCACACTCATCCTACTCCCGGATTTATGGTGTGGGTTGGCATAATATATGGTAGCCAGACCCCTCTAGTTTTCATTTCAGGTACGCTAACAGCTCAGCGTTATATTGATTTGGTTGTAAAACCAGTAGTACGGCCATTTCTCCAACATGTCCCAGGTGCTGTTTTTCAACAGAACAATGGCAGGCCTCATGTTACTCATGCTACCGTGAGCAGCCTGAATGGCATTCATGGCCTGCAGCATCTCTGGACTTGTCTCACATTGAGCAAATCTGGGACGTCAATTGCAAAGGGAACTGCTAGCAGCCAATCTTGATGAATTGCGTGAACAAGTGCATTCAGCGTTTCAAAGCATACCTCAGACAGCCAATAAAAACCTTATTGATAGAATGCCAAGGCGTGTAAATGTGTGTAGTTCTGAGTATGGCGCTCATACTTGATACTGGATAAATCAAGATTTTTTAAATATTTTGTTTCCTTTTTTTATCAATTGCATATCATTAAAATGTCTATCGATCCTGTGATTTCCACAATTCCAAAACTTTTCCTTCTTGGTGTTGCAATTTCAATGTTGAGGAGTGTATATATCATTCCAATAAAGAAAGAAAGAGCCACACCAAAAACACACTTAGAAAAAAGAGGGTGAAAGCCTCTAGTACCCAGACTTCAGACTTGTAGTAACGTGGCGGTGAAAAACCAGGAAATTAGCGAAACCACTTTAACCTTTACTTTCACCTTAAAAATATGTACAGCTTGTTTAACGTTGCTGATAGTGTATTCGGCCACAAATATTATATACATTATTCCCAGTGTGGGAGGTACAACACGTAGTTATAACTACGTATATACAGGTGGAGCAGGCTGGCAAGATAGCAAGCTTTTTGTTCTGTGTGACCGGCAGAGTCAGGACCAAGGGCACCCCTTCCTTGATGTAAGGGGAAAAAGGGAAGCCTGCTTAAGCCTAGTAGGCCGCAAGATGGTGACTTAATCTGCCTGGTATGGGCCTATCGCCCCTTTTGTAGTAAGTGGTGGCTGGTAGCTAAATAAGAAGGCTCCTATAGATCGATTGTATGAGACCTGGGTATTTTTAAGTACTTTTCGTTTGTCTAAACACTGCAGGCTCACTCTTTTCTTGACTATCTCGAATGTCTCCTTACGTTCCTACTATAACCACCTAGCTAGCTCCCATCACACTGTGAGCTACCTCCCCAACCACCGATTTCTCTCTGGTAAACCCTGCTGGAGCTACAGGCCTTAGCACAGATACAGCCTAGCCTGGTTCTCATTAGTCGCTCACCAGACTAAGCGCTTCTTTAGTCAGGTCTACCGCAGGAATGGAAATGGAAAGAAGCTTACTCTCTCAAAAGCCACCACATGCTCTTATCTTCCCAGTACGCCATTCAGGTCACTCCTAGCTCTCTCCCAGCACTGAACGCTTATTGGTGGGCTCATGACTGCTTTATACACACAAGGCTAATTACTAATGCATGAACGTGCATGCGCTTTCACCCTGTTAAGAGTTTAGCAAACACAATATAATATGGCTTCTGGGCCGTACATCCTTTGCTACACATTAATTTAATAAAGTACAGCGCCCCAGAGCACAGCAGTTTCAACCCAGCTATCTGAGGATGACCCAGAAGACTTGTACTGGATCAAAAGGTATGACAGGTCCCCCTACCAAACCTACCCACCATTCCAGTTTTCCTGGATTCTTCTTATCGGAACCCATCTTAAAAAAACCTGAATGAGATATCCACCCTCTCCAGTACTTTTCCTGATGCGGGCTTACATATCCCCCCTTCATCTCTAAACCGAAATTTGGCTGGAAAAAACGCAGCAGAATACAGTAGCAGTATAGTGGATGACATTTAACAAATCTCATCCACACGCTGCATAAAATTTCTAAGCCGAAATTGACCTGCGGTGCGTAATTTACGAACTGCAGCATGTCAATTACCGCTAGGGAAAGTGTGCAGAATTGCTGTGTTTTTTTCCGTCTGGAAATTTGGCCGGAAAAAATGCAGCAGAATACAGTAGCAGCATAGTGGATGACATTTAACAAATCTCATCCACACGTGGCATAAAATTTCCAAGCCGAAATTGACCTGCGGTGCATAATTTACGGACTGCAGCATGTCAATTACCGCTACGGAAAGTGTGCAGAATTGCTGCGTTTTTCAGAGGAGACGTCTCCATCTCCGAACATTGAGAAAAACGCAGCAATTTACGCACCATTTTCTGTCGCAAGCACCGCAAGAAATGGTGCGTTTTTGCCACAGCGGAAAGCCTTTGACTTTCAAATGGAATTGCTGCAAACATTTTCTGCAGCAATTCCGTTGTGTGTGTATAAGCCCTAAATTTGCAGCATAAGGTCTTCTCCACACGTATTGGAATTGCTGCAGAAAATGGTGCTTATTTTGCTGCGTTTTTCTCAATGGTGGGGGATGGTGACATCTCCTCTGAAAAACGCGGCAATTCAGTACACTTTCCACAGCAGGAAGCGACATTTGGTGCAGTGATACCGCAGGTAAACTTCTTGTCAGAAATTATACGCAGCATGTGAATAGGATTTGACAAGTACCACCCCCTTTACTGCTACTGTATTCTGCGTATTTTCAATCTGCAATTCCGGATGGAAAATACGCAGCAATTTCGTTACGTGTGGACAAGCCCTAATGCAGTAGAATCAGAGTGGGGGAGATTTGAACAAATCTCACCCACACGATGAACAGAAAAAAGGCTCAGAAATTGACCTCTGGTCCGTTTTTTTTAATCCGCAGCATGTCAAATGTATGTGCATAAATGCTACTTATTGTCAAATTGCAGATCTTGTGTTTTTTTACTTCGGAAATGCAACGATTCCGATGCAAAAAATCGCATCTCAGGAAAATTTTAAATCTTATACTTACCCAGAATTCAGTTTTTTTTTCAGGGCCGGCCTCCTGGGATGACGTTTCATCCATGTGACCGCTGCAGCCAATCACATGGGATGAAACATTATCCCAGGGCTGCAGGATGTAGGAGGGAAGCGTCGCCATGGTAAGTATCCCTTTTTTCTGCTCCGTTTTCCATAGCAGCCATTCCTGGCCGAAAACTGCACCACAACTTGGGCGTATACGCTGTATGCTGTCACACAACGTATCCTGTGTAAACATACCCGTACAGTATATACATACAGTAGCTGATGTCTTACAACGATTATAGCTGCAAACCACGTCAAAATGCTACATTCCCAAAAGTCAGCGCAGTTTTCAAATGATTGTTAACCCCTTTAGGACACAGCCTGTTTTGGCCTTGTGGACACAGATGATTTTTTAAAATCTGACATGTGTCACTTTATGTGGTAATAACTCCGGAATGTTTTTACCTATCCAAGCGATTCTGAGATTGTTTTCTCGTGTCATATTGTATTTTATGTTAGTGAAAAAATTTGGTCGATAAATTCAATATTTATTTGTGAAAAACTTCAAATTTTAGCAAAAATGAGCATTTTTCTAAATTTAAATGTATTTGCTTGTAAAACAGATAGTAATACCACACAAAATAGCTACTAGTTAACATTTCCCATATGTCTACTTTATGTTTGCATCATTTTTTTTCACGTACTTTTATTTTTCTAGGACGTTACGAGGCTTAGAACTTTAGCAGCAATTTCTCATATTTTCAAGAAATTTTCAATAGGCCATTTTTTCACGGACCAGTTCAGATCTGAAGTGGCTTTGAGTGGCTTATATATTAGAAAGTCCCCATAAATCACCCCATTTTGAAAGCTGCACCCCTCAAGGTATTCAAAACCACATTCAGAAAGTATTTTAACCTTTTAGGCATTTCACAGGAATTAAGGCAAAGTAGAGGTGAAATTTACACATTTAATTTTTTTTGCCGAAATTCATTTGTAATAAAAAAAAAATCTGTAACACAGAAGGTTTTACCAGAGAAACGCAACTCAATATTTATTTCCCAGATTCTGCAGATTTTAGAAATATCCAACATGTGGCCCTAGTGTCCTAATGGACTGAAACACAGGTCGCAGAAGCAAAGGAGCACCTAGTGGATTTTGGGGCCTCCTTTTTTTAGGAATATATTTTAGGCACCATGTCAGGTTTGAGGAGGTCTTGTGGTACCTAAACAGTCGAAACCCCCCAAAAAGTGACCCCATTTTGGAAACTACACCCCTCAAGGCATTTTTCTAGGGGTATAGTTAGCATTTTGACTCCACAGTTTTTTTGCAGAATTTAGTGTAATTAGTCTGTGAAGATGAAAATCACCTATTTTTCTGTGGAAACATAGAATTTTTTCATTTTTACAAGGAATAAAAGGATAAAAAGCACCCCAACATTTGTAAAGCAATTTCTCCCGATTACGGCAATACCCCATATGTGGTCGTAAACTGATGTTTGGACCCACAGGCAGGGCTCAGGAGGGAAGGAGTGCCTTTTGGATTTTGGAGCGCAGATTTTGCTGGATTGGTTTTCAGTGCCATGTCGGGTTTGCAATGCCCTGGAGGGACCAAAACAGTGGAAACCCCTGAAAAGTGACCCTATTTTGGAATCTACACCCCTCAAGGAATTTTTCTAGGGGTATAGTGAGCATTTTGGCCCCTCAGGATCTTTTTTACAGCTAAGGTGACCAAAAAATAGCGATTTTGGCGCTTTAAATTCTTTATTTATTACAGAGTTCACCGTGCGCAATAAATTAAGTTTTAATTTATTCTTCCGGTCGGTACGATTACGCCGATACCATATGTGTATAGTTTTTTTTAAGTTTTGCAGCGTTTGCACAATAAAATTAAGTTTCTATAAAATAATTTATTTTCTGAGACACGCTATTCTGAGCCGTAACTTTTTTATTTTTTCGTCAAAAAAGCTGTGGGAGGTCTTGTTTTTTGCGGGACAGGTTGTAGTTTTTCTTGGTACTATTTTGGGGTAAATGCGACTTTTTGATCACTCTTTATTATTTAACGTATTCCAGTTGTAACGTATTCCAACTGTCAGTGTGACGTCACAGTCACTCTGACAGTTGGTCTACGAGGATCAGCAGAGGCTGATCCTCATAGGCTGACATACATGGCAGACTTGAGGGCCGTTGTCTGGCCCCCGGGTGCCATGACAAGCATCAGAAGCCCCCACGATTGCATGGGGGCTGCTGATGCGCTACAAACCCGCTACATGCGGAGATCGCAATCGAGCCCCGCATGTAACAGGTTAATTGCCGAAATCAGCGGCAACACTGGAGTGTCAGCTGTCGGGGACAGCTGATCTCCAAGTTCCCGATGCACACAGTCGCCGACAGTGTGCCATCGGGAACGACACAGTGACTTCCTGTCACTCTGACAGGAAGCCTATCAGGACCAGCCGAAGGTTGGTCCTGATGGGCTTCCGTCCATGGCAGACCCGGAAGCCATTGTTTGGCTTCCGTTTGCCATAGTAACTATCGGCAAACCCCGCGATTTTGGACCGGGGTCTGCCGATATGTTAGAAACTCCCAAAATTCGGCGATTGCACTCGATCGCCGAATTTAAGGGGTTAATTCGCCGAAACCAGCGGCAAAGGACCGCTGGTCGGCAAGAGTGGAGTGTCAGCTGTCAGCGACAGTGTGCACCGGGAAAAATTCAGTAACTGTACGTCCTCGTGCGGGAAGTAACCTCCCGCAACGACGGACAGTTACGTCCTGGTGCGGATAGGGGTTAATGTCCATGCAGTTTTTTGCAAACCATAACAATCATTTGAAAACCGCACTTACTTTTGGTAAAACTACATGTGCTACGTGTTGTACGTGATGGTTGTTGTTACGATCTGATTGTTTGCATTGAAGGCTGTGTACCCCTTTGAAGGGGATTATTTTTTTTTTTATATAAAATGATAGTCAGTGTGTTTTGTGCAACTTTATAATTAGTTTTTATTAAAAAATCTTTTTACTTTTTGAGATACAGCTGCTCTGTATCCTGTATACAGAGCAGCTGTATCTTACGCTGAATCCTGAACACGTCAGGTGAGTGGGACTGACGGGTTCAGTGTCAGCGTGTCCTGTGTGTCTCTGACACGCAGGATCCACCTATAATAGATTACATCTAAGTTACTTAAATGTGGTAGATTACAGGTGGATACAGTCGACTACTCTATTGATTCCACCAAAAAAAAACGGAAACCTTGCGAAACGGAGACAAACGGAAACCATTAGCAACGGAAGCGTTACCATTGCAATCAATAGTAATGGTAACAGAAATCTATGGTTTCTGTTTGGTTTCCGTTCATGGGTTCCAGTGACAGAAAGGTCTGATGGAACCCATGCACAGAACCCCGACGCAGGTGAGATGATGGAGGGTACTATTTTTTGGGGTATAAACCACTCCCAGTATATCATTACCATTGTTCAGGTCATACTGGAAGCTGCTAACCTGACTTTGCAAATGATCTCTGTACTGAAATGTATTTGTACTGAGCTTTGTTCTGGTGCTGTATATATGTACTGAGCTTGAATTTTGTGCTGTATATATGTACTGAGGTTGGTTCTGGTGCTGTATATATGTATTGAGCTTTGTTTTGGTGCTGAATAGATGTACTGAGCTTTGTTCTTGTAGCATCAATGGCCGCGGGCCGTCGGGCCTACTCGCCTCCTGACGCCCGCCGACATGGATCTGTGAGCGCTGGTCTCCATCTCCTTCCCAGGAGATGCCAGGGCTCACTTCCGCTCGTGCCCGCTCTTAAAACGTCAGAGCACGCACATGAAGAAAATCATCATCATCAACACACATAATTTCCTGGACTATAAGAAGGCCCCAGCCCATCTGATCCTTGCCTGAGCGTTGTTATTATATCCAAAGTCTGTCTTGCAAATGGTTCCTTAGTGTTTCCCGTTCCAGTTGTTACCCATGCCCTGTTACCGGTTCCTGTATCCCATGCTGTGTAATTGTTCCTGTGCCTACTAGTTGGAGTCGTATCTACTGCACCTGCTCCTGTTTGCCACGCCCTGTGTCATCTGCCACGTCCTGTGTCATCTGCCACGTCCAGAGAGATTCGCCACGTCTGACGCAACCTGCTGCACCTGCTGTCATTTGCCACGTCCTGTGTCATCTGCCACATAAAGAGGGATTCGCTACGTCTGGCGCAACCTACGACACCTGTTGTCATCCGCGACGACTGGCGTTACCTGCTGCACCCACCTCCATCCGTGCTAGAGCTGCGACCACTGTCTGGACTATCCAGGTACCCTTGTATTGCTGGGGTTCCCTGTTGTTTGGCCAGCTGCCTCCCTGCTACTGCAGTGCGGCCTAGTGGGTCCACATACCCACAAAACGTGACAGTTCTGGTGTTGTATATATGTACTGAGCTTGGTTCTGGTACTGTATACATATGCTGAGCTTTGTTCTGGTGCTGTATATATGTACTGAGCTTGGTTCTGGTGTTGTATAAATGTACTGAGCTTGGTTCTGGTGTAGAGCAGATGGCATTGTTGCAATTCATTGTATGTTTAATCAGAACCTGTCTGGTATCTTTAACCCCTTCAACCGCCACCATGCAGTAATACATGATCTAACAATATTTCCAAACATTCCCCTGTATGTTTGTTTCAGATGCAAATCTTTAAAATCAACTTTTAAATTAGTGCATGCTATACGCTAATTACTATATAAGTAAGTCCACCTTTCCATGCTTAGTTGACTTCTCCCTGGCTGTTCTACATCACTACCAGTCTCCTCCAACTTTCTTGGATGCACCATTGCCTTGTACTCCATGAACACGCACCGTTCAGCGAGTTGTACTCTGCCTGGCTTCATCACCGCACCGCGCATGCCAGGGGAGTACAAGGCAAAGGAGAAGGCTGGTAGTAATGTAGAACAGTCAGGGGGATGCCATTTCAATTTTCGCCTCAGGCAGCAGAAAAGCTAGAATTGGCTCTAGGCGGTGGCGCCACTGAAACCAGCTGCCGCCACCCCCTCATGCTCTAATTGTATCTGCCTTACAATGACGCTGATTGGCAGGGAAGAAAGACTTGCCCTGTCAATCAGCGCCTTTCAACCGCTTCTGTTGTTGAAAGGCGCTGATTGACGGGGCAAGATATTCTGCCCTGCCAATCAGCGCCGTCGTTCAGCCCCAGCAGACCTGCTCAGAGGAGAGCAGGCCTGCATTGACATAGGCTGACGTGGGAACGGGATCGAGGTGAGTATGTAAAGTTGTTTTTTTTGGTCTTTTTTTGCCACTTAAAAGTGTGAGCGGCATTATCTACGGGGGGAGCTATATGTGGGGCACTATATACAGGGGTGCTATATGTGGGCCACAATCTACAGGAGAGGCTATATGTGAGGCACTATCTACAGGGGGGCCATATGTGGCACACCATATACAGGGGGGGCTATATGTGGGGCACAAAAAAAATCCTCTAGAATAACGAGCATGTACATTATTCTCGTGAAAAAGCAGTGGATTTGTTGGAGTTGGGGCTATCAAGAACTATTCCTCTTTTCATTTACACCTGCTTTAATAAATCTCCCCATGTCTTGTATAGCTGAAAGGTGGTCCCAGCCCAACACTGGTGGCTGCGTATAGCCTGCGGTGGGCCTGTGTGTTTAAAAATGCCAGGGCTGATTTTAAGTCCCAGTCCGGCCCTGATCAGAAGCATATGTCTTGACTAACAACTCCTTTTTAAAATCAGGGATTGTCAGCACTGACTTTTGGCAAAAAGGCAGACTTTAAGCTTTGAAAGGCCTTCTCTGCCTTTAGAGTCCACGTGATGGTTACTAACTTCCCACCTTATTTCAAGTCAGTCAAAGGAGCCGCAATTAATGCAAAATAGGACACAAACCTGTGATAGTAACCAGTTCTGCGGAGAAACGCTGTGACTTGTTTTTTGTTAAAGGCCTAGGTTAATTTTGTATCCCCTTAACCTTATTAATTTGGGACTTTTTCAGCACTGCCAAGGATGTACCCAAGCTATTTGACTTTCTCTAACCCTAACGCACATTTCTCAGGGTTTATTGTAATGCTGGCATCACATCCAGTACGGCCTGGACTTTACAGAAGGGACTTTTCCAGTCCGAGCTGAAAATTACCACATTGTCTAGGTAGCTATATAAACAGAGAAAAAAATGCACAAAGCTACAAAAAATACACAAAACTTAAGTAGGAATTATTTTGCCTCTTGCTGGTGTACACCTACATTTACCAAATGCTTGCGGTAATACATTGAACAAACATTAGGGAATACTCCTAAAAGACCCTATTTTAAACAAAACTATCCCAAGAAGACCTAATATAACATTTAGAGGAGATAAAACAGTCAAAAATATTATCGCACCTATCAGAATCAAAGACAAATACCCACAAGAATCACTACACTAATGGGTATCTATAAATGTGGCAAAAATAATTGCCTATGTTGTATGAATATAAATGCAGGAAAAAAAGAAGTAACGTCTAATGTAACTAAAGAAACCTTCATGATACAAATCCTTTATGAACTGTAGTTCAGACTATGTGGTGTACTTGATAAAATGTAAATGCAGCATTCAATACATAGGGAGAACAACTCAATCTTTACGTTGTAGGCTGAATTGCTTTAACGTGAAAATAGGCTTTTTAAAACACAGTCTATCTAGACACTTGTTGCAAAAGTCAAACTTTGCTAATATAAAAATCTCTCCCATAGAACAAATAAAAACTATCACATAACTCTTCCGCTGTCTTGAACAAACGAGAATCCTATTGGATTTTTAAATTCAAATCAATACGAATCCCCAAAAACAAGGCAGGAATTCCAATCCGAGGCTAGCAGCAATCCAACGGGAACGGGAAGAATGTTCTGTCGCCTTCCGGCCATCGTAGCGAATTAAACCAACTAGTATCCGGGCAACCAATGAAGCTAGGGAGAGTTTAGCTAATCAGCATTTGGCTGTACATTTCTAAGCAATTATGACGTCACCAATGTAAACAAAAGAAGAGAAAGTGATATGAAACACATACTGATACATTGAAATACCTACAACATTTCACTGCCTCTGTACCATTATTCTTATGAAGCAGGTTTTAACAACTCAGCATTGCATTTATGAATTGTTTTAAAACAAATGTATGAAAATATATATATATATTTAGCACTTACCTTTTGAACTTTTTCCCACTCCATTTGAGCCTAGCGTCACTGATTATGCCAGGGTATTTATAAACAGCACTTGTAAGAGATTTTTAGATGTCTAATGAAGACCTCACTGCGAGATTGAAACGCATTGCATGTTCCTTAGGGTATGTTCACACGGCAGCGTCAAAAACGTCCGTAATTTACGGAGCGCATTTGAGAGAATCAGCCTGTGAATTTCTGGCGTTTTTGAGGCGTAATTTAGGGCGTTTTTTTTTCCAAGACGTAATTTGGCGCGTTATGCACGTGTTTACGCCCCGTTATTAGAGGCGTTTTTTGCGCACGTATTTTGAAGCGTTGTTTAAGCGTCTTCCATGCGTAGCCACAATCCAACCCACTAGGGGCTGTACTTGTATTCCAGGCTTATAAAAATGCGCACCCCAGATCACCAACTTCCCTTTTTCACCTAATCAGTGGTTGTTTGGTGTTTTTCAACATGAATTCCAGCATCTTAGAAGGGCCATCTCAGCAGGACCAGCAGGGAGACGAAGATGGAGAAAGGCGCATAAGAGTGCGCCGCCGCCATATGGCGCTGTTGATGCATATTTTACTTAATGTCATGCGCCGAAGAAGGATTAGTCAGGTAGGTTTGGACAAGAATGGATTGTGTTCAAAATGTTTTGACATTGGAGGTTCTTGCACATTATAATGGACCATATGGTCACACTTTATGTTTCACAGGAACGTGAAAGGCGGCGAAGATATTGGGTAGCTTTATGACGAGCTAAGACGGTGAGTTTGTTTTGTGTTGTTTTAAACGCCAGTACATAGATGATATCTGTTAGCCAAACCTCGTTTGCTAATGCTCGTTTGAGGTCAAATTGTGTGGCCGGGTGTGTTGCATCAGCCTACAATTGCTGCAGCAGACAGCGTTTCTCATTAGAAAGTCACATGTGTACCCAGTTCGGCCTAATTTGTTCACTGCCAGCAGTGGCTCTTAGCCTATATATTGTTGCTGTAGTTTACCTATCATTTATCATTGATATTGTGTCTGTCTCTACAGGTTTCCATAAAAATTATATTCCTTTGTGCGCATGTCGATCCCGGCTTTTGACAGGCTGGAGGAGATTCTAGCTCCCCACCTTAGGAGGCAGGATACCAGCATGCGGACGGCCATTCCTCCTGTTGAGAGGCTGCTGATCACGTTGCGGTGTGTTTGTATATGTTTGAAGGCTTGTTTTCAACATTGTGCTGTATTGAGGTTATGAATGTACTGACAACTCATGTATGGTTTAGTAATATGTTTGCTATAGTAATGATGTTGTTCCTTGTAAGGAGTTGATTCTAATATTTAGTTATTTTTTCTTTGTTTTTCAGATTTCTTGCAACAGGGGAGAGTTATTAATCCCTGCACCTGCAATTCCGTGCTGGCAAATCCACCATCAGTGGAATCGTCAGGTGCACATGCCGGGTGATCTGGCAGTATTTGCAGCCCATTGCGATGCCCAGTCCGACTCGGGAGATTTGGTTGCAGGTAGCAGCAGGCTTTCAATCTGTGGCCAATTTCCCCAATTGCATAGGCGCCGTCGACGGTAAGCACGTACGTGTGCAGCAGCCACTGCGGTCAGGATCACATTACTTCAACTACAAGAAGTATTTTTCTGTGGTCCTGATAGCGGTGGCTGATGCATCGTACAAGTTTGTTGCTATTGACGTCGGCACATATGGAAGCACTGGTGACTCCTGGGCGCTACTGACATCACATTTAGGGAGACACATACTGGCAGATCAGGTAACTCTACCTCCTCACCAACCTCTTCCGGGTACCACGCATCCAGTCCCCTTCATTCTGGTATCGGATGAGGCTTTTCCACTGATGCAGAACCTGCTGTGCCCATACCCACGGAGGAGACTAGATGCCCGGAAAAGAGTCTTCAATGAGAGGCTGAGCCGGGCACGACGCTTCGTGGAGTGCACCTTTGGGATCATGGTTAGTAAGTGGAGGGTCTTTACCTGTTCACTTCAGTTGGATGCGTCCACAGTTGATGGGGTCATTAAAGCTGCCTGTGTTCTTCACAACTATGCTCGGGATTAGGAGTGAGGTGACGTGGAGGTGGAGACACAGACAGCTTTCCGTGACCCCCATATCAACTGGAATTTAGGGAGACCATCCAACCGTGGAGTACAGGTGAGAGATGCCTTCACTGACTACTTCATGAGTCCCGAAGGTGCAGTGTCCTGGCAGGATTCCAGCCGCAGTGATCAGCAGCCCATCCAGGAGTAGGCGAAAGACCACGTTTCTGTTTTTGGGAAGAACATTGTGTGTACGGATTATACATACCCCCTTAGTACACACTATGTGTTGGAACAATGTGGCATGCCGGAAGCTGCGTACAAACTGATGAAATAGGACAACTGTTGGTTGTGAAAATCTGCAGTAATGGTGGAAATATCCGAGCACATACAAATATGTGTGGTGTCAACTCGTCAGAGAATGTTACTTTCTTTGGTTTGTCCGTGTGTCCCTTTGTGTTTGTGCTAATGTTGTTGGTCCTGATAAAAAAATGTTCGAGGCAATAAAACTTTAGAAACACTTTACTTTGCGCATTACTTTCCATTTCAGCAATTACAGCATTGCATAAACTGCTATGTCAAGCAACACTGATAAACCAAGGTTACAAACCGGCCAAACATCAATACATGACATCTGTCCTAACACAACAAAAATAAAGGGGCTACATTTGGATGAAACGGGGAGGAGAGTCATAATTTGAAGGTGGCGGATAATTGGGTGGGAAATGTTGGGGATAATTTTGTCTGAAGGCAGAGGTTGTGTATTGGGAGGGTGGGTAAGGGTACATTGTTTCCAAGAACTGGGATGCAGCTGAGGGAATGGCTGTGGAGGGTGGGGGGTGTGGTGTCTCCATCTGGGTGTACGCATTTACAGGTCGTGGGCTCTGGGGCATTGTAGAGGATGGCTCCCTAACGCCAGTGGCCCTATGGAGGTTGAAGACCAGCTCCTCCAGGGGTGGGAGTGGGGCTGCGATCTTGAAGGCTGCACCCTCGGCTAGAGTGTAAGCCATGTAAGTGTGGCCAACATGCCGTTGCATCTGGCGGCAGCGAGATGCAACTGTGTAGCCAAAAAAATCAAACTCGTCATCTCCGTCGACTCCCCGGAAAAAGGACATGGCGTTGGACTCAACTTCTAGTTGTCGCTCCATTGTCCGGAGGGTCCTCCGAGCTGGGTGTCGTGTGGGAGGAGAGCAGGTGGGGTGTGGCAGACGTGTTGGGCTGCCAAGTGGCATCTAGGTGGCAGCAGGTAGTGCAGTGGTTTGCTCACCCACTGTAGTGATAGGGGTAGGGAAACAAACAAGTGAGCCCTAATCTACCCGCCACTCAGTCCCTGCCTACGTGCAACGACCCGCCCTAGGCGACGGGGTACAACTGGGCGACGGTCCCTACACTCAATAAGTGCACGACAGACAAACAGACAAGGGAACACAGAACCTAAGGGAAACGGGGCAGTTGCCCACGGCAACACCGTGAGCAATAAGAGTAGTAAACGAGCCGAGTCAAACCAGGAGAGTACGAGGTGCCAAACGCAGAGCAGGAGAGTAGTGAACAAGCCGAGTCAAACCAGGAGAGCTCGAGGTACCAAACGCAGAGCAGGAGAGTAGTCAACAAGCCAGGGTCAATACGAAGCAGGGACAAATAGTACAAGAAGCTGAAGCAGGGCCAGGAAACCAACAGAGAAGATTCACAAGCAAGGAGGAACAGGAAAGGCAGGTATAAATAGACAGAGGGCGGGAGCTAGCTCCGTCTGGCCAGGCTGCGATAGGCTCTCCCACTCCTAAGCCTGCCATCCTGAGTGGTGGAAGATGGAGTCAGTCTCACAGACCTAGAAGCAGGTGCAGATTGATTACCTATGGGTGTTGATAAAGAAGCTGTGCCTGGCAGATCCTTAACAGTACCCCACCTTTTATGAGGGGCCACCGGACCCTTTCTAGTGGACCTGGTTTATTGGGGAAACGAAGGTGGAACCTTCTGACCAATATCCCAGCGTGAACATCCCGGGCGGGTACCCACGTCCTGTCCTCAGGCCCGTATCCTCTCCAATGGACCAGGTACTGGAGGGAGCCTTGGACGATCCTGCTGTCCACAATCTTGGCCACCTCGAATTCTACCCCCTCAGGGGTGAGAACAGGGACCGGAGGTTTCCTCGAGGGAGCCAAAGACGGGGAGCAGCGTTTAAGGAGGGAGGCATGAAACACGTCGTGAACTTGAAAAGATGGCGGCAACTCCAGTCGGAAGGAGACAGGATTGAGGACTTCAATGACCTTGTACGGCCCTATAAACCGGGGAGCAAACTTCTTGGACGGGGCTTTCAGGCGCAAATTTTTTGACGATAGCCACACCAGATCCCCGACCATAAACAAGGGGTTAGCAGAACGTCTTCTATCTGCCTGAGTTTTTTGTATGCTCTGGGACACCTCTAGGTTCTTCTGACCCTGGGCCCAGACTGTGCACAGTTCCCGATGAACGACTTCTACCTCGGGATTGTTGGAACTACCAGGTGAAACGGAGGAAAACCGCGGATTAAACCCAAAATTACAGAAAAAGGGGGAGACCCCTGACGATTTACTGACCCGGTTATTGAGGGAAAATTCGGCGAGGGGAATGAATGAGACCCAATCATATTGACAGTAAGAGATAAAACACCTTAAATATTGTTCTAGAGACTGATTAGTGCTCTCAGTTTGGCCATTAGTTTCAGGATGGAATTCAGAGGAGAAGGACAGATCAATCTCCAACTTTTTACAGAAGGCTCTCCAAAACAATGAAACAAATTGTACCCCTCTGTCAGAAACAATATTGACAGGGACCCCATGGAGATGCAGGATGTGTTTGACAAACAGGGTAGCTAACGTCTTAGCATTGGGTAGTTTCTTGAGGGGCACAAAGTGGCACATCTTACTGAAGCGGTCTACTACAACCCACACCACCGACTTGCCTTGAGATGGAGGCAAATCGGTGATAAAATCCATGGAGATATGGGTCCAAGGTCTCTGGGGAATGGGCAAAGAACGTAGTAAGCCCGCTGGTCGGGACCTGGGAGTCTTGGACCTAGCACAAACTTCACAAGCGGCGACGTAGGCCTTAACGTCTTTAGGCAACCCAGGCCACCAATAGTTTCTGGCAATGAGGTGCTTGGTACCCAGGATACCTGGATGAGCAGATAGTGCGGAGTCATGATTTTCCCTAAGTACCCTTAGCCGGAATTGCAGGGGAACAAACAGCTTGTTCTCAGGAAGGTTCCCGGGAGCTGAACATTGATCAGCCGCAATCTCAGAGACTAAATCAGAATCAATAGAGGAAATGATTATACTTGGAGGCAAAATACAAGCAGGATCTTCCTCCGAAGGAGGGCTGGCCATGAAGCTATGCGACAGTGCATCAGCCTTAATATTTTTAGACCCAGCCCCATAGGTAACCAAAAAATTGAATCTGATAAAAAATAAAGCCCATCGAGCTTGTCTCGGGTTTAGCCTCCGGGCAGATTCTAGGAAAACCAGATTCTTGTGGTCGGTAAGGACCGTTACCTGGTGCCTAGCCCCCTCCAGGAAGTGGCGCCACTCTTCAAATGCCCATTTAATGGGTAAGAGTTCGGGGTTGCCAATATCATAGTTACTCTCAGTGGGCGAAAACTTCCTGCAGAAGTAGGCACAGGGACGGAGATGGGTGAGGACCTGGTACCCTGGGACAAGACAGCCCCCACTCCCACCTCGGACGCGTCAACCTCCACGATAAACGGCTCCATTTGGTTGGGCTGAACCAGCACCGGGGCCGAGATAAAGCACTTCTTAAGGACCTCAAAAGCCTGGACAGCCTCAGGAGGCCAGTGGAGGAGATCAGCACCTTTGCGAGTGAGATCCATAAGAGGCTTAGCGATGACCGAGAAGTTAGCAATAAATCTCCTGTAATAATTAGCGAACCCCAGGAAGCACTGTAACGCCTTCAGGGAGGCAGGTTGGACCCATTCCGCCACAGCCTGGACCTTGGCGGGGTCCATGCGGAATTCATGAGGAGTGAGGATTTGACCCAAAAATGGTATCTCCTGCACCCCAAACACACATTTTTCGGTCTTCGCAAACAGTTTGTTTTCCCGAAGGACCTGGAGCACCTTCCTGACATGCTCAATGTGGGAGGACCAGTCCTTGGAAAACACAAGTATGTCATCAAGGTACACTACAAGAAATACCCCCAGGTAGTCTCTTAAAACCTCATTTATGAAATTTTGGAAGACCGCGGGAGCATTACACAACCCAAAGGGCATGACAAGTTATTCGAAATGACCTTTGCGCGTGTTAAACGCAGTCTTCCACTCATCCCCCTCTTTGATGCGGATAAGGTTATAAGCCCCCCGTAGATCAAACTTAGAGAACCATTGGGCCCCCTGAACCTAATTAAAGAGATCAGGAATCAAAGGAAGGGGATACTGGTTCCTCACAGTGACCTTATTCAAGTTTCGGTAGTCAATGCATGGCCTAAGACCACCATCCTTCTTCCCAACGAAGAAGAAGCCAGCACCTACCGGAGAAGTAGAGGGGCGAATGTAACCCTTGACCAGGCATTCCTGGATATACTCTCTCATGGCTTCACGTTCGGGACAAGAGAGATTAAATATCCTACCCTTAGGGAGCTTAGCTCCTGGTACCAAATCGATAGCGCAATCGTATTCTCTATGAGGGGGTAACACTTCAGAGGCCTCCTTAGAGAAAACATCAGCGAAGTCCTGAACAAACTCAGGTAGCGTGTTCACCTCCTCAGGGGGAGAAATGGAATTAACAGAAAAACATGACGTCAAGCATTCATTACCCCATTTGGTAAGATCCCCAGTATTCCAGTCAAACGTGGGATTATGCAACTGCAACCAGGGAAGGCCTAAAACCAAATCGGACGATAATCCCTGCATTAACAGTACAGAGCACTGCTCGAAATGCATGGAGCCAACAAGGAGTTCAAAAACAGGGGTATGCTGTGTAAAATAACCATTAGCAAGAGGAGTGGAGTCGATACCCACTACCGGGACAGGTTTAGGCAAATCAATCAAAGGCATAGCTAGTGACATAGCAAATTCCTCAGACATGATATTAGCAGAAGACCCTGAATCCACGAAGGCACTGCCGGTAGCAGACCTACCACCAAAAGAGACCTGAAAGGGAAGCAAGATTTTATTACGTTTCATATTTACGGGAAATACCTGTGCGCCCAAGTGACCTCCCCGATGATCACTTAGGCGCGGAAGTTCCTCCGGCTGCTTATTCTTATGCCCAGGACAGTTGTTCACTTGATGCTTGTCATCTCCACAGTAGAAGCAGAGACCATTCTTCCTGCGGAACTCTCTACGTTGTTGGGGGGACACGGAGGCCCCGAGTTGCATAGGTACCTCCGAGTCTTCCGTGGAAGAACGAAGCAACGGAACCTCGGGAGGCATCATGGGGGAGTCAGAGGAGAAAACACCAAGACGTTCAAGTCGTCGTTCCCTGAGACGTCGGTCAAGTCGTACCGCTAAAGCCATAACCTGATCTAGGGAGTCAGAAGAGGGGTAGCTAACTAGCAGGTCTTTCAGGGCGTTCGACAGGCCCAACCTAAACTGGCACCTTAAGGCAGGGTCAATCCACCGAGAAGCTACGCACCACTTCCTAAAGTCAGAACAATACTCCTCAACAGGTCTCTTACCCTGACGTAAGGTCACCAGCTGACTCTCGGCAAAGGCATTCCTGTCAGTCTTGTCATAAATGAGTCCGAGAGCAGAAAAAAAAAGATCAACGGAGGAAAGTTCAGGGGCGTCAGGAGCCAAGGAGAAGGCCATTCTTGGGGCCCCTCCAGGAGCCGGGACATAATTATACCCACCCACTGGCTCTCAGAACCTGAGGAGTAGGGCTTTAAGCGAAAATAGAGCCTACAACTCTCCCGAAAGGAGAGAAAAGTCTTCCGGTCCCCTGAGAACCGGTCAGGCAGCTTGAGGTGGGGTTCAAGAGGTGAGGTGAGGGGCACTACCATGGTAGCATCAGGCTGGTTGACCCTCTGAGCCAGGGCCTGGACCTGTATGGAGAGACCCTGCATTTGCTGAGCCAGGGTCTCAAGGGGGTCCATAGTAGTGTCAGGGACCAGGGTAGACTAGGTATATAGGCTTGTGAATATGTAGTGATAGGGGTAGGGAAACAGACAAGTGAGCCCTAATCTACCCGCCACTCAGTCCCTGCCTACTTGCAACGACCCGCCCTAGGCGATGGGGTACAACTGGGCGACGGTCCCTACACTCAATAAGTGAACGTCAGACAAACAGACAAGGGAACACAGAACCTAAGGGAAACGGGGCAGTTGCCCACGGCAACACCGTGAGCAACAAGAGTAGTAAACGAGCAGAGTCAAACCAGGAGAGTATGAGGTGCCAAACGCAGAGCAGGAGAGTAGTGAACAAGCCGAGTCAAACCAGGAGAGCACGAGGTACCAAACGCAGAGCAGGAGAGTAGTCAACAAGCCAGGGTCAATACGAAGCAGGGACAAATAGTACAAGAAGCTGAAGCAGGGCAAGGAAACCAACAGAGAAGATTCACAAGCAAGGAGGAACAGGAAAGGCAGGTATAAATAGACAGAGGGCGGGAGCTAGCTCCGTCTGGCCGGGCTGCGATAGGCTCTCCCACTCCTAAGCCTGCCATCCTGAGTGGTGGAAGATGGAGTCAGTCTCACAGACCTAGAAGCAGGTGCAGACTGATTACCTATGGGTGTTGATAAAGAAGCTGTGCCTGGCAGATCCTTTACAGTACCCCCCCCCCTTTTATGTCATTGTATTATTTTGTAAAACATATATTTGTATGCATGCAATAATTTGTCGGTATATCGCAATAGCTCTTGCAACCTTGTTAGCAATTCATTTCTATGAATGTTAGTAATCCATTTCTATGCACCATGAATTTCCATCAATCTGACAATTGTGCATGGATAATGTAATTTATATCCAAGTTTTTTATAAAAATCTTAATAATAAATAAATTTTGTATAAATTGTTTAATACAGCCTTATTTTGTATTTATTTTACCCAAAGTGTGCTGGTTGGTCCATCAGTTTTTCGTTTTTCTTTTCTGCTCTCCCACTCCTAAGCCTGCCATCCTGAGTGGTGGAAGATGGAGTCAGTGTCACAGACCTAGAAGCAGGTGCAGACTGATTACCTATGGGTGTTGATAAAGAAGCTGTGCCTGGCAGATCCTTTACACCCACTTCTGAGGAGGGTGACATGCCAGAAGGTTCCGCGTCTGATGCAGATTCCGGCTCCGCTTCCACAGGTTCCTGGCGAGAAGTGGATGGAGTCGGGTCCCTCTCCCTCACAGCTGTTCCTGTACTGCAGCGGGACACTCTTCCATCGGTGGGCGAACATTGCCAAGGATCTGAGAATGGTCAAGGAGAATATGATGTATTTTGGGAGCAGAGATCACTCTCATCCTTTATTGCAATATATGAGAACAATACATAAGCGTCGACCCGTATGCCTACCAATGAGCTGCAAGACACCATAACAACATGTAGTGCTTTACAAATGGATGGGAAACCACTTACTGGCGGAGTGCCCTGTTGGGCAGGAGGAACAGCAGCTGCTGGTGCAACGGGCATTGTGAAGTAATGTGTGGAGGACCACCTATCACACAATGCTGTGAACAACAGATCACATTGGTGTACACCACCCATAAAGTTATATATATATGAGGAAGGGGAAAGAGGGAGAGAGTTATGTGATCTATTAATATTTAACTTTTATTGTTATGCATTAAAATAGACAATTACACTAAAAGTCCACCGGTGCAAACTGGTATGTGTGAGTGACCCCCAAACTCACATACCTTTGGCCATGTAATGTATGGTAAATTGATAGATTGTTATGTTGTCAGTATTGTTATGGTAGGAAGCACAAAGTAACATCTGACATGTTTCACTTTATGTGGTAATAACTCCGGAATGCTTTTACCTATCCAAGCGATTCTGAGATTGTTTTCTCATGACACATTGGACTTTATGTTACTGGCAATATTTGCTCGATACATTAAGTATTTAATTGTGAAAAACCCCAAAATTTTGTGAAAAATTGCAAAAATTTGAATTTTTCTGAATTTATATGTATCAGCTTGTAAGACAGATGGTAATAGCACACAAAATTGTTGCTAATTAACATCACCCATATGTCTACTTTAGATTGGCATCGTTTTTTGAACATCCTTTTATTTTTCTATGACATCACAAGGCTTAGAACTTTAACAGCAATTTCTCACATTTTCAAGAAAATTTCAAAAGGCTATTTTTACAGGGGCCAGTTCAGTTGTGAAGTGGATTTTAGGGCCTTATATATTAGAAACCCTCGATAAGTCACCCCATTTTAAAAACTTCACCCCTCAAAGTATTCAAAACAGCATTTAGAAAGTTTCTTAACCCTTTAGATGTTTCACAGGAATTAAGGGAAAGTAGATGTGAAATGTTCAAATTTCTTTTTGTTTTTTGCAGAAATTCATTTTTCATCTATTTTTTTTGTAACACAGAAAGTTTTACCAGAGAAACGCAACTCAATATCTATTGCCCAGATTCCGCAGTTTTCAGAAATACCCCACATGTGGCCCTAGTGCACTTATTGACTGAAGCACCGGCCTCAGAAACAAAGGAACACCTAGAGGATTTTGGGGCCTCCTTTTTATTAGAAAATATTTTGGGCTCCATGTCGGGTTTGAAAGGCTCTTGCGGCACCAAAACAGTGGAAATCCCCCAAAAGTGACACCATTTTGGAAACTATACCCCTTGAGGAAATTATCTAGGGGTATAGTGAGCATTTTGACCCCGCAGGTTTTTTGAAGAAATTATTGGAATTAGGCCGTGAAAATCAAAATCTACATTCTTTCAAAGAAAATGTAGGTTTAGCTAATTTTTTCTAATTTCCACAAGGACTAAAAGGAGAAAATGCACCACTACTTTTGTAAAGCAATTTCTCCCGAGTAAAACCATACCCCGCATGTGGTCATAAACGGCTTTTTGGACACACGGCAGAGCTTAGAAGGGAAAGAGCGCCATTTGTCTTTTGGAGATCAAATTTAGCAGGAATTGTTTGCGGAGACCACGGCGCGTTTGCAAAGCCCCTAAGGGACCAAAACAGTGAAAACACCAAAAAAGTGACTCCATTTAGGAAACTACACCCCTTGAAGAATCCATCTAGGGGTGTAGTGAGCATTTTGAACCCACAGGGGTTTCATAGATTTTATTAGAATTGGGCAGTGAAGATAAAAAAAAACCTTTTTTTCCAATAAGACGTAGCTTTAGCTCAACATTTTTCATTTTCTCAACAAATAAAGGAATAAAAGAACCCCAACATTTGTAAAGCAACTTCCCTGGAGTACGGCAATACCCCATTTGTGGTCATAAACTGCTGTTTGGGCATACGGCAAGGATCAGAATAGAAGGAGTGCCGTTTGGCTTTTGGAGCACAGATTTTGCTGGATTGGTTTCTTGACACCATGTCACTTTTGCAAAGCTCCTAAGGTGCCAGTACAGTGGAAACTCCCCAAAAGTGACTCGATTCACGAAACTACACCCCTAGAGGAATTCATCTAGGGGTGTAGTGAGCATTTTGACCCCACAGGTGTTTCATAGATTTTATTAGAATTGGGCAGTGAAAATAAAAAAAATCTTTTTTCTTCAATAAGACGTAGTTTTAGCTGAAAATGTTTCATATTCTCAACAAATAAATGTAAAAGAGCACCCCAACACTTGTAAAGCAACTTCTCCTGTGTACGGCAATACCACATATGTGGTCATAAACTGCTGTTTAGGCACAGAGTAGGGCACAGAAGGGAAGGAGCGCCATTTGGCTTTTGGAGTACAGATTTTGCCGGATTGGTTTCTGGGCGCTATGTCGCATTTACAAAGTCCCTGTGTGACCAAAACAGTAGATCCCCCCAGAAGTGACCCCATTTTGGAAACTACACCCCTCAAGCTATTCACCTAGGGGTGTAGTGACCATATTAACACCACAGGTGATTGGCAGAAATTGGTGTGCACGTGATGTTGCAGAGTGAAAATGGTTTTTCAATAGATATGCCAATATGTGGCGCCCAGCTTGTGCCACTGGAGACACACACCCCAAAAATTGCTAAAAGGGTTCTCCCGGGTATGGTGATGCCATATATGTGGAAGTAAACTGCTGTTTGGGCACACTGTAGGGTTCAGAAGGGAGGTAGCGCCATTTGGCTTTTGGAGCGTGGATTTTGCTTGTAGTAGTTTTGTTTGGAGTCTTACTGGTGTTTCCGTTTATAATGTGGGGGCACATGTAAGGCGGGTGGAGTATATAAGGGGCATAGTCAGGTGGTATAGTGGGGTAAAAAAAAACAATAAAATAATCCATAGATGTGTGTTACGCTGTGACACAATCCTTTCTGCACAGGCCGGTGTCGCACTAATAAATGGTATTTTCTTATTCCCCTTTTGGTCCGCACTCCGCACCTTTGAAGTTTGGGGAATTTTGCTGGGAAAGTGTTGTCCTGGTATAATGCGAGCAACGTCGCTTCCAGCAGATATGGTTGGGCCCTCCCCTTCCTGGATCCCTAATTTTAGGGGCCTTGATAATTTGCCACTTGAAACAGAAGAGACGTTCCCCTCGGGCCGGCACAACTGCATATTTTTATTTCTTGGCTTATTGGTGCCTTGACAAAATTTTTTTTTTCATAGACGTAGTGGTATGAGGGCTGTTTTTTTTGGTGTGACGAGCTGTAGTTTTTATTGGTACCATTTTGGGGTACATGCGACTTTTTGATTACTTTTTATCCTTTTTTTTTGGGAGGCAAGGTGACCAAAAAACAGCAATTCTGCCATATTTTTTTAGTTCTTTTTATACAGCGTTCACCATGCGTTATAAATTACATGTTAGCTTTATTCTGCAGGTCAGTCCGATTCCGGTGATACCAAATTTATAGCACTTTTTATGTTTTACAACTTTTTGCACAATAAAATTACTTTTGTAAAGAGAATGGATTTTTTCTGTCGCCAAGTTGTGAGAGCCATAACGGTTTTAAATTTTTAGTCGACGGAGCTGTATGAGGGCTTGTTTTTAGCGAGACAAGTTATAGTTTTTATAGGTACCATTTTTAGGTACATGCGACTTTTTGATCACTTTTTATTTCAATTTTTGGAAGACAAAGTGACCAAAAAATAGCAATTATGTCAGTATTTTTTAGTTATTTCTTTTACGGCGTTCACTGTGCGGAATAAATAACATCATATTTTTATAGCTCAGGTCGTTACGGTCGCAGTGATACCAAATATGTATGGCTTTATTATTTTTTTCAATAATAAATTACTTGATAAGGGAAAAAGGGCGATTGTGTTTTGTGTTATTATTTGAAACTATTATTGTATTTTTTACAACTTTTATTTTTACTTTTTTTACACTTTTTTTTACACTTTTCTTTAGTCCCACTAGGGGACTTGAAGGTACAACTGTTTGTTTGATCTAATACATTGCACTACCTATAGGCGGGGCCTAATCAGCTTACGTAATGGCAGACAGGAGTCCATTGTTAGGGCTCCTGTTGCCATGGTAGCAGTTGCCAGCCTTGCCATCGCGTGGCAAGGCTGCCGATTTGCTACGAACCTCTAGGATGTAGCGATCACAATGGATCGCTGCATCGAAGGGGTTAATGCCAGGAATCGGAGCTAGCTGGCGATAGATCGGGGTGTCCGCTGTAACATACAGCGGACACCCACTGCTGATAACACCCACTGCTGATGACGCCGGCTCAGCTTCTGAGCCGGAAGCTGAGCCGGCGCCATCTTGCCGATGGTACCGGAAGCCTCCTGGGCCCGCCGACGACGGGGCATAGGAGGATTCCGTTGCTGGCGGACCGAGAGGTAAGCATTAGCCCTCCAATCGCCTTTGCAGCCACCGGCAACCCAGCGATCACGTTGCTGGGGTGCCGATGGCTATAAACTCCTCACATGCTGCGATCTCTATTGAGCGCAGCATGTGAGGGGTTAATCGGTCGGATCGGAGGCTAGCTCCGGTCCTGGCCGATACCTCAGGGTGCCAGCTGTAACATACAGCTGTCACCCGGCGGTGATGTCGCTGGCTCAGCTCCTGAGCCAGCTTCATCTCCATCACGTACAGTTACGTGGAGATGCGGGAAAAGGCCATCTCCCATGACGTAACTGTACGTGAAATTGCGGGAAGGTGTTAAGAACAGCTACACATGCGCCGTGAGGTCTGTGCGCAATCGCATGTGGAGTTGTTGCTAAACAAATGGCATGCTCCTGAAGCCAAGTTCAACATTACATACATTGCATTGGGTACGGGTAGATTTGGGACATGTATATAAAGACACGCAGATTCAATAAACACATGACAGAAATTTAAAAACAGGGCCTAGACACATGGTTGCACCTGCATAGTGTCTTCTGTGTACAATAATGAATTCCCCCCCTCAAAAACAAATACAAACAACATTACGGCTTTCATTTGCTTCTTACTTCAGAGATGAGGGCATCCACGTCGATGTGCATCCTCCTGAAGTTTGGGGGGTGCAATGGTGAAGCTGGCAAATGTAGGTTCTTCCTAAGCACCTTGCTTCAAAATGCCTAAAATGCCCTTTTAAAATGGCTGCATTGGCAACACCCCTTGGGGGAGTGTTTCAGAAGTTTCTGACGTAATTTGGAGCGTATTTTCAGGCGTATTTTCATCCGTTAACGCGTCAAAATACGCGCACAATGGGCGTCCAAACGCCTGAAAAGTGTTTCTGCAGAATACCATTGACTTCAATGGGATTACGGAGCGTCGATTACACCCCAAGAAGTGACAAGGCACTTCTTTGACGTGGGCGTCTATTTACGCGCCGTCTTTTGACAGCGACGCGTAAATATACGCCTCGTGGGAACAGACCAACGTAAAACCCATTGCTTTCAATGGGCAGATGTTTGTCAACGCTTTCAAGCCGCATTTTCGGACATAATTCCACGCGTAAAACGCCCGAATTACGTCCGTAAATAAGCCGTGTGAACATACCCTTATTCTGGAACCGTCTCTGGATATTTTTGGAGTTCTACTCCATCGATAGAGACATTACGGCGAATCATCACTAGCACAAGAGCGCCCAACGAAGGAGTCCTTTTCCCTAAATCTCCACCTACTTTTACCAAAGGGATAGATTGCGGAAAGTTACCATTCACAGTATTTGAGGCCAACAAAATCCCTTGTCTTTCCTAGGCTCAATAAGTGTTCATAACCTGAAAAGTTATCCACATAAAGGTCATCCAGGTATATGTTGATTCTTGGTAGTTCAAAAGTATTAATGGCTATGAATCGTGTGAAATCATTCACATTTTCTGTGTAGCTTTGATAAGGATTTATATACTTCTGCCCCCACGCTCACTTTTTATAAGGGTGTTTCCAGAGAAACAAATGTGATTTATCTACCGTTGTGCTGTAAACTCTGCCTTGTATAAATGTGTTTGTGTTAATAAATCAAATCTTCAGTTGATCTCTATTGTGTTTAAACGCCATAAATGTTAATGTTTGTGGCATGTAATAGAGTATAATACAGAACAAGGTTAAAGCTAATATGGTAAAATACAAGGTTATAGTTTATAGGTTATTTTCTTCAATTGTAACGGCGTACGCTTCTTCTAAAGTGGTACATGTAAAAGCAATACAACTGAAGTTTTCTAAATAAAATGTATCTTCTGTGCTAAAATATAGTGTAATCTATTTAAGGCTTGTCTTCTTTAACAGATTTTACTTGTCTGCAAAAAAATCTCAATATCTTCCTTGCATTTTATTCTGTTCTCCCATAAATTAGCCATAACTTCTGATAAAAAGTATCAATAACCTAAACCTTAGTAAGTTACTGCTCAGTGGTAGCACTGTACTATTTCTTGACAACGAGTCGCAATTCACCTACCATGGAATTGGTTCGGAATATCCTGTGTTCAGTCGGGTGATATTGACTTGCTTCATTTGTCTATAACAAACAGCTTATTGTAGAGAAGGACACACAAATAAAATCAAATTGTGGAGTCTGGATTGTACTGTAAATATCAACTATAAAATGAGCTGCGAATTCTGTATATTGCTTTACTTTTTATGGTTGTAATATTTATACAATATGTTTTTTCCTAGAAGAAAAGTGATGTTTGAAGCCTGGTTGTCAGCAAAACTTTTTATTATATTCTTGTATCATAAATTTTTCAAAAAAATGGAAGCATTATTTTTGTATAACTAGTTCTGGATTCAAGAATAAATATTGCACATTGCCTTTTATTAAAAGGAATGTAATACCCTTAAAAACAATATTGCAGTTAAAAATATGTACAGAAAAATCTTCTGTTTTCCCTGATATTTTTTTTATTTATCACACATCTACTTTATGGGGGCAGCCATCTTGCAACTGTAAGCAGCAGTTCCAGAAATTTGCTTTACAACAGACAATTGGATATGAGAAAACTATGTCAGAAGACAACACATTGATTTCTAAGGGAGAGTGTTGTGGGCATGCTTTGTTACATGTGCTGAGGTAAGTGTTGGGAGGAGAGGTAGAAATAAACTGTCCCCATTATGTACTGTATTGTCAATGTACACCATTTTGTGTTATCTGCTTCCAGCTTTATAATTCTGCCCTCTGATGTTAATGATGTGACTGATAATCTTGCTCCCTGTGTACACAGAACAAGCTAAAATTGACAGGAGGTCTTAGCCTATTATCAGTGCTAAGTAATCACTGTGAAACTGGAATTTTTGACAATTCATTTTAATTTAGGGAGCGCCATGAAAAATTCACAAACAATTATTAAAAAAATATGTTTGCATTTATATGTTAATGTTCTGATAATACATTCCCTTTAATGTTTGACTCCACTTTTATCATTCTTCTGACATGCCTGTGAGACATGATAGACTATAAAAAGTTAAAAGATTGAAAGCAGAAAAAGACAAAATGGTCTATCTAGTCGGCCCTTATTATTATTTCCTCCTATGGTATTAGTGAGTCTCAATGATCACTTGAGTGAAGTGGTTAATGGTTCTCTCTTCCACATTAGTTTTAATAGGTTTTTGAATGCTCAAACTATATTGAGGATATGTTACATAGTTACATAGTTCGTACGGTTGAAAAAAGACACATGTCCATCAAGTTCAACCAAGGGATGGGAAAAGGGAAGGTAAAAATTTCTACACATAAGAGCTTATATTTTTTTGTTCTAGGAAATTATCTAAGCCTTTTTTAAAGCCATCTACTGTCCCTGCTGTGACCAGCTCCTGCGGTAGACTATTCGATAGAGTTACAGTTCTCCCAGTAAAGAAGGCTTGTCTCCTCTGCAGGTTGAACCTTTTTTTTTCCAGACGGAGGGAGTGCCCCCTTGTTTTTTCAGGGGGTTTTACATGGAACAGGATTTCACCATATTTTTGGTATGTGCCATTAATATATTTATATAACTTAATCATGTCCCCCCTTAGTCGTCTTTTTAAAGTCTAAATAGGTTTATTTCTTTTAATCTTTCCTCATAACTTAGATTCTCCATGCTCCTTATTGGCTTCATTGCTCTTCTTTGTATTTTTTCGAACTCCAGGGCGTCCTTTCTATGAACTGGAGCTCAAACCTGAACTGCATACTCTAGATGAGGCCTCACTAATGCTTTGTAAAGTGGTAATATTATATCCCTGTCCCGCGAGTCATGCCTCTTTTAATACACGACAATATCTTGCTGGACCTTGAAGCAGCTGATTGACATTGCATGCTGTTATTTAGTTTATGATTTACAAGTACACCCATATCCTTCTCAACAAGTGACTCCCCCAGTGTAGCTCCACCTAGGACATATGATGCATGCAGGTTGTTCGCACCCAGGTGCATAACTTTACATTTATCTACATTAAACCTCATTTGCCAAGTGGACGCCCAAACAATTAGTTTGTTTAAATCAGCTTGGAACGAACATCTTCCATAGACTGAACATTACTACAAAGCTTGGTGTTGTCTGCAAAAATAGAAATAGTGCTATTAATCCCATCCTCTATATCATTAATAAATAAGTTGAATAATAGTGGACCCAGCACGGAACCCTGGGATACACCACTTATAACCGGGGACCATTCAGAGTAGGAATCATTGACTACAACTCTCTGGATACGGTCCTTGAGCCAATTCTCAATCCAATTACAAACGATACTTTCTAAACCTATAGTCCTTAATTTATACATTAGACGTCTATGAGGGACAGTGTCAAATGCCTTTGCAAAGTCCAAAAACATTATATCCACAAATATTAAAAACATACTAAATAAACTTGACTCTGACAGTACTGATCTACGATATACAAACCTTATTACACATTATCATATGTGGGATTTCAAAATTGTGTCCATTTTTAAAAGAATAAAAAAAGTTTGTGTTGTTTCCACAGCAAGGGTGGTGGTAGTAGAAGTAGCAGCACATTAAAAGACACTAGACAGTCACAGGACAAAGCCCTGTGGTGGGGCAGGCCTGCTTGTAGCAGACGGTTGTGGAGGTGTATTGGTGGTAGTAGAGGTATCCAATGGACAGCAAGGGTGGTGGTAGTAGTAGTAGCAGCACATTAAAAGAGACTGGACAGTCACAGGACAAAGCCCTGTGGTGGGGCAGGCCTGCTTGTAGCAGACGGCACTGGGGGTGGATTGGTGGTAGTAGAGGTAGCCAACGGACAGCAAGGGTGGTGGTAGTAGTAGTAGCAGCACATTAAAAGAGACTGGACAGTCACAGGACAAAGCCCTGTGGTGGGGCAGGCCTGCTTGTAGCAGACAGCACTGGGGGTGTATTGGTGGTAGTAGAGGTAGCCAACGGACAGCAAGGGTGGTGGTAGTAGTAGTAGTAGCAGCACATTAAAAGACACTGGACAGTCACAGGACAAAGCCCTGTGGTGGGGCAGGCCTGCTTGTAGCAGACAGCACTGGGGGTGTATTGGTGGTAGTAGAGGTAGCCAACGGACAGCAAGGGTGGTGGTAGTAGTAGTAGTAGCAGCACATTAAAAGACACTGGACAGTCACAGGACAAAGCCCTGTGGTGGGGCAGGCCTGCTTGTAGCAGACAGCACTGGGGGTGTATTGGTGGTAGTAGAGGTAGCCAACGGACAGCAAGGGTGGTGGTAGTAGTAGTAGTAGCAGCACATTAAAAGACACTGGACAGTCACAGGACAAAGCCCTGTGGTGGGGCAGGCCTGCTTGTAGCAGACAGCACTGGGGGTGGATTGGTGGTAGTAGAGGTAACCAATGGACAGCAAGGGTGGTGGTAGTAGTAGTAGCAGCACATTAAAAGACACTGGACAGTCACAGGACAAAGCCCTGTGGTGGGGCAGGCCTGCTTGTAGCAGACGGCAGTGGAGGTGTATTGGTGGTAGTAGAGGTAGCCAACGGACAGAAAGGGTGGTGGTAGTAGTAGTAGCAGCACATTAAAAGAGACTGGACAGTCACAGGACAAAGCCCTGTGGTGGGGCAGGCCTGCTTGTAGCAGATGGCACTGGGGGTGTATTGGTGGTAGTAGAGGTAGCCAACGGACAGCAAGGTTGGTGGTAGTAGTAGTAGCAGCAGCACATTAAAAGACACTGGACAGTCACAGGACAAAGCCCTGTGGTGGGGCAGGCCTGCTTGTAGCAGACGGCACTGGGGGTGTATTGGTGGTAGTAGAGGTAGCCAACGGACAGCAAGGGTGGTGGTAGTAGTAGTAGCAGCAGATTAAAAGAGACTGAACAGTCACAGGACAAAGCCCTGTGGTGGGGCAGGCCTGCTTGTAGCAGACGGCACTGGGGGTGGATTGGTGGTAGAAGTAGCAGCAGCACCAACAGCGGCACATTAAAAAAAGAGTGGACAGGACAGAATCCCGTAGTAGCAGGCGGCAGTAGCAGGCGGCAGCGGCAGCAGCAATGTCAGATCTAATCAGTGGCATCAGGCACAGGGGTTTTAAAATCCTCACCGATCCACGCTTGATTCATTTTCAGAAACGTGAGATTTTCCAAGCTGTTGGCGGACAATCTTATTCGCTTAGGGGTGACGAAGCCCCCTGCCGCGCTAAATACCCTCTCTGACGCTACACTGGAGGGTGGACAAGACAGTACACCCATGGCAAACTGGGCCAGTTCTTGCCAATGATCCAATCTGCTGACCCAGAAGTCCATGGGGTCTGGGATCAGCACTTCTGACGGAGAAAGGGCACAGTCCAGGTACGAGTGAACCTGGTTGTTTAGGTGCTGCACCTGGTGATGGTGAACATCCCTTTGGTGACTACAATGTGTGTCAGGTCGGGGTATTGGATGTAAAAATGTTGTCATCATATTTTCCAAACTGAATTGGCTGCTGCTGCTGCTGCCGCCTATTACAGAGATTGCTCTGCCAGAGGCGGTGGAACGATGAGACAGTGGGGAGCGGAGAGTGGCCCCCCGGTCAGACATGCTTGCAGCAGGTGTTTGCCGTTTGAAAGCCGTGACAAGCTGGCTGCATAGCTTCTCTCGATAATAAGCCAATTTTGCCTCCCTCTCGGAAGGCGCAAAAAACTCCCCCATTCTGGCTTTATACCGGGGGTCTAAAAGTGTGGCTATCCAGTACTCATCTCTTTGCTTCATGCTAACAATACGACAGTCAGCGCGCAAGTAACGAAGCATAAAGCTCGCCATCCTGGCCAGCATTTCAGAGGGCCCGGTTTGTTCCATCTCCGCCCCATACTGCCATCTTTGTACATCATCAAGGTCGTCGTCAAACTCGTCATCATCACTGTCATGTTGTGCGGCTGCCTCGTCCCCTATCCCTTCCTGTGATTCCATCTCCAAATCCAGCTCCTCTTCAGGTCCTGTTTCCTCATCCTCATCCTCCTCCTCCTCCTCCTCAACATCCATAGCCAGATGTGATCCTTCCTCCATCCTTTGCTGAATCATCGCTGTGAGCGTTTGCTCCAGAATGAATATCAGAGGCATAACATCGTTCATTCCGCTAGCGTCACGGCTCACAAATCGTGTGGCCTCTTCAAAGGGCCTCAAAACGTGACATGCGTCTCTAACCAGCTGCCAGTGCCTGAGCTCGAAATTACACTTGCTCCAAACGCTGCCCATCTGCTGCATCAGGAAATCATTCACGGCTTTACGCTGTTCGTACAGACGGTCCAACATGTGCAGGGTGGAATTCCAGCGTGTTGGAACGTCGCAAATCAGGCTGTGTTCTGGGAGATTGTTTTGACGCTGCAGGTCCAGGAGGGCGTGCTTAAATGCATACGAACGTCTAAAGCGAATGCAAACCCTCCTGGACATGGCCAGCACACCCTTCAAACCAACATATGACTTTAAGAAGCGTGTTATGACCAGATTGATCACATGTGCCATGCAAGGAGCGTGTGTCAGGTGACCTAGACGAAGTGCAGCCACAACGTTCTTCCCGTTATCAGAGACAACATGGCCCAGTGTGAGTTTCAGAGGAGACAGCCAGCGTGCGATTTCCTCCTTGATGCACAGCAGCAGTTCCTGCCCTGTGTGGCTTTTCTCGCCCAGGCTCAGCAGGTGTAAGACAGCGTTGTGGCGCTTCACCTTGCACCTATGAAAAGAGGAGGGAGGAGGAGTGGAAGATATGCTGTGTCCTGTAGGAGACGGGAAGACCTCCATTGAGGAGGGCAAGGAGGAGGAGTAGGAGTAGGAGGATGGTAGGCGCCTGGTGTCCGGAGTTGAACCAGAAAGATACAAGTGTGGAGGTGGTAATGCCTGGCATTGCTGCGGTGGTGCATCAGACTGCAAAATATTGACCCAGTGGGCCGTGAAAGACATGTACTGTCCCTGCCCATAGTTGCTGCTCCACATGTCGACGGTGGCATTTACCCTGCTGCACACGGATAATTGCAAGGACTGGCCCACCTTTTCCTCCACGTGCTTTTGCAAGGCAGGGACAGCTGTTTTGGAGAAGTAATGGCGGCTTGGTATTCGCCACCTAGGCTGAGCACACGCCATCAATTGCTTGAAGCCGGCAGAGTCGACCAGGTGGTACGGCAGCGACTGCACCACCAACAACTTAGCCAGGTGTGAATTAAGCCGCACGACAAGTGGATGACTGGGTATATATTGTTGCTTATTGGACGATTCCGTAATGGATAACTGACGGGACATAGGAGGAGTACTAGATGACAGTGATGATGATGTCAACGAGATGGTGGATAAGGCCTGGCTACTACTTAGATGACAGGGACTTGGAGAAGCAGCAGCAGCGGCAGAGGGGTCTTCATTAGATGTACATGATGGTGGGGCATGTCGATTGTCCCACATGGCCTTGTGATGCCGCTCCATGTGTTTACGTAGAGTGGTAGTTCCTACATTGCTGCCCTGCCCACACCTTACTTTCTGCTTGCAGATACGGCACTGTGCCATGTTTTTGTCCTCCGGGAAGGTACAGAAAAATTGCCACACGGCAGAGTACCGTAAAGAGGTAGCCACCACGGCTACCACCAACACCCCCACTAACACAGCTATGCGTCTCGGACACCGCTTCCACCTCTACCGCCGCAACACACTCCGTTGGCTGACTCGCGGAAAACAAATCATCATCACTATGTTGTTCAGTATCTTCCTTCGCACCCGAGGAGATGTCTCTTAGGACTCTCAGGAAAGATGGCTTCCCGCTAGGAAGGGGGAGTGAAGACATAGATGATGGAATGGAAACGCTAGAAATACCCATATTACTACTGTCACTGTGCCAAGGAACTGTAGAGGATCTGGAATCCAACGACGAAACCTGGCTTGAAGCCAGAACGTCAGAGTCTTCCTGCTGAGATGACCGCGAGCCAGCCAACCAGTCCACAATGGCCGTATTGTCTAAACTAAGCCGCCCACAGGAGGAGATGGACAAGTCTGGCTTGCTGATACTGCTACTACTACCAGCAGGCATATGGCTGCTGCTACTAGTAGAACTGGGCACATGTCTTGTGCCAAAAATGCTGGTACTGGGTCTGGCACCAACAGATCCAACATTTGGACTGGAAGAGGGCATGGCATGGGTGTTTTTTCCTATACCCCGTCCTTTCACAACCTTTTTTTTACCAGACATTTCACTGCTGGAGTGCAGCAAGTTGAATCAAAACCCCTTCCCCTACTAGAGGAATGAGGCCCTTATAAAATATTATTTGGACTGGCTGAAAATGAGTGACTGTCAATAGGTGGCAGTCAGTGTATGCTGTGACTTGTATAATAGCACCAAAGGCACCGGCTGTACTTAATTAGCACGTTGAATTAAACCCTTAGACAGAAATGAGGCCCTTTTAAATTGTTATTCGGACTGGCGGAAAATCAATGACTCATAAGGTGCCAGTCAGTCAGGGAATGCTGGGCGTTATAGTACTACAAAGGCTGCCTGGATTGCAAGTTGGATGTTAACCCATGCAACGGGGATGAGCCCCTTCTAAAAGCTTATTCACACACTGGCTTGGCAAATGGCAATGAATGAGAATTTCTATCAGCCACGGTGCACTCAGGGAATGCTGGGCGTTGTAGTACTACAGCTGCCTGCCTGGATTGCAAGTTGGATGTTAACCCATGCAACGGGGATGAGCCCCTTCTAAAAGCTTATTCACACACTGGCTTGGCAAATGGCAATGAATGAGAATTTCTATCAGCCACTGTGCACTCAGGGAATGCTGGGCGTTGTAGTACTACAAAGGCTGCCTGTATTGCAAGTTGGATGTTAACCCATGCAACGGGGATGAGCCCCTTCTAAAAGCTTATTAACACACTGGCTTGGCAAATGGCAATGAATGAGAATTTCTATCAGCCACTGTGCACTCAGGGAATGCTGGGCGTTGTAGTACTACAAAGGCTGCCTGTATTGCAAGTTGGATGTTAACCCATGCAACGGGGATGAGCCCCTTCTAAAAGCTTATTCACACACTGGCTTGGCAAATGGCAATGAATGAGAATTTCTATCAGCCACTGTGCATTCAGGGAATGCTGGGCGTTGTAGTACTACAAAGGCTGCCTGTATTGCAAGATGGATGTTAACCCATGCAACGGGGATGAGCCCCTTCTAAAAGCTTATTCACACACTGGCTTGGCAAATGGCAATGAATGAGAATTTCTATCAGCCACGGTGCACTCAGGGAATGCTTGGCGTTGTAGTACTACAGCTGCCTGCCTGGATTGCAAGTTGGATGTTAACCCATGCAACAGGGATGAGCCCCTTATAAAAGCTTATTCACACACTGGCTTGGCAAATGGCAATGAAGAATTGCAAATGGCAAATGGAGAATTTGTATTGCAATTTGGATGTTGAGAGTAGAGTAGACTCCCGCTGTAGTGGATGAGCCCCTTCAATTGCTGTATTCCTGGCTTTTGGATTCCTAAAGCTTTCCCTTACTGCACAGAGATGCTATCCCTAGGGCTCCTGTCTCTAAAATGGCCACTGAGCTCCGTGCATAGACTTTTATTGCAGGTTTACTCCATGGAAAAACAGCTCCAATTACGTCCGTAATGGACGCAGCGAAAAACGCCTGCACATGCCATTACGTCTGAAATTCTGGAGCTGTTTTCTCCTGAAAACAGCACCGTAATTTCAGCCGTAACGGACACTGCCGTGTGAACATACCCTCAGGGCTTAAAATGTCAGGGGAAATAGCCCCAATACATATGTGTCCGCCCCCCAAAAAATGGTGTATAGGAGACAGCATATCATATCTATAGCACTACGACCCTATAAACTATGGATAGGATTAGATACATTGGCTCAGCAGACAGTATCACACATGATAGGATTAGATACAGTGGCTGAGCAGACAGTATCACACATGATAGGATTAGATACAGTGGCTGTGCAGACAGTATCACACATGATAGGATTAGATACAGTGGCTGAGCAGACAGTATCACACATGATAGGATTAGATGCAGTGGCCCAGCAGACAGTATCACACATGATAGGATTAGATACAATGACTCAGCAGACAGTATCACACATTTTTTATTAGATACATTGGCTCAGCAGACAGTATCACACATGATAGGATTAGATACAGTGGCTCAGAAGGCAGTATCACACATGATAGGATTAGATACAGTGGCTCAGCAGACAGTATCACACATGATAGGATTAGATGCAGTGGCTGAGCAGACAGTATCACACATGATCGGATTAGATACAGTGGCTCGGAAGGCAGTATCACACATGATAGGATTAGATACAGTGGCTGAGCAGACAGTATCACACATGATAGGATTAGATACAGTGGCTGAGCAGACAGTATCACACATGATAGGATTAGATGCAGTGGCCCAGCAGACAGTATCACACATGATAGGATTAGATACAATGATTGAGCAGACAGTATCACACATGATAGGATTAGATACATTGGCTCAGCAGACAGTATCACACATGATAGGATTAGATACAGTGGCTCAGAAGGCAGTATCACACATGATAGGATTAAATACAGTGGCTCAGCAGACAGTATCACACATGATAGGATTAGATACAGCGGCTGAGCAGACAGTACCACACATGATAGGATTAGATACAGTTGCTCAGCAGACAGTGTCACACATGATAGGATTAGATATAGGGCCCAGCAGACAGTATCACACATGATATGATCAGATACAGGGCCCAGCAGACAGTATCACACATGATTGGATTAGATACAGGGCTCAGCTCGCTGACATTGCGGCTCCAGCGCTGGACCCAGGAAAGGTAAGAATAATAATTTTGCTTCTTTATGTGTTACGGATTATTTTTGTGTGTTTGTGTTTTTTTACAGGTTCGGTTGTTGGACTTCAGATTCAAGGACTTCAATGACGGCGTTTTTTTTATTCTCAATAAAATGGTTAATGAGGGTTGTGTTTTTTTATTTCAATAAAATATTTTATCTACGTGCTTGTATCTTTTTCAACTTTATTATCACCGCCTTAGTTATGGCCGCTGGCTGATTGACAACCTCCATTACTAAGGCGGGGCTTAATGTTAGCCGATGCAATGGCCAACACTAACTTCCATTATTACCCCGGTACCCACCGCCACCAGGGGTGCTGGGAAGAGCCGGGTACGAACCAGTACCCGTCCATCTGTAGTGACTAGCAGGCACCGGGGTGGCCGCAGGCTGGTAGTATTAGGCTGGGGAAGGCCAAAAACAGTGGCCCCTACCACCCTGGTAATGCTGCCTGCTGCTGCTGTGTTGTATCTGGCTGGTTATGAAAATTGGGGGGGACCCGACATCGTTCTTTCCAATTATTCTTTTATTTTATTTTTTTTAAATGACGTGGGGTCCCCCCATTTTTCATAACCAGTCAGATACAATAAAGCAGCAGCAGCCTAGCATTACCAGGGTGGGAAGGACCACTGTTTCTGGCCTTTCCCCTCCTGATAATACCAGCCTGCGGCCACCCCAGTGGCCGACCATCACTACAGATGGTCAAGTACTGGATGGTACCCGGCTCTTCCCAGCAACCCTGGTGGTGGGTACCGGGGTAATAAAGGGGGTTAGTGTTAGCCTCTGCACCGGCTAACACTAAGCCCCACCTTAGCAATGGATACTGTCAATCAGCCGGCAGCCATTACTAAGGCGGTAGTAATATAGTTTAAAAAAAACCACAAAGACATAGAAAAAATATTTTATTGAAATAAAAAAAAAACACACAACCCTCATTAACCATTTTATTGATAATAAAAAAAAGCAGTCATCGAAGAAGTCCTGGAATCCGCCGTAGTCCAACGACCGAACCTGTAAGAAAACACACAAGAAAAACGATTAGTCACACATGTGTTAGGCTTAGATATAGGGCCCATGTGTGATACTGTCTGTGAGACCCTGTTACTAAGCCTACCACAACGTAGGCTTAGATACAGGGTCCAGCAGACAGTAATCTTATACAGTATAAGATTACTGTGTGCTGGGGCCCTGTATCTAAGCCTACAGCGTGGTAGGCTTAAATACAGGGCCCATCAGACAGGATCACACATGGGCCATGTATCTAAGCCTACCATGTGATTGGCTTAGATACAGGGCCCAGCAGACAGCATCACACAATCTGTGATCCTGTCTCATGGGCCCTCTAAGCCTGCTACATCGTAGGCTTAGGGGTTGTGCAGTCCCTAAACATTGATGGCCTATCCACAGGATAGGCCATCAATAGCTGATGTGTCGGGGTCCGTCTCCTGGGACCCGCCAATCAGCTGTTTTTAAGGGGCCGCAGGACTCGTACGAGAGCTGCTTCCCTTCATTTCACTACTCGCTCACACTGTGAATCGCCGACACCGATTCACAGTGTGACCGGAATGAAGTGACCGGAATGAAGAGGAGCAGCTCTCGTACGAGTGCTGTGACCCCTTCAAAACAGCTGATTGGCGGGTCCCGGGAGTCGGACCACGCCAGTAAGGGCTAATCTTACCTTCCTCTTCAGCCGCGGCGGTAGTTCTGTCGTCTCGATGCCGTACGCGTCGCATAGCGCTGTGACGTCATGCGCTGCGCACATCGCTTGACGTCAGGACCTCCGCTGCCATCCGGAACCAGGAAGGTAAGTAAAGTCTGTTACTATAGTAACAGGGGCCCGCGGCCCGGGTTACTATAGTAATTTTTTATTGATGTGGTGCGGGGGGCTGTGGGCCCCCCTGGCTTCGGGGCCCGGTCGCAATTGCGACCGCTGCGACCCCTATAGCTACGCCAGTGTTCCCCATATTCAATTTCTATATTCTCTTATTAAAATCACAGAATAAAGTATACATTGCCAAAAAGTATAGTAAGGAAACAACAAATGGAAAGGGGAGATTACGAGGTTAAATGTCCAGCACAAAACACATTTTCTATTTTTAACTGGAGATCTGAAAATATAGTATACATTTTTAAACTGATTTACAATGCAGACGAGGCCCTTGGTGGGATACAACTTAGACACAAGGGTATCTTTACAATGTATAACATGATACAACATCTCTGACAGCTTTACAATAAGAATTTAGAATTTGCCCTATCATAGTGTTTAAAACTTTCAGATAAATACTGGGAACCCCTAAGGTCTCATGCAAATTACTGTTGCCGTTTTGCGAACTGCAAAACACGGATCCTAATGGCTTCCTTGTGCTGTCTGTTTTTTTGCAGACTGATACACTAGAATGGGTGAGACGGACCACAATATGGACGAAAATAGATTTTGTACTATAATTTGTGCAACGGACACACGGATCTGCAAAAAAACAAACAAAACGGATGTGTGCAGGGCCTGATAGAAATGAATGGTTCAGTATGCTATTTGCAAAAAAAACGGATAGGACACTGAAGAAAAGAACGGTTGTGTGCATGAGCCCTAACTCTCCTATAAGTGAATATTTAGAGCTAACCACAGATTCTATTGCTGTAATATATGTATAGCTATCAGCCGAGAACAAGCGTCCGACTGATAGCTATCTTAAGTGTATGGCCAACTTTAGACCTGCATCTGTGCCTCTCCAGGATCCTGCTCAGAATTTGGAGAGATTTTAATTAGTTTATCTTCTGATAGATGTGATCTGGCCCCACCTCGCTATGTGATTCCTGAGCAAGGCGTCATGAGAAATATAGTTACCAGAGCTACTGTCTGCTGACAGTGATTTCCACAATCTAAATTGCAAACAGAATCTGAACTATTCCTTTTTGAAAAGAAAGTCAGATGCGGAATGGAGCAAAATATAATGTTGGCTACAACTGTGGGTGATTGGAATGATGTCGTGAGTATGGAGTTTATATTTAAAGGGGTTTTCCACTATCGGACAACTGGTTACCTATCCACCAGGTAGGTCATCAGTATATGATGAATGCATGTCAGACACCTGAACCCCACACCGATCAACTGCTCCGGCTGCCTCAATTGGCATCCATGCCGGAATCAGATCACTGAATAGCGGCCGAGCTTCAAGTGAATAGGAGCAGAGCTGCAGTTCCGCAGCATGGCCGCTATGCAATGTACGGAGCCAACTGCTTCCGGTTCCGTACACTGCATAGTGTGCAATGACATCCGTTGCCCGCAGGCAACTGATTGGTGCGGGGTCCGGGTGTCGGACATGCACCGATCATATACTGATGACCTTTCTGGCGGATAAGTCATCAGTTATACGGTATTGGAAACCCCTTTAAAGCTTTTTCTCTTATCCTGATTTCATTAAGTAAAAAAATAGCTGAAGAATTAAATAAAGCCAAAATGTCAGGCGTGTTTTGTTTTGCTCTATAACATACTGGACAACATATGTCAGTTCACAGCTGTGTCATCATGTTTCGTTGGGTTTACTGCTGCACTACTCCACCATCAGTGTACACTTTGAATGCATTCATGTCTTATATGTTACTATATTAAGGTGAATATCCTTAACACTTCAAATTGAACAGATTTTCTATTACTACCATCATAGTTTAGGCTCAAAACAAATATAGAACAATTAGGCAAAAACTGAATCACACGTTCAGTCATTTTTGAAAACGACATGAAATGTAGACCAGCAGAGATAAAGATGCACGTACGTTTTAAGTTGATTAAGTTGCATTTTATTTCCTGATATTTCTACACTTTGTTTTAAATTCTGCATATTGTTGTCACACTAAATATTCCCTTAGATAAGTACACAAAGCTGCTGAATCAGACAGAACCTTGGAAAACTGTGAAGCTTTTTCATAAGCCTAACATGCATAATTTATATCTGCATACCATTAGCCTGTTTACATTCTTACATTTACTGTTGCCTTTTATGTGAAATATTCCACAAAATGCTTGGTAATAGATTCAACATAGCCCTTGCAAGATACCACTGCAACACGAAGAGTTTATAAAGCCTAACATCTAATAAATGCTTTATATATATGCAAAAATGTTTGAAAGTTTAATCAGCCACAAAAAATAAAATTGCTTTTATAAGAATTCTTTGCAGCATAAACTATTTTTAACCGTAATAAACATAAAGAAGTATATAGAGAATTGCTGAAAGTAAGGGCAGAAAACAGGCACATTTATTGCACATAATCACTGCATACACTTTACAGTCTCTCTTCATACATTATACTAGATATATCATATAAATAATCACAAATAAGTGTTTATGTAGTGGTCATAGTATTGGGTATAATCCGCATACATTCTCTAGCATTTCTTTAGCTTTTTGGAACTTTGGTTTTCTTCTTTAAGGGCATTAACTATATCAATAGCTGCAAAATGTTATAGATATTTTTAGGATATTTATCTAACAATTACATAAATAAAGATTAACACTAAAATATATGTGTTACTGTACAAGTAAAACGTTTTGGTCATATCTATTTCTAAGACTGTTAAATGGCATAAAATCTCTCCATAAACTCAGAGAATTACATTGTTGGTTCCAGAAAACGGTTAACAAATCCCACATCCAATTGATTTAAAGTGTACCTATTATATAATCTGTACCATATGTTAATATAGTATTGACCAGTTTGAAAACACAGACGAAAGCAATATTTGTTTATGTTTCGAAGGATAATCCAAGAAAAACACGCTGCTTATAGGGGTATTCCAGTTTCAGCAAATAAATATTATACTTTGTATATTGAAAAATGATAATATACTTTCTTATTTAATCTCTCATGGATTACTCTGCATGTAATCATTCAATAGGAACCTTCACTGTTTACTTCCAGTTCAAAAAAATTCTCTCCTGGTCATATGATGGACACACAGGACTGGCTATATGTTTCATGGGGTTTACTTAAGTGGTTCCCCTTTAAGAAAATACAATTCACACCAAGTGAATATTAAACGGATTGTTTAACTGAACACAACTAATACCACAGTGGCATACAAGCATATATTTACTTTCTATTTATGAGGCGCGGTAAACTTACACGGTTATAAAACAGAGTAGCACAATTTTCAGGGAATCTCCCTCTTTAGGGCTCTACCTGTCCCTCTCTCTGGCACTGTGCCTGCATCTCAAGAGTTGCAGTTTCTCAACCACGGTCCCAGCTTCTCAAGGATAACCCTTTACACCACTGCTCAGTGGCACCCCACCACTGCTCTCTGACTCTCAAGGGTTAAGTATATTAGGGACAACGGCTCTTAACGTTCCCTTGCCAGTTATTCATTAAAGGGACTTCCACCAGAATACCTCAGAACCTGACTCATGCCTCCTCTCACACTCCCAGTCAAAAAAGGACAATGGTAGCCTTTTTTCTAGGACCCTGATCTGCAAGGGTTGCCACACACTACATCTCCATGTAACTACTCCAACAGTCCAGACTTTCTCAGGGCTTCAATCACCAGGTCAAGTCTCAGGCCTACAGGGCAATCAGTCATAGCTGCAGCTTCCTCTTGTCCCCTCACTAGGACCCAGTACAGTCTTCCCCAGGTTGGAGTACAGTAGCGCTAACCACAATACTCTGCAGTCGTCAACACTTCAGTGATTGCCTGAACTGATTTTTGTCAAGCTTTCCTCTTCCACAGTTTACCTCTATCAGCTCCGACACTATAAGTCTCTTAAAAATTTACTGTCTGCTCTGTGACGGCTTCTACTGAGTACACTCGGTAAAGCAGCTTCCCTCCAAGGTTTTACTCCTTCATTTCTCCATGCTCCGCGTAGGCCCGCGTCACCCCTGTGGCTCACTACTCCCACAACTACAGCCTCCAGTCCTTTCTTGCCTCTCCACAGGAAGACAAGTCTGCTCTCGTTAATGACCAGGTTCCAGAGGTGGCCTGGGGGGCAGGGAGGCATGTGCCCCCTGGGCCGGTACCCCAATAGACATTTAGGGCCATGGGGCGTTAAGGGAAGAGCAGGAGAGAATTAGAAAGAGGAGTGGGAGCTGTTCTACACAATCCATGTGATTCTCCTGCATGAAGTATGTGACCTCCAAGTGGCTGCATTATATAACGTCACGTCTGATGTCAGCTGCCCGGTGGTCACATACTTTGTGCAGGAGAATCACATGGATTGTGTAGAACAACTCCCGCTCCTCTCTCCAACCAGGCTCTAATAAAATATGGGGCCCTGTTGTTTTCTGCAGTGCACGGCCCCATCTAGTTCCCAAGCAGGCAGGGAGTATAGAGAAAGAAAGGGCTGGAGAGGAACTATAAAACACCTCTCCTGCCCTCCTGCCTGCAACTTGTATGAGGCAGCTGACACCATGAAGATTCCTGAATGGAGCTCAGGAAAGGTAAGAGCGAACTGTAAATGTTGTTTGGGGGAGTGGATTCATTATAAATCGTTTTTGTGGGGGAGGGGGACTTAACTATAAATGTTATAAGTGGGGTTAGGGAATTCTGTGAAAATAGTTTTTGTGGGGAGGGGGCACTTTGCTGTGAATGCTATGTGTGGGGCGGGGCTTCATTATTAATTAGTTTTTTGTCAGAGGGGGGACTTGGCTGTAAATATTATGTGTGGGGAGAGGGATTTCATTTTAAATAGTTCTTCTGTGGGAGAGGAGATTTGACTGTAAATGCTTTTTGTGGGGGAGGGGAACTTCTTTATTGATTGTTTATATAGGGACTGGGGGTTTGACTATAAATGCCATGTGTGGGGGTCTTCTTTAGCATCTATTCACAGGCTACGGTCATATCACATTTTTTTTTCAGTGATCTTCGTAAAACCATGGCAAATGACATGGTTATAAAGCAATTTAATGAAAACGTTGGTTAAAAAAACCGTAATTTGACCTCGACAAGTTAAAATACCCTTACAGTTCATTTGTGTAGGGTAAGGGGGCTTTGCTGTAGATGTTATGTGGGGGAGAAGTTTAGTTATAGTTTTTGTGTGGGGGAAGGAGTCTTGACCAATCTGTTTCATTAAGCTACGGTGACATGTAGCGGTTGAGGTGCAGAAAAAAAACCACATCAAAACTCGCTTCTAAAAAAACGTTTTATCGTGATTTGCCATGGTTTTGTGATGTATTAATTGGCGGAATGCGTTGTTTCATACACGGTTTTTAACCACCCCTCCATCGCTACTTGTGAATATACGGTACCCTAAGCCTTTCTTCACACAAATTATTTTTCTGGCATTCTTTATTTAGTATAATTTTGTACATGCTACTTTTTGGTTATTTTTTTAAAGTCCTACAGAGAAACCTATGGGAAAAAATTGAGGAAAAAAAGCAACACACAGAGCAATCTGCGTTTTGGAAGATAACTGACCGCAAAAAGGCCAAAAATATACTACAAACATAAGCACAGTTGTATGTAGTGTATATAATATTTTAGTACAGACTTTAATGTCTATTTAATGTTTTGAAGGCAAATATTTTTTTTTAATAAATCAATATTTTATTTTATTTTTGTTACAGGAGAATATTGTTCCCATCCAGACTCTGTCTTATGACCACATACAATATACCTGGTAAATAGATATAGTATATACTGATATTATTCAGTGGCGTTCACACATTGAGGTGGCAGGATGATCAGAAGCCATTTGGTCATAGATTCTTATCTACTGCCTTATTAGCATTATAATGGACCTCAGTACAGGCAGGAGCCATTGTAAACTGAATGTAGAGACAGCTGAGCATACTGGGATTATATTTACCTATACTGTACAGATGCACATTGGTAGGTAAATGGGTGGTCTAAAGGCGGAGTCAATGGAATGGGTGGATTCAACTCAGGGATTCAAATCAGTTATCCAAAAGAGTAGACGAGATGTGTAATAAATTTAGAAGTAGGGGATATCCAATCGATATGCTCAATATATATAAAAGACAGACAATCACAATGGACAGACAACAACTCCTAGATAAACAGACAGTGGGACACAAGAGAAATGTTCGCATACCTTTTGTCTCAACTTTCTCTACATCTAGTTCAGAAATTGGGAATATTTTAAGAAGAGAATGGCGCCTATTGACTAGGGCTTTTCCCTTGATCAAGGAATTTCAAGAACCACCACTGTTAGCATATCGCAAAGGTAGAACCATTAGAAATAGGCTAGTAAAGGCAGACATTGGATCTAAAAACAAGAGGTCACAAAGTGTTTTAGCCCCTCCAAAACGTGGATGTTTTCCGTGCCTGTTATGTAATATGTGTAATCACATGATTAAGGGAGATAATTTTTGTTATCCACAAACAGGTAAAACCTTTAAAATTCAGGGCTTCTATACCTGTAAAACCACCTTTGCAATTTATTTATTGAGTTGTCCCTGCGGCCTATATTATGTGGGTGAGACCACTACTGAAGTAACTCTTAGAATGAGGAACCATAAGTCTAGTATCAACACCAAGAGACGAGATCTACCAGTATCTAGACATTTTGTAGACTGTAGACACAATGTATCCCAAATGCGCTTTAAAATTATTGATTCTGTACCCCTAAATAGATGAGGAGGTGACAGAGAGCTGGCCCTCAAACGCAAAGAACTCGAGTGAATTTTTACTCTTGGAACCATGTCCCCAAAGGGACTTAATGTGGATTACAAATATTTTCCACATATTTGACAGTTCATATATATTTGACATGATCTGCCATGAGTCCGAAATAGCTTTATCCGATTCATTCTCTTGAGTGTAGGTGGGATTTTTCTCCATATTATTGTTTTTAAATTCACACAAATATAGATTTGAATTATAATCTTTATTTTTTTATATATGTATATTTTCTCACTATGTCAATTTTTTCTCATTACAGATACTAACTTATATGAAGGGATGTACATCACGGGAGCAGAGGTTACGTTTTTCAATTAAATTTGTTCCAATGATTATATATATATAAATATATATATATATATTTTTTTCATACAAATAATAGATTCCTTTGTGTTTACTATGTGCTCTCTGTGGAAAATGTATGGAATAAACTGTAACTAGCTGTAAAGGGCGGTGTATATATATATGTATATATGTGTGTATATATATATATTTATATATATATATACACTACCGTTCAAAAGTTTAGGGTCATTTATAAATGTTCTTATTTTTGAAAGATAAGCACAGTTTTTTTCAATGAAGATATGAAATTAATCAGAAATACACTCTATACATTGTTAATGTGCTAAATGACTATTCTAGCTGCAAACGCCTGGTTTTTAATGCAATATCTACATAGGTGTATAGTGGCCCATTTCCAGCAACCATGACTCCAGTGTTCTAATGGTACATTGTGTTTGCTAACTGTGTTAGAAGGCTAATGGATGATTAGAAAATACTTGAAAACCCATGTGCAATTATGTTAGCACCGCTGTAAACAGTTTTGCTGTTTAGAGGAGCTATAAAACTGACCTTCCTTTGAGCTAGTTGAGAATCTGGAGCATTACATTTGTGGGTTCGATTAAACTCTCAAAATGGCTAGAAAAAGAGAGCTTTCATGTGAAACTCGACAGTCTATACTTGTTCTTAGAAATGAAGGCTATTCCATGCGAGAAATTACCAGGAAACTGAAGATTTCCTACAACGGTGTGTACTACTCCCTTCAGAGGACAGCACACACAGGCTCTAACCAGAGTAGAAAGAGAAGTGGGAGGCCCCGCTGCACAACTGAGCAACAAGACAAGTACATTAGAGTCTCTAGTTTGAGAAATAGACGCCTGACAGGTCCTCAACTGGCAGCTTCATTAAATAGTACCCGCAAAACGCCAGTGTCAACGTCTACAGTGAAGAGGCGACTCCGGGATGCTGGCCTTCAGGGCAGAGTGGCAAAGAAAAAGCCATATCTGAGACTGGCTAATAAAAGGAAAAGATTAATATGGGCAAGAGCACACAGACATCGGACAGAGGAAGATTGGAAAAAAGTGTTATGGACAGACGAATAGAAGTTTGAGGTGTTTGGATCACACAGAAGAACATTTGTGAGATGCAGAACAACTGAAAAGATGCTGGAAGAGTGCCTGATGCCATCTGTCAAGCATGGTGGAGGTAATGTGATGGTCTGGGGTTGCTTTGGTGCTGGTAAAGTGGGAGATTTGTACAAGGTAAAAGGGATTTTGAATAAGGAAGGCTATCACTCCATTTTGCAACGCCATGCCATACCCTGGGGACAGCGCTTGATTGGAGCCAATTTCATCCTACAACTGGACAATGACCCAAAGCACACCTCCAAATTATGCAACAACTATTTAGGGAAGAAGCAGGCAGCTGGTATTCTATCTGTAATAGAGTGGCCAGTGCAGTCACCAGATCTCAACCCCATAGAGCTGTTGTGGGAGCAGCTTGACCGTATGGTACGTAAGAAGTGCCCATCAAGCCAATCCAACTTGTGGGAGAGCCTTCTGGAAGCATGGGGTGAAATTTCTCCCGATTACCTCAGCAGATTAACAGCTAGAATGCCAAAGGTCTGCAATGCTGTAATTGCTGCAAATGGAGCATTCTTTGACGAAAGCAAAGTTTGAAGGAGAAAATTATTATTTCAAATAAAAATCATTATTTCTAACCTTGTCAATGTCTTGACTATTTCTAGTCATTTCTAGTCATTTTGCAACTTATTTGATAAATATAAGTGTGAGTTTTCATGCAAAATTGTCTGGGTGACCCCAAACTTTTGAACGGTAGTGTATATATATATATATATATATATATAGTGTGTGTGTATATGTGTGTGTATATATACAGTGTATATATATATATATATATATATATATATATATAATATATATGTGTATGTATAATACATATAATGTATCATGAGCCAGGGCTGTAACAACAACAACAACAGCCCTGGTCATGAATGCGGTTGTGAGCATAGCAGGACAATTAGCATTGCCCTGCTTTGTTTGGTAACCATGGAGACAGGAGATCGTTATCTCCTGTCTCCATTTCAAGTCTCCCGCGTGCACGGACGGTCTCGTGCGGGCGCTCATGAGTCGGCTGGCAGGGGCGTAGCTAGGGGGGGCAGAAGGGGGAACGTGCCACGGGCGCAGTTCAGAGGGGGGCGCCAGCACCACCACCCCCTGCACTATAATTGTACCTGTGTCGCAAGGACACAGGTACAATTAGAAGAAATGAATGACCGGGCACGTTCCGTGCCCGGCCATTCAGCGCCTTTCCACGAATGAAGCAACTGGTACCTTTTGTACCAGTGAAGCTTCCGTCGATGAAAGACGCTTACTGACTGACAGGGAAAGTCATCCTTCCCAGCCAATCAGCGCCTTTCATAGATGCTGTGTTCAACCCCCTGGGGACCTGCGCAGAAGAGCGCAGGTCTCCATGGCTGCCGGACGGCGTGGGAGCGGGAATAAGGTGAGTTTGAATATTATTATTTTTTTTTTTAACTGTAATAGACATGTGTGTCTGTATCTGCGGGGGGACTATATCTACAGGGGGACTATATCTACAGGGGGTGGGCTATATACAGGGGGGCTATATCTACAGGGGGGCTATATACTGGGGTGGGCTATCTACAGGGGGACCATATCTACAGGGGGTGGGCTATATACAGGTGGACTATATCTACAGGGGGGCTATATACTGGGGTGGGCTATCTACAGGGGGACCATATCTACAGGGGGTGGGCTATATACAGGTGGACTATATCTACAGGGGGTGGGCTATATACAGGGGGACTATATCTACAGGGGGGATATATACTGGGGTGGGCTATCTACAGGGGGACCATATCTACAGGGGGTGGGCTATATACAGGTGGACTATATCTACAGGGGGTGGGCTATCTATGGAGCACCATATATAGGGGTGGGCTATAGCTACAGGGGGGCTATATAGTATATAGCCCCCTGTAGATATAGCCCACCCCTGTAGATATAGCCCACCCCTGTAGATATAGCTCACCCCTGTAGATATAGCCCCCCTGTAGATATAGCTCACCCCTGTATATAGCCCACCCCTGTATATAGCCCATCCCTGTAGATATAGCCCACCCCTGTAGATATAGCCCACCCCTGTAGATATAGCCCCCCCCCTGTAGATATAGCCCACCCCTGTAGATATAGCCCACCCCTGTTGATATAGCCCACCCCTCTAGATATAGCCCACCCCTTTAGATATAGCCCACCCCTGTAGATATAGCCCACCTGTAGATATAGCCCACCCCTGTAGATATAGCCCACCCCTGTAGATATAGCCCCCCCTGTAGATATAGCCCAGCCCTGTAGATATGGTCCCCCTGTAGATATGGTCCCCCTGTAGATATGTTCCCCCTGTAGATATGGTCCCCCTGTAGATATGGTCCCCCTGTAGATAGCCCACCCCTGTAGATATAGTCCCCCTGTAGATATAGTCCCCCTGTAGATATAGCCCACCCCTGTATATAGTCTACACCTGAATCTACGTCTCTGAGACTGACTCCTTCTTCCACCACTCAGGATGGCAGGCTTAGGAGTGGGAGAGCCTATCGCAGCCTGGCCAGACGGAGCTAGCTCCCGCCCTCTGTCTATTTATACCTGCCTTTCCTGTTTCTCCCTTGCTTGTGATTCTTTCCGTGTGGTTTCCTAGCCCAGCTACAGCTCCTAACTATTTGATCCTGCTCCATACTACCCTGGCTTACTGACTTCTCTTCTGCTCTGCGTTTGGTACCTCGTGCTCTCCTGGTTTGACTTGGCTCGTTCACCTCCCTGTTGCTCACGGTGTTGCCGTGGGCAACTGCCCCTTTCCCTTGCTTTGTATTCCCTTTTATGTTTGTCTCGTGCACTTACTGAGCGTAGGGACCGCCGCCCAGTTGTACCCCGTCGCCTAGGGCGGGTCGTTGCAAGTAGGCAGGGACAGAGTGGCGGGTAGATTAGGGCTCACTTGTCCGTTCCCCTACCCCTATCATTACACCACCCCTGTTTATAGTGCTCCACAGATAGCCCACCCCTGTATATACTATATACAAGGGTGGGCTATCTGTGGAGCACTATATACAGGGGTGGACTATCTAGTGGAGCACTATATACAGGGGTGGACTATATGTACAAGGGGGGCTATATACAGGGGTGGGCTATCTGTGAAACACTATATACAGGGGTGGACTATATGTGGAGCACTATATACAGGGGTGGGCTATATCTACAGGGGGGCTACATACATGGTTGGGCTATCTGTAGAGTACTATATACAGGGGTGGGCTATATCTACAGGGGGCTATATACAGGGGTGGGCTATCTGTAGAGCACTATAGGGTTATTTGTGGGACACTATATACAGGGGTGGTCTATACGGGGGCACTATCTACAGGGGCTCTATGGCAGGCACTATCTACAGGGGGCTCTATGGCAGGCACTATCTACATGGGGCACAGTGTGTGTGTGTGTGTGTGTGTGACACGGTGTATGGTGCTATTATAATTAGAGGTGCAGTGTATGGCGCTATTATATTTAGGGGCGTAGTGTGTGGTATAATGATAACTTTATATTTATTTATAGGTGCAGAAATGTTGGAAAAATGAGAAGCTGAAGACATGTGAGCGGCAAACTGCAGAAATGGGCTTTGACCGGGAGAAGCCACCATAGAGGTCTGGACCGGATGGAGAAAAAGAACTAGAATCTGAGACGTCACCGGTGAGTCACTTAATGTAAATGTTTATTCTGCCTCTAATCAGTAATGTAGTCACTGTATGATCTGCAGCGAGATGATGGGTGGTATGATTATGATAGGATTTATTTTTTGTGAAACGGCATCTCCCAGATTATCCTTATCATTGTTTGGGCCATGCTGGGAGCTGTAGTTTTACGCCGTACACACCTATACAGCAGGGGTTGCACTAAATTGAGCTGTATTTGTGCTGGTGTTGTATTTATGTACTGAGCTTGGTTCTGGTTTTGTTTATAGAACCATAATGTTTTTATGCTCGCGTTACATAAAAAGAAATGACACGTTGATTGGTAGAGAAAACAAACATGGTGAGGGGGAAGGAGATGTCGGGAAAGAGGTTGGTGGGGGGGGGGCGCCAAACTGAATCTTTGCCCCGGGTGCTGGAGAACCTAGCTACGCCTCTGCGGCTGGTGATACATCGGTACGCTCAGGTGATACATCGGTACGCTCAGGACCCGAAGCTAGCTGGAGCTAGCAGAACCTCACCACCAGCTGAGAGCTGCCTGCCTGCCTCCCACACCACCACGACCCGGCTCACCTCTCTCTCCTCCAAAGACCTGGGATCCTGCTTCTGCCTCTGCTTCTGCTCCACCAAAGTCACGCTAAGTATCAAGTGTAGCAACGCTGTCTCCTCCTGCTGTAACCCTTGCTCTCCCTGAGTACTGTCCCTACTACCCTTGAGTAAGTTAACCCTTGCTTCCCTGAGTTAACCCCTTTCTCTCCCTGAGTACTGTCCCTACTGTCCCAGAAGTTAACCCTTGCTTCCCTGAGTCCCTGAGTTAATCCCTTGCTTTCCCTGAGTTAACCCTTTGCTCTCCCTGAGTACTGTCCCAGACGTTAACCCTTGCTTCCCTGAGTCCCTGAGTTAACCCCTTGCTACTGTCCCAGAGTTAACCCTTGCTTCCCTGAGTTAACTCCTTGCTCTCCCTGAGTACTGTCCCAGAAGTTAACCCTTGCTTCCCTGAGTCCCTGAGTTAACCCCCTGCTACTGTCCCTACTGTCCCAGAGTTAACCCTTGCTTCTCTGAGTAACCCTGTGTTCCCTAAGTTCACCCTTGCGGCCCTAAGTACCCTGCAGTGACCCTTGACCTGCACATCCCCAGGTACACAGAAACCCATTCCCCTTGTTCCTCCTTATCCCGTATTAACCTGTAGAGTATAGGGAAAGTTATAATAGGAGGGAGTGGGGCAGAGATAGTGAGCGTGTGAGAATTACAAGTAGCTTATGTGTATTGTGTTGTAACGTAACTGTATTCTGTGTATGTTTAGGTAAGTGGGTGGCGGTATAATTAGGAGTGTGATACCGTGTTTATACTGTACTGTGATTAGTTACTGTAATTTATATATGAGAGTGATTACTGTATGTTAATAAATATTACCTTTATTTACTATACGGTCTTATTCCCTTGAGTAGTCGCTAAAGCAATTAGATCGACGTTAGTATAAGGAAAAGGTAGGGGAACTAGGCATAACCCTAGTGACCCTGTTTATAAAGGCGGTAGTAATAGTGGGTGTCACTAACCAGTGAATCCCGCTATTACCCCACCCCCTTTAACATTGGCGAGCCAGCCCATACTGCTTTCAATTTATTTCTGTCTTTTGTACAATAAAGTTGTGTTAAAACGTGAACTGCAGATAGGTGGCGAGGCGTGGACAGGTAACATACATACACGGTGTAGTGTTGGGTTATACTGTGCGCCTAGACCTTTTTGAAGTTCAGACAAGTAACACAATTTTATTTAAGGCTTGATACAGGATACCATTGATCAGCAAACCTATTGTTTTTTGTTTTATTTTCTGAGGTATTAACGTCTTTTATTTTGCTTTGTGGCGTGCTGCTCTACGGCGACGCATCGTCGGGCGAGCGAGCAACCCATACAAAAGAGTTTGCAGAAGTATCAACGTCGGTGTTCTTCCGGTGAAGTCCAGCTGATCGGGAAAAGGCGTTCCGGAAGAAAAGGACCTTTTTCAAAAGAGAAGGTGACAAGGAGGACAACGCAGAAGGAGATGACTTCTGGAACAGTGAGTATGGACTTCTCCACACTTAAACACCTTGCCAAAAACAGTAAATTTAATCCAGTAACACCCACGACATACAAGTCAGCAGGAATGCTGCGGTCCACTCTGCTGGACGAGGCTTATGCACATGATAAGTTGTGTATTAGCAAGAGGAGTGTTCTTAACAAAACCTCCAAACGTCTCCATATGCTCGCTAAATTAATCTGTGTGTATGAGGAGACGTGTAAGCCTGATCACTCAGAAATGAAGAGTGATTCCCCAAATCTTCACTGCCAGTGTTGTGCCAACAATGTGAAGCAGGTTTGTGATTTGCAGACACAACTGGCAGAGAATGCCCAATGTAGAGATCAGCAAATTTGCATGCTGGAATCGCAGGTGATAGATTTGAGAAAACATGGTGATGATATTGATGCACAGCTGACTGGGTCTTATGCTGTGATCAATGCATTTAAGGTTAAGGCAGCATCTACGGATGCGATCATTGCCAAGTTGAATGACGAGCTTGCTGCTAGGTCACAATTGGTTGCCAGTATGCAAAACATCATAAAAGATTTCTCAAAAATGTTACCGGCTTTGTCTTTTTCAAGGCCTGATTCTGCTGTAAGTTTGCCCTCTACAGGGCAAAAAAGGAGGAGTAGTAAGAGTGATGGATCAGATGTCACAAATCGTTATCCCATCCGGAATCCTGAAGGTAACATTGTAAGAAAGTGTTACGCAGATGTAAGCGTACGATATTTAGAAGTGCGTCCCTAGCCATGCAGAACTTTAAGAGATCATGCACTGCTGACTGCCCTAAGTCCAGCAGAGCATGTACTGTTAAATGTTTTGCATGTGCCGGATCAGGCCACATTGCGAAATACTGCGAGTCTTTGAGTACTAAGAAATGTGGTCCTGTTAAATGCTTTAAATGTGGTCAGATGAGACATATTGCGAGGAACTGCCACAGCATAAGCAACCATGGAAAGCCCAGCGAAATGGCAATAGAAAATGGCCACGTCAGAACAAAACGTGGGTTTAGACAAAATGGCTGCATAAGAGTCTCCTTACAGCCTTATGCGCTCCGCCACGTGCTCAAGGGTCTAAATGACCAACCACAACTAGGGAGGAGTTTAGGAAGTTGGCCATAAATTGCATGTTCAGTCTGGTGTTACGTCTGTAATGGTTGTCTATAGTCTGTTGTGTTTGTCCCCAGTTGTCCATTTGTTTTCATTTGTGTTTTTATTTTGTGGTTCTTTCACATATTCTATTGTGGTATATCCCTGGTTATCAGTAATATGTATTTATACTATATGGGTGTTGCCTGTATTTATAATGCATAATTAGAAAACCACTCCAGGAAAACAACTGGAGAATCAACCATTGGATAGTGGTGTATTTGCGCCCAATGTTTTAATTGCTCTCTATTAGGATAGCGTTGAAGTTGTTATTATACTGTGAACTCAGGTTGCGAACAGGTAACATAAGTTCACGGTGTAGTGTTTTATGTTATTCTGTGCACCTAGACCTGGGGGGTTCAGACAGGTAACACAACTTCATCTGAGGCCTAATGTGAGTGCAATTAAATACAGCGGATAACAGTATGGCTGATTTTGTGTTTAACTGGAGTTAGGAAACTTTGGACAGGGGGAGGTAACCCTGGCATTACACCCATATCTTGATTTTAAGATAATGGGTTTGGTAAGACAGGGATATAGTTATACAGACCTGAGAATTGTGAGGAACCACAAAAACAGTGCTTCATCCACAGCTCCCCTCGGATATCCTGACCTACACCAGTGTTGGGATACCGAGGGGTCCTGTGATATGAAGGCTAATCCAATGCCCTCCTCAAGTCATGGGTCAAGGATATTGGTGCTGGTATCTAATGCAGAATGCCACGCGACTAACTGCACCGAAAGAGACATACTCCTCCCAGGAGCATACTGTACCCTTATTCCCTTATTAGGCGTTGATGTGGTGGATCAGAAGGGAAGAACTCCGGTGACACCTGAAAAAAAGGCTCGACATCCGTCCAGACACCCCTGTGAGACTCCAGACGATTCCTCTTGGGTTTGGCATGGAACTAAGAAATCTCCTGCTAGACTTCAATGAGGAAGAGGATGTCGTGGAGAAACTGAAAGATTCCCAACACCAAACCACTGTTCAGTTGGAACATGACACTAAAAAGATCACAGGAATTGTGAACAACCTTGAGGCGGACGCGGAAGTGTCTTGGTGGGAGAGCTTGTTCGGATATAGTCCCAAGGCCACTTCCTTCTTCAACTTGCTCATCCACCCAGTGATAATCCTTCTCACTCTTGTGGCGATTATGTACGTTGGACTGTTCTGCGTGTACCGACGAATGAAAGGACTGGTTGACCATATACAACGAGGTCAAGCAGAAAGCCACGAATACATTCGTAGACGGGGTCTAAGGACATAATGATACAGTCCTGCGTCCCAGAATTATTTATTATTGTATGTGTATATATATTTGTAAAGTGTAAATCTTAATCAATGGGTCGTACAAAATTTTCAAGGTGTACATATAGACATGCTAGGTGTTGATATGTGTCTGCAACATAAGCATACTCAGTGAGGACGTGCCCGTCCCACAGCGAGTGAGTATGTACGTGTAGGCAGACATATATTTACAGCCTGTAGTCACCCCATTTGCATGTGTACCTTGCACGTGTTTATGGAGGGGTAGTGTGAGATGCTGTTTGAGCATGAATCTCTATATGTACATATACCTATGGTTTGGGGGGGAATATTTTTGTATGTTTGGTTATTTTTCACTTTGTTTGTATGATTGGGTAGTGTGTAGGAACCCTTAGGGACAGGTAACGTATTCACACACCCTTGTAGGTATTTGCCACCTCAACCTGAGAACTGGTATGGTCAATATGATGATGGATTGAATGTCAGAGGGGAAATGGAAGGCGATGCTCCACCCCACAGTAGATTCCTGGGTACCAAGACATCACCTCCTCCTCTGGGATGATAACCTGCCATGATAGAGACCTGGATATCGGCCCACAAAGATTGTTTCGTCTTCAATCGAGATGCTGGGAAAAGTTGGAAAAGTAATGGATCACGTACAAAAGGTTGTTGAAAGGCAGGCTAAGCCATTCCAAGGCTGGTCATATGAGGGCACAAGTAGCCTTAGACGGGTCGGCATGCTAAAATTGGATCGGCCACTGGAAAGACCTGCTGACGCCACTCAAGAGGAAGAAACTCCAAGCAAGAAAGAACAAGAAATCTGCGGTTCATGGACTTTGAGGTTTTCATATGAGCTTTGTTCGTTTGATGAGCTTTGAGGCTTCGTTCTATGGACTGTGAGTTTATTTCAACCCCGTTCTATGGACTATGAAGGTTTCTTTGTACTATGGACTATGAAGGTTTCATTTCAATTTCATCTGATGAGCTTCGAGGCTTCATTCTATGGACTGTGAGTTTTATCTCAACTTCGTTCTATGGACTTTGAGGCTTTTGTTCTATGGACTAGGAGATTTAATTTCATCTTCATTCTGTGAACTTTGAGGTTTCGTTTCTTTGGACACTAGACTCCAGAGTCAGAGGACTGGCGGGAAGGTGTCCTTGAGGAGATAGCTGATGTCGAGTATCTAGGTCCAATAGTATACTTCCTTCCATCTCAGACCATTACCAGTAACCAGGGAGGTTGAGGGGGTAAATAGAATCCCACAAACACTTCCCCAAATTGCATTGTCGAGTACCCGACAACAGGGGTACTGTAAAGGGAAGTGTCCCTATATATATAAATATATATATATATATATATATATATATATATATATATATATATATATATATATATATATGTATATATGTGTGTATATATATATATATATATATATATATATATATATATATATAGTGTGTGTATATATAATATATATATGTGTATGTATAATACATATAATGTATCATGAGCCAGGGCTGTAACAACAACAACAGCCCTGGTCATGAATGCGGTTGTGAGCAAAGCAGGACAATTAGCATTGCCCTGCTTTGTTTGGTAACCATGGAGACAGGAGATCGTTATCCCCTGTCTCCATTTCAAGTCTCCCGCACGCACGGACGGTCTTGTGCGGGCACTCATGTGTCGGCTGGTGATACATTATCACCATGCCGACGCATGCTAGCCGGGGGCGAGCGCCACATCCCCCGCTGCGAGCGTACCATCAGGGTTAAATAGCCCTGCGTCGGTACGCTCAGGAGCCGAAGCTAGCTGGAGCTAGCAGAACCTCACCACCAGCTGAGAGCTGCCTGCCTGCCTCCCACACCACCACGACCGGGCTCACCTCTCTCTCCTCCAAAGAGCTGGGCACCTGCTTCTGCCTTTGCTTCTGCTCCACCAAAGTCATGCTAAGTATCAAGTGTAGCAGCAGCTACACTTAACCCTGTCTCTCCCTGTCTCCTCCTGCTGTAACCCTTGCTGTCCCTGAGTACTGTCCCTACTCCCCCTGAGTAAGTTAACCCTTGCTTCCCTGAGTTAACCCCTTGCTCTCCCTGAGTACTGTCCCTACTGTCGCAGAATTAAACCCTTGCTTCCCTGAGTCCCTGAGTTAACCCCTTGCTTTCCCTGAGTTAACCCCTTGCTCTCCCTGAGTACTGTCCCAGAAGTTAACCCTTGCTTCCCTGAGTCCCTGAGTTAACCCCTTGTTACTGTCCCAGAGTTAACTCTTGCTTCCCTGAGTTAACACCTTGCTCTCCCTGAGTACAGTCCCTACTGTCCCAGAAGTTAACCCTTGCTTCCCTGAGTCCCTGAGTTAACCCCTTGCTACTGTCCCTACTGTCCCAGAGTTAACCCTTGCTTCTCTGAGTAACCCTGTGTTCCCTAAGTTCACCCTTGCTGCCCTCAGTATCCTGCAGTGACCCTTGGCCTGCACATCCCCAGGTACACAGAAACCCATTCCCCTTGTTCCTCCTTATCCCGTATTAACCTGTAGAGTATAGGGAAAGTTATAATAGGAGGGAGTGGGACAGAGATAGTGAGCGTGTGAGAATTACAAGTAGCTTATGTGTATTGTGTTGTAACGTAACTGTATTCTGTGTATGTTTAGGTAAGTGGGTGGCGGTATAATTAGGGGTGTGATACCGTGTTTATACTGTACTGTGATTAGTTACTGTAATTTATATATGAGAGTGATTACTGTATGTTAATAAATATTACCTTTATTTACTATACGGTCTTATTTCCTTGAGTAGCTGCTAAAGCAATTAGATCGACGTTAGTATAAGGAAAAGGTAGGGGAACTAAGGCATAATCCTAGTGACCCTGTTTATAAAGGCGGTAGTAATAGTGGGTGTCACTAACCAGTGAATCCCGCTATTACCCCACCCCCTTTAACACTAGCATTTGAATTAATCCATTGTCTTTCTATTTATGTATATGCTATGTCTGATAGTACATGGTGCTGAACAAATAAATAGGCGGGTGGTAGAGACCACTTTGCTTTTGGGTGGTATGGTTACCTGTCCAATCGGGTGCAGCCGTTCTCCCCACTGATGTTGCAGTCCGTGGCCATTACATTTTCAGACTCCATATTGAGTCTTTTGACATATGCATATAATTATATTTCACATATACATCCATTGTGGGCTACTTGTATAAAAATATATATTGCTGGTTATACACTCGTTTGAGTGTTATTCCGTACTGCCAAAATATGCGCCGGGACGGAATTTTCTGTCCTTGCATGCGCGGTCATACTGCGTTTTAGGGATGTGTTCCATATGACGCACTTCCGGCAGTCTGCCATCTTGCACATGCGCACTATCGATCGCGGGACGCCATTGTTTACTCCACGCATCACCGAGAGCTGACACTGTAAGTTTTACTACATAACTTCTGTTCATTTCCATTACAACTGTGTTGGAATAATTTCTCTGCTCCTCCCCTTCATTATGAGTTGATGTCATTCATTAGGGTAATTATAATATTACCTTAGTTATCTTTGCATTATTTACTTAATATTGAGAGATGTTGTTTTTCAATACATTTATTGGTCACATTGATTTATATATTTTAACTAATTGTATGATTATGTTCTCTGATTTTTAACATATGTATTATTAATTGCACTATTTATTGTATATCCTGTGTATCCCTATATATATTTGGCATTGTGCACTTTTGGAATTAGCTTGAGAAAGGTTCAGGTGTGAACCGAAACATTGCTCATTCTTTCCACCTGGTTGTGAATAAACCAACATCTCCCCAACACTGAAGTCCTGCTGCTGTTACTTATCCTCTGTTCCTGTTATATGTATATATATATATATATATATATATATATATACATACATATTTTTATTTTTATATATATATATATATATATATATATATATATATATGTATTTATATATATATAAATATAAATATATATATATATATATATATATATGTATATATATAAATATGTAACTTCTTTACATTGGCGAGCCAGCCCAAACTGTTTTTAATTTATTTCTGTCTTTTGTGCAATAAAATTGTGTCAAAACGTGAACTGCAGATAGGCGTGGACAGGTAACGTACGTACACGGTGTAATGTTGGGTTATACTGTGCGCCTAGACCTTTTTGAAGTTCAAACGAGTAACACAATTTTATTTAAGGCTTGATACAGGATACAATTGATCAGCGAACCTATTGTTTTTTGTTTTATTTTTGAGATATTAATATCTTTTATTTTACTTTGCGGCGTGCTGCTCAACGGCGACAAATCATCAGGCGAGCCAGCAACACATACAAAAGCGTTTGCAGAAGTATCAAGAAGTCGAGCTGATCGGGAAAAGGCGTTCCGGAAGAAAAGGACCTTTTCCAAAACAGAGGGGGACAAAGAGGACAACGCAGACGGAGATGACTTCTGGAACAGTGAGTATGGATTTCTCCATACTGAAACACCTCGCTGCACTACATTTAATTCAGTACCCCCCACTTTATACAAGTCAGCAGGAATGCTGTGGTCCACACTGCTGGACGATGATTATGCACATGATAAGGCATCAGCAAGAGGAGTGTTTTTAATAAAACCTCCAAACGGCTTCACATGCTCGCTAAACTTATCTATGTGTATGAGGAGACGTGTAAGCCTGATCACTCAGAAATGAAGAGTGATTCCCCAAATCTTCACTGCCAGTGTTGTGCGATCAATGTGAATCGGGTTTGTGTTTTGCAGACACAACTGGCAGAGAATGCCCAATGTAGAGATAAGCAAATTTGCATGCTGGAATTGCAGGTGATAGATTTGAAAAATCATGGTGATGATATTGATGCACAGCTAACTGGGTCTTATGCTGTGATTAATGCATTTATGGTTAAGGCAGCATCAACGGATGCGATCATTGCCAAGTTGAATGATGAGCTTGCTACTGGGTCACAATTGGTTGCCAGTATGCAAAACATCATAAAAGATTTCTCAAAAATTTTACCGGCCTTGTCTTTTTCAAGGCCTAATTCTGCTGTAAGTTTGCCCTCTACAGGGCAAAAAGGGGGGAGTAGTAAGAGTGATGGACCAGATGTCACAAATCGTGATCCCATCCGGAATCCTGAAGGTAACACTGTTACTAAAGTGTTACGCAAATGTAAGCGTACTATATTTAGAAGTGCGTCCCTAGCCATGCAGAACTTTAAGAGATCATGCACTGTTGACTGCCTTAAGTCCAACAGAGCATGTACTATTACATTTTTTGCATGTGCCGGCTCAGGCCATATTGCGAAGTACTGCGAGTCTTTGAGTACTAAGAAATGTCCTCCTGTTAAATTTTTTAAATGTGGTCAGATGGGACATATTGCGAGGAACTGCCATGGCATAAGCAACCGTGGAAAGTCTAGCAAAATGGCAATAGAAAATTACCACGTTACAACAAACTATGTGTTTAGACAAAATGGCTGCATTAGTGTCTCCTTACAGCCTTATGCACTCTGCCACGTACTCCAGGGTCCAAATGACCAACCACAACTGGGGAGGAGTGTAGGAAGTTGGCCATAAATTGCATGTTCAGTCAGGTGTTATGTCTGTAATGTGTGTTTATGGTCTTTTGTGTTTGTCCCCAGTTGTCCGTTTGTTTTCATTTGTGTTTTCATTTTGTGGTTCGTTTACAGATTCTATTGTGGTATATCCCTCGTTATCAGTAATATGTATTTATACAATATGGGTGTTGCCTGTATTTATAATGAGAACAAAAGGGAGGAAAGTCCAGCGCTGTGTTGAATTTAAAAAGGAGGTATATTCCCAATTTTATTGGAGATGCAATTAAAAAAACACACGGAGACGCAGTCTCAAGGTGTATGCAGTAGCGGGCTGTTTAGCCTGAGCCTACGCGTTTCGAGCAAACAAGGTGCTCTTAGTCATGGCAAAAGAATGTGCATGCCCCTCGTGCTATGTCTGCTTTATATGCAGTGTTGGTGATTGCACATAGATCGTAATTGGCTAGCTTTGATTGGTAAGTGATTCTACAGCAGAGTATTTGTCTAGTATAGGTGGACATAGGCAGAGAATACTCACGTTATATTATGCAAACGGGTTTGGCTGTATAGTAAATTTACACCCGTTAATAATGATCTCATAGTTTATTTTTGAAAACGTGAGTCATTATAAGTATGTTATAATTATTAAAAGTACTTATTGGGCCACGGTTTGTATAGTGATTATTAAATTTTTGATCGACGCCGGATGCTGCATAACATGGCAATCGTCCAGCAGGGCAAAGGCATAGCAAAAGGAGACAGACACACGAAACATTCATAATATACAACAGACATTTATAATGAAAAATGCAAATCTTGATCTAATAATCCGGATCTAAATATATCTGGAACGAATTCAGAAAGATACAACGGAGGAGGTTGAAACCTTGTGGGTGGAACTAGAAAGGGAGGTAAACACTGAAAAAATTACTTTTGGTGTAATCTATAGACCCCCCAATATAACTGAGGAGATGGATGTTCAGCTATATAAACAGATGGAGCGGGCTGCACAGGCGGGTACTGTAGTGATAATGGGAGATTTTAATTTCCGGGATATTAATTGGTGTCATGGTTCAGCTTCAACTGCAAAGGGGAGACATTTCCTCAACCTGTTGCAGGAAAATTTTATGGGCCAGTTTGTGGAAGACCCGACTAGAGGTGAAGCTCTGTTGGATCTGGTCATTTCTAATAATGCAGATCTTGTTGGGAATGTCAATGTCCGTGAAAACCTCGGTAACAGTGATCATAATATAGTTACATTTTACCTATACTGTAAAAAACAAACGCAGGCTGGGAGGGCAAAAACATGTAATTTTAAGAAAGCCAATTTCCCCAGGATGAGGGCTGCAATTCAGGACATGGACTGGGAAGAACTAATGTCAAATAATGGGACAAATGATAAATGGGAGATTTTCAAATCTACTTTGAGTTATTATAGTGCAAAATTTATTCCTATAGGTAACAAGTATAAACGACTCAAATTAAACCCCACATGGCTTACACCTTCTGTGAAAGGGGCAATACATGACAAAAAAAGGGCATTTAAAAAATACAAATCTGAGGGTACAGCTGTAGCCTTTGTAAAATATAAAGAGCTTAATAAAATCTGTAAAAATGTAATAAAATTAGCAAAAATACAAAATGAAAGGCAGGTGGCCAAGGATAGTAAAACAAATCCCAAAAAATTCTTCAAGTATATAAATGCTAAAAAGCCAAGGTCTGAACATGTAGGACCCCTAGATAATGGTAATGAGGAGTTGATCACAGGGGATCAAGAGAAGGCAGAGTTACTAAATGGGTTCTTTAGCTCTGTATATACAACTGAAGAAAGAGCAGCTGATGTAGCCGATGCCAGTGCTGTTAATACATCAGTTGATATACTGAATTGGATGAATGTAGAGATGGTCCAAGCTAAATGAAATAAAATAAATGTGCACAAGGCCCCGGGACCAGATGGGTTACACCCTAGAATTCTTAAAGAGCTTAGTTCAGTTATTTCTGTCCCCCTTTTCATAATATTCAGAGAATCTCTAGTGACTGGTATAGTGCCAAGGGACTGGCGCAGCGCAAATGTGGTGCCTATTTTCAAAAAGAGCTCTAGGTCTTCCCCAGGTAATTATAGACCAGTAAGCTTAACATCCATCGTGGGGAAAATGTTTGAGGGTCTATTGAGGGACTATATACAGGATTATGTGACAATAAATAGCATTATAAGTGACAGCCAGCACGGTTTTACTAAGGACAGAAGTTGTCAAACTAACCTAATCTGTTTTTATGAAGAGGTGAGCAGAAGTCTAGACAGAGGGGCCGCTGTGTATTTAGTGTTTTTGGACTTTTCAAAGGCATTTGACACTGTCCCCCATAGACGCCTAATGGGTAAATTAAGGACTATAGGTTTAGAAAATATAGTTTGTAATTGGATTGAGAATTGGCTCAAGGACCGTATCCAGAGAGTTGTGGTCAATGATTCCTTCTCTGAATGGTCACCGGTTATAAGTGGTGTACCCCAGGGTTCAGTGCTGGGACCACTATTATTCAACTTATTTATTAATGATATAGAGGATGGGATTAATAGCACTATTTCTATTTTTGCAGATGACACCAAGCTATGTAATATAGTTCAGTCTATGGAAGATGTTCATGAATTGCAGGCAGATTTAAACAAACTAAGTGTTTGGGCGTCCACTTGGCAGATGAAGTTTAATGTAGATAAATGTAAAGTTATGCATCTGGGTACCAACAACCTGCATGCATCATATGTCCTAGGGGGAGCTACACTGGTGGATTCACTTGTTGAGAAGGATCTGGGTGTACTTGTAAATCATAAACTCAATAACAGCATGCAGTGTCAATCAGCTGCTTCAAAGGCCAGCAGGATATTGTCGTGTATTAAAAGAGGCATGGACTCGCGGGACAGGGATGTAATATTACCACTTTACAAAGCATTAGTGAGGCCTCATCTAGAATATGCAGTTCAGTTCTGGGCTCCAGTTCATAGAAAGGATGCCCTGGAGTTGGAAAAAATACAAAGAAGAGCAACGAAGCTAATTAGGGGCATGGAGAATTTAAGTTATGAGGAAAGATTGAAAGAATTAAACCTATTTAGCCTTGAAAAAAGACGACTAAGGGGGGACATGATTAACTTATATAAATATATTAATGGCACATACAAAAAATATGGTGAAATCCTGTTCCTTGTAAAACCCCCTCAAAAAACAAGGGGGCAGGTTCAAGCTGCAGAGGCGACAAGCCTTCTTTACAGTGAGAACTGTGAATCTATGGAATAGCCTACCGCAGGAGCTGGTCACAGCAGGGACTGTAGTTGGCTTTAAAAAAGGGTTAGATAATTTCCTAGAACAAAAAAATATTAGCTCCTATGTGTAGAAATTTTTCGTTCCCTTTTCCCTTCCCTTGGTTGAACTTGATGGACATGTGTCTTTTTTCAGCCGTACTAACTATGTAACTATGTAACTATGTATGTAACGGAAAATTGTATATATATAGTGTTAGACACAGAAATGCATTGGCATGTGATTTAAAAACGGGAAGAAACTCCCTTCCAATATGACAAGATATATACAAATCCAGGGATTCTCATTTTATATATCACATTAACTCTTGAGAATCCCTGGATTTGTATATATCCCGGGGGGTTCCTGTGATATGAAGGGTAATCCATTGCCCTCCTCAAGTCATAGGTCGAGGATATTGGTGCTGGTATCAAATGCAGAATGCCACGCGACTAACTGCACCGAAAGAGGCATACTCCTCCCAGGAGCGCACTGTGCCCTTAATCCCGTATTAGGCGTTGATTTGGTGGATCAGAAGGGAAGAACTCCGGTGACTCCTGAATAGAGGCTCGACATCCGTCCAGACACCCCTGTGAGACTCCAGACGTTTCCTCTGGGGTTTGGCATCGAACTAAGATAGCTTCTGCTAGACTTCAATGAGGAAGAGGATGTCGTGGAGAAACTGAAAGATTCCCAACACCAAGCCACTATTCAGTTGGAGCATGACACTAAAAAGATCACAGGAATTGTGAACAACCTTGAGGCGGTGGGAGAGCTTGTTCAGATATAGTCCCAAGGCCACTTCCGTCTTCAATTTGCTCATCCACCCAGTGATAATCCTTTGCATCCTTGTAGCGATTATGTACGTTGGACTGTTCTGCGTGTACCGACGAATGAAAGGACTGGTTGGCCAAATACAACGAGGTCAAGCAGAAAGCCACGAATACATTCGTAGATGGGGTCTAAGGATATAATGATACAGTCCTGCGACCCAGAATTGTTTATTGTGTGTGTATATTTGTAAAGTGTAAATCTGAATCATTGGGTCGTACAAAAACTTTCAAGGTGTACATATAGACATTCTAGGTGTTGATATGTGTCTGCAACATAGGCATACTCAGTGAGGACGTGCCCGTCCCACAGCGAGTGAGTGTGTAAGTGTAGGCGGGTATATATTTACAGCCTGTAGTCACCCCATTTGCATGTGTACCTTGCACGTGTTTATGGAGGGGTAGTGAGAGATGCTGTTTGAGCATGAATCTCTATATGTACATATACCTATGGTTTGTGGGGAAATATTTTTGTATGTTTGGTTATTTTTCACTTCGTTTGTATGATTGGGTAGTGTGTAGGAACCCGTAGGGACAGGTAAGGTATTGATTTACACTTGTAGGTATTTGCCACCTCAACCTGAGAATTGGTATGGTCAATACTATGATGGATTGAATGTCAGAGGGGAAATGGAAGGCGGTGCTCCGCGCCACAGTAGATTCCTGGGTAATGAGACATCACCTCCTCCTCCTCTGGGATGTTAACCTGCCATGATAGAAACCTGGATATCGGCCCACAAAGATTGTTTCGTCTTCAATCAAGATGATGGGAAAAGTTGGAAATGTAATTGATCACGTACAAAAGTTTGTTGAAAGGCGGGCTAAGCCATTCCAAGGCTGACTGTGTGAGGGTACAAGTAGCCTTACACGGGTCACATGCTAAAATTGGATCGGCTGCTGGAAAGACCTGCTGACGCCTCTCAAGAGGAAGAAATTCCAAGCAAGAAAGAACAAGAAATCTGCGGTTCATGGACTTTGAGGTTTTCGTATGAGCTTTGTTCGTTTGAGATTTGAGATCCCGTTCTATGGACTGTGAAGGTTTCATTTTAACCTAGTTCTATGGACTTTGAGGCTTTGTTCTATGGACTGCGAAGGTTTAGTTTCAACCTTGTTCTATGGACTTTGAGGCTCCGTTCTATGGACTATGAAGGTTTTGTTTCAACCTCTCTCTATGGACTTTGAGGCTTCGTTCTATGGACTAGGCGATTTCATTTCAACTTCATTCTATGGACTGTGAGGTTTAGTTTCTTTCGATACTAGACTCCAGAGTCTGAGGACTGGTGGGAAGGTGTCCTTGAGGAGATAGCTGATGTTGAGTATCTAGGTCCAATAGTATACTTCCTTCCATCTCAGACCATTACTAGTAACCAGGGAGGTTGAGGGGAGTAAATAGAACCCCACAAACACTTCCCCAAATTGCATTGTCGAGTCCCCGACAACAGGGGGATTGTAAAGGGAAGTGTCCCTTTTTATGCATATATGCGGTATTACATGCGCGGGATTACACGCGGGTGCTCATGAGTCGGCTAGTGATACATTATCACCATGCCGACCCATGCTAGCTGGGGGTGAGCACCACTTGTCCCTCGATGCAAGCGTACTGGCAGGGTTAAATAGCCCTGCGTCGGTACACTCAGGAGCTGAAGACCACCTCACCACTCCACCAATGAGGAGCAGCTGGGACCTGCCTGCTTCATCTGTCTTGCAGTCTCCTGACCTGCTCCGGCTCCTGCTTCTGCTCCACTAACGACACGCTAAGTATCAAGTGTAGCAACAGCTACACTTAACCCTCTCTCTCCCTGTCTCCTCCTGATGTCCATGAAGTTAATCCTTGCTCTCCCTGAGTACTGTCCCTAAGTTAACCCTTGCTTCCCTGAGTAGCGCTTGGTGCCCCTGAGTCCCTGTGTTAACCCTTACTGTCCCTAAGTTAACCCTTTCTTCCTTGAGTAACCCTTGGTGCCCCTGAGTCCCTGTTAACCCTTGCTGCCCTGAGTCTCTGTTGACCCTTGCTGCCCTGAGTTAACCCTTGCTGTCCCAGAGTAACAGTTGGTGCCCCTGAGTCCCTGTTTACCCTTGCTGTTCATCGAGTTAAACCTTGCTGTCCCAGAGTAACCCTTGCAGTCCCTGAAGTTAACCCTTGCAGTCCCTGAAGTTAACCCTTGCAGTCTCTGAAGTTAACCCTTGCAGTCCCTGAAGTTAACCCATTGCTGCCCTGAGTTACCCCACCCCCTTTTCCAATTTTGAACAACTTTTAACAGTTTTTTATTAAAAATGTTGTTTTACTTTTTGAGATACAGCTTCTATGTATCTTGATTTTACGCTTAAAGTCGAATCCATCAGGTCTGCAGGACTGATGCCTTTGGTGACAGCGGGTTCAAGAAATTAGAAAATGTGATCGATGACAGCTGGATTCTGCCTGTCTCTGTCGCCGAAGCTGTGAGTCCTTCAGACCTGACAGATTCTGCTTTGACCGCAAATGTATCCAGGATTCATTATTGGACCTATACGCTAAATTGCCTCTTTATTAGAGATATCCATCTGGTATTGCATGGGATCTACTTTGACCTTCTGAACTGCAGGAATCAAAATGACATAAATTTCTCTAAGTGTTGAAATTCTTCTGCACGAGTCTTGGCCCATGCAGACAGGATAGATTCTTGTAGTTGCCGCTAAAATATCCTTCTGCCATAGGGTAGACAGTTGCCATGAAGGGATGAACTTGGCCGGCCACAATGCTTACGTAAGCCCTACTGTCCAAATGTCCATCCACAGGTATTAGAGTACTCCCCACACCAATACTCCAAGTCCACGAACCTGACCTGTTGACACCTGACAGGAAGGGTTTATTGCGTCATACTGCTTGAGCAAAGTTCTGACCCTCCCATTAGCATAGTGCTACAGGAATCTGGATTCTTCTGACCAGGCAATATTTTTACACTGCTCAGTGATCCAATTGTTGTGCTTTTTTGCTCACTGGAGTCTTTCCTTTCTGTTTCCCTTAGACAGCAATGGAGCATGAACTGGTTATCTTCTGTTATAGCCCATCTGGAACAATGAGTTATGTGTTCTGACATGTTTGCTGAAGCACTAGAGTTGTATTCAGCTGCAATTTGCTTGACTGTGCACCACCTGTTTGTCAGAATGATTTTTGACATCCTTTTCTGACCCCTTTCGTCAACAAGTTTTTTATGTCCACAGGATTCCTTTTTTCTGGATGTTTTCCCTCGCTCATACCACTCTCGGTATATTCTCACGATTGCATGAGAAAAACCCATAAGGTTGGCAATTTTAGAAATACTTGCCCCTGCTCGTCTAGCACAAATAACCATCCCTCATTCGAAGTTGCTTAGATCGCTCAGTTTTTCCATTATAATGTGGATTGAAACGGATCCACTGATAACTTGCTCTCTTGGTTTTGTGCTGCACTCCGGGTCACGTGTCTAATTTCCCTACAGCGAAGCTCCAATAGTGAAATGGCAGGTGTCTAATAAAGTGGCAATTTAGTGTATAGGATATATATTTATAGGATATTATTTTTTAGACTACGAAATGCAGTCTATTAAGAAAATTACTGTTATTGGCATAATGAATTGCATAACTTTGTATTATACAGTATACTGGGACCACTCAGGGAAGTAGGATATTTTTCTGTTCTCAAGAAAAGTTGTTCCAGGGAAGACACTGCCATTAAAAAGTAAACGGAAAAAGAGGTTTAGACACAAAGTCTTTTGAGCATTTCCAAGTATATGTATGTGGTCAGAGTTGTAAAGATATACGATCATGGATGAGCTGGCGAGAGAAGAGGATATAGCTTCATCTGGAATCTTATTTTGGGAACAAAGAAGGCAAATAGTAACAACCTGCTTCTTTTTGCCAGCTGGAGAGAAAGTAGCTTAATAACAACAAGTCATCGTTCTCTTTTGGATGTCCAGCAAATGAAGCTACATTAGCACAGTTAAAAAAGCTCAGGTAGCAGGTTTATTCAGTATCAGGCTAGATTCACACCACCCTCGGGGATTGCATTCGGTAGCGATGTTTAAAACAATCACTTGTCCTTTGCCCCCCAAATATGCAAAAGTATACCTATACAGCTGTATGCATCCACCATTGACTCCCATTAAAATATATATATTTATTATTATCATTTTTTTTTTTGCATAGTTATTTTTTAAATCCTTTTCAATAAAGTTGAGGCAAGGACACTGTTTTGGCATATATATGGGTAATTCAATTTTATAGGCACCTATACAGACATATACAGTTTTCATCTAGCCTGAGTATTCTAATTTCTAAAATGCCACACTTGTTCTTTTCATCTCTCAGTATCTTGGTTAAATGATATTGTCCTATCTAACGGTTCCACAAAAAAAAGCAAAATGTGATTTTTGGTCTTAATCACATATATTATAAATATCCAATATACAGTGCCCACCAAAAATTCCGGAACACCCTCATAAGTTTTGAATGGCTCGAGGTAGAGGGTTAAAATTTGGTGGGATTTAATGGGGTCATAAAATCTACTAGTTAACGCCCAAAAAAAACACCCCCACCCATTTGGGGCAGTGGGGTGGGCGGGGGCAGCAAAATCTTAAATGGCATGGGGGGGTCGAGTGGGGGCTCATTTGAATTCTCTTTTCAATACAAAAACGATGCAGCAAACGATTTTAAGATAGGATTTTTTTCACTGAGATATTTAACTTTAAAGTTATCCTCTTCATTATCGGTTACCGCCGATGTTAGCATTACCCAAAATGTACCAAGCGGAAAAAATCTGAAATGTGTGTGGGTGTGAATTTGACCGAAACGGAAAGGATCACTTTATTGATTATGAGAGGGTATGGCGAATAAAAAATAAGATCGTATTGAGAAGTACCGGCTTTATTCAATGCCACTTATCCTATCCATGATCCAATTTCATTGTCAACTATGAACTCCTTCCCGACGTAAACAACTTTCAGATTTTCATTTTCGTTTTCTCCTCTTCACATTCCAGAAGCCATAGCGTCTTTATTTTTCCGTCGATATAGTACTATGAGGGCTTGATTTTTGCAGGACGAGTTTTAGTTTTTTGTGGCATCATTTATTTTGCCGTATAATGTACTAGAAAATGGGAAAAAAATTATTTGTGGGGTAGAAAATGAAAAAAACAGCAATTCCTCCATGGTTTTTTGCACGCTGTTTTTACGGAATTCACTGTGCAATTAAAACAACATGTTAACTTTATTCTGCGGGTCAATACGATTGCGGCAATACCAAATATGTATAGTTTTTTCTATATTTTACTACTTTTACAATTAAAAACCTAAGTGTAAAAAAGAAAATTTATTTTGCGTCGCCAAATTCCGAGAGCCATAACTTTTTTATTTTTCCGTCGATTAAGTGGTATGAGGGCTTATTTTTTGCGGGATAAGCTGTAGTTTTTAATAATACCATTTTGGTGTAAATGTGACGGTTTGATCACTTTTTATTTCATTTTTTGTGGGAGATCAGGTGAACAAAAAATAGACATTCTGGCGTTTACAATTTTTTTTTTACGGCGTTCACCGTTCGGGTTAAATAATGATATATTGTAATAGTCCAGACTTTTACAGACACGCTGATACCAATTATGTATATATTATTTATTTTTTTACTATGCTCTAGGGGAAAATGGTCAAAAGGGGGTTTTTTGAACTTTTTTTTTTTTTTACACAAAAAAAAACTTTATTTAGCAAATTTTTACTTTTTTTTATTAGTCCCCCTAGGGGACTTCAACCAGAGATCGTTAGATTGCTTGCACAATATACTGCAATACTAATGTATTGCAGTATATCGTGATTCTGACAGGCATCTATTAAGGCAGGACTTAATAGGTGTACAAAGATGGTGGAACTGGGGGTCTTCATTAGGCCCCCAGGCAGCCATAGCAACCATCACCCCCCCCCCCCCGAAATTGCATTGCGGGGGGCTGGATGAGCTGTTAGAAGGGGTCGCCCCCCACTTTCTCACGATTTAAATGCTGCGCTTGGTACTGACCGCAGCATTTAACTAGTTAAACTTGCGGGATCGCCCTCAAGCGCGATGCCGCTAGTTACTCTGAAGTGTCAGCTGTAACATACAGCCGACACCGGCATCGTATGGAGCGAGCTCACTGCGTGAGTCTGCTCAATACTTCCCTTCCTGGCTATGACGTAACTGTATGTCATATGTCGGGAAGGGGTTAAAGGAACTGTTCATCATTTCGAAATAACTGGTTCAATTAAAGACGGCAAGATAACTTTAAGGTTAAATATCTCATCAAAAAAAAATCCTATCTCAATATCTTTTGTAGCCTAGTTTTTGTATTGAAAATAGAGCTTACAAATGAGCCCCCACTCGAACCCCCCCGTGCCATTTAAGATTTTGCGGTGGGGGTGTTGTTTTTTTGTTACGTTAACTGGTAGCTTTTATGACCCCATTAAATCCCACCAAATTTTAACCCTCTACCTCGAGCCGTTCAAAAGTTATGAGGGTGTACCGGAACTTTTGGTGGGCACTGTATACTAAATGTATTACTTTAAATGTATTATATAAAAGTATCATAGCAGATAGATGACTAGAGATTATTCTTGTAACTGTTCGCTTTGCCTTTTAAAATAGTTAGCTTTTTAAATATAATACCTAGGACAAGGGCCATTAAATGGGTATGAGTATTACTGAATGATGAAGAAATATTTTGAGAGTAAATGATTAAACTTAATAGATTGAAGGATAATTCTCATAGCAAAGTCTATCATCACAATAAGAGCAAAAGGAAAAGGTCCTTTTTAATACATAACTAAACCTTCATTTACAGTCTTGCCTAATTTATGTTTCTGTCCTGTTACTTATATTTTCCGCTGATTCTTGTTGGGCCTGTTTTTTTCATTAGGCCTTAGTGATGTAATGTCCTGTGGCAGCAATTGATTGATTGATGTTTAATCACTATGGCAGTGAGTGTATGTCAGTGCACAGATATTTTCTGGTATCTCTAGAGATGTTTGATGGAGTTTAAAGAGGCTCTGTCACCATATTATAAGTGCCCTATCTCTTACATAATGAGATCGGCGCTGTAATGTAGGTAGCAGATCTATTTTCACCAAAGTATGAGCGATCTTAGCTTTATGCTAATAACTTTCTTAATGCCCAACTGGGCGTGTTTTTACTTTTGACCAAGTAGGCGTTGTGGAGAGAAGTGTATGACGCTGACCAATCAGCGTCATACACTTCTCTCCATTCATTTAATCAGCACATAGTGATCCTGCGTTGTTCACTATGTGCTGTCACATACTCACACATTAACGTTACTGAAGTGTCTTGACAGTGAATTTACATCACCTCCAGCCAGGACGGGATGTCTATTCACAATCCCGACACTTCGGTAACGTTTGTGTGGGTCTTACAGCACAGCAAGCGTAATCTCGCAATTTGAAAATAGATTGTTTTTCTAAATAAAAAACACTGCTGTTACCTACATTACAGCACCGATCTCATTATGTAAGAGATAGGTGACAGAGCCTCTTTAAATCAAGAACATGTGCAGACTTGTCTTGAAGCCACTCCTGCATTGTCCTGGCTGTGTGTTTAGGGTTCCGCCTCCTGTTGGAAGATCTTTGTCCCCTTTGGCTCCTTCGCGAACCTGGGCGTAAATGCACGTCCAGGTGAGCAGTAACTTCGCACACCTGGGCGTGCAGTTACGTTCGCACTTTAACAATTAACCGCCACGCTGCACTGCACCATCTTCTCTGCTCTCCGTGTTGCCAATCAGCGGCCCAACGCCACGGATTTCGCCAATTAACCCCTTAGATGCGGCGGTCGATTGTGATCGCCGCATTCAAGAGGTTCAGCGCAGATCGGCAGCCCCCACATGCATTTGTGGGTGCTGGTGATGCTCGTCACGGCAACCAGAGGCCAGACAATGGCCTCCGGGCTGCCATGTATGGAAGCTGATGAGGACCAGCCTGAGGCTGGTCCTCATCGGCTTCCTGTCAAAGTCAGAGTCACAATGTCACATCACAATGTCACAATTGCTTCCTGTCATGTCACAATGACAGTTAGAATACATTACACTATGTAGGTATCAGCGCTGCAAGTCGTTATGTCTCCTAGTGAGACAAGTACAAAAAGTAAAAAAAAGGTAATACATTATTTTATTTTTTTAAAGTGTAAAAATAAGTCCTAAGTTACATAAACAAAAAATGCTTATTTTCCTATAAGACTTTGATTATAGGAAAAAAATGAACACGTTAAAAAAAAGTACACATATTTGGTATCACCACGTTCGTAACGACTCAAACTATAAAACTATGATGTTATTTTTCCTGCACGAGTAACACCGCAAAAAAAGAAGTAAAAAAACAATGCTAGAATCACTATTTTTTTGTCTCCACCCCTCCCAAAATATAGAATAAAAAGTGATCAAAAAGTTGCATGTACGCCAAAATAGTACCAATAAAATCTACAACCTGTCCCGCTAAAAACAAGCCCTTACACAGCTTTTTTTACTGAAAAATAGAAAAAGTTATGGCTCTCAGAATATGGAATTTTTTTTTTATAAATAAGTGATTTTATTGCGCAAACGCTGCAAAACATAAAAAAAACAATATACATATGGTATCGCCGTAATCGTCTCGACCCGTAGAATAAAGCAAAATTGTCATTTATAGCCCAGGGTGAATGCCGTAAAAAAAAAGAATAAAAAACATTGTTAGAATTTATGTTTTTTGGTCACCTTACTTGCAGTGTTCCAAAAGTGGATAAGAGTGGGTACCATTTATCAGTGTGACACTGGCCACATATCTGCGGATCATTATTTATTTAGCCCATTATACCCTCTTATTATTCCCTGATGTACACCACAAAGATTACATATGCCCCCACATTATAAACTGAAATACCAGTAAAACACCAAACAGAACAACTACCAAGCAAAATCTTCGCTCGAAAAGTCAAATGCCGTTCCCTCCCTCCCTTCTGAGCCCTTCAGCATGCCCAAACAGCAGTTTACGTCCACAGATATGGCATCGCCATACCTGGGAGAACCCAGTTAATATTTTATGTAGTATTTGTCTTCAGTGGCACAAACTGGGCATAACATATACTGCACTAAAATGGCATATCAGTGGAAAATTGAAATTTTCTCTCTGCACCATCCGCTGCGCATTAACCACTTCGCGCACCACGACTTAATAGCATGTTGTGGGGGTTGATGCATGGAGCTGGCTCACGCGTTGAGCCCGCGCCATACGCTGAGGGTGTCAGCTGTGTATTACAGCTGATACCAGGGACTAACGGACAGGAACAGCGTTGGGTTGTTACAGGAGCCTGTAAAAATGACAATATACTGCAATACATTAGTATTGCAGTGTATTGTACCAGCTATCTACTGATTGCTGATTCAAGTCCCCTAGGGGGACTAATAAAATGTGTAAAAACAAAAGTAAATAGTTATTATTAGTGAAAAAAAATAAATAAATATTTAAAGTCCCAAAAAAATAACCTTTTCCCACTTTTTTCTCTAAATTAATGTAAATAAAAGACACAAAATTGGCATCACTGTTACTGTAAAAGTCCAAACTATTACAATATACCATTATTTAACTCGCACGGTGAACGCCGTGAAAAATACAAAATTTGAAACGGCAAAATCACTGTTTTTTGGTCACCTTGGCTCTACCAAAAAATTTAATAAAAAGTGGTCAAACAGTGGTATGTACAAAAAAATGGTACCAATAAAAACTACAGCTCGTCCTGCAAAAAAAAAGCTCCCACACCTCTTAATCGACCTAAAAATTTAAAAAAAGTTATGCCTCTCGGTATATGATGAAACAAAACAATTATTTTTTTAACAAATAGTTTTTACTTTGTAAAAGTAGTAAAATATAAAAAAAACTATATAAATTTGGTATCACCGTAATAGTATTGAGTGGCAGAAAAATTTAAGTTGTCGTTTTTACTGCACGGTGAAAGCAGGAAAAACAAAACCCAAAAAACAATGGAGGATTTGCTGTTTTTTCCAATTTCAGCCTGCAAAGAATTTTATTTACAGTTTCCCAGTACATTAAATGTTACTTTAAATGGTGTCAATTGAAACTACAACTCCTCCCGCAAGAAATATGCCCTCACACCACTCTATTGATCGAAAAATAAAAAAGTTATGGCTTAAAGCGGGGAGGGAGAACGAAAAAGAAAAAGGATAAAATGGATCAGTTCAAAAGGGTTAATAAATTTCTTTCTTTCAAAAATCTTTTTATTAATTTTCATAACAATAAACAATGTACATCATAGAAAGCATGTAGTGCAAATAACAGAGCAAAAACATCTCTATATAAAAGACAATTCAAGGAAAGAGGGCATAAATCTATGACAGAGTGTCCTGATACTATATGCATTTACCATCATATTTAATAGCTTGCAGCTTTAAACCAAGACCACATCGCTATAAGCGATATAGTTACACTACATGGACCGTACAACACCTTCGAACAAAAAGCAAATAGAAAATAGAGAGGAAATCTTCTCTCCAAGGAAACGAATAAACTCGAACTAGGAGGGAGAAGGGAGGGGTTAGCGGTTGGAGAAGGGGGATTATCATGTGGAACAATACTCTATGTATTCATGTACCAGAATTTGTGGACCGATAGAAATGGACATCCTAAATGTGAAAAACGTACTTAACTGTCTCTATAGTAAGATTGCCTAACTGTTGGAGTTTCTGTTGATTTCCACTTGGTTGATATAAGTAGACGTGCTGCTGCTATTAAGATAAGCAGTAATTTAAGTGATTTCTTAGCGATGTTAGTGGGTACTAATGCTAGGAGGGCCATCTCGGGAGAAACCGGTATGCTCCCTGGCATATTTTATTGATATGTTAAAAAATCTGATGCCAAAAAGGCAAAAGTTTCGGTCATTCCCACCAAATATGCAAGAAAGATCCAACCTCTTTACTAGAGATGAGCGAACTTATCAAAAGTTCGGTTCGGCTAGTTCGCCGAATTTCACAAAAAAGTTCGGTTCGGACCGAACTAGTTCTGACCGAACCTGTCACTTACGTGCGCCGAGCATGCTACTGTCCGGGGTGCTGATAGAGTTAATGGGCTGCACTAACTCTTTCAGCAACCTTCACAGTACATGCTCGGCGCGCGGAAAATACCATTTAAATGTAATAAAAAAATAAAAATTATACGTTCGTACTTACTTTCCTCCTGTCCGGCCTCCAGCGATGACGTTTCATCCCTTTCGCCGCTGCAGCCAATCACAGGCTGTAGTGGCGGTCACGCACGTCAGGATGACGCTTCATCCCACGTGACCGCCTCTGCAGCCAATCACAGGCTGCAGCGGCGACATGAATGAAACGTCATCGCTGGAGGCCGGACAGGAGGAAAGTAAGTATGAACGTATTATTATTATTTTTTGGCATGTATGTATGTTGGCATGTATGTATGTATGTATGTATGTATGTTGTCATGTATGTATGTATATCTGTGCATGTATGTTTGCATGTATGTTGGCATGTATGTATATATGTGCATGTTTGTATGTATATTTGCATGTATATATTTGCATGTATGTATGTTTGCATGTATGTATTTTTGCATGTATGTTGTCATGTATGTATGTATGTATGTATGTTGTCATGTATGTATATATGTGCATGTGTGTATGTATATTTGTATGTATGTATGTATGTTTGCATGTATGTTTGCATGAATGTATGTATATTTGCATGTGTGTATATATATATATATATGTATGTATGTTGTCATGTATGTATATATGTGCATGTATGTTGGCATGTATGTATATATGTGCATGTGTGTATGTATGTATATTTGCATGTATGTATGTTGTCATGTATGTATGTATATATGTGCATGTATGTTTGCATGTATGTTGGCATGTATGTATACATGTGCATGTTTGTATGTATATTTGCATGTATATATGTTTGCATGTGTGTATGTATGTTTGCATGTATGTATGTTTGCATGTATGTATGTTGTCATGTATGTTTGTATGTATGTTGTCATGTATGTATGTATATATGTGCATGTATGTATGTTTGCATGTTTTTATTTTTGCATGTATGTTTGCATGTATGTTTATATATGTGCATGTATGTAATTATGTTTGCATGTATTTATGTTTGCATGTATATTTGTGCATGCTTGTATATATGTATGTATGTATCTTTGCATGTTTGTTTGTATGTATGTATGTTTTCATGTGTGTGTGTATGCATGTATGTATGATAGTTTGCATGTATATATGTGTGTATGTTTGCATGTATGTATATTTGCATGTATATATGTGCATGCTTGTATATATGTATGTATGTTTGTATATATGTATGTATATTTGTATATATGTATGTATGGCCATGTATGATACTGTCTGCTGGCGCCCTGTATCTAAGTCAACTTCGCGGCAGGCTTCTATACATGGTATAACAGTCAGTATCACACATTAAACTGAATCTAAGCCTACAACATGTTTTATTTCATTATTTTATTTTTTTACAGGTTTGGTGTTTGGACTACGTCGGTTTCGAGGACTACTTCGATGACGGTTTTTTTTCTACAATAAAATGGTTAATGAGGGTTGTGTTGGGGGTGCTTTATTTCAATAAAACATTTTATCTATATCTTTGTCTTTTTCTTTTCAAATTTTATTATTACCACTTTAGTAATGGCCGCTGTCTGAGTGACAACATCCATTACTAAGGCGAGGCTTAGTGTTAGCCGGTGCAGAGGCTAACACTAACCACCATTATTACCCCGGTACCCACCACCACCAGGGGTGCCGGGAAGAGCCAGGTACGATCCAGTACCCGACCATCTGTTGTGATGGTCGGGCCCTGGGGCGGCCGCAGGCTGGTATTATGAGGCTGGGAAGCGCCAAAAACAGTGGACCTTCCCACCCTTGTAATGCTAGGCTGCTGCTGCTGTGTTGTATCTGGCTGGTTATAAAAGTGGGGGGGACCCCACGTCATTTTTTTAAATTATTTATTTATTTACATTTTTTTTTAAAAAAAGACATGGGGTTCCACCCAATTTATCATAACCAGCCACATACAACACAGTGTTAGCCTGGGAATGAACAAAACCAGTGGCCCTTCCCACCCATGTAATGCCAGACTGCTGCGGCCTTGTATATGGCTGGTTATTAAAAATGTGGGGGACCCGTCTATTGCTAAATTTGTTAAATTCCAAAAAAAAAACGACGTGGGGGTCCCCCCCATTTTTATAACCAGCCCGATACAACACAACAGCAGCAGCCTAGCATTACAAGGGTGGGAAGGTCCACTGATTTTGGCCCTTCCCAGCCTCATAATACCAGCCTACGGCCGCCCCAGTACCCGACCATCACAACAGATGGTCGGGTACTGGATCGTACCAAGCTCTTCCCGGCACCCCTGGTGGTGGTGGGTACCGGGGTAATAATGGGTGGTTAGTGCTAGCCTCTGCACCGGCTAACACTAAGTACCGCCTTAATAATGGACGCTGTCAATCAGCCAACTACCATTATCTAGGCACTAATAAAGTTTGAAAAAAAAAACACAAAGACAATTCTTTTTTATTGAAATAAGAAATCCCCAACAAAACCCTCGTTAACCATTTTATTAAAATTTGAAAAAACGTAGATCTACACAGTAGTCCAACGAATCGAAGATGTAGTCCAATCGGTACATCAAAATCTGCAACAACATAAAAAAACAGTTATCAATGTGAACAATACCAATACTTCTACTCACCTACACACATATATACACGCACACACAAACAAACAACCATACACAGACACACACATATATACACAAACACAACAAGATATACACACACACATAAACAGACAAACACACACATATACACGAACTCACACATATACAAACAAAAACACACATATCCAAACACACACACACACACACAGTTATACACACATACACGAACACATATACACAAACACATATACAAACAAAAACACACATACCCAAACACACATATACACAAACACATATACACAAACACACCCATATATACACACAAACACACACCCATATACACACATATACAAAAACACACACAAACATCTACACACAAACATATACACAAATACACCCATATATACACAAACATATACACAAAACACATATACACAAACACACCCATATATACACACACACATATAAAAACAAAAACAGACAAAGTCACATACCCAAACACACATATATACACAAACACACACATACACAAACACGGTTTCTTTTAAATGCTGCTGGGGAACCCGCTCGATCCACTATATACGGCTGCGCTACAGTGCAGCATTTAAAAGAAACAGGATCCTGACCTGTCCATAGAGTTTAAGGCAGCACAGAGTATTTCAGGAGATGAGCGTGCAGATTCAGTGCTGCTGCGAACTCTGCTCTTACCATTACGTAGCTCTCAGTCTGTTACCTCTCCTCCACTCCTGTCCTCCAGAACACCTTCACATGATTGGCAAGTCACCACGTAATGGTAAGAGCAGAGTTCACAGCAGCACAGAGTATTTCAGGAGATGAGCGTGCGGATCTTGTGCGGGGTGGTGACTTGCCAATCACGTGAAGGTGTTATTGAGGACAGGAGTGGAGGAGAGGTAACAGACTGAGCTACGTAATGGTAAGAGCAGAGTTCACAGCAGCACTGAATCTGCACGCTCCTCTCCTGAAATACTCTGTGCTGCTGTGAACTCTGTTCTTACCATTACGTAGCTCAGTCTGTTACATCTCCTCCACTCCTGTCCTCTATAACACGTTCACATGATTGGCAAGTCACCACCACGCACAAGATCCGCACGCTCATCTCCTGAAATACTCTGTGCTGCTGTGAACTCTGCTCTTACCATTACGTGGTGACTTGCCAATCATGTGAAGGTGTTCTTGAGGACAGGAGTGGAGGAGAGATAACAGACTGAGAGCTACGTAATGGTAAGAGCAGAGTTCACAACAGCACTGAATCTGCACGCTCATCTCCTGAAATACTCTGTGCTGCCTTAAACTCTGTGGACAGGTCAGGATCCTGTTTCTTTTAAATGCTGCACTGTAGCGTAGCCTTATATAGTGGATCGAGCGGGTTCCCTAGCAGCATTTAAAAGAAACAGGATCCTGACCTGTCCACAGAGTTTAAGGCAGCACAGATTATTTCAGGAGATGAGCACGGGCAGCCGTTCATTTTTCCGAGCCGTGCTCCCATCATGCACACGACCGTAAAAACACCCGTTATTGCGGGTCGTAATTACGACCCGCAATAACGGGCTCATAGACTTCTGTTACCCACGGGTACCTTTCCGTATTCTCACGGGAAGGTGCCCGTGCCGTTAAAAAAATAGAACATGTTCTATTTTACGGGCCGTGCTGCTATAATTATAATGACAGCACGGTTCGCAAAAGCGGCCAGCTGCCCGTGGCCGGCCGGCCGTGCTCGTACTTACGAGTCGTAATTACGAGCACGGCCCGTAAAATAAAAAAATAGAACATGTTCTATCTTTTTAACGGCACGGGCACCTTCCCGTGAGAAAACGGGAAGGTACCCGTGGCTAACAGAAGTCTATGGGCCCGCTATTTCGGGTCGTAATTACGACCCGTGATAACGGGTGTTTTTATGGTCGTGTGCATGAGGCCCCGTAATGACGGGTGGCTACATGTGTGCACCCGTCATTACGGCAGCGTTGCTAGGCGACGTCAGTAAGGGTATGTGCACACACACTAATTACGTCCGTAATTGACGGACGTATTTCGGCCGCAAGTACCGGACCGAACACCCTGCAGGGAGCCGGGCTCCTAGCATCATATTTATGTACGATGCTAGGAGTCCCTGCCTCTCCGTGGAACTACTGTCCCGTACTGAAAACATGATTACAGTACGGGACAGTTGTCCTGCAGAGAGGCAGGGACTCCTAGCATCGTACATAAGTATGATGCTAGGAGCCCGGCTCCCTGCACGGTGTTCGGTCCGGTACTTGCGGCCGAAATACGTCCGTCATTTACGGACGTAATTAGTGTGTGTGCACATACACTAAATAGTCACTGTTCAGGGTGCTGAAAGAGTTAACTGATCGGCAGTAACTGTTTCAGTACCCTGGACAGTGACTACCGATCACAGTACCTGTAAAAAAAAAAGACGTTCATACTTACCGAGAACTTTCTGCTTCCTCCAGTCCGGTCTCCTGGCCGTTGCCTTGGTGACGCGTCCCTCTCGACATCCGGCCCGACATTCCTTGATGACGATGCAGCCTTGTGAGCGCTGCAGCCAATCACAGGCTGCCGCGGCCTCTGCAGCCAATCACAGGCTGCAGAGGCCTCTGCAGCCAATCACAGGCTGCCGCGTCAGAAAAGGTCGGACTGGAGGAAGAAGAGGGACTCGTCAACAAGACAACGACCGGGTACGTATGAAATGCTTTTTATTTTATTTTTAATCAGCAGCCTCTTTTCTCTATCAGTGATTGATAGAGATAAGTGGCTCCCGATTTGTATAATGTTTTTGACCGGGTTCGGTCAAAACGGGTTCGGCCGAACCCGGTGAAGTTCGGATTCGCTGCGAACCGAACTTTACCGGAAGTTCGGACCGAAACCGGGTTCGGTTGTCCCGGTTCGCTCATCTCTACTCTTTACCACACCTCCAGCAAACATCTGAAGAAGTGCTATACATTTGTTTTAACCTAACCGGTGTTAAATACCATCTAGAGATTATCTTGCACGCATCTAGATGTAAATTTAGGAGTCCTAAATATCCTCACAATATCTGCTGAAGAGAATTTGATATTTACATCTCTTTCCCACTCTCTTATGAAATATGGCACAACCTCACCCTCCAACCCAGCTATACTTTTACTAAGATGTGATAATAATTTTGTAGGTGTTCTGGATTGCGACCAAAGTTCTTCGAACCACGATAGTGGTCTATATATTCCAGTAGCCAGAAAGGCAGGGACATACCAATTTGCAAATAAGACTATATTGGCAAGCATTTAGTGTCTGACAAGACAATTTCTCCCTAGCCTGCTCCAATGACAGTAAAGTACCATCCAAGTCCAATAATTCCCACGGGGAAAGAGTGTTATGTCTAATAGGTAGAGGTAGAGTGTTGTAACCTGGGTGAGAAGTTGCGATACAGTCTCGCAACCGAGTAAGTGGGAAGGGATGGGACGAGCATAATGATCTAATCTGTGAATCCTGCCATATTGACATTGTTGTCTGTGGCAAACCTCTATAGCCCAAAGTCGAGGATCGGTGCACATCATTCTCTAATAACAATTGTCTTAATGGTCCCTGCATTAAGTGTTCTTCTATATCAACCCAAGATTTATGTGGTGGGTTGCAAAACCAATCCACTTTTCTCCCAAGATGTACTGCTTTATAATATTTGGATAAAGAGGGAAATCCAATTCCTCCCTTTTTGACTGGTAATTGCAAAATCTTGTATGAGATTCTTGGTCTGGAACATCCCAAATATAGTCTGAGCATATCCTACGATATTGGTTAAAAAAGGTCTTTGGTAAAGAAATGGGTAGTGCTTGTAACAAATACTTGACTTTTGGTGATATCAAAAAGTTCAACATATTTGTTCTGCCTATCCAAGAAAGAAATGCTGGAAACCAGGTACTTGAGATTGAGGGGATAGTAGACAATAGTTTCTTATAATTTAAAGTATATAGGTGTTTCAAGTTAGTGGAAATGTTCACACCCAGAAAAGTCATGTATTCCGAAGGCCAAGAAAAAGGAGAGTTCTTCATCAGGGATTTTATCTGTGATGCAGGGAGTGTTATATTTAGAGCTTGTGACTTTGACATATTTATTTTAAAGTTTTAAATATGTCCGAACATATTTAAGTTTTGCTGTATGACTGGAAAGGCAATTTTGGGGTTTGAGAGCAATATCAGTATATCGTCCGCATATGCCGCTATTTTATGTTCTAATTTCCCACAAATGAAGCCCTTTATCCCATTGTTTTGTTTGACAGTTTGCAACAATGCCTCCATTGCTAGTATAAATAACAACGGAGAAAGCGGACACCCCTGTCTTGTGCCATTGTTAATCTATACTGGTTAAGATAAGATATCGTTAACCTTAATGTAAGCTTTAGGCGATGTACATAGAAAAGATTGCGAAGATAAACTTAGAAGGGAATTGAAATTTCTGTAGGACTTTAACCAAGAAGGGCCAAGCAACTCTATCAAACTCCTTCTCAACGTGTAATTACCGAGTAATAGCAGTGGTGAGTGTAATTTTATTGCATATGCAATAGAATTAAGTATTTTATAAGTATTATATTTCCCTTCTCTTCCAGGTACAAAACCTGTCTGATCAGGGTGGAAAATTTGAGGGAGTATTACTTTAAGCCAGGATGCTAAATTTTGAGCGTATAACTTTAAGTCTATATTCAATAGAGAGATAGGCCTATAATTTGCACAATTAGACGGGTCTTGTGTATCAGCGCTATGTGTGCTTCTAGACTTTGAGAAGTAAAGGGGGATTCATCTAACACTGAATTAAAGGAATGTAACATATGCGGTGCTAAAACCTCTATAAACCTCTATAAAGCTGGAATAATAATAAAGAGGTAGGCCGTCTGGACCTGGGTGTAGATTTCAGAACTGTTTTCAGTTCCTCAAGTGTGATGGGAGCGCATAATTGGGAGGCGTAAGCCTGTGATATAGCTGGAAGCTCAATGGCGGCTAAGAAAGAATCTGTAGCCAATGACTTCCATTTTAGTATCCACACTGTCATTCAAGTTGATATTATACAATTCCAAATAATATGTCCGGAACAACTATGCAATCTGTTCTGACTCTGTGGCATCTACATCAGCATCTGATTTAATAGATAATATCCTATTTTTTAGCATTCTTTGTTTAATTTTGGCTACTATAAATTTAGTCAGTTTATTACCATGTATAAAATGTTTTGTTTGGCTGATAGGTACGCTTTCGCTGAATAAGAGTTAAGGAGGTTTCTGAGTTCTTGTCTTAATATTGTCAGATGGGCTAATTGGACATCACAAAGGGTTTTTTTATGCAATCTTTCTAATTGTCTAATTTTTTCTGATAGTTCTTTTGTTTTTGTGTGCCTAATTCTATTTGCATAGGAGGCAGAGGCAATAAGTTCACCTCTAATTACCGCTTTATGAGATTCCCATAGTACATGTGGAGAGATATCTGGGGACATGTTGAGTTTGAAAAATTCAGTTCGTTTATCTTTAATTCTCTTTTTGATATGGGGAGTGTCAAGCAACGTCTTGTTCAATCGCCAAATGAACGCTTTACATATAGGTAACGGAGTGTCAAAAGTGAGAAAGATCAGAGAGTGGTCAGAATGTATTATTGATCCTATAGAGACTTCCGTACAGTTCTTTAACCCGTTAAGGACGCTGTAATGGCCGGAAGGAGGTGAAGGGAAAGTGAGCCCTAATCTACCCACCGCCCTGTCCCTGCCTACTTGCAACGACTCGCCCTAGGCGACGAGGTACAACTGGGCGGCGGTCCCTACCCTGTCTAAGTGCACAGGAAAACAAACAGGGAACATGCAAGGGAAGGGGCAGTAGCCACGGAACGCCACAAGGAAACGGAGCGGCGAACGGACAGTCAGGACCAGGACGAAGTGAGTACACCCGAGCGGGCAAGGAGACAGAAGCAAGCCAGGGGCAAAGCAAAGCAGGTCAAGCAGAACTGCAGCAAGGCAGAAGCACGGCAGAAGCAGGCTGGAGCAAGCAGCAGTGGGGCCAGGAATCCAAAAGAATTACAAGCACTGAGGGAGAGAACAGGGCAGGTAATAAAGGACAGGGGGCGGAGCTAACTCCGACAGACCAGGCCGCGATAGGCTCTCCCACTCCTGAGCCTGCCACCCTGGTTGGTGGGAGATGGTGTCAGTCGAACAGGTCTGGCCTCAGGTGTGGATTGATTAATCCCAGGAGTATACCTAGATGAAGTACCTGGCAGATCCCTAACAGACGCAGCCTAGTTTGGGCCTTAAGGCTCAGAGCCCATTTTTGAAATCTGACATATTTCACTTTATGTGGTAATAACTTCGGAATGCTTAAACCTATCCAAGCGTTTTCTCGTGAGACATTGGGCTTTATGTTAGTAGTGAAATGTGGTCGATATATTCAGTCTTTATTTGTAAAAAATTGCAAAATTTAGAGAAAATTTAGAAAAAAAAGAATTTTTCTGAATTTAAATGCATCTGCTTGTAAAACAGATGATTATACCACCAAAAATAGTTACTAGTTCACATTTCCCATAAGCCTACTTTAGATTGGCATCATTTTTTGAACATTCTTTTATTTTTCTTGGCCGTTACAAGGTTTAGAACATAAACAGCAATTTCACATATTTTTAAGAAAATTTCAAAAGCCTTTTTTTTAAGGTACCTGTTCAGTTCTGAAGTGGCTTTGATGGGCCAATGTATTGAAATCCCCCATAAAACACCCCATTTTAAAAACTAGACCCCTCAAAGTATTAAAAACAGCATTTAGAAGTTTTTTTAACCCTTTATGCATTTCACAGGAATTAAATCAAAGTGGATGTGAAATTTGCAAATTTCATTTTTCTTGCTGAATTTCAATCTTATTCCATTTTTTCTGTAATACAGAAGGTTTTACCAGAGAAACACTACTAACTATGTATTGCCCAGATTCTGCCGTTTTTATAAATGTTCCACACGTGGCTGTAGTGTGCTCGTGGACTAAAACACAAGCCCCAGAAGCAAAGAAGCACCTAGTGCATTTTGAGGCCTCTTTTTTTTAATTAGAATATATTTTAGGCAGCATGCCAGGTTTGAAGAAGTGTTGAGGTGCCAAAACAATAGGAATCCCCCAAAAGTAACCCCATTTTGGAAACTATACCCCTCAATGAATTAATTTATGGTTGTTTTTACCATTTTGACCCCACAGTTTTTACACAGCACGTATTTGAAATGGGCTGTGAAATTAAAAAAATGAAATTTTTTCCAATAAAATGTAATTTTTCATAAACATTTCTTATTTTCACAGGGAACACAATACCCCATTTTGTTGCCCAATTTCTCCTGAGTGCAGCAATACCCCATTTGTGGCGATAAACTGTCGTTTAAGCCCATGAGTGGCCTCAGAAGGGAAGACAAGTCCACCCCTTCCATGTTCCTATTGTAGTCCAGGATGCAGTCTGGTTTGGGGTTCTCTGTACTGGTACCTCGTACAGGTACATGGGTGCTGGTGTGGCCATGTATTTTTGTCAATAGTATGTTATAGTAGAACATAATATGAGGTATGACGACCTTGTGCTTAAATAATACATTAATAGTGCAGAACCATGGAGCCCATCTCTTCTTTTCTGCTGCAAAAAGAAACATTTTCAAGTTAACTATAACCAATTTAAGTGTGAACAAAAGTCGACATTTCTAACCTCAGTCATAATGAAGAAAGACTCAACATATTAAATCACGTAAAGTAAGTACATATTCAATGTTCAGTCTTCAGAGAGTAGTCTTCTCGGAGTCAACTTGCATATAATATCTCTGGGTGGTTCAGAGGGTTTTGGGATCGCTCGTAGTGCTCTGTGTGCTCTCTCTATGACTAGAGGATCAGTATACGAAGAACCTAATAAAGATTGACAAATCTCAGTCACCACTTTGGTCGAGGCTTCTATAGCGACTGATTCAGGAACTCCCCTGAGTCTGATGTTATTTCTTCGTCCTCTATTATCCTGGTCTTCTATGTAATCATATAGACGATTTATATGTTGATGACCAATGCGATATGTTTTCAGAGGCCGCTCTGGTGTAGGTGATAACGTCGGATTGAGTATTCTCAAGAGACTCCACGCTATTGCCAATTTGGTGCATTTCTCGTTTGATATCAACAAGTTCATCTAACACCGGGTGCAAATCATTTGATAAGGCCTGAGAAATAAATGTTCTAGACACAGGGAGATCAGGGTTGTGTCTTTGTTCCTCTGCCACTCCTTCTTCCATATCTGGTAATATTGAAGTTTGGTTGTGTTTCTGCTTTGTGGATGGCATATTAGCTTCTACAGAGGATGGCTTTGTCAAAAAGTTATTCAAATCACCTTGTGATAAATTAGAGCTAGAATTTCCACTGGAACTTGAGCTCTCGCCCCGATATTTGCCTATTTTGTCCATATGTGAAATTGACAGGTTTTGCTTCTGAACGTGATGCTATCCACCGACTGTCTGTTTAAAGATACATAGGAAAGGTTACTCCATTTTGCGCATAATGGACTAGAACAGTATCTTCCGGTCACACAATATGTGTTGCAATAGGGACCTGCGCACTATCTGTCACAGCAAAATTTCACTGTGGAGGACTCTATGCTTCCAACTATGTTAGCGTGTTACAGTCTATAGTATTCTGGAAACTCAGCCCAACTGCTGGACAGGTTAAGGAAAATGAGCCACTGCGTTTATGTGCACGACAGGCCGCAGCTGTGTACTATCTAATCACCGTCTCCAAAGGCCACAAGAGCCTGACTATGGAGCAGCAGAGCTGCAGTCTCACCAACTGTCCTGTTTGTCTCGTCTCCCTTGGCTGGTACAGCTCGTCGGCCGGGATTGGATCCAGGTGTGATGTGAGTGCTGGCGAGGTGAGCTGCTGGCCAGCAACTGTTGATCAAAATGGCGGCCATCACTAAGGGCACTCCGTTTGCACCTGTATGAGGAGCTGCATGCAGATTGTTGAACAGGTAGGGGCCAATTAATGACAGGCTAGGGCTGTGAGTGATAATCCCAAAGTTCCAGAACTCCCAGGAGCGCAGTACACGAGCCGCGCCGGCGGGCGTCTCAAATCTAGGCCCTGGATTCAGGCCGGCTGCTAGGCCGCAATTTCTAAAATGACCCCAGAGAGCCAATCTAGGTATCAAAATGTTCGGCCAGTAATGGGGATGTCGTGTGTGTGCTCCAAATCCCCCAGAAAGTAATATGGAGGGAAGGATGGCTCCAGATTGTAATTGGCTATTTGGAGCTTGCTGAAAGTGCGACCATCCGGCTCCGTCGCTAGCCACGCCCCTCCGGGTTAATTAATTTCTAATGAAAAAACATTTATGACGACATGTGGGGTATAGCCGTACTCGGGAGAAATTGATTTACAAATGTTGGGGTGCTTTTTCCTCCTTTATCCTTTGGAAAAATGGAAAAAATCCACCTTTTAGTGGAAATAATGTTGGTATTCATTTTCACAGCCTAATTCTAACAAATTCTACAAAAGACCTGTGGGGTCTAAATGCTCACTATACCCCTATATAGATTTCTTAAGTGGTGTAGTTTCCCAAATGGGGTCACTTTTGGGAGGTTTCTCCTGTTTTGGCCTCTCAGGGGCTTGGCAAATGCGACATGGCACCTGAAAACCATTTCAGCTAACTTTGAGCTCTAAAAGCCAAATAGCGCTCCTTCCCTTCTAAGCCCCGCTGTGGGTCCAAACAGCAGTTTATTACCACATATGGCATATTTCCATGATCGTGAGAAATTGTTTTACACATGTTGGGGTGCTTTTTCACCTTTATTCCTTGTAAAAAAAAAAATCAGAAAAAAAAGTATATTTTCACCTTTACAGACAAATTCTAATGAATTCAGCAAAACAACTCTGGGTCAAAATGCTAACTATACCCCTAGAAAAACTACTTGAGGGGTGTAGTTTCCAAAATGGGGTCACTTTGGGGGGGGGGGTTCCACTGTTTTGGTCCCTCCAGTACATTGCAATCGCGACATGCCACTGAAAACTATTCCAGCAAGAACAGAAATCCAAAATCCAACGAATGGTGCTCCTTCTCTTCTGAGGCCTGTTGTTGGTCCAAACAGCAGTTTATTACCACATATGGGGTATTTATGTAATCGGGAGAAATTGCTTTACAAATGTTGGGATGTTTTTTTCTCCTTTATTACTTGTAAAAACGAAAAATTTCTAAGTTTTTTTCAGAAAAAGTAGATTTTCATCTTCACATACTAATTCAAATAAGTTTAGCAAAAAAACTGTGGGTTCAAAATGCTATTTATACCCCAAGATAAATTCTTTGAGGGGTGTAGTTGCCAAAATGGGGTCACTTTTGGGGGTCTTTACTGTTTTGGCACCACAAGACCTCTTCAAACCTGACGTGGTGCTTAACCCCTTCCCGCTCCTGGACGTACTATTACGTCATGGCAGCTGTATCGTTCGCGGTCCATGACGGAATAGTACGTCTCGGGAGTAACGGCCGTTTCGGCCGTCCTCCCGACACATACAGGAGCTGTGACAGCTGCTGTCTCATACAGCAGTTGTCACAGCTCCTACAGCGGGGACCGATCGCTGTGTCCCCGCTGATTAACCCCTTAAAAGCCGCGTTCTATAGAGATTGCGGCTTTTTAGGGGTTAAGCTGCCATCGCCGGCCTGCTACACGATAGCGGTCGGCGATGGTGACTATGGCAACCGGACACCAAACAATGGCGTCCGGCTATGCCATAGACGAAAGCCTAGTGGGTCCTGACAACGTCAGGACCCACTATGCTTGCTGTCAGTGACTAGCTGACAGTTCTAATACACTGCACTACGCATGTAGTGAAGTGTATTAGAATAGCGATCAGGGCCTCCTGTCCTCAAGTCCCCTAGTGGGACAAAGTAATACAGTAAAAAAAAAGTTAAAAAAAGATGTGTAAAAATAAGAAAATAAAAGTTTAAAAAGTATTAAAAGTAAAAATCCCCCTTTTTACCTTATCACTCATTTATTATTAATAAAAATATATAAACAAACAAATAAACTATACATAATTGATATCGCCGCGTCCGTAACGACCTGAACTACAAAACTATTTAGTTATTTATCCCGCACGGTGAACGGCGTAAAAGAAAATAATAATAAACCGTACCACAATCACAATTGTTTGGTCACTTCACCTCCCAAAAAATGGAATAAAAAGAGATCAAAAAGTCGCATATACCGAAAAATTGTCCTGATCGAAACTAAAGTTCGTTACGCAAAAAATAAGTCCTCGCACGCCTTTATAGATTGAAAAATAAAAAAGTTCTGGCGCTTAGAATAAGGTAACACAAAAAGTGAATGATTTTTTACAAAACTTATTTTATTGTGCAAACGCCATAAGACATAAAAAAAAACCTATAAACATCTGGTATCGCCGTATTCGTATCGCCCCGCAGAATAAAGTGAATATGTCATTTATAGCGCACGGTGAACGCCGTAAAAAAAATTGAATAAAAAAACAATAGTAGAATTGCTGTTTTTTAGTCACCACGCCACCTAAAAATAGAATAAAAACGGATCAAAAAGCCACATGAACCCAAGAAAACTACAATGGATTCCTCAAGGGGTCTAGTTTCCAAATTGGGGTCACTTTTGGGGGGTTTCCAATGTTTTGGCACCACAAGACCTCTTCAAACCGGACATGGTGCCTAATAAAAAAGAGGCCTCAAAATCCACTAGGTGCTCCTTTGCTTCGGAGGACGGTGCATCAGTCCATTACCGCACTAGGGCCACATGTGGGATATTTCTCAAAACTGCAGAATCTGGGCAATACGTATTAAGTTGCGTTTCTCTGATAAATCCAATTGTGTTGTAAAAAAAATGGAATAAAGAGGATTTTCTGACAAAACAAAAATGTCAACTTCACCTCTACTTTGCTCTAAATTTCTGTGAAACACCTAAAGGGTTCATAAACTTTCTACATGCTGTTGTGAATACTTTGAGGGGTCTAGTTTCTAAAATGGGGTGGTTGATAGGAGTTTCTAATATATAGGCCCCTCAAAGCAACTTCAGAACTGAACTGTAACCTAAAAAAATAAATAAATGAGGCAATACTTCGCTTCTTACATTATACTGATAATGAGCCGTGCCCACCCCGAGATGACCCCAGTTTTGACCCTTTGTATAAGTGGAGACCCCTATTAGACCGTTTCAGAGCCCGGTTTTCCCAAGCATACACCCCCGAGAAGTGTATTTCTATTGATGAGTCCCTGGTACATTTTAAAGGGAGGGCTCAATTCCGTGAATACCTGCCGGGTAAGAGGGCAAGGTATGGCGTGAAAATGTCTAAGCTGTGCGAGAGTGCATCAGGGTATACCTACAGATTTAGGATATATGAAGGAAAGGCCACCCCCAAACCAGACTGCATCCTGGACTACAATAGGTACATGGGAGGGATGGACTTGTCAGATCAAATCCTGATGCCCTACAGCGCCATGCGGTGTGGTATAAGAAGCTGGCCGGGCACATCATACAGATGGCATTGTACAATGTGTACGTGCCACATCGATGTGCAGGCCAGACGGGAACTTTCCTGGAATTTCAAGAGGTGATTATCAAGAACCTAATCTTTAGGGACCAAGAAGGGGGGCACTCAGTAATTCTGGAAGCGAGGCCACACGCATCGTACCAGGGCGGCAACACTTTCCAGGAGAAGTTCCCCAAACTGGCAAGAAGGGAAAAAGTCAAAAGAGGTGCAAAGTCTGTTATAAGAGGGCGATAAGGGATGACACAATATATCAATGTGACTCGTGTCCCGAATAACCAGAGCTCTGTATGAAAGAGTGTTTTAAAATTTATCATACATCCGTTGGTTTATAATTTACCCCAATTTTACTTACCCTGATGCACTCCGCACAGCTTATCCCCCCTCGTCTTTCCCCTCTGAGCCCTGCTGTGTGCCCAGGCAGCTGATAACAGCCACATGTAGGGTATTGCCATACCCGGGAGAACCCACATTACAGTTTATGGGGTGTAGGTCTCCGGTCAAAATGCTCACTACACCTCTAGATGAATGCCTTAACGGTGTAGTTTTTAAAACGGGGTCACTTCTTGCGGGTTTCAACTGTACTGGTACCTCAGGTGCTTCTGCATACATGACTTCGCACTAGAAAATCCCCAGTAGGCCAAATGGTGGTCCTTTCCTTCTGAGCCCTCCCATGGGCCCAAACAGCAGTTTATCACCACAAATGGGGTATTGCCGCACTCAGGACAAATTGGGCAACAAAATGGAGTATTTTATTTCTTGTGAAAATAAGAATTTTTGAGCTAAAATTACATATTATTGGAAAAAATATATATTTTTTTAATTCCCAGCCCAATTCAAATAAGTTCTGTGAAGAAACTATGGGGTCTTAATGGTCACATTACCCAAAAATGAATTCCTTGAGGGGTGTAGTTTCCAAAATGGGGTCACTTTTGGTGGGTTTCAATTGCTTGGATACCTCTGGGGCTCTGCAAATGCGACATGGCACCCGAAAACCAAACCAGCAAAATCTGCACTCCAAAGAACACACAGCGCTCCTTGCCTTCTGAGGCCTCCCATGGGACCAAACGGCAGTTTATTGCCACAAATGGGGTATTGCTGCACTCAGGAGAAATTGGGCAACAAAATTGAGTATTTTGTTCCTTGTGAAAATAAGAAATTTTGATAAAAAATTACATCTTATTGGAAAATATGTCATTTTTTTAATGTCACGGCCCAATTGAAATAGGTGCTGTGAAAAAACTGTAAAGTCAAAATGCTAACAACAACCATAAATGAATTCCTTGAGGGGTGTAGTTTCCAAAATGGGGTCACTTTTGGTGGGTTTCAATTGCTTGGATACCTCTGGGGCTCTGCAAATGCGACATGGCACCCGAAAACCAAACCAGCAAAATCTGCACTCCAAAGAACACACAGCGCTCCTTCTCTTCTGAGGCCTCCCATGGGCCCAAACGGCAGTTTATCACCACAAATGGGGTATTGCAACACTAAGGACAAATTGGGAAACAAAATGGGGTATTAAGAAATTTTGATCAAAAATTACATTTTATTGGAAAAAATTACATTTTTTTCATTTCACAGCCCTATTCAAATACATGCTGTGAAAAAACTGTGCGGTCAAAATGGTAACAACAACCATAAATCAATTCCATGAGGGGTGTAGTTTCCAAAATGGGGTCACTATTGGGGGATTCCTACTGTTTTGGCACCTCAACACCTCTTCAAACCTGGCATGCTGCCTAAAATATATTCTAAGAAAAAAGAGGCCTCAAAATGCACTAGGTGCTTCTTTGCTTCTAGGGCTTGTGTTTTAGTCCACGAGCGCACTACAGCCACATGTGGGACATTTCTAAAAACTGCAGAATATGGATAATACATATTTAGTAGTGTTTCTCTGGTAAAACCTTCTGTGTTACAGAAAAAAAAATTAATACAATTGAAATTCAGCAAGAAAAATGAAATTTGCAAATTTCACCTCCACTTTGCTTTAATTCCTGTGAAATGCCTGAAGGGTTAAAAAAACTTTCTAAATGCTGTTTTGAATACTTTGAGGGGTCTAGTTTGTAAAATGGGGTGTTTTATCAGGGTTTATAATACATAGGCCCCACAAAGCCACTTCAGAACTCAAGAGGTACCTTAAAAAAAAGGCATTTGAAATTTTCTTAAAAATATGAGAAATTGCTGTTTATGTTCTAAGCCTTGTAACGTCCAAGAAAAATAAAAGAATGTTCAAAAAACGATGCCAATCTAAAGTAGACATATGGGAAATGTGAACTAGTAACTATTTTGGGTGGTATAACCGTCTGTTTTTCAAGCAGATGCATTTAAATTCTGAAAAATGCTATTTTTTTCTAAATTTTCTCTAAATTTTGCAATTTTTCACAAATAAAGACTGAATATATCGACCAAATTTTACCACGAACATGAAGCCCAAAGTGTCATGAGAAAACAATCTCAGAATCGCTTGGATAGGTTTAAGCATTCCGACGTTATTACCACATAAAGTGAAATATGTCATATTTAAAAAATGGGCTCTGAGCCTTAAGGCCAAAACTAGGCTGCGTCCTTAAGGGGTTAAAATATATTCTAAAAAAAAAAGGAGGCCCCAAAATTCACTAGGTACTCCTTTGCTTCTGAGGCCTGTGTTTCAGTCCATTTGGACACTAGGGCCACTTGTGGGATATTTATAAAAACTGCAGAATCTGGGCAATAAATATTGAGTTGTAATTATTGGGTAAACCTTCAGGGGTACAGAATTTTTTTTATTACAAATGAATTTTGGCAAAAAAAGAAACAAAAAATTTGTACATTTCACCTCTACTTGAATACTTTGATGGGTGCAGTTTTAAAAATGGGGTGATTTATGGCAACTTTCTAATATATAAGGCCCTCAAAGCCACTTCAGGACTGGACTGGCCCCTGAAAAAATAGCCTTTTGAAATTTTCTTGAAAATATGACAAAATTGCTGCTAAAGTTCTAAGCCTTGTACTGTCCTAGAAAAATATAAGAATGTTCAAAAAATTATGAAAACATAAAGTACACATGGGGAATATTTAAAATAGTAACTAGTTTGTTTGTGGTATTACTCTCTGTTTTACAAGCAGATACATTTAAAATTTAGAAAAATGATAATTTTTTTAAATTTTCTCTAAATCTAATTTTTTTCACAAATAACTATTGAATTTAATCGCCTAAATTTTTTCACTAACATAAAGTACAATATGTCATGAGAAAACAGTCTCAGAATCACTTGGATAGGTAAGAGCATTCCAAAGTTATTTCCACATAATGTAACACATGTCAGATTTAAAAAAATTGGCTTCATCCTGAAGGCCAAAACAGGCTCAGTCCTGAAGGGTTTAAGAGTTCAATCATGGTCATCAAACAATAGAATATGGTTCCTCATGGTCTGAGAGTACTTTGACTGCCTTATGGCAAACTCCAAGCAGGCTGTCATGTGCCTTTTACTGAGGAATGTCCATAATTGCCTGATTAGTGGAGTTTTGGAAAGTTCTCCTGTAAAGGATCTGCCAGACAGAGCTTCTGTGTCGACGCTCGTGGTTACTCAGTCTGCACCTACTCCTAAGTCTGATAGAGTGACTCCTTCTTCTACCACTCAGGCTGGGAGGCTGAGGAGTGGGAGAGCCTATCACAGCCAGGCCAGACTGAGCTAGCTCCCGCCCTCTGTCTATTTATACCTTCATTTCCTGCTTCTCCTTTGCCTGTGATTCTGCTTGTTTCCTGGCTCTTCTGCTGCTGCTTGTACTATTTGTCCTCTGCTTCATATTGACCCTGGCTTTACTGACTACTCTCTTGCTCTGCGTTTGGTACGTCATACACTCCTGGTTTGACTCGGCTCGTTCACTACTCTTGTAGCTCACGGTGTTGCCGTGGGCATCTGCCCCTTTTCACTTAGCTTCTTTGTACCCTTGTCTGTCTGTCTGTCGTGCACCTAGTGAGAGTAGGGACCGTCGCCCAGTTGTATGCCGTCGCCTAGGATGGGCCGTTGCAAGTAGGCAGGGACTGAGTGGCGGGTAGATTAGGGCTCACCTGTCTGTCTCCCTCCCCCGTCATTACATCTCCCATCTCCATGTGGAATCCCCTTGACCAAAGCCCTTCCCCAGACTGCTCAGTTTGGTCGGCTTTAAGAAGAGTCCTAGTGGTTCAGAACTTCTACCATTCAAGTATGATGGAGGCCACTGTTTTCTTTGGGGCCTTGAAAGCTGCAGTTTTTTTGTACCTTTCTTAGGTGTGTGTCTCGATGTAATCCTTTGTTGGAGTTCTACAGACAATTCATTTGAATTCATGGCTTTCTTTGTGCTCTAACATTCACTGTGGAACCATAAATAGACAGTTATGTACATTTCAAAATCAATTGCATTTACCACCAAGTTGTATAAACATCTGAAGGATGATCAATGGAAACATGTGAAAAAATTATGAGAAACAAAATGAATATTATTCATTTTAGAATAAGCCTGTAACACAACAAAATTTGGAACAATTGAAGAGAACTGAATACTTTCTTGATGCACTGTAGTCATGATTATAAGCAACCATCAGTCAGGAAGCCAGCAAAAAATACAGATCATTTTATGTATAGGTGCCAATAACCAGGATGCCACTTAAATACATCTCCCACATTAGCCATAAATAAGATTATGATTATCCAGCATTTCTAAAAACTTCAGAAACTGGGCAATACATATTAAGTTGCATGTATTGGGTAAAATATATATATATATTATAGCAAAAGTTTGTTTATCCAGCCAGGGCAGCTCCAATATTTTAGCTACAGACATGGATTTGATATAAAAAAAATGAAATTTCCTCTACATAAAAAGTACCAATTTCCAGCAAAATTTTGAGGAGTATTATTAGCTGCCAACACACAGATGTCTATATGCTAGAAATGTTCAGTCTTTGCACGAATTGAAAAGCATAAAATAAAGCAGCAGCACTTCAGTCAACAGTCAAAAAGTCTGAAGATGGGCGGGTATCTTCTGCTAATACATCTATGGTGCTGTTGCCCAAAAAATGGAATTGAAAATGTTTTGACTTTCTTTCGGCTGAAGCAAAACTCATAACCAGACTCATTCCTATAGAAGCATAGAACCTAGACCTGCAGCTTTTTCTAGGTGAGGTCTTTATGGAACCAATACTGAAGGGCTAGAAGCAATTGGTTTGAAGTTACTGTCCTGGTACTTTTCTTAGAGTCTCCTATCAACTTTATTATTCAATGTTATGGCAGATTCTAAAGTTTTAGATGGCAGCTAATATACAAGCATTATAAGCACCTTCAGAAAGTCCTAAATTAAACTGACTTTTTTTAAATGGACAAATCCATTGAGAATTTGTAGTCCATCTGTGGAATTCAGCACCATAATAACTTACAGGATGTTTGGCCTCCGGTAAGGTGCATGCAACATCAACTCCACTGTTGTTGCTCTATCCAGGTTGCTTTAACCCCTTAAGGACACAGCCTGTTTTGGCCTTCAGGACACAGCCGATTTTTTCAAATCTGACATGTGTTTCTTTATGTGGTAATAACTTGCGATTGCTTTCACCTAGCCAAGCGATACTGAGATTGTTTTCTCGTGACATATTGTACTTGATGTTAATGAAAAAATGTGGTCGATAAATTCAGTATTTATTTGTGAAAAATACCAAAATTTAGAGAATTTTTGTAAAGATTACCATTTTTCTCAATTTAAATGTATATGCTTGTAAGACAGATAGTAATACCACACAAAATAGTTACTAGTTAACATTTCCCATATGTCTACTTTATGTTTGCATCGTTTTTTGAGCGTCCTTTTATTTTTCTAGGACGTTACAAGGCTTAGAACTTTAGCAACAATTTCTCACATTTTCAAGATGAAATGTTAAATACTTTTGTGTCAAAAAAGACAAAAGTATAATAGGTATGATACCTTTATTGGCTAACCATAAAAGTTCTATATGCAAGCTTTCAGAGCGCAGAGGCTCCTTCTTCAGGCTGTTTACAAATGAATGACTTAGAAAAAAGCACAACATTTAGATGTTACACAAAGACAATTAGTACATGAAGTGATATATCATTAAGATAAGCCGGGGCAATAAAACTGAGGTTATAGGAGTGATGACTTAGGAGTTAAGGCATCTGGAGTCAGTCTGATGGGGGACGTGACGTGTGTCCATGTAGTGGCTCATAAATCCTGGTGTTAGATTGAGGCCTTGTGTCAATGACTGGAATTTTATCATCATCTTGAATTCCCAAATTTTTCTTTCTCTGTTGTTTTTAAAATGACCCTTCAGAATGAGTACCTTTAAATCTGCCAAACTGTGATCAGGTCCAGAGAAATGTTTTCCCACGGGTGTATCCACCTCCTGTTTTATTGTATGTCTGTGAAGATTCATCCTGGTTTGTAGTTTTTGTATTGTTTCTCCAATGTAGATTCCTTTATTGATGCACCTTGTACACAGGATCATGTAAACTACATTGGAGGATGTACAGGAGAACGAGCCAGTGATTTTATAGTCCTGCTGTGTATTTGGTATCTGGATGGTGTTTGATGACCAGATGTTGGTACAGGTCTTACATTTTCTACTGTTGCAAGGAAAAGTGCCAGTCTCTGATGGTGGTGAGAGGGCACTTCTGACCAGGAGATTCCTTAGGTTTGGTGGTTGTTTGTAGGCAAGGAGTGGTAAATCTGGGAATATTTCCTTCAGTTTATTGTCTTTGTTAAATATAGGTTGGAGATCAGCAGCAATTTTCCTCAAGATGTTCATTTGTGGGTTGTATATGACCACTAGGGGAACCCTGCTGTTGTCTTCCTTCTTTTTGTACTCCAGAAGATTGCTCCTTGGAATTCTTGTTGCTCTGTAGATCTGATCATCTATAATCCTTGAATGGTATCCCTGTTGTAAGAATGTATTCCTCAGTGATATCAGGTGTTGTTTTGTGTCTTCACAGTCTGAACAGATCCGTATGTATCGCAGAGCCTGGCTATAGATGATGGATTTCTTTATGTGTCTCGGATGGAAGCTGTTCCATCTCAGATATGCTGGACGGCCTGTAGGTTTATGGTAGATTGTTGTTTGTATGGTATTGTCTCTCATGTATATGGTTATGTCCAGAAAATGTATTTGAGATGTAGAGTAGTTGAGAGTGAGTTTGATGGTAGGATGGAACTTGTTGAAGTTTTTATGGAATGAAAGCAGTTCATGTTCAGAGCCTGTCCAGATTATCAGCAGGTCATCAATGTACCGGAAATATGCTAGAGGTTTAGTTGCGCAGGTTGATAAAAACTCTTCCTCTAGTTTGGCCATGAACAGGTTAGCGTATTGTGGTGACATTTTGCTACCCATACCGCTTCCCATACATTGCAGATATATGTCTTTGTCAAATAAAAAATAATTGTGATGGAGTACGAACCTGATGAGTTGTAGGGCTGGCTCTGTCGCTAGATTGTTCTTTTGAAGAAAGTGTTGGCATGCGGCTATGCCATCCTCATGGGGGATGTTAGAATATAAAGATTCCACATCCATAGTTGCCAATATTGTTCCCTCTAGTAGTGGACCTAGGGCTGAGAGTTTGCAGAGGACGTCTGTGGTGTCCTGGACATAACTGGGTGTGCACCTCACCAAGGGCTTTAGAAGATTTTCCACCCAGCCAGAAATATTCTCAGTTAAAGTCCCAACACCTGAAATGATTGGTCTTGATTGGATTGGATTGGATTGCCTTCGGGATGAATCTTCACAGACATACAATAAAACAGGAGGTGGATACACCCGTGGGAAAACATTTCTCTGGACCTGATCACAGTTTGGCAGATTTAAAGGAACAACAGAGAAAGAAAAATTTGGGAATTCAAGATGATGATAAAATTCCAGTCATTGACACAAGGCCTCAATCTAACACCAGGATTTATGAGCCACTACATGGACACACGCCACGTCCCCCATCAGACTGACTCCAGATGCCTTAACTCCTAAGTCATCACCCCTATAACCTCAGTTTTATTGCCCCGGCTTATCTTAATGATATATCACTTCATGTACTAATTGTCTTTGTGTAACATCTAAATGTTGTGCTTTTTTCTAAGTCATTCATTTGTAAACAGCCTGAAGAAGGAGCCTCTGCGCTCTGAAAGCTTGCATATAGAACTTTTATGGTTAGCCAATAAAGGTATCATACCTATTATACTTTTGTCTTTTTTGACACAAAAGTATTTAACATTTCATATTGTCTCTGGCTAACACGGTACTACACTATTTTTTACTGTACTTCACATTTTCAAGAAAATTTCACAAGGCTATTTTTACAGGGACCAGTTCAGTTTTGAAGTGGCTTTGAAGGCCTTATATATTAGAAAGTCCCGATAAATCACCTGATTTTAAAAAATGAACCCCTCAAAGTATTCAAAACAGCATTCAAAAAGTTTCTTAACCCTTTAGGCGTTTCACAGGAATTAAAGAAAATAGATGTGAAATTTACTAATTTCATATTTTTTTTTTGCCAAAATTCATTTGTAATACATTTTTTTTGTACCACAGAAGGTTTTATCCAAGAATTGCAACTCAATATTTATTACCCTGATTCTAGAGCTTTTTGAAATATCTAACATGTGGCCCTAGTGTCCTCTTGGACTGAAACACGGACCTCAGAATCAAAGGAGAACTTAGTGGATTTTGTGGCCTACTTTTTTTAGAATATATTTTAGGCACCATGTCAGGTTTGAAGAGGTCTTGTGGTGCCAAAACAGTGGAAATCCCCCAATAGTGACTCCATTTTAGAAACTACACCCCACAGGTTTTTTGCTAAATTTATCGGAAATAGTCTGTAAAATTGAAAATCCACCTTTTTTCTGAAAAAAACGTAGACATTTTTAATTTGTACAAGGAATAAAGGAGAAAAAGAACCATAATGTTTGTAAATAAATTTCTCCCGATTACGTAAATACTCCATATGTGGTAATAAACTGCTGTTTGGACCCACGGCAGGGCTCAGAAGGGAAACAGCGACATTTGGATTTTGGAGCACAGATTTTGCTGGAATGATTTTCGGTGCCATGTCGTGTTTGCAATGTCCTGGAGGGACCAAAACAGTGGAAACCCCCCAAAAGTGACCCCATTTTGGAAACTACACCCCTCAAGGAATTTCTCTAGGGGTATTATTAGCATTTTGACCCCACAGGTTTTTTTCAGAATTTAGTGGAATTCAGCCGTGAATATGAAAATTAACTTTTTTTCAGAAAAAATGTAGGAATTTTTAATTTTTACAAGGAATAAAGGATAAAAAGAAACCCAACATTTGTAAAGCAACTTCTCCCGATTACAGGAATACCTCATATGTGGTAATAAACTGCTGTTTGGACCAATGGCAGGGCTCAGAAGGGAAACAGTGCCATTTGGATTTTGGAGTCCAGATTTTGCTGGATTGGTTTTCAGTGACATGTCGCATTTGCAACATCCTGAAGGCACCAAAACAGTGGAAACCCCCCAAAAGTGACACCATTTTAGAAACTACACCCCTCAAGGAATTTTCCTTGGGGTATAGTTTGCATTTTGACCCCACAGGTTGTTTGCAGAATTTAATGGAATTAGGCCGTGAATATGAAAATCACACTTTTTTCTGAAACAAATGTGAATTTTGTAATTTTTACATGGAATAAAGGAGAAAAAGCATCCTAACATTTGTAAAGCAACTTCTCCCGATTATGGGAATACCTCATATGTGGTAATAAACTGCTGTTTAGACCCATAGCAGGGCCCAGATTTAGCTGGAATGGTTTTTGGTGCCATGTTGCGTTTGCAGCCCTCTGGAGGAATCAAAACAGAAGAAACCCCCAAAAAGTAACCCTATTTTGGAAACTACACCCCTCAAGGAATTTTTCTAGGGGCATAGTTAGCATTTTGACCCCACAGTTTTTTTGCTGAAATTGTTGGAGTTAGTCTGTGAAGATGAAAATCAACTTTTTTTCTGAAATTTTTAATTTTTACAAAACATAAAGGAGAAAAAGCACCCCAACATTTGTAAAGCAATTTCTTCCGATTTCGGCAATAACCCATATGTGGTATTAAATTGCTGTGTGGACCCACGACAGGGCTCAGAAGAGAAGTAATGCTATTTGGAGCACAGATTTGGCTGGAATGGTTTTCGGGTGCCAGGTCACGTTTGCAGAGCAACTGAGGTACAAGTACAGTGGAAACCCCCAGGAAGTGACCCAATTTTGTAAACTACACCCCTTAAGAAATGTATTTAAGGGTGTAGTGAGAATTTGGACTCGAAAGGTGCTTCTTAGAAGTTATAAACACTGGGCCGTGAAGATGCAGAATTGAATTTTCTCCAATAAAGCGTTGCTTTATCCTCAAATTTTTCTTTTATACGAGGGTAATAAAAAAAAAAAAAAGCTCCCCAAAATTTGTTGTGCCATTTGTCCGGATCAGGCCAATACCCCATATGTGGCCATTAACTGCTGCCTGGGCACACTGTAGGGCTCAGAAGGGAAGGCCCACCATTTTGTTTTTGGATCTTGTACGGAATAATACTCCATATATGATTTTTACACAGTTCCAGGAGGTTTCTAGGGCCTACTTTTTACGTGGATGATTTTTAAGCAACACCTTATGTTTGCAGAGGCTCAAGAACATAAAGTAAGTTCAAGAAATGCCTCATTGAATAAAATGGCACCCTTCAAAGCATTGTATTCATCTCGGGGTTTAATGGGAATTTGTAGTTTTTTTTGGGGGGGTGGTGGTATTATTGAGATATCAAATTAATTTGGAAAATAAATGACATGGGGGTATTTAAGAAATTAATTAAATGGATGTGATGTCATTAGAGTAGTAAAAATTAGATTTAACAAATATCAACAGAGGTGTGATAAAAACGGAAGCATTCTCCGATGCACAGGCCTGGTTTAGAGGGACAGGTCATACAGTAGTGAGTGGTGTCTTTCCTAAACCCTCTACTTGAGCAAACTCGACACCTTTTCTGGGGTTTTTGTTTTTTTTCTGTGTGGGGGAAGTACTCCAGGGAAATGCTGGCCATGTATTATTCTGGAGATCCCAGAAGTGCTGCTACCTTCACTGCTGCCCTCTCCTTCCTAGTCTCCAAAAATCATTTGTTTTATAATTTTTTCCTGGAATCCCAGGAAAGTCTCCGTATTGCTGGATGTTCTGTAGAGAACAAAGGCGTTATAGAGTGCCACTTGAGTGAGGTATACCGCCAATTTTTTATACCACAAACCTTAGATTTTCTTAGGGCACTGTAGGGCTGCAGTACCTGGTCCAAGAGATCCACCCCTCCCATGAATTGGTTATAGTCCTGGATGCACACAGGCTTGGTGGTCTGCTCTGTGGCTCCTCTGACTGGAACTGGGGTGGATCGATCAGCATGGAGTGTGGTCAAAACAAAGACATCACACTTGTCTTTATATTTGACAAGCATCACATTTTTGGAGCAAACAGCCCTGCTTTCCCCATGGCGCAGTGTCTGCTCTATAAAGGACTTGGTGAGACCCTTTTGATTTTGCAGAATTGTGCCACATGCTAGTGTGCCCCTGGCAGAAAGGCACTTCAGGAGGGGGACGCTGTTGTAAAAATTGTCCACATACATGTGGTATCCTTGGTCCAGTATGGGGTGGAGCAAATCCCATACTATCCTCCCACTTATTCCCAGGACAGGCGGACAGTTTGGTGGCTCAATCTTTCAATCCTTCCCTTCATATACACGAAAGTGCAGTGTGTACCCAGACACACTTTCACAGGCCTTATACAGCTTCACGCCATACCTAGCCCTTTTATTGGGCAGGTACTGGTGGAAGTGTTATCTGCCTTTAAATTGGACTAGGAATTCGTCCACTGCTAGGCATTTTTGGGGCGTATAGACCTGACTGAATTTTATGTTGTAGTGGTCAACTACTGGCCTTATTTTATGGAGCCTATCATAATTGGGGTGGTTTGGGGGTGGGCACTCATCATTATTGTTGTAGTGAAGGAATTTTAATAAAATTTCAAAATGGGTCCTTGGCATGGCAAGAAAATAAAGGGAGGAATGATAAAGGATGTCTCTGTTCCAATAGGAACGTATCATGTTTTTTAAAATGACCCTTCAGAATGAGTACCTTTAAATCTGCCAAACTGTGATCAGGTCCAGAGAAATGTTTTCCCACTAGTGTATCCACCTCCTGTTTTATTGTATGTCTGTGAAGATTCATCCTGGTTTGTAGTTTTTGTATTGTTTCTCCAATGTAGATTCCTTTATTGATGCACCTTGTACACAGGATCATGTAAACTACATTGGAGGATGTACAGGAGAACGAGCCAGTGATTTTATAGTCCTGCTGTGTATTTGGTATCTGGATGGTGTTTGATGACCAGATGTTGGTACAGGTCTTACATTTTCTACTGTTGCAAGGAAAAGTGCCAGTCTCTGATGGTGGTGAGAGGGCACTTCTGACCAGGAGATTCCTTAGGTTTGGTGGTTGTTTGTAGGCAAGGAGTGGTAAATCTGGGAATATTTCCTTCAGTTTATTGTCTTTGTTAAATATAGGTTGGAGATCAGCAGCAATTTTCCTCAAGATGTTCATTTGTGGGTTGTATATGACCACTAGGGGAACCCTGCTGTTGTCTTCCTTCTTTTTGTACTCCAGAAGATTGCTCCTTGGAATTCTTGTTGCTCTGTAGATCTGATCATCTATAATCCTTGAATGGTATCCCTGTTGTAAGAATGTATTCCTCAGTGATATCAGGTGTTGTTTTGTGTCTTCACAGTCTGAACAGATCCGTATGTATCGCAGAGCCTGGCTATAGATGATGGATTTCTTTATGTGTCTCGGATGGAAGCTGTTCCATCTCAGATATGCTGGACGGCCTGTAGGTTTATGGTAGATTGTTGTTTGTATGGTATTGTCTCTCATGTATATGGTTATGTCCAGAAAATGTATTTGAGATGTAGAGTAGTTGAGAGTGAGTTTGATGGTAGGATGGAACTTGTTGAAGTTTTTATGGAAAGAAAGCAGTTCATGTTCAGAGCCTGTCCAGATTATCAGCAGGTCATCAATGTACCGGAAATATGCTAGAGGTTTAGTTGCGCAGGTTGATAAAAACTCTTCCTCTAGTTTGGCCATGAACAGGTTAGCGTATTGTGGTGACATTTTGCTACCCATACCGCTTCCCATACATTGCAGATATATGTCTTTGTCAAATAAAAAATAATTGTGATGGAGTACGAACCTGATGAGTTGTAGGGCTGGCTCTGTCGCTAGATTGTTCTTTTGAAGAAAGTGTTGGCATGCGGCTATGCCATCCTCATGGGGGATGTTAGAATATAAAGATTCCACATCCATAGTTGCCAATATTGTTCCCTCTAGTAGTGGACCTAGGGCTGAGAGTTTGCAGAGGACGTCTGTGGTGTCCTGGACATAACTGGGTGTGCACCTCACCAAGGGCTTTAGAAGATTTTCCACCCAGCCAGAAATATTCTCAGTTAAAGTCCGAACACCTGAAATGATTGGTCTTGATTGGATTGGATTGGATTGCCTTCGGGATGAATCTTCACAGACATACAATAAAACAGGAGGTGGATACACCCGTGGGAAAACATTTCTCTGGACCTGATCACAGTTTGGCAGATTTAAAGGAACAACAGAGAAAGAAAAATTTGGGAATTCAAGATGATGATAAAATTCCAGTCATTGACACAAGGCCTCAATCTAACACCAGGATTTATGAGCCACTACATGGACACACGCCACGTCCCCCATCAGACTGACTCCAGATGCCTTAACTCCTAAGTCATCACCCCTATAACCTCAGTTTTATTGCCCCGGCTTATCTTAATGATATATCACTTCATGTACTAATTGTCTTTGTGTAACATCTAAATGTTGTGCTTTTTTCTAAGTCATTCATTTGTAAACAGCCTGAAGAAGGAGCCTCTGCGCTCTGAAAGCTTGCATATAGAACTTTTATGGTTAGCCAATAAAGGTATCATACCTATTATACTTTTGTCTTTTTTGACACAAAAGTATTTAACATTTCATATTGTCTCTGGCTAACACGGTACTACACTATTTTTTACTGTACTTCACATTTTCAAGAAAATTTCACAAGGCTATTTTTACAGGGACCAGTTCAGTTTTGAAGTGGCTTTGAAGGCCTTATATATTAGAAAGTCCCGATAAATCACCTGATTTTAAAAAATGAACCCCTCAAAGTATTCAAAACAGCATTCAAAAAGTTTCTTAACCCTTTAGGCGTTTCACAGGAATTAAAGAAAATAGATGTGAAATTTACTAATTTCATATTTTTTTTTTGCCAAAATTCATTTGTAATACATTTTTTTTGTACCACAGAAGGTTTTATCCAAGAATTGCAACTCAATATTTATTACCCTGATTCTAGAGCTTTTTGAAATATCTAACATGTGGCCCTAGTGTCCTCTTGGACTGAAACACGGACCTCAGAATCAAAGGAGAACTTAGTGGATTTTGTGGCCTACTTTTTTTAGAATATATTTTAGGCACCATGTCAGGTTTGAAGAGGTCTTGTGGTGCCAAAACAGTGGAAATCCCCCAATAGTGACTCCATTTTAGAAACTACACCCCACAGGTTTTTTGCTAAATTTATCGGAAATAGTCTGTAAAATTGAAAATCCACCTTTTTTCTGAAAAAAACGTAGACATTTTTAATTTGTACAAGGAATAAAGGAGAAAAAGAACCATAATGTTTGTAAATAAATTTCTCCCGATTACGTAAATACTCCATATGTGGTAATAAACTGCTGTTTGGACCCACGGCAGGGCTCAGAAGGGAAACAGCGACATTTGGATTTTGGAGCACAGATTTTGCTGGAATGATTTTCGGTGCCATGTCGTGTTTGCAATGTCCTGGAGGGACCAAAACAGTGGAAACCCCCCAAAAGTGACCCCATTTTGGAAACTACACCCCTCAAGGAATTTCTCTAGGGGTATTATTAGCATTTTGACCCCACAGGTTTTTTTCAGAATTTAGTGGAATTCAGCCGTGAATATGAAAATTAACTTTTTTTCAGAAAAAATGTAGGAATTTTTAATTTTTACAAGGAATAAAGGATAAAAAGAAACCCAACATTTGTAAAGCAACTTCTCCCGATTACAGGAATACCTCATATGTGGTAATAAACTGCTGTTTGGACCAATGGCAGGGCTCAGAAGGGAAACAGTGCCATTTGGATTTTGGAGTCCAGATTTTGCTGGATTGGTTTTCAGTGACATGTCGCATTTGCAACATCCTGAAGGCACCAAAACAGTGGAAACCCCCCAAAAGTGACACCATTTTAGAAACTACACCCCTCAAGGAATTTTCCTTGGGGTATAGTTTGCATTTTGACCCCACAGGTTGTTTGCAGAATTTAATGGAATTAGGCCGTGAATATGAAAATCACACTTTTTTCTGAAACAAATGTGAATTTTGTAATTTTTACATGGAATAAAGGAGAAAAAGCATCCTAACATTTGTAAAGCAACTTCTCCCGATTATGGGAATACCTCATATGTGGTAATAAACTGCTGTTTAGACCCATAGCAGGGCCCAGATTTAGCTGGAATGGTTTTTGGTGCCATGTTGCGTTTGCAGCCCTCTGGAGGAATCAAAACAGAAGAAACCCCCAAAAAGTAACCCTATTTTGGAAACTACACCCCTCAAGGAATTTTTCTAGGGGCATAGTTAGCATTTTGACCCCACAGTTTTTTTGCTGAAATTGTTGGAGTTAGTCTGTGAAGATGAAAATCAACTTTTTTTCTGAAATTTTTAATTTTTACAAAACATAAAGGAGAAAAAGCACCCCAACATTTGTAAAGCAATTTCTTCCGATTTCGGCAATAACCCATATGTGGTATTAAATTGCTGTGTGGACCCACGACAGGGCTCAGAAGAGAAGTAATGCTATTTGGAGCACAGATTTGGCTGGAATGGTTTTCGGGTGCCAGGTCACGTTTGCAGAGCAACTGAGGTACAAGTACAGTGGAAACCCCCAGGAAGTGACCCAATTTTGTAAACTACACCCCTTAAGAAATGTATTTAAGGGTGTAGTGAGAATTTGGACTCGAAAGGTGCTTCTTAGAAGTTATAAACACTGGGCCGTGAAGATGCAGAATTGAATTTTCTCCAATAAAGCGTTGCTTTATCCTCAAATTTTTCTTTTATACGAGGGTAATAAAAAAAAAAAAAAGCTCCCCAAAATTTGTTGTGCCATTTGTCCGGATCAGGCCAATACTCCATATGTGGCCATTAACTGCTGCCTGGGCACACTGTAGGGCTCAGAAGGGAAGGCCCACCATTTTGTTTTTGGATCTTGTACGGAATAATACTCCATATATGATTTTTACACAGTTCCAGGAGGTTTCTAGGGCCTACTTTTTACGTGGATGATTTTTAAGCAACACCTTATGTTTGCAGAGGCTCAAGAACATAAAGTAAGTTCAAGAAATGCCTCATTGAATAAAATGGCACCCTTCAAAGCATTGTATTCATCTCGGGGTTTAATGGGAATTTGTAGTTTTTTTTGGGGGGGTGGTGGTATTATTGAGATATCAAATTAATTTGGAAAATAAATGACATGGGGGTATTTAAGAAATTAATTAAATGGATGTGATGTCATTAGAGTAGTAAAAATTAGATTTAACAAATATCAACAGAGGTGTGATAAAAACGGAAGCATTCTCCGATGCACAGGCCTGGTTTAGAGGGACAGGTCATACAGTAGTGAGTGGTGTCTTTCCTAAACCCTCTACTTGAGCAAACTCGACACCTTTTCTGGGGTTTTTGTTTTTTTTCTGTGTGGGGGAAGTACTCCAGGGAAATGCTGGCCATGTATTATTCTGGAGATCCCAGAAGTGCTGCTACCTTCACTGCTGCCCTCTCCTTCCTAGTCTCCAAAAATCATTTGTTTTATAATTTTTTCCTGGAATCCCAGGAAAGTCTCCGTATTGCTGGATGTTCTGTAGAGAACAAAGGCGTTATAGAGTGCCACTTGAGTGAGGTATACCGCCAATTTTTTATACCACAAACCTTAGATTTTCTTAGGGCACTGTAGGGCTGCAGTACCTGGTCCAAGAGATCCACCCCTCCCATGAATTGGTTATAGTCCTGGATGCACACAGGCTTGGTGGTCTGCTCTGTGGCTCCTCTGACTGGAACTGGGGTGGATCGATCAGCATGGAGTGTGGTCAAAACAAAGACATCACACTTGTCTTTATATTTGACAAGCATCACATTTTTGGAGCAAACAGCCCTGCTTTCCCCATGGCGCAGTGTCTGCTCTATAAAGGACTTGGTGAGACCCTTTTGATTTTGCAGAATTGTGCCACATGCTAGTGTGCCCCTGGCAGAAAGGCACTTCAGGAGGGGGACGCTGTTGTAAAAATTGTCCACATACATGTGGTATCCTTGGTCCAGTATGGGGTGGAGCAAATCCCATACTATCCTCCCACTTATTCCCAGGACAGGCGGACAGTTTGGTGGCTCAATCTTTCAATCCTTCCCTTCATATACACGAAAGTGCAGTGTGTACCCAGACACACTTTCACAGGCCTTATACAGCTTCACGCCATACCTAGCCCTTTTATTGGGCAGGTACTGGTGGAAGTGTTATCTGCCTTTAAATTGGACTAGGAATTCGTCCACTGCTAGGCATTTTTGGGGCGTATAGACCTGACTGAATTTTATGTTGTAGTGGTCAACTACTGGCCTTATTTTATGGAGCCTATCATAATTGGGGTGGTTTGGGGGTGGGCACTCATCATTATTGTTGTAGTGAAGGAATTTTAATAAAATTTCAAAATGGGTCCTTGGCATGGCAAGAAAATAAAGGGAGGAATGATAAAGGATGTCTCTGTTCCAATAGGAACGTATCATGTTTTTTTTGGTAATGCCTGTACTCAAAAGAAGGCCCCAGAACTTGCGGATTTCAGTGGGGTTTGTGGGGATCCATTTTTGGGGCCTGGCATGAAAACTATTTGGATTGCGGGAAATAAATTGCTCCGCATATATGTTTGTTTGTGCCACCATCAAATTTACAAGGTCATCAGTGAAGAACAGTTGGAAAAAGTTAATTTCACTGAAACCTGCAGTATCTACATTGATGCCTGGAGTCGCAGTGAATTCAGGCACCTGGGGCACAAAATTATCTGCGAGGATCCATGTGGAGTCAGCTGTACTGGGCTGCGATTGTGCACTACTGACGCCTAGCCTTGGACGCCTATGTGGCGGTTCATCAGTAGATGAGTCACTAAAAATGTCACCTCATCCCCACTACCAGAATCAGATTACTAAAAGAGCACGGCACATGCCTCTTCGGCAGTATACAGACACTTAGTAATTGTTTTCTTCTCTTGCAAACTTAATTAGTAACAAGTGTCACATGTGTCAAAAGTAAGGTAAAACTTTTTTTATTTTTTTTGTTTTGTTTTTGTTTTTTGTGATTTTTTTAATAGAATAACTAATTCTCTAAAACCAATTTGTTTATTTATTCTATCTACAAAAACTCTCCGGGTAACAGGCGTCAAACGCAGGTGGATGGAGTTTGGTATGACCCAATTAGGCGCAAAATGCAGGAGGGTAGCGAAGAGACAATGAAGGGGTGAATTTATTTTACACCCCACTTTTCACACACGTCATTGGGCACTGATTTGCAGGGATCACAGGTGAATACAGGTGGGCAGTGATTTGCAGGGATCACAGGTGATACTGGTGGAAGAGTGCTGATGAGGCTGATTGGTGCCAATCAGGCACAGGAGGGTGGCAAGTCAATGACGGGGTTCATTTTTTTGAATTTATACGCTGGGCAGTAACAGACGTCTTGGTGCACAGGAGCCAGAATGAGGCACAGGGGACTGGATGCAACGCGCGAGGCTGGATGCGGCACACAAGGCTGGATGATGGGGCACCAAGGCTACTGTGACGCAGTTGGCTGGTGATGGACACCTATATAGGGCACAGGACACCTATATAGAACATAGGACACCTGTATAGTGCACAGGACAGGTATAGGGCACAGTAGATTGGCTGCTGGGTGATCCAGGGTTTAATCTATACTGTTAATTAGTACTGAATTATAAATTATCTACACTAGCAATAGCTCCTACTCTGATCGCTTCCCTGACAGAAGTGAAGCGGTCAGAGGCGCAGACTACACTAAACTCCCCCCTCCAACTGTCATAATAAACTGATTTAGTTCCATCTACACTGATGGACCAATCACAGCGATCATCGGCCGAGGACTGCTGTGATTGGTCCTTGGCCGGCATCCTCCGTTACTAGGCTGTCTTGGACAGCCGTATTTTCTAAAGTTTAATTAATTCCAAGTGTCATACTAAGCTGTGATTGGTCCTCGGCCAGCATCCACAGTTGCTGACCTGTTTTGGACAGCAGTCTTTTTTAAACTCCCACCGCACCAGGATGTCTGGCGGGAGTATAAATCATTTGAAACGTCATACTAAGCTGTGATTGGTCCATCTGCACTGATGGACCAATCACAGCCATCGCCGGCCGAGGACTACTGTGATTGGTCCTCGGCCGGCATCCACAGTTGCTAGGCTGTCTCGGACAGCCGTCTGTTTTAAACTCCCGCCGCAAATCCCGGTGCGGCGGCAGTTTAAAGCGATCACGTAACTGTACGTGGAAATGCGGGAACAGACCACATCCCATCGCGTACAGTTTCGTGAAATTATGGGAAGGGGTTAAAGAAGACCTAGAGCAGTGAATAATCATTGTGAGAAGCCTAAGTAGAGATCCGACGACTTAGGGTATGTTCACATGGAGTGTTTTCAGCCATTTTTCAAGCCGTAAACGTCCCGAAAAATGGCTGAAATATCGGAAGCAACAAGCCTCCAAACAATGGGAAAAACGGCATTCTGTTCCGATGGGCCATTTTTTTTCACAGCTGTTATTCAAAACGGCCGTGAAAAAGAAGTGCATGTCACTTCTTCAGCCACACACGCAAACTCAAAAACTTCTGAAAATACAGAGCTGTTTTCAAGGGAAAACAGCTCCTTACTTTCAGACATTTTTTTAAGCCACCTGCGATTTTCGTGGCGTTTTTGACTGTGGTTTTTTTACGGCCTATTTTGGAGCCGTTTTTCTATAGAGTCTATGGAAAAACGGCTCCAATAACGGCTAAAGAAGTGACATGCACTTCTTTTTCGCGGCCGTTTTTTTACACGCCCGTTTTGAAAAACGGCCGTGAAAAAAAGGCCCGTCGGAACAGTTCTGCTTCTGATTTTTCAGTTGTATTTTGGGACGTTTACGGCCCGAAAAACGTCTGAAAACACTCCGTGTGAACACACCCTCAAACTTAAAACCATGCTCCTGGATTACCTTGTAGTAAAAAAAATAATAAATCTAACTTTGTTTTCCTCATAACTACGATACTGTGGGAAATGTTTAAATTAAATGGTGGGGAATTGGTGGGGAATTGGTGGTGAATTGGTGGTGGGGAATTGGTTACATTAGCATTGTTTTAAGATTCAGATAAGGAGAGTCTGTCTTGCCATGAAAGACCGCAAGTTTCTTTCAGGGATATGTAAATAAGAGACAGTATTTTCCTCAGTGATGCAAAGAACAAGGTCAATTCAAAACATTCAGGATGTTTACAAACAAATTTATGCACTTGCAAACAATAACACAAATAAAATTACTTTATATGTGGATTTCATGCTCTGTGTTTTCATGAACTGTAATAATTTAGACATGGGACATCTTTATATTTTATATGTCTTACTGAACCAGTGAAATATGCAAATAAAGTAATTAAGTAGTGTTTTAGCTGTTAACACCTTAACCACAGCCCACCGTCTTTTGACGGCAGGTGGTGAAGGTCTTTTTTCGTCACTGTAGAAGAGGCTGAGCACTCCTGTGAGCGCTCATCCTCTAAGCAGGAGCTGTAACTTACAGCGTCTGATCTTAGAGCAGCCTGCTAAATATAGCTGGGGTTGGAAAACATTTCAACCCCAGCTGTTTAACACTTTGATCGACGAGGTCCGTGACCGCGGCATGATCAAAGGGGTCTCCCCTCTTTGATCTAGTCATCAGAAACCCGGTGACGTGATCAAAGACTGGGGAATCCCTCTGCAGTCCAGCCCTGGGGACCTAGAAAGGACCCCAGGGCTGTCTATTCAGTTTGCCTGCAGTTAGGGCACACTATGTGGTGCCCTAACAGCAGCCTTTGTCAAAGTGACACAGTGTAATGTATAAGCATACAGGAGGAGTATGTTAACAGGTTCCCGACCGCTGGCCGTAAATATACGGCCAGCAGTCAGGGTCTCTAAAGTCCGGCGTATAGTATATATACGGCCGCACTTCAGAGACTGTGCACGCGCGATCGCGTGCACACAGCTCTGTGCCCTGGCTGTTACTAACAGCCATGGGCACTGGGCAGAATGTCAGGGGTCAATCTTTTGGCCCCTGAACATGTGATCGCTGTGACAACCAATCACAGCGATCACATGCATTTCTGCATAGAAAACAGTGTGCACGCGATCGCGTGCACACAGCCCTGTGCCCTCGCTGTTACCAACAGCTCTGGGCACTGGGCAGAGTATCAGGGACCAATCTGATGGTCCCTGATCATGTGGTCGCTGTGAAAACCTATCACAGCGACCACATTTGTTTTATTTTGACTTTTCTGGCAGTAAATCTCCTGCCTCTTTTCTTCTCCTCAAACATTGTTTCAGTTTGAGGAGAAGAAGAGACTCGAGAGAATTGCTGCCAGAAGAATACAGTGAAAAAAAATACAGTTACACTAAAACATTCTCTGTATAGATAGATTTCTATCTATCTATACAATCTATCTATCCATCTATCTTTTTTTCTATCTATCTACCTTTCTTTCTTTTATTCTATTAGAATAGGCAGGTAGGGAGTATATAATTATATATATATCCACATATATATAATATATATAGCAATAGCGGTTTATTTTTTTGTTAGCGGTAGTGTAGATATATATAGCAGTTAGTTTGTGTGTTTTATAAAAAAAAAAAAAAAAAATAAAAAATTTGTTTTGTTAGTGTTAGTGTTAGTTACGTTATGGCGAGGAAGTTGTTTAGCGCCGAGGAGGCATACGCCATGCTGTGGTCTGAGTCGGAGACCGCATCAGAGATGGCGTCCGAGATGGAACCTGTTTTAGGTAGTGACGATGACAGCGTCACTTCAGGTTCATCTTCAGGGGACGTTGTCCCTGATGCAGTCGAAACTGCAGAACATGAAAGCGCAGGGCCAAGTAGCGCTGTAGCACGGGACAGCCTGGTCCCTCCAGTCCAGGCTCTTGTATGGGCACCTGCCCCATCTTTTGGGCCTAGAATCCACGGATTTACGGCCACTCCTGGCATAACCGTGGACAATACAAATTTTGTCCAAATGGATTACTTCCATTTATTTATAACGGACGACATCCTAAATCAGATTGTCCACGAAACAAATTTATATGCCACGCAATATATAAGGCAGAAACCTTCATCCACCCATGCCAGAGATTGGACGCCCACCAATTTGCAGGAATTAAAAATTTTTTTGGGGCTCACCCTAAATATGGGTATTGTCAAAAAGCCCTCCATTAGGTCTTACTGGTCAACAAGACCCGCCCAAGCCACCCCAGTATATTCTGCAGTAATGCCCAGGTCTCGTTATGAGACAATAATGAGGTTCCTCCACTTCAATGACAACGCACAGGCCCCCCCAAGTACCGATGCAAACCGGGATCGGTTGTTCAAAATAAGACCGCTAATAAATTCCCTGAATAATTTATTTCTGCAACTCTACACCCCTGAGCAGAATGTAAGTGTGGACGAATCCCTCCTCAACTTTCATGGCAGACTTAGCTTTCGCCAATATCTACCTTCCAAAAGGGCAAGATATGGCGTTAAGCTCTACAAATTGTGTGAAAGCGGGTCAGGATATACCACCGCCTTCAGGATTTATGAAGGGCGGGACCGCACAATAAATGTTCCTGGATGCCCCCCTGATCTTTCCACCAGCAGTAAGATCGTGTGGGAGATAATGCAGCCTCTGCTTCACAAAGGGTACCACCTGTACTGTGATAATTTTTATTCTAGTGTGCCCCTGTTTAGGCATTTGCATGCTGCAAGGACTGGGGCATGTGGTACCATGCGCAAAAACAGAATTGGTTTTCCACAGCAATTAGTGGGGAAGCGCATGGTAAAGGGGGACTCCTGTGCTTATGCATCTGAAGAATTGCTGGCGGTCAAGTTCAGGGATCGCAAAGATGTGTATGTGCTAAGCACGATTCATACCGCAGGAACAGTGGCAGTGAGGGAAAGAGGGGCAACATCGGACAAGCACAAACCAGTGAGCGTGTCCGAATATAACAAGTACATGGGGGGGGTGGATTTAAGCGACCAGGTTTTACAGCCCTATTTAGTAAAACGCAAAACTAAAACCTGGTACAAAAAGGTGGCCATTTATTTGTTACAGGTGGCCATCCACAACTCATTTGTGCTCTATAAAAAAAACAGAGGCAGAGACACATACCTGGATTTCCAGGAAAAAATTATTGAAGGCCTCATTTTTGATGTTCAGGACACCCGAGAATGCCCCCAGTCTGAGGATGTCACGCGACTGACTGAAAGACACTTCATCAGTCGGATTCCCCCAACAGCAACCAGAAGCAACCCCCAGAAAAAGTGCCGCGTCTGCAGAAAAGACGGGCACCGCAAAGATTCCCGATATTTCTGTCCCTCATGTCCCTCGCAACCAGGCCTGTGCATTGAGCCATGTTTTAAAAAATACCACACTGTTCTGAATTATTAGATTTTAGTTAATTTGTTGAAAATATATTTGCCCTACATTACGTTTTTATTTTTCCCCTGATTTTACTCCAAGGGTGAGGGAGGGAATGGGTGGGGGGTGGATGTCATGTTTGATGTTTTCTAAAGTTCATCTGCTGGAGAGCTCCATTTGCATTAACCTGAAATTTCTTATTTTAGAAAACCCCAAAAAATAAATTCCCATTATACCCCTAGATGAATATTTTGGGATTTCTGCTTCAAGAGCAGATATTTTGGAAGTGTTATAGAAACTCTGTTGAGTTTTGTAAAACCAGCTTTGAAAAAAAGCGATTTGTGAAATAATCTTCTTCTATCCTCCGCCCTCCTACATCTCTATGTGATAAATAAGGCCACATATTTGGTATCCCCGTGCACGGGAGAAGTGGCAGAATGTGAACGGAGATTAATTTTGACCGTGGTCTAAGCCGTGTGTGAAAAATGCTGGTATAAACTGACGCATTTGCTAAAAAATTGCTAATTTTATTTTGATCCATCTTATTCAAGAAACTTTCAGAAGAAAACTGGACTGTCTAAAAATATGATAAACCCCTTTGATGGAAACCTTGTGGGGTCTACTTGTGTGAATGAAGTCATTTATGGGGTGTTTCTAATGTTTCAGCAGCATTACGCCCCCCAGAAAACAGTATGCGGCTATAAAATCAAGTGCAGAATTCCTGGACCGAAAAGGCCAAAAAGCCTCCCTTTATGCCAAGCCCTGGCACATGCCCGTGAATAAAGCACACATATTTGGTATCCCCATGCACGGGAGAAGTGGAAGAATGTGAAATGCGATGAATTTTGTCCGTGGTCCATTTTGTGTGTGAAAAAGCTAGCATAAACTGACGCATTTGTTAAAAAAAAAAGGTAATTTTATTTTGTTCCATCTTATTCAAGAAACTTTCAGAAGAAAACTGGACTGTCTAAAAATATGATAAACCCCTTGAAGGAAACCTTGTGGGGTCTACTTGTGTGAATTAAGTCATTTATGGGGTGATTCTAATGTTTCAGCAGCATTAGGCCCCCCAGAAAACAGTATGCGGCTCTAAAATCAAATGCAGAATTCCTGGACCAAAAAGCCTCCTTTTATGCCAAGCCCTGGCACATGCCCGCACTGCGAATAAGGCACACATATTTGGTATCCCCATGCACGGGAGAAGTGGAAGAACGTGAAAGGAGATGAATTTTGGCCGTGGTCTATACCGTGTGTGAAAAATACTAGCCTAAACTGACGCATTTGCTAAAAAAGTGCTGATTTTATTTTGTTCCATCTTATTCAAGAAACTTTCAGAAGAAAACTGGACTTGCTAAAAATATGATAAACCCCTTGAAGGAAACCTTGTGGGGTCTACTTGTGTGAATGAAGTCATTTATGGGGTGTTTCTAATGTTTCAGCAGCATTAGGCCCCCCAGAAAACAGTATGCGGCTATAAAATCAAATGCAAAATTCCTGGACCGAAAAGGCCAAAAAGCCTCCTTTTATGCCAAGCCCTGGCACATGCCCGCACAGTGAATAAGGCACACATATTTGGTATCCCCATGCACGGGAGAAGTGGAAGAACGTGAAAGGAGATGAATTTTGTCCGTGGTCTATACCGTGTGTGAAAAATACTAGCCTAAACTGACGCATTTGCTAAAAAAGTGCTGATTTTATTTTGTTCCATCTTATTCAAGAAACTTTCAGAAGAAAACTGGACTTGCTAAAAATATGATAAACCCCTTGAAGGAAACCTTGTGGGGTCTACTTGTGTGAATGAAGTCATTTATAGGGTGTTTCTAATGTTTCAGCAGCATTAGGCCCCCCAGAAAACAGTATGCGGCTCTAAAATCAAATGCAAAATTCCTGGACCGAAAAGGCCAAAAAGCCTCCTTTTATGCCAAGCCCTGGCACATGCCCGCACAGTGAATAAGGCACACATATTTGGTATCCCCATGCACGGGAGAAGTGGAAGAACGTGAAAGGAGATGAATTTTGTCCGTGGTCTATACCGTGTGTGAAAAATACTAGCCTAAACTGACGCATTTGCTAAAAAAGTGCTGATTTTATTTTGTTCCATCTTATTCAAGAAACTTTCAGAAGAAAACTGGACTTGCTAAAAATATGATAAACCCCTTGAAGGAAACCTTGTGGGGTCTACTTGTGTGAATGAAGTCATTTATGGGGTGTTTCTAATGTTTCAGCAGCATTAGGCCCCCCAGAAAACAGTATGCGGCTCTAAAATCAAATGCAAAATTCCTGGACCGAAAAGGCCAAAAAGCCTCCTTTTATGCCAAGCCCTGGCACATGCCCGCACAGTGAATAAGGCACACATATTTGGTATCCCCATGCACGGGAGAAGTGGAAGAACGTGAAAGGAGATGAATTTTGTCCGTGGTCTATACCGTGTGTGAAAAATACTAGCCTAAACTGACGCATTTGCTAAAAAAGTGCTGATTTTATTTTGTTCCATCTTATTCAAGAAACTTTCAGAAGAAAACTGGACTTGCTAAAAATATGATAAACCCCTTGAAGGAAACCTTGTGGGGTCTACTTGTGTGAATGAAGTCATTTATGGGGTGTTTCTAATGTTTCAGCAGCATTAGGCCCCCCAGAAAACAGTATGCGGCTCTAAAATCAAATGCAAAATTCCTGGACCGAAAAGGCCAAAAAGCCTCCTTTTATGCCAAGCCCTGGCACATGCCCGCACAGTGAATAAGGCTCACATATTTGGTATCCCCATGCACGGGAGAAGTGGAAGAATGTGAAAGGAGATTAATTTTGGCCGTGGTTCATACCGTGTGTGAAAAATGCTAGCATAAACCGACGCAATTGTTAAATTCTTGCATTTTTTTCCAATTTTGCCCACTTTAGTGAAAAAAAAAAAAATGATATATACTGACAAATGCCACTAAAACAAAGCCCTATCTGTCCTTTAAAAAGAGTGTAAAATTCAAAGATGAACTTTATTCACCTGCTGAGTTATAGTCATCTAAAGAAGCGCATAGCAAAATTGTGAAATTTGCTCTGGTCATTTAGCTGTAAAACAGCCTAGTCCTTAACCGGTTAATACATTATAAGTAAAAAATAAAGTTGTATGTAAAGTTATCCCTTAATGAGATCAAAAAAGTAACAAAAAATAAATAAAAAAAATGTGCCCAAAAAAAGGTCATTATTTTGTATAAAATATATTTTATTGCCCCTACATTACATAAAACATTACATAAAAACAAAAAAAACCTACTCATATTAGGTATCTACACGACATAATAACCTGAAGTATTAATTTGACAGGTTATTTAGCGTGAACGAAAACGGGATAAAAAGTAAACAGGAAAAACAATGCCGAAATTTCCTTTTTCCTATATTCACGCCGTAAATAAACATTTTTTCTACCCCAAACTGTGAGAAAAAAAAATGCTATTGTACAATCCAATTGTAATGCTATATGTACAATCTAATATGGCATTATGTATATTTTGGGATCTAATACATAAATAGTCAAATATTTATTTTAGGGTCAACATCTGTATGGTATAACTTGAACTCAACCAGTGATAGGGTAGGCCTGAAAGCATGCATTTAGATGATTTATCATTTAAATTTACCCCTTCCCGCCCAATCACGTACAGTTACGTGATTAAAACTGGTGTCTTACCGCCTTTTCACGTAACTGTACGTGATGGAGATGAAGCTGGCTCAGGAGCTGAGCCAGCGACATCACCGCCGGGTGACAGCTGAATGTTACAGCTGTCACACTGAGGTATCGGCCAGGACCGGAGCTAGCATCCGATCCGGCCGATAAACCCCTCACATGCTGCGTTCAATAGAGATCGTAGCATGTGAGGAGTTTATAGCCACCGGCACCCCAGCAACGTGATCGCTGGGTTGCCGGTGAGTGCAAAGGCGATCGGAGGGCTAATACTTACCTCCCGGTCCGCCAGTAACGGAATCCTCCTATGCCCCGTCGTCGGCGGGGCCCAGGAGGCTTCCGGTACCATCGACAAGATGGCTCCAGCTCAGCTTCCGGCTCAGAAGCTGAGCCGGCGTCATCAGCAGTGGGTGTCCGATCTATCGCCAGGAACCGGAGCTAGCTCGGATTCCTAGCATTAACCCCTTTGATGCAGCGATCCATTGTGATCGCTGCATCCTAGAGGTTTGTTGCAAATCGGCAGCCTTGCCACGCGATGGCAAGGCTGGCGACTGCTACTATGGCAACAGGAGCCCTAACAATGGACTCCTGTCTGCCATTACGTAAGCTGATTAGGCCCCGCCCAGAGGCGGAGCCTGATCGTCTTGCTGTCAGTGAACAACTGACAGTTCCAATACATTGCACTACATAGGTAGTGCAATGTATTAGAACATAAGACAAACAGTTGGACCTTCAAGTCCCCTACTTGGACTAAAAAAAAAGTGTAAATAAAAAAGTGTAAAAAAAGTAAAAATAAAAGTTGTAAAACATACAATAAAAGTTTCAAGTAATAAAATAAAACACAATCGCCCTTTTTCCCTTATCAAGTCATTTATTATTGAAAAAAATAATAAAGCCATACATATTTGGTATCGCTGCGACCGTAACGACCTAATCTATAAAAATATTATGTTATTAATCCAGCGCAGTGAACGCCGTAAAAAAAAAAAACCCTCTAAAACACTGCCATAATTACTGTTTTTTTGGTCACTGTCTTCCAAAAATTGAAATAAAAAGTGATCAAAAAGTCGCATGTATCCAAAAATGGTACCTATAAAATCTATACCTAGTCTCTCAAAAAACATGCCCTCACACAGCTCCATCGAAGAAAAAATTGAAAAGTTATGGCTCTCACAACATGGCGACAGAAAAAATACATTCTCTTTCCAAAAGTAATTTTATTGTGCAAAAAGTTATAAAAAAGTTCTATAAATTAGGTATCGCCGGAATCGTACTGACCCACAGAATAAAGGTAACATGTAGTTTATAATGCATGGTGAACGCTGTATATTAAAAAAAATAACTAAAAAACTATGGCAGAATTGCTGTTTTTTTGTCACCTTGCCTCCCAAAAAAAGGATAACAAGTGATCAAAAAGTTGCATGCACCCCAATATGGTACCAATAAAATCTACAGCTCGTCCCGTAAAAAAAGAGCCCTCATACCACTACGTCTATGAAAAAATAAAATAAGTTAAGACTCCAATAATTCAGGAAAGAAAAATATCCAGTTGTGCCGGCCCGAGGGGAACATTTCTTCTGTTTCAAAAGGCGATGTATCAAGGCACTAAAATTAGGGAACCAGGAAGGGGAGGGCCAAAACATATCTGCTGGAAGCGAGGGCGCCCGTATTATACCAGGACAATGCAGTGTCCCGGCAAAATTCCCCAAACTGCAAAAGTGCGGAGTGTGGCCCAAAAGGATAAGGAAGGACATTTATCAATGCGACACCGGCCTGTGCAGAAAGGATCGATCACAGAGTAACACACATCTATGGATCATTTTATTTATTTTTTTACCCCATTATTATACCACCTGACTATGCCCCTGATATATTCTGCCCGGCTTACATATACCACTACATTATAAACAGAAACACCAGTAAGACTCCAAACAAAACTATTACCAAGCAAATTCTACGCTCCAAAAGCCAAATGGTGCTCCCACCCATCTGAGCCCTACAGCGTGCCCAAACAGCAGTTTACGTCCACATATATGGCATCGCCATACCCGGGAGAACCCTTTTAACAATTTTTGAGGTGTGTGTCCCCAGTGGCATAAGCTGGGCACGACATATTTGACAATGAATTGGCATATCTAGGGAAAAATTTTAATTTGTACCTTCGGCAGCGCAATCATTTATGGAAAAGACACGTGGGGTGAAAATGCTCACTACACCCCTTAATAAATGCCTTGAGGGGTGCAATTCCCAAAATGGGGTCACTTCTCAGGTGTTTCTTTTATTTCACATCAAAGCCTCTGCAATTGTGAACCAATACTTTATATGTCGACAAATTAGGCCTCAATTTTACATGGTACTCTTTCACTCCTGAGCCCTTAACATGCTCACTACACCCCTAGGTGAATACCTTGAGGGTGTTGTTTCCAAAATGGGGTCACTTCTGGGGGAGATCCACTGTTTTGGTTCCACAGGGACTTTGCAAATGCAACAGAGCGACCAGAAACCAAATGCAGCAAAATCTGTACTCCAAAAGCAAATGGCGGTCTTTCCATTCCGAGCCCTGCCTTGTGCCCAAACAGCAGTTTATGACCACGTGTGGGGTATTGCCGTACTCCAGAGAAGTTGCTTTACAAATGTTAGGGTTCTTTTTTTCCTTTATTTGTTGAGAAAATTAAAAATTTGGAGCTAAAGCTACGTCTTATTGAAGAAAAAGGATTTTTCTTATTTTCACTGCCCAATTCTAATAAAATCTATGAAACACCTGTGGGGTCAAAATGCTCACTACACCCCTAGATGGATTTCTCAAGGGGTGTAGTTTTCTCAATGGAGTCACTTTTTTGGCATTTTCACTGTTTCGGTCCTTTAGGGGCTTTGCAAATGCGACATGGCCTCCGCAAACCATTCCTGCTAAATTTGAGCTCCAAAAGCCAAATAGCGCTCTTTCCATTCTAAGCCCTGCCGTGGGTCCAAACAACCATTTATTACCACATGTGGGGTATTGTTTTACTCGGGAGAAATTGCTTTACAAATGTTGTGGTGCTTTTTCTCCTTTAGTCCTTGTGGAAATTAGAAAAAATTAGCTAAACTTACATTTTCTTTGAAAGAATGTAGATTTTAATTTTCACTGCCTACTTCCAATAATTTCTGCAAAAAACCTGCGGGGTCAAAATGCTCATTATACCTCTAGATAATTTCCTCAAGGGGTGTAGTTTCCCAAATGGGGTCACGTTTGGTGGATTTCCACTGCTTTGGCACCGAAAGAGCCCTGCAAACCTGACATGGTGCCTAAAATATTTTCTAATAAAAAGGAGGCCCAAAATCCACTATGTGTTCCTTTGCTGCTGAGGCCAGTGCTTCAGTCCATTACCACACTAGGGCCACATGTGGGATATTTCTAAAAACTGCAAAATCTGGGCAATAAATATTGAGTTGCATTTTTCTGGTAAAAACTTCTGTGTTACAGAAAAAATAGATTAAAAATGAATTTCTGCAAAAACAAAACAAAATTTGAAAATTTCACCTCTCCGTTGATTCAATTCCTGTGAAACGTTTAAAGGGTTAAGAAACTTTCTAAATGCTGTTTTGAATACTTTGAGGGGTGAAGATTTTAAAATGGGGTGACTTTTTGGCGGTTTCTAATATATAAGTCCCTAAAAGTCGCTTCACAACTGAACTGACCCCTGTAAAAATAGCCTTTTGAAATTTTCTTGGAAATGTGAGAAATTGCTTCTAAAGTTCTAAACCTTGTGACGTCATAGAAAAATAAAAGGACGTTCAAAAAACGATGCCAATCTAAAGTAGACTTATGGGTGATGTTAATTAGCAACAATTTTGTGTGGTATAACTGCCTGTCTTACAAGCAGATACATTTACATTTAGAAAAATGCTAATTTTTGCAATTTTTCACAAAATTTTGGAGTGTTTCACTGATAAATATTGAATTTATCAACCAAATTTTTCCACTATCATAAAGTCCAATGTCTCACGAGAAAACAATCTCAGAATCGCTTTGATAGGTAAAAGCATTCCGGAGTTATTACCACATAAAGTGAAATATGTCAGATTTGAAAAAATGGGTCTGGTCCTGAAGGCCAAAATGAGCTTGGTCCTGAAGGGGTTAAGCTTGCTGACATCTTTTACTGTATGTCATGTTGGACATAAACAATCTTTGTGTGATGTTATTTATAACAGAACTTCTAGGAATTTCTAAGCATAGACAAGAAACATTTGTAGCTTTGTGACCTTCTGAAAGGATTTTTACTCAAAACTCAAAAACGCCTTCATGTTAATAAATAAAATAAAAAATTGGAGCAGCAGCCGAGGTTTGTTAATTATGTTGGTTTTACTTGTAATTTTTTATTCAGTTGGGGTGGCCAGTTTTGCAAAAGTGACAACAGGAAGTGCAGTCATATTGGTTGTCACTTTTGATTTAGCTTCTGATGGTCAAACTGTCATTCCGTTATTGAACATGCTGACAAAATGACGGTTGTAGTTCGTGTAAATCTCAAAACTTGACTTTTGCCTAGAGTACCTGGCTCTGGCAGTTTGAGGCTATAAGAGCATGTATTTATTGACACAACACAGATCATGCTCAAATATAATGTGTCATGTGCCACTTCATGGCCTTTGCTAAAAATAAAAATAATTTATTTCTACAAATATGATTTAATAGGAATCATCTTTTCAACTGCACTTTATACATTTGTAAATATACATACTGTCTGTTACTAGGATCAATGCTCTAAGAATAGCAAACATGTAGGTGTTCCTGGGAATTTGATTAAAAGTTAATGTATTTTTACTCCCTTTTCTGAAAAAAAAATGAATAAATAGTATTTAACACAGGTATATCTGTAATTTCAGTTATCTGCTCCATAAAATTACATGTCCCTGTGGATTGGTATACAGTACATAGGAGAAAAAAAATTACACAGGAAAGTATGTATAAATAAGCATAAGAGCACGGTCAGGAAGAAGATGACAGAACTACCAATTCCAACAGACTTTATTGAGATAGGTCACACTCTAAATCAGTTAAGGTTTAGTGTAACTGATGATGTACCGCTATTGAGAAAAGAGCGAAATAGAAAAAAAAATCTACCTGACGAAGGAGTTGAAGTGGATTTTTCATGCTATACTCTCCGATTAAAGGGATTCAATTTAGAATCTAATGTTCCTACTTGCTTATAGAATTCTAATATGTGCAAAAAGAGGAACACATAAGAAAAGTGCACACCCGCATATATTGTACATATTTATCCAAGCTTTATTATACCACAAAAAACACACAATACTAAATACGCTTAAACTAAGTAAGAAAACAAGGGATTCCACGGAAATAAATTGATCACTCTGCAGACCAATAAGGCCATATGCAGAACATAAGTGCCATATGCAGAAGAATAGTAGAACAGTAGAACAGTAGAATAGCAGTAGAATAGTAGAACAATAAGGTGCAGAGCCGATTCTAGCTTTTCTGCTGCCTGAGGCGAAAATTTAAATGCCGCCCCCCAGATTTGGATTGACAACCCATTGGCTGATCTATATCAATAGCAGCTTCCTACAACTCTGGCGGATGCGCCGTTGCCTTGTACTGGCATGCGTGGTGCAGCCGGACAGAGTACACCTGGCTGCATGGTGCGTGCCCAAGTAGTACAAGGCAATGGCGCATCCGAGAAAGTTGGAGGAAACTGGTAGTGATGTATATCAGCCAGGGGGATGTAAATCAAAAATGAAAAGGTGGGTTTGAAGGCAGGACTATGTGACTCTTCAGGATAGCGGCACTGCCCCATGACCCTTTAATGAGTAATTAGCATATAGTGTGCGCCGTTTTAAAAGTTGATTTTATAGATTTTGCAGCATTTAAAAAAAAACACACGGGGGAGTTTCAAATTTTTGTCTGGTCATGTATTGCCGAATGGCGGCGTTTCAAGGAGTTAAAACTACAAGACAGGTTCCCATTAAATATACAACAAATTGAAAACAACTCCATCTCCCTGCAATTTTGTTATTATGAATATATCCTATATAATTACAGCGTTTGAACTAAGCTCTGACATATACAGCTCCAGAACAAAGCTCAATACATATACACAGCACCAGAATCGAGTTCAAAACATAAATATAGCAACAGAAGCAAACTCAGTACATATATACAGCTCCAGAACCAAGCTGTGAAGGATTTTCCTGACACAGCTTCTGTGTCGATGCCCGTGGTTAATCAGCCTGCATCTGTTCCTAGGTCTACTAGAGTGACTCGATCTGCTACCACTCAGGCTGGTAGGCTGAGGAGTGGGAGAGCCTATCGCAGCCTGGCCAGACGGTTCTAGCTCCCGCCCTTGGTCTACTTATACCTTCATTTGCTGCTTGTCCTTTACCTGTGATTCTCCTGTTTCCTGGCTCTGCTGTTCCTGCTGTTACCATTGACCTCTGCTTCATATTGACCCTGGCTTGACTGACTATTCTCCTGCTCTGCATTTGTTACCACGTACACTCCTGGTTTGACTCGGCTCGTCCACTGCTCTCTGTTGCTCACGGTGTCGCCATGGGCAACTGCCCCACATCCCTTGCTTTTGTGTACCCTTGTCTTGTTTGTCTTTCGTGCACAAATTGAGCGCAGGGACCGTCGCCCAATTGTACGCCGTCGCCTAGGACGGGCTGTGCAAGTAGGCAGGGACTGAGTGGCGGGTAGATTAGGGCTCACCTGTCTGTCTCCCTATCCTGACATTACATAAACACAGGCCCTTATACCATTTCTACCGTGGTCCCTGACACACTATGGACCCCCTTGAGGCCCTGGCTCAGCAAATGCAGGGTCTCTCCCTACAGGTCCAAGACCTGGCTCAGAGGTACAACCAGCGTGATGCTACCCAGGTAGTGCCCTCCACCCCACCTCTTGAACCCCACCTCAAGTTGCCTGACTGGTTCTCAGGGGACCGGAAGACTTTTTTCTCCTTTCGGGAAAGTTGTAGGCTCTATTTCCGTTTAAGGCCCCACTCCTCAGGTTCTGAGAGCCAGCGAGTGGTTATAATTATGTCACAGCTCCAGGACAGCCCCCAGGAATGGGCCTTCTCCTTGGCCCCTGACGCCCCTGAACTGTCTTCTGTTGACCTTTTTTTTTGGCTCTCGGATGCATCTATAACGAGACTGACAAGACTGCCTTTGCTGAGAGTCAGCTGGTGACCTTACGTCAGGGTAAGAGACCCGTTGAGGAGTACTGTTCTGACTTTAGGAAGTGGTATGTAGCTTCTCGGTGGAATGACCCTGCCTTGAGGTGCCAGTTTAGATTGGGTCTGTCGAACGCTCTGAAAGACCTGTTAGTTAGTTATCCCTCTTCTGACTCTCTAGATCAGGTTATGGCTTTAGCGGTACGTCTTGACCGACATCTCAGGGAAAGACGACTTGAACGTTTTTTTGCTTTCTCCTCTGGCTCCCCCATGATGGCTCCCGAGGTTCCGTTGCTTCGTTCTTCCACGGAAAACTCGGATAAATCAATGCAACTCGGCGCCTCCGTGTCTCCCCAACAACGTAGAGAGCTCCGCAGGAAGAATGGTCTCTGCTTTTACTGTGGTGATGGCAAGCATCAAGTGAACGACTGTCCTAGACGTAAGAATAAGCAGTCGGAAACCTTCCGCGTCTAAGTGACCATCGGGGAGGTCACTTGGGCGCACAGGTATTTCCCGTATACATGAAACCTAATAAGATCTTGCTTCCCTTTCAGGTCTCTTTTTACGGTAGGTCTGCCACCGGCAGTACCTTCGTGGATTCAGGTTCTTCTGCTAATATTATGTCTGTGGAATTGGCTATGTCTCTAGCTATGTCATTGATTGATTTGCCTAAACCTGTCCCGGTAGTGGGTATCGACTCCACCCCACTTGCTAATGGTTATTTTAGGCAGCATACCCCTGTTTTTGAACTCGTTCATTCGGAGCAGTGTTCGGTGTTGGTGATGCAGGGATTATCGTCCGATATGGTTGTAGGCCTTCCTTGGTTGCAGATGCATAATCCCACGTTTAACTGGAATACCGGGGATCTTACTAAATGGGGTAATAAATGCATGACGTCCTGTTTTTCTATTAATTTGCTTTCTCTCGCTGAGGAGGTGAACACTCTACCTGAGTTTATTAAGGATTTTGCTGATCTTTTTTCTAAAAAAGATTCTGAAGTGTTACCTCCTCATAGAGAGTACGATTGCGCAATCGATTTGGTACCAGGAGCTAAACTCCCTAAAGGTAGGATATTTAATCTCTCTTGTCCCGAACGTGAAGAGAATATATCCAGGAAAGCCTAGCCAAGGGTTACATTCGTCCCTCTACTTCTCCGATAGGTGCTGGCTTCTTCTTTGTAGGGAAAAAGGGTGGTGGTCTTAGGCCGTGCATCGATTACCGAAACTTGAATAAGGTCACTGTAAGGAACCAATATCCCCTTCCTCTGATTCCTGATCTCTTCTATCAGGTTCAGGGGGCCCAATGGTTCTCTAAGTTTGATCTTCGGGGGGCTTACAACCTTATCCGAATCAGAGAAGGGGATGAGTGGAAGACTGCGTTTAACACGCCCGAAAGTCATTTCGAATACCTCGTCATGCCCTTTGGGTTGTGTAATGCTCCAGCGGTCTTCCAGAATTTCATAAATTAGATTTTAAGAGACTACCTGGGGGTATTTCTTGTAGTGTACCTTGATGATATACTTGTGTTTTCCAAGGACTGGTCCACCCACATTGAGCATGTCAGGAAGGTGCTCCAGGCCCTTCGGGAAAACAAACTCTTTGCTAAAACCGAAAAATGTGTGTTTGGGGTGCAGGAGATACAATTTTTGGGTCAAATCCTCAATCCTAACGAATTCCGCATGGGCCCTGCCAAGGTTCAAGCTGTGGCTGAATGGGTCCGACCTGCCTCCCTGAAGGCTTTACAGTGCTTCCTGGGATTTGCTAATTATTATAGGAGGTTTTTTGCTAACTTCTCGGTCATCGCTAAGCCTCTTACGGACCTTACTCGCAAAGGTGCCGATCTCCTCCACTTGCCTCCGGAGGCGGTCCAGGCTTTTGAGGTCCTTAAGAGGTGCTTTATCTCTGCCCCACTGCTGATTCAGCCTAACCAGATCGAGCCATTCATCGTGGAGGTTGATGCCTCCGAGGTGGGAGTGGGTGCTGTCTTGTCCCAGGGTACTAGGTCTCACACCCATCTCGGTCCCTGTGCCTACTTCTCCAGGAAGTTCTCCCCCACTGAGAGTAACTATGACGTTGGCAACCGCGAACTCTTAGCCATTAAATGGGCATTTGAAGAGTGGCGCCACTTCCTGGAGGGGGCTAGGCACCAGGTAACGGTCCTTACCGACCACAAGAATCAGTTTTTTCTAGAATCTGCCCGGATGTTAAACCCGAGACAAGCTCGATGGGCATTGTTTTTTACTAGATTCAACTTTGTGATCACCTATAGGGCTGGGTCTAAAAATATTAAAGCTGATGCGCTGTCGCGTAGCTTCATGGCCAGCCCTCCTCCGGAGGAGGATCCTGCTTGTGTTTTGCCCCCAGGTATAATCATATCCTCTATTGATTCTGACTTAGTCTCCGAAATTGCGGCTGATCAAGGTTCAGCTCCCGGGAACCTTCCTGAGAACAAGCTGTTTGTTCCCCTGCAATTCCGGCTAAGGGTACTCAGGGAGAATCATGACTCTACACTATCTAGCCATCCAGGCATCCTGGGTACCAAGCACCTCATTTCTAGAACCTATTGGTTGCCTGGGTTGCTTAAAGAAAGACGTTAAGGCCTACGTCGCCGCTTGTGAAATTTGTGCTAGGTCCAAGACTCCCAGGTCCCGACCAGCGGGCTTACTTTGTTCTTTGCCCATTCCCCAGAGACCTTGGACCCATATCTCCATGGATTTTATCACCGATCTGCCTCCATCCCAAGGCAAGACGGTGGTGTGGGTTGTAGTAGACCGCTTCAGTAAGATGTACCACTTTGTGCCTCTCAAGAAACTACCCAATGCCAAGACGTTAGCTACCTTGTTTGTCAAACACATCCTGCGGCTCCATGGGGTTCCTGTCAATATTGTTTCTGACAGAGGGGTACAGTTTGTTTCATTGTTTTGGAGGGCTTTCTGTAAGAAGTTGGGGATTGATCTGTCCTTCTCCACGGCATTCCATCCTGAAACTGATGGCCAAACCGGGAGGACTAATCAGTCTCTAGAACAATATTTAAGGTGTTTTATCTCTGACTGCCAAGATGATTGGGTCTCCTTCATTCCCCTCGCCGAATTTTCCCTCAATAACCGGGTCAGTAAGTCGTCAGGAGTCTCCCCCTTTTTCTGTAATTTTGGATTTAATCCACGGTACTCCTTTTCACCTGGTGGTTCCAACAATCCCAAGGTAGTTGTCGTTCATCGGGAACTGTGCACAGTCTGGGCCCAGGTTCAGAAGAACCTTGAGGCGTCCCAGAGCATACAAAAGACTCAGGCAGATAAAAGACGTTCTGCTGACCCCTTGTTTGTGGTCGGGGATCTGGTGTGGCTGTCTTCAAAAAATTTGCGCCTTAAAGTTCCGTCCAAAAAATGTGCTCACCGGTACATAGGGCTGTACAAGGTTTTTGAGGTCCTTAACCCTGTTTCCTTCCGGCTGGAGTTACCCCCGTCTTTTCAAATACACAACGTGTTCCATGCCTCCCTCCTGAAACGCTGCTCCCCGTCCTTGGCTACCTCGAGGAAACCTCCGGTCCCTGTTCTTACCCCTGAAGGGGTAGAATTCGAGGTGGCCAAAATTGTGGACAGCAGGATGGTCCAAGGCTCCCTCCAGTACCTGGTCTATTGGAGAGGATACGGGCCTGAGGATAGGACTTGGGTACCCGCCCGGGATGTTCACGCTGGGTTATTGCTTAGGAAGTCCATCTTCGGTTCCCCAACAAGCCAGGTCCACCTAGGAAGGGTCCAGTGGCCCCTCATAAAAGGAGGGGGGGTACTGTGAAGGATTTTCCTGACACAGCTTCTGTGTCGACGCCCGTGGTTAATCAGCCTGCATCTGTTCCTAGGTCTGCTAGAGTGACTCGATCTGCTACCACTCAGGCTGGTAGGCTGAGTAGTGGGAGAGCCTATCACAGCCTGGCCAGAGGGTTCTAGCTCCCGCCCTTGGTCTACTTATACCTTCATTTGCTGCTTGTCCTTTGCCTGTGATTCTCCTGTTTCCTGGCTCTGCTGTTTCTGCTGTTACCATTGACCTTTGCTTCATATTGACCCTGGCTTGACTGACTATTCTCCTGCTCTGCATTTGTTACCACGTACACTCCTGGTTTGACTCGGCTCGTCCACTACTCTCTTGCTCACGGTGTCGCCGTGGGCAACTGCCCCACATCCCTTGCTTTTGTGTACCCTTGTCTTGTTTGTCTTTCGTGCACATATTGAGCATAGGGACCGTCGCCCAGTTGTATGCCATCGCCTAGGACGGGCTGTGCAAGTAGACAGGGACTGAATGGCTAGTAGATTAGGGCTCACCTCTCTGTCTCCCTATCCTGACATTACACAAGCTCATGACATATATACAGCACCAGAACAAAGCTTAGTACATAAATACAGCACCAGACGCAAGGTCAGTACTTAAATACAGCACCATAACAAAGCTCAGCACATAATTACAACACCAGAACCAAGCTCACCGCATAAATACAACACCAGCACAAATACAGCTCAATTTAGTGCAACCCCTGCCGTATAGGTTTGTACGGCGTAAAACTGTATGGTAAGTATATGCTGGGAGTTACACAAAAAAAAATATCAAACCACCCATCATCTCACTGTAGATCATACAGTGACTACAGTACTGATTAGAGGCAGAATAAACATTTACATTAACTGACTCACCAGTGATGTCTTTTCAGATTTTAGTTGTTCTTTTTCCCTACTTTTCTCCATCCGGTCTAGACCTTTATGACGACTTCTCCTGGACATAGAGCATTTCTGCAGTTTGCCACTCAGATGTCTTCAGCTTCTCAATTTTCAAACATTTCTGCACCTATAAACGAAGATAAAATTATCATGGGTCCACACACCACACCCCTGAATATAATATTTCCATACACTGCACCTCTACTTATAATAGCACCATACACGGTGTCCCTATTATCATACACTGTGTCCCACACACACACACACACACACACACACACACACACACACACGCACAGTTCTCCCTTTAGATCAGGGGTCTCAAGCACACGGCTTTCAGGCCGCATGCTGCCCCTGAGGTTGTCATCTGTGGCCCGCAGGACACAGAGCCGCTCGGCTGTGCTCCGGAACTCTGTGGAATCCCCTGACATCACGGTCCATGATTGGACACGCGATGTCTGGGGCTTCCCCAGAGCCTGAGTCCCGGGCAGAGCGCTAGCATAGGCTTTTCTCCGGGACTCTGTGGAATCCTCTGACATCGCTATTCATGAATGGACACACGATGTCTGGGGCTGCCCCAGAGAAGAGTCTCGGGCAGAGCACTAACATAGGCTCTGCTCTGCTCCGGGACTCTATGGACTCCCCTGACATTGCTATCCATGAATGGACACGCGATGTCTGGGGCTTCCCCAGAGCCTGAGTCCCAAGCAGAGCATTACTATACTGTAGGCTCTGCTCCGGGACTCTGTGGAATTCCCTGACATTGCTGTCCATATATGGACAGTTTTGTCAGGGTCTTCCCCAGAACGGAGTCCCGGGCAGAGCTCCGGGACTCTGTGGAATCCCCTGACATCGCTGTCCACATGTGGATAGCGATGTCTAGGGCTTCCCCAGAGCTGGACAGTGATGTGAGGAGCACAGCTGGAGTCCCAGTAGGAGCGCTAGTAGAGCTCTGCCCGGGACTCCAGCTCTGGGGTTGCCCCTGAGATCTCTGTCCATATATGAACAGTGATGTCAGAAGCAGAGCTGGAATCCCAGGCAGAGTGCTAGAAGTGTCTCTGCTTCGGAACTCCAGCTCTGGGCAAGCCCCTGACATCACTGTCCATATATGGACACTGATGTCAGTTGCTTCCCCAGAGTTCCAGAGCAGAGCCTATACTAGTGCTACGCTCTGGAACACCGGCTCTGGGGTTGCCCCTGACATCACATTTCGGTCCAGGAGCATCCCCTGACATCACTGTGAATGGACAGTGACATCAGGGGCTCCTCCAGCAGAGGAATCCCTGGCCAAAGCGTCGGCAACGTTCTGGCTGGGGATTCCACTCCTAGAGTTAGCCCCAATGGAGCTATCTACTGGGGGTGTCTGTGGCACTTTCTACAAGGGGTGTTTATGGCATTATCTGCAGAGGGCACTGTGGCAGCTTCTACAGAGGGCACTGTGGCAGCATCTACAGAGGGCACTGTGGCAGCATCCACAGAGGCCACTGTGGCAGCATCTACAGAGGCCACTGTGGAATTACCTACAGATGGCACTGTGGAATTATCTACAGTTGCCACTGTGGAATTATCTACAGAGGGCACTGTGGAATTATCTACAGAGGGCACTGTGGCATTATCTACAGAGGGCACTGTGGCATTATCTACGGGTGGGTGTGTAACAGTATCTACAGAGGACACTGGCATTATCTAGGGGTGTGTGGCATTATCTACAGAGGGTACTGTGGCATTATCTACAGAGTACACTGTGGCATTATCTATAGAAGGCACTGTGGCATTATCTATAGAGGGCTCTATGGCACAATCTAAAAAGGTGCTGCCTAATCTTGACATTTGTGTGTCTGCCAAACGCTGACAACTGAGCCTCCGGACTGCATTTAGGGACACTTAAACTGTAAAACTGTATTGTTGAAATAAGCACGTGGAGAAATCTCGCAAATTTCCGTTAAGTTTAAACCTAGCACTATTATTATAGTAATATGGTATTCTTATAGTAATGTAATATTATTAGAGTAATCTAGTATTATAGTATCATGTCCATGACTGCGGGCTGTCAGCTCCGTTCTCCCCCTGACAGCCGCAGCCACGAGTCGGCAAGCGCTGGCACCAGCCTCCTCCTCGGGAGAAGCCCTCGCGCCTACTCACCACTGCCGGATCCCGTAGGTTGTGCGCGCACGCTCATGCCCGCTCTTAAAGGGGCAGCGCGTGCACCGGACCTCGTTCCTGAACTTTGACCCTATACTACTCTGTACTATAAGAGGAGTCCAGCCCCCAAGTTCTATGCCTGAACTTTGTTGTTGTATTTCTAGTCTGTCTTGCAAATGGCCCCCTAGTGTTTCCTGCACCCAGTGTTTCCTGTTCCTGTTCCTGTAACCTGTACCCTGATCTAGTGTTGTGCTTGCTGTTGCCGTGCTGTGCTGTATTCTATGCCTGACCTGCTTCTCCACACCTGACATCCAACTGCTGCCAAGTTCCTGCCTAGCCTGCCTTGCTGCTGTCCGAGCTGCCACAGGTTCCCTATACCAACTGTAGACTTTGACCTGCGTCCTGTTGGCCAGCTGCCTTATCGCCAAGGCGGTATGGCCCAGTGGGTCCACGAACCCTTAGTGAAAGTAAGCTCAGGCCATGGACCCCGCTGGTCGATCCAAGACCATGACGACGTCACAGGAGATGCGGGCGGATTTGCTGAGCCTCCAGTCTCGACAGGACCAATCCCTCCAAGCTTTGAACATTCTTGTTCATCAGCAGGAAGCAAGAGCTGCCTTTCCTCCTACTACACCTCCTGGCAGTGTTGATCCTCAGACTACACCTCCTGGCAGTGTCGACCCGTGTTTTTCTTTGCCACTTCCGGACCGCTATGATGGAGACGCAGGTTCCTGTCGTGGATTTTTAAACCAGTGCCAGATCCATTTCAGCCTGTATTCTAGGACATTTTCTTCTGACATTGCAAGGGTCGCTTTCATCATCTCTCTCCTCACTGGCAAGGCTCTTGCATGGGCGAACCCTATCTGGAAGAGACAAGGACCTAAGTCCCGTGACTTCCAAGCCTTTCTCCGGACTTTTCGAATGGTGTTTGAGGAGCCTGGACAGGTCTCATCTGCAGCGGCTGCCTTGATTAAACTACGCCAAGGAGACACCTCCGTGAGTGAGTACGCCATCCACTTCCGCACCCTGGTGGGAGAACTGTTATGGAACAATGAGGCCCTGGTAGCTGCATTCTGGAATGGACTGTCTCCTAAAATTCCTGCCGGTGTCTTCCTCACTAGAGACGTCAGAACATGGGGCCACTCTGCCCCGTAGTGTCCACTAGAGGGTGTGCGCTGGTTCCTGTCTTTAAAGGGCTAGTGTGCGCGCATATGTAATGAATCAATTAATTATGCTCCAGATCACCTTGAACTATAAAAAGGGCCCTGTCCATCCATTCCTTGCCTGAGCATTGTTGTAGTCTTCCCATCTCTGTATCGCAAATGGTCCCTTAGTGTTATCCCGTTCCCAGTGTTCCTGTGCCCTGCTATCTGTATCCCATATCCTGTGCTGTGGTTTGCCCTTGAGCCTGTCTAGTGTTGTAGTCATGCCCTGCTGCACCTACTGTTGTCCGCCACGTCTGGCACAACCTGCCACATCCAATCCCATCCATGCCAAAGCCTTTGCCATTGTCTGGACTATCTCAGGTACTTTCGTACTACGAACTCTTTGTATAGACTTGTGCATTAACTGTGACTTGGCCAGCTGCCTCTCCGCTATGGCAGAGCGGCCTTGTGGGTCCACATATCCCTTGGCATGGAAAAAACCCTATTCCGCTGGGCATGCCATGGCTTAGTCTACACGCTCCGGTTCTCGACTGGAGTTCCGGAGAAGTCCTCCAATGGAGCCCTAAATGCCTTAACCGCTGCTTTCCACAGGTTCGTCCAGTTCTGCCTCCACCGCCTCAGTCACTCTCCGATCTACCCTCATGCTATGCCAGTTTTGCGGATGTATTCAGCAAAAAGGAGGCAGAGACTCTTTCTCCCCATCGCAGCTACGATTGCCCTGTTGAGTTACTTCCTGACGCCTCACCACCCCGTGGGCGGTTCTATCTCCACTCCCTGCAAGAGACCCTAGTCATGTACACCTATGTTAATGAGAATCTGGAGAGAGGGTTCATCCGGAAGTCCTCTTCCTGGAGCCGGTTTCTTCTTTGTGACAAAAAAAGGATGGATCTCTTCATCCATGTATCGATTACCGTGGTTTTAACCAAATCACGGTCAAGTATAAGTACCCCTTGCTGCTCATCTCAGAACTTTTAGATAGAATTTACCAGGCCAAGGTGTTTACAAAGCTCGATCTAGGCGGGGCCTAGAACTTGATCGATATCCGCAACGGTGATGAGTGGAAAATCACATTCAACACCCGAGACGGTACTCAACACTACTCACCTGATTTGACGATGCATCGGAGACATGTTCGCCAAGTTCTGTCACGGTTAAGGCGGAATCTAGTGTATGCTAAACTCGAGAAGTGTATGTTCGAGAGGAACTCTCTGTCCTTCCTGGACTACATCGTATCTGACCGTGGACTCAAGATGGATCCAGAGAAGGTGAAATCCGTCTGAGGGTATGTTCACACGCACTCGGGCGTTTTATGCCTCGAATTACACCTGAAAAACGCCCCTAATATGCCTACAAACATCTGCCCATTGCTTGCAATGGGTTTTACCGTGTTCTGTTCCCAAGAGCCTTAATTTCACGCATTGCTGTCAAAATACGGTGCGTAAAAAGACGCCCGCGAAAAAGAAGTGCATGTCACTTCTTGGGACATTTTTGGAGCCCTTTTTCATTGACTCCATTGAAAAACAGCTCCAATAACGTCCGTAAAATATGCTGCGAAAAATGTGAGTTGCTACAAAAACGCCTGAAAATCAGGAGCTGTTTTTGCCTGAAAACAGCTCCGTATTTTCAGAAGTTTTTGGTCACTGCGTGTGAACATACCCTTAGAGTGGCCATGTCCACAGGGGCTTTGGTCCATACAATGATTTGTAGGATTCGCAAACTTCTATCGGCAATTCATCCCGAACTTCTCGTCTCTAACTGCCCCAATCTCCGCCCTCACCAAGAAGGGGGTGAACACCAAGGTTTGGCCTCTGGAGGTAGAGTCAGTATTTATAAACCTCAAGAACGCTTTCACCTCAGCCTCCCTTCTTCATCACCCTGATGCATTTCGGCAGTTTTTTTCTGCGGTGGACGCATCCTTCATTGATTCTGGAGCACTACTATGTTAAAAAAACTCTAAGGGCAAGATGGTGGCTTGTGGCTTATTTTCAAAACTATCCTTTCCGGCTGAACGTAACTATTCCATCGGGTATCGGGCGTTGCTGGCCGTCAAGTTGGCGTGGGAGAGGTGGAGACACTTGTTGGAGGGCGCGGTTCACCCTATTACCATTTATATGGATCACAAGAACCTCACGTACCTACAGTCAGCACAATGACTAAACCCTCGCCAAGCCAGGTGGTCGTTCTTCTTCGCCCAATTTCAATTTGTGCTTCACTTCCGTCCTGCTGATAAGAATGTGAAGGCTGATGCCCTGTCTCAATCATTTGAGACTAATGACTCTGAGGAGATCCCTCAATATATTATAGATCCGTCTAGGATTATTGTCGCTAGCCCATTGCAGATTAGAGACATTCCTCCTGGAAAGACTTTTGTCTGCCTTGCAGACAGGAAGAAAATTCTCCACTGGGGACACAGCTCCAAACTGGCGGGGCACTCTGGTGTTCGTAAGACTCAGGACTTGGTAGCTCATCATTAGTGGTGGCCCACGCTGCCTAGAGATGTTGCGGACTACATCTCTTAATGTACAAACTGTGCCTCAAACAAGTCTACCCGCTCCAAACCTGCTGGTCTGCTCCTACCCCTACCTGTCCTTTATGCCCCTTGGCAGCATATCACTATGAACTTTATTACAAACTTTCCCTCCTCAGCTGGATGTACTATGGTCTGGGTAGTAGGGGATCGTTTCTCTAAAATGGCACATTTTATTCCGTTGACTGGCCTTCCATCTGCTCCTTGCCTGGCAAAACTTTTTATTCTACAGATTTTCAGTCTGCACGGACTTCCTCTGCACATTGTCTCGAATCGGGGTGTACAGTTTCAGTGGTGGATTAAGTAGACCATAAGCCCTGGGCTGTTACCCAAACTTGGGACCCCTTCCCCACCACCGCTCTGCCGTGTCTTTAGTGAACACCACATTTTTGTGCGAGCATTGACAAATGGGTGTTACGATTCCCCTTGTCAAAGGGCTGTGTCCCTACATACTGACAGTCTCCAAACATCGCTGATAGTATCACACTTCCTCTTGACAATGGGAATGGTAACACGCATTTGTCTATTAGTCCTGGGTACACAAAGATATGTATAATACAAGGATTTCCTACAACAGACATGTCAGGAGAGGGGACAGATCCCCTATAGATCCAGTGACTCACAGGTGATGCCTTCTCTGAAGGGAGTCGTTTTCTTTTCTTCTCCACCTGACGTAGACCGTTATGGCGACTGCTCCTGATGAGACATTTTTGCCCATCACTTCTGCAGCCATTTCCAGCCTCTATAGAAACACATAAATTTAGACACCAAGGCCCAGAACCAAACATTAAAGGTGTTGTCCGGGCACAGACCGTTTTGTACTGATGACCTATCGATGTGCCTGTACTACCCCTTTTACTCAGACTAATAAATTTGAACCTCAGGCTAGATCATAGAATACATACAGACCCCAGACCTTCTAAACTATTGAATTCCCCAGACTAGACCCCCCTAAACAAATACAGACCCCAGAACAAGCACCCTAAATAAATACAGACCTCAGACAGGACCCCTAAATACAGACCCCCAGACCCGACCCTCTACACTAATAATGACCCCAAACCTGACTCCCTTAATACAGACCCCTGACCAGACCCCTGACCAGACCCCCTAAACTAATACAGACCCCTAAATAAAGACCCCTAAACTAATACAGACCCATGACCAGGCACCCTAAATACAGACCCCAGACCTCAAACTAATACAGACCCACTAAATACATACCCCAGACCTGACCCCATACACTAATAATGACCCCAGACCTGACTCCCTTAAGTAATACAGACACCAGACCCCCTAATCTAATACAGACCCCAGACCAGACCCCTAAATAAAGACCACTAAACTAATACAGACCCTAGAACAGGCCCCCAAAATATACCCCCATAAACTAATACAGACTCCGTAAATACAGACCCCAGACCCCTTAAACTAACACAGACCCCTAAATATACAGACCCAAAACCCCTTAAATGGATACAGAACTCAGACACCCTAAATACAGACCCCCAAACCAGACCCCCTAAATACAGTCCCCAAACCAGACCTCCTAAATACAGACCCCATAAATAAATCCATCCCCTTATACTTACATAGCAGCTCACCTCAATCTTCTCTGTGGAGTCTTGCTGCTGCTCATGGACCTGCGGTCATGTAACCAGCAGGTCTCTAAACAGTAGTAAGAAATTCAGAGATGAGGTCATGTGATCTTATGTCTAAAGGTCCTTTTGCAGGACATATACAATGCCGTTTAGTCGAGGTATTTGCCGCGATTCTTGGAAAAATCGCAGCAATAACGCGACAAAACACATTGTACTTTGGGCGGCTATGAGCCCCCCCGGGAGCCTCGGGCCCCGTACGGCCGAACAAAACACCCTATGATGATCCGCCATTGTACAGTTTACGTCCAAGTTCTGGAGAGCCCTGTGCAACCTGCCGCCTACCACCCACAGTCCAAGTGGAGAGGACCCATCAAATTTTGGAGAACTATCTTCGTCATTTTGCTTCCGCCAAACATGACAATTGGGTACAACTTCTGCCTTGGCCGGAATTCTCGTACAACAACCACACAAGTGAGTCTACTGCTTCGTCTCCCTTCTACATTGTGTACAGCCAGCAGCCTCGAGTTCCTCTTCCTGTGCCAGCCATGACTCAAGTACCTACAGCTAACTCTTTATTTGGGACTTTTATTCACATCTGGCAGCAAACTAAGGCTTCCATTCTCCAATCAGTGGCTCGCATGAAAAAGCAGGCCAATAAAAGAAGAAAAATTCCCCCTCAATTCTCTCCTGCTCCTGGAGTCAAAGTGTGGCTTACTTCCAGAAACAGACTCAAGATGCCTTCTCACAAATTCGCTCCCAGGTTCCTCGGTCCTTTCGAAATCCTTCAAAGGATGAACCCTGTATCCTATAAACTTTGGTTGCCCCCTACGCTCAAGATTCCCAACTCATTCCACGTGTCTCTCCTTAAACCTGTGGTCCTGAACCGCTACAGTAAAGGTCCTGGTCCTGTGGTTGCCCGCAACGGTTCATCTGATGTGTTCGAGGTGAAGGAGATCCTGGACTGCAAGAGGGTAGGAGGAAGGACTTTCTATTTGGTGGACTGGAGATAGTTTGGTCTTAAGTTGAGATCCTGGGAACCAGAGGAGAACCTCAATGCCCCGATCCTCATAAAAAAATTCCTCTCTCGCTCTGGACCCAAGAAGAGGGGGGTACTGATACGGCCATGGTCACGGAGCGCAACCTCACTTTTCCTGTCGGCGTCTTCCTCCCCGGAGACCTCAGCACATGAGGCCGCTCTGCCTCCGTAGAGTCCACTAGAGGGTGCGCACGCTGGTTCCCGGCCTTAAAGGACCAGAGTGCACGCATATGTAATTAATTAGTTAATTATACTCCAGATCACCTTGAACTATAAAATGGACCCGGCCCTTCCATTCCTTGCCTGAGTGTTGTTGTAGTCTTCCCATGTCTGTATCGCAAATGGGCACTTAGTGTTATCCCGTTCCCAGGCCCTGCTACCTGTATCCTGTATCCCTTATCCCATGCTGTGCTTTATCCTTGAGACTGGTGTTGGAGTCGTGCCCTGATGCTCCTGGTGTCATCCACCATGTCTGGCGCAACCCGCTGCACCCGGTGTCATCCACCATGTCTGGCGCAACCTGCTGCATCTACTGTCATCCGCCACGCCTGGTGCAACCTGCCACATCCAGTCCCACCCTTGCCAAAGCCTCTGCCATTGTTTGGACTATCTCAAGTACTTTTGTACTACGAACTCTTTGTATAGACTTGCGTATTGACTGTGACTTCGCCAGCTGCCTCTCCGCTACGGCGGAGCAGCCTAGTGGGTCCACATACCCTAGATCGGGACAGCTCCACTGTCTTACATGGGGAGGCTCCTGCCTCTGAAGACCTGACTACAGCTCACACGGCACATCACACAAACAGGGTGGCTCCTGCTCATCTCCCACAATTACAGTAGCTCCAGGACTCACAGACCACAGTGCACCAGCTTGTGTTCGTCGCACGCCCCAGATGCAGTTTCAGTAGCTCACTCGTCACACCAGGTTCCTTCACTTCCACCCGTTAACTGAAAACTCTAAGCGGTAACAGCAATAGTTTCTAAAGTAAACACTGCCCCAAGCATCCGGGGCATTGTTATGGGCAGGGGCATAGCTAGGGGGGGGCAGGCGGGACAACTTAGAGGGAGGTGCCAGTGCCACCTCCTCCTGCACTATAATTGTACCTGTGTCTATAGGACACAGGTACAATTAGAAGCAATGAATGACCGGGCATGTTCCGTGCCCGGCTATTCATCGCTTTTGTATCAGTAAAGCGACTGGTACCTTTTGTACCAGTGAAGCTTCCGTTAATGAAAAGCGCTGATTGACATAGAAAGTCATCCTGCCCAGCTAATCAGCGCCTTTCATAGATGCTTCGTTCAACCCCCAGGAGACCTGCGCAGAAGAGAGCAGGTCTCTATTGCTGCCGGCCAGCGTGGGAACGGGATTAAGGTGAGTTTGAATCGTTTTTTGTTTTTTTTAATTGTAATAAAAAAGTGTGTGGCTGTATCTACGGGGGGGGGGGGGCTTTATCTACAAGGGGAACTGTATCTACGGAGGGGGGACTTTGTCTACATGGGGGGGCTTTTATCTACAAGGGGGACTTTATCTACGGGGGGCTTTACACGCGGGGGGGCTTTATCTACGGGGGTGTCTATTTACAGGGGGGCTATATACTGGGGTGGGCTATCTATGGAGCACCATATACAGGGGTGTGCTATAGCTAAAGGGGGGCTATATACAGGGATGGGCGATCTATGGAGCACTATATACAGGGGTGGGCTATATCTACAGGTGGGCTATATAGTATAGTATATAGCCCCCCTGTAGATATAGCCCACCCCTGTATATAGTGCTCCATAGATCGCCCACCCCTGTATATAGCCCCCCTGTAGATATAGCCCACCCCTGTATATAGTCCCCCTGTAGATATAGCCCACCCCTGTATATAGTATCCCACAAATAGCTCCCCCTATAGTGCTATATACAGGGGTGGGCTATCTGTGGAGCACTATATACAGGGGTGGGCTATATCTACAGAAGGCTATATACAGGGTTGGACTATACGTGGAGCACTATATACAGGGCTGGGCTATATCTACTGGGGGCTATATACAGGGGTGGGCTATCTGTAGAGCACTATAGGGGGAGTTATTTGTGGGACACTATATACAGGGGTGGGCTCTATGGGTGCACTATCTACAGGGGGCTCTATGGGGGAACTATCTACAGGGGGCTCTATGGGGGCACTATCTACAGGGGGCACAGTATGTGTGTGTGCGTGTGTGTGTGTGTGGGACACGGAGTATGGTGCTATTATAATTTAAGGTGCAGTGTATGGCGCTATTATATTTAGGGGTGTAGTGTGTGCTATAATGATAACTTTATCTTTGTTTATAGGTGTAGAAATGTTGGAGAAGTGAGAAGCTGAAGACCTCTGAGCGGCAAACTGCAGAAATGGTCTGTGACCGGGAGAAGTCATCATAGAGGTCTGGACCGGATGGAGAAAAAGAAAAAGAATCTGAGACGTCACCGGTGAGTCACCTAATGTAAATGTTTATTCTGCCTCTAATCAGTAATGTAGTCACTTTATGATCTGCAGCGAGATGATGGGTGGTATGATTATGATATGATTTATTTTTTGTGAAACAGCAACTCTCAGCATATCCTTATAATTTTTCGGGCCATGCTGGGAGCTGTAGTTTTACGCCGTACAAACCTGTACAGCAGGGGTTGCACTAAATTGAGCTGTATTTGTGCTGGTGCTGTATATATGTATGGAGCTTGGTTCTGGCCTGGAGCTGTATTTATGTACTGAGCTTTGTTCTGGTTCTGTATATATGTACTGAGCTTTGTGCTGGTGCTGTATTAATGTATTAAGCTTGGTTCTGGGGCTGTATTTATGAGCTGAGCACTATTCTGGTGTTGTGTATAGAACTATATTGCTTGTAAAATGTACAAATGTTTTTATGCTCGAGTTACATAAAAAGAAATGTGGAAAAGAAATGACACGTCATTGATTGGTAGAGAAAACAAACACGTGAGGGGGAAGGAGATGTCGGGAAAGAGGTTGGGGTGGCGCCAAACTGAATCTTTGCCCCGGGTGCTGGAGAACCTAGCTACGCCTCTGGTTATGGGGCTTGACACTAACCAAGATAGCGTTCGGGCCGTGTATCCTGGCGCCAAATAATTTAGACCACTCGCAAACAAACCATCATCTGCTGCACCTGCCATAAGTAAAGTAAGTTTATAGTGCAATAAACAGCAGCAAAACATAAATATAACAGGCCAGACAGGTCACTCTTCTCAGGGAACACCACCTGGGGAGGAATACAGCATAAATTTTACAGCACTTAAACGTACAGTACATAAATAAATGATTAATAATCTGGCATATACACATACATACAATATACAACCACAGTTACCTTTAAGACATCGGGATTCTCCCCAACATTATTACACACTGCCATATTCTCTGTCAAAGTGTCACTATTCATCACTCACATTTATTATAGCAAAAGCGAAACACATTCGGACAGCACCAGCTCGCCACTCTATCTATTATCAACATATGGTACATGTATCAAAATATCAATATATGGCGCTTATATTTGTTCTCCAAAATGGAATATATAGTATGAAACAACTCAGTGTGATAAAGCACATACAACTGATCTAACACTTTAGAGGAAAATAGTATTAGCTGTATATGGTGGCATTATTGATAAATACAGCATATGGCGACATTACTCATGTTTACAGTATTTAGCAGCATTTATCTGTGTGTAAGAGAACCTATCCACAGGGTATACACATATACCATTCTATATATTTTAAATCCCCCACCTAACACGACTGTACTCCTTACATATATATTACCAAGAAAAGAGACCATAGAGGCTATAAGTCAAAAAATAAAACGTAGATTTTTATTTCATAAATTCTAAAAAGTCACATACATGAAATATTAAAAATGAATCTCTACAGATGACAAAAAAGAATGCCAAACAAGATAAATATATTGCACTAAAGTTCAAAATATCAAATATGTGAACCTTTGTGGAACACAAAGAGAAAGTGCATCTTTATTTTTTTTATTATTGTGCTTTGCTTTATTTGTGTTTTTGTGTCTTCTTGTTTTTGTTTTTGGGTTTTTTCTGCTTTTTTGTTTCTTTGTTGTTTTTTGCTGATTTTGCACATTGGTATTGTCAGTGTGTATGTATGTATGTATTTATATATACATATTCTAAGGATATCAATTTGGATTTATGATAGATCATTATTTTCCTCTGAGGGGAAGGTGAATGAGCTGATATATGTACAACAATCAGAGTTAGACTGGGATATAAGTTTAGCCCTGGCATTTTAAAGGACACAGACCCAAATACCGGCCAAATTAATAATATTCTTTATAATGCTGTAATATACTATACTCACTAACAATGCAGTCATATATAGTGTAAACACAAATATTGTCATATATACTGTACTCATGATTTTTTTTATATACTGTACACATGAATAATGGCACTATATATTGTACACATGAAATGCCTCCATATATATACTGTATCCTTGAATAATGCCACTATATACTGTATACCTGAATAATGCCAATACATGCTATACAATTAAATGATGCTGTCGTATATGCTTTACACATGAATAATGGTGTGTGGTTTTGTGTTTTCTGTTTTTTGTTTTTTGCTGATTTTGCACATTGGTATTGTCAGTGTGTATGTATGTATGTATGTATGTATGTATGTATGTATGTATGTATGTATATATATATTTATATGTGTATGTGCATATACAGTGAAGGAAATAAGTATTTGATCCATTGCTGATTTTGTAAGTTTGCCCACTGTCAAAGACATGAACAGTCTAGAATTTTTAGGCTAGGTTAATGTTACCAGTGAGAGATAGATTATATTTAAAAAAAAAACAGAAAATCACATTGTCAAAATTATATATATTTATTTGCATTGTGCACAGAGAAATAAGTATTTGATCCCCTACCAACCATTAAGAGTTCAGCCTCCTTCAGACCAGTTACACGCTCCAAATCAACTTGGTGCCTGCATTAAAGACAGCTGTCTTAAATGATCACCTGTATAAAAGACTCCTGTCCACTGGCTCAATTAATCAGTCTGACTCTAACCTCTACAACATGGGCAAGACCAAAGGCTTTCTAAGGTTGTCAGGGACAAGATCATAGACCTGCACAAGGCTGGAATGGGCTACAAAACCATAAGTAAGACGCTGGTTGAGAAGGAGACAACTGTTGGTGCAATAGTAAGAAAATGGAAGACATACAAAATGACTGTCAATCGACATCGATCTGGGGCTCCATGCAAAATCTCACCTCGTGGGGTATCCTTGATCCTGAGGAAGGTGAGAGCTCAGCCAAAAACTACACGGGGGGAACTTGTTAATGATCTCAAGGCAGCTGGGACCACAGTCACCAAGAAAACCATTAGTAACACATTACGCCGTAATGGATTAAAATCCTGCAGTGCCTGCAAGGTCCCCCTGCTCAAGAAGGCACATGTACAGGCCCGTCTGAAGTTTGCAAATGAACATCTGGATGATTCTGAGAGTGATTGGGAGAAGGTGCTGTGGTCAGATGAGACTAAAATTGAGCTCTTTGGCATTAACTCAACTCGCCGTGTTTGGAGGAAGAGAAATGCTGCCTATGACCCAAAGAACACCGTCCCCACTGTCAAGCATGGAGGTGGAAACATTATGTTTTGGGGGTGTTTCTCTGCTAAGGGCACAGGACTACTTCACTGCATCAATGGGAGAATGGATGGAGCCATGTACCGTCAAATCCTGAGTGACAACCTCCTTCCCTCCACCAGGACATTAAAAATGGCTCATGGCTGGGTCTTCCAGCACGACAATGACCCGAAACATACAGCCAAGGCAACAAAGGAGTGGCTCAAAAAGAAGCACACTAAGGTCATGGAGTGGCCTAGCCAGTCTCCAGACCTTAATCCCATAGAAAACTTATGGAGGGAGCTGAAGATCCGAGTTGCCAAGCGACAGCCTCGAAATCTTAATGATTTACAGATGATCTGCAAAGAGGAGTGGGCCAAAATTCCATCTAACATGTGTGCAAACCTCATCATTAACTACAAAAAACGTCTGACTGCTGTGCTTGCCAACAAGGGTTTTGCCACCAAGTATTAAGTCTTGTTTGCCAAAGGGATCAAATACTTATTTCTCTGTGCACAATGCAAATAAATATATATAATTTTGACTATGTGATTTTCTGTTTTTTTTAATATATAATCTATATCTCACTGGTAAAATTAACCTAGCCTAAAAATTCTAGACTGTTCATGTCTTTGACAGTGGGCAAACTTACAAAATCAGCAAGGGATCAAATACTTATTTCCTTCACTGTATATTTATGCACTTTTTTATAATATTAACATTATCACTATTTTCTCACAGTATTTAGTTTTTTATACTCATGTATTTTTATAAATAATTATAATATATATACACTACCGTTCAAGAGTTTAGGGTCACTTAGAAATTTCCTTATTTTTTAAAGAAAAGCACAGTTTTTTTCAATGAAGATAACATTAAATTAATCAGAAATACACTCTATACATTGTTAATGTGCTAAATGACTATTCTAGCTGCAAACGTCTGGTTTTTAATGCAACATCTACATAGGTGTATAGAGGCCCATTTCCAGCAACCATCACTCCAGTATTCTAATGGTACATTGTGTTTGCTAACTGTGTTAGAAGGCTAATGGATGCCTAGAAAACCCTTGAAAACCCTTGTGCAATTACGTTAGCACCGTTGTAAACAGTTTTGCTGTTTAGAGGAGCTATAAAACTGACCTTCCTTTGAGCTAGTTGAAAATTTGGAGCATTACATTTGTGGGTTCGATTAAACTCTCAAAATGGCTAGAAAAAGAGAGCTTTCATGTGAAACTTGACAGTCTATTCTTGTTCTTAGAAATGAAGGCAATTCCATGCGAGAAATTGCCAAGAAACTGAAGATTTCCTACAACGGTGTGTACTACTCCCTTCAGAGGACAGCACAAACAGGCTCTAACCAGAGTAGAAAGAGAAGTGGGAGGCCCCGGTGCACAACTGAGCAACTAGACAAGTACATTAGAGTCTCTAGTTTGAGAAATAGACGCCTGACAGGTCCTCAACTGGCAGCATCATTAAATAGTACCCGCAAAACGCCAGTGTCAACGTCTACAGTGAAGAGGCGACTCCGGGATGCTGGCCTTCAGGGCAGAGTGGCAAAGAAAAAGCCATATCTGAGACTGGCTAATAAAAGGAAAAGATTAATATGGGCAAAAGCACACAGACATTGGACAGAGGAAGATTGGAAAAAAGTGTTATGGACAGACGAATCGAAGTTTGAGGTGTTTGGATCACACAGAAGAACATTTGTGAGACGCAGAACAACTGAAAAGATGCTGGAAGAGTGCCTGACGCCATCTGTCAAGCATGGTGGAGGTAATGTGATGGTCTGGGGTTGCTTTGGTGCTGGTAAAGTGGGAGATTTGTACAAGGTAAAAGGGATTTTGAATAAGGAAGGCTATCACTCCGTTTTGCAACGCCATGCCATACCCTGTGGACAGCGCTTGATTGGAGCCAATTTCATCCTACAACAGGACAATGACCCAAAGCACACCTCAAAATTATGCAAGAACTATTTAGGGAAGAAGCAGGCAGCTGGTATTCTATCTGTAATGGAGTGGCCAGCGCAGTCACCAGATCTCAACCACATATAGCTGTTGTGGGAGCAGCTTGACCGTATGGTACGCAAGAAGTGCCCATCAAGCCAATCCAACTTGTGGGAGGGCCGTCTGGAAGCATGGGGTGAAATTTCTCCCGATTACCTCAGCAAATTAACAACTAGAATGCCAAAGGTCTGCAATGCTGTAATTGCTGCAAATGGAGCATTCTTTGATGAAAGCAAAGTTTGAAGGAGAAAATTATTATTTCAAATAAAAATCATTATTTCTAACCTTGTCAATGTCTTGACTATATTTTCTAGTCATTTTGCAACTCATTTGATAAATATAAGTGGGAGTTGTCATGGAAAACACAAAATTGTCCGGGTGACCCCAAACTTTTGAACGGTAGTGTATATATATATATATATATATATATATATATATATATATATATAATTTATTGATCTTCACAATTAATATGTACACTGTTATGCTTCACTTTAAAATGTCATGTATAGACAAGTTCTTGTTCTATTTTACACGCTCTAATGATTTTTAATATCACTTATTTATTGTGGTCCTTTTTTGGCACATCTATATGTTTCACTTATTTTAACAACACATATAACATATTTATTTACACACCAAGATATTCATATATTTATGTGTTTTGTATGTTTTTCAAGAATCTGGGCATCGAGTTATATGTGGGATGTATTTGATATGCCATTATTAGCATTTTATTGTATACTCTGTAACTACCAACGTGCAGTCCTGCTCTTGTAGAGATGTATGGAATGTATCCCTATTTTGAGGTTTGTATTCTTATACATACTAAATACATGACTGATATAATAACAAACAAATAAATTTATATGATGTCAGTTTTACATGGTCTCTATGAGTAGAAATGTTTGTCTAAATATCGAGTATGAACAATTGGAGAAGGATCGTAAAATACATATCAGCGAACCTCGAGTAAGTGTGCATGTGTAAGCGTCCATAGCAACTCACTATTATCCGGTATCTGGATGTACACGTGATAAAATGTGATGATGTAATCACACATGCACCTCATGTGATACATGACGCCCACACAATGTGATGAGCTGCTGTGGACTAATGCGGTCATGACGCCGATGAACAATCAAGGTATTTTATATAACATATTCCTCACAGGAGCCAATGCTTTTGCTATTGGTCATTATATGAGATAAATAGGAAGTAGAAACTAGTAAGTGCCACCCCCAGACGAAGGCGGAAGACGAAACTCGCGTCGGGCAGGTCGCCATTCTTGAGACACAGCAACATGGGTCAGTAGTCCACCATTCTTTTCTGATCTGTCCTCTATTTTTTGCACTTAGCAATTTACATATAGTATATGGAGTTTGATGGAGCAGTGGTATAGGCTTTATACTGAATTTCCTGTGGGGGCTGTTCACAACGTAGTTCTAATATCTTTACAATTAGATATGCAAATTTCCGATACTTACCTTGTACTATGCACTTTCTCTTTGTGTTCCACAAAGGTTCACATATTTGATATTTTGAAATTGAGTGCAATATATTTTTCTTGTTTGGCATTCTTTTTTGTTACCTGTGGAGATTCATTTTTAATATTTCATGTATGTGACTAATTAGAATTTCTGAAATAAAAATATATGTTTTATTTTTTGACTTATAGACTCTATGGTCTCTTTTCTTGGTAATATTTATCTGTGTGTGCAGTATATAAAACACCATTATTCATGTGTAAAGCATATACGACAGCATTATTTAATTGTATAGCATGTAGTGGCATTATTCAGGTGTACAGTATATAGTGGCATTATTCAAGGATACAGTATATATATGGAGGCATTTCATGTGTACAATATATAGTGCCATTATTCATGTGTACAGTATATATAAAAAAAATCATGAGTACAGTATATATGACAATATTTGTGTTTACACTATATATGACTGCATTGTTAGTGAGTACAGTATATTACAGCATTATAAAGAATATGATTATTTTGGCCAGTATTTGGGTCTGTGTCCTTTAAAATGCCAGGGCTAAACTTATATCCCAGTCTAACCCTGATTGTTGTACATATATCAGCTCATTCACCTTCCCCTCAGAGGAAAATAATGATCTATCATAAATCCAAATTGATATCCTTAGGGTATGTATAAATATATATATATATATATATATATATATATATATATATATATATATATATATATATACATACATACATACACACTGACAATACCAATGTGCAAAATCAGCAAAAAACAACAGGGGTGTGGGTTTTGGTCGTGGTGTTTCGTGGTGTATTATGCCATGGAAAATAATTCTAGTAATCAAATAAAACAATTATAATATTCCAAATGCACCCTATATTAAAGTGAACTCTAAATAAAGAAATTTCCTGTTTAGAATGTTAACTGGATTTCCTAACTATGTATATAATTACATAAGCATATATACCTACCTTCCCACATATTATATTAAACTTACCCATTACGTTTAGACTTATATGGGCACCTTCAATTTCTTAAGCATGCTCAGCCCATTTATTTAGGCTGTGTCGCGATAAATCTCCAGTCTAATTCACAGACACAGTGCCAGGACAAAGCCCAGTACATATAAACAGCGCCAGAACAAAGCTCAGTGCATGAATACAGCAACAGGACAAAGCTCAGTACATATATACAGCACCAGAACAAAGCTCAGTACATATATACAGCACCAGGAACAAACTCAGCATTTTAGCTGTTTACCAAAACATATTAAATATACAGTTATATAATCAATATGAGCTCAAAGTGCAGACTTTCATCTTTAATTTGAGTGTATTCACATCCTTATTTGAGGAAAGGTTTATGAATTACAGCTCTTTAACATGTAGCTGTCTCTTTTTCAAGGGACAAAAGGTAATTGGACAATTATCTCAAAAGCTATTTAATGGGCTGCATGGGCTAGTCCATCGTTAATCCATCATTAACTAACCCCTTCACGCAAAATGACGGGTCTGGTACGTCAGCATAACTAGTAACTTACCGCAATCCGACGTACCAGACCCATCATGAAGATGAAGCCGACAAAGGAGCTGTGCTCACTTCATCTTCAGTGGGTGTCAGCTGTAATATACAGCTGACATCCCGTTGCAACAGCACAATGGCAGTTACCACCGATCGCCGCTGTTTAACCCCTTCAATGCGGCGGTAAATGGCGTCCGCCGCATTGAAGTGGTTGACAGAGGGAGGGTGCACCCCCCGCGAGAGATTGTGGGTGCAGATGGTTGTTATGGCAACCATGAAGCCTAGCAACGGCTTCCTGGTAGGATAGGTATGGAAGCCTATTAGGTCCTGCCCAAGGCAGGACCTAATACGATAACTGTCATGGGAAAAATGACAGTTACAATACACTGCACTACATAAGTAGTGCAGTGTATTGTACTGGGGATCAGAACATCAGATCTTCAAGTTCCCAAGTAAGTGTAAACAAAAAGTGAAAAAAAGTAAAAATAAATAAAGAAATGTTTAAGAAAGATAAATAAATGAACGCAAATTTTGGGGTAATAAAAAAAATAATCACCCTGTTTCCATGATCAAGTCCTTTATAAATGGAAAAAAATGAAGAAATGAAAAAAACTATACATAATAGGTATCACCGCGTTCGGAACGGCCTGAACTATAAAAATATCATGTTATTTTACCGGACGGTAAACACCGTAAAAAAAAAATAAAAAAAAAATGACAGAATTGCTTTTTTTAGTCACATTGTCTCAGAAACAATTTAATATAAAGTGAATAAAAAGTCGCAAGTACTCCAAAATGGTACCCACAAACTACACTTCATTACGCAAAAAACAAGCCCTCCCACAGGGATATCAACTAAAAAATAAAAAAGTTATGGCTGGCAGAAAATGGCGACACTAAAACATGTTTGTTTTTTTTTTAAAAAGTATTTTTATTGTGGAAAGGTAGTAAAACGTAAAAAAATATATAAATTTGGTGTCGCTGCATTCGTATCGACATACAGAATGACATTAACATGTTGTTTATACTGGACGGTGAACACTGCAAAAAAGAAGAAACAAAACAATGCTAGAATTGCTGTTTTTTGGATTCCTCGTCTCCAAAAAAATGGAATAAATAGTGATATATATAAAAAAAAAAAAAATTGCATAAAATGGAACCAATAAAAATTACAGCTCGTTCCACAAAAAAAACAAGCCCTCACACAGCTCCGTCAACGGAAAAATAACACATTATGACTCTCAAAATGCAATGATGCAAAATGATGCTAAATGACGGCCCAGAATAATTTTTTAGGTCCAGTAATTTTTCACTAAAAACCCCACATAGTCATTTGCTAGGCCACACTGGTGGACCCTGTAGATGCAGCGGAGACGAGGAAACTTTAGGGCCTTGTGCTGCTTATACGGCTAGTGAAGAAGTCAAAGATTAGGCAATACTGGAGCACATATATTTTGTACAATACCCAAAAAACCCGGCCTGTGCATAAAGTATTGGTTCAAAGCATACTACACCAATCCATGGATTATTCATTTTATTATTCATTCACCCTATTATTACATCATCCTATTATCGCCTGATGTACTCCGCCCAGCTTACATATACCCTGATGTACTTCCCACAGATTACATATACCCTGATGTACTCCGCCCAGCTTACATATACCCTGAAGTACTCCGCACAGTGTACATATACCCTGATGTACTCCTCACAGCTTACATATACCCTGATGTACTCTGCCCAGCTTACATATACCCTGATGTACTCCACACAGCTTACATATACCCTGATGTACTCTGCCCAGCTTACATATACACTGTTGTACTCCGCACAGCTTACAAATACCCTAATATACTCCGCACAGCTTACATATACCCTGATGTACTCCGCACAGCTTACATACAGTATACCCGGATGCACTCCGCCCAGCTTACATATACCCTGATGCACTCCGCCCAGCTTACATATACCCTGATGCACTCCGCCCAGCTTACATATACCCTGATGTACTCCTCACAGCTTACATATACCATGATGTACTCCGCCCAGTTTACATATACCCCCACATTGTAAGCTGAAATACCAGTAAATCCCCAAACTAAACTACTACCAAGCAAAATCTACGCTCCAAAAGCCAAATGGCAGCACTTCTGAACCTGACAGTGTGCCCAAACAGAGGTTTATGACCACATATGGGGTATTACTGTACTCTGGAGAACCCGCTTAACAATTTATGTTGTGTTTGTCTGGAGTGGCACAACATATTGGTTTCTGAAATGGCATATCAGTAGAAAACTGGCAATTTTCAATCTGCAAAATATATCTTGCACTAATTTCTGCAAAACCCTTGCGGGGTCAAAATCCTCACAATACATCTAGATAAACTTTTTCAGGGATGTATTTTCCAAAATGGGGTAATTTTTCGGGGTTTTACACTGTACTGGTACCTTAGCTCAATGCAAAATAGTGTCAGAGAACTAATTTTGAAAAGTTCCACTCCAAAAACCAAACTGCGCTCCTTCCCTTTAGAGCCTTGCTGTGGGTCCAAGTTGCAGGTTATGACCACATGTGGGATATTGCCGTGCTCGGGAGAAATTGCCTTACAAATGTTGAGCTGCTTTTTCTCGTTTATCCCTTGTGAAAATGAAACATTTTTACTTTTTAGTGGAAACAATTTTATACTATTTTTTATAGCCTAATTCCAATAAATTCTGCAAAAGACTTGTGGGGTCTAAATGCTCACTATACCACTAGATAGATTCCTTACAATGTGTCGTTTCCAAAATAGGATCACTTTTGGGAGGCACCTACTGTTTTGGCCCCGCAGGGGCTTTTGAAATGTGACATGGCACCCGAAAACCATTCCAGTTAAATTTGAGCTCCAAATGGTGCTTCTTCCTTTTGAACCCTGCAGTGTGTCCAAACAGCAGTTTATGACCACTTATGGGGTATTGCCGTAATTGGAAGAAATTGCTTTTCAAATGTTGGGGTGCTTTTTCTCCTTTATTCCTTGTAAAAATTGAAAATATACACGTTTTATCTGAAAATTTTTTTAGCTTTCTAATTTAATTGCCTAATTCCACTAAATTCGGCAAAAAAACCTGTGGGGTCAAAATTCTCCCTATATCCCTAGATAAATTCCTTCAGGGGTGTAGTTTCTCAAATGGGGTTAGTTTTGGGGGTCTCCACTGATTTGGTCCACCAGGGGCTTTGCAAATGTGACATGGTGCCGTAAACCATTGCAGCAAAATTTGAGCTCCAAAAACCTTCTAAGCCATGCCGCGTGTCCAAACAGCATTTTATTGCCACATATGGGGTATTGCTGTGCTCAGAAGAGGTTTGGGTCTTTTCCACTGTTTTGGTCCCACAGGAGCTTTGCAAATGCGACATGGCACCCAAATACCATTGCAGTAAAACTTGAGCTCCAAAAGCCAAATTGTGCTCCTTCCCTTCTGAGCTCTGCCATGTGTCCAAGCATTAGTTTATTACCACATATGGGGTATTGCCATAATCGGGAGGAATTGCTTTTCAAATGCTGGGGTGTTTTTTGTCCCTTACGCCTTGTAAAAATTGAAAATGTCTACATTTTATTGGAAAAAAAAAATAGATTTTCATTTTCACTGCCTCATTCCACTAAATTCAGCAAAAAACCTGTGGTTCAAATGATCACTATACAACTTGATAAATTCCTTGAGGTGTGTAGTTTTCCAAATGGTATCTTTTTGGGAGTCTTTCCACTGTTTTGGCCCTACAAGACCTCTCCAAATCTGACATGGTGCCTAAAATATATTCGAATCAAAAGAAGGCCCCAAAATCCTCTAGGTGCTCCTTTGCTTCTGAGGCCGGTGTTTCAGTCCATAAGCCCACTAGGGTCACACGTGGCATATTTCTAATAACTGCAGAATCTGGGTAATAAATATTGAGTTGCATTTCTCTGGCAAAACCCTCTGTGTTACTGAAAAAAAAAAAAGTATTAAATATGAATTTCTGCAAAACAAATAAAATTTGTAAATTTCACCCCTACATTGTTTTAATTCTTGTGAAATGCCTAAAAGGTTAAGAAACTTTCTGAATGCTGTTTTGAATACTTTGAGGGGTTAAGATTTTAAAATGGGGTGATTTATGGGGGTTTGTATTGTATGGACCCCTCAAAGCCACTTCACAACTGAACTGGTCCCTGAAAAAAATAGCCTTTTGAAATTTTCTTGAATATGTGAGAAATTGCTGCTAAAGTTCTAAGCCTTGTAATTTCCTAGAAATAGAACAGAACGTTAAAAAAACAATGCCAACATAAAGTAGACATATGAGATATGTGAAATAGTAACTATTTTGTGTGGTATTACTATCTGTTTTACAAGCAGATACATTTAAATTTAGAAAAGCACTAATCTTTGCAAATTTTTTTTCACTAATAAATGTTTCATTTATCGACCAAATTTTTTCACTAACATAAAGTACAATATGCCACGAGAAAACAATCTGAGAATTGTTTGGATAGGTAAAAGCATTCCAAAGTTATTACCACATAAAGTGACACGTCAGATTTGAAAAAATTGGCTTAATCTTTAAGGCCAAAACAGGCTGTATCCTGAAGGAGTTAAGCAGGTAAAAGGTATGGGTTTGATTCCAGGGTTGGCATATGCATTTGGAAGCTGTTGCTGGGAACCACAACATGAGGTCAAAGAATCTCTCATGGCAAGTGAAACATACCATCGTTAGGCTGAAAAAATGAAGAAATCCATCAGGGAGAGAGCACAAATGTTAGGAGTGGCCAAATCAACCGTTTGGTACATTCTTGAAAAAAAAGAGCGCACTGGTAATCTCGTGAACTTCAAAAGGCCTGGAAGACAACAGTGGTGGATGATCACAGAATCACTTCCATGGTGAAGAAAAACCCCTTTACAACATCTTCCAGGAGATTGAAGAAGACTCTCCTGGAAGTAAGTGTATCTAAGTCTACCATCAAGTGAAGACTTCATGAGAGCAAATACAGAAGGTTCACCACAAGGTGCAAACAATAAGTCAGCCTCAAAAATAGAAAGGCCAGATTAGACTTTGCCAAAAAACATCTAAAGAAGCCAGCCCAGTTCTGGAACAACATTCTATGGATAGATGAAACTAAGATCAACCTGCATCAGAGGGATGGGAGGAAGAAAGTATGGAGAAGGCTTGGAACGGCTCATGATCCAAAGCACACCACATCCTCTGTAAAACGTGATGGAGGCAGTATGATGGCATGGGCATACATGGCTGCCAAAGGCACTGGGTCACTAGTGTTTATTGATGTGACTGAAGACAGAAGCAGCCAGATGAATTCTGAAGTGTTCAGGGATATACTTTCTGCTCAGATTCAACCAAATGCAGCAAGGTTGATTGGACGTTGCTTCACAGTACAGATGAACAATGACCAAAAACATACTGCGAAAGCAACCTTTGAGTTTTTTAAGGCAAAAAAGTGGAATACTCTGCAATGGCCAAGTCAATCACCAGATCTCAACCCGATCGAGAATGCATTTAACTTGCTTAAGGCAAAACTTAAGGCAGAAAGACCCACAAACAATCAACAACTGAAGACAGCGGCAGTTAGGGCCTGGCAAAGCATCACAAAGGAGGAAACCCAGCGTTTGGTGATGTCCATGGGTTCCAGAATTCAGGCAGTCATTGCCTGCAAAGGATTCTCTACTAATTATTAAAAAAAACACCTTTTATTTATGGTAATATTAATTTGTCCAATTACTTTTGAGCCCCTGAAATGAGGAGGTTGTGTACAAAAATGGTTGCAATAACTAAACGTTAGACAGGATATTTTTGTTCAACCCCTTGAATTAAACCTGAAAGTCTGCACTTCAATTGCATCTCCATTGTTTTATTTCATACCCAATGTGGTGGCATGAAGAGCCCAAATCATGAAGATTGTGTCACTGTCCAAATAATTCTAATAAGACCAAGCTCAGTACATAAATACATCACCAGAACAAAGTTCAATATATATACATACGTACACACACACATACAGCACAAGAACAAAGCACAGTGCATAAATACAGCATCAGAACAATGCTTAGTTCATAAATAGAGCACCAGAACCAAGCTCATTACATACATACAGCACCAGAACCAAACTCTGTACATATATACAGAAATACATAAATACAGTTCAGTACAGAGATCATTTGCAAATGCAGTTTAACTCCTTCCATATAAGTTTGTATGACATAAAACTACAGCTCCCAGTATGGCCTGAACGATGGTAAGGATATGCTGGGAGTTGCTGTGTCACAAAAAAGAACGATACACCCATAATATCGCTGCAGACCATACAGTGACTACAGTACTGATCAGTCACAGGGAGAATAAACCTTTACATTTAGTGACTTACTGGTGACGTCTTCTCAGATTGGAGTCGTTATTTTTCTCTTTTCTTTTCCATTCGGTCCAGACCTCTATGACGATGCCTCCTGGCCACGACCCATTTCTGCAGAGTTTGCTGCTCTGATATCTTCAGCTGCTCACTTTTATCAGAGCCTATATGGAAAGAACACGACCATGTTAACAAATATACAAAACAAATATTTATTTGGTTATACATTAACCCCTTTAGGACACAGCCTGTTTTGGTCTTGTGGACACAGATGATTTTTTTCAAATCTGACATGTGTCGCTTTATGTGGTAATAACTTTGGAATGCTTTAACCTATCCAAGCGATTGTGAGATTGTTTTCTCGTGGCATATTTTACTTTATGTTAGTGAAAAAATTTGATCGATAAATTCAATATTTAGATGTGAAAAACCTCAAATTTTACCGAAAATGTGCAAAAATTAAAATTTTTCTAAATGTAAACGTATCTACTTGTAAAACAGATAGTAATACCACACAAAATAGTCACTAGTTAACATTTCCCATATGTCTACTTTTTGTTTGCATCATTTTTTTCATATCCTTTTATTTTTCTAGGACGTTACAAGGCTTAGAACTTTAGCATCAATTTCTCATATTTTCAAGAAAGTTTCAAAAGGTTATTTTTTCCGGGACCAGTTCAGTTCTGAATTGGCTTTGAGGGCCTTATATATTAGAATTAGAGATGAGCGAACTTATCAAAAGTTCGGTTCGGCTAGTTCGCCGAATTTCACAAAAAAGTTCGGTTCGGACCGAACTAGTTCTGACCGAACCTGTCACTTACGTGCGCCGAGCATGCTACTGTCCAGGGTGCTGATAGAGTTAATGGGCTGCACTAACTCTTTCAGCAACCTTCACAGTACATGCTCGGCGCGCGGAAAATACCATTTAAATGTAATAAAAAAATAAAAATTATACGTTCGTACTTACTTTCCTCCTGTCCGGCCTCCAGCGATGACGTTTCATCCCTTTCGCCGCTGCAGCCAATCACAGGCTGTAGTGGCGGTCACGCACGTCAGGATGACGCTTCATCCCACGTGACCGCCTCTGCAGCCAATCACAGGCTGCAGCGGCGACATGAATGAAACGTCATCGCTGGAGGCCGGACAGGAGGAAAGTAAGTATGAACGTATTATTATTATTTTTTGGCATGTATGTATGTTGGCATGTATGTATGTATGTATATCTGTGCATGTATGTTTGCATGTATGTTGGCATGTATGTATATATGTGCATGTTTGTATGTATATTTGCATGTATATATTTGCATGTATGTATGTTTGCATGTATGTATTTTTGCATGTATGTTGTCATGTATGTATGTATGTTGTCATGTATGTATATATGTGCATGTGTGTATGTATATTTGTATGTATGTATGTATGTTTGCATGTATGTTTGCATGAATGTATGTATATTTGCATGTGTGTATATATATATATATGTATGTATGTTGTCATGTATGTATGTATGTTGTCATGTATGTATATATGTGCATGTATGTTGGCATGTATGTATATATGTGCATGTGTGTATGTATGTATATTTGCATGTATGTATGTTGTCATGTATGTATGTATATATGTGCATGTATGTTTGCATGTATGTTGGCATGTATGTATACATGTGCATGTTTGTATGTATATTTGCATGTATATATGTTTGCATGTGTGTATGTATGTTTGCATGTATGTATGTTTGCATGTATGTATGTTGTCATGTATGTTTGTATGTATGTTGTCATGTATGTATGTATATATGTGCATGTATGTATGTTTGCATGTTTTTATTTTTGCATGTATGTTTGCATGTATGTTTATATATATGTGCATGTATGTAATTATGTTTGCATGTATTTATGTTTGCATGTATATTTGTGCATGCTTGTATATATGTATGTATGTATCTTTGCATGTTTGTTTGTATGTATGTATGTTTTCATGTGTGTGTGTATGCATGTATGTATGATAGTTTGCATGTATATATGTGTGTATGTTTGCATGTATGTATATTTGCATGTATATATGTGCATGCTTGTATATATGTATGTATGTTTGTATATATGTATGTATATTTGTATATATGTATGTATGGCCATGTATGATACTGTCTGCTGGCGCCCTGTATCTAAGTCAACTTTGCGGCAGGCTTCTATACATGGTATAACAGTCAGTATCACACATTAAACTGAATCTAAGCCTACAACATGTTTTATTTCATTATTTTATTTTTTTACAGGTTTGGTGTTTGGACTACGTCGGTTTCGAGGACTACTTCGATGACGGTTTTTTTTCTACAATAAAATGGTTAATGAGGGTTGTGTTGGGGGTGCTTTATTTCAATAAAATATTTTATCTATATCTTTGTCTTTTCAAATTTTATTATTACCACTTTAGTAATGGCCGCTGTCTGAGTGACAACATCCATTACTAATGCGAGGCTTAGTGTTAGCCGGTGCAGAGGCTAACACTAACCACCATTATTACCCCGGTACCCAAAACCACCAGGGGTGCCGGGAAGAGCCAGGTACGATCCAGTACCCGACCATCTGTTGTGATGGTCGGGCCCTGGGGCGGCCGCAGGCTGGTATTATGAGGCTGGGAAGGGCCAAAAACAGTGGACCTTCCCACCCTTGTAATGCTAGGCTGCTGCTGCTGTGTTGTATCTGGCTGGTTATAAAAGTGGGGGGGACCCCACGTCATTTTTTTAAATTATTTATTTATTTACATTTTTTTTTTAAAAAAGACATGGGGTTCCACCCAATTTATCATAACCAGCCACATACAACACAGTGTTATTAGCCTGGGAATGGACAAAACCAGTGGCCCTTCCCACCCATGTAATGCCAGACTGCTGCGGCCTTGTATATGGCTGGTTATTAAAAATGTGGGGGACCCGTCTATTGCTAAATTTGTTAAATTCCAAAAAAAAAACGACGTGGGGGTCCCCCCCATTTTTATAACCAGCCCGATACAACACAGCAGCAGCAGCCTAGCATTACAAGGGTGGGAAGGTCCACTGATTTTGGCCCTTCCCAGCCTCATAATACCAGCCTACGGCCGCCCCAGTACCCGACCATCACAACAGATGGTCGGGTACTGGATCGTACCAAGCTCTTCCCGGCACCCCTGGTGGTGGTGGGTACCGGGGTAATAATGGGTGGTTAGTGCTAGCCTCTGCACCGGCTAACACTAAGTACCGCCTTAATAATGGACGCTGTCAATCAGCCAACTGCCATTATCTAGGCACTAATAAAGTTTGAAAAAAAAAACACAAAGACAATTCTTTTTTATTGAAATAAGAAATGCCCAACAAAACCCTCGTTAACCATTTTATTAAAATTTGAAAAAACGCAGATCTACGCAGTAGTCCAACGAATCGTAGATGTAGTCCAATCGGTACATCAAAATCTGCAACAACATAAAAAAACAGTTATCAATGTGAACAATACCAATACTTCTACTCACCTACACACATATATACACGCACACACAAACAAACAAACAACCATACACAGACACACACATATATACACAAACACAACAAGATATACACACACACATAAACAGACAAACACGCACATATACACAAACTCACACATATACAAACAAAAACACACATATCCAAACACACACACACACACACAGATATACACACATACACGAACACATATACACAAACACATATACAAACAAAAACACACATACCCAAACACACATATACACAAACACATATACACAAACACACCCATATATACACACAAACACACACCCATATACACATACAAAAACACACACAAACATCTACACACAAACATATACACAAATACACCCATATATACACAAACATATACACAAAACACATATACACAAACACACCCATATATACACACACACACACATATAAAAACAAAAACAGACAAAGTCACATACCCAAACACACATATATACACAAACACACACATACACAAACACGGTTTCTTTTAAATGCTGCTGGGGAACCCGCTCGATCCACTATATACGGCTGCGCTACAGTGCAGCATTTAAAAGAAACAGGATCCTGACCTGTCCATAGAGTTTAAGGCAGCACAGAGTATTTCAGGAGATGAGCGTGCAGATTCAGTGCTGCTGTGAACTCTGCTCTTACCATTACGTAGCTCTCAGTCTGTTACCTCTCCTCCACTCCTGTCCTCCAGAACACCTTCACATGATTGGCAAGTCACCACGTAATGGTAAGAGCAGAGTTCACAGCAGCACAGAGTATTTCAGGAGATGAGCGTGCGGATCTTGTGCGGGGTGGTGACTTGCCAATCACGTGAAGGTGTTATTGAGGACAGGAGTGGAGGAGAGGTAACAGACTGAGCTACGTAATGGTAAGAGCAGAGTTCACAGCAGCACTGAATCTGCACGCTCCTCTCCTGAAATACTCTGTGCTGCTGTGAACTCTGTTCTTACCATTACGTAGCTCAGTCTGTTACATCTCCTCCACTCCTGTCCTCTATAACACGTTCACATGATTGGCAAGTCACCACCACGCACAAGATCCGCACGCTCATCTCCTGAAATACTCTGTGCTGCTGTGAACTCTGCTCTTACCATTACGTGGTGACTTGCCAATCATGTGAAGGTGTTCTTGAGGACAGGAGTGGAGGAGAGATAACAGACTGAGAGCTACGTAATGGTAAGAGCAGAGTTCACAACAGCACTGAATCTGCACGCTCATCTCCTGAAATACTCTGTGCTGCCTTAAACTCTGTGGACAGGTCAGGATCCTGTTTCTTTTAAATGCTGCACTGTAGCGTAGCCTTATATAGTGGATCGAGCGGGTTCCCTAGCAGCATTTAAAAGAAACAGGATCCTGACCTGTCCACAGAGTTTAAGGCAGCACAGATTATTTCAGGAGATGAGCACGGGCAGCCGTTCGTTTTTCCGAGCCGTGCTCCCATCATGCACACGACCGTAAAAACACCCGTTATTGCGGGTCGTAATTACGACCCGCAATAACGGGCTCATAGACTTCTGTTACCCACGGGTACCTTTCCGTATTCTCACGGGAAGGTGCCCGTGCCGTTAAAAAAATAGAACATGTTCTATTTTTCTATTTTACGGGCCGTGCTGCTATAATTATAATGACAGCACGGTTCGCAAAAGCGGCCGGCTGCCCGTGGCCGGCCGGCCGTGCTCGTAGTTACGAGTCGTAATTACGAGCACGGCCCGTAAAATAAAAAAATAGAACATGTTCTATCTTTTTAACGGCACAGGCACCTTCCCGTGAGAAAACGGGAAGGTACCCGTGGCTAACAGAAGTCTATGGGCCCGCTATTTCGGGTCGTAATTACGACCCGTGATAACGGGTGTTTTTATGGTCGTGTGCATGAGGCCCCGTAATGACGGGTGGCTACATGTGTGCACCCGTCATTACGGCAGCGTTGCTAGGCGACGTCAGTAAGGGTATGTGCACACACACTAATTACGTCCGTAATTGACGGACGTATTTCGGCCGCAAGTACCGGACCGAACACCCTGCAGGGAGCCGGGCTCCTAGCATCATATTTATGTACGATGCTAGGAGTCCCTGCCTCTCCGTGGAACTACTGTCCCGTACTGAAAACATGATTACAGTACGGGACAGTTGTCCTGCAGAGAGGCAGGGACTCCTAGCATCGTACATAAGTATGATGCTAGGAGCCCGGCTCCCTGCACTGTGTTCGGTCCGGTACTTGCGGCCGAAATACGTCCGTCATTTACGGACGTAATTAGTGTGTGTGCACATACACTAAATAGTCACTGTTCAGGGTGCTGAAAGAGTTAACTGATCGGCAGTAACTGTTTCAGTACCATGGACAGTGACTACCGATCACAGTACCTGTAAAAAAAAAGACGTTCATACTTACCGAGAACTTTCTGCTTCCTCCAGTCCGGTCTCCTGGCCGTTGCCTTGGTGACGCGTCCCTCTCGACATCCGGCCCGACATTCCTTGATGACGATGCAGCCTTGTGAGCGCTGCAGCCAATCACAGGCTGCCGCGGCCTCTGCAGCCAATCACAGGCTGCAGAGGCCTCTGCAGCCAATCACAGGCTGCCGCGTCAGAAAAGGTCGGACTGGAGGAAGAAGAGGGACTCGTCAACAAGACAACGACCGGGTACGTATGAAATGCTTTTTATTTTATTTTTAATCAGCAGCCTCTTTTCTCTATCAGTGATTGATAGAGATAAGTGGCTGCCGATTTGTATAATGTTTTTGACCGGGTTCGGTCAAAACGGGTTCGGCCGAACCCGGTGAAGTTCGGATTCGCTGCGAACCGAACTTTACCGGAAGTTCGGACCGAAACCGGGTTCGGTTGTCCCGGTTCGCTCATCTCTAATTAGAATATCCCCATAAATCAGCCCATATTGAAAAATTCACCCCTTAAAGTATTCAAAACAGCAATAAGAGAGTATTTTAACCCTTTAGGCGTTTCACAGGAATTAAGGCAAAGTAGTGGTGAAATTTACTAATTAATTTTTTTTTGCTGAATTAAATTTGTAATACATTTTTTTCCGTAACACAGAGGGTTTTTACCAGAGAAACGCAACTCAATATATATTGCCCAGGTTCTGCAGTTTTTAGAAATAGCATTTTGACCACACTGTTTTTTTTTCAGAATTTAGTGAAATTAGACTGTGAAGATGAAAATCACCTGTTTTTCCGTGAAAACATAGAATTTTTTTGCCGAATTTAGTGGAATTAGGCAATGAAATTAGAAAGCTACATTTTTTTCAGATAAAACGTGGATATTTTACATTTTTACAAGGAATAAAGGAGAAAAAGCACCCCAAAATTTGTAAAGCAATTTCTACCGATTACGGCAATACCCCATATGTGGTCATAAACTGATGTTTGTACTCACAAAATGGAAGGTGCGCCTTTTGGCTTTTGTAGCGAAGATTTTGCTGGATTGATTTTCGGTGCCATGTCGCATTTGCAACGCTCTAGAGGGACCAAAACAGTGGAAACTGGGGTCTTATTTTTGGTGGAACGAGCTGTAGCTTTTATTGGTACTATTTTATGGTACATACAACTTCTTGAGCACTTTTTATTACATTTTATTTAGAGCTAAGATAAAACAGAGATTTTGGCGTTTTAAATTCTTTATTTCTTACGGCGTTCACTGTGCGCAATTAATTAAATTGTACTTTATTCTGCGGGTCGGTACGATTACGGTGATAACATATGTATATAGTTTCTTTTATGTTTTGCAGCGTTTACACAATAAAATTACTTTTTTATAAAATAATTTATTTTCTGTCACCATATTCTGAGAGCCATAACTTTTTTATCTTTTAGTAAAAAAAACTGTGGAAGGTCTGGTTTTTTGCGGGATGGGTTGTAGTTTTTATTTGTACTATTTTGGGGTACATGCGGATTTTTGATCACTTTTTATTCTATATCTTGGGAGGGGTTATTTTGTTTGCGGTGTTAACCGTGTGGAAAAAAATAACATTATAGTTTTATAGTTTGGGTCGTTACGAACGCGGTGATACCAAATATGTGTAGTTTTTGTTAACGTTTTAATTTTTTTCCCTATAATTAACGACTTATTATAGGAAAAAAAAAATTGTATAAAACATTTTTAATTTTTTTTTTTTTTTTTTACTTTTTATACTTTCTTTTTTCACCTGCAGCTCTGATCGCTGCTAGAATACATTACACTACCTAGGTAGTGTAATGTATTCCAACTGTCAGTGTGACATCACAGTCACTCTGACAGTAAGTCTACGAGGACCAGCCAGAGGCTGGTCCTCATAGGCTTCCATACATGGCTGACCCGGAGGCCGTTGTCTAGCCTACGGATGCCGTCACAAGCATCAGCAACCCCCACAATTGCATGGGGCTGCCGATGTGCTACAAACCCCCTAAATGTGGCGAGCGCAATCGATCGCCGCATTTAAGGGGTTAATTGACAAAATCAGCGACGATAAGCCACTGATCAGCAACAGCGGAGTGTCAGCTGTCGGGGACAGCTGACCTCCCAGTTCCCGATGAACACCTTGTCGCCCACCTTGTGCACCGGGAACGACATAGTGACTTCCTGTCATTCTGATAGGAAGCCTATCAGGACCAGCCGGAGTTTGGTCCTGATAGGCTTCCGTCCATGGCAGACACGGAGGCCATTGCTTGACTGATCAACTGGTCACTGCATTTAAGGGGTTAATTGCCTAAATCAGCGGCAAAGTACCGCTGGCCGGCAAGAGTGGAGTGTCAGCTGTCGGTGACAGCTGACCTCCCGGTTCCCGGTGCACACTGTCGCCGACAGTGTGCACCATAAACAACTCAGTAACTAGAAGTCCTCGTGCGGGAAGTCACCTTCTGCAATGACGTATAGTTACTGACTCGTGCAGGTAGGCATTAATATATACATAAATGGATAAAATCAGCATAGAGCTTTCACAATAAAAGGGAGAAGAAACTACAAGGTTGATGACTTGGATTGATATAAAACCAAGTATCAACTTGGTGCATTGACCTATAAGAACACAGGTCTAGCCTATAAATGAAGGTCAATTAACACTTAATTTAATAGAAATATGAAAAAGCTTTATTTGACATAAATAAACACACAAAGTAGATGAATAAAAATAGAACCATGCAATGCAAGCAGATGTCCTGCAGGCAGAAGCAACATGGGAAGATAAAATAACATATAGTAAATAGATACTACTTGAAAATGCCTTCATAGAGGAGTTAAAACGTTGTGGTTCCATCTTGGATGAATAAATCCACTTTATTTGAGTGCTGCTTCACGTTCTCTTTTTTGGATATCTAGTAAATAGATATATTCACATGAAGTAACGTAATGCTGTTTCTATATTCCTACCTAGAGTCAATGTATGTAAATATAATGACATAGAAAAAAAGCCAGATGTATGGCCACAAACCAGCTTACCCATGTATGTATGCTCCTGCAACCTGCAGAGACACCAGACCCGACGCGCGTTTCTGCAGGAAATGCCTTGGTCCGGGGGTGGCGTCTCTCCAGCGGAACAAGAATATTTAAGGAACTGCGATCCAATAGGAAAGTTTAGGGCACCTGAGATTAAATAATTAATTGATGAGATCAGCCACTATAGAGCGGCATGCGTGAGGTACAGAGCAGACCCGTGACGCACTTCCGGCCCCGCGTCATCAAGGAGGTCGGAGCAGGAGCGCACGTGGCACCCATGCTCTGCCCCTCCAGATGAAGACACGGAGACGAAAACCGCCCGAGACACTCCCCCCTGACGTAAGCGCTAGGCTGATCATCTGCAGAGTGCAGTATGACTAAACTCCACCCTCCATTGGATACATACGGCTCCAAATAAAACGGGAATAGAACAACTGAAAAATGAAGCACAGATGGAATATCAACATATAAGAACAGAAGAAGTAAGTATTAAAGATTAAAAATTTAAAATAGTAGGAATCACACATGGTACAGTAGTGCAGAATCGTATATATTAACTTATAGATCCATATATATAATGGAAAATTATCTATATATTATTTATAGCTATACTAGCAAGTATATACAATAATACCAATAAAAAAGAAGAACATTTCTGCCAAATTTTGTATGTTTGTTGAAAAGAAGAGTGTAAAAACCAATGAAGACAAAAACTGTAAAAAGTGCGTGAGATGAAAAAACGCGAAACAGGAGTAACATGTGAATATGTGTAAGGGTACGACCAAAAATAATATAAAAGACGCACCAGGTGTGATATGTAAAAGTGAACAAAAATGATGAATTGTACATGAATATAAATATAATATATACTCTAAATATATATTATGAACATACTGATTAAAACATAATGAGTGATAATGTGAGTGAACGTGAGAATGATGAGTAGATAGAGCAATAAAGTGCGTGAAAAGTGATGTGTGTTAAAAAGAATTATACAAGTGTATGTGTTGAACATATTAATGAATAAAAGAGTGTTGATGTGAACACAGGGTTAGGAATATGCTTGAAAATATAGTGTATGTGATAGCCAAATGTGGTATGTATACAAACATACTGATAACAGTATTATAATCACAAATATTAGTACACTGTGATACAGAAAATACCAATGTAGCAACTGAAGATCTATCAAAATATTGTATACTACAAATACGTCAAATACTGCATACAATGTTCAAACAAGTAGTAGTTATATGATTTTGTTAAACGTGATTCTTTATTGCGCGTCTTCCAAAGGTCATATTCTGATGTCCACCTCCATCTTTCCAAACAAAGTGGGCATATATAGTGCTTCACAGCCCGTCTATCTAGATGTTAGAGATGCAAAGAATGTGAATTAAAATATGAAATTAAAAATAGATAAATGCAACAATTTAAAAATGGAACCGCTGGGGATACCATAGGTCAAAGAAACGGCGCAAAGCTGAGAACTTCATTTAAGCCACATGGGCTTAGGGTGTTGAGAGTCCAAATCCATTTTGACTCGCATTGTGCCAATCTTTGGCCAATGTCTCCCAATCGGATACCCGCTTTAATACAGTCAATGCCCCTAACCCTTAGATCCTTGGGATTACACGCATGGTGTGTTTTAAAATGACGAGCTATGGGTTTCAGTTTAAGTTGGTCTATAGAATCAACAGTCTCTGCCCCAGCAATGTCACGCATGTGTTCCCTGACTCTGACTTTTAGCTCTCAGGATGTTAAGCCAATATATATTTTTGGACAGGGACATGTTGCATAATATATGACCGCCTTTGTGGAGCAATTTATGTGGTGAGTGATTTTGTATGTTTTTTCGCCTTTTGCGTCCACAAATGTAGTGGCTCTGTCAATATTCGGACATGCGATGCAATGCCCACATGGGGTGCAACCCCATTTCGGTCCTTTTGTCCCAAAAGGGAATTTTGAATTCTTCGGTTGGTAATGGCTTCTCACTATATGGTCACGGAAATTACGTGAGCGACGAGCCGAAACACAGGGGAATTTTGTGACATGTCTTTCAATATTAGGATCTGCAAGGAGAATGGGCCAAAACTGTCTCAGAATGGCATTCATCTGAGGCCATCTTGAATGATAGTTTGTAGTAAACCTCACCCGAGAGTCGATTCGTTGCGCATTTTTAGGGAATAGAAGATTCTCCCTTGGGGTGGTTTTAGCGTGGTGATAGGCCTTCTTGATGCACCTCTTACTATAGCCACGACTCAAAAAGCGTTCTGTCAGTTCAAAAGCTTGATTCTTAAAGGTTTCCTCTGATGAGCAAATTCTTCTAATTCTAAGAAACTGTCCAATGGGTACAGCTCTTATGGTGTGTATTGGATGAGAAGACGACGCATGAAGTAATGCGTTTACTGAAGTCGATTTTCTGAAAACATCTGTTTGGAGGAACCCTTGTTGGTCTTTAAAGAGTCTAACATCCAGAAAATCTATCTGGTTTTCATGATATTGATAGGTTAACTTGATATTCAAATTGTTCTTATTTAAACACGTAATAAAGCGCTCCAGAGAAACTGGAGTACCTTTCCAGATAATCAGGATGTCATCTATGTACCTGGCCCAGAATATGACCCGGTCCATAGAGACATCCTGACCACCATCCAAAAGGTCCCTCTCCCACAGCCCCAGGAACAGGTTGGCATATGAGGGTGCACATGCAGCCCCCATTGCTGTTCCCTGGAGCAATAGGTAGAAGGACCCATTGAAGGTGAAGAAATTATGCGTCAGAATATATTCAAGGAGACTCAACAGAAAATTACTAAATGATGTTGCCATATTTTCCATGGATAGAAAATAGGATACTGCTCGCAAACCATCTGTGTGTCGAATGCTCGTGTACAGAGACTCGACATCACAGGTTACGAGCAGCATGTCCTCCTCCATATTGATGCCGTTGATCTTTTGTAATAGATCCGCTGTGTCACGAGTATAAGATGGTAAATTTTTAACGATGTCCTTTAGATAATGATCAATAAACAGACATGTTTTTTCCGTGAGACTTCCCTTACCTGAAATGATTGGATGACCAGGTGGAGTCGTGGCATTCTTATGAATTTTGGGTAAAAGATATAGGGTTGGAATAATTGGTTCAGGAACAGTGAGTGCCTTATTTAGATCTTTTGATATGATATTCTTCTGTACCGCTGTGTTTAAAAGTTTCCGTAAGTCAAGTCTGTAAGCAGATAAGGGGTTGAAAGTCATTTTTTTATAGCATTCTGCATTATGTAGCTGACGATAGGCTTCTGCCTCATACATTTTGCAGGGCCAGACCACTATATTACCCCCTTTGTCAGCCGCTTTAAATACTATGTCATCAATTTTAGCAATTTTCCCAAGGCTTTGTCGTTCTAAATTTGTAAGATTATCACACCTTACACTCTTGGGTATTTTTTCAAATTCCCTGCTTACAGACTTGACAAACATATCCACAGCTGGGCAAACAGCCAGAGAGGGGAATCGTTTGGACTTCACCTTCAGATGTGCAGGTACTTTACCTGTTGAATCTGTATCTTGTTCATTAAGAAGTTCCTCCAAAACTTGTAGAGTTTGTTGTTCTTCCAGGGTAGTGAAAGTTTCATCAGAAACGGGCCTATAGAAAAATTTCTTATATATCAATGATCTGCCAAATATATGCAGATCTTTGATAGCAGTAAAGATATCAAAATTGGCAGAGGGGGAGAATGTTAGCCCCTTCTTAAGAATTTCTAAATCAGATATTGAGAAAACGTGAGAAGATAGATTAATTACCTTTAGGCTATTGGATGGTTCCTCCCTCACAGTCTGTCGTCTTTTTACCGCACTCTCGATGAGCATTTTTTAGATTGGGAAAAGGAGATTCGAGACATAAAATCAAAGAAATTGAACAGGGATATGGCTTATTTCGCACAAAAAAAGGTATATAGATGGAGAAAAATGCCTAATCTGACCCCTCTATATCGCTCTTCCTCGGCAACATCATTTTCCTCTCAAAGTGAATCAGAGGACACACCCCGCCAACGTCCATATCAACCATATAGCACAAGATCTAAAAGAAAACTGACACAAAAACAAGGGTTTAATAAAAGAAAACCAGTGAGGGAGGAACCATCCAATAGCCTAAAGGTAATTAATCTATCTTCTCACGTTTTCTCAATATCTGATTTAGAAATTCTTAAGAAGGGGCTAACATTCTCCCCCTCTGCCAATTTTGATATCTTTACTGCTATCAAAGATCTGCATATATTTGGCCGATCATTGATATATAAGAAATTTTTCTATAGGCCCGTTTCTGATGAAACTTTCACTACCCTGGAAGAACAACAAACGCTACAAGTTTTGGAGGAACTTCTTAATGAACAAGATACAGATTCAACAGGTAAAGCACCTGCACATCTGAAGGTGAAGTCCAAACGATTCCCCTCTCTGGCTGTTTGCCCAGCTGTGGATATGTTTGTCAAGTCTGTAAGCAGGGAATTTGAAAAAATACCCAAGAGTGTAAGGTGTGATAATCTTACAAATTTAGAACGACAAAGCCTTGGAAAAATTGCTAAAATGGATGACATAGTATTTAAAGCGGCTGACAAAGGGGGCAGTATAGTGGTGTGGCCCTGCAAAATGTATGAGGCAGAAGCCTATCGTCAGCTACATAATGCAGAATGCTATAAAAAAATGACTTTCAAACCCTTATCTGCTTACAGACTTGACTTACAGAAACTTTTAAACACAGCGGTACAGAAGAATATCATATCAAAATATCTAAATGAGGCACTCACTGTTCCTGAACCAACTATTCCAACCCTATATCTTTTACCCAAAATTCATAAGAATGCCACGACTCCACCTGGTCGTCCAATCATTTCAGGTAAGGGAAGTCTCACGGAAAAAACATGTCTGTTTATTGATCATTATCTAAAGGACATCGTTAAAAATTTACCATCTTATACTCGTGACACAGCGGATCTATTACAAAAGATCAACGGCATCAATATGGAGGAGGACATGCTGCTCGTAACCTGTGATGTCGAGTCTCTGTACACGAGCATTCGACACACAGATGGTTTGCGAGCAGTATCCTATTTTCTATCCATGGAAAATATGGCAACATCATTTAGTAATTTTCTGTTGAGTCTCCTTGAATATATTCTGACGCATAATTTCTTCACCTTCAATGGGTCCTTCTACCTACAGCTCCAGGGAACAGAAATGGGGGCTGCATGTGCACCCTCATATGCCAACCTGTTCCTGGGGCTGTGGGAGAGGGACCTTTTGGATGGTGGTCAGGATGTCTCTATGGACCGGGTCATATTCTGGGCCAGGTACATAGATGACATCCTGATTATCTGGAAAGGTACTCCAGTTGCTCTGGAGCGCTTTATTACGTGTTTAAATAAGAACAATTTGAATATCAAGTTAACCTATCAATATCATGAAAACCAGATAGATTTTCTGGATGTTAGACTCTTTAAAGAGCAACAAGGGTTCCTCCAAACAGATGTTTTCAGAAAATCGACTTCAGTAAACGCATTACTTCATGCGTCGTCTTCTCATCCAATACACACCATAAGAGCTGTACCCATTGGACAGTTTCTTAGAATTAGAAGAATTTGCTCATCAGAGGAAACCTTTGAGAAACAAGCTTTTGAACTGACAGAACGCTTTTTGAGTCGTGGCTATAGTAAGAGGTGCATCAAGAAGGCCTATCACCGCACTAAAACTACCCCAAGGGAGAATCTTCTATTCCCTAAAAATGCGCAACGAATCGACTCTCGGGTGAGGTTTACTACAAACTATCATTCAAGATGGCCTCAGATGAATGCCATTCTGAGACAGTTTTGGCCCATTCTCCTTGCAGATCCTAATATTGAAAGACATGTCACAAAATTCCCCTGTGTTACGGCTCGTCGCTCACGTAATTTAAGTGACCATATAGTGAGAAGCCATTACCAACCGAAGAATTCAAAATTCCCTTTTGGGACAAAAGGACCGAAATGGGGTTGCACCCCATGTGGGCATTGCATCGCGTGTCCGAATATTGACAGAGCCACTACATTTGTGGACGCAAAAGGCGAAAAACATACAAAATCACTCACCACATCAATTGCTCCAGAAAGGCGGTCATATATTATGCAACATGTCCCTGTCCAAAAATATATATTGGCTTAACATCCAGAGAGCCAAAAGTCAGAGTCAGGGTACACATGCGTGACATTGCTGGGGCAGAGACTGTTGATTCTATAGACCAACTTAAACTGAAACCCATAGCTCGTCATTTTAAAACACACCATGCGTGTAATCCCAAGGATCTAAGGGTTAGGGGCATTGACTGTATTAAAGCGGGTATCTGATTGGGAGACATTGGCCAAAAATTGGCACAATGCGAGTCAAAATGGATTTGGACTCTCAACACCCTAAGCCCATGTGGCTTAAATGAAGTTCTCAGCTTTGCGCCGTTTCTTTGACCTATGGTATCCCCAGCGGTTCCATTTTTAAATTGTTGCATTTATCTGTTTTTAATTTCATATTTTAATTCACATTCTTTGCATCTCTAACATCTAGATAGACGGGCTGTGAAGCACTATATATGCCCACTTTGTTTGGAAAGATGGAGGTGGACATCAGAATATGACCTTTGGAAGACGCGCAATAAAGAATCACGGTTAACAAAATCCTATAATAACTACTTGTTTGAACATTGTATGCAGTATTTGACGTATTTGTAGTATACGATATTTTGATAGATTTTCAGTTGCTACATTGGTATTTTCTGTATCACAGTGTACTAATATTTGTGATTATAATACTGTTATCAGTATGTTTGTATACATATCACATTTGGCTATCACATACACTATATTTTCAAGCATATTCCTAACCCTGTGTTCACATCAACACTCTTTTGTTCATTAATATGTTCAACACATACACTTGTATAATTCTTTTTAACACACATCACTTTTCACGCACTTTATTGCTCTATCTACTCATCATTCTCACGTTCACTCACATTATCACTCATTATGTTTTAATCAGTATGTTCATAATATATATTTAGAGTATATATTATATTTATATTCATGTACAATTCATCATTTTTATTCACTTTTACATATCACACCTGGTGCGTCTTTTATATTATTTTTGGTCGTACCCTTACACATATTCACATGTTACTCCTGTTTCGCGTTTTTTCATCTCACGCACTTTTTACAGTTTTTGTCTTCATTGGTTTTTACACTCTTCTTTTCAACAAACATACAAAATTTGGCAGAAATGTTCTTCTTTTTTATTGGTATTATTGTATATACTTGCTAGTATAGCTATAAATAATATATAGATAATTTTCCATTATATATATGGATCTATAAGTTAATATATACGATTCTGCACTACTGTACCATGTGCGATTCCTACTATTTTAAATTTTTAATCTTTAATACTTACTTCTTCTGTTCTTATATGTTGATATTCCATCTGTGCTTCATTTTTCAGTTGTTCTATTCCCGTTTTATTTGGAGCCGTATGTATCCAATTGAGGGTGGAGTTTAGTCATATACTGCACTCTGCAGATGATTAGCCTAGCGCTTAGGTCAGGGGGGAGTGTCTCGTGCGTCTTTCGTCTCCGTGTCTTCATCTGGAGGGGCGGAGCATGGGTGCCACGTGCGCTCCTGCTCCGACCTCCTTGATGACGCGGGGCCGGAAGTGCGTCACGGGTCTGCTCTGTACCTCACGCATGCCGTTCTATAGTGGCTGATATCATCAATTAATTATTTCATCTCAGGTGCCCTAAACTTTCCTATTGGATCGCAGTTCCTTAAATATTCTTGTTCCGCTGGAGAGACGCCACCCCCGGACGAAGGCATTTCCTGCCGAAACGCGCGTCGGGTCTGGTGTCTCTGCAGGTTGCAGGAGCATACATACATGGGTAAGCTGTTTTGTGGCCATACATCTGGCTTTTTTTCTATGTCATTATATTTACATACATTGACTCTAGGTAGGAATATAGAAACAGAATTACGTTACTTCATGTGAATATATCTATTTACTATATGTTACTTTATCTTCTTATGTTGCTTCTGCCTGCAGGACATCTGCTTGCATTGCATTGGTTCTATTTTTATTCATCTACTTTGTGTGTTTATTTATGTCAAATAAAGCTTTTTCATATTTCTATTAAATTAAGTGTTAATTGACCTTCATTTATAGGCTAGACCTGTGTTCTTATAGGTCAATGCACCAAGTTGATACTTGGTTTTATATCAAACCATTTGTTTCTGGTCATCAGTTACAACAATTGGTTTGTTCCTGAATGTACAAATAGGTCATTTATTTAATATGAAAGTATAGTACAACTAGAGATGAAAAAGTAAACTCGCTAGTGGTAATAATCAATAAGTTTTTAGACTATTATACCGATGTATCCATAAGGCACAATAAACCCCCATTGGCACATACAAAAAAAACGCCAGTGCAAAGTATATACACAGTGTATAACGTCCAAATACCCATGCCGTAGAGGACCAGACCCAGGGTTCCAAAACGGGCACCAATGCTTTGTCAGCCTGATGTATAAAGCAATTACATTGTGTAATAGTGAAAAGAATAAAAAAACAGACATCGTTTTATTTGTAAACATCCAACCACTATATAGCACCCCTATCCTTACGGGCCAATTTTAGGTTTACATGCCAGGAAAGAGCAATGCCTCTTTAATCCCATATGGGACTACTGTATTGAGGTTAAAAATTCACTTAGATTCCAGACTGAGGAGAGCATTAGGCTCTATTCACACTGAGTTTGACGTGGAATCCGCATCAGAAACCAGCGCCCGAAAACGGCCCAAATATCCTCCTATTGATTTCCATGGGAGTCAAAGCCATTTTTTTCCCTGAGCGGTTTTTGGCCGCTTGCGGAAAAAAGAAGCAACATGACCTTTCTTGAGGCGATTTCCACCTCAAAAACCCCATTGAAATGGAGAGACGGGAAAAAACTATGCGTTTTTTGGCAAAAAAAAAAGAAGTTAAGCCCACCCAGAAAAACGGTCTGGAAGATGTGGGTGGAACTCAATGCAGCCATTATCATCGCCAGACTACATCACAAGCCAGCACAAACTCGCCTGAGGAGAAAGGAGGATAATTTCAACAGGATTCCACCTACGAAAAGGATAAAAAATAAGTACTGCTTACACATCTTCCATACATGTAATGTTCAAATCTCATCCACTCTGCTTCTACTGTACGCTGATGATTTTCCGCAATAAAATACGTTATGTATTGACATACCCTTTGGTGGCGGATCATAAATTGTGCAAGCAGGACAATGTTGGGTGAGCTAATAAACTGACCTTTCTATTCAAATTTTTTACAGGTACAGTCCCATCTCAATCTATGGGACAAAGGTGCGGCTGGATAAAGTGACTGGTATCTGTGGGGAAAATCATGGATAGAAATCTGCGAGGCACTGTACCCAGCGTGGAGTCGCCTTTCAAATTCAGAAAAAAGGTGTAATGGTGAGTATGTCTTTCAATTTTTTTTTATTTTTACGTAATTATTTTTGTATATTTTTTTTAAGCTCTAATGTATATTTTGTATCTACAGAGGAAGACGTGAAAAAAGGTGGAAGATTGTGCAGGACCGATTCATGAAGGAGGTGCGGAAGGCAGAGAGGAGACCCAAAAACCTTCATTACAAGGTTCTGCTGTTCATCTTGCCTAGCAGGGGACAACAGCCGTAAGTATTAATGCCTATGTTTGTATTCTCAAAATGTATATGTACTATGTACTTAAAATGTATTTTTTCTCCTACAGATCTCAAGACAACTTTCAAGAGCCAAAGTCCCCTGCCACACAAGATAGACAGCAGCAGAAAGAGAGAACCCACTCCTTCAACATCCGCCCAGCATGAAGCAGAGGGGGAAGAGCAAGATCCACTGGTGGGAAGCTTGGTTGCCACAAATGTCACCAGGGGAGGAGACACCTGTCTCAACAGCAGCATCGCCTACTGATGCCCCCCCTGTGGCCATCCAGGGCAGTGGTCCCACCCCCCCTACCTGCACCTCTTCCACGTGGGGGCGTTGAAGAAGCACCCCCCGGATAATTGACAGGCAGATGGAGGTGCAAAGTGAGTCTTTGTCCCTTATCTGGAGGGTGAACGACAATGACGAGTTTGATTTCTTTGGTTACACGTTGGCATCCTCCTGCCGCCGGATGCCGGTGGAAAGGCAGCAGCAGTTTATTTCCTATTATCTCGCCGTGGCGGCAGACTTCATTCACGCCTCCGCCCTGCCGGAACTGGGTGTACTTATAAACCAGTTCCGTCAGGTTTTAGGGCCCTTTCAGGGCCCTGGCACAAGTGCTTCTGATGTAGTCTCCACCGCGGCCCAGAGCCAACCCCTTCCCACTACTGCCCCTTACCCTGCTCCTCCCCTCGGGCACAATTTTATTATTCATTTTTCTCAAACCCCCCTACCAGCAGTGGGTGCTCGGACCGTCACCAATCCAAACTTCTTGAAGGTCACAAGTTTGTTATTTTCTCATTGTAAAACGAAACAGTTTTTAAGAAAGACGCAGCGTGACTTTAGCAGAGAAAACAAAAATTAAAATGTCTTTTAGAAAAAAAAGTCATTGTGCGTTTTTTTTATATATAAAAAAAGACCACATATAAACAAGGACACTCTAGCTGATGTGAATCTAATACATCACCTAATTTGTGGGTACTAGATTTCCAATAGACAAAGTGACACTTAAAACACAATCTTCTTTACACATTCAAATTAATTTGCAAAAAATATCACGACACATATATTTGAACTAAAATCAATTTTAGTGGAATAGTGTTTGGGAAAACTCAGGTTGAAAATAAAAGGCCAACTATTAAATAAAATTAAAACAAAATGTCAGCAGAGGCAAGTTGCTGGTGGGCGGGATGTAGAAACCATTGCAGGGACCAATGAGGTGAACCATCAGTCCTGGTCAGGCTGCTATTCACAGAGGGATGTAAATTGCCGAGGTAAGGTACCTTCGGGAATCATGAAGTAGTCCGCAAAGGCATCTCTACAGTTGGGTGCACGGCCAAAAAAACAGTTGACAGGTAGGTCACTAAAAGCTGCCTGTTGCTCCACGTCCATTACCGAACTGTCATAGTCGTGAACATAGTTGTGAAACACACAGGCAGCTTTAATAACCATGTCAACTCTGTCCAGATCCAACTGCATTGCACAGGTGAAGACCCTCCACTTACTACTCATGATCCCGAAGATGAACTCCATAAAGCATCGTGCCCGCCTCAGCCTCATGTTGAAAACTCCTCTCCGGGCATCCAGTACCCTCCGTGGGTATGGGCGCAGCAGGTTGGTCATCAGCGGAAAAGCCTCATCCCCTACCATGACAAAAGGGAGTGGATACATGGTACTCGGAAGAGATCTTGGATGGGGCAGAGTTACCTGATCTACCAGCAATCGCTGGCCAAATGATGATGTCAGTAGCGGCCGGGAGTCCCCTGTACTGCCATAGGCGCCGACTTTGATAGCAACAAACTTATATGAGGCATCAGCCACTGCCATCAAGACCTCAGAAAAGTACTTCTTGTAATTAAAGTAATTTGATCCTGAGTGCGGTGACTTCTGCACACGTATGTGCTTCCCATCGACGGCACCTATACAGTTGGGGAAATTGGCCACAGACTGAAAGCCTGCTGCTGCCTTCAACCAAGTCTCCTGGGTCAGACTGGGCATCGCAATGGGCTGCAAGTGCTGCCAAATCACATAGCATGTACTCCTCCCAATTCCTGAGATGGTAGATTTACCAACCTGGAATTGAAGGTGCAGAGATGCATAAGTCTCCACAGTTGCCAAAAATCTGAAAAATACTTAGTACAAGGAGCAATCACGTATATACATGCTTATCTTGACCATACCCACTAATATCTATCAAGGAAAATTAGTAAAGATGGTCAAGAAGGCAAAGCACACACGCAGAAAAAAAAAATACATGACAAAAAAAACTCACTGCAACATGATTAGCAGCCTCTCCATAGAACTGATGGCCCACCTCATGGTGATGTCCTGACAAATTAAATGGTTTGCCAGGATCCCATCCAGCCGATCGAATGCCTGGACACTCATCTGACAAAAATCTATAAACTCCTCAGGATAGCTGTAAAGAAACATCAAGATTTATTAAAACCCTAAGCTCCAAGATTTTTTTAATTAAATTTTCGATTTTCACTCGCCGCCATCAAAGAGCCATAACTTTAATTTTCTGTCAATGGAGAGGTATGTGAAGGCTTTGTTTTTTTTTTTTTTGGGGGGGGATTTTTAGTTTTGATTGCCACTATCTTTAAGTACTACATAATATACAGCGAAAATGAAAAAAAAAAAGTATTTGTTGCGTGGAATTTGAAAAAACTGCAATTCCTCCATTGTTGTTTTTTTTTTTGGTCTCATTTTTATGACTTTCACCGTGCAGTGAAAACGACAACTTAATTTTATTGATAGTCAATGTGAATATGGCGATACAAAATTTAATACATTCCTTTTGCGTTTATCTACAAAGAAAAAGCTATTTGAAAAAAATTTGAAAAAAATTGTGTTGGCATATGAGAGGCAGGGTTTAAACAAAAACAGAAAGAAAGCACACCTCAGGGCCTTCATCAGCCACCCAGGATGCCATGACAAATATCAGCGCTGCCATTGGTAGTGGGCGTTGAGTTGTCAGAGGGTGCCAGGCCCCTCTTTCTAACAGCTTAGATGCCATGGATGCTATAGACGGTGGCATGTAGTAGTTAAATGGACAGGACAGAGTTCACTCTTTTCATGCTCGTTTATGTCCGAGTTCTCAGCTGACACCCACAGCATATGAAGTAGCTAAATTGAAAAAAATATATCACGATTTTGTACAGTTGCAGTGTGGAGAACATGCAACTAGAAAAAATACTCTCCCCCGTAGCTCTGTAAAGCTGTCCAAGGTGTCCCCTCTGTGGCAACAATAACTTAATGGGGTGCAACTAGTAGCGATGACAGTGTTCTCTACGTGCTTCTTCCTCCTGTGAAAAGTAAAAGGTTAAACAATAATGAAATTAATGCTTTTTCAAAATTTGGCTAATGGAGGGTAGAAAAAGTGTTGGTCAAAACCTACCTGACGCAATTTACGCCGACATACTGCGTTGACAACCACCTTCATGAGGAGGTGCATTTCCTGCCTCCTCACCTTGATTCTTGCCTCTTGCCCCACTGCTGCCCTGTTGTGGATTTGGTTCCATTTTTTTGTGTGGGTCTGTTCAAATCTGAGCTTCAGTCCTCTGTCTAGCAAAACTGTGCATAAAATGGTGCCTAGGAAGAGGATGGGTGGAGTTTTCATAGCCCTGTGGGAACCACACCCTCCAGAGGGCTGTCTTCTAAGAAAACACCTCAAAAACCAGGTGAAAACCACCTAAAAAAAATGTGTCAAAAACCACATGTAGTACAACACCGCCTCCAAAATCTTGATTTTTTTTTCTGCCTGTCAAGTTGAAAATGTAGCCTGCATTGCACAGCATGCAGCATGTTATAGAGCAGGGAAAGCTGAGCAGATTTATACATAGTTTTGTGAGAAAGAATTCAGTATAACTTGAGTATTTTATGAATTTAAAGCTCTGTTTATCCGGGTTTAAGAGTCCAGTGGGCGGTCCTACTCAGATATGACAGCTATTTCTTTATACACACTCATACTGGGAAAGCGGTCAATCATTGAGTGAGACCGCCCAGTGGAATCTTAGATCCAGATTGAGCAGAGGTGTGAATGAATTAAATACAAGTTATAATGGATCTTTTCCCACAAAGCTATATACAGTGAAGGAAATAAGTATTTGATCCCTTGCTGATTTTGTAAGTTTGCCCACTGTCAAAGACATGAACAGTCTAGAATTTTTAGGCTAGGTTAATTTTACCAGTGAGAGATAGATTATATATTAAAAAAAAAAAAAACAGAAAATCACATTGTCACAATTATATATATTTATTTGCATTGTGCACAGAGAAATAAGTATTTGATCCCATTGGCAAGCAAGACTTAATACTTGGTGGCAAAACCCTTGTTGGCAAGCACAGCAGTCAGACGTTTTTTGTAGTTGATGATGAGGTTTGCACACATGTTAGATGGAATTTTGGCCCACTCCTCTTTGCAGATCATCTGTAAATCATTAAGATTTCGAGGCTGTCGCTTGGCAACTCGGATCTTCAGCTCCCTCCATAAGTTTTCGATGGGATTAAGGTCTGGAGACTGGCTAGGCCACTCCATGACCTTAATGTGCTTCTTTTTGAGCCACTCCTTTGTTGCCTTCGGGTCATTGTCGTGCTGGAAGACCCAGCCACGAGCCATTTTTAATGTCCTGGTGGAGGGAAGGAGGTTGTCACTCAGGATTTGACGGCACATGGCTCCATCCATTCTCCCATTGATGCGGTGAAGTAGTCCTGTGCTCTTATCAGAGAAACACCCCCAAAACATAATGTTTCCACCTCCATGCTTGACAGTGGGGACGGTGTTCTTTGAGTCATAGGCAGCATTTCTCTTCCTCCAAACACGGCGAGTTGAGTTAATGCCAAAGAGCTAAATTTTAGTCTCATCTGACCACAGCACCTTCTCCCAATCACTCTCAGAATCATCCAGATGTTCATTTCCAAACTTTAGACGGGCCTTTACATGTGCCTTCTTGAGCAGGGGGACCTTGCAGGCACTGCAGGATTTTAATCCATTACGGCGTAATGTGTTACCAATGGTTTTCTTGGTGACTGTGGTCCCAGCTGCCTTGAGATCATTAACAAGTTCCCCCCGTGTAGTTTTCGGCTGAGCTCTCACCTTCCTCAGGATCAAGGATACCCCACGAGGTGAGATTTTGCATGGAGCCCCAGATCGATATAGATTGACAGTCATTTTGTATGTCTTCCATTTTCTTACTATTGCACCAACAGTTGTCTCCTTCTCACCCAGCGTCTTACTTATGGTTTTGTAGCCCATTCCAGCCTTGTGCAGGTCTATGATCTTGTCCCTGACATCCTTAGAAAGCCTTTGGTCTTGCCCATGTTGTAGAGGTTAGAGTCAGACTGATTAATTGAGCCAGTGGACAGGAGTCTTTTATACAGGTGTTCATTTAAGACAGCTGTCTTTAATGCAGGCACCAAGTTGATTTGGAGCGTGTAACTGGTCTGGAGGAGGCTGAACTCTTAATGGTTGGTAGGGGATCAAATACTTATTTCTCTGTGCACAATGCAAATAAATATATATAATTTTGACTATGTGATTTTCTGTTTTTTTTTTTTATATATAATCTATCTCTCACTGGTAAAATTAACCTAGCCTAAAAATTCTAGACTGTTCATGTCTTTGACAGTGGGCAAACTTACAAAATCAGCAAGGGATCAAATACTTATTTCCTTCACTGTATGAATCTCTTCAGCACCTCCTGCTCTATGACATTTTGCTCACAGATCAAACTGTATTTTCAATATGACAGGTTTGATTGACCGTGGGAGTATGGTTTCGTAACCCTTAAAACAATAACTGCGTTTGACATTCCCAAATCCTTTAACCCCTTCCCTCTTTAGCCACTTTTGAACTTCCTGACAGAGCCTCATTTTTCAAATCTGACATGTTTCACTTTATGTGGTAATAACTTCGCAATGCTTTCACCTATCCAAGCGATTCTGAGATTGTTTTCTCGTGACACATTGCACTTCATGTTACTGGCAAAATTTGCTCGATACATTCAGTATTTAAATGTGACAAACACCAAAATTTGGCGAAAAATTGCAAAAATTAGCATTTTTCTCAATTTAAATGTATCTGCTTGTAAGACAGGCAGTTAAACCACACATAATAGTCGCTAATTAACACCCCCCCCCCCACATGTCTACTTTAGATTGGCATCGATGTTTAACAGGAATTAAAACAAACTAGATGTGAAATTTACAAATTTCATTTTTTGTTGTAGAAATTCATTTTTAATAAAAAAATTTTGTTACACAAAGTTTTTCCAGAGAAACGCAACTCAATATTTATTGCCCAGATTCTGCAGTTTTAGTTAATATCCCACATGTGGCTCTAGTGTGCTTATGGACTGAAACACAGGCCTCAGAAGAATTTCAAAAGGCTATTTTTACAGGGACCAGTTCAGTTCTGAAGTGGCTTTGACGGCCTTATATATTAGAAAGTCCCCATAAATCACCTAATTTAAAAAAATGAACCCCTCAAAGTATTCAAAACAGCATTCAAAAAGTTTTTTAACCCTTTAGGCGTTTCACAGGAATTAAAGAAAAATAGATGTGAAATGTACTCATTTCATTTTTTTTTGCCAAAATTCATTTGTAATAAATTTTTTTTGTACCACAGAAGGATTTAGCCGAGAATTACAACTCAACATTTATTACCCTGATTCTAGAGCTTTTAGAAATATCTAACATGTGGCCCTAGTTTCCTCTTGGACTGAAACACGGACCTCAGAAGCAAAGGAGCACCTAGTGTATTTTGGACACCCCTTTCTATTAGAATATATTTTAGGCACCATGTCAGCTTCGAAGAGCTCTTGTGGTACCAAAACAGTGGAAACCCCCCAAAAGTGAGCCCATTTGGGAAACTACACACCTCGTGGAATTTATATAGGGGTATAGTAAGCATTTTGACCGGACAGTTTTTTTGCAGACATTTTTGGAAGTGGGCCATGAAAATGAAAATCTACATTCTATCAAATAAAATGTAGGTTTCGCTATTTTTTTCCAAAAGGACTAAAGGAGAAAAAGCACCACAAAATTTGTAGAACAATTTCTCCAGAGTAAAACAATACCCCACATGTGGTCATAAACAGCTGTTTGGACACATGGCAGGGCTTAGAAGGGAAAGAGCTCCATTTGGCTTTTGGAGATCAAATTTAGCAGGAATGGTTTTCGGAGGTCATGTCGCATTTGCAAAGCCCCTGATGGACCAAAACAGTGGAAACCCCCACAAGTCGCCCCATTTTGGAAACTGCACCCCTTGAAGAAATTATCTAGGTGTGTAGTGAGCATTTTGACGCCGCAGGTTTTTTGTAGAAATTATTGGAAGTAGGCCGTGAAAATGGAAATCTACATTCTTTCAAAGAAAATGTAGGTTTAGCTAATTTTTTCTCATTTCCACAAGGACTAAAGGAGAAAAAACACCACAAAATTTGTAAAGCAATTTCTCCCGAGTAAAATAGTACCCCACATGTGGTAATAAACGGCTGTTTGGACACACGGCAGGGCTGAGAAGGCAAAGAGCGCCATTTGGCTTTTGGAGTTCAAATTTAGCAGGAATGGTTTGCGTAGGCCATGTCACATTTGCAGAGCCCCTGAGGGGACAAAGCAATGAAAACGCCCAAAAAGTGACCCCATTTTGGAAACTACACCCCTTGAATAATTCATCTACGGATGTAGTGATCATTTTGACACCACAGGTGTTTCACAGAATTTATTAGAATTAGGCAGTGAAAATAAAAACAATCCTTTTTCTTCAATAAGATGTAGCTTTAGCTCCAAATTTTTCATTTTCTCAACAAATAAAGGAAAAAAAGAACCTCAACATTTGTAAAGCAACTTCTCCCAAGTACGGAATTACCCCATATGTTGTCATAAACTGCTGTTTGGGCACAGATTTTGCTGGATTGGTTTCTTGACACCATGTCCCTTTTGCAAAGCCCCTAAGGTACCAGTACAGTGGAAACTACCCAAAAGGGACTCCATTTGTGATACTAGACCCCTTGAGGAATTAATCTAGGGGTGTAGTGAGCATTTTGACCCCACAGATGTTTCATAGATTTTATTTGAATTGGGCAGTGAAAATAAAAAAAAAATTTTTTTCCAATAAGACGTAGCTTTAGTGCAAAATCTTTCATTTTCTCAAAAAATAAAGCAGAAAAAGAACTCCAAAATTTGTTAAGCAATTTCTTCTGAGTATGGAAATACCCCATATGTGGTTATAAACTAATTTTTGGGCACAGGAGGGAAGGAGTGCCATTTGGCTTTCGGACTATAGATTTTGCTGGATTGGTTTCTGGTCGCTATGTAGCATTTGCAAAACCCCTATGGGACCAAAACAGTGGAAACTCCCCAAAAGTGACCCCATTTTGGAAACTACACCCCTCAAGGTATTCACCTAGGGTAGCGAGCATGTTAACCCCGCGGGTGTTTTGCATAAATTAGCGTGCACTCAATATTGCAGAGTTGAAATGGGATTTTTCAGTAGATATGCCAATATGTGGTGCCCAGCTTGTGCCACCATAACAAGAGAGCTCTCTAATTATTATGCTGTGTTTCCCAGTTTTAGAATCACCCTACATGGGGCCCTAATCTTTTGCCTGGACATTTGACAGGGCTCAGGAGTGAGAGAATACCATGCGAAATTGAGGCCTAATTTGGCAATTTACACAGAATTGGTTCACAATTGCAGAGTCTCAGATGGGAAATAATAAAAGAAACCCCCCAGAAGTGACCCCTTTTGGAAACTACACCCCTCAAGGCATTTATTAAGGGGTGTAGTGAGCATTTTCACTGCACATGTCTTTTCCATAAATAAATGCGCTGTGTATGGTGCAAAGTAAAAATGTAAATTTATCCCCAGAATTGCCAATTCAGTGGCAAGTATGTCGTGCCGAGCTTATGCCACTGGAGACACACACCCCAAAAACGTTTTAATTTTTTCGTCAACGGAGCTGTATGAGGGCTTGTTTTTTGCGAGACGAGCTATAGTTTTTATAGGCACCATTTTTGTATACATGCGACTTTTTAATCACTTTCTATTTCAATTTTTGTAGGGCAAAGTGACCAAGAAACAGAAATTCTGGCATTATTTTTTACGTTTTTTTTTACGCTGTTCACCATGTGGAATAAATAACATAATATTTTTATAGTTTAGGCCGTTACGGTCGCGGCGATACCAAATATGTATGGTTTATTTATTTTTTTCAATAATAAAGGACTTGATAAGGGAAAAAGGGCGATTGTGTTTTATTTTATTACTTACAATTCTTATTATATTTTTTACAACTTTTTTTCACATTTTTTTTTCACTTTTTTTTTACACTTTACTACAGTCCCACTAGGGGACTTGAAGGTCCAACTGTCAGATTTTTTTTCTAATACATTGCACTACCTACGTAGTGCAATGTATTAGATCTGTCAGTCATTCCCTGACAGCAAGCCGATTAGGCTTCGCCTCCGTGCGGGGCATAATCGGCTTCCGTAATGGCAAACAGGAGGCCATTGTTAGGTCTCCTCGTGTCATAATAGCAGTTGGCAGTTGTGCGATTGCAGGGCACAGCTGCCGATCTGCTGGCAACCACAAAGACGCAGCGATCGCATCCAATCGCTGCATCTGGGTGGTTAATGGCAGGGATCGGAGCTAGCTCCGGTTCCTGCCATTACAGGTGGATGTCAGCTGTAACATACAGCTGATATCCAGCGCTGATGACGCCGGCTCATCCCCTGAGCCGGCACCATCTTGCCGGCGGCTATGGAAGCCTTTCAGGCCCCGCCTCCGGCGATTTCATTGCTGGTGTGTTGATGAGCTGCAAACAACTTAAATGTAGCCATCGCTTTTGACGGCTGCATTTAAGGGGTTAATTGCTGGGATCGAAGCTAACTTTGGTCCCCGCCATTACAGCAAGATATCAGCTGTCAGATACAGCTGACATCCGGGGATGATGGCACCGACTCAGCATAATGGTAGAGATATGCTTTTGTACCCTCTTGCATAATTCTTGTGAAGTGTAACCAATGTATAGCTTGGTGCAGGAACAATAAGTCCTACAAATAATAAAATTCATTATTTTGCCTCTAGTCTCATCAATGGGATTTGTGAGTTCTGATATTGTTTTTTATAAATAGGCAGATGGTACAGTCCCACATGGGTATGAACCTTTGAGGCGACTAACCCCTTAGGCTGGGTTCACACGACCTATTTTCAGACGTAAACTAGGCGTATTATGCCTCATTTTACATCTGAAAATAGGGCTACAATACGTCGGCAAACATCTGCCCATTCATTTGAATGGGTTTGCCGACGTACTGTACCCTTAGGGTATGTGCACACGCTAGCTACCTTTTACGTCTGAAAAGACAGACTGTTTTCAGGAGAAAACAGCTGCGTCGTTTCAGACGTAAAAGCTCCTCCTCGCATTATGCGAGGCGTCTTTGACACACGTAAATCTTGAGGTGCTCTTCATTGACTTCAATGAAGAACGGCTCAAATTACGTTGCAAAGAAGTGCCCTGCACTTCTTTGCCGAGGCAGTCATTTTACGCGTCGTCGTTTGACAGCTGTCAAACGACGACGCATAAATGACAGGTCGTCTGCACAGTACGTCGGCAAACACATTCAAATGAATGGGCAGATGTTTGCCGACGTATTGTAGCCCTATTTTCAGACGTAAAACGAGGCATAATACGCCTCGTTTACGTCTGAAAATAGGTAGTGTGAACCCAGCCTTACAGTTTCACAGTTGGTCGAGTAAAATTATTTATCATTAATCTATCTTGCAAATTAGGATAATGACATAATAAAAGATTCCTTAGGTAAAACTTGTGCTATTCTTGGGTCAGTGTAAAGTACTTTTTAATTCTTAAAACGAAATATATCTGACGTATATCTCTACACTGGTTGCGATAGATCGTGAGATAACACATTATTATTAATGATATTGATGATTATTATTCGTTGTACGTATTTTGGGTTGTAAGAGTTGTGGTTTTTTGTTTTTTTTTAACAGATTTCACTGATGCGGGATAAACAACATTATATATTAAATAGTTTGGATCATTACAGACGCGGCAATACCAATTATGTTTCTTTTTTTATTTATATTATTCTATTTAACCCCTTTAGGACGCAGCCTGTTTTGGCCTTGTGGCACAGCCGATTTTTTCAAATCTGACATTTGTCACTTTATGTGGTAATAACTTGGGAATGCTGTTACCTATCCAAGCGAAAAATTTGGTCGATAAATTCAATATGTATTAGTGAAAATCACCAAAATGTAGAGAAAATTTGCAAAAATTTGCATTTTTCTAAATGTAAATGGATCTGCTTATAAAACAGATAGTAATACCACACAAAATAGTCACTAGTTAACATTTCCCATATGTCTACTTTATGTTTGCATAGTTTTTTGAACGTCCTTTTAGGACGTTACAAGGCTTAGAACTTTAGAAGCAATTTCTCACATTTTCAAGAAAATTTCAAAAGGCTATTTTTACAGGTACCAGTTTAGTTCTGAAGAAGTTTTGAGGGCCTTATATATTAGAATCCCCCCCAATAAATCACCTCATTTTAAAAACTGCACCCCTCAAAGTATTCAAAACAGCATTCAGAAAGTTTCTTAACCCTTTAGGCGTTTCACAGGAAATAAAGCAAAGTAGAGGGGAAATGTACAAATTAATTTTTTTTTTGCCGAAATTCATTTGTAATAATTTTAAAAACTGCACCCCAACATTTGTAAAGCATCTTCTCCCGATTACGGAAATAGTCTATATGTGGTAATAAACTGATGTTCGGACCTATAGCAGGGCTCAGTAGAGAAGGAGCGCCATTTGGATTTTACAGCGCAGATTTAGCTGGATTCGTTTTCATTGCCATGTCACGTTTGCAACGCCCTGGAGGGACAAACATGTGGAATCACACCAAAAGTGACCCCATTTGGCAAACTACACCCCTCAAGGAATTTTTCTAGGGGTATAGTGAGCATTTTGACCCCACAGGTTTTTTGCAGAATTTAGTGGAATTAGGCCATGAAAATTAACATCAACATTTTTGTCCACTAAAGGAGAAAAAGCCGCCCAAAATTTGTAACACAATCTCTCCAGTTGTAGTTTCTATAGACAACATTTAACCCCTTAAAGGGAATGTGTTGGCAGCAAAACATGTTTGTTTTTTTTTAGTTAAACAATTAGTGTGTAGGTGATTAAACATTGTTCTAATTTTTTTTATTTTTTTCACGAGTCAGGAAATATTATAAATTGGATTCAATTTATAATATTTCCCAGCACTGGTCACTAGATGAAGCAATTCCCAAAATTGCAGCATTGCATGTGGTAAAGCAACCACATTGCTTTATGCTGCAAAATTGGGAAAAAATCCCTCGCTCTAGTGAGCTCTCAGAATCCCCCCTCCTTTATCCTGGCTAGTGCCGGGAGAAACGAGGGGTTTGAACGGTCTAACCTCCTACACTGTGTGTCGCCATTTTTTGAGCTAACACACAGTGTAGAAGGTTTACATACACTAGTAAAACACACTGAAACACGAACATACATAGAAATCACTTACCTGCTCCAGTCGCCGCCGCTCCCACCGGTCCGTCCGCTCCGTCTGCTGCCGCTGCTCCATGTGCACAAGTCCGGATGCCGCGACCGGAAGTAGTAATCTTACTGCCCGGCCGCGACTTCCGGTCCACAGGAAAATGGCGCCGGACGGCGCGCATTTCGACTCGGACTGTGTGGGAGCGGCGCATGCGCCATTCCCACACACACGGCGTACACCAAAGTGGATGGAACGGGCCCCGTTCGCAGTCCCTATGGGACTGGAGCTGCCGTATTCCATGTCTGTATGTGTCGTTAATCGACACATACAGAAATGGAAAAAAAAATGGCAGCCCCCATAGGGAAGAAAAAGTGTAAAAATAGAAAAAAGTAACACACAAACACACAAATAAATATAAACGTTTTTAATAAAACCCTAACATAAAACTGATATAAAAAAAAAAAATTTGGTGACACTGTTCCTTTAAGAACACAACCAATTTTGGCCTTCAGGACAGAACAATTTTTGCGGGACGAGTTGTACTTTATGTAGGTACCATTTTTTGGCACAAATACATTATCGTTTAATTTCTATAAATTTTTATTTTGGCGAAAATGCAGAGAAAATGCAGTTTTAATATTTACATTTTTTTTACACCATACACCGATCATCATGAATAATGTTATATATTTGTTGTTTAGGTTGTTACGATCGGGGCGATACCAAATGTTCTGGGACTTATATTTTAAAAAGTTTATTTACTCTAAAAAAATGTGTGTTTCTGTGTATTTTTTTTACTTTTTATTCATTTATTTATTTATCACTAATATATATGCCAGTACATTAGCCTGTGTACTGATTGTACACAGGCAGTTGTTAGGGCATACCTCTGTATGCCCTATCAACAGGAAATATGTTCAGACAGCCCTGGGGTCCTTCAATGGACCCTGGGCTGTCTGCCTATACGAGTTGTGGGCTTTGATCGCGTCACAGTTATTTTCTGTGACGCGATCAAAGTGCAGTCCCCCCTCCTTGAACGCCGCTGGATCAACTTTCATCGCGGCGTTCAAAGGGTTAATGGCGGAGAGAAGATGTTTCTCTCCTCTCTGCTGTTAGAGCGGGGCTGTGGCTGTGTATTACAGCCGTTGCCCCGCTCTCGATCGCACGCATCGGCGGCTGTCACACAGGACGAGAATGCTCGTCCTAATGCGCAAAGTACTCGCCGCTCAGGACGAGCATTCTCGTCCTGTGTCGGCAACCAGTTATAGTACCATATAATGTACTGGGAAACCGAAAATAAAAATTCTCTGCGGGGTGATTTCAAGTGTCAGTGTGACGTCACAGTCACTCTGACAGTAAATCTACGAGGACCAGCCAGAGTCTGTCCTCATAGGCTTCCATACATGGCAGACCCGGAGGCCGTTGTCTGGCCTCCGGGTGACATCACAAGCATCAGCAACTCCCACAATTGCATGGGGTCTGCTGATGTGCTACAAACCCCCCTAAATGCGGCAATCACAATTGATCGCCGCATTTAAGAGGTTAATTGCCGAAAGATCAGCAACAGTGGAATCGACACTCTGACAGGAAGCCTATCAGGAGGCTGGTCCTGACAGGCTTCCGTACATGGCAGACACGGAGGCTATTGTTTGGCCTCCGGTCACCATGCTAGCTGTCGACAAACCTCGCGATTTCATTGTGGGGTCTGCCAATCTGCTAGAACCCCCTAAAATGCGGTGATTGCTATCGATCGCCACATTTAAGGGGTTAATTGCCAAAATAAACGGAAATGAGCAGCTGATCTGCCACAGTGGAGTGTCAGCTGTCGGGGACAGCTGGCCTCCCGGTTCACAATGTCGCCGACAGTGTGCAGTGGGAACCGCGCAGTAACTGTACGTCCTCGTGCGCTAAGACACTGGCCACCAGGACGTATAGTTGCGTCGTGGTGCGCCTACTGGTTAAGCAATCGGAAAAGGTTGTTTTTTTTACTTTTAATCTTTTATTTTATATATTCTTGAAAATGTTATTAAACTTTTGATCGCTTGTATGATACACTGCAATAATTCTGAATTGCAGTATATAGTGTTAGCAGATTGGGGGCCTTCACTAGGGCCCTTGGCTACCATGACAACCCATCAGCACCCAGCAATCGTGTCGCAGGGGGGGCAATGGGGTAATAGAAGGTGCACCCTCTCTGTTTAACGGCCTAGATGCCGCAGCATCTAAGTGGTTAATCGGCCAGGATCAAGGTTATCTCCTATCCTGGTCTTTAGAGCATAGAGTCAGCTGAAATATACAGCTGACACCGCTGCGTTTGGAACCGGCTCAGTTCCTGAGCCCACTTCATATATACACCGGTGACATTGAGTGCCAACCCAAACAAATTAAACAAAACCAATTTATTCCGGTCCTTACTGAAGACTTCAAGTTTTATAATAATCACTTTGACCCAAAATTATTTGTATATTATCTGCCTCTTGATATTGATTTTAATGTGGATTTTTATTCTGTGTATTAATTATAATTATTTTGGTATTCACATAGAGATGTTATGTGGATAAATCACTCATTATCATGTATGATCCTTCTATTGCCCGTTTTACACAGACCTCCGAAAAAAAGGATTGTGATTATCTTTGTTATAATAACAGACAAAAGAACACCTTTTATGTATCTATACAAGCAATTTTCTGCATAAAAATATAATTCATTTAACCGGTTCAGGTCCGGGCTATTTGGAGCCTTCAGGACCAGACATTTTTTACATTTTAGCTATTTTTTTGGGTAATAACATCGTTTTCCCCTAAAACAGACCTTTTATTTGTGATTGTGATTGTTTACCATAAATTTTGATATATTACATGTCTATATTAGGATAATTGGCTTAGGGCTAGCATTACCATATTGATTGGCCTGGGGAAAGTTTTTTTGGGGGTGGGTATTTTATGTGTATTTATTATTACATTTTGCTTGCACTTTATTTTACTTTTAGTTTTTTTTATTACTATGGTCTGTCCCTCAAAGGTCTTTTCCTTAGGGTCCCCGGGAGTTAGTGACTGCCGGAGAACTCGACATTAAGCTGCCAAATCGCTCGGGCAGCAATCTAAAACCTGCGCTGTAAATAGACTATGGCGCGGGTTTTAAGGACCCTGACCGCCGGCCGTATATACACAGCCAGCGGTCGGGAACCGGTTAGAGATAAAGCATGTGAGTTACTGTCACTTTAATGAACTACCTGAGGGGTCCACCTCTGTTTTCTGTCTCCTTTTTTACAGGGAAGAATGAGTGCTGATTATTTGATAGGGATGCTTCTCCTGAGAGACTTGGCAAGGTTGTCCTACATCATTCAAGCGTCACTCAGACTAATGTTCTAAATACCACGGCTGCGCAACCTCAATGGTGATGCTTGATATGGCGTTGTGGTGGTGTGGATGCAGATTGGTTGCCAGCGATACAATCTCCAAGTAACTGAGATGGGCGTTCTTGACTGATGATCACAGGTGGGATTTGACCTGGTAACAACTTGATAGGAGAGAACATGTTTATGTAAATACAATTATACTATATTGATGTATAGGGCATACAGAGTAGAGTAATATACCCATGCTGCCTAGAAGACATGCACAGTAGAAAACACCAAGTAAAATGTAAGTCATGGAACCTCATTAAGAAATCCTTAGAAGGTAATCGGCTGATTCCAAACACTGACACATATGCTTTTGTTATCTAAGAACAAGGCCACCATCAGGAATCAGGGAGTGTGGGCCCCATCCATTACCGGGGGATGGGCGGCAATTAAAAGTGGCGAGAGGGGTGGCTGGGGTGAGATTCAAACTGTCTTCGGCTCCGTGGTGTGGCAGGGAGGGAGATAAGTGGGATCAAGCGGGAGACAGAAGGTGTGCAGGGGGGCAACATAAAATAAATATTGCACAGAAGCTGCTGCTTTCTTCACAGTCACTTACCATGTTGCAGTGCTGGCTGCTGCTTCTGTCCACTGCAAGCTCTAAGCTCTTCCACCACCACAACACGCCTGGACAGGGCTGCCATCAGGAATTTCTGGGCCCCATACAGCCAAGATATCTGCCCCCCCCCTCCATTTTAGGGGGTGGGCAACGGAATGTGTGGCACTCACGTTGGTACTTTATACGCATTAACTGATTTTGGTGCTGATGTCAATTACAGTGAACGGAACCATGGAGCAGGCAGTGACCGGTTAATGCTCTGGATTTTGAGCTATTTAGCCAAAACGTATCCGACTGTATGGCATTCAGTGGGATACGTCGCCCCGGGGAATGGCCCAGGGGAAACTACTGAAGTCACTGTCCATCCATGAACAGGACTGGAGCCTTCTACTAGCGCTCTGCACAGGGACTATGGCGCTGTTCCTGATGTCCGTATACGTAGAGTGAAGTCCAAAGCATTGCAAAGCCTGAGTAAACGGCCGGAGCGTCGGCAACGCTCTGGCCAGGGATTCCGGCCCTGGAGAATACCCTGATGTCACTTTACATATATGGACAGTGATGGCAGGAGCTTTCCCAGGGACAAAGTCGACAGGTAGAGCACTTATGATGCTGTGCATGGGGACTCCGGAATAGCAAAATCTACTACGATATTCCATGCTACAAAAATAAGGTAAACCGACGTCCACCAGCCCGATAGAGGCTAAAAGGACATAATGGAGCCCTGTGAATTATCGTCTACGTTGTTTATAGTGTATCTTAGGAGATTTCCTGACGTACATGATAACTTAAGGCAACAACATGATGTGAAGGGAGCATTAAGGGAGGGGGAAGCGCTTGTGAGAATGTAAGGAGAACTAATGCTCCGTTCTTACGTTGCCATTAAAGTTCAATGTGTTTTTCCACAGCAAAAATCAGAGGCTTATCCTTTGATTTCTGATGCAGATGTGCCACAAGTGTGTAGCAGATCCGCACAAAAATAAGGCCCTGTTCACACAGAGTTTTGTTTGCCGCATTTTTTGCAGCGGAAAATGCGTTGGAAACTGAGGCAAAAAACAGCCGAAATCGCCTCCTATTGATTTCAATGGGAGACGTAGGCGTTTTTCTCCCGCAAGCGGAAATAAACACTCACGAGAAGAAGAAGCAACATGCCCTTTCTTCGGGCATTTCCGTCTCTGACATCCCATTGACATCAGTGGGAGGAGGGAGGCAGGGCTTCAAAGATGGCGGACCTGGAGGCGGACCTGGGGGCTTTGATTAGGCCCCCAGGCTGCTATAACCACCGTTGTTAACAGCCGATTGTGCTACGGGGGGGGGGGAATGGCTTGTTTCAGGGGGCGCCCACAAGATTCTAACACTTTAAATGCTGCAGTCGCGATTGACCACGGCATTTAAGGTGTTAAACGGGCGAAATCAAAGTGTTCTTTGATTCCGCCCATTGTAGTGCAGTGTCGGCTGCGTAACACAGTCATCACCGGCAGTGTATGGAGCAAGCTCAGCCCGTGAGCTCGCTCTATACTTCCCATACATACCTAACTCTTATCACGTACAGTTACGTGATATTGCGTTAAGGGGTTATAAATCAGCAGAACGTCCTAAATTCCATGCAGATTTTTTTCTGCTGCACAAGCATGGGTTCTTGACAAACCCCATTCACATGGGTTAGGGCTTATTCAGACTAACGTGTTAATCGTCCGTGTGAAGGACTTTTTTTAATGGCCGTCACACGGCTGCATGTATTTCTATGAGGTTATTCACATAGTCGTTGCTTTAACGGACCATGTGAAGGGCCTGTAAAAAAATAGGACATGTCCTATTTTTGTGCATTTTAAAGGATCCCTCAATAGACTCAATTCTATGAGGGATTTGTGAAAACGGCTGTGAAAAATGGCCGTTATTCACGGCTGATTTCACACACGTTCCTCTGAATATTGCCTTATATTGTAATTTGTAGTGAATTTTCAATGCGCAATCCGCACTTAAAATACGAGACAAGTAAGTGGCCTTATTCAGACGTCCATGTTCGGTCTGTGATAGACGGACAGTGTATTGGCAATATTTCCCGGACCGACCACTGTTCAGGGAGCCGGGTTTCTAGCATCATAGTTATCTATAATCATTGGAGTCCCTCTCTTCCCGTGGGAACACTGTCCCATCATTACAGTATGGGGCAGTATTCCCGCGGAGGCAGGGACTCCCAGCACCATTGATAACTGTGATGTTAGGAGTCCGGCTCCATGAATTGTGGTCGGCCTGGGAAATACGGCCGATACACGTTCCGTATATCACGGACCAAACATGGCCACCTGAATAAGGCCTTAGTCTAGTTACACAGTGCGGTCAAATCCCATTTTTTTGCCACCATTTTTGCAAAATGGCGCAAAAAGATGATTGGACCTTACTGTGAGAATATAGCCTAACAGCACTATTTTTTCATGTTTTGTATCCTTTTTTTATGAAATTTTCATAATCACGGCACAAGTCACGCGGTTTTGCTGTGATTTTTATATAATCGCAGTAAAACTGCGCTATATTTGCCGCGATTTCTAAAATCGCGGCAAAAAACGCTAGGAAAAATGAAAAAAAACAAAAACATTTTAACATACTTTATATATTCTACAAGTGGGGTCAGGTGGAATGGGAAGCAGGATGGAGAGTGGGGGACACTCACCAGACTGCAGGTCCAGTAGGCTGTGTAGAGAAGGAGCTGGTTGGGGGGTGGGATCTCCAATCGGAGCTTCTGCTTACATGCTGCATCTTCCCCGTCCAGATCCTGAAGTTACAACTGGTCTGCGGGGGCGTGAACATTGTGAGGGGGGGGTCCGTGAGCGTTGCAAGGGAGGCAGCGAGGGTTGCGAGGAGGGCGACAGTCCAGGGGGGGCCACGACAGCCCGTGCCACTTTTCTTCAGCCATGTGGCTGGGCCCCTGACGGGAGTACTACTAGTACTGCTTTGATGGCGGCACTCCGCCTGGATGAAGTCTTTGCCTGCTCTAGACCTCTATATTCTTATTTCTTACCACTTTCAGGTCAGGTTCTCTTGCCTCTTTACTTCCGTGTGCCTCTTCACTTCTGGGCGTCCACGCCTCACACTCCTCACTTTGGGCCCATGCTCACAAGGGCCTAGTTGTTATTCAGTAGGGACATTCATTGTTTACTTACAGGGGATACAATTCTGTCCTTGGTCATGTGATGAACACACAGGTTCATAGCTCGCTACAGTTACAATATGTGTATCAGAGCTGTGTCTTCTAATGATCCCAGCATCACATGACCATGGACAGAATTTTATCCACTGGAAATCAACAATGAATGTTCCTACTGAATAACAACAAGCAAAGATCTTGAAAACTTTAAGGTATTAATACATGAAGTATAATGGACAAATGTATAACTTTTAATTATTAAAAAAAATAACATTAGGTTGCTCAAACCAGACAAACCCTTACATAAGAAAAGTAAATACTAGCTACAATCCCAGCACCAAGGTCGAGTGTAATCATAGTATACACTTTGACATGGTAGAAGAAGCTCTACACAGCAAAATTCATTCAATGCTTATTTGTTATTATATAATAAGAGCATCAGTTTAAAAGTGTTAGCAAACAATATGGAGAAGTAGTTGGTGGAGCCTATGGAAGTCTATAGTGCACATGAAAAGTGGAGGAGTTGTCCATAGTAAGCAATCATATTGCTTCTTTTGTTTTCAAAAGGGTCTCTGAAAAATGAAAGCTGAAATCCGATTGATTGCTATGGTAACTGATCCCCTCTTCCTTTGTACCAGTTTTGATTATTATCTCCCTATATGTCACCGAGATTTTTGGCAATCAGGGTTTTTTTTATGGAGTTTTTGGAAGGGTCTCTTTGCGGAATTTGGTTAAGGAGGACCTGGAGCTTTTTCACTCAAACAGATTGTTATCAACATTGTTGATAAGATTCTGACAATACAAAAAAATTCTGATGGTCCTGATGTAGTGGTCACATCATCATTGCTGGTGTGATGCATTGACTTGAACACTTCTCCTGTGGTGATCTAAGGCCAGTCCAGTAGAATTGTGTGCGATCCAGGCACTAAGACCATAATACGGACGCTTAAATGCACCCTAAGGCCGGATTCCCAACGGCAGTTTTTCATCCGAGGTGCATCCGTGTCCTGCGCTGCGGGACGTGATGTCACGCATCCCCCATAGATTAGAGTGTCACGAAGCGGGTTAGTGGACCCACTAGGCCGTACCGCCGCAGCGGGGAGGCAGCTGGCCAAACAACAGGGCACCCCAGAAATACAATGTCCCGCACAAGGGTACCTGAATAGTCCAGATGGTGGCCGCAGCTCTGGCACAGATGAGATGGGTGCAGCAGATGGCGCCAAACGTGGCGGATGACACAGGAGCCGCAAGTTGTGCCAGACGTGGCGGATTCCTCCGGACGTGGCAGATAACACAGGACGTGGCGGATTCCTCCGGACGTGGCAGATGACACAGGACGTAGCGGATTCCTCCGGACGTGGCAGATGATACAGGACGTGTCAGATTCCTCCAGATGTGGCAGACGACACAGGACGTGGCAGATTCCTCTGGACGTGGCAGATGACACAGGATGTGGCACGACTTGATACTAGGGCAAAGCACGGGAAACAGGAACGGGGAACAAGGTACGGGTAACAACAGGAACGGGAAACACTAAGGGACCATTTGCAAGACAGACTGGGAAAACTAACAACACTCAGGCATCAAACTAGGGGGCTGGACCCCTCTTATAGCCCAGGGTACTCACGGGTCAAAGGTCGTTCAAGATGTCCAGTGCACACGCTGCCCCTTTAAGAGCGGGGACGAGCGTGCGCGCGCACCCTGCGGGCTCCGGCGGAGGTTAGTGGATGCAAGCGCTGGCGTCTCCTGAGGAGTAGGCTGGGGCCAGCGCTTGCCGACTCGTGGCTGCGGCTGTCAGCGGGAGGCTGGAGCTGACAGCCCGCAGCCACGGACATTACAGTATCCCCCCTCTTACGCCGCCTCTTCTTGGGACCGGAGCGAGAGAGAAACTTCTTTAGAAGTAGGGGCATTGAGGTTCTCCTCTGGCTCCCAGGACCTCTCTTCGGGACCAAACCCCCTCCAATCCACCAAATACAAGGTCTTTCCTCTCACTCTCTTGGTGTCCAAGATCTCCTTTACCTCAAAGATGTCCGAGGAGCCGCTGGGAGCAACCGCAGGGCTGGGAGTCTTGGAATAGCGGTTTAGGATCACAGGCTTCAGGAGGGAGACATGGAAGGAGTTGGGAATCCTGAGGGTAGGAGGCAGCCGAAGCTTGTAGGCGACAGGGTTGATCTGCTGTAGAACCTCGAATGGTCCAAGGAACCTGGGAGCGGACTTGTATGGGGTCACCTTCAAGCGAATGTTCCGAGAGGACAGCCAGACTTTAGTCCCCGGAAGATACTGAGGCGGCTCTCTTCTCTTAGTATCTGCCTTTCGCTTCATGAGATCTACTGCCAGCAAAATAGAGGACCGGGTCTGTTGCCAGATTTGCAGGAAGTCCCCATATGCAGAGTCAGCAGCGGGAACCTGATATGAAGTCGGCACAGGAAGAGGGACTCTGGGATGTTGACTGTAGACGATGTGAAACAGAGTGGAAGTGGTGGACTCACTTGTGTGGTTGTTGTAAGAAAATTCGGCCCATGGTAGAAGCTGTACCCAGTTATCATGCTGTGAAGAGATGAAATGGCGGAGATAATTTTCCATGATCTGGTTGATCCTCTCAACTTGCCCATTGGACTGGGGGTGATAGGCAGAGGAAAAGTCCTATCTCACATCCAGGAGTTTACAGAGGGCTCTCAAGAACTTAGAGGTAAACTGAAACCCCCGGTTGGACACAATGTGAAGAGGCAAGCCATGCAAGCGGAAGATGTGCTGAATGAAGAGACTTGCCAGACGAGGAGCAGAAGGTAGGCCGGTCAGCGGGATAAAATGAGCAATCTTAGAGAACTGGTCCACCCCACCACCCAGACAGTGTTACATCCTGCTGAGGGGGGAAGGTCTGTGACGAAGTCCATCGCAATGTGCTGCCAGGGGGCATTGGGTACAGGCAGAGGTTGAAGCAGGCCGGCAGGCTTGGAGTGAGTGACTTTGTTAGAGGCACACACCGTGCAAGCAGAGACAAAGTCCAGAACATCCTTAGGTAGCGTGGACCACCAAAAGTGACGAGCAATCAGGTCTCGGGTTTTACGGACACCGGCGTGCCCAGCAAGTTTAGAACTATGTCCCCAGCGGAGAATTCTTCTCCTGTCTGCCAACCGAACAAAAGTCCTCCCAGGAGGGATGTCTCTAACCTGCAGAGGATTAGCAGTGACGATGCAGGACGGGTCTATGATGGTCTGGAGGGACTCCACCGTGTCTTCCGTCTCAAACGATCTGGACAGGGCATCGGCCCTCACATTCTTGTCCGCGGGACGGTAGTGGAGCGCAAACAGAAAACGGGTGAAGAACAGCGACCACCTGGCTTGACGAGGATTAAGTCTTTGAGCGGACTGAAGGTAAGTGAGGTTCTTGTGGTCTGTGAAGATCAGGATGGGGTGAGCAGCGCCCTCCAGAAGATGTCTCCACTCCTCCAGAGCCAATTTGATGGCCAGCAGCTCCCGATCTCCAATGGAGTAATTGCGCTCAGCAGAAGAAAACAGTCTAGAGTAGTAGCCACATACTACAGCCTTTCCTTTGGAGCTCTTCTGGAACAGACACCGACAGAGGAAGCGTCCACTTCCAGTGAGAACTGCCGAGATACGTCAGGATGATGGAGGATCGAGGCTGAAGTGAAGGCACTCTTCAGGATATTAAATGCTGACTCTGCCTCTGGAGTCCACACTTTGGCGTTCACACCCTTCTTGGTAAGGGTCGAGATGGGAGACGTCAGAGAAGAGAAGTAAGGAATAAACTGCAGGTAGAAATTGGCGAATCCCAGGAACCGCTGTATGGCCCTTAAGCCTTGGGGACGTGGCCACTCCAGGACAGCCTTCACTTTCTCAGGATCCATCTTGAGGCCTTGATCCGAGATGATGTAGCCCAGGAAGGGCAGAGAACTCTTCTCAAAGACGCACTTCTCCAGCTTGGCGTATAAATGATTCTCCCTCAATCGTAGTAGAACCTGACGAACATGCCTCCGATGAGTCGTCTGATCTGGGGAGAAAATCAAAATATCATCGAGATAAACAACAACACAGACATAGAGTAAATCTTGGAAGATGTCGTTAATGAACTCCTGAAACACTGCTGGAGCGTTACACAGTCCGAAGGGCATCACCAGGTATTCGTAGTGCCCGTCCCGGGTGTTAAATGCCGTCTTCCATTCGTCACCCCGGCGAATCCGGACTAGATTGTAAGCCCCACGCAGGTCTAGCTTAGAAAATATTTTGGCCCCTTGTATGCGATCAAATAGCTCAGAGATGAGTGGCAACGGGTATTTGTTCTTGACTGTGATCAGGTTGAGGCCCCTGTAGTCAATGCAGGGACGAAGGGATCCATCCTTCTTTTTAACGAAGAAGAATCCAGCCCCGGCCGGGGAGGAGGATTTTCGTATAAAACCCCTCTCCAGATTCTCCTTTATATAGGCCGACATGGATAGAGACTCAGGCAAGGAGAGAGGATATACCCGTCCATGGGGAAGAGAGGCATTAGGAACCAGTTCAATGGGGCAGTCATAGGTGCGATGTGGAGGCAGCGTCTCAGCCTCCTTTTTGCTGAAAACATCTGCATACTGAGCAAAATGGGGATGCAGTCCCGACAGCGACTGAGGCAGAGAAGGCTTGACAGGATGGATCTGCAACAGACAACGACCATGGCACTTGGAGCCCCATTGGAGAACCTCTCCAGAATTCCAGTCCAGGACTGGGGCATGTAGTCGAAGCCAAGGCAGGCCCAGCAGAACAGGATTGATGGCCTTGGGCAAAACAAGGAACAAAATAAATTCAGAATGAAGTACTCCAACCTGGAGCTTCAACGGCTTGGTTTTAGAGATAATGGGATCAGGCAGAGGCAGTCCATTAACTGAGGCAACTGCCAAAGATGTCTCCAGGGGAACTGTGGGCAGCTGAAGATGATCCACAAGCTCTTTCTGGATGAAATTTGCAGCAGAGCCAGAGTCAAGATAGGCAGAGACTTGATGTGTCCTGTCGCCGGATACCAGGGTCACAGGAATAGTCAGTTTGGAAGCAAATCCTCTGTTAGATTCTGTTCCACCTAGTGTTGTCTCTCCAACCAATCCTAGGCAATGGGGTCTCTCCGGCCTCTGGGGGCACAGGCGCACAATATGGCCTCCATGGCCGCAATACAAACAAAGTCCAGAAGTGCGTCTGCGTTGTTTCTCCTGGGTAGACAATTTAATCTGCATCGGGTACTCTGGTGGTATGACTGAGGAGGATTGCGGGACAGCAGAATCCAGCCTGGGATGTTCTCTCCCCCGGAGAACCTCTTGGGAACGTTCCCAGATCCTCATGTCGACACGGGAAGCGAGTAGGATAAGATCGTCCAGGGTAGATGGCAGATCGCGAGCAGCCAGCTCGTCCTTGATCCCTGAAGACAGTCCCTGCCAGAATGTAGCCACCAAAGCCTCGTTGTTCCAGGTCAATTCAGCAGCCAGGATACGGAACTGAATGGCATACTCGCCCACGGAGAGGTCTCCCTGGTGTAGGGTCAGCAAGGATGCAGCAGCCGAAGAAACTCTCCCAGGTTCCTCAAAGATCGAGCGGAAGGTCTGTAAGAAGCACTGCAAGTCCCGGGTCTCTGGTCCCTGATGTTCCCACAGAGGATTGGCCCATGCCAGGGCTTTGCCGGTAAGGAGAGAGATGATAAAGGCGATCCTGACATCATCCGAACAGAAGGACCTGGCATGTAGTCTGAAATGGATCAGGCACTGATTCAAAAATCCCCTGCAGGACCTCGGATCTCCGTCATAGCGTGGAGGTAGTGGCAAGAAACACAGGGGGTTGGTACCGGTACAGACAGGAAGTGTAGCAGGCGGAACCGCAGGAACGGGTGCAGTGATGACTGTGGACGGAGCAAGCAGCCGATGGGCTATGGCGTTCACCGACAGGAGGAGCTGGTCTTGTCGTGACTGGAGATCCTCCATCTCAGCCAGCATGGCTTGTGTAGTCAACGTCTCAGGTTGACCAGCGGGGTCCATGGCCTGAGCGTACTGTCACGAAGCGGGTTAGTGGACCCACTAGGCCGTACCGCCGCAGCGGGGAGGCAGCTGGCCAAACAACAGGGCACCCCAGAAATACAATGTCCCGCACAAGGGTACCTGAATAGTCCAGATGGTGGCCACAGCTCTGGCACAGATGAGATGGGTGCAGCAGATGGCGCCAAACGTGGCGGATGACACAGGAGCCGCAAGTTGCGCCAGACGTGGCGGATTCCTCCGGACGTGGCAGATAATACAGGACGTGGCGGATTCCTCCGGACGTGGCAGATAACACAGAACGTGGCGGATTCCTCCAGACGTGGCAGACGACACAGGACGTGGCGGATTCCTCCGGATGTGGCAGATGACACAGGACGTGGCAGATTCCTCTGGACGTGGCAGATGACACAGGACGTGGCAGATTCCTCTGGACGTGGCAGATGACACAGGATGTGGCACGACTTGATACTAGGGCAAAGCACGGGAAACAGGAACGGGGAACAAGGTACGGGTAACAACAGGAACGGGAAACACTAAGGGACCATTTGCAAGACAGACTGGGAAAACTAACAACGCTCAGGCATCAAACTAGGGGGCTGGACCCCTCTTATAGCCCAGGGTACTCACAGGTCAAAGGTCGTTCAAGATGTCCGGTGCGCGCGCTGCCCCTTTAAGAGTGGGGATGAGCGTGCGCGTGCACCCTGCGGGCTCCGGCGGAGGTGAGTGGATGCAAGCGCTGGCGTCTCCTGAGGAGGAGGCTGGGGCCAGCGCTTGCCGACTCGTGGCTGCGGCTGTCAGCGGGAGGCTGGAGCTGACAGCCCGCAGCCACGGACATTACATAGAGTCTATGGAGGGATTCGGGAAGTGTGAAAAAATAGGAAATGCCGTGTGAACAGCCATATTGAGTTATATAGGTCCATGTGAAGGCCGTGGTTTCAACGGCCGACACACGGACATTTAACACGTTCATGTAAATAAGGCCTCACTTTGACTTACTGGGGTCCTTGGACCCACAGAAGGAGATAATTCAGAGGATCCACCCCCTATCTATACAAAACATGTGCATGTCAGCTTTTAATTGCATTATAAACTTTGTTGTTATCATTGCACATGCAGGACATACCCTAAATAAGGTCAAAGAGGATATTTACACTTCAACCTGAAGGAAAGAGTACCAAGTGGTAATGGATTAGTTCCAAAAGGGGTTGTCAGCTGCTAGATCTTTGTGGCTCATTATTGTGCCAAAGCCTGGGCCCACGGGGACCCTTTTACTCCGGTGGGCCCGGAAGTTCGAATATTCACATTAACATATATGATGGATTTTATGACTTATTTTTCAGTAAAATAGCAATATCCTAATACCTTAAAGATGATATCCTGAGTGTAATTGTTTCTCAATGATTGCCTTCTCTCTGACTGAATATTGTTCTAAACATTACTGACCTGAAGTGTTTACATGTTACTGTGTGGACACATTTGTCAATATGAGTCACCAATTGCTGCATTTTTAAGCTCAGCCATCTAAATATCACCAGCTGATATAATATGTTTTGTATTTGTAGATATGTGCATTTTCTATAATGAGTTACCTTCAGGGTATGTTGCCATGGCGATAGGTGATGTTTTTATTATTGCGCCAGATGTCTTTTCTGCAATTTAGAAAAAAAATTGTATTAAATTAAGAGAAACACAAAAGGGCAAATGAAAACTGTAAACAGATTCTCCTGTAATATAAAAACTAGAAACACAATGGCCATTGGTAGTGTCTTTATTGGGGAAAATTATTATCCAGTTCCTTGCACATGAAATCTTGATGTACTGAAATGTTTAGAAATACAATAGTCATCCGCCTACCTGTTGTATAGTATTAACCCCTTAACGACCAACCATATGTGTTTTTATGGCCGTTGAAGGTCTGTATTTTGCAGTACTGTAGAAAAGAGGGTGCACAGAGGATCATGCAGCCACAAGTCAGGTGTCCAGTCGGGTACCTAGTAGACAATGCAGAATTAGGTGCTGTGTATACAATAAAAGCAGTGGCAGCACAACTGTCAAGTTACTAGACGCAGCAAAGTCCTGACTGTAACAACTGTCCTATCATCAGGGCTGTTTTACCTTGTAACTGGGGCTGCTATGACAGCCCCAGTTACAGGGGAAATATCAAGTGTAATAACAAAAATTTGTTATTTTCTGACCTTCTGGGGGACAAGATAAAACACAAAACATAAAATCATAATAATAATATAAAAACAAAATATTTAAATAAAAAATAAACAATTTAAAAAAACCTGATTATACGCCGCCAACGTGTCTGAAGTCCTTTCCCCCGACACAATTCCACTAACTAGGTCATGTTATATATCAAAGTAAATAAACAAAAAGACAAGCAACTTACCTTAAGAGCATAAAAATTATCTGACAGCGTTGGTGGCAAAATCCTGAAAAGTTGTATATACCCCCTGAAGAAGCGATACGCGAAACGCGCATTGGGGCACCTCCTTACTTACTGGGTCATACTACTACACCACTGATAATGGGTAAGCTTTGAACGATTACTGTTTCAAGTTGTAACTAGAAACCAGGACACTCTTTATGTCCTTTTGATAGGAAGTGTTATTACCTACATCTTACTGTCACTTTCCTTCTGTTGTTTCTTCTTACCGACGTTCATTTATATGAGTTCGTTCCTTAAAAGTGATTTCACTATATTATACATCACTTGTATTGGAACTTATATTTTTTCATGCATTACCTGTTTCTAAATAAAAATTTTATGTATGTCTATTTATGATCCAGTTCAAACACTGTATTTTAGATTCTCATGTGTTGTTCAAATAAAGATTTTGTACTTTTCTAATACTTGGATACTTTGGATTCTTTGTTTCTCTAGTTTATATAATATTGTTTGGAGTCCGTATCTCCGAAAAATTGTAGGTGGTTGAGATTTATATCCCACCCTACATTGTTGTGTCCTGTGAGACTTCTCTTGTTTAATTAATAGATATTTAGTTATCTGCAGCATCTCAGCTGATATTAGGGTTTCTTAGTCTCAGGGAATCGTTCCATAAAAACCCAAAATTTTTTTTTAGGTAGCAGTCTATTGCTTCTTCTAGTACTAATAAAAGTACTAATAAAAGTACTGTGCAAGAGAATACATTTTGCTGTATACATAATACACGTGTGTAAGCACACAATTTACATGTGTGACACATAAATAATAAAATATGTCCCAGTGATGAAGACGAGGGATCCCCTAGGAGACGCCCCGGGACCTCCACCACAGTTGAAACCCCTGAGAGAAGTGACCCCGCAACAGTTGAAACCTCCGAGTGAAGTGACCCCATTTGGACCACCACACCAGACAATTATGAGCCCCAAATCCCTAAATACATGGGCAGCCCAGGGATAAAATTTAATACGGCAGGGCTCAGTGAGATGGACTTTTTCAAGTTCTTTTTCACGGATGAATTTATAGAGCTTATGGTGTCCCAGACAAATTTATATGCCCAACAGTATATAACAAAGAACCCCACATCATTTTATGCCCAATCCCACAGGTGGACTCCTGTAGACGCAGCAGAGTTGGGCAAGTTATGGGGACTGCTCTTGAACATGAGGCTTCTGAAAAAGCCATCCATTAGGACCTACTGGAGTACAAGCCTGTTATACCACACCCCGATGTACCGCATGGCCATGTCCAGGATGCGTTATGAGGCAATACTTCACTTCTTACATTATGCTTATTATTAGCAGTGCCCACGCCGAGATAACCCCAGTTTTGACCGTTTGTATAAACTGAGACCCCTATTAGACCAATTCAGTGCCTGGTTAACCCAAGCATACACCCCCGAGAAGTGTATTTCTATTGATGTGTCCTTGGTACATTTTAAAGGGAGGCTTCAATTCCGCCAGTACATGCCAAGTAAGAGGGCAAGGTATGGAGTGAAAACATATAAGCTGTGCGAGAGTGCATCAGGGTATACGTACAAATTTAGAATATATGAAGGGAAGGACAGCAGTATTCAGCCTCCAGAATGCCCCCCCCCCCGTTACTGGGAATTAACACAAAAATTGTGTGGGATTTGGTGCACCCACTGTTGGACCAGGGTTACCACCTCTACCTGGATAATTTTTATACCAGCGTCCCACTCTTCAAGTGCCTCGCTTCAAGAAGTACTGTGGAATGCGGCACTGCTAGAAAAAACCTGAGAGGCCTCCCTAATATTCTGCTTGGGCAAACACTCAGAAGGGGTGAGAGCAGGGCACAATCTCGCAGCAACATATTGTGTGTCAAGTACAAGGACAAGAGAGATGTCCTTGTATTGACAACAATACATGTCCACACCAGTACCCATGTACCAGTACGAGGTACCAGTACAGAGACCCCCAAACCAGACTGCATCCTGGACTACAATAGGTACATGGGAGGGGTGGACATGTCAGATCAAATCCTGAAGCCCTACAGCGCCATGTGGAAATCTAGGGTGTGGTATAAGAAGCTGGCCGCGCACATCATACAGATGGCATTGTACAAAGCGTATATGCTACATATACATATAGGCCAGAGGGGAACTTTCCTGGAATTTCAAGAGGTGATTATCAAGAACCTAATCTTTAGGGACCAGGAAGCGGGGGCACCCAGTACTTCTGGAAGCGAGGCCACACGCATCGTACCAGGGCAACACTTTCCAGGAGAAGTTCCCCAAACTGGCAAGAAGAGAAAAAGTCAAAAGAGGTGCAGAGTCTGCTCAACGATGGGGATAAGGAAGGACACAATATACCAATGTGACACGTGTCCCGAAAAACCAGGGCTCTGTATGAAAGATTGTTTTCGAATTTATCATACATCCCTTGATTTTTAATTCACCCTGATGCACTCCGCACAGCTTATCCACCCTCGTCTTTCCTTTCTGAACCCTGCCGTGTGCCCAGGCAGCAGATAACAGCCACAAATAGGGTAACCCGGGAGAACCCACATTACAGTTTATGCGGTGGCACATGCTGGGCACAATATATCGGACACTGACATGGCATATATATATATATATATATATATATATATATATATATATATAAAATTGCAAATCTCACTCTGCACCATCTGCTGCGCATTATCTTTTACACAGTACATGTGGGGTCAAAATGCTCACTAAATCTCTAGATGAATGTCTTAAGGGGTGTCGTTTTTAAAATGGGGTAATTTCTTGGGGGTTTCAACTGTACTGGTACCTCAGGGGCTTCTGCATATATGACTTAGCACCAGAGAAGCTCCAAATGGTGGTCCTTTCCTTCTGAGCCCTGCTGTGTGCCCAGGAAGCTAATAACAGCCACATGTTGGGTATTGCCGTACCTGAGAGAACCCACATTACAGTTTATGGGGTGTATGCTGGGCACAATATATCGGACACTGACATGGCATATATATATATATATATATATATATATATATATATAGAAAATTGCAAATCTCACTCTGCACCATCTGCTGCGCATTATCTTTTACACAGTACCTGTGGGTCAAAATGCTCACTACACCTCTAGATGAATGTCTTAAGGGGTGTAGTTTTTAAAATGGGGTTACTTCTGGTGGGTTTCCATGGCTTTGATACCTCTGAGGCTCTGCGAATGCGACATGGCACCCGAAAACCAATCCAGCAAAATCTGGACTCCAAAGAACACATAGCGCTCCTTTCCTTCTGAGCCCTCCCATGGGCCCAAACGGCAGTTTATCACCACAAATGTTATATTGCTGCAATCAGGACAAATTGGGCAACAAAATGGAGTATTTTATTCCTTGTGAAAATAAGAAATTTTGAGCCAAAACTACATCTTATTGGAAAGAATAAAGTTTTTTTCATTCACAGACCAATTCAAATAAATTCTGTGAAAAAACTGTGGGGTCTTAATGGTAACAACACCCATAATTGAATTCCTTGAGGGTGTAGTTTCCAAAATGGGGTCATTTCTGGTGGGTTTCCATTGCTTTGATACATCTGGGGCTCTGCAAATGCGACGTGGCACCCGAAAACGAATCCAGCAAAATATGCACTCCAAAGAACAAATAGCGCTCCTTTCCTTCTGATGCACTTAAATTCAGAAAAATTCTAGTTTTTCTAAATTTTCTCTAAATTTTGCAATTCTTCACAAATAAACACTAAATATATCGACCAAATTTTACCAGTAACATAAAGCCCAATGTCTCACGAGAAAACAAGCTCAGAATTGATTGGATAGGTTTAAGCATTCCGACGTTATTACCACATAAAGTGAAATATGTCAGATTTGAAAAATGGGCTCTGAGCCTTAAGGCCCAAACTAGGCTGCGTCCTTAAGGTGTTAAAGTACAAGAAAAACACTTTTTCACATTTTTGCCCTAAAGTAATGTAAAAAAAATAAAAAATACACAAAATTGGTATCGCTGTGCCTGTAAAAGTCCAAACTATTAGAATATACCATTATTTAACTCGCACAGTGAACACCGCTACAAATAAAGAGTTAAACTCCTAGTTTGACTCGGCTTGTTCACTACTCTTGTTGCTCGGTGTTGCCGTGGGCAACTGCCCCTTTCTCCCCCTAGCTCTGTGTACCCTTGTCTGTTTGTCTGTCGTGCACTTATTGAGCGTAGGGACCGTCGCCCAGTTGTACCCCGTCGCCTAGGGCGGGTCGTTGCAAGTAGTCAGGGACTTAGTGGTGGGTAGATTAGGGCTCACTTGTCTGTCTCCCCTCCCCCGTCATTACAGCGCATGCGTCAGGTCACAGTATCAATGACGTGACAGGCGCCGTCTCAGTACAACATTGTAAAGAGGAGGACGCCATCTTAGAAATGGGCATTTGTCCAAAATATCTGAAAAATACAATATATAAATGAAGTGTACATGATGATAGAATAACTAACCTAGACATATGTAGATATCTACCTTGGATTATTAAGGGAGAGTCCCTATTATCAATAGACTACATTGTGTGAAGTTTAACAATGGGTCTTACATTTGCAGATGAAGCATCGGTCCTTGTGACCACAAAACTGGTGAAGACTCAACAATTGGCCAATAGGGCCAGGAACAGTGTTTAGTTTTGACCAGAATCCACAGACTGTGGTACCCACTTATATATACACCAGGGGTGAAATGAACCCACTCCCACCCCTACCATTTCCCAATCCACATATAGATATATATATATAGGATGCGGAATAGGCCACAGTAAATGATGAATCCAACAATTTTGCCCAGGGATCCCATGGAGATTCAATAGACGGATAATGAGGAGTCAAAAAAAATCACCACTAATGGCGCAATTTAGCACTCAGAAGTGTGCTTCTCTCATGTTCCCGAACATCTGTAGTTTTCACCTACATAATGACGCTCCAACACAGCCCCACGTGACTTCTTGCTGCTTCTTACTGCCGTTGGTATCGGCGCATCAAACATGTGAACAAGAGGGGCTGGCTGTGGTACTGATCCCTTCCTAAGCCAGCCCATTTCTGAGTCCCGGTTTTCTCCTATTCGAGAGGCCATACAAGAGGATGTTGTGGGTGGTGAATAGGTTGCCGAGGGGGCAGCAATGCATATGGGATATGAAGTAAAGCAGCACTAGTCCAGCACTAAGTCCTGTCTAAAAACCGGAAATGTCATAGTGTGTCGGCGGTGATATCGGGGGTAGGTGACAGGCAATAAAAATAAACTTTTTCTTTAGATAATGATCTGTTAACTTTAGTTAGGCATTTTGTTTGTGTTTGGGAAGTTATTTTTTTTAAGTTGGGGCCGTCGGACAACCCCTGTAAATAGCATTGAGAACAATACTAATATAACACAATTGGTCAAAAGTGCATCTTCAGCAGGGCCGGCCCTAGGATAGAAGGCGCCCTGTGCAAAATGATCTTTCGGCGCCCCACCCCATCATTAAAAAAAAATGCCCCATAAAAAAATTATAATGCCCCTTTAGTGCCACCATACAGTATAATAATAATATTTAATAATATAATATATTACAACCCCTTCAAGGACATAGTATTTTGTCCTCTAATTGTGCCCACAGTATTATGCCACCTGTAGTACCCTTACACAGTATAATGTCCGCTTAGTGGCCCCCACACAGTATACTGCCCCCCTGTAGATTTTGCCATATAGCCTCCCTGTAGACAGTGCCATAATCTCCTTTTTGTAGATAAAGCCATACAGCCCCCCACCTCCCCCTTGTAGACAGTGCCATACAGTCCCCCACCTCCCCCTTGTAGACAGTGCCCCAAACAAAAACAAGAATTGTATTCACCTAGGCCCCGTTCCCATGACGAACTGAGCTGCTCCATGACGGGATCCTGTAGCCTGGTACAGAGCTTCCCAACCATTTCGAACTCGAGGCAGCACTGGAAAAACAAAATTTCCTCAGGGTCCCCCTACCAAAAATTGTTTTGAGAAAGACAGAAAATGGCTAAGAACAAGCACTACACTCGTAGGGTATGTTCACACACGTTTTGTGTAAGGCAAAAAAAATCTGCCTCAAAATTCCTTCAGCAACTGACAGCGTCGTTTGACCTTTTTTTCTGTTTTTTCTTAAGCTGTTGAAGCGAATGCAAAAGACGCAGGCAAAAAGCTCCAAACGAGCGCCACAGGTATTTTCTGCCTCCTATTAATTTCAATTGGAGGTCAGAGGCGGAAACCACTTGAAGACCATCAGCCCCCCACTCACAGTAAAATGACCATCAGCCCACCACTCACAGTAAAATGATCATCAGCCCATCACTCATAGATTCCCCCTGTAGGTAGCGCCACACAGCCCCTTGTAGGTAGCGCCACTCATCCCCTTGTGGGTAGCGCCGCACAGCCCCCTTGTGTGTAGCACCACACAGCCCCTTGTAGGTAGCACCACACAGCCCCCTTGTAGGTAGTGCCAGACAGCCCTCTTGTAGATAGTGCCACACAGCCCCCTTGTAGATAGCGCCACACAGCCCCCTAGTAGATAACGCCACACAGCCCCCTGTAGGGAGTGCCATACAGCCCCATGGTAGGAAGTGCCGCACAGCCCCTGCTATGGAGTGCCGCACAGACCCCTTGTAGGGAGTGCCACACAGACCCCTGGTAGGGAGTGCCACACAGCCCACAGCCCCCTGGTAGGGAGTGCCACACAGCCCCCTGGTTGGTAGTGCCCCACAGCCCACAGCCCCCTGATTGGTATTGCCACATAGCCCACAGCCCCCTGGTTGGTAGTGCCACACAGCCCACAGCCCCCTGGTTGGTAGTGCCACACAGCCCACAGCCCCCTGGTAGGTAGTGCCAAACTGACAACATCCTCTTGTATGTAGTGCAAGGACTAAGAAATGACCCTGATAGCTGGAGGGCAATAGATATTCAAAAAAGGACAACTGTGCAGGAGCACACAAAATACCCAGCTTTCCCAGCTATCAAATAAATGTGTGGAAATAAACTAAGATATAACTTTTATTTAGTCTAGTTAAAGGATTAATCCTTTTAGCTAGATTAAATAAAAGTTATATCTTAGTTTATTTCCACACATTTATTTGATAGCCGGGAAAGCTGGGTATTTTGTGTGCTCCTGCACAGTTGTCCTTTTTTGTAGGTAGTGCCACACAGCCCACAGCCCCCTTGTAGATAGCACCACAGTATAGATAGCGCCACTGTAGCACCCTGAAGGAGCGCTCCTTGATGTCTCTGTCCATATATGTCTCCTGAAGCGGAATCCCCGTCCACAGCGTTGCCAACGCTGTGACCGTCGATTCCACTCCAGGAGAAGCTCCTGTTGTCTGTGTCCATGACGTCATTGGCTTCTCCTGGAGTGGAATCCCCGGTCATAGCATCTGCAACGCTGTGACCAGGGATTCCGCTTCAGGAGTTTCCCCTGATGTCACTGTCCATATATGGACAGAGACATCAAGCAGCGCTCCAGGAGTGGAATCCCCGACCACATGGGGATTCCGCTCCTTCAGGGAGCTACACTGGCGCTAGTAGATAGCAGAGCAGGGAGATACCTCCCTGCTCTGCTATAGTGCCGTCGCTACCGCTATAGCCTCATGCCCGGTGTCGCTGCTAGCAGCAGCTATGGCTGCTACAGCGGTAGCGACGGCCACTAAGTGAAGAATGCCTAAGGCCGGCCCTGGGTGCAGTTAGCAAGTGGCACCTGACCACACTGGTCGAACATATCTAAGGCCGGCCATGATCTTCAGTGTCAATCTAATCAACGAAAGGCCGAAGGCAAAACATGCGGGGTCCTTGCAAGTCTATGAACTCTCAGACTAATATATTAGTATATAACAGGGGTTACCTTGATATCAAGGTTAAAACCACTCAGACCAATATATTAGGATATAGCAGAGGCAACTTTGAAATCATGTTTTGGCCCTATTGGCCAAATTAGTAAGTGTTGCGGCTCCTGCTGCAGCAATTAGTCATTTTCTAACTTACAGTGAAATAAGCACAGTTCGGCTGGTGTGCCCCCCCCCTCCCTTAATCCTAATGGCGGCCAGGGCACATCAGCCCTCAATCCTAATGGCCCTGGTGGGCTTGTCAGGAATTTTAAGCATTGCCACACTAAGTGAGAATTATACCCCTTGCCCAACAAGCCAATTTGAGAGCACAGATGCAAGTCATTTTGCTAGCACCGAATTTCTTTGCATGCTTCATGAACTTAAAGGGAATATGTTGCAAACTAAACATTTTTTACTTTTATTATATTTTTTTAGTTTTTTTCAAACATTGTCCAGCTCCATCATTTTTGGAGTGATTCTACAATGATAGGACGTGCTGATCACGGCAGCTACAGGACACACCAAAAGGCTAAGAATTCTGAAAGTCGAGAGGGAAGACCCTGTGGTGAATGAGTTTTCAGTTGATAGGTTCACATGGCAGGTATTTGACGTATATTTTGGCGCAGTTTACACACCCCACTCTTCCTGATAACCCTGGTGGCGGTGGGTATCGGGGTAATAATTGAGTTAATGCAAGCCTTTTTACTGGCTAACACTAAGCCCCACCTTAGTAATGGATGTCGTCCAACAGACAACTTCCATTACTAAGGCGCTAACAAAGTATTAAAAAAAAAAAAAGACAAAAGGAGACATTTTTTTATTGAAAAACTCCCCCAAACTCTTTGACCATTTTATTTCAAATAATAATAATAATTTTAAAAAAGACGGAGATCATGGAAGTAGTCTAACAAATCTACAATGTAGTTCAAAAGGTCCAGCTGTACGTGTAAAAAAATAAAATAAAGTTAGTAGTATGAAAAATAAAAAACTTATTCCGCATAGGGATGCACAATGCATTGAAATCTCGATACCATTTCAATGTTGTGCGTTGGCAAACTGTTCGATACCGCCAATTTATGTATTTAGATACTGAGATGTGCTGCTGCACAGGTTAGTATTGAAATGAATGAATAGAACATGGCGCGTGCAGTAACCGCTATGATCCTCATTAGGGCCAGTCGCGTCACAGTAGGAGGGAGGAGCGCTCCTCCCTCCTTTCTCAACTGTCACCAATGATAATCTGAGTATGTGAGAAGGGGGAGGGAGGGGAATGTCGCGAGCGGCACAGGCAGTGGGTTCCTGATGACGAGCCTGTGTCGCTTGCGCCGCTATAGTTGAAATCCGGATTGCAACGCAGTGTAGTGACAGACCAGCCCCAGGCAGGTATTAGTTAGAACAGAGCAAAAGCTTGAAATAAAGGCCCTAGAACAGGCACTAGTATTTTTTGCAGCCAGAATTGGGAAACATTGGGATTAATGTGACCCACATTAACCCCAATGTTGCCATTATGTGAGGGAAATTATGAAGTCACTTATTAATGTGAAGCATGTGGTGTTATGAATTTTGAACCTCCATTCGCCTCACATTAATAGTAATTAACCCCATCATGTACCTCACACATTAATCCAATGTTGTCCATTGCGACTGTGAGCGAGGTACTTGATTGGATCTCTTAATATAATGGGTAACATTGGGTTCATTTGTGAGGGAAATTATGGGGTTAATTACTATTAGGGCTTATTCACATGGCTGTGTTTGGTCCATGATATACGGAATGTATGTCGCCTGCATTTCCCGGACCGAACACCGTTTAAGAAGCCGGGCTAATAGCATCAGTTATCTATGATGCTAGGAGTCACTGTCCACCCGCGGGAATACTATGCCGTACTGTAATCTTAGGCAGCCCTAATAGTAATTAACCCCATCATTTCCCTCACAGATTAACCCAATGTTGCCCATTAAAATCAATATAGTAAGTGATCCCATCAAGTACCTCGCTAAGTCATAATGGGCAACATTGGGTTAATGTGTGAGGTACATGATGGGGTTAATTACTATTAATGTGAGGCATATGGAGGTTCAAAATTGATAACACCACGTGCCTCACATCAGAAAACGGAAGGACATTTTTGTGGGTTTTTTATTGTTGGCAAAGTATAGTTTTGGTGTCGAGTATCGCAATACTACTCTAAGTATCGGTATCGAAGTCCAAACTCTGGTATCGTGACAACCCTAATGCCACAGTTACTCTTCAAACACCCCCCCCCCCACATGATGCCGCTTCTCACCAAACCCCCCCCCCCCACATGTTGGCGCTCCTAACAAATCTCCCGAAACATGCAGTCGCTACATAAATACCCCCACACAGAAACCACCCAAATATGCATCTGCTACCCACACCTCCCCACAAACTCCCACACACACAAACCCCCCCCCACACACAAACCCCCCAAAACATGCAGTCGCTCAACAGACCCCCCCACACACATATCCCTAGACCAACGAGCCAGTCTAAAAAGCACAAGGAGATTACACACAACTCATGGGGCTAAACAGGGATAACTGCTTTCAAATTGTGGGTTCATCTAGAATTCGAACCCCAAATTTCTCACACCTGAAGCAAGAATCATACCCCTAGACCAACAAGCCAACGATGCACTTCCATACAAGACAACATTGCCTTTTTCTCAGTTTCCTTTACACTTCACACAGATATTACACTTTATAAACTACACACAGACATGACACTATTTGCACTATGTATATTACACACAGATATGACCATACCTGCGCTATGTGGTGAAGCTTTGACTTATGTGATTGGACGTCCGAGACTAACGTGATGACGCTTCGGCACATGCGCAGTTTGTTAGTCGCGACGCCGATTCTACAGATTAATTTTAGGAACAGACTCTGTTTTACACGTGTGTCTGTTCACATCTTCTCATGGGCCAGCTGTCTGTCATTTGATATATCTAATTCCAATTAACTATGAAATGTTTCCAGTCTACACTTTTACATCACTTGTAATTTTGCTCTTATGTACGATTTGTACTGTATCACATGTTGATGACATGTATCGATTACTGTCTCTTTTAAGTATTTATTTCGCTATGATGTATGATATTTTCACTTGAATATATACAATTATGTAAATTATGTGATTTATCACTGACACGCTATTTATAGAGTGTATGTACACACATTCCTTGCTAGATAATGCCGTCATTGAGAAGGTGAAACGTCGCCTTCTGCACTAGGTGAATAAACACTTCTATTTTGTACTCATGCTGGTGTTCCGCATCCCTTTCTTTTGGATACGTTCCGGGGAACTTTTCATGACTGTGTCTGGTGGTATCCATGGTCCAGATCCTTGAGGCTTAGAACCCATTACCCTTCTTACTGTGCAGCTCTGTTTGGATGAGATATTACCCTATATACACTACAAACATTGCACACAGACATTAAACTATATACACTACACAAAGACATTACACTATATACACTACACACAAACATTACACTACATATACTAAAACACATGTCACGGTCTGTGGGCATGTGGACCCACTAGGCCGCACCGCTACAGCGGGGTGGCAGCTGGCCAAACAACAGAGCACCCAATCAATACTAAGTCCCTCACTAGGGTAGCTGAATAGTCCAGAAAGAGGCAGAGGCCCTAGCACGGATGGAAGTGGGTGCAGCAGGTTGCACCAGACATGGCAGATGACAGCAGGTGCAGCAGGTTACGTCAGACACGGCGGATGACAGCAGGTGCAGCAGGTCGCACCAGACGCGGCGAACGACAGCAGGTGCAGCAGGACACGACCCCAAACACCAACAAGCCCAGGAACAAGGAGACAGCACTGGACACAGGCAGGAGTGCACGGGCATAACGGGAAAAAGGTAAACACCAAGGTACAATCTGCAATGACCAACATGGGAATACCAACAACGCTCAGGCAATGAACAAAGGGGCAGGGCCCTTCCTATAGTCCAGGGCGACCACGGGCCAATTGCTGATGTTTCACATGTGTGCGCACTGGCCCTTCAAGGCCAGGCGCGAGCGCGCACCCCACGGGACACCGCGGAGCGGAAGCGAGCGCTGGCTTCTCCTGGGGAAGAGACGCGGGCCAGCGCCCACCAGACCATGGCTAGTCCTCCTGGGAGTACCTGGGTGCAGGACCGCGGTCATGATGTAACCATGATGTCACTAAAGTTCCTGCACCCTTTTTAGAGGTGGTATTTAAAAAGAGTAGTCAATAAGAGCGTCCAATTGGTGCTGACAGTGTCAGTTATCAAATGACTCATAATTCTCAGGAGGAATAACAGGGGAACAGGTCATCACAGAGTTCCAGAATTTTTATTTTATGGGGAATATCCCTTATATATTAACTTAAACAGACAAAATAGAAGAGCTGACAGGTCCTTTTTAAGTGAACAAGTAGTGCAATTTGTGCACTGAAATGCATTTAATAAAAGGAGCTACAGTATGTGTCATTGTGAGAAAGGAAAAATGAAAGCTGTGTCTCATCTTTAAATGATGTCTAAAGAGATAAAGACATTTAGGTGTCTTGAATCTACAATCCCAGTGGGACCATTTACAGTACAGTATGTTGCTTTTTACCTGCAGTAAAGAGCCTAGTTTTACCTTTTGTTTTCTGATTAAAAAGCTTGTCCTAAGTTCGACTTTCACTTAATAAAACTCTAGTGTTTAACTTCGCCAGGCCAATGTGTGGGGAGACAGCAGTCTAGCAAAAGACCCGTGATAAGATGTCCATAGAATTCTATGGGCCCACACTGTACATGCATATTTCTCCAATTTTAGATTGAGGTATGCGGAGGTTTATTTTGCATGGTTTCCGTGAGAATCTGAAATAAAAGAAAATCAAGGCATGCTCCATCCATCCTAATACTGTAAAAGTATCCCATATCTTTAACTCTACATGAGACATCATATATTCCCGTCTCCAGTAGATCCAGTATATCATTTCCCTTTCAAACCCACACACAAGACAATTAGCAGTATATTTTTTTTAATGCAGAAAATATTCATAGTAATTATAGAAGCTAGAGAAAAACCATGCGACTAACATAAAAACATGCAAATGTTGAACCTTGGGCAGTGAGTGCAGCAAGGCAACAGGGATGTATAGTGATTTCTCCATTCTAAAGGGAACAAAGTATGTCTGATTAAAAAAATATGTTAATATCTCTAAATCACATGGAGAATTTTATATTTTACATATCCCATTTTATTGTATGACTGTAAAAAAAACTCTGCATGATCATTTAGCACTATTTTCTCCTGTGTATATGGACAAAAGTCTCAGCATTTGTTTAGAAGTAAAGTCTCACGTACAGTAATTGAAACAAACCAAGGCCACAGAAATAATCTGCAACATGGCTAAACATGCCTAGTTGTTCAGAAGATTAAAGGATTCATAGTGATTCTTTATTATTTGAAAAGAAAAAATACAGAAAAATAGGATGTAATAAAACTTCCCTGCAGATATGCCTTATTGATTTTTATAAATGCTCTTCAAAATAAATTTTATAGATTTTTTTCATAGGGCCAGCTGAAAAAAGTGCTGACTGTGCAATTAATATGAACAGCTTGCTGATATACTAAAATAAAACCCAATAAGACCCAATGAAGCCCAAACATATATAGTTTTTTGTTTGTAAAGTGCTGAGCCAGTGTATAAATACAGGCCGAAAGAGCATTTTATGTTAGTCTTATATTTCTCTTGGGAGAATTACTTATTGGTCTGCCAAGCCTGTAGTATTTATATTTTTCCATCCCAATAGCCTTCTCTGTGGCAGTAATGTGACCCACAAATGTGTAGTTTTTACTGCTGGCTATCATGAGTGTATGATCAAAATTTTAAATGGCTACAAACCAAGAATGAATTAACCAAACAATGGGACAATTGTGCATGTTGAGTTACTGTTCAATTGAATATATGTTCTGAGTTCAATATCTGTCTTACAGACTTTATGCTTGACTATAAATGAATCTTCTACTTTTGGTGTTTCCCCTATTTTAAGTGCAGATTTACTTTGTGCATCTTAATTTGCTACCTGGAAAATACCAAACAGACCTTAACAGATCCATTTATCTTATTATACACTACCATTAAGGAACACCATTGCCATGGAGGGGAGTATATGGTTTGCAGCATGGTTTAGGTAGGTGTCAAAGTAACATCCACATGAATGCCAAGACCATGGTTTCCCAGCAGAACATTGCCCAGAGCATCACACTCCCTCCGCCAGCTTGCCTTCATCCCATGGACACTCTGAACTGTCTGCGATGCATTATGTTTTCTGACACCTTTTCTATAGTAGCTCTTCTCAGATTAGACCAAGGTGTTCATTCGCTCCCCACACCCATCAATGAACACTGCCATTGACTCTGTCGCCCGTTTATTGGTTGTCCTTCTGCATGCCAGAAACACCCTACAAGACCTGCCGTTTTGGAGATGCTTTGACCTAGTCATCTCGCCATCACAATTTGGCGCTCATATCTTTATACTTGCTGTAAGAGTTTGTTCACACAAAGTGTTTTCGGGCATATTTTGGGGCGTAAACGCCTTGAAATGCGCCTTGAAAAACGCTAGTGAAACGCCGATAAACAGCATCCCATTGTAATCAAGGGTAAAAACTGTGTTTTCTTCAGACGGGGTGTTTTTTACGCCGCTGTTTTAAAAAATGGCAGGTAGAAAGAAGTTAGGCAGAGAGGCTGGAGGGGGCATGTCCTAAGAGCTGTGGCAAATTCACCTGTTCCAACTCTAAGATTGAGCAGAGAGGATGGAGGTGGCCAGGGCCCGCCTTTGGTGTGTGTGACCTGTGCTATCGTACAGGGTGCATTACTCCAGCAGGTGGAAGGGGGCGATGTGCTTGCTCCCTTCTCTGCTATTGTTTGTGAATTGTCGGGGCCCAGCGACAGTTCAGCTGCCTTTCCGTCTGGGCGCTCCTTGTCTGCTCAGTGATGTCACTTCCACGGTAGCAGCTATAGCGGCTGCTAGCGGCGCAAACCAGACATGCTACACTCAATAGTATCTGCGTCCTTAAGATGCAGATACCAGTGAATCCTATGGCAGAGCAGGGAGGTTTCTCCCTCCTCTGCCATTTACTAGGCTATAGGTGATTCTACCTGCAGGAAATCAGGCACAGGTACAGGATCTCTGCGCAGGCCGACGTGATGACGTCACTGGATCATTCTGTCTTACACAAGAATCCCCTTCGGCGTTGTGGAGCAGCACCGTTCGTCGCGGGAACGTGGTCTAGTTGAGTAAAAATGTTTTGTTTTATTTGTTTGTGTGGGCACTGTTTACAAGGAGGAGGTGGAGGGCTGTATGGCACTGTTATAGGTGGGAGGTGGGGGGCTGAATGGCCCTATCTGCAAAGTGGAGGTGGGGGGCTGTATGGCAGAATATATAGGGGGGCTTTATGGCAGACTCTACAGGTGGATGTATGGCACAATCTACAGGATGGCTATATGGCACAATCTGCAGTTGGTTCTATCCACAAGGGGGGCTATGTGTGGCACCCAGGGAAGTGGGGACATTATGTTTTCAGGGGGGGGGGGGCACTAAGGGGACATTATACTGTGTGAGGGCCACTAAGGGGACATTATACTGTCCAAGTGCACTACAGCGGGCAATATCCTGTGTGTGGCACTTAGGGGACATAATACTGTGGGGGGCACTAAAGGGGGCATTATACTGCGGGGGGGGCATTATACTTTTTATGATGTGGATGGGGCGCCGAAAGAAAATTTTGTACGAGGTGCCATCTAACATATGGTCAGCGCTGGAGGTGGCTTGGCTTGAGAGTATATTAATTAGATCTGTGCTCTTTTTAATTCCTGCCAAGCTGCTGTCTATAATAGCAGTTATTTCATTCACCCTGATCAGTCTGTGCATTTAGGCAGTATTTTAGTGTTTTTTGATCTGACTCATTTACCCAACTACTCTTTGCTTTCTCCCTAGTATTTGCTACTGTGTATGACCTCAGACTATTTCCTAACTACTCCCCTGCCTTTCGTTACTATGCGTTTGGTGTCTCTTGGTTTGACCTGGATTGTCTCTGTTGTGGATACTGGTCAGGTCAGGCTCCAGGTTTATGTGGGCCCTTGGCGAAACAGACTTAGTGGGCCCATTTGCGGGGGAACTCATGGCGGCAGTAAAATGGCCAAAAAATTCACTTTGTGCCCCCATATAGAAGTTAGGCCCTGTTTATGCCCCCATATAGAAGTTAGGCCCCTAGTTTCTACCCCCATACATTTAGTGCCCTCTGTAAACCCCTCGTTGGTACTGCCACACAGCCCCCTCATAGGCAGTGACACACAGCCCCCTTGGTAGGTACTGCCACACAGCCCCCATCATAGGTAGTGCCACACAGCCCCCTCCCTGGTAGTGCCACACAGCCCCCTCCCAGGTAGTGGCAAACAGCCCTTCTCCCAAGTAGTGCCACACAGCCGACCTCACAGGTAGTGCCATACAGCCCCCTCCCAGGTAGTGCCACACAGCCGACCTCCCTGTAGACAGCACCTTTGGTTTCCCTCTAATTGTTGAATCCCCAGCCAGAGCATTGCCGATTCTCTGGCCGGGGATTCCGCTCCGGGAGTAGCCCCTGACGTCACTGGCCACATATGGACAGGGACTACCTCTAGGAGCGAAATCCCTGGCCAGAGAGTCGGCAATGCTCTGGTCGGGGATTCCACTCCAGGAGTAGCCCCTGATGTCACTGTCCATATGTGGGGGCCTTTCCCTTTAGGAGCGGAATCACCGGCCTGAGCTTCAGCAGTGCCCTGGCTGGGGATTCCACTCCTAGAGGGAGCCCCAAAGGCGCAACCTACAGGGAGGGGGGCAGTGTGGCACTACCAGGGATGGGAGATTCTGCTCCTAGACAGGGGCTCCCTCTAGGAGCGGAATCACTGGCAAGATCGTCGGCAATCCTCTGGCCGGGGATTCCACTCCTAGAGGAGCCATGACTGCAACGGGTGTTGACACCGGCCCTAATACTAGTTACTGTTTCTGTTTTTTTGTTTATACTCTGGCTTTGACATACTCTCTTACATAGTTACATAGTTACATAGTTACATAGTTAGTACGGCTGAAAAAAGACACATGTCCATCAAGTTCAACCAAAGGAAGGGAAAAGGGAAGGAAAAATTTCTACACATAGGAGCTAATATTTTTTTGTTCTAGGAAATTATCTAACCCTTTTTTAAAGCCATCTACTGTCCCTGCTGTGACCAGCTCCTGCGGTAGGCTATTCCATAGATTCACAGTTCTCACTGTAAAGAAGCCTTGTCGCCTCTGCAGCTTGAACCTTTTTTTCTCCAGACGGAGCGAGTGCCCCCTTGTTTTTTGAGGGGGTTTTACAAGGAACAGGATTTCACCATATTTTTTGTATGTGCCATTAATATATTTATATAAGTTAATCATGTCCCCCCTTAGTCGTCTTTTTTCAAGGCTAAATAGGTTTAATTCTTTCAATCTTTCCTCATAACTTAAATTCTCCATGCCCCTAATTAGCTTCGTTGCTCTTCTTTGTATTTTTTCCAACTCCAGGGCATCCTTTCTATGAACTGGAGCCCAGAACTGAACTGCATATTCTAGATGAGGCCTCACTAATGCTTTGTAAAGTGGTAATATTACATCCCTGTCCCACGAGTCCATGCCTCTTTTAATACACGACAGTATCCTGCTGGCCTTTGAAGCAGCTGATTGACACTGCATGCTGTTATTGAGTTTATGATTTACAAGTACACCCAGATACTTCTCAACAAGTGAATCCACCAGTGTAGCTCCCCCTAGGACATATGATGCATGCAGGTTGTTGGTACCCAGATGCATAACTTTACATTTATCTACATTAAACTTCATCTGCCAAGTGGATGCCCAAACACTTAGTTTGTTTAAATCTGCTTGCAATTCATGAACATCTTCCATAGTCTGAACTATATTACATAGCTTGGTGTCATCTGCAAAAATAGAAATAGTGCTATTAATCCCATCCTCTATATCATTAATAAATAAGTTGAATAATAGTGGTCCCAGCACTGAACCCTGGGGTACACCACTTATTACCGGGGACCATTCAGAGAAGGAATCATTGACCACAACCCTCTGGATACGGTCCTTGAGCCAATTCTCAATCCAATTACAAACTATATTTTCTAAACCTATAGTCCTTAATTTACCCATTAGGCATCTATGGGGGACAGTGTCAAATGCCTTTGCAAAGTCCAAAAACACTAAATCCACAGCGGCCCCTCTGTCTAGACTTCTGCTCACCTCTTCATAAAAACAGATTAGGTTAGTTTGACAACTTCTGTACTTAGTAAAACCGTGCTGGCTGTCACTTATAATACTATTTATTGTCACATAATCCTGTATATAGTCCCTCAATAGCCCCTCAAACATTTTCCCCACGATGGATGTTAAGCTTACTGGTCTATAATTACCTGGGGAAGACCTAGAGCCCTTTTTGAAAATAGGCACCACATTTGCGCTGCGCCAGTCCCTTGGCACTATACCAGTCACTAGAGATTCTCTGAATATTATGAAAAGGGGGACAGAAATAACTGAACTAAGCTCTTTAAGAATTCTAGGGTGTAACCCATCTGGTCCCGGGGCCTTGTGCACATTTATTTTATTTAATTTAGCTTGGACCATCTCTACATTCATCCAATTCAGTATATCAACTGATATATTAACAGCACTGGCACCGGCTACATCAGCTGCTCTTTCTTCAGTTGTATATACAGAGCTAAAGAACCCATTTAGTAACTCTGCCTTCTCTTGATCCCCTGTGATCAACTCCCCATTACCATTATCTAGGGGTCCTACATGTTCAGACCTTGGCTTTTTAGCATTTATATACTTGAAGAATTTTTGGGGATTTGTTTTACTATCCTTGGCCACCTGCCTTTCATTTTGTATTTTTGCTAATTTTATTACATTCTTACAGATTTTATTAAGCTCTTTATATTTTACAAAGGCTACAGCTGTACCCTCAGATTTGTATTTTTTAAATGCCCTTTTTTTGTCATGTATTGCCCCTTTCACAGAAGGTGTAAGCCATGTGGGGTTTAATTTGAGTCGTTTATACTTGTTACCTATAGGAATAAATTTTGCACTATAATTACCCAAAGTAGATTTTAAAATCTCCCATTTATCATTTGTCCCATTATTTGACATTAGTTCTTCCCAGTCTATATCCTGAATTGCCGCCCTCATCCTGGGAAAATTGGCTTTCTTAAAGTTAAATGTTTTTGCCCTCCCAGCCTGCGTTTGTTTTTTACAGTATAGGTAAAATATAACTATATTATGATCACTGTTACCGAGGTTTTCACGAACATTGACATTCCCAACAAGATCTGCATTATTAGAAATGACCAGATCCAACAGAGCTTCACCTCTAGTCGGGTCTTCCACAAACTGGCCCATAAAATTTTCCTGCAACAGGTTGAGGAAATGTCTCCCCTTTGCAGTTGAAGCTGAACCATGACACCAATTAATTTCCCGGAAATTAAAATCTCCCATTATCACTACAGTACCCGCCTGTGCAGCCCGCTCCATCTGTTTATATAGCTGAACATCCATCTCCTCAGTTATATTGGGGGGTCTATAGATTACACCAAAAGTAATTTTTTCAGTGTTTACCTCCCTTTCTAGTTCCACCCACAAGGTTTCAACCTCCTCACAGTCATCACCCACTATTGTCTCTTTCACACTCGCCTTCATATCATTTCTCACATACAGACATACACCACCAACTTTCCTATTTGTCCTGTCTTTCCGAAAAAGTGTAAAACCCTGTAGATTTACAGCCCAGTCATGTGAAGAGTCCAGCCATGTTTCAGCAACACCAACTATATCTATATTTTCTTCCAGTATCAAGGCCTCCAGCTCCCCCATTTTGCTTGCTAGACTTCTGCCATTTGTGAACATACACTTTAACTTGCCTGTCAGTTTTTCACTTTTATTATCAGAAATGTGATTTGACATTAATCGGGCCTTTTTATTTACACTGATGTTTTGTAACGATGTTTTGTCTTGACCCTTTTCTTGTTTGGTTTACTCTTCCCTGTTTGCTCCATGTGTCAGCAGATACCTGCAATCATAAACCTGGGGATTTGCCGCAGCAAAGTACCTGTACAGGGGTTGAAGGGTGAAAACCAGTGGTCCCTTAGACTCAACAGAGTAGCCAGCATCAATGCTGGTGGTGTAAGCACTTTTTCTCTACAGGCTGTATTTTTTTACATCATAAAAATTAAAACTACAATATGCTGTGATTGGCAGTTATGGGCAACAAGGCCAGTTTTACTTTTTTTTTATATATACATTCCTCAATGCAATTAATCAAACTAAAATTAAATATAAAAACATTTTCTTTAAAAAGGAAGTAATAAATACATGAAAACAAAAAAGAAAATGGAGATTTTACAAAGATCCTAGATTTTACATTTACTGACTTCATAACCAATGTTAATTAATGGTAGATGTTTAGTTTAAGGCTGTTACGATCTGTGGATATTGTGGACCCACTGGGCCATATCGCCTTGACGGTATGGCAGCTGGCCAACAGGATACAAGTCAAAGTCTATAGTTCGTATAGATGTACCTGTCCTAACTTCAGAGAGTAGCAGGTTAGGCTCGAATGGGACCTTGGCAGCAGGCAGACACCAGGCGTGGTGTAACAAAACAGGCATAGTATACAGCACAACACGACTCCAACTCGGCACTGGAACAAGATAGCACGGGATACAAGGTACAGGTAGCAGGAACGGGAACACTGGAACTGGAAAACACTCAAGGGACGATTTGCAGAGACAGACACGGGTAGGTACAAACAACGCTCAAGCAATGCAGGAAATGGCAGGGTCCTTCTTATAGTTCAGGGTGATCTGGGAGCAATCAGCTCAAATCTAAAACATGTGTGTGCTCTGGCTCATTGAGGAATGTGCTCGAGCGCACATCCTAGTGGTCACTGCAGGACAGGACGGCTGAATGTGAAGGCATCTCTGGGAGGACAACGTCTGCAGGAAGATAGGAGTCTTTGACCGCGGACGTTACAAAGGCCCCCTGTACAGTGGACATAATTGATGCAGTTTTTCTATGCGGATTTCTGCTCTGAAAAACCGCCACATCGTATTACAATACCAGATATGTGAATGAAATTTTAACAAATCTCATCCACCTGCTACGGAACATTTTCCTCATGGAAATCAAAGCATGTTGCTGATTTTCAAATTCTGCTCATTCTGTTGTGGATGTGCACAGTGGATTTGGCACTTTTCAATGTAGAAGGGGTAAAAACCGATGTGAATCCGCAGCAAAATCTGTATTTAACACAAGGATTTTTATGCAGAAAATCTCTAAGGGTACTCACACACGTAGGGGATTTATTGCAGAATATCTGCAGCGTTTCCGCAGGAAAGTTTGCACGTAACACAGATTTCACTTCTTCCACATTGAAAAGGTTGAAATACACAGAGAATATCCCGAACAGAATGAGCAGAATTGGAATCAGCATGCTTTGATTTGCTTGCGGAAAATGTTCCACAGCAGGTGGATAAGAATTTTTAAATCTCATTAACTTGCCTAGTACAATCTCCTGCTTCAGATTTCCAACCCGCACATCCGGACAGAAATCAGTGAAGAATGTTGCTACGTGTGTGGGTACCCTAAGAGTGTATTCAGACCTTGCGGTTGAGGCGCATCCAAAAAATGCATTAAAAAACCGCACCCGTTTTTACCACAATTTGGTGTGTTTTTCAATGCGGTTGCGGTAAAACACCTGGAATGAAGAAAATCCACAACAAATCCGTGCGGATAGCAAATCTTCAGCAAATACGCTACATAGCCTAATGGTATGTTCACACGCAAACTTAAAAACATCTGAAAATACAGACCTGTTTTCAAGGGAAAACAGATCCTGATTTTCAGATATTTTTTAAGCCACTTGCGATTTTCGCTGTGTTTTTTGCTTTGTTTTTTTAAAAACATTTTTGGAGCTGTTTTCAATAGTCTATGAAAAACGGCTCAAAAAACGTCCCAAGAAGTGACCTGCGCGTAAAAAAACAGCCTGTCGGAACAGAACGCAGTTTTTCCCATTGCAATCAATGGACAGATTTTTGGAGGCGTTCTGCTTCCGATGTTACGGCCGTTTTTCGGGCATTTATGGCCCGAAAATCAGTCAAAAATAGGTAGTGTGAACAAACCCTAATAGTAATGAGACTTGATCGCAGAAATTTATGAAAAGTTGGGTTAACCTGTTTCTATTTACCTGCATAGTTAAATAGTTACAAAGTTAGTACGGTTGAAAAAAGACACGTATTCATCAAGTTCAACCAAGGAATGGGACAGGGAAGGGAAAAATTTCTACACATGGGAGCTAATACTTTTTTGTTCAAGGAAATTATCTAAGCCTTTTTTAAAGCCATCTACTGTAGCTACTGTGACCAGCTCCTGTGGTAGGCTATTGCCTAGATTTACAATTCTCACAGTAAAGAAGTCTTGTCGCCTCTGCAGATTGGACCTTTTTTCTCCAGTTGGAGGGAGTTCCCCCTTGTTTTTTGAGGGGTTTTTACATGGAACAGGATTTCACCATATTTTTTGTATGTGCCATTCATATATTTATATAACTTAATAATGTTCCCCCTTAGTCGTCTCTTTTCAAGGCTAAATAGGTTTAATTCTTTTAATCTTCCATCATAACTTAGATTCTCCATGCCCCTTATTAGCTTTGTTGCTCTTCTTCAGATTTTTTCCAACTCCAGGGCATCCTTTCTATGAACTGGAGCCCAGAACGGAACTGCATATTCTATATGAATCCTCTCTAATGCTTTGTAAAGTGTTAATATTATATCCCTGTCCCGCAAGTCCATGCCTCTTTTAATAGATGACAATATCTTGCGGGCCTTTAAAGCAGCTGATTGACATTGCATGCTGTTATTTAGTTTATGATCTACAAGTACACCCATATCCTTCTCAACAAGTGACTCCCCCAGTATAGCTCCCCCTCGGACATATGATGCATGCAGGGTGTTGGTACCCAGATGCATTACTTTACATTTATCTACATTAAACTTAATTTGCAAAGTGGACGCCCAAACACTTAGTTTGTTTAAATCCACTTGCAATTCACGAACATCTTCCATAGGCTGAACTAGACTACATAGCTTGGTGTAATCTGCAAAAATAGAAATAGTGCTATTAATCCCATCCTCTATATCATTAATAAATAAGTTTAATAATAGTGGTTCCAGCACGGAACCCTGGGGTACACCACTTATAACTGGGGACCATTCAGAGTAGGAATAATTGACCACAACTCTGTGGATACGGTCCTTGGGCCAATTCTCAATCCAATTACGAACTATACTTTTTAAACCTATAGTCCTTAATTTACCCATTAGACGTCTATGAGGGACAGTGTCAAATGCCTTTGCAAAGTCCAAAAAACACTATATCCACAGCGGCCCCTCTGTCTAGGCTTCTGCTCACCTCTTCATAAAAACAAATTAGGTTGGTTTGATAACTTATGTCTTAGTAAAATCATGCTGGCTGTCACTTATAATAAAAAATGTTGTCATATAAACCTGTATATAGTCCCTCAATAACCCCTCAAACATATTCCACAAAAAGGATGTTAAGCTTACTGGTTTATAATTACCCAGGGAAGACCTAGAGCCCTTTTTGAAAATAGGCACCACATTTTCCCTGCGCCAGTCCCTTGGCATTATACCAGTCACTAGCAAATCTCTAAATATTATAAAAGGGGAGACAGAAATAACTGACCTAAGCTCTCTAAGAACTCTAGGGTGTAACCAATCTGGTCCCGGGGCCTTGTGTACATTTATTTTATTTAACTTAGCTTGGACCATATCTACATTCAGCCAATTCAGTATATCAACTGATATATTAACACCACTGGCACCGGCTACATCAGCTGCTCTTTCTTCTGTTGTATATACAGAGCTAAAGTACCCATTTATTACCTGTGCCTTCTCTTGATCCCCTGTGACCAACTCCCCATTACCACTATCTAGGGGTCCTACATGTTCAGACCTTGGCTTTTTTGCATTTACATACTCTAAGATTTTTCAGGGATTTGTTTTACTATCATTGGCCACCTGCCTTTAATTTTGTATTTTTGCTGATTTTATTACCCCTTTTATAGATATTATTAAGCTCTTTTTAATTTACAAAGGCTACAGCTGTACCCTTACATTTGTATTTTTTCAAATGCCCTTTTTTTGTCATATATTGCCTTTTTTGCATAAGGTGTAAGCCATGTGGGGTGACTTTTAGTCGTTTATACTTGTTACCTTAGAAATAAATTTTGCACTATAATTACCCAAAGTAGATTTTAAAAACTCCCATTTATCATTTGTACCATTATTTGACATTAGTTCTTCCCAGTCTATATCCTGAATTGCAGCCCTCATCCTGGGGAAATTGGCCTTCTTAAAATTAAGTGTTTTTGCCCTCCCAGCCAGTGTTTGTTTTTTTACAGTATAGGTAACATATAACTATATTGTGATCACTGTTACCGAGGTTTTCATGAACATTGACATTCCCAACAAGCTCTGCATTATTATAAATGACCAGATACAACAGAGCTTCACCTCTAGTCGGGTCTTCTACAAATTGGCCCATAAAATTTTCCTGCAACAGGATGAGGAAATGTCTCCCCTTTGCAGTTAAAGCCGAACCATGACACCAATTAATATCCCGGTAATTAAAATCTCCCATTATCACTACTGTACGAGCATGTGCAGCCCACTCCATTTTTTTATATAGCCGATCTTCCATCTTCTTAGTTATATTGGGGGGGGGGGTCTATAGATTACACCAAAAGTAATTTTTCACTCTTTACGTCCCTTTGTAATTCCACCCACAAGGTTTCAATCTCCTCACGATCTTCACCCACTATTGTCTCCTTCACACTCACCTCCGTATTACTTCTCACATACAGACATACACCACCTTATTTCCTATTTGTCCGAAACAGTGAAAAACCATGTAGATTTAGGACACGTTCAGATGTGGCAGAATTTTTCCACTGCAAATGTTGGTGCAGATTTGGGGCAATTACGCAACGAATCTACACCAACATTTGCATATTTGACAGGTAATTCAGACGTTGCAGAAATCACAGCGGACTTGCCACAGATTTGTTTTTGCATTGCAAAGGCTGAAATCCGCAGTGAAATTCCGCTTCTTGTCCGCAACAGACAGTGCATGCTACAGTCTTAAAATTCCGCACCGCAGCCTATGTTCCGCAGCGGAGTTTTTTTCCGCAACGCCTGCACGACGTTAACTAAAAAGGTGTTGAAACCAATGGACAAACTGTCTGTTGCGGATTTCCACTGCGGACTGTCCGCAACAGAATTCAACAGCAATTCTGCCACGTCTGAATGTGCCCTTACAGCCCATTCATGTGAAGAGTTTAACCATGTTTCAGCAACACCAACTATATCTATATGTCCCTCCAATACCAAGGCCTCCAGTGCCCCATTTTGCTTACTGGACTTCTGCCATTTGTGAACATACACTTTAACTTGCCTTTCAATTTTTCACTTTCAGTATCAGAAATTTGATTATTTGACATTATTTGGGCATTTTTATTTTCATTGCTGTTTTGTAACAAAAGGATCTCCTCATCCTGTTGTCTAGTCCTCTCCCACAGTCTATTTCTCCCCCCTCCAATTTAGTCTGACCCCTCTCTAATCTGACTATCCCTTTATTTTCTACATTGACCTCCCTCCTCAGCCCTAGTTGAAATACTCTGCCACCCCAGCTGGAATTCTCTCCCCCAGCACAGCTGACCCCCTTCCATTTAGGTGCATATCATCTTCAGTATACAGTTTGTACCCCAATGAAAAGTCAGCCCAGTGCTCTAGGAACCCAATGCCTTCTCCTCTACACCAAGACTTCAGCCATGCATTTAACTCTCTGAGCTCCCGCTGTCTTTCCTGTGATGCACATGGCACAGGAAGTATTCCTGAGAATACAACCTTGGAGGTTCTTCCCTTCAGCTTGTAGCCTAGTTCTTTAAACTTATTCTTAAGGCTCCTCCACCTACCATTTATTGTGTTGTTGGTTCCCACATGGACCACGACAGCTGGATCATAACCATCCCCTCCCAGTAATTTATTCACCTGTTCCACCACATGCTGAACCCTGGCACCAGGGAGACAGCAAACCATTCGGTTGAGGTGGTCTTGGCGACAAATTATTCTATCCGTCTACCTGATTATAGAATCCCCTACAACTACCAATTGTCTTGCCTTACCTAAATTACCTTTCCGCCGACTGCTAGCTGGGCTTTTCTCCCGGCTGTTAGGGAGATCACTATCCACTAAGGCTGCCATTTCTGAGACCGACACCCTCGCATCATCACCTAACTTGGCAATTTTGCTTGGAATATCAGAAACAGGATTGTCCCTCATTTTCTTGGACCAGTTTCTACTGCCCCTAACTACATGAACCCAGCTACTTGCTGGATCCTGCTGACCCATGTCTTCACCCTCCAGGTCTATCCCACTAACTGCTTGCTCAGTGAGCAGCATGCTCTGCTCAAGATTGTCTATCGCCTTCAGTGTTGCATTTTGCTCCTCCAGATCTCTAATGCGAGCTTCCAGGTGAACAACATGCTCACATCTGCCACAGAGGTATTCACCCTGGAACTCGGGCTTCAATCATGCATACATATGGCAGACTGTGCAGTGAAGAAAACCTCCAATCTTGCTGTCCATTACCCCAGTTACAAAAATAAAAACAGTGAACAATTGTTAAAGGAAAAGAAGAGTACTTACAGGGACTTTAACTCTGGTTTAGTAACTCCACTTGATCCACAAGCCACTTAATTTAGAAAGTCCAAAACAGAGCAAGCTCAACTGGGGCCTGAATGCTAATTTATATCACCTGAGAGCAGTTAACCCCTCCCCTTGGTCAACTGTACAGCAGGACAAAAGCGAAGAATGAAAAAAGGGTTTGAAATTGTGTACATAGTATACAGCATCTATCTATTCATACTTGTTGTTCTTGATAAAATAAGTCCACAGAACAGAACATCCCAGCATGCATTACTTGTTCAGATTTGATATTATCAAGAAAGATAAGAACACTTCAATTAGTTTGATAATATGTTAATGAAGATACATGGGATTAGTTAAGTAGAATGACCTTGTGATACTAAATTCAGATTTCTGTTTACTGTATTATCTTGGTATTTAAGCTGAAATGCATTTTTCATCTCTCTACTATAACCACTAATCAAACTTAATCAAATCGAACAGGATACATTTTTAATTATTAAATAGCTGTTTTTAAAGGGAAATTAATTAAAAGTTTCCGGTTTATTTCATTTTTATTTTGCTTTTTGAATAGTTTCCAAAGCAATTATCGAACAATTCAGTGGATATCAGCAGCACTAAATAAAAAAACATATAAATAGGTGGGTGCACGCCTTAGGGACACGGTCCAGTGGCCCCTTGATAAACAAAAAATGGGAGATCAGACAGCACACCATAAGTAAAAGTGATCCTTTTATTCCCACATGTGATGTTTCAGTTCAGTGTGAGCCGTTGTAATATTTAAGAAAGACTCAACCTGAGCTGAATCGTTGTATGTAGGAATATGAGGGTACGTCCACACACAGTGTTTTCAGGCGTTTTTTGTGGTGTAAACTTCCCAAAGAATGGCTGAAAAATCGGAAGCAGAACGCCTCTAAATATCTGCCCATTTCAATGGGAAAAACTGTTCTGTTCTGACGGGGCTTTTTTCAAAACGGCCGCGTAAAAAAAGTGCATGTCACTTCTTGGGAAGTTTTTGGAGCCATTTTTCATAGACTCTATACAAAAACAGCTCCAAAAGCGGCTGCAAAAAACGCCGCAAAAATCGCAAGTGGCTTAAAAAAAACGTCTGAAAATTAGGAGCTGTTTTCCCTTGAAAACAGCTCTGTATTTTCAGCGTTTTTTTTTTTTTGTGTGTGCACATACCCTAAGGATCACTTTTGCTTTTGGATTGCTGTCTGATCTCCCTTTTTTTTAAATTTATTTATATATAGAGTATACCCTCTCTCCTTACCTGAAAACTAGTCAATGTCTGCCTATATTAAGGTGAATCCAGAGAGGGGCTTCATACGTAAATCCTCATCCCCGGACGGGGACGGGTTTTTTTTTGTGAAAAAGAAAGACAGATCCCTCCGTCCCTGCATTGTCTACCGGGGTCTCAACCAGATCACAGTAAATAACAGATATCCATTGCCTTTAATCTCTGAACTGTTTGATCGCATACGAGGGGAATTTTTTTTTCCAAACCAGACCTGCTCCGAATTTCTTTTCCAAACTACATCCGTGATCTCCTATGTGTCTGTGTTGTGGTGTATCTCGATGAGATTTAGATTTTTTTCCCCAGATCCAGTAACTGATCAGAATCATGTCCGCCAAGTTTTGCTTCGATTAATCCTATATGCCAAGCTGGAGAAGTGCGTGTTCGAGAGAAAGTCTCTACCCTTCCTGGGCTATATCATCTCCGATCAGGGCCTCAAAATGGATCCTGAGAAGGTAAAAGCTGTTTTGGAATGGCCACGCCCCCAAGGCTTAGGGGCCATACAGCGCTTCCTGGGATTTGCCAACTTCTACCGGCTGTTCATTCCCAACTTCTCCTCACTGACAGCCCCCATCTTGACCCTCACCAAAAAGGGCATGAATGCCAAGGTGTGGACTCCAGGAGCAGAAGCCGCGTTCAAGAGCTTAAAGAAGGCCTTCACGTCAGCCTCAATCCTTCATCATCCCGATGTGTCCCTACAGTTTTCATTGGAGTTGGACGCCTCCTCTGTTGGTGCTGACGCACTTCTGTTCCAGAGAGGTTCCAAAGGCAAGACTACTGCTACTGCACTAAGCTTTTTTCTCCCGCAGAGTGCAACTACTCGATTGGGGATCGGGAGTTACTGGCCATCAAGCTGGCTTTGCAGGAGGGGAGACATCTACTAGAAAGCGCAGCTCATCCAATCCTGGTCTTCACGGACCACAAGAACCTCACCTATCTCAAGACGGCCCAACGGCTGAACCCTCGTCAAGCCAGGAAGAATCCTTCACTGGGGACACAGTTCCAAGCTGGCAGGTCACGCGGGTACCCGTAAGACCCAAGACCTAATTGCTCGTCAGTTCTGGTGGCCCACGCTGCCCAAAGACGTCACAGACTTTGTCTCCGCCTGTACGGTGTGCACCGCAAATAAAGTTGCCCACTCCAGACCAGCTGGCCTGTTCCAACCACTGCCTGTGCCTGATGCCCCCTGGCAACATATTGCAATGGACTTTGTCACAAATCTGCCTCTTTCTGCTGGATGCAGTGTGGTCTGGGTGGTGGTGGATCGATTTTTCAAGATGGCTCATTTTGTTCCACTGACTGGTCTGCCTTCTGCTTCCCAACTGGCCGGTTTCTTCGTCCGACACATCTTCCGTCTGCACGGCTTGCCTTTGCATATAGTCTCAGATCGAGGGGTCCAGTTCACCTTAAAGTTCTGGAGAGCACTTTGCAGTCTCCTCAGTGTAAAGCTGGACTTCTGCTCGGTCTACCATCCCCAGTCCAATGGTCAAGTCGAGAGGGTCAATCAGATTATGGAAAACTATCTGCGGCACTCTATCTCCAGGCAACATGATGACTGGGTGCAGCTGCTTTCTTGGGCTGAGTTCTCTTATAAGAACCATACTAGTGAGTCCATCACCTCCAGCCCGTTCTTCCTGTTTCCTCTATGTCCCAGGTGCCTGCAGCTGACTCTGCCTTCAGGGACTTTCTGCAGATGTGGCAGCAGACCCGATCTTCTATTCTACTGGCGGTCGACCGCATGAAGAAAAAGGCAGACACTAGAAGACGAGAGCCTCCCCAGTTTCTTCCAGGTACCTTGGTCTGGCTGTCTTCCAGGAATATCCGACTGACGGTGCCATTTGCAAGTTTGCTTCCCTTATCCTCGGACCCTTCGAGATTCTGCTGCAGATAAATTCTCTCTCTTACAAGCTTCGGCTGCCTCCCACCCTCAAGATCCCAAACTCCTTCCATGTTTGCCTGCTGAAGCCTGTGGTCCTGAACCGCTACTCCAGGAATCCTAGTTCCGTAGTGGCTCCTGGCAGCTTGTCAGGGACTTTCGAGGTGAGGGAGATCCTGACCACTACGAAAGTAGGAGGAAGACGTTTTATTTGGTGGATTGGAGGGGATTTGGTCCAGAGGAGAGGTCTTGGGAGCCAAAGGAGAACATCAGTGCTTCTGCCCTCGTGAAGAAGTTTCTCTCCCGCTCTGGCCCCAAGAAGAGGGGGCGTAAGAGGGGGGATACTGTAACGTCTATGGCCGCGGACCGTCGTCCTGACTTACCCTCTGATGGCCATGAACGAGTGAGTTCCCGACGGCATCTCCCTCCTGAGAGACACCGGCACTGAATTCCTGGTCCGGACACTATCTCTCGTAGGCCTTAAAGGGCCAGTATGCGCACAGTTGCAGAATACTGCAATCAGCCCAGAATGCTTCGGGACTATAAAAGGGGCTCTGCTCTCTTGATCCTTGCCTGAAAGTTGTTGTGTTACCTAAAGTTTGTCATTGCAAATGGTCTCCTAGTGTTTTCCAGTACCTGTATCCCGTGCCTCAGTACCGTCAAGAGTTGGAGTAGTGTTGTGCCCTCCGGTGCATCTATAGTTTTGTATCCCGCCGGGTGTCTGTCTACTGTCGGAGCCTAATCTTAGCCGGAATCTACCGCTACTGTCTACATTGCCTGAGGTACCCTTTCTGAACTATAGACATTGCATTGTACCTGTTTGGCCAGCTGCTAGTGGGTCCACTCCCCGCGCCGTGACAGTCTTTATATTAAATTCTACAACTGAATTTACAGTAACATAAATATTTATCTTGAATAGTTAATAATATAGTCATGCTGGTATCCCAACAGTAAATTTAAGTTTAAAGAGTACACATTCTGTATACCATGACATTATTAGACATATGAAGTCTTTTGCAATTGGGTGGTGGACCCAGGTGACCAGGATATCCCAGCCTCACTTCTATCTAGGCTTTAGCCCTAGAGAGAATATTTTATTGTGTAAATGATTGTAATATACTGTGTATTAGACATATGAAGTCTTTTGCAATTGGGTAGTGGACCCAGGTGACCAGGATATCCCAGCCTCACTTCTATCTAGGTTTTAGCCCTAGAGAGAATATTTTATTGTGTAAATGATTGTAATATACTGTGTGTGTATATATATATATATATATATATATATATATATATGTATATATATATATACATATATATATATATATATATATGTATATATATATATACATATATATATATATATATATATATATATATATATATTGTTGTATAAATTAAATGAAGACAAATTAAAATGATACAATGTGGATAAATAATTGTATAATAGAATTGAGGCAGACATTTGAGAATACCAGGCAGAATTTATGTATATATTTGTTTGATGATTCTGGCTCTTTCGATTATATATCCATCCTATCTCACATGATGCCAAACATACTTAACCCTTTTGTAACCAAGGGTCATTGACACCCCTGTGTCCAGGTTTAATTTTCCATTTCTGATATACACTTCTTTAAACGATAATATCTTTGCAACCGCTTTGAATATCCTAAATATTTTTACTTTGTTTTTTTTTTACAAGACTTTTGAGGCTTTCATTTTCTAGATTTGTTTAATTAATTCCATGTTTTACATTTTTATTATGAGCAGACAAATCACAAAAAATTTGAAAAAAAACACTTTTGTATATATATATACACACACTGTTGCAGCTCTGAAACACTTAGCCTTTTTCACTCTCCCCTCCAGGGGATCCAGGAGGGAGAGAAAGACTAAAAAGTTAAAACAAACTATCAGTACCATATCTAGCTTACTGGCTCCATTATCTCTGGGCAGAAGCCGACGTAGGGAGAAGGAGGGGGGAGGTGCGACACACATGGAGAGAGAAAAGTGCAGACTGCTTCATTGTGAGCAGAGCTGCACTTGTAAGTTTAGCTTCATAAAAAAACATGTTTGTTTTATGAAACTAAGGTAAAGAGGTGTCGGCACTTGTAGAGAGAGCCGACACATAGATTAGTGCAAAGCTGCTCTCACGCTGAAGCAGTTTCTGCACTCATTAAACCCCCGATGCACGCTACAAACGTCTATATATGCGCTGACTGCACGGGGCATCGGCAGTTAGAATGTATGTAGCCGTATGGCAGTCGTGAAGGGGTTATATAATCCATATTCATGGAAATTAGATTCAGTAGAAATGCTTACTACTGTCCTTTATTACTATAGCACCACCTATTTTTTTTTTCCTTTGATTCCTAAAGGTTTAGATAATAATGATTACATAATAATGTTACGTTGCATTTGCAATAACACCCAGAAAAAACAAACGTATTAAATATTGGATAATGGAACCTCACCTCTCCCTATTCACCACTCTTCAATTACTGTCAACACATGATCTATTCATTTATCAGGATGCCAGTAAAAGTCTTGGCTGAAGGAGAACCAGCAAATTAAAATGGATCTTGCAGTGTAATATTGTGCGCTGGACAAGCTTCTTTGCACATGAGTGTTTGTCATGTTGGACATTTTGAGCTGTAGCCTATCAAAGAATATAGCTGTTTTTTTTACATCCACTGTATAGTCTTAGACTTCATTGACACAATTGATGACCTAATGGCAAGTCAAAGGCTAAAATACTTTAACTTACAGTATCTGGCAGAAACATGTAAAAGATTTCCCGGTAAGAAATGAAATAACTTTAAAGAGAAGACAGGAGCTCAGACAGCTCGATGACTCACGCTTCTCGTGAATACAACACTGTCATTGCCAGTACTACAGATTTGCAATTTTGATGTGTTATCTGAGAAGCAAATATGACAAAAAGTTGACAGAGCTGATCTGACAATAGATGCTGCAAGTATTACAGCTGCCCATAAATTTTATGCCTCTTGATGTAGTAGCATTTTTATCAGAATCCACATTAATTATGCAACTGTTTTACCATTTGGTTCTTGCCTTATACTATGCAGATTCAAACTAATATGAAAGGAGCATTGCACCAATTTGTGGATTCCTAATGTTTTACTGACACAAACAGATTTCTGTAGTTTTTGAATGGCAACATATAAAGCAGTCTATATTATATATACTGTTTTCCAGTACGGTTATGGTGAACAATAATATATTGCAAAATGGAAAGGAAAATATCTTTAATTATAGAATCAATGCTATGCAGTTTAGCGCTGTGCACATGCATGACTTACCTGATGAACATTTTCTTTACATGTCGAAGTAGCTAAAGAATATGTGTGAAATAGAGATGAAACCCTTTATAGGGTTTTAGACTCCTCTACAAGCAAATCCTCATGTTACAGAGTAGCTACCAATTGGTGGACTTGATCAGATAATTGCTCGGGTTGAGCCACGATTACGGTAAATGCCAATAGATCCAACCAGTTGCACATGGTTACCAACCAAGCGAGTGGTTATCTCTTTACCTTATTACACTTAGCGTGCTCTCCGATGGTAAGCAATGTCTGTGTAGAGATAAGAGCCTTCACACTCTATGTATCTTTCAGAACAATCTATTGGAGGCAGTCATTGTGTTTGTCATTCTTATTTTTTCCCACTTCCATTCTTGACCTTTTACTTCCTTAATTTGTAGAGATTATATTCTGTCTCCTTAAAATGTGATGGCCAGAATCTTGCAATATTCACTTTTTAATGAAATAAGGAACAACACATAACACAATATTCTAGCCTGAATTATAAATTATGTTCTCACTGAAGGTGGTTTTACTCGAGCAGATATCACCCGTGTTTAACCACATCTAATGTGCGCCGATCGACAATACAGCCATTCACAAGGAGCAACGAAGCTTAAATATGAGTACAAACGATTGTTACTACAATCGCTCCTCACCATGCATTTCCATCATGTCAGCAGCACAGGGAGATGTGCTGCTGACTAGCAGCCATGTTTTTCAAACCGCATCCGCAGATGAATGGGCGTTTGCTCATTCATCACCTCATCTTTGCTCTGTTTACACAGGGAAATGATCGTAAAGGAGCCTTCGTATGAAAGCTGGCTCACCTGTTCATTGGCCCGTGTAAAAGGGCCTTGATATGACAAATGTGTTTTGTGTTCTTCTTTAGACTTGTATCTATAAATCTACCTAAAGCAAAATGTTAACATTAACAGCGATTGAAGTTAGTGATGGTATTCTTATTCATTGGTTTACAGATAAATACAAGGGCTTGCTGTTTGTCCCATATAACAGAATAACATCATGCTGAATTTTATCTGAAGAAACTCAGTTACCTGGAAATTGTTTAGTGCTGAATTATTTATTTGACTTTTTCTAAAATGTTTGAGCAGTGTGAGAAACGTATCCCAATTAGAAAAAGTACAGTATAATTTACATAGTAACATAGGTGAAAAAAAGACATAGGTCCATCAGGTTCAACTTTTCTCAATAAATTACCTGTCATTCATTGCTCGATTAATTATAACCCTCCATGCAATTTGTCAGTAAATAATCATCTAGCCTTTTTCTAAATGCTGACATAGTGTCTGCCATCACTATCTCTTGGGGAAGGGCATTCCATAGCTTGACCACTCTAAATGTAAAGAACCCTTTTCTATATTGATGTCTGAAATGTCTTTCTTCCACACGCAATGGGTGTCACCTTGTCCCTTGTAGAGTCCTGGGAAGGAACAGATCATGTGCTAGTTCTCTGTATTGACCACACATATACTTATACATATTAATAAGATCCTCTCTAAGACATATTTTTTCCAAGCTGAACAAGCCCAATTTTTCTAGCCTTTCATTGTAAGCGACACCTCCCATCCCATTTAATAATCTCTTTGCCCAACTTTGAACCCTCTCCAGTTCTCCTATGTCCTTTTTACAATGTGGAGCCCAAAACTGAATTCCATATTCTAGATGTGGCCTTACAAGGGATTTAGAGTGGTAATATTAAATTTGAATCCCAGGTTTTTATCTCTCTTTTTATACACCCCAAAAGACTATTTGCTTTTGCAGCTGCTGCCTGACATTGAGTGCTGCTGATAAGTTTATATGTTACCGGAATACCCAGGTCCTTCTCTTGTTCCATTATCCCCAGTTTTATTCCATTTAATGAATATTAATGAATGCTATTATTGCGAACAAAGTGCATTACTTAACATTTATCAACATTACATTTCATCTGCCATGTTTTTGCCCATGCTGCTAGCTTATCTAGGTCTTTCTGTAATATTTCATAGTCAAGTTAAGTTTTAAGTAGCCTACAAAGATTTGTATCGTCAGAAAAAACACCTTTCTTCCAATCCCATCCACAAGGTCATTAATAAAGAGATTAATTCATTGTCATTTATAACAACTCTTTGTTTTCTGTCCCTTAACCAATTCTTTACCCACTTGCATACATGTTTCCCCAGTCCCTGTGTCTGTAGCTTAAGAACAAGACTGTTGTGTGGAACAGTATCAAAAGCTTTTGCAAGATCCAAGTAAATCACATCAGCTGCATGATCAACATTCAGATTTGTACTTACCTCCTCATAGAAACCAAGCATAATGGTTAAGCACAACCTGTTTTTTATGAATCCATAATCAGTAATTAGACTTTTCCCTGCTATATACTGTTGTAGTTCATCTCTTAGAATACCCTCAAATACTTTACAGATGTCAAACTTACTGGACGGTAGTTACTCGGTTCCACCTCTTTACCCTTCTTAAATATTGGTACAACATCAGCCATCCTCCAATCGTGTGGCACTGATCCTGTTACTAGAGTGTAAAGGATCTGCCAGACACAGCTTCTGTGTCGACCCCCGTGGTTAATCAGTCTGCGTCTGCTCCTAGGTCTGATAGAGTGACTCGATCTGCTACCACTCAGGCTGGTAGGCTGAAGAGTGGGAGAACCTATCACAGCCTGGCCAGACGGTTCTAGCTCCCGCCCTCGGTCTATGTATACCTTCATTTGCTTCTTGTCTTTGCCTGTGATTCTCTCTTGTTTCCTGGCTCTGCTGTTCCAGCTATTACTATTGACCTCAGCTTAATTTTGACCCTTGATTTACTGACTACGCTCCTGCTCTGTGTTTGGTACCTCGTACACTCCTGGTTTGACTCGGCTCGTTCACTTCTCTTGCAACTGCTCCTTGTCCCTTAGCTTCTGTGTTCCCTTGTCTGTTTGTCTGTTGGGCACATATTGAGCGTAGAGACCGTCGCCCAGTTGTATGCCGTCGCCTAGGACGGGTCGTGCAAGTAGGCAGGGACTGAGCGGCGAGTAGATTAGGGCTCACCTGTCTGTCTCCCTACCCCGTCATTACATAGAGAGTCTAAGAAGATGAGATACAATGGTCTGTCCAATACTGAGCTTAATTCCCTTAAAGGGGTTATCCGGGGACCAAAATTTGCATTGCAATAATATATCTATGTGAAACTAAGTAACTAACTAATATAATTTAATTAAAAATGATGTACTAAATGGTGCAGTTCAAAGCTCATAAATTATTCAGTAAGTGCTGGTGCTTTTCTAATAGTGATGATGCTCCGACACGGCCCCACGTGACTGAGGGCTTGCAGTCATGTGCTGTTCATGAACATGACCGCAAGGGGCTGTCCCATTGCCTATTGCTTGAATCCCGAGCAGAGAATCAGCTAGAGTTGATGCCCTGCCTAGGGACTCCAAAACTTCTGCCCATGTCATTGTCACTGTCCATATATGGACAATGACATCGGCAGGCGTACTGGAGTCCCTGAGCAGAGCATCAGCTGATGCTCTTTTCCGGGACTCCAGTGCTGTTGCCGATGTCACTGTCCATATATGGACAGTGGCGTGGGCAGAACTCCTGGAGTCCCTGAGCAAAGCATCAGCTGATGCTCTGCCTGGGACACCACAACTTCTGCCCACGTCACTGTCACTGTCCATATATGGACAATGACGTCGGCAGAGCAGTACTTGAGTTACGGAGCAGAGCATCAGCTGATGCTTTGCTCGGGCACTCCAGGCCTTCTGCCCCAGTTATACCACACAAAATTGTTGCTAATTAACATCCTCCATATGTCTACTTTAGATTGGCATCATTTTTTGAACATCCTTTTATTTTTCTAGGACTTTACAAGGCTTAGAACTTAAGCAGCAATTTCTCACATTTTCAAGAAAATTTCAAAAGGCTATTTTTTCAGGGACCTGTTCAGTTGTGAAGTGGCTTTGAGGGCCTTATATATTTGAAACCCCCAAAAAGTCACCCCATTTTAAAAACTTCACCCCTCAAAGTATTCAAAACAGCATTTAGAAACTTTCTTAACCCTTTAGATGTTTCACAGGAATTAAAGCAAAGTAGAGATGAAATGTACAAATTTAATTTTATTTTGCAAAAATTCATTTTTAATAAAAAAGTTTACCAGAGAAACTCAACTCAATATTTATTGCCCAGGTTCTGTAGTTTTAGGAAATATCCCACATGTAGCCCTAGTGTGCTTATGGACTGAAGCACCGGCCTCAGAAGCAAAGAGCACCTAGAGGATTTTGGGCCTCCTTTTTATTAGAATATATTTTAGGAACCGTGTCAAGTTTGAAGGGCTCTTAAGGTGCCAACACAGGGGAACTCCCCTAAAAGTGACCCCATTTGTAAATTTACACCCCTCAAAGAAATTATCTAGGGGTATAGTGAGCATTTTAACCCTACAGGTCTATTGCAGAAATTATTGAAAGAAGGCCGTGAAAATTAAAATCTACATTCTTTCATAGAAAATGTAGGTTTAGTTAATTTTTTGTCATTTCGACAAGGACAAAAGGAGAAAAAGCACGACAATGTTTGTAAAGCAATTTTTCCCGAGTGAAACAATAGACCACATGTGGTCATAAACGTCTATTTGGACACACAGCAGGGTTTAGAAGAAGAACCTATTTAGCAGGAATGGTTTGCGGAGGCAGTGTCACATTTGCAAAGCCCCTGAGGGGACAAAACAGTGGAAACCCCCCACAAGTGGCCGCATTTTGCAAACTACACCCCTTGAAGAAATTATCTAGTGGTATAGTGAGAATTTTTCACCTGACAGGATTTTTGCAGAAATTATGGAAGCAGGCCGTAAAAATAAAAATCTACATTCTTTCAAAGTAAATGTACACTACCGTTCAAAAGTTTGGGGTCACCCAGACAATTTTGTGTTTTCCATGAAAGCTCACACTTATATTTATCAAATGAGTTGCAAAATGACTAGAAAATATAGTCAAGACATTGACAAGGTTAGAAATAATGATTTTTATTTCAAATAATAATTTTCTCCTTCAAACTTTGCTTTCGTCAAAGAATGCTCCATTTGCAGCAATTACAGCATTGCAGACCTTTGGCATTCTAGCTGTTAATTTGCTGAAGTAATCGGGAGAAATTTCACCCCATGCTTCCAGAAGCCCCTCCCACAAGTTGGATTGGCTTGATGGGCACTTCTTGCGTACCATACGGTCAAGCTGTTCCCACAACAGCTCTATGGGGTTGAGATCTGGTGACTGCGCTGGCCACTCCATTACAGATAGAATACCAGCTTCCTGCTTCTTCCCTAAATAGTTCTTGCATAATTTGGAGGTGTGCTTTGGGTCATTGTCCTGTTGTAGGATGAAATTGGCTCCAATCAAGTGCTGTCCACAGGGTATGGCATGGCGTTGCAAAATGGAGTGATAGCCTTCCTTATTCAAAATCCCTTTCACCTTGTACAAATCTCCCACTTTACCAGCACCAAAGCAACCCCAGACCATCACATTACCTCCACCATGCTTGACAGATGGCATCAGGCACTCTTCCAGCATCTTTTCAGTTGTTCTGCGTCTCACAAATGTTCTTCTTTGTGATCCAAACACCTCAAACTTCTATTCGTCTGTCCATAACACTTTTTTCCAATCTTCCTCTGTCCGATGTCTGTGTGCTTTTGCCCATATTAATCTTTTCCTTTTATTAGCCAGTCCCAGATATGGCTTTTTCTTTGCCACTCTGCCCTGAAGGCCAGCATCCCGGAGTCGCCTCTTCACTGTAGACGTTGACACTGGCGTTTTGCGGGTACTATTTAATGAAGCTGCCAGTTGAGGACCTGTGAGGAGTCTATTTCTCAAACTAGAGACTCTAATGTACTTGTCTTGTTGCTCAGTTGTGCAGCGGGGCCTCCCACTTCTCTTTCTACTCTGGTTAGAGCCTGTTTGTGCTGTCCTCTGAAGGGAGTAGTACACACCGTTGTAGGAAATCTTCAGTTTCTTGGCAATTTCTCGCATGGAATAGCCTTCATTTCTAAGAACAAGAATAGACTGTCGAGTTTCACATGAAAGCTCTCTTTTTCTAGCCATTTTGAGAGTTTAATCGAACCCACAAATGTAATGGTCCAGATTCTCAACTAGCTCAAAGGAAGGTCAGTTTTATAACTCGTCTAAACAGCAAAACTGTTTACAGCGGTGTTAACATAATTGCACAAGGGTTTTCAAGTGTTTTCTAATCATCCATTAGCCTTCTAACACAGTTAGCAAACACAATGTACCATTAGAACACTGGAGTGATGGTTGCTGGAAATGGGCCTCTATACACCTATGTAGATATTGCATTAAAAACCAGACGTTTGCAGCTAGAATAGTCATTTAGCACATTAACAATGTATAGAGTGTATCTCTGATTAATTTAATGTTATCTTCATTGAAACAAAACTGTGCTTTTCTTGCAAAAATAAGGAAATTTCTGAGTGACCCTAAACTTTTGAATGGTAGTGTAGGTTTAGATAATTTTTTCTCATTTCCACAAGGACTAAAGGAGAAAAAGCACCACAACATTTGTAAAGCAATTTCAAACCGAGTAAAACAATACCCCACATGTGGCCATAAATTACTGTTTGGACACACAGCCGGGCTTAGAAGGGAGAGAGCACTATTTGGCTTTTGGAGTTTAAATTTATCAGGAATGGTTTGCGTAAGCCATGCCACATTTTCAAAGCCCCTGAGGGACCAAAACAGTAAAAACACCCAAAAAGTCACTCCATTTAGGAAATTACACCTCTTGAGGAATTTATCTATGGGTGTAGTGAGAATTTTGACACCACAGGATTTTTTATAGAATTTATTAGAATTGGGCAGTGAAAATAAAAACAATCCTATTTCTTCAATAAGACATAGATTTATATCAACATTTTTCATATAAAGGAAAAAAAAGAACCCAAACATTTGTAAAGCAACTTCTCTGGAGTACGGAAATGCCCCATATGTGGTCATAAAATGCTGTTAGGGTACACGGCAAGGATCAGAAGAGAGGCCCCTAATGTACCAGTACAGTGGAAACTGCCCAAAAGTGACTCAATTTGGAATACTACACCCCTTGAGGAATTAATCTAGGAGTGTACTGAGCATTTTGACCCCATAGATTTTATTTGAATTGGGCAGTGAAAATAATTTAAAAAAAAATCTCTAATAAGACGTAGCTTTAGGTCAAAATCTTTCATTTTCTCAGAAAATAAAGGAGAAAACGAACCCCAACATTTGTAAAGCAATTACTGCAATACCCCATATGTGATCATAAACTGCTGTTTTGGCACACGGCAGGGCTCAGTAGGGAAGGAGCGCCATTTGGTTTTTGGAGTGCAGATTTTGCTGGATTGGTATCTGGTCGCTATGTTGCATTTGCAAAGCCCCTATGGGCCCAAAACAGTGGAAACCCCCCCAAAGGTAACCCCATTTTGTGAACTACACTCCTCAAGGTATTCACCTTTCAATGGGCTTTACGATGTACTGTGTTCTCCCGGTTATGGCAATGCGATATATGTGGAAGTAAACTGCTGTTTGGGCACGCTGTAGGGCTCAGAAAGGAGGGAGCACCATTTAGCTTTTGGAGTGTAGATTTAGCTTGGTAGTAGTTTTGTTTAGAGTTTTACTGGTATTTCAGTTTATAATGTGGGGGTACATGTAAGCTGGGCAAAGTACATCAGGGGCATAGTCAAGTGGTATAGTAATGGGATAAAAAAAACAATTAAATAATCCATAGATGTGTGTTACGCTGTTAAAATATCCTTTATTCACAGGCCGGTGTCGCACTGATAAATTATGCCCTTCCTTATCCGCCTTTTGGTCCACACTCCGCACCTTGGCAGTTTGGGGAATTTTGCTGGGAAGTGTTGTCCGGGTATAATGCGGGCACCCCCGCTTTCAGCAGATAAGTTTGGGCCCTAGTTGTTTTTACCTTGACTGTTAGGCTGGGTTCACACGACCTATTTTCAGACGTAATGGAGGCGTTTTACGCCTCGAATAACATCTGAAAAAACGGCTCCAATACGTCGGCAAACATCTGCCCATTACTTTTAATGGGCTTTACGATGTACTGTGCCGACGACCTGTCATTTTACGCGTCGCTGTCAAAAGACAACGCGTAAAATTACAGCCTCGTCAAAAGAAGTGCAGGACACTTCTTGGGACGTAATTGGAGCCGTTTTTCATTGACTCCAATGAAGAACAGCTCTAAATTACGTCCGTAAAAGACGCTCCGCAAAACGCGAGTACATGCAATTAGCTCTGAAATTCAGGAGCTGTTTTCTCCTGAAAATAGCTCCGTAATTACAGACGTAATTGCAGTTATCGTGAGCACATACCCTTAACGGATTAAATAAACAATGTCTAGATCTCTTATCTTGACTTTTTCAATGACTTTTGTTGTGTGATATCACGCTGCAGCAACATCTGTACACCCTGGTAATTTCATTGCTGGGGTGCCGATGAGCTGCAAACACCTTAAATGCAGCAATCGCTTTTGACCGCTGCATTTAAGGGATTAATGGCGGGGATCAAAGCTAACTTCGGTCCGGGCCATTACAGCAGGGTGTCAGCTGTAAGTGACAGCTGACATCCAGGGATGATGGTACTGACTCAGCTTCTGAGCCAGTGCCATCCATTTGTCGTATGTATACGACATTTAGCGGGAAGTAACTGGCTGTCCATGACGTATACTTACGTCAAATGTCGGGAAGGGGTTCGTACCTCAGCACTCCCTTTGTCTTCTATAATTGTATTCTTTAATCTTTAAGAGGGCCAATATTATCAGATTTGTTCTTTTTGGCATTAATATATTTATAAAAATATCTGGGATTTATTTTAATGTCGTTAGCAATTTGTTCTTCTGTAGATAACTTTGCTAACTTGATTTCATTTTTAGATTTTCTATTGAGATCTTTGTAAATCTGGAATACTTTTGCTGAGCCGTCAGCCTTCAATGTTTTGAACGCTTTTTGTTTTTGTCTTACTATATTCAGTAATTCCCTCTTCATCCATATTGGTCTCCTTTTATTCCTAGACCTTTTGTTACCAGTAGGTATAAACGTATTACACGATTCATGTAATATATCTTTAAAAGCTCCCCATTTAGCTTCAGAATCCCTATTAATCATTACATGAGCAGAGTCAACAAGACTAAGGCCTCATGAACACTTCCATGTGCCGTTGAACGGCCGCTAATGATGGTTCCGTGAATCCTGGACCACACACGGATGGCTTCCGTGTGCAGCCCGTTGTTTCACCGACCAAATCAATGGAAAGGCCGAGACTGTTCCGTCAAAAACGGGCAGTAGTAGGACCCTCCACTACTTTTGACGGAACGGCCGCATGGTTCCGTTAAAACAACGGAGGTGTGCATGGCCCCATTGAAATTAAGGGGTGCTATCCATTAAAAAAATGGATAGCACACTGACGAAAACACTGAAGTGGGCATGAGTGTTTCCCTCATTCGATTAAATTTTTCTTTCCTAAAATTCAAGGTTTTTGTTGCTCCCTTTCGTAATGTTTTATTGAAAATTATATTGTGGTCACTATTACCCAAGTGCTCCCGGACCTCCACATCTGATATTGTATCTGGTCTATTAGATAACACCAGTTCCAGCACATTATCCCCTCTGGTTGATTTATTAACCAACTGAGTGAAATAATTGTCTTGAATTGCGTATTAAAAATTTACTGCGTTTAGCACATCCAGCGGCCTCTATTTCCCAAATCATGTCAGGATAGTTAAAACCCTGCATAAGAAGGACCCCGTTATTATTTGCTGCTTTTTGTATTTGTTGCAGCATTTCATCCTGCATTTCAGCCTGTTACGCAATGTTCGGTGGCTTATAACAAACTCCAATTAGTAGTTTACCGTTATTAACCGTTTCATAAATATTTACTCATAAAGACTCCACACTGTTACAGTCTCCCCCAATGTCTTCATTCACAACTGGTCTTAGGCTGGATTTTACAAACAGACAAAACCCTCCACTTTTTTATCTTTTCTATCCCATCTGAATACGGTGTAGCCCCCCACATTACAATAAATTCAATAGCATGGCCTGCCTACCTTTACTAGTAGCAGGACTGGCATATACAGGGTGGGCCATTTATATGGATACACCTAAATAAAATGGGAATGGTTGGTGATATTAACTTCCTGTTTGTGGCACATTAGTATATGGGAGGGGGGAAACTTTTCAAGCTGGGTATTGACCATGGCGGCCATTTTGAAGTCGGCCATTTTGTATCCAACTTTAGTTTTTTCAATGGGAAGAGGGTCATGTGACACATCAAACTTATCGAAAATTTCACAAGAAAAACAATGGTGTGCTTGGTTTTAACGTTACTTTATTCTTTCATGAGTTATTTATGGTGCACCACCACATTATGGGTGTCAGGTCCGAGCATTCCTAGATGAACAGTTTCCTGGAAATTGGATTCATCGTCGTGGGCCAGTTGAATGGCCCCCTAGGTCTCCCGATCTGACCCCCTTAGACTTTTATCTTTGGGGTCATCTGAAGGCAATTGTCTATGCTGTGAAGATACGAGATGTGCAGCAACTGAAACTACGGATACTGGAAGCCTGTGCTAGCATTTCTTCTGCGGTGTTGCTATCAGTGTGTGAAGAGTGGGAGAAGAGGGTTGCATTGACAATCCAACACAATGGGCAGCACTTTGAACACATTTTATAAGTGGTCAGAAACTTGTAAATAACTCATGAAAGAATAAAGTAACGTTAAAACCAAGCACACCATTGTTTTTCTTGTGAAATTCTCGATAAGTTTGATGTGTCACATGACCCTCTTCCCATTGAAAAAACTAAAGTTGGATACAAAATGTCCGACTTCAAAATGGCCGCCATGGTCAACACCCAGCTTGAAAAGTTTCCCCCCTCCCATATACTAATGTGCCACAAACAGGAAGTTAATATCACCAACCATTCCCATTTTATTTAGGTGTATCCATATAAATGGCCCACCCTGTAGTATCTACTTAATATCTACCAGAATTGTCTACAATTGATCTGGAAAAGTGCTGAAGGACATGGTGTATTCATTACGTAGCACAGTTAGTTCTGCATTTTGGATTTTCTGGAGACATTGGACAAAGGTGCCAAATTAAACAAAGACAGAAATAAAAGTATTAGCTTTTTATTTATATGGTGTACAAGTACACAAATGTTGAAGCTTTTGTTAAGAAACAGAATTATTTACATAGAGATGACAAGCTGGTGGTGGCAAGCGCCGTATGCTCCTTTTTAGGCTGGAATCATACATGCAGTTATTGTGGAAACTTTTATTGCAGATTTTGAGCCAAACACAGGAGTGGATACAAAATAGGAGGAGACATATCAGTCTTTCATTTATACTTTACATTTTTTCGGATCCACTATTGTGTTTGACTAAAAAGAAACTGCACCTCAAACTGCATCAGAAACTGCATGTGTGATTCCAGCCTTATACTGCAAGGCTGAGCAAATGGGGTTATACTGAAAAACCTTGATGTTCTCCTTCTTGGTTGATGTAAGAACAACACATTTGTCAACTTCAATGGATTTCGTGGAATCCGGGAATGATGATTCATAGCAAAATCTCACCAGTATCTCAGAGCAGTATGTCTCGGACAGAGCGTGCAGTTTTCAGTGTACAACTAAAGTCAATGACTATAGTCAACAAACAGATAAAATCTAAAAATATAAATGTTTTCCATGCAAGTTTAGGTATGTTAGCTATGCTACTTGTGAGACTCCCCTATAGCAACCTCCTTTTTCATAGACCTCTATGTGAGTGTTCACATACTCTCAGGTGGCTCAAGGAATTTAACACACCTCTGCTAAGAGAAAAAGAGATAATAAAAGGAAGGCAGAAGGTCAGTGGCAAGCGACAAACAGCATGGTCAATAGTCCAAGTCAGCAGCATCAGATCTAATAAGTTAATATAGTCAATAGCTAGGAGAATCTTTTCTAGGCAAGCTGGGTCTACGCTAAAGGCAGTCCAAAATTAAATAAATGTCCATAAAATGTGTTACTCCACACATGGGATTAGAGAGCTGCAAAGAAAGGAAAAAGTCAATGTATCATATGTCCAGATAGTTGTTTTAAAGCTAATCTCTAAAACTGCTGTTGCAGGAGCTCATGCAATATGGCTACTCTCATAAAAAATTTAAAAAAATACACAATTAAAAAATAAAAACATTGGAAAAAGAGATTATATTTCAGTATGTATTTTTAATTAGTAAAAAATAGGGTGATACATTACCTTTAAGCATATAATGGTTAAGGTTACATCATCAATATTTCAATTTATTGAATATAGCAATTAGCAACATTTATTTCATATGATGGCTTATTTTATGCTGTGTTTTTATTTTGTAAGATCAATAGGAAAATAGTTAATGATACTTTTTGAAACAGCTTTTTTTTTACTGCTGACTTCCCTTCATGCTCAATTGATTCTTTTGTGGGATATAAGTGTTGTGGAATAAAGTAAAAATTAATTAGGTGTCTTATTTAATGAGCATTCTACTACATCAAATTCACAAAGTTTAAACACAAAAGGAAAAAATGGCTAAATGCTGAGTTACCTGCAAGGTTGAAAAATAATCTTCAGTTTCCTACATCTCTTTAGCAAGTGACCTTCAAAATGTAGAATTATGTTTGGATTATATGGTCTGTAATTATCTATGGACCTAAACATTGATCTAAATTGTTTTTAATACAGTGTGCTATGATTAACTATACTTTGATAATTATTTACATATATATTTATTTTTATTTTAGGTATTCATTGTGTGTTCTAGTGCTATAAAATGTGTTGCAATTTTTGTAACCACGTTACATTTTTAATTCTAATAAAATGTTAGCAAATGACCACAGGGCTTTGAAAGTCTTTCCAAATCTCTATAAAAAAAGTTTTGTTATTTTTCAAATGTTCAAGAATTAGTAGTCCAAACTATATTTTTAGGTTCATTCTCCTACCACTGAGTTTACAAATGGTGCATAGAATTATATCAGTTAATTATTATTATTTTTTTTTCGGTTAAAACATCTTTTTCTTCACATTTGATTTACAGTACCATGCAACACCATAAAACAACCGATCGTTATCATTATATATATATATTTTTTTTACAAGGTACATATCCAAAGCGATGTTAAGAAATTCCACGAGTGTTTAAAGGACCATCGAAAGAGTTATTGAGATATTTTATTATGTTAGAACTTTCCCAAAAATTTTCAAGTGTGTTCACTTGCTGTAACTAGATTGTTTGACCATGTAGCTTAAAGGGAATGTGTTGCTAGCAAAAAATTTTTTTTTTTTTTAGTTAAACAGTTAGTGTGTAGGTGATTAAACATTGTTCTAATTTTTTTTATTTTTTTCACGAGTCAGGAAATATTATAAATTAGATTCTAATTTATAATATTTCCCAGTGCTGGTCACTAGATGGAGCAATTCCCAAAATTGCAGCATTGCATGTGGTAAAGCAACCACATTGCTTTATGCTGCAAAATTGGAAAAAAATCCCTCGCTCTAGTGAGCTCTCAGAATCCCCCCTCCTTTATCCTGGCTAGTGCCGGGAGAAACGAGGGGATTGAACGGTCAAACCTCCTACACTGTGTGTCACCATTTTTTGAGCTAACACACAGTGTAGTAGGTTTACATACAGTAGTAAACACACACTGAAACACGAACATACATAGAAATAACTTACCTGCTCCTGCCGCCGCCGCTCCCTCCGGTCCGTCCGCTCCGTCTGCTGCCGCTGCTCCATGTGCACAAGTCCGGAAGCCGTGACCGGAAGTAGTAATCTTACTGTCCGGCCGCGACTTCCGGTCCACAGGAAAATGGCGCTGGACGGCGCACAGTTCAACTTGGACTGTGTGGGAGTGGCGCATGCGCCGTTCCCACACAGACGGCGTACACCATAGTGGATGGAACGGGCCCCGTTCGCATTCACTATGGGACTGTAGCTGCCCGTATTCCATGTCTGTATGTGTCGTTAATCGACACATACAGAAATGGAAAAAAAAATGGCAGCCCCCATAGGGAAAAAAAAGTAAAAAAATAAAAAAAAGTAACACACAAACACACAAATAAATATAAACGTTTTTAATAAAACACTAACATCAAACTGATATATAAAAAAAATTTTTGGTGACACTGTTCCTTTAACACTTGTAATTCCTAATCCAATAATTTTCTGCCAGCATTTTCACTGGCATTTGAGAAAACTCTGCTCCCACCTATCATTACTCACTAATCAGTCCCTTAAAAATTGTATTGCTAATCAGATTGTACCTCAAGGTCTTTCTATAACTCTTGTTCAGCTCTTTGCAATTAATGCTTTATTATTGGAGGTGAAGAAAGTATCAGGCTGGGTTCACACAACCACATTAACATCCGTAATGGAAGGACGTATTTCAGCCGGAAGTCCCGGACCGAACTCAGTGCAGGGAGCCGGGCTCCTAGCATCATAGTTATGTACGACGCTAGGAGTCCCTGCCTCTCCGTGGAACTACTGTCCCGTACTGAAAACATGATTACAGTACGGGACAGTTGTCCTGCAGCGAAGCAGGGACTCCTAGCATCGTACATAACTATGATGCTAGGAGCCCGGCTTCCTGCACTGAGTTCGGTCCAGGACTTCCGGCTGAAATACGTCCATCCATTACGGACGTTAATGTGGTCGTGTGAACCCAGCCTTACAGTCCAATTACATGACGTAATCAACATTGGATTATTCCAAAAATGTACCCTGACCTCACAGATGTTTTTCAGTGTACTCCCATCGTTACACATTGGTGGAAACAGAGTTTACCAAATGTATTAGTACATTCCTAATATACTTCATCCCCCCCCCCCCCCGCCTGGTTACTTGGCTGGATCATATGGTCTTGGGAACCTTTAGGAGCAGGGGCTACTATACCTATGCACACATTTATTTAACAGTATTTTAGGCCCACATATTATTGGCTGGGTTTGGTCAGATGACTTCACCCGGACTGATACAGGTAACATTCTTCCATAGGTTGTACTTAGCATTTTTGCCCACTCTCCAGTCCCTGGTTTTGAAGAACACTTTGTTCTGTATATGGTTTTGTATGTTATTCTGCTGTTGTAAATACAACAAAAAGTTAAACAAAGCACAAATATTCCAAATATAAGCCAGATTGTTGGTGAATTTTACTATTTATTTTCTTATTGTTATGTGTTGCTAAGACACAGCTGGTGGCAGAGATGGATAAAACAGTGAATTTGCCACCAGGCTAATGGATATTCATACATGATACCAGGGGCTGAGGGGCGCTAAGGGAACACATTTATTTTAATTACAAATTAATTTGGGTAAGCAGCTAATGTTCATTTGGTCATGTATACTCTCACTGTGTATATTAGACATTATTATGCCTATGTCTATTAAAAAACCAGAGGTGCTTATTGCGCTACATAAATATATGGCGGATAGACCAAAGTGTTTGATGTTGGTGGTGGGAGACTACAACTCTGTTTTGGACCCAGCTTTAAATTGAAAAACAACAATGTAAATTTTCGGTGTAACAAAACTGTTCTTTCAGAATTAATCGCCAAATTTGAATGGGCAGATTTATGATGTATTAGACATCCAGGGGACCGTATATTTTCATGTTACTCCAAATCTCATTAATCTTGTTCTTAAACCACTCTCCCTTGATAGTAGAAATGAAACTGGGAACCAGACACATAGCATCACCTTTTAGAATACATCCGCAATGGTTAAATCTAATTAAGGATAAGGCAAATATAGAGAGGGAATTTTAACTTTTCTTTCATAGAAATAAGGGGTCAGCAAATACTTTTATACTCTGGGACGCGGCCAAGGCCTTTCTAAGAGGATTAATGTATAATAAGATATGTCATTGGAAAAAAACCTAAATAAAAAATGTTTTCATATGAAACAAAACAAAAATGTGCCTGGGATTCATCAGAAGCAAATATAGCCGAGTGGGAAAGAGCTTAATAATAATAGAGTTTAAAGGGGTTGTCCAGGAAAAAAATAATACTGAAAAGTGTCCCCCAGCCTTGGTTTGCCTTCCCTAATACCCCCTATTAAACTTCAAACCAGTTTCTGTTTGATCTCCATCGTCACTGCTGCCCTTTTTTGTTTGTTTACATCCCTTGCTGTCTGTTTACATCCCTTGCTGTCTGTTTCCTGTCCTGTAAACCACCATACCCATGGTCCCCTGCTGCATCTGAGGAGACGGTTGCACCCCCCCTTCCTCCAAAGCATCTCAGCTATTTGTATACTGCCACGCTCCCTTCCCTGCACACGGTCATACACACTAATAATCATTATCCTTTGTGCGTGCCTCCATCTATCTCTGATCTAAGTACAGGCACTTATCTCCCTCCCCCGCCCCTTTCACAGCCTGATAAATCTAAGGGTATGTGCACACACACTAATTACGTCCGTAATTGACGGACGTATTTCGGCCGCAAGTCCCGGACCGAACACAGTGCAGGGAGCCGGGCTCCTAGCATCATAGTTATGTACGATGCTAGAAGTCCCTGCCTCGCTGCAAGACAACTGTCTCGTACTGAAAACATGATTACAGTACGGGACAGTTGTCCTGCAGCGAGGCAGGGACTCCTAGCATCGTACATAAGTATGATGCTAGGAGCCCGGCTCCCTGCACTGTGTTCGGTCCGGGACTTGCGGCCGAAATACGTCCGTCAATTACGGACGTAATTAGTGTGTGTGCACATACCCTAAGTCTGCCCACTCCACCTATGTCAGACATCTTGGTACACACAATCCAGTCAGCACGTTTTCCTCACCTGCTGCTGGATCTGTTCCAAGAGATCCTGTATTAGGCCCTGTTCACACTGAGTTTTTTTGCTGGCAGAAAATTCTGCCCCAAAATTCTGTCTTGAATTTTGAGGCAGATTTTGACCTGCCTGCACGCACTATGATTGATGATGCTCCATGTCTTTGCTAAGACAGCACTTCCGACTGTGTAGAGACCCGATGCGTCATCAACTACTTTTAGGCTCTATTCACATGACAGGGTCCGAGTGTCGGCCACATAGCCCCCCTGTAGGTAATGCCACACAGCCAGCCACCCTGTAGGTAATGCCACACAGCCCACCTGTAGGCAATGCCACACAGCCCCCCTTTAGGTAATGCCACAAAGCCCCCCTGTAGGTAGTGCCACATAATGGTAATGGTAATGCTACACAGCCCCCTTGTACATAGTCACCCCACATAGATGGCACCCCCTCCCAACTTTCTTGTAGGGGATGGATCTAGGAGAAATCCCTCACTTCACTGTCCATATGTGGACAGTGAAGTGAGGGACTTCTCCTGGAGCAGAATCCCCGGCCACATCACCGAGGATTCTGCTTCAGAAGTCCCTGACGTCACTGTGTCCATATATGGACAGTGAAGGTAGGGACTTCTCCTGGAGCGGAATCCCGGGCCACATCGCCGGGGATTCCACTTCAGAAGTCAGGGACTTCTCCTGGAGCGGAATCCCCAATCCCCGGCCACAGCGTTGCCAAAGCTGTGGCCGGGGATTGGGGATTCGGCTCCTTCAGGGAGCAAAAAAACACCCTCCCCCTCCTCCTCACATGCACTTCACACTGTGAGGAGAAGCAGAGAGCGAGCGACGGAAGACACGGCCGTCCCACTACACACCGACACCAAATAGTTAAAATGTGCGCATTGCGCAATGGAAAATACATGGCTGCTGAAGACGCAACCATATAATTTAATAGAGAATGCGTGGTGGAGAGTGTGTCAACCATGCATGCTCTAAGCAGAATGGGAAACACGTGGTACAGTAACGTCATTTGTGACGTAACCGTACATTCTGAAAGTCGGAAATAGGAAGTTAGCTAGCGGAGCGAATGGATGGGTCTGCGCAGTAAGTGCAAATTTTGGATTACCAAGCGATCACGTGACGGAAGATGGGATACGCCGCTACATTCATCTGATCAAAAGTAAGTACATTGCAAAGTTATATGTTTTCCATTGTTTAGTTTAACTAAATGTAATTTTTTGCTTCCGGAAAAACCCTTTAAAGTTTTATACTTAGAGAACATCTAAAAAACAATATATGCTAAAATATTCCATTCAGAAAACGAACATATGAAGATACGGAAAGATTTGGAGAAACCAATTCAGATTAAGGAGGTTGAAGTAGCTATAAAATTAACTAAAGAGAAAAAAGCCCCAGGGGGGATGGAATACTCTTTAAGATCTATAAAGAATTCAAACATACATTACTCCCAGAATTGATTGAGACCCTGTGTGAGGCCTATGATGAAGGTAGGTTACCTAAATCAATGGAAGAGGCGGTGATAATAGTTTTGCCAAAGCCGGATAAAGACTTACTGGACCCAGATTCATATAGACCTATTTCGCTACTTAGGCCCAATTATTTTATAATCTCTTTATTAATGACCTTGTGGATTGGATTGATAGCAAGGTGTCAGATTTTGATGACGATACAAAATTTTGTAGGATATTTAAAACTCAGCTTGACTTTAAAATATTACAGAAAGACCTAGATAAGCTGGCAGCATGGGCAAAAACATGGCAGATGAAATGTAATGTTGATAAATGTAAAGTAATGCACGCAATAATAGCATTAATTCATATTAATTAAATGGAATACAACTGGGGTTAACGGAACAAGAGAAGGACCTGGGTATTCCGGTAACAAATACGCTAAGCAGCATCACTCAATGTCAGGCAGCAGCTGCAAAAAGCAAATAGGATTTTAGGGTGTAAAAAATGAAAGATAAAAACCCGGGAATCAAATGTAATATTACCACTCTATAAATCCTTTGTAAGGCCACATCTAGAATATGGAATTCAGTTTTGAATTGTAAAAAGGACATAGGAGAACTGGAGAAGGCGCGTAACGAGATTATAAAATGGGATGGGAGATGTCACTTACAATGAAAGGCTAGAAAAATTGGGCTTGTTCAGCTTGGAAAAAAGACATCTTAGAGGTGATCTTATTAATATATATTAGCATATGTGTGGTCAATACTGAGAACTAGCACATGATCTGTTACTTCCAAGTACTCTACAAAGTACCAGGGGACACCCATTGCGTGTGGAAGAAAGATATTTCAGACATCAATATAGAAAAGGTTTCTTTACAGTTAGAGTGGTCAAGCTATGGAATGCCCTTCCCCAAGTGGTAGTGATGGCAGATATTATGTCAGCATTTAAAAAAAGGCTAGATGCTTATTTATTTACGAATTGCATTGAGTGTTATAGTTAATCAAGCAATGAATGACGGGTAATTTATTCAGAAAGGTTGAGCCTGATGGACCTATGTATTTTTTCAACCTATGTAACTATGTAAAAAATACTTATATAAAATTTTGGCAGGAAGATTAGCAAAAGTAATAGGGAGATTAATTCATGAGGACCAAACCGGATTTATCCCACAGAGGAGCCTGTATTCAAATGTTAGAAGGGTGTTCACTAATCTATCTGGCAGGGCTTCAAAGGAGACTCTCAGTATAGCCATATGCTGGAATACATCAGTACTGTAGTATATTATGCAAGCACTCCAACAATCGCTTGTTCAGGTCCCCTAGAAAGACTATTAAAAAACAGCTAAATAAAAAAAAATATTATGTCCCAAATAAATAATATTAAAAGTAAAAAAAAAAAATCCTTTTCTCATATTTTCGCTAAAGCAATGTTAAAAAAAATTAAAAGTTAGCATAACTGGTATCGCAGCGTCCATAAAAGTACAAACTATCACAATATAGCATTGTTTAACTCACTCAGTGAACGCTGTAATAAAAAATATATATATATAAATCTCGCAAATTTTTTTGTCACCGTAGCTAAAAAGTGAACAAAATGTCGCATGCACCCCAAAATGGTATCGGTAAAAACTACAGCTCGCCCCTCAAAATATAAGCCCTCATATCGCTTAATTGACGGAAAAAAAAGGTATGGCAATCAGAATATGGCAACACAAAACATTTTTTTTAGCAAATAGTTTTTGTTTCTAAAAGTGGTAAAACATTAAAAAAAACTTATAAATTTGGAATCGCCGTAATCGTGTCAACCTGTAGAATAAGGTAACCATGTATTTTTTACAGCCTGATGAATGCCGTGGGCGTGGCCTGAATGCAGACCGTGGCGGACAATTTATGCTGAGCTTCGTCTAGAGACCTCAAAAGTGACTGTTTGTAGCATACCAGTGAGTGCATTCCTGAACCTCTACCACTGCCCAGGTATAAGGACAGGATGATGACATGGAAGAGGAGTAGTAAGTCCAGTCCAAAACGCCTTATTGATTTTTTTCTCCATTCTGAGCATGCGAAAAGGGACCCAAGATGGCGCTGGCTCCAACTCCTCCGGTGGCTCATGTAAAAGTGGCAAAGACTCGAGACCGGATATTCCCTCTCTTTCTCCCGGGGAATCCGCACATGCCTTGAACTGCTAAACACTTGCCTCTCAGGACATACAATGGGACTGAGAACCTCCGTCTCCCAAATCCTCCATTACGGTTTCTGACCACCACGCCAACACGGCGGCTTTGCAACATTTGGATTCTCTGGGTGACTGTTCCTCAGATAGCCCAGAAAAACAGAGAACCAAACTTTCTCCTATAGAGGACTTACAGCTGGACTCACCCTCTTTTGGAGATGACCCTATACTGCCTATCACAGACCAGGCAGTCTCTGAAACGTTTATTAAAGGCCTTCTAATGGCGCTAAGAGGTTCCCTGCAAAAAAAACTCTCAAAGCTCACGGCTACGATCAATACCTCCACAGAGGATCTAGGTTCCAGAGTGGACCATGTCGAGAATAAATTGGGAGAAATCACACACGCTCCCAATGATCTGGTGGATGCCCACTATGTCTTGGAAGGGTAGCTATTAAACACAAAATGGCAGACATGGTGGACAGAAACAGACGAAACAATGCTAATTTCTGTGGAATCCCTAAATCAGTTTTACCAGCTGAACTTCCATCCTATCTGCAAAAACTGATTAAAACTCTACTACCTGATTCCCAATCTCAGGACCTTATTATTGACCGGGCACACAGACTACCTAAGCCGAAAGCCTTATTGGCAGAAATTCCACGGGATGTAATCTCCCATATCCACTTTTTCCATATAAAGAAATCATTGATGTTTACAGTGAGGAAAACGCAGAAGCTACCTGATTCATATGGTGGAGTTCATCTGTATGCGGATTTATCACTACCTACATTACAAGCTAGGAGAAATTTCATTCCAGTTACCCTGTCGCTTCGCAAACAACAAGGTTCCATATAAATGGGGATTTCCTATGAAGCTTTTGCTTCATAAAGATGGTCACACACATGTTCTTCTTAAACCTGAAGATGGGGCTAAACTGATGTAGGAGTGGGGACCCCCCGATGTCTGACCAGATGGTGAAATCTTTCTCTTTCTCAAAAACTGTCATTTCTAACTAATGTACTTTTTTTTCCTGGGACACAAGAGGTCAATTCTCATTCGGACGAACGCTCGTTCCCCGTGCTATCTACAGGTGATATTGTATTACCTGTTGCTCTGTAGGGTCTCATAGATCCTGCTTTACTTCTTCCAGACATACTAAGTTATATTGTATATACTTTGCTTGTTACTATGGTTCAACTGTTCTCTATTTCCTAAGTATGTTTTTTCATATATTCTAATATGTAAATTTGGAGGAGTGATTGAAGTCCCTTAGCTTTCCCTTGCAGCTCTTTATTTTTGCTCATGTCGGTTCAGATTGCTAAGCTTAATGTAAAGGGCTTGAATAGCCCATTTAAAAGGTCATCTGTTTGGATTCTGGAACAGATATTTTTTGTTTGCAGTAAACTCATTTTCAACAATCCAAGAGTCCTGTCTTTGTGAATGCTAAATGTCCCCATTTACAGTGAAGGAAATAAGTATTTGATCCCTTGCTGATTTTGTAAGTTTGCCCACTGTCAAAGACATGAACACTCTAGAATTTTTTATGCAAATAAATATATATAATTTTGACTATGTGATTTTCTATTTTTTTTTAAATATAATCTATCTCTCACTGGTAAAATTAACCTAGCCTAAAAATTCTAGACTGTTCATGACTTTGACAGTGGGCAAACTTACAAAATCAGCAAGGGATCAAATACTTATTTCCTTCACTGTATTTATGGCAAACTCAGATCATAAGAGAAATGGGGTCTTAATTGCGCTAAGAGACACTCTCAATTTTCAAATTGTTGATTCCCTGGTTGATGTCAGGGGGAGATTTCTTGCTCTTGTATCATTGATTCCCTACTTACCTTAGTCAATATATATGGTCCTAATTGCTGGCAGATTCGATTTTTGAGCAAAACTATGCGGAAAATTAGCAAAATTCAACAGGGTCAACTCATTCTGTGTGGAGATTTCAACATTATCCCAGATAGTTCTCTAGACACCACTAGTAGGAGCAAGAGATCTCTCCCTACACTAGCTCCATGGGCTAAGAGGGAAGATGTATATGATGTATTTAGATGTCTTAATGTCTTGTCCAGGAAATACACCTTTTACTCATCACGTCACCAGACGTTTTCTAGGATAGATCTATTTTTATTGGATAGATTACAGTTATTACAGTCAGCTACTAAAGCTGAGATAGGAGTGATGACCTGTTTGGACCATGCCCCCATTTCCCTACAACTTGCACTTTCACCCTAGACCCAGCCCTACAGATCTTTTGTCGCAACAATACCTTCTTAATGTACCATTCCCAGTAGAAACAAAATATATCCTCTCATCTTCAGGAATATTTTGCTCTTAATGAATCCCCGGACAAAGGCCCCTTTGTATTGTGGAATGCCCACAAAGTGGTGATACGTGATTCTGTTCCAAATTAGGGCCCTAGAATCCCAACAACAAACAAACTCTACGGACATCTCACATGACGCCTTGACTAAGCTAAGGCAAGACTTGAGGGCTCATTTAATAGCGGACTATGACAAACACTTAACCTCCCTCCGTATGACTTACTACACGTCTCATAATAAAGCTAGTAAATTTATGGCAAAATGAGTCAAACAGAAACAACAGAAGTCCAAGATACTATTGCTTTAGCAGAGGGTAGCGACCCAAAAATTTAAAATCCCCAAGATATTGCAGATAGATTCAGCCTATTTTACTCTAAATTCTATCATTTAAAAGAAGACCCTAACATGCCTCAACCTAATTTTGAGGTCATAGAAAGATTTTTGGACCAGGTCCATTTGCCTAAGATATCATCACTTATTCTGCAGCATGAAGTGACTAAAGCCATTAGATTAGCCAAACCACATAAAGCTCCAGGATGGGATGGGTTCTCTTCCAAATACTACCAGATTAATTATCCTATTTTAATTCCTTACCTATCTCGAATTTTTAATGCAGCAAAGTCTAGGGGCAGCCTTCCCCATGAGATGCTTCGAGCCACCATAACGTCCATCCGCAAACAAGGGAAGCGCCCTACATATCCGGCTAACTTTAGACCTATATCGCTGCTAAATTGTGACATGAAACTCTATGCAAAAATATTGGCTCAACGCCTTTTAATTATATTGCCTTGTATAATACATAATGACCAGGTCGGTTTCACGAACGGCAAGCAGGCACCTGATGGTATCTGATGCATTTTTAATCAGATCTCCAAGTCAGAAATGAGTCTGGTGCCTTCTCTACTCCTTAACCTGGAGGCATTTGAAAGGATACATTGGGACTTTACCTTTTAGATTTGGTTACTCCAAGCGAATGGGGCCCTTTACTCTTCCCCTTCTGCTAGAGTTTTAACGAACGGTATGCTATCCAAACCGTTTGAAATCACTAACGGCACCAGGCAGGGGTGTCTGTTATCCCCCTTAGTTTTCACCATGGTGATGGAAACTATGGCGGAAATTATACAAATGGACATAGAGGTGCGAGGTATTTCTATAGGCAGCATTAAATTGGTTTATTTGCCGATGATGTTATTCTGACCCTCACGGACCCGTTAAATTTACTTAAATGGGTATTCACAGTTTTGTCGCAATTTGGTAACGTTTCTTATTATACAATTAATGCCTCTAAGTCTCAGATTTTAGGTTTATCGATTTCCCCAACACTACGCCAAGACATACAGAGGACATTCCCATTCAGATGGGAGGAGGTGTCGATTCCCTACCTAGGTATCAAATTTGTGTTCTCCATCTAGTAAGCTGGCTCATATTAACATTGTTCCCCTGCATGCTAATTTGCAGGATGAATTGAAATGATTATCAGATACTGAAGCCTCCTGGATGGGACAGATAGTGTTATATAAAATGCTTATACTCCCCAAGATACTCTATATTTTAGGACTGTTATGGTTCCAATACCTGGATCTTGACTTTGGAAGCTACAAGACCAAATGATGAAGTATATATGGAGTCATGGCAGGCCACGGATTGCTAGACAGAGGCTATATAAACATAGACAGAGTAGTGGAATGGCGGTACCAGACCTCACAGCGTATCATAGAGCTATCGTTGTCAATCATTTGAGACACTGGTGCCTTCCCTTCAACGGCTCCAGTTGGCCTCTGATTGAACAACATTTGAATGGGCATGTACCTCTTCCCTCTTAATTTCTGGTTCATGTGAAATTTCCCTATAGCTCGATTCCAAAATTTCTTATTTTGCAAGTCTCGATCCAAGCATAGAAAACAATATTAAAGAATATTCCCTCCTCTGTTCCCACTTCCAAACTCCCTCTACCAGTAGACACTTTTGAACTCTTGATTCGTAAATTAAAGATAAGAAATTGTTTCTTTTTAGGGATTAAAAATTTAGGAGACCTTTACCAGACTGATACTATTAAATCATTCTCGGAACTGAGATCGGAGTTCACACTCTTGAATTCAGATTTTTACAGGAACCTACCGGCTCAACACCTTCTACCCTTCAAATCCCACACACAGATTCACATCCCCACTAAGTTATATGATGTAATTTTTAAATGTAGTAAATCGCTTATTTTACAAGAGTGCTGGATATCTCATTCCTCCTTATTCATTGCCTCTAATTTTTAAATAGTCCAAACAAGGTTTAAAGTCGACTAGACTTATTTATGATACGTTAATAGGAGATGTGGTGATTTCCAAGACTTCTCAAATGTTAGCATGGGAGAAGGACTTGGGGAACATCTATCCTCTCGATGACTGATCTAAAGTTATTAAACGGATGCTGAGGTCCACTATGAATTCAAACCTATTAAAAGTTCATCATAAACTCTTATTGAGATGGTACTATACCCCATTTAAATTGGCAAAGATATTTCTGACTTCTACTCCCTCGTGTTGGCGGATGTGTGGAGGCGTGGGGTCCCTTTACCACCTTTTCTTGGATTGCCCAATTATTACTCCACTATGGTCAGTGGTCTTTTACTTATAATCCAAAATATTAGGTACCCCATTAGCTTTAAATCCAGCTTTACCCCTTGGATATGGTATCTGTTCCGCCAGTCTATAGAGCTTTAGTTTGCCACATCTGCCTGTCGGTTAAACTATTATTAGCAAAACGTTGGAAGTCAGTCTCCTTCCTCGAGGGAGATTATTGATATGGTTTCTTCACACTGTGTGTATGAGAGACTTTTTGCATTTCGTCAGAATAAATTGGGTTGATTTCACACCCGATGGCAACCATGGGCATCCATGTTCCCTTTTTAGATAGAAGGCTCTGTACTTTGGAATATGTCAACTCCCCCGCTTGGATAACAGACATCTTTTTGCTTATTTGTTTATATGCTTATATAACACCTGTATAGACATATGGGCCAATAACTATATGTAGAGCCTACTCAAAGATGTGTGAAAAAGGAAAACTAGAGATCACACACAAATTCTTCCGGGGGCTATGTATACCTCTCTTCACTTGAGTTTCAATCTATAGCTTTTCTTTTACTATGCACGTTTTGTGCTCATGTTTTACCTTGTCTATAATGTATTGGCTCTCCTTTGCTGCACTATGCTTGCACTTTTCTGAGGTTTTGACTGGGTCAATGTGGGGATCCATTTTGTGTGGGTAATGTGGTTCCCTTTTATGTATTTTATATCTATATATCCCTAATAAAGCGCTGTTACTTTTTTGACTAATATGAGAATTTGTGTGATCTTTATATTGGTGGTTCTCTTTTTTATATGCTTATATAGTTAATTGCCATGACATGTAAATGGATATACGTATCTGTCACAATCTAGGGTATTTGGACCCACTAGGCCGCTCCGCCGTAGCGAAGAGGCAAGTGGCCAATTCACAGTCTATGCACAGTCTTGTGGAAGAGGTTTGTAGCACAAGGGTACCTGAGATCGTCCAGCCAACGGCAGGGCTTCCGGTACAGATGGGGCTAGGAGTGGCAGGTTGTGGCAGATGTGGCGGATGGCACCAGGGATGGCAGATGTAGCTAGACGTGGTGTATCCCGCAGACGGCAAGACACGACTCCGATACAAGGCAGTCTCGGGAATTAAACACAGCACGGGATACAGGAGATAGGATTCAGGGAACGGGAACTCTGGGAGCAGGAAAACACTAAGGGACCATTTGCAATATAGACATGGGAAAAGTACAAACACGCTCAGGCAAGGAGCAGAAGGGTGGAGCCCTTCTTATAGTCCAGGATGAACAGGGGCTAATTAGGGAACTTTAACATGTGAGCGCACTGGCCTTTTAAAGCTGGGACCAAGCGTGCGCGCACACCTTGACACTCTGAGCAGGGCCGAATAGCCGCGGGTGCTGGCGTCTCCTAGGAGGGAGACGCTGGCCGGATGCCAACAGTCTGTGGTCACGACCGTCGCGAGGTAAGGAATGACGGTGGCCAGCGACCTTGGCCGTGACAGGATTCATGCTTGGTGTTCATTCTTGTTATACCCTCTCTTCCCACCACTTCCCTTCCGATTGCCTCCAGAACTAAATGATGGTACTTTATGTATAATATACTTTTGTACTTGTGTGAACTATTTGAATTGTTTAACAAAAATCATTGTTAAAAATAAAACAAAAAAAACAAAAAAACAACTTGTCCCGCAGAAAACAAGCTCTCATACGGCTGAACACAAATTTTACTGCTCAAACGGCACTGAATAGGCAGTCCAACGTGTATATGCAATGGATAGGTGTAGATAGTTCTTCTTATTCCTGTAGTCCTACAGAGAAGGTACCGCTCTTCCTATGCCGATTCTCCAGGATAAGGACCTATATTTCCAGTGTGGAAACAAAGAAATATAGTGCAACACCTCTAGACACTGTTTACTCCATGAAAGTTTATTCCATACTCATGTGTGGGGTGTCCAATTAACTTTGATTAAATAGCCACTAACACATCACTGTTAAAAATATGTAATATACATAACACATAAAAGCATACAATAAACATATAATTCTCATGCTTACACATAGTAGAATAATAATTGCAGGAAAATTCATTATAATTTACTATTATGTCGTTTCGTATAAATAAATATTCGGACAAGCACCACACCATAGTGCTACCGCAATACTTGCTACACTTATATCAACAAAGAAACATTCACCTATCATTCCTATTTACCTTTAAATTTATACGAATTATTGCACTTATTTAACTGTTATTTTCTAAATACATAAATTCATTTCCTTGTTTATTATTTTTATTTTCAAATTTACCGCTATTTCATCCTCCAATGAATGAATGTTAGTCTCACCCCTAATCAGAATTGAAAGTGGCTCGACCAATCCTGAGACTATTTGTAGTGACGTCACTCATTCATTCATGAAAGAGTGAAAACATACCCCACGCTTGAAGGTTGCCAATTGCCGTATATCCATGTCTAACTCGCATTGAACCAACGGTAAGTATTAGGTCTATATTAGTACCGACGATGTTCCATTTGATTTATAAAATATAAATATATTTAGAAATATATACATACTGGGGTCCAAGGGGATTGTTAACATGATTATAATATCAATTCAAGACAGCTTTGTGACTGTGAATACTATAAGAAACATTTCAACTCAAAGTCTGAATTGAACTCTAGAGGCTGTAACGTTTTTAGCTGGTATATCCAAAAACTTTCTTTCATACTCATTATTTTGATATAATCCTCCCCCCTCCAATGGTTCTCAATAACCTCAATGGCTAAAAATTGAGTGCCTTATGGATTTTTACCATGAGTTTTAGCGTAATGTGCAGATACACTATGAACTAACTTGCCCTTTCTGATATTATTGCAATGTTCTGCCATTCTAGATTTCAATTTGCAAGCTCTTCTTCCCATGGACATTGTAATATGTATACAACACCTTTGCTGTCACACGTTGTAAAACATTTAATGTTATAGTTTTTTTTCTTTTCAACATCAGAAAACATTTTGAAAACCCCCTTTATTCTATCATAACCAACTTCCTTACAAGCCTTGCACTTGTTACAGGAAAGAAAGCCTTTAACATACAAATTGGATTTCGAAAGGGGCTTTATGTAGCTATTAGTAATAAGATCTTTAATATTTTGTGCCCTGCGGTATATGATGGTAGGATTTTTTGGCAGTAGTGAGCCTATCACTGGATAATTTTTTACAATATGCCAATTATGTTTAAGGATATTTCTTATTGTTGAGGAACCTGAAGAGTATGAGGTTATGAACGGAACTTTTATTGTTTTCTAATTTTTTACAATAATTGTGTTCTCGCCATAACCAACTCTGCTGTCTTTCCTGACATCATTCAATGCCGATTTTACAATCTGATCATCGTAATTTTGTTCTAAAAACTGAGATTTTATGACTTCAGATTGTATATTGAAGTCATCCACTTGTGCAATTTCTTTTTATTCTTTTAAACTGTCCTTTTGGTATATTTTTTTAACCAGGGTTTGAAATGACAGCTAGAGTATTCGGTATAACTGTTACTCTGTTAGTTCTATGTCTGTTTAAAATGATTCTTAGTATTTATGTCCTCTTTTTCTTTATAGATTTCTAAGTCCATAAAGCTTACTGTAATGTCGCTATATTCTGAAGTGAAGACCAAGTTGTGTGTGTTATTGTTAATATACTCAATAAAAGACAGCAATATTCTACTTCCCTATCCCAAAAAATCAAGACGTCATATAAGTAACGCTTATTAATTTTTATAAATTAAAAAAATTGATTTCTGCTGGAATAAATAAAATAATCCTCCCAAACCGATAGGTACAGACTTGCATAGCTTGATGCAAATTTCGCACCCATAGCTGTACCAGCGCTCTGGGGGTAATACTTAGAGTCATACCAGAAATAATTATTTTCTAAATTAAATTAAATTAAATCTATAATAAATCCATCATGTTCAGATGCCATTTTTTTTGTCCATTTTTAAAATTTGTTCAACTGCCTGTATCCCCAAATCATGGGGTATGCAGGTATATAACGAGGACACATCACATGTGCACAGGATGGTATCCTTATTAATATCCATCGTTCTCAACTCCTTGATTGATCAGATGTGCAGAATCTTTAAGATATTATCTAGTTGTTACTACATATTTCTGCAAAAAAACAATCATAATTCTGAAATACGACAAGTAAGTTAGTCTATTCCAGCCACAATTGGTCGACCCAGCGGATGAATTTTATTTTTATGGACTTTCAGCAAATAATATATAACCGAAGTCTTGGGATGTTTAATAGTTAAATACTCAAATTCCTTCTTATTGAGTATACCTTATAAAGTCGATGTAAAAATAAAAAAGTTATGGCTTTTGGAAGGCGGGTGGAAAAAGTGAAAATGAACAAAATCGAATTGGCCTGGTCATTAAGGGGTTAAGGTACTTGGTCTGAGTCCTTTCTAAAGCCTTTCCTTTAAAGAGAACCTTTCACCTGCCCATACAAGTGCAGCTGAGTGCACCATGCAATAGGCAGTGCTGCACAAATCTTGTCTCACTTTAAAAAAAAGTTCTAGCCTCCTCTGTGATTTAGAGATCGGTGCCGTTATATGTGGCGGCCGATATGTAAATAACCCCCTGAACTGTCAGTGGGGCATGTAAATGGCATGGGGGCGTGTTACTTAGCGCTGTGCCACAGTCCAATTAGCTGCGGACAGTGTCACAGTGGCTTGTGCTGTGTGGTCTCTCTTGCGAGATCACACAGTCTTGTCATTCTTGCCTGCCAAGAGCTGAAGATTAAGTGCGTGTGCGCGCGTGCCCAGCTCCGACGCCGCTGCCGACGATACTCCCGCCACCACGGAACAGAAGAATTAACATACTTCTTCTCCTCTTCTGTACCGTGGCGGCGACGGAGCTGTGCGTGCGTGTGCGCACGCATGCTCTCCGCTCTCAAGCTCTTCTCAGACAGTGACAGTGATCACGAGAGAGATCACAAAGCACAAACCACTGTGACACTGTCCATAGCTGATTGGGCAGGGTCACAGCGATAAGTAACACGCTCTATGCCATTTACACGCCCGATTGAAAGTTCAGGGGATTATTTACATATCGGGCGCCAAAGATAATGGCACTGATATCTAAATAACGGAGGAGGCTAGAATTATTTTTTTAAAGTGAGACAGGGTCTGTGCAGCACTGCCTATCACATGGTGCACTCAGCTGCACATGTATAGGCATGTGAAAGGTTCTTTTTAATAATTGCAGACTATCTTTAACACAAGGATTATACACACATGTTCCTGGGCAAACACCAAAGCTTTTCTTTATTCTGGATAAAGATATAGTCTGAATGAGGCTAATAAGTATAATAAGGGCCTGTCAATTTCCATGCATTTAAATTGAGATTGTGTGGGTTGAAAAAGGTCTGACAGTCTTAGAACAGCAGCTGGTGTGATGGTGGTAGATTCCAATTGTTCTCCTGACTCCTTTGTAAGGACTGTGTGTACGGAAGAACTGTGTCACATTGGGTTCGTGGACCCACTGGGCCGTACCGACTTGATGGTATGGCAGCTGGCCAACAGGATGCAGGTAACAGTCTATAGTTCGTATAGTGTACCTGTGGCAGCTCGGACAGTAGCAAGGCTGGCTCGGCTGGGACTAGGCAGCAGGCAGACGTCAGGCGTGGTGCAGAAGGACAGGCATGGTTTGCAGCACAGCACGACTACAGCTCAGCATGGTACTTGACCAGGATAGCACGGGATATAGGATACAGGTACGGGAAACACTGGGAACTGGAAAACACTAGGAGACCATTTGCATAGACAAACTTTGGGTATGACAACAACGCTTAGGCATGGGAGGAAGGGGCTGGGCCCTTCTTATCGTCCAGGATACTCATGGGATAATTATACATTAAAGTCCAGTGTGCACGCTGCCCCTTTAAGAGCGGGCATGAGCGTGCGCGGTCACCCTACGGGACACGGCCGAGGTGAGCGGAAGTGAGCACTGGCGTCTCCTGAGGAGGAGACTGCGGCCAGACCCATAGCTGCGGCTGTCAGGAGGTGAGTGAGCCTGACGGCCCACGGCCATGGACATGACAAACTGCATTTAACAAGTCCCGGTCCTGGAAGATTTTCTGTATGACCCTCGGTATCACTGGCAGTGGGGGAAATATGTACACAAGCTGGGACCTCTTTGGCATTGAGAAGGCATTGATATGGTGAGGACTGTCATTTCTGAACAGAATTTTGTCGAATTTCACATTGTGACTTGTCACCATCAAATCTATTTCTGTGTTCCCCAACTATCTACTAACTGGTGAAACACATGTGGATTTAATGACCATTCCTCTGGCAAAGGAAAGGTTGTGACTCAGGTGATTGGCTGCCATATTGTAGCTGCCTCTTAAACTTACCGCTATAATTTTGTTCAGATTCTATTCAGCCCACGTCAATAACTTGGCCACAGTTGTGACATTTTCCAAAAATATTTTAACCTTCTGTCCCTGGATGAAATGTTTGAACTGTTTGATCAAGTTTGAACTGACCCAAGGCTCTGAAAACCACCCTCATCTCTCTGAGATTGGATGAGAGGCTTGACTCTTTCATAGTCCATTGGCCCTTTGAAATGAGCACCCCAACCTGTCTGGGATGCATCGGTCACAATCTGCCTCCAGATGACTGGGGTGAAGGATCCTCCATTCTTTTGAGTAATCCATCACCTCATTGAGGATCTGGTTTCCTACAAAAAATGTCTGGAATATCCAGAAACAGTAGTTTTGGTCCCATCTTAGAAGGTACTCTCTATGCAGTGGTCTTATGTACCATCTGGCCCATCTAATTGCCTTGCTGGAAGAGTCAAAAGAACCAACACTTAAAAGGTGTAACAAAGTGTTACCAGCAGTGTTGCTGCCTGGGAAAGGTGAAAAATCTATTCTTGAAGTAATGATATTGTCATCTCCTGGAAGTTTATCAAATGCCCCATGAAGGTTATCTTTCTTTACAGTTGTAGGAATAGATTTTCTGCAATTCACCAGGCAACCTAAGCGATGACTCAAAATGAGAGTAGTCTGTAAGCTCACTTGAAGATTTTCTATGGATTTGTTCAAGTAGGGTATAATAACTATATCTTGAGTTCTGAGGATTGCTGTCACTGATGCCACCACCTTTCTGAATGTATGAGGGGGAAATGACAGCCAGAACACCAGGGCCGTAAAATGAAGATTCTTGAGCATGCCTTCCCAGAGAATTGACACTTCCGAAGTTCTTTGCTTACTTAACCCCTTAGTGACCACCAATACGTCTTTTCACGGTGGTCAATAAGGGGCCTTAGGCTAGGCCGTCGCCTTTTCATAGTGGCCCAGTCTAAGCCCTGCACGGGTGTCTCGTGCAGGCTGCAACCGGGTTTCAGCTGTCTGATGACAGCCAGACTCCTGCTGCAACGACCGAGATCGACGTTTACTTCGATCGCGGCTGTTTAACCCGTTAAATGCTGCGCTCAATAGCGACCGCGGCATTTAACTTGTTTACAGAAGGAGGGAGCTCCCTCTCTCACCCATCGGCGGCCCGCAAATGCAATCGCAGGCCTCTGATGGGGTGCCATGGCAGCCGAGGGCCTGATAAAAGCCCCCAGGTCTGCCCTTGGCATATGCGTATTAGGATGTGCCGGAGGTAGATAGATTGCCTGTCAGATTTACAGTATACTGACAGGCAATAATGCTTTTGTATACTAAGTATACCAAAGCATTATAGCAGCGATCTGAAGATTGCATAGTAAAGTCCCTTAGCAGGACTAAAAAAATAAGTAAGTAATGTGAAATAAAAATCACAGTAAAAACATATGTTTTCCACAAAAAGTGTTTTTATTTAGTAAAAGTGTAAAAAATAAATAAAAGTACACATATATGGTATCTCTGCGACTGTAATGACTCGAACAATAAAGCTAATATGAAATTTAAACCGCAAGGTGAACACCGTAAAAAAAACAACTTAAAAAACAATGGCAAAATTGATATTTTTTTCCATTGCCCCCCAAAAAAGTCATAATACTCTGGAAAGTATAAGTTCTCTCTCTCTTTGATTTTATTTAGCTGGATCATTGTCTTACACTTGACCTGCGAAAGGAGCCATGTTATTTTCCTTGGGAGCTTTGAGGCAGACATTTCCCTTTTTGTATCTGATAGATTTTCCAACAGATTGTCAAACTCTGAACCGAAGAGACTATTGGGTCTGAAAACCATCCCACACAAACTATTCTTAGATTAACCCCTTAATGACGAGCCTATTTTAGACGTTAATGACCAAGCCATTTTTTACGTTTTTCCATCGTCTCATTCAAAGAGCTATACACTTTTTATTTTTGCATCGACATAGCTATATAAGGTCTTGTTTTTTGGGGGACAAGTTGTAACTGTTAATAGCACAATTTTGGGGTATATAGAATTTATTGATTAACTTTTATTAACTTTTTTTTGGGGGGAAATAGAAAAAAAACAGCAATTTCGCCACACTTTTTTGCGTCCTAAATTTACGCCGTTTACCGTGTGGTATAAATAACACAATAACTTTATTCAGTGGGTTGCTGCGATTGCAACGATACCAAATTTGTATAGTTTTTGTATGTTTTACTACTTTTACACAGTGAAAACACTTTTTTTTCAAATTTATTTGTTTTTGTGTCTCCATATTTGAAGAGCTGTAACGTTTTTATTCAAAGAAAACAGCAATTTTTGCATGTTTTTTTATTTTATTTTTTACGACGTTCACCGTGCGGGTTAAATGATGTAATAAATTTATAGTCGGGGTTGTTACGGATGCGGTGATACCAAATATGTGTAACATTTTTATTTTATTTTGTTTGTTAATAATACAGCATTTTGTAAGGAGGAAAAGTGGGTTTTTAATTATTTTTTTTTCACTTTTTATTAAACTTTTTTTTTAAACTTTTTTACTAGTCCCACTAGGGGACTTCACTATGCAATCCTCTGATCGCATTTATAATACACTGCAATACTTCTGTATTGCAGTGTATTATGCCTGTCCATGTAAAACGGACAGGCATCTGCTAGGACATGCCTCTGGCATGACCTAGCAGGCATTCACTACAGGCAGACCTAGGGGCCTTTATTAGGCCCCCGGCTGCCATCGGAGACACAGACACTCGGCGATCTTATCGTGTCACTGGGATGAGAGGGAGCTCCCTCCCTCTCTCCAAAACCACTCAGATGCGGTGCACGCTATTCAGGGGTTAAACGGGTGAGATAGATACTTATATCGATCTCATCCGGTCGAGCAGGGACGCCCCCAGCCCTCAGCTGCCTCTGGCAGCTGAGGGCAGGGAGATTTGACAGCTCCCTGCTCTGTATACTTATTCCGATGCCGCGACGTAAAAAGTCTATGGCATCGGAATAAGGCCCGTTAGTGACCGACGTAGAAACACTATGGGCCAGTCACTCAAACCAGGGTTTGAACCACAACACACTCCTGCCTGATATTGAAAGGACCATAGTTCTGGAGGCCAGTCTTGCTTCCTGCACTGTTGTATCCCCAAGGAAATCTGATGCAAGTTAGATGTTTTTAAAAGATCTGAGCAGGTCTTATCTAGCAATACCCGAAGCAATCTACCCCTCCAATCTTAAAAGCCAATTTCTCAGAGACTCGCCAACCACTGAAGAAGAAACTGCTACTGTTAGGAGGCCGAAACATATGTTCTTCTTAAAGGGCGTCTGTCACCAGGTGTCCCCCCCACAAGCCGCTTACACCACTATACAGGTGTAGATTAAGTCGCCACATACTTTTATTACATATGTTAAGGCTTTCAAAAGTGTAAAAAAGTAGATTAATTTCTTCAGGGCACTGTATGCTAATTAAGGACAAGATGTCCACCAAACCAGGAAGTGCCCTACACTGTCAACCCTAACCCCTCCCCGTTCTCTGCCTTCTGAACTTGATTGACATTTCTGTTCATCTACTGGGCCATACGCTGCTCCAGCCAAGCAGACAAGCTCCTTACTGATTATTAGATATCATTGTTAACCAGGAAGCTATAATCTGGTACTTCAATATCTCTAACATCTGACACCATAGGACGTCTACTTTTAACTGGACGTGTTCTCCGAGGTCTCTCTTCGCTTCTCATGTCCTTCATCTCCTGTATAGAAGTTTTTACAAAATCTTTGACTTACAGCATTACTTTCTTATAAGATGTCTCCACAGCTTCGACAGGTTTTATATTCAGTTGCATCTTCCTACAAGTTAATGTTCATCATTTAGCAGTACTCTTTCTACCTCCTGATTTTCCACCATCACCAGGTCCTAGGCTGAACATCTAATAATATACATCAAACAATGGCTATAAAATAGCAGGGATAGCAGAAAGTAAAAAAAATCCTTAAGAGCAAAAACATACCTTGAGGCAGAAATCACAGACTGAGCAGCTTGGACAGTCAACCTAAACTTGAGGTCTTAAATAGTTTAGCGCCACTTGGTAGGGTGAGAATGGGTGTATGATGGTCTGAATCTAAAATACCCAGCTTTCCCAAATTGCAGGTTTAAAAATAGCAAAGTAACACGCTAGAGCAATAATAAATATACACTCTTCAACATTAAAATTACAACACCAAGAAGGAAAAGTTTTGGAATTGTGGAAGTTACAGGATCGATAGACATGTTAATGATATGCAAGTGCTAAAAAATGGAACAACATATTCCAAACATCTTGATTTATTCAGTTTCGAGTATGAGCGCCACGTGCAGAAATATACACACACGCTTTAGCATGCTATCAATGAGATTATTAACCCCTTCCCACTGCAGCCACTTCCTGACAGAGCCTTATTTTTCAAATCTGACACGTGTTATTTTATGTGATAATAACTTTGGAATGCTTTTACCTATCCAAGCGATTCTGAGAGTGTATTCTCGTGACACATTGTATTTTAGGTTAGTGGTAAAATTTGGTTAACACATTAAGTATTTAATTGTGAAAAATACCAAAATTTAGCAAAACATTTAAAAAATGTGCATATTTATAATTTAATGTATCTGCTTGTAAAACAGATAGTAATACCAAACAATATAGTTGCTAATTAACATTTCCCATATGTCTACTTTAGATTGGCATAATTTTTTGAGCATCCTTTTATTTTTCTAGGACGTTACAAGGCTTGAAACTTTAGCAGAAATTTCTCACATTTTCAAGAAAATTTCAAAAGTCTACTTTTACAGGGACCAGTTCAGTTGTGAAGTGGCTTTGAGGGGCCCATACAATACAAACCTCCATAAGTCAACCCATTTTAAAAACTGCACCCCTCAAAGTATTCAAAACAGCATTTAGAAAGTTTCTTAACCCTTTAGGCGTTTCACAAGAGTAGAGGTGAAATTAAAATTTATTATTTTTTTTTGCAGAAATTCATATTTAATTAAAAAAATCTGTAACACAAAAGGTTTTACCAGAGAAACGCAACTATGTATTGCCCAGATTGCCTAGAAATATCCCACATGTGGCCCTAGTGTGCTAATGGACTGAAACACAGGCCTCAGAAGCAAAGGAGAACCTAGTGGATTTTGGGGCCTTCTTTTGATCAGAATATATTTTAGGCACCATGTCAGGTTTGAAGAGGTCTTGTGATGCAAAACAAAGGAAACTCCCCCAAAAAAAAAAATATTTCGGAAACTACACCCCACAAGGAATTCATCTAGCGGTGTAGTGAGCATTTTGACCAAACAGGTGTTTCATAGATTTTATTAGAATTTCGATGCAAAATTGAAAAATGGCTATTTGTCCTCCACTCCTCTTACCAAGCATTGGTACACCACTCTGTCATTTCCATGTATGAGTGGGTCATTTAAAAAAGCATTCACATTATATATTTACCGTATACAGTGAAGGAAATAAGTATTTGATCCCTTGCTGATTTTGTAAGTTTGCCCACTGTCAAAGACATAAACAGTCTAGAATTTTTAGGCTAGGTTAATTTTACCAGTGAGAGATAGATTATATTAAAAAAAAAAACAGAAAATCACATTGTCAAAATTATATATATTTATTTGCATTGTGCACAGAGAAATAAGTATTTGATACCTTTGGCAAACAAGACTTAATACTTGGTGGCAAAACCCTTGATGGCAAGCACAGCAGTCAGACATTTTTTGTAGTTGATGATGAGGTTTGCACACATGTTAGATGGAATTTTGGCCCACTTCTCTTTGCAGATCATCTGTAAATCATTAAGAATTCGAGGCTGTCGCTTGGCAACTCGGATCTTCAGCTCCCTCCATAAGTTTTCGATGGGATTAAGGTCTGGAGACTGGCTAGGCCACTCCATGACCTTAATGTGCTTCTTTTTGAGCCACTCCTTTGTTGCCTTGGCTGTATGTTTTGGGTCATTGTCGTGCTGGAAGACCCAGCCACGAGCCATTTTTAATTTCCTGGTGGAGGGAAGGAGGTTGTCACTCAGGATTTGACGGTACATGGCTCCATACATTCTCCCATTGATGCGGTGAAGTAGTCCTGTGCCCTTAGCAGAGAAACACCCCCAAAACATAATGTTTCCACCTCCATGCTTGACAGTGGGGACGGTGTTCTTTGGGTCTTAGGCAGCTTTTCTCTTCCTCCAAACACGGCGAGTTGAGTTAATGCCAAAGAGCTCAATTTTAGTCTCATCTGACCACAGCACCTACTCCCAATCACTCTCAGAATCATCCAGATGTTCATTTGCAAACTTGAGACGGGCCTGTACATGTGCCTTCTTGAGCAGGGGGACCGTGCGGGCACTGCAGGATTTTACTCCATTACGGCGTAATGTGTTACCAATGGTTTTCTTGGTGACTGTGGTCCCAGCTGCCTTGAGATCATTAACAAGTTCTCCCGTGTAGTTTTCGGCTGAGCTCTCACCTTCCTCAGGGTCAAGGATACCCCACGAGGTGAGATTTTGCATGGAGCCCCAGATCGATGTCGATTGACAGTCATTTTGTATGTCTTGCATTTTCTTACTATTGCACCAACAGTTGTCTCCTTCTCACCCAGCATCTTACTTATGGTTTTGTAGCCCATTCCAGCCTTGTGCAGGTCTATGATCTTGTCCCTGACCTTAGAAAGCTCCTTGGTCTTCCCCATGTTGTAGAGGTTAGAGTCAGACTGATTAATTGAGTCTGTGGACAGGAGTCTTTTATACAGGTGACCATTTAAGACAGCTGTCTTTAATGCAGGCACCAAGTTGATTTGGAGCGTGTAACTGGTCTGGAGGAGGCTGAACTCTTAATGGTTGGTAGGGGATCAAATACTTATTTCTCTGTGCACAATGCAAATAAATATGTATAATTTTGACTATGTGATTTTCTTTCTTTATTTATATATATAATCTATCTCTCACTGGTAAAATTAACCTAGCCTAAAAATTCTAGACCGGTTATGACTTTGACAGTGGGCAAACTTACAAAATCAGCAAGGGATCAAATACTTATTTCCTTCACTGTATATACAATTTATTTTTTAACGCATTTATTTGCTATGCATCAGACAAATTCCCTGATTTAAGCCCTCTGAGGATCCTGATAACTCCAGATGAAATACATTAGAAAATAATGTATGTTAGGCTAAATTTTAGCAAGGGGGAAATCCAAAAAGGCAATTGCACAATTTCAAGGGTTTCAGTACTATCCCAATATTTTCCTGAACCCTAGATCAAGATCTTTTGTTGTTGCTATTGCTAATATATAACTCGTTAAGAATAAAGCTAATTTTGACCTAAAAGGGGTTGTTCTAGAATGGACAATTATCACCTATCTACTGGATCACTGGGTCACCCACTTATTGCAATAAACGGGGGTAACGAACCCCAGATCCTTCTCACTTCAGTGAGGGGGAACTTGAATGGAGCGGCAGTTGAGCATGCGCCCGCCGCTCCATTAAATGTCTATGGGACTACCAGGAACAGACGTGCGGTGTATTTGACTGTTTCTGTCACACCCATAGACTTTAAATCAGCAGCAGTGCGCATGTTCGACCGCCACTTCATTCAATGGCCATCCTCACTGCGGTCGAGCAATGAGAAGGAACAGGGGGTTCGGGACCCTCATTCTTGCGATCGGTGGGGTTCTTAGCAGTGGAGCCCCCAGCTTTCAGACAATTATCACCTCTCCTATTGCTGTGCTGCTATTCTCTTGAATATTTATTAGTAATGCTGTCATTTTTTATAACACCGTTCCCTGTGTAAAAAAAATATATATTTTATGCGCTGTTTTACTGAGTCCTCTCCAATTCCAGCCATTACTACAATGGGATGCCGTTTGTCAGCTGCAGATGATTCCTGCAGGTGATAGCTTGAGCACAGCTCCTGTTTCATACATGTATGGCATCGTGTGTGCCATCCATTTAAATTGGCGCGTTGCTTGGAGTACATAATGTATAATTAGCCTACTACTGTATATGTTCTGTTGATTTAACATCTATTTTTTTTTTTGCTCCCTGTGATGTTTTGTTAACTTCAAACATAAATCATGTTTATGCCTCTAAAGTGTTTTTCTGGACTTACTCTGGTTTTGTCTAAGGAAAATCAGCTAAATAAAGGGACTGCGGTGATCCAGACACATTGCCGTACATTTGGTTGTGGCTGTAGTTGTGGCTCACTTGAATGCGACTGATCTGATGTGAGCTGCACTACCATGAACAGCCAGAACTAAATTTATGGCACTATGCCTAGGTAAACTTTGAAGGGGAAATGGCTCTCAAGTGAATGGAACTGAGCTGCAGTGCCAGGTGTTATGCCCGCGGTCGCTGACCGCAGGACTGTTTCTTCATGTCGGCGTCTCCTCCTCAGAGACGCCGACACACAGCTGAAGTGCTCTCCTATGCTCTGTGTCCTCACTTCTGACCTTAAGGGACCAGCGCGCGCACCTGTCTAAAGTTTCCCAATCAACCCAGTAACACCCTGGACTTTAAAAAGGACTCTGCCCTTCCTCTTCTTGCCTTAACGTTGTTTGTATTCCTGTGTTTGTGTAGCGTCCATGGCCGCGGGCCGTCGGGTTTACTCACCTCCCGACGCCCGCAGCTATGGATCCGTGAGCGCTGGTCCCCATCTCCTTCCTAGGAGACACCAGCGCTCACTTCCGCTCCGGTCTGCTGTGTCCCGTAGGGTGCGCGCGCAAGCTCGTGTCCGGCCTTAAAGGGCCAGCACGCGCACAAAGGAAATCGTCATCATTATACTGCCACGATCTCCTGGTCTATAAGAAGGTCCCAGGGCTTCTGATCCTTGCCTGAGCATTGTTAGTTTTCCCAGTCTGTCTTGCAAATGGTCCCTTAGTGTTTCCCGTTCCATTTGTTACCTGTGCCTTGTTTCCTGTTCCTGCTTCCCATGCTGTGCCTATAGTATCAAGTCGTGAAACGTCCTGTGTCATCTGCCACGTCCGGAGGAATCCGCCATGTCCTGTGTCATCTGCCACGTGCAGAGGAATCCGCCAGGTCCTGTGTCATCTGCCGCGTCCGGAGGAATCCGCCACGTCTGGCGCAACCTGCGGCACCTTTGTCATCCGCCACGTTTGGCGTTATCTGCTGCACCCATTTCCATCTGTGCCAGAGCTGCGGCCACTGTATGGACTATCCAGGTACCCTTGTGCGGGACATTGTATTGCTGGGGTTTCCTGTTGTTTGGCCAGCTGCCTCTCCGCCACGGCGGTACGGCCTAGTGGGTCCTTAACCCGCTTCGTGACAGTTTGTCTATGGAAATGGTTCCTTAGTTGTATCCTGCTCTCAGTGTTCATGTATCCTGCTTCCCTCAGCCGGTTGCTGTGTTTGTTCCTGAGCCTAAGCCTATTGTGGGAGTCGTGTGTGCCTCATCTGCTACGTCTTTTGCCATCTGCCACATCTGGTGTCATCTGCCACGTCCAGTGTCATCTGCTACGCCAAGCATCATCTGTATAAATCAAGCACAGTAGAGGGAAGTCGGCACCACTCTCAATCTTCACAGCATGGAACAGGCAGATAGATGCAATTGGAATCATGGTTTTTCTCATTTAAGCAAACTTCAGGCGGTGCTCAGCATAAAAACAGACGGTCTTGTAGTATAATGTGAATGAGAGAAATGAAAATGCGGCACTCACCCGTTTGCAAATCTTCTTAACTTTATTGTGTCACCTTGGCGAGGATAAAAGCATTACAGGGAGGAGAGCTAATTGTAGGTTACAGCCTGTTTCGCGCTGGAGATCGCGTTTCTTCTGACCTAGTACGTCACTGCTGGCGGCGTTCTTTTAAACTGCAGTCAGCTGTAGCTTCCATAGTAACGCGTGTAGCAACAGTGAACAGCTTCTGGAACACACCCCTTTATGTTAATTTCTTTTCACAGAGCAAACATCACTTTTACCTTTCAAGGAAAGGGCTCTAAAAAATTCACACCTTATCGTGACCTGAAAACCGGAAAGAAGTGAAAACTTCCATCACGGACACATCAGACAACGATAGTTGAGTACGATTTAAAAAATATATATACATATATATGTAGATTAATTAAAATGGAACCTTTTGATGAATTGTCGGGGGATGGAGTAAATAACTGTATTCAGTTAAATACACTATAAATAAGTAGTTTTATCCTTACATAGCCATTTTTGTTTGTACACCATAATGGATATGATATAGGAAGCCGTTCATTGTTCCTTTACAGAACGCATAGTTACACTGTTGTACACATAAGTGAGGATAAAATGCAACACATACATCAAATGTGTGGCAAATTAAAAACAAAAACTATAAGCACAAATATAAAGATTGTTATAGAAAGACTGCCATGTCATTTTTATCATTTAACCCGGCTAGTCCCATTGCATTGGTACAGATAATCCATCCTGATTCTTTTCTCAATAATATCCTGTATCTATCCCCCCCCATTTTCTTGAATTGGGACATGTTCAATACCTGCAAACCTTAATAAATTGGAGTCTCCACCATGGGCTTTATTCATATGGTGAATTAATCTGGGAGCTCCCTCATTTGTTGTTATAGATTTACAGTATCATCTGTGCCTACTTCAACACGTGCCTGCTACTCAAAATACCCGCTTGATCTTCTACCCAGGTACCCATATCCAAGAGACTGTCATTCACTGTTGTTTGGGCAGCTGCTTCTCTGCTACGGCGGAGCGGCCTAGTGGGTCCAAATACCCCACGACCGTGACACCAGGCACAGCCACAACCAAATGTACAGCACTGTGCCTGGATTGCCATAGCCCCTTCATTCAGCTGAGGGGAGTCAGACCCTCAACGATCAGATGTTCATATTATGCCATATCATGCCATACAGCAACTATGCTGTTACTTACTAATTCTATGGCCAACTAAAATCCGTCTAAAACACTAGTTGTGTGTTCAGATATGTAGGGATGGCCAATTATGACCGAAATCAAAATCACGATTAATTGAACATGTAACCTCGATTACGATTAATGACCAATTATTTAGACCACACCTTTTTTGCATGTCACGCCCCCTATTTGCATGCTACGCTATTGAATTAATATGTATCCCCTTAGCCTGCTGTATGCTACTGTATATAATATACCTCAACACTGCCCCCACACAGTATATTGACCCCATAGTGCTCCCCACACAGTATAATGCCCCATAGCTGCCTCCTCACAATATAATGCCCCATAGCTGCCCCCTCACAGTATAATGCCTACATAGCTGCCCCCACAGTGCCTAATAAAAATAATAATATACATATTCACCTAACCCCGTTCCAACGGCGAGTGGAGGAGATCCCTCTGCTCCTCCGATCTGTGCAGCTCGGCGCAGACAGGCACAATGACGTCACTGCCTCGCTTCCGGCGATATATAGTGAATGGTAAAGCAGGGAGCTTATGGTTATGCCATTGGATTCAACTTTATCTGCGTCCTGAAGATGCAAATAATTGAAAAATAATTGAAAAAACCTAAATGCGCAAGATGACGTTGACTAATTGCGCAGAATTTCGTTTTCGTTTTTTTTTTTTTAATTAAGTGCCCAGCCCTAATCTCATGTTACTGTTGTTATTTGATGTGACTAAAGAAAGTGTGAACAACATGTTATAAGAGTAGTATATCTTAATTGATAAACAACACCTATTCCTTGACCCTTAGGCACACCACAACGCAACTGTACATCCTGGTGGCCAGTGTCTTAGCGCACCAGGGTGTACAGTTACGGGAACCGGGAGGCCAGCTGTCCCCGACAGCTGACACTGCACTGTTGCCGATCAGCAGATCATTGCTGCTAATTTTGTCAATTAACCCCTTAAATGCTGCGATCGATTACAATCGCTGCATTTTAGGGGTTTCTAGCACATCGGCAGACCTCACAATGAAATCGCGAGGTTTGCCGATGATTAGTATGGCCACGGAAGGCGAAACAATGGCCTCCGTGTCTGCCATGTACGGAAGCCTATCAGGATCAGCCTCCTGATAGGCTTCTTGTCAGAGTGACAGGAAGACACTGTGTCGTTCCCAATGCACACTGTCGGTGACAGTGTGCATCGGGAACCAGGAGGTCAGCTGTCCACGACAGCTGACATTCCACTGTTGCTGATCATCGCCGCTGATTTCAGCAATTGACCCCTTAAATGTGGCGATCGATTGCGATCGCTGCATTTAGGGGGATTATAGCACATCGGCAGCCCCCTTGCAATTGTGGGGGTTGTCGATGTTTGTAATGGCATCAGGAGGCCTCCGGCTGGTCCTCGTAGGCTTACTGTCAGAGTGACTGTGACGTAGTGTAATGTATTCTAGCAGCGATCAGTGCTGCAGGTAGATAACTAAAACGTTAAACAGTACACATATTTGGTATCACCGCGTGCATAACGACCCAAACCATAAAACTACAATGTTATTTTTCCCGCACGGTTAACACCGCAAAAAAAAACCAACGAAAAACAAAGTAAAATAGTACCAATAAAAACTACAACCTGTCCCACAAAAAACAAGCCCTTACACAGCCTTGTCGACGTAAAAATAAAAAAGTTATGGCTCTCAGAATAGGTGACACAAAAAATTTATTATTTTTATAAACAAGTGATTTTATTGTGCAAACGCTGCAAAACTTAAATAAACTTTATAGATATGGTATCGCCGTGATCGTGCCAACCCACAGAATAAAGTAAAACTTCCATTTATAGCGCATGATGAATGCCGTAAGAAATAAAAAATGTAAAACGCCAAAATGCCTGTTTTTTGGTCACCTTAGCTCTAAATAAAATGTTATAAAAAGTGATCAAAAAGTTGTATGTACCAATAAAAACTTCAGCTCATCCCGCCAAATATAAGCCCTCACACTGCTCATTCGACCAAAAAATAAAAACGTTATAGATCTCAGAATGTGTTGATACAAAACTATTTGTTTTTAACAAATAGTTTTTTCTTTGTAAAAGTAGTAAAATATATAAAAAAAACCTATATACATTTGGCATCAGCATAATCATATTGTGACACAAAATAAAGTTAAGTTGCCAAAAAACAATGGAAGAATCGCAGTTTTTTCCAATTTCACCCCGCAAAGAAATTTCTTTTCAGTTTCCCAGAACATTATATGGTACTTTAAATGGTGTCAATAGAAACTACAACTCTTCCCACAAAAAATAAGCCCTCATACCGCTCGATTGGCGGAAAAAGAAAAAAGTTATGACGTTTGGAATGCGGGAAATTAAAAATTAAAATGGAAAAGCAAAAAAGATCAGTCCTGAAAAGGTTAATTTCTAATAAAAAAAAACAATTATTACACCATATGGGATATTGTCGTCCTCGGGAGAGATTGCATTACAAATGTTGGGTGGCTTTTTCTCTTTTATCCCTTGTGAAAATGAGAAAATTCAACATTTTAGCGGACAAAAATTTTGATATTCATTTTCACAGCCTAATTACACTAAATTCGGCAAAAAAACCCGTGGGGTCAAAATGCTAAAAATACCCATAGAAAATATCCTTGAGGGGTGTAGTTTCCAAAATGTCGTCACTTTTGGGGTGTTTCCACTTTATTGGTCCCTCCAATGCATTGCAAGCAAAATCTGTTCTCCAAAATCCAAATGATGCTCCTTCCCTTCTGAGCCCTGCTGTGGGTCCAAACAGAAGTTTATTACCACATATGGGATATTTCCGTAATCGTCAGAAGATGCTTTACAAATGTTGGGGTGCATTTTCTTCTTTATTTCTTGAAAATATTAAAAATTTCTATGTATTTTTATAAAAAGGTAGATTTTCATTTTCACAGACTTACTCCAATAAATATAGAAAAATACCTGTGGGGTCAAAATGCTAACTATACCCCTAGATAAATTCCTTGAGGGGTGTAGTTTCCAAAATGGGTCACTTTTTGGGAGTTTCCACTGTTTTGGCACCACAAGACCTCTTCAAACCTGACATGGTGCCTAAAATATAATCTAAAAAAATGGAGGCCCCAAAATCCTCTAGGTGCTCTTTTGCTTCTGAGGCCTGAGTTTCAGTCCATTAGGACCCTAGGTCCACATGTGGGATATTTCTAAAATCTTCAGAATCTGGGCAATAAATATTGATTTGCATTTCTCTGGTAAAACCTTATGTGTTACAGAGAAAAAATGATAATAAATTTAGTTCGGAAAAAAAAATGAAATTTACAAATTTCACCTCTACTTTGCTTTATTTCCTGTGTAATGCCTAAAGGTTTAAGAAACTTTCTGAATGTTGTTTTGAATACTTTTAGGGGTGCAGTTTTTAAAATGGGGTGATTTATTGGGGGATTGTAATATATAAGGCCCTCAAAACCACTTTAGAACTAAACTGTTACCTGTAAAAATAGCCTTTTGAAATTTTATTGAAAATGTGAGAAATTGCTGCTAAAGTTCTAAACCTTGTAACGGCCTAGAAAAATAAAAGGATGTTCAGAAAACTATGCCAATCTAAAGTACTCCCTGATGAAGCCTCGGTGAAACATGTGTCGGGTCAGCAGTGGTGGATCCGGTCTTGTTTGCTCATCATTATTTGTCATCCACAGGTGTATGTATACAGCTAAGTACTTAGGTTTTTCTTATATTATGCTCATGTCATATGTTCCTTACTGACAACTTACCCAAGTATCATTATTCTTGTTCATGTGCATACATCCTGATATTGTTTACATACGACAGTATATACTGAGGACCTTGACACTATGTTACCACCTGGACTTTCTTCCACTGCTTCAGTTTTCTGACTTCATTGTATTCCTGTGAGGGTTGTTCCACTTCTTGTTGTTAATGTTTGTTTATGTATTTTATATGTTTAATTTAACATTTAATAAAGCATTGTTTTGTATTTTTACAAACTTATGGTTGTGACTTTTCTTTAAATGGTTATATATAGTCTTTTCAAATTGACCATGTTATCCTATGGGGATGTCGTTTGTGTTTTCTAAAGTTCTAAACCTTGTAACGTCCTAGAAAAATAAAAGGACGCTCAAAAAATGATGCAAACATAAAGTAAACATATGGAAAATGTTAACTAGTGACTATTTTGTGTGGTATTACAATCTGTTTTACAAGCAGATCCATTTACATGTAGATAAATGCACCCTTTTGCAAATTTTCTCAAAATTTTGGTGTTTTTCGCTAATAAATATTGAATTTATCGACCTAATATTTCCACTAACATAAAGTACAATATGTCACAAGAAAACAATCTCAAAATTGCTTGGATAGGTAAAAACATTCCTAAGTTATTACCACATAAAATGACACGTCAGATTTGAATAAATCGACTGTGCCACAAGGGCAAAACAGGCTGCGTCCTGAAGGTTAACATAGTCTATCATTTTGTGATCGTTGGGTGTCTGCCACACTGATCAGAAGTATGAAGCATAGTTCTAAGGATAGGCTGTCAATATTTTTTTCCCCCAAAAAAACAGCATTCATTTCACCAAGCATCGAACGAAGTTGGGGGCTCCCCGATCTTAAGATGGGCGCCAAGCTAATTTTCAAGATGCTGACCTAGATAAAGGATTTTTTGCTACCGTAGTCTATAAATGTCATCCAGTCTATCAAATGCAGTCATTTAAATTTGTCTGTAGTGGTAGGGTCAAGGAAACGAGAAATTTGACTCTTTCCTACAGGTTATTACTTTTGGTTCATCCCCAAAAGGAATAATTTTAGTAATAACATTATAATAGCAAATACACTACCGTTCAAAAGTTTGGGGTCACCCAGACAATTTTGTGTTTTCCATGAAAACTCACACTTATATTTATCAAATGAGTTGCAAAATGATTAGAAAATATAGTCAAGACATTGACAAGGTTAGAAACAATGATTTTTATTTCAAATAATAATTTTCTCCTTCAAACTTTGCTTTCGTCAATGAATGCTCCATTTGCAGCAATTACAGCATTGCAGACCTTTGGCATTCTAGCTGTTAATTTGCTGAGGTAATCGGGAGAAATTTCACCCCATGCTTCCAGAAGGCCCTCCCACAAGTTGGATTGGCTTGATGGGCACTTCTTGTGTACCATACGGTCAAGCTGCTCCCACAACAGCTCTATGGGGTTGAGATCTGGTGACTGCGCTGGCCACTCCATTACAGATAGAATACCAGCTACCTGCTTCTTCCCTAAATAGTTCTTGCATAATTTGGAGGTGTGCTTTGGGTCATTGTCCTGTTGTAGGATGAAATTGGCTCCAATCAAGCGCTGTCCACAGGGTATGGCATGGCGTTGCAAAATGGAGTGATAGCCTTCCTTACTCAAAATCCCTTTTACCTTGCACAAATCTCCCACTTTACCAGCACCAAAGCAACTCCAGACCATGACATTACCTCCACCATGCTTGACAGATGGCGTCAGGCACTCTTCCAGCATCTTTTCAGTTGTTCTGCATCTCACAAATGTTCTTCTGTGTGATCCAAGCACCTCAAACTTCGATTCGTCTGTCCGTAACACTTTTTTCCAATCTTCCTCTGTCTAATGTGTGCTTTTGCCCATATTAATCTGTTCCTTTTATTAGCCAGTCTCAGATATGGCTTTTTCTTTGCCACTCTGCCCTGAAGGCCAGCATCCCGGAGTCACCTCTTCACTGTAGACGTTGACACTGGCGTTTTGCCGGTACTATTTAATGAAGCTGCCAGTTGAGGACCTGTGAGGCGTCTATTTCTCAAACTAGAGACGCTAATGTACTTGTCTTGTTGCTCAGTTGTGCAGCGTGGCCTCCCACTTCTCTTTCTACTCTGGTTAGAGCCTGTTGGTGCTGTCCTCTGAAGGGAGTAGTACACACCGTTGTAGGAAATCTTCAGTTTCTTGGCAATTTTTCGCATGGAATAGCCTTCATTTCTAAGAACAAGAATAGACTGTCGAGTTTCACATGAAAGCTCTCTTTTTCTAGCCATTTTGAGAGTTTAATCGAACCCACAAATGTAATGCTCCAGATTCTCAACTAGCTAAAAGGAAGGTCAGTTTTATAGCTCCTCTAAACAGCAAAACTGTTTACAGTGGTGCTAACATAATTGCACAAGGGTTTTCAAGTGTTTTCTAATCATGCATTAGCCTTCTAACACAGTTAGCAAACACAATGTACCATTAGAACACTGGAGTGATGGTTGCTGGAAATGGGCCTCTATACACCTATGTAGATATTGCATTAAAAAACAGACGTTTGCAGCTAGAATAGTCATTTACCACATTAACAATGTATAGAGTGTAGTTCTGATTAATTTAATGTTATCTTCATTGAAAAAAACTGTGCTTTTCTTGCAAAAATAAGGAAATTTCTAAGTGACCCTAAACTTTTGAACGGTAGTGTAACTATTTAAATACTACACTATTATTTTCAGCATAGCGGCTGGAGGTGAATAGGTGGATCTACACATCAACTGTATTATTGGTTACCAGTGATAATAAAAAAAAATCGGTTTGGATGTTTCTATGTGTCACATATATGCTGTGCAATGTGCAAATCTACAATTATCTCTGCAAAACAGTTAATTCCTTTCCTAAAAGTAATACAGTTCTTGTGCTCTGAATTTGTTGGAATATACCCAAGAGACAGACTGTCAAGAGCTGAAAGCTATACCTAATGCTATGAAGCACTTTAGACAACAAGTCAGATCAGCACACTCAAGGCTCTTTTTTTATTCATTATTTGATTGCTCACAGAAGCAGCAAATGGCTTTGAAGATGCTTTCTTGTATGAACTGATCTGAAAAAATTTCTTGAAACTATATGAACTAATTCCCATTGATTTCAGTAGTGCTTTCTGGGGAGGGCAGACTTGGGCTAGTGCTAAAGGCCTTTCTGCTGTAAAATGTGCTTAACTGTTTTTCCATTTTTTTCTTTTGCTTAATCCCATCAAAGCTTCTATTTCTCACTAATCCTTTTCAGTCCCAAAGGAAAATGAGTTAAGGTTTAATTGTGAAATTTGCATAGCAACTCTGCAAATTAATTTTCTATATCCCTTAGAGTCATTCAGCTGACAGGGACTTATTTTACTTATGTTTAACCCCGTTACTAATAAATAGTGTGGAAGCTCTATTTTTTTTATTTAGCATTTGTGATACAAGAACTATCTTCTTAAATTAGCGATTATAAATTATTCCTAATACATACTTTTATAATAAAATGTTGTGATCTTTTCTGAATGCAGATAGCTATATGCACTGTAAGTGATAACGTAAATGTAGTCTGTGCTATCAATTGATTATTCGGACATATTGTTTATTAGTGATATTTAGACCAGCAAGTAATTTTATGAGAAATGTAAGCGGTTTATTATTATTGTTACTACTTATTATTATAAAAATTTAAATTTTACTTCAATTGCAGTATTCATTTTTCTCTTGTCTTTTCAGATTTGCCTTTAAACTTTACACTTATGCTTGTATTTACGTAGAGGCTAACCATCTAAATATATTTTTTAGAAATATCCTATTAAAAGCATAACCTGACATGGTCTGACTGCAGTCTTTAGCTCAAGGCAGTCACCAAGATACTCCTTTCCCTCTGCTAAACTTTATGGTTATACTTTATTATTCTCGGCCACTCATCAGTCATTGCTGCCGAGCAATGAGGAAAGCTAAGTTACAGCTGAGCTTAGTCTGAGACCACCCAGTTTTCCCACCATGACTTACATTGACCAGTGCGTGCAAATCAGAACCTGGAAGTACAGGTGTCTGACACTCATCAGTCTCTGCTGCCAAACAGTAGGAAAGTTGGATTATATCTGAGCTCAGTCTGGGACCTCAGACTGTAACCCAGTTTTCCCACCATAACTTACAGTGGCCGGAGCTAGCAGATCACAGAAGGACTCATCATTACCCTGACATTATGATCTCCCCTTTCCCTCTTCAACCCCACTCCTAACTCACCAGAACATCTTATACAGTTAGGTCCAGAATTATTTGGACAATGACACAAGGTTTGGCGTTTTAGCTGCTTACCAAAACATATTGAATATAGAGTTATATAATTAATATGGGCTTAAAGTTCATACTCTCCACTTTATTTTGAGGGTATTCACATACTAATTTTAGGAGGGGTTTAGGAATTACAGCTCTTTAATATGTAGCTGCCTCCTTTTTAAGGGACCAAAGGTAATTGGACAATTATCTCAAAAGCTATTTAATAGGCTGCATGGGATATTCCCTCGTTAATCCATCATCAATAAAGCAAGTAAAAGGTCTCGAGTTGATTCCAGGTGTGGCATTTGCATTTGGAAGCTGTTGCTGTTAACCCACAACATGAGGTCAAAGGAGCTCTCAATGCAAGTGAAACAGACCATAGTTAGACTGAAAAAAAATGAAGAAATCCATCAGAGAGATAGCACAAATGTTAGGAGTGGCCAAAACAACCGTTTGGTACATTCTTGAAAAAAAAGAGAGCACTGGTGATCTCGTGAACTCCAAAAGGCCTGGACATCTACAGAAGACAACAGTGGTGGATGATCGCAGAATCCTTTCCATGGTGAAGAAAAACCCCTTCAAAACATCTACCCAAGTGAAGAACACTCTCCTGGAAGTAGGTGTATCAGTATCTAAGTCTACCATAAAGAGGAGACTTCATGAGAGCAAATACAGAGGATTCACCACAAGGTGCAAACCATTAATTTGGCTCAAAAATAGAAAGACCAGATTAGACTAGGCCAAACAACATCTAAAGAAGCCAGCCCAGTTCTTGAACAGCATTCTTTGGACAGAAGAAACTAAGATCAACCTGTACCAGAATGATGGGAGGACGAATGTATGGAAAAAGCTAGTAACGGCCACAACCACACCACAACCTTTGTAAAACATGGTGAAGGCAGTCTGATGGCATGGGCATGCATGGCTGCCAAAGGCACTGGGTCACTAGTGTTTATTGATGATGTGACTGAAGCCAGAAGCAGCTGAATTCTGAAGTGTTCAGGGATATACTTTCTGCTCAGATTCAACCAAATGCAGCAAGGTTGATTGGACGTCGCTTCACAGTACAGATGGACAATGACCCAAAACATACAGTGAAAGAACCACCTGCTTCTACCTGCAGCATGGAGTAGGATCATCTGCACCTCTTCATTGCTTATGCACAAGATTTTGATAATCACATCCTGGAGACAGTGGTGTCGATCAGGTTTGCAGTCAAATCTCATGAATACACCAGACTCCTCTGAAATTGAAATGCCCAGCAGACTACTTACACTTCATATAAGTACAGCACAATCAATTGCTGAAGGTATGAGGAATCCTTTAAGAATAATGTTAATGGGAACAAAGATCTTTACTACACTGTATATGGCATATGGCGTAAAATAGGTGTGAAATCTGAGGTTCCCTTTAAATTGGGGCACTTGTGATCCACTGTAAATTTATTTGTACCAAATTGAATTGGACCTGAAACAAATTTTGGGGAATTCACTTATCTCTAGTCCTCACCACTGCAGAGTTTGTTGCTAAGACATATTTGGCCCATTGCTTCTGCAGCCACTCCTAGCCTCAATAGCAACACAAATACATTTATACCCTAGAATTACCAATACTTGAATTACCAATTTAAGAATAACAAGAGTATTTCTTGAGCTGTGGTATTACCAGGCAGTTCATAGCACGGTATTTTTTCACATACTTGCTTACAGTATAAATCCGCATTCATAACAACCACTTAACCCCCACTTGTCAGCTGCGTGTATTATACCATTCTTATTAGCCCGCAACTCATTATCCCACCAAAATAACTTATCATCTTATCTACAGGATAGGTGATAAGTGTTTGATCGCTGGGGGTCCTGAGTCCCCTGAATATATACGGCGGTCACACGGGCACACTGCTGCTCCCTTTGTAACTATATGAGACTGCCTGGGATAGCTGAGTACAGGGCTCAGCTATCTCCCAAAGAGAATGAATGAAGCGTCGGCAGTGGTTTAAGTCAATGGCGGATCATCATATGGGCGGACATAATCTTACAAAACTATGGTCCCGCTTCCAACTGAACCTGCGTCCACAGGACGCAGAATCAGTTGGGTTGAATGCTGGAGCCTCGCTTCAGCATTCACTCTGCCGTAAGCGGCTCGGCGCATGCAGGCGCGATATAGTGGCATCATCGTGCCTGTCTGAACCGGGTCACCCACAGGACAGTGCAGAGGAGGTGAAGCATCCTCCACCCGTTGTGGGAACGGGAATAGCTAAGTAATTATGTTATTATTATTAGGTAGGTACATATGATGCCATTATACTGTATAGGACAGCTAAGGGGAATATTATACTGTATGGGGCAGCTATGGAGGGCATTATACTGAGTAGCAGCTATGGGGACATTATACTGTATGGGGCAGCTATGGATGGAATTATACTGTATGGGACAGCTATAGGGGGCATTATACTGCATGGGCAGCTATGGAGAACATTATACAGTATGGGGCAGCTATGGGGGACATTATACTGTGTAGCAGCTATGGGGGCATTATACTATATGGGGCAGCTATGGGGGCCATTATACTGTGTAGCAGCTATGGGGGCATTATACTGTATGGGGCAGCTATGAAGGGCATTATATGGTGTGGCAGCTATAGGGGGCATTATACTGTATTGGGCAGCTATGGAGAGCATTATATAGTATGGGGCAGCTATGGAGAGCATTATACAGTATGGTGCAACTATGGGGGCATTATACTGTATGGGTCAGCTGTGTTGGGCATTATATTGTATGGGGGGCATTATACTATATGTGGCAGCTATGGGTGGCAATATACTGTGGGGGCAGCTATGGGGGACATTATACTGTGGGGGCAGTTATGGGGGACATTATACTGAGCAATTACAAGAGCTGCAAGTCCAAGGGGGGAGGCGCTGTGTAGCACTATATACAAGGGGGGAGGGGTGGCGCTATGTGGCACTATATACAAGGGGGGATTGCTGTATAGCACTATATAGAAGGGGGGAGCGCTGTGTATCACTATATCTAAGGGGGGATTGCTGTGTAGCACTATATACAAGGGGGGCATTGTGGCACTATATATAAGAGGGAAAGGGCTGTGTGAGGCTATTTACAGCGGTCTGTGTGTAGCGCTATCTACAGGGGGGCAGTGTGGCGCTATTTAAAGAGGGGGGCTGTGTAGCGCTATTTACAGGGGTTTGTGTGTAGCGCTATCTACAGGGGGCAGTGTGTGGCTCTATCTACAGGGGTCGGTGTGTGAAGCTATCTACAGGGGGCTGTGTATGGTGCTCTCTACAGGGGGCTGTGTGTGGTGCTCTCTACAGGGGGTCTGTGTGGCGCTGCCTACATGAGGCTGCATATGACGCTATCTGCAGGGGGGTGTGGCACTATCTGCAGGGGGTTGTGTGTGGCGCTATCTATAGGTAGGGCTGTATGTAATGCTATCTACAGGGGGATGTGTGTGGTGCTACCCACAGGGGGGCGAGGTTGATGCTATCCACAGGGAAGGTGGCTTCTATCCACCGGGGGATGTGTGTGGCGCTCTCTACAGGGGGGTGTAGCGCTATTTGTAGGGGGTGTGGCGCTATTTATAGGGGGGTTTGTGTGGCGAAATTTACTGGGGGATGGTTGGAGACTGTGAGTATGTGGGGACACAGCCTTTTGACAAGGGGAGTCGTAACACCCATTTGTTAATGTCTGGACAAAACGGAAGTGTTAACAATAGTTACAGGGCGGCGGTGGAGAAGGGGGCCCAACTTTGGGTAACAGCCCAGGGCCTATGGTCTACTTAATTCGCTACTGGCTTAAGTAGACCATAGGCCCTGGGCTGTTCAACAAACTTGGACCCCCCTTCACCACCGCCGCTCTGCCGTGTCTGTAGTGAACACCATCTTTATGTGCGAGCTTTGACAAATGGGTGTTACGATTCCCCTTGTCAAAGGGCTGTGTCCCTACATACAGACAGCCTCCAAACATCGCTGATAGTATCACATTGTGTAGGCACACATCCTCTTGACAATGGAAAGGGTAACACGCATTTATTAATTAGTCCTGGGTACACAAGGAATTTATGTGGAATACAAGGATTTCCTACAACAAACATGTCAGGAGAGGGGACAGATCCGCTATAGCTCCAGTGACTCACAAGTGATGTCTTCTCTGTTGGCAGTCATTCTCTTTTCTTTTCTTCTTCATCTGACATAGACCGTTATTGCGACTTCTCCTAATGAGACATCTTTGCCCCTCGCTTCTACAGCCATTTCCAGCTTCTATAGAAACACAAACAGTCAGACACCAATTCCCAGGCCCATACATTAAAGGGGTTGTTTTTCATACTGATAACTAATCCACATGCCCAGACAACTTCTTTTACTCAGACTAATAAATTCAGACCCCAGACTAGATCCTGCGACCTGGCCCTTAAGCCTGCGGGGCCCGCAGCAGCCACACAGCGCTGACCGCGCTGGTCCCGCTTCCAGAGTGCTGGAGCAATGGCTCCTTACTCCAGCATTCACTCTGCCGTGAGCGGCTCGGTGCAGGTAGGCGCAATGTTGTGACTCACGGCACAGACTGGAGGAGAAGGATCCGCCACCCGTCGTGGGAACGGGTATAGGTAAGTAATTATGTTATTATTTTTCTAATAGGCACTATGGGGCATTATACTGCCCACTCCCACACAGACTAAAACGAAGCTCGTTAGCAGAGCGAAATCTGGTGCCATTTTCATGTGGACCGGAAGCTGCTGCGGGAGTCAGATGACGACTTCCGGCCGCGGCTTCCGGCCATATGTTCAACGCGCAAGGAATAGGAGCGGTGGCGGCAGCGGCGGCAGGAGCAGGTAAGTTATGTTTGTGTATATGATGTGTGTATTATGTTCGTGTATGTTAGTGTTATATTGTCTGCTTAGCACTGTATCTAATCCTCCTACTTTGTGCATTCTCTCAGAAAATGGCGGCACACAGTGTAGGAGGTTTGAAGATTCAACCCCCTTCTTCTCCTGGCACTAGCCAGAATAAGGGAGGGGGGATTGTGTGAGGACACTAGAGCGAGTGTGTCTACCCCAAATTTGCAGCATAAAGCAATGAGGTTGCTTTACCACATTGACCATGCTGCAATTTTGGGAACTGCTCCCTCTAGTGACCAGCACATGGAAATGTTATAAATTAGAATCTAATTTATAATATTCTCTGACTTGTGAAAAAAGTAAAAAAATTAAAACAATGTGTAATCACTCACATAATGATTGTTTAACTAAAAAAAAATTAAAAAAAAAATTCTAGCGACACATTCCCTTTAATGATATGTGGAATAATTGGAATCTTATAATATGTGCAGCTGTACTCAGGTCTCGAGACCTCTTTTCTCTTGATTCTGTGGATATGTGATATGCTGTTTAGTGGGATAACCCCTTCATTAGCTTTGAACTGAGCCGCTGACCGATTCTTATGAGATCTCCTTGGGAAGAAATCGACAGAGAATTGCTAGACATACTGTAATTATAAAACCATTGAATACTGAAACTCATTCATTTTCGATTGAGGTGGGTAAAATTGTGCATTGGTCATTCTAAATGGCACTCTATTCATTTCAGAAATGTGGTTATCAATCCCTACCTTAGAAAGTTCCTGTTGCGTGAGTAAAGGAATTTGTACATTAAAGCACATCCCAGTAAATTCACTACCTAATGTAATGCCCACGGTTGCTGATCGCCGGCAATTCCCACTTACCGGCAGCCACGACTGCAGGACTCTGAAACCTGGCCGGTGTATCCTTCCTGAGACGCCGACGCACACTGCTCTCTCCACCTGCTGATGCCCATAAGGTGCACGCTCGTCCCCAGTCTTAAAGAGCCAGCGCGCACCAGGAACTTTGTCCCTGGCAAATCCTAGCACACCCGGGACTTTAAGAAGAAGCCTGCCCACTTCCACATTGCCTGAGCAATATTGTATCTAACCCTGTGATGGTCTGCATCTTAGGATCTGTGACGATTTCAGTATCCATGTCCGATATCCATGCCAAGTCCAGTGTCCGTGAATACTTCAGTATCCGTGTCCGGTGTCAGTGCCAAGTCTAGTGTCAATGACGACTTCAGTATCCGTGCCTGTGCCGAGTTCAGTGTCCAAGATGACTTCTGTATCCTGTCCTGTATAATGTCCTGTATCCGAGACAAGTCCTGTTGCCCAATGCAAGCCAGCTTTCAATAGTCTGTCTGTCACTACTATAGTGTATGTGGACCCACTAGGCCGCTCCGCCGTAGCGTAGTAGCAGCTAGCCAAACAACAGTCAATGATAGTCTTTAGGACAAGAGTACCTGTCTAGAAGATTTGGCAGACACGTGGCGTGGCAGACACGTGGCGTGGCAGACACATTGCACAGATGACACTTGGCACAGATGATAATTGGCACAGATGACACTCGATTCCAATACTAGACCTCGCATTAGAACAAACACAATTACTGGATATAGTATACTAAATACAGCACACGGGAAGACAGGATAAGGCTAAGGAACCATTTGCAATAATGAACATGGGCAGACACAACAATGCTCAGGCAAGGAGGAGGAGGGCAGAGTACTTTATATAGTCCAGGGTGTATAGGGATTGGTTAGGGAACATTTCACATTTGTGCGCACGCTGGTCCTTTAAGGTTGGAACGAGCACGCGCGCGCACCCTACAGAAATCTGTGGTGTGCTGCAGCCGCGTGTGCTGGTGTATCTGGGGAGGGAGACGCCGGCATGAAGAGAGTGTGATGTGGTCACGGCTGCCGGAGGTAAGACTTGCCGGCGGTCAGCGACTGCGGGCACAAATCTGACACAAGCCAGCTTCCCGTAATCCGGCACAAGCCAGCATCTAATTATCTGGCACAAGTCATCTACCCAGGTACTCTTGTCTTATAGACTATTACTCTCGTTTGACCAGCTGCTACTCCGCTGAGTGGCCCAGTATGCCCACATACCCCACAGCCGTTACACCTAACATATCTCCTTCACATAGATGTTCATTTGTGGCATTTGAGAATTGATCAGACTGTCAACATCAAAAAATTTATTTTAGTAGTAAAAAAACTCACAAACTTCTTAATATTCAATAAAGAAAAAAAATGGTAGAAGCACAATTGAGACCTTTGGATAAGATCTCTAGATTGTAGGTTGCAACACCATGGGCCCATATGGTGTAGAGAACTACATGTTGTGATTGCTACCTGTGTAACCCCTAGAACTAGCTGTTTTGAGCTAGCTGAATTAAGTGGCTTGTGATATAAGTGGAGTTATTAAACTGGAGATAAAAAGAGGAGTTAAAGCCCCTGTAAGTACTCTTCTTTTACTTTAACAATTGTTCACTGATTTTTGTAACTGAGATAATGGATAGCATGATTGGAGGTTTTCTTCAGTGCACAGTTTGCCATATGTATGCACGACTAGAGCCGGAGTTCCAGGGTGAATACCTCTGTGGCAGATGTGAGCATGTTGTTCACCTTGAAGCTCGCATTAGAGATCTGGAGGAGCAGAATGCAACACTGAGGGCGACAGACAATCTTGAGCGAAGCATGCTGCTGACTGAGCAAGCAGTTTGTGGGGTAGAACTGGATGGTGAAGACATGGGTCAGCAGGATCAGGCAAGTAGCAGGGTTAATGTAGTTAGGGGCAGTAGAAAGGGGTCCAAGAAAAGGAAGGCCATTCCTGTTAGTGATATTCCAAACAATATTGCCAAGTTAGGTGATGATGCGAGGGTGTCAGTCTCAGAAATGGCAGCCCAAGTGGATACTGATCTCCCTAACAGCCGGGAGAACAGCCCAGCTAGTAGTCGGCGGGATGGTAAGGCAAGACAATTGGTAGTTGTAGGGGATTCTATAATCAGGAAGACGGATAGAATAATTTCTCGCGAAAACCACCTCAACCAAATGGTTTGCTGTCTCCCTGGTGCCAAGGTTCGGCATGTGGTGGAACGGGTGGATAAAATACTGGGAGGGGCTGGTGATGATCCAGCTGTTGTGGTCCATGTAGGTACCAATGAACGAATAAATGGTTAGTGGAGGAGCCTTAAGAATAATTTTAAAGAACTAGGCTACAAGCTGTAGGGAAGGACCTCCAAGGTTGTATTCTCAGGAATACTGCCTGTGCCATGCACATCACAGGAAAAGCAGCGGGAGCTCAGGGAGTTAAATGCATGGCTTAAGTCTTGGTGTAGAGGAGAAGGCTTTGGGTTCCAAGAGCACTGGGCTGACATTTCATTTTGGTACAAACTGTATTCTGCAGATGATTTGCACCTAAATGGAAGGGGGATCGCTGTGCTGGGGAGAGAATTCTAGCTGAGGTGGCGGAGTATTTAAACTAGAGCTGAGGAGGGAGGCCAATGTAAAAAATAAAGGGGTAGTTAGGTTAGAGAGGGGTCAGACTATATTGGTGGGGAGAGATACAGACTGTGGGGAGAGTAGACAACAGGATAAGAAGATCCTTTCATTACAAAACAGCAATGAAAATAGAAATGCCCAAATAATGTTAAATAATCACATTTCTGATACTGAAAGTGAAACATTTAAAGGCAAGTTAAAGTGTATGTTCACAAATGCCAGAAGTCTAGCAAGCAAAATGGGGGAGCTGGAGGCCTTGGTACTGGAAGAAAATATAGATATAGTGGGTATTGCTGAAACATGGCTAGACTCTTCACATGACTGGACTGAAAATCTACAGGGTTTTACACTGTTTCGGAAAGACAGGGCGAATAGGAAAGGCAGTGGTGTATGTCTGTATGTGAGAAGTGATATGAAGGTGAGTGTGAAAGAGACAATAGTAGGTAAAGATTGTGAGGAGGTTGAAACCTTGTGTGTGGAATTACAAAGAGAGGTAAACACTGAAAAAAGTTACTTTTGGTGTAATCTATAGACCCCCCAATATAACTGAGGAGATAGAAGGTCAGCTATATAAACAGATGGAGCAGGCTGCACAGACGGGCACAGTAGTGATAATGGGAGATTTTAACTACCAGGATATTAATTGGTGTCATGGTTCGGCTTCAACTGCAAAGGGGAGACATTTCCTCAACCTGTTGCAGGAAAATTTTGTTGGATTTTGTTGGATCTGGTCATTTCTAATAATGCAGAGCTTGATGGGAATGTCAATGTTCGTGAAAACCTCGGTAACAGTGATCACAATATAGTTATATTTTACATATACTGTAAAAATCATACACATGCTGGGACGGCAAAAACAATTAATTTTAAGAAGGCCAATTTCCCCAGGATGAGGGCTGCAATTCAGGATATAGGCTGGGAAGAACTAATGTCAAATAATGGTACAAATGATAAATGGGAGATTTTCAAATCTACTTTGGGTAATTATAGTGCAAAATGTATCCCTATAGGTAACAAGTATAAATACCTAAAATTAAACCCTACATGGCTTACACCTTCTGTAAAAGGGGCAATACATGACAAAAAAAGGGCATTTGAAAAATACAAATCTGAGGGTACAGCTGTAGCCTTTGTAAATTATAATAGCTTAATAACATTTTTAAAAAGGTAATAAAATCAGCAAAAATACAAAATGAAAGGCGGGTGGCCAAGGATAGTAAAACAAATCCCAAAAAATTCTTCGAGTATATAAATGCAAAGAAACCAGGGTCTGAACATGTAGGACCCCTAGATAGTGGTAATGGGGAGCTGGTCACAGGGGATCAAGAGAAGGCAGAGTTACTAAATGGGTTCTTCAGCTCTGTATATACAACAGAAGAAAGAGCAGCTGATGTAGCCGCTGCCAGTGCTGTTAATATATCAGTTGATATACTGAATTGTGTGAATGTAGATATGGTCCAAGCTAAATAAAATAAAATAAATGTACACAAGGCCCCGGGACCAGATGGGTTACACCCTAGTGTTCTTAAAGAGCTTAGTACAGTTATTTATGTCCCCCTCTTCATAATATTTAGAGATTCTCTAGTGACTGGTATAGTGCCAAGGGACTGGCGCAGGCCAAATGTGGTGCCTATTTTCAAAAAGGGCTCTAGATCTTCCCCGGGTAATTATAGACCAGTAAGCTTAATATCCATCATGGGGAAAATGTTTGAGGGGCTATTGAGGGACTATATACAGGATTATGTGACAAAAAATAGTATTATAAGTGACAGCCAGCATGGTTTTACTAAGGACGGAAGCTGTCAAACCAACCTGATTTGTTTTTATGAAGAGGTGAGGAGAAGCCTAGACAGAGTAGCCGCTGTGGATATGGTGTTTTTGGACTTTGCAAAGGCATTTGACACTGTCCCTCATAGATGTCTGATGTGTAAATTAAGGACTATAGGTATAGAAAGTATTGTTTGTAATTGGATTGAGAATTGGCTCAAGGACCGTATCCAGAGAGTTGTGGTCAATGATTCCTACTCTGAATGGTCCCCGGTTATAAGTGATGTACCCCAGGGTTCCGTGCTGGGACCACTATTATTCAACTTATTTATTAATAATCTAGAGGATGGGATTAATAGCACTATTTCTATTTTTGCAGATTACACCAAGCTATGTAGTAATGCTCAGTCTATGGAAGATGTTTGTGAATTGCAAGTGGATTTAAACAAACTAAGTGTTTGGGCGTCCACTTGGCAAATTAAGTTTAATGTGGATAAATGTAAAGTTATGCACCTGGGTACGAACAGCCTGCATGCATCATATGTCCTAGGGGGAGCTACACTGGGGGAGTCACTTGTTGAGAAGTGTGGTGTTATAGGTAAGAGAATCAAAAGTAGGCTATTAGGAGGTCATTTCATAACTCCTTATGACAAAGAAGATACATCTGATTTACATAGGAAATGCAGATCTTTGGCCATCAAAGAATGTCCACTGTCTGACAAATGTTTAATTGGCTCTTTCCTCACCAAGGTGCGAGATGTGCTGATTAAGGATTTGTCACTAGGGCTGACCAAACATCTAAAGCTATGCAAATGGATGCCTGTGGTGTGTCTGTCTGTGGACCAGGAGAAACATGGGAGAATGGCATGGTGTTCAAAGAAAGTATGATACATCAAGGCAAACCCCGTCATAATTTATATTTGTAATGACGCACATAGCTAGTTATGATCAGGGAAAATAGCCCTCATATATATGTCAAATTCAGATCCCTACACTCAGAGGAACTACCTGGGATTGGCTATTGGCTAAAAACATGGGCCTATTATAGTGGTGTTTGATATGCCCTGGTTGGTAAATGTCTGCACAGGTGAATGCAGGTAATATTATATTTCTAGGGGATTCCTGCAAGGACACATGATCACTTTTATGTTTCTCTATAGAAATACAACTGTGTAATGGGAGGAGTACGCTTCATTATCATATGAACAGCCTCCTCTCAGTGACATCACCAGCCAGTGAACTGGAGGGAAAAACTGGGTTTAAAATGCCATGAGAAGTGAGGGTCAGTGTCAGTCGTTGGGGATCCATATCTCGGTTGGAGTGACTGCCCATATTTTCAGCTGTCCCCACAGCCAGGATATCGCCGCTGTACATCAGTAAGGTTTTGTTCTGTTTCTTTTATCCCTTTTATTTTCATAAACTGTTTGATTGCATTGTAACTGTATGTATATTTTTTATCTTTTATTCTGACAACTATTTTATGTATTGCACTGCACTATTGTGTATTAAATCTGAAATATTTATAAGTCTCTTCCTTGTAGTCTTACAGAACTTAATCTTCCGAAGGTGAGGAACGTTACCTGTATTTTATGTTCAATTTAGATAACCTGTGTTATAGGAACTGGTGTTAAGGGAACATAGAGACTTAGGCCCCTATTGCCTAGATAAGTATAGGTGGTGGTAGCATACTGTGGTATAAATTATTGGGGTGTTGGAAACTACGGGAGTAATTTAGCATAATCCTGTCATCTAGAGTAGGTGGGCGTGGATTTATGAGGTAAATTAATAAACTCAGTAGTGTAGTTCACCCCTGTGACGTGACCTGAGATCGGCGATCGTCACAGATTGGTGGCAGCGGTGGGATAGTGTTATTGTCATTTACACTGTTAAAGACGTTAAGTGTTTTGTTTAAGAAATTAACCTTTACACTTAAGGGCTGGAGTATCCTTGAAAAGAATACAACAGTCCACAAGGAAGAACTCAGTGCATACTATTTGTCAGCTAACATACACACGTGCAAAACAGTTTCCCTTCCCCTTCTTGTTTTTTTCTTTTCTTTCTTTTATTTTGAAAAACCGCTGATAAGATGGCAGAGGTGTATAGAAATAAGAGGAAAGATGAACTGCTAGTCCTCTGTGAGGAGAGAAGGCTGGACGGAACGAACAAAAATAAAGTGGATCTGATCCTAGCGTTGGTGGCAGATGATACACAGCTCCACCATTCCGAGGGAACAGAGCAGGAAACTTCAGCCTCAGAGGAACGGACAGGAGACTCAAGTCAGGAACTGGCTGGGCATGGCAGTACCAGCAGTACCAGGTCTCAAAACGGTATGGAGTCTTCTCTTTCTTTAATCCTCCAGCAGATTGGCAACTGTGATCCGAATATGCGGATGCAACTGGTGATGCAAGAGCGCCAAGCAGAACGAGAAGCTGCACAACGCCAAGCAGATCGAGAGTTTGCAGAACGTCAAGCGGAGCGAGAAGAACGCCAGGCAGAGCGGGAGTACCAGCTCAAGTTGACCCAAATGCAGCTGCCAAGTGCTTCATCCTCGCCTCAGAGTGAGTCCACAGGCACAATCAACCTTAAACCCCGTCTAGAGCGTTTCCCTGTCATGGAGAAAGACGGCGATCTGGATGTTTATTTGAAAGGTTTTGAAAAGGTCTGCAGACAATTCCAACTGCCACCTGCAGACTGGGCTAAGTATCTGACTCCAGGGCTGAAAGGCAAAGCTCTGGAGGTGTTTGCAGCCCTGCCCACAACTATCGATCAAGATTATGAGGCTATTAAAAAGGCCTTAATCCAACGATTTAACCTCACCCCAGAGGTATACAGGAAACGATTTCGGGCTTTGCAGCGCACGGGTACTGACAGTTACTCAGACCTGGCCGATGGACTAAAGAACCACTTCAGGCAGTGGACGGAGGGATTAGCTGTCAACACCTTTGAAGATTTGGAGGATCTGATGATCCTGGACCAGTTTCTCCACACCTGTCCTATGGAAGTACGACAGTTTATTTTGGACCGTGAGCCCAAGACCCTGGATAAAGCTGCCCAGATAGCGGATGTATATGCCGCCAACAGAGCGCCAGAGGCGCGAAAGCCTGCTGTTCCAGGCTGGAAAGGGGGAAAGCCCCCTATTAACACTTTTGCCCCTACTCGCAGATCACCAGGAGGTGTTGCCCCTGCCCCACTTCCCAGGCCTGCTGTTGATAATCGCAGGTGTTTTGGATGCAACCAAGTGGGGCATATCAGCACTGCTTGCCCAGAGAAGAGGAAAACTACCCCTTTGCCCAAACCATCTATTTTGTCCCCAGCAGTTTTGTTTGTGGGTGGGAGGGAGAGGGCATCTTGTGACAATTTACAAGCGGTCACTGTGGGCAAGACGGTTACCATGGGACTGAGGGACACTGGTGCCGAAATGACTCTTGTCCACCCAGAGCTTGTTTCTTCAGAAGACATTATCCCAGGAAAAACTCTAACTGTTTCTGGAGTTGGTGGTCTGATCCCGGCCTTACCCATGGCACGAGTTTACCTGGATTGGGGGGCGGGAAGAGGGATGATGGATGTGGGAGTGACGGATAAAATCCCCACTAATGTGTTACTAGGAACCGATCTGGGACGTTTAGTCTCCAGATATATTTCTTCAGACCTTGAGGAGGACTCTAGCGTACTTGCTGCCCCATGTGTGTCACCGCAGGTAGTATATGATAATAATGAAACTGTCAATACTATGGAATGTGATGACCCTGTGTCCAGCAATGTTATAGACTTACATAATGTTACTGTGCTTAGTGATAGCCTAGACTCATCTAACAATGCATTGGATATAGACTGTATAACTAGCAATGATGTAAGTGATTGTATAGCGTCAGATAATGATTTGTGTGTAGATTTAGTAGCGGGAAACGTCATAAACATGCATGAAATCCCTGTCACATGCACACACACACCAGTTCACCAAGACGGGGAGAAGGTTGTGTCCATTTCTCCTGTGACGCGCAGTCAGGGTGCCTGTAACACAAACCTGGGTTCTGGGCCCCCTACTGTGTCTGCTGCAGAGGAAGTGGGGACAGCTGACAGCCCGCAGCCAGCGGCAGAAGTTAGTCAGAATGTGTTGCTATCAGCCAGTACAGACGCAGAATGTCAGTTGTTTCAGACGGCCCTACGCACTGACGATAGTCTGCAGAAGCTGCGACAGCTGGCTGATCGGACCCCAGAGGAGGGGGACACTGAAAAAATAACCTGGGACCAGGGGAGACTGTATAGACAAAGTATTTCCACTGACCTCCAGCAGGATGTATTAAAAGACAGGCAACTAGTGGTGCCACGTCAGTTCAGGGAACAACTCCTGCGGGTGGCTCATGAAATACCACTAGCTGGTCACCTAGGGATAAGTAAGACTAAGAGTCGCCTAAAACACAACTTTTACTGGCCTGGCCTGGGGAATGATGTGACAGATTACTGCCGTTCCTGTAATGTGTGCCAAAGGATGGGGAAGTCGGGACCTGTGCACCGGGCCCCCCTCATTCCTTTGCCCATAATTGATGAGCCTTTTCGACGGATTGCTGTGGATCTGGTAGGGCCCTTGGCCATACCCAGCAGTTCTGGAAAGCGCTTTATCCTGACGGTAGTGGATTATGCCACACGTTACCCAGAAGCCATAGCATTATCCTCCATCAGGGCTGATAAGGTAGCAGACGCCCTTCTGACCATATTTTCCCGTGTAGGATTTCCCAGGGAGATGCTCACAGATCAGGGGACCCAGTTTATGTCAAATTTGATGCAGTGCCTCTGTAAGAAAATACAGGTGCAACACCTGGTGGCCAGCCCTTACCATCCTCAGACTAATGGTCTGTGTGAAAGGTTTAACGGGACCCTCAAGCAGATGCTACGAATGCTTGTGGCGTCCCAAGGGCGAGACTGGGAGCGTTATCTCCCGCACCTTCTATTTGCTTACAGAGAGGTACCGCAGGCATCAACCGGTTTCTCACCCTTTGAGCTCCTGTATGGAAGGAGGGTACGGGGACCCCTAGATCTCATGAAAGAAGCATGGGAGGGAGAATTGGTTACACCAGAGGTCTCTGTGATAGATTATGTCTTGAAATTCAGAGAGAGGATGCAGGAACTGACAGGCCTAGTACATGAGAATATGGTGCAGGCACAGGCAAGTCAGAAGAGGTGGTATGATAGGAATGCCCGAGAGAGAGTGTATGCGGTGGGTCAGAAGGTATGGGTACTGGTCCCTATGACCCAAAACAAACTCCAGGCAGCATGGGAAGGCCCATATCCAATTCATCAACGCCTCAACGATGTGGACTACGTAGTCACGATCGATCATGTTCGCAAGAAACACAAAGTTTTTCATGTGAATATGATCAAGGCGCATTATGACCGGGATATGTGCGCTCTGCCAGTCTGCAGTTTGCCAGAGGAGGGAGAAAGTGAAACACTGCTGGATTTAGTGGCTTCCGCAAAGGAGATAGGATCCATTGAGGATGCCGTAGTCAATTCACAGCTGTCTGAGGGTCAGAAGTTCCAGCTGCAGGAGGTACTTAACCCCTTCCTTGCCACTTTTACAGGGAGACCTGGGAGAACTCCGCTAGCAACTCACCATGTAGACACGGGGCATCACCAACCTGTTAGGCAAGCAGCTTATAGAGTTTCCCTAGAAGTGAGGGCTGACATGAAGAAAGAAATAGAGGAAATGTTAGGGCTGGGCGTGATCCAGGAGTCTCAAAGTGCCTGGGCATCACCTGTAGTGCTTGTCCCCAAAAAGGACAAGACAACACGATTTTGCGTGGACTACAGGAAGTTGAATACCATCACTGTGTTTGACGCGTATCCAATGCCCAGCATAGATGAGCTTTTGGATCAGCTAGCCGGTGCCCGGTACCTAACAATTATGGATTTAAGTCGGGGGTATTGGCAAATCCCTATGTCCGTGGAAGCGCAGGAGAGGTCTGCTTTCATCACCCCCTTTGGACTCTATGAGTCCAAGGTAATGCCCTTTGGTATGAAAAATGCTCCTGCCACCTTCCAGCGCTTGGTGAACAAGCTGTTAGAGAAGTTTGAAGGGTTTGCTGTCGCTTACCTGGATGACATTGCTGTATTCAGTCAGACCTGGGAGGATCACCTGACCCACCTGTCACAGGTGCTCAGGCGTATCCAGGATGCAGGACTGACCATCAAGCCTGGAAAGTGTCAAATCGGCATGACCGAAGTGCAGTACCTCGGGCACAAGGTGGGTGGAGGGACACTAAAGCCAGAGCCAGGAAAGGTTGATGCAATTTCTGCCTGGCCCACTCCTAAGACCAAAAAACAGGTTATGTCCTTTTTGGGGACCGCAGGATACTATAGAAAGTTTGTTCCTAACTATAGTTCCCTAGCAAAACCTTTGACAGACCTCACAAGGAAGAAACAGCCGCAAATAGTGAATTGGACTGCCGACTGCGAGAGTTCTCTGTCAGCTTTAAAAGCTGCCCTTGCTAGCTCCCCAGTCTTGCAAAGCCGGGATTTCACTCGTAAGTTTGTGGTGCAGACTGACGCCAGCGCCTATGGGCTAGGCGCAGTGCTCAGCCAGGTCAATCCAGAAGGGCATGAACATCCAATAATGTATTTGAGCAGAAAGCTTCTACCGAGGGAGGTGGCCTATGCCACCGTAGAGAAGGAATGTTTGGCCATTGTATGGGCCTTGCAGAAATTACAGGCATACCTCTATGGGCGCAGATTTACCGTAGTGACCGACCACAACCCACTTAGTTGGTTGCACAGGGTAGCAGGTGATAACGGGAAGCTGCTGAGATGGAGTTTAGCCTTGCAACAATATGATTTCACTATCCAGCACAAAAAGGGCAGTGAGCATGGCAACGCAGATGGGTTATCGCGCCAGGGGGAAGCTGCGGAGATCGGCTTGGGATATTGATGGCTATATCAATGATCCCATGCCATGTCTTAAGGGGGGAGGTGTGGTGTTATAGGTAAGAGAATCAAAAGTAGGCTATTAGGAGGTCATTTCATAACTCCTTATGACAAAGAAGATACATCTGATTTACATAGGAAATGCAGATCTTTGGCCATCAAAGAATGTCCACTGTCTGACAAATGTTTAATTGGCTCTTTCCTCACCAAGGTGCGAGATGTGCTGATTAAGGATTTGTCACTAGGGCTGACCAAACATCTAAAGCTATGCAAATGGATGCCTGTGGTGTGTCTGTCTGTGGACCAGGAGAAACATGGGAGAATGGCATGGTGTTCAAAGAAAGTATGATACATCAAGGCAAACCCCGTCATAATTTATATTTGTAATGACGCACATAGCTAGTTATGATCAGGGAAAATAGCCCTCATATATATGTCAAATTCAGATCCCTACACTCAGAGGAACTACCTGGGATTGGCTATTGGCTAAAAACATGGGCCTATTATAGTGGTGTTTGATATGCCCTGGTTGGTAAATGTCTGCACAGGTGAATGCAGGTAATATTATATTTCTAGGGGATTCCTGCAAGGACACATGATCACTTTTATGTTTCTCTATAGAAATACAACTGTGTAATGGGAGGAGTACGCTTCATTATCATATGAACAGCCTCCTCTCAGTGACATCACCAGCCAGTGAACTGGAGGGAAAAACTGGGTTTAAAATGCCATGAGAAGTGAGGGTCAGTGTCAGTCGTTGGGGATCCATATCTCGGTTGGAGTGACTGCCCATATTTTCAGCTGTCCCCACAGCCAGGATATCGCCGCTGTACATCAGTAAGGTTTTGTTCTGTTTCTTTTATCCCTTTTATTTTCATAAACTGTTTGATTGCATTGTAACTGACAACTATTTTATGTATTGCACTGCACTATTGTGTATTAAATCTGAAATATTTATAAGTCTCTTCCTTGTAGTCTTACAGAACTTAATCTTCCGAAGGTGAGGAACGTTACCTGTATTTTATGTTCAATTTAGATAACCTGTGTTATAGGAACTGGTGTTAAGGGAACATAGAGACTTAGGCCCCTATTGCCTAGATAAGTATAGGTGGTGGTAGCATACTGTGGTATAAATTATTGGGGTGTTGGAAACTACGGGAGTAATTTAGCATAATCCTGTCATCTAGAGTAGGTGGGCGTGGATTTATGAGGTAAATTAATAAACTCAGTAGTGTAGTTCACCCCTGTGACGTGACCTGAGATCGGCGATCGTCACAAGAAGGATCTGGGTGTACTTGTAAATCATAAACTAAATAACAGCATGCAATGTCAATCAGCTGCTTCAAAGGCCAGCAAGACATTGTCGTGTATTAAAAGAGGCAAGGACTTGCGGGATATAATATTTCCACTTTACAAAGCATTAGTGAGGCCTCACCTAGAATATGCAGCTCAGTTCTGGGCTCCAGTTCATAAAAAGGATGCCCTGGAGTTAGAAAAAATACAAAGAAGAGCAACGAAGCTAATAAGGGGCATGGAGAATCTAAGTTATGAGGAAAGATTAACCCCTTAAAGGGAAGGTGTCGCTAGAATTATTATTTTTTTTTTCAGTTAAACAGTTAGTATTTAAGTGATTAAACATTGTTTTAATTTTTTTTAATTTTTTCACAAGTCAGGAAATATTATAAATTAGATTCTAATTTATAACATTTCCATGTGCTGGTCACTAGAGGGAGCAATTCCCAAAATTGCAGCATTGCAATGTGGTAAAGCAACCTCATTGCTTTATGCTGCAAATTTGGTGTAGACACACAAGCTGTAGTGAGCTCACATAATCCCCCCTCCCTTATCCTGGCTAGTGCCAGGAGAAGGAGGTGGTTGAATCTTCTAATCCTCCTACACTGTGCATTCGCTCAGAAAATGGCCGCACACAGTGTAGGAGGATTAGATACAGTGGTAATCATACAGTATAACACGAACATAATACACACATCATATACACAAACATAACTTACCTGCTCCTGCTGCCGCTGCTGCCTCCGATCCTACTGCTCGCGTCTTCGCTGCCTGGAACATATGTCCGGAAGCCGCGACCGGAAGTAGTCATCTTACTGCCCGGCCGCGGCTTCCGGTCCACATGAAAATGGTGCGGGATGTCGCTCTGCCGAAGACCTCCCTTTTGGACTGTGTGGGTGCGGCGCATGCGCCGTTCCCACACAGACGGCGTACACTATAGTGAATGGAATGGCTCCCGTTCGCATTCTCTATGGGGATGTATGTGCCGTATTCCTTCTCTGTATGCAGGGGCGTAGCTAGGGGGGGGCAGACGGGGCATGTGCCCCGGGCGCAACTTAGAGGGGGGCGCCAGTACCACCTCCTCCTGCACTATAATTGTACCTGTGTCTATAGGACACAGGTACAATTAGAAGCAATGAATGACCGGGCACGATCCGTGCCCAGCTATTCAGTGCTTTTGCATCAGTGAAGCGACTGGTACCTTTTGTACCAGTGAAGCTTCCATTGATGAAAGGCGCTGAGTGACAGGGAAAGTCATCCTGTCCAGCCAATCAGCGCCTTTCATAGACGCTGCGTTCAACCCCCAGGAGACCTGCGCAGAAGAGAGCAGGTCTCCATGGCTGCCGTACGACGTGGGAGCGGGATTTTTTTAATTGTAATAAAAGTGTGTGGCATTATCTACGGGGGGACGACGACGACGACTTTATCTACGGGGGGACTTTATCTACGGGGGGACTTTGTCTACACGGGGGGTGGACTTTATCTACGGGGGGGACTTTATCTACGGGGGTCTTTGTCTACACGGGGGGTGGACTTTATCTACGGAGGGGGGGACTTTGTCTACAGGGGGGGGGGCTTTATCTACGGGGGGACTTTATCTACGGGGGGACTTTGTCTACATGGGGGGCTTTATCTACAACGGGTACTTTATCTACAGGGGGGGCTTTATCTACACGCGGGGGGCTTTAACTACCGGGGGGTGTCTATCTACAGGGGGGCTATATACTGGGGCGGGTTATCTATGGAGCACCATATACAGGGGTGGGCTTTAGCTACAGGGGGGCTATATAGTATATAGCCCACCCATGTATATAGTGCTCCATAGATCGCCCACCCCTGTATATAGCCCACCCCTGTATATAGCCCACCCCTGGATATAGTCCCCCTGTAGATATAGCCAACCCCTGTATATAGTATCCCACAAATAGCTCCTCCTATAGTGCTCCACAGAAAGCCCACCCCTGTATATAGCCCCCCTGTACATATAGTCCACCCCTGTATATAGTGCTCCACAGATAGCCTTTCCCTGTATATAGTATATACAGGGGTGGGCTATCTGTGGAGCACTATATACAGGGGTGGACTATCTAGTGGAGCACTATATACAGGGGTGGACTATATGTACAGGGGGGCTATATACAGGGGTGGGCTATCTGTGAAACACTATATACAGGGGTGGGTTATCTGTGAAACACTATATACAGGGTTGGGCTATCTGTGGAGCACTATATACAGGGGTAGGCTATATCTACAGGGGGGCTATATACAGGGGTGGGCTATCTGTGGAGCACTATATACAGGGGTGGGCTATATCTACAGGGGACTATATACAGGGTTGGGCTATACGTGGAGCACTATATACAGGGCTGGGCTATATCTACAGGGGGCTATATACAGGGGTGGGCTATCTGTAGAGCACTATAGGGGGAGTTATTTGTGGGACACTATATAACGGGGTGGGCTATATGAGGGCACTATCTATGGGGGCACTATCTACAGGGGGCTCTATGGCAGGCACTATCTACAGGGGGCATGGTGTGTGTGTGTGGAAAACAGTGTATGGTGCTATTATAATTAGAGGTGCAGTGTATGGCGCTATTATATTTAGGGGCGTAGTGTGTGGTATCATGAAAACTTTATCTTTATTTATAGGTGCAGAAATATTGGAAAAGTGAGAAGCTGAAGACATGTGAGCGGCAAACTGCAGAAATGGGCTGTGACCGGGAGAAGTCATCATAGAGCTCTGGACCGGATGGAGAAAAAGAACTAGAATCTGAGACGTCACCGGTGAGTTACTTAATGTAAATGTTTATTCTGCCTCTAATCAATATTGTAGTCACTGTATGATCTGCAGCGAGATGATTATGATAGGATTTATTTTTTGTGAAACAGCAACTCCCAGCATATCCTATCATTGTTCGGGTCATGCTGGGAGCTGTAGTTTTACGCCGTACAAAACTATACAGCAGGGGTTGCACTAAATTGAGCTGTATTTGTGTTGGTGCTGTATTTATGTACTGAGCTTGGTTCTGGTGTTGTGTATAGAACCATATTGCTTGTAAAATGTACAATTATGCTCGTGTTACATAAAAAGAAATGACACGTCGATTGGTAGAGAAAACAAACACGGTGAGGAGGAAGGAGATGTCGAGAAAGAGGCTGGGGGGGGCGCCAAACTGAATCTTTGTCCCGGGTGCTGGAGAACCTAGCTACACCTCTGCTGTATGTGTCGTTAATAGACACATACAGAGATGAAAAAAAAATAGCAGCCCCCATAGTGAAGTAAAAGTAAGAAAAAATAAAAAAGTAAAACACAAAAACACAAATAAATAACATTTATTTTAATAACACACTAAAAGCAAATTTATATAAAAAAATTTTTTTTTGCGACACCTGTCCTTTAATACTGAAGGTATTGTAAACCTTAATGACCGAGCAATTTTGTACGTTTTTTTTATTTTTGTGGCGACATAGCTGTGTAAGGACATTTTTTTTGTGGGACAAGTTGTATTTTCTAATAGCACCATTTTGGGGTACATACAATTTATTGATTACATTTTTAATAACTTTTTTAGTGGGGTACTGGAAAAAAAACAGAAATTTTGCCATTTTTTTGCGTTTTAATTTTACGTTGTTTACCGTGTGGTATAAATAAGATAATAACTTTATTCAGCGGGTCGTTACGATTGCGGCGATATCAAATTTATATGGATTTTTTTTAAGTTTTCCTACTTTTACACAGTAAAAACAATTTTTTTTCAATATTATTTGCTTTTGTGTCGCCATATTTAAAGAGCCATAACTTTTTTGTTTTTTGACCGATGCAGCTGTATGAGGGTTTTTTGTTTTGCGGGACGACTTGTAGTTTTTATTGGTAACATTTTGGAGTAGATGCAACGATTTGATCACTTTTTATCAAATTCTTTTGAAGGCAGGAAAAACAGAAAACAGCAATTCTTGCGTTGTTTTTTGTAATATATTTTTTACGGCGTTCACCGTGCGGGTTGAATAATGTAATCGTTTTATAGTTGGGTTCGTTATGGACGCACCAATACCAAATATGAGTAACTTTTAACTTTTTTTTCATATAAAGTATTTTGTAAGGGGAAAAAGTGGTGTTTTTTTGTTTTTTTTTTACTTGGGACATTTATTTATTTCAAACTTTATATAACTTTTTTTTTACTGGGGGGCTTTACTGTGCAAACTTTTGATTGGTATTGCAGTGTATTATTGCCGGTCAGTGTAAAACTGACAGGCACCTGTTAGGTCATGCTCTGGCATAGCCGAACAGGCAATCACTAAAGGCAGACCTGGGGGCCCCCAGGCTGCCATAGAACCCATCGGCACCTCGCGATGCACGCGGAGATGCCAGTGGGATGAGAGAGGGAGCCCCCTCCCTCTAAAATCACTCAGATGCGGCGCTTGCTATTGAGCGCCGTATCTGAGGGGTTAAATATGATCGGAGAGTGCTGCTAGTGGTCTCCGATCATTGCCCTGAAGTCCAAGGCTGTTAGCAACAGCATGGGCTTCAGGAGATCCCCGCACTATGCGGGGAAAGTTCTTGTGTAGTGCCGACGTGAAAAGGCGGCGCTTCAGAATAACTACCCTGAACGGCCGACGTAAAAAAGCTATACGCCGTTCGTTAAGGGGTTAAAATAATTAAACCTATTTAGCCTTGAAAAAAGACGACTAAGGCGGGACATGATTAACTTATGTAAATATATTAATGGCACATACAAAAAGTAAAGTGAAATCCTGTTCCATGTAAAACCCCCTAAAAAAAAAGGGGGCACTCCCTCCATCTGGAAAAAGAAAGGTTCAACCTGCAGAGGCGACAAGCCTTCTTTACTGTGAGAACTGTGAATCTATGGAATAGTCTACCGCAGGAGCTGGTCACAGCAGGGACAGTAGATGGCTTTAAAAAAGGTTTAGATAATTTCCTAGAACAAAAAATATAAGCTCCTATGTGTAGAAATTTTTACCTTCCCTTTTCCCATCCCTTGGTTGAACTTGATGGACATGTGTCTTTTTTTCAACCGTACGAACTATGTATGTAACTACACTATTGCCCTAAATAAAATTTTGTACTTTGTTCTGGATTTTGTTTAGTTCCTAACAACGTAATGTGCAAGATCAACCAGAACAAAAAAAAAAAGCACCTTTTTGTGATAAACGTTTAAATTCATGCGGAATCATATGCATTCAGTTAGGCCCCATGCACACGACCGTATTTTTTTCCTCCCGTAAATACTGGCGTAAATACGGGTCCTTTGTCACGCGTTTTTAACCCGTATTTAACCCGTATTTACGGACCCGTTTTTGTTGCTTCTCTTTATTCAAAAATTAAAATCAGGCATGAGCCTGCATACAGGGAATCCCCTGATGTCGCCTAGCAACGCTCCCGTAATTACGAGTGCACACATGTAGCCACACGTAATTACAGGAGCCCCATAGACTTCTATGGGCCTGACCGTGCCGTAATTACGGCCTGAAATAGGACATGTTCTATATTTTTCAATGGCCCGTGCACGTTCCCGTAAGCAAACGGGAAGTAACCCATGGCCAATAGAAGTGCACCTCCAGGAAAGACCAAAAAAAAAGGCAAACTTTTTTTGAATAAAAAATATTGAAGTAAACGGTATTTTGCAAGCCACTAATAAGGTTACTGTCTATTACCCACTTGAAGTCAAATACATTTTTTTATTTTTTATTTTCGTTTTTTCATTCCCCGCCTTCTATGAGCCATTCCTTGTTTATTTTTTTCCGTCAATGGAGTGGTGTGAGGGCTTATTTTTTGCGGGAGGAGTTGTAGTTTCTACTGGCACTGTTTAAAGGGCCATATAATGTACTAGGAAACGGAAAAAAAATAATTTGTGGGGTGGAATTGTAAAAAACTGTGATTCCTCCATTTTCTTTGACGTTTAGTTTTTACGTCTTACACCGTCCATCAAAAACAAAAATGTAACTTTATTCTGCTGGTCAATACGATTATGGTGATATCAAATTTATATAGTTTTCTTAATGTTTTTTTTACAAAGAAAAAACGAATTGTTAGAAAAAAAAATGATTTGTGTCACCACATTTTGTAAGCCATAACTGTTTTTTATTTCCTCGTCGATTGAGCGGTATGAGGGCTTATTTTTTGCGGAACGATCTGCGGTTTTTATTGGTACACTATTTTGGTACGTACGACTTTTTGATCACTTTTTATTAATAAAAATGTATCGTTAAGTTAACCAAAATGCAGAGATTTTGGTATTTTATATTTTTTTTCCTTTTTTATGGAATTCACCGTGGAAATTAAATAAGTCTATATTGTTTTAGTTCGGACTTTAACGGATGCAGCGATACCAATTTTGTTTCACTACTAAAAACTTTATTTAACTTTTTTTTACACATTTCATTAGTTCCCCTAGGGGATTCCGCTCCTGCAACGCTGTGACCGGGGATTCCGCTTCAGGAGTTTTCCCTGATGTCACTGTCCATATATGGACAGAGGCATCAAGCAGCGCTCCAGGAGCGGAATCCCCGGCCACACAGGGATTCCGCTCCTTCAGGGAGCTACAGTGGCGCTATCTATACTGGAAGGGTGGTGGGGTTGCTCTCTACAGGGGGGCACTATTGCAGAGCAGGGAGGTATCTCCCTCCTCTGCTGTCTACTAGCACCACTGTAGCTCCCTGAAAGAGCGGAATCCCCGTGTGGCCGGGGATTCCGCTCCTGGAGTGCTGCTTGATGTTTCTGTCCATATATGGACAGTGACATCAGGGGAAACTCCTGAAGCGGAATCCCCGGTTACAGCATTGCAGACTCTATGACCAGGGATTCCACTCCAGGAGAAGCCAATGACGTCATGGACATAGACGACAGGAGCTTCTCCTGGAGTGGAATCGACAGTCATAGCGTCTGCAACGCTGTGACCGGGGATTCCGCTTCCGGAGTTTTCCCTGATGTCACTGTCCATATATGGACAGAGGCATCAAGCAGCGCTCCAGGAGCGGAATCCCCGGCTACACGTGGATTCTGCTCCTTCAGGGAGCTACAGTGGCGTTATCTTTACTGAAAGGGGGGGGGGGTTGCTATCTACAGGGGGACTGTGGGCTGTGTGGCACTACCTACAAAGGACAACTGTGCAGGAGCACACAAAATACCCAGCTTACCCGGGTATCAGAAAAAAGTGTGGAAATAAACTAAGATATAACTTTTATTTAATCTAGCTAAAAGGATTAATCCTTTACTCAGACTAAATAAAAGTTATATCTTAGTTTATTTCCACACATTTATTTGATAGCTGGGAAAGCTGGGTATTTTGTGTGCTCCTGCACGGTTGTCCTTTTTTGAATGTCTATTGCCCGCCAGCTATCAGGGTCATTTCGTAGTCCTTGCACTACCTACAAGGGGGCTGTGGGCAGTCTGGCACTACCTACCAGGGGGATGTGGGCTGTGTGGCACTACCAACCAGGGGGCTGTAGGCTGTGAGGCACTACCAACCAAGGGGCTGTGGGCTGTGTGGCACTACCAACCAGGGGGCTGTGGGCTGTGTGGCACTACCAACCAGGGGGCTGTGTGGCACTACCTACCAGGGGGCTGTGCGGCTCTACCAACCAGTGGGCAGTGGGCTATGTGGCACTACCAACAAGGGGGCTGTGGGCTGTGTGGCACTACCAACCAGGGGGCTTTGGGGTACTACCAATAAGGGGGCTGTGGGGCACTACCAACCAGGGGACTGTGGGGCACTACCAACCAGGGGGCTGTGGGGCACTACCAACCAGGGGGCTGTGGGGCACTACCAACCAGGGGGCTGTGTGGCACTACCTACCAGGGGGCTGTGTGGCTCTACCAACCAGTGGGCAGTGGGCTGTGTGGCACTACCAACCAGGGGGATGTGGGCTGTGTGGCACTACCAACCAGGGGGCTGTAGGCTGTGAGGCACTACCAACCAGGGGGCTGTGGGCTGTGTGGCACTACCAACCAGGGGGCTGTGGGCTGTGTGGCACTACCAACCAGGGGGCTGTGTGGCACTACCTACCAGGGGGCTGTGCGGCTCTACCAACCAGTGGGCAGTGGGCTGTGTGGCACTACCAACAAGGGGGCTGTGGGCTGTGTGGCACTACCAACCAGGGGGCTTTGGGGTACTACCAATAAGGGGGCTGTGGGGCACTACCAACCAGGGGGCTGTGGGGCACTACCAACCAGGGGGCTGTGGGGCACTACCAACCAGGGGGCTGTGGGGCACTACCAACCAGGGGGCTGTGTGGCACTACCTACCAGGGGGCTGTGTGGCTCTACCAACCAGTGGGCAGTGGGCTGTGTGGCACTACCAACCAGGGGGCAGTGGGCTGTGTGGCACTACCAACCAGGGGGCTGTGGGCTGTGTGGCACTACCAACCAGGGGGCTTTGGGGCACTACCAATAAGGGGACTGTGGGGCACTACCAACCAGGGGGCTGTGGGGCACTACCAACCAGGGGGCAGTGGGGCACTACCAACCAGGGGGCTGTGGGGCACTACCAACCAGGGGCTGTGGGCTGTGTGGCACTCCCTACCAGGGGTCTTTGTGGCACTCCCTACAGGGGGCGGTGCGGCACTCCCTACAAGGGTCTGTGCGGCCCTCCCTGCAGGGGGCTGTGCGGCCCTCCCTACAGGGGGCTGTGCGGCCCTCCCTACAGGGGGCTGTGTGGCCCACTCTACAGGGGGCTGTGTGGCGCTATCTACAAGGGGGCTTTGTGGCGCTACCTAAAAGGGGCAGTGTGGCGCTACCTACAAGGGGCTGTGTGGCGCTACCTACAGGGGGAATCTGTGAGTGGGGGGCTGATGGTCATTTTACTGTGAGTGGGGGGCTGATGGTCTTCAAGTGGTTTCCGCCTCTGACCTCCAATTGAAATTAATAGGAGGCAGAAAATACCTGCGGCGCCCATTTGGAGCTTTTTTTTCCAGCGTCTTTTGCATTCGCTTCAACAGCTTAAGAAAAATCAAAACAAAGGTCACCCAACGCTGTCAGTTGCTGAAGGAATTTTGAGGCAGATTTTTTTTGCTTTACAAAAAACGTGTGTGAACATACCCTACGAGTGTAGCGCTTGTTCTTAGCCGTTTTCTGTCTTTCTCAAAACAATTTTTGTAGGGGGGCCCTGAGGAAATTTACTTTTTCCAGTGCTGCCTCGAGTCCCAAAAGGTTGGGAAATTCTGTACTAGGCTACAGGGTCCCGTCATGGAGCAGCTCAGTTCGTCATGGGAACGGGGCCTAGGTGAGTACAATTTTTGTTTTTGTTTGGGGGCACTGTCTACAAGGGGGAGGTGTGGGGACTGTATGGCACAATCTACAAGGGGGATGTGGGGGACTGTATGGCACTGTCTACAAGGGGAAGGTGGGGGACTGTATGGCACTGTCTACAAGGGGGAGGTGGGGGGCTGTATGGCACGATCTACAAAAAGGAGGTGGGGAATTATGGCACTCTTCTACAGGGAGGCTGTATGGCAAAATCTACAGGGGGGCACTATACTGTGTGGGGGCCACTAAGCAGACATTATACTGTGTAGGGGTACTACAGATGGCATAATACTGTGGGCACAATTAGAGGACAAAAAACTGTGTCCTTGAAGGGGTTGTAATATATTATATTATGAAATATTATTATTATACTGTATGGGGGCACTAAAGGGGCATTATAATTTTTTTATGGGGCATTTTGTTTTTTAATGATGGGGTGGGGTGCCGAAAGATCATTTTGCACAGGGCGCCTTCTATCCTAGGGCCGGCCCCGGTACTAAGTGTTTGTTTTTGCCACTAGGCAACCAACACAATTGGTTTCCCAGAGGTCAGTGACCCCCCGGCAGGCCTCCGGACAGCACCACAAATTACAACCGTTGTGGACTGTAGTGTAACTACCGCCGTTGCAGCTGAAATGGCTGTTACGGGACCCTGGCCGCTTGGCACCAATTTGAATTGTATCTTCATCCACAGGACACAGATACAATTTAATAAAATGGTGGAGCAGGGAGCCGTCAGCTCCCTACTCCACCATTCATTTACTGAAACCTGACCTCGGCTATGACATCATCGTAACGGCCTGCTCCGAGCCGCTGACTGCCCAAGCCTGAAGAATAGGCTGCTGAAATAGGCATCAGTACTGTATGGGGGCACAAACAGGGCATTACTACTGTGTGGGGGCGCAAACACGCCACTAAGCGGGCATCACTACTGTGTTGGGGCCTAAACATTGCATCACTACTTTGTGGGGGCCACTAAGCAGGCATCACTGTGTGTAGGGCACAAATAGTGCATCATTACTTTGTAAGTGCCACTAAGGGGGCATCATTACTGTGGGGGGGCACTTATGGGGTATCACTGCTGTGTGGGGCACAAAAGGGGATTTATTACGGTGAAGGGAGCACTAAGGGGGACATTATTACTCTCAGGGTGCACTAAGGGGGTCATATTACTGTGATGGCATTAAGGGGGCATTATAACAGTGAGGGGGCACTAAAGGGGCATTATTAATTTGTGTGGACGCACTATTAGGGATGCACATAACTTTACTTGGGGTCCCAGAAATGCCATATCTAACCTCGATGTACTCAATATGGAGAGGATGAAATCCACAGCAAAATCTGCATGTAACACATGTGAATTTTGCTGCAGAAACGCTGTGGATATGCTGTGGAAAATCCACAAACATATTCGCTACATGTGGAGAGGGCCTAAGGCTTCAAGTGGGTTCCCATGTTTCTTCCTGTTTTCAGGGCTGGGCGGGCCACCACTGGACAAATAATAGATCTGAACTGATGTTTTCACCTTTAATGTCCACCACAGAAGTAACTTATCTAATTTAATAGACTCCTTCATAGGCCACTTTTCAAAACTGTGGTGCAATTTTTCAGGCGGAATATCCGCTGCGGAAAGCAGTGGTTGAAAAAACAGTTTATATTACCCCATTTTCCATTGTCATACCGACACGTCCGTGCCGTCCAGCCTTCTTGCATGACACTGCAGCCTGTGACTGGCTGTAGCGGTCACATGAGACGAAAGGTTATCTCAGGAGGCCTGGACAGAGAACAAAAGAAAACATCACTATGACAATGCCCGGGTGGTAAGTGTAAACCTTTTTATTCATTTTAAACCATTTTTTATTTCTTATTCTGAGTTGCAACTTTTACGGTAAAATTGCATGTTTTCCGCTGCAAAAATCTTATCATTTGCTATTTGTTGCGGGTTTTACCACCACATTGAATTCAATGGGGAAAACAGAAAAGAGGCGATTCCAATGCATAATTTGACATGCTGAGGATTCAAAAAAAAAATTATGAACAGTTTCTCTGCAAATTTTGTTCATATCTCATCCATCTGTTGCTACTGTAATACGCTGTGGATTTTCCGCAATGAAATCCGTTCTGGAAATTCTGCAGTGTTTACGCTATGTGTGAACATACGCTAAAGATCACAAAGCTATTTCAGAACTACTAAACCAGGTTCTAAGATCCTATGGTGATCTAAGTCTGGTTTAATAGGTCCGTTGATAGGTCTGAGCTTTGCAGTCATAAGTAAGGCCTCATTCACACTTACGTACTTTGTATTTTGCATCTGTTGTTTTTTTAAAGCCAAAATCAGAAGTTGATAAAGTGCTGCTTATACTGTGAAGAAACAGAATGCTCCACTTCTACAACATTAACCCGTTCCCGACATTCAACGGATCCATACGCCAATGTCGGGAAGATCGACTTACCTGCAAACGCTGATGCTGCTGCAGAATCAACTGTAGCCTCTGCTGCCGATGTGGCCGTCACGATGCAGGACCTGTGAGTGACGTCACAGATCTGCACTGTCAGATGCTGGGCGTTCTGAAGAGAAGAGGATGTTACTTCTCTTCACAGCGCCCAGCTAGTAAAAGTATTAAAAACGCCCCGATGTACGCACCTAATACACGCCCACTTGGACTTTTACTTTTAAACACACCCACTTGGACTTTTGCAAGCCTCATTTGCATAATTACAAAAATGGTCATAACTTGGCCAAAAATGCTCGTTTTTTAAAAATAAAAACGTTACTGTAATCTACATTGCAGCGCCTATCTGCTGCAATAGCAGATAGGGGTTGCAAAATCTGGTGACAGAGCCTCTTTAACAAATGCTTGTCAGAATCACCATATACTGCAATACATTAGTAACGATCGCTGGTTGAAGTCCCCTAGGGGGACTAATAAAAAGAAGTAAAAAAAAGAGTTAAATAAAGTTTTTGTTTTTTTTATGTAAAAAATAAATAAATTAAGAGTTCAAAAAAAAAACTTTTCCCATTTTCTCCCTAGAGCATAGTAAAAAACATAATGCCTGTTTTGGCCTTGTGGCACAGCCGATTTTTTCAAATCTGACATGTGTCACTTTATGTGGTAATAACTTGGGAATGCTTTTACCTATCCAAGTGATTCTGAGATTGTTTTCTTGTGACATATTGTACTTTATGATAGTGGAAAAATTTGGTCGATAAATTCAATATTTATTCGTGAAAAACACCAAAATTTAGAGAACATTTGCAAAAATTAGCATTTTTCTAAATTTAAATGTATCTGCTTGTAAAACAGATAGTAATACCACACAAAATAGTCACTAGTTAACATTTCCCATATGTCTACTTTATGTTTGCATCATTTTTTGAACGTCCTTTTATTTTTCTAGGACATTACAAGGCTTAGAACTTTATCAGCAATTTCTCACATTTTCAAGAAAATTTCAAAAGGCCATTTTTACACATACCTGTATAGATGCGAAGTGGTTTTGAGGGCCTTATATATTAGAATCCCCCAATAAATCACCACATTTTAAAAACTGCACCCCTCAAAGTATTCAAATCAGCATTCAGAAAGTTCCTTAACCCTTTAGGCGTTTCACAGGAAATAAAGCAAAGTAGAGGGGAAAATTACAAATTTCAATTTTTTTTGCCGAAATCAATTTGTAATAAAAAAATTCTGTAACACAGAAGGTTTTAGCAGAGAAACACAACTCAATATTTATTGTCCAGGTCCTGAAGTTTTTAGGAATATCCCAAATGTGGCCCTAGTGCCCTAATGAACCGAAACACCGGCCTCAGAAGCAAAGGAGCACCTAGAGGATTTTGGGGCCTGCTTATTTTTAGATTATATTTTAGGCACCATGTCGGGTTTGAAGAGGTCTTGTGGTGCTAAAACAGTGGAAACCCCCCAAAAGTGACCACATTTTGGAAACTAGACCCCTCAAGAAATTTATCTAGGGGTATAGTTAGCATTTTGACCCCACAGGTATTTTGCTATATTTATTGGAGTTAGTCTGTGAAAAAACATAGAAATTTGTAATATTTACAAGGAATAAAGAAGAAAATTCACCCCAACATTTGTAAAGCAATTTCTCCCGATTACGGAAATTCCCCATTTGGGAAACTACACCCCTCAAGGAATTTTTCTAGGGGTATAGTAAGCATTTATACCACACAGGTTTTTTGCAGAATTTAGTAGAATTAGGCCGTGAAAAGGAATATAAACATTTTTGTCCACTAAAAAGTTGAATTTTTTCATTTTCACAAGAGATAAAGGAGAAAAAGTTGCCTTAAATTTGCAACGCAATCTCTTCCGAGTATGAGAATAACCCACATGTGGTAATAATTTATTTTTTTAATAGAAATAAATTAAACTTTGCAGGACTGATCCTTTTTTGCTTTTCCGTTTTAGTTTTTCACTCCACGCCTTCCAAACGACAAAACTTTTTTATTTTTCCATGAAGACAGCGGTGTGAAGTGCTTATTTTTGGCAGGACGAGCTGTAGTTTTTATTGGTACCATTTTTTGGTACATACAACTTTTTGATCAATTTTTATTACATTTTATTTAGAGCTTTGGTGACCAAAAAACAGCGTTTTAAATTCTTTATTTCTTACGGCGTTCATAATGCTCTATAAATGACAATTTTACTTTATTCTGTGGGTCGGTACGATTACGGCGATACCATATGTATATAGTTTTTTTATGTTTTGCAGCGTTTGCACAATAAAATCACTTCTTTATAAAATAATACATTTTCTGTCACCATATTCTGAGAGCCGTAACTTTTTTATTTTTCAGTCAAAAAAGAGGTGTAAGGGCTTGTTTTTTGTGGGACGGGCGGTAGTTTTTTTTGGTACTATTTTGGGGTACAAACGACTTTTTAATCACTTTTTATGCTATATTTTGGGAGGGGTGGTGACCAAAAAATAGTGATTCTGGCATTGTTTTTAGTTAGTTTTTTTTGCGGCATTCACCGTGCGGTAAAAATAACATTATAGTTTTATAGATTGGGTCGTTACGAACGCGGTGATACCAAATATGTGTACTGTTTTTTAACGTTTTAATTTTTTTTCCTATAATAAGAGACTTTAATAGGAAAAAAAATCTTTTATATTTACACTTTTGTAAAACATATTTATTGACTTGTTTTTACTTTTTTCTTTACTTTTTACACTTTCTTTTTTTACCTGCAGCTCTGATCGCTGCTAGAATACATTACACTACCTAGGTAGTGTAATGTATTCCAACTGTCAGTGTGACATCACAGTCACTCTGACAGTTAGTCTACGAGGACCAGCCAGAGGCTGGTCCTCATAGGCTTGCATACATGGCAGACCCGGAGGCCATTGTCTGGCCCCCGGGTGCCATCACAAGCATCAGCAGCCCCCACAATTGCATGGGGGCTGCTGATGTGCTACAAACCCCCTACATGTGGAGATCGCAATCGAGCTTCACATTTAACGGGTTAATTGCAGAAATCAGCGGCAATGAGCCGCTGATCGGCAACAGTGGAGTGTCATCTGTCAGGGACAGCTGACGTCCTGGTTCCCGATGCACACTGTCACAGACAGTGTCACAGACAGTGTGCATTGCGAACGGCAGTGACGTCCTGTCACTCTCACAGGAAGTCTATCAGGAGGCTGGTCCTAATAGGCTTCCGTACATGGCAGACACAGAGGCCATCTGCAAACCTTACGATTTCATTGTGAGGTCTGCCGATGTGCTAGAAACCTCTAAATTGCGGTGATTTCAATCGATCACCGCAATTAAGGGGTTAATTGCCAAAATCAGCGGGAATAAGCCACTGATCGGCATACAGTGGAGTGTGCCGATCAGTTCACTATCGCCGACAGTCGTGGTGCGTCTAGGGGTTAACCCGCACGGTGAACGCCGTAAAAAATAATGGTAAACGTCAGAATCTCTAATTTTTGGTCACCTAATCTCCCACAAAAAATGAAATAAAAAGTGATCAAAACGTTGCATGCACACCGAAATGGTATTATTAAAAACGACAGCTTATCCCGCAAAAAAATAAGCCCTCATACCACTTAATCGATGGAAAAATAAAAAATTATGGCTCTCGGAATTTGCCGACACAAAATAAATTTTCTTTTTTACAGTTAGGTTTTTACTTGTAAAAGTAGTAAAATATAGAAAAAACTATATGTATTTGGTATTGCCATAATCATATTGACCCACAAAATAAAGTTAACATGTTTTTTTAATTGCACAGTGAATTCTGTAAAAACAGCGTGCAAAAAACCATGGAAGAATTGCTCTTTTTTCATTTTCTACCCCACAAATAATTTTTTCCTGTTTCCTAGTACATTATATGGCAAACTAAATGGTGCTACGAAAAACTACAACTCGTCCCGCAAAAATGAAGCCATCATAGTACTATATCGACGGAAAAATAAAGAATTTATAGCTTTTGGAAGGTGGGGAGGAAAAAACGAAAATGAAAATCTGAAAAAGGGCTGCGGCGGGAAGGGGTTAAAGTAAATATTAATTCAAGCTTGAGATGGGAGAATGACATTTCTCAAGTGTTACCGAGCTGTCTTTCACATCTGCATTCATCACAGTGCCAATCTAGCTCATAGTTGAAAATCATTTTAGACAGTGCTTACTAAGGGCAAACTGCCTAACACATACAAAAAAATAAATAGGGTTATCAGGAAGCCAATCCATAGCAACCAGTCAGCGTCAGATTTTTAGTTTAAGGGTATGTTCACACGACAGCGTCCGTAACGGCTGAAATTACGGGGATGTTTTCAGGAGAAAACATCCCCGTAATTTCAGCCGTAACGGCATGTGCAGGCGCTTGAACGCCGCGTCCATTACGGACGTAATTGGCGCTCCTTTTCATTGGAGTCAATGAATAACGGCTCCAATTACGCCCCAGAAGTGACAGGTAAATATACGCCTCGTGTGAACAGACAAACGTCAGCCCATTGCTTTCAATGGGCAGATGTTTGTCAACGAGGAGCATTTTTCGGACGTAATTCGGGGCAAAAACGCCCGAATTACTTCCGTAATTAGTGTGTGTGAACATACCCTAAAGTTGGATTGGCAACGAGTTGAGAACAGAAAAAGGCCAAGGATACTTTGCAGCCCTGCATCCGTTCTTTTTTCTATATTGTACTGTCATGGTAATATTAGGTAAAATTGGTAAAATGTAGAGCTCCATTTAACAGACCAAGAGATAAATTATGTTTAATTGCCAAGACTTTAAATGTAATCAGTTGGTCTATAAAAATGTGATAAATATTTATTTATTGTTTTTTTCACTAATCTATCTAAGTATTCTTACAAGCTTTTAGGAGCTTTTTCCCAAAGTAGACACTGCCTAGTACCCACAAATATAGTTTTCCATGCAGCCCATGATGTGACACATCAGAAGATCACATTTTGACTGGTGTTCCAATTTAAATCCAATATTGTACTAAAGGAAGAAGTTGAGAGGTCAGGCCTTATTCAGACGAACATGTAATACGGACCTATATAATTCAATGTGGCTGTTCACACGGCCGTTGTTTCAACAGACCGTGTGAAGGGTCCGTGAGAAAATAGGACATGTCCTATTTTTTCATGCTTCACGCATCCCTCCATAGACTCTAGTCTATGGGGGATGAGAGGTATCGCATCCCGCAGCGCAGAGCACGGTTGCACCTCGGATGTGAAAAACTTTAGCGGACAATATTGATCATGGCGTACTGAATTTATGCATGTTGATTAATGTCACTTGCTGTGCTCTTCTGAACACTGTACTGTAGTGCCATTAATCAGGGCAATGTGGCACAGTGAGTCAGAGAAGAACATGTGGTGTCTGATAAAATAAATGTGACAGCTGCATTTTTTTTTTAATAGAGCAGTCGTTAAATTTACTTGGTTGCTGTTATTATAATTTCAGTCGCTATTTTGGCAGCGTTAGCATCTGCATTCAGCATACATAACGGTGACACATTGGCATGTGTGCATCCAAAATAAAAAACATTATTTTTTTTATTTATCCATAAAACAATGGCAAAGGCAATAGTCCTAATAAGACAAGCAAAATTCAGTTTTATGTTTATTTGGCTTGATTTTTTACCTGCTGTTTTGTATGTCCTATTTATAGCAGATCATTGTCCTTCATTGTCAGCTGAGATCATTTAACAATCTATAAAGGACTATGCTAATAATAGAATGTGTTTTGCTTTCCATCAACAAGCAGCTAATTGACTTTTCCCATAAAATGTGTCATTTGTATAATGGAGGATGTCCTGTCTATTTGTTTACTATTTTCACAGCAAGCAATTTTCAGCTTGAACCTTCCTCTAATAAAGTCCTTTCTAATCAATAGAGGTGATATTCTGCTAAACAGGCTAGGGCATTTCAGCAGTCAGATTATTTTTGGTCTGTCTGTCTATTATCTATCTATCTATCTCTATCTATCTATCTATCTATCTATCTATCTATCTATCTATCTATCTATCTATCTATCTATCTATCTATCTATCTATCTATCTATCTATCTATCTATCTATCTATCTATCTATCTATCTATCATCTATCTGTCTGTCTGTCTGTCTATCTCTGATGGGGCACTATCTACAGGGGCCCTATTTACAGGGGACTCTACATAGGGCACTATGTACAGCGGGCATTGTGAATGCCACTACAGGGGGCTCCGAGAGTGGAGTTATCTACAGGGGCTCTGTGAGTGGCGCTATATACAGGTGGTCCTGTGATTAGCGCTATCCACAGTGTGTGTGGTGTTTTACTTTACAGTCAGGGCCGATTCCCCTTTTTTTGCTGCCTTAGGCAAAAATTTAAATGGCGCCCCCACCCCCCAAAAATATCATAAATATGAAATCCAAGTAGCCAACCTGGATATTGGATCATTTGCTTCTAATCGGCTTGCTGCAGAGCGGACTAGGGGCTCAATAGAAAGTCCATGAGCCCGTACATCGAGCATTTCTGACACTTCATTTTAGTGATCGTTGGGGATCTCAGTGCTTGGACCCCCAGCGATCAAAACTTCTGATATGTCACTATGACAAGTCAAAAGTTTTTTTAGTTACAGTTTAAGCCGTCAGACACCCCCCCCCCCTTACAGTATAATAACTACCGAGGGCCCTATGGTGGGATTATACTGCATGAGGGGTGTGAGCGTCTGATGGTTCTCTGGGAGTTACCCCCCCCCCATAAAGCTCTCAGCAGTCAGTCAGATGCTTTGAACCCCTTGCAGTACTATAATTACTGGGGACGGGTTACTGCAGGGGGGGAGAGTGTGAGCATCTGGCTGACTGCTAAGGCCTTAATGGGGAAGGTTTATACTGCGCTGAGCCTCCTGCCCCACTAATTTAAATGTGATCAGCCGAAGCTGAGGGGGGGGGGGGGGGAAATTACACTGCAAGGGGGGAAGGGAATCTTAGCATCTTACTGGCAGCTGACAGCCGAGGGCTCTGAGTCTGTGGGGGAATGATATCCCCCATAGAGCCCTCACTAGTTACTGTACTGCAAGGTGGGGGTCTGAATGTCTAACTAACTGCTGACGGCTCAAAAGAGGGAGGAAACACCCCATAGAGCCCTCTGCTCTAGAGCCCTCAGAAGCTCAGAAACCCCCATCCCACTTGCAATATAGTAACTAGTTAGGGCTCTAGGGGGTTAGTATCCCCCTAGAGCCCTCGACTGTCAGTAAGATGCGCAGAGCCCTGAGCCATACCTCTCAACTTTCAAATATCACAAAGAGGGATAATCCATCCGGGCATTTTTTTATTTTAAGCGACGTCTCTAATTCCACCCAATCCCCGCCCATACACACCCGCTTCAGCCCACACAGTATCATGCTCCCATAGTGCCACCCACAATGCATAATGCCCTCTAGCAGCCACCATACAGTATAAAGCCAACACAGATGCCCCATACAGTATAATGCCCACACAGATGCCCCCATACAGTATGATCCCCACATAGGTGCCCCCATGCAGTATAATGCCAAAACAAATTCCCCATACAGCATAATGCCCCCATAGATGCCCCATACAGTATAATGCCCCCATAGCTGCCCCATACAGTATAATGCCCCCATACAGTATAATGCCCACACAGATGCCCCCATACAGTATAATGCCCCCATAGCTGCCCCATAAATTATAATGCCCCATAGATGCATCCAAACAGCTTAATGCCCCATAGAGCATAATGCCCCCCTAGCAGCCATCATACAGTATAATGCCCCCTAGCTGCCCTCATACAGTATAATGCCACCCTAGCTGCCCTTATGCAGTATAATACCCCCAAAGCTGCACCTAGTGCCAGTGCCCAAATATAAAGTGACAGTGCCACAGTGCCCATGTAGATAGTGCCCCTATATAGTGCCACAGTGTCCAAGTTGATAGTGCTGCACCCTCCTTGAAGATATGTAGATAGCACCATTGGGACTCCTTCTAGGAGCGGAATAGAGGGAAGCCCTAATGTCACTGTCCATATATGAAGAGTGACATCAGTGGCTACTCCTTGTGCGGAATCCCTGTTGCCGACCCTGGAGTATGGAGATACAGTTGGCAGCGGGACATACCCCCGGCTTCATGGATAGCGGGACACCGCCCGAAAACCGGGACTGTCCCACTGAATCCGGGACGGTTGGGAGGTATAATAACCCCCCCTAGCTTCGGCCGTCAGTAAGTCAGTTGCAGGAGGCTCAGTGCCGTAAGTGGCGCTCAGTCATAAACACAGGCCACAGCTCACCTCATGTAGATCCTCTTCTTTAGATAGAGAGAGCATTCCATTCCTCCTTCTGAGCTGCTCCTCTCTGGCGGCGCGTGCAGTGTCAGAGAACAGGAGGAGTGTTCAAGTAGACGTGCACGATAGGTAAAATAAGCCCCAGCACAGCCCGTCTTTGGCTCCTGGCACAAAATGCCACCCCCCTCATGGCAGGTGTGGCCCTGTTTACAGTGTTTGACACCATTTTATTTATGGGGACATTGTATGGTACTTGTCACGATCTGTGGGTATGTGGACCCACTAGGCTGCACCGCCATAGCGGGGAGGCAGAAGGCCAAACAACAGACTACCCAATAATTCAAAGTCCAGCACAAGGGTAGCTGAGTGGTCCAAACAGTCGCAGTGGCTAGGCACGAAGGTACTTCAGATGGCAGATGTAACATACTAGGCGTAACCAGAGGCACAATACGACTCCAACTTCTAAGGCACAGGAACAACGGTAGCACGTGATACAGGTAGCAGATATGGGAACACTGGGTACAGGATAAAACTAAGGAACCATTTGCAAGACTAACATGGTTAAACACAATGCTCAGGCAATGAGAGAAGGGGCAGGGCTCTTCTTATACTCTAGGGTGATTAAACAATTCTAAACATGTGTGCGCGCTGGCCCTTTAAGGCACGCACCCTAGTGTTGCAGGACGGCCGCATGTGTTGGCATCTCTGAGAAGGAAGGTGTCGGCAGGATGAGAGGAGTTTGCAGACTGCGGCAACGGACGTTATGGTATCCCCCTCTTACGCCTCCTCTTCTTGGGACCACAGCGAGAGGTACTTCTTAATGAGGGTAGGGGCATTGAGGTTCTCCACTGGCTCCCAGGACCTCTCCTCTGGATCAAATCCCTTCCAATTTACTAGACAGAAGGTTCTTCCTCATACTTTTTTGGTGTCCAGGATCTCCTTAACTTCAAATGTATCAGATGAACCGCCGGAGGTAACTGCAGGGCCAGGAGTCTTGGAGTAGCGGTTCAGGACCACAGGCTTCAGGACGGAAACATGAAAGGAGTTGGGTAGAGATGAACGAACCGGGACAACCGAACCCGGTTTCGGTCCAAGCATCGTGAAAAGTTCGGTTCGCAGCGAATCCGAACTTCACCGGGTTCGGCCGAACACGTTTTGACCGAACCCGGCTACATTTTGGCGCCTGCCACATGTTAGATCTAAAATGGAGGATTTAAAAATATCACCTGACATCAGGCTACCCCATAATGCCTTGCAAACGGCTCTCCCAGCCAATCGGGTGGCAGCATAGGGGCGGGCTCAAGCCTGCAATAATAGTCTATGCACGGAGCTCAGCGGCCATTTTAGAGACAGGAGCTGTAGGGATAGCATCTCTGTGCAGTAAGGGAAAGCTTTAGGAATCTAAAAGCCAGGAATCCAGCAATCGAAGGGGCTCATCCACTACAGCGGGAGTCTACTCTCAACATCCAAATTGCAATACAAATTCTCCATTTGCCAAGCCAGTGTGTGAATAAGCTTTTATAAGGGGCTCATCCCCGTTGCATGGGTTAACATCCAACCTGCAATCCAGGCAGGCAGCTGTAGTACTATAACGCCCAGCATTCCCTGTGTGCACAGTGGCTGATAGAAATTCTCATTCATTGCCATTTGCCAAGCCAGTGTGTGAATAAGCTTTTAGAAGGGGCTCATCCCCGTTGCATGGGTTAACATCCAACTTGCAATCCAGGCAGGCAGCTGTAGTACTACAACGCCCAGCATTCCCTGAGTGCACAGTGGCTGATAGAAATTCTCATTCATTGGCATTTGCCAAGCCAGTGTGTGAATAAGCTTTCATAAGGGGCTCATCCCCGTTGCATGGGTTAACATCCAACTTGCAATCCAGGCAGGCAGCTGTAGTACTACTACAACGGCCAGCATTCCCTGAGTGCACAGTGGCTGATAGAAATTCTCATTCATTGCCATTTGCCAAGCCAGTGTGTGAATAAGCTTTTAGAAGGGGCTCATCCCCGTTGCATGGGTTAACATCCAACTTGCAATACAGGCAGGCAGCTGTAGTACTACAACGCCCAGCATTCCCTGAGTGCACAGTGGCTGATAGAAATTCTCATTCATTGCCATTTGCCGAGCCAGTGTGTGAATAAGCTTTTATAAGGGGCTCATCCCCGTTGCATGGGTTAACATCCAACTTGCAATCCAGGCAGGCAGCTGTAGTACTACTACGGCCAGCATTCCCTGAGTGCACAGTGGCTGATAGAAATTCTCATTCATTGCCATTTGCCAAGCCAGTGTGTGAATAAGCTTTTAGAAGGGGCTCATCCCCGTTGCATGGGTTAACATCCAACTTGCAATACAGGCAGGCAGCTGTAGTACTACAACGCCCAGCATTCCCTGAGTGCACAGTGGCTGATAGAAATTCTCATTCATTGCCATTTGCCGAGCCAGTGTGTGAATAAGCTTTTATAAGGGGCTCATCCCCGTTGCATGGGTTAACATCCAACTTGCAATCCAGGCAGGCAGCTGTAGTACTACTACGGCCAGCATTCCCTGAGTGCACAGTGGCTGATAGAAATTCTCATTCATTGCCATTTGCCAAGCCAGTGTGTGAATAAGCTTTTAGAAGGGGCTCATCCCCGTTGCATGGGTTAACATACAACTTGCAATCCAGGCAGACAGCTGTAGTACTACAACGCCCAGCATTCCCTGAGTGCACAGTGGCTGATAGACATTCTCATTCATTGCCATTTGCCAAGCCAGTGTGTGAATAAGCTTTTAGAAGGGGCTCATCCCCGTTGCATGGGTTAACATCCAACTTGCAATACAGGCAGCCTTTGTAGTACTACAACGCCCAGCATTCCCAGACTGACTGGCACCTTATGAGTCACTGATTTTCCGCCAGTCCGAATAACAATTTAAAAGGGCCTCATTTCTGTCTAAGGGTTTTATTCAACGTGCTAATTAAGTACAGCCGGTGCCTTTGGTGCTATTATACAAGTCACAGCATACACTGACTGCCACCTATTCACAGTCACTCATTTTCAGCCAGTCCAAATAATATTTTATAAGGGCCTCATTCCTCTAGTAGGGGAAGGGGTTTTGATTCAACTTGCTGCACTCCAGCAGTGAATTGTCTGGTAAAAAAAAGGTTGTGAAAGGACAGGGTAGAGGAAAAAACACCCATGCCATGTCCTCTTGCAGTCCAAATGTTGGATCTGTTGGTGCCAGACCCAGTACCAGCATTTTTGGCACAAGACATGTGCCCAGTTCCACTAGTAGCAGCAGCCATATGCCTGCTGGTAGTAGTAGCATTATCAGCAAGCCAGACTTGTCCATCTCCTCCGGTGGGCGGGTTATTTTAGACAATATGGCCATTGTGGACTGGTTGGCTGGCTCGCGATCATCTCAGCAGGAAGACTCTGACGATCTGGCTTCAAGCCAGGTTTCGTTGGATTCCAGATCCTCTACAGTTCCTTGGCACAGTGACAGTAGTAATATGAGTATTTCTAGCGATTCCATTCCATCATCTATGTCTTCACTCCCCCTTCCTAGCGGGAAACCATCTTTCCTGAGAGTCCTAAGAGACATCTCCTCGGGTGCGAAGGAAGATACTGAACAACATAGTGATGATGATTTGTTTTCCGCGAGTCAGCCAACGGAGTGTGTTGCGGCGGTGGAGGTGGAAGCGGTGTCCGAGACGCATAGCTGTGGTAGTGGGGGTGTTGGTGGTAGCCGTGGTGGCAGACACAGTTTAGAGGGGGGGCATGGAGCCCGCCATGATGTCACATCACATTCACAACACAGTGACAGAAGTGGCGGGGATAATGAGGAGGGCTATGATGATGTTGTTTTAGACAGGACGTGGGAACCAGGTGACGAGGTGATGATGGCGTCAGAGGAGGAGGGTAGTAGTGGCAGCACTGGCAGTGATAAACAGCCAAGCCGAGGTAGGGGCAGAAGTAAATCTGCAAAACGTTGCAGCGGTAGGGTCAGCTCAGGAGCCGGTGACGGCGACACTGCTGCTACTGGTGTAGGCTCCCGAAAAAAGCCTGCCAGACAAGGGGCAAGCTCGGGTGGTGGTGGTGGTGGACGTGGTACTACCTCTTTACGGTACTCTGCCGTGTGGCAATTTTTCTGTACCTTCCCGGAGGACGAAAACATGGCACAGTGCCATATCTGCAAGCAGAAAGTAAGGCGTGGGCAGGGCAGCAATGTAGGAACTACCGCTCTACGTAAACACATGGAGCGGCATCACAAGGCCATGTGGGACAATCGACATGCCCCACAATCATGTACATCTAATGAAGACCCCTCTTCCGCTGCTGCTGCTCCGAGTCCCTGTCATCTGAGGGTATGTTCACACGTAGTCAACAAAAACGTCTGAAAATCCAGAGCTGTTTTCAAGGGAAAACAGACCCTGCTTTTCAGACGTTTTTTGACCAACTCGCATTTTTCGCGGCGTTTTAACCCCGTTTTCGCGGCGTTTTTTACGTCCGTTTTTGGAGCTGTTTTCATTGGAGTCTATGAGAAAACAGCTCCAAAAACGTCCAAAGAAGTGTCCTGCACTTCTTTTTACGAGGCGTAATTTTACGCGTCGTAATTGCCGTACGACGCGTAAAATTACGCGTCGCGTGGACAATACAGCGTTATACCCATAGAAAGTAATGGGCAGATGTTTGACGACGTATTTGAGACGTATTTCCAGAATACGCCTCGTATACGTCTGAAATTTGGCCGGGTGAACATACCCTAAGTAGTAGCCAGGCCTTATCCACCATCTCGTTATCATCATCACTGTCATCTAGTGCTCCTCCTACATCCCGTCAGTTATCCATTACGGAATCGTTGTCCAATAAGCAACAATATATACCCAGTCATCCACTTGTCGTGCGGCTTAATTCACACCTGGCTAAATTGTTGGTGGTGCAGTCGCTGCCGTACCACCTGGTCGACTCCGCCGGCTTCAAGCAATTGATGGCATGCGCTCAGCCTAGGTGGCGAATACCTAGCCACCATTACTTCTCCAAAACAGCTGTCCCTGCCTTGCACAAGCACGTGGAGGAAAAGGTGGGCCAGTCCTTGCAATTATCCGTGTGCAGCAGGGTACATGCCACCGTCGACACGTGGAGCAGCAACTATGGGCAGGGACAGTACATGTCTTTCACGGCCCACTGGGTCAATATTTTGCAGTCCGATGCACCACCGCAGCAATGCCAGGCATTACCACCTCCACGCTTGTATCTTTCCGGTTCAACTCCGGACACCAGGCGCCTACCATCCTCCTCCTCCTACTCCTCCTCCTTGCCCTCCTCAATGGAGGTCTTCCCGTCCCCGACAGGACACAGTGTATCTTCCACTCCTCCTCCCTCCTCTTTTCATAGGTGCAAGGTGAAGCGCCACAACGCTGTCTTACACCTGCTAAGCCTGCGCGAGAAAAGCCACACAGGGCAGGAGCTGCTGCTGTGCATCAAGGAGGAAATTGCACGCTGGCTGTCTCCTCTGAAACTCACACTGGGCAATGTTGTCTCTGATAACGGGAAGAACGTTGTGGCTGCACTGCGTCTAGGTCACCTGACACACGCTCCTTGCATGGCACATGTGATCAATCTGGTCATAACACGCTTCTTAAAGTCATATGTTGGTTTGAAGGGTGTGCTGGCCATGTCCAGGAGGGTTCGCGTCCGCTTTAGACGTTCGTATGCATTTAAGCACGCCCTCCTGGACTTGCAGCGTCAAAACAATCTCCCAGAACACAGCCTGATTTGTGACGTTCCAACACTCTGGAATTCCACCCTGTACATGTTGGACCGTCTGTACGAACAGCGGAAAGCCGTGAATGATTTCCTGATGCAGCAGACAGGCAGCGTTTGGAGCCAGTGTAATTTCGAGCTCAGGCACTGGCAGCTGGTTAGAGACGCATGTCGCGTTTTGAGGCCCTTTGAAGAGGCCACACGATTTGTGAGCCGTGACGCTAGCAGAATGAACGATGTTATGCCGCTGATATTCATTCTGGAGCAGGCGGCAGCAGCGGCAGCAGCAGCAGCAGCAGCCAATTCAGTTTGGAAAATATGATGACAACATTTTTACATCCAATACCCCGACCTGACACACATCGTAGTCACCAAAGGGATGTTCACCATCACCAGCACCTAAACAACCAGGTTCACTCGTACCTGGACTGTGCCCTTTCTCCGTCAGAAATCCTGATCCCAGAGCCCATGGACTTCTGGGTCAGCACATTGGATCATTGGCAAGAACTGGCCCAGTTTGCCATGGGTGTACTGTCTTGTCCACCCTCCAGTGTAGCGTCAGAGAGGGTATTCAGCGCAGCAGGGGGCTTCATCACCCCTAAGCGAACAAGATTGTCCGCCAACAGCTTGGAAAATCTCACGTTTCTGAAAATGAATCAAGCGTGTATCGGTGAGGATTTTAAAACCCCTGTGCCTGATGCCACTGATTAGATCTGACATTGCTGCTGCTGCTGCTGCCGCTGCCGCCTGCTACTGCCGCCTGCTACTATGGGATTCTGTCCTGTCCACTCTTTTTTTAATGTGCCGCTGTTGGTGCTGCTACTACTTCTACCACCAATCCACCCCAGTGCCATCTGCTACAAGCAGGCCTGCCCCACCACAGGGCTTTGTCTGTGACTGTCCAGTCTGTTTTAATGTGCTGCTACTACTACTACTACCACCACCACCCGTGCTGTCCGTTGGCTACCTCTACTACCACCAATACATCTCCACTGCCGTCTGCTACAAGGAGGCCTGAGGCCAGCCCCACCACAGGGCGTTGTCTGTGACTGTCCAGTCTGTTTTAATGTGCTGCTACTACTACTACCACCACCCTTGCTGTCCGTTGGCTACCTCTACTACCACCAATACACCTCCACTGCCGTCTGCTACAAGTAGGCCTGCCCCACCACAGGGCTTTGTCTGTGACTGTCCAGTCTGTTTTAATTTGCTGCTACTACTACTACTACTACCACCACCACCCGTGCTGTCCGTTGGCTACCTCTACTACCACCAATACACCCCTAGTGCCGTCTGCTACAAGCAGGCCTGCCCCACCACAGGGCTTTGTCTGTGACTGTCCAGTCTGTTTTAATGTGCTGCTACTACTACTACTACCACCACCACCCGTGCTGTCCGTTGGCTACCTCTACTACCACCAATACATCTCCACTGCCGTCTGCTACAAGCAGGCCTAAGGCCAGCCCCACCACAGGGCATTGTCTGTGACTGTCCAGTCTGTTTTAATGTGTTGCTACTACTACTACCACCACCCTTGCTGTCCGTTGGCTACCTCTACTACCACCAATACACCTCCACTGCCGTCTGCTACAAGCAGGCCTGCCCCACCACAGGGCTTTGTCTGTGACTGTCCAGTCTGTTTTAATGTGCTGCTACTACTACTACTACTGCTACTACCACCACCCGTGCTGTGCTGTCTGTTGGCTACCTCTACTACCACCAATACACCTGCACTGCCGTCTGCTACAAGCAGGCCTGGAGGGCTTGTGAAAAGTCATTGCTTGTTGCTTTTACATCCATGTATGGATGAACCCCGGCAGGCATCTGCCAATAAAAAGGGTACATTTTTGGAGGGCTTGTGAAAAGCCATTGCTTGTTGCTTTTACATCCATGTATGGATGAGCCCCGGCAGGCATCTGCCAATAAAAATGGTAAATTTTTGCAGGGCTTGTGAAAAGCCATTGCTTGTTGCTTTTACATCAATGTATGGATGAACCCCGGCAGGCATCTGCCAATAAAAAGGGTACATTTTTGGAGGGCTTGTGAAAAGCCATTGCTTGTTGCTTTTACATCCATGTATGGATGAACCCCGGCAGGCATCTGCCAATAAAAAGGGTACATTTTTGGAGGGCTTGTGAAAAGCCATTGCTTGTTGCTTTTACATCCATGTATGGATGAATCCCGGCAGGCATCTGCCAATAAAAAGGGTAAATTTTTGCAGGGCTTGTGAAAAGCCATTGCTTGTTGCTTTTACATCCATGTATGTATGAACCCCGGCAGGCATCTGCCAATAAAAAGGGTACATTTTTGGAGGGCTTGTGAAAAGCCATTGCTTGTTGCTTTTACATCCATGTATGGATGGACCCCGGCAGGCATCTGCCAATAAAAAGGGTACATTTTTGGATGGCTTGCACTCAAAAGCCATTGCTTGTTTCTTTTACATCCATGTATGGATGAACCCCGGCAGGCATCTGCCACCATAAAGGGTAAATTTTTGGAGGGCTTGTGAAAAGCCATTGCTTGTTGCTTTTACATCCATGTATGGATGAACCACGGCAGGCATCTGCCAATAAAAAGGGTACATTTTTGGAGGGCTTGTGAAAAGCCATTGCTTGTTGCTTTTACATCCATGTATGGATGAACCCCGGCAGGCATCTGCCACCATAAAGGGTAAATTTTTGGAGGGCTTGTGAAAAGCCATTGCTTGTTGCTTTTACATCCATGTATGGATGAACCACGGCAGGCATCTGCCAATAAAAAGGGTACATTTTTGGAGGGCTTGTGAAAAGCCATTGCTTGTTGCTTTTACATCCATGTATGGATGAACCCCGGCAGGCATCTGCCAATAAAAAGGGTACATTTTTGGAGGGCTTGTGAAAAGCCATTGCTTGTTGCTTTTACATCCATGTATGGATGAACCCCGGCAGGCTTCTGCCAATAAAAAGGGTACATTTTTGGAGGGCTTGCACTCAAAAGCCATTGCCTGTTGCTTTTACATCCATGTATGGATGAACCCCGGCAGGAATCTGCCACCATAAAGGGTACATTTTTTGAGGGCTTGTCAAAAGCCATTGCTTCTTCTTTTACCACCTTATATGTATGAACCCTGGCAGGCATCTGCTGCCAAAAATGGTTAATTTTTGTACCTTTTTTAACAATGCATTAAGCATACAACATGCACAAGTGCAGTGGTTTCTGCTAGTTATCACCGTGTTCCATCCGTTTTCCTATAGCCATACATGTTGGCGTAACTTTGACACTAACTTTGCCTTAAAGACAGCTCAAAAGTACTTGGATACACTCATGGGTGACCTAAGAGTGTTATACAGGGCTTCTAGGGCTTTTAAACAGTGTTATACACGATCTTTAGGGGCTTTCTTGAATTACAGGTTCGGTCAGAACTAGTTCGGTCCGAATCGAACTTTTTCATAAAATTCGTCGAACCAGCCGAACCGAACTTTTCATAAGTTCGCTCATCTCTAGAGTTGGGGATCTGTTGCAGGATCTCGAAGGGTCCGAGGAACCTGGGAGCAAACTTGTGTGATGGCACCTTCAGCCGAACATTCCTAGAGAACAGTCAGACCTTGATACCTGGAAAAAACTGAGGAGGCTCTTTGCACCTTGTGTCCGACTTACCCTTCATGCGGTCAACCGCCAGCAGAATAAAGGACCGGGCTTGCTGCCAGATATGCAGGAAGTCCCTGAATGCATAGTCAGCTGCGGGCACCTGGGACGTAACTGACTCCGGGAGAGGAATTTGTGGGTGTTGGCCGTAAACGATGAAGAACGGTGTGGCAGCAGTAGACTCGCTTGTGTGGTTGTTATAAGAGAACTCGGCCCAAGGAAGAAGCTGCACTCAGTCATCATTCTGCCTGGAGATGAAGTATCGTATGTAGTTCTCCATGATCTGATTGATCTTTTCGACTTGACCATTGGACTGGGGGTGATAGGCTGAGGAAAAGTCCAACTTTACAGAGGGCTCTCCAGAACTTTGAGGTGACCTGAAGCTCCTGATCAGACACGATAAGCAGAGGTAAGTCGTACAGGTGGAAGATGTGTTGGATGAAGAGGTTTGCCAGTCGAGAAGCAGAAGCCAGGCCGGTCAGCTGAACGAAAATCGATCCACCACCAAGCAGAGCATACTGCATCCGGCAGAGGGGGGCAGGTCCGTGACAAAGTCCATTGCTTTATGCTGCCAGGGGGCATTGGGCACAGGCAGCGGCTAGAGCAGACCAACAGGCTTGAAGTGGGCAACCTTGTTAGCCGCGCAAACCGCGCAGGATGAGACAAAGTCCACAATGTCTTTGGGCAGCGTTGGCCACCAGAACTGAGGGGCAATGAGATCTCTGGTTTTACGGACACCCGCGTGCCCTGCCAGTTTGGAGCTGTGTCCCCAGCGAAGCATTCTCCTCCTGTCTTCTAGGCGTACAAAAGTCCCCCCGGAGGGATGTCTCTAATTTGCAGGGGATTAACAGAGATGATGCAGGACGGATCAATAATATTTTGCAGAGATTCGCCATAATCGTACCGACCCGCAGAATAAAGTAACAATGTCATTTATAGCGTACGGTGATGGCCGCAAAAAAATAAACGAAAAAATATTGTCAGAATTCCAGGTTTTTGGTCAGGATTGTAAAAATATGGAATAAAAAGTGATTTAAAAAAACGCACGTACCCCAAAATGGTACCAATGAAAACTACAGATTGACTCACAACAAATAAGTCCTCACACAGCTCCGGTGGTGAAAAAATAAAAAAGTTCTGGCTTTCAGAATATGGCGATGCAAAATGTGCAGTGTTCCAAAAGCGGATAAGATTGGGCACCATTTATTAGTGCGACACCGGCCACATATCTATGAATTATTATTTATTTACCCCATTATTATACCCTCTTATTATGCCCTGATGTACTCTGTCAAGCTTACATATGCCCCCACATTATAAACTGAAATACCAGAAATACCCCAAACAGAACTACTACCAAGCAAAATCTACGCTCCAAAAGCAAAATGGCGCTCTCTCCCTTCTGAGCCCTGCAGCATGCCCAAACAGCAGTTTGCGCCCACATATATGGGAGAACTCTCTTAACGTTTTATGAGCTATTTGTCTTCAGTGGCACAAACTGGGCACAACATATTATGCACTAAAATGGCATATCAGTGGAAAATTGCAATTTTCACTTTGAACCATCCGCTGTGCATTAACATCTTTGCGCACTATGACTTAATAGAACGTCATGGTGCAGGGGTTCATGTATGCTGAGCCCGCTCTATACGCTGCAGGTGTCAGCTGTGTATTACAGCTGACACCCGGGACTAATGGACAAGTACAGCGATCGCGCTGTTACAAAAGCCTGTAAAAATAACAATATGCTGCAATACATTAGTATTGCAGTGTATTGTACCAGCGATCCAATGATCGCTGGATCAAGTCCCCTAAGGGGACTAATAAAATGTGTAGAAGAAAATTGGTATGGCTACGTCCGTAAAAGTCTGAACTATTATAATATACCATTATTTAACCCCTTAAGGACGCAGCCTAGTTTTGGCCTTAAGGCTCAGAGCCCATTTTTCAAATCTGACATATTTCACTTTATGTGGTAATAATGTCGGAATGCTTAAACCTATCCAAGCGATTCTGAGATTGTTTTCTCATGACACATTGGGCTTCATGTTCGTGGTAAAATTTGGTCGATATATTCAGTGTTTATTGGTGAAAAATTGCAAAATTTAGAGAAAATTTTGAAAAAATTGCATTTTTCTGAATTTAAATGCATCTGCTTGTAAAACAGACGGTTATACCACCCAAAATAGTTACTAGTTCACATTTCCCATATGTCTACTTTAGATTGGCATCGTTTTTTGAACATTCTTTTATTTTTCTTGGACGTTACAAGGCTTAGAACATAAACAGCAATTTCTCATATTTTTAAGAAAATTTCAAATGCCTTTTTTTTAAGGTACCTCTTGAGTTCTGAAGTGGCTTTGTGGGGCCTATGTATTAGAAACCCCCATAAAACACCCCATTTTAAAAACTAGACCCCTCAAAGTATTCAAAACAGCATTTAGAAAGTTTTTTAACCCTTCAGGCATTTCACAGGAATTAAAGCAAAGTGGAGGTGAAATTTGCAAATTTCATTTTTCTTGCTGAATTTCAATTTTATTCATTTTTTTTTCTGTAACACAGAAGGTTTTACCAGAGAAACACTACTAAATATGTATTGTCCAGATTCTGCAGTTTTCAGAAATGTCCCACATGTGGCTCTACTGCGCTCGTGGACTAAAACACAAGCCCTAGAAGCAAAGAAGCACCTAGTGCATTTTGAGTCCTCTTTTTTTATTACAATATATTTTAGGCAGCATGCCAGGTTTGAAGAGGTGTTGAGGTGCCAAAACAGTAGGAATCCCCCAATAGTGACCCCATTTTGGAAACTACACCCCTCGAGGAATTCATTTATGGTTGTTGTTACCATTTTGACCGCACAGTTTTTTCACAGCACGTATTTGAATTGGGCTGTGAAATGAAAAAAATGTCATTTTTCCAATAAAATGTCATTTGTGATCAAAATTTCTTATTTTCACAGGGAACAAAATACCCCATTTGGTTGCCCAATTTGTCCTTAGTGTGGCAATACCCCATTTGTGGTGATAACCTGCCGTTTGGGCCCATGGGAGGGCTCAGAAGGAAAGGAGCGCTATATGTTTGTTGGAGTCCAGATTTTGCTGGATTGGTTTTCGGGTGCCATGTCGCATTTGCAGAGCCTCAGGGGTATCAAAGCAATGGAAACCCACCAAAAGCGACCCCATTTTGGAAACTACACCCCTCAAGGAATTCATTTATGGTTGTTGTTAGCATTTTGAGCACACAGTTTTTTCACAGCACCTATTTCAATTGGGCTGTGACATTAAAAAAATTAAAAATTACATCTTATTGGAAAAAATGTCATCAAAATTTCTTATTTTCACAGGGAACAAAATGCTCAATTTTGTTGCCCAATTTCTCCTGAGTGCAGCAATACCCCATTTGTGGCAATAAACTGCCGTTTGGGCCCATGGGAGGCCTCAGAAGGGAAGGAGCGCTGTGTGTTCTTTGGAGTACAGATTTTGCTGGTTTGGTTTTCGGGTGCCATGTCGCATTTGCAGAGCCCCAGAGGTATCAAAGCAATGGAAACCCACCAGAAGTGACCCCATTTTGGAAACTACACCCCTCAAGGAAATCATTTATGGGTAATGTGACCATTTAGACCACATAGTTTCTTCACAGAACTTATTTGAATTGGGCTGGGAATTAAAAAAATATATATTTTTTCCAATAATATGTCATTTTAGCTCAAAAATTCTTATTTTCACAAGAAATAAAATACTCCATTTTGTTGCCCAATTTGTCCTGAGTGCGGCAATACCCCATTTGTGGTGATAAACTGCCGTTTGGGCCCATGGGAGGGCTCAGAAGGAAAGGACCACCATTTGGCCTACTGGGGATTTTCTAGTGCGAAGTCATGTATGCAGAAGCCCCTGAGGTACCAGTACAGTTGAAACCCGCAAGAAGTGACCCCGTTTTAAAAACTACACCCTTAAGGCATTCATCTAGAGGTGTAGTGAGCATTTTGACCGGAGACCTACACCCCATAAACTGTAATGTGGGTTCTCCCGGGTATGGCAATACCCTACATGTGGCTGTTATCAGCTGCCTGGGCACACAGCAGGGCTCAGAGGGGAAAGACGAGGGGGGATAAGCTGTGCGGAGTGCATCAGGGTAAGTAAAATTGGGGTAAATTATAAACCAAGGGATGTATGATAAATTTTAAAACACTCTTTCATACAGAGCTCTGGTTATTCGGGACACGTGTCACATTGATATATTGTGTCATCCCTTATCGCCCTCTTATAGCAGACTTTGCACCTCTATTGACTATTTCCCTTCTTGCCAGTTTGGGGAACTTCTCCTGGAAAGTGTTGCCGCCCTGGTACGATGCGTGTGGCCCCGCTTCCAGAAGTACTGGGTGCCCCCCCTTCTTGGTCCCTAAAGATTAGGTTCTTGATAATCACCTCTTGAAATTCCAGGAAAGTTCCCGTCTGGCCTGCACATCGATGCAGCACGTATGCATTGTACAAAGCCATCTGTATGATGTGCCCGGCCAGCTTCTTATACCACACCGCATGGCGCTGTAGGGCTTCAGGATTTGATCTTACAAGTCCATCCCTCCCATGTACCTATTGTAGTCAAGGATGCAGTTTGTTTTGGGGGTGGCCTTTCCTTCATATATCCTAAACCTGTAGGTATACCCTGATGCACTCTCGCACAGCTTATACATCTTCACGCCATACCTTGCCCTCTTACCCGGCAGGTACTCTCGGAATTGAACCCTCCCTTTAAAATGTACCAGGGACTCATCAATAGAAATACACTTCTCGGGGGTGTATGCTTGGGAAAACCGGGCACTGGAACGGTCTAATAGGGGTCTCCGTTTATACAAACGGTCAAAACTGGGGTCATCTCGGGGTGGGCACGGCTCATTATCAGTATAATGTTAGAAGCAAAGTATTGCCTCATTTTTATTTTTTTTTAGGTTTCAGTTCAGTTCTGAAGTTGCTTTGAGGGGTCCATATATTAGAAACCCCTATCAAACACCCCATTTTAGAAATTAGACCCCTCAAAGTATTCACAACAGCATTTAGAAAGTTTATGAACCCTTTAGGTGTTTCACAGAAATTTAGAGCAAAGTAGAGGTGAAATTTACATATTTTTTTTGTCAGAAAATCCTCTTTATACCATTTTTTTTATAACCCAAAAGGATTTATCAGAGAAACACAAATTAATACGTATTGCCCAGATTCTGCAGTTTTGAGAAATATCCCACATGTGGCCCTAGTGCGGTAATGGACTGAAGCGCCGGCCTCCGAAGCAAAGGAGCACCTAGTGGATTTTGAGGCCTCTTTTTTATTAGGCACCATGTCCGGATTGAAGAGGTCTGGTGGTGCCAAAACATTGGGAACCCCCCAAAAGTGACCCCAATTTGGAAACTAGACCCCTTGAGGAATCCATTGTAGTTTTCTTGGGGTGCATGCGACTTTTTGATCAGTTTTTATTCTATTTTTAGGTGGCGTGGTGACTAAAAAACAGCAATTCTACTATTGTTTTTTTATTCTTTTTTTTCTACAGCGTTCACCGTGCGCTATAAATGACATATTCACTTTATTCTGCGGGGCGATACGATTACGGCGATACCAGATGTTTATAGTTTTATTTTATGTCTTATGGCGTTTGCACAATAAAATACGTTTTGTAAACAATCATTCACTTTTTGTGTTACCTTATTCTAAGAGCCAGAACGTTTTTATTTTTCAATCAATAACGCCGTGCAAGGACTTATTTTTTGCGTAACGAACTGTAGTTTCGATCAGGACCATTTTTAGGTACATGCGACTTTTTGATCTCTTTTTATTCCATTTTTTGGGAGGTGAAGTGACCAAAGAATTGTGATTGTGGTACGGTTTATTATTATTTTATTTTACGGCGTTCACCGTGCGGGATAAATAATGAAATAATTTTGTAGTTCAGGCCGTTACGGACGCGGCGATACCAATTATGTATAGTTTATTTGTTTGTTTATATATTTTTATTAATAATAAAGGACTGATAAGGGAAAAAGGGGTATTTTTACTTTTAATACTTTTAAATCTTTTATTTTCTTATTTTTACACATCTTTTTTTAACTTTTTTTTAACTTTATTACTTTGTCCCACTAGGGGACATGAGGACAGGAGGCTCTGATCGCTATTCTAATACACTGCACTACATGCGTAGTGCAGTGTATTAGAACTGTCAGCTACTCACTGACAGCAAGCATAGTGGGTCCTGACGTTGTCAGGATCCACTAGGCTTCCGTCTATGGCATAGCCGGACGCCATTGTTTGGTGTCCGGTTGCCATAGTCACCATCGCCGGCCGCTATCGCGTAGCAGGCCGGCGATGGCAGCTTAACCCCTAAAAAGCCGCGATCTCTATAGAACGCGGCTTTTAAGGGGTTAATCAGCGGGGACACAGCGATCGGTCCCCGCTGTAGGAGCTGTGACAGCTGCTGAACAAGACAGCAGCGTCACAGCTCCTGTATGTGTCGGGAGGACGGCCAAAACGGCCGTTACTCCCGTGACGTACTATTACGGCATGGAGCGCGAACGATACAGCTGCCATGACGTAATAGTACGTCAAGGAGCGGGAAGGGGTTAATTCCCACGGTGAACACCGTAAAAATATTTAATCATTTAAAACGCCAAAATCGCTGTTTTTTTTGTCACCTTGGCTCTCCAAAAAAAAAATTAATACAACTTTTTAATCACTTTTTCGTTTCAAAAGTCATTTATTGGTATATGAGGTTGGAAATTGGATATACAATTATGTTAAGAGTAAAGAGAATAGAAAACAATCCCCACGCAGGAGGATATAATGAAAAGTGCTTGTATCAAATAGGGAGACCATATAGAGAAGAGGGACGTGGAGGGACATAGGGCGGGTAAATAGAAACCAAACAACTGAGCCATAACATAAAATTGCACATATTAGTCACAGAAATGTAGAGCGCGCAGAGTATCACAGAGGAGAATTACACATTATAAGGTAATGGTATACCGAAAATCGGGTGAATGAGGGGAGGAAAGCCATGGGTCTCACACCGCACGATAGATGTGGATTGAGTCTGTTCTCAAAGCCTCCAATTTTTCAAAAATAGTGATACGATTAACTCTATTAATAACCATAGAGAAATCAAGATCAGCTGTACGTCACTTGGAAGCTACATAAATTCGAGCAGCCAGGAATATAAACTGGGCAAGCTTAAATTTAGAGTTAGGTATTCTGGGAGGAATAGCCCCAATAGACAAGTAGGTAGCCGTTTTGGGACAGTAAACTGGCAGATATTGGAGATTAAATTACAGACATCTGACCAAAAAGTCGAGACTCGAGGGCAAGACCACCAAATATGATACATAGCACCATCTAGGCTATATCCTCTAAAGCAACCGGCCGAAACCGTAGGATAGATGGTGTGAAGCGTTGCTGGAACATAGTAAACTCTATGGAGTACTTTCGTGGACATCTCAACCAAGGATACCTGCCAGCTACCCTTACTTATCGTGTCACAGCATTCTCTCCACTGTGCAGGCGAGAGCGCGGCACCCATGTCCCCCTCCCACTTCAACATATATGGCAATTTGGTGTCCGGATGTATTAAAAATACCATATACCATAGACAACAAACCTAGTCGAGAGGGTGAGTAAAGTAACATTTTTTTCCATAGGGATGTATGACAGATTAACTTGGGCGGGAATTAACTTATGTAAAAAAGAGAACAGCTGGATAGCCCTGTAGTACTCAGGTGCAGGGGGGGGGGCATGGGCTTCAGTGAATTGCACGTATGAGATCAGACGTTCCTCCCTAATGAAATCATGAACTTTGGTTAAACGTTTAGAGTACCACCAGTGAAAATTCCAGCACTGGAGACCCGGGGGAAACCCCGGATTCCCAAACACATAAATCAACGGGGAGTACCGGGATTGCAGACCATGTCTGAATCTAACGGAGCGCCATAGGAGTAGGGAATGCTAGGAAAGGAGAGAGATCTTCTTTAATGTGACCGGCAGGGGCGATATCATCCACATCAGTGCGCCCCAAGAGTATGGTGTCAACTGAGCCACCTCTAAGGAAACCCATACCGGCGCCCTATCTGGTGGGAGATGCATCAATAATGATTGAGCCACCCTAGCCGCCTTGTAGAAGTGTAGTAGGTTAAGGACGGAGGGACCCCCAATTCTTTTATGATACATCATGATACGTGTCGATATCCTAGGACGTTTATGTAATGGCGGGGTTGGGGAGTCAGACAAGTGAGCCCTAATCTACCCACCACTCAGTACCTGTCTACTTGCAACGACCCGCCCTAGGCGACGGGGTACAACTGGGCGACGGTCCCTACGCTCAATAAGTGCACGACAGACAAACAGACAAGGGTACACAGAGCTAGGGGGAGAAAGGGCAGTTGCCCACGGCAACTCCGTGAGCAACAAGAGAAGTGAACAAGCCGAGTCAAACCAGGAGAGTACGAGGTGCCAAACGCAGAGCAGAAGAGTAGTAAACAAGCCGAGTCAAACCAGGAGTGTACGAGGTACCAAACGCAGAGCAGGAGAGTAGTCAGCAAGCCGGGATCAATAAGAAGCAAGGACAATGGTACAAGAAGCTGCAGCAGGGCCAGGAAACCAAACGAGAAGAATCACAAGCAAAGGAGGAACAGGAAAGGCAGGTATAAATAGACAGAGGGCGGGAGCTAGCTCCGTCTGGCCAGGCTGTGATAGGTTCTCCCACTCCTAAGCCTGCCACCCTGAGTGGTGGAAGATGGAGTCAGTCTCACAGACATAGAAGCAGGTGCAGACTGATTATATATGGGCGTTAACCCCAAAGCTGTGCCTGGCAGATCCTTTACAGTACCCCCCCCTTTTATGAGGGGCCACCGGACCCTATTTAAGTGGACCTGGTTTACTGGGGAAACGAAGGCGAAACCTCCAGACCAATATCCCAGCGTGAACATCTCGAGCGGGTACCCAAGTTCTCTCCTCAGGCCCGTATCCTCTCCAATGGACCAGGTACTGGATGGAGCCTTGGACCATCCTGCTGTCCACAATCTTGGCCACCTCGAATTCTGCCCCCTCAGGGGTGAGAACAGGGACCGGAGGTTTCCTCGAGGGAGCCAAGGACGGGGAGCAGCGTTTAAGGAGGGAGGCATGGAACACGTAGTGTACTCGAAAAGATGGGGGCAACTCCAGTCGGAAGGAGACAGGATTGAGGACTTCAATGACCTTGTACGGCCCTATAAACCGGGGAGCAAACTTCTTGGACAGGACCTTAAGATGCAAATTTTTAGACGATAGCCACACCAGATCCCCGACCATAAACAAGGGGTTAGCAGAACGTTTTCTATCTGCCTGAGTTTTTTGTATGCTCTGGGACGCCTCTAGGTTCTTCTGAACCTGAGCCCAGACTGTGCACAGTTCTCGATGAACGACCTCTACCTCGGGATTGTTGGAACTACCAGGTGAAACGGAAGAGAACCGTGGATTAAACCCAAAATTACAGAAAAAGGGGGAGACCCCTGACGAGTTACTGACCCAGTTATTAAGGGAAAATTCGGCGAGGGGAATGAATGAGACCCAATCATATTGACAGTCAGAGATAAAACACCTTAAATATTGTTCTAGAGATTGATTAGTCCTCTCAGTTTGGCCATTAGTTTCAGGATGGAAGGCAGAGGAGAAGGACAGATCAATCTCCAACTTTTTACAGAACGCTCTCCAAAACAATGAAACAACTTGTACCCCTCTATCAGAAACAATATTGACAGGGACCCCATGGAGACGCAGGATGTGTTTGACAAACAAGGTAGCTAACGTCTTAGCATTGGGTAGTTTTTTGAGGGATACAAAGTGGCACATCTTACTGAAGCGGTCAACTACAACCCACACCACCGACTTGCCTTGAGATGGAGGCAAATCGGTGATAAAATCCATGGAGATATGGGTCCAAGGTCTCTGGGGAATGGGCAAAGAACATAGTAAGCCCGCTGGTCGGGACCTGGGAGTCTTGGATCTAGCACAAACTTCACAAGCGGCGACGTAGGCCTTAACGTCTTTAGGCAACCCAGGCCACCAATAGTTTCTGGCAATGAGGTGCTTGGTACCCAGGATGCCTGGATGACCAGATAGTGCGGAGTCATGATTTTCCCTAAGTACCCTTAGCCGGAATTGCAGGGGAACAAACAGCTTGTTCTCAGGAAGGCTCCCGGGAGCTGAACCTTGATCAGCCGCAATTTCAGAGACTAAATCAGAATCAATAGCGGAAATGATTATACCAGGAGGCAAAATACAAGCAGGATCTTCCTCCGAAGGAGGGCTGGCCATGAAGCTACGTGACAGTGCATCAGCCTTAACATTTTTAGACCCAGCCCTATAGGTAACCACAAAGTTGAATCTGGTAAAAAATAGCGCCCAACGAGCTTGTCTCGGGTTTAGCCTCCGGGCAGATTCTAGGAAAACCAGATTCTTGTGGTCGTTAAGGACCGTTACCTGGTGCCTAGCCCCCTCCAGGAAGTGGCGCCACTCTTCAAATGCCCATTTAATGGCTAAGAGTTCGCGGTTGCCAGTATCATAGTTACTCTCAGTGGGTGAAAACTTCCTGGAGAAGTAGGCACAGGGACGGAGATGGGTGAGGGACCTGGTACCCTGGGACAAGACAGCCCCCACTCCCACCTCGAATGCATCAACCTCCACGATAAATGGCTCCATTTGGTTGGGCTGAACCAGCACCGGGGCCGAGATAAAGCACTTCTTATGGACCTCAAAAGCCTGGACAGCCTCAGGAGGCCAGTGGAGGAGATCAGCAACCTTTGCGAGTGAGATCCATAAGAGGCTTAGCGATGACCGAGAAGTGAGCAATAAACCTCCTGTAATAATTAGCGAACCCCAGGAAGCACTGTAACGCCTTCAAGGAGGCAGGTTGGACCCATTCCGCCACAGCCTGGACCTTGGCGGGGTCCATGCGGAATTCATGAGGAGTGAGGATTTGGCCCAAAAATGGTATCTCCTGCACCCCAAACACACATTTTTCGGTCTTTGCAAACAGTTTGTTTTCTCGAAGGACCTGGAGCACCTTCCTGACATGCTCAATGTGGGAGGACCAGTCCTTGGAAAACACAAGTATGTCATCAAGGTACACTACAAGAAATAACCCCAGGTAGTCTCTTAAAGTCTCATTTATGAAATTCTGGAAGACCGCGGGAGAATTACACAACCCAAAGGGCATGACGAGGTATTCAAAATGACCTTCGGGCGTGTTAAACGCAGTCTTCCACTCATCCCCCTCTTTGATGCGGATAAGGTTATACGCCCCCCGTAGATCAAACTTAGAGAACCATTGGGCCTCCTGAACCTGATTAAAGAGATCAGGAATCAGAGAAAGGGGATACTGGTTCCTTACAGTGACCTTATTCAAGCTTCGGTAGTCAATGCATGGCCTAAGACCACCATCCTTCTTCCCTACGAAGAAGAAGCCAGCACCTACAGGAGAAGTAGAGGGGCGAATGTAACCCTTGGCCAGGCATTCCTGGATATACTCTCTCATGGCTTCACGTTCGGGACAAGAGAGATTAAATATCCTACCCTTAGGGAGCTTAGCTCCTGGTACCAAATTGATTGTGCAATCATATTCTCTATGAGGAGGTAACACTTCGGAGGCCTCCTTAGAGAAAATATCGGCCTGAACAAACTCAGGTTGCGTGTTCACCACCTCAGGGGGAGAAATATAATTAACAGAAAAACATGACGTCAAGCATTCATTACCCCACTTGGTAAGGTCCCCAGAATTCCAGTCAAACGTGGGATTATGCAACTGCAACCAGGGAAGGCCTAAAACCAAATCGGACGATAATCCCTGCATTAACAGTACAAAGCACTGCTCCAAATGCATGGAGCCAACAAGGAGTTCAAAAACAGGGGTATGCTGTGTAAAATAACCATTAGCAAGAGGAGTGGAGTCGATACCCACTACCGGGACAGGTTTAGGCAAATCAATCAAAGGCATAGCTAGAGACATAGCAAATTCCACAGACATGATATTAGCAGAAGACCCTGAATCCACGAAGGCACTGCCAGTAGCAGACCTACCACCAAAAGAGACCTGAAAGGGAAGCAAGATTTTATTACGTTTCATATTTACGGGAAATACCTGTGCGCCCAAGTGACCTCCCCGATGATCACTTAGGCGCGGAAGTTCTCCGGCTGCATTCTTACGCTTAGGACAGTTGTTCACTTGATGCTTGTCATCCCCACAGTAGAAGCAGAGACCATTCTTCCTGCGGAAATCTCTACGTTGTTGGGGGGACACGGAGGCCCCGAGTTGCATAGGTACCTCCGAGTCTTCTGGGGAGGAACGAAGCAACAGAACCTCAGGAGGCATCATGGGGGAGTCAGAGAAGAAAACATCAAGACGTTCAAGTCGTCGTTCCCTGAGACGTCGGTCAAGTCGTACCGCTAAAGCCATACCCTGGTCTAGGGAGTCAGAAGAGGGATAACTAACTAGCAGATCTTTTAGGGCTTTCGACAGACCCAACCTAAACTGGCACCTTAAGGCAGGGTCATTCCACCGAGAAGCTACGTACCACTTCCTAATGTCAGAGCAATACTCCTCAACAGGTCTCTTACCCTGACGTAAGGTCACCATCTGACTCTCGGCAAAAGCAGTCTTGTCAGTCTCGTCATAGATGAGTCCGAGAGCAGAAAAGAAAAGATCAACGGAGGAAAGTTCAGGGGCATCAGGAGCCAAGGAGAAGGCCCATTCTTGGGGCCCTTCCTGGAGCCGGGACATAATTATACCCACCCGCTGGCTCTCAGAACCTGAGGATTGGGGCTTTAAACGAAAATAGAGCCTACAACTCTCCCGAAAGGAGAGAAAAGTATTCCGGTCCCCTGAGAACCGGTCGGGCAACTTGAGGTGGGGTTCAAGAGGTAAGGTGAGGGGTCTACCATGGTAGCATCAGGCTGGTTGACCCTCTGAGCCAGGGCCTGGACCTGTAGGGAGAGACCCTGCATTTGCTGAGCCAGGGTCTCAAGGGGGTCCATAGTAGTGAGAGGGACCAGGGTAGACTAGGTATATGGGCTTGTGATTATGTAATGGCGGGGGTGGGGAGACAGACAAGTGAGCCCACTCAGTCCCTGCCTACTTGCAACGACCCACCCTAGGCGACGGGTTACAACTGGGCGACGGTCCCTACGCTCAATAAGAGCACGACAGACAAACAGACAAGGGTACACAGCGCTAGGGGGAGAAAGGGCAGTTGCCCACGGCAACACCGTGAGCAACAACAGAAGTGAACAAGCCGAGTCAAACCAGGAGAGTACGAGGTGCCAAACGCAGAGCAGAAGAGTAGTAAACAAGCCGAGTCAAACCAGGAGTGTACGAGGTACCAAACGCAGAGCAGGAGAGTAGTCAGCAAGCCGGGGTCAATAAGAAGCAAGGACAATGGTACAAGAAGCTGCAGCAGGGCCAGGAAACCAAACGAGAAGAATCACAAGCAAAGGAGGAACAGGAAAGGCAGGTATAAATAGACAGAGGGCGGGAGCTAGCTCCGTCTGGCCAGGCTGTGATAGGTTCTCCCAATCCCAAGCCTGCCACCCTGAGTGGTGGAAGATGGAGTCAGTCTCACAGACATAGAAGCAGGTGCAGACTGATTATCTATGGGCGTTAACCCCGAAGCTGTGCCTGGCAGATCCTTTACAGTTTATTGTTCCAAATACATTTAAAAATGTATTTCCGGAGGAGTTTTAGATCACCCTTCTGAAGGGGGATAGGGAGAGTTCTAAATATATAAAGCAATCGGGGGAGGGTAGACATTTGGATCGTATTAATTCTACCCACCCATGAGATCAGTAATTTACTCCACTTAGCCATATCAGCTCTAATGGCCTTAAACAACGGGGGGGGGGGGGGGTAATTATGTTTATAGAGTGTATCAAGGGAGGGGGTCAGAGCTATGCCCAGATAGGGAAGATAATGTGTTTGAGTGTGTAAGCCAGAATTCAGTTCCACTAGTTTTTGCAGGGGAGGTGGGACATTACAATATAGGGCTTACGACTTGGATTGATTCACACGAAGACCTGAGACTGCGGAGAAGGAGCCGAGAGCCGCCATCAGATTTGGGAGGGAAGTCAATGGTTTAGTGAAAGTGAGGATGAGATCGTCAGCAAAGAGACTTAGCATTTGTTCCTTGTTTCCAACATGATGACCCGTTATATTTGGATTGCATCTAATGATTTCCGCTAAGGGCTCCATAGCAAGTGCAAATAAGGCTGGTGAAAGGGGACATCCCTGCCTAGTGCCTCTCCGAATATCTATGGGATGAAGTGTGGTAGCTGGTAATTTAAGGTGCGCCTCAGGGTTGTTATAAATCGCCTTAACAGCTCGAAGAGAGGGACCCCCGATACCCACTTTTTCAAGTACTTTAAATAGGTATTCCCAGGGAAGGCTATCGAAAGCTTTTTCGACATCTAAGGTGAGAAGGACTATCTGGGATTTAGAAGTATTGGCTGAATGGATAGTATTAAGGATTTTCCTAACATTATCAGGTGCTTCCCGTCCCGGAATAAATCCTACTTGGTCTCTATGAATTAAATGAGACATAAACCTGTTCAAACGTCTGGCTAAAATTTAAGTAAATATTTTAGTATCTAGGTTAAGTAGAGAGATCGGTCTAGAGTTACCAGTCATCAAGGGGTCTCTGTTGGGTTTGGTAATAACCGTTATCATTGCGGAGAGGAATTCAGTGGGCATGGGCCGACCCCTCATCAGATCCGTACAAAAATTTAAAATATGGGGGACTAACTGTTGGGAGAATTTTTTGTAATATAAGGCTGTGAATCCATCAGGTCCCGGGGCCTTCCCCAGTTTCAATTCTTTAATTGTGTCCTCCACATCATCGCTCGAGATTTCAGCATTCAAAAAATCAATAGCCGTTTGGGGAAGTTGAGGGATATTGACAGAAGCCGCACCGCAGTCTCAGAAGGGGGAGAGGAGTTGGCATATAAAGATTGGAAAAAAGTGGTAAAGGCAGCATGAATATGGTCTGGGTTAGAGGTGGTCTGTCCTGGGCGTGATTGGATACGAAACACCTGGGTTGATTCGCTGATGAGCCTTAAGCTGCTGGGCCATAAGTTTATCCGGCTTATTAGCCCATTTATAGTATTTTGACTGAGTCCATCTAAGGACCTTTTCCATCTTGTAGGTTAATAACATATCAATCTGAAGCTTATCCAAAAAAGAGAACGTGAAGCAGCACTCAAATAAAGTGAATTTATTCATCCAACATGGAACCACAACGTTTCACCTCCTCTATGAAGGCATTTTCAAGTAGTGTGTGTTAGGAATACATACGTATATATAAGGGGTACAACCCAAAACAATCAATCAGTATACAATAATACAATAAAAGGATTTTTTGTCATCATACAATGATATAAAGTGACTAGTGACATAAGTATCAATGGTGCAAAAGATAAAACATGATATAATATATTGCTTTTCATAAAGTGTAATATCCTCGTGTTACAAAAAGTGTTAAAAAGTTAATTAAATATAAGCAATGTAATTATTAAAAACATCACCGGCTGGCACTCACCAATCTAGAAAGAGAGGAATCATTGTAGATGGACTCATATGTATTCTACATCCTCCATTAACAGCATGTAGAATCTTAATTGTTCTGATTAGCTGCAGCTCACTGAAGCTCTGGAAGCTTTAGAGATTGGCCACAGTTCAGACTAAGTGGAAAATTAGAGACAGAAAAAATATAAAACAACTGATAAAATATAAATAAAAATCAATATAATGGATATGGGATGATATGTGGAATCTAACCAACTATAAAGGTGGCAAATAGGCTTGTTTAGCATAATATATTATATATATTTTTTTACTTTTTAAAGAGATTAGGCATTTATATAAAAATAATAAAAGTGTATATATATGTATACGATTATGATGGTAAGATCAGATTATCTCTATATATTGCAGAGATCATTGTGGGTGTATATGTTTTTTTTTTTTTAACCATTTTTTATGTATGTAAATTTATGTAAATTTAAATGATATGCGGATATATAAACATGTTAATTAGACACGTCACACATGCCCCAGAGGAAGCCGGAAGGGCGAAACCCAGGGTCGGGCGAGAGTGTTTGGCGTGCCGCCTAGAAATTTTAAAGATTTTTACTTACCTTGATGCTTTTATTTCTTGTTACTTCTGTGAGTATGGATTAAACTTGGCGTGGAGCAATCTTTTTCAGAGGGTGTTGCACTATGTGTCTTCCTTTTTCCATCTATTAGAGACATAAGATCCTTTTCCTACCAGGAGTTCTTTGAATGTGGAGGGAGACGATAAGGAGCTTGGTGGAACTACAAGGATAAGAATTACCATCCACACCCTCATTGGATTGCGGACTGTCCACTGCATTTTTCTGGGAGAGAGTGTCTATACTGAATGATATTGGACTGTTACCAGTGCCGTCTGAGCGGTAAACTTCACTGTACTTTATATATGCTATTTAGGGTATTTGTTGGATCATACCCAATTTAGTTTTGCCTGCTCCGGTCTGAGAGAGATTTTGTGGGTATTTGAGCCAAGAGAAACCACCATTATATGTGTTACAAAAAGTGTTAAAAAGTTAATTAAATATAAGCAATGTAATTATTAAAAACATCACCGGCTGGCACTCACCAATCTAGAAAGAGAGGAATCATTGTAGATGGACTCATATGTATTCTACATCCTCCATTAACAGCATGTAGAATCTTAGACTGAGCATGCCTCTAACTAACCCACCAATTGGGTCAAAATGCACATGTGATCAATAGTCGTCAAGGGAACAAGGAAGCAACATCAGATGACATAGCATGAGTCATCCATCATAATGGACGTGACTGTGTATATACGTCACTGCCCATTCGGGTGTGAAGACGCCATCTTTAAGAAGGGAAGGCAATAAGGTCAATGGGATTCGAGATTACAATCAAGTTTAAAAGCGAAAAAACTCTCAGTTTTTATTGCTTATTCCCTCATCACACCTAGGGATATTAACGGTCAATTCGCCAATATAGCGAAAAACGTTTATGTAGATAGCTTGTGTAGGTACAGATCAAAAGAATATTCTGTCCCTAGACACGCACTGTAACCCTCATATCCATAAGGGAACAATAAATGTCAAAAAGTATCTACCATATCGTCAGGTGATGGTTCCCCACCCCGGACAGATTATGATGGACACAATTAATTCAGGGATCCATTAGTTGCATATATATTATTTGTTTAAAAAAAAAAAAAAATCTGAAGCTTGGTATCTTTAATAGCACGAATAAGATAAAAAGAAGGACTGCGTTGATTGGCCGCCACTAGGCGGGCAAGTTTAGCTTCAAGAGCATTCTGGGCCTGGGACCGTTCTTTTTTACATTGTGAAGCCAATGCCATTATCCTACCCCTTATAAATGCTTTATGGGCAAGCCACACAGTATGTGAATTAACATCAGGAGTGGCATTATTCCTAAAGTATTGAGAGAGCTCAGTCTAGAGCTGTGACTGAACAATGGGGTTAGATAAAAGCGACTCGTTGAGCCTCCAGGAGAAGGGCATAGGACCTCGTTTGGAGAAATAAAACTCAGCTGGAACTATATCATGATCAGACCAGACACATAGGACGTGTCTAGAATAGGCCAATAAGGGGAGGGAGTTGGTTGAGGCAAGAATCATATCAATATGGGTATATAGACGATGGGCCAGGGAAAAGTACGTATAACCCCTTCTCGCACTGTTATGTTCCCTCCAAGTATCCCCAATAGAGAGAGAGCCCAGGATCTTAGTGATCAAAGCTGCCTGACTACGCGTACGCCTGCAAGGAGCGGGTGAGGAACGGTCTAGTGTAGTGTCCAGTACAAAATTAAAATCTCCACTCCATATTAAATGTTTTTTTGTGTGTTGTTCTTGTCTACTACATATACGTCCTTTTGCTATGGAGTAGCACATATATCACCCCTGTGGTTATATGTAATTTTGCAGTGATCCATACATAATTTTCCTTTTTAGAAACCTCGCTCTGTTTTTATTATTATGTTATGTGTTTATACATTATATGCAATAAAATTAATATCTTTTGCATGATATGTAGCCTTGTGACTCTTAGTTCTCAATTTCATGCTATGATATAGTGGAGTCCGCTACTCTTTGAGTTGATATTTCTGGGGTGCTTTGAACAAATGTGTTGGTTGCACCTAACCATTTACTTTCTCCTGTGAGACATTTATTTATAAATGTTGGTACTGTAGAGTGAGTAAGATATCATGCAAAGATTCAAAAAAGAGAAGCGGATCATCGTTCGGCGCGTATGAATTCACAATACATAAAACTTTATCATATAACAGGCCGAGTATGATCACAAATCTGCCCTGAGGGTCTATTCTAGTTTCAGTGACTTGATTAGGGAAATTATTCTTAAGTAAGGTGATCACTCCATGTGATTTAGAGGGAAAGTTAGAGGAGTAAAATGTAGTATACCGGGGATGAAAGAATTTAGGATGAGACGTGGGTGTGAAATGAGATTCCTGCAAACAAATAACATCGGGGTTTTGTTTAACAAAGGAGAGGAATGCTTTTCTCCTCCTCTGCGGGGAATTGAATCCCCTTACATTATGACTTTGTACTCTACACATAATACCAGCAAAGAAGTGGCATACGCCTGGCAATTACACAGAGAAGAGAGATACTAGGCATACAGTAAAATATATAGAAGTGACTTGTACTTTTCACATATAGGCTCATATATGACAGAGGAAACTTAATGAACAAATAACAATGAACAAGGTAACAGGAAATCTGTGGAGTATTCAGCAAACAGATAGTGCCTCCCGGGGTGCACTTCTCTGCTACAGCAATTCTCATAGATAAGGCCAGCATGATGGCCGACAATACTAAGCCTGGTTACAAGATCTAGCCGTAAAGTCCACCGGAACAAGAAGTGGCATAGCTGGTTTAGATGAGGTGTAACATATAGAAATAATGTAAACCCTTATAGGGTATGATACTCATTATACTCATCTGAGTGCCAAGAGAGATAAGAGGATCCTTGTAGTATGTGTCCTCAGGGCCCACGAGGGTCGGGCTGTCTAATAGGAGTGTTCGAGGTTCTCGGCCCAGGTGTCCAGTTCCTAGTCAGTCGTTGAGGTCGGGGCGGGAGGGCTGAGGCAGGAATCACTGAGATTCCAGCACAACGTAGGGCATCTCGACCTTCTGCCGGCGATTTAACCACATAGGTTCTGTTGTGCAACTGGAAGTTAAGCGAAAAGGGGAATCCCCATCGGTAACGGACCCGAGCCGTCTGTAGAGCTTGAGTGATGTCCCGCATATCCCTCCTATGTTGGAGTGTAGAGGGTGCTAAATCCGCATATAAATGGACAGAGGGTGGCATTCTCGGCAAAGGCGAAAGATTCCGTGCCGCCATAAGGATTTTATCTCTAGCCTCCGGATAGGGAAATTTCAATATCACATCACGCGGTAAATCCGATTGCGTGCTCTTGTCAGGGCTCTATGAACCCTATCCATACGAAATAAAGCAATGTCATCTTGGATCACAAGGGTACGAAAAAGCGTGGTGAGAGTGGGTCCCAGGTCTGTAATGGTCTCCGGCAGGCCTCTGATCCGCAGATTCCCTCTCCGGGACCTGTTCTCCAGATCCTCCAATTTAAATTCCAGTGCCTCCAACTGAGCTGCATGGGAATCGATATCCCTGCGGTCTGTCTCTAATGCGTCTGCCATGTCGTACGCTCTAGTCTCCATGTCAGAGACTCTTTGACCTATTTCCTGAATTTGGCGGGAAAATTCGCCCACCGCCTGTGATAGTCCATTCGGAACAATGCTTCGATATTCCTGAATAAATCATCAGTGTCAGTGTGGATTATTGCTGCTGGAGGTGAGGGTGGTGGGGAAGCGTCCACAGATGATGGACTCGCACTGACCTGAGCGGCGGCCGGGTCAGCCATGATGGATTGCCTCGTGGTGCGGAAGATCTCCGGGATAGTTTGAGAAGGGGCTAGAGTCGCCGGTCCTCTAGCCTTGGATTTGCTGGTCTGGGTCATACTGCACCTTACCGGACTGTTCGGCTGCTAAGGAGCTGTGAAAGACAGCGCTAATACGGCTTAATCAGTGCTGCCGGAGCGGAGCTCACATCAGGTGTGTCCTGTCCCTTGAGCTTCGCGCATGCGCCCCTTTAATCACTTTTTATGTACCAAAATATGGTTCCAATAAAAACTACAACTCGTCCCGCAAAAAATAAGACCTCCCACCGCTCAATCAAAAATAAAAAAGTTACGGCTCTCAGGATGTGGTGAAACAAAACAATTTTTATTTTAACCAATAGATTTTTCTTTGTAAAGGTAGTAAAATATAAAAAAAAAACCTATATCAATTTGACAAAAAATTGAGAACCAGGAGTAACAACGCCACAGATCATAGAAAAAGGTATACATTTTATTTCATACAATATCATAGACACAAAAAATATTAAAAACAAAGCGAGGTTCTAAAAAAGAGTCTATATGTGGATCACACAGAAAGCAGTAGTACAACCAAAGGCATGATATTAATGCTGCACACTACGAAGATATATATAGCAGGCAGAAAAAAACAAAGTGCCAAGTGCCAAATGGGTCTATTGTCTCTTATTACAAAATATCACAGTCCATGAATTCAAAGTATCAGACAAGTTTCAAAAGAGTCCACTTGGAAAATGTGCTCTGCCCACAATACCGGACATAACTCAGGGGAAAATGCCCTGAAAACGACCGAAGATGTAAGGCTATGCCCTCCTGGTATCACCAGGGGGCCAGTGTAACAGGCCTTACCCATGGAGTTGAAAGTAATTCGGTGGTCCACACAGTGAGACAACGCCCCGACGCGCGTTTCGCTATTACAGCTTCTTCAGGGGGTATAAACTAAAGTATATCCTGTCCTCTTTAAATAGTGTCCCGAATCAACGAAATGTGTGTTCCGGCAGATCTGCTCAACTGGTCTATGGCACATGCGCGAGATTGTATCTAAGGCCACGAGACCTCCATCGTCTGTCGTCACACCGCTACTGCGCATGCACATCTCTGAGGACGCGTCTCTATGGAGATAGCGCAGGCACAAAGCCTGTGTATTGACGAGAGGAGACCGAGGCAGGCACTCGATGTCACTGCAGCATGCACAACCCCAGAGAAAAGGATATAAATTTATCGTAAGTGTGTTTATGTTTCTTTAGATAATTAACACTAATAGTCTAGAATCGTTTCAAAGGCATATCCCCCTGTGTGTGAAAAAAGAGAAAAAAGGACGTAAAAAAACAAGCACTAACAATAAAATATAAGTGATATACTAATATGTATAGAAACAATATACTGTGATATAAATCATAAGTGATATACTAATATGTATAGAAACAATATACTGTGATATAAATCATAAGTGATATACTAATATGTATAGAAACAATATACTGTGATATAAATCAACCAAAGTTGAATAAGTGGCACATATTAAGACAAAGAAGGCGATAAAAAAAAACCTGTAAGGGTAGTAATAAATTGCGAATAAAGTGAACAAAACAGCAAAAAGAAAAAGTATAAGAAATAATAAAAATCCATCAGATTTATATTTACTATAAAACAGTGAGTTAGGTATATGGAGACCATGTAAAGAAGACGCGAACTATGTGAAACATTAGGACATGCAGAAAATCGTAAAATAATCAAAACAGAGGAACAAATTATATATAGAATCAAAAAAGGACACAGTGTTTTTATGAAACATAACCAATGTTGATATAAAAGGAATCTCTTCTCATCAACATCTTGGTGGATGGTTAGACAGGTATACGTCGGTTTCTCATCAATAGTATATCATCACGAATACCCAGCGGATCACACAATATAGGTATCCTCAAGCGGAATCTGATCGTAAACACAAAACAAGCAGTTAATAACACATAAAGATAGGACATATGAAAATAATATATTAAAATCGCTTTGAATTAAGCAATGGACAGATATGGTCTTATAAGAAGGCGGAAAAGCTCAATTTCTCATTAAGCCCGAGAGGGGTCATAGTTCCCAAAGTGGTAATCCATCTGCATTCTTTCTGTGCAAGAATCTTGTTCGCATTACCACCTCTGACTCCACAATGCACCATGTCTATGCCCCATGCCAAAAAGGTTTTGGGGTCACATCCATGGTATAATTTAAAATGTTTAGGGATCGTATTCAATAGTGTTAGATCATTCATTTCTTTCGCGGCCATTATATGCCGTACATGCTCCCGAATGCAGATTCTGAGTTGTCTGGATGTTAAACCGACATAGACCTTTGGGCATCCGCATGTTGCATAATAGATGACGTGAGTCGTGCTGCAAGAAATATAGTGCAAGATTTTAAAGCGACGTTCGTTTTTGATGGAATTGAAAAAGGTTGTCCGTACTATATTGGCGCATGCCACACAGTCACCGCATGGGTAGCAGCCTTGAACAGGACCCCTTTTGGAAAAGGGGTTCGGCTGTATTGGTTCGTAGTGGCTTTTCACCAGCATATCTTTGAGATTTTTGTTCCTTCTGGCCGTCATCTGGGGATTTACTGGTAAGGCTGTCAGAAGAGCGGGTTCCGTATGTAAGATCGGCCAGTGTTTTTCTAATACTGCTCTCATTGTTTGCCACTGATTATTATAGGTGGAAATTAATCTGATTTTATTATCGGCCAGATGTTTCTTTTTTGTTCCTGCCGGGTGTAACAAATGTTTTCGTTCAGTTTTTTTAGCCCGATTATTTCCCTGCTTAATGCATCTTTGACTATAACCCCTGTCTTGAAATCTATCTTTAAGATCCCGTGACTATTTCTCGAATTTTTCCTCAGAGGAACAGATCCGCTTCATCCGGAGGAATTGACCAACTGGGACAGCCCTCACAGTGGAATGTAGATGTACCGAGGTGGCATGCAGGAGGGAGTTGACCGATGTCTCCTTCCTATAGACATCCGTCTGTAGTACTTTCTCCCCATTTGCCTCAATTGATACATCGTTGGCGCCGTCAACATGAAAAACCCACCTCTCCCAAAATCCGAGGAACAGGTTTGCATATGACGGCGCGCACGCCGCGCCCATGGCAGTGCCTTGCATTTGTACATAAAAGACATACTTGAAGACAAACAGGTTATGGGTGAGGATATATTCCAAAAGTTCAATGATCAAATCATAGACTTGGCTATCCCATTTGCTCGTTCCCAGGAAGAAGTGGACCCCATTAACCCCATCATGGTGCCGAATACTTGTATATAACAACTTCACATTGGCCGTTACCAAAAGCATATCTGGCTCCAAAGATATCCCGTCAATTTTCGTAAGTACGTCGGTGGTGTCCTTCACATATGAAGGCAAACAATTTGGTATCACTGTAATTGTATTGAGCCACAGAATAAAGTAAAGTTTTCATTTTTATCGCACAGCGAAAGCTGTAAAAACGAAACCCCCAAAAAATTGAATCTGATTTTTTTCCAATTTCAGCCCGCAAATAATTTTTTTTCAGTTTCCCAGTACATTTTATGGTACTTTAAATGGTGTCAATAGAAGCTACAGCTACTCCTGCAAGCTACTCACACCGCTCTATTGATGGAAAAATAAAAAAGTTATGGCTGGGTAGTGAAAAACGAAAATAAGAAAGCAGAAAATGGATCAGTCCTGAAAGGGTTAATTCTTTTCTAATGAAGAAAAAGGAAGACCACATGTGGGGTATTTCCATACTCGGGAGAAATTGCTTTATAAAAAAATGGTAGGTTTTTTTCCCCCTTTATCCCTTGTGAAAATGAGAAAATTCAACATTTTAGTGGAAAAAATTTTGATATTCATTTTCGTGGCCTAATTCTAATAAATTCTGCAAAAGACCCGTGGGATCTAAATGCTCACTTTACACCTAGAAAAATTTATTGATGGTTTCTCCAAAATTGGGTCACTTTTGGGGAGTTTCCACTGTCTTGGTCCCTCCAGGGCATTGCAAACGCGACATGGCACGAAAACCAATCCAGCAAAATCCATGCTACAAAATTCAAATGGCGCTCCTTCCCTTCTGAGCCCTGCCATGGGTTCGATCAGCAGTTTATTACCACATATGGGGTATTGCCGTAATCAGGAGAAATTGCTTTACAAATGTTGTGGTTCTTTTTTTTCCTTTATTGCTTGTAAAAATTAAAAAGTAGATTTTCATTTTCACAGACTAATTCCAATATATTGAGCGAAAAACCTGTGTGGTCAAAATGCTAACTATACCCCTAGATAAATTCCATGATTGGTGTAGTTTCCAAAATGGGGTAACTTTTGGCGTGTTTCCAATGTTTTGGTCCATCCAGGGCATTGCAAATGCGACATGGCAACGAAAACCATTCCAGCAGAATCCGAAATCCAAAATCCAAATGACGCTCCTTCCCTGCTGAGCCCTGCTGTGGGTCCAAACAGCAGTTTATTACCACATTAGGGGTATTGTCGTAATCGGGAGACATTGCTTTACAAATGTTGAGGTGCATTTTCTTCGTTATTCCTTGTAAATATTAAACATTTCTATGAATTTTATTTTTACAGACTAATTCCAATATATTTAGTGAAAAATCTGTGTGGTCAAAATGCTAACTATACCCCTAGCTAAATTCCTTGACAGATGTAGTTTCCAAAAACTTTTGGGATGTTTCTACTGTTTTGGCACCACAGGACCTCTTCAAACCTGACAAAGTGCCTAAAATATATTCTAAAAAAAATAAGGCCCCAAAATCCACTAGGTGCTCCTTTGCTTCTGAGGCCTGTGTATCAGTCCATTAACACACTAGGGTCACATGTCGGATATTTCTAAACACTGCAGAATCTGGGCAATAAAATATTGAGTTGCATTTCTCTGATAAAATGTTTTGGGGTATAAAAAAAAAAGTGTTAGAAATGAAATTCGGCAAAAAAAAAAAAATTTGTACATTTCAACTCTACATTGCTTTCATTCCTGTGAAACGCCTAAAATGTTAAAACACTTTATGAATGCTGATTAGAATACCTTGAGGGGTGCAGTTTTCAAAATGGGGTTATTTATGGGGACTTTCTAATATATAAGGCCATCAAAGCCACTTCAGAACTGAACTGCCCCCTGTAAAAATAGCCTTATGAAATTTTCTTTAAAATATGAGAAATTGCTGCTAAACTTCTAAGCCTTGTAACTTCCTAGAAAAATAAAAAGGATGTTCAAAAAATGATACATAAAGTAGACTTATAGGAAATGTTAACTAGTTAATATTTAGTGTTGTATTACTATCTGTTTTACAAACAGATACGTCTAAATTTATAAAAATGCTAATTTTTGCAAATTTTCTCTCAATTTTGGTGTTTTTAAGAAATAAATAACAAATTTATCGACCAAATTTTTTCACTAACATAAAGTACAACATGTCACGAGAAAACAATCTCAGAATCGCTTGGATAGGTAAAAGCATTCCCAAGTTATTACCACATAAGGTAACACATGTCAGATTTGAAAAAATCGGCTGTGTCCTGAAGGCCAAAACAGGCTGGGTCCTTAAGGAGTTAATGCCGTTTTAAATACTTTGAGAGGTGTAGTTTTTAAAATGGGGTAATTTATGGGGACTTTCTAATATATAAAGCCCTCAAAGCCACTTCAGAACTGAACTGGTCCCTGAAAAATAGCCTTTTGAATTTTTTTTGAAGATGTGAGAAATTGCTGCTAAAGTTCTAAGCCTTGTAACGTCCTGGAAAAATAAAAGAATGTTCAAAAAAGATGCAAACATAGTACACATATGGGATATATGAAATAGTAACTATTTTGTGTGGTATGACAGTCTGTCTTTCAAGCAGATACATTTAAATTTCGATAAATGATAATTTTTGCACATTTTCTCTAAAGTTTGGTGTTTTTCACAAACAAATACTGAATTTATGGAGCACATTTTTTTACTAACACACAATATAAGTACAATATGTCATGAGAAAAAAATTTCAGAATCACTTGGATAGGTAAAAGCATTCCCAAGTTATTAACACATAAAGTGACCCATGTCAGATTTGAAAAAATAGGATGTGTCCACAAGGCCAAAACTGGCTGTGTCTCGAAGGGGTTAAGCATAAGGTATGTCTTCTTACAACTATAGTGTATCCCCGTTTGTCCATAGATAAATTAAAATTCAACAGGGCATGAACTGAACAAAATATTGATAATGTTTTACGATAGTTAGTGATGGTAGCTAATGTTGACTTCAATTTTCCAATCCATTGATTTTTGTTTTTCAGCGAAGCAAGCAGTGCTAAGCCCTGGTGAATGGAATAGCTGCTCAATTGTCTTGGTAAATGGGATAGCCACTCAATTGTCTTGGTAAATTGGATAGCCAGTCAATTGTCTTGGTAAATTGGATAGCCAGTCAATTGTCTTGGTAAATTGGATAGCCAGTCAATTGTCTTGGTAAATGGGATAGCCACTCAATTGTCTTGGTAAATTGGATAGCCAGTCAATTGTCTTGGTAAATTGGATAGCCGCTCAATTGTATTGGTAAATGGGATAGCCACTCAATTGTCTTGGTAAATGGGATAGCCACTCAATTGTCTTAAAGTTATTGTCACATTTGAAATTAGTATTGGACTATACATTGCCATTTGCATGAAGCCCTGGGTGGAGCCTTGGAATCATACAAAACAGGAACTTTACTATCCTTTACAATCAACTTCCTTTCTAGTGTAAACATTATAAAATAGTCTTATTTATGTATATCCTCATTTAAAGATAGCCTGTCTCATTGAAAATGCAGTTCAATCTGTGGGCAGCATGTTACAGAGTTGGGGGAGCTGAGCAGATTGTTATATATTTTGTAGCAAAATATTTAGTATTAATTGAATTGTATAAATTTAAACCTCTGCTCATTCTGGGCTTAGGAGTTTAGTGTGCAGTCCTACTCAGTGATTGACTGTCTTTCCTTTATGTTTGTGAATACAGAGAAAGTTGTCAATAATTGCGTTGGGCCACCCACTGAACTCCTAAGTCCAGAATGAGTAAAAGGTTCTGTAAAAGTGGTTAAAATGTTTAAATGATTCCATCTTGCATAGACTCCATCTTGTATGGTGGCAACCATTTTGGATAGTTGGAATCCATCTTGTGGCCTGAAGGAGCCATTTTGAGATTAATAAGTTATGATTGTTTTAACCCCTTCCCGACATCCGCCGTACATGTACGGCGCTGTCGGGAGGTGCTTCCCGCAAAGCGCCGTATAGGTACTGCGCAGCGGGAAACGGTCATCGGTGCTAATTGCACCGTGACAAAGTAAATATGGCTGCTGTCCATGACAGCAGGCCATCTCTACCACTAGCCCAGGGTGCCGTTTTGGCCCCCCCGCATTGGCGATCGCTGCTATTGGCCAGTCAATTCTGACCGGCCAATAGCAGTGATTTTTGTTAAAACTGCGCCCTGGAGTCACAGGGCACAGTTAGACAGTGGCGATTGGTGCTGTCTAAGACAACACCCATCGCCACCAACGTCACCTAGGGAGGTGGCAGTGATGCCACCTCCAGGAGCGATCTGATTGGTCGGTCTGTAATGACCGACCAATCAGTGCACCAGGCAGTGTGGTGAACATCGACACTGCTCTGCACGCCGCCATTCCAGTTTGAGGCAGCGTGCAGAGCGGTTAAGAGAGTGTCTGCTGCTGATTTACTGGTATTTGTAGTGCGTCCTGCACTACTGTGTAAAAAATAAGAAAGCCCTTTTGCTGCTTCTGTCTGATCACCTTTTTTTTTTTTTTTTGTGATCAGACAGATTTTTTTGGCCCTGTCCCTGTCCTTGGGCCTGTCCCTGCCCTTGGGCCTGTCCCTGTCCCAATCCACCCCCTCCCTGTCCCAATCTACCCCACCCCACCCCCTCCCTGTCTGAGTCCTGTGCCCACTGAGCGCTGATCAGTGACCACCATAACTGATCAGCATCTGTGCTCAATTTTTGGCGCAGGATTTTATTTTTTTTTAATTTACACCATCTCCCTGTGTGCGCCCTGCGGCCACGAACTGCTGGTTAGTGACCGCCATCACTGATCAGCATCCGTGTTTTTTTTTTTTCCCGCAGGTTCTTTTTTTGTGCCTTTTTTCACCCACACCAATTACCTGTGTGGGTCCTGTGACCGCTGAGCGCTGATCAGTGACCGCCATCACTGATCGGTATTTGTGCTCAGCTTTTGGTCCAGGAATTTTTTATTTTTGTCATTTTTTTCCAATTATAAATTTGCACCATCTACCAGTGTGCACCCTGCGGCTACAGACTGCTGAATAGTTATCAGCATCTGTGGTAATTTGTTGACGCAGGTGTTTTTAGTTTTTTTTTTTACCCGCACCTTTCCATATTGTGCGTCCTTCACTGCATGCTGATCAGTGACGCGCATCACTGATCAGCATATTTTCTGACGCAGGTTTTTTTCTAATACAATATAAAATATAATAGTAGTTAGGTGTAGCTAGTAGGTAGGGCGTTAGGGTAACATACGCCAGCGTTAGAAACTTTCATTTAGTTTTAGACCTAGATAGATATATCTAGCAACTTTTTTCTGCAGTTTTAGTAGAAATTTACCGTAGTTCAGTTAGACTACAGTTTTTTTAGTAATAGATAGCGTCAGTTACTGACGGACGTTCAGTTGTTTTTTTACTGACGTTTGTCCAGTAAATTTTTAGAGCCTAATTTTACTGTAGCACGTTAGTTAGACTACAGGGTTTTTTTTAGTAATAGATAGCGTCAGTTACTGACGGACGTTCAGTTGTTTTTTTACTGAAGTTCGCCAAGTAAATTTTTAGAACCTAATTTTTCTGTAGCACGTTAGTTAGACTAAGGGTTTTTTTTAGTAATAGATAGCGTCAGTTACTGACGGACGTTCAGTTGTTTTTTTACTGACGTTCGTCCAGTAAATTTTTAGAACCTAGTTTTGCTGTAGCAAGTTAGTTAGACTACAGGTTTTTTTTAGTAATAGATAGCGTCAGTTACTGACGGACGTTCAGTTGTTTTCTTCTAACTGACGATTGTACAGTAAATTCTATTCTTTTTTTTTTTCCTTTCCTTTTCTTCTCTTCTTTCTTATCTTCTCATTTCTGTTCACTATACACGTGTAAAAACACCACACATACACACACCCACCTGTGTAAAAATAAAAGATGATTACACGTGTAAAAACACTACACGACCCCCTGTGATAAATCAAAATGTCTCAATCGTCCAGAAGGATGTATTCAGTCAAGGAGGCATACGCCATCATTGCCTCTGACACTGAGTCGGCCAGCGAGGGAGAGGAGGAAAATGCCCCACTCCTTTTAGTTTCCTCCTCTTCCTCCTCCTCCAGTGATGAGGAACCCCCCCAAAGGCGACCCAGGAGAGCAGCTGAGCCAACCCCAATTATTGATCCCGTGTGGACTCCACTCCCTGAAAATTATGAGCCTCAAATTCCTGATTTTATAGGCAGCTCAGGAATACAGTTTGAGACTGAAGGCCTCACAGAAATTGACTTTTTCAAGGTATTTTTCTCTGAGGAGTTTGTACATTTAATGGTGGCCCAGACGAATCTGTACGCCCAACAATTTTTAACCAGAAACCCCACTTCATCATTTGTTAGGTGGATCCCAGTAGATGCAGCGGAGATGATGACATTTTGGGGCCTTGTGCTGCATATGGGACTAGTGAGGAAGCCAGAGGTTAGGCAATACTGGAGTGCGGATATTTTGTACAACACCCCAATTTACCGCATGGCCATGACCCGGACTCGCTTTGAAGCCATTTTAAAATTCTTGCATTATAATGATAATGCACAGTGCCCGCCCCAGGACGACCCCACATTTGACCGTCTTTTTAAAATCAGGCCACTCATTGATCATTTCTCCACCAAGTTTTCACAAGTGTACACCCCCGATAAATATATTTCCATAGACGAGTCCCTTGTTCATTTTAAGGGGAGGCTTAAATTCCGCCAATACCTGCCCAATAAGAGGGCAAGGTATGGAATTAAATTGTACAAACTGTGTGAGAGTACATCTGGGTATACACACAGGTTTAGGGTTTACGAACGGAAGGACTCTATTATTGAACCCCCAGAATGCCCCCCGTCCTGGGAGTTAGTGGGAAAATAGTGTGGGATTTGATGCACCCATTGCTAGACAAGGGTTATCACCTTTACGTCGATAACTTCTATACCAGCATCCCACTATTTAAGTGCCTTTCTGCCAGAAGTACTGTAGCATGCGATAATGTGCGCAAAAATCAGAGAGGCCTCCCTAAAACACTGCTTAGCCAAAGCCTCAGAAGGGGTGAGAGCAGGGAACTATGCAGCGAGAACATGCTGTTCGTCAAATATAAGGACAAGAGGGATGTCCTTATATTGACCACAATTGATAGCAGCGTCAGCACCCCTGTCCCTCAACGAGGTACCACCACAGTGACCCAGAAGCCAAATTGCATCCTGGGCTACAATAAGTACATGGGCGGGGTTGATCTCTCTGATCAAGTACTGAAGGCTTATAGTGGCCTATGGAAAACAAAGACATGGTACAAAAAGCTGGCCGTGCACATTGTACAGATGACATTATATAACGCTTACGTACTATCCCGATGTGCAGGCCGGACAGGGACATTTCTTAACTTCCAAGAGGTGGTGATCAAGGCACTTCTATTTGGGAACCAGGCAGAGGAGGGCCCAAGCACATCTGCTGGTAGCGATACTCCACGTATTGTACCAGGGCAACATTTCACCAATGAAGTGCCCCAAATTGCAAAGAAGGGAAGGACACAAAAAAGGTGCAGAGTGTGTTCCAAAAGGGGAATAAGAAAAGACACTATTTACCACTGTGAAACCTGCCCCGAAAAACCAGGCCTGTGTATCAAGGACTGCTTCAAAGTGTACCATACATCCATAAATTAGTAATTTCATGATTCATTAACCCCTTTATTATGCCAAAAGCAACAATGCATCCACACACATATCCAGCTACATCCTAGTCCCAAAAGTCAAATGGAGCTTCTGAACCCTGCCGTGTGTCCAAACAGCCATTTATGACCACATGTGGGGTACTGTTTTACTAGGGAGAAATTGCTTTACAAATGTTGTGGAGCTTTTTCTCCTTTAGTCCTCGTGGAAATGAGAAAAAATTAGCTAAACCTACATTTTCTTTGAAAAAATGTAGATTTTCATTTTCACTGCCTACTTCCAGAAATTTCTGCAAAAAACCTGTGGGGTCAAAATGCTCACTATTCCCCTGGATAATTTCCTCAAGGGGTGTAGTTTCCAAAATGGCGTCACTTGTGGGGGGTTTCCACTGTTTTGGCCCCTCAGGTTCTTTGCACATGTGACATGGCCTCCCACAACCAACCCTGTCAAATTTGAGCTCCAAATGGCGCTCTTTCTCTTCTGAGCCCTGCCGTGTGTCCAAACAGCCATTTATGACCACATGTGGGGTACTGTTTTACTCAGGAGAAATTGCTTTACAAATGTTGTGGAGCTTTTTCTCCTTTAGTCATCGTGGAAATGAGAAAAAAATAGCTAAACCTACATTTTCTTTGAAAACATGTAGATTTTCATTTTCACTGCCGACTTCCAGAAATTTCTGCAAAAAACCTGTGGGTTCAAAATGCTCACTATACCCCTAGATAATTTCCTCAAGGAGTGTAGTTTCCAAAATGGCGTCACTTGTGGGGGGTTTCCACTGTTTTGGCCCCTCAGGTTCTTTGCACATGTGACATGGCCTCCCACAACCAACCCTGTCAAATTTGAGCTCCAAATGGCGCTCTTTCTCTTCTGAGCCCTGCCGTGTGTCCAAACAGCCGTTTATGACCACATGTGGGGTACTGTTTTACTCAGGAGAAATTGCTTTACAAATGTTGTGGAGCTTTTTCTCCTTTAGTCATCGTGGAAATGAGAAAAAAATAGCTAAACCTACATTTTCTTTGAAAACATGTAGATTTTCATTTTCACTGCCTACTTCCAGAAATTTCTGCAAAAAACCTGTGGGTTCAAAATGCTCACTATACCCCTAGATAATTTCCTCAAGGAGTGTAGTTTCCAAAATGGGGTCACTTGTGGGGGGTTTCTACTGTTTTGGCCCCTCAGGGGCTTTGCAAATGCGACATGGCCTCTGCTAACTATTCCTGCTAAATTTGAGCTCCAAAAGCCAAATGGCGCTATTTCCCTTCTGAGCCCTGCTGTGTGTCCAAGCAGCCGTTTATGACCACGTGTGGGGTATTATTTTACTCAGGAGAAATTGCTTTACAAATTTGGTGGAGCTTTTTCTCCTTTAGTCCTCGTGGAAATGAGAAAAAATAAGCTAAACCGACATTTTCTTTGAAAAAATTTAGATTTTCATTTTCACGGCCTACTTCTAGAGATGAGCGAATCGGGACAACCGAACCAGGTTTCGGTCCGAACTTCCGGTCAAAAATATTATACAAATCGGCAGCCACTTATCTCTATCAATCACTGATAGAGAAAAGAGGCTGCTGATTAAAAATAAAATAAAAAGCATTTCATACGTACCTGGTCGTTGTCTTGCGGACGAGTCCCTCTTCTTCCTCCAGTCCGACCTTCTCTTCTGACGCGGCAGCCTGTGATTGGCTGCAGAGGCCTCTGCAGCCTGTGATTGGCTGCAGAGGCCTCTGTAGCCCGTGATTGGCTGCAGCGCTCACATGGGCTGCATCGACATCAAGGAATGTCGGGCCGGATGTCGCGAGGGACACGTCACCAAGGCAACGGCCAGGAGACCGGACTGGAGGAAGCAGGGAGTTCCCGGTAAGTATGAACGTCTTTTTTTTTTTACAGGTACTCTATATTGTGATCGGTAGTCACTGTCCAGGGTGCTGAAACAGTTACTGCCGATCAGTTAACTCTTTCAGCACCCTGAAGAGTGACTATTTACTGACGTCGCCTAGCAACGCTGCCGTAATGACGGGTGCACACATGTAGCCACCCGTCATTACGGGGCCTCATGCACACGACCGTAAAAACACCCGTTATTAAGGGTCGTAATTACGACCCGAAATAGCGGGCCCATAGACTTCTGTTAGCCACGGGTACCTTCCCGTTTTCTCACGGGAAGGTGCCCGTACCGTTAAAAAGACAGCCGTGCTGTCATTATAAGGGTATGTTCACACGACAGCGTCCGTTACGGCTGAAATTACGGGGATGTTTCCGCCTGAAAACATCCCCGTAATTTCAGCCGTTACGGCATGTGCAGGCGCTTGAACGCCGCGTCCATTACGGACGTAATTGGCGCTGCTATTCATTGGAGTCAATGAATAACGGCTCCAATTACGGCCAAAGAAGTGACAGGTCACTTCTTTGACGCGGGCGTCTATTTACGCGCCGTCATTTGACAGCGGCGCGTAAATTACGCCTCGTGTGAACAGACAAGCGTCTGCCCATTGCTTTCAATGGGCAGATGTTTGTCAGCGCTATCGAGGCGCTATTTTCGGACGTAATTCGGGGCAAAAAAACACCGGAATTAAGTCCGTAATTAGTGCGTGTGAACATACCCTGTGTTCACACGCACTAATTACGAACGTAATTCGGGCGTTTTTGCCCCGAATTATGCCCGAAAATAGCGCCTCGATAGCGCTGACAAACATCTGCCCATTGAAAGCACTGGGCAGACGTTTGTCTGTTCACACGAGGCGTATATTTACGCGCCGCTGTCAAATGACGGCGCGTAAATAGACGCCCGCGTCAAAGAAGTGACCTGTCACTTCTTTGGCCGTAATTGGAGCCGTTATTCATTGACTCCAATGAATAGCAGCGCCAATTACGTCCGTAATGGACGCGGCGTTCAAGCGCCTGCACATGCCGTTACGGCTGAAATTATGGGGATGTTTTCAGGCGGAAACATTCGCCGTAATTTCAGCCGTTACGGACGCTGTCGTGTGAACATACCCTAATTATAGCAGCACGGCCCGTAAAATAGAAAAATAGAACATGTTCTATTTTTTTAACGGCACGGGCACCTTCCCGTGAGAAAACGGGAAGGTACCCGTGGGTAACAGAAGTCTATGAGCCCGTTATTGCGGGTCGTAATTACGAACCGCAATAACGGGTGTTTTTACGGTCGTGTGCATAATGGGAGCACGGCTTGGAAAAACGACCGGCTGCCTGTGGCCGGCCGTGCTCATCTCCTGAAATACTCTGTGCTGCCTTAAACTCTGTGGATAGGTCAGGATCCTGTTTCTTTTAAATGCTGCTAGGGAAACCGCTCGATCCACTATATAAGGCTGCTCTACAGTGCAGCATTTAAAAGAAACAGGATCCTGACCTGTCCACAGAGTTTAAGGCAGCACAGAGTATTTCAGGAGATGAGCGTGCAGATTCAGTGCTGCTGTGAACTCTGCTCTTACCATTACGTAGCTCTCAGTCTGTTACCTCTCCTCCAGTATTGTCCTAAATAACACCTTCATGATTGGCAAGTCACCACGTAACGGTAAGAGCAGAGTTCACAGCAGCACAGAGTATTTCAGGAGATGAGCGTGCGGATCTTGTGCGCGGTGGTTACTTGCCAATCATGTGAAGGTGTTCTTGAGGACAGGAGTGGAGGAGAGGTAACAGACTGAGAGCTACGTAATGGTAATAGCAGAGTTCACAGCAGCACAGAATATTTCAGGAGAGGAGCGTGCAGATTCTGTGCTGTTGTGAACTCTGCTCTTACCATTACGTAGCTCAGTATGTTACCTCTCCTCCACTCCTGTCCTCAATAACACCTTCACATGATTGGCAAGTCACCACCCCGCACAAGATCTGCACGCTCATCTCCTGAAATACTCTGTGCTGCTGTGAACTCTGCTCTTACCATTACGTGGTGACTTGCCAATCATGTGAAGGTGTTCTTGAGGACAGGAGTGGAGGAGAGGTAACAGACTGAGAGCTACGTAATGGTAAGAGCAGAGTTCACAGCAGCACTGAATCTGCACGCTCATCTCCTGAAATACTCTGTGCTGCCTTAAACTCTATGGACAGGTCAGGATCCTGTTTCTTTTAAATGCTGCACTATAGCGCAGCCTTATATAGTGGATCGAGCGGCTTCCCCAGCAGCATTTAAAAGAAACAGTGTGTGTGTTTTTGGTATGTGTCTTTGTCTGTTTTTGTTTTTATATGTGTGTTTGTGTATATGTGTGTTTATGTGTGTGTATATATGGGTGTATGTGTATATGTTTGTGTGTAGATGTTTGTGTGTGTGTTTTTGTATATGTGTGTGTTTGTGTATATGTGTGTATATGGGTGTGTGTTTATGTGTGTGTTTGTGTATATATGGGTGTGTTTGTGTATATGTGCGTGTATATATGGGTGTATTTGTATATATGTTTGTGTGTAGATGTGTGTGTGTGTGTGTGTGTTTTTGTATGTGTGTGTTTGTGTATATGGGTGTGTTTGTTTATATGTGTGTTTGTGTGTTTGGGCATGACCACACATGGCGGAATTCCTCCGCAACTGTCCGCATCAATGCCGCACAGAATCTGCGTTGCAGATTCTGCAGCGGATCTGCACAAAATGTGCAGAAAATTGATGCGGACTGGCCGCTGCGGACTGCAGGAAAAGTGCTTCTCTTCTCCCTATTCAGTGCAGGATAGAGAGAAGGGACAGCACTTTCCCTAGTGAAAGTCAAAGAAATTCATACTTACCGCCCGTTGTCTTGGTGACGCGTCCCTCTTTCGGCATCCGGCCCGACCTCCCTGGATGACGCTCCAGTCCATGTGACCGCTGCAGCCTGTGCTTGGCCTGTGATTGGCTGCAGCCGTCACTTACACTGAAACGTCATCCTGGGAGGCCGGACTGGAGACAGACGCAGGGAGTTCTCGGTAAGTATGAACTTATATTTTTTTTTACAGATACATGTATATTGGGATCGGTAGTCACTGTCCCGGGTGCAGAAACAGTTACTGCCGATCGCTTAACTCTTTCAGCACCCTGGACAGTGACTATTTACAGACGTCTCCTAGCAACGCTCCCGTCATTACGGGAGCCCCATTGACTTCCTCAGTCTGGCTGTAGACCTAGAAATACATAGGTCCAGCCAGAATGAAGAAATGTCATGGTAGTAAAAACAATACGCTCCGCAGCACACATAAGATCTGCGGACTTCATTGCGGAATTTTGACTCTCCATTGAAGTCAATGGAGAAATTCCGCCATGAGTCCGCAACCAGTCCGCCACTGCTCCGCAACAGACAGAGCATGCTGCGGACACCAAATTCCGCTCCGCAGCCTATGCTCCGCAGCCGAATTGTACGCATCGTGTAAACGAACACTGCTAAATTAAAGTGAAAGTCAATGGAGAAACGGCTCCGCTGCGGATTAACGCTGCGGAGTGTCCGCAGCGGAATTTAAGTGAAATTCCGCTATGTGTGAACCCGCCCTTTGTGTATGGTTGTTTTTGTGTGTGTGTGCGTGTATATATGTGTGTAGGTGAGTAGAAGTATTGTTATTGTTCACATTGATAACTGTTTTTTTATGTTGTTGCAGATTTTGATGTACCGATTGGACTACGTCTTCGATTCGTTGGACTACTGCGTAGATCTACGTTTTTTAAATTTTAATAAAATGGTTAACGAGGGTTTTGTTGGGGATTTCTTATTTCAATAAAAAATAATTGTCTTTGTGTTTCTTTTTAAACTTTATTAGTGCCTAGATAATGGCAGTTGGCTGATTGACAGCATCCATTATTAAGGCGGTACTTAGTGTTAGCCGGTGCAGAGGCTAGCACTAACCACCCATTATTACCCCGGTACCCACCACCACCAGGGGTGCCGGGAAGAGCTTGGTACGATCCAGTACCCGACCATCTCTTGTGATGGTCGGGTACTGGGGGGGCGGTAGGCTGGTATTATGAGGCTGGGAAGGGCCAAAAACAGTGGAACTTCCCACCCTTGGAATGCTAGGCTGCTGCTGCTGCGTTGTATCGGGCTGGTTATAAAAATGGGGGGGACCCCACGTCGTTTTATTTTTGAATTTAACAAATTTAACAATAGACGTTGGGTCCCCCACATTTTTAATAACCAGCCATATACAAGGCCGCAGCAGTCTGGCATTACATGGGTGGGAAGGGCCACTGGTTTTGTCCATTCCCAGGCTAATAAAACTGTGTTGTATGTAGCTGGTTATGATAAATTGGGTGGAACCCCATGTCTTTTTTAAAAAAAAAATACAAATAAATAAATAATTTAAAAAAAATGACGTGGGGTCCCCCCCACTTTTATAACCAGCCAGATACAACACAGCAGCAGCAGCCTAGCATTACAAGGGTGGGAAGGTACACTGTTTTTGGCCCTTCCCAGCCTCATAATACCAGCCTGCGGCCGCCCCAGAGCCTGACCATCACAACAGATGGTCGGGTACTGGATCGTACCTGGCTCTTCCCGGCACCCCTGGTGGTGGTGGGTACCGGGGTTATAATGGTGGTTAGTGTTAGCCTCTGCACCGGCTAACACTAAGACTCGCCTTAGTAATGGATGTTGTCACTCAGACAGCGGCCATTACTAAAGTGGTAGTAATAAAATTTGAAAAGAAAAAGACAAAGATATAGATAAAATATTTTATTGAAATAAAGCACCCCCAACACAACCCTCATTAACCATTTTATTGTAGAAAAAAAAACCGTCATCGAAGTAGTCCTCGAAACCGAAGTAGTCCAAACACCAAACCTGTAAAAAAAAAAAATAATTAAATAAAACATGTTGTAGGCTTAGATTCAGTTTAATGTGTGATACTGACTGTTATACCATGTATAGAAGCCTGCCGCGAAGTTGACTTAGATACAGGGCGCCAGCAGACAGTATCATACATGGCCATACAGACATATATACAAACAAACATACATGCAAACATACACACATATATACATACATACATGCAAACTATCATACATACATGCATACACACACACACATGAAAACATACATACATACAAACATGCAAATATACATACATACATATATACAAGCATGCACAAATATACATGCAAACATAAATACATGCAAACATAATTACATGCATGCACATATATATAAACATACATGCAAATATACATGCAAAAATAAAAACATGCAAACATACATGCAAATATATACATTCAAATATACATACAAACATGCACATATATACATACATGCCAACATACATGCACATATATACATACATGACAACATACATACATGACAACATACATACATGCAAATATATACATGCAAATATACATACAAACATGCACATATATACATACATGCAAACATACATGCACATATATACATACATACATGACAACATACATACATGCAAACATACATGCAAACATACATAAAATGCAAACATACATACATACATTCATGCAAACATACATACATACATGCAAATATATGCATGCAAATATACATGCACATATATACATACATGCCAACATACATACATACATGCAAACATACACACATGCAAACATACATACATACATGCAAATATATACATGCAAATATACATACAAACATGCACATATATACATACATGCAAACATACATGCACATATATACATACATACATGACAACATACATACATGACAACATACATACATGCAAACATACATACATGCAAACATATATTCATGCAAACATACATACATGCAAACATACATACATACAAACATACATTCATGCAAACATACATACATGCAAACATACATACATACATACATACATGCAAATATACATACACACATGCACATATATATACATACATGCCAACATACATGCAAACATACATGCACATATATACATACATACATGACAACATACATACATACATGCAAACATACATACATACATACATGACAACATACATACATGACAAAAAAAATAAATAATACGTTCATACTTACTTTCCTCCTGTCCGGCCTCCAGCGATGACGTTTCATCCATGTCGCCGCTGCAGCCTGTGATTGGCTGCAGAGGCGGTCACGTGGGATGAAGCGTCATCCTGACGTGCGTGACCACCACTACAGCCTGTAATTGGCTGCAGCGGCGAAAGGGATGAAACGACATCGCTGGAGGCCGGACAGGAGGAATGTAAGTACGAACGTATAATTTTTATTTTTTTATTACATTTAAATTGTATTTTCCGCGCGCCGAGCATGTACTGTCAAGGTTGCTGAAAGAGTTAGTGCAGCCCATTAACTCTATCAGCACCCTGGACAGTAGCATGCTCGGCGCACGGAAGTGACAGGTTCGGTCCGAACTAGTTCGGTCCGAATCGAACTTTTTTGTGAAATTCGGCGAACTAGCCGAACCGAACTTTTGAAAAGTTCGCTCATCTCTACCTAATTCCAAAAATTTCTGCAAATAACCTGTGGCGTCAAAATGCTCACTATACCCCTAGATAATTTCCTCAAGGGGTGTAGTTTCCAAAATGGGGTCACTTGTGGGGGGTTTTCACTGTTTTGGCCCCTCAGGGGCTTTGCAAATGCGACATGGCCTCTGCTAACTATTCCTGCTAAATTTGAGCTCCAAAAGCCAAATGGCGCTCTTTCCCTTCTGAGCCCTGCTTTGTGTCCAAACAGCCGTTTATGACCACATGTGGGGTATTGTTTCACTCGGGAGAAATTGCTTTACAAATTTGGTGGAGCTTTTTCTCTTTTAGACATCGTAGAATTGAGAAAAAATTAGCTAAACCTACATTTTCTTTGAAAAAATGTAGATTTTCATTTTCACGGCCTACTTCCAAAAGTTTCTGCAAATAACCTGTGGGGTCAAAATGCTCACTATACCCCTAGATAATTTCCTCAAGGGGTGTAGTTTCCAAAATGGGGTCAATTGTGGGGGGTTTCCACTGTTTTGGCCCCTCAGGGGCTTTGCAAATGCGACATGGCCTCTGCTAACTATTCCTGCTAAATTTGAGCTCCAAAAGCCAAATGGCGCTCTTTCCCTTCTGAGCCCTGCTGTGTGTCCAAACAGCCATTTATGACCACATGTGGGGTATTGTTTTACTCGGGAGAAATTGCTTTACAAATTTGGTGGAGCTTTTTCTCTTTTAGTCATTGTGGAATTGAGAAAAAATTAGCTAAACCTGCATTTTCTTTGAAAAAATGTAGATTTTCATTTTCAGTGCCTATTTCCAAAAATGTTTACAAATAACCTGTGGGGTCAAAATGCTCACTATACCCCAAGATAATTTCCTCAAGGGGTGTAGTTAACAAAATAGTGCCACTTGTGGGGGGTTTCCACTGTTTTGGCACCGCAAGAGCCCTGCAAACTTGACATGGTGCCTAAAATATTTTCTAATAAAAAGGAGGCCCCAAAATCCACTAGGTTCTCCTTTACTTCTGAGGCCTGTGATTCAGTCCATAAGCACACCAGGGCCACATGTGGGATATTTCCTAAATCTGCAGAACCTGGGCAACAAATATTGAGTTGCGTTTCCATGGTAAAACCTTCTGTGTTACAAAAAAAAAGGGATTAAAAATGAATTTCTGCAAAAAAAAATGAAATTTGTCAATTTCACCTCTACTTTGCTTTAATTCCTGTGAAACGTCTAAAGGGTTGATAAACTTTCTAAATGCTGTTTTGAATACTTTGAGGGGTGCAGTTTTTAAAATGGGGTGACTTGGAGGGGTTTGTATTGTGTAGGCCCCTCAAAACCACATCAGAACTGAACTGTCCCCTGTAAAAATAGATTTTTGAAATTTTCTTGAAAATGTGAGAAATTGCTGCTAAAGTTCTAAGCCTTGTAACGTCCTAGAAAAATAAAAGGATGTTCAAAAAACGATGCCAATCTAAAGTAGACATATGGGGGATGCTAGTTAGCAAAATTTTGTCTGTTATAACTGCCTGTCTTACAAGTAGATACATTTAAATTGAGAAAAAAGCAAATTTTTGCAATTTTTCGCTACATTTTGGTGTTTTTCACATTTAAATATTGAATGTATTGAGCAAATTTTGCCAGTAACATAAAGGCCAATGTGTCACGAGAAAACAATCTCAGAATCGCTTGGATAGGTAAAAGCATTCCGACGTTATTACCACATAAAGTGAAACATGTCAGATTTGAAAAATGAGGCTCTGTCTGGAAGGTCAAAAGTGCCCAAAGAGGGAAGGGGTTAAAAAGCTAATATATTTATGTCAGCAGTTGTCTTGAAACAATTCTATGTTATGTGTTCTCGAGTTGAATGTTTTTATTATTTTTGTGTGATAAGGAGCCGACCATGAGAATGACCATGTTTACCATAAGGTAGGGGTCAGTCTGACTCTTAGCCTTGGAGAAGAGGTTTGTTTAACCCCTTCAGGACTGAGTCTGTTTTGGCCTTGTGGATGCAGCCGATTTTTTTAAATCTGACATGTGTCTTTTTATGCGGTAATAACTTGGGAATGCTTTTACCTATCCAAGCGATTCTGAGATTGGTTTCTTGTGACATATTGTACTTTATGTTAGTGGAAAAAATTGATCAATAAATTCAGTATTTGCTTGTGTAAAACATCAAAATGTAGAGAAAATTTGCAAAAATGAGCATTTCTCTAAATTTAAATTTAGCTGCTTGTAAAACAGATAGTAATACCACACAAAATAGATACTAATTAACATTTCCCATATGTTTACTTTATGTTGGCATCATTTTTTGAACATCCTTTTTTTTTTTTTCTAGGACATTACGAGGCTTAGACCTTTAGCAGCAATTTCTCCCATTTTCAAGAAAATTTCCAAAACCTATTTTCATAGGTACCAGTTCATTTCTGAAGTAAAATCTTCCCCCTCAAAGTTTTCAAAACAGCATTTACATAGTTACATAGTTTGAACGGTTGAAAAAAGACACATGTCCATCAAGTTCAACCAAGGGATGGGAAAGGGGAAGTAAAAAATTTCTACACTTAGGAAATTATCTAAGCCTTTTTTAAAGCCATCTACTGTCCCTGCTGTGACCAGCTCCTGCGGTAGACTATTCCATAGATTCACTGTTCTCACAGTAAGGGGGGATTCACACGAGCGTGTATTCGGTCCGTGCGGGCCGCGTGTTTTTCACGCGGCACGCATGGACCAATACAAGTCTATGGGGCAGTACAGACAGTCCGTGCTTTTTGCGCAGCGTTTGTCTGCTGCGCAAAAAGCGCGACAGGTTCAATAACTCTGCGTATTTCGTGCATCACGCACCCATTGAAGTCAATGGGTGCGTGAAAATCACGCGCACCACACGGAAGCACTTCCGTGGGACGAGCGTGATTCGCGCAACAGCAGTGAAAAGGATGAATGAAAACAGAAAAGCACCACGTGCTTTTCTGTTTCCGAACATCCAAACGGAGTGTCTTTGCGATGAGCGAAGACGGACAAGCGTACCGAACTTCACCGGGTTCGGCCAAACTCGTTGTTAGGGATCTGCCAGGTACTTCATCTAGCTATACTCCTGGGATTAATCAATCCACACCTGAGGCCAGACCTGTTCGACTGACACCATCTCCCACCAACCAGGGTGGCAGGCTCAGGAGTGGGAGAGCCTATCGCGGCCTGGTCTGTCGGAGTTAGCTCCGCCCCCTGCCCTTTATTACCTGCCCTGTGCTCTCCCTCAGTGCTTGTAATTCTTTTGGATTCCTGGCCCCACTGCTACTTGCTCCAGCCTGCTTCTGCCGTGCTTCTGCCTTGCTGCAGTTCTGCTTGACCTGCTTTGCTTTGCCCCTGGCTTGCTTCTGTCTCCGTGCCCGCTCGGGTGTACTCACTTCGTCCTGGTCCTGACTGTTCGTTCGCCGCCCCGTTTCCTCGTGGCGTTCCGTGGCTACTGCCCCTTCCCTTGCGTGTTCCCTGTTTGTCTTCCTGTGCACTTAGCCAGCGTAGGGACCGCCGCCCAGTTGTACCTCGTCGCCTAGGGCGGGTCGTTGCAAGTAGGCAGGGACAGGGCGGTGGGTAGATTAGGGCTCACTTTCCCTTCACCTCCTTCCTGCCATTACATAATTACAAGCCCTTACCTAGTCTACCATTTCTCCTACGCTGACGCTGTCATGGACCCCCTTGAGACCCTGACCCAGCAGATGCAGGGCCTCTCCCTACAGGTCCAGGCCCTGGCCCAAAGGGTCAATCAGGGTGACGCTGCTTTAGTAGTACCCCTCACCTCACCTCTAGAACCCGACCTCAAGTTACCTGACCGGTTTTCAGGGGACCGTAAGACGTTTCTCTCCTTCCGGGAGAGTTGCAGACTGTATTTCCGCCTAAAGCCCCACTCCTCAGGTTCCGAGAACCAGCGGGTGGGTATCATCATATCCCGACTCCAGGAAGGGCCCCAAGAGTGGGCCTTCTCCTTGGCTCCTGACGCCCCTGAACTTTCCTCTGTTGATCGTTTTTTCTCTGCCCTCGGACTCATTTACGACGAGACTGACAGGACTGCTTTAGCCGAGAGTCAGCTGGTGACCTTACGTCAGGGTAGGAGACCGGTTGAGGAATACTGTTCTGATTTTAGGAAGTGGTGCGTAGCTTCTCGGTGGAACGATCCGGCCCTAAGGTGCCAGTTTAGGTTAGGATTCTCTGACGCCCTGAAGGATCTGCTGGTTAGCTACCCCACGCCTGACTCCCTTGACCAGGTTATGGCCCTAGCAGTACGACTTGACCGACGTCTCAGGGAACGTCAGCTAGAACGCTTCAGTGTGCTCCCCTCTGACTTTTCTGCGATCCCCCCCGAGGTCCCGTCTCCTCGCCCCTCCACGGAGGACTCGGAGGTACCTATGCAACTCGGGGCCTCCATGTCCCCTCGACAACGTAGGGAGTTTCGCAGAATGAATGGTCTCTGCTTCTACTGTGGGGACGACAAGCATCTACTGAACACCTGTCCCAGGCGCAAGAATAAGAAGCCGGAAAACTTCCGCGCCTAAGTGATCATCGGGGAGGTCACTTGGGCGCACAGGTATTTCCCGTTAATGTGAAACGCAATAAAATTTTGCTTCCCTTTCAGGTCTCGTTTGCGGGCCGGTCTGCCACGGGCAGTGCTTTCGTGGATTCTGGCTCATCTGCTAATATCATGTCTGTGGAATTTGCTATGTCTCTAAAGATGCCTTGTATTGATTTACCTTATCCTATCCCTGTAGTAGGAATCGACTCAACCCCCCTTGCTAATGGTTATTTTACTCAGCATACTCCTGTTTTTGAACTCCTGGTTGGCTCCATGCATTTGGAGCAGTGCTCTGTACTGGTGATGCAGGGATTATCGTCTGATCTGGTATTAGGTCTTCCCTGGTTGCAGCTGCATAATCCCACATTTGATTGGAATACTGGGGATCTTACCAAATGGGGTAATGAATGTCTTATGTCATGTCTTTCCGTTAACTCTATTTCTCCCCGGGAGGAGGTAAACACGCTTCCTGAGTTTGTTCAGGACTTCGCCGACGTGTTTTCTAAGGAGGCCTCCGAGGTGTTGCCCCCCCATAGAGATTACGATTGCGCTATCGATTTGGTGCCTGGTGCCAAGCTTCCTAAGGGGAGGATATTTAATGTTTCACGTCCTGAACGTGAAGCGATGAGGGTGTATATCCAAGAATGCCTGGCCAAGGGTTTCATTCGCCCCTCGACTTCTCCTGTAGGTGCTGGCTTCTTCTTCGTGGGGAAGAAGGATGGTGGTCTTAGGCCGTGCATTGATTATCGTAACCTGAATAAGGTCACCGTAAGGAACCAGTACCCACTTCCTTTGATTCCGGATCTTTTTAATCAGGTTCAGGGAGCCCAATGGTTTTCTAAGTTCGATCTACGGGGGGCATATAACCTTATCCGCATCAAAGAGGGGGATGAGTGGAAAACTGCGTTCAACACACCCGAGGGTCATTTCGAATACCTGGTCATGCCCTTTGGGTTGTGTAATGCCCCTGCTGTCTTCCAGAATTTTATTAATGAAATCCTGAGAGAGTACCTGGGTAATTTTCTTGTTGTGTACCTTGATGACATACTGGTGTTTTCCAAGGACTGGTCCTCCCACGTGGAGCATGTCAGGAAGGTGCTCCAGGTCCTTCGGGAGAATAATCTGTTTGCTAAGACTGAAAAATGTGTCTTTGGGGTACAGGAGATACCATTTTTAGGGCAAATCCTCACTCCTCATGAATTCCGCATGGACCCTGCCAAGGTTCAAGCTGTGGCGGAATGGGTCCAACCTGCCTCCCTTAAGGCGTTACAGTGTTTTTTAGGGTTCGCCAACTATTACAGGAGATTTATTGCCAACTTCTCGGTCGTCGCTAAGCCTCTTACGGACCTTACCCGCAAGGGTGCCGATGTCCTCCATTGGCCCCCTGAGGCCGTCCAGGCCTTTGAGACTCTCAAGAAGTGCTTTATCTCGGCCCCCGTGCTGATTCAGCCCAACCAAGAGGAGCCATTTATTGTGGAGGTTGACGCTTCCGAGGTGGGAGTGGGGGCCGTCTTGTCCCAGGGTACCAGCTCCCTCACCCATCTCCGCCCCTGTGCTTACTTCCCTAGGAAGTTTTCGCCCACGGAGAGTAACTATGATATTGGCAACCGCGAACTTCTAGCCATTAAATGGGCTTTTGAGGAGTGGCGGCACTTCCTGGAGGGGGCCAGACACCAGGTAACGGTCCTTACGGATCACAAGAATCTGGTTTTCCTAGAATCGGCCCGGAGGCTTAATCCTAGACAAGCTCGGTGGGCACTATTCTTTACCAGATTTAATTTCTTGGTTACCTATAGGGCTGGGTCCAAGAATATTAAGGCTGACGCTCTGTCACGTAGTTTCATGGCCAATCCTCCTTCCGAGAAGGATCCTGCTTGTATTTTACCCCCTGGTATAATCGTCTCTGCCACGGATTCTGATTTAGCTTCTGATATCGCGGCTGATCAGGGTGCAGCTCCCGGGAACGTCCCTGGGGACAAACTGTTTGTTCCCCTGCAATACCGGCTGAGGGTACTCAGGGAAAACCATGACTCCGCTCTATCTGGTCATCCTGGCATCTTGGGCACCAAACACCTCATTACCAGAAACTATTGGTGGCCTGGGTTGCCTAAAGATGTTAGGGCTTACGTCGCCGCTTGTGAGGTTTGCGCTAGGTCCAAAACCCCTAGGTCCCGACCTGCGGGCCTACTACGTTCCTTGCCCATTCCCCAGAGACCTTGGACCCATATCTCCATGGATTTTATCACCGATTTGCCTCCATCTCAGGGCAAGTCGGTGGTGTGGGTGGTAGTCGACCGCTTCAGCAAGATGTGCCACTTTGTGCCCCTTAAGAAGCTACCTAACGCCAAGACGTTAGCTTCTTTGTTTGTGAAACACATCCTGCGTCTCCATGGGGCCCCAGTCAATATTGTTTCTGACAGAGGGGTACAATTTGTTTCCTTATTTTGGAGAGCTTTTTGTAAAAAGTTGGAGATTGATCTGTCCTTCTCCTCCGCCTTCCATCCCGAAACTAATGGCCAAACGGAAAGGACCAACCAATCCCTGGAACAATATTTAAGGTGCTTCATCTCTGACTGTCAATTCGATTGGGTCTCATTCCTTCCCCTTGCTGAATTTTCCCTGAATAACCGGGTCAGTAACTCGTCAGGGGTCTCCCCGTTTTTCTGTAATTTCGGGTTTAACCCAAGGTTCTCCTCCGTCTCCCCTGGTTGTTCCAATAATCCTGAGGTAGAGGAGGTTCATCGGGAACTGTGCACTGTCTGGGCCCAGGTTCAGAAGAACCTAGAGGCGTCCCAGCGCGCACAAAAGATTCAGGCGGATAGTAGACGTTCTGCTAACCCCCGGTTTGTCGTCGGGGATTTGGTCTGGTTGTCGTCCAGGAACTTGCACCTTAAGGTCCCGTCCAGGAAGTTTGCTCCCCGATTTATTGGACCTTATAAGATCATTGAAGTCCTCAACCCTGTATCCTTCCGTCTGGAGCTCCCCCCATCCTTTCGCATACATGACGTCTTCCATGCCTCCCTCCTTAAACGCTGCTCCCCGTCCTGGTCCCCCTCGAGGATACCTCCTGTTCCCGTTCTCACCCCTGAGGGGGTGGAATTCGAGGTGGCCAAGATTATGGACAGTAGGATGGTCCAGGGCTCCCTCCAGTACCTGGTCCATTGGAGAGGATACGGGCCGGAGGAGAGGACTTGGGTACCTGCCCGTGATGTTCACGCTGGGGTATTGATCAGGAGGTTCCACCTCCTCTTCCCCACTAAACCGGGTCCCCTTAGTAAGGGTCCGGTGGCCCCTCATAAAAGGGGGAGTACTGTTAGGGATCTGCCAGGTACTTCATCTAGCTATACTCCTGGGATTAATCAATCCACACCTGAGGCCAGACCTGTTCGACTGACACCATCTCCCACCAACCAGGGTGGCAGGCTCAGGAGTGGGAGAGCCTATCGCGGCCTGGTCTGTCGGAGTTAGCTCCGCCCCCTGCCCTTTATTACCTGCCCTGTGCTCTCCCTCAGTGCTTGTAATTCTTTTGGATTCCTGGCCCCACTGCTACTTGCTCCAGCCTGCTTCTGCCGTGCTTCTGCCTTGCTGCAGTTCTGCTTGACCTGCTTTGCTTTGCCCCTGGCTTGCTTCTGTCTCCGTGCCCGCTCGGGTGTACTCACTTCGTCCTGGTCCTGACTGTTCGTTCGCCGCCCCGTTTCCTCGTGGCGTTCCGTGGCTACTGCCCCTTCCCTTGCGTGTTCCCTGTTTGTCTTCCTGTGCACTTAGCCAGCGTAGGGACCGCCGCCCAGTTGTACCTCGTCGCCTAGGGCGGGTCGTTGCAAGTAGGCAGGGACAGGGCGGTGGGTAGATTAGGGCTCACTTTCCCTTCACCTCCTTCCTGCCATTACACTCGTTTTGGCCGATCCCGGCAAAAAAATTATCAGTACGCGACGTCAGGAGATAGTCACTGTCCATGGTGCTGAAAGAGTTAAACTGTTTCAGCACCATGGACCGTGACTTCCGATCCCAAAATACATGAACCTGTAGAAAAAAAAACAAAGTTCTGACTTACCGCTAACTCCCGGCTTCTTCCTCCAGTCTGACCTCCCGGGATGACAATTAAGTCCAAGTGACAGCTCCAGCCAATCACAGGCCAAGCACAGGCTGCAGCGGTCACATGGACTGGCGCGTCATCCAGGGAGGTGGGGCCCGATGTCAAGAGAGGCGCGTCACCAAGGACGCGTCACCAAGGCAACGGCCGGCAAGTTCTCGGTAAGTACGAACTTTTTCTTTTTTTTCTACAGGTTTGGCGATATTGTGTTCGGCATTCACTGTCGAGGGTGCTGAAAGAGTTAGCTCTTTCAGCACATTGGACAGTGACGGCCGTCGACTAGCCTCATCTCTATGATGGCGGCTGCGCGAAAATCACGCAGCCGCGCATCAGACACGGATGTCACACGCAGCTGTCAAATGGTTTTTGCGCGCGCAAAACGCTGCGTTGTTTGCGCGCGCAAAAACGCAACGCTCGTGTGAATCTGCCCTAAAGAAGGCTTGTTGCCTCTGCAGGTTGAACCTTTTTTTTTCCAGACGGAGGGAGTGCCCCCTTTTTTTTTGAGGGGGTTTTACATGGAACAGGATTTCACCATGTTTTTTGTATGTGCCATTAATATATTTATATAAGTTAATAATTTCCCCTCTTAGTCGTCTTTTTTCAAGGCTAAATAGGTTTAGTTCTTTTAATATTTCCTCATAACTAAGATTCTCCATGCCCCTCATTAGTTTTGTTAACCCCTTTAGGACACAGCCTGTTTTGGCCTTCAGGACACAGCCTATTTTTTCAAATCTGACATGTGTCACTTTATGTGGTAATAACTCCGGAATGCTTTTACCTATCCAAGCGATTCTGAGATTGTTTTCTCGTGACATATTGTACTTTATGTTAGTGAAAAAATTTGGTCGATAAATTCAATATTTATTTGTGAAAAACTTCAAATTTTAGCAAAAATTTGCAAAAATTTGCATTTTTCTAAACTTAAATGTATTTGCTTGTGAAACAGATAGTAATACCACACAAAATAGTTACTAGTTACCATTTCCTATATGTCTACTTTATGTTTGCATCATTTTTTTTCACGTACTTTTATTTTTCGAGGACGTTACGAGGCTTAGAACTTTAGCAGCAATTTCTCATATTTTCAATAAAATTTCAAAAGGCTATTTTTTCAGGGACCAGTTCAGTTCTGAAGTTGCTTTGAGGGCCTTATATATTAGAAAGTCCCCATAAATCACCCCATTTTGAAAACTGTACCCCTCAAGGTATTCAAAACCACATTCAGAAAATATTTTAACCCTTTAGGCGTTTCACAGGAATTAAGGCAAAGTAGAGGTGAAATTTACAAATTTCATTTTTTTTGCCGAAATTCATTTGTAATAAAAAAAAATCTGTAACACAGAAGGTTTTACCAGAGAAACGCAACTCAATATTTATTGCCCAGATTCTGCAGATTTTAGAAATATCCAACATGTGGCCCTAGTATGGTAATGGACTGAAACACAGGCCTCAGAAGCAAAGGAGCACCTAGTGGATTTCGGGGCCTCCTTTTTTTAGGAATATATTTTAGGCACCATGTCAGGTTTGAGGAGGTCTTGTGGTACCTAAACAGCCGAAACCCCCCCAAAGTGACCCCATTTTGGAAACTACACCCCTCAAGGCATTTTTCTAGGGGTATAGTTAGCATTTTGACCCCACAGTTTTTTTGCAGACTTTAGTGGAATTAGTCTGTGAAGATGAAAATCACCTATTTTTCTGTGGAAACATAGAATTTTTTCATTTTTACAAGGAATAAAGGAGAAAAAGCCGCCCAACATTTGTAAAGCAATTTCTCCCGATTACGGCAATACCCCATATGTGGTCGTAAACTGATGTTTGGACCCACAGCAGGGCTCAGAAGGGAGGGAGCGCCTTTTGGATTTTTTGAAGCAGATTTTGCTGGATTGGTTTTCAGTGCCATGTCGGGTTTGCAACGCCCCGGAGGGACCAAAACAGTGGAAAACCCCCAAAAGTCACCCTATTTTGGAATCTACACCCCTCAAGGAATTTTTCTAGGGGTATAGTGAGCATTTTGGCCCCTCAGGATCTTTTTTAGAGCTAGGGTGACCAAAAAACAGCGATTTTGGCGCTTTAAATTCTTTATTTATTACAGCGTTCACCGTGCGCAATAAATTACGTTTTAATTTATTCTGCCGGTCGGTACGATTACGCCGATACCATATGTGTATAGTTTTTTTTAAGTTTTGCAGCGTTTGCACAATAAAATGAAGTTTCTATAAAATAATTTATTTTCTGGGACACGCTATTCTGAGCCGTAACTTTTTTATTTTTTCGTCAAAAAAGCTGTGGGAGGTCTTGTTTTTTGCGGGACGGGTTGTAGTTTTCATTGGTACCATTTTGGGGTAAATGCAACTTTTTGATCACTTTTTATTCTATATCTTGGGAGGGGTGGTGACCAAAAAATAGCGATGCTGACCGTTTTCAGTTTATTTTGTTTGCGGCGTTCACCGTGCGGAAAAATTAACATTATAGTTTCATAGATTGGGTCGTTACGAACGCGGCGATACCAAATATGTGTACTTTTTTTTAACGTTTTCATTTTTTCCCTATAATAAATGACTTATTATAGGAAAACAAAACCTTTTATTTTTACACTTTTATAAAACATTTTTATTAACTTTTTTTTACTTTTTACACTTTATATTTTTGTTTATTAACTTTTTTTTTTACTTTTTACACTTTCTTTTTTTGACCTGCAGCTCTGATCGCTGCTAGAATACATTACACTACCTAGGTAGTGTAATGTATTCCAACTGTCAGTGTGACGTCACAGTCACTCTGACAGTTGGTCTACGAGGATCAGCAGAGGCTGATCCTCATAGGCTGACATACATGGCAGACCTGGGGGCCGTTGTCTGGCCCCCAGGTGCCATCACAAGCATCAGAAGCCCCCACGATTGCATGGGGGCTGCTGATACGCTACAAACCCGCTACATGCGGAGATCGCAATCGAGCCCCGCATGTAACGGGTTAATTGCCGAAATCAGCGGCGATGAGCCGCTGATCGGCAACACTGGAGAGTGTCAGCTGTCGGGGACAGCTGATCTCCAAGTTCCCGATGCACACTGTCGCCGACAGTGTGCATCGGGAACGGCACAGTGACTTTCTGTCACTCTGACAGGAAGCCTATCAGGACCAGCCGAAGGTTGGTCCTGATGGGCTTCTGTCCATGGCAGACCCGGAAGCCATTGTTTGGCTTCCGTTTGCCATACTAACTATCGGCAGACCCCGCGATTTCGGACGGGGGTCTGCCGATATGTTAGAAACCCCTAAAATTCGGCGATTGCACCCGATCGCCGAATTTAAGGGGTTAATGCGCCGAAATCAGCGGCAAAGGACCGCTGGCCGGCAAGAGGGGAGTGTCAGCTGTCGGCGACAGCTGACCTCCTGGTTCCCGGTGCACACTGTCGCCGACAGTGTGCACCGGGATTAACTCAGTAACTGTACGTCCTCGTGCGGGAAGTAACTTCCTGCAACGACGTACAGTTACGTCCTGGTGCGGATAGGGGTTAAAGTTTCTTAACCCTTCAAGGTGTTTCACAGGAATTAAAGCAAAGTAGAGGGGAAATTTACACATTTCTTTTTTTTTTGTCAGAAAATCCATTTTAATCAATTTTTTCTGTAACAAAAAAGTTTTTACCAGAGAAACGCAACTCAATATTTATTGTCCAGATACTGCAGTTTTTAGAAATATCCCACATGTGGCTCTAGTGTGCTAATGGACTGAAGCACAGGCCTCAGAAGCAAAGGAGCACCTGGAGGATTTTGGGGCCTCCGTTTTTTAGGCACCAAGTCAGGTTTGAAGAGGTCTTGTGGGGCCAAAATTGTCCAAACAACCCCAAAGCGACACCATTTGGCAAACTACACACCTCAAGGAATTTATCATTGGGTATAGCCTTTTAACCCCACAGGTTTTTTGCTGAATTTAGTGGAATTTGTCCGTAAAAATTAAAATTATTTTTTTTTAAAATAACTTAGAAATTTTTAATTTTTACAAGAAATAAAGAAGAAACAGCACCCCAAGATTTGTAAAGCAATTTCTCCTGATTACGGCAATACCCCATATGTGGTAATAAACAGCTGTTTGTACACACGGCAGGGCACAGAAGGGAAGGAGCGCTATTTGGCATTTGGAGCTTGAAGTTTGATGGATTGGTTTTCGGGTTTCATGTCGCATTTGCAAAGCCCCTGCGGGACCAAATCAGTGGACACCCCCAGAAGTGACCCCATTTGGGAAACTACAGCCCTAAAAAGAATTTATCCAGGGTGAAGTGAGCATTTTGATCCCATAGGTTTTTTTGCTGAATTTAGTGTAATTAGGCCGTGAAAACTTCTATTGTTTTTTATTATTTTTATTTACGTTCACCGTGCATTATAAATGCCATATTTAATTTATTCTGTGGGTCGATTCGATTACAGTGGCACCATATGTATATAGGTTTTTTATGTTTTACGGCGTTTGCACAATAAAATCACGGTTTTAAAAAAATTATTTAGTTTTTGTGTTGCCATATTCTAAGAACAACAACTTTTTTTTTTTCCATGAAGAAAGTTGTGTGGGGGGCTTGTTTTTTGCAGAACAAACTGTAGGTTTTATTCGTACCATTTTCGAGTACATGCGACATTTTGATCCCTATTTATTCCATTTTTTGAGAGCTGAAATGACTAAAAATAGCGATTCTGGTATAGTTTTTTTTATTATTTTTTTTATGGCAGTCACCGTGCGGGATAAATTACATTATATTTTTATAGTTCAGGCCGTTATGGATGCGGCGATATCAATTTTGCATAGTTTATTTCTTTTTTTCATTTTTTTCTAATAATAAAGGGCTTTATAAGGGAAAAAGGGCGATTTTTAATTTTATTATTTTGAAATTGTGTACATTTTTTTTAACTTTTTTAAACTTTTTTTTTAATCCCACAAGGGACTTGAAGATCCAATAGATGGGTCGTTGTTATAATACAGGATCTAATCGCCTTCCATAGGTGGCAGACCTGAAGCCTTTGCCAGGCTTCCAACTGCCATAGCAACAATCGCCCCCCCCCCCCGCAATCGGGTAGTGGGGTGACGATATTGTTATAACAACTTATATGTGGCGGTCGCTATTGACTGACGCATTTAAGGGGTTAAGGGCTTAATTGGTTCGGATCACCACTGTGATCCGACCCGATGTTTTCCCCCAGTACTAAGGCTGCTAGTAGCAGCCCGTACTGGGAGATGCCGGGCTGTCGGGAATGTCTGTGTGCTCTGTTAGGGGCTGCAGGCACAAGGACCAGTGCTGCAGCCCGTTAATCTAAGTGGGGTGGTCGGGAAGGGGTTAAATAAATAAGGGAGGGGTTAGTCTGACTCCTAGCATCTAGGACAGATTATATTTTGAGAACTCATAGTTTTACACTTCAGACATCTTGTAAGTGTATGATTGGTTCAGGACAAAACATATTGTCATTATATGCTATTGGCTAAATGAAATCCAAATTAATGGCATATTGTAAACATTGTAAATGATTGGCTGGAATCAAGCTGCTTCTACTTCGAAAGATATTATTGTAAGCATTTGATGAATAAACGGCAGAGAAGGATTTTGAGCATACAAAGCATGGTCTCTCGTGTCATATTTTCTCTCAGATATATATATATATCGATTACCTATGATTTGGAACTGGATAAATCACTGGAGGGCGGATATCGGTTGACATACCCAATACAAATTTCAGTCTGATATATTTTGGCCCATGATTGCGTTAACATGTTCAAATAAGTAAATAACATGTTATAATGAATATTTTGCTATAAAATATATAACAACCCGCTCAGCTCCTTCTGCTCTGTAACATGCTGCCCACTTATTGGACTGCATTTTTAATATGACAGGTTCTCTTTAAGTGTTTCATTACTTGTAACTAATAGGAAACAGTCAATAGCGACAGCCGCATTTAAGCTGTTATAACAATATCAGTACCCTGCTACCCGATGGCGGGGGGCCGATTGTGCCTTTCCGTTGAGGGGTTACCCGACGGAAACCTCCGACGTAAGGGCAGCAATGATGTGAACAGGCCCTTACTAATGTTTTTTTTGTGTTTGTGTTTTTTAAAGGTTCGGTCATTGGACTACGTTGGATTCAAAGACTACTTAGAAGAAGGATTATTTTCTATTATCAATAAAATGGTTAATGAGGGTTGTGTGGATTTTTTTTATTTCAATAAACCTGTTTTTTCTTTGTCTTTGTATTTTTGTAAAACTTTATTACTACTGCCTTATTAATAGCTGCTGGCTGATTGACAGTGTCCATTACTAATGCGGGACTTAGTGTTAGCCGGTGCAGAGGACCCCAGGACCCACCGCCACTAGGGGTGCCAGGAAGAGTCGGGTACGATCCAGTACCCAACCATCTGTAGTGAGAGACGGGCACTGGGGCAGCCGCAGGCTGATATTATTAGGCTTGGAAAGGCCAAACACAGTGGCCCTTCACACCCTGGTAATGCTAAGCTGCTGCTGCTGTGTTATATCTGGCTGGTTATGAAAAATGGGGGGGAGGGGCACGTCATTTTTTGAAAAAAAAATAAATAAATAATTTGAAAGAACGATGTGGTGTTCTCCCATTTTTATGACCAGCCAGATACAACATAGCAGCAGCAGCAGGCTAGCATTATTAGTGTGCGAAGGGATACTGTTTTTGGGCTTTCCCAGCCTAATAATACCAGCCTGCGTCCGCACCAGCACCCAACCATCACTATGGTTAGATGGTCGGGCACGGGATCGTTCCCGGCTCTTCCAGTTATCCCTGGTGGCGGTGGGTACCAGGGTAATAATGGGGGTTAGTGTTAGCCTCTTCATGTGTAACATTAAGCCTCGCCTTAGTAATAGACGTTGTCAATCAGCCAGCGGCCATTACTAAGGTGGTAGTAATAAAGTTTAGAAAAGTACAAAGGCATAGGAAAAACATTTTATTGAAATTAAAATCCCACACACAACCCTCGTTATCCATTTTATTGAGAATATAAAACGCTGTCATTGAAGTAGTCCTCGAATCCGAAGTAATCCACAACTGAATTTGTAAAAAAAAAAACACAAACACACAAAAATAATTAGTAACACATTAAAAAGCAAAGCAATTCTTGTACTTACCTTTCCTGGGTCCAGCGCTGGAGCCGCAATGTCAGCGAGCTTGGCCCTATATCTAATCCTATCATGTGTGACACTGTCTGCTGAGCTACTGTATCTAATCCCATCATGTGTGATACTGTCTGCTGAGCCACTGTATCTAATCCCATCATGTATGATACTGTCTGCTGGGCCTTATATCTAATCCTATTATGTGTGATACTGTCTGCTGAGTCACCGTATCGAATCCAATCATGTGTGATACTCTTCTGCTGAGCCACTGTATCTAATCCTATAATGTGTGATACTGTCTGCTGAGCTACTCTATCTAATCCCATCATGTGTGATACAGTCTGCAGGCCCGTATATCTAATCCTATCATGTGTGATACTGTCTGCTGAGCCACTGTATCTAATCCTATCATGTGTGATGCTGTCTGCTGAGCCACTGTATCTAATTCCATCCATAGTTATAGGGTCGTAGTGCTATAGATATGCTGTCTCCTATATACACATATAAATACACGCACACACAATTTTTTTTGGGGTATATGTATTGGGGCTATTTCCCCTGACATTTCAAGACCTTAGTGATGCCCCTGGCTGCTAGTGCTGCATCATTGGGTTACCTAGGAGACCCAGCAATGAAGCTGAATGCTTCAGGCCGTCGGCCACGAGTGGGGGGGGGGCAAGAAGAACCTTTGCATCGTGGCCCATGAGCCTTTAGCCATTCCCCTGGAGGGCTCCTTGGTGTTTGAGGCACATTCCTAACAATCTGCAATCTTATGGAGTCTAGTCGGTTACATGAGCAATGACGTGCAAGCCACAAGCTGATGGGCAGAAATAGAGAAGTTTTGCAATAATGCTGCAAGAGGGCAATTAGACTAGCTAAAGTAGAACATGAGAAGGGTAAAATAACCTCCCCACCCCTCATAAATGTCAAGTATATTAATAGTAAGAAAGCTATGGAAAATGTTGGCCCCATAACTAATATAGAAGGTGATTTGGTAACTTAAAGAAGGCAAAGCTACATTTTATAAATTTTTCTGATCTGTGTTCACCAAGCATTAGGGTCAGTTCACACTGAGTTTTTTTTTACACATTTTTTTACGCGGACACCGCGTCGGAAAACGCACCAAAATATGGCCAAAAATGCCTCCCATTGATTTCAAGCGGAGGCGTTTTTTCCAGCAAAAAATGGGAGATCAGAGGCATAAACACCCGAAGATAGGGCATGTACCTTCTTTTTCCCACGAGCCGTTTTTTACGCTCGCGAGAAAAAACACCTCCGCCTCCCGTTGAAATCAATGGGAGGCATATTCGGCCGTTTTTTGGCGTGTTTTCTGACGCGGTTTCCGCGGCAAAAAACTCATAAAAAATCTCTGTGTGAACTCCCCCTAAGGCCCCTAGGCCTGATCGGTTACATAATCATGTTCTTAGAGAACTTAGGCCCCATGCACACGACCATAAAAATGTTCTGTAATTGCGGACCACAGTCCACAATTACGGACCCATTCAGTACTATTAGCCGCGGACACCTTTCCGTATCGCTACGGATAGGTGTCCGTGCCGTAGAACTGTACCGCAAAAGATAGGACATGTCCTATCTTTTGCTTTATACGAGCCGTGCTCCCATACAAAGTATGGGAGCAAGGGCCGAAAGGATTTCCTACATACAGGTAAGATTTTGTTTGCATCAGGTTTTGAGCCTCACGTCAAAAAGTATACATAGTGAGGACTCCCGGCCTATACCTCTGATGTGAGGCTGCCAAGTATCCCACTGTATAGGCATACACTGAGATACATCATTCTGAGCAACAGCAAAAGAAGCAGACACAAAAGGACGGGACGCTTGTTCAAGAATGCAGGCTGCACAGGCAACCGTTGGACTTGCCACACAACATAAAACTTTACCTCCAGCCTGCACCACTAGGCTCTCCTGAAGGCCTCCTGAGTTCCTGGAAGATGGTCCCTTGGCAGATAGATGCAGATCAGATCACACAGTTCATAATAGACAGAAAGCTTCAGGCTCCCCACAGAAAGTTGGGCGCAGACTGGCAGTAGACAGCGGGATGCAGAATAAATGCGGATAACAGTATACGACCTGCTAGAAGGCAGCAGGGGGCAGACTGGCAGCGGGCAGCTGGATGCAGGCTGGTAGCGGATAGCTGGACACAGGCTGTTAGTGGCTAGCTGGCTATAGTCTGGTAACTGATTACTGGATACAGGCTGATAGCATATAACTGGATACATGCTGGTAACAGATACTTGGATACAGGCTGTTAGCGGATAGTTGGATACAGGTTGATAACAGATAGTAATAGCAGACTGGAATCAGTTGCAAACAGGAACCTTTGCAGGAAACAACTATGTAGGTTTCTCCAATGTTGCTCAGGCACCAGGTGGATTGTGTATGGGCCTTAAATATTCCAGGAACAAACAGGGATTGGTAGATGAGTGTTTTAATTGTGCGCACTGGCCCTTTAAGGGACGGCCTGAGTGTGTGAAGAGTCATACGGCCGCAAACAGGGGAAGACAGCAGGACCAGACTAGGAAAGGTACAAAACCAAGCAGCGGCAGGAGCGGCACCTGCTGTCGGGACTACACCCTGCACCCAAATAAAAGCTAAAGGAAGCAGGGGGTATAGTTGACAGGCCAGGCCATGTAAGCATACAGAAAAGGAAGGTGGAGAGGCCAATAAGCGCTGCGTATCCTGCATTTATCTGAAGCACACACTGTTCTGCCAATCCAGCGATTGATGATCCATGCTCCCCCCATCTCTCCGACTGCTACTGTGTGCAAGAGATCACAGGACTGAACCCTAGATGTGTCATCCTGTGATTCCTGTAGGAGGAGATAAGATATTGAAGTGCATGACCCAGGACTTGATGACTGACATGGAGTGATTGCTTCCCAATTTTCCACTTCTCATTGCCTATGTGTCTCTCAGAGAGTAAGAAGGACGCACTCCCGCATCACCTAGCATTATCCCTCTCAGGGGCAACATGTGAGTAGCTTAGAGGAGATCCTCTCCACCGCCACCCTGCCACACCATGTCTATAGTCAATAAACACCTTTCTGTGCAAGCATTGACAAATGGGTGTTATGATTCCCCTTGTCAAAGGGCTGTGCCGCCACATACTGACAGTCTCCAACCATCGCTGACAGCATCACACTGTGTAGGGACACATCCTACTGATTAGGGGAATGGCAACACCTATTTGTCTATTAGTCCCAGGCAACACAAGCCTTTTTATGGAATACAGGGATTATCTGTAACAGACATGTCAGGAGAGGTGACAGATTCTTTATAAATCCATTGACTCACAGGTGATGTCTTCTCTGATGGGGGTCATTTTCTTTTATTTTATTTGCCATCTGACACAGACCACTATGGCGACTTCTCATGATGACTTCAGAGTTTTCTGCAGAGACATCTTTGTCCCTCAATTCTGCAGCCAATTTCAGCCTCTCTAGCAACACAAAAATTTAGACACCAAACCCCCTATATTGTTCCATACGCCAGACCAAATCCCTAAGCAAATTAAGACCCAAAGCCCATACATTAACTCAGACCAGTAAATTCAGACCCCAAGGGATAACTAAACTTTTTAAAACATTTGGCGAGTCACAGTGAAATGCTAGACGTTTTGATCGGTGAAGGGTCTGAGCACTGAGACCCCCACCGCTCGCTAAAACAGCACTGTTCCACTTCATTTCTAATCGGCATTCCTCAGAGCGGTGTATGGACTCTCTATTGAGCCTATACACTACTTGCTCGGTTATCAGAGGAAAGACGAACATAAACAAAGTGGCACAGCATTCTGCTGCTTCGTTTTAGCGATCAGTGGGGTCTAGTGCTCGGTTCCCCATTGTTTTAAACTTCCAACATGTCACTATGACATGTCAAAAGTTTTTTAAACGTTTAGTTACCCTTTAAGCAGTCAGACACCCCCCCCCTTGTAAAATAACTCCCGAGGACTCTGTGGGGGGGGTATGAAAGTCTGACTCTTATCACTCCGTGGGAGTTATTCCCCCCATAGAGACCTCAGGAGTCATACAGACGCTCTGACTTCCCCCTTGCAGTATAATAACTACTGAGGGCTCTACGGGGGGGATAATCCACCCCATAGAGCCCTCTGCAGTCAGTCAGATGGTCAGACCCCCCCTTGCAGTATCCCCTATGCAGTAATCCCCCTAGCGTCGGACGATCCCTGGAACGTTAGTGGGGGCAGGAGGATGAGTGCAGTAAGTGACTCTCACTTTTTTTCCCTGCCAAAGCTCACTCACCTAACTGTCCTGCTCTTCTCTTTAGACCTCAGAATGTGAAGAGGGAGCTCCTGTTGTCCTGCTCCTTTCTGGCGGTGCGTGCAGCTACAGAGAGATGTGTTCTAGCAAATAAGTTAAAATAAGGCAGCCTCTAAGGCAGTCTCTAAAGATCTAGGTAGCGTGGCCACGGCACATTCTCTGGCCCAGCCTGCCCCTGCTATTATGGCTCCTCCTGCACCCCCCCCCCAGGCCTCAACTCTTCATCAGCAGGTGTGCGGCCGGTAGCAGCCCTGCATAGTTTTTTTAAATTCTGTGTGGTTCGAACTGCCCATATGAGGCTCTGCCACTGGGTAAGAGCATCTGTCAATGCGTTGTCATTATCATCATCTATCACCTCCTCCCACTACAAAGGTACAATCGTATCCATCATTAATAGGCTACTATGTTAAAAAAGTGTATGTTTAACATAGTGTTTAACATAGTATTTTTTATAGGCCTCTTCTACGCTATTTCATCCTTTATAAAAAACTGGCATATACCAACCTGATGGAGGCCAATAGTACACTATTTTGGCATCCCATCGGGCCAATAATGCCTTACGACACGTTTAGCATGTACATCGGGAGCTATCCTGTGAAAAAGCGATAAATGTGCTTATTTGGAAAATCCCTTTATTGTTATAGCATGTAAAGACATTTTAGATAATAGTATGCTTGTATGTGGCAACAATTTGGGGAAGGTCCATTTTTTTCTCCAGCATGACTGTGCCCCAGTGCACGAAGCAAGGTCCATAAAGTCATGACTTGATGAGTTTAGCATGGAGGAACTCAAGTGGCCTGCACAGAACCCTTTCCTCAACCCCATCAAACAGCTTTGGGATAAAAAGGAACACCGTGAGCCAAATCTTCTCGTCCACCATAAGTGTCTGACCTCACAAATGCTCTTTTGGCCGAATAGGCATAAATTCCCATAAACACTTCACAGAAGAGTAGAGGCTGTTATATCTGCAAAAAGGGGCAAAAGGGGACCCAATTCCATATTAACACCCATGATTTTGGAATGGAATGTCCAACAAGCTTATATAAGAGTGTTGTTCAGGTGACCACATACTTTTGGCCAGATGTATTTTATTAAAAAATTGCCACTTAGATTGAATTTCTTACATAATATTTGCATTATGATGGATTCAGAATAAAAAGAATATGGAACATATGTGTGATGGATTTGTACCAGAAAGCAGTATAATAAATTCTGCTTCAGTAAAATACTATTCTTTCATGCTGGGCAGGAGCTAATCTAATTAAGACATTAGCTTCTAAATTTAACTGCTCGCAATGAATTTTTATGGACATCTGGTAAATGGAAAGCTGTAATAGTTCTGGCTAGTAAAATTCATGTTGATAAAATGACTAATTGATATTAAAGCAATTTTGCTTGTTCATCCCTACTCTGATAATAAATTATTTGATTAGTTGAAAGGATTTACCTTAAATAAAAATATTCCATTAGAATCTAGAATAAGTATCAAATAGTAGTAATTTCGTGGGTTTTTGCCACTATAATATTATATAAAGTGTACCTATAATAACACATCTTAAAAAAAACAGATATACCACTGTATCCCCCATGAGAGAACAAAAAAAAAATGCCCATATTGTAATTCTTTATTTTTCCTATTTTGAGTTATTCCTTGTGTTCCTCGGTTACAATACATAGCAAAATACCCCATCATGGATCTAAATGTGGACGGGAGCTTCTGCTTATGACATATAGCCAGGCGTGTCATCTCAGGATCGCGTATGGCTGCTCAGCCAATAAGCACTCTCAGGAGAAACTGTCTGTTACTCCTCTACTGAGCTATGCAGATGTGAGGATTATTTTTTTGTATTCGGAAATCGATTTAGTATAGAGCATTGTAAGTATTAGTATTGTGCAGCCCACTGACTCCACCAATGTACTGGTTTTTGTAGCCCACTGATTCCACCTATAAGAAGAAATAAAACTCATTCATTCTTTATAGGGCTACAATGAGTGTGATCTTAGCGGCAATCTACCAACTCAACTAACAGTTGCTTGCTAAAGCTGAGAAAACTGTTTGCCCCATCTATCGTACCTTTTCCTATATAACACGGTAGCGGTACAGGTAATGAGAGCCTGTTTCCATTATTTCTACTGTACATAGACATCGGGAGCGTGCAAAGACCGGATGCGCCTTCCACTACTAGGAGTGTAGGAACCGTCCACAGCGGCTCACAGGGCTGTATACTAAGGCCTAATTCACACAGACAGAAAAAAATCTGCCTCAAAATTCCTGATGGAATCCTGAAGGAATTTTTGAATTGTTAGCTTTGTTTATATGCATTTTTTTTTTCATGTTTTCTGTGGCGTGTTTTGCGTGCGGCCATTGAATCAAATGCAAAAACAGTGGGAAAAAAAGCTCCAAAAGAGCTCCACATTTTTTCCTGCCTCCCACTAAAGTTTCAATGGGCGGTCAGAGTCCGAAACCACTTGAAGAAAGAGCAGTTTCCGTGTCAAAATCAGTGCCAAAAAACTCTGTGAGCTGACCCTAGAAGTACTTAACTGAACATTTAGAATACTGCTGACCGCTTGGGATGAAGGGGGGCAAAGGGACAAATTGGAGGTACAGTTTATTTTTATTTTTTTTAAATCCCTGTTCCTTTTATGTTGGTAAACACTGGCATTAGCATACTGGAACTTTCCTATAGGACTCTTTGCTCCATCTTTGGCACACAATATAAAATCTGCAGCATGTCAATTTATCCTGCGGGTTCTGTGTGGAGATGCTCTGTGTTTGGGCTATAGACTTAAATGGGGAGCATAAATTCTGCACTAAAATCTGCAAGTTGAGTTTTGTTGCGGTTTGTACAGCATTTCTGTAGCGGAAATGCTGTAAAAACCGTGGAAATCCACGGGTACACACTAAATTCGCAGGGAAAACTGATGCGGAAAATCCTCAATGATTTCCGGAGCTACATTGCATTTCTGCAGTTATAGGCGCCGCAGAAATAAACTATGGGCTGCAGATTTCTCTGACTAATTTACATGCGAGATTCCGCTACAGATTTTATTGTTCAAAATCTGCAGCGTATCCTGCCTGTGGGAATGTACCCTTACTCTTTGCCACAAGTCTCTGTTACCTTAAAGCCCAGTAAACCAACTATGAGATTCTAAAAGGCTTGTACAAAATTTCTGCAGTTCTACACTTGCTATTCCCAACAGTTTCAGATTCATCAGTCCTCTTACTGTCGATGATTCCCAATCCCCTAAAATCTCTATTCAGCAGCTCACTCAAATTCTTGATCATTTCAGCTCGTACGGTAATCCCACATCTATGGAAGAACCCTCGGCCCTCCATCATAATAGAATGGCCCCAGAAAATACTCTGGCTCAGATTTACTAAGACTGGCAGTTTCATACGTCAGACTTAGAATTTAGGCTGCAATAGCAAGATGCAACAAATTTATTAATAGGCCTCATGCACACGACCGTGTTTTTGCGTCCGCAATTCCCCCGCAAATCCACGGGAGAATTGCGGACCCATTCATTTCTATGGGCCCATACACACTATCCGTGTTTTCACGGGTCTCCGCATGTCCGCACATCCGTGCCGCAGAAACTCAGGACATGTCTTATTACGGGCCGCAAATTCGATGCGGACATGCCAATAGAAGTCAATGGGCCCGTGGAAATTGCGGATACACCTCCGTGTATCATCCGCAGTTTGCGGATTTGCGGAAGTGTTGCTAGGCGACGAGCGGGAATGAGTTCTGTCGTCATCCTGTTTTACCTAGGCTTTTTTTTTTTCATCCGCATTTTGCGGATTACATACGGATGAACTGCGGATTACATACGGATGTACTGCGGATGACATTTCACGGAACACGGTCCTGGAATTTGCGGACCAGAAAAACACTACGGTCGTGTGCATGAGGCCATAGTCGTATGGCCCACAAAAAAATTCAAGTGCTCACACAACTACAACGAGGGTCCCACAATACAGCGACGCCAAACATTTTTCTTTTTTTTACAAATTGTTTTTGTTTCACAAAAGACTTAAAACATAAAAACACACAGAATAAAGTTAACATGTATTTCTACCGCAAGGTGAAGGACATAAAACCAAAACTTAAAAGACAATGCAGGAATTGCTGTTTTTTTCCTATTCTACCCCACAAAATAATTTGTAAATATTTCCCATTACATTATATAGTAAATTAAATACTGCCATTAACACCCCCAACCCCCCCCCCCCCCCCCAAAAAAAAAAAAGTTCTCATGTGGCTGTGTTGATGGGAAAATAAAAAAGTTATGGCTCTTGGAAGGCGTGGAGGAAAAAACAAAAATAAAAAATGGCTGCGGCGGGAAGGGGTTAAAGTATGAACTCTAAAAGGAGAGAGGTCAAAATCTCTGATAGTATTTTTTAAGGGTATGTTCCCACAGGCAGGATACGCTGCATATTTTCCTCAAAAGAAAATCTGCAGCAGAATCCCAAAAAACGTAGGTAAATCAGAACACAAGAATCCAAAGCAAATAGTGTGTTTTTGCTGCACATACTGCTGCGGAAACCATGAGTGGAATCCCCGTTGACGATGATCTGGCTGGGGCTTCCGCTCCCAGAGCAAGCCCTAATGTCACTGTCCATATATGGACATTGACGTCAGGGGCTCCTCCTGGAGCAGAATCCCTGGCCAGATTAAGGCTACAGGGATTCCGCTCAAGGGGTAGCCACTGATGTCACTGTTCATATATGGACAGTGACATCAGGACTTCCCTCTAGAAGCGGAATCCTCGGCCTATGCTTTGACTGGCGATTCCGCTCCTAAAGGTAGTTCTAATGGCGCTATCTACAGGAGGGGGTGACACTATCTTCAAGGGGCATGTGGCACTATCTATATGGACACTGTGGCACTATATGGGGGCACTATGTACAGGGGACACTGTGGCACTATGTACATGGGCACGATCTACATGGGCACTGTGTCACTATCTACAAGGGCACTGGCACTAGGGTCAGCTAAGGGGGCATTACACTGTATGGGGGAATTATGCTGTATGGGGGAAATTGTTTGGGCATTATATTGCATGGGGCATCTGTATGGGCATTATACTACATGGGAGAATCTGTGTGGGCATTATACTGTATGGGTGCATGTGTGGGCATTATAATGTATGGGGCATCTGTGTAGGCTTTATACTTTAAGGGTGTATCTATTGGGCAGTATACTGTATGGTGGCAGCTATGGGGCATTATACTTTATATGGCAGCTAGAGGGCATTATACTGTGTGGGGGCAGCTATTTGGTATTATACTGTGTGGGAGGCGCTATGGGAGCATGATACTGTGTGGGCTGAACCGAGTGTGTATGGGCGGGGATTGGGTGGGATTAGAGACATGACTTAAAAGAAAACATTTTTGCAGAGCTGCGCGCACCGCATCACTTAACCCTCTTTGTGATACTTGAAAGTTGGGAGGCATGGATATTGATGGCCTATCCTGAGGATAATCCATCAATTTCTTATGACTGGACAACCCCATTAAGGTACTGATTCCCTGACAGACTGTGTAAAAACACCCCCAAAAAGTAACACTTAGAAAACTACACAGTCTATAAAGAAAAGACCAACATTAGCAATTGTTTTGCTGCAGCTCCACATAAATAAACAAACACCGGTAAAAAATGCAGCAAAAATGCCCTGGGGATCTCAGCCTTAGCAGCCGTAAAAAAAATATACAGTAATGGCAAATAACAGGGGGCACGAAGACCATATAATGTAAAAATTAAAAACAGAGGGGGGATTTCGTTTTCTCTAGTTTTCGCTAGTTTTCTCGCATAGAAAAGGCAAGCGTCACAAAAGTCGCAATTTGCACACAAAAATTAGAATTTTGTGCAGTTTGCGCTGCTTACGCCACTTTTCTAGAAAGTGGGCATAGCATAGCAATGAAATGTTTTTGTAATTGTTTAAATAAAAATGTGTATCAGTGTGTTTGGTGCAACTTTCTAATTACTTTTTATTAAAAATTATTTTAACATTTTGAGACACAGCAGACCTGTATCCGTCAGATCAGCGGGAGCGACGGGCTCAGTGTCGGCGGGTCTCTGACATGCAGGATCGAGCTGTTATCGATCACATCTAAGTTCATCACATAGATGTGATAGAAAAAAGATGAATCCTGCCTGTCAGAGACACGTAAGACCCGCTGTCACTGAACCAGTCAGTGCCCCTGACCTGACGAATTGTAACGTCCGTGGTCGCTGAACACGAACTCCTTCCATCCAGTCGACACCTTTCTCTCCAGAGATGTCTGCACATATGGCCGTCCTGTTCCACAGTGACCACCAGGGTGCGCTCGCGAGCTCAGTCCAGACTTAAGAAGCCAAAGTGCATGCAGCTGGGAGATTGAGTTGATTGCTCCCAGAGCGGCCTGGGCTATAAGAAGGGCCCAGCCCATTCCTCCCATGCCTCAGTGTTGTTGTCGTACCCAAAGTTTGTCTATGCAAAAGGTCTCCTAGAGTCTTCCAGTTCCCAGTGTTTCCCGTACCTGTATCCTGTATCCTGTGCTATCCTGGTCAAGTGCCGTGCTGAACTGTAGTTGTGCTGTGCTGCATACCACGCCTGTCTTGCTGCACCATGCCTGACGTCTGCCTGCTGCCTAGTCCCAGCCAAGCCTGCCTTGCTACTGTCCGAGCTGCCACAGGTACCCTATACAAACTATAGACTGTTACCTGCACCCTGTTGGCCAGCTGCCATACCGCCAAGGCGGTATGGCCCAGTGGGTCCACAAACCCAACGTGACACGAATACAGGTCTCAATGCAAGATACAGCTGCTCTGTAGACAGGATACAAAGCAGCTGTATCTTAAACAGTAATTAGAAAGTTGCACCAAACACACTGATGCACATTTTGTGCATAGTGTACATAGACTTTCTGGTGCATGGGTGGCTAGAGATGTGCCTAATATATTAAGAGGTGTGCAGCTCTTAATTTAGGCAATTGAGGCAATTTCACTCCAGCTTGTTTTAAATTTAGACTGGCATATGAAACGCCCCTATACTGTATAAACACAATGTGATGGCTGTTTTTTTTCAGTTTTTATTGCAGCGTTTCTTTAATAGACATTAACCCCATAATGACCAGTCTATTTTAAGACTCAATGACTAAACAATATTGTGTGTTTTTCCATCGCTATATTCAAAGATCTGTAACTTTAACATAGCTGTATGAGGGCTTGTTTTTTGCGGGATGAGTTGTATTTTCCAAAGGCACCATTTTGGGGTACATTTATTTTTTTTTATTAACTTTTATTAACTTCTTTGCGGGGAATGGAAAAAAAAAAACATCCATTCCTCCATTGTTCTATGTGTTTTAAATTTACACCGTTCGGGTCGTGGCCTGGTTGCACATGGACGATGACGTGTTACTGCTGAGCTCCTGAGTACCAAAGCCTAAACCGGCTAAAATAAACCTTTGCACCTGCAGATTTTTGCTGCCTTCAAGCCCTTCTTATTTATTTACATGGGTGGTTATATTTTCAAACATCCGGTGTCCGTGGACGGGACTAAAGAAGGAAAAATTTGGCCATCAGCCTACCTCATAGGGCTGAGCCGAGACAGATGCGCTGCATACCTCCCCTCTATGTGGGGCTTGTGCTGCATACCCACCGCTGACTACTGGTAACGAGGGATGATGTACAATCACTCCACCCGCCCTTCAGCGACCGGATCCGACGTAAGCCCCTGAGAGGACTACATACTTACCACATTGCCGACACCTGGGTCTCCACTTCTTCATCGGCCATCTTGGACACAGACATTACAGCTCAACAGACAAGAATGCCATTGAAGTAGGAGATTACTGTCGATCCAACTGCAGGAGTGGTCCATCTCTTCGTTCCGTGGCAGAGCCGGTACAAACTATTTCTTGGAATCTGTGCTTGGAGGCAACTTCAGTTAGAGAACATCTCCCCATATCAAATCCACTATTCCGCTAATGCAGATAGTTCTCCCAGGCAGGGGCATAACTAGGAAAGACTGGGCCCCCTAGCAAACTTCCCCTGTGTGCCACACACAAACCCCCTTGTAGATAGTGCCCCCTGTAGATTCTGCCACACAGTGCCCCCTTGTAGATAGTGCCCCCTGTAGATAGTGCCATACAGTCCCCCTGTAGATTGTGCTATACAGCCCCTACTGTAGATAGCTTCACACCCACTTGTAGAAAGCGCTCCCAACCTCACCCCTATAGACAGCGCCATGCAGCCCCCCTCCTGTAGCTAGCACCATACAGCCCCCCTCACCTGTAGATAGCACCATACAGCCCCAACCCCCCCCCCCCCCAACAGGAAAAAATGGCCTGTATCCTAGGTAAAGGGGTTGTCCCACAAAACACATATATCCCCTATCCACAGGATAGGGGATACATGTGAGATCGCTAGGGGCCCGAACGCTCTGACCCCCAGTGATAAAGAGAATGGGGAAACGAAAGCCCCCCGAAGTGCTCCATGAGAAGCATCGGACTACCGGGGTCTGTGTCCGGATTGTGTATCCGGAAGCTCCATAGAAATGAATTTAGGGCCGTTCACGCATGCGCACAAGCCCCCTGTAGATGCCACATAGAACCCCTTGTAGATGATGCCACGCAGACCCCCTGTAGATGATGCCAGGCAGACCGCCCTGTAGATGATGCCACACAGACCCCCTGAAGATGATGCCATGAAGACCCCCTGTAGATGATGCCACACACACCCCCTGTAGATAATGCTACACAGACCCCTTATAGATGATGCCACGCAGACCCCCTATAGATGATTCCGCACAGACCCCGTGTAGATTATGCCACACAGACCCTCTGTAGATGATGCCACACAGACCACCTGTAGGTGATGCCACACAGACCCCTGTAGATGATGCCACACAGACCCCCTGTGGATGATGCCACACATTCCCCCTGTAGATGATGCCACATACTCCCCTTGTATATAGTGCCACATACTCCCCCTGTAGATAGCCCCCAACTCCCCTCGTTGTCCCTGCCATTGTGGCTCCCTCTATGAGGGGAATCCCCGGCCAGGCGTCGACGATGCTCTGACCGGTGATTCCGATGTAGGAGGTGCCACTGACATCACTGCCCTTATATGGACAGTGAAATCATGGGCTACTCTTGGAGCACCGGAATCCCTGGCCAAAGCGTTGCTGACACCCTGGCCGGAAATTCCTCTCATAGAGAGAGCCCTGACTTCACTATCCATATAAGGACAGTGACATCAGTGGCACCTCCTGCATTGGAATCCCTGGCCAGGGCTTCGGCAACGCTTTGACTGGGGATTTCGCTCCAAGAAGCGGATAGTTTCCAGCTCTGCCATAGTATTCAATTGTATCTGCGTCCTGAGGACGCAGATACAATTGAATTTAACAGTTTCCGGGACAAGTCCCGAAACAGTAATTTGCCAGGACTGTCTCTGTAAATTTGGGACAGTCCCGGCAAACTCGGGACAGTTGGCAAGTATGCTGTGGATAGGGGATACATGTGTTTAGTGGGACAAAGCCTTTAATGGCAGAGCAGGGAGATACCTCCCTGTTCTGCTGTAGTGTTCAATAGTATCTGCGTCCTAAGGATGCAGATACTATTGAATGTTGCATCACTACCCCTGCAGCAGCCATAGTGACTGCTTGCGGCACCACCGGGCATGGCATGGAAGGACCAGTGACTATTCCAAATTTACAGAAACAGTCCTGGCAAGTTACTGTCCCAGACGTGTCCCGTCAAGTGCCATATTCAGGATGCAGATACAATTGAATAATATGGCAAAGCAAGAAACTAACCACTCCCTGCTCTGCCATTCACTCCTCCTGGAGCTGAATCCCCACCCAGAGCATTGCTGATGCTCTGGCCAGATATTCCGCTCCTAGCAGGAGCCCCTGGCGTCTCTATCCATATATGGACAGGGACGTCAGGGGCTCCTCCAAGAGAGGAATCCCTGTCCAGTGCATCGGCAAGGCTCTGGCTGGGGATTCCACTCCTAGAAGGAGCCCCAATGGCGCTACATACAGGGAGGCGGGTGTAGCACTATCTACAAGGGGAGGCTGTGCGGCTTAAATTAAGAACGGGGGTTGTGTGGCTCTATCTACAAGGGGTGTGTTTAGCACTATGTACAACGGAGTGTGTGGTCATTATCTACTGCGGGGAGTGTGGCAGTATCTACAATGGGGATGTGTGGTCACTATCTACTAGTGGGAGAGTGTGGCAGTGTCTACAAGGGGGGGTGGCACTATCTACAAGGGAGGCTGTGTGGCTGTATCTACAAGGGGTGTGTGTAGCACTATCTACAGGGGGGCTGCGTGGCACTATCTACAAGGTGGGTATGGCAGTATCTACAAGGGGTGTGTGGTCACTATCTACTAGGGGGGAGTGTGGCATTATCTACAAGGGGGGTGGTGCTATCTAAAATGGGGGCTGTGTGGCTGTATCTACAAGGGGTGTGTGTGGCACTATCTACAGGGGGGCTGTGTGGCACTATCTACAAGCGGGGGTGTGGCACTGTCTACAAAATGAGGCTGTTCATTATGTCACCATATAGTCCCAATTGTCTCCGTTATACAATCTGTTTTAGTCAGGCACACTGACCTCTTTAATTTGATTTATTGTTATGTTAACTACCTTATATAACTATATTGCTTGTAAAATATACACATGGTTTTATGCTGGAGTTAAAAAAAAATGTAGAAAAAAAGAGAATGCAAACATGGAGAGAGGGAAGGAGATGTCGGGAAAGAAGTTGGTGGAGGGGGTACCAAACTGAATCTTTTCCCCGGGTGCAGGAGAATCTAGCTATACTTTTGAATCTGGTCTAAGTAAATATGACTAAACATTGCATCGCTCGTATGACCCTTGCCATTCAGTTGCCAACAGAGTTATTTGCAAATATAACCTTATCCTTGCAGTCACTATGGGTGCGGTTTGATTGAAATTGTAGACCCACTAAAAGGGGAGTTAAATTTTGATCAATGCCTATTGTACAATATACCTCAATCTAATTGCAAAATAGCTATTGTATCAATTCTAATCTAACACTTTATAAAACTCGGACATGTATGCGGTCATATTACAGAATCAATATTGCCATTTTTACATTTGTGCTTTATTGTCATGCAGCAGCTACAATAACTTTGTTTTTTTTCTGTATACTGTGTATTTGGGTTTATTATACAAATAATACCTCAATATTACTCAAACATTTATACAGAAAATGTAGAGCTGCATAATGTTAACAATAGTGCTTCATAATAAATGAAAATTCTTGATAAAGTTGCTTTGTGTAAAAAAAAGTTTTGTGTCGGCACAATTCTATCTATTGTGCGGCTTAATGAAGGAAATTTAATGATAACGCTGACTTGTATAGAAAAGTTTAGCACTTTCTGACCTCTTCCAATTCACCTGCCAACTAGACCTGACTTTTCAGAGTTTTTGTATGCTAAGGAAAATGTTTTACTGTGACCTGATTCAATGACTCAGCCTGAGATAATTCTGCAGGGATTCAGGTTGTCAGCTTCATTCAGTTACAAACTTTCCTGCCACATTCTGTTTAAACATTACCAGGCTGCCAATACGCACTGTATTCATTTCATTAGCAGGGTAATTCTGAAAGCACAAACTGAAAGCTCAAGGTCTTCTCTGCAGCATTGTTTTCTTAAAATGTTAAGTGCTAAATAGTTAGTCATTGTTGAATCGTTAATTGACTAATGCTTTTCATTTAATTGTTAATTTGACATATCTGGTTGATACTTTTACTATATTACATTGGTGCAGGGGTGGGATTAAAATTTTTAACAACAGGTTCCCTGTTTTTTGGACGAAGACATACGCGCTGAGTGGGGGGGGGTTCACTATGTTTTGCGGTGTATCACACCATTGAAAATGATTCTAATAATAAAATAAAGCAATTACGATATTCCAAATACCCCCTACATTAAAGTGGACTCTAAATAAAGAAATTCCCTGTCCAGAATGCTTTAGTGTGGATTGCAACACTATGTATATAATTCTATGTATATACATTTAGTTAGGCTGTGCACATGAGAAAGGTGGAGGACAGTGCGGAGTGCGCAGTAAACCGCGACAACTCTCCCAGCTAATGCACAGATATGGTGCCAGGAGCAAGCTCAGTACATATATGCAGCACCAGAACAAAGCTCAGTACATCTATACAGCACCTTGAACAAAGCTCAGTACATATATACAGCACCAGAACAAAGCTCAGTACAAATATACAGCACCAGAACAAAGCTCAGTACATAAGTACAACACCAGAACCAAGCTCAGTACATAAATACAGCACCAGAACCAAGCTCAGTACATAAATACAACACTAGAACCAAGCTCAGTACATATATACACAACACCAGAACCAAGCTCAGTACATATATACAACACCAGAACCAAGCTCAGTACATAAATACAGCACCAGAACCAAGCTCAGTACATAAATACAGCACCAGAACAAAGCTCAGTACATATATACAACACAAGAACCAAGCTCAGTACATAAATACAGCACCAGAACAAAGCTCAGTACATATATACAGCACCAGAACAAACCTCAGTACATATATACAACACCAGAACAAAGCTCAGTACAAATATACAGCACCAGAACAAAGCTCAGTACATAAATACAACACTAGAACCAAGCTCAGTACATATATACACAACACCAGAACCAAGCTCAGTACATAAATACAGCACCAGAACAAAGCTCAGTACATATATACAACACCAGAACCAAGCTCAGTACATAAATACAGCACCAGAACAAAGCTCAGTACATATATACAACACCAGACCAAAGCTCAGTATATATACTAGTCCTTCTCAATGAATTGATTTTAGTAATTCAATTCAAAAAGTGTCTCTCATATATTATATAGATTCACTACACACAAAGGGATCTATTTCCAGCATTTTTTTTCTTATAATGTTGATGGTAACAGTTAATGAAAACCCAAAATTTAAGTCACTCAGAAAATTTGAATATTATATAATCCCAATTTCACAAAAATTATTTTTAATACCGAAATGTTGTTCTACTAAAATGTCCAGTATCTGCCTCAGTACTTGGTCAGTGCTCCTTTTGCATGAATTACTGCATCAATGGCGTTTCATGGAGGCGATCAGCCGGTGGCACTGCTGAGGTGTTATGGAAGCCCAGGTTGCTTTGCTGTATGGAGTTATCTAGAGAGGGGTCTGTATGGCGTTATCTACAGAGGGGTATGTATGGCGTTATCTACAGGGGGCTGTATGGTGTTCTGTACAGAGTGGTCTGTATGGCGTTATCTACTGTGGGGTCTGTATGGCATTATCTACAGAGGGGGCTGTATGGCGTTATCTACAGGGGGCTGTATGGCGTTATCTACAGAGGGGGCTGTATGGAGTTATCTACAGGGGGTCTGTATGGCGCTATCTACAGGGGGGCTGTATGGCGTTATCTACAGAGGGGGCTGTATGGAGTTATCTACAGGGGAATCTGTATGGCGTTATCTATAGGGGGGGTCTGTATGGTGTTATCTACAGGTGGGGGTCTGTATGGCGTTATCTACAGGGGGGTCTGTATGGCGTTATCTACAGGGGGGTCTGTATGGCGTTATCTACAGGGGGGACTCTGTATGGCGTTATCTACAGGGGGTCTGTATGGCATTATCTACAGAGGGGGCTGTATGGCGTTATCTACAGGGGGCTGTATGGCGTTATCTACAGAGGGGGCTGTATGGAGTTATCTACAGGGGGGTCTGTATGGCGCTATCTACAGGGGGGCTGTATGGCATTATCTACAGAGGGGGCTGTATGGAGTTATCTACAGGGAGATCTGTATGGCGTTATCTATAGGGGGGGTCTGTATGGCGTTATCTACAGGTGGGGGTCTGTATGGCGTTATCTACAGGGGGGTCTGTATGGCGTTATCTACAGGGGGGTCTGTATGGCGTTATCTACAGGGGGACTCTGTATGGCGTTATCTACAGGGGGTCTGTATGGCGTTATCTACAGAGGGGGCTGTATGGTGCTAACGCCATACAGCCCTCCCTGTAGGTAACGCTATACAGCCCCCTGTAGGTAACTCTATACAGCCCCCCCTGTAGGTAACACTATACAGCGCCCTCTGTAGGTAACGCTATACAGCCCCCCCTGTAGGTAACACTATACAGCCCCCCCTGTAGGTAACACTATACAGCCCCCCTCTGTAGGTAACGCTATACAGCCCCCCCATGTAGGTAACGCTATACAGCCCCCCCTGTAGGTAACGCCATGCAGCCCCAACCCCCCAAAAAAAAATCTAACCTACAGTGTGTCCTACAAAAGACATGTATCCCCTATCCACAGGATAGGGGATACATGTGTGATCGCTGGCAGCGATAGGGAGAACGGGGGACCGAAAGTCCCTTGAAGTTCTCCATGACTAACCTCTGACTTCCGGCGTCTCCGCAGCTCAATAAAAATGAAAGGAGCGCTGGTCACGCATGCGCACAAGCGCGACCGGCGCTCCATTCATTTCTACGGAGCTGCAGACACAGACCCCGGAAGTCCGAGGGTTGTGATGGAGAACATTGGGGGACTTTCAGTCCCCCGTTCTCCCTATCAATGCCAGCGATCACACATGTATTCCCTGTCCTGTGGATAGGGGATACATGTCTTTTGTTTAATGGCAGAGCGGGGAGATACCTCCCTGCTCTGCCGTAGTGTTCAGTGGCGTCGCGCTGTAGCAGCCATAGCGGCTGCTAGCGGAGCCTCCGGCCATGGTGGGGGCCCGTGCCGGTGGGCGACACGGGCCCCCTCATGCCGCGGGCCCCGTAGTATCTGCTACGGCGGTAGTTACGCCACTGGCTCCTAGCATCATAGTTATGCTAGGAGTCTCTGCCTCTCCGTGGAACTACTGTCCCGTACTGAAAACATGATTACAGTACGGGACAGTTGTCCTGCAGTGAGGCAGGGACTCCTAGCGTCATAGATAACTATGATGCTAGGAGCCCGGCTCCCTGCAGTGTGTTCGGTCCGGGATTAGTGGGCGAAATACGTTCCGTCCATTACGGACGTAATGTGCTTCTGTGAATCCAGCCTTACTTTTCCATCTAGTCCAGAACTCTATGATGCCTCCTGGCCATGACCCATTTCTGCGTAAATTTGCTGCTCAGATGTCTTCGGAAGCTCACTTTTTCAACATTTCTGCATCTATAAACAAAGAGCAAATTCTTATGGTACCACACTCTATGCCCCCAAATATAATAGTATCATACACTGTGTCCCCGAATATAAAAGCGCTACACACCGTGCCCCTGAATATAATAGTAACATACACTGTGCCCCTGAATAAAATTGTGTCAAACACTGTAAAGTAATTCACTACACACAGTGCCCCCTGTAGATAGTGCCCCTCATAGAGCCCTCTGTAGATAGTGCTCCCAGTAGAGCCCTCTGTAGACAGTGCTCCCAGTAGAGCCCTCTATAGATAGTTCTCACCATAGAGCCCTCTGTAGGTAGTAGCGTTCCCTGTAGATAGTGCCCCCTGTTGCATTCCCTGCAGACAGGGCCCCCTGTAGCATTCTCTGCAGACAGGGCCCTCTGTGGCATTCACTGTAGCGTTCCCTGTTTAGTGCCCCCTGTATAGTGCCCCCTGTAGCGTTCCCTGTATAGCTCCCTGTGTAGCGTCCCCTGTATATAGGCCCCCCTTGTAGCGTTCCCTGCAGACAGGGCCCCCTGTGGCATTCACTGTAGCGTTCCCTGTTTAGTGCCCCCTGTATAGTGCCCCCTGTAGCGTTCCCTGTATAGTGCCCCCTGTAGATAGGCCCCCCTGTGGCGTTCCCTGTGGATAGAGCCCCCTGTGGCGTTTCCTGTAGATAGAGCCCCTTGTGGCGTTCCCTGTAGATAGAGACCCCTGTCGCGTTCCCCGTAGATAGAGACCCCTGTGCTCCTGTGGTGGTCACTGTAGATAGAGACCCCTGTGCCCCTGTGGCGGACCCTGTAGATAGGGCCTCATGTGGTGTTCTCTGTAGATTCCACTACAAACTAAACTGCACATATATCCTGTTCATTCCAGGTCTATAAAGTACAGAAAAATAATTACGCATCTGTTCTATGGAATATGTGTTCATTCCCTTATACACTACACATAGATCCTGTTCTTTCCAGGTCTATCAAGCACAGGAATTTCCAAAGGCGTCTGTTTATATGGAATTTGTAGTTAATGAAGAAATAAACACAAAGAAAATCTGTTCATGCCATGTCTACCAAACATAAATTCATTATGCCCTTTTTTATATTTTCTTTCCATTAGTAATAATGTTCATTCTTTTTCTTCATTCTTTTTAGTATGTCCCTGCCCTATAGACCCACAGTAGAAGGAAAAAAAAACAAATTTTCTTACCTGTCCCCTTGCCGAGCCATCCTCCAGCGACATCAGTCCTCCTCCATCGGAACGATGCAGCGGCGTGATGTCATCGCCATCGCGCCGACTGCAGCATCACTAAAGTGCCGAATAGCGAGGCGTCATGTACCTCGCCAGGGCAGCGCTAGTCAACTCAATTGTATCCGCATCCTAAGGATGTGGATACAATTGAGTGCAGGGAACCAGATCCGGCTTCCGGGTTCAACCGGTTTAACAATGACCGGATCCCACTCCTGCTTTGATGCATATACAGTACACACACATACACACACACACACACACACACACACACATACATATATACAGTGGAGGAAATAAGTATTTGATCCCTTGCTGATTTTGTAAGTTTGCCCACTGTCAAAGTCATGAACAGTCTAGAATTTTTAGGCTAGGTTAATTTTACCAGTGAGAGATAGATTATATATATATATAAAAAAAAAAGAAAATCACATAGTCAAAATTATATATATTTATTTGCATTTTGCACAGAGAAATAAGTATTTGATCCCCTACCAACCATTAAGAGTTCAGCCTCCTCCAGACCAGTTACACGCTCCAAATCAACTTGGTGCCTGCATTAAAGACAGCTGTCTTAGGCTATGTTCACACGGAGTATTTTGGGGGAGGAATATCTGCCTCAAAATTCCGTTTGGAACTTTGAGGCAGATATTCCTCTCCATGCACGCCGATTTTCACGGCGATTATCGCGCCGTTTTTCGCCCGCGGCCATTGAGCGCCGCGGGCATTAAACAGCGAGAAATACGCTTTTTCCTGCCTCCCATTGAAGTCATTGGGAGGTCAGAGGCGGAAGCGCCCGAAGATAGGGCATGTCGCTTCTTTTTCCCGCGAGGCAGTTTTACTGCTCGCGGGAAAAAGACGCCGACGCCTCCCATTGAAATCAATGGGAGGCGTTCTCGGGCCGTTTTTGCAGAGTTTTGCGACGCGGTTTCCGCGTCCAAAAACTCTGCAAAATACCCCGTGTGAACATAGCCTTAAATGGTCACCTGTATAAAAGACTCCTGTCCACAGACTCAATTAATCAGTCTGACTCTAACCTCTACAACATGGGCAAGACCAAAGAGCTTTCTAAGGATGTCAGGGACAAGATCATAGACCTGCACAAGGCTGGAATGGGCTACAAAACCATAAGTAAGACGCTGGGTGAGAAGGAGACAACTGTTGGTGCAATAGTAAGAAAATGGAAGACATACAAAATGACTGTCAATCGACATCGATCTGGGGCTCCATGCAAAATCTCACCTCGTGGGGTATCCTTGATCCTGAGGAAGGTGAGAGCTCAGCCGAAAACTACACAGGGGGATCTTGTTAATGATCTCAAGGCAGTTGGGACCACAGTCACCAAGAAAACCATTGGTAACACATTACGCCATAATGGATTAAAATCCTGCAGTGCCCGCAAGGTCCCCCTGCTCAAGAAGGCACATGTACAGGCCCGTCTGAAGTTTGCAAATGAACATTTGGATGATTCTGAGAGTGATTGGGAGAAGGTGCTGTAGTCAGATGAGACTAAAATTGAGCATTTGGCATTAACTAAACTCGCCGTGTTTGGAGGAAGAGAAATGCTGCCTATGACCCAAAGAACACCGTCCCCACTGTCAAGCATGGAGGTGGAAACATTATGTTTTGGGGGTGTTTCTCTGCTAAGGGCACAGGACTACTTCACCGCATCAATGGGAGAATGGATGGAGCCATGTACCGTCAAATCCTGAGTGACAACCTCCTTCCCTCCACCAGGACATTAAAAATGGCTCGTGGCTGGGTCTTCCAGCACGACAATGACCCAACACATACAGCCAAGGCAACAAAGGAGTGGCTCAAAAAGAAGCACATTAACCCCTTCCCGCTCCTTGACGTACTATTACGTCATGGCAGCTGTATCGTTCGCGCTCCATGCCGTAATAGTACGTCACGGGAGTAACGGCCGTTTCGGCCGTCCTCCCGACACATACAGGAGCTGTGACGCTGCTGTCTTGTTCAGCAGCTGTCACAGCTCCTACAGCGGGGACCGATCGCTATGTCCCCGCTGATTAACCCCTTAAAAGCCGCGTTCTATAGAGATCGCGGCTTTTTAGGGGTTAAGCTGCCATCGCCGGCCTGCTACGCGACAGCGGCCGGCGATGGTGACTATGGCAACCGGACACCAAACAATGGCGTCCGGCTATGCCATAGACGGAAGCCTAGTGGGTCCTGACAACGTCAGGACCCACTATGCTTGCTGTCAGTGAGTAGCTGACAGTTCTAATACACTGCACTACGCATGTAGTGCAGTGTATTAGAATAGCGATCAGGGCCTCCTGCCCTCATGTCCCCTAGTGGGACAAAGTAATAAAGTAAAAAAAAAGTTAAAAAAAGATGTGTAAAAATAAGAAAATAAAAGATTTAAAAGTATTAAAAGTAAAAATCCCCCTTTTTCCCTTATCAGTCCTTTATTATTAATAAAAATATATAAACAAACAAATAAACTATACATAATTGGTATCGCCGCGTCCGTAACGGCCTGAACTACAAAATTATTCCGTTATTTATCCCGCACGGTGAACGCCGTAAAATAAAATAATAATAAACCGAACCACAATCACAATTGTTTGGTCACTTCACCTCCCAAAAAATGGAATAAAAAGAGATCAAAAAGTCGCATGTACCTAAAAATGGTACTGATCGAAACTACAGTTCGTTACGCAAAAAATAAGTCCACGCACGGCTTTATTGATGGAAAAATAAAAACGTTCTGGCTCTTAGAATAAGGTAACACAAAAAGTGAGTGATTGTTTACAAAACGTATTTTATTGTGCAAACGCCATAAGACATAAAAAAAAACTATAAACATCTGGTATCGACGTAATCGTATCGCCCCGCAGAATTAAGTGAACATGTCATTTATAGCGCACGGTGAACGCTGTAAAAAAAAAACGAAAAAAAAACAATCGTACAATTGCTGTTTTTTAGTCACCACGCCACCTAAAAATAGAATAAAAACTGATCAAAAAGCCGCATGCACCCCAAGAAAACTACAATGGATTCCTCAAGGGGTGTAGTTTCCAAATTGGGGTCACTTTTGGGGGGTTCCCAATGTTTTGGCACCACAAGACCTCTTCAAACCGGACATGGTGCCTAATAAAAAAGAGGCTTCAAAATCCGCTAGGTCCTCCTTTGCTTCGGAGGCCGGTGCTTCAGTCCATTACCGCACGAGGGCCACATGTGGGATATTTCTCAAAATTGCAGAATCTGGGCAATAAGTATTGAGTTGCGTTTCTCTGATAAATCCTTTTGTGTTATAAAAAAAATGGTATAAAGAGGATTTTCTGACAAAAAAAAAATGTAAATTTCACCTCTACTTTGCTCTAAATTTTTGTGAAACACCTAAAGGGTTCATAAACTTTCTAAATGCTGTTGTGAATACTTTGAGGGGTCTAGTTTCTAAAATGGGGTATTTGATAGGGGTTTCTAATATATGGGCCCCTCAAAGCAACTTCAGACCTGAACTGGAACCTAAAAAAATAAATAAATGAGGCAATACTTCATTTCTTACATTATACTGATAATGAGCCGTGCCCACCCCGAGATGACCCCAGTTTTGACCGTTTGGATAAACGGAGACCCCTATTAGACCGTTCCAGTGCCCGGTTTTCCCAAGCATACACCCCCGAGAAGTGTATTTCTATTGATGAGTCCCTGGTACATTTTAAAGGGAGGGTTCAATTCCGCGAGTACCTGCCGGGTAAGAGGGCAAGGTATGGCGTGAAGATGTATAAGCTGTGCGAGAGTGTATCAGGGTGTACCTACAGGTTTAGGATATATGAAGGAAAGGCCACCCCCAAAGCAGACTGCATCCTGGACTACAATAGGTACATGGGAGGGATGGACTTGTAAGATCAAGCCCTGAAGCCCTACAGCGCCATGCAGTGTGGTATAAGAAGCTAGCCGGGCACATCATACAGATGGCATTGTACAATGCGTACGTGCTACGTCGATGTGCAGGCCAGACGGGAACTTTCCTGGAATTTCAAGAGGTGATTATCAAGAACCTAATCTTTAGGGACCAAGAAGGGGGGGCACCCAGTACTTCTGGAAGCGAGCCCACACGCATCGTACCAGGGCGGCAACACTTTCCAGGAGAAGTTCCCCAAACTGGCAAGAAGGGAAAAAGTCAAAAGAGGTGCAAAGTCTGCTATAAGAGGGCGATAATGGATGACACAATATATCAATGTGACACGTGTCCCGAATAACCAGAGCTCTGTATGAAAGTGTTTTAAAATTTATCATACATCCCTTGGTTTATAATTGACCCCAATTTTACTTACCCTGATGCACTCCACACAGTTTATCCCCCCTCGTCTTTCCCCTCTGGGCCCTGCTGTGTGTCCAGGCAGCTGATAACAGCCACATGTAGGGTATTGCCATACCCGGGAGAACCCACATTACAGTTTATGGGTTGTATGTCTCCGGTCAAAATGCTCACTACACCTCTAGATGAATACCTTAAGGGTGTAGTTTTTAAAACGGGGTCACTTCTTGCGGGTTTCAACTGTACTGGTACCTCAGGGGCTTCTGCATACATGACTTCGCACTAGAAAATCCCCAGTAGGCCAAATGGTGGTCCTTTCCTTCTGAGCCCTCCCATGGGCCCAAACGGCAGTTTATCACAACAAATGGGGTATTGCGGCACTCAGAACAAATTGCGCAACAGAATGGGGTATTTTGTTTCTTGTGAAAAGAAAAAATTTTCAGCCAAAACTACATATTATTTGAAAAAAATTATTTTGTTTTCATTCCCAGCCCAATTCAAATAAGTTCTGTGAAAAAACTATGAGGTCAAAATGGTCACAACACCCATAAATGAATTCCTTGAGGGGTGTAGTTTCCAAAATGGGGTCATTTGTGGTTGGTTTCTATTGCTTTGATACCTCTGGGGCTCTGCAAATGCGACATGGCACCCGAAAACCAAACCAGCAAAATCTGTACTCCAAAGAACACACAGCGCTCCTTTCCTTCTGAGCCCTCCCATGGGCTCAAACGGCAGTTTATCACCACAAATGGGGTATTGCCGCACTCAGGACAAATTGGGCAACAAAATGGAGTATTTTATTTCTTGTGAAAATAAGAATTTTTGAGCTAAAATGACATATTATTGGAAAAAATATATATTTTTTTAATTCCCAGCCCAATTCAAATAAGTTCTGTGAAGAAACTATGGAGTCTTAATGGTCACATTACCCATAAATGAATTCCTTGAGGGGTGTAGTTTCCAAAATGGGGTCACTTCTGGTGGGTTTCCATTGCTTTGATACCTCTGGGGCTCTGCAAATGCGACATGGCACCCGAAAACCAAACCAGCAAAATCTGCACTCCAAAGAACACACAGCGCTCCTTCCCTTCTGAGGCCTCCCATGGGCCCAAACGGCAGTTTATTGCCACAAATGGGGTATTGATACACTCAGGAGAAATTGGGCAACAAAATTGAGTATTTTGTTCCCTGTGAAAATAAGAAATTTTGGTAAAAAATTACATCTTATTGGAAAAAATGTCATTTTTTTAATGTCACAGCCCAATTGAAATAGGTGCTGTGAAAAAACAGTGTGGTCAAAATGCTAACAACAACCATAAATGAATTACTTGAGGGGTGTAGTTTCCAAAATGGGGTCACTTTTGGTGGGTTTCCATTGCTTTGATACCTCTGAGGCTCTGCAAATGCGACATGGCACCCGAAAACCAATCCAGCAAAATCTGGACTCCAACAAACATATAGCGCTCCTTTCCTTCTGAGCCCTCCCATGGGCCCAAACGGCAGTTTATCACCACAAATGGGGTATTGCCACACTAAGGACAAATTGGGCAACAAAAAGGGGTATTTTGTTCCCTGTGAAAATAAGAAATTTTGATCACAAATGACATTTTATTGTAAAAAATGACATTTTTTTCATTTCAGAGCCCAATTCAAATACGTGCTGTGAAAAAACTGTGCGGTCAAAATGGTAACAACAACCCTAAATGAATTCCTTGAGGGGTGTAGTTTCCAAAATGGGGTCACTATTGGGGGATTCCTACTGTTTTGACACCTCAACACCTCTTCAAACCTGGCATGCTGCCTAAAATATATTCTAATAAAAAAAGAGGACTCAAAATGCACTAGGTGCTTCTTTGCTTCTAGGGCTTGTGTTTTAGTCCATGAGCGCAGTAGGGCCACATGTGGGACATTTCTAAAAACTGCAGAATCTGGACAATACATATTTAGTAGTGTTTCTCTGGTAAAACCTTCTGTGTTACAGAAAAAAAAATGAATAAAATTGAAATTCAGCAAGAAAAATGAAATTTGCAAATTTCACCTCCACTTTGCTTTAATTCTTGTGAAATGCCTGAAGGGTTAAAAAACTTTATAATTGCTGTTTTGAATACTTTGAGGGGTCTAGTTTTTAAAATGGGGTGTTTTATCAGGGTTTCTAATACATAGGCCCCACAAAGCCACTTCAGAACTCAAGAGGTACCTTAAAAAAAAGGCTTTTGAAATTTTCTTAAAAATATGAGAAATTGCTGTTCATGTTCTAAGCCTTGTAACGTCCAAGAAAAATAAAAGAATGTTCAAAAAACGATGCCAATCTAAAGTAGACATATGGGAAATGTGAACTAGTAACTATTTTGGGTGGTATAACCGTCTGTTTTACAAGCAGATGCATTTCAATTCTGAAAAATGCTATTTTTTCTAAATTTTCTCTACATTTTGCAATTTTTCACCAATAAACACTGAATATATCGACCAAATTTTACCACGAACATGAAGCCCAATGTGTCACGAGAAAACAATCTCAGAATCGCTTGGGTAGGTTTAAGCATTCCGACGTTATTACCACATAAAGTGAAATATGTCAGATTTGAAAAATGGGCTCTGAGCCTTAAGGCCCAAACTAGGCTGCGTCCTTAAGGGGTTAAGGTCATGGAGTGGCCTAGTCAGTCTCCAGACCTTAATCCCATCAAAAACTTATGGAGGGAGCTGAAGATCCGAGTTGCCAAGCGACAGCCTTGAAATCTTAATGATTTACAGATGATCTGCAAAGAGGAGTGGGCCAAAATTCCATCTAACATGTGTGCAAACCTCATCATCAACTCCAAAAAATGTCTGACTGATGTGCTTGCCAACAAGGGGTTTGCCACCATGTATTAAGTCTTGTTTGCCAAAGGGATCAAATACTTATTTCTCTGTGCACAATGCAAATAAATATATATAATTTTGACAATGTGATTTTCTGTTTTTTGTTTATATAATCTATCTCTCACTGGTAAAATTAACCTAGCCTAAAAATTCTAGACTGTTCATGTCTTTGACAGTGGGCAAACTTACAAAATCAGCAAGGGATCAAATACTTATTTCCTTCACTGTATATTTATATATATATATATATATATATATATATATATATATATATATATATATACATATATATATATATCCCTATTGTATGTAGATTTAGCAGTAATGTGCTGGCGCCATTTTTATGTGTGCTATATATATATAGTTCACAAAGCTAGAAGCAAATAAACCCTTTTCCCCAACTGTCATTAATGGTAGGATTAAAAATAAAAAACTTTATTGTGCTTCATGGAGCAAAAGACTAACCACATAGATATTATTAAAATCAGTATATATCTTCACCCTGAATCTCTGCAAGGGGTATGGATTGTTTTGTAAGAGGATTACCAGTTCACAGGCCCTAGGATAGTTCGCAAATGATGGCTGAGCTGCCGGTGTGGGAGTTCAATAGAGAGAGGGATAATCCTTTGTCAGATGCAGAGTACGGTACACAGGAACTCAAGATCAGTCATGGTCACACATACGCAGTGTTCAGGACACAGAAGCTGAAGATCAATCGTAATCAAATGTCTGCAAAGTTCAATACACATGAGAGCAATAGTGCTCATGGCAGGTGCAATTATGAACTAATCACCAAGACCAGCAAATACATGGCTGGGACAAGCATAAACCAAGCAAGGCTCTTTGTAGCCAAGCGGTCAAGGCTGCAAAGCAAGACATGGGAGTCCACAGTTTAAGTCCAGGAAGTTCAGTTCTTCACAATGTCATTCTGAAAATACAGCTCCTGGCATTCCTGTTGTTGGGGCTGTACAGGGGAAAATATGTGAGCAGCCTTACAGGAGGGACCTCTAAGTGAATGAGAGGCATTACAGTTGGGGGTAAGCAGTGGCAATGTGTATACATCACCATGGAGACTTGCATGCTTTGAAAAATCTAATTGTGGATTACTAGAGCAACACTGATAGACTGAGTTCTTAACAAAGGAGGACATAACTGTTGACAGAGCGTTCCATAAAAATACTTTTTATATAGATCCTGCACATATTGTACATTGAGGTTACTTCATACATGCTTTCTTTTCTACACAACAGATTCTACCATGCCAGATGACTATGCAATTCCAAAGCTCAGAATTTAAATGTGGTCCTTGAATGCTTGGAAAAAAATGTTCCGGGCGGGGCTGAATTCTTCTTCGTTAAAAAAAAGGACGGATCCCTTCGACATTGCATTGACTACCGTGGTCTCAACCAGATCACGGTCAAGAACAAATACCCGTTGGCACTTATATCTGAGCTGTTCGATCGCATACGAGGCGTCAAAATTTTTTCCAAGCTATACCTGCGGGGGGTTTATAATCTAGTCCAGATTCTCCGGGGTGATGAATGGACGACGGCATTTAGCACCCGGGACGGGCACTACTAATACCTAGTGATGCCCTTCGGACTGTGTAACGCTCCCGCAGTGTTTCAGGAGTTCGTTAATGATATCTTCTGAGATCATCCTCTATGTCTGTGTTGTTGTTTATCTCTATGATATTTTGATTTTCTCCCCAGATCCGACTCATCGGAGGCATGTCCGTCAGGTTCTACTACGATTAAGGGAGAATCATTTATACGCCAAGCTGGAGAAGTGCGTCTCTGAGAGGAGTTCTCTGCCCTTCCTGGGCTACATCATCTCGGCTCAAGATGGATCCTGAGAAAGTGAAAGCTGTCCTGGAGTGGCCACGTCCTCAAGGCTTAAGGGCCATACAGCGGTTCCTGGTATTCTCCAATTTCTACCGGCAGTTTATTCCTAACTTCTCTTCTCTGACGGCTCCCATCTCTACCCTTACCAAGAAGGGTGTGAACGCCAAGGTGTGGACTCCAGAGGAAGAGTCCGCATTTATTAGCCTCAAGAAAGTCTTCACTTCAGCTTCGATCCTCTATCATCCTGACGTATCTTGGCAGTTCTCACTGGAAGTGGACGCTTCCTCTGTTGGTGCAGGTGCACTTCTGTTCCAGAGGAGCTCCATAGGAAAGGCAGTAGTATGTGGCTATTACTCAAGACTTTTTTCTTCTGCTGAGTGCAGTTACTCTATTGGAGATCGGGAGCTGCTGGCCATCAAATTGGCTCTGGAGGAGTGGAGACATCTTCTAGAGGGCGCTGCTCACCCCATCCTGATCTTCACCGACCACAAAAACCTTACCTACCTTCAGTCTGCACAACGACTGAATCCCAGTCAAGCCAGGTAGTCGCTGTACTTCACCCGTTTCCGGTTTGTGCTCCAATACAAGAATGTGAGGGCAGATGCCCTGTCCAGATTGTTTGAGACGGAAGACACGGTGGAGTCCCTTCAGACTATCATAGACCCGTCCTGCATTGTCACTGCTAATCCTCTGCAGGTTAGATACATCCCTCCTGGGAGGACTTTTGTTCGGTTGGCAGACAGGAGAAGAATTCTCCGCTGGGGACACAGTTCTAAACTGGCTGGGCACGCTGGTGTCCGTAAAACCCGAGACCTGATTGCACGTCACTTCTGGTGGCCCACACTACCTAAAGACTTTGTCTCTTCTTGCACGGTGTGTGCCTCTAACAAAGTTACTCACATCAAGCCTGCCGGCCTGCTTCAACCTCTGCCTGTTCCCAATGCCCCCTGGCATCACATTGCTATGGACTTTGTCACAGACCTTCCCCCCTCAGCAGGATGCAACACTGTCTGGGTGGTGGTGGACCGGTTCTCTAAGATGGCACATTTTATCCCGCTGACCGGCCTACCTTGTGCTCCTCGTCTCGCGAGTCTCTTAATTCTACACATCTTTCGCTTGCTTGGCTTGCCTCTTCACATCGTATCAGATCGGGGTGTTCAATTTACCTCAAAGTTCTGGAGAGCCCTCTGTAAACTCCTGGATGTGAGATTGGACTTTTCCTCATCTTATCACCCCCAGTCCAATGGGCAAGTTGAGAGGATCAACCAGATCATGGAAAATTATCTCCGCTACTTCATCTCTTCACAGCACGATAACTGGGTACAGCTTCTTCCATGGGCCGAGTTCTCATACAACAACCACACAAGTGAGTCCACCACTTCCACTCCATTTCACATTGTGTACAGTGAAGATCCCAGAGTCCCTCTTCCAGTGTCGACCACATCGCAAGTACCCGCTGCTGACTCTGCTTATGGGGACTTTTTGCAAATCTGGCAACAGACCCAGTCCTCTATTTTACTGGCAGTCGATCGCATGAAGCGAAAAGCAGATACTAGGAGAAGAGAGCCGCCTCAGTATCTTCTGGGGACTAAAGTCTGGCTGTCCTCTCAGAACATTCGCTTGAAGGTGCCTTCATACAAGTTTGCTCCTAGGTTCCTTGGTCCTTTCGAGATTCTGCAACATATCAACCCTTTCTCCTATAAGCTGCGGCTGCCTCCTACCCTCAGAATCCCCAACTCCTTTCATGTGTCCCTCCTGAAGCCAGTGGTCCAGAACTGCTACAGCAAGACTTTTAATTCCACAGTTGCTCCCAGCGGTTCTTCTGATATATTCGAGTTGAGGGAGATCCTGGACTGCAAGAGGGTAGGAGGAAGGACTTTCTATTTGGGGGACTGGAGAGGGTTTGGTCCTGAGGAGAGGTCCTGGGAGCCAGAAGAGAACCTCAGTGCACCTGCGCTTATTAAGAAATTCCTCTCTCGCTCTTGCCCCAAGAAGAGAGGGCATAAGAGGGGAGATACTGTAACGTCCAGGGCCGCGGGCCTTCGGGTTTACTCACCTCCCGACGCCCGCAGCCATGGATCCGTGAGCGCTGGCCCGCCTATCCTTTCTAGGAAATGCCAGCGCTCACTTCCGCTCCGGTCTGCTGTGTCCCGTAGGGTGCGCGCGCACGCTCGTGCCCGGCCTTAAAGGGCCAGCGCACAAAGGAAATCGTCATCATCATCAACTGCCATGATTTCCTGGTCTATAAGAAGGCTCCAGGCCTTCCTGTTTCCAATGCTGTGCCTTTAGTATTGAGTCTGCCACGTCCGGAGGAATCCTCCACATCCTGTGTCATCTGCCACGTCCGGAGGAATCCGCCACGTCCTGTGTCATCTGCCACGTCCGGAGGAAATCGCCCTCCTAGGAGACGCCAGCGCTCACTTCTGCTCCGTTCGGCTGCGCGCGCACGCTCGTGCCCGGCCTTAAAGGGCCAGAGCGCGCAAATAGGAAATCGTCATCATCATCAACTGCCACGATTTCCTGGTCTATAAGAAGGCCCCTGGCCTTCTAATCCTTGCCTAAACGTTGTTAGTTTTCCCAGTCTGTCTTGCCAATGGTCCCTTAGTGTTTCCCGTTCCAATTGTTACCCGTGCCTTGTTACCCGTTCTTGTTTCCCGTGCTGTGCCTTAGTATCGAGTCGTGCCACGTCCGGAGGAATCCGCCACGTCCTGTGTCATCTGCCACGTCCGGAGGAATTTACCACATCCTGTGTCATCTGCCACGTCTGGAGGAATCCGCCACGTCCTGTGTCTTCTGCCACGCCCGGAGGAGTCCGCCACGTCTGGCGCAACTTGCGGCTCCTGTGTCATCCGCCATGTTTGGCGCCATCTGCTGCACCCATCTCATCTGTGCCAGAGCTGCGGCCACCATCTGGACTATTCAGGTACCCTTATGCGGGACATTGTATTTCTGGGGTGTCCTGTTGTTTGGCCAGCTGCCTCCCCGCCCCGTGACAGCCCTTATCAGCTGTTTTGAAGAATCAGCGGCGAGCACCCCCCCCACACACACACACACACACAAATCCCCCCAAACATGCAAAATCAAGCGTAATCAAGTGTTTTTTTATGCGGTTTTTGGCACGTAAGATGCGCAAAAAAAACGTGTCAAATACACGCCGTGTGAACCTGTCAACTGAAAAATCATTCACTTCACTTTCATAATTCTAAGGGTATGTTCACACGCAGTGTTTTCAGCCATTTTCCAGGCCGTAAGCGTCCCGAAAAACGGCTGAAAAATCGGAAGCAGAATGCCTACAAACATCTGCCCATTGGTTTCAATGGGAAATACGGTGTTCTGTTCCAACGGGGCGTTTTTTATGCGGCCATTTTCCAAAAACGGCACGTAAAAAGACTCCCGCTAAAAAGAAGTGCATATCACTTCTTGGGACGTTTTTAGAGCCGTTTTACATTGACTCTATAGAAAAACAGCTCCAAAAAACAGCCGTAAAAAACGCAGCCAAAAACGCGCGTTTGATCAAAAAAAATGGCTGAGAATCAGGAGCAGTTTTCCCTTTGTTTAGTAAGCATGTGAACATACCCTTAGCCTTTTGGTGTGTCCTATAGCTTCTGCCAGCTGCCATTTGTACAATCACACCCAAAATGGCAGCTGGACACTGCTTAGCAATTTGAAAACACCTTTTCCTGGCTTGTAGGAGGGGGGGGATGAGATTCCCTCCCACATTTACGGCAGCTGTGAGTCAGGTTGCTTTGCCTTATTCACCTTGCTGTAATTCTGGGAAGTGCTCCCTCTGGTTGCCAACATAGGAAAACATGTCAAATTATTATTTAATTTTTAATACTTTCCACCATGTGGAAGAAGAAAAAAAATGCAGCAAAAAACATAAAAAATATAATATAAATAAGTAACTTGGAAGGAAAATGTGCAAATTAATTTTTTTTTGCAGAAATTCCATTTTAATCCATTTTTCCTGTAATACTGAAGGTTTTTACCAGAAAATCACAACTTAATATTTATTGCCCTGATTTTGCAGTTTTTAGAAATATCCCACATGTGGCCCTAATGTGCTACGGGCATTAACCCCTTCCCGACATTTGCCGTACATGTACGTCATGGAAAGCATTGACTTCCCGCAAAATGCCGTACATGTACGTCAAATGTTTGGCACCGGCTCAGAAGCTGAGTCGGTGCCATCATCACCGGATCTCAGCTGTATCTTACAGCTGACATCCGACTGTAACGGCGGGGACCGAAATTAGCTTCGATCCCCGCCATTAACCCCTTAAGTGCAGCGCTCAAACGCGATCGCTGCACTTAAGGTGTTTGCAGCTCATCGGAGCCCCAGCAATGAAATTGCCGGGGTTCCGGTGGCTGCAATGGCAACCGGAGGCCTAATACTGGCCTCCCGGTCTGCCTAGCACCGAAGCCAGTCAAGATCCGCCCGGCGGCGGAGCCTGATCGGCTTCCGTAGCTGCCGGCAAGATGGCGCCGGGTCAGGAGCTGATCCGGCATCATCAGCGGTGGAAGTCAGCTGTACTGTACAGCTGACATCCACCTGTAACGGCAGGAACCGGAGCTAGCTCCGATCCCTGCCATTAACCCCTTCGATGCAGCAATCGAAAGCGATTGCTGCATCGTAGCGGTTACTAGCAGATCGCCAGCCCTGACAGACAATCGGGACTGGCGACTGCTGTTATGGCAACAGGAGACGCAATGGCCTCCTGCTCTGCCATTACGGAAGCCGATTTAGGCCCCGCCGGGAGGCGAAGCCTAACCGGCTTGCTGTCAGTGAATGACTGACAGATCTAATACATTGCACTACATAGGTAGTGCAATGTATTAGAAAAAAAAAAATCTGACCGTTGGACCTTCAAGTCCCCTAGTGGGACTTGAAGATAAGTGTAAAAGAAGTATAAAAAAGTGTAAAAAAAAGTGAAAAAAATAAAAGTTTGAAAACAATAAAAGTTTCAAGTAATGAAATAAAACACAATCCCCCTTTTACTCTTATCAAGTCCTTTATTATTGAAAAATAATAATAAACCATATGTATTTGGTATCGCCACGACCGTAACGACCTGAGGTATCAAAATATTATATTATTTATTACACGCGGTGAACAGCGTAAAAAAAAACTTAAAAAACTATACCAGAGTTTCGGTTTTTTAGTCACTTTGCCCTACAAATGTTAGAATAAAAAGTGATCAAAAAGTCGCACGTATCCAAAAATGGTACCTATAAAAACTATAGCTCGTTCCGCAAAAAACAAGCCCTCATACTCCTCCGTCGACAAAAAAATGAAAACGTTATGGTTCTCACAACTTGGCGACAGAAAAAAAATACATTCTTTTTACAAAAGTAATTTTATTGTGAAAAAAGTTGTAAAACATAAAAAAGTGCTATAAATTAGGTATCGCCGGAATCGTACTGACCCACAGAATAAAGTTAACATGTAATTTATAACGCATGGTGAACGCTGTATAAAAAAAACGAAAAAAGCTGTGCCAGAATTGCATTTTTTTGTTTACCTGGCATCCCAAAAAATAGGATAAAAGGTGATCAAAAAGTCGCATGTACCCCAAAATGGTACCAATAATAACTACAGCTCGTCCCGCAACAACCCAGCCCTCATACCGCTACGTCTATGAAAAATAAAATTAGTTATGGCTCCAATAAGTCAGGAAATAAAAAAATATGCAGTTGTGCCCGAGGGGAACATTTCTTCAGTTTGAAGAGGCGATTTATCAAGGACCTAAAATTAGGGAACCAGGAAAGGGAGGGCCCAAACATATCCGCTGGAAGCGACGGTGCCCGTATTATACCAGGACAACACTTCCCAGCAAAATTCCTCAAACTACAAAGGTGCAGAGTGTGGACCAAAAGGGGGATAAGAAATTACACCATTTATCAGTGCGACACTGGCCTGTGCGGAAAGGATTGCTTCACAGCGTAACACACATCTATGGATTATTTTATTTTTTTCATACCACCTGACTATGCCCCTTATATACTCCGCCCCGCTTACATGTACCCCCACATTATAAAACACCAGCAATACTCAAACAAATATAGTACCAAGCAAAATCCGCTCTCCAAAAGCCAAATGGTGCTCCCTCGGCTCTGAACCCTACAGCGTGCCCAAACAGCAGTTTCCTTCAACATATATGGCATCGTCATACCCGGGAGAACCCTTTTAACAATTTTTGGGGTGTGTGTCTCCAGTGTCATAAGCTTGGCATGACATATTTGCCACTGAATGGCATATCTAGGGAAAAATATAATTTTTTAATTTGCACCATCCGCAGTGCATTCATTTATGGAAAAGACCTGTGGGTTGAAAATGCTCACTACACCTCTTAATAAATGCCTTGAGGGGTACAGTTTCCATAATGGGGTCACTTCTCAGGGGTTTCTTTTTATTATTTCACATCTGAGCCTCTGCATTTGTGAACCAATACTTTGTAAATCGCCAAATTAGGCCTCCACTCAGCATGGTACTCTTCACTCCTGAGCCCTGTCATATGTCCAGGCAAAAGATTAGGGCCACATGTAGGGTGTTTCTAAAACCGGGAAACACTGCATAATAATTAGAGGGCTGTCTTGTTATGGTGGCACAAGCCGGGCACCACATATTGGCATATCTATGGAAGAAAATCCCATTTTCACTCTGCAACATCGAGTGAACACTAATTTCTACAAAACACCTGCAGGGTTAAAATGCTTACTACACCCCTTGGTAAATGCATTGAGGGGTGTCGTTTCCAAAATGGGGTCACTTCTGGGGGGTTTCCACTGTTTAGGGCCCACAGGCGCCCAGAAACCAATCCAGCAACATCTGCACTCCAAATGGCGGTCCTTTCCTTCTGAGCCCTGCCGTTTGCCCAAACAGCAGTTTATGACCACATATGGGGTATTGCCGTACTCGGGAGAAATTGCTTTACAAATTTTGGGTTCTTTTTTTCCTTTATTTGTTGAGAAAATGAAAAAATTTGCGCTAAAGCTACGTCTTATTGAAGAAAAAGGACTGTTTTTATTTTCACTGCCTAATTCTAATAAATTCTATGAAACATCTGTGGGGTCAAAATGCTTACTACACCCCTAGATGAATTCCTCAAGAGGTGTAGTTTCCTAAATGTAGTCCCTTTTTGGGCGTTTTCATTGTTTTGTCCCCTCAGGGGCTTTGCAAATGTGACCTGGCCTCCGCAAACCATTCCTGCTAAATGTGATCTCAAAAAGCCAAATAGTGCTCTTTCCCTTCTAAGCCCTGCCGTGTGTCCAAACAGCCGTTTATTACCACATGTGGGATATTGTTTTACTCGGGAGAAATTGCTTTACAAATTTAGTGGTGCTTTTTCTCCTTCAGTCCTTCTGGAAATGAGAAAAAATTAGCTAAACCTAGATTTTTTTTGAAAAAATGTAGATTATTATTTTCAGGGCCTACTTCCAATATTTTCTGCAAAAAAACTGTGGGGTCAAATCGCTCACTATACCCCTAGATAATTTCCTCAATGGGTGTAGTCTCCAAAATGGGGTCACTTGTGGGGGGTTTCCACTGTTTTGTCCCCTCAGGGGCTTCGTAAATGTGACATGGCCTCCGCAAACCATTCCTGCTAAATGGGGGATTTTCACTGTTTTGACACCGCAAGAGCCCTTCAAACCTGACATGGTGCCTAAAATATATTCTAACAAAAATAAGGCCCCAAAATCCACTAGGTGCTCCTTTGCTTCTGAGGCCGGTGCTTCATTCCAGTAGCACGCTACGGCCACATGTGGGATATTTCCTAAAACTGCAGAAACTGGGCAACAAATATTGAGTTGCATTTCTCTGGTAAAACCTTCTGTGTTATAAAAAAAATTGTATTAAAAATTTATTTCTGCAAAAAAATATGAAATTTGTAAATTTCACCTCTACTTTGCTTTAATTCCTGTGAAATGTGTAAAGGGTTAAGACATTTTCTAAATGCTGTTTTGAATACTTTGAGGGGTGAAGTTTTTAAAATGGGGTGACTTTTTGGGGGTTTCTAATATATAAGGCCCTCAAAACCACTTCACAACTGAACTGGCCCCTGTAAAAATAGCCTTTTGAAATTTTCTTGAAAATGTGAGAAATTGCTGCTAAAGTTCTAAGCCTTGTGAGGTCATAGAAAAATAAAAGGATGTTCAAAAAACGATGCCAATCTAAAGTAGACATATGGGGGATGTTAATTAGCAACAATTTTGTGTGGTATAACTGCCTGTCTTACAAGCAGATACATTTTAAATTGAGAAAAATGCTAATTTTTGCAATTTTTCACTATATTTTCGTGTTTTTCACAATTAAATACTGAATGTATCGACCAAATTTTACCACTATCTTAAAGTCCAATGTGTCACGAGAAAACAATCTCAGAATCGCCCGGATAGGTGAAAGCATTTCGACGTTATTACCACATAAAGTGAAACATGTCAGATTTGAAAAATGAGGCTCTGTCAGGAAGGTCAAAAGTGGCTAAAGAGGGAAGGGGTTAAACAAAGGCCCCAGTAGGAAAGGAGCACCTAGTGGATTTTTCTGCCTTCCTTTTCTTAAATTATATTTCAGGCACCATGTCAGGTTAGAAGATGTCTTGTGGTGCAAAAACAAAGGAAACCCCACACAAGTTACTCCATTTAGGAAACTACACCCTACAGGAATTCATCTAGAGGTGTAGTGAGCATTTTGACCACACAGGTATTTCACAAATTTCATTAGAATTGGGCAGTGAAAATGAAAAATTACATTATTTTCCAATAAGATGTAGCTTTACCTCAGAATTGTAATTTTTTTTAACAAATAAATCAGGAATAGCACCCCAACATTTGTAAAGCAACTTCTCCAGAGTACGGCAATATCCAACATGTGGTCATAAACTGCTGTTCGGGCAAGCGGCAGGACTCAGAAGGGAATTTAGCTTTTGGAGTACAGATTTTGCTGGATTGATTTCTCTGCACCATGTCGCATTTGTAAAGCTCCAGTACAGTGGAAACCCCCCAAAAGTGACTTCATTTTGGAAACTACACCCCTAGAGGAACTCAACTAGGGGTGTAGTGAGAATTTTGACCCCCCCAGGCGTTACATAGATTTCATTAGAATTGGGCATTTAAAATGAAAAATAAAAATGTTTTCCAATAAGACATAGCTTTAGGTCAAAATGTTTAATTTTCTCATCAAATAAAGGAGAAAAAGCACCATAACATTTGTAAAGCAACTTCTTTGGAGTACGGAAATACTCCATATGTAGTAATAAAGTACTGTATGAATACACATCAGGGCTCAGAAGGGAAGGAGCACCATTTGGCTTTTGGAGAGCAGATTTTGCTGGATTGGTTTTTCTGCACCATGTCGCTTTTGCAAAGCCCCTTAGGTATCAGTACAGTGGAAACTCCCCAAAAGTGACTCCATTTGGCAAACTACACCCATTGAGGAATTCATCTAGGGGTATAGTGAGCATTTTGACCCAACAGGTGTCTCATAGATTTTATTAGAAATGGGCAGTGAAAACGAAAAATTACATTATTTTCCAATAAGACGTAGCATTAGTTAAAAAATTTTCATTTTCTTAACAAATAAAGGAGAAAAAGCACCATAACATTTTTAAAGCAACTTCTTCAGAGCAGGGAAATACCCCACACGTGGTTGTAAACTGCTATTTGGACACACAGCAAGGCTCTAAAGGGAAGGAGCGCCAGTATTTGGAGTGGAGATTTTACAAGTGGTACTGCCGAAAAATTACACCATTTTGGAAACTAGATCCCTCAAAGAATTTATCTAGGGGTGTAGTGAACATTTTGACCGCACAAGTGTTTTGCAAAAAATTGTAAACAATAGATGTTGCAGATTGAAAATTGCCGTTTTCCACAGATATGCCATTTCAGTGCCCAATGTGTTGTGCCCAGCTTGTACCACCGTAGACACACATCCCATAAATTGTTAAGCGGATTCTCCAGAATACAGTATTATCCCATATGTGGTCATAAATTGCCGTTTGGGCACACTGCCAGGCTCAGTTGGACCACCATTTGGCTTTTGAAGCGCAGATTTTGCTTGGTATTTCAGCTTATAATTTGAGGGCATATGTAAGCTGGGCGGAGTACATCAGGGTATATGTAAACTGGGCGGAGTACATCAGGGTATATGTAAGCTGGGCAGAGTACATCGGGGCATAATAGGAGGATGATGTGATAATGGGGTGAATGAATAATCCATGGATTGGTGTGGTACGCTTTGAACCAATCCTTTATGCACAGGCCGGGTTTTTTGGGTATTATACAAAATATCTGCGCTCCAGTATTGCCTAATCTTTGACTTCTTCACTAGCCCTGTAAGCCGCACAAGGCCCTAAAGTTTCCTCAGCTCCGCTGCATCTACAGGATCCACCTGTGGGGTCCAGCAAATGATGATGTGGGGTATTTAGTGAAATTCTACTGGACATAAAAAAATGAGTCTGGGCCATCATTTGGCATCATTTTGCATCATTGCGTTCTGAGAGTCATAACGTGTTATTTTTCCATTGACAGAGCTGTGTGAGGGCTTGTTTTTTGTGGAACGTGCTGTAATTTTTATTGGTTCCATTTTGGGGTACTGTTAAGGATCTGCCAGGCACAGCTTCTGTATCCACGCCCATAGGTAATCAGTCTGCACCTGCTTCTATGTCTGTGAGACTGACTCCATCTTCCACCACTCAGGAAGGCAGGCTTAGGAGTGGGAGAGCCTATCACAGCCTGGCCAGATGGAGCTAGCTCCCGCCCTCTGTCTATTTATACCTGCCTTTCCTGTTCCTCCTTGCTTGTTATTCTTCTCTGTAGGTTTCCTGGCCCTGCTGCAGCTTCTTGAACTACTTGTCCCTGCTTCGTATTGACCCTGGCTTACTGACTACTCTTCTGCTCTGCGTTTTGTACCTCGTACACTCCTGGTTTGACTCGGCTTGTTCACTACTCTCCTGCTCTACGTTTGGCACCTCGTACTCTCCTGGTTTGACTCGGGCAACTGCCCCGTTTCCCTTTGTTCTGTGTTTCCTTGTCTGTTGTCTGTCGAGCACTTATTGAGTGTAGGGACCGTCGCCCAGTTGTACCCCGTCGCCTAGGACGGGTCGTTGCAAGTAGGCAGGGACTGAGTGGTGGGTAGATTAGGGCTCACTTGTCTGTTTCCCTATCCCTGTCATTACATAATCACAAGCCCATATACCTACTCTACCCTGGTCCCTCACACCACTATGGACCCCCTTGAGACCCTGGTTCAGCAAATGCAGGGTCTCTCCCTACAGGTCCAGGCCCTGGCTCAGAGGGTCAACCAGCTTGATGCTACCATGGTTGTACCCCTCACCTCACCTCTTGAACCCCACCTCAAGTTGCCTGACCGGTTCTCAGGGGACCGGAAGACTTTTCTCTCCTTTCGGGAGAGTTTTAGGCTCTATTTTCGTTTAAAGCCCCACTCCTCAGGTTCTGAGAGCCAGCGGGTGGGTATAATTATGTCCCGGCTCCAGGAAGGGCCCCAAGAATGGGCCTTCTCCTTGGCTCCTGACGCCCCTGAACTTTCCTCCGTTGATCTTTTCTTTTCTGCTCTCTGACTCATTTATGACGAGACTGACAGGACTGCCTTTGCCGAGAGTCAGCTGGTGACCTTACGTCAGGGTAAGAGACCTGTTGAGGAGTATTGCTCTGACTTTAGGAAGTGGTGCGTAGCTTCTCGGTGGAATGACCCTGCCTTAAGGTGCCAGTTTAGGTTGGGTCTGTCGAACGCCCTGAAAGACCTGCTAGTTAGCTATCCCTCTTCTGACTCCCTAGACCAGGTTATGGCTTTAGCGGTACGACTTGACCGACGTCTCAGGGAACGACAACGTAAACGTTTATGTGTTTTCTCCTCTGACTCCCCCATGATGCCTCCCGAGGTTCCTTTGCTTCGTTCTTCCACGGAAGACTCGGAGGTACCTATGCAACTCGGGGCCTCCGTGTCCCCCCAACAACGTAGAGAGTTCCGCAGGAAGAATGGTCTCTGCTTCTATTGTGGGGATGACAAGCATCAAGTGAACACCTGTCCTAGGCGTAAGAATAAGCAGCCGGAAAACTTCCGCGCCTAAGTGATCATCGGGGAGGTCACTTGGGCGCACAGGTATTTCCCGTAAATATGAAACGTAATAAAATCTTGCTTCCCTTTCAGGTCTCTTTTGGTGGTAGGTCTGCTACCGGCAGTGCCTTCGTGGATTCAGGGTCGTCTGCTAATATCATGTCTGTGGAGTTTGCTATGTCTCTAGCTATGCCTTTGATTGATTTGCCTAAACCTGTCCCGGTAGTGGGTATCGACTCCACTCCTCTTGCTAATGGTTATTTTACACAGCATACCCCTGTTTTTGAACTCCTTCTTGGCTCCATGCATTTGGAGCAGTGCTCTGTACTGTTGATGCAGGGATTATCGTCCGATTTGGTTTTAGGCCTTCCCTGGTTGCAGTTGCATAATCCCACGTTTGACTGGAATACTGGGGATCTTACCAAATGGGGTAATGAATGCTTGACGTCATGTTTTTCTGTTAATTCTATTTCTCCCCCTCAGTAGGTGAACACGCTACCTGAGTTTGTTCAGGACTTCGCTGATGTTTTCTCTAAGGAGGCCTCCGAAGTGTTACCTCCTCATAGAGAATACGATTGCGCTATCGATTTGCTACCAGGAGCTAATCTCCCTAAGGGTAGGATATTTATTCTCTCTTGTCCCGAACGTGAAGCCATGAGAGAGTATATCCAGGAATGCCTGGCCAAGGGTTACATTCGCCCCTCTACTTCTCCGGTGGGTGCTGGCTTCTTCTTCGTAGGGAAGAAGGATGGTGGTCTTAGGCCATGCATTGACTACCGTAAATTGAATAAGGTCACTGTAAGGAACCAGTATCCCCTTCCTTTGATTCCTGATCTCTTTAATGAGGTTCAGGGGGCCCAATGGTTCTCTAAGTTTGATCTACGGGGGGCGTATAACCTTATCCGCATCAAAGAGGGGGATGAGTGGAAGACTGCGTTTAACACGCCCGAAGGTCATTTCGAATACCTCGTCATGCCCTTTGGGTTGTGTAATGCTCCCACGGTCTTCCAGAATTTCATAAATGAGATTTTAAGAGATTACCTGGGGGTATTTCTTGTAGTGTACCTTGATGACATACTTGTGTTTTCCAATGACTGGTCCTCCCACATTGAGCATGTCAGGAAGGTGCTCCAGGTCCTTCGGGAAAACAAACTGTTTGCGAAGACCGTAAAATGTGTGTTTGGGGTGCAGGAGATACCATTTTTGGGTCAAATCCTCACTCCTCATGAATTCTGCATGGACCCCGCCAAGGTCCAGGCTGTGGCGGAATGGGTCCAACCTGCCTCCCTGAAGGCGTTACAGTGTTTCTTGGGGTTCGCTAATTATTACAGGAGATTTATTGCTAACTTCTCGGTCATCGCTAAGCCTCTTACGGACCTCACTCGCAAGGTTGCTGATCTCCTCCGCTGGCCTCCTGAGGCTGTCCAGGCTTTTAAAGTCCTTAAGAAGTGCTTTATCTCGGCCCCGGTGATGGTTCAGCCCAACCAAATGGAGGTTTATCGTGGAGGTTGACGCGTCTGAGGTGGGAGTGGGGGCTGTCTTGTCCAAGGGTACCAGGTCCCTCACCCATCTCTGTCCCTGTGCCTACTTCTCCAGGAAGTTTTCGCCCACTGAGAGTAACTATGATATTGGCAACCGCGAACTCTTAGCAATTAAATGGGCATTTGAAGAGTGGCGCCACTTCCTGGAGGGGGCAAGGCACCAGGTAACGGTCCTTACCGACCACAAGAATCTGGTTTTCTTAGAATCTGCCCAGAGGCTAAACCCGAGACAAGCTCGATGGGCGTTATTTTTTACCAGATTCAACTTTTTGGTCACCTATAGGGCTGGGTCTAAAAATATTAAGGCTGATGCACTGTCGCATAGCTTCATGGCCAGCCCTCCTTCGGAGGAAGATCCTGCTTGTGTTTTGCCTCCAGGTATAATCATTTCCTCTATTGATTCTTATTTAGTCTCTGAAATTGCGGCTGATCAAGGTTCAGCTCCCGGGAACCTTCCTGAGAACAAGCTGTTTGTTCCCCTGCAATTCTGGCTAAGGGTACTTAGGGAAAATCATGACTCTGCACTATCTGGCCACCCAGGCATCCTGGGTACCAAGCACCTCATTGCTAGAAACTATTGGTGGCCTGGGTTGCTCAAAGACGTTAAGGTCTACGTCGCCGCTTGTGAAGTTTGTGCTAGGTCCAAGACTCCCAGGTCCCGACCAGCGTGCTTACTATGTTCTTTGCCCGTTCCCCAGAGACCTAGGATCCATATCTCCATGGATTTCATCACCGATTTGCCTCCATCTCAAGGCAAGTCGGTGGTGTGGGTTGTAGTAGACCGCTTCAGTAAGATGTGCCACTTTGTGCCCCTCAAGAAACTACCAAATGCTAAGACGTTGGCTACCTTGTTTGTCAAACACATCCTGCGTCTCCATGGGGTTCCTGTCAATTTTGTTTCTGACAGAGGGGTACAATTTGTTTAATTGTTTTGGAGAGCCTTCAGTAAAAAGTTGGAGATTGATCTGTCCTTCTCCTCTGCCTTCCATCCTGAAACTAATGGCCAAACTGAGAGGACTAATCAGTCTCTAGAACAATATTTAAGGTGTTTTATCTTTGACTGTCAATATGATTGGGTCTCATTCATTCCCCTCGCTGAATTTTCCCTTAATAACCGGGTCAGTAACTCGTCAGGGGTCTCCCCCTTTTTCTGTAATTTTGGGTTTAATCCACGGTTCTCCTCCGTTTCACCTGGTAGTTCCAACAATCCCGAGGTAGATGTCGTTCATCGGGAACTGTGCACAGTCTGGGCCCAGGTTCAGAAGAACCTAGAGGCGTCCCAGAGCATACAAAAGACTCAGGCAGATAGAAGACGTTCTGCTAACCCCTTGCTTGTGGTCGGGGATCTGGTGTGGCTATCGTCAAAAAATTTGCTCCTTAAAGTCCCGTCCAAGAAGTTTGCTCCCCGGTTTATAGGGCCATACAAGGTCATTGAAGTCCTTAACCCTGTCTCCTTCCGACTGGAGTTGCCCCCGTCTTTTCGAGTACACGACGTGTTTCATGCCTCTCTCCTTAAACGCTGCTCCCCGTCCTTGGCTCCCTCGAGGAAACCTCCGGTCCCTGTTCTCACCCCTGAGGGGGTAGAATTCGAGGTGGCCAAGATTGTGGACAGCAGGATGGTCCAAGGCTCCCTCCAGTACCTCGTCCATTTGAGGGTATACGGGCCTGAGGAGAGGACTTGGGTACCCGCTCGGGATGTTCACGCTGGGGTATTGCTCAGGAGGTTCCACCTTCGTTTCCCCAATAAACCATGTCCACCTATAAAGGGTCCGGTGGCCCCTCATAAAAGGGGGGGTACTGTAAAGGATCTGCCAGACACAACTTCTGTGTCGACGCCCATAGGTAATCAGTCTGCACCTGCTTCTATGTCTGTGAGACTGACTCCATCTTGCACCACCCAGGATAGCAGGCTTAGGAGTGGGAGAGCCTATCACAGCCTGGCCAGACGGAGCTAGCTCCCGCCCTCTGTCTATTTCTACTTGCCTTTCCTGTTCCTCCTTTGCTTGTGATTCTTCTCTGTTGGTTTCCTGGCCCTGCTGCAGCTTCTTGAACTACTGATCCTCTGCTTGTGATTGACCTTGGCTTTACTGACCATTCTTCTGCTCTGCGTTTTTGTACCTCGCTCATCTCCTGGTTTTACTCGGCTCGTTCACCTCGCTTGTTGCTCACGGTGTTCCCGTGGGCAACTTCCCCATTTCCCTGGCTTCTTTGTACCCTTGTCTGTTTGTCTGTCGTGCACCTATTGAGTGTAGGGACCGTCACCCAGTTGTACCCCGTCGCCTAGGGCTGGTCGTTGCAAGTAGGCAGGGACTGAGTGGTGGGTAGATTAGGGCTCACTTGTCTGTTTCCCTACCCCGACATTACAGCAGGGTGGATTGTACAGTGGCTAATGTAGCGTTGTTGCAGCCCGGTCTTGAGCGAGTGTATCCATCCTAGTGGAGAGTGAGGAAAGTTCCGCTCGGAACTGGGAAAACTCCAGTATAGATTCTTCCACTATCTGTCTAGCAAAGGAAGTCATATCTGCCCTAGTGGGTAGCATTTGGGCCATCTGACGAATGTCCAGGAGAGTTGCTGGTCTATTTTCACAGATAGGTACAGGTGAGAAGTCTGTATGACTTAATCCAAAAACAACCGGAATAACCTCCAGAGTGCGAGCAGAGTCCTGAACATGGTGGCTAGAGGAGAGGCTGGAGAAGCCCTGACTGTGAGCGCAGGAGGGAGGTAACGGCTGATGGGGCGGGGTAGACCCCTGGGGCATTGAGGCTGAGGGGGTCTGGCGGCCATGAGGGGGGCTATCCCAAGAGGAACCAGAGGACCAAGCAGGGGAAGCTCTGAAAGGGCTAGGGCCCGGGTGAGGTTGGGGGGGGTACGGAGGCCTGAGCAGCATGCACAGGGACATGGGGTCCATGACCCCCGTACTCACGATTAAGTCCCAGCGGTGTGGGTGCATCCTGAAGAGGGATATCTGAATGGTGATGGAGCAGCTCCCGGGGCTCAGGGACATCATAGCAGGAGTCCCACAGTGCATCCATGTCACGCGTGCTTGGAGGCGCCCTGCTCCCATCAGGGCCTGTCAGAGGTGCCTCCGGTCCGAGAGGAAAGGTCGGAAGGACGGCCGCGTCCAAAGGACCCTCTTCCGGTCCCTTCGTTCCCTGCAGCACATGGCGGCTGCGTGTTTGCCAGAGATCTGCGTTTTTCCCGCAGCAGCAGCGGCGGAGGCAGCAGTGGACTGCGTTGGGGCCCTCACAGGCCCGGCCTCTCCATCAGGTGAGGCCAGCCGGGTTCAAGTAGCGGTACCCGCAGGGCCGGTATTCGCCATTCCGAAATTGCGGCGCCCATCTTGGGCTGCATGTCTTTGCGGAGCCCGGGATCCAGTGTCTGCATCGCCCGCGTCCAGGAGCGAGGACTCAAGGGACCCCACCGGAGGCATCCCGGAAGGTAAGGAGCCATCTGGGGATAGCGGGGTAGAGCCTTCAGGGCACTGGGGCGGTCCAAGTGTCAGGGCCAGGCGGCCATCTTGTCCTCGGGCCTCAGGCCGGGCCAGGCCCCTAAGTTGCATGAGTGCCTGCCTCCCAAAGAAAGCCCCAATATCCGTCTGAGGATATGGAGGCCGTGTAGAGGAGGCCACTTTAACTTTTTTAGTCGCCTTCCCCATTAGAAAAGCTGGATGGCAGCCGATTTAGTGGACGCTGGTGGAGGAGCTCAGAGAAGTTCGTCCTCACTCATTCATAGCTGGCCACGCCCCCAACTTTTATTATTTTTAACATTGATTTAGGAAAAAAATTTGAAAAGTGTTTTAATAATTTATTATTTTATTACTTTATTTATTATTCTTTTTTGGAGCATAATTATTTTTTTAATTTTACTTTTTTTATTAGTCCCCCTAGGGGACTTGAAGCAGCGATCCACTGCTGTGATCATCCACTGCATGATATACTGCAATACTAATGTATTGCAGTATATCGTGATTCCTACAGTCTCCTTTGCCGGAGGCAATGCCTCAAATGAGTACAAAGATGGCAGACCTGGGGGCTTTCATTAGGCTCCCAGGCTGCTATAACAACCGTTGTTAACCAATTAAGGACACAGCCTAGTTTTGGCCTTAAAGAGGCTCTGTCGCCACATTATAAGTGGCATATCTTCTACATAATGTGATTGGCGCTGCAATATAGATTACAGCAGTGTTTTTTATTTAGAAACGTGTTTTACTTTTTGACCAAGTGGGCGTTGTGGAGAGAAGTGTATGACGCTGACCAATCAGCGTCATACACTTCTCTCCATTCATTTATTCTGTACATAGTGATATAGCTATATCGCTATGTGCAGCCACATACACAAACACTAACATTACTGCAGTGTCCTGACAATAATTAGACATTACCTCCAGTCAGGACGTGATAAGTATTCAGAATCCTGACCACTTCTCTGCACTTCTCTGTGATTTACAGCATAGCAGGCGTAGTCTCGCTAGATTACGCTGTAAACTGTCATTTACAGCGAGATCCCGCTGTGCTGTAAATCACAGAGAAGTGCAGAGAAGTGGTCAGGATTCTGAATATACAACACGTCCTGGCTGGAGGTAATGTATATTCATTGTGAGGACACAGCAGTCACGTTAATGTGTGTTTATGTGGCTGCGCATAGCGATATAGCTATATCTCTATGTGCTGTTTAAATGAATGGAGAGAAGTGTATGACGCTGATTGGTCAGCATCATACACTCCTCTGTACAACGCCCACTTGGCCAAAAAGTAAAACACGCCCAGTTGTCCATTGAGAAACTCATTAGAATAAAGCCAATATAGGTCATAACTCCGTCAAAAATGATCGTTTTTCTAAATAAAAAACACTGCTGTAATCTACATTACAGTGCCGATCACAACCTGTACAAAATATGCCACTTATAATGTGGTGACAGAGCCTCTTTAAGGCCAAAACTAGGCTGCGTCCTATAGGGCTTAATGTTAGTGGAAAAACTTAGTCGATAAATTCAGTATTTATGTTACCTATTGTAGTCCAGGATGCAGTCTGGTTTGGGGGTTTCTGTACTGGTACCTCGTACAGGAACATGGGTACTGGTGTGGCCATGTATTGTTGTCAATACAAGGACATCTCTCTTGTCCTTGTACTTGACACACAATATGTTGCTGCTAGAATGTGCCCTGCTCTCACCCAAGCAGTGTTTTAGGGAGGCCTCTAAGATTTTTTTCTAGCAGTGCCGCATGCCGCAGTACTTCTGAAAGGGAGGCACTTGAAGAGTGGGACGCTGGTATAAAAATTATCAAGGTAGAGGTGGTAACCCTGGTCCAGCAGTGGGTGCACCAAATCTCACACAATTTTTGCGTTAATTCCCAGTAAGGGGGGGGGGGGGCATTCTGGGGACTAAATACTGGTGTCCTTCCCTTCATATAGCCTAAATTTGTAGGTATACCCTGATGCACTCTCGCACAGCTTATACATCTTCACGCCATACCTTGCCCTCTTACTCAGCAGGTACTGGCGGAATTGAACCCTCCCTTTAAAATGTACCAGGGACTCATCAATAGAAATACACTTTTCGGGGTTGTATGCTTTGGAAAACCAGATACTGAAATGGTCCCACATGTGGCCCTAGTGTGGTAATGGACTGAAGCACCGGCCTCCAAAGCAAAGGAGCACCTAGAGGATTATGAGGCCTCCTTTTTATTAGGTACCATGTCCGGTTTGAAGAGGTCTTGTGGTGCCAAAACAGTGGAAAACCCCCAAAAGTGACCCGATTTTGGAAACTAGACCCCTTGTGGAATTCATTGTAGTTTTCATGGGGTGTATGCGACTTTTTGATCAGTTTTTATTCTATTTTTGAGTGGCGTGGTGACTAAAAAACAGCAATTCTACTATTGTTTTTTTATTCTATTTTTTTACAGCGTTCACCGTGCGCTATAAATTACATATTCACTTTATTCTGCGTCGCGATAGAATTACGGTAATACCATATGTTTATAAAAAAAAATTAAGTCTTATGGCGTTTGCACAATAAAATACTTTTTATTAAAAATCATTTACGATTTGTGTTACCTTATTCTAAGAGCCAGAACATTTTTTTTTTCCATCAAGAAAGCCGTGTGAGGACTTATTTTTTGCGTAGCGAACTGTAGTTTCGATCATTACCATTCTTAGGTACATGCGACTGGTTTATTATTATTTTCTTTTACGGCGTTCACCGTGCGGTATAAATAACTAAATACTTTTGTAGTACAGTCCGTTATGGACGCGGCAATACCAATTATGTATAGTTTATTTGTTTATTTATTCATTTTTATTATTAATAGATACTTATAAGGGAAAAGGGGGGATTTTTAATTTTGTTACTTTTAAAACTTTTATTTTCTGATTTTTACACAACTTTTTTTAACTTTATTACTTTGTCCCACTAGTGAACTTGAGGGCAGGAGGCCCTGATCGCTATTCTAATACACTGCACTACATGCCTAGTGCAGTGTATTAGAGCTGTCAGCTACTCACTGACAGCAAGCATAGTGGGCCCTGACTTTGTCAGGACCCACTAGGCTTCCGTAGATGGCATAGCCGGATGCCATTGTTAGGCGTCCGGTTGCCATAGCCACCATCGCCGACCGCTATAGTGTAGCAGGCCGACGATGTTAGCTTAACCCCTAAGAAGCTGCGATCGCTATTGAACGCAGCTTCCAAGGGGTTAATCAGCGGGGACACCGCGATCAGTCCCTGCTGAAGGAGCTGTGGCAACTGCTGTATGAGACAGCAGCTGTCACAGCTCCTATATGTGTCAGGAAGACGGCCGAAATGGCCGTTCCTACCGCGACTTACTATCTTGCACGAACGATGCATTTAGCATGACGGAATAGTACGTCGCTGAGTGCGAAGGGGTTAATAGCCGATCTTGCCGCGGGGGGCGGGATGGCTTTCTTCAGGGGGCGCCCCCTGATTCTAACATGCGATTGACCGCGGTATTTAAGGTGTTAAACGGGCAGAATCAAAGTGATCTTTGATTCCGCCCATTGCAGTGCGGTGTCGGCTGCGTAATATGCCCGTCACCCGCTGTGTATGGAGCTAGCTCAGCCCGTGAGCTCGCTCTATACTTCCGATACATAAATAACCCTTATCACGTATAGATACGTGATATTGTGTTAAGGGGTTACAAATCAGCAGCACGTCCCAAATTCCATGCAGATTTTTTTCTGCTGCAAGAGTTAGGGCTTATTCGGACTAACGTGTTAATCGTCCGTGTGAAGGACGTTTTTTTAATGGCCGTCACACGGCTACATGTATTTCTATGGGGTTATTCACATGGTCGTTGCTTTAACGGACCATGTGAAGTGCCTGTAAAAAAATAGGACATGTCCTTTTTTTGTGCATTTTCACTGATCCCTCAATAGACTCAAGTCTATGAGGGATCTGTGAAAATGGGTCCCGCACGGGTGCAAATCTGCCGTGAAAAACTGTTATTCACGGCTAATTTCACACACATTTGTGGTAATTTGTAGTGGATTTTCAGTGCGTGATCTGCACCAAAAATAGGAGACAAGTAAGTGGCCTTATTCAGACGTCCATGTTTGGTCTATGATATACGGACAGTGTATTGGCTATATTTCCCGGACCGACCAGTTCAGGGAGCCGGGCTTCTAGCATCACAGTTATCTATAATCATAGGAGTCCCTCCCTTCCCATGAGAATACTGTCCCCGGCCTCGTACTGAAAGCATCATTACAGCATGGGGCAGTATTCCTGCCGAGAGGCAGGGACTCCTCACAGCATTGATAACTGTGATGCTAGGAGTCCGTGTCCATGAATTGTGCTTGGCCAATAAACGCTCCGTATATCACGGACCAAACAAGGCCTTAGTCTAGTTACACAGTGCCGTCAAATCCCATTTTTTTGCCACAATTTTTGCAAAATCGTGTCAAAAACGGGATTTGACCGCACTATGAGAATATAGCCTAACAGCACTATTTATTCATGTTTTGTATCCTTTTTTTATGCAATGTTCATAATCGTGGCACAAATCACGTGGTTTTGCCGCAATTTTGACATAATCGCGGAAAGACTGCGCCATTTTTGCCGTGATTACGAAATATTTTTTTTTAACATACTTTATATATTCTACAAGTGGGGTCAGGATGGATGGGAAGCAGGATGCAGAGGGGGGAAACACTCACCAGCCTGCAGGTCCAGTCGGCTGTGTAGAGAAGGAGCTGGCTGGAGGAGCTACACCCGGAGCTTCTGCTTACATGCTGCATCTTCCCCATCCAGTTCGCGAAGCAACAGGTCTGCAGGGGAGGCCGCAAGTGTTGCGAGGGGGACCCGCGAGCATTGCAAGGGGGGCCCGTGAGGGTTGCGAGGGGGGGTCCGCGAGTGTTGCGAGGGGGTGGCCAGCAGTCCGGGGGGGGGCCCTTTTCTTTAGCCATGTGGCCGGGCCCCTGACTGGAGTACTACTAGTACTGCCCTGATAGCAGCCCTGCCACCAGGTACTAAAGGTCTGCTGAATACTAAGGCTCTATTCACATGACAGGGTCAGAGTTTCGGCCGATAAAAACATCCATTTTGGTCAGTTTTTCTTGGCCGTTTTGCATCCATTTTGCATCCGTTCCTTTTCCGTTCCGGGTCGTGTTTCCGTTTTTACGGCCGATTTTGACCCGTTTTGCATCAGTTTTTTCCCGGTCCATTTTAAAAACGAATTAATTTATTTTGTAAATTTTTTGCCACACACTTCCCTCAGTAGCTAATGCCACACACTGCCCCCTGTAGATTATGCAAAGCACTTCCATCTGTTGATAATGCCACACACTGCCCTCTGTAGCTAATGTCACACGCTGCCCTCTGTAGCTAATGCCACACACTGCCTTCTGTAGCTAATGCCACACATTTCCCTCTGTAGCTAATACCACACACTTCCCTCAGTAGCTAATGCCACACACTGCCCCCTGTAGATTATGCAAAGCACTTCCATCTGTTGATAATATCACACGCTGCCCTCTGTAGCTAATGCCACACACTGCCTTCTGTAGCTAATGCCACACACTTCCCTCTGTAGATAATGCCACACACTGCCCTCTGTAGATAATGCCACACACTGCCCTCTGTAGATAATGCCACACACTGCCCTGTAAATAGTGCCACAGATCCCCCTTGTAGGTATTGCCACACAGCCCCCTTGTACATAGCAACCCGCAGATGGAACTCCCTGTAGATGGCACCCTCTTCCTGTAGATAGCGCAACAGTACTGTAGGGGACCGCTACAGGAGAAGTCCCTGACTTCACTGTCTAAATATGGATAGTGATTTCAGGGACTTCTCCTGGAGCGGTCCCCTACTCCTTTAGCGTAATCCCCGGTCACAGATTCGCAGGAATTCCGATTCAGGAGTAGGGTACCGCTCCAGGAGAAGTCCCTTATGTCACTATCCATATATGGACAGTATAGTCAGGGACTTCCCCTGGAGCAGAATCCCGGCAACAACTTTGGCAACACTGTGGCTGGGGATTAGAGGGATTCCGCTCCTAAAGGGTGCTACAGTGGCGCTATCAATGGATGGGAGGGGCATCTACGGGGGCTGTGGCAGCAAAAAAATCTCCTCCTTACATGCACTTCGCACTGTGAGGAGGAGGAGAGAGCGAGCAGCAGAAAGCACGGCCGTCACTTGGATCACATCCAAGTGACAGCCGTGCTTTACACGGCCCCATAGACCTCTATGGGAGCCGTGCAGCCGGGAGAATGGCCCAAAATAGGGCATGTTAAATTCTTTTGATGGCCGTCAAAAAATCGGCCACGTGAATAGCCCCATTTGGGATCTATTGTTCTTACTGGTTGTGTGACGGCTGTTAAATAAATGGCTGTCACATGGCCGTGTATCCCTGTTGTGTGAATAAGGCCCAACTATAACTGTTCTTAGATTTTTCAGTGCTATCATCCATACACATGGGTTCATTCTTTCCAGACAGAAAAACTTTCATTTTCTAACCTGTAATGGTTTCTCAATTGTCAACCAAATGTGCTGATTGAGAACGAATGGACTTGTTTTTTGGACACTCCATTTACTCCCTAGAAATATTTGACAAGGCTAAGATGAATGAACTGTTGAATGAAGCATCAAAAATTTGTTTTTAAGTAATTAATTAGTTGCCATAGAGAATTTGATTCAACTACTGAACGAAACAAAGGAGAAGTTGTTAAATGATAAAAATAAATATTATGTAGTACTGTATTTGTTCCTTTTGGATCTTTTAAAGGGATTGTCCCATTGCAGATAATAGCTTTGTGAAAGCTGACATGGGGAAGTTGCCTTTGCTATTTATTTTGCCAGCAATCTCTACAGACACAAAAATGTGGTATTACATGCGGTCCTTAATTATAATGTCAATGTAATACATAGATTACCAGGTCTTCCAGATCAATAGCTTTTGCTTGTTAGCAGTTCTCTGCTCTGTCTCATAGAGGAGGTCCCGATCGGTCTCTAATATAGTATATGAAAAAGGGTTGTCGAGTTCAGACAATCACTTTTAAAGGTTTTCACACTTTTTAACAATGGCAACCATGGCTATAGTATGACTGTTATCAGTTCCGGTACCCCAATTAATGCAAACCTTTTTGGATGCATGTTTCACACGATGGCATCTCTTGACGAAGGTTCTGCTAGTTGCCATAGACTAGCCTTTAAATTGTTGGTAGATTAGTGGGATCTACGAACAAATATGTAATGTCTATGGCCAGCTCAAGCAATATTGTGTCTTACCTAAGGTCCAAATTGAGGCAGCATTTGGTTAATAAATATTTTAGCTACGGAAATTGTGTTCCATGTCAGTGCTGAAATATTAATAAACTGGAGTTAAGATTGCGTTTACTCTGGCGAGAGATATTGTTATCCTATCCAGCATATGCTGTTATCTAAGCTGACAGCAACATTTATTGTGTTAGTTAGGGTAAAAAAAACATTCTACACATTAATGTAAGGTGAATGAAGAAGTGTTTGAAGCTGCCGTCAGTACTCGCTTTTGAATAAGTGTTCTTCTATATTTTAATAATATGCGGTTGTTTGCAACCGCATATGAAAATACACATTTTCATTTTGATATTCCACATAAAAGGAAAGAATTTACTTAGATTCTTTTTTTATCCATGTTGTACTGGATTCTTCCGCCACAGTTTTACATCAAGTCTCATTATATCAAATACAGAATTCAGTTTATGTAAATGTATAACATTGAGGAAAAGGCAGCTATGAGTTCAGCAAATACAAATGAAAAATGTAAAAAAAAATTAATAAAAAGGGTACTATAAATGAAAAGTGCATTATGCTTTACTACCTTTAACTACAAAGAAAATTTGATCATCACTTTACAAAGACAAGAAATTTGAGAGCTACAGTATCACCAAATATTGTAAATTATAGATCTTGCAGAAGTTAGAAATTCATAGAGCATAATAACAAGTGAAAACTGTAAAAAATAAAAAGCTCAACTAAGACATGATATCTTATTGCAAATCAAAGTAGGTAAGAAAAAAGGTAACAGTAGTAACAAATGATCAAAAATAAGCTACTAAACATGTTCAAAATTACTATGATAGATAGATAGATAGATAGATAGATAGATAGATAGATAGATAGATAGATAGATAGATAGATAGATAGATAGATAGATAGATAGATAGATAGATAGATTGATAGATATTCATATTCGTAAAAAATAGGCAAAGCAATGGGTCAGACAATCTGCAAGATGTGCAATTACTTAGTGGCTATCCAAAGCCATCTCTATTCCTATCCATTTTCAACTTGAATCAATGTTGATTATGATTAATAAACACATAAAAAAAGAGAAACTAGATGAAGATGATCTATTTGAAAATTGCACAGATCTAATTGTGTCAGGCATTACATACTGTAGGTTATTGAACATGTGTTTACTTCAATCTTGGGGAAGACACACAAGGTTAATAATACGCAAAATATTGATTAATATCTATTTTTTCCCCAATGGTAAACCTAATTATTTTTTATTATAAATGTATCAAATTGAAGACCATAGAGGAGACTTCATTTCTTGGGAAACTTTATTAAATGATAGGAGACCAATAAAGATGTATATAATGAAGAAAGTAAAAAAATATCTCTAATTTAATAATAAAAAAAGGGAGAGAAGGCAGTAGTGAGCAGTCAAAGTCTCACCGGATTTTGGCTGCAGTGTGAGATTTTCTGCTTCTAAACTGGGAGAGGCTACTGTGAAGGGGGAGACTGTAAGTGTGCTGCAAGTGTACAGTTAATATTGAAAACTAGAGGACAAGGAGTCATGTACTATAGAAAAAGTAGCAAAATCTTTACTAAGCACAAAAAGAGCTAAAATTCAAAGTAGAACATGGAAGATCCAAACGGATTTAACTGTCTACAGCTATATAGTAGTTAAAATGACATCACAAAGTATCAGGTCATTACAAAGTGCAAGTGCTAATGTAATGTGGAATTTAGGATAAACAAACAATAATTTGCTTAATTTCAACAATATTTGACAGCCAAGTAACCCTGCTGCACAGAGGTATTTATGCAGCAGGTATATTCATTTCTGTGAAGGAAAGAGGTATGGACTTAAAGTTGAAGTCATGAACAAATATATAAGTGCAAAGTAAAGTAAGCACCTGCTTAAAGTAAGAAGCTACGTGTTTAAAAATAAAGGTCACTTATTCAGACCAAGATACTGCCTTACTCATTAGATGTGATGACGGTATGCCGGACAAGCGCCCCGACGCGCGTTTCGCGTAAATGGCTTTCTCAAGGGTGACTTCAGATAAGAAGCTTAAATAGCAGACTGATGGGATCAGCTGACCTGGGAATGACCAATGGTATCCAAATTGAGTGCGCATGCGCGTGACCCAAAGACGCGCGAGAATGTGAGCCCAGGGTACGGAGCACTGCAGCTCACGCGCCGCCCCCCCGGACATCACGGGGGGGTGGCGCATGGGCACAGCGCCAACCACGACAGCCGAGCCACGAACTTCCGCAAGTCAGGGTACCAAGCATGCGCACTCGCGGTACCATGTGCAAGCGATGGAGCATCGTAACGGGGCAAGTAAGTAAAGAACCTATTATGTAGAGTACGATCCATTGAGAGACAATAAGGAGGAGACACTTGGGCATACTATCATACCTCTGTCCTCCATGTGCATGAGATAGAAAAGGAAGAATGGTAGGAGGCCTGTATACATATAATAATCAGTGAAAAAAATCAAACAACAAAACAAGTGACACGCACTAAACCATAATAAGTGTGGTAGCAATTCTGAGTATATAGTGAGTATTGTGTAACTACGACATAATCCAAATATCAGGAGATGTAATAATTGGCAGTAAATTATCTTAATTCCCAAACATATACCATGTGTACAGATAAACAATATATATGGGAAAATGCCCCAATATTTATCAGTGATCATGCAGAATGAATCAATCCTGCATGATAAAAACCATAAAGTTAAAGAAAAACCCAAAAATATAAAGTATGACATAACAGAGAAATAAGTGTAAGGAGGTATCCACTAAAGGCAGCCACATATATCCATCAACACGTAGATGTTTTATCTCCTCAATATATGGACGGATACCTCTCACCATATTCTATGAGGAGAAGAACAGTCCATAGGTCATCCAGTGCTTCAAAATCCAAGATTTCTACACAGCGTAGAATAATGGCATAATAGAACAGGAACGATATCTAAAATAAACTAAACACAAAGTCAAATTAGTACAGACACAGTTAAAAAGTATTTTTAAAAACGAAAGGCAGGAGACAGCTATAGAAATGAAGCGAAGCTCAATTTTTCATTGAGACCGATGGGGGCCATGGTTCCTAGGGTTACAATCCATTTGCATTCCCTTTGGGATAATGGTTTCATTACATCACCGCCTCTGACACCGCACTGTATCCTGTCAATCCCCCATGCCCTCAAGGTTTTTGGGTCACAACCATGATGTATTTTAAAATGTTTAGGGATTGTTTTAAGAAGAGTGGTGTCATCAATTTCTTTAGCAGCAATGATATCTCTTACATGTTCCCTAATTCTAATGTACAACTGTCTCGAGGTTAATCCCACATAGACTTTTGAACAACCACAAACTGCATAATATATAACAGATGCGGTATTGCAGGATATGTAGTGCTGAATTTGGAACTGTCGTCCATCTCGCATGGAGTCAAATACCTTTGTGCGTATGATGTTCACACAAGCACGGATAGCAGCCCCAATTTGGGCCTCTGCTTGAAAATGGATTATGAAGTTTGGCGATGTAATGGCTTTTTACCAACATGTCTTTCAAGTTTCTGCCTCTTTTGCTGTCATTAAAGGCGACTGAGGAAGAACATTACTTAGTGTGGATTCAGTCTGGAGTATAGGCCAATATTTATTTAACACAGGTCTCATGTGTTGCCATTGATTATTAAACGTGGAAATAAAACGTATATTGTTGTCTGTGATATTTTCATTATTATTGTAATGATGAGGGTAGGGAAACGGACAAGTGAGCCCTAATCTACCCGCCACTCTGTCCCTGCCTACTTGCAACGACCCGCCCTAGGCGACGAGGTACAACTGGGCGGCGGTCCCTACGCTCAGTAAGTGCACGAGACAAACAGACAAGGGTACACAAAGCTAAGGGAAATGGGGCAGTTGCCCACGGCAACACCGTGAGCAACAAGAGTGGTGAACAAGCCGAGTCAAACCAGGAGTGCACGAGGTACCAAACGCAGAGCAGGAGAGTAGTCAGTAAGCCAGGGTCAGTATGGAGCAGGATCAAATAGTTAGAAGCTGTAGCTGGGCCAGGAAACCACACGAGAAGAATCACAAGCAAAGGAGGAACAGGAAAGGCAGGTATAATAAGACAGAGGGCGGGAGCTAGCTCCGTCTGGCCAGGCTGGACATAGACTCAGGTGCAGACTGATTACCTATGGGCGTATACACAGAAGTTGTGCCTGGCTGATCCTTTACAATTATCCTTGATATTTCCTGGGGGATGTAATAGGGTTTTACGCTCTGTGATCTTAGCGTATCAATATCCCTGTTTGATACAACGCTTACTGTAGCCTCTCTCTAGGAATCTTTCCCTCAGATCCCTAGACTGTTCCTCAAAAGAAGCATCGGATGAGCAAATTCATCTCATCCTGAGGAACTGACCAACTGGGACGGCCTTAACTGTTGAAAAGGTATGTGCTGAGGTGGCATGTAAGAGGTAGTTAACCAATGTCTTTTTTTCAAAAGACATTTGTTTGTAAGTATCTCTCCTCATCCACAAAAATAGAAATATCCAAAAAAATCAATCTTAGATGTATCCACCGTATAGGTAAGGTTAATGTTGAGGTCATTGATATTAAGCTGTCGCATAAATTGTAACAGATCCACCTCACTACCCTGCCAAATAATGAATAAGTCACTGATGTATCTTAGCCAGCACTGCACATGGTCGATGGCGTGGGCGCCATCGCCATGGAAAACCTGTCTCTCCCAGGAACCAAGAAACAGGTTGGCATACGACGGCGCGCACGCCACCCCCATGGCAGTGCCTTGTTTTTGTAGGTAGAACACATCCAAAAAAGTTGTGGCTAAGTATATATTGTAATAATTCTAGTATAAGTTTGCATACTTGGCTGTCCCAGTTGCTCATCCCCAGGAAGAGACGAACTGCGTTGATGCCATCCTTATGCCTAATGCTGGTATGAAGGGATTCAACATCCACCATAACGAGAATCACGTCAGGATCAAGAGAGATACCTTCAATTCGTCTTAGCACATCTGTCGTGTCTTTGACAAAAGAAGGAAGGCTTTCCACCATTGGTTTTAAATAGTAGTCAATAAACTTATAGACTGGGTCACATAGTCCTCCAATTCCCGATACTATGGGACACCCTGGTGGCTCTACTGGATATTTATGAAATTTAGGTAGGAAGTATAATGTTGGAATTTTTGGGTACTTAACCATGAGACTTTCAAGGATTTTTTGGGGAATTATCCTCTTGTCATATGCCAAATTAAAAATTTTACCTAATTCGCCTGAAAATGTGTTTATGGGATTGTATGTCAATTTAGCATATGTTTGTTTATCCCTTAATTGGAGAAAGGCTTCTCTTTCATACTTCTCAATTGGTCAGATCACGACATTCCCACCCTTGTCTGCAGCTTTGTACACCACATCGTCATACGATTGTAGTTCTCTCAAAGCCACACGTTGGGCTGATGTTAAATTATCAGAATGTTTATTGGTTGGAATCTGTCTAAAATCATTCACCACCATCTTTGTAAAAATCTCCACCTGTGGGCATACAGACAAGGGGGCAAAGTCATTGATCTGGGTATTACTGTTGTGGGGAACCTACCTTGCTCGGTGGAGACCTGTTCTTGTAGTAGGTCTTCTAAGGCCTTTAACACTTTTTTTTGGCCTCACTATTAAGTCCTACATCTATGGCACTCCTGTTGTGTAACTTTTTCAAAATCAGTTTACGGGAAAAGAGGTAGACATCTTTCATTGCTGTAAAAAAATTGAAGGGTTTACTCGGAGAAAGGGTTACTCAGTATGTCGCGCTGCATGTCAGAGAGGGAATGTGAGGAAAGATTCATTACCTCTAAGTTGTTTTTAGGCTTTTTCCCTTGTTGATGAGGAGGTGTAATTCTGCGCTTTGCCGCTTGTCTCTCCCTGTTTCTACGGGGATAGGTAGGTTCTGTGTTATTTGGACCACTATCACCTAAATGTCTTCCTCTCCGATTTTCCTTATTGGAAGTCATAGATGAAACAGAGCTTGATCTAGAGCGGCCTGCCGACGGTGACCGCGGTGTGCGCCATTTGTACACGCCATTTTGCCGTAAGTCGTTAATATCTCTCTGAAATTTGTTGGTTTTTGTAGAGCATATTTCTTGTTCCCATTTTTTTAAGACCATTATCTAGATCGATGTTTAATTTCTCCAGTGTTTCACTAGTTGGTTCTTTATTAATCTTGCTCTGTATTTCATCAATCTCACTTTCCATAGTACTCAAACTTATTGATTAGATTGAGTCAAGAGATTCATAAATCCCCTTGAGCATTCGTTAGATAATTCTTCCCATTTAGTTTTAAAATTTTCATCCTCAATTAAGAAGGATGGGAAGACCTAAACTCTCAACCCCCTGGGTATTAATACCTTAGCCAAGTGTACAGTTAACCCGTTAGTGACCGGCCCATCGTGTTTCTGCGTCGGTCACTAACGGGCCTTATTCCGATGCCATAGACTTTTTACGTCGCGGCATCGGAATAAGTTTACAGAGCAGGGAACTGTCAGATCTCCCTTCTCTCAGCTGCTAGAGGCAGCTGAGGGCTGGGAGCGTCCCTGCTCTGCCGTGTGAGATCGATATTAGTATCGATCTCACACGTTTAACCCCTCAGATGCGGTGCTCAATAGCGAGCACCGCATCTGAGTGGTTTTGGAGAGAGGGAGGGAGCTCCCTCTCTCCCCCACCGACGCCGGCGATATGATCGCCGAGTGTCTGTGTCTCTAATGGCAGCCGGGGGTCTAATAAAGGCCCCCAGGTCTGCCTGGAGTGAATGCCTGCTAGATCATGCCGCAGGCATGACCTAGCAGATGCCTGTCCGTTTTAAACGGACAGGCAGTAATACACTGCAATACGAAAGTATTGCAGTGTATTATAAATGCGATCGGAGAATCGCATATTATAGTCCCCTAGTGGGACTAGTAAAAAAGTGGAAAAAAAGTTTAATAAAGTTAATTTAAAAAAAGATGTGAAAAAAAATTAAAAACCCAGCTTTTCCCCTTACAAAATTCTTTACTATTAAAAAAACAAAATAAAGTTAAAAAGTTACACATATTTGGTATCGCCGCGTCCGTAACGACCCCAACTATAAATGTATTACATTATTTAACCCGCACGGTGAACACCGTAAAAAAAAATTCAAAAAAAAACTATGGTAAAATTGCTGTTTTCTGTGAATACTGACTTTAAAAAAATGTGATAAAAAGTGATCAAAAAGTCGCATCTACTCCAAAATGGTACCAATAAAAACTACAAGTCGTCCCGCAAAAAAAAAGCCCTCATACAACCGCATCGGCGAAAAAATTAAAACGTTACGGCTCTTCAAACATGGAGACACAAAAACAAATAATTTAGAAAAAAATGCGTTTTTACTGTGTAAAAGTAGTAAAACATACAAAAAGTATACAAATTTGGTATCGTTGCAATCGTAACAACCCGCTGAATAAAGTTATTGTGTTATTTATACCACACGGTAAACGGTGTAGATTTAGGACGCAAAAAAGTGTGGCGAAATTTCAGATTTTTTTCTATTCCCCCCCAAAAAAAAGTTCATAAAAGTTAATCAATAAATAATATGTACCTAAAAATGGTGCTATTAAAAAGTACAACTTGTCCCGCAAAAAACAAGACCTTATACAGCTATGTCGACACAAAAATAAAAACGTTATAGCTCTTGGAATGCGACGATTGAAAAACGTAAAAAATAGCTTGGTCATTAAGGTCCAAAATAGGCTGGTCATTACTAGTTTAGTAATGCCCAATATCCTGGCTAATCTAATAGACGCTGTAACACTGATAACGCTAGTGAAAATTATGTCCCAAAAAGTCTATTATTTTAAAAGTTAGGAGCTTTTTTCTAAATATGCAAATAAGGCTGTACTGGACTAGTGATTCACAAGCTGATTCTTCTGAGGTGAAGCTAACTCACAGCCTGTGACGTTGTCCTCTCAGCATGAAGCTGTTTCACACACAGTATGAGAGACTGAAGCTGGAGGGAAGGGCTATATTTAAAACAGCTATATCTCAGGCTGTAGACCACTTAGAACAGTGGTTCTGGTGGCATATGAAAGTTGCTGTAAAAAAAAAAAAGAGGTATTACCAGTTGAAAACACTTTCGGGAATGGTAGCTGTATAGTATATGATTACACTGTGTTGCTGGGCTGGGAAGAGGAGAACTGTATGACAATGATGCCCAGAGTGGAAAAAAAATAGTAACCTCCCATTTGGAAAGTATAGCCAAATTAGCATATTTAGAAATATGCGCATAACTTTACAAATAATAAACTTTTTGGGAAAAAAATTACTCTGTAGTTATCAGCATCATAGTTAGGAGATAGGACATTAATAAACTGGACTGAGCCTGTTTTGGCCTTGAGGACAAAGCCGATTTTTTTCAAATCTGACATGTGTTACCTTATGTAGTAATAATTTGGGAATACTTTTACCTATCCAAGTGACTCTGGGATTGTTTTCTCGTGGCATATTGTACTTTTTGTTAGTAAAAAAAATGTGGACGATAAATTCAATATTTATGTGTGAAAAATACAAAAATTTTGAGAAAATTTCCAAAAATTAGCATTTTTATAAGCATTTTGCTTGTAAGACAGACAGTAATACCACACAAAATAGTTACTATTTCATATATCCCATATGTGTACTTTATGTTTGCATTGTTTTTTGAAAATTCTTTTATTTTTCCAGGACTTTACAAGGCTTAGAACTTTAGCAGCAATTTCTCATATTTTCAAGAAAATTTAAAAAGTCCATTTGTTCAGGAACCAGTTCAGTTCTGAAGTGACTTTGAGGGCCTTATATATTAGAAAATCCCAATAAATCACCCCATTTTGAAAACTGCACCCCTCAAAGTATTCAAAACAGCATTCAGAAAGTGTTTTAACTCAATAGGCGTTTCTCAGGAATTAAAGCAATGTAGAGGTTAAATTTACAAAATACATTTTTTTTTTGCCAAAAATCATTTGTAATACAGTTTTTTCTGTAAGGGTATGTGCACACAATGAGAGGCTTTTACGGCTGAAATGACAGACTGTTTTCAGGAGAAAACAGCTGCCTCGTTTCAGCCGTAATTCCTCCTCCTCGCATTTTGCGAGGCTTCTCTGACAGCCGTAAATTTTGAGCTGTGCTTCATTGAGTTCAATGAAGAACGGCTCAAATTACGTCTGAAAGAAGTGTCCTGCACTTCTTTTGACGAGGCTGTATTTTTACGCGTCGTCGTTTGACAGCTGTCAAACGACGACCCGTAAATGACAGGTTGTCTGCACAGTACGTCGGCAAACCCATTCAAATGAATGGGCAGATGTTTGCCGACGTATTGTAGCCCTATTTTCAGACGTAAAACGAGGCATAATACGCCTCGTTTACGTCTGAAAATAGGTCGTGTGAACCCAGCCTAAGGGTATGTTCACACGTAGTCAACCAAAACGTCTGAAAATCCAGAGCTGTTTTCAAGGGAAAACAGACCCTGCTTTTCAGACGTTTTTTACCAACTCGCATTTTTACCAACTCATTTTTTTACCAACTCGTTTTTGGAGCTGTTTTCATTGGAGTCTATGAGAAAACAGCTCCAAAAACGTCTGAAAGAAGTGTCCTGCACTTCTTTTGACGAGGCTGTATTTTTACGAGTCGTCGTTTGACAGCTGTCAAACGACGACGCGTAAATAACAGGTCGTCTGCACAGTACGTCGGCAAACCCATTCAAATGAATGGCCAGATGTTTGCCGACGTATTGCAGCCCTATTTTCAGACGTAAAACGAGGCATAATACGCCTCGTATACGTCTGAAATTTGGCCGTGTGAACATACCCTAACACAGAAGATTTTACATGAGAAATGCAACTCAATATATATTGCCAAGATTGTGCAGTTTTTAGAAATATCCCACATGTGGCCATAGTGTGCTAATAGACTGAAACATAGGCCTCAGAAGCAAAGGAGCACCGAGTGGATTTTGGGGCCCTATTTTTTTTTTTTTTATATATATTTTAGGCACCATGTCAGGTTTGAAGAGGTCTTGTAGTTACATAGTTACATAGTTACATAGTTACATAGTTTGTACGGTTGAAAAAAGACACATGTCCATCAAGTTCAACCAATGGATGGGAAAGGGGAAGTAAAAAATTTCTACACATAGGAGCTAATATTTTTTTGTTCTAGGAAATTATCTAAGCCTTTTTTAAAGCCATCTACTGTCCCTGCTGTGACCAGCTCCTGCGGTAGGCTATTCCATAAATTCACCGTTCTCACAGTAAAGAAGGCTTGTCGCCTCTGCAGGTTGAACCTTTCTTTTTCCAGACGGAGGGAGTGCCCCCTTTTTTTTGAGGGGGTTTTACATGGAACAGGATTTCACCATATTTTTTGTATGTGCCATTCATATATTTATATAAGTTAATCATGTCCCCCCTTAGTCGTCTTTTCTCAAGGCTAAATAGGTTTAGTTCTTTTAATCTTTCCTCATAACTTAGATTCTCCATGCCCCTTATTAGCTTCGTTGCTCTTCTTTGTATTTTTTCCAACTCCAGGGCATCCTTTCTATGAACTGGAGCCCAGAACTGGACTGCATATTCTAGATGAGGCCTCACTAATGCTTTGTAAAGTGGTAATATTACATCCCTGTCCCGCGAGTCCATGCCTCTTTTGATACACGACAATATTTTGCTGGCCTTTGAAGCAGCTGATTGACACTGCATGCTGTTATTTAGTTTATGATTTACAAGTACACCCAGATCCTTCTCAACAAGTGACTCCCCCAGTGTGGCTCCCCCTAGGACATATGATGCATGCAGGTTGTTCGTACCCAGGTGCATAACTTTACATTTATCTACATTAAACTTCATTTGCCAAGTGGACGCCCAAACACTTAGTTTGTTTAAATCTGCCTGCAATTCACAAATATCTTCCATAGTCTGAACTATATTGCATAGCTTGGTGTCATCTGCAAAAATAGAAATAGTGCTATTAATCCCATCCTCTATATCATTAATAAATAAGTTGAATAATAGTGGTCCCAGCACTGAACCCTGGGGTACACCACTTATAACTGGGGACCATTCAGAGTAGGAATCATTGACTACAACTCTCTGGATTCGGTCCTTGAGCCAATTCTCAATCCAATTACAAACTATACTTTCTAAACCTATAGTCCTTAATTTACCCATTAGATGTCTATGAGGGACAGTGTCAAATGCCTTTGCAAAGTCCAAAAACACTATATCCACAGCGGCCCCTCTGTCTAGGCTTCTGCTTACCTCTTCATAAAAACAAATCAGGTTGGTTTGACAGCTTCTGTCCTTTGTAAAACCGTGCTGGCTGTCACTTATAATACTATTTATTGTCACATAATTCTGTATATAGTCCCTCAATAGCCCCTCAAACATTTTTCCCACAATTGATGTTAAGCTTACTGGTCTATAATTACCTGGCAAAGACTTAGAGTCCTTTTTGAAAATAGGTACCACATTTGCCCTGCGCCAGTTCCTTGGCACTATACCAATCATGAGAGACTCTCTAAATATTATGAAGAGGGGGACAGAAATAACTGAACTAAGCTCCTTAAGAACTCTAGGGTGTAACCCATCTGGTCCCGGGGCCTTGTGTACATTTATTTTATTTAATTTAGCTTGCACCATATCTACATTCATCCAATTCAGTATATCAACTGATATATTAACAGCACTGGCAGCGGCTACATCAGCTGCTCCTTCTTCTGTTGTATATACAGAGCGTAAGAACCCATTTAGTAACTCTGCCTTCTCTTGATCCCCTGTGACCAACTCCCCATTACCACTATCTAAGGGTCCTACATGTTCAGACCTTGGCTTTTTTGCATTTATATGCTTGAAGAATTTTTTAGGATTTGTTTTACTATCCTTGGCCACCTGCTTTTCATTTTGTATTTTAGCTGATTTTATTATCTTTTTACAAATTTTATTAAACTCTTACAAAGGCTACAGATGTACCCTCAGATTTGTATTTTTTAAATGCCCTTTTTTATTCATGTTTTGCCCTTTTTACAGAAGGCGTAAGCCATGTGGGGTTTAATTTTAGTTGTTTATACTTGTTACCTGTAGGAATAAATTTTGCACTATAATTACCCAAAGTAGATTTGAAAATCTCCCATTTATCATTTGTCCCATTATTTAACATTATTTCTTTCCAGTCTATATCCTGAATTGCAGCACTCATCCTGGGGAAATTGGCCTTCTTAAAATTAAGTGTTTTTGCCCTCCCTGCCTGTGTTTGTTTTTTACAGTATAGGTAAAATATAACTATATTATGATCACTGTTACCAAGGTTTTCACGAACATTGACATTCCCAACAAGCTCTGCATTATTAGAAATGACCAGATCCAACAGAGCTTCACCTCTAGTTGGGTCTTGCACAAACTGGCCCATAAAATTTTCCTGCAACAGGTTGAGGAAATGTCTCCCCTTTGCAGTTGAAGCCGAACCATGACACCAATTAATATCCCGGTAATTAAAATCTCCCATTATTACAACAGTACCCACTTCATATGTTTATATATTTGACCTTCTATTTCTTCAGTTATATTGGGGGGTCTATAGATTACACCAAAAGTAATTTTTTCAGTGTTTACCTCCCTTTGTAATTCCACCCACAAGGTTTCAACCTCCTCACAATCTTCACCCTCTACTGTCTCATTCACACTCACCTTCATATCGCTTCTCATAATACAGACATACACCACCGCCTTTCCTACTTGCCCTGTCTTTCCGAAACAGTGTAAAACCCTGTAGATTTACAGCCCAATCATGTGAAGAGTCCAGCCATGTCTCAGCAACACCAACTATATCTATATCTTCTTCCAGTATCAAGGCCTCCAGCTCCCCTATTTTGCTTGCTAGACTTCTGCCATTTGTGAACATACACTTTAACTTGCCTTTAAATGTTTCACTTTCAGTATCAGAAATGTAGTGCTAAAACAGTAAAAAACAGTAAAAAAACAGTAAAAAAACAAAAACAAAAGTGATCCAATTTTGGAAACTACACCCCTAAATGAATTTATCTAGGTTATAGTTAGCGTTTTGACCCAACAGATTTTTTTCTAAATGTATTTGAATTAGTCTCTGAAGATGAAAATCTACTTTTTTTGTGAAAAAATTTAGAAGTTTTTAATATTTATAAGGAAAAAAAGGAAAACACCCAAGCATTTGTAAAGCAATTTCTCCCGATTACGGCAATACCCCAAATGTAGTAATAAACTGCTGTTTGGATCCACAGCAGGGCTCAGAAGAGAAGGAGCATCATTTGGATTTTGGAGCACTGATTTTGCTGGACTCGTTTTCAGTGCCATGTCGCATTTGCAATGAACTGGGGGGACCAAAACCGTGGAAACCCCGCAAAAGTGACCCCATTATGAAAAACTACACCCCTCACGGAATTTATCTAGGGGTATAGTTACAATTTTGACTCCACAGTTTGGGCATGCCCCCACGTGGCGGATTTTCTCCGCAAGTGTCCACATCAATGCCGCACATAATCCACATTGCGGATTATGCTGCGGATTTTGCCAAAGTGCTGCGGACTGCGTTGCGTATTGCGTTGCGGATTTAGGTGCGATTTCCAAAACAAGTCTTCCAAATTAGGCACTGACCTCATTTGTGAGGTAATTTCCTTTGAGCACGTGCTGGACACACTCATGGCATGTATAAGTGTGGCCAGAAGGAGAAGTGAATCTGCCTGGAGAAGTATACTAGTCCGAAGTGTTGGACAATGGCGGAACTTCATGAGCGACCACTTCTATTACGCCGGAAAAAATAGATTCGGGTGCTGCGCACCATAGTGAGCATTGTCCTTCGTTTGCAATGGCAACGTGTAAGTAGTATTTGGGCACCTACACACGTCCTAGGCCAAAGTATATGTTTTTGTCTGCTAATGAGATAGTAACATGTTTCGGGGATTTCCCTCTCTTTTGTTCACGCTGGCTGAATAAAGTGGCCGTGTCCGACTGTGGGTTGACCCTTTTGTTGCTGTAAGAGCAACCAAAGGTCATTTTGCACTTCTTTTTCGCGAACTAAGAAGGTATATATTTTCGATAGAATCTTTCATTGTCACTGCCCCTGAGGTTCTGTTGGGTAGGCCAGTCGTGGTGTACCAGTTCGAGATATGTTCTCTTATTTTTTCTTGACTTCTGAAGGGGCCGTGCCTTTGCAATACTCCTGGGTTGGTGGTGTGCAGCCTACCCAGCAGTAATCCGTCTCATGTCCAAACAGTAGGCTATTCTGTCAATGATAGTCCTATGGATTGCTAAATTGTCAGTTGGATGTGCTTCCCTTGCCAAAAAATAAACACGATTATTCTGATTGGCCCTAAGTGTGTGTATTTGCGAAATCACATGTCTGAAAAGTGAGTATGATGTTGAGGTTGCCTTTCTTTGTTCAGCACAGCATAGCATATCAAACCACACAGTATTTCCTCCATGAAAGCGACCACACCGTGAACAATGTGTATCGTCCCCTTGATGCCCTTCCACATTTTGTCGCCCACACATCAAAAACGACAAAGACACAAGGCAGAGTCATCAATTGAACTTAACTTTTATGCCACGTCTATACATCACAACTAGACGCCCTGAGAACAATCAGTGACGAACTTGGACCATAAATTCGATCACTGGTACAATAGCGAACAACACAAAACAGAAACCTAATGCAAGGTATGGTAGCGAGGGGGGCTCAATTGGGGATACGAGGAGGGGGCAGAGGAGGAGGTCGAGGTAGGAGGCATGTATGCCGCAGAGGTGGGAGGATAAATATGAAGAGGTGGGAGAGTGGAAGAGTATGGGGTGGGCAAAGGGTTAGGGACATTGGGGTATGGACGGAAGGAGGAACCAGAGGGATGTCCATGTGACCAGGGGGAAAAATATGGTTCTGGCTGCAGTGAGGGTGCAGAGGCAGGAGGTGGGGCGTGCGGCACAGCGGCAGACGGGTCAGCCCTACAGCCAGTTAACGTGCGCAGGTGGAAAATTATATCTGCCACATCTGGTAGGGGCTGGGGGGCCTCAAAAATATCAGCCAGCGCAAAGACACAGGTCATATATGCCGCCCGGCGAGTTGATTCCATACCGCGACAGCGGCCACCGATGGAATACCCGAAATTATGGTACTCGTCTTCGGCCTCTACCCTCCGAATCATGGTTAGAGCTTGGTCCACGACCGTGTCGCTTGATTCCGCTGGGGCCACGCGCTTTCGGCCACCCACTCTTTGCCGAGGACGGGAAGTTCCTGCCGGGGGGGCTGGAGAGGTGTGGCCACCAGGAACTGCTGGGGCCGGGGTTGCCTCGTGGGGCACATCTTCCTCAGTCACATTGGCAGACGAGGCTCCCACGGGCTGCTCCTGCACCTGGGCACGGGCCCTCACTTGCGGCGTCTGAGGAGGTACATTGCCCTGAGTTCTGCAAGGAAAAAAAAGGTCACTGAGTTTTGGGATTGAGAAGACATTTCTCGGACAGTTTGTCAGTCGCTAATCTCGTTAACATAGCCTTTTGCCATTCTACACACACACGATCTGACGATGAAGATAATGAGTTACATAAGCAACGCAGAGTGCTATTTGATAATGTGTAAGGTCAAGGGACATTTTCGTGACGACACTGGCAAAAGCAACACAAACATGTCCACTGTAATCGTCAAACAAGGGAAATTGAAATCCGTTCGATTGGAATCACGTGGTTCATGCGCTCCCTTTTAACCCAGGTGTGTGTGCGAATAGAGACTTACCTTCGTAGCTCCCTGCACGGAATCAGGAAAGACAGTTCCTCATAGTGGGCTATCGCTGCGCACCGTGACGGAGAGGAGCCACTTGCTGGTGTTTTGGACACCTGTTTCCGGAAGCGGTCGCGGACTGTCCGCCATCTATTGCGCACATCATTTTCTGTAAAAGGAATGATGTTTTTAAAATTAGGGCATAGGGGATGAAGTCAGGTGTATCCAGAGCAATCGCTTCTAATGGCCTGTCCTGAGGAGAGATCATCAATGCAACCACATCATTGGGTCAGAACTTGACTAGCCAGTGGTTATGGCTACGGCTGGGTTCCCACGACCTCTTTCCATGCCAAATGTAGGCATTTCAGGCCTATAATGCCGCATGCCGAGACAGCTCCAATACGCTGGCAAACATCTGGCCATTCATTTGAATGGGCATATGGTTGTCCACGCATGCAAAACGTACTTTATGTCGTTAAATGGTGTGTCAAACGCACGATTTAGGGCCGTCAATAGGCCATGTGCACATACCCTTACAGTCGGAAGAAAGTGGTCAACAACTTCGCACGTGCCATAGTGACATGACAGAAGTTGGGGTATGGGTTAGCTAGCCAGGAAAGGCCAAAGTTGTGAATAGAATTTACAGCATTCTAATGATGCAAAACAACGTTAGCAAACAGTGTTTTAAACTATCTGCATTACAAACTATATGCAAACTTACCAATCACTCCCTGCTTCCTCTCCAGCATGCCATCCCACTCGGGGTACAGACCGCGGCACACGTAGGTCCATCCCTCCTCACGTGCATTCCGGTCACTATAGGCAGCTATTGAGGTGTCCCAGATTTCTGGCCTACTATGCACCTACAAAATAAATACACAGTGCATATTGCAGTTTGCTTGGTACTCAGGATTCACGGTGGAGCTGTTACATGTTGGTCTGCCTTCGAATATGTACATACTGCAGGTGCTGCTAGTGTTAAACCATACATACTAGACCACTTGAAACAACATGACATAAACATATACATGTACTTACCAGATTTATCAGGGCCGAAACCTCCATGTCCATCCGTCGATATCTGGCCATTGCAGCCTGGGTTCACAGTTTTCTGTCTGCTTTACTACAATCCTGCAAGCCGAAAATGGCGGCTTCCTTTCCTCTACAGAATGATGTCATATCCTGCTCCGGCTGGAAATCCGCACCGCAACACACCCGAAATCCGCACCACACATAACATCTGCGGACTTCATTGCGGAATTTAAAATCTCCATTGAAGTCAATGGAGAAATTCCGCCATGAGTCCGCAACCAGTCCGCCACTGGTCCGCAACAGACAGAGCATGTTGCGGACACAAAATTCCGCTCCGCAGCCTATGCTCTGCAGCGGAATTTTACGCATCGTCTAAACGAACACTTCTAAATAGAAGTGGAAGTCAATGGAGAAACGGCTCAGCTGCGGATTAACGCTGCGGAGTGTCCGCAGTGGAATTCAAGTGAAATTCCGCCACGTGTGAACCCAGCCTTTTTCTACTAAATGTATTTGAGTTAGTTGTGAAGATGAAATTCTACTTTTTTTCTGAATAAACTTAGAAATTTGTAATTTTTACAAGGAATAAAGGAAAAAAAACACCCCAAGCAATTTCTCCCGATTACGGAAATACCCCATATGTGGTAATAAACTGCTGTTTGGACCCACAGCAGGGCTTTGAAGGGAAAGAGTGCTTAAATGTAGCTGAACTGGTTTTCGGGTGTCATGTTACATAGTTACATAGTTACATAGTTAGTACGGCTGAAAAAAGACACATGTCCATCAAGTTCAACCAAGGGACGGGAAAAGGGAAGGAAAAATTTCTACACATAGGAGCTAATATTTTTTTGTTCTAGGAAATTATCTAACCCTTTTTAAAAGCCATCTACTGTCCCTGCTGTGACCAGCTCCTGAGGTAGGCTATTCCATAGATTCACAGTTCTCACGGTAAAGAAGCCTTGTCGCCTCTGCAGCTTGAACCTTTTTTTCTCCAGACGGAGGGAGTGCCCCCTTGTTTTTTGAGGGGGTTTTACAAGGAACAGGATTTCACCATATTTTTTGTATGTGCCATTAATATATTTATATAAGTTAATCATGTCCCCCCTTAGTCGCCTTTTTTCAAGGCTAAATAGGTTTAATTCTTTCAATCTTTCCTCATAACTTAAATTCTCCATGCCCCTAATTAGCTTCGTTGCTCTTCTTTGTATTTTTTCCAACTCCAGGGAATCCTTTCTATGAACTGGAGCCCAGAACTGAACTGCATATTCTAGATGAGGCCTCACTAATGCTTTGTAAAGTGGTAATATTACATCCCTGTCCCTTGAGTCCATGCCTCTTTTGATACACGACAATATCCTGCTGGCCTTTGAAGCAGCTGATTGACACTGCATGCTGTTATTGAGTTTATGATTTACAAGTACACCCAGATCCTTCTCAACAAGTGAATCCGCCAGTGTAGCTCCCCCTAGGACATATGATGCATGCAGGTTGTTGGTACCCAGATGCATAACTTTACATTTATCTACATTAAACTTCATCTGCCAAGTGGACGCCCAAACACTTAGTTTGTTTAAATCTGCCTGCAATTCATGAACATCTTCCATAGACTGAACTATATTACATAGCTTGGTGTCATCTGCAAAAATAGAAATAGTGCTATTAATCCCATCCTCTATATCATTAATAAATAAGTTGAATAATAGTGGTCCCAGCACTGAACCCTGGGGTACACCACTTATAACTGGGGACCATTCAGAGTAGGAATCATTGACCACAACCATCTGGATACGGTCCTTGAGCCAATTCTCAATCCAATTACAAACTATATTTTCTAAACCTATAGTCCTTAATTTACCCATTAGATGTCTATGAGGGACAGTGTCAAATGCCTTTGCAAAGTCCAAAAACACTATATCCACAGCGGCCCCTCTGTCTAGGCTTCTGCTTACCTCTTCATAAAAACAAATCAGGTTGGTTTGACAGCTTCTGTCCTTTGTAAAACCGTGCTGGCTGTCACTTATAATACTATTTATTGTCACATAATTCTGTATATAGTCCCTCAATAGCCCCTCAAACATTTTTCCCACAATTGATGTTAAGCTTACTGGTCTATAATTACCTGGCAAAGACCTAGAGTCCTTTTTGAAAATAGGTACCACATTTGCCCTGCGCCAGTTCCTTGGCACTATACCAATCATGAGAGACTCTCTAAATATTATGAAGAGGGGGACAGAAATAACTGAACTAAGCTCCTTAAGAACTCTAGGGTGTAACCCATCTGGTCCCGGGGCCTTGTGTACATTTATTTTATTTAATTTAGCTTGCACCATATCTACATTCATCCAATTCAGTATATCAACTGATATATTAACAGCACTGGCAGCGGCTACATCAGCTGCTCCTTCTTCTGTTGTATATACAGAGCGTAAGAACCCATTTAGTAACTCTGCCTTCTCTTGATCCCCTGTGACCAACTCCCCATTACCACTATCTAAGGGTCCTACATGTTCAGACCTTGGCTTTTTTGCATTTATATGCTTGAAGAATTTTTTAGGATTTGTTTTACTATCCTTGGCCACCTGCTTTTCATTTTGTATTTTAGCTGATTTTATTATCTTTTTACAAATTTTATTAAACTCTTACAAAAGCTACAGATGTACCCTCAGATTTGTATTTTTTAAATGCCCTTTTTTATTCATGTTTTGCCCTTTTTACAGAAGGCGTAAGCCATGTGGGGTTTAATTTTAGTTGTTTATACTTGTTACCTGTAGGAATAAATTTTGCACTATAATTACCCAAAGTAGATTTGAAAATCTCCCATTTATCATTTGTCCCATTATTTAACATTATTTCTTTCCAGTCTATATCCTGAATTGCAGCACTCATCCTGGGGAAATTGGCCTTCTTAAAATTAAGTGTTTTTGCCCTCCCTGCCTGTGTTTGTTTTTTACAGTATAGGTAAAATATAACTATATTATGATCACTGTTACCAAGGTTTTCACGAACATTGACATTCCCAACAAGCTCTGCATTATTAGAAATGACCAGATCCAACAGAGCTTCACCTCTAGTTGGGTCTTGCACAAACTGGCCCATAAAATTTTCCTGCAACAGGTTGAGGAAATGTCTCCCCTTTGCAGTTGAAGCCGAACCATGACACCAATTAATATCCCGGTAATTAAAATCTCCCATTATTACAACAGTACCCACTTCATATGTTTGTATATTTGACCTTCTATTTCTTCAGTTATATTGGGGGGTCTATAGATTACACCAAAAGTAATTTTTTCAGTGTTTACCTCCCTTTGTAATTCCACCCACAAGGTTTCAACCTCCTCACAATCTTCACCCTCTACTGTCTCATTCACACTCACCTTCATATCGCTTCTCATAATACAGACATACACCACCGCCTTTCCTACTTGCCCTGTCTTTCCGAAACAGTGTAAAACCCTGTAGATTTACAGCCCAATCATGTGAAGAGTCCAGCCATGTCTCAGCAACACCAACTATATCTATATCTTCTTCCAGTATCAAGGCCTCCAGCTCCCCTATTTTGCTTGCTAGACTTCTGCCATTTGTGAACATACACTTTAACTTGCCTTTAAATGTTTCACTTTCAGTATCAGAAATGTAGTGCTAAAACAGTAAAAAACAGTAAAAAAACAGTAAAAAAACAAAAACAAAGGTGATCCAATTTTGGAAACTACACCCCTAAATGAATTTATCTAGGTTATAGTTAGCGTTTTGACCCAACAGATTTTTTTCTAAATGTATTTGAATTAGTCTCTGAAGATGAAAATCTACTTTTTTTGTGAAAAAATTTAGAAATTTTTAATATTTATAAGGAAAAAAAGGAAAACACCCAAGCATTTGTAAAGCAATTTCTCCCGATTACGGCAATACCCCAAATGTGGTAATAAACTGCTGTTTGGATCCACAGCAGGGCTCAGAAGAGAAGGAGCATCATTTGGATTTTGGAGCACTGATTTTGCTGGACTCGTTTTCAGTGCCATGTCGCATTTGCAATGAACTGGGGGGACCAAAACCGTGGAAACCCCGCAAAAGTGACCCCATTATGAAAAACTACACCCCTCACGGAATTTATCTAGGGGTATAGTTACAATTTTGACTCCACAGTTTGGGCATGCCCCCACGTGGCGGATTTTCTCCGCAAGTGTCCACATCAATGCCGCACATAATCCACATTGCGGATTATGCTGCGGATTTTGCCAAAGTGCTGCGGACTGCGTTGCGTATTGCGTTGCGGATTTAGGTGCGATTTCCAAAACAAGTCTTCCAAATTAGGCACTGACCTCATTTGTGAGGTAATTTCCTTTGAGCACGTGCTGGACACACTCATGGCATGTATAAGTGTGGCCAGAAGGAGAAGTGAATCTGCCTGGAGAAGTATACTAGTCCGAAGTGTTGGACAATGGCGGAACTTCATGAGCGACCACTTCTATTACGCCGGCAAAAATAGATTCGGGTGTTGCGCACCATAGTGAGCATTGTCCTTCGTTTGCAATGGCAACGTGTAAGTAGTATTTGGGCACCTACACACGTCCTAGGCCAAAGTATATGTTTTGTCTGCTAATGAGATAGTAACATGTTTCGGGGATTTCCCTCTCCTTTTGTTCACGCTGGCTGAATAAAGTGGCCGTGTCCGACTGTGGGTTGACCCTTTTGTTGCTGTAAGAGCAACCAAAGGTCATTTTGCACTTCTTTTTCGCGAACTAAGAAGGTATATATTTTCGATAGAATCTTTCATTGTCACTGCCCCTGAGGTTCTGTTGGGTAGGCCAGTCGTGGTGTACCAGTTCGAGATATGTTCTCTTATTTTTTCTTGACTTCTGAAGGGGCCGTGCCTTTGCAATACTCCTGGGTTGGTGGTGTGCAGCCTACCCAGCAGTAATCCGTCTCATGTCCAAACAGTAGGCTATTCTGTCAATGATAGTCCTATGGATTGCTAAATTGTCAGTTGGATGTGCTTCCCTTGCCAAAAAATAAACACGATTATTCTGATTGGCCCTAAGTGTGTGTATTTGCCAAATCACATGTCTGAAAAGTGAGTATGATGTTGAGGTTGCCTTTCTTTGTTCAGCACAGCATAGCATATCAAACCACACAGTATTTCCTCCATGAAAGCGACCACACCGTGAACAATGTGTATCGTCCCCTTGATGCCCTTCCACATTTTGTCGCCCACACATAAAAAACGACAAAGACACAAGGCAGAGTCATCAATTGAACTTAACTTTTATGCCACATCTATACATCACAACTAGACGCCCTGAGAACAATCAGTGACGAACTTGGACCATAAATTCGATCACTGGTACAATAGCGAACAACACAAAACAGAAGCCTAATGCAAGGTATGGTAGCGAGGGGGGCTCAATTGGGGATACGAGGAGGGGGCAGAGGAGGAGGTCGAGGTAGGAGGCATGTATGCCGCAGAGGTGGGAGGATAAATATGAAGAGGTGGGAGAGTGGAAGAGTATGGGGTGGGCAAAGGGTTAGGGACATTGGGGTATGGACGGAAGGAGGAACCAGAGGGATGTCCATGTGACCAGGGGGAAAAATATGGTTCTGGCTGCAGTGAGGGTGCAGAGGCAGGAGGTGGGGCGTGCGGCACAGCGGCAGACGGGTCAGCCCTACAGCCAGTTAACGTGCGCAGGTGGAAAATTATATCTGCCACATCTGGTAGGGGCTGGGGGGCCTCAAAAATATCAGCCAGCGCAAAGACACAGGTCATATATGCCGCCCGGCGAGTTGATTCCATACCGCGACAGCGGCCACCGATGGAATACCCGAAATTATGGTACTCGTCTTCGGCCTCTACCCTCCGAATCATGGTTAGAGCTTGGTCCACGACCGTGTCGCTTGGTTCCGCTGGGGCCACGCGCTTTCGGCCACCCACTCTTTGCCGAGGACGGGAAGTTCCTGCCGGGGGGGCTGGAGAGGTGTGGCCACCAGGAACTGCTGGGGCCGGGGTTGCCTCGTGGGGCACATCTTCCTCAGTCACATTGGCAGACGAGGCTCCCACGGGCTGCTCCTGCACCTGGGCACGGGCCCTCACTTGCGGCGTCTGAGGAGGTACATTGCCCTGAGTTCTGCAAGGAAAAAAAAGGTCACTGAGTTTTGGGATTGAGAAGACATTTCTCGGACAGTTTGTCAGTCGCTAATCTCGTTAACATAGCCTTTTGCCATTCTACACACACACGATCTGACGCCAAGCTTGGGGGGGGAAATAAAGACACATTCTCTTCATGAAGATAATGAGTTACATAAGCAACGCAGAGTGCTATTTGATAATGTGTAAGGTCAAGGGACATTTTCGTGACGACACTGGCAAAAGCAACACAAACATGTCCACTGTAATCGTCAAACAAGGGAAATTGAAATCCGTTCGATTGGAATCACGTGGTTCATGCGCTCCCTTTTAACCCAGGTGTGTGTGCGAATAGAGACTTACCTTCGTAGCTCCCTGCACGGAATCAGGAAAGACAGTTCCTCATAGTGGGCTATCGCTGCACACCGTGACGGAGAGGAGCCACTTGCTGGTGTTTTGGACACCTGTTTCCAGAAGCGGTCGCGGACTGTCCGCCATCTATTGCGCACATCATTTTCTGTAAAAGGAATGATGTTTTTAAAATTAGGGCATAGGGGATGAAGTCAGGTGTATCCAGAGCAATCGCTTCTAATGGCCTGTCCTGAGGAGAGATCATCAATGCAACCACATCATTGGGTCAGAACTTGACTAGCCAGTGGTTATGGCTACGGCTGGGTTCCCACGACCTCTTTCCATGCCAAATGTAGGCATTTCAGGCCTATAATGCCGCATGCCGAGACAGCTCCAATACGCTGGCAAACATCTGGCCATTCATTTGAATGGGCATATGGTTGTCCACGCATGCAAAACGTACTTTATGTCGTTAAATGGTGTGTCAAACGCACGATTTAGGGCCGTCAATAGGCCATGTGCACATACCCTTACAGTCGGAAGAAAGTGGTCAACAACTTCGCACGTGCCATAGTGACATGACAGAAGTTGGGGTATGGGTTAGCTAGCCAGGAAAGGCCAAAGTTGTGAATAGAATTTACAGCATTCTAATGATGCAAAACAACGTTAGCAAACAGTGTTTTAAACTATCTGCATTACAAACTATATGCAAACTTACCAATCACTCACTGCTCACTCTCCAGCATGCCATCCCACTCGGGGTACAGACCGCGGCACACGTAGGTCCATCCCTCCTCACGTGCATTCCGGTCACTATAGGCAGCTATTGAGGTGTCCCAGATTTCTGGCCTACTATGCACCTACAAAATAAATACACAGTGCATATTGCAGTTTGCTTGGTACTCAGGATTCACGGTGGAGCTGTTACATGTTGGTCTGCCTTCAAATATGTACATACTGCAGGTGCTGCTAGTGTTAAACCATACATACTAGACCACTTGAAACAACATGACATAAACATATACATGTACTTACCAGATTTATCAGGGCCGAAACCTCCATGTCCATCCGTCGATATCTGGCCATTGCAGCCTGGGTTCACAGTTTTCTGTCTGCTTTAGTACAATCCTGCAAGCCGAAAATGGCGGCTTCCTTTCCTCTACAGAATGATGTCATATCCTGCTCCGGCTGGAAATCCGCACCGCAACACACCCGAAATCCGCACCACACCCGAAATCCGCACCACACATAACATCTGCGGACTTCATTGCGGAATTTAAAATCTCCATTGAAGTCAATGGAGAAATTCCGCCATGAGTCCGCAACCAGTCCGCCACTGGTCCGCAACAGACAGAGCATGTTGCGGACACAAAATTCCGCTCCGCAGCCTATGCTCTGCAGCGGAATTTTACGCATCGTCTAAACGAACACTTCTAAATAGAAGTGGAAGTCAATGGAGAAACGGCTCCGCTGCGGATTAACGCTGCGGAGTGTCCGCAGTGGAATTCAAGTGAAATTCCGCCACGTGTGAACCCAGCCTTTTTCTGCTAAATGTATTTGAGTTAGTTGTGAAGATGAAATTCTACTTTTTTTCTGAATAAACTTAGAAATTTGTAATTTTTACAAGGAATAAAGGAAAAAAAACACCCCAAGCAATTTCTCCCGATTACGGAAATACCCCATATGTGGTAATAAACTGCTGTTTGGACCCACAGCAGGGCTTTGAAGGGAAAGAGTGCTTAAATGTAGCTGAACTGGTTTTCGGGTGTCATGTTACATAGTTACATAGTTACATAGTTAGTACGGCTGAAAAAAGACACATGTCCATCAAGTTCAACCAAGGGACGGGAAAAGGGAAGGAAAAATTTCTACACATAGGAGCTAATATTTTTTTGTTCTAGGAAATTATCTAACCCTTTTTAAAAGCCATCTACTGTCCCTGCTGTGACCAGCTCCTGAGGTAGGCTATTCCATAGATTCACAGTTCTCACGGTAAAGAAGCCTTGTCGCCTCTGCAGCTTGAACCTTTTTTTCTCCAGACGGAGGGAGTGCCCCCTTGTTTTTTGAGGGGGTTTTACAAGGAACAGGATTTCACCATATTTTTTGTATGTGCCATTAATATATTTATATAAGTTAATCATGTCCCCCCTTAGTCGCCTTTTTTCAAGGCTAAATAGGTTTAATTCTTTCAATCTTTCCTCATAACTTAAATTCTCCATGCCCCTAATTAGCTTCGTTGCTCTTCTTTGTATTTTTTCCAACTCCAGGGAATCCTTTCTATGAACTGGAGCCCAGAACTGAACTGCATATTCTAGATGAGGCCTCACTAATGCTTTGTAAAGTGGTAATATTACATCCCTGTCCCTTGAGTCCATGCCTCTTTTGATACACGACAATATCCTGCTGGCCTTTGAAGCAGCTGATTGACACTGCATGCTGTTATTGAGTTTATGATTTACAAGTACACCCAGATCCTTCTCAACAAGTGAATCCGCCAGTGTAGCTCCCCCTAGGACATATGATGCATGCAGGTTGTTGGTACCCAGATGCATAACTTTACATTTATCTACATTAAACTTCATCTGCCAAGTGGACGCCCAAACACTTAGTTTGTTTAAATCTGCCTGCAATTCATGAACATCTTCCATAGACTGAACTATATTACATAGCTTGGTGTCATCTGCAAAAATAGAAATAGTGCTATTAATCCCATCCTCTATATCATTAATAAATAAGTTGAATAATAGTGGTCCCAGCACTGAACCCTGGGGTACACCACTTATAACTGGGGACCATTCAGAGTAGGAATCATTGACCACAACCCTCTGGATACGGTCCTTGAGCCAATTCTCAATCCAATTACAAACTATATTTTCTAAACCTATAGTCCTTAATTTACCCATTAGGCGTCTATGGGGGACAGTGTCAAATGCCTTTGCAAAGTCCAAAAACACTAAATCCACAGCGGCCCCTCTGTCTAGACTTCTGCTCACCTCTTCATAAAAACAGATTAGGTTAGTTTGACAACTTCTGTCCTTAGTAAAACCGTGCTGGCTGTCACTTATAATGCTATTTATTGTCACATAATCCTGTATATAGTCCCTCAATAGCCCCTCAAACATTTTCCCCACGATGGATGTTAAGCTTACTGGTCTATAATTACCCGGGGAAGACCTGGAGCCCTTTTTGAAAATAGGCACCACATTTGCGCTGCGCCAGTTCCTTGGCACTATACCAATCATGAGAGACTCTCTAAATATTATGAAGAGGGGGACAGAAATAACTGAACTAAGCTCTTTAAGAATTCTAGGGTGTAACCCATCTGGTCCCGGGGCCTTGTGCACATTTATTTTATTTAATTTAGCTTGTATTTGCAAAGCCCCAAAAGGTACAAAAACAGTGGAAACCCCCAAAAAGTGACCCAAATTGTGAAACTACACCACGTAAGGAATCTATCTAGGGGTATAGTGAGAATTTTGACCCCACAGGTCTTTTGAAAAACATTATTTACACTAAAATGTTGAATTTTCACAAAGAATAAAGGAGGAAAAAGCCGCCCAAAATTTGTAAAGCAATTTTTCCTGAGTACGGCTATACCCTACTTGTGGTCATAAATGTTTTTTTAATTAGAAATTAATTAACCCTTTCTGGACTGATCCATTTTTTGCTTTTTTATTTTTTACTCCCCTTCTTCCAAATTACATAATTTTTTTATTTTTCCGTCAATAGAGTCGTGTGAGGGTTTATTTTTTGCAGGAGGAGTTGTATTTTCTATTGACACCTTTTAAAGTCCATTTAGTGTACTGGGAAACTGAAATAGAAGTCTTTGCAGGCTGAAACTGGAAAAAAACTGTGATTCCTCCATTGTTTTTTGGGTTTCGTTTTTACGGCTTTTGGCATTTTAAATTCCTTATTTACGGCGTTCACCATGCGAGTTAAATAATGGTATATTGTAATAGTTCAGACTTTTACGGACGCAGCGATACCAATTTTGTATATTTTTAAAAAATGTTACATTGCTTTAGCGAAACAATGGGAAAAAGGTTTTCTTTTGGACTTTAAATATTTATTTAATTGTTTTCACTAATAACTTTATTTAATTTTTTTTTCTTACACATTTCATTAGTCCCCCTAGGGGACTTGAACCAGTGATCATTAGATTGCTCCTGTGTCCCATCTCAGCTCTCTCCCATCATGTCCCTAGGTATGTGAGTTTCCTTTATATTTAGGATATTTATTGATGTTGTTGTTACTGCCATTTTCCTGCTTGGTTCTCTGCACATTTTCTGTTTATATTTCCAGAGCTTTATAGCAGATTATTGTTCCTTACATAGTATGCAGTTTCCATAACATCTCTTGTTAAATTCATTCTTACAACACATATCTATTATTTATCTTTTATTTTTGGGATCCGACTTGGATGGTAGACTCTGAGCTGGGTCAGGGTTGCTTAACCCTTTGGTATACTTATTAGTCTACCGTGCTGCTGCTCTCCATATGTTCGGTTGTATGTTTATTGTATTTTATGTGATATCATGTATTGTTATTTATTAATAAAGATCTATATATTCTTTTACAATACGTGACTATTATATTTTGTATATTATCCATTGGGGTGTGTTATCCCCCGTGCTTCATTGCTTCTCGGTTGTCTCTATAGTTTCTTGGGGACCCCCCGCTTCCCTTTTTTAGAGGTCTCTTGTAGGTTTACTCTAAATTGTTTTTCTGTGTTCACAGATATTGCCTCTGGATACATGGACTTTAGAAAACGTGATAAGGACTGGATTACACGTCTCGGTTCTATATTTGGAGAGCGTTCAGTAGGGGTTTCAGAGGATGGTGACAGAAGGGGTTTGAAGCTTAGAATTCGAGAATTACTCGAAAAACGCACTAAGGTGTGGTGGAACAAGGTCACACTCGAAAATTATCTTCAAAAAAATATTTTGCCAAGAGGCCTGCGTGTCCAGGTTTTTCCTACCTTAGAGGTAGAGGATCCTATCTTTGTCTCTAAATGGGAGGATACACTCACTAAATGTTCCCGTACTCTATTGGAGTTATTGATAGGCGCTGATCGTAAAAGATTGGAGGTATTGGAGAAGGAGATCGATGTCCTTAAAGATAAAATTCAACAAACTCTCACTAAAGATGATCTTGTAACTTTTGATAAATCATTAGAGGAAGATCTCTTTAAGTGGGAAAAGAATATTCAGGACATCAAGATTAAGAAATTCCAACGCGATCTGGGTGATTTTCAATCCAATAAAGTCTATCGCTGGAAAAATAACAGAGAGAGAACTCGGTCTTTCTCGCGTTCATCGTCCTCAATATCCTTGGCATCGGAGGAGGAATGTGGTTTTTTAGGCAGACCCCGGGTCCCCTTGGATGGAGACCGCAATTACAATCTAAGAACCCCCTCAATAAAAAGAAAAACGGGAGGCAATATCAACAGGGACAAGAAAAACAGGAGATTTTAAAGGTAATCAATCTATCTTCTCTTGTCCTTACATCTCCTCAGATTGAGGTCTTACAAAAGGGTCTATCATTCTCACCCACGGGGAAATTTGATCTATTCACCGCTATCAAAGATCTTGCATTATTTTCGCGCAAACTTCTTTTCAAAAAACATTTCAGCAGGCGTGATCATCCATATTTGGGTGATTCACTCGCTGAAAGACAGGCTATGGATGCCCTAGTATCCCTCCTTGATGAACAGGATGTGGATACTGATCCTAAATTACCCATGCATTTGTGCCGGCGGTCGCAACATTTCCCTCCTTTTTCTTTGTGTCCTCCAATTGATATTTTTTACAAGCTAGTCAAAAGAGATTTGGAATCCATTACTGACATTGGTCTGACGTATAACCTTAATTTCAATCAAAGACAGGCTATTAAACAACTTCGTGATCTCAAGGAGATTGTTATCAAACCTGCTGATAAGGGGGGGAATGTTGTGATCTGGCCGGCATTGATGTACGAGGGTGAAGCGTTTCGACAGCTAAACATATCACATTGTTATCGTCGCTTACCATGTGATCCCACCATGTCATTCAAAAGAGAACTTGATGGGTTATTAGAAAGGGCTGTGGAAGAGCAGACAATCAGCTCCAAACTGAGAGAGGGACTGGTAGTGGACTTTCCGATCATACCAACTTTTTACCTGCTACCTAAAGTCCACAAGAACTCCACAAATCCCCCCGGTCGTCCTATTGTCTCGGGCATCGGTGGCCTTTGTGAGAATGTATGTAGATTTATCGATTTCTTTCTCCAGAAGTGTGTAGAGACCCTGCCATCATTCGTCAAGGATACCACTGATGTCCTGAGACGATTAGATGGCGTATATTTGGAAGATAATATGTTCCTAGTAACTTGTGACGTAGAATCTCTTTATACGTCTATTCATCATGACCATGGAATGCGTGCGTCTAAATATTTTTTGGAGATGACCAATTATGATCCTGACTTCATCGAGTTGATTGTAACTTTGTTGGAGTTTTCTCTCACTCATAATTTCTTTACTTTTAAGGACCGCCTCTTCCTACAGCTCCAGGGCACGGCTATGGGGGCCTCTTGTGCCCCTTCCTATGCCAATTTGTTCCTGGGGCTGTGGGAGAGAGACATAGTTTTGAATACCCCTGGTCATGACGCCGTACTCCTATGGTCTCGATACATAGACGATATATTGTTTATTTGGCAGGGTTCTTTGTATGATCTGGAGATTTTCTTATCTGCCTTAAATATCAATGATCTGAACATCAAACTGACATGGAAGTTCAGTAAATCATGTGTAGAATTTCTTGACATTTTGATTTCCAGAGAGTGTAGTAATGCTATATCTACAGACATTTTCAGAAAAGCGACTTCGACAAACTCTCTGTTACATGCCTCCTCTTTTCATTATCCATTAGTCAAGAAATCAATTCCGACGGGACAATTTTTAAGGGCTCGACGTATCTGTTCTAACATCAGCAATTTTGAACATCAAGCCTCCGATATGTCAAAACGCTTTCGTGACCGTGGCTATAATCATAAAGATATTAGACGTGGCTATTTGAGAGCCAAACAAGCATCAAGAGAGGCACTCTTGGTAAGTAAACCCAAATTTAAACAATTTTCGGATCAGAACGTAAGATTTATTACCACCTTTAATTCCCAATGGTCTGAAATCCGTAACATCGTGCAGAAACATTGGAATGTTCTTCTTACGGATCAGGATCTATCTATTTGTTTACCCAAAAATCCCTCCATTACGTGGAGAAGATCTAAGAATCTACGTGATCTTTTGACAGCTAGCCACTATATCTCCAAGACCCCAAGTAATCCCTTTGGCAGTCGTGGCCCTCCATGGGGCTCTTTCAACTGTGGTAGCTGTGCAGCCTGTAAATATATTCTGCGAGTACCTTCCTTTTTTAATTCAAAAAAGGATAAGGAATACAAGATAGTTTTTAATATCACTTGTAAAACGGAAGCTGTGATATATTTTGCCACATGCCCTTGTGACTTGATCTATATCGGAATGACCAGTAGACCATTGAAGATACGTGTACTTGAACATGCAAGTAAGATTCAGTCGGCTCGCAATGCCCATGAGTTTGACCAACTCCAACCTGTTCCTCGTCACTTTCGAGAATTCCATGCCTGCGACCCCAGAGGCCTAAGAGTTCGGGGTATTGACAGGGTTCATTTGGGATGTAGGGGTGGTGACATCCGTAAGGCCCTCTTGAAAAAAGAAATGAAGTGGATCACACTTTTAAACACCACCACACCTTTTGGCCTGAATGAGGCCACTAGCTTCAAACCCTTTCTGTAACTGTCACCTTTTGCGCGAATTTTAATTTTTCTTCATTATTTATTCATCAATAATGTGTTTTTTTGGGGGGACTTTGTCTGTTTAATTGTTCTAATTTTTGTTTTTTATGTTCTATATCTATAGTTCTGTTGGCCTATTCTACTGTGATGCTCCTTTGGGCCGAATATCTAGTTCATGAATATATTATATATCATGAATTATTGCGCATCGGGGGATGATCTCTTCAATCAAGTTAGAATATATAGCTTCTATTTACTCTGCTGTATAGTTGTCTATACATATACTGTTTAGTTGTATATTTTCATTTTCTTTTTCTTTTCATTCTCATATTCCATGTATTATTCTAATAAAGGAAGGGGAAAGAGAAATATATTTTCTATCTTTATAATTTTTGTATTTTGTTTACACAATTTTTATTCTTATTGTTATACTTATTTACTAATTAGTATCAGTTTTCTTTATTATTATTTTTATTATTTTCTATTTTTTATTATTTTTTATTATCTATTTTATTCTTTATTATTTTTTTATTTTTTTTATTTTGTATCTTTTATTTAATTATTTTATTTTTTATTTTTATCTATATACCTTTTATTCTCATTTTCGTTACACATTTAATGATTGTTTCACTATTTACTATTCACTTTTATTCATTATTTATATTCTTATTTTATTTTAATTATTTACATTCTTTACTTCATGTCACTTCTATCCCTCATATATATCTGTCATATAGATGTTTTTACATACATGTGATCTGAATGTCATGCCTATTGTGATATCATTGTGTACTCTCTGTCCATATTCCTTCTCACATTATACCGTTTCTGCACCATTTATTCAACTGTACATATAGATATATATTTCTTTAAACACTAATTGTGTTGTATAATGTATACATATTTATTTTTATTCACCATATTATTTTACACTTTTTATTGTATTTAATTTTTTGTTTTAATATAAAAAAATTAATATAATAAATATTTACACTTTTATATTTTCACATTTACTTCATGTATAAATATATACATTTTTCTATCCTTCACGTTTTTTTCACTATTTTATATATTTTTTATTCTTATTTGATAGAGTGTATATAGGTATCAGTTATAAGGAAATCATAGGCATTAGTAATTAATAAATGTTGACACTGTAAAAAGACAAGGAAGGAATATATTGTTTATATATTTATATCTTTTATGTATATAACACATATTATTATCGTTTTTTTGTGTTTTTTTGTTTTTTTGTTATTATGTCTAAATTGAGTTGCATATAGATCACTTATGTTTATTATTTTTATTATTCTCTAATATATTTTGCATAAGTTGAATATTGATATTTGCTATCTATATCATAGTCTGATCTAATCGTCCCCATTTGAGCTCTTTACCAATTTGAGCTGCTCGGCATATATCCTTTTTTGCCCCTTATTTTCACCTAGTGCTTGTATGTATGTACGCTACTCCACGCATGCGCTGTGATTATCTCATTCCATGGTGCCAACTTTGTTTGTTCGCATCACCTTGGTGATGTGCGCCTTGCGTCACCTGACGTAATGCGTCATCACCATGCGAACACTCTGGCGCTCTTGGTGATGAGGTGTCTCGCAACATGCGGTGTGAGCGTCGATCTGCGCAGCATCCACAGGTGTGTATCATCATTAGTGCCAGCTACCCTTTATATAGTCCCCCTTATTTTAATATCGTTAGCCTCCTGACGAAGCCAGTCCGTGGCGAAACGCGCGTCGAGGCGTTTTTGCTCCTGTGTCCCATCTCAGCTCTCTCCCATCATGTCCCTAGGTATGTGAGTTTCCTTTATATTTAGGATATTTATTGATGTTGTTGTTACTGCCATTTTCCTGCTTAGTTCTCTGCACATTTTCTGTTTATATTTCCAGAGCTTTATAGCAGATTATTGTTCCTTACATAGTATGCAGTTTCCATAACATCTCTTGTTAAATTCATTCTTACAACACATATCTATTATTTATCTTTTATTTTTGGGATCCGACTTGGATGGTAGACTCTGAGCTGGGTCAGGGTTGCTTAACCCTTTGGTATACTTATTAGTCTACCGTGCTGCTGCTCTCCATATGTTCGGTTGTATGTTTATTGTATTTTATGTGATATCATGTATTGTTATTTATTAATAAAGATCTATATATTCTTTTACAATACGTGACTATTATATTTTGTATATTATCCATTGGGGTGTGTTATCCCCCGTGCTTCATTGCTTCTCGGTTGTCTCTATAGTTTCTTGGGGACCCCCCGCTTCCCTTTTTTAGAGGTCTCTTGTAGGTTTACAATACACTGCAATACTAATGTATTGCAGTATATTGTCATTTTTACAGGCTCCTGTAACAGCGCGATCACTGTTTGTGTCCATTAGTCCCGGGTGTCAGCTGTAATGCACAGCTGACACCCGCACTGTATGGCACGGTCTCAGCACATGAGCCCGCTCCATACATCCCCCCCCCCGCACACCACAACATGCTATTGTCGTGGTGCACGAAAGGGTTAATGCGCAATGGTTGGTGCGGAGTGAAAATAAAAATGTTCCACTCATATGCCCTTTTAGTGCACAATATGTTGTGCCCAGTTTGTGCCACTGAAGACAAGTACCTCATAAAATATTAATTGAGTTCTCCCGGGTATGGCGATGCCAGATCTGTTGACGTAAACTGCTGTTTGGGCACGCTGTAGGGCTCACAAGGGAGGGAGCGCCATTTGGCTTTTGAAGCGCAGATTTAGCTTGGTAGTAGTTCTGTTTGGGGTTTTACCTGTATTTCAGTTTATAATGTGGGGGCATATGTAAGCTATGCGGAGTACATCATGGTATAATAGGAGGGTATACTAATGGGGTAAATAAATAATAATTCATAGATATGTCGCCAGTGTCGCATTGATAAATGGTACCGGATGTTATCTGATTTTAGTACCATTTTGGGGTACATGTGGGTTTTTTTTTAATCACTTTTAATTACATTTTTTGGCAAGGTGACCAAAAACCATAAATTCTGACAATGTTTTTTATTCTTTTTTTTTACGGCGTTCACCCTGGGCTATAAATGAAAATTTTACTTTATGTTGCAGGTCGATACGATTACGGTGATACCATATGTATATAGTTTATTTTACGTTTTGCAGCGTTTGCGCAATAAAATCACTTTTTTATAAAATAATTTATTTTTTGTGTCACCATATTCTGAGAGCCATAACTTTTTTCTTTTTCAGTCAAAAAAGCTGTGTAAGGCCTCATGCACACGACCGTATTTTTTCCCACCCGTAAATACTGGCGTAAATACGGGTCCGGTGTCACACGTATTCCACCCGTTTTGCACCAGTATTTACGAACCCGTGCCCGTAAATATGGGTCCGGTGTCACCCGTATTCCACCCGTATTTACGGGCACGTTTTTGGCGGCAAAATAGCACTGCACTAATCGGCAGCCCCTTCTCTCTATCAGTGCAGGATAGAGAGAAGGGACAGCCTTTTCTGTAATAAAAGTTAAAGAAATTCATACTTATACTTACCCGGCCGTTGTCTTGGTGACGCGTCCCTCTCTTCACATCCAGCCCGACATCCCTGGATGACGCGGCAGTCCATGTGACCGCTGCAGCCTGTGATTGACCTGTGATTGGCTGCAGCGGTCACATGGCCTGAAACGTCATCCATGACGTCGGGCCGGATGTCGAGAGGGACGCGTCACCAAGGCAACGGGCGGGAGACCGGACTGGAGGAAGCAGGAAGTTCTCGGTAAGTATGAACGTCTTTTATTTTTATTTTTTACAGGTTTATACTGATCGGTAGTCACTGTCCAGGGTGCTGAAAGAGTTACTGCCGATAAGTTAACTCTTTCAGCTCCCTGGACAGTGACTATTTACTGACGTCGCTTAGCAACGCTGCCGTAATGACGGGTGCACACATGTAGCCACCCGTCATTACGAGAGCTCCATAGACTTCTATGGACTGTCCGTGCCGTTATTACGTCCTGAAATAGGACATTTTCTATCTTTTTCAACGGCACGGGCACCTTCCCGTGAGAAAACGGGAAGGCACCCGTCGCCAATAGAAGTCTATGAGCCCGTTATTACGGGTCGTAATTACGACCCGTAATAACGGGAGTTTTTACGGTCGTGTGCATGAGGCCTAAGGGCTTGTTTTTTGCAGGATGGGTTGTAGTTTTTATTGGTATTACTTTTTAATCCCTTTTTATTGTATATTTGCGGCGGGGTGGTGACCAAAAAATAGTGATTCTGGCATTGTTTTTTTCTTATTTTTTTTGCGGTGTTCACAGTGAGGGAAAAATAACATTATAACTGCTGCTGAATCTGTGTGTATGTTGAGAGAGACTCAGATTAACCCTTTTCAAGCAGCTGTCTGATTCTTCACTAGCAAATTTACCCTTTGCAAGCAGTGAGTGGTCTCCCTCTACCCTAGCAGATTAACTCTGTACAAACAGTTGTCTCTTCCTCCTCTGGCATATAAACCGTTTACAAGCAGCTGTGTTCTCTTACTCCAGCTAGTCTGCATAGTACATAGGGAATTTTTTTTACATGGCTGATAAAATATCAATATTCTGCATAAAGTAAAGTTCAGGCTCCTCTCTGGAGGTTATCCAAATTGTTGTGTTTTGCTAATTTGTCACCCATTAAAATGCATTAACCCCTTAACCCCTTAAGGACGCAGCCTAGTTTGGGCCTTAAAGAGGGTCTGTCACTAGATTTTGCAACCCCTATCTTCTATTGCAGCAGATAGGCGCTGCAATGTAGATTACAGTAACGTTTTTATTTTTAAAAAAACGAGCATTTTTGGCCAAGTTATGACCATTTTTGTATTTTTATACAAATGAGGCTTGCAAAAGTACAACTGGGTGTGCTTACAGTAAAAGTACAACTGGGCGTGTATTATGTGCGTACATCGGGGCGTTTTTACTTCTTTTACTAGCTGAGCGTTAGGAATGGGAGTGTATGATGCTGACGAATCAGCATCATCCACTTCTGTTCGTTAACACCCAGCTTCTGGCAGTGCAGACACACAGCGTGTTCTCGAGAGATCACGCTGTGACGTCACTCACTTCCTGCCCCAGGTCCTGCATCGCGTCGGCCACATCGGCACCAGAGGCTACAGTTGATTCTGCAGCAGCATCAGCGTTTGCAGGTAAGTAGCTACATCGACTTACCTGCAAACGCCGATGCTGCTGCAGAATCAACTGTAGCCTCTGGTGCCAATGTGTCCTCGCTCGTCCGACACGATGCAGGACCTGTGAGTGACGACACAGCGTGTTCTCTCGAGAACATGCTGTGTCTGCACTGCCAGAAGCTGGGCGTTCTGAAGAGAAGTGGATGATACTTCTCGTCAGAACGCCCAGCTAGTAAAAGAAGTAAACACGCCCAGATGTAACACACATAATACACGCCCAGTTGTACTTTTACTTTAAACACGCCCAGTTGGACTTTAGCAAGCCTCATTTGCATAAATACAAAAATGGTCATAACTTGGCCAAAAATGCTAGTTTTTTTTAAATAAAAACTTTACTCTTATCTACATTGCAGCGCCGATCTGCTGCAATAGCAGATAGGGGTTGCAAAATCTGGTGACAGAGCCTCTTTAAGGCTCAGAGGCCATTTTTCAAATCTGACATATTTCACTTTATGTGGTAATAACGTCGGAATGCTTAAACCTATCCAAGCGATTCTGAGATTGCTTTCTCATGACACTTTGGGCTTCATGTTCGTGGTAAAATTTGGTCGATATATTCAGTCTTTATTTGTGAAAAATTGCAAAATTTAGAGAAAATTTAGAAAAAATAGAATTTTTCAGAATTTAAATGCATCTGCTTGAAAAACAGATGGTTATACCACCCAAAATAGTTACTAGTTCACATTTCCCATATGTCTACTTTAGATTGGCATCGTTTTTTGAACATTAGTTTATTTTTCTTGGACGTTACAAGGCTTAGAACATAAACAGCAATATTCTTAAGAAAATTTCAAAAGCCATTTTTTTAAGGTACCAGTTCAGTTGTGAAGTGGATTTGAGGGACCTATGTATTAGAAACCCCCATAAAACACCCAATTTTAAAAACTAGACCCCTCAAAGTATTCAAAACAGCATATAGAAAGTTTTTTAACCCTTCAGGCATTTCACAGGAATTAAAGCAAAGTGGAGGTGAAATTTGCAAATTTCATTTTTTCTGCTGAATTTTAATTTTATTAAATTTTTTTCAGTAACAGAGAAGGTTTTACCAGAGAAATACTACTAAATATGTATTGTCCAAATTCTGCAGTTTTTAGAAATGTCCCACATGTGGCTCTAGTGTTCTCGTGGACTAAAACACAAGCCCTAGAAGCAAAGAAGCACCTAGTGCATGTTGAGGCCTCTTTTTTATTAGAATATATTTTAGGCAGCATGCCAGGTTTGAAGAGGTGTTGAGGTATCAAAACAATGGAAACCCACCAGAAGTGACCCAATTTTGGAAACTACACCCCTCAAGGAATTCATTTATGGTTTTTGTTATCATTTTGACCGCACAGTTTTTTCACAGCACCTATTTGAATTGGGCTGTGAAATGAAAAAAATGATATTTTTTCCAATAAAATGTCATTTTTGATCAAAATTTCTTATTTTCACAGGGAACAACATACCCCATTTTGTTGCCCAATTTGTCCTTAGTGCGGCAATACCCCATTTGTGGTGATAAACTGCCGTTTGGGCCCATGGGAGGGCTCAGAAGGAAAGGACATTCATCTAGAGGTGTAGTGAGCATTTTGACCCCACAGGTACTGTGTAAAAGATAATGCGCAGCAGATGGTGCAGAGTGAGATTTGCAATTTTATATATATATATATATATATATAGTTACATAGTTACATAGTACGGCTGAAAAAAGACACATGTCCATCAAGTCCAACCAAGGGAAGGGAAAAGGGAAGGAAAAATTTCTACACATAGGAGCTAATATTTTTTTGTTCTAGGAAATTATCTAACCCTTTTTTAAAGCCATCTACTGTCCCTGCTGTGACCAGCTCCTGCGGTAGGCTATTCCATAAATTCACCGTTCTTACTGTAAAGAAGCCTTGTCGCCTCTGCAGCTTGAACCTTTTTTTCTCCAGACGGAGGGAGTGCCCCCTTGTTTTTTGAGGGGGTTTTACAAGGAACAGGATTTCACCATATTTTTTGTATGTGCCATTAATATATTTATATAAGTTAATCATGTCCCCCCTTAGTCGTCTTTTTTCAAGGCTAAATAGGTTTAATTCTTTCAATCTTTCCTCATAACTTAAATTCTCCATGCCCCTTATTAGCTTCGTTGCTCTTCTTTGTATTTTTTCCAACTCCAGGGCATCCTTTCTATGAACTGGAGCCCAGAACTGAACTGCATATTCTAGATGAGGCCTCACTAATGCTTTGTAAAGTGGCATTATTACATCCCTGTCCCGTGAGTCCATGCCTCTTTTAATACACGACAATATCCTGCTGGCCTTTGAAGCAGCTGATTGACACTGCATGCTGTTATTGAGTTTATGATTTACAAGTACACCCAGATCCTTCTCAACAAGTGAATCCGCCAGTGTAGCGCCCCCTAGGACATATGATGCATGCAGGTTGTTGGTACCCAGATGCATAACTTTACATTTATCTACATTAAACTTCATCTGCCAAGTGGACGCCCAAACACTTAGTTTGTTTAAATCTGCCTGTAATTCATGAACATCTTCCATAGTCTGAACTATATTACATAGCTTGGTGTCATCTGCAAAAATAGAAATAGTGCTATTAATCCCTTCCTCTATATCATTAATAAATAAGTTGAATAATAGTGGTCCCAGCACTGAACCCTGGGGTACACCACTTATAACCGGTGACCATTCAGAGAAGGAATCATTGACCACAACTCTCTGGATACGGTCCTTGAGCCAATTCTCAATCCAATTACAAACTATATTTTCTAAACCTATAGTCCTTAATTTACCCATTAGGCGTCTATGGGGGACAGTGTCAAATGCCTTTGCAAAGTCCAAAAACACTAAATCCACAGCGGCCCCTCTGTCTAGACTTCTGCTCACCTCTTCATAAAAACAGATTAGGTTAGTTTGACAACTTCTGTCCTTAGTAAAACCGTGCTGGCTGTCACTTATAATGCTATTTATTGTCACATAATCCTGTTTATAGTCCCTCAATAGCCCCTCAAACATTTTCCCCACGATGGATGTTAAGCTTACTGGTCTATAATTACCTGGGGAAGACCTAGAGCCCTTTTTGAAAATAGGCACCACATTTGCCCTGCGCCAGTCCCTTGGCACTATACCAGTCACTAGAGATTCTCTGAATATTATGAAAAGGGGGACAGAAATAACTGAACTAAGCTCTTTAAGAATTCTAGGGTGTAACCCATCTGGTCCCGGGGCATTGTGCACATTTATTTTATTTAATTTAGCTTGGACCATCTCTACATTCATCCAATTCAGTATATCAACTGATATATTAACAGCACTGGCACCGGCTACTTCAGCTGCTCTTTCTTCAGTTGTATATACAGAGCTAAAGAACCCATTTAGTAACTCTGCCTTCTCTTGATCCCCTGTGATCAACTCCCCATTACCATTATCTAGGGGTCCTACATGTTCAGACCTTGGCTTTTTTGCATTTATATGCTTGAAGAATTTTTTGGGATTTGTTTTACTATCCCTGGCCACCTGCCTTTCATTTTGTATTTTTGCTAATTTTATCACATTTTTACAGATTTTATTAAGCTCTTTATATTTTACAAAGGCTACAGCTGTACCCTCAGATTTGTATTTTTTAAATGCCCTTTTTTTGTCATGTATTGCCCCTTTCACAGAAGGTGTAAGCCATGTGGGGTTTAATTTGAGTCGTTTATACTAATTACCTGTAGGAATAAATTTTGCACTATAATAACTCAAAGTAGATTTGAAAATCTCCCATTTATCATTTGTTCCATTATTTGACATTAGTTCTTCCCAGTCTATATCCTGAATTGCAGCCCTCATCCTGGGGAAATTGGCTTTCTTAAAATTAAATGTTTTTGCCCTCCCAGCCTGCATTTGTTTTTTACAGTATAGGTAAAATGTAACTATATTGTGATCACTGTTACCGAGGTTTTCACGAACATTGACATTCCCAACAAGATCTGCATTATTAGAAATGACCAGATCCAACAGAGCTTCACCTCTAGTCGGGTCTTCCACAAACTGGCCCATAAAATTTTCCTGCAACAGGTTGAGGAAATGTCTCCCCTTTGCAGTTGAAGCCGAACCATGACACCAATTAATATCCCGGAAATTAAAATCTCCCATTATCACTACAGTACCCGCCTGTGCAGCCCGCTCTATCTGTTTATATAGCTGACCTTCCTTCTCCTCAGTTATATTGGGGGGTCTATAGATTACACCAAAAGTAATTTTTTCAGTGTTTACCTCCCTTTCTAGTTCCACCCACAAGGTTTCAACCTCCTCACAGTCTTCACCCACTATTGTCTCTTTCACACTCGCCTTCATATCACTTCTCACATACAGACATACACCACCACCTTTCCTATTTGTCCTGTCTTTCCGAAAAAGTGTAAAACCCTGTAGATTTACAGCCCAGTCATGTGAAGAGTCCAGCCATGTTTCAGCAACACCAACTATATCTATATTTTCTTCCAGTATCAAGGCCTCCAGCTCCCCCATTTTGCTTGCTAGATGTAACGGCAGGGGGTAGGGAGACGGACAAGTGAGCCCTAATCTACCCGCCACTCTGTCCCTGCCTACTTGCAACGACCCGCCCTAGGCGACGGGGTACAACTGGGCGGCGGTCCCTGTGCTCAGTAAGTGCACGACAAACACGACAAACATACAAGGAACACGAGCAAGGAAAAGGGGCCGTTGCCCACGGCAACACCGTGAGCAACCAGAGTGGTGAACGAGCCGAGTCAAGCCAGGAGTGTGCGAGGTACAAAACAAAAAGCAGAAGAGTAGTCGGTAAGCCAGGGTCGGTATGGAGCAGGATCAAAAATAGCAGGAGCTGTAGCTGGGCCAGGAACCACAAGGAAGGAAACAAAAGCAATAACAAGCACCGAGGGACAGGAAGTGCAGGCTTAAATAGACCGAGGGCGGGAGCTAGCTGAGTCTGGCCAGGTTACGATAGGCTCTCCCACTCCTAAGCCTGCCAGCCTGAATGGTGGAAGCAGGAGTCAGTCTCAGGGATGTATTCTCAGGTGCTGACTGATTAGTTCTGGGAGTTAACCCCGCAGTGCCTGGCAGATCCTTTACACTAGACTTCTGGCATTTGTGAACATACACTTTAACTTGCCTGTCAGTTTTTCACTTTTATTATCAGAAATGTGATTTGACATTAATCGGTCCTTTTTATTTACACTGATGTTTTGTAACGAAAGGATCTCCTTATCTTGTTGTCTAGTCCTCTCCCCACATTCTGTTTCTCCTCCTACCAATATAGTCTGACCCCTCTCTAACCTGGCTACCCCTTTTTTTTCTACATTGACCTCCCTCCTCAGCCCTAGTTTAAATACTCCGCCACCCCAGCTAGAATTCTCTCCCCCAGCACAGCGGACCCCCTTCCATTTAGGTGCAAATCATCTGTAGATTACAGTTTGTACCCCAATGAAAAGTCAGCCCAGTGCTCTAGGAACCCGAATCCTTCTCCTCTACACCAAGACTTCAGCCATGCATTTAACTCCCTAAGCTCCCGCTGTCTTTCCTGTGATGCGCATGGCACAGGCAGTATTCCTGAGAATACAACCTTGGAGGTCCTTCCCTTCAGCTTGTAGCCTAGTTCTTTAAAATTATTCTTAAGGCTCCTCCACCTACCATTTATTCTGTCGTTGGTACCGACATGGACCACGACAGCTGGATCATCACCAGCCCCTCCCAGCAATTTGTCCACCCGTTCCACCACATGCCGAACCCTGGCACCAGGGAGACAGCAAACCATTCGGTTGAGGTGGTCTTGGCGACAAATAATTCTATCCGTCTTCCTGATTATAGAATCCCCTACGACTATCAATTGTCTTGGCTTACCTGCATTACCATCCCGCCGACTACTAGCTGGGCTGTTCTCCCGGCTGTTAGGGAGATCAGTATCCACTAGGGCTGCCATTTCTGAGACTGACACCCTCGCATCATCACCCAACTTGGCAATTTTGCCTGGAATGTCAGAAACCGGATCGGCCTTCCTTGTCTTTGACCCCTTTCTACTGCCCCTAACTACATTAACCCAGCTACTTACCTGATCCTGCTCACCCATGTCTTCACCCTCCAGTTGTAACCCACTAACTGCATGCTCTGTGAGCAGCAAGCTCCGTTCAAAATTGTCTATCCTCCTCAGTGTTGCATTCTGCTCCTCCAGATCTCTAATACGAGCTTCCAGGTGAACAATATGCTCACATCTGCCACAGAGATATTCACCCTGGAACTCCGGCTCCAGTCGTGCATACATATGGCAAACTGTGCACTGAAGAAAACCTCCAATCTTGCTGTCCATTATCCCAGTTACAAAAAAACAGCGAACAGGTGTTAATCAAAAAGATAAAGAAGTAGAAGAGCACTTACTTGGGCTTTAACTCCTCTTTTGAACTCCGGTTTTTGGAACTCCACTTAATATACAAACCACTTGTTATTCAAGCCACAGAGCAGGCTCTACAGAGTAGTGAGGCCTGATTTATAGCACCAGGTAGCAGCTAACCCCTCCCCCTTACTCAGCTACTCAGGAAACTGCAAAGGAAAAATGGTTACAAATTATGTCACTTTTGCAAACTTTGTAGCAAGCAAGCAATCAATACATATATCACATACAATGGCCCCCCACTTTGTCACACACAACACAGTAAATCAATCCGGTTTTTGGAACTCCACTTAATATACAAACCACTTGTTATTCAAGCCACAGAGCTTATATGTCATGTCAGTGTCCGATATAGTGTGCCCAGCATGTGCCACTATAGATATACACCCCATATGCTGTAATGTGGGTTCTCCCGGGTACGGCAATACCCTACATGTGGCTGTTATTATCTGCCTGGGCACACGGCAGGGCTCAGAAGGAAAGGACCACCATTTGGCCTACTGGAGCTTTTCTGGTGCTAAGTCATGTATGCAGAAGCCCCTGAGGTACCAGTACAGTTGAAACCCCCGAGAAGTGACCTCATTTTAAAAACTACACCCCTTAAGACATTCATCTAGAGGTGTAGTGAGCATTTTGACCCCACAGGTACTGTGTAAAAGATAATGCGCAGCAGATGGTGCAGTGTGAGATTTGCAATTTTATATATATATATATATATATATATATATATATATATGCCATTTCAGTGTAAAATATATTGTGCCCAGCATGCGCCACCGGAGATATACACCCCTTAAATTGTAATGTGGGTTCTCCTGGGTACGACAATACCCTACATGTGGCTGTTATCAGCTGCCTGGGCACACGGCAGGGCTTAGAAGGGAAGGACCACCATTTGGCCTACTGGAGCATTTCTGGTGCTAAGTCATGTATGCAGAAGCCCCTGAGGTACCAGTACAGTTGAAACATCCGAGAAGTGACCCCATTTTAAAAAATACACCCCTTAAGACATTCATCTAGAGGTGTAGTGAGCATTTTGACCCCACAGGTACTGTGTAAAAGATAATGCGCAGCAGATGGTGCAGAGTGAGATTGGCAATTTTATATATATATATATATGCCATGTCAGTGTCCGATATAGTGTGCCCAGCATGTGCCACCGGAGATATACACCCCATAAGCTGTAATGTGGGTACTCCCGGGTACGGCAATACCCTACATGTGGCTGTTATCTTCTGCCTGGGCACACGGCAGGGCTCAGAAGGGAAAGATGAGGGGGATAAGCTCTGCGGAGTGCATCAGGGTAAATTAAAAATTAAGGGATGTATGATAAATTCGAAAACAATCTTTCATACAGAGCCCTGGTTTTTCGGGACACGTGTCGCATTGGTATGTTGTGTTCTTCCTTATCCCCCTCTTTGAGCAGACTCTGCACCTCTTTTGACTTTTTCCCTTCTTGCCAGTTTGGGGAACTTCTCCTGGAAAGTGTTGCCCTGGTACGATGCGTGTGGCCCCGCTTCCAGAAGTACTGGGTGCCCCCCCTTCTTGGTCCCTAAAGATTAGGTTCTTGATAACCACCTCTTGAAATTCCAGGAAAGTTCCCCTCTGGCCTGCACATCGACGTAGCACGTACGCATTGTACAATGCCATCTGTATGATGTGCACGGCCAGCTTCTTATACCACACCCTTGTTTTCCGCATGGCGCTGTAGGGTTTCAGGACTTGATCTGACAAGTCCACCCCTCCCATGTACCTATTGTTGTCCAGGATGCAGTCTGGTTTGGGGGTCTCTGTACTGGTACCTCGTACTGGTACATGGGTACTGGTGTGGCCATGTATTGTTGTCAATACAAGGACATCTCTCTTGTCCTTGTACTTGACACACAATATGTTGCTGCTAGAATGTGCCCTGCTCTCACCCCTTCTGAGTGTTTGCCCAAGCAGAGTCTTAGGGAGGCCTCTCACATTTTTTCTAGCAGTGCCACATGCCACAGTACTTCTGGAAGCAAGGCACTTGAAGAGTGGGACGTTGGTATAAAAACTATCCAGGTAGAGGTGGTAACCCTGGTCCAGCAGTGGGTGCACCAAATCCCACACAATTTTTGCATTCATTCCCAATAAGGGGGGGGGCATTCTGGGGGCTGAATACTGCTGTCCTTCCCTTCATATATCCTAAATTTGTAGGTATACCCTGATGCACTCTCGCACAGCTTATACATCTTCACGCAATACCGTGCCCTCTTACTCGGCAGGTACTGGCGGAATTGAAGCCTCCCTTTAAAATGTACCAGGAACTCATCAATGGAAATACACTTCTAGGGGGTGTATGCTTGGGCAAACCGGGCACTGAAATGGTCTAATAGGGTCTCAGTTTCTACAAACGGTCAAAACTGGGGTCATCTCGGGGTGGGCACTGCTCATTATCCGTATAATGTAAGATGCGAAGTATTGCCTCATAACGCATCCTGGACATGACCATACGGTACATCGGGGTGTGGTATAAGATGTCCGTGCTCCAGTAGGTCCTAATGGACGGCTTTTTCAGAAGCCCCATGTTCAAATGAAGTCCCCAGAACTTGCCCAACTCTGCTGCATCTACAGGGGTCCACCTGTGGGATTGGGCATAAAATGATGTGGGGTTCTTAGTAATATACTGTTGGGCATATAAATTAGTCTGGGAGACCATAAGATCCATAAAGTCATCAGTGAAGAAGAACTTGAAAAAGTCCATTTCACTGAGCCCTGCCGTATTAAATTTTGTCCCTGAGCTGCCTGTGTACTCTGGGATTTGGGGCTCATAAATGTCTGGTGTGGGGGTCCAAATGGGGTCACTTCGCTCGGGGGATTGAACTGCGGCAGGGTCATCTCGCTCGGGGGCTTCAACTGTGTTGGTGGTCCTGGGGCGTCTCCTAGGGGGTTCCTCTCCTTCATCACTGGATGAGGAGGTGATTAGGTAAAACAGAGTCTCACCACCCGACGACTCTGTGTCGGAGGCAAGAAATGAATATGCCTCTTCATAACTAAATGTCCGTTTGGACATGCTTGACTGCTTCCCTAACTAGGGGCAATCGGCTGCTACCTAAACCAGCCAAAAATATTATGTTTATATAGAACGAGTGGGCTTCCCTGACACTAAACCTAACTGGGGCGAGGGTTCCTAACACTAAACCTAACTAGATTTTATTTGAACTTCCCTGAGACTAAATCTAACTAAGGCAACTATTCCCTGACACTAAACCTAACTAGATTATTCCGAGCTTCCCTTTCACTAAACCTAACTACGGTGACGGGTGCCTGACACTAAACCTATCTGGATTATTCTGAGCTTCCCTGACGCTAAACCTAACTACGGTGATGGATCCCTAACGCTAGATCTACCTACGGTGACGGATTCCTGACGCTAAATTCCCTGACACTATACCTAACTACGCTCTTGGATGGTTCCCTGACACTAACTAACCCTAATACTAAACTAACCAGTTAAATTGTCAAAATTGGCTAAACTAACTATTTTTATTTTTTTATTTGTATTTTTTTTTTTTTGTTTTATATGTTTTTTATAAAGAAAAAAAAAGAAAAAATAATCCCCAGGGACCAATAAATTGGACCTGAAGACTAAGAAGTGGTCAGTGATAGGTGATCACTGACCAAAAATGTGGGGGAACACAAGGAGGAAGGGTACAGGAATGGGTAGTGGATGGGAGAGGTGGGATGCTGAAAAAAGCTGTTTTTTAGACTTTTTTTTAACTTTTCTCTGACTTTATCTTCTCTCTCTCTATCTCACAACCGCTCTGAACGCCTCGCTATCTCCAACAGAGGCGTTCAGGGCGGGAGCGGCAGGATGTGAGGTCACAGAGAGGAAGTGAAGTGACCGATCGCCACTATTGGACAGTTACACACTAACTGACCAATAGTGGCGATCGTGGAGGCGGGACCATCGCGTCAGGTCCCGGCGTATTGAGCTGTGATAGCCTGCTGTCGGAAACAGCAGATGTCACAGCTCATGCTTGGCGATTCATTTTCCCAGCTATTCCGTCTCTGAGCGCGAACATATTGGTTAGTGCGACGGAATAGTACGTCGCTGAGCGCGAAGGGGTTAAGGATGCGGTCTAGTTTGGACTTCAGGACCCAGCCCCATTTTTCATGTGTCACTTTATGGTCTTACTTTTCAAAGTGCTTCTGAGATTAGTTTTTTTTCTGACACATTATACTTTAAATTGGTGGTAAATTTTGGTTGATATATCTCCTCTTTATTTAAAAAAATATCTGAATTTAAAGAAAATTTGAACAAATTACCATTTATCTTAACCCCTTCCCGACATCCGCCTTATATATACGGCACTGTCGGGCAGGGGTTCTCGCAACCCGCAGTACAATTACGTCGAGGTAATGGTGCGGGCTCAGAAGCAGAACCCGCAACATTACCCCTGGGTGTACACTTTATATCACAGCTGACATGCGCTGTAATGACCAGGACCGGAGCTAGTCTCCGTTCCGGCCGATTAAGCCCTCAGATGCTGCGCTCAATAGAGAGCGCAGCATCTGAGGGATTTTGAGCCGACCGGCAGCCCAGCGATTATGGGTTGCCGATGGTTGTCATTGCAACTGGAGGCCTAACAATGGCCTCCGGCTCTGCCTTGTACGGAAGCCTATGAGGACCCGGCGGGTCCTCATAGGCTTGCTGTCAGTGAATCACTAACAGCTATAATACACTGCACTACATATGTAGTGCAGTGTATTAGTAAAAAGATTGGAGGTGCAGGCCTTCAAGTCCCCTAATGGGACAAATAAAAATAGTTAATAAAAAATAAAATAATAAAAGTTCGAAGTTAAAAAATACCAAATTTATTTTTTCCCATAATAAGTATTTTATTATTGAAAAAATGAGAAACCCCCCCCCCAAAAAATATACATAATTGGTATCGCCCAGTCCGTAACGACCCAAACTATATAACTGTTACGTAATTTATCCCATACGGTCAATCACTGTTTTTATTTCACATCTCCTCGCAAAAAATGGAATAAAAAGTGATCAAATAGTCACATTTACACAAAAATAGTAAAAACGTCAGACCACCCCACAAAAAATAATCCCTGAAACAGCTTTGTCTACGCAAAAATAAAAAAGATATGGCAACACAGAAAACAAATGATTTCGTAAAAAAAGTGATTTTATTGTGCAAAAGCTGCAATACATGAAAAAAACTATATTAATTTGGTATTGCTTTAATAGTATCGACCCGCAGAAGAAAGTTAACATGTAATTTATGGCGCACGGTGAATGGCGACAAAAAAAAATTTTCAGAAATGCTTGTCTTTGGTCATTTCCGCTTCCAAAAAATTAAGTCAAAAGTGATCAAAAAGTTGTATGTGTCCCAAAATGGTACCAATAAAATCCACAGCCCGTCTCGGAAAAAACAAGACCCCCGCACCACTCTGTCAACCAAAAAATAAAAAAGTTATGGTAATAGTAATGTGGAGATGAAAAAAACATCCCGATGTGCAAGCCGGAGAGGAACATTAATTCAGTTTTACGGCGCTAGTATTTAGGAACCAGTATTTAGGGCAGGGACATAGCACATCTGCTGGAAGCGAGGGCGCCCGTATTATACCAGTGCAACACTTTTCCAGCAACATTTTTCAAACTACAAAGGTGGAAACGTCCCCAAAAGGTGCAGAGTGTTACAAAAGGGGGATATGAAAGAATATAGTTTATCAGTGCGACACTGGCCTGTGCATAACGGATTGCTTCCCAGCGTACCACACATCTATGGATAATTGTATTATTTACCCCATTATTATACCCCCTTATTATGTCCTGATATACTCCGCACAGATTACATATGCCCCCACATTATAAACTGAAATACCAGTAATACTCAAACAAAACTACTACCAAGCAAAATCCAAGCTCTAAATGGCGGTCCTTCTTTTTTAAGCCCTACAGTGTGCCCAAACAGGAGATTACATCCACATGTACCATATGTGCCATACCCGGGAGAACCCGCTTAAAAATTTATAGTGTAAGCTTCTCCAGTTGCACAAGCTGGGCACAACATATTGAGCGGTGAATAGGCATATCAGTGGAAAACTTTCAATTTTTACTTTGCACTGAATATTAATTTCTGTTAAACATGCCTTTAGGGGTGTCGTTTCTTAAATGGGTAACTTTTTTTTGGTACATCAGGGGTTTTGCTAATGCGACAGGACATCCACAAACCATTCCAGCAAAATCTACGCCCAAAGTCAAATACCACTCCTTTTATTCTGAACCCTCCCATATATATAAACAGCCGTTTATAACTGCTTATGGGATGAAATTGCTTTAGAAATGTTGGGAGCTTTCTTTTTCATTCCTTGTGAAAATTAAAAATATTGATCTAAAACTACAAAAAAAAATCATTTTCACTGCTTAATACTAATTAATTCAGCAAAAACCCTTTTGGGTCAAAATTCTAGATGATTCCTCAAGGGGTTTAGTTTCCCAAATAGAGTCACTATGGGGCGTTTCCACTGTACTAGTACTACAGGGGCTCAGCAAATGTGACATGGCGTTCAGAAACCATTCCAAAATCCAAATGGTGCTCCTTCCCTTCTGAGCCCTGCCCTGTGTCCAAACAGCAGTTTATGACCACAGGTGGGGTATTGTTTTACTCGGGAGTAATAGTATTACAAATGCTTTTTCTCCTTTAGTCCTTGTGGAAATGAAAAAAAAAGGCAAAACCTGAATTTTCTTTGAAAAAAATTGAGATTTTAATTTTCACGGCCTATTTCCAATAATTTCTGCAAAAAACCTGTGGGGTCAAAATTCTCACTAACCCCTAGATAATTTCTTCAAGGGGTGTAGTTTCCAAAATGGGGTCACTTGTGGTGGGTTTCCACTGTGTTGTCCCCTCAGGGGTTTTTCAAATGGGACATGGCCTAAGCAAACCATTCCTGCTAAATTTAAGCTTCAAAAACCAAATGGCGCTCTTTCCCTTCTAAGCCTTGCAGTGTGTTCAAACAGCCATTTATGGCCACATATTGGGTATTGTTTTACTTGGGAGAAATTGCTTTACAAATGTGGTGGTGCTTTTTCTCCTTTAGTCCTTGTGGAAATTCTGCAAAAAACCTGTGGAGTCAAAATGCTCAGTATACACCTAGATAAATGCCTTGAGGGGTATATTTTCCCAAATGGGGTGACTTTTGGAGGATTTCCACTGTTTTGTCACCGCAAAGCAGGGTCAGCCTTAGGTTGGATGGCGCCCTGTGCAGGACCCTCTATTGCCACCCCTCCACAAACCAAAAACTAACCACATACTGGTACATATGTACTGTACATACATAAAGACATATTTAGATGTACAGGCAAATATATATACACACATACACATAGGTAAATATATAGACATACAGACACCGTTCAAACTACCGTTCAAAAGTTTAGGGTCACTTCGAAATTTCCTTATTTTTGAAAGAAAAGCACAGTTTTTTTCAATGAAGATAACATTAAATTAATCAGAAATACACTTTATACATTGTTAATGTGCTAAATGACAATTCTAGCTGCAAACGTCTGTTTTTTAATGCAATATCTACATAGGTGTATAGAGGCCCATTTCCAGCAACCATCACTCCAGTGTTCTAATGGTATATTGTGTTTGCTAACAGTGTTAGAAGGCTAATGGATAATTAGAAAACACTTGAAAACCCTTGTGCAATTATGTTAGCACCGCTGTAAACAGCATTGCTGTTTAGAGGAGCTATAAAACTGACCTTCCTTTGAGCTAGTTGAGAATCTGAAGCATTACATTTGTGGGTTCGATTAAACTCTCAAAATGGCTAGAAAAAGAGAGCTTTCATGTGAAACTCGACAGTCTATTCTTGTTCTTAGAAATTAAGGCTATTCCATGTGAGAAATTGCCAAGAAACTGAAGATTTCCTACAACGGTGTGTACTACTCCCTTCAGAGGACAGCACACACAGGCTCTAACCAGAGTAGAAAGAGCAGTGGGAGGCCCCGCTGCACAACTGAGCAACAAGACAAGTACATTAGAGTCTCTAGTTTGAAAAATAGACGCCTCACAGGTCCTCAACTGGCAGCTTCATTAAATATTACCCGCAAAACGCCAGTGTCAACGTCTACAGTGAAGAGGCCACTCCGGGATGCTGGCCTTCAGGTCAGAGTGGCAAAGAAAAAGCCATATCTGAGACTGGCTAATAAAAGGAAAAGATTAACATGGGCAAAAGCACACAGACATTGGACAGAGGAAGATTGGAAAAAAGTGTTATGGACAGACGAATAGAAATTTGAGGTGTTTGGATCACACAGAAGAACATTTGTGAGACGCAGAACAACTGAAAAGATGCTGGAAGAGTGCCTGACGCCATCTGTCAAGCATGGTGGAGGTAATGTGATGGTCTGGGGTTGCTTTTAGAGATGAGCGAACCGGGACAACTGAACCTCACCGGGTGCGGCCGAACACGTTTTGACCGAACCCGGCTACATTTTGGCGCCTGCCACATGTTAGATGTAAAATGGAGGATTTCAAAATATCACCTGACATCAGGCTACCCCATAATGCCTTGCAAACGGCTCTCCCAGCCAATCGGGAGGCAGCATAGGGGAGGGCTCAAACCTGCAATAAAAGTCTATGCACGGAGCTCAGCGGCCATTTTAGAGACAGGAGCTGTAGGGATAGCATCTCTGTGCAGTTAGGGAAAGCTTTAGGAATCTAAAAGCCAGGAATCCAGCAATCGAAGGGGCTCATCCACTACAGCGGGAGTCTACTCTACTCTCAACAATCAACATCCAAATTGCAATACAAATTCTCCATTTGCCAAGCCAGTGTGTGAATAAGCTTTTATAAGAGGCTCATCCCCGTTGCATGGGTTTACATAACAATCCAAGTTGCAATACAGGCAGAGTTTGTAGTACTACAACGCCCAGCATTCCCTGAGTGCACAGTGGCTGATAGAAATTCTCATTCATTGCCATTTGCCAAGCCAGTGTGTGAATAAGCTTTTAGAAAGGGCTCATCCCCGTTGCATTGGTTAACATAACAATCCAACTTGCAATACAGGCAGCCTTTGTAGTACTACAATGCCCAGCATTCCCTGAGTGCACCGTGGCTGATAGAAATTCTCATTCATTGCCATTTGCCAAGCCAGTGTGTGAATAAGCTTTTAGAATGGGCTCATCCCAGTTGCATGTGTTAACATAACATTCCAAATTGCAATACAGGCAGCCTTTGTAGTACTACAACGCCCAGCATTCCCTGAGTGCACCGCGGCGTGGCTGATAGAAATTCTCATTCATTGCCATTTGCCAAGCCAGTGTGTGAATAAGCTTTTAGAAGGGGCTCATCCCCGTTGCATGGGTTAACATAACAATCCAACTTGCAATACAGGCAGCCTTTGTAGTACTACAACGCCCAGGATTCCCTGAGTGCACCGTGGCGTGGCTGATAGTAATTCTCCTTCATTGCCATTTGCCAAGCCAGTGTGTGAATAAGCTTTTAGAAGGGGCTCATCCCCGTTGCATCCAACTTGCAATACAGGCAGCTGAGGCAGCCTTTGTAGTACTACAATGCCCAGGGCCAGCATTCCCTGAGTCAGTGCACAGTGGCTGATAGAAATTCTCATTCATTGCCATTTGCCAAGCCAGTGTGTGAATACGCTTTTAGAAGGGGCTCATCCCCGGGGTTTTTTATTCAACTTGCTGCACTCCAGCACAGCAGTGAAATGTATGGTAAAAAAAAGGTTGTGAAAGGACGGGGTAGAGGAAAAAACACCCATGCCATGTCCTCTTCCAGTCCAAATGTTGGATCTGTTGGTGCCAGACCCAGTACCAGCATTTGTGGCACAAGACATGGGCCCAGTTCCACTAGTAGCAGCAGCCATGTGCCTGCTCGTAGTAGTAGCAGTATCAGCAAGCCAGACTTGTCCATCTCCTCCTGTGGGCGGGTTACTTTAGACAATATGGCCATTGTGGACTGGTTGGCTGGCTCGCGGTCATCTCAGCAGGAAGACTCTGACGATCTGGCTTCAAGCCAGGTTTCGTTGGATTCCAGATCCTCTACAGTTCCTTGGCCCAGTGACAGTAGTAATATGGGTATTTCTAGCGTTTCCATTCCATCATCTATGTCTTCACTCCCCCTTCCTAGCGGGAAGCCATCTTTCCTGAGAGTCCTAAGAGACATCTCCTCGGGTGCGAAGGAAGATACTGAACAACATATTGATGATGATTTGTTTTCCGCGAGTCAGCCAACGGAGTGTGTTGCGGCGGTGGTGGAGGTGGAAGCGGTGTCCGAGACGCATAGCTGTGGTAGTGGAGTTGCTGGTGGTAGCCGTGGTGGCAGACGCAGTAATGAGGGGGGGCATGGAGCCCGGCATGATGTCACATCACATTCACAACACAGTGACAGAAGTGGCGGTGATGATGAGGAGGGCTATGATGATGTTGTTTTAGACAGGATGTGGGAACCAGGTGACGAGGTGATGACGGCGTCAGAGGAGGAGGGTAGTAGTGGCGGCACTGGCAGTGATAAACAGCCAAGCCGAGGTAGGGGCAGAAGTCAATCTGCAAAACGTTGCAGCGGTAGGGTCAGCTCAGGAGCCGGTGATGGCGACACTGATGCTACTGGTGTAGGCTCCCGAAAAAAGCCTGCCAGACAAGGGGCAAGCTCGGGTGGTGGTGGTGGTAGTGGTGGTGGACGTGGTACTACCTCTTTATGGTACTCTGCCATGTGGCAATTTTTCTATACCTTCCCGGAGGACGAAAACATGGCATAGTGCCGTATCTGCAAGCAGAAATTAAGGCGTGGGCAGGGCAGCAATGTAGGAACTACCGCTCTACGTAAACACATGGAGCGGCATCACAATGCCATGTGGGACAATCGACATGCCCCACCATTATCTTGTACATCTAATGAAGACCCCACTGCCGCTGCTGCTGCTGCTCCGAGTCCCTGTCATCTAAGTAGTAGCCAGGCCTTATCCACTATGTCGTTGTCATCATCATCATCACTGTCATCTAGTGCTCCTCCTACGTCCCGTCCGTTATCCATTACGGAATCGTTGTCCAATAAGCAACAATATATACCCAGCCATCCACTTGTCGTGCGGCTTAATTTACACCTGGCTAAGTTGTTGGTGGTGCAGTCGCTGCCGTACCACCTGGTCGACTCCGCCGGCTTCAAGCAACTGATGGCGTGCGCTCAGCCTAGGTGGCGAATACCTAGCCGACATTACTTCTCCAAAACAGCTGTCCCTGCCTTGCACAAGCACGTGGAGGAAAAGGTGGGCCAGTCCTTGCAATTATCCGTGTGCAGCAGGGTACATGCCACCGTCGAGACGTGGAGCAGCAACTATGGGCAGGGACAGTACATGTCTTTCACGGCCCACTGGGTCAATATTTTGCAGTCCGATGCACCACCGCAGCAATGCCAGGCATTACCACCTCCACGCTTGTATCTTTCTGGTTCAACTCCGGACACCAGGCGCCTACCATCCTCCTCCTCCTACTCCTCCTCCTTGCCCTCCTCAATGGAGGTCTTCCCATCCCCGACAGGACACAGCGTATCTTCCACTCCTCCTCCCTCCTCTTTTCATAGGTGCAAGGTGAAGCGCGACAACGCTGTCTTACACCTGCTGAGCCTGGGCGAGAAAAGCCACACAGGGCAGGAGCCGCTGCTGTGCATCAAGGAGGAAATCGCACGCTGGCTGTCTCCTCTGAAACTCACACTGGGCAATGTTGTCTCTGATAACGGCAAGAACGTTGTGGCTGCACTGCGTCTAGGTCACCTGTCACACGCTCCTTGCATGGCACATGTGATCAATCTGGTCATAACACGCTTCTTAAAGTCATATGTTGGTTTGAAGGGTGTGCTGGCCATGTCCATGAGGGTTTGCGTTCGCTTTAGACGTTCGTATGCATTTAAGCACGCCCTCCTAGACTTGCAGCGTCAAAACAATCTCCCAGAACACAGCCTGATTTGCGACGTTCCAACACGCTGGAATTCCACCCTGCACATGTTGGAGCATCTGTATGAACAGCGGAAAGCCATGAATGATTTCCTGATGCAGCAGACGGGCAGCGTTTGGAGCCAGTGTAATTTCGAGCTCAGGCACTGGCAGCTGGTTAGAGACGCATGTCGCGTTTTGAGGCCCTTTGAAGAGGCCACACGATTTGTGAGCCGTGACGCTAGCGGAATGAACGATGTTATGCCGCTGATATTCATTATGAAGCAAACACTCACAGCGATGATTCAGCAAAGGATGGAGGAAGGATCACATCTGGCTATGGATGTTGAGGAGGAGGAGGAGGAGGATGAAGAAACAGGACCTGAAGAGGAGCTGGATTTGGAGATGGAATCACAGGAAGGGATAGGGGACGAGGCAGCCGCACAACATGACAGTGATGGTGATGACGAGTCTGACCACGACCTTGATGATGGACAACCATGGCAGTATGGGGCAGAGATGGAACCAACAGGGCCCTCTGAAACCCTGGCAAGGATGGCGAGCTGTATGCTTCGTTACTTGCGCGCTGACTGTCGTATTGTTAGCATGAAGCAAAGAGATGAGTACTGGATAGCCACACTTTTAGACCCTCGGTATAAAGCCAGAATGGGGGAGTTTTTTGCGCCTTCCGAGAGGAAGGCAAAATTGGCTTATTATCGAGAGAAGCTATGCAGCCAGCTTGTCGCGGCTTTCAAACGGCAAACACCTGACCGGGGGGCCACTCTCCGCTCCCCACTGTCTCATCGTTCCACCGCCTCTGGCAGAGCTACCTCTGCAATAGGCGGCAGCAGCGGCAGCAGCAGCAGCAGCCAATTCAGTTTGGAAAATATGATGACAACATTTTTACATCCAATACCCCGACCTGACACATATCGTAGTCACCAAAGGGATGTTCATCATCACCAGGTCCAGCACCTAAACAACCAGGTTCACTCGTACCTGGACTGTGCCCTTTCTCCGTCAGAAATCCTGATCCCAGACCCCATGGACTTCTGGGTCAGCAGATTGGATCATTGGCAAGAACTGGCCCAGTTTGCCATGGGTGTACTGTCTTGTCCACCCTCCAGTGTAGCGTCAGAGAGGGTATTCAGCGCGGCAGGGGGCTTCGTCACCCCTAAGCGAACAAGATTGTCCGCCAACAGCTTGGAAAATCTCATGTTTCTGAAAATGAATCAAGCGTGGATCGGTGAGGATTTTAAAACCCCTGTGCCTGATGCCACTGATTAGATCTGACATTGCTGGTGCTGCTGCCGCCTGTTACTGCCGTCTGCTACTACGGGATTCTGTCCTGTCCACTCTTTTTTTAATGTGCCGCTGTTGGTGCTGATACTACTTCTACCACCAATCCACCCCCAGTGCCGTCTGCTACAAGCAGGCCTGCCCCACCACAGGGCTTTGTCCTATGACTGTGCAGTCTCTTTTAATGTGCTGCTACTACTACTACCACCACCCTTGCTGTCCGTTGGCTACCTCTACTACCACCAATACACCTCCACTGCCGTCTGCTACAAGCAGGCCTGAGGCCTGCCCCACCACAGGGCTTTGTCCTGTGACTGTCCAGTGTCTTTTAATGTGCTGCTACTGCTACCACCACCCTTGCCGTCCGTTGGCTACCTCTACTACCACCAATACACCTCCACTGCCATCTGCTTCAAGCAGGCCTGAGGCCAGCCCCACCACAGGGCTTTGTCCTGTGACTGTCCAGTCTTTTTTTATGTGCTGCTACTACTACTACTACCACCACCCTTGCTGTCCGTTGGCTACCTCTACTATCACCAATACACCTCCACTGCCGTCTGCTACAAGCAGGCCTGCCCCACTACAGGGCTTTGTCTGTGACTGTCCAGTCTGTTTTAATGTGCTGCTACTACTACTACTACCACCACCCGTGCTGTCTGTTGGCTACCTCTACTACCACCAATACACCTCCACTGCCGTCTGCTACAAGCAGGCCTGAGGCCTGCCCCACCACAGGGCTTTGTCCTGTGACTGTCCAGTGTCTTTTAATGTGCTGCTACTACTACCACCACCCTTGCTGTCCGTTGGCTACCTCTACTACCACCAATACACCTCCACTGCCATCTGCTACAAGCAGGCCTGAGGCCAGCCCCACCAGAGGGCTTTGTCCTGTGACTGTCCAGTCTCTTTTTATGTGCTGCAACTACTACTACTACTACCACCACCCTTGCTGTCCGTTGGCTACCTCTACTATCACCAATACACCTCCACTGCCGTCTGCTACAAGCAGGCCATCCCCAACACAGGGCTTTGTCTGTGACTGTCCAGTCTGTTTTAATGTGCTGCTACTACTACTATTACTACTACTACCACCACCCTTGCTGTCCGTGGGCTACCTCTACTACCACCAATGCACCTCCACTGCCGTCTGCTACAAGCAGGCCTGGAGGGCTTGTGAAAAGCCATTGCTTGTTGCTTTTACATCCATGTATGGATGAACCCCGGCAGGCATCTGCCAATAAAAAGGGTAAATTTTTGGAGGGCTTGTGAAAAGCCATTGCTTATTGCTTTTACATCCATGTATGGATGAACCCCGGCAGGCATCTGCCAATAAAAAGGGTAAATTTTTGGAGGGCTTGTCAAAAGCCATTGCTTGTTGCTTTTACATTACATCCATGTATGGATGAACCCCGGCAGGCATCTGCCAATAAAAATGGTAAATTTTTGGAGGGCTTGTCAAAAGCCATTGCTTGTTGCTTTTACATCCATGTATGGATGAACCCCGGCAGGCATCTGCCACCATAAAGGGTAAATTTTTTGAGGGCTTGTCAAAAGCCATTGCTTCTTCTTTTACCACCTTATATGTATGAACCCTGGCAGGCATCTGCTGCCAAAAATGGTTAATTTTTGTACCTTTTTTAACAATGCATTAAGCATACAACATGCACAAGTGCAGTGGTTTCTGTTAGTTATCACCGTGTCCCATCCGTTTTCCTATAGCCATACATGTTGGCGTAACTTTGACACTAACTTTGCCTTAAAGACAGCTCAAAAGTACTTGGATACACTCATGGGTGACCTAAGAGTGTTATACAGGGCTTCTAGGGCTTTTAAACAGTGTTATACTTTCTTGTATTACAGGTTCGTTCAGAACTAGTTCGGTCCGAATCGAACTTTTTCATGAAATTCGGCGAACCAGCCGAACCAAACTTTTCATAAGTTCGCTCATCTCTAGTTGCTTTGATGCTGGTAAAGTGGGAGATTTGTACAAGGTAAAAGGGATTTTGAATAAGGAAGGCTATCACTCCATTTTGCAACGCCATGCCATACCCTGTGGACATCGCTGGATTGGAGCCAATTTCATCCTAAAACAGGACCCTGACCCAAAGCACACCTCCAAATTATGCAAGAACTATTTAGGGAAGAAGCAGGCAGATGGTATTCTATCTGTAACTGAGTGGCCAGCACAGTCACCAGATCTCAACCCCATAGAGCTGTTGTCGGAGCAGCTTGACCGTATGGTACGCAAGAAGTGCCCATCAAGCCAATCCAACTTGTGGGAGGGCCTTCTGGAAGCATGGGGTGAAATTTCTCCCGATTACCTCAGCAAATTAACAGCTAGAATGCCAAAGGTCTGCAATGCTGTAATTGCTGCAAATGGAGCATTCTTTGACGAAAGCAAAGTTTGAAGGAGAAAATTATTATTTGAAATAAAAATCATTATTTCTAACCTTGTCAATGTCTTGACTATATTTTCTATTCATTTTGCAACTCATTTGATAAATATAAGTGTGAGTTTTCATGGAAAACACAAATTTGTCTGGGTGACCCCAAACTTTTGAACGGTAGTGTATATATACACGCACACACACACACACACACACACACACACACACACACACACACACACACACACACACACACACACACACACACACACAGACAGAAACATAAACAAATACTTAAAAGGCACACTTATACAAGCACAAAGACACATTCACATACCGAACATAACTACCCACACTGGCACAGATATACACGGTACAGATAATGTAGTAGATGTTACCTGCAGTCCTATGTAACACCATAGATAACACAGTGTTAAATCTGAGTACAGATAATGTAGTCGATATTACCTGCAGTCCTATGTAACACCACAGATAACACACAGTGATAACGTTCTGAGTACAGATAATGTAGCAGATGTTACCTGCAGTCCTATGTAACACCACAGATAACGCACTCTGATAACTATACCCACACAGGTACTTATAAACACACACAGAGACACTATATATATATATATATATATATATATATATATATATATAATATGCAGTGCACCTCCAAACTTTAGATATACTTTAAAAATATTATTTCCATGAATTAATTGCCTTGAATTTGTTAAAGTTTTAAAGATTACCATATATGAAAATGTGGTGTTTCCCTTAAGGGGCAGCACAGTATATAAGGGGCAGTAGATTATATAGGGGCAATAGAGTATATAAGTAGCAGTAGAGTATATAGGGGTCAGCAGAATATATAGGGGCGGCAGAGTATATAAAGGGACATCAGAGTATATAGGGGGCAGCAGAGTATATAGAGGGCAGCAGGGCAGCGGAGTATATAGGGAGCAGCAGAGTATATAGGGGACAGCAGAGTATATATGGGGCAGCAGAGTATATATGGGCATCAGGGTAAATAAGGGGACAGCAGAGTAAATAAGGGGACAGCAGAGTATATAAAGGGACAGCAGGGTATATAAAGGGACAGCAGAGTATAAAAGGGGGCATCAGAGTATTTAAGTGGCAGCAGAGTATATAGGGGACAGCAGGGTATATAGGGGACAGCAGGGTATTTAGGGGACAGCAGAGTATATAGGGACAGCAAAATAGATAAGGGGCAGCACAGATATCTTCATTTTATCTGTTCTACTTTAATAATGAACACACACATACTTACAAAGAGATATAAACAAACAAGCAATCACACACTAAAATATATACACACACACGCACATACACACACACTGTAATATATACACACACAGACATACTGGAATATAAATACACACATACTGGAATATATACACACACACACACACGAATATATACACACATAGAGACACTTACCATCTCCCCTAGCAGACAGGATCACAGGTTTCTTGTAGGACGGGCTGTGGACGGCGCTTCCTCCTCTGCTCTTGCTCATTGGCTCCTGTTTACTCCGTGTGTGTAACGAGGAGCTGAGGACAGAGCAGAGCCCAGTGGCACCCCTACATGCTGGGGGGGTGCAGCGCCCTGTGCACTCGCACAGGTCGCACACCCCTAAGGCCAACCCTGTGCAAGAGCTCTTCAAACCTGACATGGTGCCTAAAATATATTCTAATAAAAGGAGGCCCCAAAAATTCACTAGGTGCTCCTTTGATTCTTAGGCCTGTGTTTCAGTCCATTTGGATACTAGGGCCACATATGGGATATTTCTAAAAACTGCCTAATCTGGTAAAACCTTCTGTGTTGCAAAAAAATGAATTGCTGCAAAAAAAAAAGTTATTTTTTGTAAATTTCACCTCTACATTGCTTTAATTCCTGTGAAACGTCTAATGGGTTAAGAAACTTTCTAAATGCTGCTTTAAATACTTTGAGGGGTGAAGTTTTTAAAATGTGGTGACTTATTGGGGGTTTCTAATATATAAGACCCTCAAAGCCACTTCACAACTGAACTGGCCCCTGTAAAGATAGCCTTTGAAATTTTCTTGAAAATGTGAGAAAATGCTGCTAAGGTTCTAAGCCTTGTAACGTCCTAGAAAAATAAAAGGATGTTTAAAAAAATTATGCCAACATAAAGTAGACATATGGGGGATGTTAATTAGCAATTATTTTGTGTGGTATAATGGCCAGTCTTACAAGCAGATTTAATTAAATTGAAAAAATGGTCATTTTTTTAATTTTTAAAAAAATGTGGGTGTTTTTCACATTTAAATACTGAATGTATCGAGCAAATATTGCTAGTTACATAAAGTCCAATGTGTCACGAGAAAACAATCTCAGAATTGCTTGGAGAGGTAAAAGCATTCTGAAGTTATTTCCACATAAATTTAAACATGTCAGATTTGAAAAATGAAGCTCTATCAGGAAGGTCAAAAGTGGCCACAGCGAGAAGGGGTTGAATTTTAAGCTTCCAAAATAGATATTGATACCACACAAATTAGTAAATAAATAATACTAGTTTTTTTTTATTTAATTTTAGTTTTTAAAGACATTATAAGGTTTAAAAGGTTTAACAGCAGTTTTTCAAATTTTCAACAAATCTTGCAAAACATATTTTCTTAGGCACTAATTGGCTTTGAGGTGCCTATATATTAGTCCCCCCTGTAAAGCACCCTATTTTAAATATTACACCCCTTAAAGTATTTAAAAAGCATTTAGGAAGTTTGTTAACCCTTTAGGAGTTTCACAGGATTTGAAGAAAAACTAAGCTTAAATTTAAAAATGTAATTGTGTTTTGCAGATATTCTTTGATTAATTTTTTTCTGTAACATAGCAAGTGTTTACAGATAAACACAACTCAATCTGTATTACCTTTTATCTGCAGTTTGTAGAAATATCTTATATGTGGCTCTAGTGAGCTAGTTAAAAAAAAACACAGGCCTCCGAAATAAAGGAGCACCTTGGATTTTGGGGCCTTTTGTTTTAGGTACTAGTTCAGGTTTTCAAAGGCCTTGAGATGAAAAAATATAAGAAACACCTAGAAAAAGACCCATTTTGGAAATTACACCCCTCAAGGAATTCATCTGGGGGCATGGTGAGCATTTCGATCCCACAGGTGTTTTATAGAAATTAATAGAATTAAACCGTAAACATGAAAAATAAAAATGTTTCAATAATATGCAGTTTTAGCTCAAAATGTTTAATTTCAACAAAACATATAGGAGAGAAAGCACGCCACAATTTGTTACAGTTTTTTTTATTAATATGGTGGCATCCCATATGTGGTTGTATACTGCTGTTTGGGCACATGACGGAGAATGGAAAGTGCACCATTTGGCTTTCAGAGAGCAGGAATGGTATTTGGACGCCATGTCGCATTTGCAGAGCCCCTGAGATATCAGTACAGTGGAAACCCCACAGCAGTGACCCCATTTTGGAAAGAATTTCATCTAAAGGTGTTGTGAGCATTTAGAAATTAGTGCTCATGGATATTGCAGAGTGAAAATTGCAATTTTTCCACAGATATGCCATGTCTGTGCCAAATATGTTGTGTCTAGCTTATGCTATTGGATAAGCACACACCATAAATAGTTAAGCAGGTTCTCCCGAGTACCATAATAACGCCTATATAGTTATAAACTGTGCCAGAAGGACCGCCACTTTGCTTTTGGAGTGCATATTTTTCTTGGTATTTTGTTTAATGCTTAACTGGTATTTAAATTTATAATGTGGGACATATGTTAGATGTGCGGAGTATATCCGGGCATAATAAGGTGGTATAATAATGGGGGAAATAAATAATAAATTTATAATCCATAAATGTGGTATACTTTGAAGCAATCCCTTATGCATAGGTCACGTTTTTCAGGCCAGGTGTCATACTGATCAATGGTATCCATTCTTATCCCCCCTTTGGAACACATTCTGCACCTTTTTTGAGTAATTCCCTTCTTTGCAGTTTGGGGAACTTGATGACGTTTTGGGGCAATTGTGCCCCCCTTCCTGGTTCCCAAATATTAGGGCCTTGATACCCATTTCTTGAAACTGAAGGAATGTTCCAATCTGCTTTCCACATCGGGATAGCCCATAAGCGTTATACAATGGCACCTAGAAGATGTGCAGTGCAAGATTTTTTTTTTAATATCCACGCTCCAGTATTCCCTAATGTTTGGCTTCTTCACTAGCCCCATATGCAGTCCAAGGCCCAAAAACATGGGGTTTTATGTGAGAAACTGCTGAGAGAATCAATGCGTTCTGAGAGTAATGACGGTTAAACTTTTAAGTTGACATAGCCGTATTAGGGCTTTTATTTGCGGGATGTTTGATTTTTTAATGCCATCATTTTGCGGTACATATAATGTATAGGAAAAACTTCTATAACATTTTTTTGGAGGGGGAAGAAAAAAACATACAAATCCGCAAAAGTTTGGTGGGGCTGGTTTTTACTGCGTTCATTATGCATTATAAAGAACATGTTAAGTTTATTTTGTGAGTTAGTACAATTAATTAAGCTGTAGATTTTTATTATGTATTACTACTTTTACACAATAAAAACACTTTAAAAAAAAAATGAAAACTAATCTTTTTTGCTATATTCTGAGAGCCATAACTTTTTTATTTTTCCATTAATAGACCTGTATAATGGCTTGTTTTTTTGCGGGACAAGCTGTAGTTTTAATTTGTATAATTTTGGGGTATATGAGACTTTTTGATTACTTTATTTTACATATTTTTGAAGGCGATCAAAAATAAGCAATTCTGGCACTGCTTTTTATTTATTTATCGTGTGGGATAAATAACGTGATATTTTTATCATACAGGTCGTATAGTTTATTTATTTTTTATTTTTTTTTTTTCTAATAATAAAGAACCTGATCAGGGAAAGAAGGCAATTTTTGTTTTTATTACTTGAAACTAAAAGACCTCCGTACATGGCAAACCAGGCCGATTTTGTTGCATTATTTTGCCAATAATTCTGACAAATCACGGCAATAAATCTGCAATGTTTCTGCAAAACCACTGCAGTTTTTTTGAGATGTTAGTAAATCATGAAAAAAAAGCAACAAAACAAGGAAGTCTGAATACACTTATATAGTGGATATAGTGTCAACTAATTGAAAGCAAAATTTATTTATAATAACAAACATAATTTTCTTCATAAAGACCCCCAATTAAAGAAAGAGATGCTGTGCTGTCACATACTCCCACATTAAAGAGGCTCTGTCACCACATTATAAGTGCCCTATCTCCTACATCAGGAGATGGGCGCTATAATGTAGGTGAGAGCAGTGCTTTTTATTTTAAAAAGCGTGATTTCGTTGTAACCTGTCATTTACAGCGAGATCTCACGAGATCACGCTTCTTCTGCTGTAACTACCACAGACAGAGTAACGAAGTGCAGAGATTGTGAATAGACATTCCGTAGAATGTCTATTCACGGTCTAAACACTTCAGTATTTTTAATGTGTAAGTATAAGACAGCACATAAGGATCTAGCAGGATCCCTATGCGCTCAGTAAATGAATGGAGAGGAGTGCAGGACGCTGATTGGTCAGCATCATACACTCCCCAGTACAACGCCCACTTGGTCTAAAGTAAAAATACGCCCACTTGGGCATTAAGCAACTCATTAGCATAAATCTAAAATCGCTAATAAAGTGGTAAAAATAGATCGTTTTTTTAAATAAAAAGTATTACTGTCACCTACATTATAGCGCCCATCTCCTGATGTAGGAGATAGGGCACTTATAATGTGGTGACAGAGCCTCTTTAACTTCACCTCCAGCCAGGTGATGTCTATTCACTCCCAAGACACTTCGGTAAAGTTAACGTGGGAGTATGTGACTGCACAGCGTGATCTCGCGAGATCACCCTGTGTTGCGAGTACTGCTAAAAATGAATGGATAGTAGTGTATGACGCTGATTAGTCAGCGTCATATACTCCTCTGTACAACGCCCAGTTGGCAAAAAAGCAAAAACACGCCCAGTTGTGTATTAAGAAACTAATTAGCATAAATCTAAAATTGTTCATAACTTGCTCAAAACTGATAGTTTTTCAAAATAAAAAAACACTGTTGTTATCTACATTACAGCGCAGATCTAATTATGTAGGAGATAGGGCACTTATAATGTGGTGACAGAGCCTCTTTAATTTACCCTGTGGTGGTGGTGGTGCTGCTGCAGGGGAAATTAACTTTTGCTGTCAGGTTTGTGGAAATTGTACGTTCTCCATGTGTTTTCTTGTTTTATCTCCCATACTCCAAAGACTGATAGGTTAATTGGCCAGCTAAGAAATTGGTTTTAATGTGTGTGTCTGAGGACAAGGACTAACTAGAATGGTAAAAATCTCTGAACAGCGCAATACTATATAAGCAACAGAAAATGAAAAACAAATTGCTCTTAAGCCCCATGCACACGACCGTAAAAAATCTCTGTAATTGCGGACCGTAATACGGTCCGCAATTACGGACACATTCGCTTCTATTGGCCGTTGACATCTTTCCGTATTCCTACAGATAGGTGTCCGTGCCGTAGAAGTGTACCACAAAACATAGGACATGTACTATCATTTACTTTTTACGGGCTGTGCTCCCATACTTTGTATGGGAGGACGGCCCAAAAATGTGGGCTGCAGCCTTTTGGGTAAATATGGTGCCTCACAGGGGGGGGGGGGGGCATATTGTGGCAAATTAAATCATACAGATCCATAGGGATGGCATGTGCAACAGTATAGGGTCTGTGCAATGGGAATTACCATATGCATCACCAGGGACTCTTTAGGATTATATGGAGGAATTTTAAACTAAGTTAAAATATGTAAATTACATACATTAATAAGCTACCTTATGTCCCTAAAATGGCCAGAACTGCCTAATCACAGTTATTTAGTTGGTGTGTTAAAAAAGTCCATTAAGTTCAGCCTTTTATACTTAAAAACCACAGTTGATCCAGAGGAAGGCAAAAAGTACCTTTGAATGGCATAGACTATTTTGTCATAAAGTAGAAAAAAAATTCCTTCGTAACTCCTACAGGTAATAGAACAGATCTCTCCAGGGGCGGACATACCATTGGCACAACCTGTGCAGCTGTACAGGGGCCCAGTAGGTAGGAGAGTCCACAGTCACCTTAAAAGCAGCTTTGTATTGTCTATTGGATTGCATATATAGACAGAGCTATTGACAACGGCTCGAATTATTGATGAGTTGTTAGAAACTGATGCCTGGGTGTCCTTTGGTAAGCTAATGGAGAGTAGGGGGTTAACGTATTGTTCTTTTACGGGGACCCTCTGCTGTCTATGTCCGCCACTCGAGCAATATTCAACATTATTACTATTAACCAAGTATAGAAGATAACCCTTTCTTAAATCTATCCCCACTTTCCGACATTACCAAATCCTCTGGGAGCAGGTTCCATAGCTTTACAGTAAAGTCATGATTTCAGACTTTGTGATGAAATTGCACTTCCTTTAACCGCAAACAGTGACCCTGTGGTGTCAGCAAAAATGTAACCTAAAAGATGTTTTTTTTTTATCTGAGAAAGGTTGAACTTGATGGACATGTGTCTTTTTTTTCAACCTAAATAACTACTGTATGCAACTAAGCATTGTTTTTTGATAGAAGCTATTTCCATATTTATTTAAAGCTATCCCTTAGCCTTCTCAGCTCTGATATCTTTTTTAAGGACAGGTGCCCAAAACTCGACTGCACACTCAAGATGTGGCATACCAGTAACATAATACTTCTCTAGAAGCCATACTTTTCCCAATACAACACAGTATCTTGTTAGCTTTTGATGCAGCAGACTGGCATTGCATGCTAAAATTTAGTTTATTATCAATAATTATACCCAAATCCTTTTCCACTGTAGACTCACCTAATAGTGACCTATTGAGGGTATAAATAGCATGTATATTTTTTGCTTCAAAATTTATAACTTTACACTTGTCAACATTGAACCTGATCTGCCATTTTGCTGCCCACTTAGCCAGTTTATTCAGGTCACCCTATAGGGATAAGACATCCTGTACTGTATCTACAGCACTACAGAACTTTGCGGCGTTGTAAATACAGATAAGGACCTATGAAGCCCAAGTTCCGCATAATCTAAAAACAGGTTAATAGTAAGGATCCCAGTACAGATCCCTAGGGTACTCCACTTATAACATTAGTGCGGTTTGAATATGATTAATTTAAGACTCTATGAATACAGGCTTTTAGATAATTTTGTATCTAATCATAAATTGTTTTATCTAAATCAATAGAACATAACTTGTGCAACAACCGCATGTGACTGGTAATATCAAATGCTTTAGAAAAATCCAAGTATAGTACATACATTGGCAGCACCCTGTCCAGGTTCCTGCTTACAGGTACGAACACACACAGCGTAAACATTGCAGATTTTCCAAAACTGATTAATTGCGGAACATCTGAAGCGTATTACAGTAGCAGCAGTATGGGTGAGACAAATGTTAGCCACACACAATGGAAAAAGCTGCCAAAAAGGCACATAAATTGACCTGGGGTGCGGTTCCCTCAACCGCAGCATTTCAATTAATTCTGCAAAATCGCAGCTCTTCTGTTACGGGTTTCCACCATTGAATTCAATGGGGTGCTTTAACCCCTTCTCGCTCCTGGATGTACTATTAGGTAATGGTAACTGTATCGTTCGCGCTCCATGACCTAATAGTATGTCACAGGAGTAACGGCCATTTTGGCCATCTTCTCTACACATGCAGGAGCTGTGACAGCTGCTGTCTCGTAAAGCAGTTGCCACAGCTCCTATCGCGAAGACCGATCGCTGTGTCCCCGCTAATTAACCCCTTTAAAGCCGCGTTCAATAGCGATCGCAGCTTTTTAGGGGTTAAACCACTATCGACGGCCTGCTACATGATATCGGGCAGCGATGGTTGCTGTGGCAACCGGACGCCTAACAATGGCGTCCGGCTATGCCATCTACTTTAGCCTAGTGGGTGCTGACAAAGTCAGGACCCACTATGCTTGCTGTCAGTGAGTAGCTGACAGCTCTAATACACTGCACTATGCATGTAGTGCAGTGTATTAGAATTGTGATCAGGGCCTCCTGCCCCCAAGTCCCCTAGTGGGACAAAGTAATAAAGTTAAAAAAAAGTTTAAAAAAGTTGTGTAAAAATAAAAAAATTACAATTTTAAAAGTAATAAAAGTAAAAATCCCCCTTTTTCCCTTATCAGTCATTTATTATTAATAAAAATAAATAAATAAACAAATAAACTATACATAATTGGTATCACTGCATCCATAACGGCCTGACCTACAAAATTCTTACATTATTTATCCCGCGCGGTGAACGCCATAAAGAAAATAGCAATAAACCGTAGCAGAATCACAATTGTTTGGTCACTTCACCTCCCAAAAAATGGAATAAAAAGAGATCAAAAAGTCGCATGTACCTAAAAATGGTTCTGATCGAAACTACAGTTCGTTACGCAAAAAACAAGTCCTCGCACAGCTTTCTTGATGGAAAAATAAAAAATTATGGCTCTTAGAATACGACAACACAAAAAGAAAATGATTTTTTACAAAACTTATTTTATTGTGCAAACGCCATAAGGCATAAAAAAAAACTATAAACATCTGGTATTGCCGTAATCATATCGCCCCCGAGAATAAAGTGAATATGTCATTTATAGTGCTCGGTGAATGCTGTAAAAAAAATAGAATAAAAAACAATAGAATTAGTAGAATTGCTGTTTTTTAGTCACCGCGCCACCTAAAAATAGAATAAAAACTGATCAAAAAGTTACATGCAACCCATAAAAAAATTACAATGAATTCCTCAAGGGGTCTAGTTTCCAAAATAGGGTCACTTTTGGGGGGTTTCCACTGTTTTGGCACCACAGGACCTCTTGGTGCCTAATAAAAAGGAGGCCTCAAAATCCACAATTGCTCCTTTGCTTTGGAGGCCGGTGCTTCAGTCCATTACCACACTAGGGCCACATGTGGGATATTTCTCAAAACTGAAGAACCTGGGTAATAAGTATTGAGTTGCGTTTCTCTGGTAAAATCTTCCGTTTTACGGAAAAAAAATGTAATAAAAAGAATTTTCTGAAAAAAAAAAAAAGAAATATGTCAATTTCACCTCTACTTTGCTCTAAATTCCTGTGAAACACCTAAAGGGTTAATAAACATTCTAAATACTGTTGTGAATACTTTGAGGGGTCTAGTTTCTAAAATGGGGTGTTTCGTAGGGGTTTCTAATATATAGGCCCCGCAACTTCAGAACTGAACTGGAACCTAAAAAAATAAATATTTTTTTCGGTTTTCCCAAGCATTCACCCCAGAGAAGTGTATTTCTATTGATAAGTCCCTGGTACATTTTAAAGGGAGGGTTCAATTCCGCGAGTACCTGCCGAGTAAGAGGGCAAGGTATGGCGTGACGATGTATAAGCTGTGCGAGTGTGCATCAGGGTATGCCTACAAATTTAGGATATATGAAGGGAAGGACACCAGTATGCAACCCCCATAATGCCCCCCTTACTGGGAGGTAATGCAAAAATTGTGTGGGATTTGGTGCACCCACTGCTGGACCAGGGTTAACACCTCTACCTGGATAATTTTTATACCAGCGTCCCACTCTTCAAGTGCCTCGCTTCCAGAAGCACTGCGGCATGCGGCACTGCTAGAAGAAATCTGAGAGGCCTCCCTAAGACTCTGCTTGGGCAAACACTCAGAAGGGGTGAGAGCAGGGCACATTCTAGCAGCAACATATTGTGTGTCAAGTACAAGACAAGAGAGATGTCCTTGTATTGACAACAATACATGTCCACACCAGTACCCATGTACCTGTACGAGGTACCAGTACAGGAAACCCCAAACAGACTGCATCCTGGACTACAATAGGTACATGGGAGGGGTGGACTTGTTAGATCAAGTCCTGAAGCCATACAGTGCCATGCGGTGTGGTATAAGAAGCTGGCCGTGCACATCATACAGATGGCATTGTACAATGCGTATGTGCTACGTCGATGTGCAGGCCAGATGGGAACTTTCCTGGAATTTCAAGAGGTGGTTATCAATAAACTAATCTTTAGGGACCAAGAAGGGGGCACCCAGTGCTTCTGGAAGCGAGGCCACACGCATCGCACCTGGGCAACACTTTCCAGGAGAAGTTCCCCAAACTGGCAAGAAGGGAAAAAGTCAAAAGAGGTGCAAAATCTGCTATAAGAGGGGGATAAAGAAGGACACAATATAGCAATGTGACACGTGTCCCGAAAAAACCAGGGCTCTGTATGAAAGAGTGTTTTAAAATTGATCATGCATCCCTTAGATTTTTACCTTGATGCACTCCGCACAGCTTATCCCCCTCATCTTTCCCGTCTGAGCCCTGCTGTGTGCCCAGGCAGCTGATAACAGCCACATGTAGGGTATTGCCGTACCCAGGAGAACCCACATTACAGTTTATGGGGTGAATATCTCCATGGTGCATGCTGGGCACAATATATTGGACATTTATCTAGTTTTTAAAATGGGGTGTTTTATGGGGGTTTCTAATACATAGGCCCCTCAAAGCCACTTCAGAACTGAACAGGTACCTTAAAAAAAAAGACTTTTGAAATTTTCTTAAAAAGATGAGAAATTGCTGTTTATGTTCTAAGCCTTGTAACGTCCAAGAAAAATAAAAGAATGTTCAAAAAACAATGCTAATCTAAAGTAGACATATGGGAAATGTGAACTTGTAACTATTTTGGGTGGTATAACCGTCTGTTTTACAAGCAGATGCATTTAAATTCTGAAAAATTCTATTTTTAAAGTGAAATATGTCAGATTTAAAAAATGGGCTCTGAGCCTTAAGGCCAAAACTAGGCTGCGTCCTTAAGGGGTTAAGGATCACAGACTTAGTTTGCTGTCAGTTGTGAAGGAAGCCTCCGAATGAATAATTGGCTTGCTGGAACTTGAGACGTAGCTGGCACAGGAAGAGGAACACGTGGATGTTGATTGTGCACAATGAAGAAAGGAAAAGAAGCAGTAGATTCACTAGTATTGATATTGTATGAGAATTCGGCCCATGGCAAAAGCTGTACCCAATTGTCTTGTTGAACTGAAACAAAATGACAAAGGTAATTTTCAAGTACCTGGTTGATCCTTTCAACTTAACCATAGTCTACATAGGGCACTCCAGAACTTAGTTGTAAATTGTACACCCCGATCTGACACAATATGGAGGAGGAGGCCGTGCAGATGAAAGATGTGCTGGATAAACAAACTTGCCAGATGAGGAGCAGAGGGAAGACCAGTAAAAGGGAAGAAATGTGCCATTTTGGAGAAGCGGTCCACCACGACCCAGACCGTAGTACATCCAGTAAAGGAGGGAGGTCAGTAATAAAATCCATGGCATTGTGTTGCCAGGGAGTATCAGAAACTGGCAGAGGCCAGCAGGTTTCGAATGGGTAGTCTTGTTTTGGGCACAGTTCGTACAGGAAGAAACATAGTCCAAGACATCTTTAGGTAGCATGGGCCACCAGTAGTGACAAGCAATAAAGTCCCGAGTTTTACGGACTCCAGAGTGCCCTGCCAGTTTGGAATTATGTCCCCAGCGGAGAATTCTTCTGTTGTCAGCAAGACGGAAAAAAAATCTCCTTGATTTGTAGAGGGTTAACAGCAGTAATCCTAGAAAGATCAATAACATGTTGAGGACTTTCTTCAGAGTCGTTAGTCTCAAATGACCGGGACAGGACATTGGCCTTGATGCTTTTGTCCGCAGGGCAGAAATTAAGCGGGAATTTAAATCTGGCGAAGAACAGTGACCATCTACCTTGATGAGGGTTCAGTAGATGTGCATACTGTAGATATGTGAGATTCTTGTGATCTGTGAAGATGCTGATGGGAGGATGAGCAGCCCACTCCAGCAGGTGTCTACACTCATCTAAGGCTAACTCGACGGTGAGTAATTCTCGGACCCCAATGGAATAGTTGTGTTCTGCAGGAGAGAAGAGTTTGGAGAAAAATCCACAGGATATTGCCTTATTCTTGGAATTCTTTTGAAATAGGAGTGCTCTAGCACCAATCGAAGAGGCATCAACCTCCAATAAAACTGTCGAGTCACATCAGGATGATGAACAACAGAAGCAGAAGTGAAGGCACTCTTGAAGTTGGAGAATGCCAACTCTGCCTTAAAGAGGCTCTGTCACCAGATTCTCAAATCCCTATCTCCTATTGCATGTGATCGGCACTGCAATGTACATAACAGTAACGTTTATTTTTTTTAAAAAACGTTCATTTTTGGCCAAGTTATGAGCTATTTTATATGTATGCAAATGAGGTTGAAATGGACAACAGGGCGTTTTTTTTCGTTATGTCCAACTGGGCGTGTATTGTGTTTTTAACTGGGCGTGTTTCCGTGTATGACGCTGACCAATCAGTGACCAGTCAGCATCATACACTCATCTCCGTTGATTTACACAGCAGCGATGTGCAGCCACATAAACAGAGATTAACGTTAATCAAGTGTCCTGATAATGAATACACATGATCATCCCGCCTGGACGTCATGTGTATTCAGAATCCTGACACGTCTGAATCTTTTCTGTGAGATTTGCAGCAAGGGAAACGAAATCTCGTTTACCTCCGTAATCTCGCGAGATTTCGTTTCCCTTGCTAGAAATCTCAAAGAGAAGAGTCAGAAGTGTCATGATTCTGAATACACATGACGTCCAGGCTGGATGATCAGGTGTATTCATTATCAGGACACTCGATTAACGTTAATCTCTGTGTATGTGGCTGCACATCGCTGCTGTGTAAATGAATGGAGATAAGTGTATGATGCTGACTGGTCACTGATTGGTCAGCGTCATACACGTAAACACGCCCAGTTAAAAACATAATACACGCCCAGTTGGACATAACAAAAAAAAAACGCCCAATTGTCCATGTCAAACCTCATTTGCATACATATAAAATAGCTCATAACTTGGCCAAAAATGAACGTTTTAAAAAAAAACAAAAAACTTTACTGTTATCTACATTGCAGCGCCAATCACATGCAATAGGAGATAGGGATTTGAGAATCTGGTGACAGAGCCTCTTTAAGGGTCAAGTCCTTTGGCTTTATATATGTTTGGAAAAGAGGTTAAACACAAAATCCTAAAGAATAAAGTTTGTCATGTATGCAAAATGAAATCATACGTACAGTAAATCAAAAATCTGTGTGACTGCAAAGAATAAAGTCAGGACAGAGGAAAGTTTTTTTTATAGAAATCAAAAGCTCAGGTCTCTCTGAAACACATAGGGAATCACAGAACAGCAATATGAGTGACCCAGGGGTTTGCTTTAAAGGCTTTAAAAGTCATCCTAAATAATAAGAAGAACTAACCAAAGAGTTCAAGAGCTAGTTCAGGCAAAGAAAGAATCAAGTGATGCTAACTGAAAGGTATAAAGGGAAACTCTCAGGAGCACGATTGTAGGATCTGAAGTTCATGTTTCAATAGCAAGTAATATGTTCAGGATTGATATAAAAAAAATGTACAAAGTTTTATGTTAAATATGTACATTAAAAATAAGCCCTTTGACAGATTAATATATAATAATTTTGCATATGTTTCTAATATTTTTTTTGTGATTTAAGAAATTGTTTAACAAGAACCCTACACCTTTCATACATCAAACATTTACTATTTATTTTTGAAGATTTCTAATATATGCTTTACTTTTATGATGCTTTTTCCAGTTTAAACGTGCATCAAATTCTAGTTGAAGTTAAAGCATCAGATGTAATTCCCTTGTCTACAAACTCTCCAAATCCCTTTTGTTCCCTCTATTTTTACTTCCAATAGCAGTAAAAACCAATTCAGCTTCCTAGACTAGGCACATTCAATGACTTTTGACGATGCTAACATAGTACAGTCAACCATGATAGACTGAAGTTGTATTAAAAATCTGTGGCCTCAGAGTTTTGGTGATAGACAGGATTGAGTCTGGCAGAAGTTGTCCATCTACTGAAGCGACCGCCAGAGGTTTCTCCAGAGGAACTGTGGCCAAGTGGAGACGATCTACCAAGTCCTGCTGAATTAAATTTTCAGCTGCTCCAGAGTCCAAATAAGCGGGGACAGAGTGTGATTCTTTACCGGTGAAGACAGTTATGGGAATGGAATGTCTAGGAGAGAATTTAGTAGTCTGATGGAGTTTCCCGGCTTCTGAGGGCATTGACGCACAAAATGACCCTTGTGGCCACAATACAGACACTATCCAGTCGAACGTCTGCACTGCCGCTTCTGGTCAGACAGTCTGAGTCTGTCTATTTGGATAAGCTCCACGGGGGCTCAACTGGAGAGGGCAGTAGAGGTCTTTGAAATTTGGGCGCCAGCTGTTAAAACCTTTTCCCCGGGCGAATCTCCAGGGTGCGTTCTTGGATCTCATGTCGATCCGAGTAGCCAGGTGTATTAGGGCATCCAAAGTAGATGGAAGCTCTCGAGCCGCCAGCTCGTCTTTTATTCTCGAGGCTAGCAGTAGCAGTGTAAAGATTAAACTTTGCATAGAAAAAATTATATAAATGTCATTCATTTGAACTCTATTGTTTTAGAACTAGCAGCAGATTATATTAAAGGGGTTCAGACTGTATAAAAAGGGTGGTCTCATGAAGACAACCCCTTTCAATATGCCCTATCAGGACATATAGACATCATAGAGTGGTGTCTTCTGCTCGGGAGAGTTGCTAATTAAGGCCTCACGCACGCGGCCGCTGGGCTGTAGCCCGCATTTTCTGGCCGTTCTCCCATACAAAGCATGGGAGCACGAGCCGAAAAATACGAAAAATAGGACATGCTCCATAATTCCCGGCACTGTTCTACAGCACAGACACCTATCTGTAGAGATACGGAAAGGTGTCCGCGGCCAATAGAACTGAATGTGTCCGTAATTGTGGACCGCACTAAGGTCCGCAATTACAGAATTTTTTTACGGTCATGTGCATGGTGCCTAAGGCCTGATGCACATGGCCATGCCCGTAATCACGGCCCGCGATTGCGGGCACGGACGTCCGCCATGATTTTTTTACGGTCGTGTGCATGGGCCCTAAGAGTGACACTCTATTACATGCAAAGGCATAACTTGAAGCTTCTGGGCCACAAAGCAATATCTGTAAAAGGACCCTCACACTATTATACATCATTTGTAGAATTGGTCTAATCATATGGGGAAGAGGGAAGTTTTTTTTTTTCTCAACATATTCAGGCTCCAGAACCGGGGTGTAATTGCAACCTCTGCATCCCCCAATAGATTCTTGCCCCTGATTACATGGTTGGACATTAATTAATTAATTTATTTTTTTTTAAATATAATCCATATATTTCAAATTATGTTATTCAGTTTCCGTTCTCTGACAAATAATCTTAGACAAGTTGTCATGATTTAGCAGGATATTCATTTCACTTCTAAGATGATACCTTGGTATAGTTTTGTAGGGATCTACCTAGGTAAAATGCCACTATAACATGATATATCTCCATACTTTGGACAAAGCAGTACACCGTGTTCCAAATTATTATGCACATTGGATTTAAGTGTCATAAACATTTAATTATTAGTTTTTCAATTAAACTCATGGATGGTATTGTGTCTTAGGGCTCTTTGGAACATTGTAATCAATCTCAGACACCTGTGATAATTAGTTTGCCAGGTATGCCCAATCAAAGGAAAACTACTTAAGAAGGACGTTCCACATTATTAAGCAGGCCACAGGTTTCAAGCAATATGGGAAAGAAAAAGGATCTCTCTGCTGCCGAAAAGCGTGAAATAGTGCAATACCTTGGACAAGGTATGAAAACATTGGATATTTCAAGAAAACTTAAGCGTGATCATCGTACTGTGAAAAGATTTGTGGCTGATTCAGAGCACAGATGGGTTTGTTTAGATAAAGGCATAATGAGGAAGGTTTCTGCCAGACAAATTAATAGGATTAGGAGAGCAGCTGCTAAAATGCCATTGCAAAGCAGCAAACAGGTATTTGAAGCCGCTGGTGCTTCTGGAGTCCCGCGAAACTCAAAGTGTAGGATCCTCCAGAGGTTTGCAAGTGTGCATAAAGCTATTGTTCGGCCACCCCTAAACAATGCTCACAACCAGAAACGGTTGCAGTGGGCTCAGAAATACATGAAGACTAATTTTCAAACCGTGTTGTTTACTGATGAGTGCCGTGCAACCCTGTATGGTCCAGATGGATGGAGTAGTGGATGGTTGGTGAATGGCCACCATGTCCCAACAAGGCTGCGACGTCAGCAAGGAGGTGGCGGAGTCATGTTTTGGGCTGGAATCATGGGGAGAGAGCTGGTAGGCCCCTTTGGGATCCCTGACGGTGTGAAAATGACCTCTGGAAAGTACGTAGAGTTTATGACTGACCACTTTCTTCCGTGGTAGAAAAAGAAGAACCGTGCCTTCCGTAGCAAAATTATCTTCATGCATGACAATGCACCATCTCATGCTGCAAAGAATACCTCTGTGTCATTGGCTGCTATGGGGATAAAAAGGAGAGAAACTCATGGTGTGGCCCCCATGTTCCCCTGACCTGAACCCTATTGAGAACCTTTGGAGCATCCTCAAGCAAAATATCTATGAGGGTGGGAGGCCGTTCACATCAAAACAGAAGCCCTGGGAGGCTATTCTGACATCCTGCAAAGATATTCAAGCAGAAACTGTCCAAATACTCACAAATTCAATGGATGCAAGAATTGTGAAGGTGATATCAAAGAAGGGGTCCTATGTTACCATGTAACTTGGCCTGTTTAGTTTTTTTTATTGAAAGAGCTTTTGATTTCTGTAAATATGACCTCCTGATGCTGCAAATTCAACAAATTACTATTTTAGTTCTCTTTACAACCTTTAAAATGTTTTGATCTCTGTTGTGCATAATAATTTGAAACAGTGCATTTTGAGTTTTTTACTTCTAAAAAAAAATCTGTTATCATTAGGAGATTTGTTCAATAAAATTTGCATTATACTCCAACGGTTGATGGCTTGAAGATTATACTGACTGTCATTTGCATCGACTATTTAGGAAAATCAGCGAAAAATAACATTTGCATAATAATTTGGAACGCGGTGTATGAATGTCAAGATGATTAAGAATGTTTAAATAATATAACATGAAATATGAACCTAAATAATAAAATGAAAAGAGTAACAGTACTATAAAAATGTATGAAGATGGCACTTTTTTTTTTACGTTTCTCAAAGTGAATAAAATTGTAATAATTTCATTTTAGACTTTAGGAAATGCTCTTAATGTGACTGATACATCACCTCTTTTCTGTATGTGTGTCTCCAGTATGTACAGCACAAGCCAAAAAGTGATCTCAAAACAGAAAGTGATCGTTTATTTCGAGGCTCAGTGGCCAGTGTGAAAACTGCAATATTTCAGTATTTATTATATAGATGATAGATAAATAGATAGATAGATAAAACATCTCTGCCTTTTGTAAAAAAAAAAATATGCTTAGTTTACAACAGTTTTGTGTGCAATTTAGCGCATTTTATCCAAGGCCCCCTTTTTGCCATGCCACACACCCTTTTCGAGACACTTTTGGAAAAGTGTCTTCAGAAGCACAAACATCAGTTCTTTTTGCCACATTTACTTCCTAAATATGTCTGAAACTTGATGCAATATTATGCACCAGAAGTCTAGGCACAATTATATTGGTAAATCTGCCCCAGTGTGTACAGTGTGTCAACACTTTATAATTATTCTACCACTGCTGTCCTCTTCTATAAAAGGACACAGCCCTTTCTCCTTTTACTCAGTGAACCATCGTTTTATTTAAAGTGTTTTTCTTTTTATATATGCTGCTACTGATTTTAAAGCATCAACATATGTCTCTCAGAAACAAAACAGTGATAGGGCTAGGTCACCAACAGTGTGAATCTTGACCTCCCAGTATTGAAATAGAAACTCCACCATACGTGAAACACATCAAAAAAAGGAGTCATAAACTATCTTGATTTATAAATGCCAATGGCATAGAAAATGTATAAACTTTATTACACAGTACAAAATACAAATAGTTAAAATCGAGAACTCAAATCGGACAACTGTATATAAGTTGCACATAGGACAAAAGAGCACATAGGTGTCAAAAAGAGTTGGCTCTAAAAGACGGCTAAAAAGCCATATCTATAGTAGCCATACAAATGACAGTAGTATATGTCAAACCAGAACAATATGCAGAGTTACATCACACAGTAAGATCCAACATAGACAGAATATATACCGTGATAATGTCTGTGGAGGAAGAGCTAAGTTGTAATTTCACTCTATAATATTCTTACACTCACATCTAAAAGGCGCCTGTGTATATACTCGGCGTCTCTAAGTCTCAAGTGGGACTAAATAGTCCCAGGCTGTAATATAAATTTCGTAAATAGCAAAGAGATGAGTGAGTAGAAAGTTTAACTAACACATATCGCTCAGAAAAGTCCAGTAGTTGCAAGGTGAGATGAAGATGAGAGACCACACGTGAAGACACACAGCATCGGTGAGTGTTATCACGTCGCCTTCGCAGATCCCAAGAAGACGAGATACCTTACCTGAAGAAGACAGCCCTGCATCGGTGAGTATGTAGGGCATTCATGTCGGGCTGTGTGGCATCATCTACATCGCGGCTGTGTGGCATCAAATACAGGGGGCTGTGTGGCATCAGCTACATCAGGGCTGTGTGGCATCATATACAGGAGGGCTGTGTGGCATCATATACAGGAGGGCTGTGTGGCATCTACAGGGGGCCGTGTGGCATCTACAGTGAGGCTATGTGGCCTCTACAGGGGGCTGTGTGGCATCATCTACAGTGAGGTTGTGTGGCATCATATAGAGGAGGGCTGTGTGGCATCATATACAGGGAACTGTGTGGCATCACATACAGGTAGGCTGTGTAGCATATACAGGGAGGTGTGTGGCATCATATACAGGGAGGCTGTGTGGTATCATAAACAAGGAGGTGTGTGGAATCATATACAGGGAGGTGTGTGGCATCATATACAGGGAGGTGTGTGGTATATACAGGGGTCTGTGTGGCATCATATACAGGGAGGTGTGTGGCATCATATACAGGGAGGTGTGTAGCATCATATACAGGGAGGTGTGTGGCATCATATACAGGGAGGCTGTAAATAGTGTCTAGGTGAACATGTGACCTTCCTTTGGGTGTTTTCAGGGGGTTGGGACAAAAAAAGCCTGACCAATGAAATTCATCTGGTTTTTTTAACGACCATGAAAAACTGATGCAAAATGGATGTCAAATGGCCATTAAAAATGGACAGATGGACTGGAAATGGATGAAAATTTAGACACACACTGATGCAAAACGGCCATGAAAAACTGACAGTTGATCAGTTTTTAATGGACATTTTTTTTCACTGTCGTGTGAATATAGCCTTAGGCCTCATGAACACTTCCATCACAGTTTTATCGGGCGTTTTTGATGGATCCGTGTGTCCGTTTTTGTTTCCGTGTGCACTCCGTTTCCGTTCCGTGTTTCCGTTTTACACGGACGTTGTGCTTCCGTTTGGCTTCCGTTTTTCCGTTTAAAAAATGGAAGGTAAACTTCATTTGAACTTGTCACATGTCCCAGGAAACGCCCATAGAAAGGTTACAAGAAGTTTTTGGTGCTGTTTTCTGTAGCTTGCAGAGCATAGAGAACAGTTTGAGATTACTCTGCTTGGCTTGCTTTGGTTTTTGGGGATTTTTGGAGTGAAATGTGTGCATTTACTTACCTTTTTTCTGACGCTGGGAACTAGTTCCCTGCTGCCATCTGTGCGTCAAAAGCTCCTTGGCAAGTTCCTCCAACGCGGCGTCCTTTTTTTAGCGGTCGTGGTAGAATTCTGCCCGCGTATTCCACAGTTCTGGGTGATCATGCACCATTGCTATGAGACTCTCCACATCCATCTTCAGGAATGAATGTGTACTGTAGCCTGTGAGTCTGTGAACTTTGGCTCACCCAGCCATTGCTATGGCAACGGAGCTGTCAAAAATGGATGGCACACGGAAGCCTTCTGTGTGCTATCCGTTTTTTTGACTGACCCATTGACTTCTATGGGCCACACGGTCACTGAATCACTGACCAAAGTAGGACATGCTCTACACACAACGAAACAACGGATCCGTTTAAATAACTGAAGTGTGCATGGGCCCATTGAAATGAATGGGTTCAGGGTGCTATCAGTGACAAAAACAAAGACAAAGACTGAAGTGGGCATGAAGCCTTAGGCTTCGTTCACATCTGCGTCAGGGCTCCATTCTGGTGTCCCGTCTGAGCTTTCCACCAGAACAGAACCTTAACTGAAACAAACGGAAACCATAGGTTTCCATTTGCATCACCATTGATTTCAAAGGTGACAGATCCGGTGCAAATGGTTTCCGTTTGTCTCCATTGTGCACGGGTTCTGTTGTTTTGTCAAAAGCAATAGCATAGTTGACTTATTGGCATTTTTTCACAGTCACAGCAAGCCTGGCTTTGGCATTTTTTTCCAAATTTTAGTGGTATTTTTCTCTCATATACCCCCATAGGGTTTTTTGCCTCCTCAAAAAAATGCATACTTCAATGTATGTGGCGTTTTTCAATTGTTTTTTTCTTTATAAATTATGTCTTACAAAGAGAAGTCTTTGCATCATGTAATCTTTGAATCACAATATTTGCAATTTGAAAAAACGGCACCTAAAAAAATTTGTTTTTTGGGGCAAAAGACGCCACACAAAAAGTTTGCATTAAGAAAGCCTTTTTTGCAGGCCAGAATTTTTAGACAGATTTTGACCTGCCTGCACTTTCTTTGCCGCGGTTTTCGTGTTTTTTTGGACCGCAGCCAAGCAGCGCCGCACGCAAAAAAAAGCAGCGAAAAGCGCTTTCTCTGCCGCCCATTGATTTCAATGGAAGGTCAGAGACGAAACCGCAGGAAGAAAGAGCATGTCGCTTTTTTCCCGTAAGCATTTTTTACCGCTCGTGGGATAAAAATGCCTCATCCTCCCATTGAAATCAATGGGAGGCGATTTTGGACATTTTTGGCACGGTTCCCGACGCAGTTTCCGCGGCAAAAACAGCGTAAGGAAAACTCAGTGAGAACTAGGATATAAGAGAACTCGTCTGGTGTTAGTGGTTTCCCTATATGCTCTCCTGCCTCTGATTTACAGCTTTCTCCGCAGTAGGGTTTGCTCACACGTGGGGTGCTTGCATTGTATTTCCGCAGCGCAAATATACACTGCGGAAAACGTTACAATGTATGTCTATAGGAAAAATATTGAGTAGCAGAATATTTTTCCCACAGGCATACATTGTAGTTTTCCACAGCGTATTTTTACGCTGCGGAAATACAATGCAAGTACACCACATGTGAGCGCACCCTTAGGGCACGTTCAGATGTGCAGATTTGGGGCAATTACGCAACGAATTTGACAGGTAATTCAGACGTTGCAGATATCACAGCGGACTTGCCACAGATTTCAGTTTTTGCACTGCAAAGGCTGAAATACGCAGTGAAATTCAGTTTCTTCTCCGCATGAACATGCTGCGGAGGTAAAATTCTGCACCGCAGCCTGATTTCACACAGTTATTTTCTGCAACGTCTGAACTAACTTTCCTAAAAATGTATAGCAACAAATGTAAAAAATGGCTGCTCCAGAATTCCACTGCGGACTGTCCGCAGCAGAATTCAACACGTGTAAATGTACCATTAGGGTATAGTCCCATATAGCGGCGTCCACATGTGGCCGAAACCATGCTTCCTTGCAGTGGTCACACGATTTTGCTGGCTCACTGCATGTGAGATTGGTTTAGGCCGCATCCGTCCATCCTTTGACAGATCCCTCTGTATCCATGCTATCAGAGGCAAGAGAACAGTGTTAGTTGACTACAGATCATAAATACATTGGACTCCAGACTCACAGCATGAACAGGTAGTTTTAATTGTTTTTTAAACTCTTTCTACAAAGGCTTTTCACATGCAAAGATCACAGTGGCCCTGGACCTAATACATGCTGCACTCAGATATGGCAGCATTTAATAACCGACAGATTCTTTTAAATTAATTTACAGGAAATTGTAGAGAACGAAAATATTGTTTTGTAAACAAATATTTGATAGTTCTTATTATAATTTGCATATTTTATCTATTCATTATGATTTATAAATCATCGTCTAAATAACAGAGAGCATCTGAGGAGACAGCATTAAAGAGTAAAGTGTGTTTCTATTTCCAAGTAGAACATTGCCTGTTGAAGTTCCACTTTCATGTAGAATAAATGAGGAGGGAAATAACACAATAATTTTAGTGGATGCATTGAAAGGAAATAAAGGTAGAGAATGGCAAGCTGTTAGATTCAATAATGTCAGCGAGCAATAAAAAGACAGAGAAATAACAATGTACTGTAAATATTCAGTTCAGCTACAAATGTCAAAATTACCCACACCATTTTAAAAATTGCAGACTTTTGGCAATTTTGCTCTTTTCACGGCATGAATGTAGTATCAAGCCCAGCAGTGCAGCAAATACATTTAATGGCAAAATCATGAGAATACAATTGAACTACCTACAGCCTGAAACTACATTTCAGTAATTTTCTAATAATAATAATACCAGCATGGCTTCTATTATGCAGTCATATTTAATTTCCATTTCAGCATACATACATAAAACCAGCAAAGTTATTCTAAAAATAAGGCTGCCTTGTGAAATTTAGCACTTAACTACAAAAACCCAGTCAAAAGTAAAGATATAAAAATGACTGTGCATCATGTAGACTTTAATAATGCTATATACACGCTCAATTAGTTTTTATTCTTACCGTTAGCAACTGAATCAAATAAAGAACCTTTATTTTAACTTTTTTATACAAATGGCATGTTTACAAGGCAAACTCATTTTCAATAAAATTATTTTGGTATATTGTTTATATTGTATGTGGATTCCTGTTTGAGTATTTCATCATTACTCTTATCATGAGATTACCAAATTTTACGTAAAGCATGAAACTCAAAGTTCTTTGACTGATGAGAAGTTAGTGTAAATATTTTCCATATTCCGCTGCATAAGAACTTTGAACTGCAGTACAAATGTTCTAATCACAATTATAGCTCTTTTTTTTAATCAATGTTTTTAAATTTTATTGAATGTTTGACATAACAAATTGTTATAACAAATATTGATTCTTTTATACAAACATATAATCGCATGTCCTGAGAATTTAGTGCAATAATTGTTTACATACAACTATACAAACAATTTAGAGCTAGTTATTAATGTAAAACATTATACAAGACAGTATCAATAATGAGTATTCTTATATGTCAAATGATTTATCTGTTGATTTAGAGCATAGATACATTTTTAAAGAACATGTAGAATCTGTCATCTCTTAAATGTAAATTAAACAAATCTACGTTCTACAGTAAACAAATTTTACAGAGGTTACATATTTACATAGTTACATAGTTACATAGTTAGTACGGCTGAAAAAAGACATATGTCCATCAAGTTCAACCAAGGGACGGGAAAAGGGAAGTGAAAAATTTCTACACATAGGAGCTAATACTTTTGTTCTAGGAAATTATCTAACCCTTTTTTAAAGCCATCTACTGTCCCTGCTGTGACCAGCTCCTGCGGTAGACTATTCCATAGATTCACAGTTCTCACAGTAAAGAAGGCTAGTCGCCTCTGCAGGTTGTACCTTTTTTTCTCCAGATGGAGAGAGTGCCCCCTTGTTTTTTGAGGGGGTTTTACATGGAACCGGATTTCACCATATTTTTTGTATGTGCCATTAATATATTTATATAAATTAATCATGTCCCCCCTTAGTCGTCTTTTTTCAAGGCTAAATAGGTTTAATTCTTTTAATCTTTCCTCATAACTTAGATACTCCATGCCCCTTATTAGCTTCGTTGCGCTTCTTTGTATTTTTTCCAACTCCAGGGCATCCTTTCTATGAACTGGAGCCCAGAACTGAACTGCATATTCTAGATGAGGCCTCACTAATGCTTTGTAAAGTGGCAATATTACATCCCTGTCCCGCGAGTCCATGCCTCTTTTAATACACAACAATATCCTGCTGGCCTTTGAAGCAACTGACTGACACTGCATGCTGTTATTTAGTTTATGATTTACAAGTACACCCAGATCCTTCTCAACAAGTGACTACCCCAGTGTAGCTCCCCCTAGGACATATGATGCATGCAGGTTGTTGGTACCCAGATGCATAACTTTACATTTATCTACATTAAACTTAATTTGCCAACTGGATGCCCAAGCACTCAGTTTGTTTAAATTCCGCTTGCAATTCACGAACATCTTCCATAGACTGAACTATATTACATAGCATGGTGTCATCTGCAAAAATAGAAATAGTGCTATTAATCCCATCCTCTATATCATTAATAAATAAGTTGAATAATAGTGGTCCCAGCACTGAACCCTGGGGTACACCACTTATTACCGGGGACCATTCAGAGTAGGAATCATTTACCACAACTCTCTGGATATGGTCCATGAGCTAATTCTCAATCCAATTACAAACTATATTTTCTAAACCTATAGTCCTTAATTTACCCATTAGACATCTATGAGGGACAGTGTCAAATGCCTTTGCAAAGTCCAAAAACACTAAATCCACAGCGGCCCCTCTGTCTAGGCTTCTGCTCACCTCTTCATAAAAACAGATCAGGTTAGTTTGACAACTTCTGTCCTTAGTAAAACCGTGCTGGCTGTCACTTATAATACTATTTTTCGTCACATAATCCTGTATATAGTCCTTCAATAGCCCCTCAAACATTTTCCCCACGATGGATGTTAAGCTTACTTGTCTATAATTACCCGGGTAAGATCTAGAGCCCTTTTTGAAAATAGGCACCACATTTGCCCTGCGCCAGTCCCTTGGCACTATACCAGTCACTAGAGAATCTCTAAATATTATGAAGAGGGGGACATAAATAACTGTACTAAGCTCTTTAAGAATTCTAGGGTGTATCCCAACTGGTCCCGGGGCCTTGTGCACATTTATTTAATTTAATTTATCTTGGACCATATCCAATTCAGTATATCAACTGATATATTAACAGCACTGGCACCGGCTACATCAGCTGCTCTTTCTTCTGTTGTATATACAGAGCTAAAGAACCCATTTAGTAACTCTGCCTTCTCTTGATCCCCTGTGACCAACTCCCCATTACCATTATCTAGGGGTCCTACATGTTCAGACCTTGGCTTTTTTGCATTTATATACTTGAAGAATTTTTTGGGATTTGTTTTACTATCCTTGGAAACATGCTTGTCATTTTGTATTTTTGCTAATTTTATTACATTTTTACAGATTTTATTAAGCTCTATATATTTTACAAAGGCTACAGATGTACCCTCAGATTTGTATTTTTTAAATGCCCTTTTTTTGTCATGTATTGCCCCTTTCACAGAAGGTGTAAGCCATGTGAGATTTAATTTTAGTCGTTTATACTTGTTACCTATAGGAATAAATTTTGCACTATAATTACCCAAAGTAGATTTGAAAATCTCCCATTTATCATTTGTCCCATTATTTGACATTAGTTCTTCCCAGTCTATATCCTGAATTGCAGCCCTCATCCTGGGGAAATTGGCTTTCTTAAAATTAAATGTTTTTGCCCTCCCAGCCTGTGTTTGTTTTTTACAGTATAGGTGAAATGTAACTATATTGTAATCACTGTTACCATGGTTTTCACGAATATTAACATTCCCAACAAGATCTGCATTATTAGAAATGACCAGATCCAACAGAGCTTCACCTCTAGTCGGGTCTTGCACAAACTGGCCCATAAAATTTTCCTGCAACAGGTTGAGGAAATGTCTCCCCTTTGCAGTTGAAGCCGAACCATGACACCAATTAATATCCCGGAAATTAAAATCTCCCATTATTACTACAGTACCCGACTGTGCAGCCCGCTCCATCTGTTTATATAGCTGACCTTCCATCTCCTCAGTTATATTGGGGGGTCTATAGATTACACCAAAAGTAATTTTTTCAGTGTTTACCTCCCTTTCTAGTTCCACCCACAAGGTTTCAACCTCCTCACAATCTTCACCCTGTAATGTCTCATTCACACTCGCCTTCATATCACTTCTCACATAAAGACATACACCACCACCTTTCCTATTTGTCCTGTCTTTCCGAAACAGTGTAAAACCCTGTAGATTTACAGCCCAGTCGTGCGAAGAGCCTAGCCATGTTTCAGCAACACCAACTATATCTATATTTGCTTCCAGTACCAAGGCCTCCAGCTCCCCCATTTTGCTTGCTAGACTTCTGGCATTTGTGAACATACACTTTAACTTGCCTTTCAGTGTGTCATATGCATACATATGGCAAAGTGTGCACTGAAGAAAACCTCCAATCTTGCTGCTCATTATCCCAGTTACAAAAAAAAAGTGAACAGTTGTTAATGCAAAAGAGAAGAAGAGTACTTACTGGGGCTGTAACTCCTCTTTTTAACTCCGGTTTTGTAACTCCACTTGATATACAAACCACTTGTTTTACAAGCCCACAGAGCAGGCTCTACAGAGTACTGAGGCCTAATTTATACCACCTGGGACCAGCTAACCCCTCCCCCTAGTCAGCTGCTCAGCAGGAAGTAAGCTGCAAAGAAAAAATGGTTTTAAATTGTGTCACTTTTGCAAACTTCTTTTAGTAAGCAAGCAATCAATTCATATATCACATACAATGGCCCCCCACTTTGTCACACACAACACAGTAAGTCAGTCCGGTTTTGTAACTCCACTTGATATACAAACCACTTGTTTTACAAGCCCACTAGAGCAGGCTCTCTAGAGCCCTGAGGGCTAATTTATACCACCTGGGACCAGCTAACCCCTCCCCCTAGTCAGCTGCTCAGCAGGAAGTAAGCTGCAAAGAAAAAATGGTTTTAAATTGTCTCACTTTTGCAAACTTCTTTTAGCAAGCAAGCAATCAATTCATATATCACATACAATGGCCCCCAACTTTGTCGCACACAACACAGTAAGTCAATCCGGTTTTGTAACTCCAAGGTTGCTTCTCTTTTGTGCAATAGAAGATATTATTAAGCTAATCTGAGTATTTCCTTTAGAACCAAAACATCTCATAACGGTTCTGCTAATACTGAATCAGTCCAAATAGGCCAATAATTTATGAATTTGTGAAATACCTGTTTGTTTCTCACGATCATGTACTCATATTTATAATTTGTGTTAATTATCTTTGTAATTTCCAATATCGTTGGTACATTAACGGATTTCCATTTCTTGGCTAGCAAGACTTTGGCTGATGTTAGCACGTGACAGATAACTGTTCTATGGGTTACGGGTAGGGATTCCATTCCTAAATGCAAAAGTCCCAACTCCGGAGATATATATACAGGAAATCTTAAGATTTTTGTAATGAATGTAGACAATGAGTTCCAGTATGTAGACAAGAGTGGGCATTCCCAGAATACATGTAACAATGTCCCTAGCTGTCCACAACCTCTCCAACATCTAAGGCTTTCATAGTTACATAGTTACATGTTGGTAACATTTGGGATAATTTATACGGCGTGCAGTACGACCGATAAAGCATTTTTAGCATTTTTAGCATTTTAATTATAGCTCTTTTTCATGTATCAGTAATTCATAAATAAAGGTTAGAGGGGTCTTATTGATCCTTAAGGATAACCCATCAATATTTTGTTCGGTGGGGGTCTCACTTCACGCCACCCCGCTGATCAGCTGAATGAAGGCGCTAGGGCTCTCCCACTTCCCTTTAATTGTATAACCAGTCACAGCATCATGCACATGGTTGTGGTTGTGTGTGGTGCTGTAGCTCACTGCTGCTTAGCCACATAAATACAGCACCAGAAGAAAGCCCAGGGCATGAATACAGCACCAGAAATAAGCCAGTACATAAATATTGTAACAGAACCAAGCTCAGTAGATAAATCCCGTAATATAACCAAGCTCAGCACACATTCAGTATACAGCACCAGAACTAAGCCCAGTAATAAAATACAGCACCAGAACTAAGCTCAGTACATATATACAGCACCAGACCCAAACACAGTACATATGTACAGTACCAGGACAAAGCTCAATACATAAATACAGAAGCAGAACAAAGCTTAGAACAAAAATACAGCACCATGGCCAAGCTCAGTACATATATACAGTGGCAGGGAAAGGAACTAATGTTCCTTGCCCTGCCATTCTGCGCCTTTTAATGATCCAAGCAGAGCAAAAACGTCATTGCGCCGCTTGCATAGTTGATCGCTGAATTGTAAGGCAAGGAATATCCTTGCCCTGCCATTCAGTGCCTTTCAATGACGCATCGCGATGCTTGCATCATTGAAAGGCGCTGAATGGCAGAGCAAGGAACTAATTTTTCTTGCCCTGCCAGTGTTAGTGATCCATTTATTTGTATCTGCGTCCTATAGACGCAGATACAATTATAGTGCTGTTATGCCCCCTTTGCAGCCTTGGGCCCTGGGCACTTGGTCAGATTGCCCCTATTATAATCCATCCCTGATGGCACTATGCCTAAGAAAACAATGAAGTAGACATTGTGCCACGGCCTCTTCATTCAGCTGATCAGCGGTTGTGCCAGGTGTCTGACCCCACCGATCAAATATTGATGCCATATTATAAAGAAAACTCCTGTAACTGTTTTAAATTGTACAGCTTGTTTTGATAAAAAACCATCTAATAGATTTTATAAAGAGAATCAAAGAATATAAATTTTGCACCACAATGTTCTGTCTTGGTCTCCAACCTGTGGTTCTACAGCTGCCTGAGAGCCACTGTCTGGAGGTTACTGGTATATAGAGAAGGGCTTTATTATGCAATATAATCTAAGAACTGCAGATCGATTTTATTGATCGATCTCTTGAGATTACCTGTGTATGTATGAGTATTGAACTGGATCATTGTAAATGGTGTTCATTGAGGATATAAAGGAAGGCATTTGGAGACTAAAACCATGGATGCAATTTTTTAATTGTTTATAGGACAATGGGGTGAATTCATGTTTGAGAAGGATCTACGAGTAGCGATATATATAGCATTATCAACAGCACACCATGCCTATACAACGCAAAACACTGTATTGCATCAAAAGGGGCATAAGAAGCGAGAGGCGAACGTGCAATTTTGCCTACTACAAGGCACAAGTACAAGGTCAACTTTAATCTGCTGTTCAGTTTCAGGGTCAATTCACAAAAATGACGCTCTGTGTAATGGCCACGGTCGCGGGCTGTAGACCACTCTTATCCTGCCGACATCTCCCTCCCCAGAGACGCCAGCACACGCAGCTGTCCTGCCCTGCAGTGGCCACTAGGGTGCGTGTGCGAGCGCATTCTCTGCCTTAAAGGGCCAGCACGCACAAATGTAAAGAATTTACTAATTACTCCCAGATCACCCTGGACTCTAAAAAGGTCCCTGCCGTGTCACTGCTTGCCTGAGCGTTGTTTGTGTTCCTATGTTAGTCTTGCAAATGGTCCCTTAGTTGTATCCTGTTCCCAATGTTCCCGTGCCTTGCTACCTGTATCCTGTATTCCATGCTTTATTTGTTCCTGTGCCCTCTCTAGTGTTGGAGTCGTGTTGTGCCATCTGCTACGCCTGAGGACATACACCACGTCTGGTGTCATCTGCCACGCCTGGTACCTCCTGCCACGTTTTGCATCACCCGCCATCAAAGTATCATCTGAGCCTAGCCTTTATACTTTCTGGACTATTACAGGTACCCTTGTGCTTGTACTTTGTAAAGACTTGGTACACTGTTGTTTGGCCAGCTGCTATTCCGCTAAAGCGGTGGGGCCTAGTGGGTCCACATACCCACAGATCGTGACACTCTGTTATTGAATATGGTACAAGGAAGGGCCACTGAAGTGGCAAACATAATCATGGTCTTGAGGAGAGATAGCTAACATTAAGCCAAGGCTAAAGGCTCTTATGGGATGAAATGATCACTTTCAATCAAATATAGTACGCTATGTTCACATGATGATAATAATGGATAAGCTGCGTAACAGATCTCATGGACTTATAAGGCTGGGTTCACACATCACATATTTGTTGCAGAATTTAGAAATTCCACAGCAATGCATAGAACAATAAAAGTGGACGGTATTTTATAATCCGCTTTCATATTTAGCGTAAAATTTCCTCTGCGGATTTTAGTCGTGCTGCGTTCTTTCAAATCCACAGCATTACCTATCTGTTTCGGATTCGTTACACATTCTTTGTGGATTCCTCTCATGAATGAATGAATGAAAAAATCTGTATCACTTCAGAATCTGAAGCAAATAAGTTTAAAGATTTTTCTTTTGTGGATTTTGTGCGCAAAGGCCATATTTTTTAAACCTAGGAAAAACGTGATCTTTGAAACTGTGAAATGATGAGGAAGATTAAGTGATACTATTTTGTGCTTATAGTCTAAAACATTAGAAGAGGACTGCACAGCAAAGACACATTATCGCTGGATGGATATGGAGGTGTCAGATTTATTATCCTTGGTAAATGTATGTACAGATGTAGCAATGCACACGGCCATAATTTTGATTCGCAATTATTGACTTTAATTGCAGATCAAAGTACTGACCCATTAATTTCTATTGCCCGCGGACGCCTTCACATGCAGGTGTCTGGGCCGTAAAAATGACCCACAAAAAATAGGACATGCCGTCCTATTTTTTTATTTTACGGATTGTGCTCCCATACTTTAATTGCCTGCAATTACGGACTGAGATTACGGGTACGGCTGTGTGCAGGGGGCCTTAACACAGAGGCGTAGCTAGGTTCCCCAGCACCCGGGGCAAAGATTCAGTTTGGCGCCCCCCCCCAACCTCTTTCCCGACATCTCCTTCCCCCTCGCCGTGTTTGTTTTCTCTACCAATCGACGTGTCATTTCTTTTTATGTAACGCGAGCATAAAATTATTTGTACATTCCACAAGCAATATGGTTCTATACACAACACAAGAACCAAGCTCACTACATATATACAACACCAGCACAAATACAGCTCAATTTAGTGCAACCCCTGCCATATAGGTGTGTACGGCGTAAAACTACAGCTCCCAGCATGGCCCGAACAATGATAAGGATATGCTGGGAGATGCCATTTCACAAAAAATAAATCCTATCATAATCATCTCGCTGCAGATCATACAGTGACTACATTACTGATTAGAGGCAGAATAAACATTTACATTAAGTGACTCACCGGTGACGTCTCAGATTCTAGTTCTTTCTCTCCATCCGGTCCAGACCTCTATGATGACTTCTCCCGGTCACAGCCCATTTCTGCAGTTTGCCACTCAGATGTCTTCAGCTTCTCACTTTTCCAACATTTCTGCACCTATAAATAAATATAAAGTTATTATTATACCACACACTACGCCCCTAAATATAATAGCGCCATACACTGCACCTCTAATTATAATAGTGCCATACACTGCACCTCTAATTATAATAGCGCCAAACACTGTGTCCCACACACACACTGTGCCCCCTGTAGATAGTGCCTGCCATAGAGCCCCCTGTAGATAGTGCCTGCCATAGAGCCCCTGTAGATAGTGCCCCCATATAGACCACCCCTGTATATAGTGTCCCACAAATAACTCCCCCTATAGTGCTCTACAGATAGCCCACCCCTGTATATAGCCCCCTGTAGATATAGCCCACCCCTGTATATAGAGCTCTACAGATAGCCTAACCATGTATGTAGCCCCCTGTAGATATAGCCCACCCCTGTATATAGAGCTCTACAGATAGCCTAACCATGTATGTAGCCCCCCTGTAGATATAGTCCACCCCTGTATATAGTGCTCCACATATAGTCCACCCCTGTATATAGTGCTCCACTAGATAGGCCACCCCTGTATATAGTGCTCCACAGATAGCCCACCCCTGTATATACTATATACAAGGGTGGGCTATCTGTGGAGCACTATATACAGGGGTGGACTATATGTACAAGGGGGCTATATACAGGGGTGGGCTTTCTGTGAAGCACTATAGGGGGAGATATGTGTGGGATACTATATACAAGGGTGGGCTATATCTACAGGGGGACTATATACAGGGGTGGGCTATATCTACAGGGGGGCTATATCTACAGGGGGACTATCTACAGGGGGACTATATCTACAGGGGGACCATATCTACAGGGCTGGGCTATACACAGGGGGCTATATCTACAGGGGTGGGCTATACACAGGGGGGCTATATCTACAGAGGCGGGCTATATACAGGGGGAATATATCTACCGGGCTGGGCTATATACTGGGCGACTATATCTACAGGGGGGGCTATAAACTGGGGTGGGCTATCTATGGAGCACCATATACAGGGCTGGGCTATATCTACAGGGGGCTATATACTATATAGCCCCCCCTGTAGCTATAGCCCACCCCTGTATATGGTGCTCTATAGACAGCCCACTCCAGTATATAGCCCCCCACTGTAGATATAGTCGCCCAGTATATAGCCCAGCCCTGTAGATATAGCCCCCCTGTAGATATATTCCCCCTGTATATAGCCCACCCCTGTATATAGCCCCCCTCTGTAGATATAGCACCCCTGTAGATATAGCCCCCCTGTAGATATAGCCCCCCTCTGTAGATATAGCCCCCTTCTGTAGATATAGCCCCCCTCTGTAGATATATTCCCCCTGTAGATAGCCCAGCACTGTAGATATAGTTCCCCTGTAGATAGACACCCCCTCCCCCCGCAGATACAGCCACACTTCTATTACATTTAAAAAAAAAACAAAAAAACATTCAAACTCACCTTATTCCCGCTCCCACGCCGTCCGGCAGCCATGGAGACCTGCTCTCTTCTGCGCAGGTCTCCAGGGGGTTGAAAGCAGCATCTATGAAAGGCGCTGATTGGCTGGGCAGGATGACTTTCCCTGCCAGTCAGTCAGCGCCTTTCATCGACGGAAGCGTCACTGGTACAAAAGGTACCAGTCGCTTCATTCGTGGAGAGGCGCTGAATGGCCGGGCACGGAACGTGCCCGGTCATTCATTGCTTCTAATTCTACCTGTGTCCTTGCGACACATGTACAATTATAGTGCAGGAGGAGGGGGCGCTGTGCCCGGGGCATGTGCCCCGCCTGCCCCCCCTAGCTACGCCCCTGCTTAACATGTTAAATACACTCTGGCAAGAAACTTTAACTTGACTTTTAAAAAGAGTTTTCGTGTGATATCACACTGCACCAAACTATCAGAGTCAAGTTAAACTTTGCTACATCTGTATTATTATTATTATTATTATTAATATTATTATTATTATTATTGTATAATGTATATACATATTCCAAACATCTTGATTTATTCAGTATCGAGTATGAGCGACACGCGCAAATATACACGCACTTACACGCCTTGGCATGCTATCACTGAGGTTATTACTGGTTGTCTGAGGAATGTTTTACCACGCCAAAAGCACTTGGGCACGCAAATCATCAAGATTGGCTGCTGGCACCCCCCTTTGCAATTGTCAATCAATGACATCCCAGATGTACTCGATGAGAGACAAGTACAGAGATGCTGCAAGCCATGGTAGCACGTTTAGGCCACGTAGGCTGCTCATAGCAGCATGAGCAACATGCGGCCTGGTGTTGTCATGATGAAAAATAGCTTCTGGGACAAATTGGAGAATTGGCCGTACCACTGGTTCCACGGCCAAATCAATGTAACACCGAGCTGGTAGTGCACCTGCAATGAAGACTAGAGGGGTCCGGCTACCATACATTATGCCACCCCACACCATAATCCAGGGAGTAAGATGGGTGTGATGTTCTCTTGCGAAGGCCTCCTCATGCCATTACCCAAGTGGTCTCCAGATAAATCCCTGGCTATCATTGCATCTTAGACAAAAGCTGAGCTCATCGCTGAGGCAGGTAAGTAAAGGTCGGCAGGTATGTGAAGGTTGTGGTCCGTGACCGCGGCCGTAATAGTAGCCCAATGTTGTGCAAATGCCCTCGGATGGTTTGCGTCGACAATGGTTACCACCCTAGGGTTGGGATGTGACGTTCAATGTCACTTGCAGTACAGAATGGATCACTATGCGACCATTCTTCCAATCAGATGATCCGTCCATGTAGAGGTTCGCCTTCGCGCACCTCCTGCTATCATTCACGTTGTTCTCCCAACCTCCGGGACACACAATGTTGAACAGTGCTGATATCTCAGCCTAGGTGCGTAGCAATCTGCCAGAGTGATACACCAAGGTCTCTCAGTTCAAGGATTCTGTGACTCTCAGTTTGTGACAAGGGGCGATAACGGGCACGTCGACGAACAGGAGGCATAATCAGACAACACTTGATCCGATTTTTAATGTTCATGTGGCTAAAAAAACTTTGCTTTCAATATGGCTTTTATGCACCTCCCACATGCCACAGAATGGAGCTAGGTGCTTGAAAATTTGATTGTTTGCAGATCTTAGCAACCTGCTACTTCTTGGTGTTGCAATTTCAATGTTGAGGAGTGAATATATAGTTACATAGTTAGTATGGTTAAAAAAAGACATATGTCCATCAAGTTCAACCAGGGGATGGGAGAAACGGAAGGGATGAAACAAGAATTCTATACATTGACATAGGAGCTGATATTTTTTTATTCTAAGAAATTATCTAAACCTTTTTTAAAGTCATCTACTGCTCCTGTTGTGACCTGCTCCAGGGGGCAGACGGGGCATGTGCCCCGGGCGCAACTAAGAGGGAAGGTGGGGTGTGCCAGGGCCGCACTGTCCTACGGTAGCCTGCTGCCTCTCTGAGGAGGCGGCGGCGCCACTGAAACCAGCCGCCGCAACCCCCTCCTGCACTATAGACGATGCCCGGCCATTCAGTGCCGTTCAACGACTCAAGCGGCGTGATGTCTTCTTTGTGCCGCTTGCATTTTTGAAAGGCGCTGATTGACAGGGCAAGTCATAGTGCCCTGCCAATCAGCTCCTTTCTTAGACGCAAGTGGCGCGATGACATCATTGCACCACTTGCGTCTATGAAAGGCACTGATTCTCAGGGCAGAATGACATGCCCTGTCAATCAGCGCCTTTCAAATATGCAAGTGTCATTTGGCCGATTGTGTCATTCAACCCCAGCAGACCTGCTCAGAAGAGAGTAGGTCTGCATTGCCACCGGACGGCGCGGGAACGGGGTTAAGGTGAGTATGTAAAGTTTTTTGTTTTGTCCTAATAAAAATGTGAGTGACATTATTTACAGGGGGGCCCTATATACAGGGGTCGGCCCTATCTACAGGGGGCTATATACAGGAGTGTGCTATATATGGAGAACTATAGGGGGAGCTATATGTGAGGCACTATAGACAGGGGAGGGCTATATGTGGAGCACTACAGGGGGAGCTATATGTGAGGCACTATATACAGGGGTGGGCTATATGTGGAGCACTATAGGGGAGCTATATGTGAGCCACTATATACAGGGGTGGGCTATATGTGGAGCAGTATTTATAGGAGAGATATATGCAGGGCACTATCTTCAGGGGTGGGCTATATGTTTGACACTATATACAGGGGTGGGCTATATCTACAGGGGGCTATATACAGGTGGGCTATATATGGAGCACTATAGGGGGAGCTATATGTGAGGCACTATATACCGGAGTGGGCTATATGTGGAGCACTATTTATAGGGGAGATATATGCAGGGCACTATCTTCAGGGGTGGGCTATATGTTGGACACTATATACAGGGGTGGGCTATATCTACAGGGGACTATATACAGGGTGGGCTATATATGGAGCACTATAGAGGGAGCTATATGTGAGGCACTACATACAGGGGTGGGCTATATGTGGAGCACTATTTAAAGGGGGAGATAGATGTAGGACACTCTCTACAGGGGTGGGCTATATGTTGGACACTATATACAGGGGTGGGCTTTATGTGGAGCACTATCTATGGGGGGCTATATGTGGGGCACTATATACAGGGGGGCTATATTTAGGCCACTATCTACAGGGGTGGCTATATGTGGGCACTATTTATAGGGGTGGCTATATGTGGGACACTATCTACAGGGGGCTGTATGTGAGGCACTATCTACAGGTGCTCTATGGGGGTCACTATCTACAGGTGCTATTATAATCAGGGACACAGTGTATGGCACTATTATAATCAGGGACACCGTGTATGGTGCTATTATAAATCAGGGACAGTGTATGGTGCTATTATAATCAGAGATACAGGGTTTGGTGCTATTATATTTAGGGGCACAGTGTCTGGCACAATGATAATTTTATCTTCGTTTATAGGTGCAGAAATGTATGAAAAGTGAGAAGCTGAAGACTTCTGAGTTGCAAACTGCAGAAATAGGCTATGGCCAGGAGAAGTCATCATAGGAGGTCTGGACCAGATGAAGAAGAAAAGATAAAAAGAACAACTAGAATCTGAGATCGTCACTTAATGCAAATATTTATTCTGCCTCTAATTTGCACTGTAGTCACTGTAAGATCTGCAGCGAGATGATTGTGGTATGATTTTTTTTGTGAAACAGCATCTCCCAGCATATCCTTGCCATTGTTTGGGCCATGCTGGTAGCTGTATACAATTTAGTGCAAACCTATACGGCTGGGGTTGCACTAAATTGAGCTGTATTTGTGCTGGTGTTGTATTTATGTACTGAGCTTGGTTCTGGTACTGTATATATGTATTGAATTTGGTTCTGGTACTGTATATATGTATTGAGCTTGGTTCTGGTACTGTATATATGTATTGATCTTGGTTCTGGTGCTGTATATATGTACTGATCTTGGTTCTGGTACTTTATACATGTATTGAGATTTGTTCTGGTACTGTATATATGTATTGAGCTTGTTTCTGGTGCTGTATATATGTACTGATCTTTGTTCTGGTGTTGTATAGATGTAATAAGCTTTGTTCTTGTGCTGTATATATGTACTGATCTTTGTTCTGGTGTTGTATATATGTAATGACAGTGGCTTAACTACCACAGTGGCAGCCATAGCGGCTGCTACGGGCCCCGCGGCATGATGGGGCCCATGTCGCCCTGCCAGCCACATTACATTATGTGACAGCCATGCACGGTGCTAGCCACTGCACTGTCACATTTGAACACGACGGCGATGCTGGGACCTGGATCAGGTGGTAGGAACGCTCGGGCCGGAAGAGGATGGAGGGCAGAGCTAAAGGGAACAACGCAAGAAAATCCTACTTCGGGCGGAGGACAGTGAGGATGGCTGGCGTACGGTCTCATAGGACGGGCGGAGGACAGTCCCAGGACGGGCGGAGAACAGGTAGATTACATTAAAAAGTTCAAGATAGGAGTGTAGAAGCTTTTAGCTAGAAAAATCTGCCTCAAAATTCCTTCAGGAAGTTAGAGGCAGATTTTGACCTGGCGGCAGAACTCTTCTTGCATTTTTTGCGGCGCTTTTCGTCCATTGGGCCGTGGGCAGAAAAACGCAGCGAAAAACTGATTTTCTGCCTGACATTAATGTCAATGTGAGGTCAGAGAAAGAAACACCCGGAGAAAGGGCATTACGCTTCTATTTCCTGCGAGCGTTTTTACCGCTCGCAGGAAAAATACGCCTCCGTCTCCCATTGAAATTAATAGGGAGGCGTATTCATCCGGTTTTTTACACATTTTCCAACATGGTTTCCGTGTCAAAAAGCATGCCAAAAAACTCAGTGTGAACTCCCCCTAACACATATACTGAAGCCTGCCTGGCCCTGCCCTCTGCCAAGATATATAATTTCAAACTTCACACACATTACATTAAATTATCCTCTGGGAATTTTATCAATATCAGATCAGTGGGGTCCGTGATTGATGGGACCATAGCGTTCGTCGCCGTGGACTTTTCCCAGTTAACCAGCACAACACCATACCTACATACCTACACTGGGCGACTGTGCCAAGTGAACGGGACTGAGCTGCAATCCCAGGCACAGCTGATACCAATGTGTACAGCGTTGTGCCTGGTAAACACTGAAGCGGCCAAGGCGACGAATAATTTGGCCCCTTCAAAAAAGCTGATCGGCGGGTGTGCAGGGAGTTGGACCCCCACCGATATCCAACACAGCAGCAGGCTAGCATTACCAGGGTGGGAAAGACCACTGTTGTTGGCATTTCCCAGCCTAATAATACTAGCCTGGTGCCAACCCAGTGCCTGACCGCCGCTACAGATCGGTACCTGGGTGATAATGGGGGTTAGTGTTAGCCTCTGCACGGCTAACATTAAGCCCCGCCTTAGTAATGGACGCTGTCAATCAGCCAGCTGCCATTAGTAAGATGTGGGTAATAAAGTTTAAAAAAGGACAAGGACATAAAAAAAATGTTTTATTGAAATAAATAAAAACAACAGCACACAACCCTCGTTAACCATTTTATTGAGAATAAAAAAACTCTGTCATTGATGTAGTACATCCGAAGTAGTCCAACAACCGTACATGTAAAAAAAAAAAAAGACACAAAAAATTTGTAACACATAAAAAAGCAAAGCAATCATTATCTTACATTTCCTCGCCAGTGCTGTAGACGCAATGTCAGTGAGCTGAGTCCTATATCTAATCCTATCATGTGTGATACTGTCTGCTGAGCCATTGCATCTATTCCTACCCATAGCTATAGGGTTATAGTGCTATAGATATGCTGTCTCCTATATATATATATATATATATATATATATAAATACATATGTATATATATATATATATATATATATATATATATATATTTATAGAGCATCCAAAAATCAGGCAGCACTCCAAGGTATAAGCAAGGTAGAAAAAGGTGCTTTATTGGTCCATATACACACGACGTTTCAGCTCAACACAGGAGCCTTTCTCCCCACTTGAGAAAGGCTCCTGTGTTGAGCTGAAACGTCGTGTGTGTATATGGACCAATAAAGCACCTTTTTCTACCTTGCTTATACCTTGGGGTGCAGCCTGATTTTTGGATTCTACTACAGCAGGTCTGTTAGCCCTGACCTGGGCAGGTCGGCACCCACCTATGATTTACAAGGCTGTGCGGCTGACATTGTATTTGGACTTTTTTATATATATATATATATATATATATATATATATTTATATATACAAACAAACACACACACACACACACACACACACACACACACACACACACATATATATATATGCACATATACATATCTATATATATATATACATACATATACATATATATATATACATGCACATATACACAGACACATACATACATACATACATACATACATACATACACGCACACACATTTTTTGGGGGATATGTATTAGGGCTATTGCCCCTGATGTTTTCAGACCTTAGTGACGCCCCTGGTTGCTAGTGTTGCATCGTTGGGTCACTTAGGAGACTAAGGGATGCAGCTGAAAGCTGTGGGCTGTCGGTCATGAGAAGCTGGGGGGGCCCCAAGAAGAACTTTGGTATCGGGGCCTATGAGCCTTTAGCTATGCCCTTGACAGGGAGAGGGCTGTATGACTATGACAGGGGGGCTGTATGGCGCTATCTACAGAGGGGGCTGTATGGCGCTATCTACAGGGCGGCACTGTGTGGTGGAATCTACAGGGAGGCACTATCTACAAGGGGGGTTTGTGTGGCACCCAGGGGAGGGGGGGCCCAGTCAAAAGTTTGCTATGGGACCCAGTCTTTCCTAGTTACGCCCCTGTGTAATGAGCTTTGTTCTGGTGATGTATTTATGTACAGAGCTTAGTTCTGGTGCTGTATATATGTAATGAGTTTGTTCTGGTGCTGTATATTTGTACTGAGCTTAGTTCTGGTGCTGTATTTTATTACTGGGCTTAGTTCTGGTGCTGTATACTGTATGTGTGCTGAGCTTGGTTATATTAAGGGATTTATCTACTCAGCTTGGTTCTGTTACTATATTTATGTACTGGCTTTGTTCTGGTGCTGTATTTATGCACTGGGCTTTGTTCTGGTGCTGTATTTATGTGGCTAAGCAGCAGTGAGCTACAGTACCACACACAACCACAACCATGTGCATGATGCTGTTCACTTTATTGAATCACCTTAACCCATCTCATCCCACTGCTCAACACAAAGGTCGCTCTCATAAATCACTGAACCATCTGCTGTCTCTTTCCATTCGGTTCCTACTAGCTGAAGGGGACATCTCTCGCAACCCTGGTCCTCCCTTTTCTTCTGACAAGCTCAACCACTTACCTGCCACACATAGAAACCCTGCAAATCTCCTCAACATATCTTGTATGTCTTCTCCTGTCTCTTTTAACTGTGCGCTCTGGAATTCTCGGTCCGTGGGCAACCAGCTCACCTTTATTCATGACTTATTCCTTTCTAACTCTCTCAACCTTCTGGCTCTTACAGAAACATGGCTTCACCTGTCTGACACCGATTCTCCTGCTACTCTATCTCATGGTGGTCTCCACTTCTCTCATACCCCCAGACCTGAGAACAGGCAGGGTGGAGGAGTAGGTATACTTCTCTCCCCACACTGTACTTTCCAGGTCATTCCCCCTGTACCCTCACTCACATTCCCCTCCTTTGAAGTCCACACCCACTGACTCTTTCACCCTTTTTCTCTCAGAGTGGCAGTTGTCTACCACCCCCAGGGTTCACCCCGCCAATTTCTGGATCATTTTGCTGCCTGTCTTCCACAATTTCTATCCTCTGAAACACCAACTCTCATGGGTGTCTTCATCATCCCCATTGATAACCCAATCTCCTCATCTGCCTCCCAGTTTCTATCTTTAACCTCCCTCCTAGGTCTGTCACAACTTACTAACTCTCCTACACATGAAAACGGGCATTCGCTTGACCTGGTCTTCTGTCTCTACTCAGTTTCTGACTTTATTAACTCTCCTCTCCCACTCTCTGACCACAACCTTCTCTCCTTTACTATCAAATAATCTCTGCCTCCTCAGGTCATGCCTACGTATCAGACATACAGAAATCTACATGCAATTAACACTTAGCAACTCAGACAGTCTACAGTCCTCATTGTCCCCTATCTCTTCCCTCTCCTGTTCCAATCTGGCCACTAAACATTATAATTTCACTCTCAAAAATGCATTGGAAGAAGCAGCCCCCCCTACACTCTGAACTATCCGACAAAGACGATAACAACCTTGCCACACGCCGCAATCCCGCTTTCTTCAGTGGTGAAAATCGCATTTGGCTGCAGACTTCCTCCATTACAAATTTATGCTCAAAACCTACAACTCTGCCCTTCACCGTGCCAAACAAGTCTATTTCACTTCTCTCATCTCCACACTATCTAATAATCCAGAAGACACTTTTGATACTTTTCACTCCCTCCTTAGTCCTAAAGTGCAGATACCGATCACAGATCCCAGTGCTGAAGACCTGACCACTTATTTTAAAATTAACAACATCCGGCATGATATTATCTCCCAGTCCCCTAATATCATCGATCCCCTTCCCTCCTGCACTCCCTCTTCTTCACTTTCAGCAATTGACCCAATAACAGAAGAAGTCACTAAGCTCCTCTCTTCTTCTCGTCCCACTACCTTTTCTAGTGATCCTATCCTGTCACTAGTTGTTGACTAAAAATTTTAACCTCTCTCTTTTTTCTGGAATCTTTCCCTCCTCTTTTAAACATGCCATTATAAACCTATTACTGAAAAAAACAACTCTTGACCCATCCAGCGCTACTAACTACTGACCAGTCTCTAATCTCCCCTTCATCTCCAAACTCCTGGAATGCTTGGTCTACTCTCGCCTTATCCGCTATCTCTCTGCTAACTCCATTCTAGACCCCTTACAAACTGGTTTCCGCACTCTACACTCCACAGAGACTGCCCTTACTAATGTATCAAATGATCTCTTGGCAGCTAAATCAGACGGTAAATACTCTCTCCTGATTCTTCTGGATCTCTCTGCAGCCTTTGACACTGTAGACCACAAACTCCTACTTAACATGCTCCACTCTATTGGCCTTAAAGACACAGCTCTCTCTTGGTTTTTCTCCTATCTCTCTGACCGCTCGTTCAGTGTATCACTTGCTGCTTCTACTTCTTCTCCGCTTCCCCTTGCTATCGGGGTTCCTCAGGGATCAGTCCTAGGTCCGCTCCTCTTTTCTCTCTACACAGCGCCTATTGGACAAACTATGAGCAGATTTGGCTTCCAGTCCCATCTCTACGCTGAGGACAGCCAATTATGTGCCTCATCCCATGACATCACCCATGCTGTAATACAAAACACCAGTGATTGTCTGTCCACTGTCTCTAACATCATGTCCTTTCTCTATCTGAATCATTCTAAAACTGAGCTCCTTGTGTTCCCACCATCTACTAACCTACCTAAACCAGATGTCTCTGTCACGAGGGATACGTGGACCCACTGGGCCGTACCGCCTTGATGTTATGGCAGCTGGCCAACAGGACACAGGTTACAGTCTATAGTTCATATAGTGCACCTGTGGTAACTCAGACAGTAGCAAGACAGGCTCGGCAGGGACTAGGCAGCAGGCAGGCGCCAGGCATGGTGTAGCAGGACAGGCATGGAACACAGCACAGCACATCTTCAGCTCAACATGGCACTTGACCAGAATAGCACGGGATACAGGTTACATGTAGCAGGAACGGGGAACACTGGGAACTGGAAAACACTAGGAGACCATTTGCATAGACACACTAGGATAACGACAACAAGGCTAAGGCAAGATAGGAAGGGGCAGAGCCCTTCTTAAAGTCCAGGGTGCTCTGGAAGCAATCAGCTCAATCTCACACCAGTGTGCGCTCCAAGGCTGACTGAGCTCGTGAGCGCACCCTGGTGGTCACTGTTGAACAGGACAGCCGCATGTGCAGACATCTCTGGAGAGAAGGGCGTCGACCGGATGGAAGGAGTTTGTGGTCAGCGACCACAGACTTCACAGTCTCCATCTCAGTGTGTGGCACTACCATAACTCTTAATCAGCACGCCCACTGTCTCGGGGTTAGTTTTGACTCCGATCTTACCTTTACTCCTCACATTCAATCACTTACACGCTCCTGTCATTTTCACCTCAAAAACCCGCCATTTTCTTACTGAGGAAACAGCCAAAACTCTTATTGTTGCTCTGATTCACTCTCGTCTTGACTACTGTAACACCTTATTAGTCGATCTTCCCCTCACTAAACTCTCCCCTCTCCAATCCATCCTCAATGCAGCAGCCAGGCTCATCTTTCTGACCAACCGCTACACAAACGCCTCTACCCTGTGCCAATCACTACACTGGTTGCCCATCCCCTTCACTTAACTTATTACTCTCACCCACAAAGCTCTCCACAGTGCTGCACCTCCTTACATCTCCTCCCTCATCTCTGTCTAACACCCTACCTGTGTCCTACGTTCTGCCAATGACCTTAGATTTAAATCCTCCATAATCAGAACCTCCCACTCCCGTATCCAAGCTTTTTCTCGCGCTACCGCAGACAACCAGATTAATTCCCAATATCCACAGTTTTAAACGTGCCCTGAAAACACATCTTTTTAGACAGGCCTATAACATTCCCTTATCTTACTCCTTTCCTTGGACCCATTAGTCATCAGAATAAGATTCCCTCACACTGCTTGCACCGTACTGTATTTCTTGTCCGTCATACACGGATACTAGCTGGTGACCGGCTCATGCAGCTTTATGTATGCCACCCCGTGTGTATAAAATCTAGCTGGACCATTGTACTGGACAAACACTTTTACACTTGGTGTCTCCCTTATTTCCTCATAGATTGTAAGCTCTTGTGAGCAGGGTCCTCAATCCTCCTGTCTGAAATTGTAAATCAGCTTTGTTACTATGTAATTTCTGATATTGTCTGTTTATGTTCCCTCTAAATTGTAAAGTGCTGCGTAATATGTTGGCGCTATATAAATAAAGATTATTATTATATGTAAAACGAGACCTTCCAGTCAGTCTTGTAGCCAAACAATCAGGCAGAAACTGGCAGATTTACATGTACAGTTGTCCAGACTTTATTATGCACAGTCACAAACAACAATTTAAACTGGCTTGTTTTAGCTGGAAATGTAGAAAATAAAAGGTCCTTAGTTTCAGGATAATATACAACTCAATTTCAGTGCTTCTCATCAAGCTTTGTAGGTTCAGTCCAAACGTGCTTGCTCTTTGCACCCTGGTAAATTCAGGCTTTGCACTGCCAGTCTGGTTTTTCTGCAACACCACACACTCCACGCTGCTCTCTGTCAGTCTTCTTGATTAGTCTCTCTGGACACACCTGGACTCCAGGTTCAGGTAGACAACACCAGGCATGGCGTATGGAGCGACCTTCTTACATATTCAGTCACCCATAAAACCAGGCTCAAACTCCGGCTACTTACATTACTGAGACACGAAGCCTCAATGACACATTTCTGTCATCAACTACTTTACCCACTGATTTTTTACAACATATATATATATATATATATATATATATATATATATATACATATACATATATATAGAGAGAGAGAGAGAGAGGGAGAAATATATAGATATATACATATACACACACACCAGGGCCACCAGGCAATTCTGGTAGATGCCAGATGGGCTGGTGCACAGTAACTGATGACTGATCATAAGTGTCTGGATAATGGCAGTGTAGTGTACTCAGGCATAGCAGTACACGACCGCTAATCAAACACAGAAACTTAGGACGGTGAGGACGAGAAGCAGGGATGCACCTATTATGGAGGAGGGATCAATGTATATATAATCCTCCATATCACTTTCACTCACACAAACTGTCGGCTGGTCTCCTGTGTTAGTGCAGGCAAGTAATAGTGGGCTGCAGGGGCGTAACTAGGAAAGACTGGGCCCCATAGCAAACTTTTGACTGGGGCCCCCCCTCCCCTGGGTGTCACACAACCCCCCCTTGTAGATAGCACCATACAGAGTCCCCCCTGTAGATAACGCCATACAGAGTCCCCCCTGTAGATAACGCCATACAGCCTCCCCTGTAGGTAACGCCATACAGCCCTCCCTTTAGGTAACGCCATACAGCCCCCCTGTAGGTAACGCCATACAGCCCCCCATGTAGATAACGCCATACAGCCCCCCCTGTAGATAACGCCATACAGAGTCCCCCCTGTACATAACGCCATACAGCCTCCCCTGTAGGTAACGCCATACAGCCCCCCCTGTAGGTAACGCCATAAAGCCCCCCTGTAGGTAACGCCATACAGCCCCCCCTGTAGATAACGCCATACAGCCCCCCCTGTAGCTAACGCCATACAGAGTCCCCCTGTAGATAACGCCATACAGCCTCCCCTGTAGGTAACGCCATACAGCCCCCCCTGTAGGTAACGCCATAAAGCCCCCCTATAGGTAACGCCATACAGCCCCCCCTGTAGATAACGCCATACAGCCCCCCTGTAGATAACGCCATACAGCTCCCCCTGTAGGTAACGCCATACAGCCCCCCCTGTAGGTAACGCTATACAGCCCACCCTGTAGGTAACGCTATACAATGCCAGCGATCACACATGTATCCCCTATCCTGTGGATAGGGGATACATGTCTTTTGTTTAATGGCAGAGCGGGGAGATACCTCCCTGCTCTGCCGTAGTGTTCAGTGGTGTCGCGCTGTAGCAGCCATAGTGGCTGCTGGCGGAGCCTCCGGTCATGGTGGGGGCCCGTGCCAGCAAAGAGCGCACACCAGTGTAAGGGTATGTTCACACAGAGTTTTTCGCAGGCAGATTTTTCCCTGCCTGCACTCTGTTTGCCACGTTTCTTTGCAGCGTTTTTCGCAGCGTATTTTTTACAGCGTTCATTGAGCGCAGCAAAAAACGCTTTCTCTGCCTCCCAGCGATTTCAATGGGAGCTCAGAAACTATTTTTTTTTTACATTTCTTCTATATAGAATTTTTAGTTTTACACAATCAGGCATTGTGACATTTAAATTTTTTTGGTTGCGTGAATGACCCTGCCTTTGGGCACAGCTAACCAGGCATGTTCGATAGGATGCAATTACCCATATCTGTAAGAGCCTTTATCCTGACTGGGACGTCATAACAGCTCAGCACCAGAGGATTTATTGGTATTTAATATACATTTCTCTCATCTTTTAAATAGTAATGCCTATCCAAATTCCACCTGTGTACCATGTTTATCCCAATGTTTCCATATACACCCTTTTGACATAAGTCATGACCTGAACAAGGTGGCGATGTCTGAGGGATCATTTTCGAAAAGAGTTTGCAAGGTGTCAGGGGATTCTCTAACTCGAGGACCGAAAAATCTCCAGACTTTGATAAATTGATGTTCCCGTCACCAGGCAGGGAGCTCTGTCCATGAGTATCTTTGCAGTTTCTTTGTCATTAATTTATCTTAGATATTTTTTTTAAAGTCAAGTACCCTACACAAGAGTTTACTTTGTATACTTTGTATTGTGTTTAAGAGTCCTGCCCTGGTGGTGTGTGGAACGGACGAAGGAAGGGTACCACTAAAAGTCACAGCTTTGGCAAGCCTATTTTAATACGTGTCTATAGGAATCAAAAAATACAGCCCATGTTAAAGTTTGCTTAACATCTGATTATGGCCTATTGCGAAATAAGGAGTCTTACTTGTGTCATTTCAATAATGTATTAATTTTTCCTGCATTCATTTAACCCCTTCAGGACTGAACCTGTTTTGGCCTTCAGGACGAAGCCGATTTTTCATATCTGACATGTGTCACTTTATGTGGTAATAACTCCGGAATGCTTTTACCTATCCAAGTGATTGTGAGATTGTTTTCTCGTGACATATTGTACTTTATGTTAGGGGAAAAATTTGGTCGATAAATTCAATATTTATTTGTAAAAAACACCATGTATTTGCTTGTAAGACAGATAGTAATACCGCACAAAATACTTACTAGTTTATATTTCCCATATGTCTACTTTATGTTTGCATTGTTTTTGAACATTCTTTTATTTTTCTAGGACGTTACAAGGCTTAGAACTTTAGCAGCAATGTCTCATATTTTCAAGAAAATTTCAAAAGCCTATTTTTTCAGGGACCAGTTCAGTTCTGAAGTGGCTTTGAGGGCCTTATATCCCCATAAATCACCCCATTTTAAAAACTGCACCCCGCAAAGTATTCAAAACAGCATTCAGAAAGTGTTTTAACCCTTTATGCGTTTCACAGGAATTAAAGAAAAGTTGAGGTGAAATTGACAAATGTAATTTTTTTTTTCAAAAATTAATTTGTAATAACCACAGAAGGTTTTACCCAAGAAATGCAACTCAATATTTATTGCCCAGATTCTGCAGTTTTTAGAAATATCCAACATGTGGTCCTAGTGCGGTAAGGGTATGTTCACACGGCTTATTTACTGACGTAATTCGGGCGTTTTAGCCCCGAATCACGTCCAAAAATGCGGCTCAATAGCGTCGGCAAACATCTGCCCATTCATTTGAATGGGTCTTACGATGTTCTGTTCCGACGGTCATTTTTTTTACGCCCCGCTGTCAAAAGGCGGGGCGTAAAAAAGACGCCCGCGTCAAAGAAGTACCTGTCACTTCTTCAGCCGTAAATGGAGCCATTTTCCATTGCCTCCATGGAAAAACAGCTCCATTTACGCCCGTAATGGACGCAGCGAAAAAGCGCCTCAACATGCCATTACGGCTGAAATTACGGAGCTGTTTTCTCCTGCCGTGTGAACATACCCTCAGGGACTGAAACACAGGCCTCAGAAGCAAAAGAGCACCTAGTGGATTTTGGGGCCTCCTTTTTTTAGAATATATTTTAGGCACCATGTCAGGTTTGAATAGGTCTTGTGGTACCAAAACAGTGGAAACTCCCCAAAAGTGACGCCATTTTGGAAACTACACCCCTCAAGGAATTTATTTATGGGTATAGTTAGCATTTTGAACCCACAGTTTTTTTGCTAAATTTATTTGAATTAGTATGTAAAGATGAAAATCTACTTTTTTTGTGAAAAAACTTAGAAATTTAAATTTTTTAAAAAGGAATAAAAGTAGAAAAACACCCCAACATATGTAAAGCAATTTCTTCCGATTATAGCAATACCCCATATGTGGTAATAAACTGCTGTTTGGACCCACAGCAGGCCTCAGAAGAGAAGGAGCACCATATGGATTTTGGATTTCTGATTTTGCTGGAATAGTTTTCAGTGCCGTGCGTTTGCAATGCAATGGAGGGATGAAAACCGTGGAAACCCCCCAATAGTGACCCCATTTTGGAAACTACCCCCCTCAAGGAATTTTTCTAGGGGTAAAGTTAGCATCTTGACCACACAGTTGTTTTGCTGAATTCATTCGACTTAAAAATCAACTTTTTTTTCTGTAAGAACTTAGACATTTTTAATTTTTACAAGGAATAAAGGAGAAAAAGCACCCCGACATTTGTAAAACAATTTCTCCTGATTACGTAAATACCCCATATGTGGTAATAAACTGCTGTTTGGACCCACACCAGGGCTTAGAAGGGAAGGAGCGCTATTTGTCTTTTGGAGTTCAAATTTAGCTGGAATAGTTTTTGGGTGTCATGTCGAATTTGCAAAGCCACTGAGAGACCGAAACAGTGGAAGCCCCCCAAAAGTACCCCATTTGGGAAACGACACCACTTAAGGAATCTATCTAGGGGTATAGTGAGCATTTAGGCCCCACACGTCTTTTGCAGAATTTATTGGAATTAGGCCGTGAAAATTAATATCAACATTATTTCCACAAAAATGTTGAATTTTTAAAATTTCACAAACATTTGTAAACCAATTTCTCCTGAGTACGGCAATACCTCACATGTGGTCATAAATGTTTTTTTCATTTTTTCATTAGAAAGTAATTAACCCTTTCTGAACTGATCCATGTTTTGCTTTTTCTTTTTCGTTTTTCCTCCCCGCGTTCCGAGAGCCACAACTTTTTTATTTTTCAGTCAATAGAGTGGTGTGAAGACTTATTTTTTGCGGGACGAGCTGTAGTTTTTATTGGTACCATTTTTTGGTACATAAGACTTTTTGAACACTTTTTATAACATTTTTTGGTAGAGCCAAGGTGACCAAAAAACTGCAATTTTGCCGTTTAAAATTCTTAATTTTTCATGGCGTTCACCGTGCGAGTTCAATAATGATATATTGTAATAGCTTGGACTTTTACGGACGCAGCGATACCAATTGTGTATTTTTTTTATTTTTTTACATTACTTTAGAGAAAAAATTTGAAAAGGGTTTCTTTTTGAACTTTAAATATTTATTTAATTTTTTCCACTAATAATAACTATTTACTTTTGTTTTTACATATTTTATTAGTCCCCCTAGTAGACTTGAACCAGCAATCGTTAGATCACTGGTAGAATACACTTGAATACTAATGTATTGCAGTATATTGTAATTTTTACAGGCTCCTGTAACAGCGTGATCGCTGTTTCTGTCCGTTAGTCCCGGGTATCAGTTGTAATACACAGCTGACACCCGCAGCATATGGCGCGGGTTCAGCGCGTGAGGCGCACTATATATCACTCCCCACACACCACGACATGCTATTAAGTCATGGTGCGCGAAGGGTTTAATACACAGCGGATGGTGCAGAGTGAAAATTAAAATTTTCCACTGATGTGCCATTTTAGTGCACTATATGTTGTGCCCAGTTTGTGCCACAAATACCTCATAAAATATTAACCCGGGTATGGCGATGCTATATCGGTCGACGTAAACGGCTGTTTGGGCACACTGTAGGGCTCAGAAGGGAGGGAGCGGCATTTGGCCTTTGGAGCACAGATTTAGCTTGGTAGTAGTTCTGTTTGGCGTTTTGTTGGTATTTCAGTTTATAATGTAGGGGCATAATAAGAGGGTATAATAATGCAGTAAATAAATAATAATGCACAGATATGTGGCCAGTGTGGCACTTAGAAATGGCACCCGATCCTATCCGCTTTTGGAACGCTCTGCACATTTTGCATCGCCATAATCTGGGAGCCGGCACTTTTTTAAATTTTTTCACCACCGGAGCTGCGTGAGGGCTTATTTGTTGCGGGACAATCTGTAATTTTCATTGGTACCATTATGGGGTACATGCGATTTTGTTGATCACTTTTTATTCCATTTTTCGGCAAGCCAGGTGACCAAAAAACATCAATTCTGACAATGATTTTTATTTATTTTTTACGGCGCTTACCTTGAACTATAAATGACCATTATATTTTATTCTGCGTGTCGGTACGATTATGGCGATACCACATGTATATAGTTTTTTTTATGTTTTGTAGCGTTTGCGCAATAAAATCTCTTATTTAGAAAATAAATTATTTTTTGTGTCACCATATTCTGAGAGCCATAACTTTTTTATTTTTCAGTCAAAAAAGCTGTGTAAGGGCTTGTTTTTTTGCGGTACGGGTTGTAGTTTGTATCGGTACTATTTTGGTGTATATGCGACTTTTTGATCACTTTTTATTGTATATTTTGAGAAGGGTGGTGACCAAAAAATAGTGATTCTCGCATTGTTTTTCATTTATTTTTTTTGCGGTGTTCACCGTGCGGGAAAAATTATATTATAATATTATAGTTTTATAGTTGGGGTCGTTACAAACGCGGTGATACCAAATATGTGTACTTTTTTTTACGTGTTCATTTTTTTCCTATAATAAAAGACTTATTATAGGAAAAAAAAAAGCAGTTCTTGTTTATGTCACTTATAACTTTTATTTTTACACTTTATTTAAAATATTTTTATTCTTTTTTCACTTGTCCCACTAGGGGACACTTAGACTTGCAGCTTTGATCGTTGCTAGAGTACATTACGCTACCTACGTAGTGTAATGTATTCTAACTGTCATTGTAACGTCACAATCACACTGACAGGAAGCCTACGACGACCACCCTCCGGCTGGTCCTCATAGGCTTCTGTACATGGCAGCCCGGAAGCCATTGTATGGCGTCCGGCTGCGATGGATACCATCGCCAGCCCCCGTGATTTCACGTGGGGGCTGCCGATCGGCGCTGAACACCTTAATTTTGGCGTTCAAGATCAAACGCCGCAATTAAGGGGTTAACTGCCGAAATCAGCGGCGATGGGCCACTGATCGGCAACGGGGAATGCAGGGCAGACACCCTGCACAGTTAACCGCCGCTGCGGTGAAGCACCGCACGGCGGTTAACTGTCAAAGCACAGACGTAACTACACGTCAAGGTGCGCGAACTTACTGCACACATTGACGTGCATTAACGTCAAGGTGCTGGAAGGTGTTAATGGAGAATTTGCTTTAGAGTAAATATTTTATGCCAATGTTATATATTAACATATATGGAGAATTGAATCGTTTGACCATCTAAGTACCATCCCATCCTATGTCCAAAAATATATTGTTTTAACAGGTATAATGACACTGATGCTTGTCACACATGCATTTTATTCAACTTAATCAGTTTAAAGCTCTTTAAAGTTTAATTCTTTGATTTTTAACATACAGTAGATCAGAGGGTAATGATGTGCCCCAACAGCAGGATATCACCGCAGAAGAGGAGGGTTCCCAGAGGCATCAGGCCACTGATGCCGAACCAGACTAAATAGAGGAAATAGAGGAGACTACATCAGCAACAGTGGGATCAATCCCTCAGGCTATGGCTCAACCTTTATGCCCAGCTTACACAAGAAGGAGAACTCACATTCAGACTCCCCATCTTGCTTGAAGTCTGTGCTGTGAAGAAATAGGAAATAATTGTTATATAGCTTATTGCTCACATAAAATAACCAAAACAGAAAAAATATGCTACGGGGAGCTCTGGGGCTTAGCAAAATGGGGGTAGCATTAGCAGTGCATGATGTCTTAGGGACCACAATAAATAAAAATAATGCATAATTATACCTTAAATGTATAAATGGCACATGCTACATTGGTTCAGGAAGATAATTAGATATTTTACAGAAGTGTAAATAAGGTTCATGGTCCACCTGTTTGTGATTATTGTGATTTTTGATTATCTTCAAAAACCTGAAAGATGTAAAAGACTAAACACTTTTCATTAATTTTAAGGACTTGACAGACAAAAATTTAACAAAAGTAAAGACATAGCTCACTTACTTGCCTATTATTTACCATCATACAGAATCCGACAGAAAAACATATGAAACCAGTGGCATACAGAGGTACGGTAAGGAATCTTACACTTACACTTTTATTGACGCTATATTACGGCTCCATAAAACTCAGGAGGTTGTTCAGAGCCATAGTAAAGCTATGTTATTTTCACCAAATATATATATATATATATATATGATCAAATGTAGACCGTAAGTCATTGTTTGGTGCTTGCAATGTGCTTCATTGCATTTATATTTGTATTGATGGCAATCTAAGATATCAAAGAATAGGATCATTATTACAGCACAGTTAAAATGACAACATGACTAAAGTGCATGAAAATCTTTTAATATATCCTGAGGAATCACCTTTATATACATAGTAGTTAGCAGGGGCGTAGCTAGAGGCTCATGGGCCCCGATGCAAAGATTCTTACTGGGCCCCCCCCCCGCAAACTTCTCATGGCCGACGGTCCGCTTTCAGCTGCATCGCTGGGCCTCCTACGTGACCCAACAATGCGCACTAGCAGCCGGGGCGTCACTAAGGCTGGGTTCACACACACTATTTAAGGACGTAATTCGGGTGTTTTAGCATTGAATTACGTCCGAAAATGCGGCTCAAAAGCGTCGGCAAACATCTGCCCATTCATTTAAATGGGTCTTACGATGTTCTGTGCCGACGGTCATTTTTTTTTACGCTGTCAAAAGGCGGCGCGTAAAAAAGACGCCAGCGTCAAAAAAGTGCCTGTCACTTCTTCAGACGTAAATGGAGTCGTTTTCCATGGACTACATGGAAAAACAGCTCCAATTACGTCCGTAATGGACGCAGCGAAAGACGCCTGCACATGCCTTTATGGCTGAAATTACGGAGCTGTTTTCTCCTGAAAACAGCACCGTAATTTCAGCCGTAACAGACTCTGCCGTGTGAACATACCCTCAGGGCTTAAAATGTCCGGGAAATAGCCCCAATACATATGTGTCCGCCCCCAAAAAAACTGTGTATATGAGACAGCATAGCATATCTATAGCACTACGACCCTATAAACTATGGATAGGATTAGATACAGTGGCTGAGCAGACAGTATCACACATGATAGGATTAGATACAGTGGCTCAGAAGGCATTATCACACATGATAGGATTAGATACAGTGGCCCAGCAGACAGTATCACACATGATAGGATTAGATACAGTGGCTCAGCAGACAGTACCACACATGATAGGATTAGATACAGTGGCCCAGCAGACAGTATCACACATGATAGGATTAGATACAGTGGCTCAGCAGACAGTACCACACATGATAGGATTAGATACAGTGGCTCAGCAGACAGTACCACACATGATCGGATTAGATATAGGGCCCAGCAGACAGTATCCCACATGATTGGATTAGATACACAGCTCAGCAGACTGTATCACACATGATAGGATTAGATACAGGGCCCAGCTCGCTGACATTGCGGCTCCAGCGCTGGACCCAGGATAGGTAAGAATAATAATTTTGCTTCTTTATGTGTTACTGATTATTTTTGTGTGTTTGTGTTTTTTTACAGGTTCGGTTGTTGGACTTCGGATACGAGGACTTCAATGACGGCGTTTTTTTTATTCTCAATAAAATGGTTAATGAGGGTTGTTTTTTTATTTCAATAAAATATTTTTTCTATGTGCTTGTATCTTTTTAAACTTTATTATCACCGCCTTAGTAATGGCCACTGGCTGACAACCTCCATTACTAAGGCGGGGCTTAATGTTAGCCGGTGCAGAGGCTACACTAACCCCCATTATTACCCCGGTACCCACCGCCACCAGGAGTACTGGGAAGAGCCGGGTACGAACCAGTACCCGACCATCTGTAGTGACGGGCAGGCACCGGGGTGGCCACAGGCTGGTAGTATTAGGCTGGGGAAGGCCAAAAACAGTGGCCCTTCCCACCCTTGTAATGCTGCCTGCTGCTGCTGTGTTGTATCTGGCTGGTTATGAAAAATGGGGGGGTCCCGACATCGTTCTTTCCAATTATTATTTTTTTTTTTTTTAAATGACGTGGGGTCCCCCCCATTTTTCATAACCAGCCAGATACAATAAAGCAGCAGCAGCCTAGCATCACCAGGGTGGGAAGGGCCACTGTTTTTGGCCTTTCCCCTCCTGATAACACCAGCCTGCGGCCACCCCAGTGGCCGACCATCACTACAGATGGTCAGGTATTGGATCGTACCCGGCTCTTCCCAGCACCCCTGGTGGTGCTGGGTACCGGGGTAATAATGGGGGTTAGTGTTAGCCTCTGCATTGGCTAACACTAAGCCCCGCCTTAGCAATGGATGCTGTCAATCAGCCGGCGGCCATTACTAAGGCGGTAGTAATGTAGTTTAAAAAAAAACACAAAGACATAGAAAAAATATTTTATTGAAATAAAAAAAAAAAACACACAACCCTCATTAACCATTTTATTAATAAAAATAAAAGCTGTCATCGAAGTAGTCCTGGAATCCGCCGTAGTCCAACGACCGAACCTGTAAGAAAACACACAAAAAATGATTAGTAACACATGTGTTAGGGTATGTGCACACACACTAATTACGTCCGTAATTGACAGACGTATTTCGGCGGCAAGTCCCGGACGGAACACAGTGCAGGGAGCTGGGCTCCTAGCATCATACTTATGTACGATGCTAGGAGTCCCTGCCTCGCTGCGGGACAACTATCCCGTGCTGTAATCATGTTTTCTGTACGGGACAGTAGTTCCACGGAGAGGCAGGGACTCCTAGCGTCGTACATAACTATGATGCTAGGAGCCCGGCTCCCTGCACTGTGTTCGGTCCGGTACTTGTGGCCGAAATACGTCCGTCAATTACGGACGTAATTAGTGTGTGTGCACATACCCTAAGGCTTAGATACAGGGCCCATGTGTGATACTGTCTGTGGGACCCTGTATCTAAGCCTACCACAAGGTAGGCTTAGATACAGGCTCCAGCAGACAGTAATCTTATACAGTATAAGATTACTATGTGCTGGGGCACTGTATCTAAACCTACAGTGTGGTAGGCTTAGATACAGGGCCCAGCAGACAGGAACACGCATGGGCCATGTATCTAAGCCTACCATGTGATTGGCTTAGATACAGGGCCCAGCAGACAGGATCACACAATCTGTGATCCTATCTCATGGGCCCCCTAAGCCTGATACATCGTAGGCTTAGGGGTTGTGCAGTCCCTAAACATTGATGGCCTATCCTCAGGATAGGCCATCAATAGCTGATGTGTCGCCCGGGACCCGCAAATCAGCTGTTTTGAAGGGGCCGCAGCACTCGTACGAGAGCTGCTTCCCCTTCATTTCACTACTTGCTCACACTGTGAATCGCCGACACGGATTCACAGTGTGACCGGAATGAAGTGCTGCAGCCCCTTCAAAACAGCTGATTGGCGGGTCCCGGGAGTCGGACCCCACCAGTCAGGGCTAACCTTACCTTCCTCTTCGGCCGCGGCGGGAGTTCTGTCGTCTCGATGCTGTGCGCGACGCATAGCGCTGTGACATCATGCGCTGCGCACAGCGCTTGACGTCAGGACCTCCGCAGCGATCCGGAACCAGGAAGGTAAGTAAAGTATGTTACTATAGTAACAGGGGCCCGCGGCCCGAGTTACTATAGTAACTTTTTATTGATGTGGTGCGGGGGGCCGTGGGCCCCCTGGCTTCGGGGCCCGGTCGCAATTGCGACCGCTGCGACCCCTTTAGCTACGCCAGTGGTAGTTAGTTATTTGAAGAAAAATACATATTGTACAATATAAGTATATCCTTTTAGTTTGCATGACATGAAATCCTTTTTTCCTGTCAGATTCATAGAAATTACATCAGAAAAAAACCTCTGTATGAAATCTGAGGTGGACAAGGGACAGTAGGGCTCCATAGAGGTCTATTGGAGTCATAATATGGCCATGTCCACGAGGCTTTCGGTGTTTAATCTCAGGGTTTTGTACTCTTAGGAAACAAAGCATCCACTGTCTGCTTGATTTTAACTATGTTAACAAAATATATTGATAGGAAGTATAAAAACAGACTGCAAGTAGTCTTTCAACAATTTCTCCTTCACAATTTCTGCACTTGGTCCCCAAGATGAGTTTCCTGTAAATTCTCTTTTAGCAGCTCAGCAAAGGTGATAAAGCCCGAATCGAACCACTAAACATGTGGTAATTAGGAATGACACAATGATAGTCTGGAAAGAAGACACTTAACAGCCTTGCAGGTGATTTTTTTTCCCTGCCAATTATGATTAACTTCCATTTCCAATTTAGAATGGATTGCGAAAGAATTGATTGTTAAACAACGCATAAACAACTTGCATTTTGTGCTGAATGCTGGAAATATTTTATAATTCAAAGGTAAACTTACAATTTTTAACTGCATGCCTTTTGAAAAATGCTCCATTAGTGCACACCTGTTGTCTGAAAACCCTACAGAGTATAGGCATTGTAGATCTAGCAAAGCATTGTGCTACTTTGGCCTCCCTGCAGTTTAATAACATGCTTCTCTCAAACAATATTTCTGGAAGTACAGTTAAGGTATACATTTCTTTTCTCCAGAAAAAAAACATATACTCATCTGCAAGCATAAACATATATACAACTGCATATAATACAGTTGTTTTAAGTCTGCCATAAATTTTTGCTGTAAAAAAATCAACAAAAATTAAAGTTTGTATTTTTTGTGCTATTTAAAAAACTAAAAGCTTAAAAATTATTTTGTGCAACGTAGGTCAAATAAATACTCTTTTGATAAACAGTATGTTTGGACAATTGAACCTAATGGTACTATTCAGTTACGTTTTGGTAAGTTATTTTGGAACACAAATGTATCCTTCTAGCCCACAAGGTAGTGTGAAAGAATCCATAGGCTACATTCACACGACAATGAAAATGGCCTTTTCAGAACAATGCAGTGCTATGGGTGTATTCATATAGCCGTTTTTTTTAACATGTCCTATTTTTAACAGGTCGGCAATGCTCTGGCTGGGGCTTCCGCTCTAGGAGGAGCCCCTCACTTAACTGTCCATATATAGAACAGTCAGGGGACCCTACAGGAGCGGAATCCCCAGCCAGAGCGTTGGCAAAGCTCTGGCTGGGATTCCACTCCTAGTGGGATCCTCAATAGCGCTATTTAAGGGGGGGGTGTAGCGCTATCTACCCGGTGGCGTGTGTGGCGCTATCTACAGGGTGGGGCATGTGGTGCTGTCTACAGGGGGGGTGGTACTATCTAGGAAAGTGTGTGGCACTATCTACATGGGCACTGTGGCACTATTTGGGAGCTATATAGAGGGGAGACTGGCGCTATCTACATTGGCACTGTGTGTGGCACTATCTACATGGGCACTGTGACACTTTATATGTGGGCACTATGGCACTTTATATGTGGGCACTGTGCTACTATGAGGACTATTATCCTCAATGGGGCAATTCACACGGCCAAATATTTGACTGCACTTTACCAGGCCGTTAAAAAATAGACCATGCTCTATTTTGGGCTGTTCTCACGGCCACAATGCTCCCATATAATAGCCGTGTAAAGAACGTCCGCCACTGGGATGCCATCCCAATGACAGCCGTTAAAAAAGGTTCCTGCCCTGTTGTCCCCGAGCACAGCATCAGAGCACAGTAGAGCACAGCACAGCATCAGTACTCCAGTACTACTCCTGACGTCACTGTCCATATATGGATAGTGATTTCAGGAGCTTCCTTTCACTGGTATCCGAGAGCAGAGCAACAGCTAGCTCTCTGTCCGGGACTACATCACTGTGGAAGCTCCTTATGTCACTATCCATATTTCTCTGGCCTGGGGCTCCAGCTCTAGGAAAGCTCCTGAAGTCACTGTCCATATATGGACAGTGATCACAATAGTTTTTCTGGCCCTGAAGTCCCCAAGCAGAGCATCAGCTAACGCTCTGCACGGGGACTCCAGTGCTAGGGAAGCCCCTGAAGTCACTTTACATATATGGACAGTCATATCAGGAGTTTCCTGGCCCTGGATCTCCCGAGCAGAGCATCAGCTAGCGTTCTGCCCTGGGGAATATATGGACAGTGACGTCAGGAGTTTCCTGGCCTTGGAGTCCCTAATCAGAGCATCAGCAGTGCTCTACCCAGGGACTCCAGCATTGCTCCTGACATCACAGTCCATATATAGACAGTGACATCAGGAATTTTTCTGGTCTTGGTGTCCCCAAGCAGAGCATCAGCTAATGCTCTGCCCGGGACTCCAGTGCTAGGGAAGCCCCTGAAGTCACTGTCCATATATGGACAGTCACATCAGGAGTTTCCTGGCCCTGGATCTCCCGAGCAGAGCATCAGCTAGCGCTCTGCCCTGGGGCTCCTGTGCTAGGGAAGCTCCTGAAGTCAATGTCCATATATGGACAGTGACGTCAGCAGTTTCCTGGCCTTGGAGTCCCTAATCAGAGCATCAGCATCGCTCTACCCAGGGACTCCAGCATTGCTCCTGACATCACAGTCCATATATAGACAGTGACATCAAGAGTTTCCTGGCCCCAAAGTCCCTGAGCAGAGCATCAGCTAGCAATCTGCCCAGGGACTCCTGCACTGTTCCTAACATCACTGTCCATATATGGAGAGTGATTTCAGGAGCTTCCTGCAGGTGGAGTCCCAGAGCAGAGCATCAGCTAGCGTTCTGCCCTGGGGCTCCAGCGCTAGGGAAGCTCCTGAAGTCGCTGTTCATAACTTGACAGTGACGTCAGGAGTTTCCTGGCCCTGGAGTCCCTGAGCAGAGCATAAGCTAAGGCTCTGCCCAAGGACTCCAACACTGCTCCTGTTGTCACTCTCCATATATGGACAGTGACGTCAGGAGTTTTCCCAGGGCCGGAATCTCAGGGCAGAGCCTCTATGGCCCTGTTCACACAGAGTTTTTTGCAGGCGGAAAAATGTGCTCAAACTTCCCTCTGTTTGCTGCATTTTTCGTGGCGTTTTTTGGCTGCGGCCATTGAGCACACTGGCAAAAAAACTCTGCGAAAACCACTTTCTCTGCTTCCCCTTAATGTCAATGGGAGGTCAGAGACGAAAATGCCCGAAGGCAGCGGCGCATGTCGCTTCTCTTTCTCGTTAATATTTTTTACCGCTCATGGGGAAAAAAACGCCTCCACCTCCCATTGAAATCAATGGGAGGCGATTTCGGGAGTTTTCTGCCACTGTTTTCTACGCGGTTTCTGAATCAAAAACAGCGCCAAAATACTCAGTGTGAACTACTACTATTAGCTCTCTGTCCGGGGACTCTGACTCTGGGGAAGCCCCTGACGTCACTGTCCATATATGGACAGTGACGCCAGAAGCTTTCCCTGGACCGTAGTCCCAGGGTATAGCTTCCACTAGTTCTCTGTCTGGGGACCCCAGCACTGCTCCTCATGTCCCTAGCCATATATGGGCAGTGACGTCAGTAGTTTCTCATTGCTCAAGCACTGGACCCAGGAAAGGAAAGCATAATAATTTTTTTTGCTTTTTCTTGTCAATAATTATTTATTTTTTGTGTTTTTTTACAGGTTTGGTTGTTGGACTACTTCGGATTCGTGGACTACTTTTATGACTGCGTTTTCAATAAAATGGTTAACGAGGAATGTGTGTGGGCTTATATTTCAATAAAATATATTTTTTATGGTTTTTAACTATATTACTACTGCTTTAGTAATGGCCGCTGTCTGATTGACAGCGCTCATTACTAAGGAGGGGATTAGTGTTTGCTCGTGAAACAGCTAGCACTAACCCCCGCGTTATTACCCCAGTACCCACTGCCCCCAGGAGTACCCGGAAGAGCCATGTATGATCCAGTACCCGACCATCAGTAGTGATGGAAGGGTACTGGGGCAGCCGCACGCTGGTGTTATTAGGCTGCGGAAGCTCAAAAACCGTGGCTTTTCCCGCTGCTACCTCAAACACTGAGAAAAGAGAGGGGGAGAGCAGTTGAGTCAACCGTCAATAAACCAGCAATAACCTAACAGATTTGAATTAGAATTTGCAGGAGACCTATCTACAGGAGCTTTTAATGAAGACTACTTAGAAAGTTTAAAGGGGTTTTCCCATCAGAGACATTCATGACATATCCACAGGATAAGTCATAAATGTCATATAGATGCAGGTCCCCCCTCTGGGATCATCACCTATCTCTAGAGCGGGGTCCCCGAGGGCCCGTTCTAGCTTTTTGTGCTCACGCTGCCTCCCAGCCACTTACTGATTATATGGTCGGGAGTTACGGAAAGAGGGTAACTCGCTGAGCTATGCTGTTTCCTTAGCTCTCAGAGAAATGATCAGTAGTTACGGAAACAGAGTAGCTGACATGCTTCCGTAACTGCCATTCACTACTATGGGAGTTACAGAAACAGCGTAGCTCAGCGAGTTACGCTGTTTCCGTAACTTCCGACTATGTACCGCCCATATAATCAGAAAGGGGCCAGGTGTCAGAGTGAGCAGACTAACACTGGGTTAGTAAAAACATTGCTCAGGTACTGAAGAAGTAGGCAGAGTTCCTTAAGTAGTCCAGGGTATGCTGGGTTAGACTGGGGCAATATTCCTGGTGTGTTCGCTGGCCCTATAAGAACTGGGACGAGCATGCACATGCACCCCATGGGCACAAGCCTGAGGGAGGAGGAGAGAGCAGAGCCCACCGGTGTCCCTGGGCAGGGAGATGCTGGCGATGAGGATGAGAAAGCTAGTGGCCGCTGGGGTAAGTGACATCCACGTCCATTGGCACTACAGTAAGTAAATCATAAAGTAGAACTATATCAGGTTTACTATCAGATTAGCAAAAGTTGTTGGAAATGTTAGTGTCTATTTAACCCATGCTATTACGTTGTGGTGTGTGTGCGGGGGGGGTAATGTTTGGATTGGGCTCATCCGCTGAGCCCGCTCCGTACTGTGTATTACAGCTGGCACCTGGGACTAATGGGCAGGAACAGCGATCGCTCTGTTCCTGGTCGTTTAACTCCTTATATGCTGCGATCAATCATGATCTCAGCATCTAAGACGTTAGAAAGAGGGGGCACCCCCCTCCGACAGCTCATCGGCCACCTCCGCAATGTGATCAGGGGCTGACGATGGTTGTCATGGCAACCCAAGGGCCTAATGAAGGCCCCCAGGAGCCTGTTAAAATATTGCAGTATATTGTACCAGCGATCTAACAATCGCCAGTTCAAGTCTCATATGGGGACTAACGAAATGTGTAAATAAAAGTTAAATTAGTTAATAGTTTTTAGTAGTGTAAAAAAATAAATAAAAAGAATTTAAAAGTTCAAAAAAAAAAACTTTTCGAATTTTTCCTCTAAAGTAAGAAAAAATAATTGGTATTGCTGCGTTCATAAAAGTCCAAACTATTACATTATTTATCCCGCACGGTGAACGCCGTAAAAAAAATGAAATGCCAGAATCGCTATTTTTTGGTCACTTTATATCCCACAAAATAATGAAATAAAAAGTGATCAAAAAGTCTCATGTATCAATAAAAACTAAAGCTCGCCCCTCAAACAATAAGTACTCATACCACTCAAAAATAAAAAAGTTATGGCTCTCAGAATGTGGCGACAAAACACAAGTTTTATTTTTGACAATAAGTTTCTTCTTTGTAAAAGTAGTAAAACATAAAAAAAACTATATAAATGTGGTATCATTGTAATCGTATTGACCGTTAGAATAGAAATAAAATGCCATTTTTACCATACGGTGAAAGCCATAAAAAAGAAATTCCTCAAAATATTGAGGAATCGCTGTTTTTTTCATATTTCACCCCACAAATAATTTTTCTTAATAAATTATATGGTACCATAAATGGTGCCGTGAAAAACTACAATTTGTCCGTCAGAAACAAGCCCTCATATGGCTTTATCAACGGAAAAATGAAAAAGTTATGGCTTTTGGAAGGTGGGAGAATGAAACTCCCAAAATTACAGTCAACAAGCCCCAAATTTTACTGTATATTACTATTTGTCTCAAAATGTTCTTACTTCCACATATTTTCATGAATGTAATTTTAGTCAAATTTTGTTTACAAACTATTACTGTAGTAGGCCATATTACGAATCCATGTTGTATGGATACATAAAACGTCAGACAAAGCATGCTAAGGGCCTATACTACTGTATAACTCTATGTCTTTCAGATTTTATACAGAATTGGTCAGAAAATAAATTGTGGCAAACAGCATTGCATGCCATATTATGTAATCTGCCATATAGGTACTCTCCAGTAGAGGCACCAGATGATGGCACAAAGAGTGTCTCTCAAATGAATTTCATGTGCTGCTATACGTTGCCAGCTTGCCACCATGTGCACTAGGTGATCTTCAGTATCACCTTTTTTTATTTCATTCAGGCTATTTTTACACTGTCATTTATTTTCTGTCAGGTTTCTATTGCTTTTTGACTGTCAGAATAGCATATTATCCAATTTAAAAAAAATGAAAACCTAAGAGAACCATTATAATTCATTGGGGTCACTCTGGATCATATGTGTGGCTCTTGTAAAAAAGAAAGTTATAATGCCAGTGTGAACAGAGCCTTATACGACCCTTAAATAGATATAACTTTCATTACTTTTACTATTATACCATTCTAAAAACAAAAGACATTTCACGGCCCCCAGCCATTCGTATCGTCCCCTCTCCTTTATATATTAGTAATGCAGTCCCTGGCAAATGCGATTAGCATTAACAATTCGGTTCAGAGAGTGGTGGTAGATGGCAGATGATCTTCTGTTATACGTAACTTGCACTAGAATCAGCTCACCAGTTCTCTTAGAAGAATTCAGGAAGTTCTCTGAAGTGGATAATTTCAAGGTAAATGTTGAAAAATCAGAACTACTTAGTGTTACCCTTCCTGAATCTGAGGTGACCCATCTTCAATAAGTTTTTCCCTTTAAATGGTGTAGGGACTCCATAAAATATTTGGGGGTTCAGATCCCATCAGACCTTAACAGTTGCTTTACTTTAAATTATAAGTCAATACTGAACTCCATTGAGAAAGATTTTAGAGAGTGGTCTGGGTTGCCATTATCATGGTTTGGCAGAATTAATGTTCTAAAAATAGACATCTATGCTCCTATATGTCATTCAGTCAGTTCCACTGTGGCTGCCTAGATCATTCTTCTAGAAGCTCAAAACCATCACGACCCGCTTTGTTTGGGGTAAATCTATACCCAGACTTGCATACTCGTTACTAACCAGACCTTGACTACAAGGAGGTACATGGCTTCCTGACTATTCCCTATATCATAAAGCGGCCCTTCTGACTTGTCTAGTGGATATGCTGGTGAACTACTCCTCCAAACTTTGGGTGACAGTGGAGGAGACTATTAACCCCTTGCCATTGAAATCAACCTTGTGGTTACCCCGCCCCCAGGCTAGAACATGTATTCACACATACTCTGCATTGCATAGATCAGTGCTCATGACATGGGATAGGTAATTTACCCAAATTCATCTTTCCTCCATTTCCGGACCATGAACCCCTTTGTCACATAATCCACGATTCCCTCTAGGGATGAACACGTCATGCTTTTTGGACATACCGGAGGTTGATCACATTCAAGTGTGACATGTGATCTCTAATGGGAGACTTAAATCCCTATCATAATTTTTAGCTCTGGGTCTTTCGAGAGGCCATCGTGGCTTACACTGTGTCAAGTACATAGCTTCCATTCTAGCCTTTCCCCGATCAACTCATAGATCTCTTACTCCCTTTGAAACACTTTGCACCAAGGTGCCATCACCCCGCCATTTAATCTACTTGGTCTACGGGTTGTTGCTAAATGACAGGGTGAGTTCAGAGGAAGTTCAGTTTTATAAAAAATGGGAACAAGAACTCGGTATGTCTTTCACCCCACAAGATTGGGACAAATGCAACACTCTAACACACAAATTATCCATCTCAAACCAACTTCAGGAGACAATTTATAAGATCTTTTCAAGAAGGTACAGAAACACACAACAATTGTATCATATCTTTCCATTGGTACCTGATCTGTGTTGGAGGTGCTTAGCTGCTGAGGACACAATGTTGCACATTTGCTGGAGCTGCCCTCTGGTCCAGAAACTGTGGGAAACGATTATAGCTCTTTATAACTCTTTATTCCAGGAATCGGTGGTCTGCTCCCCGGAGTTGGCTTTGCTCTCCTTGCTCCGAGGTACGGTATTTTCTATCACGAAGGGCATTCTTAGACATATTATTCTTGCTATGCATAGAATCATCCCTGGGTTATGGAGGTCCCAAGTTTCCCCACCTAGGGGGAAATGGGTTGAGGCTCCGAATCACATCATGCGTACGGAGGAATTAATGGTGGAAGATAACCCCACCAGTCCGAATACATTTGCCTTCCACAAAGCTTGGTTATTTTGATGCTCATTCCATAGTTCAAGTACTCATCAGACCCATAAACTGTGGTCTAAATCTTGATTTTTTTACTAATCATTTTTTTAATAATTACAAATAAATTGAAATTTTAGGAATTTTTTCCCCCTATATTTTTTCATTCTGCAGTTCCCCCCAATTTGGCCTTTGAGTCTCCTGATCTTGAGATGTTCCTTTCTATGTCCTGAATACTTGATTTCCTTTTGTCCCTTCCCACCTTCTGTGCTTCGTCCCCTACCATTTCCTATCCTTCCTTCTGCATCTGCCCAGTGTTTCTCTTTCATTGTCCTAGCGTCAGGCGCTTATATTTCTGCTAGAATTTGATACCCTGTCTCCCTATCTCAAATGACTTTAGCAGAGGTTTATGAAGACAAGCTGGTGACTAATTACTGTTTTATTTTTCTGTTCTGACCGTGAGAAATTTGTATGATGCAGGAGGTGTTGGGCGTACGTTCTAACCTCTAACTTTCATTGACCTGATGCTCCATTTTGGTTGTCCAGTGATTTCTTATGCATTCTCATCAGGAATTGCTGTTTCTATTCTTATCTGTTTTACTAATGTGACTTTTATGATCTTCTGTTTACAATCTAAAGTGTCATGTGTTATTATATTTAAATTTCTCTCAACAAAATAATATTGAACAATAAAAACAAAATAAAAAAAGTATTTTCCAAATGATTCTCTTATTTTGAAAAGTGTTTAATGGTAGACTACATGTGCATACATATAGATAATTATTTTTTTTTGTAGTCTATGTGCATATTTTTTTAGAAAAATATTTTGGAACTGGACTTAAATAACCTTCAAGCAATTGTTTGTGGCTTATGCAAACTATAAAAAAAAAAAGTTTACAATACTTTCATTAATTAGATGCCTGGAACAATATGAAATATTTGAGAAAAATGTTTTGGTTAAATGTACTCTAAGTCTTGGTTGGGTAACATTAATTAATTTACGTAAATCTATTGAATTATATCAAAAATGTACATTTCATATAATTGTATAACATACAAATGTAGCTTATTTAATAAGGAGTTTAACTTTATTAAACAAATTGTAATAAATTTATTTGTTTGTAAAATTATTGTGGAATAAAAAATATTGAAAACACTGTAATAGAAACATATACTGAAAACCTCTTATTAAACATAAAATGTGACTGCTCATTGACCTAAATATAGCTAAAGACTTTCCTATTTGACTGTTAATCCTATTAATTAAAGTTAGAGACCTTGACGAATGCCTAGTCCATTAAGGAAGAAAAAATAATTAGTAGCTCTTGGATGCTAATGGAAGCACTGAGTTGGTAAAAGCAGTATTCTCTTATAGCAGTAGTGTATCAATTTTTAATATAAATTATGATGCTTTAATTACCATTATAATTTCCAAAAGAATGAAGCCTGTAGTTCATTATTTACCATTTTGGCAGAAGGTGATGGAAATAGAAAGAAAGTCATTACCTTTTTGCTGTTTTCTATACTATACAGTTGTTCTCCATACTATGAGCTTCAATAGTTTGCTAGCAAAGTATTTCACAATTCAATGAAATGAATGCCAAAAAGCTAACTTACAGAAACATGCATACAAAAGTCATATGTAACCAACTGTTTATACTTTTATATTGATAGTTTAAGACTTTAGTTTATTTATTTTATGTTTCATGTATTTGTAATATTTGTAAAATATAGCAACATGTGACCAGATATCAGAAGCATTGAGATTTCTGTTAGTACTTGGAATAAAAAATGTATGCAAACATGAAGGCTCAAAGTCACCACTTATGAATTATTATGATGTTATGGGTGTCTCTGTGCATGTCAAAAACATGTCAGGGATGCTTTGGTTGCAACCCACTTGGCACATGAATGGAAGAAAGAAAGAATTGAATTGTGTTACATTATACAATTTGTCATGATACAATCTTGTGCCATCCTGTAAAAAGCGTTTAATATGGGAGTCTGTTGGCGAGGCATGGCTGACGGATGGCATCCGTTGAAGGCATCCGTCACAGCCATCCAGTAAAAAAAACAAAAACATGTACGTTAAACGTGTACTTTTTGTTTTAACATGGCAGTCTTTGGGCCGGTGGCCAACAGATGGCATACAAAAAAAGAAACCTAAGGGACAAGGTTAAGAGGAAAGGAAAGAGGTGCTAGGAGAGGGTAGTGGGAATTAGGAAGTGCCTAACTAGCTCTCTGTGGTGTGTACACACACACACACACACACACACACACACACACACACACAGACATAGCCTATACTTTGCCCAGAGGTCATCTTTTTCCACTGGGGGTGGTATACTTGAATCCAGAGTTGCCCTTTTTCCTAAAGCCACGTAATCTTGCAGGATGGGTCACAGATGTCCTTGGTTCCCCAAGGTCTGGGAGAACCATCAATCACATGTCCACAGGTGTGCCTGTCAGGGGTAAAGGCCCTTTTACAAGGGCCAATGATCAGGTGAACCATTGTTTGTACGAACGCTTGTTCACCCGATCATTGGCCCATGTAAACACGGCAAAGATCAGCCAATGACGGATTGTAAACACAGGGAGATGTAATGCCGACATGATGCAAATGCATTGGGATGAACAATTGTAGTAACCATTATTTGCTCCCATACTAAATGATCATTGTTCCGTTTGAATAGAGCAAATGAGCGCCGATTGACATGTCGATAGGTGCATGTTTTAAAAGTGGTAAACATGAGCGATATCTGCCTAAAACCACCTTAAGGCCATGCAACTACCACAGATTCTTTCCTAGTAGATTTTGAGGATATTGTTTTCCATGAATGATAACCCTTGATTCCGAGATAAAATAGCAGTATCCATTGTTTATTTAACAAATAACAACAGATAAGGGTTGTCTACGCAACAGATTGTTAGGTAGAATAGTTTATTAAGGGCCCACTTAAGGCCCTCTTAGATTTTTACACCTGCCGATGGCGTCCGCTTGCTCCTATCACACGGAGCTATGGATGGGGACGAGCGGTCGCTACTTCGATCGCTCGTCCCCATCCATTATTATCATTACGGCAGCGCGTCTCCCTGTTTACACATGGAGATTTCCTGCCGGCAACGATAATCTTTTACTTTAATCTTTTATCTTTATCTTTAATCTTTAATCTTTTAATATGATATGTTCAGCAGATTATCGAGCCTTTGCTCGGTCATCTGCTGATCGTTCCTCTGTTTACACAGGGCAATTATCGTCAACGAGCGTTATATTAACGCTCGTCTGTCCGATAATCGTCCTATGTAAAACCCCCTTTACACCGGGCAATTATGATTTAAAATATTGTAAAATTAAGTAAAAGTTCACAGGCATTGGCTAGTGTAAACATGTTTAGCGATCTGCGAGAAATTTCTTCGAATCTTTTATTATCATTTGTTGGCGTTGTATTTCCCCATGTAGACAGCCATCTACTAGTCGTTAGTAGATGAGACAGAGGGACAGAAGGAAAGACAAGCGATCTCAAAACAGATCATTGTTAGAGAAAATACATACGATTATTGCTACATATAAATGCATATGTTTCAAACGAAAACTACACACTAATTTGTCGATTGATGCTCATTTTTACCAATTTATCTTCATGTGTAAAAGGACCCTTAGGCACTTGTTGCCTAATTCTCCTTATACTGTGCAGGCCTTTGCCTGTTGCCACAAATCCGTAAAATTTTGGGCTTTCAATACCATGTAATCCTTGAGTCCGCCTCAGCGAGATCGGCACCTTGTTAGAGGCTCTCTTTTCTGACCATATTGTTTACATATGGCTGTGGCCACTTATCAAGGATGAGTGGAAGAAGAATTTCAAGGCCATCTAAAAGGGTAAGTGTACCTAAAGTGGTAAGCTAGTATTTGAAAGAAAATATAGCAGAAGTAATGGAATACAGTGATTTTTTTTATTTGGAACACTTTTAAAGCATGTAAAAATGCTTTTTGTTTGAAGCTTATTTTAGGCTGGAATCACACAGGCAGGTTTTATGGCAGTTTTTTAGCCAAACATGAGTGCATAGAAAGGAGTGGAAACATACTGTACTATTCTTTGCCTTATACTTTTTCTTATTTTTTGATCCACTTCGGGCTTTGGCCACAAAATCTCAACGTCTGATTCCAGCCTAAGACCGGTTAAACACACAGCATTTATCCACTGTTTTCATTTGTAGCTAAAATACTGTGGCCAGATGTTAGCTCAAATTCTATAATAAAATATGACAATGTCTACATACATAGCATTTTGGTTTATAGGGTTGCGGTTTTTGGGATCCTTGGCCTTTTTATGGCGCAGCTTGCCATTTTTATTCTCCAATAGACCTAAATAGGTTTATTTCATTGCGTTTTAAATTTGTATAGTTTTTTTTATGCTTTACCTCTTTTATAAAATAAAAAACATTTGTTAAAACAAAATATATTTTTATGTCACTATATTCTGAGACCCATAACTTTTTATTTTTGCCTCGATGAAACTGTGCGAGGGCTTGGTATTCAAGGGTGAGCTCTAGTTCTTATTGGTACCCTTTTGGGGTGCATACGACTTTTTGTTCCTTTTTATTCAATTTTTTTTTGGAAAGGGTGAGGTGATCACAAAAGAGCAATTCTAAGTTGTTTTTTTTTTCTTTCTCGACATAGCCATATGAGGGCTTGTTTTTTGGCGGACAAGTTGTAGTTTTTCATGGCACTATTTATTGTACTGCATAATTTAGTGGTAAATTGAAAAAATAACTATTTGTCAGATGAAATGGGCAAAAAACAGCGATTACGCCATTTTTTGAGTCCATCAGGCGGTAATAACTACATATTTACCTTATTCTACATGTTTATACGATTACGGCATTACCAAATTTATATGTTTTGTTTTATGTTTTACCACTTTTAAAAAAAATTCAATCTATTTGCTAAAAAAAAAAAATGTTTTGTGTCGCCATTTTCCGAGAGCCATACCTTTTTTATTTTTCCATTTAAGGTATTAAACGGGCAGAATCAAAATGATCTTTGATTTTGCCTGTTGCAGTGAGGTGTCAGCTGAATAACACAGCTGTCACCCGCTGAGTATGGAGTGAGCTAAGCCCGTGAGCCCACTCCATACTGCTCATCAACGGCAGTCACGTACTAGTACGTGACATGTTGTAAAGGGGTTAAAAATGTGTTTACTTCGCTCCCTATAGTTTATCCAATGGTAATATACACTCTATTGGCAAAAGTATGTGGATACCTAAATATCACACCTGTATGAACCTGTTGACCCCTATTGTGACTATCCTAGCCTCCAGTCTCCTGGAAAGTCTTTCCACAAGATTATAAAAGTGTGTCTGTAGGAATTTGTGCCTATTCAGCCAAAATAGCATTTGTGAGTTCATGCACTGATGTTGGATGATGTTTGGCTCTGGGATTGAGATCAGGGATCTTTGCAGGCCACTCAAGTTCCTATAAGCAAAACCTATTATATACAAAAATTGCCTGCGGCAAAAAAAAACTTTTTTTTCCAACTGTCAAATATGGTAAAAATGAAAAACTTTATTGTGCTTTATTAAGCAAAGAACAAACCACATAAATGTTGTTTTAAAATCAGTATATATCTCCTCCGTTGGAAAATAGTAACAGACAGTGCCACTTACTGAATCAGTATGGAGTGTCAATGGGCCGGCGGCTGCAGAACGCCAAGGCCAACTAACAATGTATCTAAAGGCTACCAGCGGAGGTATACATTTGTTTAAAAGCAAAACCTCAAACATGTCTTTATGGACCTTGCTTTGTGCACATTTGCACATTCATGCTGGAGCAGGAAAGGGCCTTCACCAAACCATTGCCACAAAGGTGGAAGCATACAATTGTCCAAAATGTCTTTGTATGCTTGTAGCATTAACATTACCCTTCAATGGAAATAATGGGCCTAGCCCAAACCCCTGATAAACAGTCCAGATTATTATCCCTCCTCCACCAAATTCTACAGTAGGCACTATGTGTTACGTCTATGGCCGGGGGTCGTCGTTCTGACTTACCCCTTGACGATCCCGGCCATTGACGCTCCTATTCTCGGCGTTCGCTCCCTCCAGGGAGACGCCGGCACTCTCTTCCGGGTCCTCGCACTGTGTTCCGCAGGGTGCGTGCACGTACGTAAAGGGCCAGTACGCGTCCCGCTGCCTTACATCAATTATCAGCCCAAATGGATGCTGGACTATAATAAGGGGCCCTGCTCACTGGTTCCTTGCCTGAGTATTGCCTGGTTCCTTGCCTGTGGCTTGAAAAAACAAGTGGGTTGTAGATCAAGTGGAGTTCCAAAAACCGGATTGATTTACTGTGTTGTCTGTGACAAAGTGGGGGCCATTGTATGTGATATATGTATTGATTGCTTGCTTGCTACAAAGTTTGCAAAAGTGACATAATTTAAAACCATTTTCCTTTGCAGCTTCCTTCCTGCTGAGTAGCTGACTAAGGGGGAGGGGTTAGCTGGTCCCAGGTGCTATAAATCAGGCCTCAGTACTCTGTAGAGCCTGCTCTGTGGCTTGAAAAAACAAGTGGGTTGTAGATCAAGTGGAGTTCCAAAAACCGGATTGATTTACTGTGTTGTGTGTGACAAAGTGGGGGGCCATTGTATGTGATATATGCATTGATTGCTTGCTTGCTACAAAGTTTGCAAAAGTGACATAATTTAAAACCATTTTCCTTTGCAGCTTCCTTCCTGCTGAGTAGCTGACTAAGGGGGAGGGGTTAGCTGGTCCCAGGTGCTATAAATCAGGCCTCAGTACTCTGTAGAGCCTGCTCTGTGGCTTGAAAAAACAAGTGGGTTGTAGATCAAGTGGAGTTCCAAAAACCGGATTTGAAAAGAGGAGTTAAAGCCCCAGTAAGTGCTCTTCTACTTCTTTTTCTTTTTGATTAACAACTGTTCGCTGTTTTTTTTGTAACTTGGATAATGGATAGCAAGATTGGAGGTTTTCTTCAGTGCACAGTTTGCTATATGTATGCACGACTGGAGCCGGAGTTCCAGGGTGAATATCTCTGTGGCAGATGTGAGCATGTTGGTCACCTGGAAGCTCGTATTAGAGATCTGGAGGAGCAGAATGCAACACTGAGGAGGATAGACAATCTTGAGCTGAGCTTGCTGCTCACGGAGCATGGAGTTAGTGGGTTAGAACTGGAGGGTGAAGACATGGGTGAGCAGGATCAGGTAAGTAGCTAGGTTAATGTAGTTAGGGGCAGTAGAAAGGGGTCAAAGAAAAGGAAGGCCGATCCGGTTTCTGACATTCCAGGCAAAATTGCCAAGTTGGGTGATGATGCGAGGATGTCAGTCTTAGAAATGGCAGCCCTAGTGGATACTGATCTCCCTAACAGCCGGGAGAACAGCCCAGCTAGTAGTCGGCGGGATGGTAATGCAGGTAAGCCAAGACAATTGATAGTCGTAGGGGATTCCATAATCAGGAAGACGGATAGAATAATTTGTCGCCAAGACCACCTCAACCGAATGGTTTGCTGTCTCCCTGGTGCCAGGTTTCGGCATGTGGTGGAACGGGTGGACAAATTGCTGGGAGGGGCTGGTTATGATCCAGCTGTCGTGGTACATGTCGGTACCAACGACAGAATAAATGGTAGGTGGAGGAGCCTTAAGAATAATTTTAAAGAACTAGGCTACAAGCTGAAGGGAAGGACCTCCAAAGTAGTATTCTCAGGAATACTGCCTGTGCCATGCACATCACAGGAAAGACAGCGGGAGCTCAGGGAGTTAAATGCATGGCTGAAGTCTTGGTGTAGAGGAGAAGGATTTGGGTTCCTAGAGCACTGGGCTGACTTTTCATTGGGGTACAAACTGTATTCTGCAGATGATTTGCACGTAAATGGAAGGGGGTCCGCTGTGCTGGGGGAGAGAATTCTAGCTGGGGTGGCGGAGTATTTAAACTAGGGCTGAGGAGGGAGGTTAATGTAGAAAAAAAAGGGGTAGCAAGGTTAGAGAGGGGTCAGACTATATTGGTGGGGGGAGAAACAGAATGTGGGGAGAGGACTAGACAACAAGATAAGGAGATCCTTTCGTTACAAAACATCAGTGTAAATAAAAAGGCCCAATTAATGTCAAATCACATTTCTGATAATAAAAGTGAAAAACTGACAGGCAAGTTAAAGTGCATGTTCACAAATGCCAGAAGTCTAGCAAGCAAAATGGGGGAGCTGGAGGCCTTGATACTGGAAGAAAATATAGATATAGTTGGTGTTGCTGAAACATGGCTGGACTCTTCACATGACTGGGCTGTAAATCTACAGGGTTTTACACTTTTTCGGAAAGACAGGACAAATAGGAAAGGTGGTGGTGTATGTCTGTATGTGAGAAATGATATGAAGGCGAGTCTGAAAGAGACAATTGTGGGTGAATACTGTGAGGAGGTTGAAACCTTGTGGGTGGAACTAGAAAGGGAGGTAAACACTGAAAAAATTACTTTTGGTGTAATCTATAGACCCCCCAATATAACTGAGGAGATGGAAGTTCAGCTATATAAACAGATGGAGCGGGCTGCACAGGCGGGTACTGTAGTGATAATGGGAGATTTTAATTTCCGGGATATTAATTGGTGTCATGGTTCAGCTTCAACTGCAAAGGGGAGACATTTCCTCAACCTGTCGCAGGAAAATTTTATGGGCCAGTTTGTGCAAGACCCGACTAGAGGTGAAGCTCTGTTGGATCTGGTCATTTCTAATAATGCAGATCTTGTTGGGAATGTCAATGTTCGTGAAAACCTCGGTAACAGTGATCATAATATAGTTACATTTTACCTATACTGTAAAAAACAAACGCAGGCTGGGAGGGCAAAAACATTTAATTTTAAGAAAGCCAATTTCCCCAGGATGAGGGCTGCAATTCAGGATATGGACTGGGAAGAACTAATGTCAAATAATGGAACAAATGATAAATGGGAGATTTTGAAATCTACTTTGAGTTATTATAGTGCAAAATTTATTCCTTTAGGTAACAAGTATAAACGACTCAAATTAAACCCCACATGGCTTACACCTTCTGTGAAAGGGGCAATACATGACAAAAAAAGGGCATTTAAAAAATACTAATCTGAGGGTACAGCTGTAGCCTTTGTAAAATATAAAGAGCTTAATAAAATCTGTAAAAATGTAATAAAATTAGCAAAAATACAAAATGAAAGGCAGGTGGCCAAGGATAGTAAAACAAATCCCAAGAAATTCTTCAAGCATATAAATGCTAAAAAGCCAAGGTCTGAACATGTAGGACCCCTAGATAATGGTAATGGGGAGTTGATCACAGGGGATCAAGAGAAGGCAGAGTTACTAAATGGGTTCTTTAACTCTGTATATACAACAGAAGAAAGAGCAGCCGATGTAGCCGGTGCCAGTGCTGTTAATATATCAGTTGATATACTGAATTGGATGAATGTAGAAATGGTCCAAGCTAAATTAAATAAAATAAATGTGCACAAGGCCCCGGGACCAGATGGGTTACACCCTAGAATTCTTAAAGAGCTTAGTTCAGTTATTTCTGTCCCCCTTTTCATAATATTCAGAGAATCTCTAGTGACTGGTATAGTGTCAAGGGACTGGCGCAGCGCAAATGTGGTGCCTATTTTCAAAAAGGGCTCTAGGTCTTCCCCGGGTAATTATAGACCAGTAAGCTTAACATCCATCGTGGGGAAAATGTTTGAGGGGCTATTGAGGGTCTATATACAGGATTATGTGACAATAAATAGCATTATAAGTGACAGCCAGCACGGTTTTACTAAGGACAGAAGTTGTCAAACTAACCTAATCTGTTTTTATGAAGAGGTGAGCAGAAGTCTAGACAGAGGGGCCGCTGTGGATTTAGTGTTTTTGGACTTTGCAAAGGCATTTGACACTGTCCCCCATAGACGCCTAATGGGTAAATTAAGGACTATAGGTTTAGAAAATATAGTTTGTAATTGGATTGAGAATTGGCTCAAGGACCGTATCCAGAGAGTTGTGGTCAATGATTCCTACTCTGAATGGTCCCCGGTAATAAGTGGTGTACCCCAGGGTTCAGTGCTGGGACCACTATTATTCAACTTATTTATTAATGATCTAGAAGATGGGATTAATAGCACTATTTCTATTTTTGCAGATGACACCAAGCTATGTAATATAGTTCAGTCTATGGAAGATGTTCATGAATTGCAGGCAGATTTAAACAAACTAAGTGTTTGGGCGTCCACTTGGCAGATGAAGTTTAATGTAGATAAATGTAAAGTTATGCACCTGGGTACCAACAACCTGCATGCATCATATGTCCTAGGGGGAGTTACACTGGTGGATTTACTTGTTGAGAAGGATCTGGGTGTTCTTGTAAATCATAAACTCAATAACAGCATGCAGTGTCAATCGGCTGCTTCAAAGGCCAGCAGGATATTGTCGTGTATTAAAAGAGGCATGGACTTATGGGACAGGGATGTAATATTGCCACTTTACAAAGCATTAGTGAGGCCTCATCTAGAATATGCAGTTCAGTTCTGGGCTCCGGTTCATAGAAAGGATGCCCTGGAGTTGGAAAAAATACAAAGAAGAACAACGAAGCTAATTAGGGGCATGGAGAATTTAAGTTATGAGGAAAGATTGAAAGAATTAAACCTATTTAGCCTTGAAAAAAGACGACTAAGGGGGGACGTGATTAACTTATATAAATATATTAATGGCACATACAAAAAATATGGTGAAATCCTGTTCCTTGTAAAACCCCCTCAAAAAACAAGGGGGCACTCCCTCCGTCTGGAGAAAAAAAGGTTCAAGCTGCAGAGGCGACAAGGCTTCTTTACCGTGGGAACTGTGAATCTATAGAATAGCCTACCGCAGGAGCTGGTCACAGCAGGGACAGTAGATAGCTTTAAAAAAGGGTTAGATAATTTCCTAGAACAAAAAAATATTAGCTCCTATGTGTAGAAATTTTTCCTTCCCTTTTCCCGTCCCTTGGTTGAACTTGATGGACATGTGTCTTTTTTCAGCCGTACTAACTATTTAACTATGTAACTATGTATACCCTAGTTTGTCTTGCTAAAGGTCTCCCAGTGTTTTCCAGTTCCCAGTGTTACCCGTTCCTGCTGCCTGTACACTGTAACCAGTGCTATCGATACCTGCTGTGAAAGTCAAGTCGTGTCTTCCCGCTGCATCCGCGACATCACCTGCTGTGAAAGTCAAGTCGTGTCTTCCCACTGCATCCCCGGCGTCACCTGCTGTGAAAGTCAAGTCGTGTTCCTGCCACTGTCTACATTGCCTCAGGTACCCGTTCAGAACTATAGACATTGTTTTGTACACTATACCTATGTGGAGAGCACCAAAAGAGCAGCGCCAGCCAAACCCAAGTCCCAGAGATTAAACGTTAATAAGATAAATATCTGCTATGTACATATGAGATGATTGAAGGGACAGAGAAAAGGGGCGGGGGGCAGGACTTACAAGCCCTAAATTAGCATGATGGTATCGGTGGGGATACACTCTAAATGAATTATAGACCTAGAAACGGAGTCCGACACACCAAGATTTGATTAAAAATGACAAGTTTTATTAGAACAGATAACAAAAACACTTAAAAGTTAAAGATGATGGCCACAGTATGAAAGGGATGCCAGACAGTGATATAAGCAATGTTAGAGTTATAATGCATTAAATAACAAAGTGACAAGGGAAAGGAATGGACAATTCCTAATTCATAAATAAATGAATAAATGAATGAATAAATAAATGTGAGTGTAGCTCTAGTGCACAAAGTCCTGCACCCAGTATAATGGGTGAAGATCACACCAGGCGGTGATATTGATCACAGCCAGATGCAGGAGTTTGAAAAAAGCACCAGTCCACTCACACATGTGTAGCCATCAAAAGGGTACATGCATGAAAGAAACAGCTGAGATAAAGCAAAACGTCTTACCCATGTCACAATCAACACTGTCTGGCATCAACCCCGACGCGCGTTTCGGCCCTCGAGCCTTCGTCTGGGGGTGGTGTCAGAAAGTGAGAAGACCTCATTTAAACCGTCAAAGACCAATGAAACAGCAGGGGAGCAGCTGAGGCTGCTGGAAATCATTGTTGACACATGATGTGTCGCGGCCCGACAGTCCGGTGTGTCAGCCGCCGGAATCGGAACAGAGACGAGGATCACGTGTCCCGCGGCCCAGTCCGGCCAGGGACACAGACAGCCGGACGAGAGTTCCGGCGTATCAGCATCCCAGGCACGACCTCGGACCCCGGAAGACGAGAGCCACGCCTCCATGTTGCTCCGGCCGCGGCAGCGAAGTCCCAGACCGTCAGGCCGCGCATGCGCACTGAGCAAAGGTGGAGCGACGAAAATCATAAGGGAAACAGGGTATACATGTATAATATATAAAATTAGATTGCAAGTGCCAGAATAATGATGAAATGTTTGGATGAATTTGATCACAGTATGCATGGCACAGAGGAAAAAATAAATTTGAATAAAACAGAATAAATAAATGGATGAAATGAATAAAAAATATGTGAAATAAAATAAAAAATGAAAAATAAGAAAATGAAAAATAAAAAATATGTGTAAAGAATATATATAACAAAAATAGAAGTGGAGAAAATAAATGTAAATAAAAATGATAATGAAATAAATATAAATATGACATTGGTCACAATTAATTCTTTATTCGGCTGTCCCTATTGCTTTCCCTACCGCAATTCCATAATATAAATAAATAAAATAATATGAATTAATATGAAATTATATTGCATGTGTGCGTATGTGCCCAAATCCGAAGAAATTTCCATGTATATTCAGACCAAACATAGACAAATGCAATCAAGTAAATCCACATAATTACAATGTTACAGTTTGGTTTAAATAAGGATATACAAGTACAAGTTGTTAAAAAAAGGGGGCATGTGAGCACATACCCAGATATATACATAGAAGTATAAAAATATATATACACATACATGAGCCAAAAATATAAGTACAAACTAGTGGTTATGTGACATATAAAAAGACTATAGCAACAATTATATGTGTTAAAAAAAATATATATATATATGATGTGATATATACATGTATATGCGCCCACTAATATGTACAAAAAATATATATCAAGATTCATGTATGATATGTACACACAATACATTCAGAAATTATCAACATATATAAATATAATAATTTTAATACAATATACAGTCAAGCCCAAAGGAAACGTGAAAAGGTGTATAATCCAAAATTATGATGGCACTATTAGACGCACCAATGATGAATGTGATGTGAAAGTGCATGTGCTGCTAAATAAGTGACAGTGACTAAAGAATAATAAATAGGTACATAATTAAACTAAAAATCAAGATATGTAAATAGGTGTAAAAATTAGAAATAAAAAAAGTGTGTGTGTATATGCGTGCAAGAATGGAGAAATGAAATAAGGTAAGTGAAGAATGTGTGTGTGTAGGTGTATGTGTGTGGTGTGACAATAATCATAAGGTGAAAAAATTAATAAAAGAAATCCATTTGAATAATATGAAAAAATAGTGTGAAAAGCACACTTGAATAATTCCTGCGGATACGGGAAAATGATATTGACAACCAACTATGCAAAATTGCACTAAAAATGCATATTTAAATGTTTACATATGTTAATGTTGTATTCCCATGGTTTTCTGCATATCCATTGTTGTAAAATAGTTGAGTAAATCCCCTAGAATAAACTGTTTAGAGATCAAATAAGGAGGTTGTTATGGTCTCAGGAGGTCATTAAATGTTAGATCACAGCAAGTTCGTAAACGATCATCTGTAACATTAAAAATAAAAATTAGGGAAATAAAAGTTAGAAACGACAGTGACTTAATCGTTGCTAGAATTAAAACTGACACCATGGGAAATCCCGACACCTCTATAAAAATGCTGCAAATCCCAAATTTTCATTCAAGCCATTCGGTTGTACTGTCTTTAATTTCCAGATCCATCTGGATTCCAATTTTGACAGTTTTTTCATTACTGAACCACCTCTCAAGTCAGTTTTTACACAGTCAATGCCCTTGACTTTGAGGGCTCTGGATTCACATCCATGGTACGTAAAGAAATGTTTTTAATAATTCAATGTTTTCTGGGGCGGTGCCCCTCGCTGCCTCTATGCTGTTGACGTGTTCCCTTGTTCTAATTTTAAGTTCTCTACTGGTAAGACCAATATAGATCTTTGGGCACGGACACCAGGCGTAATAAATCACACCCTTGGTGCCACAGTTGATTGGCCAAGTGATTTTGTATGTCATCTGGCCAGTCGTATCCACAAATTCATCACTGTTAGCCACATTTGGGCAGGCTATGCATCTTCCGCAGGGGCGACAGCCCCATTTTGGTTTTGACGCTCCAAAGATTGGTTTTATACTTTGGGGTTGGTGGTAACTGTGGACAAGGGTATCCCGAAGATTCCTTGCTCTTCTCGATGCTACCGCAGGTTTTGAAGGGAGAATTTTTGATAAGGTAGTATCGGTTTGTAATATTGACCAATGTTTGGCCAGACATTTCCTCATCTGCCCCCATCTGTCATGGTAGGTGGTGACATACCTGATTGTCGAATCCACATTTCTCTTGGTGATGGTGTGAAGAAGTTGGGTCCGTGTTCTTGACAGGGGATATAATAGAAGATGTATTAACAGGGCATACGAGAGGGCAAGGCGTTCAACACGGACCCAACTTCTTCACCCCATCACCAAGAGAAATGTGGATTCGACAATCAGGTATGTCACCACCTACCATGACAGATGGGGGCAGATGAGGAAATGTCTGGCCAAACATTGGTCAATATTACAAACCGATACTACCTTATCAAAAATTCTCCCTTCAAAACCTGCGGTAGCATCGAGAAGAGCAAGGAATCTTCGGGATACCCTTGTCCACAGTTACCACCAACCCCAAAGTATAAAACCAATCTTTGGAGCGTCAAAACCAAAATGGGGCTGTCGCCCCTGCGGATGATGCATAGCCTGCCCAAATGTGGCTAACAGTGATGAATTTGTGGATTCGACTGGCCAGATGACATACAAAATCACTTGGCCAATCAACTGTGGCACCAAGGGTGTGATTTATTACGCCTGGTGTCCATGCCCAAAGATCTATATTGGTCTTACCAGTAGAGAACTTAAAATTAGAACAAGGGAACACGTGAACAGCATAGAGGCAGCGAGGGGCACCGCCCCAGAAAACATTGAATTATTAAAAACTCTCCCGAGGCATTTCTTTACGTACCATGGATGTGAATCCAGAGCCCTCAAAGTCAAGGGCATTGACTGTGTAAAAACTGACTTGAGAGGTGGTTCAGTAATGAAAAAACTGTCAAAATTGGAATCCAGATGGATCTGGAAATTAAAGACAGTACAACCGAATGGCTTGAATGAAAATTTGGGATTTGCAGCATTTTTATAGAGGTGTCGGGATTTCCCATGGTGTCAGTTTTAATTCTAGCAACGATTAAGTCACTGTCGTTTCTAACTTTTATTTCCCTAATTTTTATTTTTAATGTTACAGATGATCGTTTACAAACTTGCTGTGATCTAACATTTAATGACCTCCTGAGACCATAACAACCTCCTTATTTGATCTCTAAACAGTTTATTCTAGGGGATTTACTCAACTATTTTACAACAATGGATATGCAGAAAACCATGGGAATACAACATTAGCATATGTAAACATTTAAATATGTATTTTTAGTGCAATTTTGCATAGTTGGTTGTCAATATCATTTTCCCGTATCCGCAGGAATTATTCAAGTGTGCTTTTCACACTATTTTTTCATATTATTCAAATGGATTTCTTTTATTAATTTTTTCACCTTATGATTATTGTCACACCACACACATACACCTACACACACACATTCTTCACTTACCTTATTTCATTTCTCCATTCTTGCACGCATATACACACACACTTTTTTTATTTCTAATTTTTACACCTATTTACATATCTTGATTTTTAGTTTAATTATGTACCTATTTATTATTCTTTAGTCACTGTCACTTATTTAGCAGCACATGCACTTTCACATCACATTCATCATTGGTGCGTCTAATAGTGCCATCATAATTTTGGATTATACACCTTTTCACGTTTCCTTTGGGCTTGACTGTATATTGTATTAAAATTATTATATTTATATATGTTGATAATTTCTGAATGTATTGTGTGTACATATCATACATGAATCTTGATATATATTTTTTGTACATATTAGTGGGCGCATATACATGTATATATCACATCATATATATATATATTTTTTTTAACACATATAATTGTTGCTATAGTCTTTTTATATGTCACATAACCACTAGTTTGTACTTATATTTTTGGCTCATGTATGTGTATATATATTTTTATACTTCTATGTATATATCTGGGTATGTGCTCACATGCCCCCTTTTTTTAACAACTTGTACTTGTATATCCTTATTTAAACCAAACTGTAACATTGTAATTATGTGGATTTACTTGATTGCATTTGTCTATGTTTGGTCTGAATATACATGGAAATTTCTTCGGATTTGGGCACATACGCACACATGCAATATAATTTCATATTAATTCATATTATTTTATTTATTTATATTATGGAATTGCGGTAGGGAAAGCATTAGGGACAGCCGAATAAAGAATTAATTGTGACCAATGTAATATTTATATTTATTTCATTATCATTTTTATTTACATTTATTTTCTCCACTTCTATTTTTGTTATATATATTCTTTACACATATTTTTTATTTTTCATTTTCTTATTTTTCATTTTTTATTTTATTTCACATATTTTTTATTCATTTCATCCATTTATTTATTCTGTTTTATTCAAATTTATTTTTTCCTCTGTGCCATGCATACTGTGATCAAATTCATCCAAACATTTCATCATTATTCTGGCACTTGCAATCTAATTTTATATATTATACATGTATACCCTGTTTCCCTTATGATTTTCGTCGCTCCACCTTTGCTCAGTGCGCATGCGCGGCCTGACGGTCTGGGACTTCGCTGCCGCGGCCGGAGCAACATGGAGGCGTGGCTCTCGTCTTCCGGGGTCCGAGGTCGTGCCTGGGATGCTGATACGCCGGAACTCTCGTCCGGCTGTCTGTGTCCCTGGCCGGACTGGGACGCGGGACACGTGATCCTCGTCTCTGTTCCGATTCCGGCGGCTGACACACCGGACTGTCGGGCCGCGACACATCATGTGTCAACAATGATTTCCAGCAGCCTCAGCTGCTCCCCTGCTGTTTCATTGGTCTTTGACGGTTTAAATGAGGTCTTCTCACTTTCTGACACCACCCCCAGACAAAGGCTCGAGGGCCGAAACGCGCGTCGGGGTTGATGCCAGACAGTGTTGATTGTGACATGGGTAAGACGTTTTGCTTTATCTCAGCTGTTTCTTTCATGCATGTACCCTTTTGATGGCTACACATGTCTGAGTGGACTGGTGCTTTTTTCAAACTCCTGCATCTGGCTGTGATCAATATCACCGCCTGGTGTGATCTTCACCCATTATACTGGGTGCAGGACTTTGTGCACTAGAGCTACACTCACATTTATTTATTTATTCATTCATTTATTCATTTATTTATGAATTAGGAATTGTCCATTCCTTTCCCTTGTCACTTTGTTATTTAATGCATTATAACTCTAACATTGCTTATATCACTGTCTGGCATCCCTTTCATACTGTGGCCATCATCTTTAACTTTTAAGTGTTTTTGTTATCTGTTCTAATAAAACTTGTCATTTTTAATCAAATCTTGGTGTGTCGGACTCCGTTTCTAGGTCTACAATTCATTTAGAGTGTATCCCCACCGATACCATCATGCTCATTTAGGGCTTGTAAGTCCCGCCCCCCGCCCCTTTTCTCTGTCCCTTCAATCATCTCATATGTACATAGCAGATATTTATCTTATTAACGTTTAATCTCTGGGACTTGGGTTTGGCTGGCGCTGCTCTTTTGGTGCTCTCCACATAGGTATAGTACTTTCATGTTCTGTTTTCTTTGCAGATTCTGGGAGGTCCACTAGCATGGACTTCAAGGCCAGGGAAAGATCCTGGTTGACCAAGTTACACTTGGTCTTTAAAGATGATCCCACAGTGGGAGATCCCGACAACCGGGGTAACATAGCTGCTATTAAAAATAACCTCAAGTCATTATTTCACAAGCGGACCAAAACCTTGTGGAATAAGGCCTTTTTGGAGAAATATCTACAGAGAGGCCTTATACCCAGAGGACTCAGGATTCAGGTCTTCCCGACCCTCAATAGTTTGGACGAATGCTTTGTCTCCCGGTGGGAGGACACTTGCAGGACGTCATCCCAAACATTCATGGAACTGTTGATTGGTCTGGATAAGCAGACACTTGAGATGCTTAACGTTGAGATCGAAAAAATACAGACTGAACTCAAGACCAAGTTGAGTGATGAGGAGTGGACTAACACATTCCAACAACTTGATCTGGAGATGGACAAATGGGAGAAAAATATTCAAGACATTAAAAGTCGGTAATTCCAACGAGACCTGAACGATAAGTTAACAAACCGCATGTACAGGTGGCAATATCCCAAACAATTCAGTGCGGATGGAAGAAGATCTCCCTCTGTGTCATCAGCGAGCTCCATGTCAGAGTCTGAAGACAATGCGCAGAGAGGCAGGACACGGAGTGGAATAGATTATAGGAGACCAAATATGTTTAGACAGAAGAGTCGGCAGAGAGGCAGGGGTGGCGAACAACGGATGCAGACATTTAATCATGATCCAACCAATAGACAAAGAGGAGAAGGCTGGCGCAACCAAATGGCCACCCATTTGCCTGAGAACCCGAGAATGCAGGTAATTAATCTATCTACCCATTATTTGTCCCCTACAGATATTGGGGTATTGTCCAAGGGACTGACCTTTGCACCCTCTTCCCATTTTGACACCTTCACAGCGGTAAAGGACTTACATCTATTTGCCAGAGGATTGATCTTCAAAAGATGGTTCCACAGGAAGGAAGATGAGATTTTTGACACACCGGAAGAAAGAGAGGCTTTACAGTCTTTACAACAGCTACTTAAAGAACAACAAAATCCTGAGACAGGTACGATCCCTCAAACTATAAGAAAACGATCTTCCAAATTTCCCCCATTCACTATATGCCCACCAATCGACTTATTTGTTAAACTGGTAGCCCGGGATTTCGAGAGAATATCCACGGGTATCAAACATGACAATCTAACCTGTGCTGAACGGAGGAGCCTAAAGAGATTAAAAACGCTCGAGGATACTGTAATTAAACCCGCAGATAAGGGGGGCAATATAGTGATATGGCCGAGGGTCATGTATGAACGGGAAGCATATCGGCAACTGAGAAACACGATCTGCTACAAAAAGCTGACCTTTAATCCTCTCTCTTCTTTCAGTAGTCTGCTCGATGATATATTAAAAGAAGCTCAAAATGAGGGTATTATCTCTGCGGCCCTTATTGAATGTCTCATGGTACAGGATCCCACAGTAGCAAGCCTATACTTATTACCCAAGATACATAAAGACCCCAAACTACCACCAGGGCGTCCTATCATATCTGGAAGAGGCAACTTAAGCGACAACATAAGTAAGTATATTGATGCTATACTGAAGCCCATGGTTGAGACCTTACCATCATATCTCAGAGACTCCTCAGACCTTCTTAAAAGACTGGAAGGGATTCAATTAGAACCCAATATGCTGCTTGCTACGTGTGATGTAGAATCCTTATACACCAACATCCGACATCAGGATGGTCTCCAGGCAGTGTCATACTTTCTGGGGATGACTGATAGCCATCCATCTATGTCTCAGTTTATTCTCACCCTTCTAGAATTTGTGCTCACGCACAACTTCTTTACGTTTAACGGATCCTTCTACCTACAGCTCCAGGGCACGGCAATGGGGGCAGCTTGCGCACCTTCATATGCCAACCTGTTCCTGGGGCTGTGGGAGAGGGATCTGTTTCTATCTGACCGGATATCATCAATGGACAAGGTGGTCCTTTGGACCAGGTTCATTGATGATATCTTTATTATTTGGCATGGTACCAGTGATGAATTTGCTCTTTTCATGACAAATCTTAACATCAATGATCTTAATATTCACCTGACTTGGAAAACTAGTGAAATAGCTATTGATTTTCTGGACGTATTGATCAGACGGGATAATGACGGTTATATCAGGACAGATATACATAGAAAGGATAAGTCAGTTAATTCATATTTACATGCCTCATCTTCGCACCCGAGTCATCTGATCCGTGCCATCCCTATCGGTCAGTTTCTGAGGATTAAAAGGCTATGCTCATCTAATGATGACTTTGAGTTACAGGCAAAGAATCTTAAACAACGCTTTCTTGACAGGGGATATAATAGAAGATGTATTAACAGGGCATACGAGAGGGCAAGGCGTTCAACACGGACCCAACTTCTTCACCCCATCACCAAGAGAAATGTGGATTCGACAATCAGGTATGTCACCACCTACCATGACAGATGGGGGCAGATGAGGAAATGTCTGGCCAAACATTGGTCAATATTACAAACCGATACTACCTTATCAAAAATTCTCCCTTCAAAACCTGCGGTAGCATCGAGAAGAGCAAGGAATCTTCGGGATACCCTTGTCCACAGTTACCACCAACCCCAAAGTATAAAACCAATCTTTGGAGCGTCAAAACCAAAATGGGGCTGTCGCCCCTGCGGAAGATGCATAGCCTGCCCAAATGTGGCTAACAGTGATGAATTTGTGGATTCGACTGGCCAGATGACATACAAAATCACTTGGCCAATCAACTGTGGCACCAAGGGTGTGATTTATTACGCCTGGTGTCCGTGCCCAAAGATCTATATTGGTCTTACCAGTAGAGAACTTAAAATTAGAACAAGGGAACACGTGAACAGCATAGAGGCAGCGAGGGGCACCGCCCCAGAAAACATTGAATTATTAAAAACTCTCCCGAGGCATTTCTTTACGTACCATGGATGTGAATCCAGAGCCCTCAAAGTCAAGGGCATTGACTGTGTAAAAACTGACTTAAGAGGTGGTTCAGTAATGAAAAAACTGTCAAAATTGGAATCCAGATGGATCTGGAAATTAAAGACAGTACAACCGAATGGCTTGAATGAAAATTTGGGATTTGCAGCATTTTTATAGAGGTGTCGGGATTTCCCATGGTGTCAGTTTTAATTCTAGCAACGATTAAGTCACTGTCGTTTCTAACTTTTATTTCCCTAATTTTTATTTTTAATGTTACAGATGATCGTTTACAAACTTGCTGTGATCTAACATTTAATGACCTCCTGAGACCATAACAACCTCCTTATTTGATCTCTAAACAGTTTATTCTAGGGGATTTACTCAACTATTTTACAACAATGGATATGCAGAAAACCATGGGAATACAACATTAGCATATGTAAACATTTAAATATGTATTTTTAGTGCAATTTTGCATAGTTGGTTGTCAATATCATTTTCCCGTATCCGCAGGAATTATTCAAGTGTGCTTTTCACACTATTTTTTCATATTATTCAAATGGATTTCTTTTATTAATTTTTTCACCTTATGATTATTGTCACACCACACACATACACCTACACACACACATTCTTCACTTACCTTATTTCATTTCTCCATTCTTGCACGCATATACACACACACTTTTTTTATTTCTAATTTTTACACCTATTTACATATCTTGATTTTTAGTTTAATTATGTACCTATTTATTATTCTTTAGTCACTGTCACTTATTTAGCAGCACATGCACTTTCACATCACATTCATCATTGGTGCGTCTAATAGTGCCATCATAATTTTGGATTATACACCTTTTCACGTTTCCTTTGGGCTTGACTGTATATTGTATTAAAATTATTATATTTATATATGTTGATAATTTCTGAATGTATTGTGTGTACATATCATACATGAATCTTGATATATATTTTTTGTACATATTAGTGGGCGCATATACATGTATATATCACATCATATATATATATTTTTTAACACATATAATTGTTGCTATAGTCTTTTTATATGTCACATAACCACTAGTTTGTACTTATATTTTTGGCTCATGTATGTGTATATATATTTTTATACTTCTATGTATATATCTGGGTATGTGCTCACATGCCCCCTTTTTTTAACAACTTGTACTTGTATATCCTTATTTAAACCAAACTGTAACATTGTAATTATGTGGATTTACTTGATTGCATTTGTCTATGTTTGGTCTGAATATACATGGAAATTTCTTCGGATTTGGGCACATACGCACACATGCAATATAATTTCATATTAATTCATATTATTTTATTTATTTATATTATGGAATTGCGGTAGGGAAAGCATTAGGGACAGCCGAATAAAGAATTCATTGTGACCAATGTAATATTTATATTTATTTCATTATCATTTTTATTTACATTTATTTTCTCCACTTCTATTTTTGTTATATATATTCTTTACACATATTTTTTATTTTTCATTTTCTTATTTTTCATTTTTTATTTTATTTCACATATTTTTTATTCATTTCATCCATTTATTTATTCTGTTTTATTCAAATTTATTTTTTCCTCTGTGCCATGCATACTGTGATCAAATTCATCCAAACATTTCATCATTATTCTGGCACTTGCAATCTAATTTTATATATTATACATGTATACCCTGTTTCCCTTATGATTTTCGTCGCTCCACCTTTGCTCAGTGCGCATGCGCGGCCTGACGGTCTGGGACTTCGCTGCCGCGGCCGGAGCAACATGGAGGCGTGGCTCTCGTCTTCCGGGGTCCGAGGTCGTGCCTGGGATGCTGATACGCCGGAACTCTCGTCCGACTGTCTGTGTCTGGCATCCCTTTCATACTGTGGCCATCATCTTTAACTTTTAAGTGTTTTTGTTATCTGTTCTAATAAAACTTGTCATTTTTAATCAAATCTTGGTGTGTCGGACTCCGTTTCTAGGTCTATAATTGTTTTGTACACTGTTGGCCAGCTGCTACCCCGCTACACGGTACGGCCCAGTGGGTCCAACACGCGCCATGACACTATGCTTTCAAGTAGGTAGTGTTATTAAACCCAGATTCGATCATCGGACTCCCAGATAGAAAAACAGTAACCATCACTCCAGAGAACACGTTTCCACTGCTCCAGAATTCAGTGGCCACGTGCTTTATACTACTGCAGGCGACGCTTGGCGATCTTAACTGTGAGAGAAGCTGCTCGATCATGTAAACCTATTTTTTTAATCTTTATGAAACTTACATAGACAGTTTGAAACTTTGTAGAGAGTGATGCCACAGTGCATCAGCTCTTGGTGGCCTGCTCTGTGAGTTTGACTGGTCTACAGCTTTGTTGCTGAGCCACTGTTACTCCCAGACGCTTTCACTTCACAATAATAGTTCTTACAGTTGAAGTGCTCTAAAATTTCCTGGTAGACGGCTGCGCTTACTCTGGACTTGATATAACACAGTGGACCTACACTAGCAGATGACATGGCTCCCAAAACCATCACTGACTGTGGGAACTTCAGACTGGCCCGCAAAGCAACTTGGATTGATGCCTCTCCGCTCTTCCTCCAGACTCTGGGACCTTGATTTCCAAATGAAGTGCAAAATTTACTTTCATCTGAAAACAGGACTTTGGACCTCTGAGCAACAGTGTTGGTCCACTGTGTTATATCAAGTCCAGAGTCAGCGCAGCCGTCTACCAGGAAACTTTCAAGCACTTCATCCTTCCCTCTGCTGACAAGCTTTATGGAGATTCTGATTTAATTTTCCAGCAGGACTTGGCACCTGACCACACTGCCAAATGTACCAATACCTGGTTTAATAACCACAGTATCACTGTGCTTGATTGGTCAGCAAACTTGCCTGACCTAAACCCCATAGAGAATGGGGTATTGTCAAAGAGGAAGATGAGAGATACCAGACCCAACAATGCAGAAGAGATGAAGGCCACAATTAAAGTAACCTGGGCTTTCATAACACCTCAGCAATGACACAGGCTGATCGCCCCCATGCCACGCCGCATTGATGCAGTAATTCATGCAAAAGGAGCCCCGACCAAGTATTGAGTGCATATACTGTACATGCTTTTCAGTAGGAATACATTTCGGTAATAAAAATAATTTTTGAAATTGGGCTTATATAATATTTTAATTTTCTGAGACACAAAATTTTTTGTTTTCATTAACTTTTAGTCATAATCATCAATAGAGATGAGCGAACTTATCAAAAGTTCGGTTCGGCTAGTTCGCCGAATTTCACTAAAAAGTTCGATTCGGACCGAACTAGTTCGGACCGAACCTGTCATTTCTGTGCGCCGAGCATAGTACTGTCCAGGGTGCTGATAGAGTTTTTGGGCTGCACTAACTCTTTCAGCAACCTTGACAGTACATGCTCGGCGCGCGCAAAATACAATTTTAATGTAATAAAAAATAAATAAAAAATAAGTTCATACTTACATTCCTCCTGTCCGGCCTCCAGCGATGACGTTCCATCCATGTCGCCGCTGCAGCCAATCACAGGCTGTAGTGGCGGTCACGCACGTCAGGATGACGTCAGAAGGCCGGCCTCCAGGGATGCCGCTCCATCCCACGTGACCGCCTCTGCGGCCAATCACAGGCTGCAGCGCACTCTACACTACACTACACTACACTACATTACATTACAAATCTTCGTGGGAACGTCTTAGGTGAGTTTATTTATGTATGTATGTTTGCATGTATGTATGTTGTCATGTATGTATGTTGTCATGTATGTATGTGTATATGTGCATGTATGTTTGCATGTATGTATGTATGTATGTTGGCATGTATGTATGTATATATGTGCATGTATGTTTGCATGTATGTTGGCATGTATGTATATATTTGCATGTATATATTTGCATGTATGTATGTTTGTATGTATGTATGTTTGCATGTATGTATGTTGGCATGTATGTATGTATGTTGGCATGTATGTATGTATGTATGTATGTAGTCATGTATGTATATATGTTTGCATGTATGTATATATGTGCATGTTTGTATGTATATTTGCATGTATATATTTGCATGTATATATTTGCATGTATGTATGTTTGCATGTATGTATGTTTGTATGTATGTTTGCATGTATGTATGTTGGCATGTATGTATATATGTGCATGTATGTATGTTTGCATGTATGTTTGCATGTATGTTTATATATATATATGTGCATGTATGTAATTATGTTTGCATGTATTTACGTTTGCATGTATATTTGTGCATGCTTGTATATATGTATGTATGTATCTTTGCATGTTTGTTTGTATGTATGTTTTCATGTGTGTGTGTATGCATGTATGTATGTATGTATGATAGTTTGCATGTATGTATGTATGTATATATGTGTGTATGTTTGCATGTATGTATATTTGCATGTATATATGTGCATGCTTGTATATATGTATGTATGTTTGTATATATGTATGTATGTATGTTTGCATGTATGTTTGTTTGTTTGTATATATGTCTGTATGGCCATGTATGATACTGTCTGCTGGCGCCCTGTATCTAAGTCAACTTCACGGCAGGCTTCTATACATGGTATAACAGTCAGTATCACACATTAAACTGAATCTAAGCCTACGACATGTTTTATTTAATTTTTTTTTTTTTTTTTTTTTTTACTGGTTTGGTGCTTGGACTACGTCGGTTTCGAGGACTACTTAGATGACGGGTTTTTTTTCTACAATAAAATGGTTAATGAGGGTTGTGTTGGGGGTGCTTTATTTCAATAAAATATTTTTATCTATATCTTTGTCTTTTTCTTTTCAAATTTTATTACTACCACTTTAGTAATGGCCGCTGTCTGAGTGACAACATCCATTACTAAGGCGAGACTTAGTGTTAGCCGGTGCAGAGGCTAACACTAACCACCATTATTAACCCGGTACCCACCACCACCAGGGGTGCCGGGAAGAGCCAGGTACGATCCAGTACCCGACCATCTGTTGTGATGGTCGGGCTCTGGGGCGGGCGCAGGCTGGTATTATGATGCTGGGAAGGGACAAAAACAGTGGACCTTCCCACCCTTGTAATGCTAGGCTGCTGCTGCTGTGTTGTATCTGGCTGGTTATAAAAGTGGGGGGGACCCCACGTCATTTTTTTAAAATTATTTATTAATTAATTTTTATAAAAAAAGACATGGGGTTCCACCCAATTTATCATAACCAGACACATACAACACAGTTGTTATTAGCCTGGGAATGGACAAAACCAGTGGCCCTTCCCACCCATGTAATGCCAGACTGCTGCGGCCTTGTATATGGCTGGTTATTAAAAATGTGGGGGACCCGTCTATTGTTAAATTTGTTAAATTAAAAAAAAAAAACGACGTGGGGGTCCCCCCCATTTTTATAACCAGCCCGATACAACACAGCAGCAGCAGCCTAGCATTACAAGGGTGGGAAGGTCCACTGTTTTTGGCCCTTCCCAGCCTCATAATACCAGCCTACGGCCGCCCCAGTACCCGACCATCACACAGTTGGTCGGGTACTGGATCGTACCAAGCTCTTCCCGGCACCCCTGGTGGTGGTGGGTACCGGGGTAATAATGGGTGGTTAGTGCTAGCCTCTGCACCGGCTAACACTAAGTACCGACTTAATAATGGACGCTGTCAATCAGCCAACTGCCATTATCTAGGCACTAATAAAGTTTAAAAAAAACACAGAGACAATTCTTTTTTATTGAAATAAGAAATCCCCAACAAAACCCTCGTTAACCATTTTATTAAAATTTGAAAAAACGTAGATCTACGCAGTAGTTCAACGAATCGAAGATGTAGTCCAATTGGTACATCAAAATCTGCAACAACATAAAAAAACAGTTATCAATGTGAACAATAACAATACTTCTACTCACCTACACACATATATACACGCACGCACACACAAACAAACAACCATACACAAACACACACATATATACACAAACACAAGATATACACACACACACACACACACACACACACACACACACACACACACGCGCACACGCACACACACACGTACACACACACACACACAAACAGACAAACACACACACACGCACACACATACACATATACACGAACTCACACATATACAAACAAAAACACACATATACACAAACACACACACACACACACAAACATACACACACACATATACACAGTTATACACAAACACAACAAGATATACACAAACACACACACATACACGAACTAACACATATACACAAACACATATATAAAACAAAAACACACATACCCAAACAAACACATATACACACACACATATACACAAACACATATACACAAACACACCCATATATACACAAACACACACACATAAACACACACCCATATACACAAACACACACATATACAAAAACACACACAAACATCTACACACAAACATATATACAAATACACCCATATATACACACACATATACACAAACATATACACAAATACATATACACAAACACACCCATATATACACAAACACACATAAACACACACAAACATATACACAAACACACATATGAAAACAAAAACAGAAAAAGACACATACCCAAACACACATATATACACAAACACACACATACACAAACACACACTGTTTCTTTTAAATGCTGCTGGGAAACCCGCTCGATCCACTATATAAGGCTGCGCTACATTGCAGCATTTAAAAGAAACAGGATCCTGACCTGTCCATAGAGTTTAAGGCAGCACAGAGTATTTCAGGAGATGAGCGTGCAGATTCAGTGCTGCTGTGAACTCTGCTCTTACCATTACGTAGCTCTCAGTCTGTTACCTCTCCTCCACTCCTGTCCTCAAGAACACCTTCACATGATTGGCAAGTCACCACATAATGGTAAGAGCAGAGTTCACAGCAGCACAGAGTATTTCAGGAAATGAGCGTGCGGATCTTGTGCGGGGTGGTGACTTGCCAATCATGTGAAGGTGTTATTGAGGACAGGAGTGGAGGAGAGGTAACAGACTGAGCTACGTAATGGTAAGAGCAGAGTTCACAGCAGCACAGAGTATTTCAGGAGAGGAGCGTGCAGATTCAGTGCTGCTGTGAACTCTGCTCTTGTATCGAGCGTGTTCCCTAGCAGCATTTAAAAGAAACAGGATCCTGACCTGTCCACAGAGTTTAAGGCAGCACAGAGTATTTCAGGAGATGAGCACGGCCGGCCACGGGCAGCCGGTCGTTTTTCCGAGCCGTGCTCCAATTATGCACACGACCGTAAAAACACACGTTACATAGTTACATAGTTAGTACGGCTGAAAAAAGACACATGTCCATCAAGTCCAACCAAGGGAAGGGAAAAGGGAAGGAAAAATTTCTACACATAGGAGCTAATATTTTTTTGTTCTAGGAAATTATCTAACCCTTTTTTAAAGCCATCTACTGTCCCTGCTGTGACCAGCTCCTGCGGTAGGCTATTCCATAAATTCACCGTTCTTACTGTAAAGAAGCCATGTCGCCTCTGCAGCTTGAACCTTTTTTTCTCCAGACGGAGGGAGTGCCCCCTTGTTTTTTGAGGGGGTTTTACAAGGAACAGGATATCACCATATTTTTTGTATGTGCCATTAATATATTTATATAAGTTAATCATGTCCCCCCTTAGTCGTCTTTTTTCAAGGCTAAATAGGTTTAATTCTTTCAATCTTTCCTCATAACTTAAATTCTCCATGCCCCTTATTAGCTTCGTTGCTCTTCTTTGTATTTTTTCCAACTCCAGGGCATCCTTTCTATGAACTGGAGCCCAGAACTGAACTGCATATTCTAGATGGGGCCTCACTAATGCTTTGTAAAGTGGCAATATTACATCTCTGTCCCGCGAGTCCATGCCTCTTTTAATACACGACAATATCTTGCTGGCCTTTGAAGCAGCTGATTGACACTGCATGCTGTTATTGAGTTTATGATTTACAAGAACACCCAGATCCTTCTCAACAAGTGAATCCGCCAGTGTAGCTCCCCCTAGGACATATGATGCATGCAGGTTGTTGGTACCCAGATGCATAACTTTACATTTATCTACATTAAACTTCATCTGCCAAGTGGACGCCCAAACACTTAGTTTGTTTAAATCTGCCTGTAATTCATGAACATCTTCCATAGTCTGAACTATATTACATAGCTTGGTGTCATCTGCAAAAATAGAAATAGTGCTATTAATCCCATCCTCTATATCATTAATAAATAAGTTGAATAACTAAGTTATTGAATAACTTATAATGGTCCCAGCACTGAACCCTGGGGTACACCACTTATAACCGGTGACCATTCAGAGAAGGAATCATTGACCACAACTCTCTGGATACGGTCCTTGAGCCAATTCTCAATCCAATTACAAACTATATTTTCTAAACCTATAGTCCGTAATTTACCCATTAGGCGTCTATGGGGGACAGTGTCAAATGCCTTTGCAAAGTCCAAAAACACTAAATCCACAGCGGCCCCTCTGTCTAGACTTCTGCTCACCTCTTCATAAAAACAGATTAGGTTAGTTTGACAACTTCTGTCCTTAGTAAAACCATGCTGGCTGTCACTTATAATGCTATTTATTGTCACATAATCCTGTATATAGTCCCTCAATAGCCCCTCAAACATTTTCCCCACGATGGATGTTAAGCTTACTGGTCTATAATTACCCGGGGAAGACCTAGAGCCCTTTTTGAAAATAGGCACCACATTTGCCCTGCGCCAGTCCCTTGGCACTATACCAGTCACTAGAGATTCTCTGAATATTATGAAAAGGGGGACAGAAATAACTGAACTAAGCTCTTTAAGAATTCTAGGGTGTAACCCATCTGGTCCCGGAGCCTTGTGCACATTTATTTTATTTAATTTAGCTTGGACCATCTCTACATTCATCCAATTCAGTATATCAGCCGATATATTAACAGCACTGGCACCGGCTACATCAGCTGCTCTTTCTTCAGTTGTATATACAAAGCTAAAGAACCCATTTAGTAACTCTGCCTTCTCTTGATCCCCTGTGATCAACTCCCCATTACCATTATCTAGGGGTCCTACATGTTCAGACCTTGGCTTTTTTGCATTTATATGCTTGAAGAATTTTTTAGGATTTGTTTTACTATCCTTGGCCACCTGCCTTTCATTTTGTATTTTTGCTAATTTGATTACATTTTTACAGATTTTATTAAGCTCTTTATATTTACGGTATGGTAATTACGGTAATTACGGTTTATGGTAATTACGAACCGCAATAAAGGGCTCATAGACTTCTGTTACCCACGGGTACCTTCCCGTTTTCTCATGGGATGGTGCCCGTGCCGTTAAAAAAATAGAACATGTTCTATTTTTCTATTTTACGGGCCGTGCTGCTATACTTTATAATGACAGCACGGCTCGCAAAAGCGGCCGGCTGCCCGTGGCCGGCCGTGCCCGGCCGTGCTCGTAATTACGAGTCGTAATTACGAGCACGGCCCGTAAAATAAAAAAATAGAACATGTTCTATCTTTTTAACGGCACGGGCACCTTCCCGTGAGAAAACGGGAAGGTACCCGTGGCTAACAGAAGTATATGGGCCCGCTATTTCGGGTCGTAATTACGACCCGTAATAACGGGTGTTTTTACGGTCGTGTGCATGAGGCCCCGTAATGACGGGTGGCTACATGTGTGCACCCGTCATTACGGCAGCGTTGCTAGGCGACGTCAGTAAATAGTCACTGTCCAGGGTGCTGAAAGAGTTAACTGATCGGCAGTAACTGTTTCAGCACCCTGGACAGTGACTACCGATCACAATATAGAGTAACCTGTAAAAAAAAAACACGTTCATACTTACCGAGAACTTTCTGCTTCCTCCAGTCCGGTCTCCTGGCCATTGCCTTGGTGATGCGTCCCTCTCGACATCCGGCCCAACATTCCTTGATGACGATGCAGCCCATGTGAGCGCTGCAGCCAATCACAGGCTGCAGAGGACTCTGCAGCCAATCACAGGCTACAGAGGCCTCTGCAGCCAATCACAGGCTGCCGCGTCAGAAAAGAAGGTCGGACTGGAGGAAGAAGAGGGACTCGTCACCAAGACAACGACCAGGTACGTATGAAATGCTTTTTATTTTATTTTTAATCAGCAGCCTCTTTTCTCTATCAGTGATTGTTAGAGACAAGTGGCTGCCGATTTTTATAATATTTTTGACCGGGTTCGGTCAAAACGGGTTCGGCCGAACCCGGTGAAGTTCGGATTCGCTGCGAAGCAAACTTTTCCAGAAGTTCGGACCGAAACCGGGTTCGGTTGTCCCGGTTCGCTCATCTCTAATCATCAACATTAAAAGAAAAAAATGCTGGAAATAGATCAAATGCTGAAATATATTAACTTTCTGATAATATCCTAATCCATTGAGAAAGACTAATATATATATATATATATATATATATATATATATATATATATATGTACAAATCAAGAAAGACAGCGAGGCAGCGCTCAAAATGAAGTGGTTTATTTCACCAGACAAAGTCTGCAACGTTTCATCTTCTCAATGAAGGCATTTTCAGTTTGAAAATACCTTAATTTAGAGGGTATTTTCACACAGCTTATTTTCAGCCGTTTTTCGGGTCATAACCGCCCCGAAAAACGGCTGAAAATACGGAAGCTGAACACCTCCAAACATCTGGCCATTGATTTCAATGGGAAAAACAGCATTATTGTATGCGGTCAGAACTGTTTAAAAAAACAGTAAAAAGAAGTGCATGTCACTTTTTGAGCTGTTTTTGGAGCCGTTTTTCATTGGGTCAATAGAAAAACAGCTCCAAAAACGGCCTAAAAAAACGCATAAAAAAAACCTTGATGCTTTAAAAACGGCTGAAAATCAGAGGCTGTTTTCCCTTGAAAACAGCTCCTTATTTTACGGCCGTTCTTAGTTTGCCGTGGAAACATGCCCAGAAGGTGAAACGTTGCAGACTTTGTGTGATGAATAAACCACTTTATTTTGAGTGCTGCTTCGCTGCCTTTTTTTAAATCTTGTACCATATAAAGGTCACTCCTTCTCAGAAGCCTAGCACCAGCCTTTTTTGGTATATTTTCCCTGTTCTGCTCCACTACTTAATGTTTTACTTATATATATACATATTTATAGATAAATATTCAAATATTCAGTACCATATTACACATTATATTTAATGCCATAAAACCCTCTACCCAAGCTACCTTATCACATGAATCATGAATACTATCAGTAGCTCATAAATCAACATAGAATCATATTGCATAATTTATTACATGCATTTTAATAGCCCAAGAATATATTTTTTGATGAGGCCTATCATACTGTTACTGAACTACTTTCTGAATGTGAATTATTAGGGCATGTTCAGACGTGGCGGAATTCTGCAGACACTGTCCGCATCAATGCCGCACATAATCCGTGTTGCAGATTCCGTTGCGGATTTGGCTAAAATGTTAAGTAAAATGCTGCGGATTTGTCGTTGCGGATTCATGTGCAGATCACACCCTGCTCTCTTTCAAACATTCCATCCCAGTCTGGGTATAGACCTCGACTCACATAGGTCCAGCCAGAATGATGGAATATCCTGTTCCTGAAAGCAATCCGCAACGCAACACATCTTACATCTGCGGATTTCATTGCGTAATTTTGAAACTCCATTGAAGTCAATGGAGAAATTCCGCAACAAGTATGCATCAAGTCCGCAACAGACAATTCCGCACCGCAGCCTATGGTCCGCAGCGGAGTTTTCCGCTACATCTGCCCGAAGATAACTAAAAAGGTGTGGAAACCAATAGACAAACTGTCTGCTGCGGATTTCCACTGCGGACTGTCCACAGCAATTCCGCCACGTCTGGCCATGCCTTTAGGGCATGGCCAGAAGTAGCGGAATTGCTCTGGAATTCCGCTGCGGCCAGTCCGCAGTCCTGCGGAATTCCGCTGCGGCCAGTACGCTGCGGAAATCTGCAGCGGACATTTTCTCCATTGGTTTCCACACCTTTTTAGTTAGGTTCGTGCACACGTGGCGGAAAACTCCGCTGCGGATAATAGGTTGCGGTGCAGAATTTGGTGTCCGCAGCATACACTGGCTGTTGCGGACGTGTAGCTGACTTGTTGCGGACTTATTGCAGAATTTCTTCATTGACTTCAATGGAGTTTCAAAATACCGCAATGAAATCCGCAGATGTTATGTGTGTTGTGTTGCGTATTGGTTTCAAAAACAGGGTATTTCGTCATTCTGGCTGGACCTATGTGTTTCGAGGTCTATAGCCAGACTGAGATTAAATGTTTTAAAAGACAGCAGGAAGGCAACGGCTAATCTGCATCAATTTACTGCACATTTTAGGCAAAGTCGCAACAGAATCTGCAACGCAGATTATGTGCGGCATTGATGCGGACAGTGTCAGCAGAAATACGCCACATCTGGCCATGTCCTTAGGTTGAATAATGCAGACTTCTGTGGGAGGGCAAAGGGCTGTAATGATCGGCGTGCTCATGATGATGCATGGATAAATGTATGTCAGATTCTTAAGGCACCGTTTACACAGAGTTTTATGCAGGAAGAACAAATCTGCCTCAGAATTCCTTCTGGAATTTTGAGGCAAATTTTGACCTGCTTGTGCTATTTTGCCGCGCCCATTTGTGGCGTTTTTCCCCCGCGGGCAAAAAGTCCTGCGACAAACGCTTGGAAACGAGCAGCGTAGGTTTTTTCTGCTTCCCAATGATTGTAATGGGAGGTCAGAGACAGAACCGCGACAAGAAAGGACATGCCACTTTTATTCCCCACGAGCGGCTAAAAGCTGCCGGGGAAAAAAAACCTCTGCCTCTCATTGAAATTTCGGAAAATTTTGTGGCGCTGATTCTGACATGGTTTCTACATTAAAATCTGTGTGAATAGGGCCTTATAGGAAATGGGATAGACTTAGCACTCAGAAACATGGTGTGATTGCCAAATATTTGTGTTTCTTGATTCTTCTAAGTTTTACAAAATTGGCCTTCTTCAACTGTTTTCCTGAGCTGGATTCTATTAAACATAACACTTTTTACTCATGCCATACATAAAGGCCTAAGCTTGATATTGAATATTTTAGGCACACACAGGTATAAATCTTTTTAGCATAAATTATTTATTAATAATACAATATAATACAAAATATAGTCACTCATTTTTACTTATATGCAACAAGTAACATAGTAAAATGTCTACAAAGTAATGATAATTAACAACAAAAAACTCAAACACAATTTAAATGTGTAAAGTATCAACTAAAAATACATTATTTATCCTGCTTCCCCACTTATTACAGTTATCATAAGCCCAGTATCATAGAAACCCATTAATGTCAAATTACCGTGAGCAAAACCATTGTGAAATCGAATGTGATATGATGCCCCTGAATATTTTTGTCTATTTGTCAATTTTCGATATCATAATATACATAAGCGGTAGAGGTGAATTTGAGACAGGTTTAAAAAAGAATATGCTATGAGGCAACGCAGTGGATCAACATCTTCCCGTCATAGTACAGATGTAGCCATCTTTATCTTGACTTTTAACGCATTAAATACACAGTGGCAAGATCCTTTATCTTGACATTTTCAATCACTTTTCAATGGCTTTTGTTGTGTGATATCACGCTGCAGCAAGTTAACAGAGTCAAGATAAAGATGGCTACATCCGTAAATATGTCTATTTTGACCAGCTTCTATTTATGGCACCATCAAGACAACTTAGAGAGTATGTATATTTTCTCACAAGTTTCGCTTTGTGACTAAACACTTAGGGCATGTTCACACGTGGCGGAATTGCTGTGGAATTCCGCTGCGGACAGTCCACACTGGAAATCCGCAGCAGACAGTCTGTCCATTGGTTTCCACACCTTTTTGGTTATCTTCGTGCAGACGTTGCGGACAACTCCGCTGCGGATCATAGGCTGCGGTGCGGAATTTGGTGTCCGCAGCATACACTGGCTGTTGCGGACTTGATCCGTACTTATGGCGGAATTTCTCCATTGACTTCAATGGAGTTGCAAAATTACGCAATTAAATCCGCAGATGTTATGTGTGTTGCGGAATGCTTTCGCGAACAGGATATTTCATCATTCTGGCTGGACCTACAGTAAAGGAAATAAGTATTTGATCCCTTGCTGATTTTGTAAGTTTGCCCACTGTCAAAGACATGAACAGTCTAGAATTTTTAGGCTAGGTTAATTTTACCAGTGAGAGATAGATTATATTTAAAAAAAAACCAGAAAATCACATTGTCAAAATTATATATATTTATTTGCATTTTGCACAGAGAAATAAGTATTTGATCCCTTTGGCAAACAAGACTTAATACTTGTTGGCAAAACCCTTGTTGGCAAGCACAGCAGTCAGACTTTTTTTGTAGATGATGATGAGGTTTGCACACATGTTACATGGAATTTTGGCCCACTCCTCTTTGCAGATCATCTGTAAATCATTAAGATTTCGAGGCTGTCGCTTGGCAACTCGGATCTTCAGCTCCCTCCATAAGTTTTCGATGGGATTAAGGTCTGGAGACTGGCTAGGCCACTCCATGACCTTAATGTGCTTCTTTTTGAGCCACTCCATTGTTGCCTTGGCTGTATGTTTCGGGTCATTGTCGTTCTGGAAGACTCAGCCACGAGCCATTTTTAATGTCCTGGTGGAGGGAAGGAGGTTGTCACTCAGGATTTGACGGTACATGGCTCCATCCATTCTCCCATTGATGCGGTGAAGTAGTCCTGTGCCCTTAGCAGAGAAACACCCCCAAAACATAATGTTTCCACCTCCATGCTTGACAGTGGGGACGGTGTTCTTTGGGTCATAGGCAGCATTTCTCTTCCTCCAAACACGGTGAGTTGAGTTAATGCAAAAGAGCTCAATTTTAGTCTCATCTGACCACAGCACCTTCTCCCAATCACTCTCAGAATCATCCAGATGTTCATTTGCAAACTTCAGATGGGCCTGTACATGTGCCTTCTTGAGCAGGAGGACCTTGTGGGCACTGCAGGATTTTAATCCATTACGGCGTAATGTATTACCAATGGTTTTCTTGGTGACTGTGGTCCCAGCTGCCTTGAGATCATTAACAAGTTTCCCCGTGTAGTTTTCGGCTGAGCTCTCACCTTCCTCAGGATCAAGGATACCCCACGAGGTGAGATTTTGCATTGAGCCCCAGATCGATGTCGATTGACAGTCATTTTGTATGTCTTCCATTTTCTTACTATTGCACCAACAGTTGTCTCCTTCTCACCCAGCGTCTAAGGGCATGGCCCCACGTGGCGGAATTCCTCCGCAACTGTCCGCATCAATGCCGCACCTAATCCGGGTTGCGGATTACGGCTGCGGATCTGCCCAAATGTGCAGTAAATTGATGCGGACTAGCTGCTGCGGACTGCGGGAAAAGTGCTTCCCTTCTCTCTATCAGTGCAGGATAGAGAGAAGGGACAGCACTTTCCCTAGTGAAAGTAAACGACTTTCATACTTACCGGCCGTTGTCTTGGTGACGCGTCCCTCCTTCGGCATCCAGCCAGACCTCCCTGGATGACGCGGCAGTCCATGTGACCGCTGCAGCCTGTGATTGGCTGCAGCCGTCACTTACACTGAAACGTCATCCTGAGAAGCCGGACTGGAGACAGAAGCTGGGAGTTCTCGGTAAGTATGAACTTCTATTTTTTGACAGGTTGCTGTATTTTGGGATCGGTAGTCACTGTCCCGGGTGCAGAAACAGTTACTGCCGATCGCTTAACTCTTTCAGCACCCTGGACAGTGACTATTTACTGACGTCTCCTAGCAACGCTCCCGTCATTACGGGAGCCCCATTGACTTCCTCAGTCTGGCTGTAGACCTAAAAATACATAGGTCCAGCCAGAATGAAGAAATGTCAAGTTAAAAAAGCAAAACGCATCCGCAGCACACATAACATGTGCATGACAGCTGCGGACTTCATTGCGGAAATTAGAATCTCCATTGAAGTCAATGGAGAACTTCCGCAATGAGTCCGCAACCAGTCCGCCACTGCTCCGCAACAGACAGAGCATGCTGCGGACACCAAATTCCGCTCCGCAGCCTATGCTCCGCAGCAGAATTTTACGCCTCGTCTAAATGAACACTTCTAAATAGAAGTGGAAGGCAATGGAGAAACGGCTCCGCTGCGGATTAACGCTGCGGCGTGTCCGCAGCGGAATTTAAGTGAAATTCCGCCACGTGTGAACCCAGCCTTACTCATGGTTTTGTAGCCCATTCCAGCCTTGTGCAGGTCTATGTTCTTGTCCCTGACATCCTTAGAAAGCTCTTTGGTCTTGCCCATGTTGTAGAGGTTAGAGTCAGACTGATTAATTGAGTCTCTGGACAGGAGTCTTTTATACAGGTGACCATGTAAGACAGCTGTCTTTAATGCAGGCACCAAGTTGATTTGGAGCGTGTAACTGGTCTGGAGGAGGCTGAACTCTTAATGGTTGGTAGGGGATCAAATACTTATTTCTCTGTGCACAATGCAAATAAATATATATAATTTTGACAATGTGATTTTCAGTTTTTTTTTAAATATAATCTATCTCTCACTGGTAAAATTAACCTAGCCTAAAAATTCTAGACTGTTCATGTCTTTGACAGTGGGCAAACTTACAAAATCAGCAAGGGATCAAATACTTATTTCCTTCACTGTATATATATATATATATATATATATATATATATATATATATATATATATATATATATAAAATTGCAAATCTCACTCTGCATCATCTGCTGCGCATTATCTTTTACACCGTACCTGTGGGGTCAAAATGCTCACTACACCTCTAGATGAATGTCTTAAGGGGTGTAGTTTTTTAAATGGGGTCACTTCTCGGGGGTTTCAACTGTACTGGTAACTCAGGGGCTTCTGCTTACATGACTTAGCACCAGAAAAGCTCCAGTAGGCCAAATAGTGGCCTTTCCTTCTGAGCCCTGCCGTGTGCCCATGCAGCTAATAACAGCCACATGTAGGATATTGCCGTACCTGGGAGAACCCACATTACAGCTTATAGGGTGTATATCTCCGGTGGCACATACTGGGCACAATATATCGGACACTGACATGGCATATATATATAGAAAATTGCAAATCTCACTCTGTACCATCTGCTGCGCATTATCTTTTACAAAGTACCTGTGGGATCAAAATGCTCATTACACCTCAGATTTGAAAAATGGGCTCTGAGCCTTAAGGCCAAAACAAGGCTGCGTCCTTAAGGGGTTAAAGAGGGTGAAATCGGCAGTGAACAACCAGAACACAATGATATGAAAATCTGCAGCATGCTATGAATTCCGTGCAGAAAATGTTCAGCAGCATGTGGATGAGATTGTTTAAGGGTATGTGCACACGTGAACTGTCTTTAACGTCTGAAAAGACAGACTGTTTTCAGGAGAAAACAGCTGCCTCGTTTCAGACATAAAAGCTCCTCCTCGTATTATGCGAGGCGTCTTTGAAGCTTGTAATCTTGAGCTGCTCTTCATTGACTTCAATGAAGAACGGCTCAAATTACATTGCAAAGATGTGCCCTGCACTTCTTTGCCGAGGAAGTCAACTTACGCGTCGTCGTTTGACAGCTGTCAAACGACGAAGCGTAAATGACAGGTCGTCTGCACAGTACGTCGGCAAACCCATTCAAATGAATGGGCAGATGTTTGCCGACGTATTGTAGCCCTATTTTCAGACGTAAAATGAGGCATAATACGCCTCGTTTACGTCTGAAAATAGGTCGTGTGAACCCAGCCTAAATCTTATCCACTTGTCTTTACTGTCTTCTGCTGCAACAAATCCGATAACCATGCAAGGGGGCCTAAGATTATGTTCACACATCGTGTAAAAATTATGTTCTTGGCGCAGGCCTTTAAGAAAATCCACAAAAATCATGCATGTATTTTGTTGTTTGCGCAACCAAAATTCTGCAATAAATACGCGATCTGTGAACATGGCAGCGTAGGCTAACATTTGTTCTAACTCAAGAAAATATATTATTCAATCTAAATATTACTTTAGAAAAATTATACATTTGTGACCTCCCTTTGTCTCTAAGGCTGGGTTCCCACCTAACATAAGAGCTGCAGAATTTCCACAAAGGAATGTGCGAAAATTCTGCAGGATTTACAGTAGCAACAAAGTGGATAAGGCTGGGTTCACTCCAATACGTCGGCAAACATCTGCCCATTCATTTGAATGGGTTTGCCGACGTACTGTGCCGACTACCTGTAATTTATGCGTCGTCGTTTGACAGCTGTCAAACGACGACGCGTAAAATGACTGCCTCGTCAAAGAAGTGCAGGACACTTCTTTGGACGTAATTTGAGACGTTTTTCATTGAATTCAATGAAGAACAGCTCTAAATTACGGCCGTCAATGACGCCTCGCAAAATGCGAGGACGAGCAATTACGTCTGAAATTACGGAGCTGTTTTCTCCTGAAAACATCTCCGTAATTTCAGACGTAATGGTCGTTATCGTGTGCACATACCCTAAGATTTTTTTTAAAAATGCAGCGAAAACGTTAAAGAGGCTCTGTTACCAGATTCTCAAATCCCTATCTCCTATTGCATGTGATCAGCGCTGCAATGTAGATAACAGTAAGGTTTTTTTTTTTTTTTTAAAAAACGTTCATTTTTGGCCAAGTTATGAGCTATTTTATATATATGCAAATTAGATTTGAAATGGACAACTGGGCGTTTTTTTTTCGTTATGTCCATCTGGGCGTGTATTGTGCTTTTAACTGGGCGTGTTTACGTGTAGGACGCTGACCAATCAATGACCAGTCAGCATCATACACTCATCTCCATTGATTTACACAGCAGCGATGTGCAGCCGCATACACAGAGATTAACGTTAATCGAGTGTCCTGATAATGAATACACATAATCAACCAGCCTGGACGTCATGTGTATTCAGAATCCTGACACTTCTGACTCTTTTCTTTGAGATTTCTAGCAAGGGAAACGAAATCTCTCGAGATTACGGAGGTAAACGAGATTTCGTTTCACTTGCTGGAAATCTCACAGAAAAGATTCAGAAGTGTCAGGATTCTGAATACACATGACGTCCAGGCTAGATGATCATGTGTATTCATTATCAGGACACTTGATTAACCCCTTAAGGACACGGCCAATTTTGGCCTTGAGGACAGAGCAATTTTTTTTACATTTCCCTCTTTGCATCCCGACGCTCATAACTCTTTTATTTTTTGTACGACGTAGTTGTATGAGACTTTGTTTTTTGTGGGACGAGTTGTACTTTATGTAGGCACCATTTTTTGGTACAAATACATTATCGTTTAATTTCTATAAATTTTTAGTTAGATTAAAATGCAGAAAAAAAGCAGTTTTAATATTTATTTTTTTTACACCATACACCGATCATCATAAATAATGTTATAGATTTGTTGTACAGGTTGTTACGGTCGTGGCGATACCAAATATGTCTATATTATTTCATGTTTTGGGACTTATATTTTAAAAAGTTTATTTATTATAAAAAATGTGTGTTTCTGTGTATTTTATTTACTTTTTATTTATTTATTTACCATTATTTTTTTTTTACATTCACTTAACTTTTTTTTTTAATCCCACAAAGGGATTTATTATTTTGATTTTGTAACTGCAATGTACTGGCATAGATCTATATGCCAGTACATTAGCCTGTGTACTGATTGTACACAGGCAGTTGTTAGGGCATACTGAGGTAATATGGGAACAGGGAATATGGTCAGACAGCCCTGGGGTCCTTCACTGGACCCTGGGCTGTATGGCCATACGAGTTGTGGGCTTTGATCGTGTCAGTTATTTTCTGTGACGCGATCAATGTGCAGTCCCCCCTCTTTGAACGCCGCGATCAGCTGTCATCGCGGCGTTCAAAGGGTTAACAGCGGAGAGAAGATGTTTCTCTCCTCTCCGCTGTCAGAGCGGGGCCGTGACTGTGTATTACAGCCGTTGCCCCGCTCTCGATCACACACACAGAGACGGCAGAGACTGCTGTCACACAGGACGAGTATGCTCGTCCTAATGCGCGAAGTGCTCGCCGCTTAGGCCGAGCATACTCGTCCTGTGTCGGCAACCAGTTAACGTTAATCTCAGTTTATGTGGCTGCACATCGCTGCTGTGTAAATCAATGGAGATGAGTGTATGATGCTGACTGGTCACTGATTGGTCAGCATCATACACGTAAACACGCCCAGTTAAAAACACAATACACGCCCAGTTGGACATAACGAAAAAAAAAACGCCCAGTTGTCCATTTCAAACCTCATTTGCATATATATAAAATAGCTCATAACTTGGCCAAAAATGAAATTTTTTATTTTTTATTTTTTTTTTACTGTTATCTACAGTGCAGTGCCGATCACATGCAATAGGAGATAGGGATTTGAGAATCTGGTGATAGAGCCTCTTTAAGGGTATGTTCACACGTCAAAAACGACTGAAAATTACGGAGCTGTTTTCAGAGAAAGCATCCTCTGATTTTCAACCATTTTTTAAGCTGAAAATGAAGCTTCTTTCAATTTGAAGCATCTTTTGAGGCATTTTTTGAGGCGTTTTTCATAGTGTTCGATGGAAAATCAGCTCCAAAAACGCACCAAGAAGTGACATTCTTCTTTTTATGGTATGTTCACACGCTAAACGAAAAGCGGCTGTAAAATACAGAGTTGTTTTCAAGGGAGAACAGCCTCTGATTTTCAGCAGTTTTTTATGCATCAGGCGTTTTTTCAGCAGTTTTTTACGGCCGTTTTTGGAGTTGTTTTTCTATTGATCCAATGAAAAATGGCTCCAAAAACGTCTCAAGAAGTGACATGCCCTTCTTTTTTTACAGGGAGTTTTTTTTACGTGCTGTTTTTAAAAACGGCCGCGTAAAAAACGCCCCGTGGGAACAGAACGCCGTTTTTTCCATTTAAATAAATGGGCAGATGTTTGGAGGCGTTCAGCCCCCGTATTTTCAGCCATTTTTCGGAGCATTTGCGGTCCGAGAAACGGCTGAAAAAAGGCCGTGTGTACATACCCTTATGGAGCGTCTTTTTCCGATGAACTAAATGTATGAACTAAATGTATGAACTAAATGCAGTTTTTCCCATTGATTTCAATGGGCAGATGTTTGGAGGCATTCAGCTACCGTTTTTTCAGGCTTATTTTGGCGCGTTTATGCCCCGAAACATGCCTGAAAACACAGCATCTGAACATACCCTAATAAATTGACCTGCGGTGCGGAATTTAGATCCGCAGCATGTCGATTTATGCTGTTTTCGTTGTTTTTCTGTTGCGTCTATTCCCCATTAAATTCAATGGGGATGCAAAACCCATAACAAAAAGCCAAGTGTTGCAACTTTTGCGGTGGAATCACAGCGATTCCGCCCCAAGAATTGCAATTCCGAAAAAAATAATACTTATAATTATACAGAAATCCCTGCTTCTTTCTCCAGGCCGGCCTCCTGGGATGACGTTTCATCCTATGTGACCACTGCAGCCAATCACAGGCTGCAGCGGTCACATCGGCTTTAGTGTTATCATGGGTGGCCTTACCAGACGGCAAAGGAGGGACGCTTCTCCATGACACAGAGGGTGTTAGTGCTATCCACAGGCAGGGTAGCGCTCCATTGGGGCTCCTTCATGGAGTAGAATCCCCAGCCAGAGCATCGGCCCCGCTGTGGCCGTGGATTCCGCTGAAGGAGACCATGACATCACTAGCCATATATGGATAGTGATGCCATGGGCTTCTCCAGAAGCGGAATCCCCGGCCAGAGCGCAAAGTTCTGGCCGGGAATTTAGCTTCAGGAAGAGCTCCTGACGTCACTGTCCATATATGGACAGTGATGTTAGGGGCTTTAAGATGTTGGAATCCACAGCCAGAGCGTCGGCAATGCTCTGGCCGGGGATTCCACTCCTGGAGAAGCCACTGAGGTTACTGTCCATAAATGGACAGTGACGTCAAGGGCTTTCCCAAAACAGGAGTCCCCAACCAGAGAACTTGCTTTGCTATGACCTGGGACTCCATAGTTGAACGCTGGAGCAGTAAGTTGAAGGTTTCAGCATTGGATTCAACAGAAATGGCCGGACACAACATGAAATGTTCGGGGGAGGCAGACATGACCAGGGTTGCAGGGGAGAAGGAAAGAGGTGAAAAGTTAAAATGGAGGAGGTGGGGTGGGAAGGAGAAGGGGAGGGGGGGGTGGTTAGGAAGGGGCGAGGTTAACAAAGGGCATATAGGAAGGGTGAGGGCCAGGTTCGCGCCATTCACGCCCCAAGATAACAGGTTAGCCCTTGTCCCGCCCTCCCTCCCTTAACCCCTTAAGGACACAGCCTATTTTGGCCTTGTGGACACAGCCGATTTTTGCAAATCTGACATGTGTTACTTTATGTGGTAATAACTCCAGAATGCTTTTGCCTATCCAAGCGATTCTGAGATTGTTTTCTCATGACATGTTGTACTTTATGATACTGAAAAAATTTTGTCGTTAAATTCAATATTTATTTGTAAAAAACACCAAAATGTAGAGAAAATTTGCAAAAATCTGCATTTTTCTAAATTGTAATGTATCTGCTTGTAAAACAGATCGTAATACCGCACAAAATATTTACTAGTTAACATTTCCCATATGTCTACTTTATGTTTGCATCGATTTTTGAACGTGCTTTTATTTTTCTTTGACCTCACAAGGCTTAGAACTTTAACTGCAATTTCTTGCATTTTCAAGAAAATTTCAAAAGGCAATTTTTTCAGGGGCCAGTTCAGTTCTGAAGTGGCTTTGAGGGCCTTATATATTAGAAACCCCCTATAAAACACCCCATTTTAAAAATTGCACCCCTCAAAGTATTCAAAACCACATTCAGAAATTATTTTAACCCTTTAGGCACTTCACGGGAAATAAAGCAAAGTAGAGGTGAAATGTACAAATTTCTATTTTTTTTTTTACGAAATTCATTTGTAATACAGTTTTTTCTGTAACACAGAAGGTTTTACCAGAGAAACGCAACTCAATATTTATTGCCCAGATTCTGAAATTTTTAGAAATATCCCACATGTGGCCCTAGTGCGGTAATGGACTGAAATACCTGCCTCAGAAGCAAAGGAGCACCCAGTGGATTTTGGGGCCTCTATTTTATTAGAATATATTTTAGGCACCATGTCAGGTTTGAAGAGGTCTTGTGGTGCCAAAACAGTGGAAACCCTCCAAAAGTGACCCCATTTTGGAAACTACAACCCTCAAGGAATTTTTCAAGAGGTATAGTTAGCATTTTTAGCCCACAGGTTTTTTGCTAAATTTATTGGAACTGGTCTGTGAAAATGAAAATCTACTTTTTTTCTGAAAAAACATACGATGTTTTAGTTTTTACAAGGAATAAAGGAGAAAAAGCACCCCAACATTTGTAAAGCAATGTCTCCCGATTACGGCAAAACCCCATATGTGGTAATAAACTGCTGTTTGGACCCACGGCAGGGCTCAGAAGGGAACAAGAGCCATTTGGATTTTGGAGCGCAGATTTTGCTGGAATGGTTTTCGGTGCCATGTCGTGTTTGCAAAGCACTGGAGGGACCATAACAGTGGAAACTCACCAAAAGTGACCCCATTTTGGAAACTACACCCCTCAAGGAATTTTTCTAGGGGTATAGTGTGCATTTTGACCCTACACAGGCTTTGCTGAATTTATGGGAATTATGCAGTGAAATTGAAAATCTAAATTTTTCATTTTTTTCATTTTTACAAAGATAAAGGAGAAAAAACACCCCAATATTTGTAAAGCAAACTCTTCTGAGCACAGCAATACCCCATATGTGGTAATAAACTGCTGTTTAGACACATGGCGGAAGTTAGAAACGACGGAGCGCCATTTGACTTTTGGAGCTCAAGTTTTCCTGGAATGGTTTGCGGCCCCATGTGACATTTGCAAAGCCACTGAGGGGGCAAAATAGTGCAAACCCGGCAAAAGTGAACCCATTTGGGAAAATATACCCCTCGTGGAATTTATCTAGCGGTATAGTGAGCATTTTGACCCCACAGTTTTTTGCTGAATTATTGGGATTATGCAGTGAAAATGAAAATCTACATTCTTTCCACTAAAATGTTGAATTGTTTTCATTTTCACAAGTAATAAAGGAGAAAAAGCGCCCCAACAATTGTAAAGCAATTTCTCCCGAGAACGGCAATACCCCATATGTGGTTATAAACTGCTGCTTGGATACACCGCAGGGCTCAGAATGGCAGGAGTGCTACTTGGCATGTAGATTTTGGTTGATTGTTTTTTGGGCGTCATGTCGCATTTGCAGAGCCCCTGAGGTACCCGTACAGTAGAAACCCCTGAGAAGTGACTCCATTTTGGAAACTTTACCCCTCAGGGTAATCATCTAGGGGTGTACTGAGCATTTTGATCCCACAGGTGTTTCATAGATTGTATTAGAATGAGGCAGTGAAAATGAAAAATTATTTTTTTTACCAAAAATATGTAGTTTTGCACCCAATTTTTTTTTCCCACAAGCGGTAATAGGAGAAAAAAACAACACATAATTTGTTACCCAATTTCTCCCGAGTATGGCAATACCCCATGTGTGGCCCTAAACTGCTGTTTGGGCACATGGCAGAGCTCAAAATGGAAGGAGTGCCATGTGGCTTTTAGAGCACAGATTTTGCTGGACTGGTGTATGGGCGCCATGTCTCATTTGCAGAGCTCCCTTAGGTACCAGAGTAGAGTGTAAAACCATGAGAAGTGACCCCATTTTGTAAACTACACCCCTCAAGGTATTAATCATTTGCCTGGACATATGACAGGGCTTAGGAGTGAAAGGCGCATGTGAGACCTATTTTGGTGATTTTCGCAGCATTAGCCCACAATGGCAGGGCTCTGGGGTCGAATAGTAAAACAAACCCCCAAGTAGTGACCCCCATTTTGGAAACAGCACCTCTCAAGGCATTTTGACCACACAGGTTTTTTTTTCTATTAGAAATGAATGCTCAGTGGATGGTGCAAAGTGAAAATTGCAAATTTCGACAGGTATGTGCCATTTTAGTGCACAATATTTTGTGCCCAGTTCGTGCCACTGAAGACAAATACCTCAAACTGTTAAGCGGGTTCTCCCGGGTATGGCGATGCCATATATGTGGACGTACACTGCTGCTTGGGCACGCTGCAGGGCGCACCATTTGGCTTTTGGAGCGTGGATTTTGCTCGCTAGTTGTTTTGTTTGGGGTTTTGCTGGTATTTCAGTTATGATGTGGGGGCATATGTAATCTGTGCGGAGAACATCAGGGGTATAATAAGAGAGTATAATAATGGGGTAAATAAATAATTATCCACAGATGTGTGGCCGGTGTCGCACTGATAAATGGCGCCCGATCTTATCCGCTTTTGGACACTTTGCACATTTTGCATCGCCATATTCTGAGAGCCAAAACGTCTTTATTTTTTCTCCACCGGAGCCGTGTGAGGGCTTATTTGTTGCGGGACAATCTGTAGATTTCATTAGTACCATTTTGGGGTACATGCGATTTTTTGATCACTTTGTATTTCATTTTTTTGGCAAGCGAGGTGACCAAAAACCTGCAATTCTGATGTTTTTTATTATTTATTTTTTTACGGCGTTCGCCATGCGCTATGAATGACAATTTTACGTTATTCTGCGTGTCGGTACGATTACGGTGATACCAGATGTATATAGTTTTTCTTATGCTTTGAAGCGTCTGCACGATAAGATCACTTTTGTTTCAAATAATTTATTTTTGGTGTTACCAGATTCTGAGAGCCATAACTTTTTTATTTTTCCGTCAAAAAAACGGTGGGAGAGCTTGTTTTTTGCGGGACGGGTTGCGTTTTTTAATGGTATAATTTTGGGGTACATGCGTACATGGGGTACGGGTAAAATAGCGTGATATTTTTATAGTTTGGGTCGTTACGGACGCGGGGATACCACATATGTGTACTTTTTTTATGTTTTTTTGTTTTTCCTGTAATAAAAGACTTATTATAGGAAAAAAGGCTGTTATAGTGTTTTTTAACATGAAACTTATTTTTTTTACTTTTTTACAACATTTTTATTAACTTGTTTTAACTTTTTTTTTTGTCCCACTAGTGAACTTGAAGGCATGAAGCCCTGATCGCAATTCTAATACACTGCACTACCCACATAGTGCAGTGTATTAGAGCTGTCAGCTATTCACTGACAGCAAGCCTATTAGGCTTCGCCTCCCGACGGGGCCTAATAGGCTTCCGTACTAGGAAGCGATTGTTAGGCTATGGTTGCCATAGCAACCATCGGAACACTCGCGGGTGCCGATGGTTGTTATTAGCAACCATAGGGTACGATCTAATAACTTAGATGCAGCGATAGCTGCATCTAAGGGGTTAATCGGCTGGATCGGAGCCTTGCTCCGGTCCTGGCCGTTAGGGCACGATGTCAGCTGTGATAAACAGCTGACACCCGCACCCGTGGCAACCATCGTGGTTGCCGACAGGCTACAAGCCACTTCGATGCATCGATCACGTTGATCGATGCATCGAAGGGGTTAATCGGCCGGATCGGAGCCTAGCTCCGGTCCTGGCTGTTGCAGAGGGGCGTCGGACAGTTGATTCCCGGCGGTGATAACGCTGGCTCAGCTTCTGAGCCAGCGTCATCACATACACACGTCATAGAGCTGTGATTGGTCAGTCTGCTTTGACTGACCAATCACAGCGATTTCCGGCTGGAGACCGCTGTGAATGGTCCCCTGACGTCTTACTGTGCCGGTCAACTGTCATAAACAGTTGACGGCACAGTTCTGTCACCTTGTCCTTTGACAGGGTGACAGTTTTTAGCCAGGACGCACCGGTACGTCCCTGTGGCTTAAAGCACTTCAATGCAGGACGTACCGGTGCGTCCTGGTGCGCTAAGGGGTTAAAGAGGCTCTGTCACCAGATTTTGCAACCCCTATCTGCTATTGCAGCAGATAGGCGCTGCAATGTAGATTACAGTAACGTTTTTATTTTAAAAAAACGAGCATTTTTGGCCAAGTTATGACCATTTTTGTAGTTATGCAAATGAGGCTTGCAAAAGTCCAAGTGGGTGTGTTTAAAAGTACAAGTCCAAGTGGGTGTGTATTATGTGCGTACATCGGGGCGTTTTTAATACTTTCACTAGCTGGGCGCTCTGATGAGAAGTAACATCCTCTTCTCTTCAGAACGCCCAGCTTGTGACAGTGCAGATCTGTGACGTCACTCACAGGTCCTGCATCGTGACGGCCACATCGGCACCAGAGGCTACAGTTGATTCTGCAGCAGCATCAGCGTTTGCAGGTAAGTCGATCTTACCTGCAAACGCTGATGCTGCTGCAGAATCAACTGTAGCCTCTGCTGCCGATGTGGCCGTCACGATGCAGGACCTGTGAGTGACGTCACAGATCTGTCACAAGCTGGGCGTTCTGAAGAGAAGAGGATGTTACTTCTCTTCACAGCGCCCAGCTAGTGAAAGTATTAAAAACGCCCCGATGTACGCACATAATACACGCCCACTTGGACTTGTACTTTTAAACACACCCACTTGGACTTTTGCAAGCCTCATTTGCATAATTACAAAAATGGTCATAACTTGGCCAAAAATGCTCGTTTTTTAAAAATAAAAACGTTACTGTAATCTACATTGCAGCGCCTATCTGCTGCAATAGCAGATAGGGGTTGCAAAATCTGGTGACAGAGCCTCTTTAAGGTTAGGTGTTATGTTTTGGTTTTTGCAATGTGGATTCTTTGTTGCTGCTGGTGTTTTTTTTTTTACAGGGGACGACTGGTGGTGACTGGTAGGAGTGGAGTCACGGTGGCATTGTTTGCGGATTGGGGGGTCCTTGGAGTTGGTGGTAATTTGAAGTGGGGGATTCATCAGAGGTATGGTCCCTAACAAGTACAGAATTGCTCATGGATATGGGTGTATTTTGGCCTCCTGCTGGGTGGTGTCCCGGGGAGTGGTTTTACATACTTGGCAAGCCAACTACGGAGTAGAAAGGTGCCTCTGAGCCTGTAGGGAGACGGCTGGGGGTAAGTAGCTATACAAGGGGCAGTTAGGCGCCAAAGTTTTGGAGCTCCAAGGACTTCCCTTTCCTAGTAATGTTATTTATAAAGTTATGTTTTATGTTCATGTAAATCTGTTAATAAAATGGCTGCTGTGGCCGAAAATTTTCCAACCCACTGTCTCGTGTGTTTCACTAGGGATGGGAGAGTGGCATGGAAGAGAGGAAGGGCCATGAAGCAGAAAAGGGGGTGGACGGTATTGAAGGGGAGGTTAAGCAAAAGGGTTCGAAAGGGGACGAGCTCTGTAATCCCATGGTCATGTATCTGTGTACTGAGGACGCAGATTCAGTTGAAACAGGGACATACCACCGGCCGCCTGGGACAGCGGGACGGTTGGGAGGTATGATGATGTGTGCATGTAATGTGCATATTAGTGTCTGTCTGTTTTATAATGTGCGTAAAAAAAAAGCAGTGTGTTATATGTACATGTATATATGCGTGTGTGTATGTATATATGCGTGTGTGTGTATATATGCGTGTGTATATATTTGCGTGTAATTATATATGCATGTGTTTATATATGTGTGTGTGTGTGTGTGTATATATGCATGTGTTTATATATGTGTGTGTCAGCGCAGTTTTAAAATGATTGTCCATGCGTTTTTTTGCAGACATTAAGGCCCTGTTCACACTGAGTATTTTGACTAGCTTTTTGGCGCGGAAACCGCTCCGCAAAACTCGTCAAAAACCGGCAGAAAATGCCTCCCATTGATTTCAATGGGAGGCGAGGGCGGTTTTCTCCCACAAGCGGTAAAACTGCCTCGCGGGAGATAGAAGGGACATGCCCTATCTTCGCGCGGTTACGCCTCTGACCTCCCATTGACATCAAGAGAAGCGTATTTCGCTGAGTTTTTTGCCCGTAGCGCTCAATGGGCGCGAGCAAAAAATGCAATGAAAAACGTGGTGAAAAATCGCAGCAAACGTCGTGCAGGAAGATCAAAATCTGCCTCAAAATCCCAAATGGAATTTTGAGGCAGAATTTTCCTCCTGAAAAAAACTCTGTGTGAACACAGCCTTTCAATTATTTGGAAACCACACCGATTTGTGGAAAAACGGCATGTGCTACGTGTTGTACTGGACACTTGGTTACGATCTGATTGTTTGCATTAAATCGGTGTTTCTCAAGGTGCGGTACACATGCGACAAAGGGTACCCACCCTGTAGTCATGGTGACGTATCTTTTCAGACGGAATTCCCTGCGGCTACCAATTTCAATTTCCATTAAAATTTTCGACTCAGGCAGCAAAAAAAAATAGAATCGGCCCTGTGTATAGTGTGAGATTTTAAACATGTAAAATAAAAGTATACCTTCGATGAATGCCTCCATCCCTTGGCCATCCATCACCCATAGATATTTCCATGTTAAAAAAAATATGTTTTTTTTTACTGGATGGCGCGAGATTGTATTGACTTGGTATCATGACAAATTGTAAAAACTTAACGCAATTCAAGAAAAGCTAAGCATGGGCACATCTGTATAAGTGGGCAAAATTAACATTTGAAATGTTTATAAAAGTTTTAGTTTTAAAGAGGTGTTCCCAATATAAAGTTCAGCGCTTGGATGTTTCCGTCATCCTCATAGACATTAACAGGTTCCCGACCGCTGGCCGTATTTATACGGCCAGCGGTCAGGGTCTCTGAAGTCCGCCGCATAGACTATTTACGGCGGCACTTCAGAGACTGTGCACGCGCGATCGTGTGCACACAGCTCTGTGCCCTGGCTGTTGCTAACAGCCATGGGCACTGGGCAGAATGTCAGGGGCCAATCTTTTGGCCCCTGAACATGTGATCGCTGTGACAACCAATCACAGCGATCACATGCATTTCTGCATAGAAAACAGTGTGCACGCGATCGCGTGCACACAGCCCTGTGCCCACGCTGTTACCAACAGCTCTGGGCACTGGGCAAAGTATCAGGGACCAATCTGATGGTCCCTGAACATGTGGTCGCTGTGAAAACCTATCACAGCGACCACATTTGTTTTATTTTGACTTTTCTGGCAGTAAATCTCCTGCCTCTTTTCTTCTCCTCAAACATTGTTTCAGTTTGAGGAGAAGAAGAGACTCGGGAGAATTGCTGCCAGAAGGTTACAGTTACACAAAAAATACAGTTACACTCTAAAACATTCTCTGTATAGATAGATTTCTATCTATCTATACAATCTATCTATCCATCTATCTTTTTTTCTATATATCTACCTTTCTATCTTTTATTCTATTAGAATAGGCAGGTAGGGAAAATATAATTATATATATATCCACATATATATAATATATATAGCAATAGCGGTTTATTTTTTTGTTAGCGGTAGTGTAGATATATATAGCACTTAGTTTGTGTGTTTTATATAAAAAAAAAAACAAAAAAAAAAACAATTTGTTTAGTTAGTGTTAGTGTTAGTTACGTTATGGCGAGGAAGTTGTTTATACGCCATGCTGTGGTCTGAGTCGGAGACCGCATCAGAGATGGCGTCCGAGATGGAACCTGTTTTAGGTAGTGACGATGACAGCGTCACTTCAAGTTCATCTTCAGGGGACGTTGTCCCTGATGCAGTTGAAACTGCAGAACTTGAAAGCGCAGGGCCAAGTAGCGCTGTAGCACGGGACAGCCTGGTCCCTTCAGTCCAGGCTCTTGTATGGGCACCTGCCCCATCTTTTGGGCCTAGAATCCACGGATTTACTGCCACTCCTGGCATAACCGTGGACAATACAAATTTTGTCCAAATGGATTACTTCCATTTATTTATAACGGACGACATCCTAAATCAGGTTGTCCACTAAACAAATTTATATGCCACTCAATATATAAGGCAGAAACCTTCATCCACCCATGCCAGAGATTGGACGCCCACCAATTTGCTGGAATTAAAAAAAAATTTGGGGCTCACCCTAAATATGGGTATTGTCAAAAAGCCCTCCATTAGGTCTTACTGGTCAACAAGACCCGCTCAAGCCACCCCAGTATATTCTGCAGTAATGCCCAGGTCTCGTTATGAGACAATAATGAGGTTCCTCCACTTCAATGACAACGCACAGGCCTCCACAAGTACCGATGCAAACCGGGATCGGTTGTTCAAAATAAGACCGCTAATAAATTCCCTGAATAATTTATTTCTGCAACTCTACACCCCTGAGCAGAATGTAAGTGTGGACGAATCCCTCCTCAACTTTCATGGCAGACTTAGCTTTCGCCAATATCTACCTTCAAAAAGGGCAAGATATGGCGTTAAGCTCTACAAATTGTGTGAAAGCGGGTCAGGATATACCACCGCCTTCAGAATTTATGAAGGGCGGGACCGCACAATAAATGTTCCTGGATGCCCCCCTGATCTTTCCACCAGCAGTAAGATCGTGTGGGAGATAATGCAGCCTCTGCTTCACAAGGGGTACCACCTGTACTGTGATAATTTTTATTCGAGTGTGCCCCTGTTTAGGCATTTGCATGCTGCAAGGACTGGGGCATGTGGTACCATGCGCAAAAACAGAATTGGTTTTCCACAGCAATTAGTGGGGAAGTGCATGGTAAAAGGGGACTCCTGTGCTTATGCATCTGAAGAATTGCTGGCGGTCAAGTTCAGGGATCGCAAAGATGTGTATGTGCTAAGCACGATTCATACCGCAGGAACAGTGGCAGTGAGGGAAAGGGGGGCAACATCGGACAAGCACAAACCAGTGAGCGTGTCCGAATATAACAAGTACATGGGGGGGGGTGGATTTAAGCGACCAAGTTTTACAGCCCTATTTAGTAAAACGCAAAACTAAAACCTGGTACAAAAAAGTGGCCATTTATTTGTTACAGGTGGCCATCCACAATTCATTTCTGCTCTACAAAAAAAACAGAGGCAGAGACACATACCTGGATTTCCAGGAAAAAATTATTGAAGGCCTCATTTTTGATGTTCAGGACACCCGAGAATGCCCCCAGTCTGAGGATGTCACGCGACTGACTGAAAGACACTTCATCAGTCGGATTCCCCCAACACCAAACAGAAGCAACCCTCAGAAAAAGTGCCGCGTCTGCAGAAAAGACGGGCACCGCAAAGATTACCGATATTTCTGTCCCTCATGTCCCTCACAACCAGGCCTGTGCATTGAGCCATGTTTTAAAAAATACCACACTGTTCTGAATTATTCGATTTTAGTTAATTCGTTGAAAATATATTTGCCCTACATTACTTTTTTATTTTTCCCCTGATTTTACTCCAAGGGTGAGGGAGGGAATGGGTGGGTGGGGGGTGGATGTCATGTTTGCATATTCTCTAAAGTTCATCTGCTGGAGAGCTCCATTTGCATAAACCTGCAATTTCTTATTTTAGAAAACCCAAAAAAATAAATTCCCATTATACCCCTAGATGAATATTTTGGGATTTCTGCTTCAAGAGCAGATATTTTGGAAGTGTTATAGAAACTCTGTTGAGTTTTGTAAAACCAGCTTTGAAAAAAAGGCGATTTGTGAAATAAGCTTCTTCTATCGTCCGCCCTCCTACTTCTCTATGTGATAAATAAGACACACATATTTGGTATCCCCATGCTCAGGAGAAGTGGAAGAATGTGAAAGGAGATGAATTTTGGCCGTGGTCTATGCCGTGTGTGAAAAATGCTGGTATAAACTGACGCATTTGCTAAAAAATTGCTAATTTTATTTTGATCCATCTTATTCAAGAAACTTTCAGAAGAAAACTGGACTGTCTAAAAATATGATAAACCCCTTGAAGAAAACCTTGTGGAGTCTACTTGCGTGAATGAAGTAATTTATGGGGTGATTCTAATCTTTCAGCAGCATTAGGCCCCCCAGAAAACAGTATGCGGCTATAAAATCAAGTGCAGAATTCCTGGACCGAAAAGGCCAAAAAGCCTCCTTTTATGCCAAGCTCTGGCACATGCCCGCACAGTGAATAAGGCACACATATTTGGTATCCTCATGCACGGGAGAAGTGGAAGAATGTGAAAGGAGATGAATTTTGTCCGTGGTCTATACCGTGTGTGAAAAATACTAGCCTAAACTGACGCTTTTGCTAAAAAATAGCTGATTTTTTTTTGTTCCATCTTATTCAAGAAACTTTCAGAAGAAAACTGGACTTGCTAAAAATATGATAAACCCCTTGAAGGAAACCTTGTGGTGTCTACTTGTGCGAATGAAGTAATTTATGGGGTGATTCTAATGTTTCAGCAGCATTACACCCCCCAGAAAACAGTATGCTGCTATAAAATCAAATGCAATATTCCTGGACCGAAAAGCCTCCTTTTATGCCAAGCCCTGGCACATGCCCGCACAGTGAATAAGGCACACATATTTGGTATCCCCATGCACGGGAGAAGTGGAAGAATGTGAAAGGAGATTAATTTTGTCCGTGGTCCATACCGTGTGTGAAAAATGCTAGCATAAACTGGCGCAATTGCTAAATTCTTGAATTTTTTTCCAATTTTGCCCACTTTAGAGAAAAAAAAAAAAATGATATATACTGACAAATGCCACTAAAACAAAGCCCTATCTGTCCTTTGAAAAGAGTGTAAAATTCAAAGATGAACTTTATTCACCTGCAGAGTTAGGGCATGACCACACGTGGCGGATTTCCTCCGCAACTGTCCGCATCAATGCCGCACAGAATCTGCGTTGCAGATTCTGCTGCGGATCTGCACAAAATGTGCAGTAAATTGATGCGGACTAGCTGCTGCGGACTGCGGGAAAAGTGCTTCCCTTCTCCCTATCAGTGCAGGATAGAGAGAAGGGACAGCACTTTCCCTAGTGAAAGTAAACGAATTTCATACTTACCGGCCGTTGTCTTGGTGACGCGTCCCTCTTTCGGCATCCAGCCCGACCTCCCTGGATGACGCGCCAGTCCATGTGACCGCTGCAGCCTGTGCTTGGCCTGTGATTGGCTGCAGCCGTCACTTAGACTGAAACGTCATCCTGGGAGGCCGGACTGGAGACAGAAGCAGGGAGTTCTCGGTAAGTATGAACTTATATTTTTTTACAGGTTGCTGTATATTGTGATCGGTAGTCACTGTCCAGGGTGCAGAAACAGTTACTGCCGATCGCTTAACTCTTTCAGCACCCTGGACAGTGACTATTTACAGACGTCTCCTAGCAACGCTCCCGTCATTACGGGAGCCCCATTGACTTCCTCAGTCTGGCTGTAGACCTAGAAATACATAGGTCCAGCCAGAATGAAGAAATGTCATGGCAAAAAAGCAAGACGCATCCGCAGCACACATAACATGTGCATGACAGCTGCGGACTTCATTGCGGAACTTAGAATCTCCATTGAAGTCAATGGAGAAATTCCGCCATGAGTCCGCCACTGCTCCGCAACAGACAGAGCATGCTGCGGACACCAAATTCCGCTCCGCAGCCTATGCTTCGCAGCGGAATGTTACGCATCGTCTAAACGAACACTTCTAAATAGAAGTGGAAGTCAATGCAGAAACGGCTCCGCTGCGGATTAACGCTGCGGAGTGTCCGCAGCGGAATTTAAGTGAAATTCCGCCACGTGTGAACCCAGCCTCATAGTCATCTAAAGAAGCGCATAGCAAAATTGTGAAATTTGCTCTTGTCATTTAGCTGTAAAACAGCCTAGTCCTTAACCGGTTAAATGGAGCATGCATATTTTGCCTCTGCATGTAAAATGAGGCTACATTCACACGAGCCTTTCCACTTTGTGTGCTTACAAAATGCAGCATTTTTCTTATGTTTCAGTTCCATGTGGCATCCATGTGCGGTGCGCGTCTGCATTTTATATGTGCATATTTCATCCTTATGTCATGCTTTTTTTAGTTCAGCAAAAAAAAACTGAAGGATGTGTTTTTTTTTCCCCCTCGTCATTACTTTAACTGATTACGTCCGTGTTCTGTCCGTTGCTTTCACACACACATTGACTTCAATGGGCTACGTAGTGTGCAAAAACGCACATAAATAGGACCTGCAGTAAGTTTCACGCAGCGGACACACGCTGCGTGAAAAACAACGCATGTCTGGATAGCCCCATTGAATTACATAGGTCCATGTAACGGCCGTTATTTTATCGTCCGTAACACGGGCGTAAAATACACTCGTGTGAATCAGGCCTTAGGCTTTGTTCACACAGTGCAGATATGATGCAGATTTTTAATGCATTTTTTTAAGCCAATACCTGAAATGGATCAAGGAGAGGAGACACTTTAAGGCCAGGTTCACACATAGTGTAAATACTGTGGATTTTCTGCAACAGATTTAATTGAAGAAAATCTGCAGCATAATACAGTAGCAGCAAAGTGGATTAGATTTGAACAAATCTCACCAACACGCTGCGTAAATGATAAGTGGAAGAATCGCTCCGAAATTTACCTGTGGTGTGTTTTTTAATTCGCAGTATTTTAATTGTATTTGCGTAATCGTTTTTTTATTGCAGAATTTACTCATTGAATTCAATGTGGAGATAAAACCCACAATAAATAGCAGATGTTGCGTTTTTTAACATTCCCGACACTTCGGTAACGTTTGTATGGGATTTAATGACAGCAAGCGCTGTGCTATGTGAGTAAGTCACACACAAACGTTACCGTAGTGTCGGGAGTGTGAATAGACATCGCGTCCTGGCTGGAAGCAATGTTTATTCACTGTCAAGACACTTCAGTAAAGTTAATGTGTGAGTAAGCGACAGCACAGCGAGATCTCGCAAGATCACGATGTGCTGAGTACATGAATGGAGAGAAGTGTATGATGCTGATTGGTCAGCGTCATACACTTCTCTTTATAACGCCCACTTGGTCAAAAGCTAAAAAACGCCCAGTTGGGCATAACCCCGTCCCGCACCTTGGCGTAAATAAATGCCCAGGTGAGCAGTAACTTTGCGCACCTGGGCGTGCAGTTACATCCACGCTTTAACAGTTATTTGCCACGCGGCGCTACACCGCAGCGGCGGTTAACTGTGCAGGGTGTCTGCCCTGCCCTCCCCGTTGCCGATCGGTGGCCTGTCGCCGCTGAAATCTGTAATTAACCCCTTCGATGCGGTGGTCGATTGCGATCGCCGCATTGAAGAGGTTTAGAGCAGATTGGCAGCACCCCACATGCATTTGCGGGGGCTGGCGATCCTTATCACGGCAACCAGAGGCAAGACAATGGCCTCCAAGCTGACATGTACATGTCACAATGACAGTTAGAACACATTACACTACGTAGGTAGTGTAATGTGTTCTAGCAACAATCAGAGCTGCAAGTCTAAGTGTCCCCTAGTGGGACAAGTAAAAAAAGTAAAAAAAGATAATCAATTTTTTTTAAAAAAGTGTAAAAATAAAAGTTAGAAGTGACATACACAAAAAATGCTTTTTTTTCTTTTAAGTCTTTTATTATAGGAAAAAAAATTAACATGTTAAAAAAAAGTACACATATTTGGTATCACCGCATTCATAACGACCCCAACTATAAAACTGTAATATTATTTTTCCCGCATGAACACCTAAAAAAAAATAATAAAAAAAACAATGCCAGAATCACTATTTTTTGGTCACCACTCCTCCCAAAATATACAATAAAAAGTGATCAAAAAGTCGCATGTACGCCAAAATGGTACCAATACCAACTACAACCCGTCCCGCAAAAAACAAGCCCATACACCGCTTTTTTTGGCTGAAAAATACAAAAGTTATCGCTCTCAGAATATGGTGACACAAAAAATTATTTATTTTATAAATAAGTGATTTTATTGCACAAACGCTACAAAACATAAAAAAAATTATATACATATGGTATTGCTGTAATCGTACCGACCCACAGAATAAAGTAAAATAGTGAGTTATAGCCCAGGGTGAACGCCATAAGAAAAAAGAATAAAAAACGTTGTCAGAATTGATGGTTTTTGGTCACCTTGCTTGCCAAAAAAATGAATAAAAAGTGATCAAAAAAATTGCATGTACCCCAAAATGGTACCAATGGAAACTACAGATTGTCCCGCAAAGAATAAGCCCTCACACAGCTCGGGTGGAGAAAAAATAAAAAAGTTCTGGCTCTCAGAATATGGCGATGCAAAATATACAGAGTGTTCCAAAAGTGGATAAGATTGGGCGTCATTTATCTGTGCAACACCGGCCACACATCTGCGGATTATTATTTATTCACCCCATTATTATACCCTCCTATTATGCCCTGATGTTCTCCGCGCAGATTACATATGCCCCCACATCATAAACTAAAATACCAGTAAAACGCCAAACAGATCTAACAAGCTAAATCTGCGTGCCAAATGCCGCTCCCTCCCTTCTGAGCCCTACAGCGTGCCCAAAAAGAAGTTTACGTCCACTGATATGGCATCGCCTTACTCGGGAGAACCCGGTTAATATTTTATGAGGTATTTGTCTTCAGTGGCACAAACTGGGCATAACATGTAGTGCACTAAAATGGCATATCAGTGGAAAATTGTAATTTTCACTCTGCACCATCCGCTGTACATTAACCCCTTTGCGCAACACGACATAGCATGTCGTTGTGTGGGGGGTGATGTACGGAGCGGGCATACGTGAAAAATAACGAATTTAAAACTGCAAAAGTGCTGTTTTTTGGTCACCTTGGTTCTACCAAAAAATGTAATACAAAGTGCTCAAAAAGTTGTATGTACCAAAAAATGGTACCAATAAAAACGACCGCTCGTCCCTCAAAAAATAAGCCCTCACACCACTCTATTGACGGAAAAATAAAAAAGTTATGGCTCTTGGAAAGCAGGGAGAGAAAAACTAAAAAGGAAAAGATAAAATTGGTTCAGTCCGGAAAGGGTTAATTACTTTCAAATTAAAAACCATTTATGACCACATGTGGGTATTGCCGTGCTCGGGAGAAATTGCTTTACAAATGTTGGGCGGCTTTTTCCTCCTTTATGCTTTGTGAAATTTAAAAAATTCAACATTTTAGTGGAAGAAATGTTGATATTCATTTTCATGGCCTAATTCTAATAAATCCTGCAAAAGACCTGTGGGTTCTAAATGCCCACAATACCCCTAGATAGATTTTTTAAGTGGCGTAATTTCCAAAATGGGGGTCACTTTTGGGGGGTTTCCACTGTTTTGGCCTCTCAGGGGCTTTGCAAATGCGACATGGCACCCAAAAAAAAATTCAGCTAAATTTGAGCTCCAAAAGCCAAATAGAAACAGAAAAAATGGGACATAGATATCATCAAAACCACAAAAAAGGCCATACTTACTAGGTAGGTGGGTGGGTGAAAACCCGTTCCCATCAGGACGCAGACGGGTCAAAGAATGCTGCAGAAGGAGTGTGCATTAAATAGTGATAGCCCCTCCCACTAGTCTTGAGGGGCGTGGCGAACTAAGTGCTCAAAGGTGTGCGATAAATGAGTGTCAGTGTAGTGCTAGGGTGTGAATGGATGGTAAAAAATAAATATGTATGTATGAAAGTGTCAGAACTGTGTAATAATGTAATAAAAATAGATAAATAAATAAATGTGATGAATAGGGGTCAGTGCTGTGAATAGTACATGGGGTGTCAGTACTATGTGTAATACGTGGAGGGATAATGTGCTGGTCGTCAGGCATGGCGTATCTTGCCGAATAACAGCCTATTTGTAACGCCGCTAGTGTTAGCTAAAGCAGGCTGCTCTGCATTCCAAACCAAACGCCAGCACATCATGCCCTCCCAGCATATAAGACCCGGCTGCGTCCTGAAAAAAAGTGTAGTATACGTAGTAAGAAATATCCATGAAACATGGGGTATTAGTTGTTATTTTGGCCAAAATACGCAAAGCTCGCAACCCAACGTCAAGGGTCCCCAGTGCCTTGCGAGTCCCTAACCAGAACTTTTCGTTCCTAATTAAAAAACACAAACAGAAAAAATGGGACATAGATATCATCAAAACCACAAAAAAGGCCATACTTACTAGGTAGGTGGGTGGGTGAAAACCCGTTCCCATCAGGACGCAGACGGGTCAAAGAATGCTGCAGAAGGAGTGTGCATTAAATAGTGATAGCCCCTCCCACGAGCTTTGCATATTTTGGCCAAAATAACAACTAATACCCCATGTTTCATGGATATTTCTTACTACGTATATTACACTTTTTTTCAGGACGCAGCCGGGTCTTATATGCTTGTAGGGCATGATGTGCTGGCGTTTGGTTTGGAATGCAGAGCAGCCCGCTTTAGCTAACACTAGCGGCGTTACAAATAGGCTGTTATTCGGCAAGATACGCCATGCCTGACGACCAGCACATTATCCCTCCACGTATTACACATAGTACTGACACCCCATGTACTATTCACAGCACTGACCCCTATTCATCACATTTATTTATTTATCTATTTTTATTACATTATTACACAGTTCTGACACTTTCATACATACATATTTATTTTTTACCATCCATTCACACCCTAGCACTACACTGACACTCATTTATCGCACACCTTTGAGCACTTAGTTCGCCACTCCCCTCAAGACTAGTGGGAGGGGCTATCACTATTTAATGCACACTCCTTCTGCAGCATTCTTTGACCCGTCTGCGTCCTAATGGGAACGGGTTTTCACCCACCCACCTACCTAGTAAGTATGGCCTTTTTTGTGGTTTTGCCAAAAGCCAAATAGCGCTCCTTCCCTTCTAAACCCTGCTGTGGGTCCAAACAGCAGTTTATTACGACATATGGCATATTTCCGTAATCGGGAGAAATTGTTTTACAAATGCTGGGGTGGTTTTTCTCCTTTATTCCTTGTAAAAATTAAAAATGGCTACCTTTTTCCAGAAAAAAAGTAGATTTTTACCTTTACAGAATAATTCCAATGAATTCAGCAAAACAACTGTGGGGTCAAAATGCTAATGTAAAGGATCTGCCAGGCACAGCTTCTGTGTCAACGCCCATAGGTAATCAGTCTGCACCTGCTTCTATGTCTGTGAGACTAACTCCATCTTCCACCACTCAGGATGGCAGGCTTAGGAGTGGGAGAGCCTATCACAGCCTGGCCAGACGGAGCTAGCTCCCGCCCTCTGTCTATTTATACCTGCCTTTCCTGTTCCTCCTTGCTTGTGATTCTTCTCGTTTGGTTTCCTGGCCCTGCTGCAGCTTCTTGAACTATTTGTCCCTGCTTCATATTGACCCTGGCTTACTGACTACTCTCCTGCTCTGCGTTTGGTACCTCTTACACTCCTGGTTTGACTTGGCTTGTTCAATACTCTCCTGCTCTGCGTTTGGTACCTCGTACACTCCTGGTTTGACTCGGCTCGTTCACCACTCTTGTTGCTCACGGTGTTGCCGTGGGCAACTGCCCCATTTCCCTTAGCTTTTGTGTACCCTTGTCTGTTTGTCTGTCGTGCACATATTGAGCGTAGGGACCGTCGCCCAGTTCTAGCCCATCGCCTAGGGCAGGTAGTTGCAAGTAGGCAGGGACTGAGTGGCGGGTAGATTAGGGCTCACTTGTCTGTTTCCCTACCCCCATCTTTACAGCTAACTATACCCCTAGAAAAATTCCTTGATGGGTGTAGTTTCCAAAATGGGGTTTCCACTATTTTGTTCCCTCCAGTGCATTGCAAACGCGACACGGCACTGAAAACTATTCCAGCACAATCAGAAATCCAAAATCCAAATGGTGCTCCTTCCCTTCTGAGTCCAGCTGTGGGTCCAAACAGCAGTTTATTACCACATATGGGGTATTGCTATAATCAGGAGAAATTGCTTTACATAAGTTGGGGTGTTTTTCTCTTTTATTCCTTGAAAAAAATAAAAATGTCTACGTTTTTCAGAAAAAAAGTAGATTTCCCATCTTCACATACTAATTCAAATAAATTTAGCAAAAAAACTGTCGGTTCAAAATGCTAACTATGCCCCTAGATAAAATCCCTGAGGGGTGTAGATTCCAAAAGGGGGTCACTTTTGGGGGTCCTTATTGTTTTGGCCCCACAAGACCTCTTCAAACCTGACATGGTACCTAAAATAATTCTAATAAAAAAGGAGGCCCCAAAATCCACTAGGTGCTCCTTTGCTTCGGAGGCCGGTGTTTCAGTCCATTAGCACACTAGGGTCACATGTGGGATATTTCTAAAAACTGTAGAATCTGGGCAATAAATATTGTGTTGCATTTCTTGGGTAAAACTTCTGTGGTATAGGAATAAGTGTAGTACAAATGAATTTTGGCAAAAAAATGGGAAACACCGGTGGGAGCAAAATGCTCACTGCACACTTTAAAATGCCTTAAGTGGTGTAGTTTCCAAATTGGGGGTCACTACTTGGAGGTTTGTTTTTCTATTTGACTTCAGAGCCCTGTAATTGTGGGCCAATGCTGTGATAATCACCAAAATGGTCGTCAAATGGGCAGGTTGCTCTTCACTTCTGAGCTCTGTCATATGTCCAGGCAAATGTTAAATGCCTTGAGGGGTGTAGTTTCCAAAATGAGGTCACTTCTTGGGGGCTTCCACTGTACTCTGGTACCTCAGGGTTTTACAAATGCGACATGGCACCCAAAAACCAATCCAGGAAAATCTGCATGCCAAATAGCGCTCCTGCCGTTCTGAGCCCTGCCTTGTGTGAAAACAGCAGTTTATGACCACATGTGGTGCTTTTTCCTCATTATCCCATGTGAAAATGAAAAAAATCTACTTTTTAGTGGAAAAAATGCTGATATTCATTTTTACGGCCTAATTCCAATAAATTTTGCAAAAGACCAGTGGGGTCTAAATGCTTACTATATGCCTAGATAGATTCCTTAAGAAGTTTAGTTTCCCAAATGGGGTAAATTTTTGGGGTTCCTACTGTTTTGGTAACGCAGGCACTTTGCAAATGTAACATGGCACCCGAAAACCATTCTAGCTAAATTTGAGCTCCAAATGGTGATCCTTCCCTTTTGACCCCTGCCGTGTGTCCAAGCAGCAGTTTATTATCGTATATGGGGTATTGCCGTAATCGGGAGAAATTGCTTTTCAAATGTTGGGGTGCTTTTTCTCCTTTATGCCTTGTAAAAATTAAAAATGTATAAAAAAAATTTAGAAAAAAATATAGATTTTAATTTTCACGGCCTAATTCCACTAAAGTCAGCAGATAACCTGTGGGGTCAAAATGCTCACTATACCCGTCAATAAATTCCTTGAGCGGTGTAGTTTCCCAAATGGGGTTACTTTTGGGGGTTTCCACTGATTTGGTCCCTCAGGGGCTTTGCTAATGCGACATGGCACCCGAAAATCATTGCCGCAAAACTTGAGCTCAAAAAGCCAAATGGTTCTCCTTCCATTCTGAGCTCTGCCTTGTGTACAAACAGCAGTTTATGACCACTTATGGGGTATTGCCGTAATTGGGAGAAATTGCTTTTCAAATGTTGCAGTGCTTTTTCTCCTTTATGCCTTGTAAAAATAGAAAATTTCTTTGTTATATTGGAAAAAATGTAGATTTTAATTTTCACGGCTTCATGCCACTAAATTCAGCAAAAAAAATGTGTTGTCAAAATGCCCACTATACCCCTTGATAAATTCCTTGAGGGGTGTAGTTTGCCAAATGGTGTCTTTTTGGGGGTGCTTCCACTGTTTTGGCATCACAAGACCTCTTCAAACCTGGCATGGTGCCTAAAATATATTCTAATAAGGGCATGACCACACATGGCGGAATTCCTCCGCAACTGTCCGCATCAATGCCGCACCTAATCCGGGTTGCGGACTACGGCTGCGGATCTGCACAAAATGTGCAGAAAATTGATGCGGACTAGCTGCTGCGGACTGCGGGAAAAGTGCTTCCCTTCTCCCTATCAGTGCAGGATAGAGAGAAGGGACAGCACTTTCCCTAGTGAAAGTAAAATAAATTCATACTTACCGCCCGTTGTCTTTATGACGCGTCCCTCCTTCGGCATCCAGCCCGACCTCCCTGGATGACGCGCCAGTCCATGTGACCGCTGCAGCCTGTGCTTGGCCTGTGATTGGCTGCAGCCGTCACTTACACTGAAACGTCATCCTGGGAGGCCGGACTGGAGACAGAAACAGGGAGTTCTCGGTAAGTACGAACTTCATTTTTTTTTACAGATACATGTATATTGGGATCGGTAGTCACTGTCCCGGGTGCAGAAACAGTTACTGCCGATCGCTTAACTCTTTCAGCACCCTGGACAGTGACTATTTACTGACGTCTCCTAGCAACGCTCCCGTCATTACGGGAGCCCCATTGACTTCCTCAGTCTGGCTGTAGACCTAGAAATACATAGGTCCAGCCAGAATGAAGAAATGTCAAGTTAAAAAAGCAAGACGCATCCGCAGCACACATGACATGTGCATGACAGCTGCGGACTTCATTGCGGAACTTTGAATCTCCATTGAAGTCAATGGAGAAATTCCGCCATGAGTCCGCCACTGCTCCGCAACAGACAGAGCATGCTGCGGACACCAAATTCCGCTCCGCAGCCTATGCTCCGCAGCGGAATTGTACGCATCGTGTAAACGAACACTGCTAAATTAAAGTGAAAGTCAATGGAGAAACGGCTCCGCTGCGGATTAACGCTGCGGAGTGTCCGCAGCGGAATTTAAGTGAAATTCCGCCATGTGTGAACCCGCCCTAAAAAGGAGGCCCCAAAATCCTCTAGGTGTTCCTTTGCTTCGGAGGGGTTCAGTTTTTAAAATGGGATGATTTATGGGGGTTTGCATTGTATGGGCCCCTCAAAACCACTTCACAACTGAACTCGTCCCTGTAAAAATAGCCTTTTGAAATTTTCTTGGAAATGTGAGAAATTTCTGCTAAAGTTCTAAGCCTTGTAACGTCCTAGAAAAATAAAAAGATGTACAAAAAACAATGCCAATCTAAAGTAGACATGAGGGAAATGTTAATTAGCATTTATTTTTTGTGGTATTGCAATCTGTCTTAGGCATCATTTACACGAGCGTAATATACGCGCGTGCGACGCGCGTGCTTTTCACGCGTGTCGTACGCACCTATATTACTCTATGGGGCAGTGCAGACAGTGCGTGAATTTTGCGTGAGTGCGTTGCGTAAAACTCACGACATGTCCTATATTTGTGCGTTTTTCGCGCATCACGCACCCATTGAAGTCAATGGGTGCGTGAAAAACACGCATGACAAACGGAAGCTCCTGCGTTGCATGCGCGTTTTTCACGCATCACTTGTTATGTCCATGAAAAAGAGTTTATAAAGCTGGGCCAAACAAGCACAAACCAGGAAGCGCTTGAGTTTCCTATGCGAGTGGGCCAGACTGGAAACTCCACCCAGATAACTGCAGGCATGCCGCGTGGGCTGGATGTGGGGAGAGGCTGACCAGCCTGGTGCAGGAGAAGGGAGAAATCTGGGACACCCGCGCGGAGTCCTATCATGACTGCACGGCCAAGGAGGACGCCTGGGAGGAGATAGCCCAGGCGCTGTTTCGCTCCGAATGGGAGAGCAGCAGGACCCGCGACCGCACTCGGATGGGTGAGTACATGTGTTTTTAAACGATGCAATGTCATCCCTATTGAAGTAGTGTGTACCTGTCTGTGTCTTTAGCTAAATGCCCAACTTACTATTTGTGTTGCTGACGCATCACCGTGTAGCATGTCATTTGCTGTGTAGGGCCCCTCAGGTATTTTAGGGCCGATTTCTTTGTGCGTTACCGCAATGTGTGACCATGTATTTGTTTTTCCTCCTACAGTCCTGGATATCAAAACCCGCTGGCGGAGCTGTAGGAACCAGTTCCGCCGTGAGATGAGCGACAGAGGCAGAAGTGGGGATGGGGCTTCACAAAAGCGGCCGTACATATACACCAAGAACCTGATGTTCCTCAAGGACATCATGGAGATTCGTTCGTAAGTAAATGTGCTATTGCATGTGTCAAATGTTTGTTTGCACAGGTCATGTTCGCCATCATGTTTTTTTTGGCAATGATCACTATTGGGTTCTCATTATGTTTTCCAATTACAGAACCACCGACAATTTGAACGATACAGAGGAGGAGAGTGACCTGCCTGAGTCTGGGCCACAACCTCCCGCCAGTCGAGTGATGCCCCTTAGCCCGGAGCCAACACCCCAGGATCCGGCCCCAGTAGAGTCGGGCCCTGTCGTAGTCTCTCCGCCTGAAGCCCGCCCCCCGCGACAACCACAAAGACGCCGACGCAGTCAGCCGCCGGGGCCCAGGTGGATACTCGAGTACTCGACTACCTTCGGCGAGCGGCCGACAAGGACGGGCAGGACTTCTTTGTCCGGGGAATTGTTCCCCTGCTGCGGAGGGTCCGAGACGATAGGGTGGCACACCCACACGCGGCCATCATAACCCTTATCGATTCCTCAACACCCCCCACAATCCGCACAACTGCTTCACAGCGATCGAGCAGTGGCGCGGATTTGCCGTGGCTAGCACCACGTCTAATTTACCCGCCCCATACCACCCACCCACCCTGAGCGCACGGCCTCACCCTTATTTCCGACCCATAGCTCCTCCTTTCCCTGCCCCAAGTTACCAGGGCCATCATCAGCACCACTATGCTGGAGAGGAACATCCTCAGCAGCTCCATGGCCAGCATAGTGGTGCTGAAATGCCCGCATACTCCTCCCCGGGCCACCACTACCAGCACTTGTGAAAGTGCCTGTGTGCTGTGTGGAGCAAGGCACATTAGTGAAGGGCTCAAAAGTCTGCCCACGTACGTTTTACACCATGTTGGTGGTTAGTTTTTTTTCTTTTGTTGTGTTCCTTTGCACCCCGTGTTTGCTGTGCATTGTAAACAGTAAAACCAGGTTGTTGACAGTTTCAATTGCGTGGTGTTTTTATTTCACACCCCTCCACACAATGTTTGCCACAAATGTGTTTTACTGTACACTCACACACTGCTGGGCTTGGCCCCAAATTCGGTCACACGTTCTATGAGGTATTAGTTCATCTATAGGGGTTTGCCATTGTTTGCAAGAGAAGTGAAAGTTCGCGTGCTGTCATGTGACTCTAGACACACTAAGGACAGTCGCGATTTGAGTCGCCTAACTTTTGGCCGATCATCATTCATTCTCATGAAAACAGTTTCAGGAATGGCAAATGGCCCGATCAAACCCCAACAGATGTAAGCTCGCAACCCACGTCAAGGGTCCTCATGTATTGCGAGTCCCTAACACTACACGCCCATAGCCTAAAACACCAAACACTGGCCACTTGGGACCTGTGGACTGAAAACTCCAAAAAATCGGTAACCCTTTAAATGACATCAAGCCCCCATGGTGCGGCTCCTGATGGGCTCTCATAATATGCCGCCAAACTATCCCGCACTCGAAGTCCGGATGTGAGAGATCTCCCTAGAGGAATAGCCGGGACAGTGTCGCTGGTGGCTGCATGTGTTAGTATATATTCTGCATCAAAGGTAGCATCATTAATGCGGCAGAAGTTATGCAGAACTACACACGCTTGTATGACACGTGTCACATTCTGCGGGGACAATTGCATTGTCGACAGAAAGACCCGCCACCTGTTCAACATAATTCCAAAGGCACATTCCACACATTTTCGAGCTCGGCATAGGCGGAGATTCAACATACGGCGACGCTCATCCAAGCCCCTTCTTGCAAAAGGCCGCATTACTTGCCTTGTCAGGGCAAACCCCTCATCTGCAACGATGACATATGGGATTGGTGGGCCGCTGGAGCCAGGGAGGATGGAAGGTTCCGGCACCGCCAGTCGATTATTCAAAAGTTGTTTACCCATTCTTGATGAACGGAATATGCGGGCATCTGCAGAGCTTCCATACGAGCCTATGTCAACAATTGTGAAACAATAATTTGTGTCCGCCAAGGCCAACAATACCATAGAAAAAAACAGTTTGTAGTTATAGTATCGCGAGCCACTGCGTGGGGGCTTCTTCACCCGAATGTGTTTGCGGTCTAGGGCACCAATACAATTAGGAAATTGAGTTGCTCTAAGAAATCCCTCCGAAATTCGTAGCCACTGTTCTGTCGTGGGCTGAGGGATGACCGTGGGCTTTAATCTCTACCACAGCACGACACAGGTGGATGTGACAATGAAGGAAATGGTGGTCACTCCCAAAAGAAACTCAAAATGTAACGAATGGTAACTATTGCCTGTGGCCAGAAATCTAAAGGCAAGAGAAAACCAAAGCAATCAACAACACATGTTAGGGGGGACTTGTAAAACAGACAGCGTCATTGAAGAAGTAATTACAAGTGCACACATACCTCAAGGTCACAAGCAGGCGTTCCTCTGGGGAAATGCAGCGTCTCATGTTAATATTCTGGTAGGTGATGGAAGGGCAAATCTGCGCAAGCAGAAGATCAAATGTGGACACAGACATGCGGCAGAACGCTTGAAATTTTTCGGGGTGCCGACATAAGTCCTCATAGAGAGTATGAAAATGCCCTTTGGAGGTTCGTTGGGCCACAAGTGGATGAACCCAAATGCGACTTCTTCCACGCGTCTGGTGCTGCAGCATGGGTCGCCGTTCGCCAAAATGACGCAAAATCATCCACGCAAGAAGCACACTTGCCAGCGACTGAGAAGGCATAACTGTGCCTTGCAAGTCAAAACACGTGTCAACTGTTGAAACACACACTGGGGTTTCTGCAGAGGCTGCAATTAAGGCGCAAAAACACTTTTTGCAGAAAGCAGGGGTTGGGCCAGCTGGCCTATTCGTAGGCTGGCCTCGCATTAACTGCCTCTGCGTTTTTTCCGCGCGTTTTAAACGCAGGTCGCGCGCGCGTTAAAAACGCAACAATGCTGAGTATACGCATGCCAAACACAATGGCAATGCGCGCAATACGCAGCGTGTTTTACGCGCGCAAAACGCACACGCTCGTGTAAATCAGGCCTTACAAGCAGATACATTTACATTTAGAAAAATGGAAATATTTGCAGTTTTTCACCAAATTTTGGTGTTTTTCCACAATAAAATACTAAATGAATCGACAAAATTTTACCACTAACCACTAAGTATAATGTGTCATGAGAAAACAATCTCAGAATCGCTTGGATAGGTCAAAGCATTCCGAAGTTATTACCACATAAATTGACACATGTCAGATTTGAAAAATGGGGCTGCGTCCTGAACATGCAAACTAGTCCATGTCCTTAACCGCTTCCCAACCGCCCACTGTAAATTCACATCGGCGCTTTGCTGGGCTCTGTGCAGCGCCGGCGTGAATTCACGGTGGGTGTTAAAAGCGCGATCCGGGTGCCTTAGAGTAGCGCTGACACCGGGATCGCTCTGTTATCCCCTGCCTCTAGGCCCGGAGACATGACCGGGACCTAATTGTTTCAGGTCCCGGTCATGTGATCGCAGGGAAAGTTTGTTGTAGCAACAAACTGGAAAGTTTGTTACTACAACAAACTGGAAAGTTTGTTGCTACAACAAACTTTCCCGGGGACCGATTGCGGGTGCTGCAATCGGTTATAAGGCAAAACCAGAGGCCATACAACAGCCATGCACAGCAGCCTGTGAGAACCAGCCGGAGACCGGTCCTCATAAGCTTCCTGTCAGTGTGACTCTCAGCGTCACACTGACAGTTTATAATACGTTACACTACCTAGATAGTGTAATGTATTATAGCAGCTATCAGTGCTCCAGGTCTTCAAGTAAAATAAGTAAAAACTAAAGAAAAAAGTAATAAAAATGTTTTATAAAAGTGTAAAAACAAGTTATAAGTTACAAAAACAAAAAATATTTTTTTTCCTATAAGTCTTTTATTATAGGAAAAAAAATGAAAATGTTTAAAAAAAGTACACATATTTGGTATCACGGCGTTCATAACGACCCAAACTATAAAACTATAATATTATTTTTCCCGTACGGTGAACACTGCAAAAAAAATAATTAAAAAACAATTTCAAAATCACTATTTTTTTGGTCATCAACCCTCCAAAAATATAGAATGAAAAGTGATCAAAAACTCGCATGTACCCCAAAATAGTACCAATAAAAACCACAACCCGTCCCGCAAAAAACAAGCCCTTACACAGCTTTTTTTTTTAGTTATGGCTCTCAGAATATGGTGACACAAAAAAAAAATAATTTTATCGAAAAGTGATTTTATTGCGCAAACGCCACAAAACATAAAAAAAACTATATACATCTGGTATCGCCGTAATCGTATCAACCCGCAGAATAAAGTAAAATTTCATTTATAGCGCACGGTGAACACTGTAAAAAAAAAAAGACAAAAAACATTATCAGAATTTATATTTTTTTGTCACATTGCTTGCTAAAAAAAATCTAATAAAAAGTGATAAAAAAAAAATCACATGTACCCTAAAATGGTACCAATGAAAACTACAGATTGTCCCGCAACAAATAAGCCCTCAAACAGCTCCGGTGAAGAAAAAATAAAAAAAAGCTCTGGCTCTTAGAATATAGCGACAGAAATTGTGCAGTGTCCAAAAGCGGATAAGATCGGGCGCCATTTATCAGTGCGACATTGGCCACATACCTGCGGATTATTATTTATTTACCGAATTATTATACCCTCTTATTATGTCCTGATGTACTCTGCCGAATTTACACATACCCCCACATCATAAACTGAAATACCAGCAAAATCTAAACAGAACAGTTACCAAACAAAATCTGCGCTCCAAAAGCCAAATGGCGCTCCCTCCCTTCTGAGCCCCACAGCCTGCCCAAACACCAGCTTACGTCCACATATATGATATTTTATATCCGGGAGAACCCGCTCAACATTGTATGAGGTATTTATCTTCAGAGGCACAAACTGGGCACAACATATTGTGCATTAAAATGGCATATCAGTGGAAAATTTAAATGTTCACTTTGGACCATTCGATGTGCATTAATGCCTTCGCGCACCATGACTTAGTAGCATGTCGTGGTGCGGGGGGTTATATATGGAGCGGGCTCATGTGCTGCGCCCGCTCCATATTCTGCAGGTGTCAGCTGTGTATTACAGCTGACACCCAGGACTAAAGGACAGGAACAGCGATCGCGCTGGTACAGGAGTCTGTAAAAATTATATTATACTGCAATACATTAGTATTGTAGTGTATTGCACCAGCGACATAATGATCGCTCTTCCCAGTCCCCTAAAGGGACTTTTGGGAGGTTTCCACTGTTTTGGTACCTCAGGGGCTTTGCAAATGTGACATGACACCCGAAAACCATTCCAACTAAATTTGAGCTCCAAAAGCCTAATATTGTTCCTTCACTTCGGAGTCTTGCCGTGGGTCCAAACAGCAGTTTATTACCACATATGGCGTATTGCTGTAATCAGGACAAATTACTTTACAAATTTTGGGGTGATTTTTCTCCTTTATTCATTGTAAAAATTAAACATTTCTATGTTGTTTCAGAAAAAAAGTAGATTTTCATTTTCACGGCCTAATTCCACTAAATTCAGCAAAAAAACTGTGGGGTCAAAATGCTAACTATACCCCTAGAAAAATTCCTTGAGGGGGTGTAGTCTTCAAAATGGGGTCACTTTTGGAGGGTTTTGCTCCCTCCAGGGCGTTGGAAACGCGACATGGCACTGAAAACCAATCCAGCACAATCTGCGCTTCAAAATCCAAATGGCGCTCCTTCCCTTCTGAGCTCTGCCGTGGGTCCAAACAGTAGTTTAGTACCACATATCCCCATATTGCTGTAATCGGGAGAAGTGCTTTTTATTCTTTATTCCTTGCAAATATTATTTTTTTTTATATTTTTTCAGAAAAAAAGTAGATTTTCACTTTCACAGGCAAACTCTAATAAATATAGCAAAATACCTGTGGGATCAAGATGCTAACTATACCCCTAGAAACATTCCTTGAGGTGTGCAGTTTCCAAAACCGTGTCACTTTTGGGGGATTTCCACTGTTTTGGCACTACAAGACCTCTTCAAACCTGACATGGTGCCTAAAATATATTCTAGAAAAAGGAGGCCAGAAAATCCACTAGGTGCTCCTTTGCTTCTGAGGCTGGTATTTCAGTCCATTATCACACTAGGGCCACATCTGGGATATTTCTAAAAACTGCAGAATCTGGGCAATAAACATTGAGTTGCATTTCTCTGGTAAAACCTTCTATGTTACAGAAAAAAATGTATTACAAATGAATTGCAGCAAAAAAAATAACATTTGTCAATTTCCCCTCTACTTTGCTTTAATTCCTGTGAAACACCTAAAGGGTTAAGAAACTTTCTGAATGCTGTTTTGAATATGTTGAGGGGTGCAGTTTTTAATATGGGGTGATTTATGGGGTCTATCTAGTACATAAGGCCCTCAAAGCTGCTTTACAACTGAACTGGTCCATGTAAAAATAGCCTTTTGAAATTTTCTTGAAAATGTGAGAAATTGCTGCTAAAGTACTAAGCCTTGTAATGTCCTAGAAAAATAAAATAATGTTCAAAAAACGATGCAAATATAAAGTAGACATATGGAATATGTGAAATAGTAACTATTTTGTGTGGTATTACTATCTGTTTTACAAGCAGATACATTTAAAATTAGAAAAATCATAATTTTTGCATATTTTCTCAAAATTTTGGTGTTTTTCACAAATAAGCAATGAATTTATTGACCAAATTTTTCCACTAACATAAAGTACAATATGTCACAAGAAAACAATCTCAGAATCGCTTGGATAGGCAAAAGCATTCCAGAGTTATTACCACATAAATTGACACATGTCAGATTTGAAAAAATGGGGCTGGTCCTGAAGGCCAAAATGAGCTCAGTCTTGAAAGGGTTAAGGGGTTAAGCATTACTTTATCTATTTCTTCTATTTAGGTTCCATTCCTGGTTTTGGTTTAAAAAGTACATGCAAAGTCTGCATCAAATCTGCACCCTGTGAACAAAGCCTTAGGCTACATGCACATGTTGAGTAATTTGCTGCGGAAAATCCGCATCAAAATCGCAGGAAAACCCAGGAGATTCGCAGGTAAAACTGCACCTAATCGTCCATTTTTTTATGCATTTTTACGTGCGGTTTTTACATTTTGATGCGTAAAGAGGTGCTTTTTTGTGCTGCGGTTTTGTTGCGTTTTTCCTCAGCACTAGGCAGGTACAATTCACAAGTGGATACGCAATATAAATTGACATGCTGCAGATTTTAAAATACGCACCTCAGGTCAATTTAGGTGCAGAAGAAAACCGCAGCATGTACATGAGATTTATTGAAATCTCATTTACTTTGCTGGTAATGTATTACGCAGCGGATTTGCCGCATACGAATATGCGAAGCAAAACTGCAGGTAATACGCGTCTTGTGCATTTGGCCTTAGGCTTGAACGGTGCAAAATTTTCTCAACGGAATTCTGTGTGAATATTTCACAGCATTTACAGTAGCAGCAAATTGGATGAAATTAAGAAAATCTCATGCCCATGCTGCGGGAGAAAACCTGCAGCATAAATGTTAATAAATTGAACTGCAATGCGGAATTTAAATCCGCAGCATGTCAATTTATGCTGCGTCCTCTGAGCTTTTCTGTTGAGGGCTTTCCCCACTGAATTCAATGGGGATGCAAAACCCGCAACAGAAAGCCATGTGTTGCAACTTTTCGCAGCGATTCCACCGCACAAATCGCAATTCAGGAAAAAAAATAAAATATCATGCTGACCCAGAACTCTCTTCTTCCTGCAGTTCGGCTTCCTGGGATGACGTTGCATCCCATGTGACCGCTGCAGCCAATCACAGGCTGCAGCGTCACATGGGCTGCAATGTCATCCCTTGAGGCAGGACAATGCACAGAAAAGAGGCAGCGGAAATTCACACTACAATGTGGTGCTGTTTTTCAGATGGAAGGTGCTGCAGGTTTCAGGTTGGATATGCTGCACAATTTTTACGTTGCAACTTTTGCGGCGTAATGACAGAGTTTACATCGCAAAAATCGCAACGCCGGTAAAAAAAATAAATCATACCCAGAATACTCTTCTTCTTCCTGCTGTCTGACCTCCTGGGATGACATTGAGTCCCATGTGACCGCTGCAGCCAATCACCTGATGGGCTGAAACGTCATCCAGGGAGGCCGGAACATACGTCAGAGGAGAGAGGGGGTAAGTATGAACGGCTTTTAATCCGCAACGGAATTTCCGTCCCAAAAAATCGCACTACAATGTGGTTAGATTTTTTGGACGGAATGTCCTGCGGGTTCCGGGTCGGACACACTGCCTGAGTTTTACGCAGTGTAGCCGTGCCGTGGGAACCCGGCCTTAATCCATTCCTTTTATCTGAATGGGGTTGTTTCTGCAGCAGGTACATGGATATCTGCAAGCTCCATTCTGGACTTAGTATATATTCAGCCTTAACACCATCTTCTGTCTTTCACCATGTTCACCATTCTTTTCGTGTCAATATATAGGTCAAACACTGAAGGACTAAATAGACTTATGGTCTTGTACCTGTCACGATCTAGGGGTATGTGGACCCACTACGCGGCTCTGCCGTAGCGGAGAGGCAGCTAACCCACTCACATTCTATGCACAAAGTCTATGGTAGGAGTGTAGCACACGGGTACCTGGGATAGTCCGGATGGCAGCAAGGGCTCTAGCACAGATGGGGCTGGAGATGGTGGGTTGCGCCGGACGTGGCGGATGGTATCCAGAATGACAGGCAACAGCCGACGTGGAGTATTCCAGCAGGCGAGGCAAGGTACGGCTCAGGCACTATACAGGCTTGGAACAAGGCCCAGCATGGGATACAGGGTATAGGAGGCAGGACAAGGGAACACTGGGAGCAGGAAAACACTAAGGGACAATTTTCAATACAGACATGGGAAAACTAGAACAACGCTCAGGCAGGGAGTGGAAGGGCGGAGCCCTTCTTATATTTCAGGATGGGCATTGGTTTATTTACGGAACATTAAACATTTGCGTGCGCTGGCCCTTTAAGGCCGGGGCCACGCGCGCACACCTTACCAGTGAGAGCAGTACCAGCCGGCCGCGAGTGCTGGCGTCTCCTAGGAGGGAGATGCCAGCAGGAAGACAACGGACTGTGGTTGCGGGTGTCGCCAGGTAAGGAACGTTTGCGGTCCGGTACCACGGCCGTGACAGTACCCAAACAATACAACATTTAATGAAAGCCACATATCATTTACAGTAAACGACACTGATATTTGCCATTATTCAACACACAAGAGCATTCCAATGCACTCCAGTGATCGTAAGAATCTTACTAAGATCATACTATAAAAGAATCTTAAACTAAATATACATTTTCATTAAATAGATTTTAATTAGATTTTTGGAATAGAAAAAAAAGAATAAAATTATTTTAAAACCACAATTTAATAAAAAAAATGTTCATGACTTAATTGTGACCTCACAAAATCCATTCTCAGCCAGAGTAAAATTTTAAATGATTAATGACATTGAATATAATGGTTTTTGCTCCTAGGGCAGACTGACTAATTAATGAATCTAGTTTAATCTTGTAACTTTTTAAAACAAATCCACGACCAAGATCACTGGCTCGTTCAACACACTGCAATTTAAATCCATGCTTAACTAATCGTCTTTATTAGCTCATGCAAACTTAAAATATAACAGTAATATTGTATGCTAAATAAGAATTTTATCAAAATATGAATAAAAAAATGTTAAAAAAAGTGGTATGAAAGTTAACTTATTTCCAAAAATGGATCAATAAAGACATTTTTTTAAATTAACCCCTTAAAGAGGCTCTGTCACCAGATTATAAGTGCTCTATCTCCTACATAATCTGATCGGCACTGTAATGTAGATATCAACAGTGTTTTTTATTTTGAAAAACAATAATTTTTGAGCAAGTTATGAGCAATTTTAGATTTATGCTAATTAGTTTCTTAATAGACAACTGGGCATTTTTTACCTTTTGACCAAGTAGGCGTTGTAAAGAGAAGTGTATGACGCTGACCAATCAGCGTCATACACTCCTCTCCATTCAAGTCTATTTGTACTCTAGAGATCATGCTGTGCTGTCACATACACCCACATTAACTTTACTGAAGTGTCTTGAGAGTGAATAGACATTGCCTCCAGCCAGGATGCGATGTCTATTCACACTCCTGACACTTCGGTGAAGTTTGCGTGGGACTTACTCACACAGCACAGCGTGATCTCGCAAGATCATTCTGTGCTGTCATTCACAGAAACTTTACCGAAGTGTCGGGAGTGTGAATAGACATTGTGTCCTGGCTGGAGGCGATGTCTATTCATTCTCAAGACACTTCAGTAAAGTTAATGTGGGTGTATGTGACAGCACAGCGTGATCTCGCGAAACCACGCTGTGCAATGAATACAAATGGACTTGGTCAAAAGGAAAAAAACGGCAAGTTGTCTATTAAGAAACTAATTAGCATAAATCTAAAATTTCTCATAACATGCTAAAAAATGATTGTTTTTCAAAATAAAAACCACTGTTGTATATCACATGTGGGCCTAGTGCGCTACTGGACAGAAGCACCTGCCTCAGAAGCAAAGGAGCACCTAGTGGATTTTGGAGCCGCCTTTTTTTAGAATATATTTTAGGCACCATGTCAGGTTTGAAGAGGTCTTGTGATGCCAAAACAGTGGAAACCCCCCAAAAGTGACCCCATTTTGGAAACTACACCCCTCAAGAAATGTATCTAGGGGTATAGTTAGTATTTTGACCCCACAGTTTCTTTACTAAACTTATTGGAATTTGTGTGTAAAAATGAGGAATAAATGAGAAAAAGCACCCCAACATTTGTAAAGCATCTTCTACCGATTATGGCAATGCTCCATATGTGGTAATAAACTGCTGTTTGGACCCACGGCAGGGCCCACAATGGAAGGAGCACCATTTCGATTTTTGAGAGCAGATTTTGCTGGAAAAGTTTTCAGTGCCATGTCATGTTTGCAATGCCCTGGAGGGACCAAAACAGCGGAAAGCCCCCAAAAGTGACCCATTTTCGAAACTGCACCCCTCAAGGAATATTTCTAGGGGTATAGTTAGCATTTTGACGGAATTTATAGGAATTATGCCGTGAAATTGAAAATCTAAATTTTTTTCATTTTTACAATAGATAAAGGAGAAAAAGCACCCCAACATTTTTAAAGCATAGTCTTCTGAGCACAGCAATACCCCATATGTGGTAATGAACTGCTGTTTTTTACACAAGGCAGGGCTTAGAAAGGATGGAGCGCCATTTGACTTTTGGAGCTCAAGTTTTGCTGGAATGGTTTGCAGAGCCATGTCACATTTGCAAAGCCACTGAGCTGCCAAAATAGTGCAAACCCCGCAAAAGTGACCCCATTTGGGAAACTACACCCCTCATTGAAGTTTTCTAGCTGTATAGTAAGCATTTTGACCCCACTCGTTTTTGCTGAATTTATTGGAATTAGGCAGTGAAAATGAAAATCTACATTCTTTCCACTAAAATGTTGAATTTTTTTCATTTTCACAAGGAATAAAGGAGAAAAAGCACCCCAAAAATTGTAAAGCAATTTCTCCCGAGTACGGCATTACCCCATAAGTGGTCGTAAACTGCTGTTTGTACACACGGCAGGGTTCAGAATGGCAGGAGTGCTACTTGGCATGCAGATTTTGGTTGATCGCTTTTTTGGCGCCATGTCGCATTTGACACATTTGCAAAGCCTCTGAGGTACCAGTACAGTAGAAACCCCTGAGAAGTAACTCCATTTTGGAAACTATACTACTCAGGGTAATAATCTAGGGGTGTAGAGAGCATTTTGATCCCACAGGTGTTTCATAGATTGTATTAGAATGAGGCAGTGAAAATGGCCAAATTTTTTTCCCCCAAAGATATGAAGTTTTGCACCCACATGGCAGAGTTCAAAATGGAAGGAGTGCCATTTGGCTTTTAGAGCGCAGATTTTGCTGGACTGGTGTACAGTCGCCGTGTCGCATTTGCAGAGCTTCCTTAGGTACCAGAGTAGAGTGTAAAACCCTGAGAAGTGACCCCATTTTGTAAACTACACCCCTCAAGGCATTTATCATTTGCCTGGACATATAACAGGGCTTAGGAGCAAAATAGCAAAATGCGCATGTGAGGCCTATTTTAGTGATTTTCAAAGCATTGGCCCACAATGGCAGAGCTCTGGGGTCAAATAGTAAAACAAACCCCCAAGTAGTGACCCCCATTTTGGAAACTTCCCTCTAGGTATTTTTTAAGGGGTCTAGTAAGCATTTTTACCAGACAGGTTTTTTTTTTTAATTATTATTATTAGGAATGAATGCTCAGTGGATGGTGCAAAGCAAAAAATTGCAATTTTCCAAAGGTATATGCCATTTCAGTGCACAATATGTTGTGCCCAGTTCGTGCCACTGAAGACAAATACCTCAAACTGTTAAGCGGGTTCTCCCGGGTATAATGATGCCATATATGTGGACGTAAACTGCTGTTTGGGCACGCTGCATGGCTCAGAAGGAAGGGACGGCATTTGGCTTTTGGAGTGCAGATTTTGCTTAGTGGTAGTTTTGTTTGGGGTTTAGTTGGCATTTCAGTTTATAATGTGGGGGCATGTGTAAACTGTGCGAAGTACATCAGGGCATAATAAGAGGGTATAATGATGCAGTAAATAAATAATAATTCATAGATATGTGGCCGGTGTCGCACTGATATAATAAAAAATCTTATCTGCTTTTTGAACACTCTGCACATTTTGCATCACCATATTCTGAGAGACAGAACTTTTTTATTTTTTCTCCACCGGAGCTGTGTGAGGGCTTAATCGTTGCGGGACAATCTGTAGTTTTCATTGGTACCATTTTGGGGTACATGCGATTTTTTTGATTACTTTTTATTTCATTTTTTGGCAAGCAAGGTGACCAAAAACCAGCAATTCTGATAATGTTTCTTATTCTTTTTTTACGGCGTTCGCCATGCGCTATAAATGACAATTTTACTTTATTCTGTGGGTCGACACGATTACGGCGATACCAGATGTATATCATTTTTTTTATGTTTTGCAGTGTCTGCACAATAAAATTTTGTTTAAAATAATTTCTTTTTTGTGTCACCATATTCTGATAGCCATAACTTTTTTATTATTCCCTCAAAAAAGCTGTGGGAGGGCTTGTTTTTGTTTGCAGAAAGGTCTGTAGTTTTTAATGCTATAATTTTGGGGTACATGCAACTTTTAGATCCTTTTTTTTATTCTGTTTTGGGAGAGGTAGCGACTAAGAAACAGCGATTCTGGAATAGTTTTTTATTTTATTTTTTTACGGTGTTCACTGTGCGGATAAAATAGCATGATATTTTTATAGTTTGGGTCGTTACGGATGCGGTGATACCACATATGTGAAAGTTTTTTTTTTTAACTTTTTTACAACATTTTTATTAAATTGTTTTAACTTTTTTTTGTCCCACTAGGGGACTTGAAGGCATGAAGCCCTGATCGCTATTCTAATACACTGCACTACCTACATAGTGCAGTGTATTAGAGCTGTCAGTTATTCACTGACATCAAGCCTATTAGGCTTCGCCTCCCGACGGGGCCTAATAGGTTTCCATACTAGGAAACCATTGTTAGGCTACAGTTGCCATAGCAACCATCGGCACCCCCCGCGGGAGCCGAAGGTTGCCATTAGCAACCATAGGGTGCGATCTAACTACCTAGATGCAGTGATCTCTGCATCTAAGGGGTTAATCGGCCGGATTGAAGCCTAGCTCCGGTCCCGGCTGTTAGAACAGGATGTCAGCTGTGACAAACAGCTGACACCCGCGCCCATGACAACCATCAGGGTTTGTGTGTGTGGGGGTGCGTGTGAGGGTGCAAAACCAGGCGTCAATAAATAATAATTCCCTTAGGCCATGTTCACACATCGCTCAAATAAAAACAACGTGTAAACGTGTCAAATACATTAGCGTTTAGGGAAGCGTTTTCTATATTTATATCCATATACACACACACACATATATATAAATATATATATGAATATGAATCAGACATAGGTGTGTCTAGATCCCTGATCTTGACTTTTTCAATGACTTTTCAATTGCTTTTATGGTGTGATATCATGCTGCAGCTAGTTATCAGAGTTAAGATGAAGATGGCTACAGCAGTATCTCCTTTTGATCCTCTTGTCTCCTACGCCCCAGGGGAACCATAAACAGCCTATGATGAATTACCACAGGAGGCCCCAATAGCCTGCTCCCCCCCCCCCCCGCACGTGCATGTGTTTTGGCAGTGATGTCATACAGAAGTGAACGGAGAGAGCTTAAATAATCCAATGCTACTGCACTCTCCAGTCCTTCACACCTGAGGAGACCGAGCATTTTTGGCCAAGTTATGACCATTTTTATATTTATGCAAATGAGGCTTTCTAAAGTACAACTGGGCATGTTTAAAGTTATGTACAAGTGGGCGTGTATTGTGTATGTACATCTGGGCGTTTTTACTTCTTTTACTAGCTGGGCATTGTGACTAGGAGTGTATGATGCTGACAAATCAGCATCATCCACTTCTCTTCGTTAACACCCAGCTTCTGGTAGTGCACAGACACACAGCGTGTTCTCGAGAGATCACGCTGTGACGTCACTTCCCCAGGTCCTGCATCGTGTCGGACGAGCGAGGACACATCGGCACCAGAGGCTACAGTTGATTCTGCAGCAGCATCAGCGTTTGCAGGTAAGTAGCTACATCGACTTACCTGCAAACGCCGATGCTGCTGCAGAATCAAATGTAGCCTCTGGTGCCGATGTGTCCTCGCTCGTCCGACACGATGCAGGACCTGGGAAAGTGAGGTCACAGCGTGATCTCTCGAGAACACGCTGTGTGTCTGTGCACTGCCAGATTTGAAAAATGAGGCTCTGTCAGGAAGGTCAAAAGTGGCTAAAGAGGGAAGGGGTTAAAAACGGCTGAAAATCAGAGGCTGTTTTCCCTTGTAAACAGCTCCGTATTTTACAGCTGTTTTTACTTTAGCATGTGAACATATCCTAACCCATACCTCCCAACTTTCAAGTAACACAAAGAGGGACAACCGATGCAGCGCGTCGTACCTATTTTTTTCTTTTGTGCCACGCCTCTAATCCCACCCAATCCCCACCCATACACACCCGATTCAGACTACACAGCATCATGCTCCCATAGTGCCTCCCACACTGTATAATACCAAATAGCTGCCTCCACACAGTATAATGTCCTCTAGCTGCCATGATACAGTATAAAGCCAAAACACAGATTCTCCCATGCAGTATAATGCCCATACATATGCCCCCATGCAGTATAATGCCCAAATTCCCCCATACAGCATAAATTCCCCCACAGCTGCCCCATACAGTATAATGCCCCCTTAGCTGCCTCTTACACAGTGCCCATGTAGATAGTGCCCATGTACATAGCGCCACAGTGTCCATTGTAGATTGTGCCCCTATATAGTGCCACAGTGTCCATGTAGATAGTGGCACACACACCCCCTGTAGATAGCGCCACTCCCCTGTAGATAGCACCATTGGGACTCCCTCTAGGAGCGGAATCCCGAGCCAGTGCATAGGCCGGGGATTCCACTCCTAGAGGGTAGCCCTGATGTCACTGTCCATATATGGACAGTGAGGTCAGTGGCTACTCCTTGAGCGGAATCCCGGTTGCCGACTCTGGCCGGGAATTCCGCTACAGTAGAAGCCACTGACGTCAATGTCCATATATGGACATTGACCTCAGGTGTTTCCTCTAGAAGCGGAATCCCCGGCAAGATCATCAGCAACGGGGATTCCGCTCAAGGAATAGCCACTAAATCTGAAGCAGGGAACCATCAGCTCCCTGCTTCAGAATTAGTACATAGTGGAGGTGCAGGAGGAGCTCCTCCGCTCGCCGAGTACAACGCTTTTAGGCTCTGTGCTCGGGGAAGCCCTTGACGTTACTGTCCATATATGGACAGTGACGTCAGTGGCTACTCATTGAGCGGAATCCCCGTTGCCGACTCTGGCCAGGGATTCTGCTCCAGAAGGAGCCACTGACATCACTGTCCATATATGGACAGTAACGTCAAGGGCTTCCCCGGGCACTGCTCCTCCGCTATGAACTAATTCTAAAGCAGGGAGCTGGTGGTTCCCTGCTTCAGAATTAGTTTGACAGCGGGACATACCCCCGGGACAGCGGGACACTTCCCAGAATCCGGGACAGTCCCGCTGAATCCGGGTCGGTTGAGAGGTATGCCCTAACCCTTCCCTGCCCTGCCATAACTACTCAAGCTGCTACATCCCTCCCCATCAATAGCATAAACCCTGCATCTCCTTCCCACTTCATTTAACCCTATCCTATCATAACACTGCATTACAGCAACCCTTTATTAACTTCTTTATTGCCTAGCCCTCAGCTCAAATCCATATCCCACAAACCTTATCCTATTGCCCTTTCTCTTTCCTACAGCCCTTTATTGTGTTACAGGGACAGTTAGAGCCAGGTGGGGGAGCATCACAGAAGTAAGCGTGAATGAGTGTATTGTATACTAAATTTTTATGTAGGTATGTGGGTGGGTACTAGTATAGGATTGTATGGGTACTGTTAATGTGTTGTTGATTTATTGTACCATGTGTACTGTTAGTATATTTAATACATATTGATAGTTATTATATTTATTGAAGTATACTGATACTTTACCGTGATTATATATATATATATATATATATATATATATATATTGTGTGTATACTGTGTTTTGTAGCTGAGTGTGATTTTGTGTTAGTAATAAACCTTTATTTACTTAACAATTGTGTCGTGAATCACTGCATACACACACACTTAGTACTAAGGAAAATAGAAAGCGTAATACAAGCGAAAAGGTATGGGAGCTAGGCATAATCCTAGTGACCCTAATAAAAGCAAGTAGTAATAGTGGGAGACAATAGCCGAAGAATTCCACTGAACACTAGCCCTGCAACATGCATATTATATAAATAAAGAAATATATATATATATATATATATATATATATATATATATAAAAGGATATGTGTACACCTTAGAAGTGAAACAATTTTTTTTTAAGAATGTATTCTTTTGAATTATGTTTTATCTGATTTTAAATTCATTTTTACTAAAACAAAAGTGTACTATTTAAGATACAGCTTTTATGTATCCTATAGTCTCAATCATTACTAGACCATCATTTTAAAAAAAGTAAGAAAAAAGTGCTAAAATTATTCTGCATTTTCTTTTGGTTATTTTGACACATATGTATTGTTTCATATGTATTGATTCAGGTATTAGGGACACGCTATGAATATGGTTTGGGTTGGTGTTGGCTGTAATTTTTTTTGTGTTACTTGTATTTTGTTGTATTTTAGATTTTAGTAACTTTTGGGTATTTATTAGAGATGAAAGAATTTCCCGAAATTAGTAGTGGGTCTGATTCGATTTGGCCTGAATAAAATGCCCCAGTTGCAACTGAAAAATGCACCCGGTTGTGAAATTATTAATGGGTTGAGCTTATCTTGATCTGTCAAGACACAGAAGCATTGCTATGCATATGTTATCCGGGAATCACGTCACTGGTGAGATGATGGCCGTGTCTAATAGAGGCAGCTGTACTTTTGCCTTCTTTTCTTGGTGTATGACAGTCTATGACAGCAGGGCACCCAACCTGCTCCTGCTTGACTGAAGAAAACGTTAAATGTTATTATCACTAATTTCCAGAACAATACCTAATGATAGTTTTAATAGTAGTAAATATTCATAGAAATCTGTAATTTGACATATACATGTTTAACTCTGTAAGGACGTGGCCTATTTTGAACTTCAGGACCCATTTTTCAAATTTGACATGTCAGTTTATGGTGTTAGAACTTTGAAATGCTTTTCCTTATTCAAGTTATTCTCAGATAATTTTCTTTTCATGATACTTTCATTTGGTGGTTAATTTTTGTCTATATGTTTTCTTTTTATTTATTAAAAAAAAAACACACATTTAACCATATGTCTTCTTTTTTTAAGCATCATTTATTTTTTTAGAAGTTATAAGGTTTGTTAGTTTAATAGCAGTTTTTTTTTCAATTTTCAACAAATTTTGCAAAATATTTTTGTAAAGGATCTGCCAGACACAGCTTCTGTGTCGACACCCATGGTTAATCAGTCTGCACCTGCTCCTAAGTCTGATAGAGTGACTCGATCATCTACCACTCGGGCTGGGAGGCTGAGAAGTGGGAGAGCCTATCACAGCCTGGCCAGACGGAGCTAGCTCCCGCCCTCTGTCTATTTATACCTTTATTTCCTGCTCCTCCTTTGCCTGTGATTCTGCTTGTTTCCTGGCTCTGCTGCTGCTGCTTGTACTATTGACCTCTGCTTCATATTGACCCTGGCTTTACTGACTACTCTCCTGCTCTGCGTTTGGTACCTCGTACACTCCTGGTTTGACTCGGCTTGTTCACTACTCTTGTTGCTTACGGTGTTGCCGTGGGCAACTGCCCCATTTCCCTTAGCTTCTGTGTACCCTTGTCTGTTTGTCTGTCGTGCACAAATTGAGCGAAGGGACCGTCGCCCAGTTGTACACCGTCGCCTAGGACGGGCCGTGCAAGTAGGCAGGGACTGAATGGCGGGTAGATTAGGGCTCACCTGTCTGTCTCCCTACCCCGTCATTACAATTTTATTAGGCACCAACTCAGTATTGAATATTAGAAACCACCATTTTAAAAACTACACCCCAATAAGTATTCAAAAGAGCATTTAGAAACTTTGTTAACCCTTTAGGTGTTTCACAGGAATTAAAGCAAATTGGAGGTTGAATTTAAAAATAATTTCATTTTCTTTATGTTACACAGCAGGTGTTAACAGAGATACACATCTTAATCTTTATCACCCAGAATCTGGGAGCTACTTGACTCAAATATAGGCCTTAGAATTAAAGGAGCACCTTGCGGATTTTGGGGCCTCCTTTTTTTTGATATTTGAAAGTGACCATTTCAGGTTTTCAGAGGTCTTGGCAACAGAAAAAAAGGTATGATCCATCACTTCATGAAGAAATCCACCCAGAAGATAAAGACAAAGGACCAGTACTCTTTCAGAGATCTTGAACAGGGGTGGGATTCAAATTTTTAACTATAGCTTCCAATCTTTGCTGACAAAGATATAAGTACGGTCTGAGGCGGTGGGGTGGTGGCGTGGTGTAGTGTGCCATCAAACATTATTCTTACTCTAATAATCAAATACAACAATTACAATATTTAAAATACCATATAATATTGTAACATCAAAATAATATTTTTTGTTATGTTTTAGTAATATCCTATAAACTTTTAATATTGTGTGGTTCCCTGTCCACAATATTTAACTGGATTGCCACACTATGTAGATAATTAAATAGGCTAACATACCTACCGATTGTACCCACAGTTATTATAATAAACTGACCCATTATGTATAAACCTATATGTGCCCATTCAGTACCAAAGGTGTTCGCAGCTCATTTACTTAGGCCGTGCACTGTGAAAACAGTGACTTTTGCACCAACCCTCAATTACAAAAGTTTAATGTACAGATACAGTACATCAGACTCAAGATTAATGCATAGCTACGGTGCCAGAACAAAGCTCATAACATACATACAGCACCAGAACCAAGCTCAGTACAAAAATACAACACTATAACCAGGATAGGTACATAAATACAACACCAAAACCAAGCTCAAAACATAAATATAGCAACATAACCGAGCTCAGTACATAAATATAGCAGTAAAATCAAGCTGAGTAAATAAATACAGCACCAGAACAAAGCCCCGTACAAATATACAGCAACAGAACAAAGCTCAGTACATATATACAGCACAAGAACAAAGGTCAGTACATAAAAACAGTACCAGAACAAAGCTCAGTACATAAACACAGCACCAGAACAAAGCTCAATACATAAATACAGTACTAAAGCCAAGATCAATACATAAATACAGTACCTGAACCAGGCTCAATACATATATACAGCACTAGTACCAAGCTCAGTAAATAGAGCACCAGAACCAAAATCAGAACATAAATACAGCACCAGAATCAAGCAGAGTAAATAAATACAGCACCATAACAAAGCTCAGTACATTGACACAGCACCAGAACAAAGCTTAGTACATATACACAGCACTAGAACAAAGCTCACTACATATATACAGCTCCAGAACAAAGCTCAGTACATAAATACAGCACTAGAACCAAGCTCGGTACATAAATACAGCACCAAAACCAACCTCAGTGCATGAATACGACACCAGAACAAAGCTATGTACATTAATACATTACTAAATCAAAGCTTAGTACATATATACAGCACCAGAACCAAGCTTAGTACATAAATACAGTACCGGAACTAAGCTCAGTACATACAGAAAGGAAGTGACGGGAAAGGTGGTAGATGGTGTCTATATTCCACCAAGGTTTCTCTGCTATACACGGTGAGGGGCTCTAAGTATCATGCAAAGCAGGAGGAAAGACACATTGCTAATTTTTATCCATGTTGTGTAAAAGGTATGGCGCTTGGAGCTTGGAGGTTTTGTAGTGTTCTGGGTGGGATTGAGCCTGCATTCCCAGTCCAGGACCTATTTTCCTCTGCAGTGGCCCATATTAATAAATGCAGCTGTACTGAGACCTATTTAAACCCCGCTGCACTGTGTGGTCTCTCTGTGTAAAGGAGTTGCTGCTCACAAGCTCGTTCAAACTGAAGGTACAGGTTGCTGCTATATTGTATGTAAGACAGAGAGGGAAGTTATACTGTTTAGTTAGTGCCTGGACATGCAGGATTTTGTTTATATTTTCTTTTCTTTTGTGCAACCTGTATATTTCTTGAATGCACATACACGGTCTATAAAATCCGGAAAGGACCCGAGTTTTGAACATTTGAAACCTGTCTATGTCTTTGTAAAAACTGACTTCACTCTGGCAAGTAAACTAAATCCCCACAATACATATAATACCAAAACCAACATAAGTACATAAATACAGTACCATTACCAAGCTCAGTACATACATACACCAGAACAAAGTTCACTACATAAATACAGCAACAGAACCAAACTCTATACATGAATACAGCACCAGAACCAAGGTTAGTACATAAATACAGTACCAAAACCAAGATAAGTAGATGAGTACAGTACCAGAACAAAACGCAGTACATAAATACAGCACCAGAACTAAGCTCAGTACATAAGTACAGCTCCAGAACGAAAACAGTACATAAATACAGCACCAAAACCAAGCTCAGTACATAAATACAGCCTCAGAACCAAGCTCATTACATGTATACAGCACCAGAACCAAACTCTTTACATGAATACAGCACCAGAACAAAGCTCAGAACATAAATACATGACTAAAACAAAGCTCAGTACACATATACAGGGTGGGCCATTTATATGGATACACCTAAATAAAATGGGAATGGTTGGTGATATTAACTTCCTGTTTGTGGCACATTAGTATATGTGTAAGCATACGGGGAGGTACCCGTGGCCAATAGAAGTCTATGGGCCCGTAATTACGGGCCGTAATTACGTCCCGTTATTACGGGCGTTTTTACATTCGTGTGCATGGGGCCTTAGACAGTATCCGTTTATACAATAGCGCATTCCAAATGACATCTTTTGGGGTAAAACTAATTACAGAGGGATCATTCATGCCAACTTTCATGGTGCAAGACCATGTTTACCATCTCATCGGATCTTTGCTACCACAAGATGAGCCAAAATTTCTTCAGATTTATTTTGTATCAGATTACAATGAACAGGCCATTATTAGAAATCAGAACTTTCCACAACTACACCGCGTTCCAAATTATTATGCAAATGTTATTTTCCGCTGATTTTCCTAAATAATCGATGCAAATGACAGTCAGTATAATCTTCAAGCCATCAACCGTTGGAGTATAATGCTAATTTTATTGAACAAATCTCCTAATGATAATGTAAAGGATTTGCCAGATACAGCTTCTGTATCGACGCCCGTGGGCAATCAGTCTGCACCTGCTCCTATGTCTGTGAGACTGAATCCATCTTCTACCACTCAGGATGGCAGGCTTAGGAGTGGGAGAGCCTATCACAGCTAGCTCCCGCCCACTGTCTATTTATACCTGCCTTTCCTGTTCCTCCTTTGCCTGTGATTCTTCTATGCTTGTTTCCTGGCTTGCTGCTGCTGCTTGTACTACTCATCCTCTGCTTGTTATTGACCTTGGCTTTCTGACCACTCTTCTGCTCAGCATTTTGGTACCTCGTTCTCTCCTGGTTTGACTCGGCTCATTCACTACTCTTGTTGCTCACGGTATCTCCATGGGCAGCTGCCCCGTTTCCCTAGCTTCTGTGTACCCTTGTCTGTTTGTCTGTCTTGCACTTACTGAGCCTAGGGACCGTCGCCCAGTTGTACCCCGTCGCTTAGGATGGGTCGTTGCAAGTAGGCAGGGACTGAGTGGCAGGTAGATTAGGGCTCACTTGTCTGTCTCCCTACCCTGTCATTACAGATAACAGATTTTTTTTTAGAAGTAAAAAACTCAAAATGCACTGTTTCAAATTATTATGCACAACAGAGATCAAAACATTTTAAAGGTTGTAAAGAGAACTAAAATGGTAATTTGCAGCATCAGGAGGTCATATTTACAGAAATCAAAAGCTCTTTCAATCAAAAAAAACTTAACAGGCCAAGTTACATGTTAACATAGGACCCCTTCTTTGATATCACCTTCACAATTCTTGCATCCGTTGTATTTGTGAGTATTTGGACAGTTTCTGCTTGAATATCTTTGCAGGATGTCAGAATAACCTCCCAGAGCTTCTGTTTTGATGTGAACTGCCTCCCACCCTCATAGATATTTTGCTTGAGGATGCTCCAAAGGTTCTCAATAGGGTTCAGGTCAGGGGAACATGGGGGCCACACCATGAGTTTCTCTCCTTTTATGCCCATAGCAGCCAATGACACAGAGGTATTCTTTGCAGCATGAGATGGTGCATTGTCATGCATGAAGACAATTTTGCTACAGAAGGCACGGTTCTTCTTTTTGTACCATGGAAGAAAGTGGTCAGTCATAAACTCTACGTACTTTGCAGAGGTCATTTTCACACCATCAGGGACCCTAAAGGGGCCTACCAGCTCTCTCCCTGTGATTCCAGCCCAAAACATGACTCCGCCACCTCCTTGCTGATATCGTAGCCTTGTTGGGACATGGTGGCCATTCACCAACCATCCACTACTCCATCCATCTGGACCATCCAGGGTTGCACGGCACTCATCAGTAAACAACACGGTTTGAAAATTAGTCTTCATGTATTTCTGAGCCCACTGCAACCGTTTCTGCTTGTGAGCATTGTTTAGGGGTGGCCGAATAATAGCTTTATGCACACTTGAAAACCTCTGGAAGATCCTACACCTGAGCTTCGCGGTACTCCAGAGGCACCAGCGGCTTCAAATACCTGTTTGCTGCTTTGCAATGGCATTTTAGCAGCTGCTCTCCTAATCCTATTAATTTGTCTGGCAGAAACCTTTCTCATTATGCCTTTATCTGAACGAACCCGTCTGTGCTCTGATTCAGCCACAAATCATTTCACAGTACGATGATCACGCCTATGTTTTCTTGAAATATCCAATGTTTTCATACCTTGTCCAAGGTATTGCACTATTTCACACTTTTGGGCAGCAGAGAGATCCTTTTTCTTTCCCATATTGCTTGAAACCTGTGGCCTGCTTAATAATGTGGGACATCCTTCTTAAGTAGTTTTCCTTTGATTGGGCACACCTGGAAAACCAATTATCACAGGTGTCTGAGATTGATTACAATGATCCAAAGAGCCCTAAGACACAATACCATCCATGAGTTTAATTGAAAAACAAATAATTAAATGTTTATGACACTTAAATCCAATGTGCATAATAATTTGTAAATAGTAGCCTTATATCTCCACTTCAAAATATGCTGCATCAGGTGAATCCGTACGTGCATAGTTTCAATGCTACATTACAATCTATTCCGCAGGGGCAAAGCAATGCTCACAAAATGATCATCAGCGCAGATAGATGCCCAGATGCTGAACACCGCGCCAGGTATAACGCCCCCGTCACAGATGAAGTTGCAGTGGTTTTAGTTGATCAGAAGTATGATAGGCGTGTGATACGATCGCCTGCAACACATTTTTTAAACACACAGAGCTTACAACGCCCTGCAATATCCTTTCATTTATTGCCACAGTGATGATGGGTACAATTTTGGACTCTACCAAGTTAATCCTAATACTAGGGTAACAAAGTTTCATGAAAATATATCAGCCCATCAATTTTATTCATACCTACTGCAGACAAGGCATAATCGTTTTATCTATCTGCAACAATCTTGAGGGTTGTTCAGCCAATTTATTGTAGACATATATGCGAAAATAGAGACAGTGCACTTAGTGTACATCCTGACAAGGATCCGATATTGCACGAGATTGTAGATACATACATGGTTCATGGGCCATGTGGCACTTTAAATAGAAACTCTCCTTGTATGCAGGAGGGTCATTGCTCTAAAAGATACCCTAGAGCGCTATTGGAGTAAACAATGTCGGGGGAAAACGGGTATCCGTTGTATCGTCGAAGATCACCCCTACAAGGCAGTTTCACAGCTACAGTCAAGGTTACATGGTCAAGTAATTGTTTTGGACAATCGATGGCTTGTACCCTATTCACTGGTGTTATCAAGAACATTCTAAGCTCACATCAACATCGAAATATGTAACAGCATCGAAGCCATCAAATATAAATGTAAATACATCAACAAGGGTGGTGACCAGGCCACGTTTGCATTGAGAAATAATAATGAATACGACGAAATCACGAGGTTCCAATCTGGCCGATATATAAGCTCTTCTGAGGAGGTGTGGCGCATTTTGAGCTTCCACATTCCATATCCGCCAGTGATGCATCTTGATGTTCACCTTGAAGGTACTTCAACCCAGAAAACGTGGGAGAGCTGTTAGAAAACCCAAGACAAACCACTTTACTAGCATACTTTCAACTTTGTGAAACAGATGATTTTGTACAAACACGGTTATATAACGAAGTTCCGTCATATTATAGTTATAATAAGCAGTAAGGTGTTTTCAACCGTAGAAGACGTGGAACAGCTGTGAATGGCGAGCCCGGCATTTTAAAAGAACACATCATTGGAAGTGTCTATACGGTGCATCCAAACTACTCTGAATGCTATTACTTACACTTACTTCTACATACAGTGTGAGGACCTACTTCTTTTGCCGAATTGCGAAAGGTTGACGATATTGAATATCCTACTTAGCCGGCTGCTTGCTGAGTGCGTCACTTGCTAGATGGTGATCAGCATTGGGATGGCACTGTGGCCGAAGCATGTGTCAGCAATAGTCTACATCGCTTGCGTCATTTGTTTTCCTTTTTGCTGTTTTTTTGTGGATTTTCGGATGCTGCACGGGTGGGAAAAATATCAGGAAAAATGAGTTGAAGACTTTTTCAGGAATGCATAAGTAAACAATAAAACCAGAAAAAGAAACAAGTCACGACCAAGTACTTGAAAATATACAAACCATCTTTATTAAAGTCAATTTGACACAGAAGAAGCACATAACAACTATACACAGTAAAATAACATGGACCCTCAAGAAAAGATGGAATCCGAACATAAAGGAAAAATGGCCCCCCAGATGTTGAGCTGGTCAAACGATCCCACACAAGGCTACAGTGCATAAATCAGTACTATTAGGCAGGTGCTAGGCATGATACATTTGCACAGATGGTTATCTGTATGTAATAAATATAAAGTGCAATCCTAGGTACATAAAGCAATGCAGAGTAATATACCTACACCCACGTAGTGGAGAATGATGGGGGATCAGGACCGGGAGGGGTTGATGTCCAAATGCCCCCCATAGCCCTAAATATTCTTTCCTCTCTAGTAGTTTCAGGTGGAGCAGCAGCTGTTTCCCATCGGGTGGTTAGGTGTTCAGCGGCAGTCACCAATGACAGCCGCCGATACACCCCGCCAGCCCACGATAGCATCCTATCGTATGAGCCCATAGTAAAGTATCCTCCTCCCATGCCTGCCTCCGGCGGCACGGCCACGCCAGGTGGGCGGGGAGTAAAGAACACCCCGCTCGACGCGGCACCGCGGCCCGAAGGAAAAGCAGGGAGCCGAAAATAGCAATATATCAGTCCATGGAATAAATATCAATTAATAATAATAGCCAGAAGCAAAAGTATCTCCCAAAGATGTTAAACTGAAAAAACAATTAAAAACCAGACACATGCCGTTAAAAACAGCCTCGGGACCAAGCGTCCCGTTGCTAGGTAACGCTCCAGCATGAGAACAGCGGTTGCTGTCCAAAGTGCTGGAGAGTATAACATAGCAGTAAAATCAGGGGTCGCTGTCCAACGTGCTGAAGTGCTCAGCCCAGCCTTCACACAGAGATACCTAAATAGTCAGAACTGTCGCTGTCCAGAGTGCTGAAGCTGGCTATCAGAGCCCACAAGGCGCTCAAAAACTGAGACAAAGTGACGTACTGAGTATCCAAGCGGCTATGGAAATTGAAGATGTATCCTCGTCATTTTAGGTTATTTCACAACTGTGATGCATCACTCTTGAAAGTGAGAGCTATCGATCGTGTACTGATTGGTCCAAGAGGAGGAAATTGGAAGAAAACTTTGGGACAGAAAGAAACCACTTGGATTATGAGGTTGGGATCCCTATGCCCGTATGGTCTTAATGAATACAACAGTTTTGTACCATTTCTGTGAAATCGCTACAGTTATTTTTTCGGTTTGACTATTGCCACTCTCCTATTGGTGTCCACAAATATTTTATTCCCCTTTTTTAACTTGTCGTCATTGTTTTTATTCTTTTACCTATAATCTTATGTTTTTGTATATTGGGCTTTCTACCGGTTATCCCCTATATGCTTCTTTCTTTTCTCCAGACACGCTTGTGTATTGACCTCTATATTTGAGGCCAAGTATTGTCATAGCTGTTCGGTTTTTGGTGAAAAATATTTCTTTATAGATTCTTTTATTTTGCAGCATGGCTGGTTCCATACTACACAATATTGAGTTATTGACCCAGCTCAAGCTTCCGTGATGGTCCCATCATGAATTTGGATTGACATCTTGCAATTCTTCCTTTGGCCAGTGATGTGCGGAGTCTCCCGGATCCACTAATTATATTTTTATCGATTGTTGGTATATACATTTGTTCGTTTGAATGTATTCTTAAGCACCTCATCAGTTCTACACTTGCGCTTATGTGTATATGTTCACCTTTTGTATTTTGGTCCATTGGCAGTGTTACCTTTGCACAGATTGATATAATAAATTATATTGTGCTATATATATGTTATCATTTCTCCATGTTGTAGTTATTTTTTCACTTTGCCATTTTACTTTATTTTTTAGTTTGTTTTTTTTTATTATTATTTTTCTTTATTTTATTATTTTTTTTTATTTCTTTTTTTTTCTTTTTTCGTTCACTACGTACTAATTGTCCTATTTACGCATCCATGATTGGCCCCCCTTTTGCCCTCCGCCTCTCCTTACTTGCATCACCACTACTATTCGGTTTGCCCACACTGCCACTTTTGGCATACAGTAGATTCAATATTTATTAAAATCTAACTACGTCATAGTCATTTTTGTCACTTTACCCTCCTATTTATCATTATCCGTTCTGGCCACTTATTGATGATCTGCCCCCGAACACAAAACTACCCTCCCTTCTCCCTGTCTTGGTACCTTTTTATATATATTTTTATTTTTTTTCATTTATTACGATCAACATTAAATATTTATCATGCAGTTGTCCCTGGTATATATTTGTTTACTATGTACACATTGTTTTCACACACACACACACATATATATATATATATATATATATATATATATATATATATATATATATATATATTTGTTGCATCATATTTAATTAGATTTAGATTCCTTTACACATTTATTCTCTCCATGGCCACCTGTTTTTGATCGTTTAATTAATGTATCGGTGCCCATATACACGCCGGTGTATTTATCGCATATATATAAATCTTTTTGTATGTATGTTTCTAATTTTTCTAGTATTAACCATGTTACTTTTTGTCTTCATTAGCAATAATAATTATTTTTCTCTTCACTCTCTTTCACATTCTCTTTTTTTCCCTTCTTTCACCATTCCGCATGCTTTTGTCACTTTCACACACACATTCAGTCACTTTTTATGTCTCTTTATTCATTTCCATCACTTTCCATATTATATTTTCTATTTTTTATTCACTTTGTCCCTTTTTTCACTTCTACTGCACTGTCTGGCAATTTCGGCACTTTGTCTCAGTTTTTGAGCGGCTTGTGGGCTCTGATAGCCAGCTTCAGCACTCTGGACAGCGACAGTTCTGACTATTTAGGTATCTCTGTGTGACGGCTGGGCTGAGCACTTCAGCACGTTGGACAGCGACCCCTGCTTTTACTGCTATGTTATACTCTCCAGCACTTTGGACAGCAACCGCTGTTCTCATGCTGGAGGGTTACCTAGCAACGGGACGCTTGGTCCCACTGCTGTTTTTAACGGCATGTGTCTGTTTTTTAATTGTTTTTTCAGTTTAACATCTTTGGGAGATACTTTTGCTTCTGGCTATTATTATTAATTGATATTTATTCCATGGACTGATATATTGCTGTTTTCTGCTCCCTGCTTTTCCTTCGGGCCGCGGTGTTCTTTACTCACTGTAGCCTTGAGTGGGGTCGTTTGACCAGCTCAACATCTGGGGGGCCATTCTGCCTTTATGTTCGGATTCCATCTTTTCTTGAGGGTCCATCTTATTTTACTGTGTATAGTTGTTATGTGTTTCTTCTGTGTCAAATTGACTTTAATAAAGATGGTTTGTATTTTTTCAAGTACTTGGTCGTGACTTGTTTCTTTTTCTGGTTTTGTTATATCAGTCACTAGGACCACTAGTATAATTTGGGGCATTGCTCGGTTTGCATAAGTAAACAATAACGGCGAACTGAACGACAAGTTGCGTGAAAGTAATATGAATCGATGTTTGCTGGCTATCCAAGACGTAGTTGCATCTATAGGGGGTAATCCAGTCTCTCAATATGGTATGCCCATACCAGCTTTAGAGGGGGAACACAATAACAGGGAGTACACAGCATAAATAAACAGTAACAGAACTGGCCAGAACATTGCAAAACGGTGTCTTGAGTCTCACACCGGAACAGCGTATGATATTCGATCACGTGTGTCATAGCGTAGATGGTACTTTGGGAGAAATCCTGTTTTTAGATGCACCCGGTGGGACGGGAAAAATATTTCTCAACAAAGTCATCTTGGCCCAAATACGCAATCAAAGCAAAATTGCTCTTGCTGTCGCTTCATCGGGCATAGCAGCCATATTGTTGCCCAGAGGCAAAACCGGCCATTCAATGTTCAAGATCCCGATTGACTTGAATCTTACAGCCCAGTCTGCAATGTTTCTAGAAACAGCGACAAAGCAAGGGTTCTACGTGATTGCTGCTTAGTAATATGGGACGAGTGCACTATGGCAAACCGTAAAGCTGTAGAAGCGGTAGATAGAACCTTGCGAGATATCTGACAAAATGACCGCCCATGGGTGGTATGACAATGCTTTTCTGTGGCAATTTTAGGCAGACTTTGCCAGTCATACCACGAGGAACGAGGGCAGATGAAATTAGAGCCTGCCTAAAGAGCTCAAGTCTGTGGCGCAACTTTATACTGATGTATTTTGTAATGACAGGGATAGGGAAACAGACAAGTGAGCCCTAATCTACCCGCCACTCAGTCCCTGCCTACTTGCAACAACCCGCCCTAGGCGACGGGGTACAACTGGGCGACGGTCCCTACACTCAATAAGTGCACGACAGACAACAAACAAGGAAACACAGAACAAAGGGAAACGGGGCAGTTGCCCACGGCAACACCGTGAGCAACAAGAGTAGTAAACGAGCTGAGTCAAACCAGGAGAGTACGAGGTGCCAAACGTAGAGCAGGAGAGTAGTGAACAACCCGAGTCAAACTAGGAGTGTACGAGGCACCAAACGCAGAGCAGAAGAGTAGTCAGTAAGCCAGGGTCAATACGAAACAGGGACAAGTAGTTCAAGAAGCTGCAGCAGGGCCAGGAAACCAACAGAGAAGAATCACAAGCAAGGAGGAACAGGAAAGGCAGGTATAAATAGACAGAGGGCGGGAGCTAGCTCCGTCTGGCCAGGCTGTGATAGGCTCTCCCACTCCTAAGCCTGCCATCCTGAGTGGTGGAAGATGAAGTCAGTCTCATAGACATAGAAGCAGGTGCAGACTGATTACCTATGGGCGTGGATACAGAAGCTGCGCCTGGCAGATCCTTAACACATTTAACAATAAATATATGGGCGCGAACAGGAGGCAACCCAAATGCACAGGAGTTTTCAGATATATTACTAAAAATTGGTGACGGCACATATCCGCAAGAAGAAGAGAAAGTTATTGTGCCTAATAATTTATGTTGTACTGTTCCATCACTGCAAGACCTCATTTCTTCTGTGTATGGTGACCCAACGCAAATAACAAATCATGAAAACTCTTGGCTATCCGAAAGAGCTATTTTGACCCCTCGCAACGACCAGGCAGCAGCAATAAACACTGAAATATTGACGTGTGTTCATGGGGAAAGTGCAGAATATATCTCTATCAACTGAGTCATTTTTACAAGAAGAAGCTACCAACTATCCGGAGGAATATTTAAATTCCCTAAGCACACCCGGTGTGTTGTCACACAAAATTAATTTAAAAGTCGGCGTCCCCATAATGCTCCTTAGAAATTTAAGCCCACCAAAACTATGTAACGGCACCCGACTAAAAAAATCACAAATCTACAACAAAACGTGATAGAAGCTGAGATTTTAAAAGGATGCGGCGCAGGTCATAGCGCTTTTATATCCCGAATCCCCCTCATTCCAAATAATGTTCCCTTTAAACGTGTACAGTTTCCTGTCAGCTTATGTTACGCTATGACCATCAACAAAGCGCAGGGCCAAACGCTGCGTGATGCGGGCGTGGACCTCAGTGCCAGATGCTTTGCACACGGTCAGCTCTATGTGGCTCTCTCCTGTGTTAGCAACTCCACCAATCTTTATGCACACTTCCCTGATGGTTCTACTGCTAACATTGTTTACAGGGAAATGTTGTCATAGTGGACCAGACAACTAAAAGAAAACAATTTTAAACCTTTAACCCCTTCCCGACATCTGCCGTATATATACGGCGCTGCCGGGAAGGTGTTCCCGCAAAGCGCAGTACAGTAACGGCGCAGTGATGGTGTGGGCTCAGGAGCAGAGCCGGCACCATCACCACGGGGTGACAGCTGTATTATACAGCTGGCACCCTCCTGTAACTGCCAGGACCGGAGCTATTCTCCGATCCGGCAGATTAACCCCTCATATGCTGCGCTCAATAGACGCAATCGCTGGGTTGCTGTGGCAATCGGACGCCAGAAAATGGCGTCCGAGTCTGCCTTGTCCGGGAGCCGACGAGGACCCGCCTGTGGCGCGTCCTCATAGGCTTGCTGTCAGTGAATAACTGACAGCGCTAAGACACTGCACTACGTATGTAGTGCAGTAAATTAGAGTAGCGATCGGGGCATCAGACCCTCATGTCCACTAGTGGGACAAGTAAAAAAAGTTAAAAAAAGTTAATAAAAATGTGGTAAAACAATAAAAACACACACATTTCAAATAAAAATAAAGCTAAGCTGACTTTTTTCCCATAGTAAGTCTTTTATTATGGGAAAAAACGTAAAAATTAAAAAAACTATACATAATTGGTATCGCCGCGTACGTAACGACCCAACCTACAAAACAATTATGTAATTTATCCCGCACGGTGAACGCCGTAAAAAAAAACATGAAAAACAACGCCAGAATCTTTGTCTTTAGGTCACATCTCCTTACAAAAAATGCTATAAAAAGTGATAAAAAAATCACATTTACTCCAAAATAGTACTAATAAAAACGTCAATCTGTACCGCAAAAAATAATCCCTGACACCGCTTTGTGCACGCAAAAATAAAAAAGTTATGGGTCTTAGAATATGTCGACACAGAAAACAAATGATTTTATAAAAAAAGTGATTTTATTGTGCAAAAGCTGCAATACATAAAAAAAACTATATAAATTTGGTATCACCGTAATCGTATCGACCCGCAGAATAAAGCTAACATGTAATTTAGGGCGCACTGTGGATGCCGAAAAAAAACCCAATAAAAAAACTATTCCAGAATTGCTTGTTTTTGGTAATTTCCTTTACCAAAAAATGAAATAAAAAGTGATCAAAAAGTCGTATGTGTTCTAAAATGGTACCAATAAAATCTACAGCCCGTCTCGCAAAAAACAAGCCTGCACACCACTCAATCAACTGAAAAATAAAAAAGTTATGGCACTAGTAATGCGGTGGTGAAAAACATCTCAATGCGCAGGCCGGAGGGGAACATTCCTTCAGTTTCAGGGCCATAGTATTTAGGAACTAGGACAGGGAATGGACATAGCACCTCCGCTGGAAGCCTGGGCGCCCGTATTATACCAGCGCAAAACTTTCCCAGCAATATTTCCCAAACTACGAAGGAGAAAAAGTCCCCAAAAGGTGCAGAGCGTTACAAAAGGGGGATAAGAAAGAAAACCGTTTATCAGTGTGACACCGGCCTGCACATAACGGATTGCTTCACAGCGTACCACACACCTATGGGTAATTGTATTATTTACCCCATTATTATACCCTCTTATTATGCCCTGATGTACTCCGCACAGATTACATATACCCTGATGTACTCCGCACAGATTACATATGCCACCACATTATAAACGGAAATACCAGCAAAACCCCAAACAGAACTATTACCAAGTAAAATCCATGCTCAAAATGGCAGTCTTTCCCTTCTTAGCCCTACAGTGTGCCCAAACAGCAATTTATGTCCACAAGTAAGGCATTACCATACCCGGGAGAACCCGCTTAACAATTTATGGGGTAAGATTCTCTAGGGGCACAACATATTGTGCGGTGAATGGGCAGATCAGTGGAAAAATTGCAATTTTCACTTTGCACCATCCACTGCGTATTCATTTCTGAAAAACACCTGTGAAGTCTAAATTCTCACTACACCCCTTGATAAATGCCTTTAGGGGTGTAGTTTCTAAAACGGGGTCACTTTTGTTTGGTACATCAGTGGTTTTGCAAATGCAACATTGCGTCTGCAAACCATTCCAGCAAATTCTATGCTCCAAAAGATAAATACCGCTCCTTTTCTTCTGAATGCTCCCATATACGTAAACAGCTGATTATAACCACATATGGGGTGTTAACGTACTCGGGAGAAATTACTTACAAATGTTGGGGTGCTTTTTCTTCTCTATTCCTTGTAAAAATGAAAAATGTTGATCCAAAACTACATCTTGTTGGAAAAAAATATATATTTTTCATTTTCATGGCCTAATTCTAATTAATTCAGCAAAAAACCTTTGGGATCAAAATTTTCACTATACCCCTAGATGATTCCTCAGGGGGCGCAGTTTCCCAAATGGATTCACTTTTGGGGCGTTTCCACTGTACTAGTACTACAGGGGCTCAGCAAATGTGACATGGCGCCCAGAAACCATTCCAAAATCCAAATGGTGCTAGTTCCATTCTGAGCCCTACCGTGTGTCCAAACAGATGTTTGTGACCACATGTGGGGTATTGCTTTACTCGGGAGAAGTTGCTTTACAAATGTTACGGTGCTTTTTCTCCATCAGTCCTTGTGGAAATGAAAAAAAAATACCTAAACCTACATTTTCTTTGAAAAAATGTAGATTTTCATTTTTACGGCCTACTTCCAATAAGTTCTGTAAAACACCTGTGGGGTCAAACTGCTCACTGATAATTTCCTCAAGGGGTGTAGTTTCCAAAATGGGGTCACTTGTTGGGGGTTTCCACTGTTTTGTCCCCTCAGGGGCTTTGCAAATGCGACATGGCCTCCGCAAACCATTCCTGCTAAATTTGAGTTCCAAAAGCCAAATGGCGCTTTTTCCCTTCTCAGCCCCACCGTGTGTCCAAACAGCCGTTTATTACCACATGTGGGGTACTGTTTTACTCGGGAGAAATTTCTTTACAAATTTTATGGTGCTTTTCTCCTTTAGTCCTTGTGGAAATGAAAAAAAATTAGCTAAACCTACATTTTATTTGAAAAAATGTAGATTTTCATTTTCACAGCCTACTTCCAAAAATTTCTGCAAAAAATCTGTGGCGTCAAAATGCTCACTATACCAATAAATAATTTCCTTAAGGGGTATAGTTTCCAAAAAGGGGGTCACTTGTTGGGAGTTTCCACTGTTTTGTCACCTCAGGGGCTTTGCAAATGTGACATGGCCTCCGCAAACCATTACTGCTAAATTTGAGCTCCAAGAGCCAAATGGTGCTCTTTCCCTTCTAAGCCCTGCCGTGTGTCCAAACAACCGTTTATTACCACATGTGGGGTATTGTTTTACTCGGGAGAAATTGCTCTACAAATCTTGTGGTGCTTTTTCTACTTTAGTTCTTTTGGAAATGAAAAAAAAATAGCTAAACTTACATTTTATTTGAAAAAATGTAGATTTTCATTTTCATGGCCTAGTTCCAAAACATTTTTAAAAAAAACTGGCGGGTTAAAATGCTTGCTACACCCCTAAATAAATTCCTCGAGGGGTGTAGTTTCCCAAATGGGGTCACTTTTGGGGGGTTTCCACTGTTTTAGTTCCACAAGACCAGTTCAAAGCTGACATGGTGCCTAAAATATATTCTAATAAAAAGGAGACCCAAAATCCACCAGGTGCTCCTTTGCTTCTGAGGCCGGTGCTTCAGTCCAGTAGCCCACTAGAGCCACATGTGGGATATTTCCTGAAACTGCAGAACCTGGGCAATAAATATTGAGTTGCATTTCTTGGGTAAAACCTTCTGTGGTACAAAAAAAATGGATTCAAAATGAATTTCTGGAAAAAAATAATGAACTTTGTAAATTTCACCTCTACTTTGCCTTAATTCCTGCGCAATGTCTAAAGGGTTAAGAAACTTTCTAAATGCTGTTTTGAATACTTTGAGGGGTGCAGTTTTTAAAATGGGGTGATATATTGGGGGTTTCTAATATCTAAGGACCTCAAAGCCACTTCACAACTGAACTGGCCCCTGTAAAAATAGCAATTTGAAAATTTCTTGAAAATGTGAGAAATTGCTGCTAAAGTTCTAAGCCTTGTAACGTCCTAGAAAAATAAAATGATGTTCAAAAAACGATGCCAATCTAAAGTATACATATGGGGGATGTTAATTAGCAACAATTTTGTGTGGTATAACTGCCTGTCTTACAAGCAGATACATTTAAATTGAGAAAAATGTTGGTGTTTTTCACAATTAAATACTGAATGTATCGGGCAAATTTTGCCAGTAACATAAAGTACAATGTGTCATGAGAAAACAATCTCAGAATCGCTTGGATAGGTAAAAGCATTCTGGAGTTATTACCACATAAAGTGAAACATGTCAGATTTGAAAAATGAGGCTCTGTCAGGAAGGTCAAAAGTGGCCAAAGAGGGAAGGGGTTAATGACCCATGACAAAAATACACATCATGGACCAGGGAGGTGATGTTTGGTGCGTGCTCACGCACTGAGCCCACTCCATACACTGCAGCTGTCAGCTGTGTATTACAGCTGACACGCTGCTCTAACGATCAGGAACAGCGATCGTGCTGTTCCTGGCTGTTTAACTAGTTAATTGCCTTGGTCAATAGCGGCCGCAGCATTTAAACCATTAGGAGAAGGGGGGCAGCCCCCACCGACAGCCCAATGCCCCCCCCGCAGAGCAGTCGGGTGTTGCCTATTGACGTCTTGGCAGCCCGGGGGCCTAAAATAAAGCCCCCAGGTCTGCCTTCTGTCTGCCTCTAAGCCATACCAGAGGCATGGCTTAGCAGAAGCCTGTAAAAATGGCATACTGCAATACACTTGTATTGCAGTGTATTGTACCAGCGATCTAACAATCGCTGGTTCAAGTCCCCTAGGGGGAGTAATAAGATGTGTAAAAAAAAGTTAAATACATTTTTACAAAGTGTCAAAAAATAAAAAAATATTAAAAGTTCAAGAAAAAAAACTTTTCCTCAAGCACAAAGTAAAAAATACAAAAAAAATACAAAAATTGGTATTGCGCGTCTGTAACAGTCCAAACTATTACAATATAACATTATTTAACTCGCACGGTGAAGGGCGTAGAAAAAAAAAATAATTAAAACACCCGGATCATTGTTTTTTGGTCACCATTGCGCTAAATTTTTTTTAATAAAAAGAGATAAAAAAATCGTATGTACCAAAAAACGGTAAGAATAAAAACTACAGCTTGTCCTGCAAAAAATAAGCCCTCACACCTCTCAATCGACGGAAAAACAAAAAAGTTAAATAATATAAAAAATATTAAAAAAACTATATAAATTTGGTATTACCATAATCGTATTGAGACTCAAAATAAAGTTAAGTTGACATTTTTACCGCACGGTGAAAGCCGTAAAAACAAATCCCAAAAAACAATGGAGGAATTTTGGTTTTTTGCATTTCCACCCCACAAATTATTATTTTTTTATTTCCCAGTACATTATATGGTACTTTAAATGGTGCCAATAGAAGCTACAGCTCCTCCCGCAAAAAATAAGCCCCTTACACCAATCTATTGAAGGAAAAAGAAAAACTTTATGGCTCTTGGAAGGGGAGTGAAAAACTAAAACGTAAAAACAAAAAATGTCTGGGTCATTAAAGGCTTAATTGAAGTTTGTTTATTATCTTTGGGGGTTTTTTTTTCGCTTTGTTTTCAGTATGGTCCAAGGCTACGAGTACACTTATAAAAAACGGCATTGGTACGTTTTTCAGTGGTCTGCGCATACGAAGTCGCGGGCACAGCTAGTATTTAATAAATGTATCTCTGGTGATGAATACAATTTTTATTAATGTTTCTAGTATAATTGAATTGTTGAGTAGTTAAAATACAAATTAGTGTTGCATGGTCATGATGCTTTATGTAATCTGGAACAAATGTGCTATGAATATTTTGTGGCTTTGGATATGTATGTGGCTATGTATATCATGGCTTAAAGGGATCCTGTCATCAACATCTTACCTGTTAAACTCACCTGACCCCTCAATGGCCGCAGCTGTCCAGAGTGCGTTCCTGTTCTCTTCTTTCCTGAAGTCCTCCTCTGTCTGTAAATATAGTCGTTTAAACTTTTCCCGCCTTTTATGTTAATTATTTTTCCCTCTGGGAAGGAGCTTCTTAACCACGCCCACTGCCACCACCTGTCCGGCCCTGACTGGCTAAGGAGCTGTCAATCAAAAAGAAGGAGGTGGAGTCCACTCTGAGACGCTGGAGGAATGAAAACCTGACTCTTTTCAGATGAAGATTTGACTCTTTTCTGCTCATTTGCATACGGCGTGGGACCGCTGAAAAACGGAATACTAAAGCTACAGAGCTTACTTAGAACATATTTATAGCTTAGATGACAATGATTTTTCACCCACTTTCACCAGGTATTGCTGGCTTTATAGCTAAAATTCTGGTGACGGGTTCCCTTTAATAAACATGGTGTTCCTGACTGTCTATGATGTACAAGCATTGTCTATATTATCAAGGGAAATTAAAAGGGTAAATTATGAATAAGTTAAGTTAACTTGTGTCTCACATACACTGACTAATGAATATTGAAGACATACTAAAATTCTAGAGTCTTCCCTAGATTAATAGCAACTGATTTTGTGACTAAAATTTTAGATCAATGATTATTTTCAGTGTCTAACACCAGCAACAGTGAGTGTAGTTCATCATTTAGAGCATACAGATTAGGCAATGAATAATTGGAAGACTCACTTGCTATTGAAAAAGATCCCGCCTGCAGTTTTATCATTCCTCTGGAATATAGAAAGCATTTGACCAAGCTATAAATTTCCAAAGCTTGTGTATGAAAGAACAAAATAGACAATTTTTTCTAACATGAATTGTTTTTAGTTTTTTTGTGACCAAAAATATCATCTAGGCTTTCTTTTTGTGATTTTTCTTCTATGTTATACATTTTAACTCCAAATACTCATAAAATATATAGAATTTGTGTATATGTACTAGTGGTTGCGGGGATTCTTAGCTAAACCCCTTAACGCACACAACTGTAAGGGCGGGTTCACACATGGCGGAATTGCACTTAAATTCCGCTGCGGACACTCCGCAGCGTTAATCCGCAGCGGAGCCGTTTCTACATTGACTTTCACTTTAATTTAGCAGTGTTCGTTTACACGATGCGTACAATTCCGCTGCGGAGCATAGGCTGCGGAGCGGAATTTGGTGTCCGCAGCATGCTCTGTCTGTTGCGGAGCAGTGGCGGACTCATGGCGGAATTTCTCCATTGACTTCAATGGAGATTCAAAGTTCCGCAATGAAGTCCGCAGCTGTCATGCACATGTCATGTGTGCTGCGGATGCGTCTTGCTTTTTTTACTTGACATTTCTTCATTCTGGCTGGACCTATGTATTTCTAGGTCTACAGCCAGACTGAGGAAGTCAATGGGGCTCCCGTAATGACGGGAGCGTTGCTAGGAGACGTCAGTAAATAGTCACTGTCCAGGGTGCTGAAAGAGTTAAGCGATCGGCAGTAACTGTTTCTGCACCCGGGACAGTGACTACCGATCCCAATATACATGTATCTGTAAAAAAAAATGAAGTTCGTACTTACCGAGAACTCCCTGTTTCTGTCTCCAGTCCGGCCTCCCAGGATGACGTTTCAGTGTAAGTGACGGCTGCAGCCAATCACAGGCCAAGCACAGGCTGCAGCGGTCACATGGACTGGCGCGTCATCCAGGGAGGTCGGGCTGGATGCCGAAGGAGGGACGCGTCATAAAGACAACGGGCGGTAAGTATGAATTTCTTTTACTTTCACTAGGGAAAGTGCTGTCCCTTCTCTCTATCCTGCACTGATAGGGAGAAGGGAAGCACTTTTCCCGCAGTCCGCAGCAGCTAGTCCGCATCAATTTTCTGCACATTTTGTGCAGATCCGCAGCCGTAATCCGCAACCCGGATTAGGTGCGGCATTGATGCGGACAGTTGCGGAGGAATTCCGCCATGTGTGGTCATGCCCTTACTGCACGCCAAGGTGTTATTATCCTAAACTGGTTGTTAAAATAACAGCAAGTTTTTAGAACCGGGGAAAAGCATGATGCCGACCCAGTCCCCTCATGTCATCATATTTATAGTGGCTTTAGTGTGGGGCACTATTTACTATTTATTATGTTTGGCACTATCATTACTATGTGGGGCATTATTTTACTCAGTGTGCACTATGTAGAACATTAGTTTGTTTAGGGGCACTATGTGGGTCATTACATTATCCAGGGGCATTATTTTATTCAGGGGGCAGTGTGTGTGGCATTTTATTTTGGGGGACAGTAGATATATTCTTTTCTGAGGACACAGTGTATGGAATATTCCAGGTGGACTGTGTGTAGCACTGTTATTTTCATAGGACATTTAGTGTGGCATTATTATATTCAGGAAGCAAAGTGTGTGGAGGTATCACTTTCATTACTGTTATTATAGAGGGCATAGTGTGTGGCACAAACTATGTTGAAAAGGCACAGTGCATGGAGGTATTATTTGTATTACTAGATTGGCAGTGACCCTGTAGGTAAGATTACCAGACTGGAAGAGGTGTCTAACAAATATATAGAACGGGGATATTGTTATTGAAGAAGGAGTGTGACTCCATTCTAAGTGGCACTAGAGCTATGAAGAAACCCAAGCAAAATATGAGAATCCCGTTTGTATCTTTTGTGAGACAGTGAAAGGAAAAGTGATAGGGAATTGCTATATTTCCCCAAGATTCCTCTCATATATGTAATAGGCTCCAGGAAGTATCTGCCTCTTCCAGGGATAGCTGGATGAGATGGAAGGAATCCAGGAAATCGAAATATATCACAAGCCAAGGAAAAGTTTGCTAAGGGTTTTGGTAATTGCTATGTTTGGGTCTGGATTTTTATGGACTGATAGGAAGGTTGGTTAGGAGGCCTATCATTCCCTTCCTGTCCAGTACAGGCTTTTTCTGCAATGCAGGTGTTGCAGTTCAGCTCATCATGGAGCTATAAAAGGGCTGCACTTAAGGAGGCCACGTGAAAAGACAGGACTTGTCTGTCTGTCTGTCTGGAGACAGTAATATTGAGGTCTGCTGGCCTCTTGCTGAACGTTGCAGTTTGTGTGAGGTAAAATTCCATAGTGTGAACAAGGCCTTAGACTAAAAAAAGTTGAGCATCTGGTAGCCAAATATTTCCTAGAAGTATGCTATAATGTAGTTCGATTGAAGTTTCAGGTTATTGATGGAGTCCCTAGCCCAAGATGTGGGGTTGTAAAGATTAAATTACCTAAATATAAAGTGATGTTTTGGGTTAAAAGGTTGAGGGCAATTGCCCTGGAAGGTATGAATTTAGATAATAATGTAATGCAATTCATTTGATAAGATTTTTATTAGTCCATTGATGCTAAAATCTAACTGCATTGTTAATTGTGTACATTTTCCAATCCTTTTTAAATTGACCACCACTGGGTTTTTTTGGAACTGTTGTGGGAATTGAGGGCCACTATTTATGTTGGATGTCTTACTGAATGTATATTAATGAATTTTTACATGAGTTTGTCTTTCATTCCCTTGCTTTTCCCTTTTTCTTATATGCATGTGCATACATTCACTAATACACTAAAAACTATTATAAGCCAATTCGACCTATGCTCATGTTTTATTGATTATTGGATCCTGAATTAATTTGTATATTATATTTAGAGAGATGCTTTGACATTCAATTTAAAGAAATAATGTAATTACCCTTATCTTATTGACCCTAAATGATTAAGAAGCAATATATAGCTGCTATTTCTGGTTTATGAAATGGCTATTATATTTCAAAAAATTAACCCCTTCCCGACATTTGCCGTATGGATACGTCATGGAAAGCATTGACTTCCCGCATTTTGACGTACCCATACGCCAAATGCAGAAGGGGTTACCGTGTCAAAAATAAAATTTTTAAAGTAAAGATGGCTGCTGTTCATAACAGCAGGCCATCTGTACACGATGCCCAGGGGGGGTGTCGCCTCCCCCCCGCATCAGCGATCGCCGCCATTGGCCGGTCAATTCAGACCGGCCAATTGTGGCTGTTTCGGCTTTTGCCAATCACTGTGCCACAGGACACAGTGATATGGTGGTGATAGGTGCTGTCTAGAAGAGCACCAATGACTACCATGTTCCATGTAAAAAGTGGCGGTGATGCCAGCCCCGATCGTTACGGTTGGTCGGTCAACACCGACCGACCAATCACAGCCATGGCGGGTGTTTGAAACACCCTCCACCAGCCCTGCCCACCTCATTCCGGTTAGGAACGGTGAGCAGAGCTGGTGTGACCGTCTGTGAGCCATACTTCCCGAATCTGAGGCCTTCTGTGCTGCGATCCTGCTGTGACGTCTTCATCCGACTGCTTCCTGCAGCTGAGTGAACCGTCATCATCATCATCTGTGCTGCTGCTGATTTTATTTTATTTTTTTAGCAGCAGCACTTGTTTTTTCCTGAACTTCTTATCCCTGTACCCCCCCACCCCCCTCCCCCTCTTTCCCTTTTTACGTCCTGCGTCCGCTGAGTGCGGATCAGTGACCGCCATCACTGACCGCCAATTTTTGGCACAGGACTTTCTTTTTTTTTGTATTTTTGCACCTCCCTGTGTGCGCCCTGCGGCCACTGAGTGCTGATCAGTGACCGCCATCACTGATCAGCACCCGTGGTAATTTTTTTTGCAGCAAGTTTTTTTATTTTTTGGCCTTTTTTATTACTGCACCTTTTTTTTGCGTTCGCCCTGCAGCTACTGAGTGATGAGTCTAATAATCAGCCTCAGTGGTAATTTGTTTACGCAGGTTTTTTTTTTGGCTTTTTTTTCTTGATTTTATAAAACTGTAAAAAAAAAAGACTAGCATTAGAGTAGCGTCCGTTTTGTAAAAAAGATATACAGCAGAAGTTATTGCTATATATTTTTTTATACAGTTTGAATAAATTTACTTCTTATAGTTAGCGTCCATTTAGTAACAGACATTTAGTTCGTTCACTAAATTTTTGATAGCGTAGCGACAGTTTTAGTATAAATTGATAGCGTTATAGTCAGCGTCCGTTTAGTGACGGACATTCAGTTTTTTTTAGCTGAAGTTCATTCGCTAAATTTGTGATAGTGTAGCGACAGTTTTAGTATAAATTTACATCTTATAGTCCGCGTCCGTTTAGTGACGGACATTCAGGTTTTTTTTAACTGAAGTTCGTTCACTAAATTTTTGATAGCGTAGCGACAGTTTTAGTATAAATTGATAGCGTTATAGTCAGCGTCCGTTTAGTGACGGACATTCAGTTTTTTTTAGCTGAAGTTCATTCGCTAAATTTGTGATAGTGTAGCGACAGTTTTAGTATAAATTTACATCTTATAGTCCGCGTCCGTTTAGTGACGGACATTCAGGTTTTTTTTAACTGAAGTTCATTCACTAAATTTTTGATAGCGTAGCGACAGTTAGTATAAATTTATAGCGTTATAGTCAGCTTCCGTTTAGTGACATACATTCAGTTTTTTTTAACTGCAATTTGTTCACTAAATTTTTGATAGCGTAGCGACAGTTAGTATAAATTTATAGCGTTATAGTCAGCGTCCGTTTAGTGACATACATTCAGGTTTTTTGAACTGAAATTTGTTCACTAAATTTTTGATAGCGTAGCGACACAGTTGTAGCTCAATTTTTTTTACAGTTCTATATTGAACGTTCAATAAATTTATTTCTCCTACATTTTTCTTATTCTTCTCTTCTTTTTCTTCTTTTTTTTTTTCCTATAAATTTCATATTACACGTGTAAAAGCACAACATACACAACCACCTCTATAAAGAGTATTACACGTGTTGAAGCACTACATACCCCCCTAATAAAAATGGCCCAATCATCTCAAAGGCTCTACTCCGCTGAGGAGGCATACGCCATCCTGGCCTCTGACACTGAATCGGCCAGCGAGGGAGAAGAGGAAATTGCCCCATTCATCTTGACCTCATCATCCTCATCCAGTGATGAGGAACCCCCGCAAAGACGCCCCAGGACATCAGCTGAGGCAACCCCCCAAATGAGTGATACCCTGTGGAACCCACCCCATGATAATTATGAGCCTCACATTCCAGATTTCACAGGGAGCTCAGGAATTCGATTTGAGACTGTAGGCCTCGCAGAAATTCACTATTTCAAGCTCTTTTTCACTTAGGATTTTGTTAATGTAAACAAATTTATATGCCCAACAATTTTTAGCCCAAAACCCCATGTCACCATTTGCTAGGTGGACCCCCATAGAGGCAGCGGAGATGATGAAATTTTGGGGCCTTGTCCTACATATGGGCCTAGTAAAAAAAACAGAGATGACATTTTATACAGCACCCCATTATACCGCATGGCAATGACCCGGGCACGATTTGAAATTATTCTGAAATTTTTGCATTATAATGATAATGCACAGTGCTCGCCCCGTGATGACCCCACATACGACCGCCTATTCAAAATCAGGCCAATGATTGATTATTTCTGCACCAAATTTCAGGAAGTGTACACCCCCGAAAAGAACATAGCAATAGACGAGTCCCTTGTACATTTTAAGAGGAGACTAAAATTCTGCCAATACCTGCCAAGCAAGAGGGCGAGGTATGGAATTAAAATGTACAAGCTGTGCGAGAGCAGCTCAGGGTACACCTACAGGTTTCAGGTTTATGAAGGGAAAGACACCAGGATAGAACCTCCAGAATGCCCCCCTGTACTGGGAGTTAGTGGGATGCTGGTATAGAAGTTATCCACGTAAAGGTGATAACCCTGGACCAGGGTTATCACCTTTACGTGGATAACTTCTATACCAGCATCCCACTATTTAAATGCCTCTCCACCAGAAGTACTGTAGCATGCGGCACCGTGCGCAAAAATCAGAGAGGCCTCTCTAAAAATCTGATTGGGCAACCCCTAAGAAAAGGAGAAAGCAGGGCACTACACAGTGATAACTTGTTGCTGGTCAAGTATAAGGACAAGAGGGACGTCCTTATGTTTACCACAATACACGGTAGTGGCAGCACCCCTGTCCCTGTCCGAGGTTGCACCACAATGAACCCCAAGCCAGACTGCATCCTCGGCTACAATAAGTACATGGGAGGTGTTGATCTCTCTGATCAAGTACTGAAGCCGTACAGTGCCATGCGTAAAACAAAGGCGTGGTACAAAAAGCTGGCCGTGCACATGGTACAGATGGCATTGTATAACGCTTACGTGCTATACCAATGTGCAGGCCGGACAGGGACATTCCTTCAGTTTCAAGAAGCGGTTATCAAGGCCCTTGAAATTTGGGAACCAGGAAGGGGAGGGCCCCAGTACTTCTAGATGCTATGGTCCACGTATTGTACCAGGGCAACACTTTCCTGGCGAAATCCCCTCCACTTGTAAAAGGGAAGGAGTCAAAAAAGGTGTAAAGTGTGTTACAAAAGAGGGAGAAGACGAGACACAACTTATCATTGTGAAACCTGTCCCGACAAACCTGGCCTGTGCATAAAAGAGTGCTTCAAAGTTTATCACACATCCATGGTTTTTAATTGAAACATTTTTTTAAATGCTCACTATACCCCTAGATAAATTCCTTTAGGGGTGTAGTTTCCCACATGGAGTCACTCTTGGGGGGTTTCCACTGTTTTGACCACTCAGGGGCTTTGCAAATGTGACATGGCCACCGCAAACCATTCCAGTTACATTTGAACTCCAAATGGTGTTCTTTCCCTTCTGAGACCTGCCATGTGTCCAAACAGCCGTTTCTGACCACATGTGAGGTACTGTTTTACTCGGGAGAAACTGCTCTACAAATGTTGTGGTGCTTTTTCTCCTTTAGTCCTTATGGGAATGAAAAAAAAATTAGCTAAACCTATGTTTTATTGGTTAAAATTTAAATTTTCATTTTCACGGCCTACTTCCAATAAATTCTGCAAAAAGCCTGTGGGGTCAAAATGCTCACTATACCCCTAGATAAATTCCTTGGAGTCACTCTTGGGGGGTTTCCACTGTTTTGACCACTCAGGGGCTTTGCAAATGTGACATGGCCACCGCAAACCATTCCAGTTACATTTGAACTCCAAATTGTGTGTTATAACTGCCTGTCTTACAAGCAGATACATTTAAATTGATAAAAATGCAATTTTTTGCAATTTTTCACTATATTTTGGTGTTTTTCACAATTAAATACTGAATGTATCGACCAAAGTTTACCACTATCTTAAAGTCCAATGTGTCACGAGAAACCAATCTCAGAATCGCTTGGATAGGTACAAGCATTCCGACGTTATTACCACATAAAGTGAAACATGTCATATTTGAAAAATCAGGCTCGGTCAGGAAGGTCAAAAGTGGCTAGAGAGGGAAGGGGTTAAAGATTGCTGCTAGCGACTATTGATGACATTGCTACTGTAAGCCTAAGGCGGGATTCACACGACCGGGTCGGGTCCGAGCCCGAGTGCCGGCCGGTAAAATCGGCCATTCTGCCCGGCCGGTTTGCATAAAGTTATGCATCCGTGCCGGGCCGGGCAGATCCGGACAGTGACATCAGCGGCAGCTCCTGAAGGGGAATCCCCATGTGTTCGGGGATTCCGCTTCAGGAGTTTCCCCTGATGTCACTGCCCAGATATGGACAGAGACATCAAGCGCTCTGTCCAGGAGCGGAATCCCCGAAAACACGGGGATTCCGCTCCTTCAAGGAGCTAAAGTGCGGCTAGCACATAGCAGAGCGGGGAGATACCTCCCTGCTCTGCTATAGTGGCGTCGCTACAGTAGTAGCAGCCGCAGCAGCAGCAGCTGCTGCTACTACTACTAGCGGCGCCATCGAAGGTGTTGCCGGGCCAGGGTGCTTTTAACAAGCAGGGGAAGGGAGCCAGCGCAGCGCTCCCTCCACCTGCTGTACACCCCGGCCCTGCAACACAGTGTACAGCGATGCCATTCGTCAGAATGGCATCAACTCCTCCTCCTCACATGCACTCTGCGCTGTGAGGAGGAGGAGATAGAGCGCAAGTGCCGGGAAACCCGGCCATCACTCGGAACACATTCCGGTGATGGCCGTGTAATACCCGGCCCCATAGACTTCTATGGGAGCCGGGCGGCCGGGTGTCCGGGCAAAGATAGAGCATGTCCTATTTTTTGACGGCCGGATTTTCCGGCCGTCAAAAAATCGGTCGTGTGAATAGCCCCATTAGGGGTCTATCATTCCTAATGCAGCCGGGTGCCGGCCGATTTATGAACGGCCGGCACCCGGCCGGGAAACCCTGCCGTGTGAATGAGGCCTAAGTTGAGCACTATTGTTTTCCGGTTGCTATGTATCTTAGCATTCTGTCTCAGTGCTAAGGAACGTCATTACTAGAAAAGTCACTGGCCAGATTTCTGAATATTCCGCCCATCATTACATTATCTAAATTCATACCCTGCAGGGCAATTGTCTCCAACCTTTTAATCCAAAACATCTCTGTACGTTTAAAGAGGCTCTGTCACCACATTATAAGTGCCCTATCTCCTACATAAGAGATTGGCGCTATAATGTAGGTGACAGCAGTGCTTTTTATTTTAAAAAAACAATCTATTTTCACCACTTTATTAGCGATTTTAGATTTATGCTAATGGATGCTTAATGCACAAGTGGGCGTGTTTTTACTTTAGACCAAGTGGGCATTGTACAGAGGAGTGTAAGACGCTGACCAATCAGCGTCATGCACTCCTCTCCATTCATTTAGTCAGCGCATAGGGATCCTTTTAGATCGCTATGCGCTGTCTTCTACTAACACATTAACGATACTGAAGTGTTTAGACAGTGAATAGACATTCCACGGGATGTCTATTCACAATCTCTGCACTTCGTTACTGTTTCTGTGGTATTTACAGCAGAATTACAGCAGTATATCCATACCCACTGTTATTAAAGTTTTTTTCATTTTATCCATTGCCTGTTTCTTTCAGTGTTGCAGATAGAGTACAACATGTCTGTGTTTATGTATTCATTTATTTACCATTCTATAACTTTGTAACCACCAACCAATTATAGTTCATTGATAATTTTTAATTAAGACCGTAGCACAGTATGACCTATGACCTAAAGCCTCCATATGGGGATCTGTCTAGCTATAAGAACCACTGAGAGCAGTACATTGCTTATATGTTTTTAGCCTGAGGAAGAGACAGGTCCGGTCTCGAAACGCGTTGCTATCTGAACATTTTAATTAATTCTTGGACCAGTAAACGAAAGTGTGGTATCCGATCTTGTCCATGGGATTTCTACCACCAGATTATTTCAAGCAAGCACTGCTATAGGAGAGGGACAGCACCAAGAGGGATTCCAGTTTTTACTTCCATTCTCTTGAAATGAAAATGGAATTCCGGTGGTTTCCACCTGTATCCCGGGCTGCAGTCCTCTCCACCTTTATCTGCACTTCAGGAGCTTGTGCTCCTAGCAGAATGTCATCAGGTGAGCAAAACTCAAGCACTTCTACATTTGTTCCCAAAATCCATTGGATGATGCATTATGTTCACCGTGTATCTTTTTATCTTATTTGAAACAGTTAACTTTAAATGTTAGGGGGCACAATTTAATGTCTAATTACATTTTAGTCCAGCCACTCCGCACTACAGCTGAGCAGATACGAGGGTATAATTAGCACTCCCTCTGCAATAAAGGCAAGCGTTCACTGATTGTAGAGAAGAGCCTATGGGTAGAATTACAAAGGGAGGTATACATTGAAAAAAAATATTAGGAGATAGAAGGTCAGGTATATAAACAAATGGAGCGGGCTGCACAGGCGGGTACTGTAGTAATAATGGGTGATTTTAATTACCCAGATATCAATTGCTGTTGCAGGATAATTTTATGGCCAAGTGTGTGGAAGACCTGATTAGAGATGAAGCTCTGTTGGATCCGGTCATTTCTAATAATGCAGAGCTTGTTGGGAATGTCACTATTCATGAAAACTTGGTAACAGTGACCACAATATAGTTGCACTTCACCTATAGGGTATATTCACACAGGGCGCATATGCTGCCTAAAGGAAACACAGCGTATCCGCCCAGGTCCCCGCAGGGAACTCCGTCTGATAAACCGCACCAAATTGTAGTGCAGGTCTTTGACTGGAATACTTCACGTTAAAAACCAAAAATCTATACTTACCCACAGCCATGACGATGTGTCCCTCTGCCGTCCTGCAGCCCGGCCCTCTGGGATGATGTTTCATCCCATTTGACCACTGCAGCCTGTGATTGGCTGCCTCAGGAAAAAAAACGCAACATCTGCTATTTGTTGCAAGTTTTACCTCCCCATTAAATGTAATGGGGAAACACCACAACAGAAAAACATTGAGGGCCAGGCAGTGTGCACCTAATCTCGCCTGGCCCTGAGTTCTCACGCATTTGCCACCGCTCTGGGTATCAGCACACGTGCTGTACACCCGTTTTCAGTCCTGCCAAGCTTCAGACCTATAATAAAACGGCCCTTAGGCCTCATGCACACGAACGTATTTTTGTCCTCCCGTAAATACGGGTCCTTGGTCACACATATCCGACCCGTATTGCACCAGTATTTGCGGACCCGTGCCCGTAAATACGGGTCCGGTGTCACCAGTATTCCACCCGTATTTACGGGCACGTTTTCGCTGCAAAATTGCACTGCAGTAATCGGCAGCCCTTCTCTCTATCAGTGCAGGATAGAGAGAAGGGGCAGCTCTTTCCGCAGAAAAAGTAAAAGAAATTCATACTTACCCAGCTGTTGTCTTGGTGACGCGTCCCTCTCTTGACATCCAGTCCGACCTCCCTGGATGATGCGGCAGTCCATGTGACCGCTGCAGCCTGTGATTGGCTGCAGCGGTCACATGGACTGAAACGTCATCCCGGGAGGCCGGACTGGAGGAAGAAGCAGGGAGTTCTCGGTAAGTATGAACGTCTTTCTTTTTTTACAGGTTGATCTATATTGTGATCGGTAGTCACTGTCCAGGGTGCTGAAAGAGTTACTGCCGATCGTTTAACTCTTTCAGCACCCTGGACAGTGACTATTTACTGACATCGCCTAGCAACGCTCCCGTAATTACGGGTGCACACACGTAGTCACCCGTAATTACAGGAGCACCATAGACTTCTATGGGCCTGCCCGTGCCGTGATTACGGCCTGAAATAGGACATGTTCTATATTTTTCAACGGCACAGGCACCTTCCCGTAAGCATACGGGGAGGTACCCGTGGCCAATAGAAGTCCATGGGCCCATAAAAACATGCGTTTTTACGTTCGTGTGCATGGGGCCTTAGATCTAACTTATCATATGCAAATTAGTGCAGAAATTTTTGTTCATTTATTTCTATGAAGAAATTCTGGGAAGAAAGACAGATAATCCATGTCCCCATAAGAAACACAAACCACATATACTGTGCCCCAATCCTTTTCCCCATAACCAAAGTGTCCCTGAAAACTTTTTTCAAATGTTGGCAAATATGCACTACACTACAGCACACTACACTACACTACACTGCAGCATACTACACTGCACTACAGCCCACCACACGACACTACCCTACAGCACACTATACTACACTACAGCCCACCACACGATACTACTCTACGGCACACTACACTACACTACAGCCCACAACACCACACTAAACTATAGCACACCACACTACACCATACCTCCCAACCGTCTCGCATCTGGCGGGACAGTCCCGGTTTCTCACCGCTGTTCCAACATCCTGGGCGGTCTGTAAATGTCCTGCTGGGCCCTGTATCAGAACAGCTGATTGCTGCTGACTGCAGCAGCGATCAGAAGAAGGCAGGAGTCTTGCGGCGGTGTTCTCACTGGGATCGATGCCGGCCCGTTAGTGGACCAGTCCAGTCACCTGACCTGTCATCTGATCTCACCGGTCAGGTGACTGGACTGCTTCACTCCCGGGCCGGCATCGACACCAGTGAGAACACCGCTGCAAGACTCCTGCCTTCTTCTGACGGTCACTGACATCAAAACAGAGTGGAGATGGTTTCCCGGCCGGGTGACGGCCGTTCATAAAACATCTGTCACACGGCTGCAGTGGGAACAATAGACGCCTAATGGGGCTATTCACACAACCGATTTTTTGACGGCCCGGGAAACCTGGCCGTCAAAAAATGGGACATGCCCTATTTCCGGCAGTTTACCCGGCCGCCCGGCTCCCATAGAAGTCTATGGGGCAGGGTAATACACGGCCATCACCGGAATGTGTCCCGAGTGACGGCCGTGTCTTCCGTCGCTTGCGCTCTCTCTCCTCCTCCTCACAGTGCAGAGTGCATGTGAGGAGGAGGAGGGTCTTTTTTTGCTCCCTGTAGGAGTCGGAATCCCCAATACCCGGCCGGGGATTGGGGATTCCGCTACATGAGAAGTGAGTGTCTACACTGTCCATATATGGACACAGCGACGTCACTCACTGCTAAAGCGGAATCCCTACCCTGTGGCCGAGGATTCCGCTACAGAAGTGGTGAGTGACCACACTGTCCATATATGGACACAGTGACCTCACTCACATCTGAAGTGGAATCCCCGACCCTGTGGCCAGGGATCCCACTCAAGGAGAAGTCAGTGACTACACTGTCTATATATGGACATTGAAGTCAGTGACTTCTCCTGGAAGGAGGGGGTGATGGGTGCAACCTGCAGGGGGCTGTGTGGCATTACCTGCAGGGGGCTGTGTGGCATTACCTGCAGGGGGCTGTGTGGCATTACCTGCAGGGGGCTGTGCGGCATTACCTGCAGGGGGCTGTGTGGCATTGCCTGCAGGGGGCTGTGTGGCATTACCTACCAGGGGGGGCTGTGGCATTATCTACAGAGGGCTGTGTGTTGCAACAAATTTAAATGAAATTCATCCGATTTTAAAACGGACAGGGAAAAAAACGGATGCAAAACTGGTCAAAATCGGCCGTTTAAAACCGCAACACGACCCGAAACAGAATCAGAACGGATGCAAAACGGCCGGGAAAAACGTTTTTATCGGCCGACACTCGGACCCTGTCGTGTGAATAAAGCCTCTACCGCTCTCCACTCTGGCGGCAATGTGGCACCTACAGGGGGGCGGTGTGTGGAGCTATCTACTGGGGGGGCTGTGTATGGAGCTATCTACAGGGGTGCTGTGTGTGGAGCTATCTACAGGGGGCTGTGTGTGGCACTATGTACAGGGGGCTGTATCTGATGCTATGTACAGGGGGGCTGTGTCTGGCGCTATCTACAGGGGGGCTGTGTGTGGCACTATCTACAGGGGGCTGTATCTGACGCTATGTACAGGGGGGCTGTGTGTGGAGCTATGTACAGGGGGGCTGTGAGTGGTGCTATCTACAGAGGGCTGTGTGTAGTGCTAACTACAGGGGGCTGTGTGTAGTGCTATCTGCAGGGGGCTGTGTGACGCTATCTACAGGGGGCTGTGTGTGGAGCTATTTACAGGGGAGCTGTGTGTGAAGCTATCTACAAGGGGGCTGTGTCTGGCGCTATCTACAGGGGGGCTGTATCTGGAGCTATCTACAGGGGGGCTCTGGTGGATGATTTTTCCATTGAACGGTAGCAGAGTTACACAACTGGAAAAAAAAATCCCCATCATGTAACTCTGCTACCTGTCAATTGAAAAGCCATCAACCACAGGGTCTCCCTCTTGACTTTCATTGTTCTCAGCCTTTTGGTTTGTCCTGCTGCTGCCGCCGTGATGAGCAAATGTTATACCCAAGATAGAAAAAGTGACACAAAGACGATATAACCGGATCCATAATATCTGTGATATCCAGACAGTCCAGAGATCCGCAGTGAGAATGTGCGCGTGTTATTTGCACAAGGATCTGGCCGTGATTTGATGTGTTTATGCTGGGATATTGGGCGTGGTTATGGTGCGTGGCTTAAAATGTCCCTCTTTTCCGAATTCAAAAGTTGGGAGGTATGCACTACAGCACACCACACTACAGCACACTACAGCCCACCACACCACACTACATTGCAGCACTCTACACTACAGAACACTACACTACAGCACACTACACTAGTTCAATACTAGCACATAGCATCACCCATACCCTGACTCCTGAACATCTCCATTAGTTAGGGCAGAGGGGGCAAAACTGACACTGCTGCCTCTTCACCGAGTACAGAGAAGGAGATGTAGGGTGCAGCTGCTGAAGGCACTGGACCCCACCAAACAAGTGTACACAAGTGTCAAGGTGCCCTCCCAACTAATGTACAGTTCCCTGTCCTTAACCCCCCCCCCCCCCCCCCACACACACACACACACTTCCCTATACAGCTGCAAACTTTGTGGTTTAGTGTCTGTGCCTCCAACTGACTTCCTGCACACCATGACAGTGTAAGTGTTGGTTTGATTGTACTGTATTGTGTGTTTGTGTGGAGAGTACAGATAGTATATGCATGTGTTATGTGCAGTACGTTTATGCATGAAGAGTGTGAGCAAGTGTCTGGAGTGTGTGTAAATGTGAGAAGGGTGTCTATGCACATGTGCAGAGTGTGCACAGGAATACTGAGCATGTGTCTGGATTGTGTGTGTGTGTGTGTGTGTGTGTATATGTGTGTGTGTGTATATGAGCGCAAAGTGTCCACAGTGTGTGCAGTGTACGTATTCAGATGTGTGGACTCTCTGGAGTGTATGCAGTGCGTGTATATAAATGTGTAGAATGGAGTGTGTGAAGTGTGTTTATACAATTGTACAGAGTGTCTGGAGTGTGTGGTGAGGGTGTATACAGATGTGCATAGTGTCCAAAGTTTGTGCACACAGATGTGAAGACTGTATGGAGTGTGTGCCATGGGTGTACACAGATGTGCAGTGTGTCTGGATAGTGTGCGGTGTGTACACTGATATGTAGAGTGTCTGAAGTAGGTGCAGTGTGTGAATAGAGTGTTGGGGTGTGTTCAATATGGATATACAGATGTAAAGAGTGTCTGGAGTATGCTTAGTGTTTGCATAAATATGTACAGAGTGTTTGGAGATTGTGCAGAGTGTGTATACAGTTGTGCAGGGTGTCTGGAGTATGTGTGTATTCAGATCAGGGTTGGACTGGCCATCTGGCAGTTCTGGCAAATGCCAGATGGACCGGTGAACAGTAGGCCGTCTGCTGGCCGACCAAACAATTAGTGCCGGCGGCCCGCTGCCTCTTTGAGGGGGCGGCGGCGCCACTGAAACCAGCCCCAACTGCACTTATTGTACCTGCCTTAGGCCGGATTCACACGAGCGTGTGCGTTTTGCGCACGAAAAAAACATGGCGTTTTGCGCGCGCAAGGCACTTAACAGCTCCGTATGTCAGCCCTGTATGATGCGCGGCTGCTTGATTTTCGCGCAGCTGCCATCATTATGACACTCCGTTTGGATGTTTGTAAACAGAAAAGCATTCATAGTTTTACAGCTGTTGCGCGAATCACGCGCGTCCCACGGAAGTGCTTCCGTGTGGTGCGCGTGATTTTCACGCTCCCATTGACTTCAATGGGTGCGTGATGCGTGAAATACGCACAAAGAATGGACATGTCGTGAGTTTTTCGCAGCGGACTCACGCCACGTAAAAATCACGCAACTGTCTGCATGGCCCCATAGATTAATATAGGTCCATGTGACACACGTGAAAATCCCGCGCGTTGCACGGATGTATATCCCGTTCGTCTGAATAAGCCCTTACAATGACGCTCATTGGCAGGGCAGAGTGACTTGCCCCGCCAATCAGCGCCTTTCAATGATGGTAGCAGCGCCATGATGTCATCGCACCGCTTCCGTTGCTGAAAGGCGCTGATTGGCGGGGCAAGTCATTCTGTCCTGCCAATCAGCACTGTCGTTCAGCCGCAGCAGACCCGCTCAGAAGAGAGCAGGTCTGCATTGACACAGGACTGCGTGGGAACGGAATCAAGGTGAGTATGTAAAGTTGTTTTTTTTCCAGTTAAAAGTGTCAGTGGCATTATCTACAGTGGGGGGAGCTTTATGTGGGACTCTACAGGGGAGGCTATGTGTGGTGCAGAGTCTACAGTGGAGGCTATATGAGGGACACTAAGGGGGCTATATGTGGGGAACTATATACAGGGGGAGCTATATGTGGGGCACAAACTATAGGGGAGGCTATATGTGGGACATTCTCTACAGGGGCGGCTATATGTGGGGCACAGTCTACAGGGGAGGCTATATGTGGGGCACAGTCTACAGGGGAGGTTATATGTGGGGCATAGTCTACAGGGGAGGCAATATGTGGGTCACTACACGGGAGGCTATATGTGGGACACTAAGTGGGGGCTATATGTGGGGCACTATATACAGGGGGGGCTATATGTGGGACACATTCTACAGGGGAGGCAATATGTGGGTCACTACACGGGGGGCTATATGTGGGACACCATAAATAGGGGAGGCTATATGTGGGACAAATCTACAGGGGAGGATATATGTGGGACGAATCTACAGGGGAGGCTATATGTGGGACACTATCTACAGAGCGGGTCTATATGTGGTGCACTATATACAGGGGAGGCTATATGTGGTTCACTATCTACAGGGAGCACTGTGTGCGTGTGTGTGGGGGGACACAGTGTATGGTGCTATTATAATTGGGGACACAGTGTATGTTAGAGGTGCAGTGTATGGAACTATTATATTTAGGGGTGTGTGTCAAATTTACAGTATATGTCACCATGAGAATTTTATCTTTGTTTATAGGTGCAGAAATGTTTGAATAGTGAGAAGCTGAAGACGTCTGAGCGGAAAACTGCAGAAATGGGCCGTTGCCGGGAAAGGTCTGGACTAGATTGAGAACAAAAGAGAAAAAGAACAACTAGAATCTGAGATGTCACCGGTGAGTCACTCAATGTAAATGTTTGTTCTGCCTCTAATCAGCACTGTAGTCACTGTATGATCTGCAGCGAGATGATGGGTGGTATGATATTTTTTTTGTGAAGCCGCAACTCCCAACATATCCTTACCATTGTTCGCTCCATGCTGGGAGTTGTAGTTTTATGCTGTACAAACCTATACGGCAGGTGTTGCACTACATTGAGCTGTATTTGTGCTGGTGCTGTATTTATGTACTAAGGTTTGTTCTGGAGCTGTATATGTGTACTGAGCTTGGTTCTGGTGCTATATTTATGTACTGAGCTTGGTTCTGGGTCTGTATATATGTGCTGAGCTTGGTTCTGGAGCTGTATATATGTACTGAGCTTTGTTCTGGTGCTGTATATATGTACTGAGCTTTGTTTTGGTACTGTATATATGTACTGAGCTTTGTTCTGGGTCTGTATATATGTACTGAGCTTGGTTCTGATGCTGTATTTATGTACTGAGCTCAGTTCTAATGCTGTATTTATGTAATGAGCTTGGTTCTGGAGCTGTATATATGTACTGAACTTTGTTCTGGTGTTTTATTTATGTACTGAGCTTGGTTTTGGTGCTGTATATATGTATGAGCTTGGTTCTGATGTTGCATATATGTACTGAGCTTGGTTTCCGGCACTGTATTTATGTACGGAGCTTGGCTCTGGTGTTGTATATACGTCAGAGTTTGGTTCTGGAGCCGTATATGTAAGAGCTTTGTTCTGATGCTGTAATTATATAGAATATATTTATAATAACACAATTACAGGGCAGATGGATTTTTTTTCAATTCATTGTATATTTAATGGGAACTTGTCTGGTAGTTTTAACCCCTTAAACCGCCACTATGCAGTAATACATGACCTGACAATATTTCCAAACATTCCCCTGTAAGTTGTTTTCAGATGCAGAAAAATCTATAAAATCAACTTTTAAACCGGTAGATTAGCACACTATATGCTAATTACTTATTAAAGGGTTATGGGGTGGTGACGCTGTCCTGAAGAGTCACATAGTCCTGCCTCCAAACCCACCATTCCATGCTTGATTGACATCCCCCTGGCTGTTATACATCACTACCAGTCTCCTCCTACTTTCTTGGATGCGCCATTGCCTTGTACTACTTGGGCACACACTGTGCAGCGAGGTATACTCTGCCCGGCTGCACCACACATGCCAGTACCAGGCAACTGTGCATCTGCAAGAGTTGGAGGAGGCTGCTAGTGATGTAGAACAGCCAGGGGAATGTCAATCAAAATCTGGGGGGCGGGGGGGGGCGCCATTTAAATTTTCGCCTCAGGCAGCAGAAAAGCTAGAATCGGCCCTGTGGACAGTGGTGAACACAAGCACCAACATTACAATAACTGCTGCCTCCAGGTGTTTAAAACCACATTTCTGAGATTTATTGCTGTGTACTCTGCAATGATGGGAAGGAGCACCGCAGAAATGAGGTATAGTGCTTGTTGGCTGAGACACAGCTAATCAGCTCTAGACTTGTTTTCTGCACTGATGCCTCGCACATCTCTGGCGCCGCAGAGGAAAAGGAGAATCAGTACCTGACCAGTCTGCATGTACAAATCATACCTAACGCTGGTTGACTGAGCATCAGCCAAATCAGTGATGGGCTTGCTCTTTCTACTTCTCCCTGAGCACAAATATGCAAGTTGTGTGTTTTGTGTCTTCTAATGTATTAGTGGCATTTGTGTGCATATTGTTTTCAGTGTGATTGGCATAGGTCTACTGTGTAAGTGTTATGTGAGGTATGTGTTTAGCATTTGTGTGGTGTGTGCAGTATGTGTCCAGTGTAAGTAGTGAGTGCGGTTTGTGTCTGGTATGTGTCTAGTTTGTGAGTGGTGTGTGCAGCATCTGTGCCAGGTGTGAGTAGTGCGTGTTCAACATGTGTCCTTGGTGTGGGTAGACGAGAGTGGAGAAAATATATACTAGGTGTGAGTGGTGCATGTGCGGCATATATCCTAGGTGTGTGTGTGCCTGTGTCCTAGGTGTGAGTGGTGTGTGTGTGCATGTGCCCTAGATGTGAGTGGTGGGCGTGCGCATGTGTCCTAGGTGTGAGTGGCACGAATGCAGCATGTGTCCAGCTTGTGGGTTGTATCTGTGCGTCATGTGTCCAGCATGTGAGTGTGTGTTTATATGGCTGAAAATAATATATAAATCATACCATTTAGTTACAGTCTGGTGATATTTTAGCATTGTGTAATGGTATAATTTGCAATCTTTATACATCAGTATTAGGCCATGATCACACAATTAAGATTTGATTTTAATAAAAATCCCTTTCAAATCCACTAACTTTCTGCATCCATTACAAGTGAATGGGCTATTTTATACCCCATTCACATGCAGCAGAAAGAAGTCTGCTTGAATTTTTTTCCACTCTGAAAGTCCTCTAGAATAATGAGCATGTTCATTATTCTCATGGAAGAGCAGTGGATTTGTTGTAGTTGGGGCTATCAGGACTATTCCTCTTTCATTTACACCTGTTTTAATAAATCTCCCCATGTCTTGTATATCTGAAAGGTGGTCCCATGTACTCCATCCCAAAACTGTCGGCTGCGTATCGCCTGCGGTAGGCCTGTGTGCTTAAAAATCCCAGGGCTGATTTTAAGTACCAGTCCGGCCCTGATTCAGATGTACAGAGTGCCTGGATTTGTGAAAAGTTTATATTAACCGTTATATTTTCTGAACATCGCCGATATCCAAAGAAACAGGACAAAAGCATACAAAACTGAACCTACTGTATACTGTCCAAGCTAGCAATAAAGGGCATACATAAGAAAAAGTCAATTGACTAGAAAAGTCAATCTTTATTAATGCATGCAATGAGTCAAGCTAATTTACCCACAAGCAACAAATAGTTTAAAAACATAAAAAACATCCTCATATAAGATCCACCATAGCAACCTGTCACGCAATAGTAAGGGTATGTTCACACAGCAGTGTCCGTTACGGCTGAAATTATGGGGCTGTTTTCAGGAGAAAACAGCTCCGTAATTTCAGCCGTAATGGCATGTTGAGGCGCTTTTTCGCTGCGTCAATTCCGGAAGTAAATGGAGCTCGTTTTCCATGGAGTCAATGGAAAATGGCTCCAAATTACGTCTGAAGATGTGACAGGCACTTCTTTGACGCGGGCGTCTATTTACGCCCCGCATTTTGACAGTGGGGCGTAAAAAAAATGAATTACGTCCGTAAATAAGCCGTGTGAACATACCCTAAGAGTGTATCAAATACTAGTAGTAGTGGCCCGTCTAAACTACTGTAGGCTCCACGTCTAGAATCAGCCCTAGATGAATAAGCCACCAAGATCAATGTTTTCCACATAAATTAATTACATGTAGCAGACCTGGTAGCAGTGGGACAAATCCCCCTAGGGAGCACCTTGACGCACATTTCACAATCTTTGTCAAGAGAAGCAATTTTTAGTAAGCTCATGGTTTAAATACTCTGGCTCAATAGAGGTGTCCAATTGCACATGCCAACCATCCGCGTCATCAGTGTCAGAACCACCAAGCAGTTACTGCCCAAACTAGGAACTTCCAGCAACACGATGACAACTTCCAGCACAGTGCCGAATCTGTCTACAGGAGCGCATGTGCACATCACGACATAAGGTTAATATATATAGGCTTCATGAAACATATCTTAATCAATAATATTATACCACCTTCCTACAGAACACGGTAGAGCCAATGTGTTTGTTTGTTTGTGTGTGTGTGTGTGTGTGTGTGTATATATATATATATATATATATATATATATATATACATTGAAGGAAATAAGTATTTGATCCCTTGCTGATTTTGTAAGTTTGCCCACTGTCAAAGACATGAACAGTCTAGAATTTTTAGGCTAGGTTAATTTTACCAGTGAGAGATAGATTATATATAAAAAAAAAAAAAAGAAAGTCACATAGTCAAAATTATATATATTTATTTGCATTGTGCACAGAGAAATAAGTATTTGATCCCCTACCAACCATTAAGAGTTCAGCCTCCTCCAGACCAGTTACACGCTCCAAATCAACTTGGTGCCTGCATTAAAGACAGCTGTCTTAAATGGTCACCTGTATAAAAGACTCCTGTCCACAGACTCAATTAATCAGTCTGACTCTAACCTCTACAACATGGGCAAGACCAAAGAGCTTTCTAAGGATGTCAGGGACAAGATCATAGACCTGCACAAGGCTGAAATGGGCTACAAAATCATAAGTAAGACGCTGGGTGAGAAGGAGACAACTGTTGGTGCAATAGTAAGAAAATGGAAGACATACAAAATGACTGTCAATCGACATCGATCTGGGGCTCCATGCAAAATCTCACCTCGTGGGGTATCCTTGATCCTGAGGAAGGTGAGAGCTCAGCCGAAAACTACACGGGGGGAATTTGTTAATGATCTCAAGGCAGCTGGGACCACAGTCCCCAAGAAAACCATTGGTAACACATTACGCCGTAATGGATTAAAATCCTGCAGTGCCCGCAAGGTCCTCCTGCTCAAGAAGGCACATGTACAGGCCCGTCTGAAGTTTGCAAATGAACATCTGGATGATTCTGAGAGTGATTGGGAGAAGGTGCTGTGGTCAGATGAGACTAAAATTGAGCTCTTTGGCATTAACTCTACTCGCTGTGTTTGGCGGAAGAGAAATGCTGCCTATGACCCAAAGAACACCGTCCCCACTGTCAAGCATGGAGGTGGAAACATTATGTTTTATGGGTGTTTCTCTGCTAAGGGCACAGGACTACTTCACCGCATCAATGGGAGAATGGATGGAGTCATGTACCGTCAAATCCTGAGTGACAACCTCCTTCCCTCCACCAGGACATTAAAAATGGCTCGTGGCTGGGTCTTCCAGCACGACAATGACCCGAAACATACAGCCAAGGCAACAAAGGAGTGGCTCAAAAAGAAGCACATTAAGGTCATGGATTGGCCTAGCCAGTCTCCAGACCTTAATCCCATCGAAAGCTTATGGAGGGAGCTGAAGATCCGAGTTGCCAAGCGACAGCCTCGAAATCTTAATGATTTACAGATGATCTGCAAAGAGGAGTGGGCCAAAATTCAATCTAACATGTGTGCAAACCTCATCATCAACTACAAAAAACGTCTGACTGCTGTGCTTGCCAACAAGGGTTTTGCCACCAAGTATTAAGTCTTGTTTGCCAAAGGGATTAAATACTTATTTCTCTGTGCACAATGCAAATAAATATATATAATTTTGACAGTGTGATTTTCATTTTTTTTTTTTTTATATAATCTATCTCTCACTGGTAAAATTAACCTAGCCTAAAAATTCTAGACTGTTCATGTCTTTGACAGTGGGAAAACTTACAAAATCAGCAAGGGATCAAATACTTATTTCCTTCACTGTGTATATATATATATATATATATATATATATATATATATATATATATATATATATATATATATATATATATATATATATATGAGAGAGAGAGATATAATTGTACAACAAATCAAATTTAGAAAAATCGTCAATCAATGGACAAAGGGCGGTGTGAGCAAGAGGACGTATCCATGGCAACTCGCGCAGCGTCAGACGCTGCAGGGTTACCAGGGAGACAACATCGCGCCGGCAGTGCCATCATGCACAAGTAATAATTACAAAATCCCAAACAGAAATTTAATCACCCACATGTAGAGGATTACATCCCAAAAGAACCGGGTGGAACCGCGGGCAAGAGGGCCTCGCCCAATGGATAACCAAAGGGCATCACATCCACAGTCCCCATCGGCACAGTCCGGGTATGATCAAGATAAACAGCCATTGTGACCAGTGCAAAGCGGAGAAACGGTGACGCAAGCGAGAGGCAGTCATGTGGACACTGTTAATGCAATGCAGGGTGACCAGAGCAACATCCATCACGTCAGTAGCACCACCTGCACCACGAATAGGGGCTACAGACAATCAATGGTACTGATCGCGGATCATATTACCATTAGGTCCAAAAGGCAAAGTTCCTGCATTGGGGTACTATCTCACATAAACCATATGATTTACCATCTAATTGGAGGCACTGCCTACTATGAGAGGGACACAAGACACTTTCTCTGCAATATCAAATACTTTACACCATTTCAATTCATGTTTATGAGATACAGTTTCTTTAACCACGTCAAGTGTTACTTTACCAGAAGTTTCAACCAATTGCTCCTGCAGTGGTAAAGATGAGTATACATCCCGGTCATGTGACTCCGTGTGATCCACCAGATCCATTTTGTACTCTGACAACTCAATAGGACCAAGATAAACTTCAGAGGCAGATGTGTATACATTACCACTACGTTCTCCACTGCAATCATATAGATCTGCAGCAAACTCAGAAACATAAAAATCAGTTTGAGAAGTAATTGTGGGACACACTTTGTTCCTTTCTGTTGAACACACCTCAAAATCACATCTTCTTGGTTTGTTTAATTCAGCACTAACATAATGAGAATAATTTACATCCTCCATATTTGTCTCTCTCACCTACCCAACACTGAGGCATCCTAATATCAATCTCATCCCAAGTACATGCTATATACTGCAGGTCATTGTGCCGACCAGGACAATGGGGCTCTTCTCTATCACACAAGTCATCTTCTGCGCCCATCTCATTAACATGGGGTTGTAGACCTTTCTTTATAGAAGGTCTGTAATCTATTTGCTCTTCAGTATTAGCAGAAAATTCTTTATTACTCTGCATTTTACGGTAATGTGACAATGTTACGTCGGTTACTGCACATAAACGGGCAGGAGTTAACCCTTTGTGTGCTGACAAGGGTGAGCAAGTACATAGACTTGGCTCATTACAATCTGCCTGACACACTGAATGCTGGAACCTGAGCTTCATTACATATACACCCATTGGTTGTGGTACTGTAGCGCCCATGGCCGCGGGCCATCGGGTTCACTCACCTCCCGACGCCCGCAGCCATGGATCTGTGAGCGCTGGCCTCCGTCTCCCTCCTAGGAGATGCCAGCGCTCACTTCCGCTCCGTCCGGCCGGGTCCCGTAGGGTGCGCACATGAAAACAATGATCATTAACCCACGTGATTCCCTGCCCTATAAGAATGCCCCAGCCCTTCTGATCCTTGCCTGAGCGTTGTTAGTCTTTCCCTGTCTGTCTCGCAAATGGTCCCTTAGTGTCTCCCGTTCCAGCTGTTACCCGTGCCCTGTTACCGTCCCTGTATTCCGCATTGTTCCTGTGCCTACCCGTGTTCAAGTGTCATCTGCCACGTCAAGTGCAATCTGCCACGTCAAGTGCCATCTGCCACGTCAGGTGTCATCTGCCACGTCAAGTCCCATCTGCCACGTCAAGTGCTATCTGCTCATCGGATACTGCCTGCAACGTCTGGCGCCACTTTCCGCACCTGCCTCTATCCGTGCTGAAGCCACAGTCACCGTCCGGACTATTCCAGGTACCTAAGCATTACTGTCTGCTATCTTACTTTCACATAGACTGTGACCTGGTCAGCTGCCTCCCCGCTACGGCGGAGCGGCCTAGTGGGTCCACAAACCCAGTGTCCGTGACAGTACGCTCAGGCCATGGAACCCGCTGGCCAGCCCAAGACCCCAGTTCTATTCTGGTCCGCCTGGATCTACTCGCTGTTCCACCCCCGGTTCTTCCTCCAGAAGCTGTTGCCGTGCCACTGCCTGTTGCTCCCCCTGTTTGTTCCGGATCCTCAGTTCCTCTGCCTCTTCCTCCTCGCTATGACGGTGACCCCAGAGCATGCAGAGGATTTCTCAATCAATGCACGGTGCATTTTAGGCTACGGCCTCATCTCTTCCCCTCCGAGGAGGCTAAAGTAGCGTTCATTATCTCCCTCCTCGCTGGCAAGGCCCTTGCATGGGCAAACCCAATCTTGGAGCAACAAGGACCTGTATCCGCGGACCTGGCCTTGTTCCTGCAGTCCTTTCATGCCGTGTTCGAGGAGCCGGGTCGTACATCCTCTGCCGCAGCCACTCTGTTGACCCTCAAGCAAGAGGGCTCCACAGTAGGGGAGTATGCGATCTCCTTCTGTACCCTAGCAGCCGAGCTGGCATGGAACAATGAGGCACTGGTGGCGACCTTCTGGCAGGGACTGTCCTCTCACATCAAGGACGAACTGGCAGCCCGCGACCTTCCTTCTACCTTGGATGCCCTCATCCTGTTAGCCACCCGGGTTGATATGAGAATCCGGGAGCGCTCTCAAGAGGTTCGTCAGGAGAGCCGGGCCCACAGACCAGCACCCCCTGCCCAGAGACCACAATTGTCCACTCCTAGTGCGCTACCTGAGGAACCCATGCAGGTAGACAGAGTCCGGTTATCTGAACAGGAGAAGCAGCGCAGACGCTCCTCTGGACTTTGCATATATTGTGGCCTCAAGGGTCATTTTGTGCGTCAATGCCCACAGAAACCGGGAAACTCCAGTACCTAGGGTTGGTTGGAGAGGCAACTCTAGGTGGAACGTCTCCAAACGTTAAAACCTCTTCCAAATTATCGATACCTGTGGCCATCGTCACCGGACAGGCATCACATCCTTCCTCCGCCTATCTTGACTCTGGAGCGGCTGCTAATTTTATCCACCAAGAACTAGTGGATCGGTTTCAACTACCCACAGTCCGTCTGGAGAGACCCCTGGCAGTTGCCTCTGTGAATGGCCTACCGCTGCCTGATCCAATCATGCTCATCACTGAGCCGGTGACATTACGGGTCGGAGCTCTTCACTCAGAACAGATCTCCTTCCTGGTACTACCCAAGGCTATCAATCCTATCCTGCTGGGTCTGCCATGGCTCCGTCTACACGCCCCGACACTCGACTGGAGTTCTGGAGAAGTTCTTCAATGGGGTTCCAGATGCCATAGCCATTGCCTGTCACAAGTCCGTCCTGTTGTGCCCCCTCTGCCTCAGTCACTCTCTGATCTACCTTCTCAGTATGCCAGTTTTGCGGACGAGAGGCTGAGACGTTGCCTCCACATCGGAGTTATGACTGTCCCATTGAACTGGTTCCCAATGCTTCTCTTCCCCGTGGACGGGTATATCCTCTCTCCTTGCCAGAGACGTTATCAATGTCAGCCTATATCAAGGAGAACTTGGAGAGGGGTTTTATTCGAAAATCTTCCTCCCCGGCCATGGCAGGATTCTTCTTCGTTAAAAAGAAAGATGGATCTCTCCGACCCTGCATGGACTACCGTGGTCTCAATCAGATCATGGTCAAGAACAAATACCCGTTGCCACTCATTTCCGAGCTGTTTGATCGCATACGAGGAGCCAAAATTTTTTCCAAGCTAGATCTGCGGGGGGCCTATAATCTAATCCGATTCGCCGGGGTGACGAATGGAAGACGGCATTTAACACCCGCGATGGGCACTACGAATACCGAGTGATGCCCTTCGGACTGTGTAACGCTCCCGCAGTATTTCAGGAGTTCGTTAATGACATCTTCCGAGATCTCCTCTATACGTGTGTTGTAGTTTATCTCGATGATATTCTAATCTTCTCCCCAGATCTGATGACCCATCGGAGGCACGTTCGTCAAGTTCTTCTGCGACTAAGAGAGAATCGCTTGTATGGCAAGTTAGAGAAATGCACATTTGAAAAGAGGTCTATGCCCTTCCTGGGCTATGTCATCTTGGATCAAGGCCTTAAGATGGGCCCTGAGAAGTTAAAGTCTGTCCTCGAATGGCCACGTCCTCAAGGTCTAAGGGCCATACAGCGGTTCCTGGGTTTCGCCAATTTCTACCGGCAGTTTATTCCGAACTTTTCTTCTCTGACGGCCCCCATCTCTACCCTTACCAAGAAGGGTGTGAACGCCAAGGTGTGGACTCCGGAGGCAGAGTCCGCATTCATTAGCCTCAAGAAAGGCTTCACTTCAGCTTCGATCCTCCATCACCCTGACATATCTCGGCAGTTCTCACTGGAAGTGGACGCTACCTCTGTTGGTGCAGGCGCACTTCTGTTCCAGAGGAGCTCCTAAGTAAAGGCAGTAGTGTGTGGCTACTACTCAAGACTGTTTTCCTCTGCTGAGCGCAATTATTCCATTGGAGATCGGGAGCTACTGGCTATCAAATTGGCCCTGGAGGAGTGGAGACATCTTCTGGAGGGCGCTGCTCACCCCATCCTGATCTTCACCGACCACAAGAATCTCACTTACCTTCAGTCCGCTCAAAGACTGAATCCTCGTCAAGCCAGGTGATCACTGTTCTTCACCCGTTTCCAATTTGTGCTCCACTACCGTCCCGCGGACAAGAACGTGAGGGCCGATGCCCTGTCCAGATCATTAGAGACGGAAGACACGGTGGAGTCCCTTCAGACGATCATAGACCCATCCTGCGTTGTCACCGCCAATCCTCTGCAGCTTAGAAATATCCCTCCAGGGAGAACTTTTGTTCGGTTGGCTGACAGAAAAAGAATTCTCCGCTGGGGACACAGTTCTAAACTGGCTGGGCACGCTGGTGTCCGTAAAACCCAAGACCTGGTCGCTCGTCACTTCTGGTGGCCCACGCTACCTAAAGATGTTCTGGACTTTGTCTCTGCTTGCACGGTCTGCTTCAACCCCTGCCTGTACCCAGTGCCCCCTGGCAGCACATCGCTATGGACTTCGTCACGGACCTTCCTCTCTCAGCAGGATGCAACACCATCTGGGTGGTGGTGGACCGGTTCTCTAAGATGGCACATTTTATCCCGCTAACCGGCCTACCCTCTGCTCCTCGACTGGCAAGCTTCTTCATTCAGCACATCTTCCGCTTGCATGGCTTGCCTCTTCACATTGTGTCCAACCGGGGGGTTCAGTTTACCTCCAAGCCCTCTGTAAACTCCTGGATGTGAGTTTGGACTTTTCCTCTGCCTATCACCCCCAGTCCAATGGGCAAGTTGAGAGGATCAACCAGATCATGGAAAATTACCTCCGCCACTTCATCTCTTCACAGCACGATAACTGGGTACAGCTTCTACCATGGGCGGAGTTTTCATATAATAACCACACAAGTGAGTCCACCACCTCCACTCCGTTTCACATCGTGTACAGTCAACATTCCAGAGTTCCTCTTCCAGTGTCGACTTCATCTCAGGTACCCGCTGCTGACTCTGCATATGGGGACTTCCTGCAAATCTGGCAACAGACCCGGTCCTCTATTTTGCAGGCGGTAGATCGCATGAAGCGTAAGGCAGATACCAAAAGAAGAGAGCCGCCTCAGTATCTTCCTGGGACTAAAGTCTGGCTGTCCTCTCGAAACATTCGCTTGAGGGTGCCTTCATACAAGTTTGCTCCCAGGTTCCTTGGTCCCTTCAAGATCCTGCAACACATTAACCCTGTTTCCTATAAGCTGCGGCTGCCCCTACCCTCAGAATCCCTAACTCCTTCCATGTGTCCCTCCTGAAACCAGTGGTCCTGAACCGCTACAGCAAGACCTCTAGTTCCACAGTTGCTTCCAGCGGTCCTTCTGATGTATTCGAGGTAAAGGAGATCCTGGACCGCAAGAGGGTAGGAGGAAGGACTTTCTATCTGGTGGACTGGAGAGGGTTTGGTCCTGAGGAGAGGTCCTGGGAGCCAGAAGAGAACCTCAGTGCTCCTGCTCTTATTAAAAAGTTCCTCTTTCACTCTGGCCCCAAGAAGAGGGGGTGTAAGAGGGGGGATACTGTAGCGCCCATGGCCGCAGGCCGTAGGTTTCACTCACCTCCCGACGCCCGCAGCCATGGATCTGTGAGCGCTGGCCTCCTTCTCCCTCCTAGGAGATGCCAGCGCTCACTTCCGCTCCGTCTAGCCGGGCCCCGTAGGGTGCGCGCGCACGCTCGCGCCCGCTCTTAAAGGGCCAGCACGCACACATGAAAACAATGATCATTAACCCACGTGATTCCCTGCCCTATAAGAATGCCCCATCCCTTCTGATCCTTGCCTGAGCGTTGTTAGTCTTTCCTGGTCTGTCTCGCAAATGGTCCCTTAGTGTCTCCCGTTCCAGCTGTTACCCGTGCCCTGTTACCGTCATGTGCCATCTTACACGTCAAGTGCCATCTGCCACGTCAAGTGCTATCTGCTCATCGGATACTGCCCGCCATGTCTGGCGCCACTTTCCACACCTGCCTCCATCCGTGCTGAAGCCACAGTCACCGTCCGGACTATTCCAGGTACCTAAGCATTACTGTCTGCTATCTTACTTTCGCATAGACTGTGACCTGGTCAGCTGCCTCCCCGCTACGGCGGAGCGGCCTAGTGGGTCCACAAACCCAGTGTCCGTGACAGGTACACAATGTATTATCAGCTACAACACCACTTTAAGTAGCTTGAGGGTATGTTCACATGGCTTAGCAAAATACATCTGAAAATACGGAGCTGTTTTTCAAGCGAAAATAGCTCCTGATTTTCAGACTTTTTGTAGCAACTCGCGTTTTTCGCGGCGTATTTTACGGCCGCAATGAAAAACGGCTCCAAAAACGTCCCAGGAAATGACCTGCACTTCTTTTTACGGTGCGTCTTTTTATGTGCCGTATTTTGAAAACGACGCGTAAAATTACGCCTCGTTGCAACAGAACACCGTAAATCCCATTGCAAGTAGTGGGCAGACGTTTGGAGGCGTAATGGTGCCATTTTTTCAGCCGTAATTCGAGGCGTAATCGGCCCGAATTACGTCTGAAAACACATCGTGTGAACATACCCTTACTCGCTTCCATCTTGAAGTCTAAAACCACACGTGTCTCAGCATGTAAATGCTCAGACTGGCTAGCAAGGGGGTATTTCCCATGACACTGTTCAGACAATTCAGGTTTAAGATTATTAGACCAAGGAGTGGTCATCTCCACAGCAGTGTTAGGGCCCTGCTCTGTGGTAGAACTCTACTTGTTGCCATTAGCAACCTATTTTACATCAGACTTCATTTCTAGAGGATAGGAATGACCTGTAGGGGACAACATTTGTAAAGGTGCTGCAGTTACATCTATTGCACCATGTACATTTTCATCACAATCTTTAGGTATGGCAGGGCTGTACTCCAGGTTACCATCAACAATCCCAACTTCTAGGGAAATCTGCTCAGATACACCTGGTTTATTACATGGTACGTCTGTGTCCAAGGACGCATCCACCACCGCACACACCTCACTGGCTCTATATAACAGTTTCCTCTCTGCTGTAAAATGTGGAAATGTCTTCTCGGCATCTCCGGTATCAACCTCTATGAGAGAACTTTCAGTTTTACTCAGGGTCACCCCTACAGCTTGCATTTTGTCAAATTCACCCACTCCTTCAGTAAAACTTATTTGATCATAGTCAATCGCAGATTGCACAAAGCAGCTGGTTGCCAGTAGCAATCACATTAGTTTCACCCAAAACTGACATGGCAACATTATTCTCTGGGTTACTATTAGTAACAGCTCGCACATCACATATGACATTCTCGACATTCTCAACTACGGCCTCAAAGGGCGCAATTGAGCTAATCTCCTCTATCTCGGCTGCTGTTTTTTTACCAGCCCGTTCACACGCTGCATTTACCTGTTCAGACTGTGTGACCTGTTCATGTGTTACAGACATGTTAAGTGCAAAACTTGACATTTTGTTAGTGTCATCACATACCGGTTTGTCATTTTCTACAGATATTACAGGAAACACATTTTTATCATCAGACACAGTTACAACAGGTGCATTTCCCTCTTAAGAATTAGTAGCAACAAAAACTCTGAAGAAGGCTTCTCCCAGGAATAGCCACCATGGTTATTTGGGATACTGTCTTTCACCCGTAGCTGCCAAAAATGAGGAAAGTCTCTGCCAAGCACAAATTCCACAAGAAGTCCTTCACATTTTGTGAGTTTGTGCTGTACAGTCCCAAAATCAGTCTCAAAAGTAAGAAGAACAGTCTCACCAGGGGCGAGTAGGAAAGACTGGGCCCCATAGCAAACTTTTGACTGGGGACCCCCCTCCTCTGGGTGTCACACAACCCCCCCCCTTGTTGATAGTGCCTTTTTTACAGGCCCCCCTGTAGATAACGCCATACAGCCCCCCGTGTAGATTACTGCATACAGCCCCCTCTGTAGATAACGCCATACAGCCCCCCTGTAGATAACTCCATACAGCCCCCCTGTAGATAACTCCATACAGCCCCCTCTGTAGATAGCGCCATACAGCCCCCTCTGTAGATAGCGCCATACAGCCCCCTCTGTAGATAGCGCCATACAGCCCCCTCTGTAGATAGCGCCATACAGCCCCCTCTGTAGAGAACGCCATACAGAGTCCCCCCTGTAGATAATGCCATACATCCCCCTTTGTAGATATCTACAGAGGGGGCTGTATGGCGTTCTCTACAAAGGGGGTACTCTGTATGGCGTTCTCTACAGGGGGGACTCTGTATGGAGTTATCTGCAGAGGGGGCTGTATGGCGTTATCTACAGGGAGGGCTGTATGACGTTATCTACAGGGGGCTGTATGACGCTATCTACAGAGGGGGCTGTAGAGAACACCACACAGCCCCCACTGTAGAGAACGCCATACAGCCCCCCCTGTAGGTAACGCCATACAGCCCCCCCTGTAGGTAACGCCATACAGCCCCCCCCTGTAGGTAACGCCATACAGCCTCCCCTGTAGGTAACGCCATACAGCCCCCCTGTAGGTAACGCCATACAGCCCCCCTGTAGGTAACGCCATACAGCCCCCCCTGTAGTTAATTTCCATACAGCCCCCCCTGTAGGTAAATCCATACAGCCCACAATGTAGGTAAAGCCATACAGCCCCCCTGTAGGTAACGCCATACAGCCCCCCTGTAGGTAACGCTATACAGCCCCCCCCCCCTGTAGGTAACGACCGGCGCTCCATTCATTTCTACGGAGCTGCCGAAACAGACCCCGGAAGTCCGAGGTTTGTGATGGAGAACTTCAGGGGACTTTCAGTCCCCCGTTCTCCCTATCAATGCCAGCGATCACACATGTATCCCCTATCCTGTGGATAGGGGATACATGTCTTTTGTTTAATGGCAGAGCGGGGAGATACCTCCCTGCTCTGCCGTAGTGTTCAGTGGCGTCGCGCTGTAGCATCCATAGCAGCTGCTAGTGGAGCCTCCGGCCATGGTGGGGGCCCGTGCCGGCGGGCAACACGGGCCCCCTCATGCCGCGGGCCCCGTAGCAGCCGCTACGGCGGTAGTTACGCCACTGAGTCTCACCACTCTCAGGATTCTTCTTAACTAATAGCAAAATGTCCGGATGCACCCTCGACACTGCCTGGGTAGGATCCAAATCAACAAGTATTGGGACTCCTTCCACCACCAACTCCAAGGTCTTGATCTGCCATTCCTCTGGCATCTTGACCAAAGGACAACTAAGTGCACATTTCTCGGGTTGATGGCACTTCCCGCACAGCTCCTTCGGCTGAGCAACAGCCACCTGCTGTTGAACTTTGTTGCCCCTAGCAACTGCATCATGGCACCACAGACGACTTGACTTTTTAACACTTGGCCACTCAGCAGCAGGACATCCAAGCATGTAGCAATTCCCTCTCAGACATCTCCAGCCTGGCTTCAATTGGTTGCCCTTAGCAACGGCACTCACAGCTTGTATCTTTGGCATCCAAGCTCTGTGCTCTTGCTGGCAAACCTTTTCCAAAAGCTTAGGAGTCACAGATATCAAGGCACCTTATGTTGTGGAGCATACACCATGTGCAGAGGTCTGTTTATCCAGCGACATCTGCAGTTGCGCCCGCACAGCCTCTCGCTCTGCTTCACACTGGACAGTTTGGGTATGACCATTTTGTTTAGCAAGGTCTTCCTGCCGCTGTATCTGTCACATTTGACAAATTCCTCCATAAGACCCATTGCAACGGTCCCTGAACTTTCCCAACTCAGCATAAACAGCCTGTCTCCTCAGACAGTCACTTTAAAAAATCCAGCTTCTGGCCTTTTAAATACCAGGTGGCCTTTTTGTGCCCAAAGCAATTCTCCACCATATGTGGCAACTTGGGGTAAGTTCAGGGCCGCCATCAGGGGGGTATTAGGGGTAGTGGTGTGAGGGGCCCGGCCAAACCTAATTGAAAGGGGGGCCCGGCAACTGCCTCGACATTCTTTTGGTAGGAAAAAACGGGCCCCTGCAATGGGGCCCGTTTTTTTCACCAAAAGAATGTCGTGAGCTGCTGCTGCTGCTGCTGCTGCGGGCCCCCTCCCCTCCCCTCGTCATGGGGGGCCGTCAAACCGTCCGCCCGCGCGCGCGCACCCGATCGCGCGCACAATGAAACTCCCGCGCGTGCGCACTCGCGAGCGCGCATCCACGAACGCCCGCACTGGAGACCGCCCGCGCGCGCATCCGCGATCGGCCGCGCGCGCACCCGCGAACGAAGCGCGCGCACCCGCGACCGGCCGCGCGCGCACCCGCGAACGAAGCGCGCGCAGCCGCGGACACACATGGACAAAACTTACCTGGAGCCTGGCTGGAGGTGAAGGACTGGACGTCTGGACCGAAGACCTCCCCTGGAAGACATCGCCGGAAGAGGACTGGAGTGGGAGCAGCTCTTCTGACAGTGAGTAAATTATCTCAAAGTGTTGTTTATGTATGGCCCTGTTCACACAGTATTTTGCAGGCAAAAAAAAATCTGCCTCAAAATTCCTTAAAGACACTCTGTTTGTATGTTTGTAGCACGTGGTGCTTTTCTGTTTTCATTCATAGTTTATACGGCTGCGGAAGTGCTGGCCGTGATTTTCACGCACCCATTGACTTCAATGGGTGCGTGATGCGCGAACAATGCACAAATATCGGACATGTCGTGAGTTTTACGCAGCGGACTCGCGCTGCGTGAAAATCACTGACAGTCTGCACGGCCCCATAGAGTAACATAGGTCCGTGCAAGGCGCGTGAAAATCACGCACGTTGCACGGATGTATTACACGTTCGTCTGAATAAGCCCTAACAATAAGGCCCAGTTCACAGAGTTTTTGGGCCTTGATATTGACTCGGACACTGCGTCAGAATCAGCACCAAACAACTTCCAAAACCGCCTCCCATTGATTTAATCTGAAATCAATGGGAGCCAGTCGCGGAAAAAAGAAAAAGCAGCACATCCTTTCTTGCCGCGGTTCTGCCTCTGACCTCCCATCGAAATCAATGGGAGGCAGAAAATGCATTTTTCGCTGCGTTTTCTGTCTGCTGTCCTCAATCGCAGCGGGCAAAAAACGCGGCAAGATAGTGTGGGCAGGTCAAAATCTGCCTCAAAATTCGGTGCGCGGTTCCAGGCGGTCGCCGGTGCGCATGCGCGGGAGTTTGCGGGTGCGCGTGATCGGTCGCACGGGCGGCGGTGTTTGACGGCCCCCATGCTACCCAGGGCCGCCATCAGGGGGGGTATTAGGGGTACTGATGTGAGAAGCCCGGCCAAACCTAATTGAAAGGGGGGCCCGCAGCTCATGACATTCTTTTGGTGAAAAAAACGGGCCCCATTGCAGGGGCCTGTTTTTTTTCTACCAAAGGCAAGTCGCGGCAGTTTGCCGGGCCCCCCTTTCAATTAGGTTTGGCCGGGCCTCTCACATCAGTACCCATAATACCCCCCCTGATGGCGGCCCTGGGTACCATGATATAGTGCTGGACGGAGTACCGTTAACAGGCGGTGCCACGGTAGGGGGGCCCAGAAAATTTAGCTGTAGGGGGCCCTGAAATTCCTGATGGCGGCCCTGGGTAAGTTAGCTCACAGGATCGCCATCTCTGGGGTCAAGATGGTTGGCACACTTAAGAATTTTCACTCCATCACAGTTTATTCGGTCTGAAACTGGCCGCTACCAGCTTTATTGTCTTCATACAGGAAAAGCGGTTTTACAAAACAGTTCAAAAATAAACCCTAGGCCATCCAGCCTCTAACTAAACATATATCTTCCCTAGCTATCAGGGTGAAAGGCCTGCTGCCCAGCACCTCACAACAAACATATGTTCTTACCAGAACTTCTGACTCCCACAGGCTGGCAATACCTGTCTCCCTCAGACTGGGAGCATTGTGTGAATAGATCACGACTTTCTTAAAGGAGCCTTAACAGCTGGCAGCTAATAAGACTCATAAGGCAGCCCAAACCCTGGACTGTCCTGAAGAAGGAGTGAAACTTTTACTATTCTCTTCCACTCCAGCAACCAAGACCTTTTAAAGAGGCTCTGTCACCAGTTTCTCAAATCCCTATTGCATGTGATCGGCGCTGCAATGTAGATAACAGTAACATGTTTTTTTTTTAAAAAACGTTCATTTTTGGCCAAGTTATGAGCGATTTTATATAAATGCAAATGAGCTTTGAAATGGACAACTGGGCGTGTTTTTTTTCGCATGTCCAACTGGGCGTGTATTGTGTTTTTAACTTGGCGTGTTTACTTGTTTTACTAACTGGGCGTTGTGAATAGAAGTGTATGATGCTGACGAATCAGTGACCAATCAGCATCATGCACTCCTCTCCATTCATTTACACAGCACATAGTGTTCTTACTATCAGCATCATACACTTCTATTCACAACGCCCAGTTAGTGAAACAAGTAAACACGCCCAGTTAAAAACACAATACACGCCCAGTTGGACATACGAAAAAAAACACGCCCAGTTGTCCATTTCAAAGCTCATTTGCATACAGTGAAGGAAATAAGGATCCCTTGCTGATTTTGTAAGCTTGCCCACTGTCAAAGACATGAACAGTCTAGAATTTTTAGGCTAGGTTAATTTCACCAGTGAGAGATAGATTATCTAAAAAAAAAAAAACTGAAAATCACATTGTCAAAATTATATATATTTATTTGCATTGTGCACAGATAAATAAGTATTTGATCCCTTTGGCAAACAAGACTTAATACTTGGTGGCAAAACCCTTGTTGGCAAGCACAGCAGTCAGACGTTTTTTGTAGTTGATGATGAGGTTTGCACACATGTTAGATGGAATTTTGGCCCATTCCTCTTTGCAGATCATCTGTAAATCATTAAGATTTCGAGGCTGTCGCTTGGCAACTCGGATCTTCTGCTCCCTCCATAAGTTTTCGATGGGATTAAGGTCTGGAGACTGGCTAGGCCACTCCATGACCTTAATGTGCTTCTCTTTGAGCCACTCCTTTGTTGCCTTGGCTGTATGTTTCGGGTCATTGTCGTGCTGGAAGACCCAGCCACGAGCCATTTTTAATGTCCTGGTGGAGGGAAGGAGGTTGTCACTCAGGCTTTGACGGTACATGCCTCCATCCATTCTCCAATTGATGCAGTGAAGTAGTCCTGTGCCCTTAGCAGAGAAACACCCCCAAAACATAATGTTTCCACCTCCATGCTTGACAGTGGGGACGGTGTTCTTTGGGTCATAGGCAGCATTTTTCTTCCTCCAAACACGGCGAGTTGAGTTAATGCCAAAGAGCTCAATTTTAGTCTCATCTGACCACAGCACCTTCTCCCAATCACTCTCAGAATCATCCAGATGTTCATTTGCAAACTTCAGACGGGCCTGTACATGTGCCTTCTTGAGCAGGGGGACCTTGCGGGCACTGCAGGATTTTAATCCATTACGGCGTAATGTGTTACCAATGGTTTTATTGGTGACTTTGGTCCCAGCTGCCTTGAGATCATTAAGAAGTTCCCCCCGTGTAGTTTTCAGCTGAGCTCTCACCTTCCTCAGGATCAAGGATACCCCACGAGGTGAGATTTTGCATGGAGCCCCAGATCGATGTCGATTGACAGTCATTTTGTATGTCTTCCATTTTCTTACTATTGCACCAACAGTTGTCTCCTTCTCACTCAGCGTCTTACTTATGGTTTTGTAGCCCATTCCAGCCTTGTGCAGGTCTATGATCTTGTCCCTGACATCCTTAGAAAGCTCTTTGGTCTTGCCCATGTTGTAGAGGTTAGAGTCAGACTGATTAATTGAGTCTGTGGACAGGAGTCTTTTATACAGGTGACCATTTAAGATAGCTGTCTTTAATGCAGGCACCAAGTTGATTTGGAGCGTGTAACTGGTCTGGAGGAGGCTGAACTCTTAATGGTTGGTAGGGGATCAAATACTTATTTCTCTGTGCACAATGCAAATAAATATATATAATTTTGACAATGTGATTTTCTGTTGTTTTTTTTAATATAATCTATCTCTCACTGGTAAAATTAACCTAGCCTATAAATTCTAGACTGTTCATGTCTTTGACAGTGGGCAAACTTGCAAAATCAGCAAGGGATCAAATACTTATTTCCTTCACTGTATATATAAAATAGCTCATAACTTGGCCAAAAATAAACGTTTTAAAAAAACCAAAACATTACTGTTATCTACATTGCAGCACCATTCACATGCAATAGGAGATAGGGGTTTGAGAATCTGGTGACAGAGCCTCTTTAAATATATAATTCTGGGCCCAAATCCTGCCCCTTAGTAGCTGCACTGCTACAGTGTGTATGTATTTATATATATATATATATATATATATATATATATATAATGTGTATATATACATCTTCAAAGCATCATAGAAAAAAAAAAGAGCAATGTATGAGTGATCATACCACATACATAAAAGTGGTCCCACATATGTTGGGACGAGCATGGAGGACCCATGTGGGTGTAGCCGAAAAGGAGAAGGGCATCATAACACATTGCGCCCCAAGCAAGTGCCAGTATATGTGCGAGGTAAACAAAGAACAAATGATGATGCTTGAAACAATGTAAGTAAAATAAAAATAAATAACTGTGAATATTATAGTGCTATTCCTGGCAGATTCGAATGTCCACAGGCAATTGAGAAGCTGCATTACTGGTGACCACTGCACATATTTCTTCATAGGGTAAAAGCACCATGTTTGCCTATGCATCATAAAAAATCAGGTATCCATATAGGATCATATTATTTTCCATCAAAATGCTTCTCATCATCATCGCATTGCTGGTGGACCAATTATCATGTGAACTAGCACGAAATACAAGTGTTTAAAATAAGAACAAATAAAAACCATAAGATTCATTCAATCCCTTTGGAGACAGTGTTGTGTCACAATCGATTTCATTTACCTACGTAGACGATTTCTAAAGGTGTCACCACACCTCGAAGAGGGGACATAATGACTTCGAACTAGCATGTCCTGTAAATTGGGACTGCATTGTGGAGTAAATGTTGGAACTGGGGTAAGTATTTTTGCCAGACGTTTATCCGGTCTCAGTACAGACCAGTGTTTAGAAAATATATTTTGCATTCATTTACATTGTTTGTTATTCCTAAAAATTAATCTCACCACATTATTATCAGCTCCATTTTTGAATCTTTACTTTAAGAGGCCCCTTCGATTCATAGCCCTTGCGTGTTTATATTTCCAGATGACATGGGATTTCTCATAGGCTCTCCTTATGAACCTCGTCATCAAATCCTTAGATTGATTTGAATGTAGATAACCGCAAAGTACAAAAGACACAGTTCTTAAATTACAAGGTATCAAAGTTTTCCCAAATACATGGAGAGCAAGCCTAGATGTAGAGGCCCTTTATAGTAGTATCCAACATCATTTAGGGATACAAGTGGTAGGTCAATATTTAAAAACATGAGGTTATCACTTAAAATCACATAATGATTTTGTTATTAAATTATTGAAATATTTTTTTTAGCACAATTTTTTTCTTTTTGAAAGCCAATTCTTCCACCAGATCGGGGGCACAGCAATGGAGACAGTATGTGCCCAATCGTATGCCAATCTATTCCCGGGCTGGTGCGAGGATTTGCATGTGTTCAACGAAGGCTTACGCTTTTTTACACACCATGAGATGCATTGGGGAAGATACATAAATTATATCTTAATTTTGTGGGAAGGTGATCCCCAGCTTTTCAATGATATCGTACACATTCTGAATTCCAACACTGTAGATTTACGGTTTACATATGAGTTAAATAAATCGACAATTAATTTTCTAGATCTTCCCATATGGCTTAATGATGATCTACAAGTTCAAATTTTTTTTTTATAGAAAACCAACATCAACTAACAGTATTTTACAGTGGGACAATCATCACGCTGGAACATATGAGACATGTATTCCTGTTGGACCATACCTGAGACTAAAAATAAATTGTTCAAATGAAGACTTCAAAATAGCCAGCAATGTTAGACAGACTGATTAAGAGAGGTTACCCGAGAAAGCCCCTAAAAGAAGCTTAACACAGACCATTATATACTGATCGAAATTCCTTGATCAAATAAATGAGCATTAATAGAGGACAAAAAATTTTATAAGATGCAAATGTGCATTCAATTCAAAATCCAGAAAAGTAGAAGGAATTCTAAAAACACTGGAACATTTTGTTGGGTGACGATGAATTTAATCAAGTATTAACAACAAAACCAACAATTACATACAAAAGAGGGAAAAATGTCAAGGATGTGTTAGCACACAGTTTTCTAAGAGATCCCTGACAAGAAACCATTACTGGTACTTGGTTATAGAAACCAGTTGATTTCTATAAGTATGGCACTGTAAATGCAAAGCCTGCACATTTATGCCTGGAGCAAAACAACTGTTCCTTAATCCATCGAATGGGACAAAATATTAAACCAGTCAATTTATCAATTGCAGTACTAACACCTCTTGCACACGACCAAGATCGGGCCATGAAAAAAGGTCCAAGTGTTGCATTTCCCGTCCCGACCACGTTATAGGTAAATGGGACTAATTTCTGCCTTCCCGCAGAACTGCTGTTCCGTACTGTATAATTTTGTTCAGTACCCTTAGTAGCTGCACTGCTACAATATATATACACACATACACTACCGTTCAAAAGTTTAGGGTCACTTAGAAATTTATTTATTTTTGCAAGAAAAGCACAGTTATTTTCAATGAACATAACATTAAATTAATCAGAAATACACTCTATACATTGTTAATGTGCTAAATGACTATTCTAGCTGCAAACGTCTGGTTTTTAATGCAATATCTACATAGGTGTATAGAGGCCCATTTCCAGCAACCATCACTCCAGTGTTCTAATGGTACATTGTGTTTGCTAACTGTGTTAGAAGCTAATGAATGATTAGAAAACACTTGAAAACCCTTGTGCAATAATGTTAGCACCGCTGTAAACAGTTTTGCTGTTTAGAGGAGCTATAAAACTGACCTTCCTTTGAGCTAGTTGATAATCTGGAGCATTACATTTGTGGGTTCGATTAAACTCTCAAAATGGCTAGAAAAAGAGAGCTTTCATGTGAAACTCGACAGTCTATTCTTGTTCTTAGAAATGAAGGCTATTCCATGCGAGAAATTGCCAAGAAACTGAAGATTTCCTACAACGGTGTGTACTACTCCCTTCAGAGGACAGCCCAAACAGGCTATAACCAGAGTAGAAAGAGAAGTGGGAGGCCTCGCTGCACAACTGAGCAACAAGACAAGTACATTAGAGTCTCCAGTTTGAGAAATAGACGCCTCACAGGTCCTCAACTGGCAGCTTCATTAAATAGTACTCGCAAAACGCCAGTGTCAACGTCTACAGTGAAGAGGCGACTCCGGGATGCTGGCCTTCAGGGCAGAGTGGCAAAGAAAAAGCCATATCTGAGACTGGCTAATAAAAGGAAAAGATTAATATGGGCAAAAGACACAGACATTGGACAGAGGAAGATTGGAAAAAAGTGTTATGGACAGACGAATCGAAGTTTGAGGTGTTTGGATCACACAGAAGAACATTTGTGAGACGCAGAACAACTGAAAAGATGCTGGAAGAGTGCCTGACGCCATCTGTCAAGCATGGTGGAGGTAATGTGATGGTCTGGGGTTGCTTTGGTGCTGGTAAAGTGGGAGATTTGTACAAGGTAAAAAGGATTTTGAATAAGGAAGGCTATCACTCCATTTTGCAACGCCATGCCATACCCTGTGGACAGCACTTGATTGGAGCCAATTTCATCCTACAACAGGACAATGACCCAAAGCACACCTCCAAATTATGCAAGAACTATTTAGAGAAGAAGCAGGCAGATGGTATTCTATCTGTAATGGTGTGGCCAGCCCAGTCACCAGATCTCAACCCCATAGAGCTGTTGTGGGAGCAGCTTGACCGTATGGTACGCAAGAAGTGCCCATCAAGCCAATCCAACTTGTGGAAGGGGCTTCTGGAAGCATGGGGTGAAATTTCTCCGGATTACCTCAGCAAATTAACAGCTAGAATGCCAAAGGTCTGCAATGCTGTAATTGCTGCAAATGGAGCATTCTTTGACGAAAGCAAAGTTTGAAGGAGAAAATTATTATTTGAAATAAAAATCATTATTTCTAACCTTGTCAATGTCTTGACTATATTTTCTAGTCATTTTGCAACTCATTTGATAAATATAAGTGTGAGTTTTCATGGAAAACACAAAATTGTCTGGGTAACCCCAATCTTTTGAACGGTAGTGTATATATTGAAGAAAATCCCACAGCACTCCGTGTTAGTGAAAAAAATTATTAAGCCAGCACAAGCTGCAACGTTTCTGTCCTGCTATAGGGATTACCTGCTTGCACCTGAGACCATCTTGGAATTGCATTTTGAGTGCTGCTGCTTTTCCATTTGTATATGTGTATATATATATATATATATATATATATATATATATATATATAGTGAAGGAAATAAGTATTTGATCCCTTGCTGATTTTGTACGTTTGCCCACTGTCAAAGACATGAACAGTCTAGAATTTTTAGGCTAGGTTAATTTTACCAGTGAGAGATAGATTATATTAAAAAAAAATAAAAAATCACATAGTCAAAATTATATATATTTATTTGCATTGTGCACAGAGAAATAAGTATTTGATCCCTTTGGCAAACAAGACTTAATACTTGGTGGCAAAACCCTTGTTGGCAAGCACAGCAGTCAGACATTTTTAGTAGTTGATGATGAGGTTTGCACACATGTTAGATGGAATTTTGGCCCACTCCTCTTTGCAGATCATCTGTAAATCATTAAGATTTCGAGGCTGTCGCTTGGCAACTCGGATCTTCAGCTCCCTCCATAAGTTTTCGATGGGATTAAGGTCTGGAGACTGGCTAGGCCACTCCATGACCTTAATGTGCTTCTTTTTGAGCCACTCCTTTGTTGCCTTGGCTGTATGCTTCGGGTAATTGTCGTGCTGGAAGACCCAGCCACGAGCCATTTTTAATGTCCTGGTGGAGGGAAGGAGGTTGTCACTCAGGATTTGACGGTACATGGCTCCATCCATTCTCCCATTGATGCAGTGAAGTAGTCCTGTGCCCTTAGCAGAGAAACAACCCCAAAACATAATGTTTCCACCTCCATGCTTGACAGTGGGGACGGTGTTCTTTGGGTCATAGGCAGCATTTCTCTTCCTCCAAAAATGGCGAGTTGAGTTAATGCCAAAGAGCTCAATTTTAGTCTCATCTGACCACAGCACCTTCTCCCAATCGCTCTCAGAATCATCCAGATGTTCATTTGCAAACTTCAGACGGGCCTGTACATGTGCCTTCTTGAGCAGGGGGACCTTGTGGGCACTGCAGGATTTTAATCCATTACGGCGTAATGTGTTACCAATGGTTTTCTTGGTGACTGTGGTCCCAGCTGCCTTGAGATCATTACCAAGTTCCCCCCGTGTAGTTTTCGGCTGAGCTCTTACATTCCTCAGGATCAAGGATACCCCACGAAGTGAGATTTTGCATGGAGCCCCAGATCGATGTCGATTGACAGTCATTTTGTATGTCTTCAATTTTCTTACTATTGCACCAACAGTTGTCTCCTTCTCACCCAGCGTCTTACTTATGGTTTTGTAGCCCATTCCAGCCTTGTGCAGGTCTATGATCTTGTCCCTGACATCCTTAGAAAGGTCTTTGGTCTTGCCCATGTTGTAGAGGTTAGAGTCAGACTGATTAATTAAGTCTGTGGACAGGAGTCTTTTATACAGGTAACCATTTAAGACAGCTGTCTTTAATGCAGGCACCAAGTTGATTTGGAGGGTGTAACTGGTCTGGAGGAGGCTGAACTCTTAATGGTTGGTAGGGGATCAAATACTTATTTCTCTGTGCACAATGCAAATAAATATATATAATTTTGACAATGTGATTTTCTTTTTTTTTTTTTATATAATCTATCTCTCACTGGTAAAATTAACCTAGCCTAAAAATTCTAGACTGTTCATGTCTTTGACAGTGGTCAAACTTACAAAATCAGCAAGGGATCAAATACTTATTTCCTCCACTGTATATATATATATATATATATATATATATATATATATATATATATATATATAGTAGCAGTGCAGCTGTTCCGTACTGTGTCATTTTGTTTAGTACAAAACAGCAGTTCCGAGAGGAGGCAGTGACTCCAAGCATGGGTGTAATATAAGTGACGATGTGCCTGTGTGAGAAATTATATGTAGGTAAAACTACACAACAATTACCGAATTTTTCTGACCATAAGTTCTGATTCAGACGAACGTTGCGTTTTTGCGCGCGCAAAAAATGCGGCGTTTTGCGCGCGCAAAAACCACTTGACAGCTGCGTGTGTCATCCGTGTATGATGCGCGGCTGCGTGATTTTCGCGCAACCGCCATCATAGAGATGAGTCTAGTCGACGTCAGTCACTGTCCAGGGTGCTGAAAGAGTTAACTGATCGGCAGTAACTCTTTCAGCACCCTCGACAGTGAATGCCGATCACAATATCGAGAAACCTGTTAAAAAAAAAGAAAGTACGTACTTACCGAGAACTTCCCTCCCGGCCGTTGCCTTGGTGACACGTCCTTGGTGACGCGCCTCTCTTGACATCGGGCCCCACCTCCCTGGATGACGCGGCAGTCCATGTGACCGCTGCAGCCTGTGCTTGGCCTGTGATTGGCTGGAGCTGTCACTTGGACTGAATTGTCATCCCGGAGGTCAGACTGGAGGAAGAAGCCGGGAGTTCTCGGTAAGTCAGAACTTCTTTTTTTTTTTTTTACACGTCCATGTATATTGGGATCGGAAGTCACTGTCCAGGGTGCTGAAACAGTTTAACTCTTTCAGCACCCTGGACAGTGACTATCTCCTGACGTTGTGTACCGGAAAAATTTTTGCCGGGTTCGGCCAAAACGAGTTCAGCCGAACCCGATGAAGTTCGGTTCGGTTGTCTGGGTTCGCTCATCTCAAAGACACTCTGTTTGGATGTTTGGAAACAGAAAAGCACGTGGTGCTTTTCTGTTTACATTCATCCTTTTGACAGCTGGTGCGCGAAACAGTCGGTTCGCACGGAAGTGCTTCCGTGCGACCTGCGTGGTTTTCACGCACCCATTGACTTCAATGGGTGCGTGATGCGCGAAATACGCGGAGATATTGAGCATGTCGCGCTTTTTGCGCAGCGGACAAACGCTGCGCAATAAGCACGGACTGTCTGTACTGCCCCATAGACTTGTATTGGTCTGTGCGTGGCGCGTGAAAACCACGCGGCCCGCACGGACCCAATACACGTTTGTGTGAATCCCCCCTAAGACTTAGTTTTAAAACCCATAAAATGGGGTTTGAATTTGACTGCCTCTTATGGAGTAAAGGTACTGTTTTTCTGGTATTATTTAGGAAGCAGGGGAGTGCAGGAGGGATTTAGTGCAGCTTGGAATGTCTTCCGATGGGCTGTCTCATTTCTGTGACTCGTTGGCTGCCGTGCTTCTGCTGTCTGTAGTGTCGGCAGCATGGAGGCTGGGGGAGTGGTTAGAAAGGATCACTCATTCTGCGCAGAGTCCGGACTCTTTCGAGAGAGTTTAAACTCTTTCTGTTTCTTGCATGGCTGGTGGCGGCGTGATGGCTAGGGGAGTGGGTGGGGGAGGTCCGAAGGGGTCGCTCTGCAGTAGCTGCTGAGGTGTTTTAACTTATCTTCTGTCAGCCATTTCCCTGCCCCCGTCATCAGGACAACATCGTTGGAGGAGCTTGGAGTGTACCACACAGAGGCAGAGATGGGCTCTGCTTTGTCTATAAAAATATAATAAAAAACACACGTTTCCCTGTAGTACCCTACAACTTTCTCTAATTGGCATTACTTTCTGCATAACAATAGGGAGCAGCCATTACAGGACAACATGTTGCTGCTCCCTATTATTAACAGACGGCAAGCTACAAAAAAAAGAGAACAAGTGTAATAAGGTACAAATACCCATAGCCCCATAAGTGTGTTATTTGTAGATGTCCCCTATAATAGTGTCATTTGTAGATGTCCCACATAATAGTGTCATTTGTAGATGTCCCCCATAATAGTCATACGTAGATGTCCCCAAAACAGTGTATCATCCACAAATGTCCCCATAACAATGTATCATCCAGAGATGTCCCCATTACAGTGTCTTATCCACAGATGTCCCCATAACAGTGTATCATCCACAGGTATCCTCATAAGTGTATCAACAACAGCTATCCCCATAACTGTGCGTCATCCACAGATGTCCTCATAACAGTGCATTATACACAGAGGACCCCATAACAGTGCGTCATATAAAGATGACCCCATAATGGTGTATCATCCACAGAATTGCCCTTAATGCTGTGTTAGCCATTTATAAACATTGTTTGCTTACGCTATTAAAAATGATTGCATACTATTTGGTCTGAATTTTTTTTTCGCATTTTCTTTCAACTGAAATTAGGGTGCGTCTTATGGTCCAGTGCATCTTACAGTCCGAAAAATACGGTACGTCGTCGGGAATTACAACATATATGCTCTATTAAGACTGAAAAAGAGACCACTTTCACAAGGCACAATTCCAATTTTACCTTTAAAATTAGAACTATTATTTCCGTGAAAAAAACTGAAACTGTACGGAACGGAAACAAACTGAAATGGAAGCATTACCACTGGTAATGCAAACGGAGGTGATAGTTTGCGTTCAGCTTTCCGTTTATTTGTTCCTCTGAAAGGTTGAACGGAACGGATGAACGGAACCCGAACGCTAATGTGAACATTCCCTAATAATAACTTCTATGTGGTGGGCATGTGTTCTACCACTCCATAGGGATTACATTTCAAAATAGCTAGAAAAATAGCAACATAGAAATATACAAAAAAATCGCCAATGCAATATACCGCGGCTCTTTTAATTACAAATGTCAATAAAATAATATGTGTTAGGTGATTATGAATTAAACAGCGAAATAAAAGTTGTTTAAATACACCAACAGTTAGTCGGATTTACATGGGCTGTAGCATCATCCCAGGAGGCCAGGCTGCACGGAGAACAGAGGGACTCATCTCTATGACAACGACCAGGTAAGTATTTATTATTTTTTTTTTTTTAAACAATGCTTTCCACAGCGGAGATTCCACAGGAAAATCTGCACCACAATTTGGTGCGGTTTTTCGGGTGGAATTTCCTGCGGGTTCTAGGTCATATGTTGCGTATTTTTATGCAGCGTACCCGACCAGTGGGAGCCCAGCCTAATAAGCTGAATACTGGCAAAGGCAAGAAGCCCAACTTGCCTCATGGTAGCAAAAGATGGAGTGAATATCACACAATAAATGAGTTGAAATGTATAAAAAAATAACATTCGCTGTAAAAATGCATACAAAAAACCATAAAGAGAGAGTAAGTCACACAGTTGCTGATTAGACCCAGTTACAGCCACATATGTAAATGGGAATGTGTACACATATTCATCAAGAACAGTGTCCTATGCACCCAAGCAAATGTATTTTTTATTTAACTTGACAATGTTAAATACAACAGCTAGGACCATATAATCATATAGCCATGTCATTCTGCTTAGTTAGATGTGCCATGAATCGAAACAGAGGGCAGATGATAGTTAAAGAACATGATGTTAAAGAAAATGGCGGGGTATAGTTTATTTTGCTAGTCAATATCCTCAGACTTTGTCCCTTTTCCTCCCTCAAAACTGTGAATGTGTTTGCAAACGCAAATTTTGACCTCTCTTGTAGTTAGCCCTATGTAGATCTTTGGACAGGGGTAAACTGCATAATAGATCACCCCTTTTGTTGTACATGTTATTGGCCATGGGATCTTATATGTTTTTTATCGATGTTCAGACATGCTATGCACTTCCCACAGAGCATTCCCATTTTGGCTTGGATGCCAAAGATAGTATTCTGATTCTGTGGGGTATAATGGCTGTGTACAGTGGCGTAGCTATAGGGGTCGCAGCGGTCGCAGTTGTGACCGGGCCCCTAAGCCTGGGGGGCCCACGTGCCCCCGTTGCCATACAGCATGTTTTCTAACTAAATCTTCTGTGCCGTGAAGCCGGCACTTCCTGGTTACGGTCACATGGTACACTTAGTGTACCATGTGACCGTGTTGTCACGTGACACGGCTTCCAGACAGAGCAGAAGAGTCGGTGCGGAGGACTCCAGGTAAGCTGCAGTGTAATGTAATGTATTGTGTTGTAACGTTATGTATTGTAATGTAATGTGTTGTGAAGCCTTGTAATGTATTGTGTTGTTTGCGGTGGAGAGGGGGGGCGTTAAATCACAGCCCCCCCCTCCTCCACCGCAAGCAGCACAATACAAAACAATACAGTATAGTACCCATGAGTGTATGAGAGCGGGGCTGCGGCTGTGTAATACAGTCACTGCCCCGCTCCTGAGTCCTTACATGTGCACGCCGTCAGGATGATGTGATGCTGCCGGCGCTGCACTAATGAGCGTCGGCACTGAAGACAGAACATGGTGGGAGCGCTACAAAGCACCCCCATGTTCTGTCCTCAATGCCTGAACCGCCGCTCATTAGTGCAGCGCCGGCCGCATCTCCTCATGCTGACCGCGCGCGCACTTATATCAGGAGCGGGGCAATGGCTGTATTACACAGCCGCAGCCCTGCTCTATAACGGCGGAGATCAGAGAAACCGCTCATCTCCGCCGTTATTCTCCTGAATGCTGCGATCTCAGCGGACTGCAGCATTCAGGGGAAAATGAGAAGGGGGGGATGCCCCTGGATCGCATCACAGGGAATTCCTGTGATGCGATTAATGGACATACCATATATGGGCAGACAGCCCAGGGTCTATTGAAGGACCCCAGGGCTGTCCTACCATATTTCCTGTTGTTAGGGCATACTGAGGTATGTCCTAACCACTGCCTGTGTACTATCAGTACACAGGCTAATGTACTGGCCTATAGCTATAGGCCAGTACATTGAAGTTTAAAAATAAAGTAAAAACAAAGTAATGTTAAATTAAAAAAATACACATACACCTTTTTTATAATAAACATTAAAGTAAGTCTCAATACATAAAACATACACATAATCGGTATTGGCACGCCCGTAATAACCTGCACAACTATTTTTTTGCATCATTTATGATGTGTACTCTGTAAAAAAATAAAATAAAAATTGCTTTCTATCACTTAGGCCCCATTCACACGACCGTGCCCACAATCACGGCCCGCGATTGCGGGCACGGCCGGCCCATACAAAGTATGGGAGAACGGCCCGCAAAATGCAAAAGGACGGACATGTTCCATAATTTTCAGAACATTTCTACGGCACGGACACCCATCCGTAGCGCTACGGAAATGTGTCTGCGCTCAATGAAAGTGAATGGAGGTTATTTACGGTCGTGTGCATGGGGCCTAATTGTGAGGCACAAGGTGCGATGATGAATTTAACCTCCATGTGCCTCACATTAATAGTAATTAACCCCATCATGTACCTTACATATTAACCCATTATGACTGAGAAACATGATGGGGCATCCATCAATGTTTTCGTGATAACTCCCTCTTGCATTGACTGATTTAGAATGTGGGCCAATGATGTGCTAAAAGAGGACAGAGGATTAAATGTAAAATTTTGGTAGCAATCAACATCCCTCAATTGGCGATAGGCCGCTTTTTAATACATTGTCCGTGGCCAAATGACCACTCCCCCCTCCCTTTGTCAGCTGGCTTATAGACAACACCCTTCAATTTCTTCAATCTGGTTTAATTCACTATTTCGCTTTTGGTCAAGTTATAATTTCGTACTGAGGTAGATATTTGTTCAAGTTCTCTTGTAACTAATTTGACAAACGTGGGAGGGCATGGGAGGGCATGCTGAAAAAGGTGGAAAATTAGTACTACATTTCCTGACACAATCAGGTATTTTTAGCTGAAGTCATTTGATTCTGTTCCTGAAGTAATTCTTCTAGGGTTTGTAAAGTCTCCAAACAATGAAAAATACTGTGTTCCTCTTTATAAACCATTTCTTGAACAATAAGATTTGAGTGAATAAATGTTGATTCTTTATCTCTATAAAGGGATAAAAAGATGGTGCAAACGTTAGACCCCAGGATAGAACATTGCCTGTCTCCGATAGGAGATGAGATGAAAGATTAATTACCGTCAATGATACTTGTTCTGAACGTTGGAGGAAGGTTGATTCCAGTCTGTATTTCTTTTGTACATTCTGTCTGTGGTCGTATTTTCTCTTATATCTCATTCCACTCCGTGTAGTGCCTCTAGCTGAACCATCATTGCTGTCTGTTTGGGATACCAGTGATTACATAGATGATGAGCAAATGATTGAAGCTGATGGTTTCGATCTCCTCCAACGATAGACTCATTTCTGTTGTACATTTCTTTGATCTCTTTGAAAATTCTTTGTTTTAGATTCCTCAATATCATTCTCCCATATATCAAATTGATCCTCCAATTGCTGATGGAATAGATTGAAGTTTTAATAGAGATTAGTTCTTTCAATCGAGCCTGATGTGAGACAATCTCTAAGTAGATATTTTCCAGGGATTTTTTTATCAAGAAATATTAATAATTACATACATTTTTGTGAACTTGTGGTACAGACCTCTTCCCAGTTGTTCATAAAGCCATGTTCCACCAGGATTAGATTTTTCTGTGGAACAAGGTTTTCAATTTGAACTGTATTTCTACAGCATCTCTCTGATTGTCGGAGCCCCAACCATGGATTTATCCCTAATACGGAATCAATTTTGGTAAGCCTAGACCTATTCCTGGCTTTTAAATCAATGCTTGTTGTTGAGACCAAATCTGCAAAAACAGATAACAATTAGTATTCCAATACCGAAGAAACAACTCTTTTGCCCCCTAAATAATACACATAATTACTGGGGCCAATTGCATGGGTTCCCCTAATATCTGACTACACTCAAAAGTCTGGACATCAAACCTACATGAGGTTTAGTGAATATCACACAATAAATCGGTTGAAATGTAAAAAAATAAAATGTAATTAAATCACTTTAAAAATGCATAAAAAAACCGTAAAGAGAGATTAAGTCACACAGTTGCTGATCCAGTTACAGCCACATATGTCAATGTGAATGAGTACACATATTCATCTGGAACAGTGTCCTCGGCACCCAAGCAAATGTATTATTGTTTTAACTGACAAGTGTTAAATAAAACAGTTGGGAACATATAATCGTATGGCCTTGTAATTTTGCTTATTTAGATGTGCCATGAATTGAAACAGGGGGCAGATGATAGTAGGAACAGTAATAATTGTAATGGTCCCTGCCAGGGCATCAAAAAAGTTGTTTTAAAATCAAGTAAAGCTCAATGATAGTAGCTGCTTACCCATAATTGCTGTGTTTGGCTTCCTCCCTGACATGCATTTCAGCGGATTTGTGTTGCTTAAAGAGGCTCTGTCACCAGATTATCAAATCCCTATCTCCTATTGCATGTGATCGGCGCTGCAATGTAGATAACAGTAAAGTTTTTTGTTTTTTTTTAAAACGATAATTTTTGGCTAAGTTATGAGCAATTTTATATTTATGCAAATGAGCCTTTCTAATGGACAACTGGGCGTGTTTTTTCTTATTTCCAACTGGGCGTGTTTTTTCTTATTTCCAACTGGGCGTGTTTTTTCTTATTTCCAACTGGGCGTGTATTGTGTTTGTAACATCTGGGCGTGTTTTTTCTTATTTCCAACTGGGCGTGTATTGTGTTTTTAGCAACTGGGCATGTTTACTTCTTTCACTGCACAATCACACTGTGCTGTGGATCATGCTGGGCTGGAACAATGAGAAGTGTATGACGCTGATTAGTCACTGATTGGTCAGCCTCATACACTCCTGTGTACAACTCCCGGTTGGTAAAGTAAAAACACGCCCAGTTGTCCATTGAGAAACTCATTAGCAGAAATCTAAACTAGCTCATAACTTGCTCAAAAATGATCGTTTTTCAAAATAAAAACCACTGCTGTTATCTACATTACAGTGCCAATCAGATTATGTAGGAGACAGGGCACTTATAATCTGGTGACAGAGCCTCTTTAAGTATAAGTCACCAACAACGGGGGAATGTTTACCAGGCGTGCAATGTTTATATAAGCGCCATTTTGGCGTGTGAATAATAATAAGGGGGAGGTAGGTAGGGGGATGCACCTCTGCCGCAAATCCTGCTTTCATCAGCGCTGTAGTTGGCACGTGTAGTGGCTTATCCCTCCAGATCACGGGACGAGGCGTCAAGTATCTCATGGTACTGTAGGTACGGCTCTGCAATGTTCACGTCCTTGTGCTGTTGGACTGTAGAAGTGACAGCAAACAGACAGAACACTGACCCATTAAAATCAATAGGCTCATTCACATTTCCAATTTTCCGCTAGGAGAATTGGTCCGTTTAAAGAAAATCGCAGCTTGCACTACTTTGGTACGATTCTGGCACTAGACTTGCCCATTCAAGTTAATGGGTCAGTGAAATAAATGGACAGCACACAGATGTCATTCGAGTGCAGTCAATTTCTCACGATCGGTTGAAAGCAAATGCTCAAAAGAAAGCAGAAAGTACTGCCAGAGCAGCATCAGGTGTTTTTTTTTTTTTACATACATTATGACAACTGATGCCATCCGAGCGTAAAAAACGGACAAACTGACCACAAAGGTCGCAAAACAGATTTAACTTGATTAAAAATATTCAGTTTTACCCGGATGATACAGACGAGCTTTACAATGCTCGTCTGAATTGTTTCTCGTCAGTGTGCTATTCATTGCAAGAAACTCACAGCATGTCCCACTCTGGTCTATTTTTGTGACCAGACTAGTCTATTAAATTCTATTGGTGCGTTAAAAAAAAAAAACAGACAGCATCCATGTGCTGTCTGTTTTTACCAGATCAATTGCTAAATAAATCCAGGAAAAAAAAGACAGTAAAACCAGAAAGTGCCAGCAGAGGAGAAAAATGGACGAGAAAAGTGTGTGATACACAGAAACCACACTGATACAACACAGACATTTATATGGATGAAAACTGGTTTTATTTTTTGCGGATGCAAATCGGATGTGCTCATGTGAATAAGGCCTAAGACTGGAGAAAGAACTAGGTTTTTGATTTGTAGTGAACGATAAATTGAAGTCTATAGGAATCCATAAGACTAGCGCTGTACACAGAGTATTTATCTCACTCTCAAAAATTGCTGTGATAAATCGCTGTCCATAGGAATGCATTAGGTAAGGCCCCATGCACACGAACGTAAAAATGCCCGTAATCACGGGCCGTAATTACTAATGAAAAAGAAAAAAGGAGACACGGCGCCACATAGTGCAAATAAAGCGAGGGAGTACAATGAGCAATCTAATGCAAGAAAATTGCTCACCTTGGGTAGTGGATACCGTAAGGTATCACAAAAACCAGAAGCTGCTGCCAGGTCCGTACACATGCAAAACGGTTTTGCTGTCAAAGTGAGTACATATAATACAGGAAAAAGGGACCACCGGCGCTGCTATAAGGGATGTTGAGGCAAGAGATGATGAATAATTGTTTATTGGAAGAGAAGGGGCTACGCGTTTCGACGCCGGACCGGCATCTTCATCAGGCCAATACACATTGTGCGATGTGCGCACGTTTAAATACACAGTGAAATGAAGACTAATTAGCATTCAAACACAAAAGAACCGCCAATTCGGGCGGGTCAAAGGTCAGATAATATAGATTGCATAATGCTAAGGCACAAATACCAGCATAACAAAACATGTTTGGGATAATAGTAGTATTTTCATAAAAAAGACGCATAGATATCAAATGGTTAATACAAATAAAATTACAAAAGACAACAGTAGCATATTAGGAAAAAATATATACTGTCAAAAACCACAATTTTTAAGAGTATTTATATTAAATAAGCTCAACCTACGTACACTGGATATTGATACGAGATTCCAAAGAAAATCTGCAAAATGTGTTATAGGGAAGGATTAACGTGATGTAAAAGGAATTTTCATGGCGTCCCTAAGTACCTAGGTAACGCAAGAATTACGGTGGCCGAAAGGGGACATATGGACTAACAATGACCTCATACAATCACATGGGCAATGAGCCGCAAGGTGAAGCGCAGGAAACATAAAGATTACGCCGGAGCACTACGAACGGAGAAGAATAAAAAATGTAAGTAATAAAACTACTTGGAAGCTGTACTGGTATATGAATATAAAATTGCAATAAACTTAAATGAAAATTGATACATTAATTACATTTATGGTAAATTTCTTTCATTAAGTGAAATTTCACTCTTTACAAAAACATTGTGTAGGTGCATTAGAAAAAAGCGATAAAAGTCCCTCTATATTCAAACGGCATATATGATATTATAAAAAAAGGGGCATATCTAATATTACTTAAAACATAGGAGAAATGGTACACTTATACCTAGTATGCCGAAAAAACATTTTTTATATATATATAAAATTTCAAAATTATTCTAGAGACGTTTCAGTAAGGTCATTTAGACCACTAGGGTGTAAAGTCTCAAGTTTAAAAATCCAGAAATTTTCTCTCTGCTTTAGGCTATTAAACCTATTTGGCACATCTATTGGGATTTGTTCTATTGGTGTTATGACTATATTTTCAAAATTACACTTGTGTTTAATTGCACAGTGGCGGGACACACTGTGTTTAAGGAAACCCTGTCTGACATTAAAACGATGTTTATTAACCCGATTCCTCAGCGTTTGGGTGGTCCGACCCACATATTGTAAACCACATGTACAGTTTAGCAAATAGACTACGTACGAGCTCCCACAGAGATATTATCACAACAAAGGCATTTCTTATGCCCACAGGAAAAAGACCCCTTATTTCTCAAAAAAGGATCTACAGTTTTCTTTTTATTATTAGACAGTTTGCTAGGTGCTAATAGGTTCCTCAGGGTTTTAGATCTTCGGAATGTAATTAGCGGTTTGGCTGGGAGCAATGGTTTAAGAAAAGGATCACTAGTCAAAATATGCCAATGTTTCAAAAACATAGACCTAATGTGTTTGCTACCTTTATTAAAGGACGTGATGAAATTTAGATTGTATTCACTTGGTTTAACTTTCTTACTGTCTGTAACGTTAGGTGCTGTTGTTTGGATACATTCTAGTTGTGTCATGCCCCTAGCTCTTAATTCTGCCCCCTTAATCAGAGTCCTAGGAAAACCTTTATCTATAAACCTTTTATTTAGGATACCACACTCTCTATTAAAACTCAAATCGTCAGAACAATTCTTTCTTATTCTGCGGTATTGGCCAAAAGGGACATTTTTAAGCCAAGGTGTGTAATGCGCACTCCTGAAATCCAAATAGCTGTTTACGTCCACACTTTTAAATTGGGTATTAGTAGAAAAATGACTGCCATTATTAGTAATCGTAAGATCTAAAAAGTCAATAGTGGTCCCCGAGAATGTATACGTAAAATTAAGACCGAAATTATTATTATTTAAAAGATCCATAAACGCATTAGCAGAAATTGTGTCACCTTTCCAAATAAAAAATAAATCGTCAATATAACGTTTATAAAATACGATATTATTAGTAAAATTATGTACATTCATAATATGGGATTCCTCAAAACAACCCATGTAAAGGATTGCGTAGGAGGGTGCGAAACGCGACCCCATTGCACACCCCTTTAGCTGTCTATAAAAATGATTATCAAATGTAAAAGCATTGTGTGTTAAAATAAAATCAATGCATTCAATAATAAAATTAAGCTGCTTATTTGAAAAACGAAGATCTGATGTAAGGAATGAAGAGATGGCTTCCATACCCTGTGTGTGTGGAATGTTGGTATATAAAGAGGACACATCAGCAGTTAAAAAACTCAGATCAGATATATCACAGTTGGATTGCAATTCAAAAAGATCCCTAATCAATTGAGTGGAATCTTTGAGGAAGGAAGGTAATTTGAAAACAAACGGTTGAAGGTGAATATCAATAAAATGGGACAAATTATTAGTAAGGGATCCTATTCCAGAGATGATAGGTCTACCCGGAGGATTTGACAAGGACTTATGTATCTTTGGGAGATGATACATGTAAGGGGTAGCAGGAAAAGGCACAGTGAGAAAACTCCTCTCTTTTTTGCTTAGTAGATCGTCAAACCTTTACATGGGTTGTTTTGAGGATTTGAGTTTTAATAGAGAGTGTGGTATCCTAAATAAAAGGTTTATAGATAAAGGTTTTCCTAGGACTCTGATTAAGGGGGCAGAATTAAGAGCTAGGGGCATGACACAACTAGAATGTATCCAAACAACAGCACCTAACGTTACCGACAGTAAGAAAGTTAAACCAAGTGAATACGATCTAAATTTCATCACGTCCTTTAATAAAGGTAGCAAACACATTAGGTCTATGTTTTTGAAACATTTGCATATTTTGACTAGTGATCCTTTTCTTAAACCATTGCTCCCAGCCAAACCGCTAATTACATTCTGAAGATCTAAAACCCTGAGGAACCTATTAGCACCTAGCAAACTGTCTAATAATAAAAAGAAAACTGTAGATCCTTTATTGAGAAATAAGGGGTCTTTTTCCTGTGGGCATAAGAGATGCCTTTGTTGTGATAATATCTCTGACAAAGTATTTGAATTTTCCTCACTTAAAACTAGTGCAAAATTTCCAATTAAAAATCATTTAGACTGTGGGAGCTCGTACGTAGTCTATTTGCTACACTGTACATGTGGTTTACAATATGTGGGTCGGACCACCCAAACGCTGAGGAATCGGGTTAATAAACATCGTTTTAATGTCAGACAGGGTTTCCTTAAACTCAGTGTGTCCCGCCACTGTGCAATTAAACACAAGTGTAATTTTGAAAATATAGTCATAACACCAATAGAACAAATCCCAATAGATGTGCCAAATAGGTTTAATAGGCTAAAGCAGAGAGAAAATTTCTGGATTTTTAAACTTGAGACTTTACACCCTAGTGGTCTAAATGACCTTACTGAAACGTCTCTAGAATAATTTTGAAATTTTATATATATATAAAAAATGTTTTTTCGGCATACTAGGTATAAGTGTACCATTTCTCCTATGTTTTAAGTAATATTAGATATGCCCCTTTTTTTATAATATCATATATGCCGTTTGAATATAGAGGGACTTTTATCGCTTTTTTCTAATGCACCTACACAATGTTTTTGTAAAGAGTGAAATTTCACTTAATGAAAGAAATTTACCATAAATGTAATTAATGTATCAATTTTCAATTAAGTTTATTGCAATTATATATTCATATACCAGTACAGCTTCCAAGTAGTTTTATTACTTACATTTTTTATTCTTCTCCGTTCGTAGTGCTCCGGCGTAATCTTTATGTTTCCTGCGCTTCACCTTGCGGCTCATTGCCCATGTGATTGTATGAGGTCATTGTTGCGTTCCAACATGCGGTTCATTTAGTCCATATGTCCCCTTTCGGCCACCGTAATTCTTGCGTTACCTAGGTACTTAGGGACGCCATGAAAATTCCTTTTACATCACGTTAATCCTTCCCTATAACATATTTTGCAGATTTTCTTTGGAATCTCGTATCAATATCCAGTGTACGTAGGTTGAGCTTATTTAATATAAATACTCTTAAAAATTGTCGTTTTTGACAGTATATATTTTTTCCTAATATGCTACTGTTGTCTTTTGTAATTTTATTTGTATTAACCATTTGATATCTATGTGTCTTTTTTATGAAAATACTACTATTATCCCAAACATGTTTTGTTATGCTGGTATTTGTGCCTTAGCATTATGCAATCTATATTTTCTGACCTTTGACCCGCCCGCATTGGCGGTTCTTTTGTGTTTGAATGCTAATTAGTCTTCATTTCACTGTGTATTTAAACGTGCGCACATAGCACAATGTGTATTGGCCTGATGAAGACGCCGGTCCGGCATCGAAACGCGTAGCCCCTTCTCTTCCAATAAACAATTATTCATCATCTCTTGCCTCGACATCCCTTATAGCAGCGCCGGTGGTCCCTTTTTCCTGTATTATATGTATGGGCCGTAATTACGGCCCGTAATTATGGGCCCATAGACTTCTATTGGCCACGGGTAGCTCCCCGTATGCGTACGGGAAGGTGCCCGTGCCGTTGAAAAATATAGAACTTGTCCTATTTTAGGTCGTAATTACGGCACGGGCAGGCCCATAGAAGTCTATGGGGCTCCCGTAATTACGGGTGACTACGTGTGTGCACACGTAATTACGGTAGCGTTGCTAGGCGACGACAGTGGATAGTCACTGTCCAGGGTGCTGAAAGAGTTAACTGATTGGCAGTAACTCTTTCAGCACCCTGGACAGTGACTTCCGATCGCAATATAAATCAACGGAGCTGGAGGCCTTGATACTGGAAGAAAATATAGATATAGTTGGTGTTGCTGAAACATGGCTGGACTCTTCACATGACTGGGCTGTAAATCTACAGGGTTTTACACTTTTTCGGAAAGACAGGACAAATAGGAAAGGTGGTGGTGTATGTCTGTATGTGAGAAATGATATGAAGGCGAGTGTGAAAGAGACAATAGTGGGTGAAGACTGTGAGGAGGTTGAAACCTTGTGGGTGGAACTAGAAAGGGAGGTAAACACTGAAAAAATTACTTTTGGTGTAATCTATAGACCCCCCAATATAACTGAGGAGATGGATGTTCAGCTATATAAACAGATGGAGCGGGCTGCACAGGCGGGTACTATAGTGATAATGGGAGATTTTAATTTCCGGGATATTAATTGGTGTCATGGTTCGGCTTCAACTGCAAAGGGGAGACATTTCCTCAACCTGTTGCAGGAAAATTTTATGGGCCAGTTTGTGGAAGACCCGACTAGAGGTGAAGCTCTGTTGGATCTGGTCATTTCTAATAATGCAGATCTTGTTGGGAATGTCAATGTTCGTGAAAACCTCGGTAACAGTGATCATAATATAGTTACATTTTACCTATACTGTAAAAAACAAACGCAGGCTGGGAGGGCAAAAACATTTAATTTTAAGAAAGCCAATTTCCCCAGGATGAGGGCTGCAATTCAGGATATGGACTGGGAAGAACTAATGTCAAATAATGGAACAAATGATAAATGGGAGATTTTCAAATCTACTTTGAGTTATTATAGTGCAAAATTTATTCCTATAGGTAACAAGTATAAACGACTCAAATTAAACACCACATGGCTTACACCTTCTGTGAAAGGGGCAATACATGACAAAAAAAGGGCATTTAAAAAATACAAATCTGAGGGTACAGCTGTAGCCTTTGTAAAATATAAAGAGCTTAATAAAATCTGTAAAAATGTAATAAAATTAGCAAAAATACAAAATGAAAGGCAGGTGGCCAAGGATAGTAAAACAAATCCCAAAAAATTCTTCAAGTATATAAATGCTTAAAAGCCAAGGTCTGAACATGTAGGACCCCTAGATAATGGTAATGGGGAGTTGATCACAGGGGATCAAGAGAAGGCAGAGTTACTAAATGGGTTCTTTAGCTCTGTATATACAACTGAAGAAAGAGCAGCTGATGTAGCCGCTGCCAGTGCTGTTAATATATCAGTTGATATACTGAATTGGATGAATGTAGAGATGGTCCAAGCTAAATTAAATAAAATAAATGTGCACAAGGCCCCGGGACCAGATGGGTTACACCCTAGAATTCTTAAAGAGCTTAGTTCAGTTATTTCTGTCCCCCTTTTCATAATATTCAGAGAATCTCTAGTGACTGGTATAGTGCCAAGGGACTGGCGCAGGGCAAATGTGGTGCCTATTTTCAAAAAGGGCTCTAGGTCTTCCCCAGGTAATTATAGACCAGTAAGCTTAACATCCATCGTGGGGAAAATGTTTGAGGGGCTATTGAGGGACTATATACAGGATTATGTGACAATAAATAGCATTATAAGTGACAGCCAGCACGGTTTTACTAAGGACAGAAGTTGTCAAACTAACCTAATCTGTTTTTATGAAGAGGTGAGCAGAAGTCTAGACAGAGGGGCCGCTGTGGATTTAGTGTTTTTGGACTTTGCAAAGGCATTTGACACTGTCCCCCATAGACGCCTAATGGGTAAATTAAGGACTATAGGTTTAGAAAATATAGTTTGTAATTGGATTGAGAATTGGCTTAAGGACCGTATCCAGAGAGTTGTGGTCAATGATTCCTACTCTGAATGGTCCCCAGTTATAAGTGGTGTACCCCAGGGTTCAGTGCTGGGACCACTATTATTCAACTTATTTATTAATGATATAGAGGATGGGATTAATAGCACTATTTCTATTTTTGCAGATGACACCAAGCTATGTAATATAGTTCAGTCTATGGAAGATGTTCATGAATTACAGGCAGATTTAAACAAACTAAGTGTTTGGGCGTCCACTTGGCAGATGAAGTTTAATGTAGATAAATGTAAAGTTATGCACCTGGGTACCAACAACCTGCATGCATCATATGTCCTAGGGGGAGCTACACTGGCGGATTCACTTGTTGAGAAGGATCTGGGTGTACTTGTAAATCATAAACTCAATAACAGCATGCAGTGTCAATCAGCTGCTTCAAAGGCCAGCAGGATATTGTCGTGTATTAAAAGAGGCATGGACTCGCGGGACAGGGATGTAATATTACCACTTTACAAAGCATTAGTGAGGCCTCATCTAGAATATGCAGTTCAGTTCTGGGCTCCAGTTCATAGAAAGGATGCCCTGGAGTTTGAAAAAATACAAAGAAGAGCAACAAAGCTAATTAGGGGCATGGAGAATTTAAGTTATGAGGAAAGATTGAAAGAATTAAACCTATTTAGCCTTGAAAAAAGGCGACTAAGGGGGGACATGATTAACTTATATAAATATATTAATGGCACATACAAAAAATATGGTGAAATCCTGTTCCTTGTAAAACCCCCTCAAAAAACAAGGGGGCACTCCCTCCGTCTGGAGAAAAAAAGGTTCAAGCTGCAGAGGCGACAAGGCTTCTTTATTGTGAGAACTGTGAATCTATGGAATAGCCTACCGCAGGAGCTGGTCACAGCAGGGACAGTAGATGGCTTTAAAAAAGGGTTAGATAATTTCCTAGAACAAAAAAATATTAGCTCCTATGTGTAGAAATTTTTCCTTCCCTTTTCCCTTCCCTTGGTTGAACTTGATTGACATGTGTCTTTTTTTCAGCCGTACTAACTATGTAACTATGTAACTATCTAACGTGTAAAAAAAATATAAGTTCATACTTACCCAGAACTCCCTGCTTCTTCCTCCATTCCGGACTCCCGGGATGACATTTCAGCCCATGTGACCGCTGCGGCCAATCACAGGCCAATCACAGGCTGCAGCGGTCACATGGACTGCCGCGTCATCCAGGGAGGTTGGGCTGGATGTCAAGAGAGGGACGCATCACCAAGGCAACGGCCGGGTAAGTATGAATTTCTTTTAGGGCTTATTCAGATGAACGTAAAATACGCGCGTGCAACGCGCGTGATTTTCACGTGCGTTGCCCGTAGCTATATTAGTCAATGGGGCCGTGCAGACATGGCAGCGTTTTTTGCGCAGCGTTGCTCCGTTGCAAAAAACTCACGACATGTCCGTTGATTCAGCGTTTTCAACGCATCACGCACCCATTGAAGTCAATGGGTGCGTGAAAACCACGCATGTCGCACGGTAGCACTTCCGTGCGAACTGCGTGTTTGCGCAACAGCTGTCAAAAGGATGAATGTAAACTGAAAAGCACCACGTGCTTTTCTGTTTCCGAACATCCAAACGGAGTGTCTTTGCGATTAGCGAAGCCGGACAAGCGAACCGAACTTCACCGGGTTCGGCCGAACTCGATTTGGCCGAACCCGGCAAAAAAATTATCGGTACGCGACGTCAGGAGATAGTCACTGTCCATGGTGCAGAAAGAGTTAAACTGTTTCAGCACCATGGACAGTGACTACCGATCCCAATAAACATGAACCTGTAAAAAAAAAACGAAGTTCTGTCTGACTTACCGATAACTCCCGGCGTCTTCCTCCAGTCTGACCTCCCGGGATGACAATTCAGGCCAAGTGACAGCTCCAGCCAACCACAGGCCAAGCACAGCCTGCAGCGGTCACATGGACTGACGCGTCATCCAGGGAGGTGGGGCCCGATGTCGAGAGGCGCGTCACCAAGGACGCGTCACCAAGGCAACGGCCGGGAAGTTCTCGGTAAGTAAGAACTTTTTCTTTTTTTCACGGCATTCACTGTCGAGGGTGCTGAAAGAGTTAGCTCTTTCAGCACCTTGGACAGTGACGGGCGTCGACTAGACTCATCTCTATGATGGCGGCTGCGCGAAAATCACGCAGCCGCGCATCAGACACGGATGACACACGCAGCTGTCAAATGGTGTTTGCGCGCGCAAAACGCCGCGTTGTTTGCGCGCGCAAAAACGCAACGCTCGTGTGAATCCAGCCTTACTTTTACCTCGGAAAGGGCTGCCCCTTCTCTCTATCCTGCACTGATAGAGAGAAGGGGCTGCCGATTAGTGCAGTGCAATTTTGCAGCGAAAACATGCCCGTAAATACGGGTGGAATACTGGTGACACCGGACCCATATTTACGGGCACGGGTCCGTAAATACTGGTGCAATACGGGTCGAATACGTGTGACCAAGGACTCGTATTTACGCCAGTATTTATGAGAGGGAAAAAATATGTTCGTGTGCATGAGGCATATCTTGAAGGTCTCTTCAAAATCACTCCAGACATGTGTGTAGCTCTGAAATCCCAACATGCAGCAATTAAAGAAAAAATTGCTAGCAAATCACTTGACTAGAGAGATTTTTAAGAAAAAAAAAAAAGCTTATGGAGGGAATATATTAAGACTGACGTTTCATACGCCAGGAAATTTAGAGTAAAGCCTCTTGATAAATGAGACACATGACTCAGCCATGCGCAATACATTCCCCCTCATGAGACATAAAATTAAAAATAAAAACATATTTACTCCAGCGCTCCTATTCTCTCCCCCAGCTCAACATCATTAGTGATATGTCGCATACAACATCCTGACGCTGCCTGGCGTCATTACTTTGTAGGAACTGAACCATAGCAATCAGGGAGGTGGAGGGGAGAAAAGGAGGGAAGAAATTGGTATTTTTTTTTTTCTTACAATTTTTAATGTCCAATAAGTGGGGTAGTCTAATTGGGGAGGGGGACTAAGGTGGTAGGGGCTCACCCTGGGCCTGTACCTTATTATGCCCCACAGAGTGAAATCTATGGCAGTTGGGAGCTGGCGCGGATTTCCACTATAATTTACGCCAGTATTCTGGCATAAGTTATAATAAATTTGTCAGCCTCGGTGGCAACCTTTCCCACTGGCCAAGCCCCCTTCCCACAAAATTGGCAAGGCTGGCGGAAAAGATTAAAGTATTTGGTCCCATTTGCGACTTTTCTACGCCAGAAAACTAGGGTAGAAATGTTGATTGATTACTTCCTAAGTTTAGCCCCAAAACTATAAGGCTGGGTTCACTCTGTGCGTTTTTGTTCTGTTTTTTTTTTGTTAGATAAACTCCTATGTCTCTCAATGAGAATTCATCAACCAAAACAAAAAAACACATGCTAAAAACGAAACAAAGCCGCACTGTGTGAAGCCAGCCTAAGCTCCCCTGCACACGCTGCAGATTTTGTTGCAGAAATTTACACTTGCTACACTTACACAAAACTAATTGCATAAACAAGGGTCTCCCAAGCATTATATATGGGATATGTAGTTTTAATGACACACAGTCAATTACACTATAGCGAGTCACTCACATTGAAAAGTAGCACCTTTTAACATGGCTTAGTTATTTATTTGATTTGTCAGATATCCTCAATATCGTCTTTAACAAATTTTCGATTTTTAGCCTTCATCTAAGATATAATGAGTAAAATCTTTCACTTGGTAAGCTGTCTTCTGACACATAACTTAGATTGCAGTTCAGCAAATATGCTTTTCATCAGCTCCCATAGAACTCAACTTAAATCAATTATCTTTTTATAGCAACATATAACTTTCTAAAATGCTGTAAACATCATTCACTAGGAATGAATGACAGCACTCGGCAAATGTAAAAACTGTGATTAAAATCAAGTACTCTTTTAAGGTACTTAAGGCCTATATTGTAAAATACCAACAGTTGTCAGTGATTTGTGAAGTGATTAGAGCTTTGTGCAATTTAAAATTCACCAATTTTTTACAGCTCAGTGAGTTCTGAATTAGAATTTCATCCAAGCTCTCATGTGCTTGGTGGTTATATTATGAGGATAAATGATGTGATCTTCACAAAGTACTGCTTATTCAACACCAATTCTAGATGATGATGAATGTACTATATAGTACTCTGTTTTACAGCAGCATTTAAAATGCTAGTAGTTAGTGCATCCTATAATCTATAATCATTCGATCCATGTGTACAAATTGTTTAAACCTATTTTACCCAAAGCAGTAAGTTTAATGTTAAAATTGAACAATATTATGGCGCTCCAAAATATTTTGAACTTAAACGTTGGGAATGTTAGTTATGTACAATGGAGTGGAACATATTCTAACAGATTAAGAAATCAGTATTAAAACTATATGGCTGGGTTCCCACGTAGCATAAACGCTGTGGATTTTCCGTAAAGGAATTATTTTCGGGAAATTTTGCAGCATTTACAATAGCAGCAAAGTGGATGAGATTTGAACAAATAATCCGCAGCGTGTTAATTTATGCCTCGAAATCGTTGCACTTTTATATATATTCCCCATTCAATTATTTAGGAGTAAAACCTGGAACAAATAACACATTTTGTGATTTTTGCGGCGGAAACTACGTTATTCTGCTGCAAAAATCTGCAAATCTGATTAAAAAAAAACTTTTTTTGTTTAAAATTAAAAAATTTGAACTTTGTTTTCCGCAGTGGATGATTTTTGTAGAACAAGTTGTACCATATTAAAGTATTAATACATTACGGTCCTGGCCAAAAGTTTTGACACTCACACAAGTTTTCTGCTTCAGTTTTTATAGTGGCAATTTGCATTAACTCTAGATTGTTATAAAGAGTTATCAAATGTATTGCAATTAATTGCAAAGTCATTCCTTGCCATGAAAAATAACTTAATCACAACAACCAAATTTCCACTTAGCTCAAAAAGTGTTAATGAGGACAAGGCAAATGATATCACTCTGTCATGCTAATTGAATTATAAGAGCAGATTTATTTCTTTGAAAGTGGGATGGTGCTTGAAATCATTGTCTTCTTCTGTTAACCATGGTTACCTCCAAGAAAACACGTGCAGTCATCATTGCTTTGCATCAAAAGGGCTTTGCTGCTAGTGAGATTGCCCCTAAATTTACCATTTATCGGATCATCAAGAACTTCAGGGAGGGAAGTTCAATTGCGGTGAAGAAGACTTCAGGGTGCCCAATAAAATTCAGCAAGTGCCAGGACGTCTCCTAAAGAGGATAGATGTAATGACGGGGTAGGGAGACAGACAGGTGAGCCCTAATCTACCCGCCACTCAGTCCCTGCCTACTTGCACGGCCCGTCCTAGGCAACGGCGTACAACTGGGCGACGGTCCCCACGCTCAATATGTGTATGACAGACAAACAGACAAGGGTACACAGAAGCTAAGGGAAATGGGGCAGTTGCCCACGGTAACACCGTGAGAAACAGGAGTAGTGAACGAGCCGAGTAAAACCAGGAGTGTACGAGGTACCAAACGCAGAGCAAGAGCGTAGTCAGTAAAGCCAGGGTCAAAATGAAGCAAGGTCAATAATAATAGCAGGAGCAGCAGAGCCAGGAAACAGGAAAGAATCACAGGCAAAGACAAGCAGGAAATGAAGGTATAAATAGGCCGAGGGCAGGAGCTAGAACTGTCTGGCCAGGCTGTGATAGGCTCTCCCACTCCTGAGCCTACCAGCCTGAGTGGCAGCAGATCGAGTCACGCTATCAGACCTAGGAGCAGGTGCAGACTGATTAACCACGGGCGTCGACACAGAAGCTGTGTCTGGCAGATCCTTTACAGTACCCCCCCTTTTATAAGGGGCCACTGGACCCTTTCTAGGTGGACCTGGCTTATTGGGGAACCGAAGATGGAACCTTCTGAGCAGTACCACAGCGTGAACATCCTGGGCGGGTACCCAAGTCCTCTCCTCAGGCCCGTATCCTCTCCAATGGACCAGGTACTGGAGGGAGCCTTGGACCATCCTGCTGTCCACAATCTTGGCCACCTCGAATTTTACCCCTTCAGGGGTGAGAACAGGAACCGGAGATTTCCTCGAGGTAGCCAAGGACGGAGAGTAGCGTTTCAGGAGGGAGGCATCAAACACGTTGTGTATTCGAAAAGACGGGGGTATCTCCAGTCGAAAGGAGACTGGGTTAAGGACCTCAATGACCTTGTACGGCCCTATATACTGGGGAGCAAATTTTTTGGACGGGACTTTAAGCCGCAAATTTTTTGAAGACAGCCACAGCAGATCCCCGATCACAAACAAGGGGTTAGCAGAACGTCTTCTATCTGCCTGAGTCTTTTATATGCTCTGGGACGCCTCTAGGTTCTTCTGAACCTGGGCCCAGACTGTGCACAGTTCCCGATGAACGACATCTACCTCGGGATTGTTGGAACAACCAGGTAAAACAGAAGAGAACCGTGGATTAAACTCAAAATTACAGAAAAAGGGGGAGACCCCTGACGAGCTACTGACCCGGTTATTAAGGGAAAATTCCGCGAGGGAAATGAAGGAGACCCAATCATATTGACAGTCAGAGATAAAACACGTTAAATATTGTTCTAGAGACTGATTAGTCCTCTCGGTTTGGCCATTAGTTTCAGGATGGAAGGGCTAGGAGAAGGACAGATCAATCTCCAACTTTTTACAGAAAGCTCTCCAAAACAATTAAACAAATTGTATCCCTCTGTCAGAAACAATATCCCATGGAGACGCAGGATGTGCTTGACAAACAAGGTAGCTAACATCTTAGCATTGGGTAGTTCTTGAGGGGCACAAAGTGGCACATCTTACTGAAGCGGTCTACTACAACTCACACCACCGACTTGCCTTGAGATGGAGGCAGATCGGTGATAAAATCCATGGAGATATGGGTACAAGGTCTCTGGGGAATGGGCAAAGAACATAGTAAGCCCGCTGGTCGGGACCTGGGAGTCTTGGACCTAGCACAAATTTCACAAGCGGCGGCGTAGGCCTTAACGTCTTTAGGCATCCCAGGCCACCAATAGTTTCTGGCAAAGAGGTGCTTGGTACCCAGGATGCCTGGATGGCCAGATAGTGCAGAGTCATAATTTTCCCTGAGTACCCTTAGCCGGAATTGCAGGGGAACAAACAGCTTGTTCTCAGGAAGGTTCCCGGGAGCTGAACCTTGATCAGCAGCAAATTCGGAAACTAAGTCAGAATCAACAGAGGAAATTATTCTACCTGGGGGCAAAACACAAGCAGGATCTTCCTCCGAAGGAGGGCTGGCCATGAAGCTACGCGTTAATATTTTTAGACCCAGCCCTATAGGTGACCAAAAAGTTGAATCTAGTAAAGAACAACGCCCATCGAGCTTGTCTCGGGTTTAGCCTCCGGGCAGATTCCAGGAAAACCAGATTCTTGTGGTCGGTAAGGACGGTAAGCCCCCTCCAGGAAGTTGCGCCACTCTTCAAATGCCCATTTAATGGCTAAGAGTTCGCGGTTGGCAATGTCATAGTTACTCTCAGTGGGCGAGAACTTCCTGGAGAAGTAGGCACAGGGACGGAGATGGGTGAGGGACTTGGTACCCTGGGACAAGACAGCACCCACTCCCACCTCGGAGGCGTCAACCTCCACGATGAATGGCTCCATTTGGTTAGGCTGAATCAACACTGGGGCCGAGATAAAGCACTTCTTAAGGACCTCAAAAGCCTGGACCGCCCCAGGAGGCCAGTGGTGGAGATCAGCACTGTTGCGAGTAAGATCCGTAAGAGGCTTAGCGATGACCGAGAAGTTAGCAATAAATCTCCTGTAATATTTAGCAAACCCCAGGAAGCACTGTAACGCCTTCAGGGAGGCAGGTTGGACCCATTCAGCCACAGCCTGAACCTTGGCAGGGTCCATGCGGAATTCATTAGGAGTGAGGATTTGACCCCAAAATGGTATCTCCTGCACCCCAAACACACATTTTTCGGTTTTAGCAAAGAGTTTGTTTTCCCGAAGGGCCTGGAGCACCTTCCTGACATGCTCAATGTGGGAGGACCAGTCCTTGGAAAACACAAGTATGTCATCAAGGTGCACTACAAGAAATACCCCCAGGTAGTCTCTTAAAATCTCATTTATGAAATACTGGAAGACCGCGGTAGCATTACACAACCCAAAGGGCATGACGAGGTATTCGAAATGACCTTCGGGCGTGTTAAACGCAGTCTTCCACTCATCCCCCTCTTTGATGCGATAAGGTTATAAGCCCCCCGAAGATAAAACTTAGAGAACCATTGGGCCCCCTGAACCTGATTGAAGAGATCAGGAATCAAAGGAAGGGGATACAGGTTCCTTACAGTGACCTTATTGAAGTTTCGGTAATCGATGCACGGCCTAAGACCACCATCCTTCTTCCATACGAAGAAGAAGCCAGCACCTACCGGAGAAGAAGAGAGGCGAATGTAACCCTTGGCCAGGCATTCCTGGATATAGGAAAAGCGAAAAAATAGAGGATCCAGCACAATCAGTTAAAATAGAACATAGTTCCAATTTTATTTGGGTGATTAATACAAGATCAATCCCGAGTGTAATGTTTAGAGATAGATAGATAGATAGATAGGTGCCTATCTATCTATCTATCTATCTATCTATCTATCTATCTATCTATCTATCTATCTATCTATCTATCTATCTATCTATCTATCTATCTATCTATCTCTAAACGTTACACTCAGGATTGATCTTGTTTTAATCACCCAAATAAAATTGGAACTATGTTCTATTTTAACTGATTGCGCTGGATCCTCTATTTTTTCGCTTTTCCTGTCTTCAATACCGTGAGCCTTCACGGAGATCCAGGCGCAGAGCGCAGAAAACCTGCATTCAAGGTGAGCTGGAGGATCCCTCCCACAGTTTTTGTTTGTATTCCTGGATATACTCTCTCATGGCTTCACGTTCGGGACAAGAGAGATTAAATATCCTACCCTTAGGGAGCTTAGCTCCTGGTACCAAATCGATAGCACAATCGTATTCTCTATGAGGAGGTAACACTTCGGAGTCCTTTTAACCCCTTAAGGACGCAGCCTAGTTTTGGCCTTAAGGCTCAGAGCCCATTTTTCAAATCTGACATATTTCACTTTATGTGGTAATAACGTCGGAATGCTTAAACCTACCCAAGCGATTCTGAGATAGTTTTCTCGTGACACATTGGGCTTCATGTTCGTGGTAAAATTTTGTCGATATATTCAGTGTTTATTGGTGAAAAATTGCAAAATGTAGAGAAAATTTTGAAAAAATTGCATTTTTCAGAATTTAAATGCATCTGCTTGCAAAACAGACGGTTATACCACCCAAAATAGTTACTAGTTCACATTTCGCATATGTCTACTTTAGATTGGCATCGTTTTTTTTTTTTCTTATTCAAAATTTTTATTGAGTTTCAGAACACAGAATTTACAAAACATAGTGGAGGGAAGGCCTCCACACCTTAAATAAAAACAAACAAGGTCAGTGGACCAAAGCAAAAACAAACAAAACACCAAAAGGAAAATCAATAATGTGCATCACATCTCAACATGAAAAAGAATGGTCGGTATACAACAGTAGCATGAGTAATCCTAGAGGCATAACAACAGAATGTACAGCGAGACCACTTAATTCAAACAGAGAAGAAGAGGCACATTACCCTAGACAGGGGAAGAGAAAGTATAGAAAAAGGCCCCAAGAGAGGGAGGGATAGGAGGGAGGGGAGAGGACAAGGGGATCCTGGACTCCAGTTCTGGCGTATTATGAATGAAAATCAGCAGCGCGCAAAAGCCATAGTACATTTCACAGGGGCATAGGCCGACTCAGGTTACCGCCGTGAGGTAGGAAGGAGAAGAAAGAAACACTATCCAAGGAGACCATGTAGACGTGTATTTTACCACAGCTGCCGGGGAGTGAGCCACCAAGTGTTCCATTCGCTGTATCAAGGCAACTTCCCGAAACCACTCATCTAATGTTGGGGGTATGGCCGTTTTCCACCTGCGCGGGATCACTGACTTTGCCGCCTGAAGGAGATGTCTAGTTAGGGAGCTTTTATAAACGTGTATTGGCATCGGGAACATGAATAAAAGAGCTGCTTCCGGAGAGTTGGGGACATAGACTCCAGTAACCTCCAATATTAATTTAAGTACCGCATCCCAAAAACTCCTCAACAAGGGGCAACTCCACCAAACATGAGACATAGAACCTCCTACAGCACCACAACGCCAACAATTGTCAGGCACAGACGGATACCATTTATGAAGCGCAGCCGGGACCCTATACCATCTAGAGACAATTTTGTAACTAGTTTCCTGGGCCCTAATGGCTATAGAGGCTTTTTGTGAGAGGGAGAAACACCGCTTCCATTGTGCGTCAGTAAATGTAGTATGTAATTCTCTCTCCCAGGCCCCGCAGAAGGAGGGGAGTTGTTGGGAACGCTGTGAAAGGAGTAATTTATATATTGTGGATATGGTATTGGTAGGGGGCTGGGAGGAGACACATAGGCGCTCAAAGTCCGTCAACAACCTGTGAAGGTGTGCGCGTCGGTTAACTGTTCCATAAAAATGTTTTAACTGGGCATATTCATATATATGGCGAGTGAGGGGCACGGCATCGGGGCAGATGGAGGTTAGGGGGAGAAGAGAGGAAGCGGAGAGGACCTGAGCAAAATACATGGGGCCGGTGGGCGGCCTGCCTAGGAAGGAGCGACCAGCCTTACCAGCAGGAAAGGCTGGATTATCTGTGATAGGAGTTAAAGGACCCAGGGGGTCTATAAGCGTACTTCCAGGCCCTAAGGACCTCAACGCCATTAGGGTATGGTAAACAACAAAGGAGGCTTGAGTCGGTCTGTTCCCGGACAGGATCCACGGCAGGGACGATAGGGTACTGGGACATAATTGTTGAGCCAAACGGACCCATAGTTTTGATTCACGGTTATGAAAAAAATCTAAAACACGTGCGTGAGTTGATGCCAGATAGTAGAGCCGACAATCCGGCAGACCAACCCCACCCGTACCCCTGGAACGAGTCAGCAGAGCCCGGCTCAGACGTGGACGACCAGTCGGCCAAATGAAGGAGCCGAAGCATCGCTGAAGCCGCAACCAATAGGAGGATGGAATAGAGATGGGGATCGTCTGCAGGAGATAAAGTAAGCGGGGGAGGAGAGACATCTTAATAATATTGATACGGCCAAACCAGGAAAACTCAGTCTTATGCCAGGAATTAAGATCAGTGCGAAACTTGGCCAGTAGGGGGATAAAATTATTTGTAAACAATTGTGTAAGGTCCCCACTTATACGGGCACCCAAATATGTAATACCTCTGGAGGGCCATGAAAAGGGGAAATTACTTTGGAGAAGCGATACTAACGGGCCTGGAAGAGAAACATTTAACGCCTCAGACTTAGAGAAATTGATTTTGAAATTAGACCATGTTCCAAAACGAGACAACTCGGACATCAGTGAAGGAAGAGAGACATGAGGGTCTGTGAGATAGACCAATAGGTCATCAGCAAATGCCGAGCACTTGTATTCCTTCCCTCCAATGTTAATACCCTTAATATCCGTGTTGCTCCGAATGGAGGCCATGAGGTGTTCCATAACCAGGACATACAACAGGGGGGATAGGGGACAGCCCTGTCGTGTGCCATTGTAAATAGGGAAAGGTGCCGAGAGGGAGCCATTTATTTTTATTTGGGCCGAAGGCGTGCGATACAATGCCATAATTTTTGCCAAGAGAGAAGGTCCTATTCCCACATGCCGAAGGGTTTGGTAAAGGGCAGGCCACGATATTCTGTCAAACGCCTTTTCAGCATCCAGGGACAGGATCATGAGCGGGATTCGGTTAGTCTGGGCGTGGTGAATGATATCGAAAGTTTTAAGGGTGTTGTCACGGGCCTCCCGACCAGGCACAAACCCCACCTGGTCCGGGTGGATTAGTTCAGGCAGGTATTTATTCAATCTATTGGCGGGCAATTTAGCGTAAATTTTTAGGTCTACATTGAGCAAGGAGATGGGACGATAACTGGAGCATTATTGAGGGTCCTTACCCGGCTTAGGGATCACTACGACATGAGCCAAGGTGGAACTAGGAGGAAACAGGACCTCCGGGGAAATAGAGTTAAAAGCTAACAACAAAAGCGGTAGCAACCGGTCCGCCAACACCTTGTAGAACTTGGCAGTGTAGCCATCCGGGCCAGGACTCTTTCCCCCAGGAAGATCGGTTATAACCCTGAGGAGCTCCGAGGAAGTGAAGTCCGTATCAAGTTCCTCAGCTATCTCCCCAGACAACGGTGTGAAGGGGGATGAGAAAGAATCCCGGTCCGGCGGATTGGAGGGGGCGGGGGTGGGAGGGTCAAGGTTGTAAAGATCAGAGAAAAAGCTATGGAAGCACTCCGCTATCTCTGGGGTCGTGTGAACAACTTGGCCAGAAGGAGCCTTAGTATTTGGGATGTGTGACTGGGCAATTCTAGTTTTTAAAGCTCTGGCCAACATACGTCCGCTCTTATTGCCAAGCTCGTAGAATTTACTGCGACAGACTTGGAGAGCGCGCTGCTGGGCAGAGTCCAACAGCCGTCTGGCATCCTGTTGGGCAACCTGTAACTCCCGTAAAATCGGAAGAGACAGCGCACGTTTGTGAGCCAGTTCAAGAGCGCTAATTTTTTGGAGAGCAATTTTAAGGGAGTGGGCCCTTTCTCTTTTAAGGCGCGCCCCGTGTTTTATGAGGACCCCCCTGAGAACGCATTTAAGGGCTTCCCAACGAACCAAGGGGGACGTGTCATCCTGGGCATGATCAAGTGTGAAATGTTCCACAGTTTGAAGCAAATCAGCATGGCACACCCCATCCAGGAGCAGGGACTCATTCAGTCTCCAAGTCCAGGGGCCTTTAGTGATGAAGGGGAGATGTAAAGTACAATATACCGGGGCATGGTCAGACCACAGGATACTGCCAATGGACGTAGAGGCTACCCAGGGGAGAGCATGTTGCTGAAGGAAAATGTAATCCAAGCGACTGTAGGTGCCATGCGGATTGGAGTAAAAACTATAATCCTTATCCGTGGGATGTTGAATGCGCCATGCATCACACAGTTGAAGTTGTAGGAGAGCTCGTCTCGCCCGCCTAATAGCACCGTATGCAACACTAGAACGACCAATAGAATTATCCACCGTCGGATCCAGAGTAAGGTTAAAGTCTCCGCACAGCACCACAGTCCCCCGGACCACCGGAAGGGCGGTTTCTATAAGTTGAAGAATGAAGGGCACCTGACCCTGGTTAGGAGCATAAGCGTTAATCACCGTGAATTCCCTCCCACCAATATTAACCCCTTGAGTACCCAGCTCATTTTGGCCTTGAGGACCAGACCCATTTTTTCAAATCTGACATGTGTCACTTTATGCGGTAATAACTCCGGAATGCTTTTACCTATCCAATTGATTCTGAGATTGTTTTCTCGTGACATATTGTACTTTAGGTTAGTGAAAAAATTTTGTCGATAAATTTATTGCTTATTTGTGAAAAACACCAAAATTTAGAGAAAATATGAAGAAATTATGATTTTTCACATTTTAAATCTATCTGCTTGTAAAACAGATAGTAATACCACACAAAATAGTTACTATTTCACATTTCCCATATGTCTACTTTATGTTTGCATCGTTTTTTGAACATCCTTTTATTTTTCTACGACGTTACAAGGCTTAGAACTTTAGCAGCAATTTCTCAAATTTTCAAGAAAATTTCAAAAGGCTATTTTTACAGGGGCCAGTTCAGTTCTGAAGTGGTTTTGAGTGCCCTATATATTAGAAACCCCCATAAAACACCCCATTTTGAAAACTGCACCCCTCAAAGTATTCAAAACAGCATTCAGAAAGTGTTTCAACCCTTTAGGCGTCTTACAGGAATTGAAGGAAAGTAGAGCTGAAATTTGAAAATTTCATTTTTTTGTACAAAATTCATTTGTAATACATTTTGTTCTGTACCACAGAAGGTTTTACCTGAGAAACGCAACTCAATATTTATTGCCCAGATTCTGCAGTTTTTAGAAATATCCCACATGTGGCCCTAGTGTGATAATGGACTGAAACACAGGCCTCAGAAGCAAAGGAGCACCTAGTGGATTTTGGGGCCTGCTTTTTTTAGAATATATTTTAGGCACTATGTCAGGTTTGAAAAGGTCTTGTGGTGTCAAAACAGTGGAAACACCCAAAAGTGACCCTATTTTTTAAACTACACCCCTCAGGGAATTTATCTAGGGGTATAGTTAGCATTTTGACCCCACAGGTATTTTGCTATGTTTATTGGAGTTAGTCTGTGAAAATGAAAATCTACTTTTTTTCTGGAAAAACGTAGAAATTTCGAATTTTTGCAAGGAATAAAGGACAAAAAGCACCCTAACATTTGTAAAGCAATTTCTCCCGATTACGGCAATACCCAATATGTGGTAATAAACTGTTGTTTGGACCCACAGCAGGGCTCAGAAGGGAAGGAACGCCATTTGGATTTTGGAGTGCTGATTTTACTGGAATGGTTTTCGGTGCCGTGTTATGTTTGCAATGCCCTGGAGGGACCTAAACAGTGGAAACCCCCCAAAAGTGACCCCATTTTGGAAACTATACCCCTCAAGGAATTTTTCTAGTGGTATAGTTAGCATTTTGACCCCACAGGTTTTTCGCTGCATTTATTGGAATTAGTATGTGAAGATGAAAATAGACTTTTTTTTCTGAAAAACGTAGAAATTTCGAATTTTTGCAAGGAATAAAGGACAAAAAGCACCCCAACATTTGTAAAGCAATTTCTCCCGATTACGGCAATACCCCATATGTGGTAATAAACTGTTGTTTGGACCCACAGCAGGGCTCAGAAGGGAAGGAACGCCATTTGGATTTTGGAGTGCTGATTTTACTGGAATGGTTTTCGGTGCCGTGTTATGTTTGCAATGCCCTGGAGGGACCTAAACAGTGGAAACCCCCCAAAAGTGACCCCATTTTGGAAACTATACCCCTCAAGGAATTTTTCTAGTGGTATAGTTAGCATTTTGACCCCACAGGTTTTTCGCTGCATTTATTGGAATTAGTCTGTGAAGATGAAAATATACTTTTTTTTCTGAAAAACGTAGAAATTTTTAATTTTTTCAAGGAATAAAGGACAAAAAGCACCCCAACATTTGTAAAGCAATTTCTCCCGATTACGGCAATACCCCATATGTGGTAATAAACTGTTGTTTGGACCCACAGCAGGGCTCAGAAGGGAAGGAACGCCATTTGGATTTTGGAGTGCTGATTTTACTGGAATGGTTTTCGGTGCCGTGTTATGTTTGCAATGCCCTGGAGGGACCTAAACAGTGGAAACCCCCCAAAAGTGACCCCATTTTGGAAACTATACCCCTCAAGGAATTTTTCTAGTGGTATAGTTAGCATTTTGACCCCACAGGTTTTTCGCTGCATTTATTGAAATTAGTCTGTGAAGATGAAAATATACTTTTTTCTGAAAAAACATAGAATTTTCACATTTTTACAAGGAAAAAGGGAGGAAAAGCACCCCAACATTTGTAAAGCAATTTCTCCTGATTACGGAAATACCCCATATGTGGTCATAAACTTCTGCTCAGAAGGGAAGGAGCACCATTTGGATTTTGGAGCGCAGATTTTGCTGGAATGGTTTTCAGGCGCCATGTTGCATTTGAAGAGCCCCTGAGGTATTAGTACAGTGGAAACCCCCAAGAAGTGACCCCATTTTGGAAACTAAACCCATTGAGGATTTTGTTTTAGGGGTGTAGTGAGCATTTGGACTCCACAGATGTTTCATAGAAGTCATAAACATTGGGCAGTGAAAGTGAAAATTTGCATTTTTTCCAATAAAAAGTTGATTAAGCCCCAAACTTTTCATTTATACAAGGGGCAATAGGAGAAAGAGCACTGCTCAATTTGTTACCCATTTTCTCTTGATTACAGCAATACCCCATATGTGGCTGTAAACTGCTATATGTGCACATGGCAAGGGTCAGAAAGGAGGGAGCACCATTTGGTTTTTAATCACAGATTCTGCTGGAATATTTTTCAGGCATCATATTGTGTTTTCAGAGCCCATGAGGTAGCAATATAGAGGAAACTCACAAGATGTGACCCAATTAAGAAAACGACACCGCTCAAGGTATTCATCTAGTGGTATAGTGAGAAATTTTACTTTTCAGATTAGGAATTAAAACAAAATTGGTAGAATTTTAATTTTTATTTATTTTACAAACGCGTGGGTTTGATGAAACATTTTGGGGATGTATCAAGCACCAATGAGAAAAAAAAGAACTCACAATTCATTCATTTTTTTTTCCTGTGTTCATTGATACCCTATATAGGACCTTTTTGTATTGAGGCACACGGTGAGGCCCGGAAGTGAAGGTGTACCATGAGGCTCTTCAAGGCCTAGTTTTTGCTTGGGTGATTTTGGGCCACCATGGTGGTATTCATCTAGGGGTATAATGATTTTTTGTTTTGTTTTATATATCCAATTGGTGCACAAGTGGACAATTTTTAAATGAAGGTGACATAAAATTTAAGATGAAGTTTATATGGACATCCTGAAAATGGCATGAAAAAAATTAGTAGTCCACTGAAGAATGGTAAATTCTGAAACATTCTTTCATGCAAAGCCCTGGTTTGGAGGGGCAAGTGCTGCATTGATATATTGTATCCTTTTGGATACCCCTCTTCGCGCACACGCGACATCGTTTTTGTGGATGGCTCTTTTTTTCGGTTGGGGGGACTTCACTGGGGAAGTGCTGGCCAGGGACAATTCTATTTGCCTCACTTCCTGAAGCCCTGCTACTCGCTCCTTCCTCTTGGTCTTTAAAAATTAATTTTTTAATTACTTTTTCAAGGTACTCGAGGTACCTAGAACGATTGCCAGCACTTCGGTACAAAATAAAAGAATTGAGGAGGGCCATTTCAATTAAATATACGGACAGTTTTTTGTACCATACTTTCGTCTTTCGCATGGCACAGTATGGCTTCATTAGTTGATCTCCCAAATCCACCCCTCCCATATGCTTGTTGTAGGCCTGTATGCAAACAGGCTTTGAAAAGTGGTGCTTGTTCCACGCACTGAAACTGGGCTTGTGGTGTTGCCATGCATGGTGGAGAGCATGAGGACCTCTTTTTTGTCCCTGAATTTTACCAGGAGCACATTTTCATCATATCGTGCCCTGGTTTCGCCAACTGACAGTTTCTCAGCAAGAAAAGGCTTTGGGAGGTATTTTAGATTCCTGCGAGCAGTGCCACAGGCCATTGTTTTCCTTTCAACAAGGCACTTAAAAAGCGGAACGCTGGTATAAAAGTTGTCGAGGTATAGGTGGTACCCCTTATCCATCAGAGGATGCAGCAGGTCCCACACTATTTTACCATTTGTGCCAAGAACTGGGGGGCACTCTGGGGGACTAATCTGTTTGTCTTTCCCCTCGTACACACGAAAGGAGTGTGTGTATCCAGACTGGCTCTCGGACAGTTTATATATTTTTATGCCATATCTGGCTCTTTTGTTTGGCAAGTATTGTCGGAAATGAAGCCGTCCTTTGAAATGGACTAAAGATTCATCAATGGCTATGTTTTTTTCAGGAACATAAACTTCTGCAAAAACCAAATTAAAATATGTGATGATGGGCCTAATTTTGAACAGCCTATCAAAATTTGGATGATCCGGGGGGGGGCACTGCTCATTGTCAGCAAAGTGCAAAAACTTTAAAAGGGCCTCAAAACTTTTTCGCGGCATCACAGCACGGAATACAGGTGTATCGTACAAAATATCTGTGGACCAATACGATTTGATGGTTGGCTTTTTTACAAGGCCCATGTGGAGCAAGAGCCCCCAGAAGGTTGCAATTTCATTTGCATTGGTTGGGTGCCAAGCTTGGGTTCTGGCATAATGGGATGTCGGATTTTTGCCTAAGAATTGTTGTGCATATAAATTTGTTTGCACAACCATTAGGTCAACTAAAGTATCCAAAAAAAAACATTTAAAAAAATCTATTTCCTGAAAGTCAGTTGGATTTATTTTTATGCCAGGGGCAGAGGTAAACGCAGGAATTTCAGGTGTGTAAGAGGTAGGCGGTAGCCATATGGGGTCACTGGTGCTGGGGTCACTGGTGCTGGGGTCACTTGTGCTGGGCTCATTCGGATCACTAGCCCTGCTTCGTTTCTGAGGGGGTTCCTCATCACTGGAGGAGGATAACACAAACTCAGATCCACCCTCATTGGCGCTTTCTGTATCTGTATCTGAACATAAAATGGCATATGCCTCCTCCACGCTAAATAGACGAGACATTACGGGTGTGTAATAACACTGCACTAACCCTGACGTGCAAAACTAAATTCCTGAACAGTATTGGCAAGGAAACTGTGACGTGCAAAAGTAGCACACAAAATTACTACTAAATTACTAAAACTTTTTTTGTATTTTTTTGTATTTTTTTGTTTTTTTTTTGTTTTTTTATATTTTTTTTATGAAGAACTAAAGGATAGGGCAGTAAAGAGGGCTGATGGGCACTAAAGGGGGCTAATATACTGATGGGCACTAAAGAAGAGTATTATATAGGTTTGATTGTTACTAGGGAGGACTGATGGGCACTATAATGAGCAGCAAAGGGGGCTGGTGGGCACTAAAGATTGCTGGTGGGCACTAAAATGGCTGGTGGGTACTAAAGATGGCTGGTGGGCACTGGAGAGGGCTGCTGGGCACTAAAGGGGGCTAATATACTGATGGGCACTAAAGAAAAGTATTATATAGGTTTGATTGTTACTAGGGAGGACTGATGGGCACTATAATGAGCAGCAAAGGGGGCTGGTGGGCACTAAAGATTGCTGGTGGGCACTAAAATGGCTGGTGGGTACTAAAGATGGCTGGTGGGCACTGGAGAGGGCTGCTGGGCCCTAATGGGCACTAAAGAATATTATTAGTTATATTCTGAGGGATGATGGGCACTATAAAGGGCAGATGGGAACTATAAAGGGCAGATGGGCACTATAAAGGGCAGATGGGCACTAAAAACGCTGTTTTTCCACTGTTTTTCAACTGTAGTTCTGTCACTCTCCGATCTCCTCACAGTTCTCACAGAAATGAGGAGATCAGAGACGCTGACAGGAGCTTTCTCCGGTTTCCTACGTCATAGATAGCTGTCATTGGTCAGTCTCTAAAGACTGACCAATCACAGCAATCGCCGACATCGGGGCATGCAGATCTGTCCCCAGCACGGCAACAGAGGCGGTCAGCTATCACTGACAGCTGCCGCCATGTCGCTATCACTTTGTGATTTCACAGAGTGACAGTTTGATCCTTCGACGTAATAGTACGGCGAAGGTACGCTGGCATATGCGACCAGCGACGTACTATTACGGCGAAGGTACGCAAGGGGTTAAGCACTAAGATGAGGTATCTCGCCTCGGGATCCACAACAAGATTGACAACCTGATGGGGGAGAGACTTGTGGAGGGCTATGGCAACTCCACACGATCTGGAAAGGGGATTATTACTGAAATGCCACGTAGTGTAGTGTTTGTGCTTGATAGTAGGGGCATGTCCCTCCTTAAAATGTGTTTCCTGGAAGCATGCGATGTGTACCTTACGCTTGTGTAGATGGTGTAAGATTTGCGCCCGCTTTTCAGGAACATTCAACCCCTTCACGTTGAAGGAGGCAATATTAAGGTCAGCCATGGATGCAGACTAAACGGCTCGCTGAGGTATGCCGGGTAGCGCACGAAGGATCGGAGTCCAGGATCACCAGGAGGGAAGCAGAGGAGGGAAACAAGCTAGGAGTAAAGAACAGAGCATTAGAGAAAAACACAGACATAAAATCAAACAAAAAAGGCAGTACGAAAACAACTGCCGCACAAGCTAAGCGCACAATTGCGGAAGACCAAAAATTTGGTCCAAAACCTACAGGGGGAAGGTGACAACTACGCATAAGAGTTATCCGCACTCCCTAGCGTACAATAATATTAGTATTAACAGCTTAACATCATTTGCACATTTTAAATAACGAAAGAGGAAGACATTGGAAGGCATCTGAAGGTAATACTCAGAGCAACAAGCAATCTTGAAATCAGTCAGCAAGTAAGTAAGTAAAAGGAGGAATTCCAGGAGCAACAGTCCGGGTCATCATGCCGAACGGGCGGTCTCCATGGGTGGAGTAGGGTCACGTTCTTGTCGGCGTCTAGATCGTCTGCGAGGTCCACGCGGAGGGCGACCCTCCACCACAGCTAGAGGCCCAGAGAACGGGCGTCTCCACCCCGCGATCCCCCGCCAGCAGTGGATAACAACGAGGGCCACTCCGGTAATGCAACATGAGGAAGGTTCAAGTCCCGCAAGAAACCAGGCAGGTCGGCCGGGGATCGCACAGTATAGGTACGGCCCTCCTGTCGAACCATCAGGGCAAACGGGAAGCCCCACCTGTAGATGATGTCCCGGTTCCGGAGCACCTCCAGCAGGGGTTTGAGAGCAGCTCTTTGCGCCAGCGTGTGTCGAGATAAATCCGGCAAAATACGTAACTGCGTGCCTTGGTGGAGAATGATGGGCTGCCGTCGGATTTTTTGGAGGATAGAGTCCTTGATTGCGTAAAAATGGATTCGGCAGATGACATCCCTCGGCCGAGGATCATCAACACTTACAGGGCGGAGAGCTCTATGTGCCCGGTCGATCTCTATATGGGTATTCGGCGGACGGCCTAGTAAAGTATTGAAGATGGTGGAGAGAGTCGAAAACAGATCAGACGCAGGAACAGATTCGGGCAATCCTCGAACACGTAGGTTGTTCCTCCTATTACGGTTTTCAATATCATCAAGGTGCTGCTGCAAAGTGAACAACTGAGTGCTGCTGAATAGTGGATTGGATATCTGCAATAGTGGCATTATCAGCCACCCGGTCCTGCGTAAGAGTGTCCACCCTCGTAGAAAGTGAGGAAAGTTCAGCACGAAACTGTGTAAACTCCAGCTTGCATTCTTCAACGATCTGTCTGGCAAAGGAAGTCATATCAGCCCTAGTAGGCAACAATTGAACAAGCTGGCGGATATCTGAGAGAGTCGCCGGCCGATTTTCACATATAGATCCAGACGACGGGTCAGTAAAACTTAATCCACTACTGGCTGGGGTGTCCACTTCAGGCGACGGGAGTGGGTGCAATTGAGGACCTTGGCCACTTGCAGGTAGTGCAGGCATAGCCCCAGGGTGCTGGGGAGCTCCCATAGGCAGGGTCGAGGCTATGGTTGTTGGGGCATTGGGGAAGCTGTGCCATGCGGAGCCAGAGGACCAAGAGGAAGAGGCCCCCACCAGCCCAGGGTCCCTGGGTGGGAGGGGAAGATCTGGAGCTATCAGTCCCATAGCGTGTGAGGTGAGCTGGGTGATGGGAGGCTCAGGGCCTCGGTACTCACTGTGCCTCCTAGCTAGCTCCTCCAACTGCAGCACTGCAGGCAGGGCAGGTGTGGTGTCTCCCACTCCCGGGGATGGCAGTAGGCCGCTGTCGGGTCTCGGAAGGAGAGGGCCCGCAGGCCATGAGAGCAGTGACGGGGGAGGGTGGTGTCCCGGCATGCGCAGGCCCTCCGGAGAACGCCGGCAGCCATCTTGAGAGGCCACATGGTCCTGTGACAGGAGAACGGCGTCCGCCGCTACAGGGGCCCACAATGCCTCCCAGCTAGACCGGGGATCTGGTGCCTCTGGGTCCGGTACCTTCTGCGCTGGCACTCTCTCTTCCGGAGCAGCTGAAACGAGGGCCGTGCTCTCCAGAGCAGGCCCGCATCCGCACGCCTCATGGCGGCCATCTTGGAGATCGGCAGGCGCTGTTGGCCGTGCCGCAGGATCCATCACAGCCCGGGAAGGAGACAGAGGACCGGGGACCTTCAAGATCTGCACCTCAGAGGGTGAGTGGACGTGTCCTGCTGTCAACTCCGGCACCCCTGTGCACTGGTCCGTTGGGGATGGAGAGGTCGGGCGGCCATCTTGACCACCGGCCTCGGCCCGCGTCGCAGCCCGCGGCTGCATCTGGGGCTGTCGCCCAAAATAATCCCCGATATTGCGCTGAGGCGATGAGGGGCATGTAGGGGCTGCTGCCTTCGTTTTTTTTGAATTCTTCCCCATAACTGGGAGCGGATGTCAGCCGATTTCGGGAACGCTAAGAGAGGAGCTGGAGAGAGCACGTCTTCACTCTCCCATAGCTGGCCACCACCTCATTGGCATCGTTTTTTGAACATTCTTTTATTTTTCTTGGACGTTACAAGGCTTAGAACATAAACAGCAATTTCTCATATTTTTAAGAAAATTTCAAAAGCCTTTTTTTTAAGGTACCTCTTGAGTTCTGAAGTGGCTTTGTGGGGCCTATGTATCAGAAACCCTGATAAAACACCACATTTTAAAAACTAGACCCCTCAAAGTATTAAAAACAGCATTTAGAAAGTTTTTTAACCCTTCAGGCATTTCACAGGAATTAAAGCAAAGTGGAGGTGAAATTTGCAAATTTCATTTTTCTTGCTGAATTTAAATTTTATTCATTTTTTTTTTCTGTAACACAGAAGGTTTTACCAAAGAAACACTACTAAATATGTATTGTCCAGATTCTGCAGTTTTTAGAAATGTCCCACATGTGTCTCTACTGCGCTCGTGGACTAAAACACAAGCCCTAGAAGCAAAGAAGCACCTAGTGCATTTTGAGTCCTCTTTTTTATTAGAATATATTTTAGGCAGCATGCCAGGTTTGAAGAGGTGTTGAGGTGCCAAAACAGTAGGAATCCCCCAATAGTGACCCCATTTTGGAAACTACACCCATCAAGGAATTCATTTATGGTTGTTGTTACCATTTTGACCGCACAGTTTTTTCACAGCACGTATTTGAATTGGGCTGTGAAATGAAAAAAAATTAATTTTTTCCAATAAAATGTAATTTGTGATCAAAATTTCTTATTTTCACAGGGAACAAAATACTCAATTTTGTTGCCCAATTTCTCGTGAGTGCAGCAATACCCCATTTATGGCAATAAACTGCCGTTTGGGCCTATGGGAGGGCTCAGAAGGGAAGGAGCGCTGTGTGTTCTTTGGAGTACAGATTTTGCTGGTTTGGTTTTCGGGTGCCATGTCGCATTTGCAGAGCCCCAGAGGTATCAAAGCAATGGAAACCCACCAGAAGTGACCCCATTTTGGAAACTACACCCCTCAAGGAATTCATTTATGGTTAATGTGACCATTTAGACCCCATAGTTTCTTCACATAACTTATTTGAATTGGGCTGGGAATTAAATAAATATATATTTTTTGCAATAATATGTCATTTTAGCTAAAAAATTCTTATTTTCACAAGAAATAAAATACTCCATTTTGTTGCCCAATTTGTCCTGAGTGCGGTAATACCCCATTTGTGGTGATAAACTGCCGTTTGGGCCCATGGGAGGGCTCAGAAGGAAAGGAGCGCTGTGTGTTCTTTGGAGTCCAGATTTTGCTGGATTGGTTTTCGGGTGCCATGTCGCATTTGCAGAGCCCCAGAGGTATAAAAGCAATAGAAACCAACCACAAATGACCCCATTTTGGAAACTACACCCCTCAAGGAATTCATTTATGGGTGTTGTGACCATTTTGACCCCATAGTTTTTTCCCAGAACTTATTTGAATTCGGCTGGGAATGAAAACAAAATTATTTTTTTCAAATAATATGAAGTTTTGGCAGAAAATTTCTTATTTTCACAAGAAATAAAATACCCCATTCTGTTGCACAATTTGTTCTGAGTGCCGCAATACCCCATTTGTTGTGATAAACTGCCGTTTGGGCCCATGGTAGGGCTCAGAAGGAAAGGACCACCATTTGGCCTACTGGGGATTTTCTAGTGCGGAGTCATGTATGCAGAAGCCCCTGAGGTACCAGTAGAGTTGAAACCCGCAAGAAGTGACCCCGTTTTAAAAACGACACCCTTAAGGCATTCATCTAGAGGTGTTGTGAGCATTTTGACCGGAGACCTACACCCCATAAACTGTAATGTGGGTTCTCCCGGGTATGGCAATACCCTACATGTGGCTGTTATCAGCTGTCTGGGCACACAGCACGGCTCAGAGGGGAAAGACGAGGGGGGATAAGCTGTGCGGAGTGCATCAGGGTAAGTAAAATTGGGGTAAATTATAAACCAAGGGATGTATGATAAATTTTAAAACACTCTATCATACAGAGCTCTGGTTTTTCGGGACACGCGTCAAATTGGTATATTGTGTCATCCCTTATCGCCCTCTTATAGCAGACTTTGCACCTCTTTTGACTTTTTCCCTTCTTGCCAGTTTGGGGAACTTCTCCTGGAAAGTGTTGCCGCCCTGGTACGATGCGTGTGGCCCCGCTTCCAGAAGTACTGTGTGCCCCCCCCCCTTCTTGGTCCCTAAAGATTAGGTTCTTGATAATCACCTCTTGAAATTCCAGGAAAGTTCCCGTCTGGCCTGCACATCGACGTAGCACGTACGCATTGTACAAAGCCATCTGTATGATGTGCCCGGCCAGCTTCTTATACCACACCGCATGGCGCTGTAGGGCTTCAGGATTTGATCCGACAAGTCCATCCCTCCCATGTACCTATTGTAGTCCAGGATGCAGTCTGGTTTGGGGGTGGCCTTTCCTTCATATATCCTAAACCTGTAGGTATACCCTGATGCACTCTCGCAGCTTATACATCTTCACGCCATACCTTGCCCTCTTACTCGGCAGGTACTCGCAGAATTGAACCCTCCCTTTAAAATGTACCAGGGACTCATCAATAGAAATACAGTTCTCGGGGGTGTATTCTTGGGAAAACCGGGCACTGAAACGGTCTAATAGGGGTCTCAGTTTATACAAACGGTCAAAACTGGGGTCATCTCGGGGTGGGCACGGCTCATTATCAGTATAATGTAAGAAGCGAAGTATTGCCTCATTTATTTATTTTTTTAGGTTCCAGTTCAGTTCTGAAGTTGCTTTGAGGGGCCCATATATTAGAAACCCCTATCAAATACCCCATTTTAGAAACTAGACCCCTCAAAGTATTCACAACAGCATTTAGCAAGTTTATGAACCCTTTAGGTGTTTCACAGAAATTTAGAGCAAAGTAGAGGTGAAATTTACATATTTTATTTTGTCCGAAAATCCTCTTTATACCATTTTTTTTATAACACAAAAGGTTTTACCAGAGAAACGCAACTTAATATTTATTGCCCAGATTCTGCAATTTTGAGAAATATCCCACATGTGGCCCTAGTGCGGTAATGGACTGAAGCACCGGCCTCCGAAGCAAAGGAGCACCTAGTGGATTTTGAGGCCTCTTTTTTATTAGGCACCATGTCCGGTTTGAAGAGGTCTTGTGGTGCCAAAACATTGGGAACCCCCCAAAAGTGACCCCAATTTGGAAACTAGACCCCTTGAGGAATCCATTGAAGTTTTCTTGGGGTGCATGCATCTTTTTGATCAGTTTTTATTCTATTTTTAGGTGGCGTGGTGACTAAAAAACAGCAATTCTACTATTGTTTTTTTATTCTTTTTTTTTTACAGCGTTCACCGTGCGCTATAAATGACATATTCACTTTATTCTGCGGGGCGATACGATTACGGCGATACCAGATGTTTATAGTTTTTTTTATGTCTTATGGCGTTTGCACAATAAAATACGTTTTGTAAAAAATCATTCACTTTTTGTTACCTTATTCTAAGAGCCAGAACTTTTTTATTTTTCAATCAATAAAGCCGTGCGAGGACTTATTTTTTGCGTAACGAACTGTAGTTTCGATCAGGACCATTTTTCGGTGCATGCGACTTTTTGATCTGTTTTAATTCCATTTTTTGGGAGGTGAAGTGACCAAACAATTGTGATTCTGGTACGGTTTATTATTATTTTATTTTACGGCGTTCACCGTGCGGGATAAATAACAAAATAATTTTGTAGTTCAGGATGTTACGGACGCGGCGATACCAATTATGTATAGTTTATGTGTTTGTTTATATATTTTTATTAATAATAAAGGACTGATAAGGGAAAAAGGGGGATTTTTACTTTTAATACTTTTAAAACTTTTATTTTCTTATTTTTACACATCTTTTTTTAACTTTTTTTTAACTTTATTACTTTGTCCCACTAGGGGACTTGAGGACAGGAGGCCCTGATCGCTATTCTAATACACTGCACTACATGCGTAGTGCAGTGTATTAGAACTGTCAGCTACTCACTGACAGCAAGCATAGTGGGTCCTGACGTTGTCAGGACCCACTAGGCTTCCGTCTATGGCATAGCCGGACGCCATTGTTTGGTGTCCGGTTGCCATAGTCACCATCGCCGGCCGCTATCGCGTAGCAGGCCGGCGATGGCAGCTTAACCCCTAAAAAGCTGCGATCTCTATAGAACGCGGCTTTTAAGGGGTTAATCAGCGGGGACACAGCGATCGGTCCCCGCTGTAGGAGCTGTGACAGCTGCTGTACGAGACAGCAGCTGTCACAGCTCCTGTATGTGTCGGGAGGACGGCCGAAACGGCCGTTACTCCCGAGACGTACTATTAGGTCATGGAGCGCGAACGATACAGCTGCCATGACCTAATAGTACGCCCAGGAGCGGGAAGGGGTTAAGAAAAAACATCAGCGAAGTCCTGAATAAACTCAGGTAGAGTGTTCACCTCCTAAGGGAGAGAAATAAAATAAACAGAAAAACATGACGTCATGCATTCATTACCCCATTTGGTAAGATCCTCAGTATTCCAGTTAAACGTGGGATTATGCATCTGCAACCAGGGAAGGCCTAAAACCAAATCGGACGATAATCCCTGCATCACCAGTACAGAGCACTACTCCAAATGCATGGAGCCAACAATGAGTTCGAAAACAGGGGTAGGCTTTGTAAAATAACCATTAGCAAGTGGAGTGGAGTCGATACCCACTACCGGGACAGGTTTAGGCAAATCAATCAATGGCATAGCTAGAGACATAGCAAATTCCACAGACATAATATTAGCAGAAGAGCCTGAATACACGAAGGCACTGCCAGTAGCAGACCTACCCTCAAAAGAGACCTGAAAGGGAAGCAAGATCTTATTCGGTTTCATATTTACGGGAAATACCTGTGCGCAAAAGTGACCTCCCCGATGGTCACTTAGGCGCGGAAGTTCTTCCGGCTGCTTATTCTTACACCTAGGACAGTTGTTCACTTGATGCTTGTCATCCCCACAGTAGAAGCAGTGACCATTCTTCCTGCGGAGCGCTCTACATTGTTGGGGAGACACGGAGGCCCCGAGTTGCATTGGTTTATCCGAGTTTTCTGTGGAAGAATGAAGCAACGGAACCTTGGGAGCCATCATGGGGGAGCCAGAGGAGAAAGCACAAACACGTTCAAGTCGTCGTTCCCTGAGACGTCGGTCAAGACATACCGCTAAAGCCATAACCTGATCTAGAGAGTCTGAAGAGGGATAGCTAACTAACAGGTCTTTCAGGGCGTTCGACAGACCCAATCTAAACTGGCACCTCAAGGCAGGGTCATTCCACCGAGAAGCTACACACCACTTCCTAAAGTTTAGAACAGTACTCCTCAACGGGTCTCTTACCCTGACGTAAGGTCACCAGCTGACTCTCTGCAAAGGCAGTCTTGTCAGTCTCGTCATATATGAGCCCGAGAGCAGAAAAAAAAAGATCAACAGAGGAAAGTTCAGGGGCATCAGGAGCCAAGGAGAAGGCCCATACTTGGGGCCCGTCCTGGAGCCGGGACATAATTATACCCACTCGCTGGCTCTCAGAACCTGAGGAGTGGGGCCTTAGACGGAAATAGACCCTACAACTCTGCCGAAAGGAGAAAAAAGTCTTCTAGTCCCCTGAGAACCGGTCAGGCAACTTGAGGTGGGGTTCAAGAGGTGAGGTGGGGGGGGGCACTACCAGGGTAGCATCATGCTGGTTGCCCCTCTGAGCCAGGGCTTGGACCTGTAGGGAGAGGCCCTGCATTTGCTGAGCCAGGGTCTCAAGGGTGTCCATAGTTGTGTCAGGGACCAGGGTAGAAAAGGTATATGGGTCTGTGATTATGTAATGATGGGGTAGGGAGACAGACAGGTGAGCCCTAATCTACCCGCCACTCAGTCCCTGCCTACTTGCACGGCCCTTCCTAGGTGACGGCGTACAACTGGGCGACGGTCCCTACGCTCAATATGTGTATCACAGACAAACAGACAAGGGTACACAGAAGCTAAGGGAAATGGGACAGTTGCCCACGGCAACACCGTGAGCAACAGGAGTAGTGAACGAGACAAGTCAAACCAGGAGTGTACGAGGTACCAAATGCAGAGCAGGAGTGTAGTCAGTAAAGCCAGGGTCAAAATGAAGCAAGGTCAATAATAGCAGGAGCAGTAGAGCCAGGAAACAGGAAAGAATCACAGGCAAGGACAAGCAGGAAATGAAGGTATAAGGCCCCACTCCTGAGCCTACCAGCCTGAGTGGCAGCAGATCGAGTCACTCTATCAGACCTAGGAGCAGGTGCAGACTGATTAACAACGGGCGTCGACACAGAAGCTGTGTCTGGCAGATCCTTTACAATAGAGCAACGGGATCGGTTCAACACCAGTGCAGAGCTTGTTTAGGAATGGCAGCAGGCAGGTGTCAGTGCAACGACACGCTCAGTAAGGAGAAGGTTTTTTGGAGGCTGGCCTAATGTCAAGAAGGGCAGCAAAGAAGCCACTTCTCTCCAAGAAAAACATCAAGAACAGACTGACATTCAGCAGGAAGTATGGGGATTGGACTGCAGAGGACTGGGGTAAAGTTATTTTCCCTGATGAAGCCCCTTTCAGACTGTTTGGGACATCTGGAAGAATGATTGTCTGGAGAAAAAAAAGTGAGCACTACCATGAGTCCTGTGTCATGCCAGCAGTAAAGCATCCTGAGACCATTCATGTGTGGGGTTGCTTTTCATCCAAGGGAGTGGGCTTACTCACAATTTTGCCTAAGAACACTTCTATGAATAAAGAATGGTATCTAAACATCCTCCAAGAGCAACTTCTCCCAACAATCCAGAAGCAATTTGGTGATAATCAATGTTTTTTCCAGCCTGATAGAGCACCATGTCACAAGGCAAAAGTGATAACTAAGTGACTTGGTGAACAAAACATTGACATTTTGGGTCCATGGCCAGAAAACTCCCCAGATCTCAATACCATTGAGAACCTCTGGTCAGTACTCAAAAAGAGGGTGGACAAACAAAAACACAGAAATTGTGATTAACGCTAAGCACTTATTAGGCAATAATCGGTTGCCATTAGTCAGGATTTGGCCCAAAAGCTGATATCCAGAATGCCAGGGCGAATTGCAGAAGTGTTGAAAAAGAAGGGTCAACTCGGTAAATACTGAGTCTTTGCATAAACTCGATGTATTTGTCAATAAAAGCTTAAAAATGTATGAAATGCTTATAATTGTACTTCAGTATGCCATACAAACATCTGACTAAAAGATGTGAAAACCCAAATTTGTGTCAGTCTCAAAACTTTTGGCCAGGACTGTAGATTTGATTTTTGTAAATACTGTACATGTTGTTACAGTTATGGTGATACTAGATATGGGAAAACACCCATATATTTTTGTTTTAGTTCTAATCCACCGCCGGGTTTTTGTTTTGCTCCAAGTTTTAAACAAAATAATACATATTATAGTGCTTATGGTATTTTTGGCCCCCATATCTATTTCACCTTATATCAAGTAATATAAGTAATAGTAAAGCCCCATGCACACGAACCTGCTTTTGCGGCCGCAATTCCCCCGAAATCCACGAGAGAATTGTGGCCCCATTCATTCCTATGGGGCCTTTCACACGACCGTGGTTTCCACCGTCCGAGCATGGCCCAGGAGCCTGTACCACAGAAAGAACGGGCATGTCTCATGTTTTGCGGTCCAGGCTCATAGCAAATAATGTGCACGGTCCGCGATTTGCGGGCGGCTCGCGGGTGACACTCCGCCCCCGGCCGACACGAAAATCATGGCCATGCACATGGCTACGGTCGTGTGCATGAGGCCTATGGGAGTGCTGGGAGTTGTTTTACATTGTTTGCGTTTTTAATGGCGTTTATTCAGTCTTTTTTTTAATGCAGCTTTTAGTGCATCCAGATGTTACATTAAAGTCTATAGTAAAATATCAAATGCACTACACAGAACTGTGTTTTGATGTATGCCATTTTTGAGACAATTTTGTGGTCAGTGGTGTTTTTTCCCCCAAACAGCATGCTCTGGGTATGGCATTTTTTCCCATAGGCTTCTCAATAGGTCAAAATAAGTTTTCCAGTTTGCTAAATGGCACTTTAGAAGAAAATTAAAGGGAATGTAATGTAACACTGACTGCTCTTGTGCAGTTATACAGATGAAGTCTAGACAACTAGTGGCAATGGATGCCTGTTAAAATGCATTGTTTTATTCCCTTAACTCCTTGTTGCCGTAGCCATTTTTAATTTTTTGCAAATTTGATATTTTCTTCCCGTCTTCCAAAAATCCAAACTTTTATTTACCATCACCGGGTGAGGGTTGTTTTTTTTAGACGAGTTGTAGATTTAACGGCACCATTTATTGTACCATATGATGTAATGAAAAAAAAACCTGAAAATAAATTCTTTGTGGGGTGGAATAGAAACTGAGATACCTCCATTGTTTTTTGGGCTTTGTTTTTACGACATGCACGAGGTGTAAAAACAACATGTTAACTTTATTCTGCAGATCAATATGATTACAGCGATACCAAATTAATGTCGTTTTTTAGTACTTTTACAGAAAAATTTGTTAAAAATAGTTTTGTGTTTTCCTGGCACCTCCACAATGGCACTCAGAGGAGGATTCCCCACCTCTCGAGGGACAGAAAACAACATGGAAACGGAAACAAAAGGCCCCTCTTACATACCTTATCCAGTTGTTTCCTGCCCCTCTGGGGATGTTTCCTGTCCCTCTGGGGTAGAATAGAAACTGAGATACCTCTATTGTTTTTTGGGTTTTGTTTTTACGACATCGACGTGGTGTAAAAACAACATGTTAACTTTATTCTGCAGATCAATACGCTTACAGTGATACCAAATTAATGTAGTTTTCTACTACTTTTACAGAAAAATTTGTTAAAATAGTTTTGTGTTTTCCTGGCACCCCCACAACAGCACTCATAGGAGGATTCCCCGCCTCTCTAGGGACAGGAAACAACATGGAAAAAGATATAAAAGGCCTCTCCTCCATACCTTATCCAGTTGTTTCCTGTCCCTCTGGGAAGCATGGACATCTCCTGCCGTTGGGGAAGCGCAGGAAAATAAATATCCGCCCAGTCTTGTCTCTGCCTGGTCCTCACGAAGATGGGGTCCGGAGGACTGGTGCAGTGAGCAGGTCGCGGGCGACTCGCGGGCTTCCCTCCCGCTCTATGGCAAAAGTCCTCCATTGGAGGCAGCCCCCGGTTGATACACCCGGCAGACGGGGATTCCTTTGACAGGGAATTACGCTCCTCCTCCTGGATCTCGGCATCCCTGGTCACATGTTACATGTGACGTGGACCTATGACGGACACGACGGTTGTCGGCGTTATGACGCTGATGTCAGGACGAGTGCGGGGATTGGCCGAAACAGTCAGAAGGCTAAGCCTAAGGAAAATTGGTGCCAAATTCAAAATAAAAGACTGCTGGTAAGTGATTCCAATGTCTCCTAAGCCATGTCGGTCTCCTCTGATGTGGCTGATCCCCGCAAGCCTGCAGATCCTTTGGTTGTCTCTGGCCCGGTATGTTCCTTCTTATGTGCTTCACCCTCCCTTCTTAGACTAAGTTGGGTGCTGAGGTTATTTTACTTGGTGACTTCTTCCTTTCTCCTAGAGTTTACCTTAATATGACTCTTGTTTGTGCTTTATTAAGGAAATTGCTCAGCCTAAGCGGCCCATAAAGAAATGTGGAGTCTGTAAGAAGTCACTGTCCTCACAGGCTTTATGCTCAAAATGCATTCAGAAATTAGTAGTGGATGAAGCACCATCATTTTTGGATAGTATAAAATCTATCATAAAGGAGGAAGTTAGCTCCGCTATTACTCTACAGATAGATGATAGGTCTCCCAGGCCTTCTGCTTCTAGCTTTCATCAACCTTCTATACCCTCTGCAGCTCATATACTGTCTGATGGCCCAGATGAAGGAGAAATTCAGAGTCAGATTGATTCAGATGCATCAGATGATACTACCAGTATGCCCTGCAGTATTATGGAAGATACTGAGTGTCTTCTGAAATCCATTCGGGCAACCATGAATATGAAGATACTAAAGAACCGCTTTCCATTCAGGAACAGATGTTCCAAGACCTGGGAGAAAGGAGTAAATGTGAATTTCCTGTTCATAAGAATGTAAAGAAACTGATATCTAAGGAATGGAAAGATCCAGAAAAAAGCTCAACGGTTTCTGTTTCCTTCAAACAAAAATATCCTGTTTCAGAGGAAATTTCGGAACTCTAGGACAAAGTTCCCAGAGTGGATGCACCTGTTGCAGGTATCTCCAAAAAGTCCTCACTACCATTTGAAGATATGGGATTACTGACTGACCCCATGGATAAAAAACGGAAGCTCTTTTAAAAACATGGGAAGCTTCCAAAGCTATGTTTAGGCCCGGGATCTCGACTCCCTGTACAGTACAAAAACCCTTTCTATCTGGATCGATCAGCTAGAATACCATCTTGCTGCTGTCAATCCCAGGGAGGACATAATTCCCTCTTTACCAATGTAAAATAAAGGTTCTAATTACCTACCTGATGTCTCAGCGGATATAGTTAAAGTTTCAGCTAGATCCGCTTCATTATCTAATGCAGCAAGACGGTCTACTTGGTTAAGGATCTGGTCGGGAGATCCTCGTTTTAAGCAGGTAGGCATTCCTTGCAAGGGACCGGCTGTTTGGATCAGGATTAGATGACAACCTAGAAAAAGCTGCCGAGAAGAAAAAGAACAAGAACAAAAAAATTTCAGCAGCAGAGATGCTTTCGGACCCAAAAGAAAACTGACATTCTGTACGTTTTGTGCAGAGTAAATGCAACTGACATTCTGTACGTTTTGTGCAGAGTAAATGCAAAGCTCCAAATATTACTGCATAATTATTTACTAATTCTAAATAGAGTATTTATGCTATAAAAAACCTTTGGTGGAAGGAATAAAAATACCACCTGACATCTATTCAAATTACTTGGGATATGGCAGGCTTTATTGCAAACACTGTCAATATAGAAACCTGGTTAAACCAGGCAAAGGAAGTTTTCTCTGAAAAAGATTATTTACAGAAGAAATACACACCGTCACTTAAAACAGCATTTAATGAATTAAGTAAATGCTATAAGGAACAAGCAATTTCCTGGTGGGAGGTACAATCATTTGAGAATTACATCAAACAAAGTATAGTCCCGAGAGGACTAAGAATTTCACTTATACCAGCAACTAGACTACAAAACCCAGAATTACTGCGTCGGTGGGAAACGGAAGTAACCAATAGTTCTTTGAGACTAATGCAAATTCTTTTGGATGAAGAAAAAAAGATACTGGAAGCTGCGGGAAAAAAACTTAAAGAACAGATCGAAATAGTTTTAAAATTCAAAACCGATCCAGAGTATGCCTTGAAGGAAACACAATTACAGAATATTTTTGAGAAATTCCAATACAATTTGACCGAAAGGAAACATCATCAATTTGTGCGGGATCTACAGGATTTTAGAGACAACAAGGCATACCACTTTGAAGATAAGAAAGGAAGGAATAATCCTGAAACGGATCAATCCTCTTCAGATACGGATTTTACCGATTTTGAACAAAACTACAAAAGTAGAGCTCCCAGAGGGGGGAGGAATTACTCCAGACCATATAGGGGACGGGGTTTCTCCAAAGTGAGAAACGCCCAACAAACATGGGAAACCTCTCAAATAAATCCAAGTGCCTCATCATACCAACATCAGAGCATTTACTCAAACACGGAGTCCTCTCCTTTTTTAGAGAAGGAAGGACAGAAAATACCATATCCGTTACGGAACAGGACAAACAACCAGAGATAAACAAAACCAAGATGAGGGTTATAAATTTATCAAATAGACCCTTATCTGAATTGGAGATGTATATACTAAATAAGGGTTTATCTTTCGTACCTACCATGACTTATGAAGTGTTCAACTGGGTCAAAGATATTAACCTCTTCACCAGGAAACTCAAGTGGCACAAACTATACAAGATAAAAGATAAAAAAGATTGCCAGGAACTAGGACTAACTCCAACGGAACTACCACACGCAAGGAATTTGGCAACCTTACTTTCATCAAATGAAAAAGCAAGAGGTGAAGGTCCTTTTACCCAATGTAAATTGAAAAGTTGTAAAATGCCTCCGATAGGTGATGTCTCCATCATTGATGTTTTCCAGGAACTTGTAACGAGGGACTTAATGGAAATTGAAACATCCAACAAATCTTCCAATCTCACTAGAAAGGAACATCTGGCATTAATGGCACTGGAAAGAGATGAAAATATAATCATAAAGGCCTCTGACAAAGGGGGTAACACGGCGGTTCTTAATAGAAGGGACTATATAGAGATGTGTCAAACCATTCTAAATGATAAGGACAGTTACGAAATCTTGAAGAAAAACCCTATACAGAAAGACAGAGAGGAACTTTTGGATATTCTGAATCAGGCCCGATTAGAGAGCCTCATAGATCTAAATGAATTCAAATTCATGGCCATTGAAAACCCGCAAACCCCCACTTTTTATGCCCTTCCAAAGGTCCATAAAGGAATCACCCCTCTTAAAGGGCGCCCCATAGTATCGGGGATAGGGGGCTTATCGCAAAATGTGGGTATTTATTTGGATAAAGTTCTGAGAAATTTTGTTGAAGCATTACCCTCTTACACGAAAGACACCATGAATCTCTTATTAAAAATCAATGAGGTTACGGTAGAGCATGACACAATGCTGGCAAGCATCGATGTGGAGGCGCTATACTCCTCAATTCCACATATAATGGGTATTAAAGCCGTTGAGTTCTTCTTGAACACAAGAGGTGTTCATCTACAGAGACACAATGCCTTTGTTATAGAATTGCTAAGATTCGTTTTGACAAAGAACAACTTTCTTTTCAATGGCCGGATCTACCATCAACTCAGGGGCACAGCCATGGGTAACTCATGTGCACCAACTTATGCTAACCTGCTCCTGGGTTGGTGGGAAGAAACGATGGTATTCACAGATGAACGCCAATTTCTAAATCTTCCTATCTTGATGTGGGCACGTTATCTAGATGACGTGTTCGTTCTATGGGGTGGACCAGAAAGGGAATTCAGAAATTATGCAAATGCATTGAATAATAACATCATTGGCCTAAGATTCACTTTTGAATCTAGCAGTGAATGTTTACCATTTTTGGATGTCTGTATCTCCAAAAATGAGATAGGAGGTTTAAAATCCACTGTATATAGAAAACCAACCTCGACAAATAGCCTGCTCAGATGGGAAATCCTATCCCACTGAAAAGAGGCATACCCAAGGGGCAGTACCTTAGATTAAGGAGAAATTGCTCCAATGAACGAGAATTCAGAGAACAGGCCAAAGATCTTAAAAGCCGTTTCCTTAAGAGGGGATATCCGTTGAAGACTCTAAAGGAGGCTTACCAACATGCAAAAGAAAAGAAACGGGAAGAACTACTTATCCCAAAAAAGATAGAGGTATCCAAACAACCGATGCGGTTGATTGGAACTTTTGATAGATCTGATAAAATCATCAAAGGGATACTCAGGAAGCATTGGGGTATTTTACAAATGGATCCTGATCTAAGTGAAGCGATATCCCCATGGGCACAGATTACATATAGACGAGGTAGGAGCATTGGAGATAGGATTACACATAGCCACTTAAAAAACTCCCAAAAGGGTCTCTGTTGGTTAGATCATGCAAAGATAAATGGGTGTTATAAATGCGGACATTGCAAAGCCTGCCCTGCAGTATCAAACACGAAAGAATTTACAAGCTCATACACTGGCAAAAACTATAAAATCAGAGACTTCATTAATTGTAGTTCCAAAAATGTAGTGTACAAAATCACCTGTAGCTGTCCCATGGATTATATAGGCAAAACTACCAGGGAATTTAAAAAGAGGGTTTTGGAACACCTAGGGGACATTGCGAACGATAGGGATAAACCAGTAGCCAGACATGTACATCTAAAACATGGGGGAGATGCAAAATGCCTCAAATTTATAGCTATGGAGCTTATCCATCCATCACCAAGGGGAGGAGACATAGATAAAGTGGTCCTCCAAAGGGAGTCTAAGTGGATATTTAGAATGGGTTCCGTAATTCCATATGGACTAAACGAACAAATCAATTACTGTTGCTTCATATAAATCCCACTGAAGACTAGGTTTTCATAATGAAAAATAAAAATAAAAATAATATTTACAGTTTTAGATCCATTGCTAAAAATTTATTATACATATATAACTCCTTTTTGTTCTCATATGTGACATGGGAGCCATAAATACAATTATCAACAACTGGATGATAACTTTACTTCCTTTGCTAGCAAGATTTTTCCATTTTTTTAATAGACAGGTTTGCAATGAGAGTTCATTACCTTCTATATGAGAATAATAGACTGGTAAATACTGCTAAAAAATATCCAATAAAATAAAATTTAAAACCCATTGAAATAAAGAAATGGGCCCCTTTGATGTAGTCCATTAATCTCGGTTTAATAGGCAGTATAAAACATTTACTGATATTAACTAAACACCGTAGGAGACTTTAGAACGCATCTTATCCCCTCCCTCCCTCCTGGTCTTACATTCCAATGGATTTCATCACGTGTAGACAGGCATTCTTTATGCTCCTGTTCACAGACGGCCGGCTCAGCTGCAAATAAAGCGAATCACCAGCTGTGACAGGACACACTAACTCATTGGCTGTCGGCCCTGGTGGGAGGAGCTATGTGCTGCTCATGCAGACATGGATATCTGCCTTCTTTTGGAAGGTTTTTTCCTTTGTTGACATCGCTACAGTTGCTACTCATGAACACACCCACAGATACGTCATAGGGGTGGGGAGGATCTCCTGAGATAAATAGAGGACTCCTTACACATGTGAGGGAGGACGTTACACGCCGTGACAGGCGTTTATCCCAGCATCGTGGGAACAGATGCACTTAACTTTCTTTGCCACTGCATAGGATTTATCTTTTTTCTTGCTCCAAAGCCTCTGACCATAGAGGCTAATTGGCCTAAACTCCCCTGAAGAATCTTGGCCACAAGGAAACGCGTCGGGAGAACAGCATTATCTCCCTTGACACATATAAAAGGAAAATAGGAGGTTTCCCAGTCCCCAGCTACAGGATCAAGATGGACTTGGACACACTATAGAATGGGTAGGGGGGTGGATTACCCCAAAATATACCTTTGAAAAAACCTCCTCCTTTATGCAGTAATATTTGGAGCTTTGCATTTACTCTGCACAAAACGTACAGAATGTCAGTTGCATTTACTCTGCACAAAACGTACAGAATGTCAGTTTTCTCTCACAAAAGAGAGCACATTTTTAGCCTTTAAATTTGTCCTGTGTGTTTGTTTTGCACATTATTTTAAACAATATGAAGTAAAAGTTATATTTTATAAAGCTCTATCATTATTCCAGTGATTCTTTACTAATTCTAAATAGAGTATTTATGCTATAAAAAACCTTTGGTGGAAGGAATAAAAATACCACCTGACATCTATCGGACCCAAAAGAAGAATCGTTTTGGAGGTGTACAGGATTATAGGAGGTAGAAGGGGTCCTCAAAATTTCAACTGTATAAAGGCAATGTGAAAAATGTCCTGTTCAACATGGACAATAAATCCCGCCAACCTCCACAGTGACGCCAGTCCGGTAGTGGGCAAGATAAATTAATTTTTGGGTGGCCTGGAAAAACATCTTACCTTCCCCTTGGATTCTAGATATAATACATCATGGCTACCAACTAGAATTTCTTGCCTCCCCTCCACAAAAATTCCTATCCACAAATCGTCTTTCTGCGGAATGTCAGATGTCTTTGGAGAAAGAGATTTTAGTTCTTCTTCAAAAGCAAGTTATTATTCAGGTGCCAATATCCCAAGAAGGTCAAGGGTTTTATTATCCTGTATTTCTCATTAAAAGAAAACAGATGGCTCAGCAAGGGCCATAGTAAATTTGAAAGCCCTCAACCGTTATCTAATGTACAAAAAATTCAAGATGGAGACCATAAAATCCACAGTAAATCTTCTATCTTCAGTCTGTCATATGGTTACAGACGTCTACTACCACATTTCGATTCATCCAGAATCTCAGATGTTCTTGAGGACAGCTTTGTTTTTCAAAAACAAGACTCATCTTTTCAGTTTCAACCTCTCCCTTTTTCGGGCTTTGTTCGACCCCAAGAATTTTTGCGAAAGTAATTGCGGAAGTTACGGCCTTTCTTCATCTAAACGGTGTCCTGATAATTCCTTATTTGGACGGCCTCCTCATTTCAGCCCCATCCGCTTCCCAACTGCTTCTAGATCTAAAACTCATCCTTCAAGTATTCTCTTGTGTTTCAACTTGCTGAAAATTATCTCTTACCTTCCAGAAGAAAAACAGATCTCCATTCCATTAAAAATGTCTCTTTTCTGCATACCAATCCATCTGAGAGATTATTACGATCTTGGGTCCCCTAACATCAATGATCCCAGCAGTCCTCTGGGCACAAGCTCATTCAAAACCCCTACAGCGATTTTTCTCTGTGTGGGACAAAGACCAAGCCTCCCTAGACATAAGGGTGCCTTCGGCGGTGAGAATATCGCTACACTGGTGGCTAATATCAGGTCATCATCAGAAAGGAGTCCCTTGGAGACCGAACCCTCAACTAGTCATCACAACAGATGTGCTGGGGGAGCCCACACATCCTCTTCTCTGGCCCAGGGCTTATGGGATCCTGTCATGGAAAGAGCCTCTTCCAATCTGAGAGAACTGTCGGCAGTAAAAGAGGCGCTCTGGGCTCTATAATTGTATCTGCAGGGAAGACATATAAAGGTTCTTTCAGACAATGTAACAACCATGGCATACCTGAACAATCAGGGGGGAACCAGGAGCAAGAACCTGTACCGAGAAGCAGCTCAAATGATAATATGAGCAGAGAAAAACATCCTCTCCCTGTCAGCGGTCCATGTAAGAGGCAAAAAGAATATAAAAGCAGATTTTCTCAGCATAGACTCTCTGAAGGAAGGGGAATGGAAATTGAATCCTTACATCTCCAGTCGAATCACTCAAATATGGGGGATGCAAGGTCTAGATCTGTTTGCTTTAAGGGAGAACCATGAAGTCCCAGGGTTTTATTCCCTTTCACACAAGGACGATCCGTTGAAGGTAGATGCTCTGTCTCAGAGTTGGCTAAAACTCGCCTTTATGCCTTCCCTCCATTCTCCTTGATACCGAGAGTGTTGGCAAAGATCCAAGAAGAGTAATTTTGATTGCCCCTCATTGGGCCAGAAGATCTTGGTTCCCTCTTCTCCTCGAGCTGGCAGCAGGAAAATACTGGTAACTCTCTCCCTTATCAGACCTGCTATCTCAGGGACCAGTCTTTCATCCAAACATCCTTCTACTTCGTCTGATGGCTCAGATGTCGAACGAATGATCCTTAGAAATATGGGAATTTCTGATGGGGTGATTTCAACTATTGCAAATAGCAGAAAAAGGGTCACTTCCAAGATATATCTAAGAGTCTGTCAGAAATTCATCCTCTTTCCCCAGCATAGATGGGACAGTTCGTCCAGACCTAGCATTGCATTGATATTAGACTTTTTACAAAACGGTCTGGAAAAAGGCCTAAAAACCAGCACTCTAAAAGTGCATCTATCAGCTCTGAATGCTTTTTTAGACTGTAAATTAGCTGAGAATTCTTTCATTAACAGGTTTATAACAGATTGTGAATGTCTACATCCAGTAGTCCATTTTACAGTCCCGCCCTGGTAACTAAACCTAGTGAATCTGTACTTGTAAAGTGCTACCTTTGAACCAATATCTAACATCTCTCCCAAGCTACTAACATTCAAAACCGTTTTTCTCCTGGCAATTACAACAGCTAGAAGAATTGGAGAATTATGGGCTTTTTCCTATAAAGCCCCTTACTGTAAAGTATCTGCCAGACACAGCTTCTGTTTCGACGCCCGTGGTTAGTCAGTCTGCACCTGCTCCTAAGTCTGATAGAGTGACTCCTTCTTCTACCACTCAGGCTGGGAAGCTGAGGAGTGGGAGAGCCTATCACAGCCTGGCCAGACGGAGCTAGCTCCCGCCCTCTGTCTATTTATACCTTCATTTCCTGCTCCTCCTTTGCCTGTGATTCTGTTTGTTTCCTGGCTCTGCTGCTGCTTGTACTATTTGTCCTCTGCTTCATATTGACCCTGGCTTTACTGACTACTCTCTTGCTCTGCGTTTGGTACCTCATACACTCCTGGTTTGACTCGGCTCGTTCACTACTCTTGTGGCTCACGGTGTTGCCGTGGGCATCTGCCCCTTTTCCCTTAGCTTCTTTGTACCCTTGACTGTCTGTCTGTCTGTCGTGCACATAGTGAGAGTAGGGAACGTCGCCCAGTTGTACGCCGTCACCTAGGACGGGCCGTTGCAAGTAGGCAGGGACTGAGTGGCGGGTAGATTAGGGCTCACCTGTCTTCCTCCCTACCCCGTCATTACACTTACTTTATCGTTTTCCCTGACAGAATCATCTTAAGACACTAGCCTTCCTTTCTACCAAAGGTTGTATTAAAGTTCCACCATCATGGGTTAATTACAGAATATTGACATGTGCGTGTACTGACCTTTTAAGGGAGCCAGTACAGTGATAAGGAAGTGAGTGCCGGCGTCTCTCAGGAGGGAGACATGGACCGTCGTTCTAACTTACCCCCCGACGGCCCTCGACAGTGGATGTTACAAGCAGGAATACCATCACTTAGATGTCAGAAGATGTGTTCTTGGATACCTAGAAAGAGTCGCTGACTTCAGGAAGACCGACCATCTCCTTGTCCAATATCAGGGGTAAAACAAAGGAATGTCAGCAAGTAAATCCACTATTGCCAAGTGGATTAAAATGACCATTTCTGCTTATTACCAAAACAAAAATGTTTCATCCCCTAGTAGGTCTAAAATCGCATTCTACTAGAGCAGTTTCCACTTCATGGGTTGAAGGGGCTTCCTCTTCCATTGACCAGATTTGTCAGGCGGCTTCCTGGGCTAATCCCTTAACTTTCTTTAAACATTACAAATTAGATGTTTTATCAGACAGGGACTTTTCCTTTGGGCATAAAGTCCTTTCGGCAGTTGTCCCTCCCAAAATTCATAATCCTCTGTTATTCCTCCTATGAGTGCCATTGTGGAGGTGCTAGGAAAATATGAAAATTACTCTTACCGGTAATTGGATTTTCCGTAATCCACAACGGCACAGGACTCCCCCCCCCCACCCATAGGTTTGTTATTTTACACCTGAATATTGAATTATTGTATAGAGGTACTCTGTTATTACTGGATAAGGTATGGAGGAGGGGCCTTTTATTTCTGTGTCCATCTTGTTTCCTGTCCCTCGAGAGGCGGGGACTCCTCCTCTGAGTGCCGTTGTGGAGGTTTACGGAAAATCCAATTACCAGTAAGTGTCATTTTCATCTTTTGTGTCATTATATTCTGAGACCCAGAACTTTTTTTGCAGTCCGAGCTGAAGTTTTTATTGATGACATTTGGTGAAATTTTATTGGCAGTGATAGTAAAACTGCAATTCTGTTTTTTTTTTTGTTTTTGTTTTTGTTATTGTAATACAGACTTTTTCAGACATGACAAAACCAATTATGTTTATTTTTTTATTTTTAAAGGCTATGTAAACATTTGAATGCAAATTTGTTTTAATAAAAAAGGTAAATCAGTATGTTTTGTGCCACTTTATAATTAGTTTTTATTAAAAATTAGTTTTACTTTTGAGATACAGCTACTTCTCTATTCTGTATACAGAGCAGCTGTATCGTATGCTAAGACCTGAATCCGTCAAGTTCGCGGGACTGATGGCTTAAGTGTCAGCAGGTCCTGGGTGTCTTTTACACGCAGGATCCATCTGTAATCAATCACATCTAAATTATGAACTGGTGGAACCTCCGCGTAAGAGACTCGCAGGACCCACTGACACTGAACCGGTCAGTGCCGCTGACCTGACTGGTACAGAATTCAGCGTAAGATACAGTTGCTCTGTATACAGAATACAGAGCAGCTGTATCTCAAAAAGTAAAAATAATTTTTAATAAAAACTAATTATGAAGTTGCACAAAACACACTGAGTGACCGTATTATTAAAAAATCGCTTTCAAAGGTTTAGCATTACTTTTTTTTTAAACTTTTAATATTGTTTTTTTATACACATTTCTAAAAACTTTATTGAACTATCTATCCCTAAGGGACTAGAACATGCGATCGTTAGATCATTCCACAAGACACTGACTGGGCTTAATAGGAGCACCAAGATCACAGACCTGGGGGCCTTCATTAGGCCCCCAAGCTGCAATGTCAACCATTGAAACCCCAAAATCACCGATGGAGCCCCCCCTTTTTATGGCTTAGATGCCGCAGTTGCTACTGATATGAATCTGCTCAGTACCCCCTGCTCTATAACATGCTGCTTATAGATCAGACAGCATTATCAATGACAGATTCCAAACACTCCTCTATTGAGGCCACACATGAAGTGCAAACTAGCTAGCTGCCTGATGGGATTTGTAGTTCTAAATTACGGGACCCTGTCTGATTAACCTACTGAAATGCACAGTCGTGTTTATCAACCACCCTCCAGGCTACAAATGGTGCCAGAGAAACGCTGCAGCAATTTATATAGTGCTTCTGCATTATGCCTCACTTGCTTTATAATGTCCGGAAAAAAAATCTCCTGATTGGCTGATTCAGTTTACAAATGGCCTATAAAAGTAAATTATTTTTTTTGCCTTTTGGGGAACGTTACCAACACATAATTTTCACTACAAACCATGAAACTGGCGTTCACTTGTCTCTTGTGGCTGTCTTATCTGTCACATGGTTAAAAGTTCACACCTGATTATGGCAGTTTCACTAAACTGTAATACAGGTCTTTTTTTGCATCCATATTATGAATGCAACACCCGGACCTCCTGAGGTTCATAGGAACCATAGTAAGGGCACATTCAGATGTGGCGGAATTGCTGTTAAATTCCGCTGCGGACAGTCCGCAGTGGATTTCTGCAGCAGTGGTTTTTTTACATTTATTTCTATACATTTTTAGGAAACTTAGTTCAGACATTGCAGAAATTAACTGTGCGGAAATTAGGCTACGGTGCAGCATGCTCTTTCCATTGCGGAGAAGAATAGGAATTTCACTGCAGAATTCAGCCTTTGCAATGCAAAAACTGAAATCTGTGGCAAGTCCGCTGTGACATCTGTAACGTCTGAATTACCTGTCAAATATATAAATGTTGGTGCAAATTCGTTGTGTAATTGGCCCAAATCTGCACCAACATTTGCAGTGGAAAAATTCTGCCACATCTGAACATGGCCTTAGAGCACCGCAAGGCTTCTATGATTCTATAATGCTGGCTCTGATGAACAGCGGGATGTCTGGGTGTTGCATCCATAATATGGGTGCAAAATAACACCTGTATTACGCTTGCGTGAAAGCGACATAACTTGTATCTGATAATATTATTTTTTTTTGCCAGACTGTTTAAATTCATTTAAATATAAATGTAAAGCTGTATTCTTTTTAAGTTTATTTCCCAGTTTCTTCACCAACTAAAATGATATTTAGAATTCTCACTAATATTTTTTCAGAGGTCAAGCACTTTTGTCCTGATAATTGCTAAATTATAGATGTTTTCAGGAAATTTATAGAATTGCATGCATTCACATTTATTTATCATATCCTGCAGTTCTAACTTGATGAACCTATTTTTAAAAGGGCACTTTTATAGAATGACGTGTTCAAAGTGGAGATGTGTTGAATTATAATTACCTTTCATTATTTCTCCTAAGTGGTAAATTTAATTGTAGCTCAATAGAACATTGTAAATTATACAAAAGTATTACTCCATCTATTGCTTTTTATACCGATCAACCAAGTAATGTGAAGAACTTCAGAGACACTCTTACATTATGAAAAATGCACTTCCAGTATGTGGCCAAATGTATACATAAAAATAATTCAATTTCTTCTTCACCCTACAGTAGCAACATAAAATGACTTAACATTGGGAAGTAAATACCTTCCTTTATCTTAGTTTTATATTATATCATATTATACTTAATTAACCACTTGCTGACCAGAAGCTATACCCCCATTCCTAACCAGGGATATTTAAAATTTTTAGCCATGTGCCAATTTAATAGCAAATTGTTCTATTCCTCTGCCAACCTATATGTATTTGTTCTTATTTTTCTCAGAACATATAGGACTTCGATATTGTGTAATAAAATAAGTGATATATTTAACTTTTTTAACTGTTTAATGACTGGCCTATTTTGGTCCTAACTGACAAAGCAATTTTTTTTTTCGTTTTTTCATCTTCGCATTCAAAGAGCTAGAACGTAAAAAAAATTTTTTTAATCAAGATTGCTGTATGAGGGCTTGTTTCTTGCGGGATAATTTGCTTTTTTTAATGGCACCATTTTGAGGTTGATGTAGTTTATTGATTTACTTTTCTTAACTTTTTTTTTAAGGGTGAAATGAAAAAATAACAGCAAATCCGCCATTATTGTTTGTCATTTAAATTTACACCTTCACCATGCAGCATAAATAACATGTTACCTTTATTCTATGGAAATTCTCTTTAAAAAGCTAGTACACAGAAAAGTAAATGAGCAGTAGTTTTGTTTGGCTCAGACATTAGGAGCACGTGCATCGGGTCTTTTGCCCAATATCACAGACCTATGGCACATGCTGTACCTAAGCGGGAAAAAATTACGCACTACATACTTGTCCCACCAAACCCCCCTTTTGCTGCCCCCAAAAAAAAACTTTCTGCTTAGCAACGAGTGCCCTGAAGTCTACCAATGACCCTTTAATACAATAAAGGAATTATGTTGTGTCTTACCATCAACAGATTCTACTAATTGTAAGGAGAGAGAAAATAGAATTAAATATGCATGTCTGACACTAGTAAATTTGAATAGCAGAATTGAGTCCACTAAATAAGTTTTAATTCATTCAACCATTTAAAATATGACTGCAGATCCTGTAGAAATGTCAGTGTGTATTGAAACATATTAAATCCTATGAGGTTTTCTCTTTTTGCTTTTGGCTGCTATATGAGTAATTGTATGCATCTTGTTTTGCCTGTACTTTTATTTAGCACTTTTGGTTTGCTTTTGTGCCCATTTAGAAGATGTTGCCTTTAATCTAATGAAGTTGAAGATGATTTAACGGAATAATTTCTGAGTTTTAATAATTCTGGGTGAGTACACTTCTGTCCCTGCATTTGAGTCAATGTGTGAAACAGTCATTTTTATTGTAGAGCCTGGTGAAAGAATGAAATGAAAAAAAAAACCTGAAAATATAAAGATAATTACTGTGAAAATAACCTTCTATTTTTACATGATAAGGCTCCATCTTCAGTATACAAATTTTTCGAGCACCTCTTGATGAATGACAACTTGTGTTATCCTTTAATTTTCATTCCATTGCTGTCTTCCAATTAAAATTCATGTGAAAAGCAGCTCTATTTTTCAAAAGTATGGTTATGAATCCATGTGTTTACTTTTTAATACCATCAGTTGCTTACAAAACTGTCAACTGTCAGAGCAGTCTTTTGTGACTAAAACATGGATAACAGACTATTTAAAAATGCATTTTCTGCCTCCAGTATCTAAGAATTGCGTGCATTGGGGGAATCCAAAATGGAATATGTTACTAAAATATTTATAGCTTTAAAAATGCTTCAAGAAAATTGAGCTAAATTATTCTACTATGTTATTTGTTAAATGCACAAAAGAATTGGGGGTAAACGCTGCTTAAGCTTTTTTGGAATGGAATCGATATAAGATAATTCTAGATATTTATAATAGTAATCAGCAAAGCCAAAATAATACAATATACAGATTTCAATATATAGCATATATTTAGCACTGCAGAAGAACATCTAATAGACAGTCTAGAATCTCATAGATATCATGTTAGATATTTTTACCTTTCCTTTGCTCTACTTGTTTTTTTTTTCTTCATTTGAGCATCTCTTTCATCCTAAAACTGATTTGACTTGTACTATTAGTTTATTTAAGAACTATTTTCTCAGAAGTGAAGCCAGACTGAACAAAATTTGCCTCCCTGATATCAGGAAACCTAAGGAAATTCAGCATAAATGAAGTAATAAAAAAAATCATAAATAGGTGATAAATACAAAGTCAAACACATTTATAATATACTCCTTTTAGGTTTTGAATTTTATTTGACTAGAAGACACTGCAGGAAAGAAGAATACACATGGCAGTAAAATATTGTGTGGACTTACCCTAAGGCCACTTTCAGACGGACGTAATGTGGATGCATTTTAGCATCTGTATTACAGCAACAATACCCAGACCTCCCACACTTCTTCTGAACCAAACTTAGACCACCATAGGTAAAACAAAACCCCCAGACGAAGGCATTAGCGCCGAAACACGCGTTGGGGTGGAGCTCAGTTGCAGTCACTCGGTCTCTTGATAATGGGTATGTACAAATCCTTATACTACATTCTAATTTCTTGTGGAATCAATTCCTTTAGCCTTGGCGGTCTCGCAGCACACTAGATATATGGCACACAGATTATCATGTCATGATTACTACACCAGTGAAAATTTGAAATGATTACTAGCCGTTAATCTTTGTGTCCTCGACATTCTTTGCATAAATCTCTTTGTTTCTGCGATACCTTACCTATAGATTTAGGCCGACTCCACCATAATACTATAGTATACATATCCTGTACTTTTTTCTATCTTGCTAGACTCCCTTTATTCTCCATGCACTATTAGTGCATAATCAGACTAATCTTTCAGCTGAGCATCCATGTTTTTATTGTTGGTTTATGGATTCTTTTATTATTGTATCAATTAACTATGTGAATAAAGTATTTTTGTATTTTCAATATTTCCTTGGTTTCCAGCATCCATTCTTTCTCTCTTGGTTCTATAAAACAAAACTAATGGTGTATAATAGGGTTGTTTACGGAAACAAAGATAAAGAAACAGGAGTTGAACAAATTTTCATCTTTATTAAGTCCTTAAGAACAAGGCTATATTGGCGTTAAGGGCCACAGATTTTTTTTTAATTTTTGCATCCCTGCATTTCAAGAGCCATATATTTAAATATTTTTTTTATAAAGTTGCTGTATGAGGGCTTGTTTTTTTTGCTGTATGAGTTTGTCACTAATAGGGCTGTGCTGGGTCAGCAGCAGTCTTACACTAACGGCACCCGGCGATCATGTGACCGGTCACATGAACACCGAGACCAATAGAAACAGCGGCACGGCTGCTGCCTCTATTTCTATACACAGCGTTCATTGAGCGCTGTGTAAAAGAGATCAGAGAAGACAGAAGCAGCGAAAGCTGCTTCTATCTTCTCCTCAGGGTCCCCGGCAGTCACTGACAGCCGGAGACACATCATTCAGCTGCCCGATCGCTCGGGCAGCAAGTTAAAACCTGCGCCGTAAAAAGTCCATGGCACAGGTTTTAAGGACCCTGACCGCTGGCCGTAAAAACACAGTCAGTGGTCGGTTAAAGCAAAACGTAGGTGAAAAGACGCAAAGGAGCACCTAGTGTGTTTTGGGGCCTCCTTATTATTAGAATATATTTTGGGCACCATGTCAGGTTTGAAGAGGTCTTGTGGTGCCAAAACAGTGGAACGACCCCTAAAACGATACAATTTTGGAAACTACACCTCCAAGGAATATATCTAGGGGTATATTGAGCAATTTGACCCCACAGATTTTTTGGTAAATGTATTGGAATTGGGCTGTAGAAATCAAAATTTAATTTTTTTTCTCATAAAATGTTCCTTTTCACAGTAGATAGTAGGAAAAAAAACCACCACCAATAATTTTTATTCTATATCTCCCGAGTACAGCAAAACCCCATATATGGTCATACACTTCTGTTTGGGCACATAGCAGGGCTCAGAAAGGAAGTCGCGCCATTTGGTATTTAGAGCTCAGATTATGCTGGATTGGTGTTCGAGCGCCATGCCACATTTGTAAAGCTTCTGAGGTACCAGAGTAGTGTATTGGCCCACAAATAATAAAACAAACCCCCCAGAAGTGATGCCATTTTGAAAACTACACCCCTCAAGGTATTATTTAAGGGATGTAGTGAGCACTTTGACACCACAGGTGTTTTTTATTTGCAATTAATGCACAGCGGATGGTGCAAAGTGAAAATAATAATAATAATCTTTATATAGCGTCAACATATTCCGCAGTACTTTACAATTTAGAGGGTTCATGTACAGAAAATATCAGACATTACATGGTGAGAAAACAAATTTACAATTCAAACAAGAGGAGTGAGGACCCTGCTCGCAAGAGCTTACAATCAATGAGGAAATAAGGAGGCATAAAATGTAAAAAAGTACTTGTAAAGTACAATGGTCCAGCCATCTTTTATACATATGGGGTAGTCCCCGTAATGCTGCATGAGCCGGTCACCAGCCAGTATTTGTGTATGACAGACATGAAGTGCATTAGGGTGCAGGGAGTGTCGGAGATACTGCTGAATAAGGGGGTCAAGTCCTCATGACTAATGTAAAAGGGGGGGGGGGCAGGGATAGGAGTTAGACTGGGACAATTTATAGGCCTGTGTAATATATGTTTTCAGGGCACGTTTAAAACTCTGGATGTTGGGAATTAATCTGAATGTCTGGGGTAGTGCATTCCAGAGGACTAGTGCAGCATGAGAAAAATCTTGGAGACGGGAGAGGGAGGTTCGGATTCTGGTGGATGTTAAACTAAGGTCATTGGCAGAACGTAGAGTGCGAGTAGGGTGGTAGACAGAGATGAGGGAGTAGATGTAAGTAGGTGCAGCACTGTGGAGAGCTTTGTGGGTGAGAGTAATACGTTTGAATTTAACCCCTTTCCGCCGCAGCCATTTTCGGATTTTCACTTTTTTTTCCTCCCCAGCTTCCAAAAGCTGTAACTTTTTATTGTTTCATCAATATTTCCGTATGAGGGCTTGTTTTTTGCGGGATGAGTTGTAGATTTTCACAACTGAACTATAAGAGGGCTCCAGTCCCCTGCTTCTATGCCTGAGCATTGTTGATGTTTCCTAAGTTTGTCTATGTGATGAGCTCCTAGTGATTTCCTTTTCCTGTGCCTGTTCCCTGCATTCCATACTATACTGGTCTAGCACTGTGCTGTGCCAAAGTCATGTCATGCTGTATTCCACGTCTGACCTGCTTCATCTCGCCTGAACACTACCTGCTGCCTAGTCCCAGCCGAGCATGCCCTGCTGCTGTCCGAGCTGCCACTGGTATACGAACTTTAGACATTGACCTGCACCCTGTTGGCCAGCTGCCTTACTGCCACAGACCCTTCGTGACACTGGACAAGGCATCGGACCTGACATTTTTGTCAAGAGGGTGGTAGTGGAGCTCAAACTGCAACCGGGCAAAGAACAGCGACCACCTGACCTGATGGGGGTTCAGTTGCTGGGCCATCTGGAGATAGGTGAGGTATTTGTGGTCCGTGAATATTCGGATTGGATGAGCTGCGCCCTCTAGTAGGTTGCTCCGCCCCTCCAGAAACAGCTTGATGGCCAGTAACTCCCGATCCCCAATCGAGTAGATTGCACTCCAATCCTAGGCATTGAAGTTTTTTGGCTTCTGGGGACATAGGCGCACAACATAGCCTCTGAGGCCGCAATATAGACAAAGTCCTGAAGTGCGCCTGCGCTGTACCACATGGACAGATGGTTTAAGTTGATCCACCTGCATAGGTTCCACAGGTGGGGCAACAGATGAGGACAAGAGGGGTTGCTGGAAGTTGGGAGCCAACCTAGGGAGTCTTCTCTCACGACGAACCTCTTGGAATCTTTCCCTGAGCCTCATATCAACCCGGGTAGCAAGTAAAATGAGGTCATCCAGGGTAGGTGGTAGATCACGGGCAGCCAGTTCATCTTTGATCTCCGATGACAGTCTATGCCAGAAGGAAGCTACCAACGCCTCATTGTTCCAGGACAGTTCACCTGCCAGGGTCCGAAACTGGATGGTGTACTTGCCCACGGAGGTTCAATAGAGAGGTAGCTGCTGACGAGACTCGTCCAGGCTCCTCAAACACAGTGCAGAATAACCGCAGGAACCCCTGGAAGTCACGGATCTCAGGTCCCTGTCGTTCCCAGATAGGGTTCACCAACACCAGAGCTTTGCCAGCAAGCAGGGAAACAATGAAGGCGATCCTGGCGCCGTCCGAGGAAAATGCTCTGGCATGCAAGGTGAAGTGAATGTGACACTGATTGAGAAATCACCTCCATGCACTTGCGTCTCCGTTGAAATGATGCGGTAGTGGCAGCGAGAACCGGGGATCAGAACTAGGTGCTGACAGGAGGTGTAGTTTACTGCCACAAGGAGTTACATAGTTACATTGTTTGTATGGTTGAAAAAAGACACGTCCATCAAGTTCAACCAAGAATGGTAAAATATTTCTACACATAGGAGCTAATATTTTTTTGTTCTAGGAAATTATCTAAGTCTTTTTTAAAGCCATCTAGTGTCCCTGCTGTGACTATTCCATAAATTCATCATTCTAACAGTAAAGAAGGCTTGTTGCCTCTGCAGGTTGAACCTTTCTTTTTCCAGACGGAGGGAGTGTCCCCTTGTTGTTTGAGGGGGTTTTACATGGAACAAGATTTCACCATATGTGCCATTCATATATTTATATAAGTTAATCATGTCCCCCTTAGTCGTCTTTTTTCAAGGCTAAATAGGTTTAGTTCTTTTAATCTTTCCTCATAACTTAGATTCTCCATGCCCCTTATTAGCTTAGTTTCTCTTCTTTGTATTTTTCTAACTCCAGGGCATCCTTTCTATGAACTGGAGCCCAGAACTGAACTGCATATTCTAGATGAGGCCTCACTAATGCTTTGTAAAGTGGTAAAATTACATCCCTGTCCCGTGAGTCCATGCCTCTTTTAATACATGACAATATCTTGCTGGCCCTTGAAGCAGCTGATTGACATTGCATGCTGTCATTTAAATAATGATTTACAAGTACACCCAGATCCTTCTCAACAAGTGACTCACCCAGTGTAGCTCCCCCTAGTACATAACCCAGGTGCATAACTTTACATTTATCTACATTAAACTTAATTTGCCAAGTGGACGCCCAAACACTCAGTTTGTTTAAATCTGCTTGCAATTCACGAACATCTTCCATAGTCTGAACTATATTACATAGCTTGGTGTCATCTGCAAAAATAGAAATAGTGCTATTAATCCCGTCCTCTATATCATTAATAAATAAGTTGAATAATAGTGGTCCCAGCACTGCACCCTGTGGTACACCACTTATAACCGGGGACCATTCAGAGTAGGAATAATTTACCACAACTCTCTGGATACGGTACTTGAGCCAATTCTCAATCCAATTACTATACTTTCTAAACCTATAGTCCTTAATTTACCCATTAGACGTCTATGGGGGACAGTGTCAAATGCCTTTGCAAAGTCCAAAAACACTATATCCACAGCGGCCCCTCTGTCTAGGCTTCTGCTCACCTCTTCATGAAAACAAATCAGGTTGGTTTGACAGCTTCTGTCCTTAGTAAAACCGTGCTGGCTGTCACTTATAATACTATTTTTTGTCACATAATTCTGTATATAGTCCCTCAATAGCCCCTCAAACATTTTCCCCACAATGGATGTTAAGCTTACTGGTCTATAATTACCCGGGGAAGACCTAGAGCCCTTTTTGAAAATAGGCACCAATCACTTGGCACTATACCAGTCACTAGAGAATCTCTAAATATTATGAAGAGTGGTACAGAAATAACTCAACTAAGCTCCTTAAGAACTCTAGGGTTTAACCTATCTGGTCCCGAGGCCTTGTGTACGTTTATTTTATTTAATTTAGCTTGCACCATATCTACATTCATCCAATTCCGTATATCAACTTATATATTAACAGCACTGGCACCAGCTACATCAGCTGCTCTTTCTTCTGTTGTATATAAAGAGCTGAAAAACCCAATTAGTAACTCTGCCTGCTCTTGATCCCCTGTGACCAACTCCCCATTACTGCTTTCTAGGGGTCCTACATGTTCAGACCTTGGCTTTTTTGCATTTATATACTTGAAGAATTCTTTGGGATTTGTTTTATTATCCTTGGCTACCTGCCTTTCATTTTGTATTTTTGCTGATTTTATTACCTTTTTACAGATTTTATTAAGCTCTTTATATTTTACAAAGGCTACAGCTGTAGTCTCAGATGTGTATTTTTCAAATGCCCTTTTTTTGTCACGTATTGCCCTTTTTACAGAAAGTGTAAGCCATGTGGGGTTTAATTTTAGTTGTTTATACTTGTTACCTATAGGAATACATTTTGCACTATAATTACCCAAAGTAGATTTGAAAATCTCCCATTTATCATTTGTACCAATATTTGACATTAGTTCTTCCCAGTTTATATCCTGAATTGCAGCCCTCATCCTGGGGAAATTGGCCTTCTTAAAACTAAGTGTTTTTGCCCTTCCAGCCTGTTTGTTTTTTACTGTATATGTAAAATATAACTATATTATGATCACTGATACCGAGGTTTTCACGAACATTGACGTTCCCAACAAGCTCTGCATTATTATAAATGACCAGATCCAACAGGGCTTCACCTCCAGTCAGGTCTTCCACAACTTGCCCATAAAATTTTCCTGCAACAGGTTGAGGAAATGTCTCCCCTTTGCAGTTGAAGATGGACCATGACACCAATTAATATCCCAGTAATTAAAATCTCACATTATCACTACAGTACCAGCCTGTGCAGCCCGCTCCATCTGTTTATATAGCTGACATTATCATCTGCAGAATACAGTTTGTACCCCAATGAAAAGTCAGCCCAATGCCCTAGGAACCCAAAACCTTCTCCTCTACACCAAGACTTAAGCCAAGCATTTAACTCCCTGAGCTCCCGCTGTCTTTCCTGTGATGCGCATGGCACAGGCAGTATTCCTGAGAATACTTCCTTGGAGGTCCTTCCCTTCAGCTTGTAGCCTAGTTATTTTAAATTATTCTTAAGGCTCCTCCACCTACCATTTATTCTGTCTTTGGTACCCACATGAACCACGACAGCTGGATCATCACCAGCCCCTCCCAGCAATTTGTCCACCCGTTTCACATGCCGAACCCTGGCACCAGGGAGAGAGCAAACCATTCGGTTGAGGCGGTCTTGGCGACAAATTATTCTATCCTTCTTTCTGATTATAGAATCCCCTACAACTATCAATTGTCTTGCCTTACCTGCATTACCATCCCGCCGACTACTAGTTGGGCTGTTCTCCCGGCTGTTAGGGAGAATAGTATCCACTAGGGCTGCCATTTCTGAGACCGACACCCTCGCATTATCAGCCAACTTGGCAATTTTGCTTGGAATGTCAGAAACAGGATTGCCTTCCTTTTCTTTTAGACATTTCTACTGCCCCTAACTACATTAACCCAGCTACTTTCCTGATCCTGTTCACCCATGTCCTCACCCTCCAGTTCTACCCCACTAAATGCATGCTCCGTGAGCAGTAAGATCAGCTCAAGAGTGTTTATCTTCCTCAGTGTTGCATTCTGCTCCTCCAGATCACTAATGCGAGCTTCCAGGTGACCAACATGCTCACATCTGCCACAGAGGTATTCACCCTGGAACTCCGGCTCCAGTCGTGCATACATATGGCAAACTGTGCACTGAAAAAAACCTCCAATCTTGCTATCCATTATCCGAGTTCCAACAAAACAGTGAACAATTGTCAAAGTAAAAGAAAAGAAGAGTACTTACTGGGGCTTTAACTCCGGTTTTATAACTCCACTTATATCACAAGCCACTTAATTCAGCTAGCTTAGACAGAGCCAAGCTCAAACTGAGTTCTGCAGTCTAATTTATATCACCTGAGACCAATTTACCCCTCCCCTAGTCAGCTGCTCAGCTGGACGGAATCTGCAAGGAAAAAAAATAAGTTTTTCAATTGTGTCAGTTTTTGCTATCTTCTATTTGCAAGCAATCAATTAAGTTGTCACAAAGATTCACAAACACAGAAATACAACAATACAATACAGAAATACTGCAACACAATCCGGTTTTATAACTCCACTTATATCACAAGCCACTTAATTCAGCTAGCTCAGACAGAGCCGAGTTGATCCTGTCATGTTCGCAGGTCCTGCAGATCCGCTTGAGAAGGTAACAGACCCTTGAATTGACCAGTAGGGTCCATGGCCTGAGCGTACCCTACGGGAGCCAGTACCTTGATGCGAAGTGAGTGCCGGCATCTCTCAGGGGGGTGATGCTCGTCCATGGCCACGGCCATCAGGGGGTAAGTCAGGATGACGGTACGCGGCCATAGATGGTATATAAACCACATGTGGCCATAATCTTTTGCCTGTACATACGACAGGGTTCAGGAGTGAAAAAGCACCATGCGTACTTGAGGTGTATTTGGGCGATTTACGCAGAATTGGCCGACGATTGCAGGACTCTGAGTTTAAATAGTAAAACAAACCCCCAAGAAGTGACCCCATTTTGGAAACTACACCCCTTAAAGAATTTGACAAAAAGGGTAGTGAACATTTTTCCCCACAAGTGTATTGTATCAGGAATTAATGCGCAGCGGATGGTGCAAAGTGAAAATTGGAATTTTTGCACAGTATGTGGTGCCCAGTTTGTGCCACTGAAGACAAATACCACATAAACTGTTAAGCGGATTCTCCCAGGTACGGTAATAACATTGTAGGGTTCAGAAGGGAGTGAGCATGGATTTTACTTGGTAGTTGTTCTATTTGGGGTTTTACTAGTATTTCAGTTTATAATGTGGAGTCATATGTAAGCTGGGCAAAGTACATGGGCATAATAAGGTGGTATTATAATGGGGTAAAAAAACAATCACTCTGCACCTTTCATGTCGTCATTTTCTGAGAGCCATAGCTTTTTTTTTTTTTCGTTAACGGAGCTGCGTGAGGGCTCTTTTGTTTTTTGGGACAATCTATAGTTTTCATTGGCAGTTTTAAAAAAAAAAAAAAGAGAAGCAAGGGGACCAAAAAACAGCAATTCTGGTATTGTTTTTTAATCTCTTTTTTTACGGCGTTCGCCAAGTGCTATTAATGACATATTTACTTTATTCTATGGGTCAAAAAAATTCCGGCGATACCAAATGTATATAGTTGTTTTTTTTTTTTTTTTATGTTTTACAACATTAGCACAATAAAATCACTTTTTTAAAATGGTTTAATTTTTGTGTTGCCTTATTCTAGGAGCCATAACTTTTTTTATTTTTGCATCGACACGGCTGTGCTAGGCAGCGATCGAAAGCGATCTATGGATCTTAGAGGCTGCTAGCAGATCGGCAGCCCTGCCATGCAATCAGGGCTGCTATGGCAACAGGAGGCCTAACAATGCCTCCTGCTCTGCCGTTACGGAAGCCTATTAGGGCCCGCCGGGAGGTGAAGCCTAAATCGGCTTGCTGTCAGTGAAGGACTTACAGATCTAATACATTGCACTACATAGGTAGTGTAATGTATTAGAAAAAAAAAAAATCAGACAAAAAAAGTATAAAAAACTGTAAAAGAAAAGTTTTAAAACATATGATAAAAGTTTCAAGTAAAAAAAAAAACACAATGGCCCTTTTCCCTTATCAAGTCCTTTATTATTGAAAAAAATAAACCATACATATTTGGTATAGACCGTAATGTTATTATGTTATTTATTCCACGCGGTGAACAGTGTAAAAAAGAAAACGTAAAAAACTATATCAGAATTTCAGTTTTTTGGTTACTTTGCCCTACAAATATTAGGAAAAAAAAGTGATCAAAAAGTCGCATGTATCCAAAAAAGGTACTGATATAAACTATAGCTCGTCTGGCAAAAACAAGCCCTCATACAGCTCCGTCGACTAAAAAATTAAAACGTTATGGTTCTCACGACATGGCGACAGAAAAAATACATTCTTATTACAAAAGTAATTTTATTGTGCAAAAAGTTGTAAAACACAAAAAAGAGCTATAAATTAGGTATTGCCGGAATCGTACTGATCCGCAGAATAAAGTTAACATGTAGTTTATAACGCATGGTGAACACTGTAAAAAAAAAACAACAACAAAATAACTATGCAAGAATTGCAGTTTTTTGGTCAGCTTGCATCACAAAAAATAGGATAAAAAGTGATCAAAATGTTGCATGTACCCCAAAATGGTGCCAATAAAAACTATAGCTCGTCCTGTAAAAAAACAGCCCTCATACCACTACGTCTATGAAAAAATAAATTTATTTAAGTCTTCCATAAGTCAGGAAATAAAAAATATTCAATTGTGCAGGCCCGAGGGGAACATTTCTTCTGTTTCAAGAGGTGAATTATCAAGGCCCTAAAATTAGGGAAACAGGAAGAGGAGTGCCCAAACATATTTGCTAGAAGCGAGGGTGCCCGTATTATATCAGTTCAACACTTCCCAGCAAAATTCACCAAACTGCAAAGATGCGGAGTATGGACCAAAAGGGGGATAAGGAAGGACATTTATCAGTGCGACACTAGCCTGTGCAGAAAGGATTCTGTCCCAGCGTAACACACATCTATGGATTATTTTACTGTTTTTTTAACCCATTTATTATACCACCTGACTATGCCCCTGATGTACTCTGCTCAGCTTACATATGCCCCCACATTATAAATGGAAACACCAGCATTACTCAAACAAAATTACTTCCAAGCAAAATCCACGCTCCAAAAGCCAAATGGTGCTCCCTCTACTCTGAACCCTACAGCTTGCCCAAACAGCTGTTTACTTCCACATATATGGCATCGCCATCCCGTAGAACCCTTTTAACCATTTTGGGGATTTGTGTCTCCAGTGGCACAAGCTGGGCATGACATATTTGCCACTGAAATAGCATATCTAGGGAAAAATTGAAATCTTTACTTTGCACCATCTGCAGCACAGTCATTTATCGAAATCTCCTGTAGGGTGAAAATGCCCACTACACCCCTTAATAAATGCCTTGAGGGGTGCAGTTTCAAAAATGGGGTCACTTATCAGGGTTTCTTTTATTATGTCACATCAGAGACCTGCAATTGCGAACCAATACTTTGTAAATCACCAAATTAGGCCTCAATTTTACATGGTTCTCTTTCACTCCTGAGCCCTGTCAAATGTCCAGGCAAAAGATTAGGGCCACATGTAGGGTGTTTCTAAAACCGGGAAACACAGCATAATAATTAGAGAGCTGTCTTTTTATGGTGGCAAAATTTGGTCACCACATATTGGCATATCTATTGAAAGAAATCAAATGTTCAATCTGCAAAATCGAGTGCGCTCTAATTTCTTCAAAACACCTGTGGGGTTAACATGCTCACTACACCCCTAGATGAACACCTTCAGTGGTGTAGTTTCCAAAATGTGGTCACTTCTGGGGGTTTCCACTGTTTTGGTCCCACAGAGGCTTTGCAAATGTGACAAAGCGACCAGAAACCAATCCAGCAAAATCTGCACTCCAAAAGTCAAATGGCGCTCCTTCCCTTTTGAGCCCTGCCATGTGCCCAAATAGCAGTTCATGACCACATATGGGGTATTGCCGTACTCGGGAGAAATTGCTTTACAAATGTTGTGGTTCTCTTTTTTCTTTATTTGTTGAGAAAATGAAAAATTTTGAGCTAAAGCTACGTCTTATTGAAGGAAAGGGTTTGTTTTTATTTTCACTGCCCAATTCTAATAAATTCTATAAAAAAAAAAACCTTTGGGATCAAAATCCTGAGTACACCCCTAGATGAATTCCTCAAGGGGTGTAATTTCCTAAATGGAGTCACTTTTTGGGTGTTTTCATTGTTTTGTATCCTCAGGGGCTTTGCTAATGCGACATGGCCTCCGCAAACCATTCCTACTAAATGTGATCTCCAAATGTCAAATAGCACTCTTTCCATTCTAATCCCTGCCGTGTGTCCAAACAGCCGTTTATGACCATATGTGGGGTATTGTTTTACTCTGGAGAAATTGCTTTACAAATTTTGCAGTTGTTTTCCCATTTAGTCCTTGTGGAAATGAAAAAAAATTAGCTAAACCTACATTTTCCCTGAAAAAATGTAAAACTTAATTTTCATGGCCTAATTCCAATAATTTCTGCATAAAATCTGTGTGGTCAAAATGCTCACTTTACCTCTAGATAATTTCCCCAATGGGTGTCGTTTCCAAAATGGGGTCACTTGTGGGGGTTTCCACTGTTTTGTCCCCTCAGGGGCTTTGCAAATGTGACATGGCCTCCGCAAACCATTCCTGCTTAATTTGAGCTCCAAAAGCCAAATGGCGCTCTTTCCCTTCTAAACAGCCATTTATGACCACATGTGGAGTATTGTTTTACTTGGGAGAAATTGCTTTACAAATTTTGTGGTGGCTTTTCTCCTTTAGTCCTGATGGAAATGAGAAAAATTTGCTAAACCTACATTTTCTTTGAAAAAATGTAGATTTAAATTATTACGGCCTACTTCCAATCAAAATGCTCACTATAGACCTAGATAATTTCCTTGAGGTGTGTAGTTTCCCAAATGGGGTCACTTTTGGGGGATTTCCACTGTTTTGGCACGGCAAGAGCCCTTCAAACCTGACATGGTGCCTAAAATATATTCTAACAAAAAGAAGGCCCCAAAATTCTTTAGGTGCTCCATTGCTTCTGAGGCCTGTGCTTCAGTATATTACCATACTAGGATATGTGTGATATGTGGGACATTTCCACATGTGGGATATTTCCCAAATCTGCAGAACCTGGGCAATAAATATTAAGTTGCATTTCTCTGGTAAAATTTTCTGTGTTACAAAAAAATGAATTAAAAATGAATGTCTGCCAAAACAAATGAAATTTGTAATTTCAACTCTACTCTGCTTTAATTCCTGTGAAATGTCTAAAGGGATAAGAAACTTTCTAAATGCTGTTTTAAATACTTTGAGGGGTGAAGTTTTTAAAATTGGATGACTTATTGGAGGTTTCTAATATATAAGGCCCTCAAAGCCACTTCACAACTGAACTGGCCCCTGTAAAAATAGTCAAATTAAATTTTCTTGAAAATTTGAGAAATTGCTGCTAAAGTTCTAAGCCTTGTAACGTCCTAGAAAAATAAAAGGATGTTCAAAAAATGATGACAATCTAAAGCAGACATATGGGGGATGTTAATTAGCAACAATTTTGTGTGGTATAACTGCCTGCTAGAGATGAGCGAACCGGGACAACCGAACCCGGTTTCGGTCCGAACTTCCGGAAAAGTTCGGTTCGCAGCGAATCCGAACTTCACCGGGTTCGGCCGATCCCGTTTTGACCGAATCCGGTCAAAAATATTATAAAAATCGGCAGCCACTTGTCTCTATCAATCACTGATAGAGAAAAGAGGCTTCTGATTAAAAATAAAATAAAAAGCATTTCATACGTACCTGGTCGTTGTCTTGGTGACGAGTCCCTCTTCTTCCTCCAGTCCGACCTTCTTTTCTGACGCGGCAGCCTGTGATTGGCTCCAGCTACGTAATTGTAAGAGCAGAGTTCACAGCAGCACAGAATATTTCAGGAGAGGAGCGTGCAGATTCTGTGCTGCTGTGAACTCTGCTCTTACCATTACGTAGATCAGTCTGTTACCTCTCCTCCACTCCTGTCCTCAATAACACCTTCACATGATTGGCAAGTCACCACCCCGCACAAGATCCGCACGCTCATCTCCTGAAATACTCTGTGCTGCTGTGAACTCTGCTCTTACCATTACGTGGTGACTTGCCATTCATGTGAAGGTGTTATTGAGGACAGGAGTGGAGGAGAGGTAACAGACTGAGAGCTACGTAATGGTAAGAGCAGAGTTCACAGAAGCACAGAATCTGCACGCTCCTCTCCTGAAATACTCTGTGCTGCTGTGAACTCTGCTCTTACCATTACGTAGCTCAGTCTGTTACCTCTCCTCCACTCCTGTCCTCAATAACACCTTCACATGATTGGCAAGTCACCACCCCCCACAAGATCCGCACGCTCATCTCCTGAAATACTCTGTGCTGCTGTGAACTCTGCTCTTACCATTACCTGGTGACTTGCCAATCATGTGAAGGTGTTCTTGAGGACAGGAGTGGAGGAGAGGTAACAGACTGAGAGCTACGTAATGGTAAGAGCAGAGTTCACAGAAGCACTGAATCTGCATGCTCATCTCCTGAAATACTCTGTGCTGCCTTAAACTCTATGGACAGGTCAGGATCCTGTTTCTTTTAAAAATGCTGCACTGTAGCGCAGCCTTTTATAGTGGATCGAGCGTGTTCCCCAGCAGCATTTAAAAGAAACAGTGTGTGTGTTTGTGTATGTGTGTGTTTGTGTATTGTGAGGGTTTAGCATCAGGAGAGGTTGGTACAGCGGTTTCTTTGTAGCCAGAGACAGGGACACCGTGCATTAAAAGTCATAACAGGGCTTTGCCTGTGTTTTTATTCTTGTCAAAGAAACAGCCTCTTGTACAACAAGGCAAAATACAAAATAAATCCTGCTCGTCTGAGCGCTAACTAAACAAGATATTATCTAACTATACCAAGTGCCTTCCTACCAGGCACTGGACACAAAGTAACACAGGTCTTTACTCACATAGCATACAGGCTACTCCAGCCTTAGTAGTCTCCAGTCTGAGTCAGGGGTGAGACTCCCACACACTGTGTCTGCACCTTTTTATACACAGGCTACAGGTGCAGCTAATTGAGCAGCAACCTTGTCCTACAAACAGAGATGGACTAGGGATTGGGGAACCTGCCCTGCTCTTCTCCAATCCAACTCCAGGCCCTTTTTTCCGGCTTTTCCTTAAGCCGAGATTGGAAAACTAGAGCTTTCTATTGCAAGAACTACTCATTCCCTGGAGCCTAGGATACATATGACAGGATTCTAGGGGAAATATACCTTCCCTCAATGACTTTACCTGTCACTGTCTCACAGTATATATGTGTGTTTCGGTATGTGTCTTTGTCTGTTTTTGTTTTTATATGTGTGTTTGTGTATATGTGTGTGTGTTTATGTGTGTTTGTGTATATATTGGTGTGTTTGTGTATATGTGTTTATGTATATGTGTGTGTATGTATGGGTGTATTTGTGCATATGTTTGTGAGTAGATGTTTGTGTGTGTGTGTGTGTGTGTTTTTGTATATGTGTATATGGGTGTGTGTTTATGTGTGTGTGTGTGTGTGTGTGTGTGTGTGTGTGTGTGTGTTTGTGTATATATGGGTGTGTTTGTGTATATGTGTTTGTGTATATGTGTGTGTTTGTGTATATGTGTGTGTTTGTGTATATGTGTGTGTTTGGGTATGTGTGTTTTTGTTTGTATATGTGTTTGTGTATATTTGTTAGTTCGTGTATATGTGTGTGTATATGTGTGTGTGTTTGTGTATGGTTGTTTGTGTGTGCGTGTATATATGTGTGTAGGTGAGTAGAAGTATTGGTATTGTTCACATTGATAACTGTTTTTTTATGTTGTTGCAGATTTTGATGTACCGATTGGACTACATCTTCGATTCGTTGGACTACTGCATAGATCTACGTTTTTTCAAATTTTAATAAAATGGTTAACAAGGGTTTTGTTGGGGATTTCTTATTTCAATAAAAAATAATTGTCTTATGTTTTTTTTTAAACTTTATTAGTGCCTAGATAATGGCAGTTGGCTGATTGACAGCGTCCATTATTCAGGCGGTACTTAGTGTTAGCCGGTGCTGAGGCTAGCACTAACCTCCCATTATTACCCCGGTACCCACCACCACCAGGGGTGCCGGGAAGAGCTTGGTACGATCCAGTACCCGACCATCTGTTGTGATGGTCGGGTACTGGGGCGGCCGTAGGCTGGTATTATGAGGCTGGGAAGGGCCAAAAACAGTGGACCTTCCCACCCTTGTAATGCTAGGCTGCTGCTATGTTGTATCGGGCTGGTTATAAAAATGGGGGGACCCCCACGTCGTTTTTTTTTTTTAATTTAACAAATTTAACAATAGACGGGTCCCCCACATTTTTAATAAACAGCCATATAAAAGGCCGCAGCAGTCTGGCATTACATGGGTGGGAAGGGCCACTGGTTTTGTCCATTCCCAGGCTAATAACACTGTGTTGTATGTGGCTGGTTATGATAAATTGGGTGGAACCCCATGTCTTTTTTTAAAAAAATTAAAATAAATAAATAATTTAAAAAAAATGACGTGGGGTCCCCCCCACTTTTATAACCAGCCAGATACAACACAGCAGCAGCAGCCTAGCATTACAAGGGTGGGAAGGTCCACTGTTTTTGGCCCTTCCCAGCCTCATAATACCAGCCTGCGGCCGCCCCAGAGACCTACTATCACAACAGATGGTCGGGTACTGGATCGTACCTGGCTCTTCCCGGCACCCCTGGTGGTGGTGGGTACCGGGGTAATAATGTATACTGTATAATGTATAATGTATAATGTAATGTATGCTAATAATGCTAATAATGCATAATGTAATGTATGCTAACACTAAGCATCGCCTTAGTAATGGATGTTGTCACTCAGACAGCGGCCATTACTAAAGTGGTAGTAATAAAATTTGAAAAGAAAAAGACAAAGATATAGATAAAATATTTTATTGAAATAAAGCACCCCCAACACAACCCTCATTAACCATTTTATTGTAGAAAAAAAACGTCATCTAAGTAGTCCTCGAAACCGACGTAGTCCAAACACTAAACCTGTAAAAAAATAAATTTTAAAAAAATGAAATAAAACATGTCGTAGGCTTAGATTCAGTTTAATGTGTGATACTGGCTGTTATACCATATATAGAAGCCTGCCGCGAAGTTGACTTAGATACAGGGCGCCAGCAGACAGTATCATACATGGCCATACAGACAAATATACAAACAAACAAACATACATGCAAACATACATACATATATACAAACATACATACATATATACAAGCATGCACATATATACATGCAAATATACATACATGCAAACATACACACATATATACATACATACATGCAAACTATCATACATACATACATGCATACACACACACATGAAAACACACATACAAACATGCAAAGATACATACATACATACATATATACAAGCATGCACAAATATACATGCAAACATAAATACATGCAAACATAATTACATACATGCACATATATATAAACATACATGCAAACATACATGCAAAAATAAAAACATGCAAACATACATACATGCACATATATACATACATACATGCCAACATACATACATGCAAACATACATACATGCAAACATACATACAAACATACATACATGCAAACATACCTACATACATGCAAATATATACATGCAAATATACATACACACATGCACATATACATACATGCTAACATACATGCAAACATACATGCACATATATACATACATACATGACAACATACATACATGCATACATATGTATGTTGGCATGTATGTATGTTGGCATGTATGTATATATGTATGTATGTATGTATGTTGTCATGTATGTATGTATATATGTGCATGTATGTTTGCATGTATGTACATGCCAACATACATACATGCCAACATACATACATGCCAACATACATACATGCAAACATACATACATGCAAACATACATACAAACATACATACATACATGCAAATGTATACATGCAAATATATACATGCAAATATACATACAAACATGCACATATATACATACATGCAAACATACATGCACTTATATACATACATACATACATACATACATACATACATACATACATACATGACAACATACATACATACATACATACATACATGCCAACATACATACATGCAAACAAACATACAAACATACATACATACATACATGCAAATGTATACATGCAAATATATACATGCAAATATACATACAAACATGCACATATATACATACATGCCAACATACATGCAAACATACATGCACATATATACATACATACATACATGGCAACATACATACATACATACATACATACATGCCAACATACATACATGCAAACATACATACATGCAAACATACATACATGCATACATACATACATATACATGCAAATATACATACATACATGCACATATATACATACATACATGACAACATACATACATACATACATACATACATACATACATGACAACATACATACATGCCAACATACATACATGCCAACATACATACATGCAAACATACATACATGCAAACATACATGCACATATACACATACATACATGACAACATACATACATGACAACATACATACATGCAAACATACATGCAAATATATACATGCAAATATATACATGCACATATATACATACATGCCAACATACATGCAAACATACATGCACATATATACATACATACATACATACATGCCAACATACATGCAAACATACATGCACATATATACATACATACATACATACATGACAACATACATATATACATACATACATACATGCCAACATACATACATGCAAACATACATACATGCAAACATACATACAAACATACATGCAAACATACATACATGCAAATATATACATGCAAATATATACATACATGCAAACATACATGCAAATATATACATACATACATACATGACAAAATACATGCATACATACATACATACATGACAACATACATACATGCCAACATACATACATGCAAACATACATACATGCAAACATGCATGCACATATACACATACATACATGACAACATACATACATGACAACATACATGCAAACATACATACATAAATAAACTCACCTAAGACGTTCCCACGAAGATTTGTAATGTAGAGTAGAGTAGTGTTGTGTAAAGTGCGGTGCAGCCGGTGATTGGCTGCAGAGGCGGTCACGTGGGATGAAGCGTCATCCCTGGAGGACGGCCTTCTGACGTCATCCTGACGTGCGTGACCGCCACTACAGCCTGTGATTGGCTGCAGCGGCGACATGGATGGATTGTCATCGCTGGAGGCCGGACAGAAGGAAAGTAAGTATAAACGTATTATTATTTTTTTTTTATTACATTAACATTTTATTTTCCGCGCGCCGAGCATGTACTGTCAAGGTTGCTGAAAGAGTTAGTGCAGCCCATTAACTCTATCAGCACCCTGGACAGTACTATGCTCGGCGCACGGAAATGACAGGTTCGGTCCGAATCGAACTTTTTAGTGAAATTCGGCGAACTAGCCGAACCGAACTTTTGATAAGTTCGCTCATCTCTACTGCCTGCCTTACAAGCAGATACATTTAAATTTAGAAATATGCTAATTTTCACAATTAAATACTGAATGTATCAAGCAAATTTTGCCACTAACATAAAGTCCAATGTGTCACGAGAAAACAATCTCAGAATTGCTTGGATAGGTAAAAGCATTCCGAAGTTATTACCACATAAAGTGAAACATGTCAGATTTTAAAAATGAGGCTCTGTCAGGAAGGTCAAAAGTGGCAAAGAGGGAAGGAGTTAATATTAGACATATCGCTCTCAGATCTTTTTGTGAGTCTAATGTGAGGTTTTAAACCTTTATCCTTATGGTCCCAAAGGCAGAGCCATTCCCCTAGACCAGTGGGTTCAAACCTGTGGCCCTCCAACTGTTGCAAAACTACAACACCCAAGCATTCCCTGGTTGCTGCAAGCATTCCCTGGTTACGACATGCTTTTGAGGCATCCTAGGAGTTGTAGTTTTGCAACAGCTGGAGGGCCATAGGTTTGACACGTGTGCCTTAGACTATTTGGCTGCTGTTTGTCCAAGCATGCTGTAGTTTCATCTTTATGTCTCTGTATGTGTCATTTGTTGTGATTGCTTCCACCTATCATTAATTCCTAGCAACCTATGGCACAGAATCTGACAGAAAAAATGTCTGTATGCCTCCATATAAAATCGGAGACATATGGAAATACGGTAGAGTGCTAATCCACGTCTATGGAACCTTACTAATGGCTCCTTACAAAACAGAACCATAATACGGTCATGTGCATGGGCCCCTTTAGTGCAGTCTGAAGCGGAATAGTGACCAGACACAGGTTGTTTGAGAAACAAGAGTATACCAGTGACAGCCCAGACAATTCTGAATAAGCATCACTTATGTTCAAGAAATTCATTTGTTCAATGATATTTAACAATATCAGTAATCAACAAATGGAATATGTGAACTTCCTCCATAAACAGCAAAATCACACATTGTTCGGAATAATCTAAATATTTGTGTGATATGCCAATAACATAAGGACAATGACTGCATTATATATGTGTATTCTTTATGTTTCCTTTGGGATTTCTTGAACGTGTTTGCTGTACACATAATTTTCCAGACTATGAGCAAGATTCCCCTAATCACATTCAGATTAATAACTAGTGTTATTGAATCTATTCTAAATATACTATGCACTGTTACAAGCAGAATACCTAGATATTTATTACTAATCTCGTTTTTATTGTCATCAAAAATATGTGTCTTATTTATATTATGACATTTTTTTTTTTATATTATAGTCAAAAAGTTTCAGGCATCAGAATGCATTCATACAACTAGTCTTTGAAGAAAAAAGGTAAACCTTTTCATTCTTTGAGAAATACAGTGAATGAAAACCCATCTCACACCTAGAGCTCTAGCTTTATTCAAAAGGCTTTTGATTTTTTCACCTGGAGATCAGTGAGGCCATGGAAGGAATAAAGATCTGGGAATGTGTCTTAATGAATGGTGCCTCATTGATTGTTACAAGACCATTAGGCCTCCTGCACACATGCTTTTTCTCAGCATTTTAAAACGTAAGTAAAGAACACCATGCAATTCATGAATTTTTAATGGCGTCTTCTTACTTGCTTTTTTGGTGTATTTTAAGGGTACTCACACACGTAGTAAATTTGTTGTGGAATTCACCCCTTCCACATTGAAAAGGGTAAAATCTGCAGTGAATATCCAGAACAGAATCAGTATGCTGGGGATTTGAAAAGGATGGAATATGCGGTGGTCTTGGCAGACCATTTGGCATGCTCTATAAGGAGGAGTGACCCTGCCTGTACGAAGGAAGAAGATAGCAGACTGGCCGAGAGGACTTGGAGAGATAGCCTGCGTTTACCTGGACTATGGAGGCTTTGATCGCGGAGATGAGGAGTCAGGTTGCTTCATCTGAGACAGCGGCCTGGCTCAAATCGTGTCTACAGAAGTTTCGGAACAGCGATGGACGGAAGAGGCGAAGGAGCAGTGACTATGGAAGCTTCAGAAGCAGCGGTGATGTCAACAAGAGTTCTGGTGGGAGAAGTTCTGGCAGCTACTAGTGACGCAGGAGGCACAAGCCTATGCGGCAGACATCTGCGACACATTTATTCTCCTTCGCCAATCAGATAACGTGCCGTCCCGGACAGTTAAGCAATAATAGAGTGGCACAGGCGGAAAAGGGAAGAAGAACAGAGAAGCACCATTCTATCTGCAGCTGGTGTATCAAAAAATGGATTACCACCTGGACCGCCTCCTGGATTACCTTGTAGATAGAATCCCAGTGGGTAGAGTTTTCCAGCGTAGTGCTGTTGCTGGTCTCCGGGCCTCAGGCAGACCCGATCCATTGGAGCAGCATCCCGTCAGGAAAGTGGTTTTCCACATCTTTCTTAGGACAGTTGTCGACCGTAGTGTCATCACTACAAAATGACAACCCTTTCCCTACAGCTGCTGCCTACACCAGAGCTGATTCCTCTTCACCAGACAATACTACTTTAACTGTTGCTAGGGTATGGAGCTCTGTGGTCCCTACCCAGGATCAAGGTGTTAGCGATGTTGAGTCTGTAGTGTCCCATAGGACCCCAGGTGCTAGAGGTATAACAAAAACCTGTTATGAGAAAGCACTTATGTGCGCTATTTCGCCCTTAGGTTATCATTTGTCCCCCGACATTAACCCCTTCCCTCCTAAGCCAATTTTCAGTTTTTCATTTTTGTTTTTTCCTCACCGCCTTCCAAAAGTCATAACTTTTTATTTTTTCATTGACATTGCTGTATGAGGGATTGTTTTTTGTGGGACGAGTTGTAGTTTTCATGGCACCATTTAATGTACTGGGAAACGGAGAAAAAAATCTTCCCATGTAGTGATAATCTATCTAAAAAATTTACCCGTTCTTGATGTTGTACAGTAAGTTTATTGGGATAAACCATCTCTTGAACACGGCTAGTCATACTTTTTGGCCTATCATCAATGAGATTCTCATCAGTCACTATTCTCCTTACTCTTAACGACTGATTTCCTGGTAAGAACCCAATCATCCTCCTTAAATGACAACTGTCAAATTTAAACAATGTATTACGATCCGTTGTTTTGTTTTTTTATCAATTCTTTATTTATAGAAAGAAAATTTTACAATATTTTTTATATCAAAGGACAAAAGAACATTTTAGACAAACTCTGTAAATCAAATTTCATCAAATGATATGCACATACACAAAATGTACACATAAGATTGTAAGTTCCTAATACAGTGATATGAAGTACAAAGGAAACAAAAATGTAACAACTATGTACAAGGGGGAGGATGAGAATTGTGCTCATTAAAGACCATGTGTATTATGAAACTGAGACACCATGGCAAAGAGTCAGAGAGTGCAATTGGAGGCATGACTTAGGTACCTGGGGGGGGGTGAATCAATCCGATCCGTTTTTTTTTTTATGAATAGATCTGTATCGAATTTCCCTTCCCCAACTCGGACCATAGTGTTCAGAAGTGTACACATTCTGTAGAAAAAACTAGAGTAAACTTAACTCCTTTATCAATAGTGTTTAAAGGGAATGTGTTGCCAGCAAAACATGTTTTTTTTTTTTTAGTTAAACAGTTAGTGTATAGGTGATTAAACATTGTTCTAATTTTTTTATTTTTTTTCACGAGTCAGGAAATATTATAAATTGGATTAAATTTATAATATTTCCCAGCACTGGTCACTAGATGGAGCCATTCCCAAAATTGCAGCATTGCATGTGGTAAAGCAACCACATTGCTTTATGCTTCAAAATTGGGTAAAAATCCCTCGCTCTAGTGAGCTCTCAGAATCCCCCCCTCCTTTATCCTGGCTAGTGCCGGGAGAAACGAGGGGTTTGAACGGTCTAACCTCCTACACTGTGTGTTGCCATTTTTTGAGCTAACACACAGTGTGGTAGGTTTACATACAGTAGTAAACACACACTGAAACACGAACATACATAGAAATAACTTACCTGCTCCAGTCGCCGCCGCTCCCTCCGGTCCATCCGCTCCGTCTGCTGCCGCTGCTCCATGTGCACAAGTCCGGAAGCCGAAGTAGTAATCTTACTGTCCGGCCGCGACTTCCGGTCCACAGGAAAATGGCGCCGGACGGCGCGCATTTCAAATTGAACTGTGTGGGAGCGGCGCATGTGCCGTTTCCACACAGCGGCGTACACGATAGTGGATGGAACGGGCCCCGTTCGCAGTCCCTATGGGACTGGAGCTGCCGTATTCCATGTCTGTATGTGTCGTTAATCAACACATACAGAAATGGAAAAAAAATGGCAGCCCCCATAGGGAAGAAAAAGTGTAAAAATAAAAAAAAGTAACACACAAACACACAAATTAATCCAAACGTTTTTAATAAAGCACTAACATCTTTAACATATTCAAAAAAAAAAATTGGTGACACTGTGCCTTTAAATACTGGTGAAACGCCTCCAGTTGCATCTCAGAGCCCGTCCAGATAAGGAAAATGTCATCTATGTATCTCCACAACCTCAGACAATGGCTGAAGTGATGGAATACATAGATACTGGCAAATTCACCCTTTTCAATGGAAAGTCTGGTGTTACTTTTCAAGCTACTTGAAATAGGCTTGACATGAGGGATGATTTTTTTAGTCCAATGAAAAGGGACCACAATGGGGTCCAACGTTGTGCCAGTTTATGCAAACATCTATATGGCAGTGCTGTAGGTTCCAGAAGGAGGTGACTAGGAGGGAAAGAAGTGGGTCCTCTCCCAGGTGTAGCAACATGCCACATTTTAAGGGGCTGCTTTTCCTTTTGACTGACAGGGAGCTCTAGCCATAAATAAGTATTTGATTGTTCAATAATGTAAATTTTATAGGCTATATACTGCAATGTAGCCAGGCCACAATCAATTGTAGAAAGATGTATCACACTCCATTGCCTACTGTTCATGCTTCAAACTTTTTATTTGGTTTTTAGAAACAACATGACCAGCAATGTATTTTTTCAAATGTGAAACACGTATTTATTCACTCCTTGGTGACATGGACAGTATTTGTATGCCAAATTTTGCCATTGTATGTATGGAGGGGGCTCAGGAGGCCCCTTCATACACAGCGGGTTTTGACTGTGTATTACATCTGACACCCTGTTCTAACGGACGGGTTTGGAGATAACTGTATGGACTCACGCATCTAAGGGCGTAAGCCCGCTCCATACATTATCCCCGCACCACGACGTGCTATTACATTGTGGTGCTCAAAGAAGTTAAACAATTAGATACTGTTTCAATAGCGACCGCAGCATCTCAGCGGTTAGACAGGTAGGGTTGAGTTACCCCATTGGCCTACCTGCAATGTGATTTAGGGGTGCAGATGGATTGTCATGGTAGCTATGGGCCTTAGGAAGTTGCCCAGGTCTCATATCTTAGTACTGCTTTTAGACCCTGATAGGGTTTAATAGCATAACCTTAAAAGGACTATATACTGCAATACCCAAATATTGCAGTGTATTGTACAAATGTTATAATGATTGCATCTTTTGATCCCCAAGTGGGTTTAACCCCTTAATACCGAAGTTATTTTAAACCATAATGACCGAGCAATTTTGTAAGTTTTTCCATCGCCGCATTCAAAGATCTATAACTTTTTCTATTTTTGTGTCGACATAGCTGTATAAGGACTTTTTTTTATTTGCGGGACAAGTTGTATTTTATAATAGCACCATTTTGAGGTACATATAATTTATTGATTTAACTTTTTAATAACTTTTTTTAGTGGGGTACTGGAAAAAAAATAGAAATTTTGCCAATTTTTTTACGTCTTACTTTTACGCCGTTTACCGTGTGGTATAAATAACATAATAACTTTATTGAGTGGGTCGTTACAATCGCGGCGAAAGCAAATTTATATGGATTTTTTTGTTTTCCTACTTTTACACAGTAAAAACACATTTTTTTCAAAATTATTTGCTTTTGTGTCGCTATATTTTCAGAGCCATAACTTTTTTTTTTGACCGATGCAGCTGTATGATGGCTTTTTGTTTTGCTAGACGACTTGTAGTTTTTATTGGTACCATTTTGGAGTGGATGCGATGGTTTCATCACTTTTTATCAAATTCTTTTGAAGGCAGAATGAACAGAAAACTGTTGTTTTTTATTATATTTTTTACGGCGTTCACCGTGCGGGTTAAATAATGTAATCATTTTATAGTTGGGTTCGTTACGGATGCGGCGATACCAAATATGAGTAACTTTTTACTTTTTTTCATAATGAAGTATTTTGTAAGGGTAAAAAGTGGGGGGTTTTATTTTTTTTTACTTGGGATATTTATTTATTTATTTCAAACTTTGTTTGACTTTTTTTTACTTTATTTTTAGTCCCACTGGGGGCACTTTACTGTGCAAACTTTTGATCGCTATTATAATACACTGCAATACTTCGGTATTGCAGTGTATTATTGCCGGTCAGTGTAAAACTGACAGGCACCTGTTAGGTCAAGGCTCTGGCGTAGCTGAACAGGCAATCACTAAAGGCAGACCTGGGTGCCTTTGTTAGGCCCCCAGGCTGCCATAGAACCCATCGTCACCCCGCGATGCACGCGGGGATGCCAGTTGGATGAGAGAGGGAGCTCCATACCTCTAAAATCACTCAGATGTGGTGCACGCTATTGAGCGCTGCATCTGAGGGGTTAAATATGATCGGTGAACACTGCTAGTGGTCTCCGATGGTTGCCCTGAAGCCCGAGGCTGTTAATAACAGCCCGAGCTTCCACAGCACCCCGCACGATGCTGGGAAAGTTCTTCTGAAGTGCCGACGTGAAAAGGCGGCGCTCCAGAAGAACTAACCTGAACGGCTGACGTAAAAACACTATACGCCTGTCGTTAGTGACCGGCCTATAGTCTTTTTACTTCGGTCACTAACGGGCCTTATTCCGATGCGATAGACTTTTTACGTTGCGGCATCGGAATAAGTAAACAGAGCAGGGAGCTGTCAAATCTCCCTGCTCTCAGCTGCCAGAGGCAGAGGCAGCTGAGGGCGTCCCTGCTTTTCCGGGTGAGATCGATATTAGTATCGATCTCACCCGTTTAACCCCTCAGATGCGGTGCTCAATAGCGAGCACCGCATCTGAGTGGTTTTGGAGAGAGGGAGGGAGCTATGTCGACGCAAAAATAAAAAAGTTATAGCTCTTGGAATGCGACGATGGAAAAACGTAAAAAATAGCCTGGTCATTAAGGTCTAAAATAGGCTGGTCATTAAGGGGTTAAACAAAATTTTTTCAAAGTTTATCATTACATTATATGGTCTATTAAATAATGTCAAAATTTAAAAATACAACTTAACCCGCAAAAATAAAGTTCTCATATGGCTAAGTTAACAAAAAATAATTAAAGTTAAAGCCCTTTGAAATCGGGGATGAAAAATTGAAAATGACAACATTTAAACTGCCTGCCACACAAAGGGATAAAATATTTTCAATCACATTTGTTAAATTAAAAAAAAACACTCTTCTAAGTATCTCGGGTCAATTTAAATAACTTAACATGCACTTCATGCTGTATGTATCTATGTAAAAATATAAATATTTACATATTGCAAAGCTAATGTACAATCCTTTTTTGTAGGCCGATCCTCCAACAATATATTTTCCCTACAAATTTTAAAAAAGTATGATTTTACAAAATACTTTCTAAATTGAAAGCCAAATTTTTTGGACTGTAATGTGAGGCATATGATGGTACCGTATTGGGGTGAAACATTTAGTGTTTTTATTTTTTTTAACAATTATATTCCAAGAATATATTAAAAAAAACACTTTCATACGACATACAAATTAGACAGATTCCAACATTTAATGTTTCACATTAATAAATATATCTAAAGGAAATGTTGAAGCAAAGCAGCCTAAGCATCTGCAAGAGGAAGAGGAACAGCAGTATGGGGAGAGTGACCTGCTTGAACAGGAGGAGGGGTCATCTTTGGTGGAATCTGACAGGGATCAACACCATCTTGCTGTACCAGTCAGGGAGGCCACATCTCCATCTGTAGCCTCCACTTCCCAGTATCCCGCACCGCTCCCTGTTCATCACCTACTCAGAGGGGTAGATCTCAAGCCCTTCGTACCAGGGACCTACCTGGTCACTTTGATACTGAGGCCATGCCCGTGATGCAATACCTCTCCCTGAGCTGGGACACTTTGTGTGTCCCCTTCAAGCCGTGGCACAAGTACAGTGGAGTGCGTCATATTTTCTTCTAATTATCCTTCTCATTATTAATATTATTTCTTTTTTTTATTTTTGAGGTTTATCAAAATGTGCTAAAGCAAAACATCATATCTGGTTCCTATATCTACATTTTTTAAATGTTTTTTGATATACCCTTTGTAAAGGATCTGCCAGGCACAGCTTCTGTGTCAACGCCCATAGGTAATCAGTCTGCACCTGCTTCCATGTCTGTGAGACTGACTCCATCTTCCACCACTCAGGATGGCAGGCTTAGGAGTGGGAGAGCCTATAACAGCCTGGCCAGATGGAGCTAGCTCCCGCCCTCTGTCTATTTATACCTGCCTTTCCTGTTCCTCCTTGCTTGTGATTCTTCTCATTTGGTTTCCTGGCCCTGCTGCAGCTTCTTGAACTATTTGTCCCTGCTTCATACTGACCCTGGCTTACTGACTACTCTCCTGCTCTGCGTTTGGTAACTCGTACACTCCTGGTTTGACTCGGCTCGTTCACCACTCTTGTTGCTCATGGTGTTGCCGTGGGCAACTGCCCCATTTCCCTTAGCTTCTGTGTACCCTTGTCTGTTTGTCCGTCGTGCACTTATTGAGCCTAGGGACTGTCGCCCAGTTGTACCCCGTCGCCTAGGGCGGGTCGTTGCAAGTAGGCAGGGACTGAGTGGCGGGTAGATTAGGGCTCACTTGTCTGTTTCCCTACCCCCATCATTACACCCTTGCTAAATATTTTTAAATAAATTGTCTGTGACTGAAAAATCTAATCTTCACATAAACATCACTTAATGATTTTGATGTATACAAATATTCAAGCAGGAATATATTTATAGGATAGGTACTACTGTACCCTAGGAATTACCAAACAGTATATTTGATCTTTCTTACGACCAGCAGGTTTGTAGACCCACTGGGCTGCTCCACGGGTTTGACTTAGAGCCAGCTCTAAAGGCGTTAAGTAGCCTCCCCAGTCTTCACCCTTTATCCTCATACAGGGATCCAGTCTTCACAGAGGGTAGTCTACCAGGTCGCTCGCTACCTCTTGAGGTGGTCCCGGCAGAGTAGTTGCTGACCAAACAGACAAGAAACAGGCACTGGCAGATGGTACCTTGAAGGATGGAAGCTGACAGCGGATCACTGGTCACAGGTCAATAGCAGATAGCTGGACACAGGAAGGTAGAGGGTAGCTGGACACTGGCAGATAACTGATATCCACAGGTGGCTGGATACAGGCTTGTACAGGCTGACAACAGATATTAACAGCGAATTGGAGTTAAATGGATACAGGCTGACCATATATATCAATAGGGGTCTGTAAACAGGCTGGTAATGTATAACCAGATACAGGCTGACCACAGATAGCAATAGTGGACTTGATACACACTGGTAACGGACAACTCGATACAGGTTGATAACTGATAGCCATAGCAGACATTATACAGGCTTATAACGGAAAGCAATAGCAGGCAGGATACAGGTACATACAGGAACCTTCGCTGGATAACATTAGGTTGTTACAATATTGCTCAGGCACCTGGGAAATACCGAACGGTAACAGGGATTATTGAGACCCTTTTGAATTTAAGACCCTTTAAGAGGCGGCCAGAGTGTAGGCGTGCACACTAGGAACAAAGCGGCCGCAAGCAGGGAACAAAGTGAGATGTCGGCGGCCTGGAGGAGGTGCAGGCTGCCGAACAAGGTACGAGACCTGGTGGCGGGGACAGCTGCCAGGAGCGGGACCCGCCGCCTTCCCTTTTAGTCTCATCTGTTTGTCATGTTGGATGTTAGGTTCAAGGTAGCAAGTCTATATTTGCTCTTATGCCACACTTTTTTGCCATTGACTGTGTGTAATAAGCTTCGTATGCTTTATAATATTATTCTTCACCAATATTACTTCCTATATTGCTATTGCTTGTGATTAATAACTGATGCTCCTTATGTAGTCTTTTTTATTTTTGTCTATTACTCATGCTATTAACATCCTATTATAATTTTTATAGTTTTTTTTAAATGCAAACGTGCTTAAAATAATATATACAGATAAAAAATAATATTCAAGCTGGATTTACATGGGTCCTTGCGTTATTTCAGAAAAATAGTTTAACACAGTCACATTCATTGTATTGTTATGTGCAGCTATGAACATTAATTCTGTTATGCTTTTCATGTTTCCTGTTTATTTCCAGTGAATAAAATCCTCACCTTGGTCATATGATGGACAAACAAGTGCACGGCTCGTTACAGTTACAGTATGTGTATCAGAGTTCTGTCTTCTAATTAGCCGTGTTTATTATAAATGTGATACTTTAGACACAGCTTGTAAAACAAAATCTACCATCCACGCAAATGCAGAAATGGTGTAAAAAAATAAAAGTTCTACAATATTTACTGATCAATGACTCGATCTTCAAAACACAATATAGTCTGAATAATATAAAAGTGTTAAAGTGTTTATATAGTTCTACATGACTACTGCTACTTCCAGAGCATTACACCTTCTAGATTAAAGAAGTAATCTACAAATTGCAAGGCAGAATCAGTGGGCAAATTGCAAGGCAGAATCTATGTTCCGGAGTTTAATCATTAAATTCCGGAACATAGTTGTGAAGAAAGCAACAGGCCTATATATCCATATCAACGGTGGACACATCCAACTGCATTGCTGAGCTAAAGAGTTACTACAAATGACCCCAATTTAACTGTACTAAAAAAGGTTAAGATTCTGAAACAGGATTTACAGTCCCCAGATTGAATATTATTGAAAAAAACAAGAGTACATGCAAGACAACCTAAGAATATTTCTAGAAGCATTCCTAATGTAATGACAGGGGTGGGGAGACAGACAAGTGAGCCCTAATCTACCCGCCACTCAGTCCCTGCCTACTTGCAACGACCAGCCCTAGGCGACGGGGTACAACTGGGCGACGGTCCCTACGCTCAATAAGTGCACGACAGACAAACAGACAAGGTTACACAGAGCTAGGGGGAGAAAGGGGCAGTTGCCCACGGAAACACCGTGAGCAACAAGAGAAGTGAACAAGCCGAGTCAAAGCAGGAGAGTACGAGGTGCCAAACACAGAGCAGGAGAGTAGTGAACAAGCCGAGTCAAACCAGGAGTGTACGAGGTACCAAACACAGAGCAGGAGAGTAGTCAGCAAGCCGGGGTCAATATGAAGCAAGGACAATAGTATAAGAAGCGGCAGCAGGGCCAGGAAACCAAACGAGAAGAATCACAAGCAAATGAGGAACAGGAAAGGCAGGTATAAATAGACAGAGGGCGGGAGCTAGCTCCGTCTGGCCAGGCTGTGATAGGTTCTCCCACTCCTAAGCCTGCCACCCTGAGTGGTGGAAGATGGAGTCAGTCTCACAGACATAGAAGCAGGTGCAGACTGATTATCTATGGGCGTTAACCCCGAAGCTGTGCCTGGCAGATCCTTTACACCTAAATAGTGGGGGAAAAGGCCTTCAACAAGAAAACAAAGCCTGTAAGCCTGCAAAATTAACCTCTCCCCACACCAAGACGCAATTGTACGTCCTGGTAAAAGGTTACTACCCGCACCAGGACGTACAGTTACTGAACGCTTCCCGGTGCTCTCTGTCCTAACCGGGAGGTCAGCTGTACCGACAGCTAAAACTCCCCTGTTGCCAATCCGCTGTCCATCGCCACCGATTTTGTCAATTAACCCTGACCGTGAGGGATGCCGATGGTAGCGATAGCAATCAGAGGTATAGGCCTTCAAGCCTGAAGGTAGTGTAATATATTATAGCTGACATCAGAGTTACAAGTCTTCAAGTCCCCTAGTAATGTGTAAAAAAAAAAATTTAAGTTATTACTAGTAAAAAATACAATAAAAGTTAAAATAATAAAGCCTTTTCCCATTTTCCTCTAAAGTAATGTAAAAAATAAAAAAAATAAACAATATTGGTGTCACGGCGCGGGGTGTGGACCCACTGGGCCGTACCGCATAGCGGGGTAGCAGCTGGCCAACAAGGTACAAAACAATGTCTATAGTTCTGAACGGGTACCTGAGGCAATGTAGACAGTGGCAGGAACAGGACTTGACTTTCACAGTAGGTGATGCCGCGTGTGCAGCGGGAAGACACGACTTGACTTTCACAGCAGGTAACGCTGCGGATGCAGCGGGAAGACACGACTTGACTTTCACAGCAGGTAATGCCGCGGATGCAGCAGGAAGACACGACTTGACTTTCACAGCATTTAACGATAGCACGGAATACAGGGTACACACAGCAGGAACGGTTAACACTGGGAACTGGAAAACACTGGGAGACCTTTAGCAAGACAAACTAGGGTATGCAACAACGCTCAGGCAAGGAACCAGTGGGCAGGACTCCTTATTAGACACCATGCCCACTTCAGTTTTTCCTTCAGGGTGCTAGCCGTTTTTCTGACGGCTAGCACACTGACCCATTCATTTCAATGGGGCCATGCACACTTCAGTTTTTTTGACGGTCCCGTTGCTTCGTTCCGATCCAAAGTAGAGCATGTCCTACTTTGGTCCGGGATTCCGTGACCGTGAGGCCCATGCAAGTCAATGGGGCCGTCAAAAAAACTGAAGGTACATGGAAGGCATCCGTGTGCCATTCGTGTGCCGTCCGTGTGTGACGGAGCCGTTGCCTAGAAACGGCCGGGCGGGCAGAAAAACATAACAGAAATATTACACTAATCGGCAGCCACTTGTCTCTATCAATCACTGATAGAGAAAAGAGGCTGCTGATTAAAAATAAAATAAAAATCAGTTCATACCCAGTCCCTCTTCTTCCTCCAGTCCGGCCTTCCTTTCTGACGCGGCGGCCTGTGATTGGTTGCAGAGGCCGCTACAGCCTGTGATTGGCTGCAGAGGCGGTCACATGGGATGAAGCGTCATCCCTGGAGGCCGGCCTTCTGACGTCATCCTGACGTGCGTGACCATCACTACAGCCTGTGATTGGCTGCAGCGGCGACATGGATGAAACTTCATCACTGGAGTCCAGACAGGAGGAAAGTAAGTATGAAATATTTTAAATTTTTTTTTTATTACATTAAAATTGTATTTTCCGAGCACCGAGCATGGTACTGTCCTGGGTGCTGAAAGAGTTACCGCCGATCAGTGCAGCCCATTAACTCTTTCAGCACCCTGGACAGTACCATGCTCGGCGCACGGAAACGGAAACATGGAGTGCACACGGGAGTGCCTACGGCCGCTAAAACGGACACACGGATCCGTCAAAAACGGCCGTGAAAACCGTGTCGGAAGTGTGCACGAGGCCTTATAGTCCAGCAGCCATTTGGGCTGATAATTGATGTTAGGCAGCTGGAAGCGTACTGGCCCTTTAAGGCCGTGCACGCCGAGAAGAGAGACGTCCATGGCCCGGATCGTCATGGGGTAAGTCAGAACGACGACCCCCAGCCATAGACGTAGCAATTGGTATCGCTGTGTTCGTAAAAGTCTGAACTTTTACAATATAGCAGTTTTTTTTGTTACCTTAGCTCTAAATATAAGCAATAAAAAGTGATCAAAAAATTGTTTGTACCAAAAAATGGTACCAATAAAAACTAGAGCTCATCCTGAAAAAATAAGCCCTCACGCCGCTCAATGGACCGAAAAAATGTAATATTTATGACTCTGTGGTGAAGCAAAACAATTTTTTTTTTTTTAAACAAATATTTTTTTTTGTAAAAGTAGTAAAATATAAAAAACACTATATAAATTTGGTATTACCATAATCGTATTGAGCCGCAGAATAAAGTTACGTTGTCCTTTTTACCGCACGGTGAAAGCCAAAATAAACAAAGCCCAAAAAAACAATGGAAGAATTGAAGTTTTTTCCAATTTCAGCCCGCAGAGAATTTTCCTTCAGTAAACTTATACGTTATATGGTACTTTCAATGATGGCAATAGAAACTACAACTCCTCCCGCAAAAAAATAAGCCCTCACACCACTCTATTGATGGAAAAAAAAAAAGTTATGGCTCTTGAAAGGTGGGGAGTGAAAAACTAAAATAAAAAAAGCAAAAAATGGCTCAGTTCTGAAGGGTTAATTAATTTCTTATGAAACAAAAAAACACCTGTGTGGTCAAAATGCTCACTGCACCCCTTAAAATGACTTTAGGGTTCTAGTTTCCAAAATAGGGGTCACTACTTGGGGGTATGTTTTACAATTTGACTTCGGAGCCCTGCAATTGTGGGCCAATGCTGTGAAAATCATCAAAAAAGGCCTCAAATATGCATGTTTCTGTTAACTTCTGAGCCCTGTTATATGTCCAGGCTAATAATAAATACCTTGAGGGGTGTAAGGGTTTTGCAAATGTGACATGGTGCCCAAATACGAATCCAGCAAATCCACATGCCGAATAGAGCTCTTGCATTTCTGAGCCCTGCTGTGTGTCCAAACAGCAGTTTATGACCGCATATGCGGTAGTGCCATATTCGGGAGAAATTGCTTTACAAATGCTGGGGTGCTTTTTCTACTTTATTCCTTGTAAAAATTAAAAAATTCAACACTTTAGTGGAAAAAATTATGATATTAATTTTCACGGCCTAATTCCAAAAAATTATGCATAAGGTCTAAATGCTCACTATTCCCCTAGATAGATTCCTTAAGGGGTGTAGTTTCCCAAATGGATTCACTTTTGGGATAATTTCACTGTTTTGGTCCCTTCAAGGGCTTTGTAAATGCGACATGACACACGAAAACCATTCCAGCTAAATTTGAGCTCCAAAAGCCAGTAGTTTCCCAAATGGGATAATTTTTGGGGGTTTCCACAGTTTTGGTCACTCTTGGCCTTTGCAAATGCGATATGGCAGCCGAAAACCATTCCAGCAAAACTTGAGCTCCAAAAGCCATATGGTGCTCCTTCCATCCTGAGCCCTGCAGTGTGTCCAAACAGCAGTTTATTACCAAATTTGGGGTATTGCCGTAATCAGGAGAAATTGCTTTTCAATCAAAAACAAAAACAATCTCAGAATCGCTTGGATTCCAAAGTTAAAGATAAGGCATTCCAAAGTTATTACCACATAAACTGACATATGTCAGATTTGAAAGATGGGCTCTGAGTCTTAAGGACCAAAATAGGCTGTCATTAAGGGGTTAATTTAACGCACTACTGTGAAAACAGCCTACAAATATAGGCAAATACCCCTATGACATCACAATAGAATAAAATCTATGAATGAAGACATAGCAATACACACACGCTACATCAACATAATAGAACATTGTGACATTATCACAATAGATTACAGCCTAGAAATGACACACACACTGCTGTCACATCCTCACAATAGAGCACAACCTATAAATAGAGGCAAATACTTTGGAACAAATCCTTCAACCCCTTCAGGACACAGCTGATTTTTTCAAATCTGACAAATGTTACTGTGGTAATAACTTTGGAATGCATTTACCTATGTAAGCGATTCTGAGATTGTTTTCTCATGACATATTGTACTTTATGTTAGTGAAAAAATTTGGTTGATTCATTCAATATTTGTTTGTGAAAAAAAAAAAAAGTATGACATTTATAAATTTCACCTCCACTGTGTTTTAATGCCTGTGAAACACCTAAAGGGCTATGTTTAACCCCTTAAGGACGCAGCCACTTTTGGACCATATGACACAGCCTCATTTTTTAAATCTGACATGTGTCAATTTATGTGGTAATAACTCTGGAATGCTTTTACCTATCCAAGCGATTCTGAGATTGTTTTCTCGTAACATATTGTACTTTATTTTAGTGAAAAAATGTCATCGATAAATTCAATATTTTTTGTGTAAAACACCAAAATGTAGAAAAAATTTGCATTTTTCCAAATTCAAATGTATCTGCTTGTAAGGCCTCATTTACACGAGCGTGTGCGTTTTGCGCACGCAAAAAAACTCTGCGTTTTGCGTGCGCAAAAGGCAATTGACAGCTCCGTGTGTCATCCGTGTATGATGCGCGGCTGCGTGATTTTCGCGCAGCCGCCATCATAGAGATGAGGTAGTCGACGGCCGTCACTGTCCAAGGTGCTGAAAGAGCTAACTGATCGGCAGTAACTCTTTCAGCACCCTCGACAGTGAATGCCGATCACAATCTACACCAAAATGTGAATAAAAAAAGACGTTCACACTTACCATGAACTGCCTGCTTCCTCCAGTCCGGTCTCCCGGCCGTTGCCTTGGTGACGCGTCCCTCTCTTGTCATCCGGCCCCACCTCCCAGGATGACGCGGCAGGCCATGAGACCGCTGCAGCCTGTGATTGGCTGCAGCCTGTGCTTGGCCTGTGATTGGCTGCAGCTGTCACTTGGCCTGAATTGTCATCCCGGGAGGTCGGACTGGAGGAAGAAGCCGGGAGTTATCGGTAAGTCAGAACTTCTTTTTTTTTTTACACGTATATGTATATTGTGATCGAAAGTCACTGTCCATGGTGCTGAAACAGTTTAAGTCTTTCAGCACCGTGGGCAGTGACTGTCTCCTGACGTCGCGTACCCGAACATTTTTTGCCGGGTTCGGTTAAAACGAGTTCGGCCGAACCCGGTGAAGTTCGGTGCGCTCATCTCTAATTTGACACTCCGTTTGGATGTTTGTAACCAGAAAAGCACGTGGTGCTTTTCTGTTTACATTCATCCTTTTGACAGCTCTTGCGTGATTTTCGCGCATGCAACGCAGGACCGTCAGTGTGGCATGCGTTGTTTTCACGCACCCATTGAAGTCAATGGGTGCGTGTTGCGTGAAAAACGCAAGAATATAGAACATGTCGTGAGTTTTACGCAACGCACTCACGCTGCGCAAAATTCACGCATCGTCTAAACAGCCCCATAGACTATTATAGGTGCGTACGACACGCGTGAAAAGCACGCGCGTCGCACGCGCGTATAATACGCTCGTGTAAATGAGGCCTAAGACAGATAGTTATACTACACAAAATAGTGACTAGTTAACATTTCCCATATGTCTACTTTATGTTGGCATCATTTTTTTAACATCCTTTTATTTTTCTAGGACGTTGGAAGACTTATAAGTTTAGCAGCAATTTTCAAGAAAATTTCAAAAGCCTATTTTTTTACGGAACAGTTCAGATCTGAAGTAGCTTTGAGAGCCTTATATATTAGGAACTCCCACAAATCACCGCATTTTAAAAACTGCACCCCTTAAAGTATTCAAAACAGCATTTAGAAAGTTTCTTAACCCTTTATGTGTTTCACAGGAATTAAAGCAAAGTGGAAGGGAAATTTGCAAATTTAATTTTTTTTGCAGAAATTCCATTTTAATCATTTTTTCCTGTAATACCGAAGTTTTTTTTTTTACCAGAGAAACACAACTGAATATTTATTGCCCTGATTCTGAAGTTTTTAGAAATATCTCACATGTGGCCCTAGTGTACTACGGGCCTGAAACAAAGGCCCCAGTAGCAAAGAAGCACCTAGTGTATTTTTCAGCCTTCCTTTTCTTAAATTATATTTTAGGCACCATGTCAGGTTAGAAGAGGTCTTGTGGTGCAAAAACAAACGAAACCCCACCATAGTAACTCCATTTGGGAAACTAAACCTCTAGAGGAATTCATCTAGGGGTGTAGTGAGCATTTTGACCCCACAGGTATTTCATAGATTTCAGTAGAATTGGGCAGTGAAAATGAAAAATTACATTATTTTCCAATAAGATGAAGCTTTACCTCAGAATTTTTAATTTTTTTAACAAATAAATGAGGAAAAACACACCAACATTTGTAAAGCAACTTCTCCAGAGTACGGAAATACCCAACATGTGGTCATAAACTGCTGTTTGGGCAAGAAGGGAAGGCACGCCATTTAGCTTTTGGAGTACAGATTTTGCTGGCTTGATTTCTCGGCACCATGTCGCATTTGTAAAGCTCCTAAGGTACCAGTACAGTGGAAACCCCCCAAAAGTGACTCCATTTGGGATACTACACCCCTAGAGGAATACAACTAGGCATGTAGTGAGCATTTTGACCCCCCAGGTGTTTCATAGATTTCATTAGAATTGGGCAGTAAACATGAAAAATTTCATTTTTTTCCACTAAGACGTAGATTTAGGTCAAAATGTTTCATTTACTCATCAAATAAAGGAGAAAAAGCACCGTAACATTTGCAAAGCAACTTCTCCAGAGTACGGAAATACCCCATATGTGGTAATAAACCACTGTATGAATACACATCAGGACTCAGAAGGGAAGGAGCGCCATTTGGCTTTTGGAGAACAGATTTTGCTGGATTGTTTTTTCTGCACCATGTCGCTTTTGCAAAGTCCCTTAGGTACCAGTACAGTGGAAACTCCCCAAAAGTGACTCCATTTGGCAAACTACACCCATTGAGGAATTCATCTAGGGGCGTAGTGAGCATTTTGACCCCACAGATGTCTCATAGATTTTGTTAGAAATGGGCAGTGAAAATGAAAAATTACATTATTATCCAATAAGACATAGCATTAGTTCAAAATGTTTCATTTTCTCAACAAATATAGGAGAAAAAGCACCATAATATTTGTAAAGCAACTTCTTCAGAGTAGGGAAGTACCCCACACGTGGTCATAAACTGCTATTTGGACACACAGCAAGGCTCTAAAGGGAAGGAGCGCCATTTAGTATTTGGAGTGGAGATTTTACAAGATTCGTTTTTTGACACCATGTTGCATTGAGCTATAGTACCAGTACAGTGGTACCCCCGAAAAATTATCCCGTTTTGGAAACTAGATCCCTCAAAGAATTTATCTAGGGGTGTAGCGACCATTTTGACCGCACAAGTGTTATGCAAAAATGAGTAAACAATAGATGTTGCAGATTGAAAATTGCCGTTTTCCACAGATATGCCATTTCAGTGCCCAATGTGTTGTGCCCAGCTTGTACCACCGTAGACACACATGCCATAAATTTTTAAGCGGGTTCTCCAGAATACAGTATTATCCCATATATGGTCATAAATTGCCGTTTGGGCACACTGCCAGGCTCAGGTGGACCACCATTTGGCTTTTGAAGCGCAGATTTTGCTTGGTGTTTTACTGTTATTTCATCTTATAATTTGAGGGCATATGTGAGCTGGGCGGAGTACATCAGGGTATATGTAAGCTGGGCGGAGTACATCAGGGTATATGTAAGCTGGGCGGAGTGCATCAGTGCATAATAGGATGATGTAATAATGGGGAGAATTAATAATCAATGGTTTGGTGTGGTACACTTTGAACCAATCCTTTATACACAGGCCGGGTTTATTGGGTATTATACAAAATATCTGCGCTCCAGTATTGCCTAATCTTTGACTTCTTCACTAGCCATATAAGGCCCTAAAGTTTCCTCATCTCCGCTGCATCTACGGGGTCCATCTGTGAGGTCCAGCAAATGATGATGTGGGGTATTTAGTGAAATTCTACTGGACCTAAAAAATTAGTATGGTCCTTCATTTAGCATCATTGCATTTTGAGAGTCATAACGTGTTATTTTTCGGTTGACGGAGCTGTGTGAGGTCTTGTTTTTTGGGGAACGAGCTGTAATTTTTATTGGTTCCATTTTGGGGTACATGCAATTTTTTTGATCACTATTTATTCAATTTTTTGGGAGATGAGGAAACCAAAAAACAGCAATTCTAGCACGGTTTTGTTTTTTTATTTTTTACAGTGTTCACCGTGCAGTATAAACAACATGTTAACTTCATTCTGTGGGTCGATACGATTACAGCGACACTAAATTTATATCGTTTTTTTACGTTTCACTAAGTTCCCACAATAAAAATACTCTTTTCTAAAGAAGTCATGTTTTAGTGTCGCCATATTCTGACAGCCATAACTTTTTAATTTTTTAGTTGATATCGCTGCGGGAGGGCTTGTTTTATGCGTGACAAACTGTAGTTTCTATTGGTACCATTTTGCATTACTTGCAACTTTTTGATCACTTTTTATTACATTTTTTTTGAGACAAGGTGACCTAAAAATAAAATGCTGTCATTGTTTTGTCTTAAAAATTTTTACGGTGTTCACCGTGTGGTAAGAATAATGTGACATTTTTATAGATCAGGCCGTTTCTAACGCAGCAATACCTATTATTTATCATTTTTTTTATGTTTTCATTTTTTTTCTAATAATAAAGGAGTTGATCAGGGAAACAGGGCAAGTGTTGTTTTTATTAGTTAAAACTTTTATTTATTTGTTTTTCTTTCACATTTTTTTTAACTTTTTTAACTTTTTTTATTACACTGACCTGGGGACTTGAAGATCTGGTCTTCTGATACCCGGAACGATACACTGCACTACATAAGTATGACAGTGTATCGTAACTGTCATTCTTCAGCTGACAGTTAGCCTATTACATCATGCCTTGGGCAGGACCTAATAGGCTACCGTACCTGGGCAACCAGGAAGTCTAGCAACGGCTTCCTGGTTGCCATAGCAAACATCACCATCCGCGATCCATCGCGGGGGGGCCCGTGGGGGGGGTACAGAGGGAGCTCCCTCCCTCTGTCAACCACTTCAATGCGGCGGACGCCATTGACAGCCGCATTGAAGGGGTTAAAAGGCTGCGATCGGCGGTAACTGCCATTGCAGCCATTGCAGCGGTATGTCAGCTGTGTTTGACAGCTGACAGCCGCTGAAGATAAAGCGCGCACTGCTCCTGTGCTCACTTTATCTACAGGGCGTGACTGTACGCCCTTCTGCGGGAATGCACTTTGTATCTGGAAGTACAGTCATGCGGGAAGGGGTTAAGGGGTTTAAAACTTTCTAAATGCTGTTTTGAATACTTTGAGGGGTGCAGTTTTTTTTAAATTGGGTTACTTATGGCTGTTTCTAATATATAAGGACCTCAAGCCACTTCAGAACTGAATTGGTCCACAAAAAATAGGTTTTGGAAATTTTCTTGAAAATGTGAGAAATTGCTACTAAAGGCTTGTAGTGTCCTGTAAAAATAAAAGGATGTTCAAAAACGATGCCAACATAAAGTAGACAAATGGGAAATGTTAACCAGTAACTATTTTGTATGGTATTACTATCTATTTTACAAACAGATACAATAAATTTCGAAAAATTCAAATTTTTGCAAATTTTCTCTAGATTTTGGTGTTTTCACAAATAAATACTGAATTTATCGACCAAATTTTTGTACCAAAAAATACAATATGTCACAAAAAAAACAATCTCAGAATCGCTTGCATTGGTAAAAGCATTCTAAAGTTAAAAGTAACACGTCAGATTTGAAAAAAAGTGTCTGTTTCCGCAGGGCTAAAACTGTCTGTGTCCTGAAGGGGTTAACCCCTTCCCAACCACCCCACGTAGATTAACAGGCTGCACCACTGGTCCTTGTGCCTGTAGCCCGTTAATCTACGTGTGCTCCTAACAGAGCACGCAGCCCGGCATCTCCCAGTACGGGCTGCTACTAGCAGCCTTAGTACTGGAGGAAAACATTTGGTCGGATCTCAGCGGTGATTCCCACCGATTAACCCCTTAAATGCGGTGGTCAATAGTGACCACTGCATTTAAGTTGTTATAACAATATCGGAACCCCGCTACGCGATTGCGGGGTGGGGGCGATTTTTGCTATGGCAACCAGAAGCCTAACAAAGCCAACCGGTCTGCCATCTATGGAAGGCGATTATGTATTGCATGGTATTATAACAATGATCCAACAATTGGATCTTCAAGTCCCTAGTGGGACTAAAAAAAAAAAAGTAAAAAAAAGTTCCAAAAAAGATTTCAAAAAGTCACATTTCAAAATGATAAAATGAAAAATCGCCCCTTTTCCCCTTATAAAGTCCTTTATTATTAGAAAAATATGAAAAAAAATTAACTATGCATAATTGGATTTGCCGCATCCGTAACGCACTGAACTATAAAAATATAATGTCATTTATCCCGCACGGTAACTGCCATAAAATTAAAAATAAAAAAACGATACCAGAATCGCTATTTTTAGTCACTTTAGCAACCAAAAATTTAGTAAATAGGGATAAAAAAGTTGCAAGTACTCAAAAATAGTACTAATAAAAACTACAGTTTGCTCCGCAAAAAACAAGCCCTCACACAACTTTCTTGATGGAAAAATAAAAAAGTTGTAGCTCTTAGCATATGGCAAAACAAAATATTTTTTTAAAAATGTGATTTTATCATGCAAACACAGTGAAACATAAAAAACCTATATACATATGGTATCGCCGTAATCGCATCGAAGCACAGAATAAATTAAATATGTCATTTATAATGCACGGTGAACGCCGTAAAAAATAAAGAATAAAAAAAAAATAGAAGTTTTCACGGCCAAATTACACTAAATTTAGCAAAAAACCTATGGGATCAAAATGCTAACTATACCCGTAGAGAAATTATTTTTAGGGCTGTAGTTTCCCAAATGGGGCCAGTTCTGGGGGGTGTCCACTGATTTGGTCCCGCAGGGGCTTTGCAAATGCGCCATCACACCCGAAAACCAATCCAGTAAATTTGAGCTCCAAAAGCCAAATAGCGCTCTTTCCCTTCTGAGCCCTGCCGTGTCCAAACAGCCGTTTATTACCACATATGGGGTATAGCCGTAATCAGGAGAAATTGATTTACAAATCTTGGGGTGCTTTTTCATCTTTATTCCTTGTAGAAATTGATAATTTCTACGTTTTATTGGAAAAAATTTAGATTTTCATTTTTACGGACAAATTCCACTAAATCTAGCAAAAAACCTGTGGGGTTAAAATGCTTACTATAGCCCTTGATAAATTCCTTGAGAAGTGTAGCCAAATGGTGTCTCTTTGGAGGTGTTTCCACTATTTTGCCCCACAAGACCTCTTTAAACCTAACATGATCCCTAAAATATATTCTTATAAAAAGGAGGCCCCAAAATCCTCTAGGTGCGCCTTTGCTTCTGAGGCCAGTGCTTCAGTCCATTAGTACAGTAGAGCCACATGTGGGATATTTCTAAAAACTGCAGTATCTGGGCAATAAATATTGATTTGTGTTTCTCTGGTAAAACCTTTTGTGTTACAGAAAAAAAAGAAATTTGTAAATTTCGCCTCTACTTTCTTTAATTCCTGTGAAACACCTAAAGGGTTAAGAAACTTTCTAAATGTTGTTTTGAAAACTTTAAGGGGTGCAGTTTTTAAATTTGTATGACTTAAGTGGGTTTCTAATATATATGGCCCTCAAAGCCACTTCAGAAGTGAACTGCTACCTATAAAAATAGGTTTTGGAAATGTTCTGGAAAATGTGAGAAATTGCTGCTAAAGTTCGAAGCCTTGTAATGTCCTAGAAAAAAAATAGATTTTCAAAAAACGATGCCAACATAAAGTAGACATATGGGAAATGTTAATTAGTAACTATTTTGTGTGGTATTACTATCTGTTTTACAAGCAGATAGATTTACATTTTGAAAAATGCAAATTTTTGCAAATTTTCTCTAAAGTTTGGTGTTTTTCACAAACAAATACTGAATTTATTGATCAAATTTTTCCACTAACATAAAGTACAATATGTCACGAGAAAACAGTCTCAGAATTGCTTGGATAGGTAAAAGCATTCCCAAGTTATCACCCCATAAAGTGACACATGTCAGATTTGAAAAAATCGTCTGCGTCCACAAGGCCAAAACAGGCTCTGTTCTGAAGGGGTTAAATATTTTAACAGAAGACGCCACTCATCAAACAGTGCACTGAAAGCTCACGATTATATACCTCTGTTGGACCTTTAGGGTATTTTCATACAGGGCGGATATGCTGCTTAGAAGTACACAGTGTATATCCGCTCTGGACGCTGCAGGGAATTCCGTCCGAAAAACCGCAAAAAGAATATATCATACTTATCCGTAGCCATGGCGAGGCGTCCCTCTGCTATTGGCTGCAGCTGTCACATGGGATGAAAGGTCATCTATGGAGGCCGGGCTGCACACAGGAGCAGAGAGTTCTGGGTAAGTATGAAAATTTTTTTCTGAGTTGCAGTTTTTGCAGCGGAATCGTAGGTTTTCTGCTGCAAAAATCACAACATCTGCTATTTGTTGCGTCTTTTATCTCCCCAATTAATTCAATTGGGAAAACCCTAATAGAAAAGCAGCAATTCCACAACATAAATTGAAATGCTGTGGATTAAAACCGTTATCTATTATTCCAATAATTAACTCCTTTGCTATAGTCTAGAATCTGAACAACACAAAAAACGTAAAAAACGTAAAGGTATTTATATATGAAGTAAAAAAAACAGGTTTAAAATATATATAATAGGTGGTCACTGCCGAAAATATATCCAAATAAGAAAAAAATCTAAATAAATACGCAAGACCCATTTTTGTGACTAAAAGCTAAAGACTATAAACTGTTTTTTTTGGGTTAGTCTAGTGTAGCGGGCTGTATCTGTTTTTCTGCAGGTGCTACATCTGCGCTAGAGGAGACACTGAACACCCCTCCCCTCCCTCCTAAACTTGCTGGCCACTGAGTTCTGATTCACATAGTGAATGCATTCGTCAAAGATGTTTGCTGAACTTCTGTCTACTAAGGGCGATTCCGCTACATGTTTTGTTGTGGTTCACCGTCTGTGACAGGAGGCAAAGAGCTGATAACTCAGGATTTTGGTGGGAGGAGCCCTGCGCTGCCGACAAAGAAACAGGTACCACCTAATGGGAGTTGCTCTGAGTTCAGCAGCGTATTAGCGCCAACCAACGAACACACCTCCGGATACGTCACTGGGGGTGTGTTTGATGAGGGAACGAACTCCCTGTTTAACCCCTTCCCGACATTTGACGTACATGTACGTCATGGAAAGCATTGACTTCCGCAAAATGCCGTACATGTACGTCAAACGTTTGGCACCGGCTCAGAAGCTGAGTCGGTGCCATCATCGTCGGATCTCAGCTGTATCTTACAGCTGACATCCGACTGTAACGGCGGGGACCGAAATTAGCTTCGATCCCCGCCATTAACCCCTTAAGTGCAGCGCTCAAACGCGATCGCTGCACTTAAGGTGTTTGCAGCTCATCGGAGCCCCAGCAATGAAATTGCCGGGGTTCCGGTGGCTGCAATGGCAACCGGAGGCCTAATACTGGCCTCCCGATCTGCCTAGCACCGAAGCTGGTCAAGATCCGCCCGGCGGCGGAGCCTGATCGGCTTCCGTAGCTGCCGGCAAGATGGCGCCGGGTCAGGAGCTGATCCGGCGTCATCAGCGGTGGAAGTCAGCTGTACTGTACAGCTGACATCCACCTGTAACGGCAGGAACCGGAGCTAGCTCCGATCCCTGCCATTAACCCCTTCGATGCAGCAATCGAAAGCGATTGCTGCATCGTAGCGGTTACTAGCAGATCGCCAGCCCTGACAGGCAATCGGGACTGGCGACTGCTGTTATGGCAACAGGAGACACAATGGTCTCCTGCTCTGCCATTACGGAAGCCGATTTAGGCCCCGCCGGGAGGCGAAGCCTAAACGGCTTGCTGTCAGTGAATGACTGACAGATCTAATACATTGCACTACATAGGTAGTGCAATGTATTAGAAAAAAAAAAATCTGACCGTTGGACCTTCAAGTCCCCTAGTGGGACTTGAGAAAAAGTGTAAAAAAAGTATAAAAAAGTGTAAAAAAAAGTGCAAAAAATAAAAGTTTGAAAACAATAAAAGTTTCAAGTAATCAAATAAAACACAATCCCCTTTTACTCTTATCAAGTCCTTTATTATTGAAAAATAATAATAAACCATATGTATTTGGTATCGCCACGACCGTAACGACCTGAGGTATCAAAATATTATATTATTTATTGCACGCGGTGAACAGCGTAAAAAAAACCCGTAAAAAACGTTACCAGAGTTTCTGTTTTTTGGTCACTTTGCCCTACAAATATTACAATAAAAAGTGATCAAAAAGTCGCACGTATCCAAAAATGGTACCTATAAAAACTATAGCTCGTCCCGCAAAAAACAAGCCCTCATACACCTCCGTCGACAAAAAAATTAAAAAGTTATGGTTCTCACAACTTGGCGACAGAAAAAATACATTCTTTTTACAAAAGTTATTTTATTGTGCAAAAAGTTGTAAAACATGAAAAAGTGCTATAAATTAGGTATCGCCGGAATCGTACTGACCCGCAGAATAAAGTTAACATGTAGTTTATAATGCGTGGTGAACGCTGTATAAAAAAAAAGAAAAAAGCTGTGCCAGAATTGCGTTTTTTTGTTTACCTGGCATCCCAAAAAATAGGATAAAAGGTGATCAAAAAGTCGCATGTACCCCAAAATGGTACCAATAATAACTACAGCTCGTCCCGCAACAAACCAGCCCTCATACCGCTATGTCTATGAAAAATAAAATTAGTTATGGCTCCAATAAGTCAGGAAATAAAAAAATATGCAGTTGTGCCCGAGGGGAACATTTCTTCAGTTTCAAGAGGCGATTTATCAAGGACCTAAAATTAGGGAACCAGGAAAGGGAGAGCCCAAACATATCCGCTGGAAGCGACGGTGCCCGTATTATACCAGGACAACACTTCACAGCAAAATTCCCCAAACTACAAAGGCGCGGAGTGTGGACCAAAAGGGGGATAAGAAATGACACCATTTATCAGTGCGACCCCGGCCTGTGCAGAAAGGATTGCTTCACAGCGTAACACACATCTATGGATTATTTTTATTTTTTTATACCACCTGACTATGCCCCTTATATACTCCGCCCCGCTTACATGTACCCCCACATTATAAAACACCAGCAATACTCAAACAAATATAGTGCCAAGCAAAATCAGCTCTCCAAAAGCCAAATGGTGCTCCCTCGGCCCTGAACCCTGCAGCGTCCCCAAACAGCAGTTTCCTTCAACATATATGGCACCGTCATACCCGGGAGAACCCTTTTAACAATTTTTGGGGTGTGTGTCTCCAGCGTCATAAGCTGGGCATGACATATTTGCCACTGAATGGCACATCTAGGGAAAAATATACATTTTTAATTTGCACCATCCACAGCGCATTCATTTATGGAAAAGACCTGTGGGGTGAAAATGCTCACTACACCCCTTAATTAATGCCTTGAGGGGTGCAGTTCCATAGTGGGGGTCACTTCTCAGGGGTTTCTTTTTATTATTTCACATCTGAGCGTCTGCAGTTGTGAACCAATACTTTGTAAATCGCCAAATTAGGCCTCCACTCCGCATGGTACTCTTCACTTCTGAGCCCTGTCATATGTCCAGACAAAAGATTAGTGCCCCATGTAGGGTGTTTCTAAAACCGGGAAACACCGCATAATAATTAGAGGGCTGTCTTGTTATGGTGGCACAAGCCGGGCACCACATATTGGCATATCTATGGAAAAAAATCCCATTTTCACTCTGCAACATTGAGCGCACACTAATTTCTACAAAACACCTGCAGGGTTAAAATGCTTACTACACCCCTTGGTAAATGCATTGAGGGGTGTAGTTTCCAAAATGGGGTCACTTCTGGGGGGTTTCCACTGTTTTGGGCCCACAGGTGCCCAGAAACCAATCCAGCAACATCTGCACTCCAAATGGCGGTCCTTCCCATCTGAGCCCTGCGGTTTGCCCAAACAGCAGTTTATGACCACATATGGGGTATTGCCGTACTCGGGAGAAATAGCTTTACAAATGTTGGGTTCTTTTTTTCCTTTATTTGTTGAGAAAATGAAAAAATTTGCGCTAAAGCTACGTCTTATTGAAGAAAAAGGACTGTTTTTATTTTCACTGCCCAATTCTAATAAATTCTATGAAACATCTGTGGGGTCAAAATGCTCACTACACCCCTAGATGCATTCCTCAAGAGGTGTAGTTTCCTAAATGGAGTCCCTTTTTGGGCGTTTTCATTGTTTTGTCCCCTCAGGGGCTTTGCAAATGTGACATGGCCTCCGCAAACCATTCCTGCTAAATGTGATCTCAAAAAGCCAAATAGTGCTCTTTCACTTCTAAGCCCTGCCGTGTGTCTAAACAGCCGTTTATGACCACATGTGTGGTATTGTTTTACTCGGGAGAAATTGCTTTACAAATTTTGTGGTGCTTTTTCTCCTTCAGTCCTTCTGGAAATGAGAAAAAATTAGCTAAACCTACATTTTCTTTGAAAAAATGTAGATTATTATTTTCAGGGCCTACTTCCAATAATTTCTGCAAAAAAACTGTGGTGTCAAATCGCTCACTATACCCCTAGATAATTTCCTCAATGGGTGTAGTTTCCAAAATGGGGTCACTTGTGGGGGGTTTCCACTGTTTTATCCCCTCAGGGGCTTTGTAAATGTGACCTGGCCTCCGAAAACCATTCCTGCTAAATGTGAACTCCAAAAGCCAAATAGCGCTCTTTCCCTTCTCAGCCTCGCCGTGTCTCCAAACAACCGTTTATTACCACATGTGTGGTATTGTTTTACTCGGGAGAAATTTCTTTACAAATTTTATGGTGCTTTTTCTCCTTTAGTCCTTGTGGAAATGAAAAAAAATTAGCTAAACCTACATTTTATTTGAAAAAATGTAGATTTTCATTTTCACAGCCTACTTGCAAAAATTTCTGCAAAAAACCTGTGGGGTCAAAATGCTCACTATACCCCTAGATAATTTCCTCAAGGGGTATAGTTTCCAAAATGGGGTCACTTGTTTGGGGTTTCCACTGTTTTGTCACCTCAGGGGCTTTGTAAATGTGACATGGCCTCCGCAAACCATTCCTGCTAAATGTGAACTCCAAAAGCCAAATAGCGCTCTTTCCCTTCTCAGCCACGCCGTGTCTCCAAACAACCGTTTATTACCACATGTGGGGTATTGTTTTACTCGGGAGAAATTGCTTTACAAATTTTGCGGTGCTTTTTCTCCTTTAGTCCTTGTGGAAATGGGAAATAAAATCGCTAAACCTACATTTTCTTTGAAGAAATGTTGATTTTAATTTTCACGGCCTACTTCCAATAATTTCTGTAAAAAACCTGTGCGGTCAAAATGCTCACTACACCCCTAGATAATTTCCTTGAGGTGTCTAGTTTCCCAGATGGGGTCACTTTTGGGGGATTTTGACTGTTTTGGCACCGCAAGAGCCCTTCAAACCTGACATGGTGCCTAAAATATATTCTAACAAAAATAAGGCCCCGAAATCCACCAGGTGTTCCTTTGCTTCTGAGGCCGGTGCTTCAGTCCAGTAGCACGCTACGGCCACATGTGGGATATTTACTAAAACTGCAGAAACTGGGCAACAAATATTGAGTTGCATTTCTCTGGTAAAACCTTCTGTTTTATAAAAAAAATTGTATTAAAAATGTATTTCTGCAGAAAAATATGAAATTTGTAAATTTCACCTCTACTTTGCTTTAATTCCTGTGACATGTGTAAAGGGTTAAGACATTTTCTAAATGCTGTTTTGAATACTTTGAGGGGTGAAGTTTTTAAAATGGGGTGACTTTTTTGGGGTTTCTAATATATAAGGCCCTCAAAACCACTTCACAACTGAACTGGCCCCTGTAAAAATAGCCTTTTGAAATTTTCTTGAAAATGTGAGAAATTGCTGCTAAAGTTCTAAGCCTTGTGAGGTCATAGAAAAATAAAAGGATGTTCAAAAAACGATGCCAATCTAAAGTAGACATGTGGGGGATGTTAATTAGCAACAATTTTGTGTGGTATAACTGCCTGTCTTACAAGCAGATACATTTAAATTGAGAAAAATGCTAATTTTTGCAATTTTTCGCTAATTTTTGGTGTTTTTCACAATTAAATACTGAACATATCGAGCAAATTTTGCCAGTAACATAAAGTCCAATGTGTCACGAGAAAACAGTCTCAGAATCGCTTGGATAGGTGAAAGCATTCCGGAGTTATTACCACATAAAGTGACACATGTCAGATTTGAAAAATGAGGCTCTGTCAGGAAGGTCAAAAGTGGCTAAAGAGGGAAGGGGTTAAATAGTAGCCAAAAAACACATGTGGGCGTTGACATCAGACGCCGAGACAAGCGTACATTCCAGCACTGTGGGAACAAGTGCTGTGAGGAATAACAATAATAACAGGAATAACAAGTGCTGTGAGGAACTAACCTTTACACAGCTACAACTCAATTTGAGCCTCTAGTTGAAGGGGTCATCTGGCCTTATCTCCCCTGAAGAATTTCAGCCACAAAGAAATGCGTCGGGAGAAGGCAAAATCTGATTGCCTAGATATAAGAAAGGAACAGTAAGATTTCCGAGGCCCCAGCCATAGGAACAGCACGGACTCGGTCACACTACGGAACGGGTAGGAGGGTTTACAACCCTATAGATACTAACATATATTTCTCTGGTAAGAACACTATTTCCACATATTTAAATTATTTGGAGCACTACTTACACTCTGCAAAAAATATTTATATAATTTGCATAAATTGGCATATAATTGCATAGATTGTTATATTCCCTTCACGATAGGGAGATTCTTTTCCGTTGTGAAAAGTTTTGTCCTGGTGTGTTCTTGTATTTCACACTTTTAAAAAAAATATATGAGTAAAAGTTATATTTTCTTAAACTCTAGTCCTACTCCAGTGATTTAATTACGATGTTACGTAGAGTATAGAAATGATACATTTCCTTTGGTGGAAGGTTTTGAATATACCACTAATACCTATATCCCCAAACTATGACAAAAAAATAAAAAATGTATCCCGCATAAAACAAGGTCTCATACGGCAACTTAAATGAAAAAATAAAAAGTTATGGCTGCTGAAATGCAGAGGTAAAAACTGAAAAATGTAGCTGGTCATTAAGACTTTTTCAGCCCCGGTCATTAAGGGGTTAACAAACATTCTAAGCGTACAGATGTTTCTTTCTTTGGAGAGTTGACAGCACCATGAAATAGACACAAAAATATTTTTCCTTCAGCAGATCCTGGATGATAAGCTGCCCAAAACATTGCGAATTCTGATAGCGGAGTCTGGGTTTGGCGTATGCCAGGAGAACGTTACCTCCCTGACTGCAATGTGCTAGCTGTAAAGCTGGTGGAGTAGGGATAATGCTATGGGGTAGTTTCTCAGGGGTTAGCCTAGGCCCCTTAGTTCCAGTGGAGAGAAATCTTAATGCTTCCGCACAGGGCCGGCCCTAGGATAGATGGCGCCCTGTGCGAAATTATCTTTCGGCGCCCCACCCCATCATTAAAAAAAATGACCCATAAAAAATTGTTTTGAGAAAGACAGAAAACGGCTAAGAACAAGCACTACACTGTATGTTCACACACGTTTTTTGTAAGGCAAAAAAATCTGCCTAAAAATTCCTTCAGCAACTGACAGCGTTGTGTGACCTTTTTTTTGTGTTTTTTCTTAAGCTGTTGAAGCGAATGCAAAAGACGCAGGAAAAAAAGCTCCAAACGAGCGCCACTCACAGTAAAATGACCATCAGCCCACCACTCACAGATTCCCTCTGTAGGTAGCGCCACACAGCCCCTTGTAGGTAGCACCACACAGCCCCCTTGTAGGTAGCGCCAGACAGCCCCCTTGTAGGTAGCGCCAGACAGTCCCCTTGTAGGTAGCGCCACACAGCCCCCTTGTAGATAGCGCCACACAGCCACCTGTAAAGAGCGCCACACAGCCCCCTTTAGAGTGCGCCACACAGCCCCCTGTAGGGAGTGCCACACAGCCCCCTGATAGGAAGTGCCGCACAGACCCCTGGTAGGGAGTGCCACACAGCCCACAGCCCCCTGGTAGGGAGTGCCACACAGCCCCCTGGTTGGTAGTGCCCCACAGCCCCCTGGTTGGTAGTGCCACACAGCCCACAGCCCCCTGGTAGTGCAAGGACTACGAAATGACCCTGATAGCTGGCGGGCAATAGACATTCAAAAAAGGACAACTTTGCAGGAGCACACAAAATACCCAGCTTTTCCAGCTATCAAATAAATGTGTGGAAATAGAACTTTTATAGAACTTTTATTTAGTCTAGTTAAAGAATTAATCCTTTTAGCTAGATTAAATAAAAGTTAGATCTTAGTTTATTTACACACATTTATTTGATAGCTAGGAAAGCTGGGTATTTTGTGTGCTCCTGCACAGTTGTCCTTTTTTGTATGTAGTGCCACACAGCCCCCTTGTAGATATATCCCCCCCCCACCCCTTCCAGTATAGATAGCGCCACTGTAGCTCCCTGAAGGAACGGAATCCCCATGTGGGTGGGGATTCCGTGCCTGGAGCGCTGCTTGATGTCTCTGTCCATATATGGACAGTGGCATCAGGGGAAACTCCTGAAGCAGAATCCCCGTCCACAGCACTGCTGACGCTGTGACCCCGTCGATTCCACTCCAGGAGAAGCTCCTGTCGTCTGTGTCCATGACGTCATTGGCTTCTCCTGGAGTGGAATCCCTGGTCATAGCGTCTGCAACGCAGTGACCGGGGATTCCGCTTCAGGAGTTTCCCCTGATGTCACTGTCCATATATGGACAGAGACATCAAGCAGCGCTCCAGGAGCGGAATCCCCGGCCACATGGGGATTCCGCTCCTTCAGGGAGCTATAGTGGCGCTGATAGATAGCAGAGCACGGAGATACCTCCCTGCTCTAGTGCCGTCGCTACCGCTATAGCAGCCGCAGCGGCTGCTAGCGGCGCCACCGCCCTCATGCCCGGTGTCACCACTAGCAGCCGCTATGGCTGCTACAGCGGTAGCGACGGCCACTAAGTTAAGAAGCGCCCGGATGGAAAGGCGATTGCAGTTAGTGTGTGTATCCCCGATGGTAGTTGCAATGGTGCGGGGATAAACACACAAGCTGTCGCCCCTCTAGCAATGTGGCGGCTGGCGCCCTGTGTGACCGCACTGGTCGAACGGATCCAAGGCCGGCCATGCTTCCGCATACAAAGACACTTTCGAAAATTGTATGCTTCCAACTTTGTGGGAACAATTTGAAGAAGGCCCTTTTTAGTTGCAGTATAACTGTGCATGGTTGGGTGACTTTGGAGTGGAAGAACCACACCATGTACAAAGCTATGACATCAACCCCATCAAACACCTTTGGGATGAACTAGAATGAAGATTTCTAGCCAGGCCCTCTCATCTAACATCAGTGTCTGACCTCACAAATGCTCTTCTGAATAAACAAGCAAAGTCACACTCCAAAATCTTGTAGAAAGTCTTCCCAGAAGAGTGAAAGCTGTTTTAGCTGCAAAGGGGCGACCAACTTCATATTAATTCCTATAGATTTAAAATGGGATGTCATCAAGACTCCTGTAGGTGTATTGTGTAGGTGCCCCAATACTTGCATCCATATAGTGTGTGTGTGTGTGTGTATATATATATATATATATATATATATATATATATTCATACATATATACAGTGTATATGTATGTATACATATTCAGAAACATACAGTATATAATAGTAATTCAAAAGAAAGCAGCACTTGGTAGTCACGATTTGGGTGCAATATAATTTTTCACTAGTTATATTAACAGTCACACCACCAGCAGTACCTTGCATTGATTGTACCCTATACTATGTTTTATTGAATGTATATGTATTATGTATGATGTTCTTAACCTTTCAAAAACGATTAAAGTTAAAAATGAATTTCCTGCACCTATAACCTGAAATGAAGAAATCTTTCACCCAAATATCTGTATGATTCAGAGCATCAATAGGTCCTTTACAGTCTAATTATGGTGTTATATGGCTTTTTATTCTTTGCACATCCCACAAAGTCTTTTTTGAAAAGGAATATTCACACAAAAGGCATCTCAAGACAGGAGAAATACTTGTCCATACCATCTCTGAACAGATATTGATTAAATTTCCTTTCTTCTTACAAATTCAAAAAGAAATAGACTGCATAAAAAACTAAAATAGAACTACTGTAGCACATAGAAGAAAAGGATTATTTCAAGTAATTCTCCTTGAAACTGTAACAAAGGAATATTTCCTGGGGATTAAATAGTCTATCAGGTAATCAGAATTTTTTTTTTAAGGTATTTCATGAAGGAAAGGAATCAAAAACGACACTCCAACTGAGTGCAAAAAAAAAAAAAACAACCTTCAAAAAAGGAGGAGAGTGTTGGAAAACCTAGTAATGTTTGGTACATGCTTGCATCCCCACAGTATGGTATGTTATAAAGTTTTACTAAAAGTTGAACACTTCTGGCAATTGAATCAATACTGTACTACCTATATGTAAATCCAATTCAACCTTATTTAAATTTTTTATGGTACAATTATATTGTAGCAACCTGTATATGATTATTTCATGTTAAACATTACTGTATGCTAGAGTTTAATAAAAAAAAAATAGCTGTACAATTTTTGGATATATATAAATCACAATAAATTAATAAGCATGGTCAATTAATTAACAGGTCAATCAAAACTCCAGGAATCTAAAAAGAGCATCCCAGAGTGGAACCAAAGGTGAAAGTTTTAAAAATTTGTAGTATAATATTGATTACCCGGCGCTTAATTACTTATTACAAACTGACACGCAAACAGAGGAAAATAAACACAGAAACACTATTTCAACAGACCTCATGGGAGAATACCACCACAGTTTATAAGTCCATAAAAGTTAATATAGGCCCAAGTTCCGCTAAGATAAAAAATTATTGGTACAGTCATATAGTCTGTTGTGCACTCCAGATGATATATCCAGGGAAAACATAGCTTAGTCACTTGATTTCCTCACTCCCACAGTGGCTTCAGCTTTCATTATGGAAGTGTCAGTTCCCAATTCCTTCTGCTATTTCCCTATTTACGCTGAAATGACACAACCAACAAATACGCTTCCCATAGGGTACCACAGTTTATTTAAGGGGTATCTGTCGTTTCATTTGACTTTTCATGATAAGTTACCATGTGTGTGTCCATGAGGAGTAGACCTATTTCTGTCCATTATATAACTGATTTTGCAATTTTTAGCAGTTTTCGGCTTTGAATGCTTTATCTGTATTTTTCATTTCTCTCTGAGATGGGGGTGGAGACCAGCAGCCATACACTACACACATTAAGAAGAGTAGAATCTGCTCCATAACCTTCACTCTCACTTAGAAACAGACCTAGGACCCAGGACATACATAGAGAAGTACTGACCTGTACTGATGTAAAATAAAGTATTTTGGTTGTGATAGAAGGTTTCTATGCCTGTAGTTCTGCTTTTATCTCCTTCATTTCCTGCTCACTCTTCCCCCCTCCCCTCTCCATAGGCTTCCATAGACATGTGTAATCTGATACATGTGAGCTGCAGTCCGACTTGAGAGGATATAGCTGAATTTTCAGAGTGAAAGTCAGTTTAATAGAGGGAGGGGGAGCAGGAAAACAGCCAGATAAGATCAGAAAGAGGTTTTGTTACTATGATAAGATATATTTTAAAGTTTCTTATAATTCTATTCATTTATGCAAAATTTGTTGAAATGACAGCGCCAATTTAAAAATTTAAAACACTGGCATTTTATGCATTTACTATTCATTTATGCCAAGTCTGTTTTAATGACAGTGCCCATTTAAAATATTTAAAACACTGGTATTTTATGCATTTACAAGTGTAGGACAGAGACAAGCATTTTACATGGCCATCCAGTAACCAATCAACGGCACCCAACACACTTCGTCCTCACGACTTCATCATGGGTAGCACCATTCTACTGTAAGTCAAATTCCGACCCTTTATGAGCCTTGAGACATGACATCGTTCCCAGAAAGCATTGCCTTTAAAACTCCTTAGCTGCTGGATCTCTTGAAGGAGAATCAATACCTTCCAAGAGCTGTTTCAAAGGAATCTCACTCAGCCAAGCAGAACCCTACTCTGTACTGATGATAATCAGAAACTCAGAAACATTGCTGTCTACAGATGGTTGTCTCTGGTTTGAATATCAATTCAAGTCATGTTTCAAGCCTCTATAAAGGGTCAGACATTCACTTACAGGGTGGCACTAGAGAGATAGTTTTCGTCCCTGGAAAAGACCCTAATGTCACTGTCCTTATATGGACAGTGATGTTGTCACGGTCACAGGGTATGTGGACCCACTAGACCGCTCCGCCGTAGCGGAGAGGCAGCTGACCAGGTTGCAGTCTATATGAAAGTCAATAGTAGATAGTAACGCTTGGGTACCTGACCTAGTCCAGACGGTGGCTGTGGCTTCAGCATGGATGGAGGCTGGTGCAGCAGGTAGCGCCAGACGTGGGCAGTATCTGATGTGGCAGAAGACACTGGACGGGGCAGAAGACACTGGACGGGGCAGAAGACACTGGACGTGGCAGAAGACACTGGACGTGGCAGAAGACACTGAACGTGGCAGAAGACACTGGACGTGGCAAACGACAGCAGGTGCAGTAGACACGACTCCAACACTGGTAGGTAGGCACAGGAACAAGAACAGTACGGGATACAGGGACAGGTAACAGGGCACGAGTAACAACTGGAACGGGAACCACTAAGGGACCATTTGCAAGACAGACTGGAATCATCCCTTTTTCATCCCTTTTTCCCTTCATTACCACAGACTGGAATAAACTAACAACGCTCAGGCAAGGATCAGAATTCCTGGGGCCTTCTTATAGACCAGGAAATCATGGCAGTTGATGATGATGACGATTTCCTTTGTGCGCGCGCTGGCTCTTTAAGGCCTGGCAAGAGCGTGCGCGCGCACCCTTCAGAACACAGCAGAACGGAGCAGAAGTGAGCGCTGACCTCTCCTAGGAAGGAGATGGGGAACAGTGCTCACTAATCCATGGCTGCGGGCATCGGGAGGTGAGTAAACACGACGGCCCGTGGCCATGGACGCTACAGATGTCAGGAGCTACAATACCGGGGTCCTCTACGAGAGCATTGAGCGTGTTCTGGCTGGGTACTCCGGTCCTGGGGGAGCCCTTAACATCAACGTCCATACATTGACAGTGATGTCAAGAGCTTTTCAATGCCGGAGTTCCCAGCCAGAGCATTGCAAGGGCTTTAGCCAGAGACTCCAGCCGTGGGAAGGCCCTTGACGTCACTGTCTATGTATGGGCAGTGGTGTCAAGAGATGTATAAGGGTCGGCAACCCTCTGGCTGGGTACTCCAGACCCTAACATTAGTGTCCGAATATGGAAAGATGTCAGGAATTTCCCCAAGGCCAAAGTCCAAGTGCAGAGCGCATCCGATGCTCTGCCCGGGGACTCCTGGATTGAGAAGCACTTGACATCACTGTCCATATATGATCAGTGAGGTTGGGAGCTTCCCGACGTAAATATAACCAAAATAATATAGTAGTGATTACCCACATAATAATAATAATAATAATAATAATAATTACATTAACCCCTACCCGCACGAGGACGTAACTGTGTGTCGTTGTGGGAGGTTACTTCCTGCACGACGATGTACAGTTACTGAGTTTTTCCCGGTGCACACTGTCGGCGACAGTGTGCACCGGGAACCGGGAGGTCAGCTGTCGTCGACAGCTGACTCTCCACTCTTGCTGACCAGCGGTCCTTTGCCGCTGATTTCGGCGAATTAACCCCTTAAATTTGGCGATCGGTTGCAATCGCCGAATTTTGGGGGTTTCTAACATATCGGCAGACCCCGATCCGAAATCGCGGGGTTTGCCGATAGTTAGCATGGCAAACGGAAGCCAAACAATGGCTTCCGTGTCTGCCATGGACGGAAGCCCATCAGGACCAACCTTCGGCTGGTCCTGATAGGCTTCCTGTCAGAGTGACAGGAAGTCACTGTGTCGTTCCCGATGCACACTGTTGGCGACAAGGTGTGCATCGGGAACATGGAGATCAGCTGTCCCCAACAGCTGACACTCCAGTGTTGCCGATCAGCGGCTCATCGCCGCTGATTTCGGCAATTAACCCGTTACATGTGAGGCTCGATTGCGATCTCCGCATGTAGCGGGTTTGTAGCGCATCAGCAGCCCCCATGCAATCGTGGGGGCTTCTGATGCTTGTGATGGCACCCGTGGGCCAGACAACAGCCCCCGGGTCTGCCATGTATGTCAGCCTATGAGGATCAGCCTCTGCTGATCCTCGTAGACCAACTGTCAGAGTGACTGTGACGTCACACTGACAGTTGGAATATATTACACTACCTTGGTAGTGTAATGTATTCTAGCAGCGATCAGAGCTGCAGGTAAAAAAAATAAAGTGTAAAAAGTAAAAGAAAAGTTAATAAACAAAAAAATATAGTGTAAAAAGTAAAAAAAGTAAATAAAAATGTTTTATAAAAGTGTAAAAATAAGTCATTTATTATAGGTAGAAAATGAAACCGTTAAAAAAAAAAAAGTACACATATTTGGTATCACCGTGTTCGTAACGACCCAAACTATGAAACTATAATGTTAATTTTTCCGCACGGTGAACGCCGCAAACAAAATAAATGGAAAACTATTTCAGCATCGCTATTTTTTGATTACCACCCCTCCCAAGATATAGAATAAAAAGTAATCAAAAAGTCGCATTTACCCCAAAATAGTACCAATAACAAATACAACCTGTACCGCAAAAAAAAAAGACCTCCCACAGCTTTTTTGACGAAAAAATAAAAAAGTTACGGCTCAGAATAGCGTGTCTCAGAAAATATATTATTTTATAGAAACGTAATTTTATTGTGCAAACATTGCAAAACGTAAAAAAAACTATACACATATGGTATCGGCATAATCGTACCGACCCGCAGAATAAAGTAAAACGTAATTTATTGCATACGGTGAACGCTGTAAGAAATAAAGAATTTAAAGCGCCAAAATCGTTGTTTTTTGATCACCTTAGCTCTAAAAAAGATCCTGTGGGGTCAAAATGCTCACTATACCCCTAGAAAAATTCCTTGAGTGGTGTTGTTTCCAAAATAGGGTCACTTTTGGGGGGTTTCCACTGTTTTGGTCCCTCGGGGGCGTTGCAAACCCGACACGGCACTGAAAACCAATCCAGCAAAATCTGCGCTCCAAAATCCAAAAGGCACTCCTTCCCTCCTGAGCCTTGCTGTGGGTCCAAACATCAGATTACGACCACATATGGGGTATTGCCGTAATCAGGAGAAATTGCTTTACAAATGTTGGGGTGCTTTTTCTCCTTTATTCCTTGTAAAAATGAAAAAATTCTATGTTTCCACAGAAAAATAGGTGCTTTTCATCTTCACAAACTAATTCCACTAAACTCTTCAAAAAAACTGTGGGGTCAAAATGCTAACTATACCCCTAGAAAAATGCTTTGAGGGGTGTAGTTTCCAAAATGGAGTAACTTTTGGGGGGTTTCGACTGTTTAGGTACCACAAGATCTCCTCAAACCTAACATGGTGCCTAAAATATATTCCTAAAAAAAGGAGGCCCCAAAATCCACTGGGTGCTCCTTTGCTTCTGAGACCTGTGCTTCAGTCCATTAGGGCACTAGGGCCACATGTTGGATATTTCTAAAATCTGCAGAATGTGGGCAATAAATATTGAGTTGCGTTTCTCTGGTAAAACCTTCTGTGTTACAGATTTTTTTTTATTACAAATGAATTTCGGCAAAAAAAATGAAATTTGTAAATTTCACCTTTACTTTGCCAAATACTATCTGAATGTGGTTTTGAATACCTTGAGGGGTGCAGTTTTCAAAATGGGGTGATTTATGGGGACTTTCTAATATATAAGGCCCTCAAAACCACTTCAGAACTGAACTGGTCCCTGAAAAAATGGCCTATTGAAATTTTCTTGAAAATATGAGAAATTGCTGCTAAAGTTCTAAGCCTTGTAACGTCCTAGAAAAATAAAAGTACGGGAAAAAAAATGATGCAGACATAAAGTAGACATATGGGGGATGTTAACTAGTAACTATTTTGTGTGGTATTACTATCTGTTTTACAAGCAAACACATTTAAATTTAGAAAATTGTACATTTTTGCAAATTTTTGCAAAAATTTTACGTTTTTCATAAATAAATATAGAATTTATCGACCAAATTTTTTCACTAACATAAAGTACAATATGTCACGAGAAAACAATCTCAGAATCGCTTGGATAGGTAAAAGAGTTCCGGAGTTATTACCACATAAAGTGACACATGTCAGATTTGAAAAAATCATGTGTGTCCACAAGGCCAAAACAGGCTGTGTCCTAAAGGGGTTAACAGGCAGTTTTTTGAAGGTGAGCAGAAAGCAGATATATATATTGCCTTCATCATGGGGTCACCCAGACAATTTTGTGTTTTCCATGAAAACTCACACTTATATTTATCAAATGAGTTGCAAAATGACTAGAAAATATAGTCAAGACATTGACAAGGTTAGAAATAATGATTTTTATTTCAAATAATAATTTTCTCCTTCTAACTTTGCTTTCTTCAAAGAATGCTCCATTTGCAGCAATTACAGCATTGCAGACCTTTGGCATTCTAGCTGTTAATTTGCTGAGCTAATCGGGAGAAATTTCACCCCATGCTTCCACAAGCCCCTCCCACAAGTTGGATTGGCTTGATGGGCACTTCTTGCGTACCATACGGTCAAGCTGCTCCCACAACAGCTCTATGGGGTTGACACATTACCTCCACCATGCTTGACAGATGGTGTCAGGCACTCTTCCAGCATCTTTTCAGTTGTTCTGCGTCTCACAAATATTCTTCTGTGTGATCCAAACACCTCAAACTTCGATTCGTCTGTCCATAACACTTTTTTGCAATCTTCCTCTGTCCAATGTCTGTGTGCTTTTGCCCATATTAATCTTTTCCTTTTATTAGCCAGTCTCAGATATGGCTTTTTCTTTGCCACTCTGCCCTGAAGGCCAGCATCCCGGAGTCGCCTCTTCACTGTAGACGTTGACACTGGCGTTTTGCGTGTACTATTTAATGAAGCTGCCAGTTGAGGACCTGTGAGGCGTCTATTTCTCAAACTAGAGACTCTAAGGTACTTGTCTTGTTGCTCAGTTGTGCAGCAGGGCCTCCCACTTCTCTTTCTACTGTGGTTCGAGCCTGTTTGTGCTGTCCTCTGAAGAGAGTAGTACACACCGTTGTAGGAAATCTTCAGTTTCTTGGCAATTTCTTGTATGGAATAGCCTTCATTTCTAAGAACAAGAATAGACTGTCGAGTTTCACATGGAAGCTCTCTTTTTCTAGCCATTTTGAGAGTTTAATCGAACCCACAAATGTAATGCTCCAGATTCTCAGCTAGCTCAAAGGAATGTCAGTTTTATAGCGCCTCTAAACAGCAAAACTGTTTACAGCGGTGCTAACATAATTGCACAAGGGTTTTCAAGTGTTTTCTAATCATCCATTAGCCTTCTAACACAGTTAACAAACACAATGTACCATTAGAACACTGGAGTGATGGTTGCTGGAAATGGGCCTCTATACACCTATGTAGATATTGCATTAAAAACCAGACGTTTGCAGCTAGTATAGTCATTTAGCACATTAACAATGTATAGAGTGTATTTCTGATTTCTGTCAGCACCGTGTTGACAACCATAAGTCAGTAATGGATAGCGTATAGCAAGTTACATTGACTAAATGAAAGGCAGTAGATACGGCTTAGGCAGGAATTAAAACAGACAGAACCCCCCCCCCCCCCCCCGACATGTTTCGCTATCTAGCGTCCTCAGGGGTACACGGGGCTAATGGCGGCGCGGCGAAAAAACTACTCCTCTTAAGGGAGTGTAAGATGACGTAAATGTAGATGGGGGGTGTGTCGGAGCAAACCGCCAATCAGGTGGAACAAAAGAGCACAACCATCAGAAAGACAAATTGTCCAATAAAGGGTGGCGTAGCAAGGAGCCAATGATAGGTAAAGGACCGCGCATGCGCACCGCCAGAAACTACGGAGATAGTCCAAAAACCGCGCGCCAGCGCAGTGAGAGAGAAAAGGGACTTAGAAAGTCTACTTTCCCTTTTTTAGGACCACTCAACTTGCATTGGGGGCTCAAGCAATAACCCCAACTATACCTGTCATCAAGAATGATGATATGCAGATATTTAATTTATCTTCATATAAATTGAATCCCCACCAGTTGACTCGGTTACGAAAGGGACTTTCCTACACCCCAGCTCCTCCTTTTGACGAGTTTACATGGGCTAAAGATATTAATCTTTTTGCCAGAAAATTGGCCCTACATAAACACTTCAGGGGCACCACACAGGATGGAACTTATCAAAATCGTCAGGAACTAAATACTATGAGGGATCTTGAAAGTCTACTTCATGAGAATGAATTCGGAGCCACTGAAGCTGTTGGCCCCTTTTCCTCTCTACGTCCGAAGTCCAAGCTCACTCCCCCCTTTTCCCAGTACAGTCACATCGACATTTTTGTCAAGATGGTCTGCAATGACCTCAAGAAGCTTAGAGGTGATAGATCCATGTCCTTTAGAAATCTTAGTAGTGATGAAAGGATGGCACTGGATGATCTATGCAGTAACGATAATTTGGTCCTCAAACCTTCCGATAAAGGAGGCAATATAGTGGTCATGGACCGTGTCGATTATACAGGCATGGTCCATATGTTACTTGATGATCACACTACCTATGTCATTCTAAGAGGTAATCCTATGATCAGTTACCTGTCAGAACTGTATGATCTTCTCATTGATGCTAAAAGTAATAATCTTATTACTATGGACGAATTCAAGCGTCTATATAATCCTACTCCCACTTTGGCAACCTTTTATGCCCTACCAAAGGTTCATAAAAATAAATGCCCTATCCCTGGCAGACCCATTGTGTCGTGAAATGACAACCTGACACAGGGGATAAGCCTCTATGTAGATGAAATTTTGTCCCCCTTTGTTTCTTCCTTGTCGTCCAATCTCAAGGACACCAAGGACACCGTCACCAAGATCCAGGAGATCAATGTTACTTCCACCACCATATTGGCGAGCATAGACGTAGAGTCATTATATACTAACATCCAGCACGACCTAGGTCTCACTGCAGTAAAACATTTTTTGAGCACTAAAGGCACACAATTTCAACGACACAATAATTTTGTTCTGTCACTATTACGTTTTCTGCTATTATCATCAGATAAAAGGCACAGCCATGGGCACTGTATGTGCACCCACTTACGCCAACCTCTTTCTTGGTTGGTGGGAAGATATCATCGTTTTTTCTGATGATCTCCTCTTTTTCACCTCACATATCTCCTTTTGGGGAAGATATATTGATGACATTCTCATCCTGTGGGATGGGGATGCAAACACATTTATTGACTTCATGCCTATGCTCAATAATAATTCCATCGGCATGAAATTCACCTACGATATACACGATCGGGTGATTAACTTTCTTGACCTTAAGATTTCTCTGGACCCTGGTGGCGGTGTCCAAACTGACATTTTTCGTAAGGCTATGGCTACTAATAGTTTTTTACACTGGGACAGTCATCACCCCCCTGCCCTTAAGAGAGGGATACCTATAGGCCAATACCTGAAGGCCAAGCGCAACTGTTCTAATGAACTATCTTTTCAAAGAGAATGCGATGGACTCTATCAAAAATTCTTGGCACGGGGGTATCCCAAAAAGTGGTTACATAGGGCCTATGCCAGGGCTAGGGCGTCTCATAGACCTGATCTACTTTCTGACAGAGGTACGGAATCTGCAATGTCAACATCATCCAGTGCCATTAGTTGTATTGGCACTTTCGATGTGTGTTCTCCCCAGGTTGTTAAGGTTTTGAAAAAACATTGGTCCATCCTTACTGCTGACCCTGACTTAAAAGACGCTATTTCTGCCAATCCTGCCATTACTTATCGTAGGGGTAGAAATTTGTGTGATCTTCTGGTACACAGCCACTACCTGCCAACATCTTCTAATACCCCATCTACCTGGCTAAAATCACCTATTATAGGGTTTCATCCATGTGGCAGATGCTCTTTTTGCCCCTTCATGCCCAGGGTCAAGAGATTCACCAACCCTCTCGATGGGAAGTTATATGATATAAAACAATTTCTTAATTGTCAAAGTAGTGGGGTTATATATCTGGCCAGATGTCCTTTCCCCAAATTATATGTTGGCAAGACTCCACTCCAAGACACCACTCTTTCAAGACATATGCATAGGTTCCATTCTGGTAACCCCAGGTTGCTCCAATTTTGGGGTATTGTACAGATAAAATTAGGTCCTAGGGCTGGGAATCTAGATCGTAAGCTCCTACAGGAGGAGGCACGGTGGATTCACCGCCTCAATTCTATGACCCCTCACGGGCTGAATGAAGGATTCACTTATAGTGCCTTTCTATGATTTCATCTGTCATTCCCTCTTCGCATTATATATGGATTTCTAGTTATATTGTAAGATGTTGATTTCTTTTATATCGGTTCTCTATCAATTGATCCGCCTTTATACCTATCTACCAATGCCTCTTCTAATGGAGGGGCTACATTCAGTTACACTATATATAACCTATTTGTATTTACTAGTTCTTGATTTGACCACATATCTATTATGGCGGTTGTCATTTTGTCTTATTTTATTCCAAAAAATGGGGGTCCGTTGTGTAGGTTCTACCTACAACCATACATACTTACCGTCTAATTATAGCGGGGGTTGATCTTTGGTTTTTATACCAAGTCCATAATGACACCGACTGCGCTTGCGCCGAGTCGCTATGTCTCTGCTTTATAGCAGATTGTTCTAAGTCCCTTTTCTCTCTCACTGCGCTGGCGCGCGGTTTTTGGACTATCTCCGTAGTTTCTGCCGGTGCGCATGCGCGGTCCTTTACCTATCATTGGCTCCTTGCTACGCCACCCTTTATTGGACAATTTGTCTTTCTGATGGTTGTGCTCTTTTGTTCCGCCTGATTGGCGGTTTGCTCCGACACACCCCCATCTACATTTACGTAATCTTACACTCCCTTAAGAGGAGTAGTTTTTTTCGCCGCGCCGCCATTAGCCCCGTGTACCCCTGAGGACGCTACTAGCTAGCGAAACATGTCGGGGGGGCTCTGTCTGTTTTAATTCCTGCCTAAGCCGTATCTACTGCCTTTCATTTAGTCAATGTAACTTGCTATACGCTATCCATTACTGACTTATGGTTGTCAACATGGTGCTGCGTCTGTACCAGCGGCTCACTCCTATTTTCGGCTCTTGGCAGTGATAATTTTAATAACATTTATCTGGTCTGTCCTTTTTGCTATACGTAGCATAATAAAATATATCTTTTACTGTTAATTGGGGTAGTCAGGAAAAGGGTTTTGTTTGCCTGCAGGCATTCCTTCCATTGACTACATATATTATACCTGCTGACTACCCAGGGTCTCAGTTTTTTATTTTTTTATTTTGGAAACTACACCCCTCAATGCATTTACCTTGGGGTGTAGTAAGCATTTTAACCCTGCAGGTGGTTTGTAGAAATTAGTGTGCACTCGATGTTGCAGAATGAAAATGGGATTTTTTTCCATAGATATGCCAATATGTGGTGCCCAGCTTGTGCCACCATAACAAGACAGCTCTCTAATTATTATGCTCGGTTTCCTGGTTTTAGAAACACCCTATATGGGGCACTAATCTTTTGCCTGGACATTCGACCAGGCTCAGGAGTGAAAGCGTACCATGTAAAATTGAGGCCTAATGTGGCGATTTACAAAGTATTGGTTCACAACTGCAGAGGCTCAGATGTGAAATAATAAAAAGAAAACCCTGAGAAGTGACCCTATTATGGAAACTACACAATTTTCACCCTACAGATCTTTTCCATAAATGATTGCACTGCGGATGGTGCAAATTAAAAATTTATATTTTTCCCTAGATATACCATTCAGTGGCAAATATGTCATGCCCAGCTTATGCCACTGGAGACACACACCCCAAAAATTGTTAAAAGGGTTCTCCCGGGTATGACGATGCCATATATGTGGAAGGAAACTGCTGTTTGGGCAGAGCGGGGGAGCGCCATTTGGCTTTTGGAGAGCGGATTTTGCTTGGTAGTAGATTTGTTTGATTATTGCTGGTGTTTCCATTTATAATGTGGGGCATATGTAAGCTGGGCAGAGTCCATCAGGGGCATAGTCAGGTGGTATAATAATGGGGTAAAAAAACAATAAAATTATCCATAGATGTGTGGTACGCTGTGAGGCAATCCTTTCTGCACAGGCCGGTGTCGCACTGATATATGGCGTCCTTTCTTATCCCCCTTTTGGTCCACACTCTGCACCGTTAAAGTTTGGGGAACTTTGCTGGGAAAGTATTGTCCTGGTATAATACGGGCACCGTCGCTTCCAGCAGACATGTTTGGGCTCTCCCCTTCCTGGTTCCTTCGTTTTAGGTCCTTGATAAATCGCCTCTTGAAACAAGAAATGTTCCCCTCAGGTCGGCACAACTGCATATTTTTTATTTCCTGACTTATTAGAGCCTTAACTAATTTTATTTTTTCATAGACATAGTGGTATGAGGGCTGGTTTGTTGTGGGACGAGCTGTAGTTATTATTGGTACCATTTTTGGGTACATGCAACTATTTGATCACCTTTTATCCTATTTTTTGGGATGCCAGGTAAACAAAAAAACGCAATTCTGGCATAGTTTTTTTATTTTTTTTTATACAGCGTTCACCACGCGTTATAAATTACATGTTAATTTTATTCTGCGGGTCAATACGATTCCGGCAATACCTAATTTATAGAACTTTTTTATGTTTTACAACTTCTTGCACAATAAAATTACTTTTGTAAAAAGAATGTACTTTTTCTGTCGCCAAGTTGTGAGAACCATAACTTTTAAAAAATTTTGTCGACGGAGCTGTATGAGGGCTTCTTTTTTGCGGGACGAGCTATAGTTTTTATAGGTACCATATTTGGATGCGTGCAACTTTTTGATCACTTTTTATTCCAATATTTGTGGGGCAAAGTGACCGAAAAACAGAAACTCTGGTAAAGTTTCTTACGTTTTTTTTTACGCTATTCACCGCGTGCAATAAATCATATAATATTTTGATACCTCAGGTCATTACAGTCGCGGCAATACCAAATACGTATGGTTTATTATTTTTTTTCAATAATAAAGGACTTGATAAGAGTAAAAGGGGGATTGTGTTTTATTTTCTACTATTGACATCCCTTGCATTCTGCAATTTTTACAGGATGGATTTTAAAAGGGCCTAAAAATTTATACTTTAAAAGTTCATGTTACTGCAATCAACTGTATGACAGAAGGCAAGTTCTCTCATCACCCCTTGATATCAAGTTATTGTCAAGGCCTAAAAGAATCTTAGAACAGAGATTAGGGCCCCTATACCTGTCTGGGACCTGGCTCTTGCTCTAAAGAATCTTAAAAACATCTCCATTTGAATCCTTGATGGACTCAGATCTTAATTGGCTTTCTTGCAAAGTTCTCTTTGTTACCGCTATAACTTCAGCCAAGAGACTGGGCGAGTTACAAGCTTTGTCCTCAAGACATCCTTACCTCAGGTTCCTTCCAGATGGAGTACTACTAAGTACCTTACCATCATTTATACCTAAAGTGACATCAACATTGAACATCAATAGAGGAGCCTTTTTTCCAGTCTTTTTTTCCTGAACCATCTGATGCTGAACAATAACTTCTACATACCTTGGATATTAAAAGTGCAATTCAGATCTATCTGCAAAGAACTGTGCACTTTAGAGCTACAGGAAACCTGTTTGTGCTATTTCCCCTAGAAAGGGCAAGAAGGCCTCAAAAGATACCTTGGCGAGATGGCTAAAATCAGCTATCTTAGAAGCCTACAAACTTGAAGGTTCCTCTTCTCTATTTCCTATCGAAGCTCATTCCACACGTTCTACAGCTACTTAATGGGGGGAGAATGCTCAAGTGTCCTTGACTGACATCTGCAATGCTGCTTCATGGTCATCTTCTTCCACCTTTGTAAGGCATTACAGGCTTGACATCAATGCAAGGAGTTCAGCCTTTGGCACTGGCGTTCTAAATGTAGCTATCAATTCTTAATACTCCCCTATCCTTTGGCTACTTAGATCCCCTCGGGGCTGCCGAGGACGAGATAAGAAAGTGAAAATTGGGGTTACCTGGAATTTTGCTTTCCTTGAGTCCGAAGGCAGCACACAATACACTCCCAATAAAATGTGTTTGTCGCAGTAATTTGTGTCTATTTATTTCACAATGATTGTAAAGAAGGGAAGTCCTCTTTAAGGCCTGGTCAGTTAAATATGCTAATTGTGGTTTTATTTAGATGGGCTGGTACTAGGATGGGTTTACATAGTTAGTACGGCTGAAAAAAAGACACATGTCCATCAAGTTCAACCAAGGGATGGGAAAACGAAAGGTAGAAATGTATACACATAGGAGCTAGCCCCTCTGTCTAGGCTTCTGCTCACCTCTTCATAAAAGCAAATCAGGTTAGTTTGATAACTTCTGTCCTTAGTAAAACCGTGCTGGCTGTCACTTATAATACAATTTTTTGTCACATAATACTGTATATAGTCCCTCAATAGACCCTCAAACATTTTCGCCATGATGGATGTTTCAACAAACTTTCCCTGCGATCACATGACCGGGACCTGAACCAATTAGGTCCCGGTCATGTCTCCGGGACCAGAGGCAGGGTTTAACAGCGCGATCCGGGTGTCAGCGCTACTCTGAGACACCCGGATCGCGCTTTTAACACCCACCGTGAATTCACGTCGGCACTGCACAGAGCCCAGCAAATGCCGACGTGAATATACAGGGGCGGTCGGGAAGCGGTTAATATTAAGTGTTTTTGCCCTCCCAGCCTGTATTTGTGTTTTACAGTGTAGGTAAAATGTAACTGTATTGTGATCAATGTTACCGAGGTTTTCACGAACATTGACATTCCCAACAAGCTCAATTATAGTATAATTGCATAATTAGAAATGACCAGATCCAACAGAGCTTCACCTCTAGCTGGGTCTTCCACAAACTGGCCCATATAATTTTCCTGCAAAAGGTTGAGGAAATTTCTCCCCTTTGCAGTTGAAGCCGGTCCATGACACCAATTAATATCCCGGTAATTAAAATCTCCCATTATCACTACAGTACCAGCATGTGCAGCCTGCTCCATCTGTTTATATAGCTGACCTTCCATTTCCTCAGTTATATTGAGGGGTCTATAGATTACACCAAAAGTAATTTTTTCAGTGTTTACCTCCCTTTCTCGTTCCACCCACAATGTTTCAACCTCCTCACAGTCTTCACCCACTATTGTCTCTTTCACACTCGCCTTCATATCACTTCTCACATACTGACATACACCACCACCTTTCCTATTTGTCCTGTCTTTCTGAGAAAGTGTAAAACCCTCTAGATTTACAGCCTAGTCATGAGAAGAGTCTAGCCATGTTTCAGCAACACCAACTATATCAATCTTTTCTTCCAGTATCAAGGCCTCCAGCTCCCCCATTTTGCTTGCTAGACTTCTGGCATTTGTGAACATACACTTTAACTTGCCTTTCACTTTTTCACTTTTATTATCAGAAATGTGATTATTTTACATTATTTGGGCATTTTTATTTTCACTTCTGTTTTGTGAAGGATCTCCTTATCCAGTTGTCTAGTCCTCTCCCCACTGTCTGTTTCTCCCCCCAGCAATATAGTCTGACTCTCTCTAACCTGACTACCCCTTTATTTTCTACATTGACCTCCCTCCTCAGCCCTAGTTTAAATACTCCGCCACCCCAGCTAGAATTCTCCTCCCCAGCACAGCGGACCCCCTTCCATTTAGGTTCAAATCATCTGCAGAATGCAGTTTGTACCCCAATGAGGTTTAACTCTTTGGTGCTACCGTTGGACTCGAGGAATGCAAAATTCCAGGTAACCCCAATTTTCACTTTGTATGGTCATTATTTATTTATATATTTCCTGCTGCTTATAGTGCCAACATATTCCACAGCGCTGGGCAGAAATTCTCCTAACTTTGACCAAACCTGAGGTTAAGTAAAAATAATAATAACTAAAAATAAGGGGCCTTGAAATAAATAAAACACAAAAACATAGTTTGAAATATATTATATATCAAGCTTGAAAAAGTTCCTGTGAGAAGACTGAAACATAGCTTGTTATTAGAAATGGAATAATAAACCACATTTTTATTTGAAACCAACTTTTGGAGTGCTGCGATGATTTTTTCATATACTAGTCCTTCTCAATGAATTAGAATATCATCAGAAAGTAAATTTATTTCAGTAATTCAATTCAAAAAGTGAAACTCATATATTATATACATTCATTACACACAGAGTAACCTATTTCCAGCATTTTTTTCGTTTAATGTTGGAGATTATGGCTAACTGTTAATAAAAACCCAAAATTTAGTCTCTCAAAAAATTAGAATATTATATAAGCCCAATTTCAAAAATGATTTTTAGTACCGAAATGTTGGCCTACTGAAATGTATGTATAGTATATGCACTCAATACTTGGTCGGGGCTCCTTTTGCATGAATTACTGCATCTATGTGGCGTGGCATGGAGGCGATCAGCCCATGGCACTGCTGAGGTGTTATGGAAGCCCAGGCTGCTTTGATAGAGGCCTTCAGCGCGTCTGCAGTGTTGGGTCTGGTGTCTCTCATCTTCCTCTTGACAATACCCCATAGATTCTCTTTGGGGTTTAGGTCAGGCGAGGTTGCTGGCCAATCAAGTAAAGTGATACTGTGGTTATTAAACCAGGTATTGATACTTTTGGCAGTGTGGGCAGGTCCCAAGTCCATTCCACTATATTAAGACTGACTTATGAAACACCAGTCTTAAGAAATTCCCCCTTATGTGTACAGAGCAGAAATATTCCACAAATGTCATTATTAAGCAAACATCCCCCTATCTGTGTCATAGCTGTTTCTGCAAATCTGGGATTGTTGTGCTCCCTAGGTATATTGCACAATATTGCAGGGTAAAAATCCAGGAAGCAATATAGCAACTAAGGCTCCCCCCTTCACATTACGTTGGTTCCCTACGTTTAGCACGTACAGTACGTTGGGAAAGCACCCAAAGTACACACTAAATGTTTACAAAGGGTTCCTTTGGCGCAAACGGAGGCTAAAAAAGTGTCATTTTGGCCTGTGTCAGGCTGGTATACGTCAGTATAACTTTAAAAAAATAAATAATAATAGCATATTATGATGCACCACAGTATTTTACATATTTTCTGGTCATATTCAACACTCCTGTGACTCCTCACTTTTCCACACTCCGGGGGCCCTCTCCTTTTTCTTCTAATTTTTACTTTGATTCTCTATCCAAACAGTATTCCAGTACTCACTCCGATTGTTTCCTTTGTTGATTCTGTTCAACTAGGCCGGCTTCATTTCCTGTGTTCCTTCATCGGCCCCAGGCTAATAGTTCCTTAGCACCGCAATCCCTTCGACTGTCAGACTCTCAGTTGTAACTCTCGTTCTGTGCTCTCTGCAGCAAGCTCCTGATCTCCTTCCAGATGCTGTCTCACAGCTCCTAACTGCACTCCCGCCTTTTCACCAGAATTAACGGTGTGCACCACTTCCTCTTTAGGTCTCTTCTGCTATTGCAGAATTCTTGACCAGAATGCCAATGCCCTTTTCTGACCGATCCATATACTGCAACCTCAGCATAGTCATCACCATCTCTATCAGTTATACTACTACACAACCAGATACCTTGTTACACCTTGTCTATTTAATAGAGAGTGACCAGATGATTTTTGTTTGGTCACATCCACCTGTCAGACAGGTAAGATGCCACTGCATTCTAGCCTCTGGGAAAATATATTTCTCTGAACTGAGTGGTGTCTCAATACAGGAATGCAATAAGGATAAGTCAATGTCATCACCCATAATGTTATTTTTAATTTTTTTGACAATAGGGTAGAGTTGTTTGCACTTCTATAGGGGGCAATGTGGCTGACTCTAATTTAAGGGCAATCTGGCTGGCACTGATATGAGGGCAGTGTGGCTGGCTCTTTTTTTGTGCCCTATGTCAGGCACTGTCATGGGCACACTGTGACTGTCACTGTTATTGTGGCTCTGTGACTGGCATTGTTGTGTGGGCCTTGCGGCTGAGACTATTATGTTAGTCTTGTGACGGTCACTGTTATGGGGACATTATGGCTTGCACTGCTATGAGGGCATACAAGCTTGTACTTTTTATGGAGGCATTGTGTCTGGCATTGTTATGGGGAGACTGTAATTGGTACTCTTATGGTGAAACTGTGGCTGATAGTATAATATAGAAGAAGGATTTATTTATAAAACTTAGCTTTTATTAAGCTTGGTTAAAACAAGGAACATCACACGTTCATTACGAGACATAAATTGACATACACAACTTATAGATGTCAAAGAGGCTTTGCAACTAGTATTAGGTCCATACTCTGTCATGTAGTGCAATTGTTCACTACCGTTCATGCCCCGTCCTTTCTATTATCAGGTCTGCATTCAGACCAGATAAACTAACTCAAAGCCGGATTCCCTAATATGCCTAAATATTATTCTGAGTGCAGAGAGCAACTCCACCTCCTAAGCGTTTCACCCTATTCTGGGTTCGTCAGGGAGACGTCAGGAGTTTATGTAGTTTGACTCAGTGGTGTTTGGCAGTGGCAGCAAACGCTTCATTTATGCGTCTTTTTATGTGTCACTTGCACCCTCCCCTTCCAGAGGCTCGGCCGTCTGACAGCCAATCACCTGTTAGGTTCACTTCTGTCATCCCCCTCCATGTTTCCCATCGCTTTATTGGGCCGATTCTATTAGAGTCATCAGTGGGGTGTTTACGCATCTCCCCTATTGGCCTATAGCTACATCAATCATTGTGTCAATTCTGGACAACTGTTACATAGTTACATAGTTACATAGTTACATAGTTAGTACGGCTGAAAAAAGACACATGTCCATCAAGTTCAACCAAGCGAAGGGAAAAGGGAAGGAAAAATTTCTACACATAGAAACATATTATGTTCACAGATAATATTATCTAAAAGTTAGGTTTATCCTTATATATAGAGCGATACTGGAAAAGCCCACTTGTATCCCGTATTCTTGAAGTCCTTCACTGCTTATATACAAGTATGTTATTTATTTGATAGTATTTATTGTGACAGGCAAATCTAGTTTACAGAGAGGTGATATGTGATGATATCGCTCTACCATCTTGACTGATTGGACTCAGATAAAGTTAGGATGAGTCCCTTACCTCACACAGTAGGCAAAAGTGTAATATTATCTGACTCATATGTTGACTTTACCTATCATCCGTTCTATTTCATTAATGGGGATAAGTTTAATCTATCACCCCAATTCCTGATCACACTAGTTCAACTCATCAGTTCAATTGTACTGTTTGAGTAACTATTATAATAGTGCTCACATCTAGTATGACCATCACTTATAATCTTTCACATAGTAATTTGGTGGCCCTACAGGAAACATGTAAAGTTTATATTATCATTAAGGCCTTCTGGGATAACTGCTCTCATTTTGTATATCCATCTCCACTCTGTCTGAAGCAACAGTTTGTCCCATTCACCTCCTCTTGGACTGGGTTCAATCTGCTGAACACTCTGGAATTTAATGGCTTTGGGGTCTCCCCCATGTGTCTGCCACATATGTCTTAATATTGTGGTATCCCTTTTATTTAAGATGTCATTGTAGTGGTCCCTAATTCGTCTTCTAAACTCTCTTTTGGTCTAACCTATGTAGTCTTTGGGGCATGTACACTTCGCCAAATATATTACCCCCCTAGACTTACAATTGATAAAGTGTTTATTAAGATATTCTTTACCTGTCCTCGCACTGGTAAATGTTTTAGAGACTAGAATCGAATCACATGCAAGACAATTCCCACATCTGTAGGTCCCCAAAGGTTTCCTGTTTAGCCATGTTTCAGGGGATTCATCAACAAAATGGCTATGTACTAATTTGTCCTTCAGGCTTTTGTTTCGTCTGAATGTGATCTGTGGTCTATCACTGAGAGTAAGTCTGAGGTCTTCATCCTCCATCATAATTCCCCACTGCTTATTAATTATTTCCCTTACTTGCATAAGAGACCCGTCATAGGTTATGATGTGTATCGTATTCCCTTTGGGATATACCCTTTTATTGGGTATTAGGAGATCACTTCTCTTGTGTATTTGTCACGGCGCGGGGTGTGGACCCACTGGGCCGTACCGCGTAGCGGGATAGCAGCTGGCCAACTAGGTACAATACAATGTCTATATTCCAGAAAGGGTACCTGAGGCAATGTAGACAGTAGCGGTGACACAACTTGACTTTCACTGTAGATGGCACAGTAGATGCAGCGGAAGACAAAACTTGACTTACACTGTAGATGGCACAGAGGCACGGTAGCACGGGATACAGGGTACAGGCAGCAGGAATGGGTAACACCGGGAACTGGAAAATGCTAGAAGACCATTTGCAAGACAAACTTTAGGTATACAAAAACACTCATGCAAGGATCAAGTGGGCAGCGCCCTTTTTATAGTCCAGCAGCATTCTGGGCTAATTACTAATTATTAACAATTGGACTCGTACTGGCCCTTTAAGGCCATGCACGCACGGGTGCGCGCGCCCTGCGGGAAACAGTCTCAGAACCCGGAAGTGAGTGTCGGCGTCTCCCTGGAGAGAGATGCCGCCGAGAACACAGACGTCCATGGCCGCGGCCGTCAGAGGGTAACTTTGAACGACGGTCCGCGATCATAGACGTTACAGTATCACTGCATTATTAAAAGCGTCTTTCAGAATTTTATCTGGGTATCCTCTCTGTCGAAATCTGTTTCTCAAATCTCTTGCTTGTACCATGAAGGTTTTCATATTGGAACAGTTCCTCCGGAGGCGGAGGTACTGCCCCTTCGGTATACCCTATTTCAAAGTTCAAGAACAGAAAAGTTGGGAGGAGGAGACTGATATTGATCTGTGTAGTGAAGTCAGGGCCGCCATCAGGAATTTCTGGGCCCCATACAGCCAAGATGTCTGGGGCCCCCCCTCCATTACCGGGGTGGGCAACGGAAATTGTGGCGCTCACGTTTGTACGTTATACGCATTAACTGATTTTGGTGCCGATGTCAATTACAGTGAAGGAACAACATACCATGAGGGAAAAAAGAGACAACCAAACTCTGAAACACGTCCCAATACTAGACATGCCATGCGCACAAGTATAATATAATGCCAATAGGGTATACAAAATATATGTATATGAGGCTACATCTAAAAAAAAAATGCTGCCCATTGCAAAATGTGCATAGCAAGTGCCCGCTACAGATCACTGGCGCATATACAGGCAAAAGTCACAGATATATGCCAAAAAAGGTGGTGTGAAAATGGATATACCTGTGGACATGATGGCAGCACGGTACGTGGAGAGATGGCACAGGAACGCCTCGACGCACGTTTCGCCTGCGACCGGCTTCGTCAGGATTTTGATCTATTTTGATCTATTTATCTAAAACGTATCCGACTGTATGGCATACAGTGGGATACGTCACCTGGGGAATGGCCCAGGGGAAACTCCTGAAGTCACTGCCCATGAACAGAGCTGGAGACTTCTACTAGCGCTCTGCCCAGGGATGTCCATATACATAAAGTGACGCCCGAGGCTTTGCAAAGCCTGAGTACACGGCCGGAGCGTCGACAATGCTCTGGCCAGGGATTCCGGCCCTAGAGACCTCTGATGTCACTTTACACATATGGACAGTGATGTCAGGAGCTTTCCCAGGGCCAAAGTCCACGGGTAGAGCACTCGTGATGCTGCCTGGGGACTCCGGAATAACAAAGTCTACTACGCCATTTCATCCTTCAAAAATAAGGTAAACCGACGTCCACCAGCCCGACGGAGGCTAAAAGGACATAAAGGAGCCCTGTGAATTATCGTTTACGTTGTTTATACTGTAAGGTAGGAGATTTCCTGACTACACGATAAACTTAGGGCAACAACACGATGTGAAGGGGGAAGGGAGGGGGAAGCGCTTGTGAGGATGTAAGGAGCACTAATGCTCCGCTCTTATGTTGCCATTAAAGTTCAATGTGTTTTTCCACAGCAAAAATCGGAGGCTTTCCCTTTGATTCCTGGCACAGATGCTACAAGCGTGTAGCAGATGCGCACGAGAATAAGGCCCTGTTCACACAGAGTTTTTTTGCCACATTTTTTTCAGCGGAAACCGCGGCAAAAAACGTCCGAAATCTCCTCCTATTGATTTCAACGGGAGGCGAAGGTGTTTTTTTCCCGCGAGAGAAAGAAGCGACATGCTCTTTCTTCAGGCATTTCCGTCTCTGACCTCCCATTGACATCAATGGGAGGCAGAGAAAGCCTGAAGGAATTTCAAGGCAGATTTTTCTGCCTGCAAAAAGCTGTGTGAACAAGGCCTAAGTTCCATTGTCATTCAAAGTTGCTCATCCTCGGCTTTTCCATGTAATATAAGTCGCATGCTACTTATTGCGGTGGCGGATTTATTTTCATGGTGCGGACAAAAATACACGTGGAAAATTTTTCACAGCATGTGAGCTGGGTTGCGGAAACCTCATATGCATGGGATGCAGAATCATCGACATGTCATCGGAATCCGTATCAAATCCAACATGTGTGAACGGGGCCTTAGTGGGAGTTAAAAAAAATCTCTGTTAGGCCAAATGCACACGATACTTATTACGTGAAAATTTGTCGCGGGTATTTTCGTGCGGCAAATCCTCAGTGTAATACAGGACCAGCAAAGTAAAGGAGATCAAGAAATCTCATCAACATGTCGCATTTTCTGCACAAAAACTGACCTGCGGTGCCTATTTGAAAATATGATACATGTCACTTTATCTTGCGTTTCCGCTTGCGAATTGTTTCTGACTAGTTTAAAAAATAATAAAAAAATCTGCAGCATAAAACCTGCACCTATTTCCGCATCAAAAAGTAAAAACTGCACCTAAAAACATAAAAAAACGCACTATTAGGTGCAGATTTTACCTGCGGAATTACCTGCGGTTTTGATACGAATTTTGTGCACCAAATTCCTCAATGTGTGCGTTACAGAATTTGCTGGGGATTTACAGCAAATTAACCCTTTACATTGTAACTCTGCAACATTAGGTTATGTTCACACAGCTTATTTTCTGCTGTTTTTCTGGCCGTAAACGTCTGAAATATCAGAAGCAAAACGCCTCCAAACATCTGCCCATTGATTTCAATGAGAAAAAAATGGCGTTGTGTTCCGATGGGCCGTTCTTTTTACAACGGCCGCATAAAAAAACGGCCGCGAAAAAGAAGTGCAGGTCATTTCTTCAGACGTTTCTGGAGCCGTTTTCATTGACTCTATAGAAAAACAGCTCCAAAAACGGCCGTAAAAAACTTCTGAAAATCAACGGTTTTCGCTTGAATATCTCCGTATTTTCAGACTGTTTTTGCTAATTGTGTGAACATACCCTAATAGGCATGCAGCTTATTTAACCCTTTCCCTTCTCAGCCATTTTTTGGATTTTAACTTTTGTTTTTTCCTCTCCACCCTCCAAAAGCTATAATTTTTTTACTTGAGGGCTTGTTTTTTGCGGTACAAGTTGTAGTTTTTCATGGCACCATTTATTGTACCGCATAATGTACTGGGAAGCTGAAAAAAAATTATTTGTGGGGTGAAATGCTGCACGTGCATGAGGTTTTGACAAACCCCATTCACATGAGTTAGGGCTTATTCAGACTAACGTGTTAATCGTCCGTGTGAAGGACGTTTTTTTTAATGGCCGTCACACGGCTGCATGTATTTCTATGGGGTTATTCACATGGTCGTTGTTCTAACAGACCGTGTGAAGGGCCTGTAAAAAAATAGGACATGTCCTATTTTTGTGCGTTTTCACGGATCCCTCAATAGACTCAAGTCTGTGAAAACGGGTCCCGCACGGCTGCAAATCGGCCGTTCTTCACGTCTGATTTCACACACGTTGGTCTGAATATCACCTTAGGCCATATTCACACGAACGTGTCCGTTTTGCACGTGCAAAAAACGCTGCGTTTTGCGCAAGCAAAATTTCGGTGTGGCATCAGCTTATGGTGCGTGGCTGCGTGATTTTCGCGCAGCCGGCATCATTATGACACTCTGTTTTGATGTTACAACACAGTAAAGAAGGAGGGGCTTTTATGTTTCCCTTCTCTTCTTTACCAGCTGTAGCGCGAATCACGTGCATCAACCGGAAGTGCTTCCGTGTGCCGTGCGCGATTTGCACGCACCCAATGACTTTAATGGGTGCGTGCTGCGCGAAACACAGGCAAAGTATAGGACATGTCGTGAGTTTTACACAGCGCACATACGCGGCGTGAATTTCACTGACAGTCTGAACGGCCCCATTCACTAACATAAGTCCGTGTGACGCCCGTGAAAATCACGCTAGTAGCACGGACGTATAACACGTTTGTGTGAATAAGGCCTTATATTGTAATTTGTAGTGAATTTTCAGTGCGCAATCCGCACCAAAAATAGGAGGCAAGTAAGTGGCCTTATTCAGACGTCCATGTTCGGTTTGTGAAATACAGAGCGTGTATCGGCCATATTTCCCGGACCGACCACAGTTCAGGGAGCCGGGTTTCTAGCATCACAGTTATCTATGATCATAGTCCCTCCCTTCCCGTGGGGATACTGTCCCCGGTCCCGTACTGAAAGCATCATTACAATATGGGGCAGTATTCCCGCGGAGAGGCAGGGACTCCCAGCAACACTGATAACTATGATGCTAGGAGTCCGGCTCCATGAATTGTGGTCAGCCTGGGAAATACGGCCGATACACGCTCCGTATGTCACGGACCGAACGCGGCCGTCTGAATAAGACCTTAGTCTAGTTACACAGTGCGGTGAAATCCCATTTTTTTGCCACAATTTTTGCAAAATCGCGGCAAAAACGTGATTTGACCGCACTGTGAGAATATAGCCTAACAGCACTTTTCATGTCTTGAATCCTTTTTTTATGCAATTTTCGTAATTGGGGCACAAATCACGCAGTTTTGCCGCGATTTTTATATAATCGCGGCAAAACTGCGCCATTTTTGCCGCGATTACGAAAATCGCGGCAAAAAAAACGCTAGGAAAACGAAAAAATACCAAAAAACATTTTGATCAACTTTATACATGCTACAAACGGGGTCAGGGGGATGGAAGCAGGAAGGATAGGGGAAAATACTCACCAGCCTGCAGGTCCTGTCGGCAGTGTAGAGGAGCTGGGGGGCGGGATCTCCACACACAGCTTCTGCACATGCTGCATCTTCAACAGGTATGCAGCGTTGCTAGGGGGGTGCCGCGGGCGTTGCGAGGGGGGGCCTGACGGGAGTACCAGTAATACCCCCCTGATGGCGGCACTGAGTGAAGTACTCCTGTAAAGGATCTGCCAGGCACAGCTTCGGGGTTAACTCCCATAATTAATCAGTCAGCACCTGAATCTACATCCCTGAGACTGACTCCAGCTTCCACCACTCAGGCTGGCAGGCTTAGGAGTGGGAGAGCCTATCGCAACCTGGCCAGACTCAGCTAGCTCCCGCCCTCGGTCTATTTAAGCCTGCCCTTCCTGTCCCTCGGTGCTTGTGATTCTTTTCGTGTGGTTTCCTGGCCCAGCTACAGCTCCTTCTATTTTGATCCTGCTCCATACAGACCCTGGCTTACTGACTACTCTTCTGCTCTTCGTTTGGTACCTCTCACACTCCTGGCTTGACTCGGCTCGTTCACCACTCTGGTTGCTCACGGTGTTGCAGTGGGCAACTGCCCCTTTCCATTGCTTGTATTCCCTTGTATGTTTGTCGTGTTTGTCGTGCACTTACTGAGCGCAGGGACCGCCGCCCAGTTGTACCCCGTCGCCTAGGGCGGGTCGTTGCAAGTAGGCAGGGACAGAGTGGCGGGTAGACTAGGGCTCACTTGTCCGTTTCCCTACCCCCCGTCATTACAACTCCTGCATTAAATGAATAGGATGTTGTAACTGAATTTGACAAACAGGGGCGTAACTAGGAAAGACTGGGTCCCATAGAAAACTTTTGACTGGGCCCCCCACCCCCCGCAATCAATGACCCCCACCCGCACAATCCCCGTCCTCCGAACAATGAACATTTATCAGTTCTGTGTTCAATGTCAAAATACGGCTACGCTGCCAAGTGTACTCTTATTAACCTTTAAAGAGGACCTGTCACTAGGTCCTACAAAGTGAGTTAGCAGTCTCATCTAATAGCCGCTGTGTCTCTGAGTCCAGCGGTGCTTGTCTTATACTTGTATGTCTCCCCTTTGCTGAGCTATGGACCCCTATATATAGAGCAATAAATATGTAAATTACGCGCTGGCTAGCTAAGTGGATTTGGCCACCAGTGATTCTCAGTGGGTGGAGCTACCACTGAGCCCATGACGCTGACCTATCAGTTTGAGGCTGTTTCCTAAACTCAGTCTTCAGCTAGCATCATTGCGTGAGGCCACGCCAGCGGAAGATTTACTCACGCGATGACAGCCGGCTGGGTTTATTTGTGAAAAACACCAAAATTTACAGAAGACGAAGACAGATAGTTATACCACACAAAATAGTTACTAATTAACATTTCCCATAGAGATGTAGCCATCTTTAACTTGATTCTGATAACTTGCTGCAGCGTGATATCACACAACAAAAGTCATTGAAAAGTCATTGAAAAAGTCAAAATAAGGGATCTAACCATTGTTTATTTAATGCGTTAAAAGTCAAGGTAAAGACGGCTACATCTGTATGTCTACTTTATGTTGGCATCGTTTTTTGAACATCCCTTTTTTTTCTAGGACGTAACAAGGCTTATAACTTTAGCAGAAATTTCTCACATTTTCGAAAAAAATTCAAAAGCCTACTTTTTTTTATGGAGAAGTTCAGTTCTGAAGTGGCTTTGAGGGGCCTATATATTAGATACCCCCACAAATCACCTCATTTTAAAAACTACACCACACAAAGTGATGAAAACAGCATTTAGAAAGTTTCTTAAACCTTTAGGTGTTTCACAGAAATTAAAGCAAAGTGGTGATGAAAATTGCAAATTTATTTATTTTTGCAGAAATTCCATTTTAATCAATTTTTTTCTGTAACACAGAAGTTTTTTTTACCAGAAAAACACAAATTAATATTTATTGCCCAGATTCAGCAGTTTTTAGAAATATCCCACATGTGGCCCTAGTGTGCTAATGGACTGAAACACAGGCCCTAGTATCAAAGGAGCACCTAGTGCATTTTGGGGCCTTCTTTATTTAGATTATATTTTAGGCACCATGTCAGGCTTGGAGAGGTCTTGTGGTGCCAAAAAAAAAGGAAACAAAAAATAACTTATTTTGGAAACTACACCCCACAAGGAATTCATCTAGGGGTAGATTCATCTAGGGGTAAAATAAAAAAAACAAGTTCCCTTCCACAAGGAATGAAGGAGTAGAAGGCCCCCCATCATTTATATAGCAATTTCTTCTGAGTACGGAAAGACCTCCATATGTGGTCATAAAATGCTATTTGGGCACACGGTAGGGATCAGAAGAGAAGGATTGCCATTTGGCTTCTGGAGTGCAGATTTTGCTGGATTGGTTTCTGGGCGCCATGTCGCATTTGCAAAGCCCCTGTGGGACAACACAGTGGAAACTCCCCAGAAATTACCTCATTTTGGAAACTACACCCCTCAAGGTATTCACCTAGGGGTGTAGTGAGCATGTTAACTCCACAGTTGTTTTCCAGAAATGAGTGTACACTCGATGTTGCAGAGTGAAAATAGCAATTGTTCCATAGATATGTCATTTCAGTCTCCAATATTTTGTGCCCAGCTTGTGCCACCATGAAAATACAGCTCTTCAATTATTAACACCCTACATCTGGCCCTAATATTTTGACTGTACATACAACAGGGCTCAAGAGTGAAAGAGTACCATGCAAAGTTCAGGCCTAATTTGGCGATTTACAAAGTATTGGTTCAAAACTGCAGGGCTCTGCCTGTGATGTGAAATAATAAAAGAAACCCATTTTCCACAAATATGCCATTTCAGTTGCAAATATGTTGTGCCCAGCTTGTGCCACTAGAGACACACACCCCAAAAATTGTTGAAAGGGTCCTCCCTGGTTTGGCGATGCATATATGTGGAAGTAAACTGCTGTTTGGGCACAGTGTAGGGCTCAGAAGGAAGGGAGTGCTATTTGGCTTTTGAAACATAGATGGTGCTTGGTAGTAGTTTTGTTTGGAGTTTTACTGGTATTTTAGTTTATAATGTGGGGGCATAGGTAAGCTGTGCAGAGTATATCAGGGCATAATAAGGTGCTATAATAATGGGGTAAATAAAATGATGTTTGTTACGCTTTGATGGATCCTGAAAAGGTAAAGTTCGTCCTGGAATGGCCACGCCCTCAAGGCTTGAGAGCCATACAGCGCTTTCTGGGATTCGCCAATTTTTACAGACAGTTCATTCCAAACTTCTCCTCACTGACATCTCCTATCTCTAACCTCACCAAGAAGGGCATGAACGCCAAGGTGTGGGCTCCTGAGGCAGAGTCCGCATTCAATAGCCTTGAAGAGTGCCTTCATGTCAGCCTGTATCCTCCATCATCCAGATGTTTCTCGACAGTTCTCGTTGGAGGTGGACGTATCCTCTGTCGGTGCTGGTGCACTCCTGTTCCAGAGAGGTTCCAAGGGCAAGTCAGTGGTATGTGGATATTTCTCTAAGCTCTTCTCTTCGAAGAATCGGGAGTTACTGGCCATCAAATTGGCCCTGGAGGAGTGGAGACATCTACTAATGGGTGCAGCTCATCCCATCCTGAGTTTTACGGACCACAAGAATCTCACCTATCTCCAGACGTCCCAACGGCTGAACCCTCATCAGGCCAGGTGGTCGCTGTTCTTTACCAGGTTCCAGTTTGAGCTCCATTATCGCCCGGCTGACAGGAATATGAGGGCTGATGCCTTGTCCAGGTCATTCGAGACAGAGGACACCATGGAGATTCCACAGAATATTATTGATCCATCTTGCATTGTCTCTGTCAACTCCTTGCAAGTTGGGGACATCCCTCCGAGGAGGACCTTTGTGCGCCTGGCTGACAGAGGGAGAATCCTCCGCTGGGGACACTGCTCTAGACTGGCAGGTCCCGCGGGTACCCATAAGACCCGAGACCCGAGACCTGATTGCCCATCATTTCTGGTGGCCCACGCTGCCCAAAGACATCATGGACTTTGTTTCTTCCTGCTCAGTGTTTGCAGCTAACAAGTTTGCTCACTCCAGACCTGCCATTCTGCTCCAGCCGCTGCCTGTGCCCGATGCTCCCTGGCAGCATATAGCTATGGACTTTATTACTGACCTGCCTCTCTCTGTGGGATGCAGTACTGTCTGGGTGGTGGTGGACCGTTTTTTGAAAATGGCCCACATCATTCCACTGACCGGCCTTCCTTCTGCTCATCAACTGGCAAACCTTTTCATCCAACACATCTTCCACCTGCACGGCTTGCCGCGGCATATTGTGTCTGATCGGGGGTCCAGTTTACCTCTAGGTTCTGGAGAGCCCTTTTTTAGACTGTAGAAAGTAGAAAATATGAGGCACTCACCGCAGTGGCAATAAAAGGTTTTATTGAAGTTGAATTCGGTCTGTTATAATGTGGAGGATGCCAATGACCGTTTCACGCTACAAGCGCGTTGTCAAGGCTCATGCGTCACTTCCTTATTGATCCTTTTATAAAGTGCTCCATGTGAGCTTACATAATACATTATACAAAAGAAAATAAATAGAAACAAAAAAGAGAGCAAAAGAATACACATCAATAAATAGTAGGCTTCTAAAATATAACAATGCACATTCAGCACAATATTTATTAAGGAAAATGAAACAACATTTAAGTTAGGAAGGAACTGAGATCGTTGCGGTCATTCAGACCCAGCGGTGCCAGTGCCTCAGTTTTTAAAATAATTTCGGCCTCCTTTTTTAATAGGGTACAGTATCTGTCTCCTCCCAAAGGGGCCAATTTAATTTGAGTTATTTCTGCAAAACGCAGTCCCCGGTAATTATTACCGTGGCACTCGTTCATATGTTGTTGCATAAATCTCGAGCAGCCCTTTCCTGGGTCTAAAGAACGGACATGTTCGACAAAACGCTTTTGCATCTGGCGAATTGTTTTGCCTATGTAAAATTTCTGACATGGACAGAAAATGACATAGACAAGATATTGTGTTTTACAAGTGATCATGTCATCTACATAAAAAGTACAGCCCCCTATCTTAAGGTACCTTGTACGTAAAAGTAGATTACAGAATCTAAATTGACCGCATCTATAATTGCCTTTAGGTAGAGATGTTGCTAACCAGTCTCCTGTCTCAGTGCATGATGAGAATCTCCCCTCAACAAGTACATCCTTCAAGTCCTGACACCGACGAAAATAATTAATTGGACGTCTAGTTGCGACATCCGTAAGAAAAGGATCGTTCCCAACCAGATGGCAATTATTATGAATAGTATAATTCATAATAAGAGAGTAAGAGGAAAAACTTTTTATTTGGTGGATTGGAGGGGGTTTGGTCCTGAAGAGAGGTCCTGGGAGCAGAGGAGAACATCAATGCTCCTACCCTTCTGAAGAAGTTTCTCTCTTGCTCTGGTCCCAAGAGGAGGGGGATACTGTCATGTCCATGGCCGCGGGCCGTCAGGCTCTCTCACCTCCTGACAACCACAGTCATGGGTCTGCTGGCGTCTCCTGAGGGGGAGAGTGGGGCCAGCGCTCACTTCCACTTACCTTGGCCGGGTCCCGTAGGGTGAGCGCGCACGTTTGTGCCTGCTCCTAAAGGGCCAGCGTGCGCACCTGAAGTTAATGTAAAAATTAGCCCATGTGTACCCTGGACTATAAGAAGGGCTCAGCCCCTCCCTCCCATGCCTGAGCGTTGTTGTCATACCCAAAGTTTGTCTAAGCAAATGGTCTCCTAGTGTTTCCCAGTTCCCAGTGTTCCCCATTCCTGTACCTGTATCCTGTTTCCGATGCTATCCTGGTTAAGTGCCATGCTGAGCTGAAGTCATGCTGTGCTATATACCACGCCTGTCCTGCTACACCACGCCTGACGTCTGCCTGCTGCCTAGTCCCAGCCGAGCCTGTCTCGCTACTGTCCGAGCTGCCACAGGTACACTATACGAACTATAGACTGTGACCTGCATCCTGTTGGCCAGCTGCCATACCGTCAAGGCGGTATGGCCCAGTGGGTCCACATACCCAACGTGACACAACGTGATAAAAAAAATTCCTGCATAGTTTTTTTTAATGCGGCGTTCACCGTTATGTATAAATTAAATGTTAACTTTATTCTGGGTCAGTACGATTATAGCTATACCAAATCTAATAGGCTTCCATACTTGGCAGACCAGGAGGCTATTGTTAGTGCTCTGGTTGCCATGGCAGCCATTGGCAACCCTGCTACTCGTTAGATGCCACGGTTGCTTTTGACTGCTGCATCTAAGGGGTAACTGGCGGGGCAGGGGTCAGAGCTAGCAGGGTATCAGCAGGGTATCAGTTGTAACATACAGCTGACACCCGCGGGATCAGCTTTTGAGCCCGTGTCATCTATGTGTTGTAAGTATATGACATTTTGCGAGAAGCACTATACTTACAACAAATGTCGGGAAGAGGTTAATAAGATGTTTTCCTACACAGTCTCATACTGTCACTAATGATTGGACAGTGTCAGACTAGCAGTCAGTTGTCAATTTGTTCATACATTTCCAGGAGGAATAACAAATAAAACGAAAAACACTGTCGAGTTCTAAGAAAAGATGCTCCAGAATTTTTATTTCATAGGGAATATAAGTGTTTACTAAAACAGACTTGTCAGGAGAGTGGTCTGATGCTCTTTAAATATAATGAATTCTGCCTGGAACTGTGTCTGGTCAGTATTGTTTGGTCGTCAGTGTGATAATACTCTGCGGACTGATATCGAAGAACTGGCAAATAACCGCTATATGGTCACTGTATGGTGGTATTATTGGTTATGTTGGTGCTTGTATAGTGGTTTCGTACTGTTGTCCTTGACTGAAAAAGCGTCGTCTGTCCTTGACAGTGTTTAGGTGTTTCTATTTTCCACTTTTCCTGATGCTTACATATTTAAGGTAGTGGAAAGAAATGTGACCAAAGTAAGCATAACTCGCCATAGTCGGCGTTGCAGAATGCAGATTTTCCACCCCCCCCTAGGTTTCAATCCTAGATCCACATATACCGACGTAGCCAAGTTTAACTCTTGACTCTGATAACTTGCTGCAGCCTGATATCACACGAAAAAAAAGCCATTAAAAAGTCATTCAAAAAGTAAAGTTAAAGTTTCTTGCCACTGTATATTTAATGCGTTAAAAAAGTCAAGATAAAGATGGCTACATCTGTATAAATAAATATATATCATGATTGGTTGTTCAGTGTTAAGATCTGAAAATATTCTACTTTGTCGACCCTGCTAACAGCCGATTTCACTAAACATCATAATTAAAAAAAACAAAAAAAATCAGGATCCTTAGAAAAGAAGATTATCTTTTATTCTTTTACACCCTCTAAATTCTTATTCAACCTTTCCCGCAGAGCGCCATAATTGTACAGAGCAGGCAGAACTGCAGTACCTACCACTGCATACTACTGCAGTGCATACCACTTCTGTATAGTTATGGCGGCGGCACTGTGATCAAACATCTGCTGACAGCTGGTACCACACTGCAATGACCAAAAACTGGGAAAGCTCGGGTCCCACATATTAACAGACAGTAATTGATATTCTGCAACCAATAGTGATCATAGCAAAACAAAGGGACGAGGCTCCCTTTTTCTCCCCATCATTAGTACAGGAATTGCAGTCACAAGTTGCTGATGTTTTTATACTGTATTGTCAGAGTGTGGGGGCTAACAAAAGCCTCTGGGGCTATCCTAAAATAATAGATGTGCCCTGAAAGATGCCCTTGCATGTTACATTATACGTAGGTTTTCAAATGCATCATAATAAAAATATATAATCGAACATTAGTAGGACTAAAAAATATTTTTATAAAAATTTAGAAAATGTGTTTAACATCGCAAAAAAAAGAAACGTGACAATTGAAAAATTTTTTATGAGAAAATACATATCTAAGCTCCAAAAGGGAAAACTTAGCAGCATCCATTAATAAAGCCAACATTTAGGGGAAGGGCACACTGTGTGGTCACGGTGCGTTTATGTTGCGTTTTTAAACTGCAGCAAGTCATTTTTCAATGGAAGTCAATGGTGATATTTTTGTTATGGACAGACTGCTGCTATTATATTACAATGTGTTTTTTGTGCAGTTAACTGCATCTTCATAATGTTCGACCACATGCGGTTAATGACCACACTGCCAAAGTTGTTGCTGAACTGCTTGCGTTTTTGCTAACAGTTTTGCAATGCAATGCAATGTAATGAACTATATACAGGAAGCACCTAACAAACTTCAACACGGGTGAAAATTATGTCTATCAATTATTTCCTTTAAAAACGCAACAGAACTGCAGCATTACAGACAAAAACACATGCAGTTGACCGCATGCGGTTTCCAATGGAACAAAACTGCAACAACGTACCGTGTGGACTTACCCTTAATAACATAACTATATGAATACATTGCCTTCTCTTCAGCTTTCGCATTTTTTTTCCTACTTAAAAGTTAAATGAAAGAAAAAAAATACATGTTAAGCACTATGGCAATATAGAAAAATACCCTGCTAAGACTTACCTGTAAAAAGCATGTTTTAAAGTTGAAAACATTCATTATCAAAAAATAATACTGAATAGCTTTTCACATAACCACATATCAGTAACTAATAATGCAAACACAAAAGTCGCTACAGCAACATCAGTTCCCTTTCTCCCTTATGAATTAACAACCACTTTTCTGTAGCACATTAATTGTTCTGTGCGAGAAAAAGATTGTGTTTAATTTACAATGTAATTCATGACACACATGCATTTTCACACACTGGAAGTAGCTGTTTTCCATTTCAAAAGTGAATTGCATTTACATTTTCTGAACTGGAAGATAAAAGTATAAAAGTATGAAAATAAATTGATGCTTGATCTTTCTATTATCATTTTTTGCTAATTTTAATAACACTGCATTTACAAATTATGTAATATTTTCTATGCTAAGAAAAAAAACCATACCATAACACCATTAATACATTCCATTATTTTATTAATATTTGTGTTCCATATTAATATTGCTAAAGAGCACACAATATTATATACAATAAAATAAGTGGAATATCATCAGACAGTACTACTTATTACACCTTTCCCTGACCTCTTGTATTTATTCCTTATTCCTTATGTTCACACTGGTTTGATAGGCTGAGTAAAAGTACACAGCGCATCCGATCTAGAAATTTGCAGGGAATTTTATGACTGATAGGCTGCACCAAATTGTATTGTAGATTTTTGTCTGGAATCACCTCTGTGGAAAGAAGACCAGCTAAAAAAAAAGCCAAAACATACCTACACTGGCGTTGCTATAGCGACATGTCCCTCTGCTCCCCCCGGTGGTCCTCCTGTGATGATGCTGCAGCCTATGTGACCGCTGCAGCCAGTGAGTTTGATATGACATGTATTGATGTATTTTAACATGTACCTTTATGTATTAGAATGGGCCACTGTAAAGAATGGGGTTGGATCTTTATAGTCAAACATATAAGATGACTCTTAAGTAGGTCTCTCATAAATAAAAGAAGAAGACTCGCGTGTCTACTCATAATGTACGCTTCGAGATAGAGGCAGGAGACTAGAGAGCATTCTCTTTCCACGACGGGCAGTTGAGGTGACTCACAGTTGGAAAACTAAGTTGCCATTTTTGTTGCTGTTGAGACAGAGAGAGGAAGGACAAATAGCAAGATTAAGGAAAGTAAATTCTTCATATATACATATTTGCCTATAATAGAGCCAGGTAGAAGGAGGAAGATTTTATATATATATTTAATTTATTATTAGAATAAAATTATAGTCAATAGAAAGAGAAGGAACTACATTGAATATTTGATATTGTCAGTAGTTGAACTGTTAGAGAAGATAAATAAATAATAACTAGAAGATCTACAAATAAAACAACCACAAGAGCAATCCAAATAAAATTATTTATTTATTGGATAAATAAATTATCAAGTATATCAGTGGCTCCATTCTACTAAAAAAAACCTTATATCTATAAGAGTTGTAATATTTCTCTTCTACATTTAATACTTCGACTGGATATTCTTCTGTTTAATGTAAAACATTGAAATTGTTTACGCGAACTAATAAGAATTTATCTGGATAAATAAACAAAAAAAGTTGGTTAAGTCAATACGTCATTTTGTTATATTTTATTGCTAATCTTAAATTTTGTCAGAGTTGGCAGGATGAGCCTTAATGCATCTGAATCTTCTTCAGACTCCTCTAGCAGTATGGCCACCTCACAATCATAATCTATCTCCATGGTGGCAGCCCTAATGAGCGTATAGAAATTTTATGACCAAACAATGACAGTAAATGATTGGATAGAACAGCTGTATCAAATCCCATCATATTACCAAGCTGACTTGGCACTAAATTCATTGGAGGGAGATACACCAAAAGCTGCACTAGTTCTTCCAGCCGGACAAAGAAAATCATTGGAGGATATTATTTCTCGCTTAGAAACTTTGTATGGCGATGCTATTCCTGCTACAGATCTAGGAAAAAAAATGTTACACACAGTCAAAAAGAAGGAGAAAATGTACAACACTTTTCAGTAGGATTACAAGATTTATGGGGTCGACTCAATAAGACATATCGAGAAGGTTGTCTAGCAGTTATTGATGCAGACAAGTTACTACGAGATCAATTCATATCGGGTCTATGTAATCATACCTTAAAAAAAGCCTTCAAAATATGTTCAGATTAGATGATCGAACTACCTTTTCTGATGTGATTAAAGAAGCTATAGAACTACAAAGAGACAAAGATGAGAACACAAATGTGGTTGTTCAAATAGTAAAAAATGAAAATATGCTGAAAACGACTAAAGAAAAATCTAATACTGCTATACAAGATTTCACTAGAGACATTACAGAGACACTTAAAGAGTTAAACAAAGAAATTGTACAACTTAGAAATATAAAGTCTTATCCTGAAATCAAAGGGTCAAGAGGTCGATCTATGAATACTGTTGAAAAACGATGTTGGCGACGTGAAATGGGCCAACACATTTAAACCGTAACTGTGGGTTGAGCCGCGGGAAACTTAAATGAAGGCCCTGATGAATTAGCTGGAAAACGCACGATAGTATAAGCCTGTATAAATGGATATTTAATAAATAGTTTGATAGATACTGGTTCAGAAGTCACTACTATTAATAAAAAATGGTATGAAGAATACCTTTGGGACACAGTTACTATCGAACCTTTTATGGTTACCCTGACCTCTGCTAACAATTTGCCCATTAAAATATTTGGAATAGTGTGGTTAAATATAATGTTATGGGACAAAGATTCCCTAATATAGCCGTAGTGGTAGTAAAATAAATGGTGCTGCCAGGAATTCCATTGTTATTAGGAATTAACTTATTACAAAAATTAAAGAGGCTCTGTCACCAGATAATCTGATTGGCGTTGTTAGTAGATAACAGCAGTGTGTTTTATTTTTTAAAATGATCATTTTTGAGCAAGTTATGAGCAATTCTATATTTAGGCTAATTAGTTTCTTAATGACCAACTGGGCGTGTCTTTGCTTTTTACCAACAGGGCTTTGTACAGAGAAGTGTAAGACGCTGAACAATGAGAAGTGTATGACACTGATTGGTAACTGATTGGTCAGTGTCATACACTCCTCTGTACAACGCCCAGTTGGTAAAAAAGTAAAAACACACCCAGTTGGTCATTAAGAAACGATTTAGCATAAATCTAAAATTGCTCATAACTTGCTCAAAAATGATTGTTTTTGATAATAAAAACCACTGCTGTTATCTACATTACAGCGCAGATCAGATTATGTAGGAGATAGGCCATTTATAATCTGGTGACAGAGCCTCTTTAAATGGACTGTCCTTTAATGCAAAAGGACATACTTATTGGAATTAAATAAATGAGAGTTCAACAGTAAAACAGTCACTATATCAATTACAAGTAATATGTCAACAGCAACAGACTTTACAGAGATTAACAGGACGAGCTGGAGTGCATTGTCCCGAGGTCTGTTACAGATTCCTGCAAGAAAAGAGATTACATTGTCATTAATGGTAGGAACACATTATCATTTACAAAATGCTTTAGTCTTGGTAGAACTAGTATCAACTACTTGAGATACAACTATATGGGCGAAAGAAAAATCTCTATGTCGAGTACAAAATTGAAGAGTACCAGTATGACATATAAACTGTAGTGACTCACCTGTTACCGAGCCATCAGGTCAAATAATAGCTGAAGTTTTTTCAGTACAAACTAGCGATGCAGAAAATATGTCTGTTCCAAATGAGGAAGAATCCTCTGAAATAGAGAAAGATCCAGAAGATATATCTTGGCTGTGGGAACTATTTGAATAAGATGTAATTGCACCTACTCCAACTTTAGAAATGAAATTAAAGAAATTATTACAAAAACATAAACAAACGTTTGCCTTTCTCGACGAAGACTATGGTTGTACAGAAGAACTCGAACAACAGATTTATAGTGTAGACGCAATACCAGTGAGAGAAAGATATCGACAGATCTCATCCGCTTTGTAGCAAGAAGTCAAAAAATTAATTCCGAAAATGTTAGAAGTACAAGTAATAACAGAAAGCAATAGCCTTTGGGCCACTCCTATTGTTTTGGTTCGAAAAAAAGATGGCTCTATTAGATTTTGTGTCGACTATCGACATCTCAATGAGTGCACCCATAGAGACGCATATCCTGTTCCCAGATTTGAAGAATCACTCAGGGAATGGCCAGACGTGGCGGAATTGCTCTGGAATTCCGCTGCGGACAGTCCGCTGCGGAAATACGCAGCGTACACGTTTCTCCATTGCTTTCCACAGCTTTTTAGTTAGGTGCGTTTCACATTGCGGAAAACTCCACTGCGGACCATAGGCTGCGGTGCAGAGTTTGGTGTCCGCAGCATACACTGGATGTTGAGGACGTGTAGCGGACTTGTTGCAGACTCATTGCGGAATTTCTCCATTGACTTCAATAGAGAGTCAAAATTCTGTAATGAAGTACGCAGATATTATATGTGTTGCGTAGCGTATTTGTTTTACGAACATGATATTTCTTCATTCTGGCTGGCCTATGTATTTCTAGGTCTACAGCCAGACTGAGGCCCCATGCACACTAACGTAAAAACGCCCGTAATCACAGGCCGTTATTACGGCACGGGCAGGCCCATAGAAGTCAATGCTGCTCCCGTAATTACGGGTGACTACGTCTGTGCACCCGTAATTACGGGAGCGTTGCTAGGCGATGTCAAGAGATAGTCACTGTCCAGGGTGCTGTAAGAGTTAAGCGATCATCAGTAACTGTTTCAGCACCCTGGACAGTGACTTCCGATCACAATATAGATCAACGTGTTAAAAAAATAGAAGTTCATACTTACCGAGAACTCCCTGCTTCTTCCTCCAGTCCGGCCTCCCGGGATGACTTTTCAGTCCAAGTGACGGCTGCAGCCAATCACAGGCTGCAGCGGTCACATGGACTGCCGCGTCATCCAGGAAGGTCGGCCCGGATGTTGAAAGAGAGACGCATCACCAAGACAACGGCCGGGTAAGTATGAATTTCTTTTACTTTTACTAGGGAAAGGGCTGTCCCTTCTCTCTATCCTGCACTGATAGAGAGAAGGGAAGCACTCTTCACCTAAATACGCAATGGCTAGTCCGCATTAATTTAATGCCCATTTTAGGCAGAGCCGCAACAGAATCTGCAACGGACAGTGGCAGAAGAAATACGCCATGTCTGGTCATACCCTCACAGTCACGAGAAAGGCAAAATTTTATACTACGTTGGATATGGCCAGTGGCAAGTACCAGTTCGACAAGAAGATTAAAAAAAACGACTTTCATCACACGCATGGAACTATATGAGTTTAATTGCATGCCATTCTGATTAATAAACACCCCTAGGACGTTCCAGAGAATAATGGAACGTTGTTTTGGTGAGCAAAATGTTTAAACAACCATGATATATTTAGATGATGTAATTGTATTTTCTAGTACTTTTGAAGAACTTCTTCTACATTTGGATGTGTTGTTAAGCAGATAAAAAAACTTTGGATTCAAATTAAAACCAAAACTATGTTGTATTGTTTGAACCGAAATGAAATATCTTGGCCACATCATCAATAAGGATGGCGTGTCTCCCGATCCAACAAAGGTTCAAGGAGTAATAGATTGAGCAAAACCAAAGACAATTTTAGAAGTCAGAGCTTTCTTGGGGCTAGTAGGTCATTATCGAAGAAACATCTGAGATTTTTCAAAAATAGCTGCACCATTAAACCAACTGTTATATGGCTCTCCAAATTATCGAAAGAAAATTAAATCTCCTCACATAGATACTCAATGGGGTGAAATTCAACAACAAGCTTTTGAAAAATTAAAAGAACACCCTACTACTGCCCTTAGGGTATGTTCACACACAGTGAGCAAAAACGTCTGAAAATAGGGAGTTGTTTTCAGGCGAAAACAGCTCCTGATTTTCAGACTTTTTTTTAACAACCTTTTTGAAGCTGTTTTTCAATGGAGTCAATGAAAAATGCCTCCAAAAACGTCCCAAGAAGTGTCCTCCACTTCTTTGACGCGGGCGTCTTTTTACCTTGTGGGAACAGAACATCGTAAAACCCATTGAAAACAATGGGCAGAAGTTTGTAGGCGTAATGGAGCCGTGTTTTTCAGGCGTAATTTGAGGCGTAAAACGCCCGAATTACGTCTGAAAACAGTGCGTGTAAACATACCCTTATACTAGCGTTTGCTGACTATACTCTACCTTTTCGTATATATAAAGACACAAGTCTCCAAGGACTCGGTGCCATTCTGGTTCAAAAGCAAGATGAAAAAGAAAGAGTGATAGCATATGGCAGCAGAAGTCTGAGGATCACTGAAAAAAATCTGACTAGTTATAGCTCATTCAGATTGGAGCTTTTAGCTATAGTCTGGGCAGTTACTGAACGATTCCCTGAATATCTCATTGGGAACAAACTAGAAGTTCACACAGATAACCCACTGGCAAAATTAAACACAGCTAAATTTGGCGCTTTGGAACAAAGGTGGGTAGCACGCTTAGCCCGTTTTGATTATGTCATCAAATACAAGCCAGGGAGTACTAATACTAATGCCGACGCATTATCGTGAAATCCATGTGAAATGCCTCTTGAAGACTTGGATACAGAGTTAGAAGAAATAGAAATTCCTCCATTATGAGTAGTACATATTGACAAGTAAAGAATTGTAATGTGAACCTTCGAACTTGAAATGTACATTTGACCAGAGTGGGTCATGAAACAACAAGAAGATGATAACATTAGAAAGATAAGTCATGGGAGAAAAATTGGAATTTGGCACAAAAGAATGGTCTAGATTATTAAATCGAGGAAAACACATATTAAGACAATTAGATAGATTGGAAGTTCAGAAACAAATATTATATTGCAAAGTATGGTCTTCTCAAGATCAAATGAAAATTTGGCAACTCGTGTTACCGGAAAAAGAAGTACCAAAGATAAGTTGCATAACATATGAAAAAGGTGGTCAGTTCTGTGCTGAAAAGACAGTGATACAAGTTAGAAATCACTTCTATACTCTTTATCTGGAAACCAATGCGATCCGAACATATCAACAATGTACAAAATGTGTTTTTTATAAAGGAACAGAACAAATTCAGCTACCTCAAGTAATTCAGACCGGGGAACTTTTGGAACTATTGACCATGGACTTTGACTGTTCATGAGGTTACATCAGGATATAAATATGCAGTAGTTTGTATTGACCATTTTTGTAAATTTGCTACAGTGGTCCCCACAGCCGACCAAACTGAAAAACTACGACTCAACATCTATGGTCAAACGTTATTCGACCATATGGGTGTCCACAAAGATTACTCTCTGAACAAGGTCCCAATTTCGATTCTCTGCTAATACAAGAACTGTGTATATTACATGGAATTACAATATCTAGAACCTCACCTTATCACCCTCAAGGAAATGGAGTGTGCGAAAGATTTAATAAAAAATTATTGGACTTAATTAGAACTCTGGGAGAAGAACATCATGAAAAATGGCCAGAATATGTACAAAATGTAGTATGGGCTTACAATAATACCATACATAGTATGACAGGTTATACTTCATATCAGTTGTTATTTGGACGCCCCACCAGAGTACCCCTGTCACTTTTAATGGAACAACCGGAAGTCACAGAAAGTAACACTCCTTCAGAGTGGATTCAAAAACATCATAAAGACTAAAAAAAGCAAATGATCTTGTAAGAAAGACACAACAGTCCAATGTTGAAGATCCTAACCACAACAAAATACCATCTTGCTTTCAGGAGAACGAGTTCTGGTAAGAAATAAATTAGCACAAAGCGCAAGCAAATTTGAACCCAAATGGGAAAAGACTCCGTATATCATCATACGTCAGTTAGAACCACATATACCAGTATATGAAGTACGATCTAACAATGATGAAATACTCGACCACAACTTGTATCTAAATTTGTTCAGACCCAGTACACTCCCCTTGGACGTATTGGAAGAAACAAATATTCCTGAGCCCTCTTCCAACATACCAGAATATGGTATCAATGAAAACTGGTGGGTAATGATCCCCAGAAATGAAAATTGAAGGTTGTCTTCAAGAGAAGGAATTGATACACCTTCAATATCTTCTATGCCTCTACTTAGAACCTAGATACCCAACTGGGATACAGGAGATCTTTTACCAAGTTGTTTTCAAGATTATGAACTATAAGTGCAGAGGACTGCACTTTTCAAAAAGAAGGGGGAAAATATGAGGTTGATATGACATGTATTCATGTATTTTAACATGTAGCTTTATGTAATAGAACGGAGCCGCTGTAGAGAATGGGGTGGGATCCTTATATACTCATAAGTAGGTCTCTGATAAATAAAAGAAGACTCGCGTGTCTTCTAATAATGTACGCTGGGAGACTAGAGTGCATTCTCTTTGCACGACGGGCAGTTGACGGGCAATGTGATCCAAACATATCAACAATGCACAAAATGTGTTTTTTATAAAGTGAGGGCCTGTTCATATCAGCGTTGGCTTTACGTTGATGGGTTCCGTCGGAAATCACAGCTTCCGTTTGCATCACCATTGATATCAATGGTGACGGAAACACTGCTAATGGTTTCCGTTTGTCACCGTTCCGGGAGTTTTTCGTTTTTTCTACGGCATCAATAGCTAAATCGACTGAGGTGCCATTATTGTTGCTGTTAAGACAGAGAGAGGAAGAACATAACAGAGAGAGATAGGACAAATAGCGAGATTGAAGAAAATATAAGGAAAGTCAATTCTTCATATATACATAGTTGCCTACAATAGTGGTGCCAGGTCGAACAGACAAATTTTATATATATATATATATATATATATATATATATATACATACACAGTATATATATATATATATATATATATATATATATACAGTGGAGGAAATAAGTATTTGATCCCTTGCTGATTTTGTAAGTTTGCCCACTGTCAAAGACATGAACAGTCTAGAATTTTTAGGCTAGGTTAATTTTACCAGTGAGAGATAGATTATATAAAAAAAAAAAAAGAAAATCACATTGTCAAAATTATATATATTTATTTGCATTGTGCACAGAGAAATAAGTATTTGATCCCCTTGGCAAACAAGACTTAATACTTGGTGGCAAAACCCTTGTTGGCAAGCACAGCAGTCAGACGTTTTTTGTAGTTGATGATGAGGTTAGCACACATGTTAGATGGAATTGTGGCCCACTCCTCTTTGCAGATCATCTGTAAATCATTAAGATTTCGAGGCTGTCGCTTGGCAACTCGGATCTTGAGCTCCCTCCATAAGTTTTCGATGGGATTAAGGTCTGGAGACTGGCTAGGCCACTCCATGACCTTAATATGCTTCTTTTTGAGCCAATCCTTTGTTGCCTTGGCTGTATGTTTCGGGTCATTGTCATGCTGGAAGACCCAGCCACGAGCCATTTTTAATGTCCTGGTGGATGGAAGGAGGTTGTCACTCAGGATTTGACGGTACATGGCTCCATCCATTCTCCCATTGATGCGGTGAACTAGTCCTGTGCCCTTAGCAGAGAAACACCCCCAAAACATAATGTTTCCACCTCTATGCTTGACAGTGGGGACGGTGTTCCTTGGGTCATAGGCAGCATTTCTCTTCCTCCAAACATGGCGAGTTGAGTTAATGCCAAAGAGCTCAATTTTAGTCTCATCTGACCACAGCACCTTCTCCCAATCACTCTCAGAATCATCCAGATGTTCATTTGCAAACTTCAGACGGGCCTGTACATGTGCCTTCTTGAGCAGGGGGACCTTGCGGGCACTGCAGGATTTTAATCCATTACGGCGTAATGTGTTACCAATGGTTTTCTTGGTGACTGTGGTCCCAGCTGCCTTGAGATCATTAACAAGTTCCCCCCGTGTTGTTTTCGGCTGAGCTCTCACCTTCCTCAGGATCAAGGATACCCCACAAGGTGAGATTTTGCATGGAGCCCCAGATCGATGTCGATTGACAGTCATTTTGTATGTCTTCCATTTTCTTACTATTGCACCAACAGTTGTCTCCTTCTCACCCAGCGTCTTACTTATGGTTTTGTAGCCCATTTCAGTCTTGTGCAGGTCTATGATCTTTTTCCTGACATCCTTAGAAAGCTCTTTGGTATTGCCCATGTTGTAGAGGTTAGACTCAGACTGATTAATTGAGTCTGTGGACAGGAGTCTTTTATACAGGTGACCATTTAAGACAGCTGTCTTTAATGCAGGCACCAAGTTGATTTGGAGCGTGTAACTGGTCTGGAGGAGGCTGAACTCTTAATGGTTGGTAGGGGATCAAATACTTATTTCTCTGCGCACAATGCAAATAAATATTTATAATTTTGACTATGTGATTTTCTGTTTTTTTTTTTAATATAATCTATCGCTCACTGGTAAAATTATCCTAGCCTAAAAATTCTAGACTGTTCATGTCTTTGTGTGTGCATATATACCTTTAATTTATTTATTGGAAGAACAGTTCTAGTTAATAGAAAGAGAAGGATCTATATTGAATATTTGATATTGTTAAAAGTTGAAATGATAGAGAAGAAAAGTAAATAATAACTAGAAGATCTACAAATAAAACAACAAGAATAATCCAAATAAAATAATTTCTTTATAGATTAAATAAATTATCAAGTATATCAGTGGCTCCATTCTACAAAAAAACATTATATCTATAATAGTTGTAATATTTCTCAATTTATCTTCTACATTTAATACTCCGACTGGATATTCTTCTGTTTAATGTAAAACATTAAAATTGTTTCAGCAAACTAATAAGAATTTATCTGGATAAATAAACCAAAAAATTTGGTTATGTCAACACATCCTTTTGTTATATCTTAATGCTCATCTTACAAGCATGTGTGTTGGCTGCAGCAGTGGCATGGAATGAAACGTCATCCCAGGAGGCCGGGCTGTACAGAGAACAGTTAGGGGAACAAGGAGCCGTTGCTATAACAACGACAGGGGGTAAGTATAGACATTTTTGTAAATGAATTTAAACTTAAAAAAGTTCGTTTTTTTCAGGATTCTTTCAGGAGGTTTACAGTTTTTTCTCCCCAAATATCGCAACATTTTCTGTTTGTTGCGGATTTTACATCCCCATTGAATTAAATTGGGAAAAACCGTAACAAAAGTGCCATGATTCCGCAGCAGGATTTGATGTTCAAATCTCATCCACGTTGCTAATACTGTGATATGTTGTGGATTTTCAATGAATTCATTTGGACTGCAGCTCTAGCTCAATAGTTAAAATCAATCAATAGCACTAGAAAATGTCTCAGTGTAGCCCTGACCTAAGACTACAATCACTTGTGGCCTATATTTCCACCATGGATTTGGATTTGCTGGCCATTCAAGCACAGTGATACTGTGGTTATTTAAACCAAGTATTGGTACTTTTGGCAGTGTGGGCAGGTGCCAAGTCCTGTTGGAAAATAAAATCTGCATCTCCATAAAGCTGGTCAGCAGAGGGTAGCATGAGGTGCTCTAAAATTTCATGGTAGATGGCTGCGTTGACTCTGGACTTGATATAACACAGTGGACCAACACCAGCAGATGACATGGCTCTTCAAACCATCACTGACTGTGGAAACTTCCCACTGGACCGCAATCAACTTGGATTGATGCTTCTCCACTCTTCCAGACTCTGGGACCTTGATTTCCAAATGAAATGCAAAATTTACTTTCATCTGTAAACAGGACTTTGGACCACTGAGAAACAGACCTGTCATTTTAAAGGCTTAGGAAACCTATGCAGGTGACACCTTGAGTCTACAATCTTCAACGTTTACCCAATATTCTAATTTTCTGAGACACAAATATTTGGGTTTTCATTAACTGTTAGCCATAGTCATCAACATTAAAAGAAAAAAATGCTGGAAATAGATCACTCTGTGTGTGTAATGAATCTATATAATATATGAGTTTCACTATTTGAATTGAATTACTGAAATAAATAAACTTTTTGATGATTTTCTTATTCATTGAGAAGGATTAGTATTCACATGTGTCAGATTTGTTGCAGAAATTTCTGCGACTGTCCCATACATCTGTCTGGGGCTTGCAGAAATCCATGCACATGCTCCAGAAACAATCCAATTAAGATGTATGGAACGGATTTTCAATCGCAGAAATTTTCTCAGCAAATATTCCAACTGTGAATATTTCCTAATGCATCTTGTAAACTCTTTTCTCTTGTCTGTACCACACTGTCTTTTGTAATTGCTCCAATTAGTTACCCCAATATTGCGCTATGTGAAGCACCATGGGAGTTGATGGAATTATATTAATAAATAATAATAGTAATGTCACGGACACTGGGTTTGTGGACCCACTAGGCCGCTCCGCCGTAGCGGGGAGGCAGCTGACCAGGTCACAGTCCATGTGAAAGTAAGATGGCAGACAGTAATACTTAGGTACCTGAAATAGTCCGGGCGGTGGCTGTGGCTTCAGCACGGATGGAGGCAGGTGCGGAAAGTGGCACCAGACATGGCGGGCAGTATCCGATGAGCAGATGGCACTTGACGTGGCAGATGGCACTTGGCGTGGCAGATGGCACTTGACGTGGCAGATGGCACTTGGCGTGGCAGATGGCACTTGGCGTGGCAGATGACACTTGACATGGCAGATGGCACTTGACGTGGCAGATGACACTTGACATGGCAGATGACACTTGAACACGGGTAGGCACGGGAACAATGCGGAATACAGGAAAGGTAACAGGGCACGGGTAACAGCTGGAACGGGAGACACTAAGGGACCATTTGCGAGACAGACTGGGAAAGACTAACAACGCTCAGGCAAGGATCAGAAGGGCTGGAGCATTCTTATAGGGCAGGAAATCATGTGTGTGAATGAACATTGTTTTCATGTGCGCGCGCTGGCCCTTTAAGAGCGGGCGCGAGCGTGCGCGCGCACCCTACGGGACCCGGCCGGATGGAGCGGAAGTGAGCGCTGGCATCTCCTAGGAGGGAGACGGAGGCCAGCGCTCACAGATCCATGGCTGCGGGCGTCGGGAGGTGAGTGAAGCCGACGGCCCGCGCTACAGTATCCCCCCTCTTACGCCCCCTCTTCTTGGGACCAGAGTGAGAGAGGAACTTTTTAATAAGAGTAGGGGCGCTGAGGTTCTCTTCTGGCTCCCAGGACCTCTCCTCAGGACCAAACCCTCTCCAGTCCACCAGATAGAAAGTCCTTCCTCCAACCCTCTTGCGGTCCAGGATCTCCTTTACCTCGAATACATCAGAAGGACCGCTGGAAGCAACTGTGGAACTAGAGGTCTTGCTGTAGCGGTTCAGGACCACTGGTTTCAGGAGGGACACATGGAAGGAGTTAGGGATTCTGAGGGTAGGGGGCAGCCACAGCTTATAGGAAACAGGGTTAATTTGTTGCAGGATCTCGAAGGGACCAAGGAACCTGGGAGCAAACTTGTATGAAGGCACCCTCAAGCGAATGTTTCGAGAGGACAGCCAGACTTTAGTCCCAGGAAGATACTGAGGCGGCTCTTTTCTTTTGGTATCTGCCTTACGCTTCATGCGATCTACCGCCTGCAAAATAGAGGACCGGGTCTGTTGCCAGATTTGCAGGAAGTCCCCATATGCAGAGTCAGCAGCGGGTACCTGAGATGAAGTCGACACTGGAAGAGGAACTCTGGGATGTTGAATGTACACGATGTGAAACGGAGTGGAGGTGGTGGACTCACTTATGTGGTTATTATAAGAAAACTCCGCCCATGGTAGAAGCTGTACCCAGTTATCGTGCTGTGAAGAGATGAAGGGCGGAGATAATTTTCCATGATCTGGTTGATCCTCTCAACTTGCCCATTGAACTGGGGGTGATAGGCAGTGGAAAAGTCCAAACTCACATCCAGGAGTTTACAGAGGGCTCTCCAGAACTTGGAGGTAAACTGAACCCCCCGGTCAGACACAATGTGAAGAGGCAAGCCATGTAAGCGGAAGATGTGCTGAATGAAGAAGCTTGCCAGTCGAGGAGCAGAGGGTAGGCCGGTCAGCGGGATAAAATGTGCCATCTTAGAGAACCGGTCCACCACCACCCAGATGGTGTTGCATCCTGCTGAGAGAGGAAGGTCCGTGACGAAGTCCATAGCGATGTGCTGCCAGGGGGCACTGGGTACAGGCAGGGGTTGAAGCAGGCCAGCAGGCTTGCTGTGAGCCACCTTGTTAGAGGCACACACCGTGCAAGCAGAGACAAAGTCCAGAACATCCTTAGGTAGCGTGGGCCACCAGAAGTGACGAGCGATCAGGTCTTGGGTCTAATGGAACCCGGCGTGCCCAGCTAGTTTAGAACTGTGTCCCCAGCGGAGAATTCTTTTCCTGTCTGCCAACCGAACAAAAGTTCTCCCTGTAGGGATATTTCTAAGCTGCAGAGGATTGGCGGTGACAACGCAGGATGGGTCTATGATCGTCTGAAGGGACTCCACCGTGTCTTCCGTTTCGAATGATCTGGACAGGGCATCGGCCCTCACGTTCTTGTCAGCGGGACGGTAGTGGAGCAGAAATTGGAAACGGGTGAAGAACAGTGGTCACCTGGCTTGACGAGGATTCAGTCTTTGAGCGGACTGAAGGTAAGTGAGATTCTTGTGGTCGGTGAAGATCAGAATGGGGTGAGCAGCGCCCTCCAGAAGATGTCTCCACTCCTCCAGGGCCAATTTGATAGCCAGTAGCTCCCGATCTCCAATGGAATAATTGCGCTCAGCCGAGGAAAACAGTCTTGAGTAGTAGCCACACACTACTGCCTTTCCTTTGGAGCTCCTCTGGAACAGAAGTGCGCCTGCACCAACAGAGGAAGCGTCCACTTCCAGTGAGAACTGCCGAGATATGTCAGGGTGATGGAGGATCGAAGCTGAAGTGAAGGCTTTCTTGAGGCTAATGAATGCGGACTCTGCCTCCGGAGTCCACACCTTGGCGTTCACACCCTTCTTGGTAAGGGTAGAGATGGGGGCCGTCAGAGAAGAAAAGTTCGGAATAAACTGGCGGTAGAAATTGGCGAAACCCAGGAACCGCTGTATGGCCCTTAGGCCTTGAGGACGTGACCATTCCAGGACAGACTTTAACTTCTCAGGGTCCATCTTAAGGCCTTTATCCGAGATGACATAGCCCAAGAAGGGCAGGGACCTCTTTTCAAAGGTGGATTTCTCTAACTTGGCATACAAGCGATTCTCTCTTTGTCGCAGAAGAACTTGACGAACGTGCCTCCGATGGGTCATCAGATCTGGGGAGAAGATTAGAAAATCATCGAGATAAACAACAACACATGTATAGAGGGGATCTCGGAAGATGTCATTAACGAACTCCTGAAATACTGCGGGAGCGTTACACAGTCCGAAGGGCATCACTCGGTATTCGTAGTGCCCATCGCGGGTGTTAAATGCCGTCTTCTATTCGTCACCCCGGCGAATCCGGATTAGATTATAGGCCCCTCGCAGATCTAGCTTGGAAAAAATTTTGGCTCCTCGTATGCGATCAAACAGCTCGGAAATGAGTGGCAACGGGTACTTGTTCTTGACCGTGATCTGATTGAGACCACGGTAATCAATGCAGGGTCGGAGAGATCCATCTTTCTTTTTAATGAAGAAGAATCCTGCCCCGGCCGGGGAGGAAGATTTTCGAATAAAACCCCTCTCCAAGTTCTCCTTGATATAGGCTGACATCGATAAAGTCTCTGGCAAGGAGAGAGGATATACTCGTCCACGGGGAAGAGAAGCATTGGGAACCAGCTCAATGGGACAGTCATAATTCCGATGTGGAGGCAACGTCTCAGCCTCTCGTTTGCAGAAGACATCCGCAAAACTGGCATACTGAGAAGGTAGATCGGAGAGTGACTGAGGCAGAGGGGGCACAACAGGACGGACTTGTGACAGGCAATGGCTATGGCATCTGGAGCCCCATTGAAGAACCTCTCCAGAACTCCAGTCGAGTGTCGGGGCGTGTAGACGGAGCCATGGCAGGCCCAGCAGGATGGGATTGATAGCCTTGGGTAGTACCAGGAAGGAGATCTGTTCTGAGTGAAGAGCTCCGACCCGTAATGTCACCGGCTCAGTGATGAGCATGATTGGATCAGGCAGCGGTAGACCATTCACAGAGGCAACTGCCAGGGGTCTCTCCAGACGGACTGTGGGTAGTTGAAACCGATCCACTATATCTTGGTGGATAAAATTAGCAGCCACTCCAGAATCAAGATAGGCGGAGGAAGGATGTGAAGTCTGTCCGGTGACGATGGCCACAAGTATCGATAATTTGGAAGAGGTTTTAACGTTTGGAGACGTTCCACCTAGAGTTGCCTCTCCAACCAACCCTAGGTACTGGAGTTTCCCGGTTTCTGTGGGCATTGACGCACAAAATGACCCTTGAGGCCACAATACATGCAAAGTCCAGAGGAGCGTCTGCGCTGCTTCTCCTGTTCAGATAACCGGACTCTGTCTACCTGCATGGGTTCCTCAGGTAGCGCACTAGGAGTAAGCAATAGTGGTCTCTGGGCAGGGGGTGCTGGTCTGTGGGCCCGGCTCTCCTGACGAACCTCTTGAGAGCGCTCCCGGATTCTCATATCAACCCGGGTGGCTAACAGGATGAGGGCATCCAAGGTAGAAGGAAGGTCGCGGGCTGCCAGTTCGTCCTTGATGTGAGAGGACAGTCCCTGCCAGAAGGTCGCCACCAGTGCCTCATTGTTCCATGCCAGCTCGGCTGCTAGGGTACGGAAGGAGATCGCATACTCCCCTACTGTGGAGCCTTTTTGCTTGAGGGTCAACAGAGTAGCTGCGGCAGAGGATGTTCGACCCGGCTCCTCGAACACGGCACGAAAGGACTGCAGGAACAAGGCTAGGTCCGAGGATACAGGTCCCTGTTGCTCCAAGATTGGGTTCGCCCATGCGAGGGCCTTGCCAGCGAGGAGGGAGATAATGAACGCTACTTTAGCCTCCTCGGAGGGGAAGAGATGAGGCCGTAGCCTAAAATGCATCGTGCATTGATTAAGAAATCCTCTGCATGCTCTGGGGTCACCGTTGTAGCGAGGAGGAAGAGGCAGAGGAACTGAGGATCCGGAACAAACAGGGGGAGCAACAGGCAGTGGCACGGCAACAGCCTCTGGAGGAAGGACCGGGGGTGGAACTGCGAGTAGATCCAGGCGGACCAGAATAGAATTCACCGCCTCGAGTTGATCCTGACGAGTGCGTAGGTCATGCATCTCTGTCTGAATCGTCTGTACTGGGGTCTTGGGCTGGCCAGCGGGTTCCATGGCCTGAGCGTACTGTCACGGACACTGGGTTTGTGGACCCACTAGGCCGCTCCGCCATAGCGGAGAGGCAGCTGACCAGGTCACAGTCTATGTGAAAGTAAGATGGCAGACAGTAATGCTTAGGTACCTGAAATAGTCCGGGCGGTGGCTGTAGCTTCAGCACGGATGGAGGCAGGTGCGGAAAGTGGCACTGGACGTGGCGGGCAGTATCCGATGAGCAGATGGCACTTGACGTGGCAGATGGCACTTGGCGTGGCAGATGACACTTGACGTGGCAGATGGCACTTGACGTGGCAGATGGCACTTGACGTGACAGATGACACTTGAACACGGGTAGGCACGGGAACAATGCGGTATACAGGAACGGTAACAGGGCACGGGTAACAGCTTGGACGTGAGACACTAAGGGACCATTTGCGAGACAGACTGGGAAAGACTAACAATGCTCAGGCAAGGATCAGAAGGGCTGGGGCATTCTTATAGGGCAGGAAATCATGTGGTTGAATGAACATTGTTTTCATGTGCGCGCGCTGGCCCTTTAAGAGCGGGCGCGAGCGTGCGCGCGCACCCTACGGGACCCGGCCGGACGGAGCGGAAGTGAGCGCTGGCATCTCCTAGGAGGGAGACGGAGGCCAGCGCTCACAGATCCATGGCTGCGGGCGTCGGGAGGTGAGTGAACCCGACGGCCCGCGGCCATGGGCGCTACAAGTAATAATACAATTTTTCAATATATATACGCTACAAGTATGTGTAGAATCAACAATGCATCCATACAGCATGTGCTTTCATTCCAAAGAATTGCTCCTGGCTTGACTGGTACTGTGCATTTGGATTTCTCTTCCTATGTGACTCTGCAGCCTGTGATTGGCTGCTGTAGTCACAAGGGAAAAATGTCATCCCATGAGGCCCGACCAGCCAGTGGAGCAGGGACTCTATGCCTTAACAGTGGCAGGGGGTTAGTATGTTTTTTTGTTTTTCTATGAATACCCTCTTCTCCCCTCTTCGTCTACACAGTGGCAAATCTGACAAAAATCTGCACCAAAATTTTTATTTTATTTTAAAGTACAAAATTTTTTTTTCTTTTAGTAGCGATTTTTGCTGTGAAAATGCAGCTAATAAGCAGCAAAAATGCAGCATTTGCCATTTGTTGCAGACACTGCAACAAATGCACAACCAGTTCACAGCATAAATTGACCCGCTGCGGATTAAAACAACTGCACCGCAGGTCAATTTCTACATGAAAAATGTTCTCCCACATGCACATGAAACTTGTTACATCTGATCCACTTTGCTGCTACTGTAATATGCTGTGGATTTTCCACATTCAAATCCAGATTGAAAATTCACAGCAATTATGGAGCTAATTTTATCCAGTGGACCAGCTGCTTGTCACCACCATATTCTGTGATTTTAGAGCAATAAAAAACATCCATTGCCAAAGATAATACCAGCTGTAAAAATCTGCAAAAGAATGAGCATGCTGTTAATTTGAAAATCCGGATCCAAATGTATTGGACTTAGAGATGATCGAATTAATTCTAAACTAATTGTATTTGGTCCGAATTTCCGAAAAGTTTCGGATTCTGTGAAAGTCAAAACTTTTGTGGTTCGTGGTGCAGGAATTAACAAAATGGCAGCTGCTGGTTGCAATTTTACAGAAATAGTAAGAGGAGAGAAAAGGAGATTAAAAAAAATACTGCATTCACCTGGCCTCTTGAGATGGCGTTGTTTTGTCCAATGTAACTGCTGCTGTGACGCGTCCTTGGCGGCTTCCTGAGAGGACGTTGTTTTGACCAACAGGGACGCGTTGCCACAGGAGACCAAGGGAGGTAAGTATGGTATTTTTTTACATTTAAGAAGTAGAAGCGCAAGTGCCCCGATTGCACTGCTTGACTCTTTGATGTCTTCTAGGACGGTATCCAACATTAGAGGGACATGGCAATTGAGACACTTCGATTCTTGATTTGTGGAAAATTTATTCGGACCAAATTGAATTGGACAGCCTATTTGATAGAAGATAGGAACAAATTTTTAAGAATAAATACAATTTATTCAAGGGGTTGTCCAGAACATAAAATATTTGTTATACAGTTCACAATGCACACATTAAATAATATATACTTATTAGGTATCCTCATGACCTTAATAACCATTTATGACTGTGTATGGCTTAAAAAAATATATATATATATATATATATATATATATATATATATATATATATATATATATGTAGAATTCAAATTTATAATTTATATCAAAGTATCATAATTTGTGAGGTCGAAAAAATACATATGTCCATCCAGTTCAGCCTATTATTCTGCGATGTTGATCCAGAGGAAGACAAAACCCTCTGGCGGGAATAGACAATTTTACTCATCTTAGGTAAAAATTCCTTCCTTACTCCAATATGGTAATCAGAATAAATTATATAGAAAAAAGATGTGGTTATACAAAACCATACCTAACATACCCAAAATTGCAATATAATATTGCACGGTGCCATTCCTGATAAAGAATATTGAAAAATAAAAAATAAAAAAAATGATCCAGGAATATAGCTAGGCACTCTTGGGTTGGATAAAATTTAACAAAATATTTTATTTATGAATCCAGATAATACCGGCAATATAAATTTATACAACAACAATTTAAAATATTTTTCTCCTGGCCAGGAAAAGAGACATATAATAGCACCTCTATGCGTCTATAATATCACCTCATAAGTATGTAAAACATCATATATGCATGGAACAAATTTGAGAAGATAACAATTTTCAAAGCAAAATCGCTGGGTTGTGTTCACACTTGCGATTTTCAACCATATATGTTGTTTTTATCACAGAGTGGCCAGAGTTCCTATATAGAGTGGTTGGTAATGGTGTTTTGAAGAAATTCTTTTTATAAGAAATATAAATCTCAAAATAGGAAGATAGTCCCGTATGTTAAGGGGATATAATTTGCAGCGTATCTTTTTCCCTCATAAGCGGATCCTTGATTTTTATGTAAATCTTATGGTGATAGAGTCCTTTCACAGACCTGTTAAGGTCAATATGTAACATATAAATCTTATGGTGATAGGTAGTCTTTTCACAGACCTTTAGGGTCAATATGTAGCCCTCAATCTTGAGCTTTAGAGGTTTTTACCTTGAACAGCCAGCGAGTGCCAGGAATCCTTGCATGAAAGCAGTCGGTCCAATAGATGGAAGGTCAAGATCTTCACAAAAGGCAAAATTCACCTGTATGGCCATACATTTCATTTAAGCCTCCAAATCTCCATCATCATATCAATTGAAAATCTCTTCCCTCGGTCTCCGCGGGTATTCGCCACTGCACTCCGAGAGACACGGACCCGACAAGGCAGGATCACACGCTGGCAGCCAGGTAAGTTTAAAATTCTATAGTATGTCTCCTTCCACGTGGTATCTCCAACACTGGACAGGAATTCACAGGGCAGGGTTTAGACGTCACTACCCGCCCTGTCTGATTGAGACAGCTGACGCGTTTCATCCCAGTACGGGATTTCTTCAGAGCCGTTTGACAGATGCTGCCAAACATGATACCTTTATAGTATCCCAAAGTTCATTCATTGGTTCCATGGTTGTAAAGGTAATCTTCCATGGGGATAATCAAAAAACGTTATAGGAATCATATGTAGATCTTTCATAAAATACAACGATCAATTTCAATAGAAAACAGAGGCATTTTTATGGTCAAGTAAGCAGTTCCTTTGTCCATTAGTTTATATATACAGAATGTATTCAGTGTTCTCATAGGGAGGGCAGTCAGTATTGCATCCCCATACAGTTTTAACAATGATACCAATTGAGTATGAATCCTCCATAAGAGTATTAATACTACCTAGGTTTAATTATCAATATTAATTTATCCAAGAATATAATTAGCCAAAATTGCTATTATTTAAACCTTATGGCGGAATTATGGAGAAATAAGTTTTTTAACATAAAATCCCTTGCTACGCAGTTTATGTCATTATGCTATATCATAAATTATATACAAACAAAATCAGCTAAATTAATCAGTATTTCAAAACTGAACAAATAATTTGTTCAATTTGCAGCTATCTTTATATATATATATATATGGAATTCATAATGTATTTCAGGGGAAGCAGGGAGAAAGGGCCCATACCTGTTAAGGCATCAGGACCTGAGTCCCCACTAAACCCAGAAAATGTTCTAACACAATGATCCATCAATATAGTGGCAGGATCCTATAGGAACACTTTTACCACTAAATCTCGTGATCGTTTTGTTAGACATATATAGCTGTTACTCATGAGAGGAGCCGCCAAGGAACCCCAGGGGGGCAGGGAGAGGGATCACATGCCCAGGGGATGCCCAGGGGGCACTAGGTCCCTAGTCCCCACCACCCATAGCGAACCTATAGGCAACCCCTCCCGCTGCAAAGGATTGCAAGGGATGGATAGTATATTATTTTATTCCATTCACCCATTTGATTGAATATTTTATATTGAGAGAACACTACTCATATTCATTCTACAAAAAACAGGTCCCAATATATAAACGAAATGGGACATCCAGACCAGAGGCACACCGTTGACATTAATGTCCGATTCCAAGGATTTTTTTTTTTTAAAACCTATGGGTTTCACATTTGATTTTAATATAGAGCTCTCAGAAGAGTATATATATATATATATATTTGTATTGTTTGCTAATGCTATGTAGCTCGAAGAATACAGAGAACCGAAGGGGGAGCGCCGTACCACAAAGATAAGACCGCCCAACGTACTTATACCGTGACCCAAAGAGAGCAACTGGAGACCACTGCGGACGCTGGTAATACAGCCATCCCAGTGGAAATCCATTGGCTCCCAACAGTTTGAGTCTCAGAGGAACATATTAAATTTTATTTCATTATTAAGTCCCCTAGGATTCAAAGTCCCCAATGTATAAATCCACATGGTTTCTTTTTTAAGAAGTATTCGGTTAAGATCACCTCCCCTTCTATCTTGAAATAGTTGGTAGATCCCCATGAATTTTAGGCCAGTCGGTGATTGAGCATGATATGTTTTAAAATGTGCAGCTAGGGGATTTGTTATTTCACCTTTAATAATGTCCCGGACATGTTCATTGATACGAATATGTAACTCTCGCTTCGTTTTACCAATATATTGTTTCCCACATGGGCAGACAATGGAGTAGACGATCATAGTCGAACGACAGTTAATGAAGTTAAGGACTTTAAATTCCCTTCTGTGTTCACTATCGAAAAAGGTGTCTGATTTTGACACGTACTTACAACATTTTCAAGAGCCGCACATGAACATTCCTTTTGGACGTTTCTGTAGCCAGTTCTCATTCCCTGGGGTCCTTCTCTTAAACTCCGAGCTCACCAACATATCCCTCAAAGTGGGGGCCTTTTTTGGGACCATACTCGGTACATTCCCTACTATTGACTTGATTTTTTTATCCAAAGTCAAATGTGGCCAATTTTTTATCATCAAGTTTCGAAGTATATCCCAATGGGACCCATATCTCGAAATGAATCTAACTCTATTGTCACTGTTGTCTTTTTTACCTCTCTTGAGGATTTCCTCTCTATTCTGTCTGGATGCCCTGTTATATCCTTTCTTAATCAATTTTTTGGAGTATCCCCTATTTTCAAAACGAGAAGACAGATCTTGTGCTTCACTTTTGAAATCCCCAAAATCAGTACAATTGCGACGAATTCGAAGAAATTCACTTATCGGGATCCCCTTAATTTGAGATGGAAAATTATGGCTACTTGCTGCCAACAAGGTATTACCTGATGTTGGTTTTCGATATGTGGTCGTTTTTAGTCTATTTCCCTCCCTATGGATATTAAGATCAAGGAAACTAATATGGTCTTCACTATAAGTGAAGGTCAGGAGAATGTTTAGCTTATTGACATTTAGATCTCTAATAAAACTTTCCAGCAAATCCAATGATCCCCTCATGAACCTTCCATCTATTGGACCGACTGCTTTCATGCAAGGATTCCTGGCACTCGCTGGCTGTTCAAGGTAAAAACCTCTAAAGCTCAAGATTGAGGGCTACATATTGACCCTAAAGGTCTGTGAAAAGACTACCTATCACCATAAGATTTATATGTTACATATTGACCTTAACAGGTCTGTGAAAGGACTCTATCACCATAAGATTTACATAAAAATCAAGGATCCGCTTATGAGGGAAAAAGATACGCTGCAAATTATATCCCCTTAACATACGGGACTATCTTCCTATTTTGAGATTTATATTTCTTATAAAAAGAATTTCTTCAAAACACCATTACCAACCACTCTATATAGGAACTCTGGCCACTCTGTGATAAAAATAACATATATGGTTGAAAACCGCAAGTATGAACATAACCCAGCGATTTTGCTGTGAAAATTGTTATCTTCTCAAATATTATTTTTTTTTTTCAATATTCTTTATCAGGAATGGCACCGTGCTATATTATATTGCAATTTTGGGTATGTTAGGTATGGTTTTGTATAACCACATCTTTTTTCTATATAATATATTTTGGAGGGTGGTTTTTTCCTTCCCTTTTTTCTTATATACATTAAGAATTGAATTAATTATAGTTTCTCCTTAAATTTGAGGGCGATTAGTCGTGTGTCCTCAGTATGGCTTATTGCCTAGACTTAGAGGTAGATGCTCGGATTGCTGCACTCTTAAATTGTGAAATGAATAAAAGTACTGAGGATTTTAGAGGAGACATATAAGGTTTATTTAAAAATCATCGGAGATTAATTTTGAGTCATTTAAGACGTAAATGGGATATCCAGAGCTTAGAGGCATACAAGATGTCCAAAATAACCCCAAGAGGGCTACGCAGACGTACAATACCTGCATCACACTTTAAGGGTATGTGCACACACACTAATTACGTCTGTAATTGACGGACGTATTTCGGCCGCAAGTCCCGGACCGAACACAGTGCAGGGAGCCGGGCTCCTAGCATCATAGTTATATGCGATGCTAGGAGTCTCTGCCTCTCTGCAGGACAACTGTCCCGTACTGTAATCATGTTTTCAGTACGGGACAGTAGTTCCACGGAGAGGCAGGGACTCCTAGCATCGTACATAAGTATGATGCTAGGAGCCCGGCTCCCTGCACTGTGTTCGGTCCGGTACTTGCGGCCGAAATACGTCCGTCAATTACGGACGTAATTAGTGTGTGTGCACATACCCTAAAAGTGAGTTATTTTTGGAGAAATGGGATGAGGAGTGTTTGAGACACTCAAGGAACCTGATGGACTTACTAATAGATGAGGAGAAAAAAATGCTAAGCTCGCTTAATACAGAAATTGAAGAGAGTGTTAAAAAGTTGGATGTATTCTTTAAGGATCCTGAATTTGAAAAATTAAATGATAGTCTTAAAAAAGAGGTGGAAAAGGAACTTCGAGAAATATCTATATGTAAAAGGAAAAAATTCCAAAGGGATACCTTTGATTTTGAGCAAAAACAAATTTTCTCCTTCTCAAAAAATAGAGAAAGACAAAATAAAAGTAGATTACGAGTAAGAAGGAATACCTTTATGTCAACAGATGGGGAAACCACAAGTGACCCATCTAGTGACAATGAGATGGGGAAATATACTAGAGTTGAGGAATCACAGTCAAAGGTATCTTTTTTAGGGGATCGAAACAGAGGGAAATTCGGAGAGGAAAGAATAGTAGAGAAAAAAGGAGGACCCAATACAAGACAACGCAGGCGAAGATAGAAAATAATGCTAATAATATAATACATTTAACAGATTTTCCCTTATCAATACATCATATATCCTTATTGAATCGTGGATTGGGCTTTTCACCGGTTACCCCTGGAAAAGAATTTGAGATATGCAAAGATCTTCACCTTTTTCTCAGAAAGATTCTTTTGAGACTTTGGCATGGGGAAAAAAATGAGGGGAATAGTCAAAATGAGAATATTGCATCCCAGTTACAGAAAGACATAATGGAATTTGGTATGACCCCTAACTTAGAAATGTCTGATTTGAATACCTTGGCAGATTTAAATGAGTTATGGAGAGAAGGTAATACATTGGAGAATACAAAAGATCCTGAGGAGGATCCTATTGATATCATCCCAGAATATACGGGTTTGCGGAAAAAAAGTAGCACCATGCCAAGCGCATATTCCAATAGATACACACATGCATTCTTGGAGGCTATGCTCAGAGATATAAGTGTTATTGATTGGTCCTCGTTTCTGTGTGAGGACAACTTAACTGGAAGGGAACGGAAAGCCCTAAAGGAATTGCAGAATATTAAAAACATTGTAATTAAGCCCAGTGATAAGGGTGGAAATGTTGTCCTCCTCAGAGAGGAGGACTATGTAAGTGAAATTAAAAAACAATTGGAAACGGATACATATTCTCTTTTGAATGACAATCCATCGGATAATATAATGACAACTTTAAATAGAAAATTGATTTTTGCATTGGATGAGGGCTTAATTAATAAACATGAGTTCCAATATCTGGAAGTAAGGGAACCTCGCATGCCTACTATATATGTGCTTCCCAAGGTGCATAAAAATAGAAATACACCTCCGGGTAGACCTATTATTTCGGGGTGTGATGGCCCAACAGATCACCTTGGGAAATACATAGATGAAAAATTGAAACCCTTTGTCCGTACACTCCCCTCATTTGTGTTGGACACAGGAGATCTTTTAAATAAAATTGACAAATTGACCCTAGAGGAGGATTTCATTCTGGTAGGTCTGGATGTGGAGTCATTGTATACTTCCATTCCACATGATGTTGGCCTAAAAGAGGTTGCACATTTTCTGGAGAGGAGAGGAGGAGATTGGGCTCACCAAAATGAATTTATTATTGAAATGTTGGAATTTGTTTTGAATTATAATTGTTTTTCTTTTGATGGCAAATTCTATCACCAGACCCGTGGAACAGCCATGGGATCCTCCTGTGCACCATCATATGCCTGCTTACATCTGGGATGGTGGGAAGAATTTATAGTATACCCACACCCCCTCTTTAGGAAATGTGCTTCCGCTTGGCTTAGATACATGGATGATGTTCTCTTATGTTGGAGGGGATCATTGGATTTGCTGGAAAGTTTTATTAGAGATCTAAATGTCAATAAGCTAAACATTCTCCTGACCTTCACTTATAGTGAAGACCATATTAGTTTCCTTGATCTTAATATCCATAGGGAGGGAAATAGACTAAAAACGACCACATATCGAAAACCAACATCAGGTAATACCTTGTTGGCAGCAAGTAGCCATAATTTTCCATCTCAAATTAAGGGGATCCCGATAAGTGAATTTCTTCGAATTCGTCGCAATTGTACTGATTTTGGGGATTTCAAAAGTGAAGCACAAGATCTGTCTTCTCGTTTTGAAAATAGGGGATACTCCAAAAAATTGATTAAGAAAGGATATAACAGGGCATCCAGACATAATAGAGAGGAAATCCTCAAGAGAGGTAAAAAAGACAACAGTGACAATAGAGTTAGATTCATTTCGAGATATGGGTCCCATTGGGATATACTTCGAAACTTGATGATAAAAAATTGGCCACATTTGACTTTGGATAAAAAAATCAAGTCAATAGTAGGGAATGTACCGAGTATGGTCCCAAAAAAGGCCCCCACTTTGAGGGATATGTTGGTGAGCTCGGAGTTTAAGAGAAGGACCCCAGGGAATGAGAACTGGCTACAGAAACGTCCAAAAGGAATGTTCATGTGCGGCTCTTGCAAATGTTGTAAGTACGTGTCAAAATCAGACACCTTTTTCGATAGTGAACACAGAAGGGAATTTAAAGATCTTAACTTCATTAACTGTCGTTCGACTATGGTCGTCTACTCCATTGTCTGCCCATGTGGGAAACAATATATTGGTAAAACAAAGCGAGAGTTACATATTCGTATCAATGAACATGTCCGGGACATTATTAAAGGTGAAATAACAAATCCCCTAGCTGCACATTTTAAAACATATCATGCTCAATCACCGACTGGCCTAAAATTCATGGGGATCTACCAACTATTTCAAGATAGAAGGGGAGGTGATCTTAACCGAATACTTCTTAAAAAAGAAACCATGTGGATTTATACATTGGGGACTTTGAATCCTAGGGGACTTAATAATGAAATAAAATTTAATATGTTCCTCTGAGACTCAAACTGTTGGGAGCCAATGGATTTCCACTGGGATGGCTGTATTACCAGCGTCCGCAGTGGTCTCCAGTTGCTCTCTTTGGGTCACGGTATAAGTACGTTGGGCGGTCTTATCTTTGTGGTACGGCGCTCCCACTTCGGTTCTCTGTATTCTTCGAGCTACATAGCATTAGCAAACAATACAAATATATATATATACTCTTCTGAGAGCTCTATATTAAAATCAAATGTGAAACCCATAGGTTTTTAAAAAAAATTTCCTTGGAATCGGACATTAATGTCAACGGTGTGCCTCTGGTCTGGATGTCCCATTTCGTTTATATATTGGGACCTGTTTTTTGTAGAATGAATATGAGTAGTGTTCTCTCAATATAAAATATTCAATCAATTGGGTGAATGGAATAAAAAAATATACTATCCATCCCTTGCAATCCTTTGCAGCGGGAGGGGTTGCCTATAGGTTCGCTATGGGTGGTGGGGACTAGGGACCTAGTGCCCCCTGGGCATCCCCTGGGCATGTGATCCCTCTCCCTGCCCCCCCTGGGGTTCCTTGGCGGCTCCTCTCATGAGTAACAGCTATATATGTCTAACAAAACGATCACGAGATTTAGTGGTAAAAGTGTTCCTATAGGATCCTGCCACTATATTGATGGATCATTGTGTTAGAACATTTTCTGGGTTTAGTGGGGACTCAGGTCCTGATGCCTTAACAGGTATGGGCCCTTTCTCCCTGCTTCCCCTGAAATACATTATGAATTCCATATATATATATATATATATATATATATATATATAAAGATAGCTGCAAATTGAACAAATTATTTGTTCAGTTTTGAAATACTGATTAATTTAGCTGATTTTGTTTGTATATAATTTATGATATAGCATAATGACATAAACTGCGTAGCAAGGGATTTTATGTTAAAAAACTTATTTCTCCATAATTCCGCCATAAGGTTTAAATAATAGCAATTTTGGCTAATTATATTCTTGGATAAATTAATATTGATAATTAAACCTAGGTAGTATTAATACTCTTATGGAGGATTCATACTCAATTGGTATCATTGTTAAAACTGTATGGGGATGCAATACTGACTGCCCTCCCTATGAGAACACTGAATACATTCTATATATATATATAAACTAATGGACAAAGGAACTGCTAACTTGACCATAAAAATGCCTCTGTTTTCTATTGAAATTGATCGTTGTATTTTATGAAAGATCTACATATGATTCCTATAACGTTTTTTGGATTATCCCCATGGAAGATTACCTTTACAACCATGGAACCAATGAATGAACTTTGGGATACTATAAAGGTATCATGTTTGGCAGCATCTGTCAAACGGCTCTGAAGAAATCCCGTACTGGGATGAAACGCGTCAGCTGTCTCAATCAGACAGGGCGGGTAGTGACGTCTAAACCCTGCCCTGTGAATTCCTGTCCAGTGTTGGAAATACCACGTGGAAGGAGACATACTATAGAATTTTAAACTTACCTGGCTGCCAGCGTGTGATCCTGCCTTGTCGGGTCCGTGTCTCTCGGAGTGCAGTGGCGAATGCCCACGGAGACCGAGGGAAGAGATTTTCAATTGATATGATGATGGAGATTTGGAGGCTTAAATGAAATGTATGGCCATACAGGTGAATTTTGCCTTTTGTGAAGATCTTGACCTTCCATTTATTGGACCGACTGCTTTAATGCAAGGATTCCTGGCACTCGCTGGCTGTTCAAGGTAAAAACCTCTAAAGCTCAAGATTGAGGGCTACATATTGACTCTAAAGGTCTGTGAAAAGACTACCTATTACCATAAGATTTATATGTTACATATTGACCTTAACAGGTCTGTGAAAGGACTCTCTATCACCATAAGATTTACATAAAAATCAAGGATCCGCTTATGAGGGAAAAAGATACGCTGCAAATTATATCCCCTTAACATACGGGACTATCTTCCTATTTTGAGATTTATATTTCTTATAAAAATAATTTCTTTAAAACACCATTACCAACCACTCTATATAGGAACTCTGGCCACTCTGTGATAAAAACAACATATATGGTTGAAAACCGCAAGTGTGAACACAACCCAGCGATTTTGCTTTGAAAATTGTTATCTTCTCAAATTTGTTCCATGCATATATGATGTTTTACATACTTATGAGGTGATATTATAGACGCATAGAGGTGCTATTATATGTCTCTTTTCCTGGCCAGGAGAAAAATATTTTAAATTGTTGTTGTATAAATTTATATTGCCGGTATTATCTGGATTCATAAATAAAATATTTTGTTAAATTTTATCCAACCCAAGAGTGCCTAGCTATATTCCTGGATCATTTTTTTTCTTTTTTCTTTTTCAATAATCAGAATAAATCCCTGGATCAACAACCCATCTACAGTAATCTAGTGTCCATAACCTGTAATATTATTACACGGAAGAACGGCACCCAGGCTCCATTTGAACTTTTTCAGTGAATTCACCATAAAAATTCCTCAGCCAGAGAGTTTCATAGTTATCGCTGATCTTACAGTAAAAAATGACACGTAAGTAAAGTACAACTAGTCGCTAAAAAATCAAGCCCTCATACAGATATGTCAACCAAAATATAAAAAAAAGTTATGTCCACAAGAATGCAAAGAGGTCAAATAAAAAAAACTGTTCGTGCCCTCAAGGGCAAAATTGTCCTGGTTCTCAAGGGTTTAGCAGTTTACTTTATTCTTAGGACTAGTAGTAACCCTCAATCTCATGTTTGGAGTCTAAATCATTAACTAAGGCCAATAGCATACAAGAAAAACAAATCCTTCTTCATTTAATTTGTTTTTCCTGCAAAGCATCATAGTACTTGCTGTGCAAAATAAGTTCTCTTTAAGTGGTAATTATTTTCCATCTGCATCTTAAAACGTTAATCAGTTCTCCTAGTCATTTTGTAAAGATTAGGATCAGTATTTTACTGCATAACTGTCGGTGTTTCTCAATAATTTTTGACCCAAGATTGTCTAAATTAAAGGGACTATGTATGAAAGGGTTTGCCCAGGACTTTACATGAACCTGCAAAGCATAACTAAGTAGAAGCCAATGGGGCATGTGCTTCGGATGATATGTGCCAAGAGGAGCGCCAACAAGACACTCTGGCTTAGCCAGGGGATTCAGATATAGGTCAAGGGCTACAAACTAAATCTTTGCCTTGGGTCTAGAAACTAGAGATGAGTGAAACTTTAATAAAAACAGCATTTCCTCAACAGCAAATCTCCGATCACAGAACCTTATTTCTGTCATGGTCAGGTCTCGGGACAGGAGCAGGGACCCACTGTTAGATAAAGAGAGAAATGTTGACCGCACAGGTGTTCAAATTGTCTGGTGTTCTGTTATATTTTCCCTCATATAATACATTGGAGACTAAAATGCTTTATTACAGAACCCAATTTAAGCCTTCAATTGGCTCCATAATTGGAAACTTGCCTAGTGAGGATTTCACATTGCAGTAGGTGAAATCTGTGGGAAACATCTGCAACAGATAGGGCATACTGTAAATGTAAAAACCTGCAACATGCCTAAATTCTGCAGCAAATGTTTAAATTTTGGATTTTGTTAAAACCCCAGGGACAAGCCTTAGTATTTAGTGCACAGATAAAGGAAGTACACTGCAATACATAGATATTGCAGTGTATTGCATGAGCGATTCATAGATCGCATGGTAAAGGGGAGACAAAAAAAAAAGTTTAAAAACTTTAATTAAATTTTTGCAAATATAAAAAACTAAATAAATAAAAAAAACAAAAAAAATAACCTGTTCCCATTTTCTACAAAAAATTATGTAAGCAATAAAAAAGCAAACATAATTGGTATCATCGTCTGTAAAGTACAAACTCTTAAAATATCACGTTATTTAACCCGCCGAGTAAATGCCGTAAAAAGAAAAAATTCACATTCACATTTTTGTTTTCTGGTTACCCAAAAAAAAATAATTGTTATAGCCATAAGGGCATGACCACACGTGGCGGATTTGCTCCGCAACTGTCCGCATCAATGCCGCACAGAATCTGCGTTGCAGATTCTGCTGCGGATCTGCACAAAATGTGCAGAAAATTGATGCGGACTAGCTGCTGCGGACTGCGGGAAAAGTGCTTCCCTTCTCCCTATCAGTGCAGGATAGAGAGAAGGGACAGCACTTTCCCTAGGGAAAGTAAAAGAATTTCATACTTACCGGCCGTTGTCTTGGTGACGCGTCCCTCTTTCGGCATCCAGCCCGACCTCCCTGGATGACGCACCAGTCCATGTGACCGCTGCAGCCTGTGCTTGGCCTGTGATTGGCTGCAGCCGTCACTTACACTGAAACGTCATCCTGGGAGGCTGGACTGGAGACAGAAGCAGGGAGTTCTCGGTAAGTATGAACTTATATGTTTTTTACAGATACATGTATATTGAGATCGGTAGTCACTGTCCCGGGTGCAGAAACAGTTACTGCCGATCGCTTAACTCTTTCAGCACCCTGGACAGTGACTATTTACAGACGTCTCCTAGCAACGCTCCCGTCATTACGGGAGCCCCATTGACTTCCTCAGTCTGGCTGTAGACCTAGAAATACATAGGTCCAGCCAGAATGAAGAAATGTCATGGTAGTAAAAACAATACGCTCCGCAGCACACATAAGATCTGCGGACTTCATTGCGGAATTTTGACTCTCCATTGAAGTCAATGGAGAAATTCCGCCATGAGTCCGCCACTGCTCCGCAACAGACAGAGCATGCTGCGGACACCAAATTCCGCTCCGCAGCCTATGCTCCGCAGCGGAATTTTACGCCTCGTCTAAACGAACACTGCTAAATTAAAGTGTAAGTCAATGGACAAACGGCACCGCTGCGGATTAACGCTGCGGAGTGTCCGCAGCGGAATTTTAGTGAAATTCCGCCACGTGTGAACCCGCCCTAATCGTATTGACCCGCAGAATAAAGTTAACATATAATTTATACAGAACAGTGAACGCCGCATTAAAAATGATTCAAAAAAACTGCATAAGAATTGATTTTTTATCACTTTGCTTGCAAAAAATTGAATAAAAAGTGATCAGAATGTATGTACCCCAAAATAGTACCACTAAAAACTACAGCTCACACCACAAAAAACAAGCCCTCACACAGCTCCAATGATGGTAAAAAAAAAAGATATAGCGCTCAGAATATTGCGACACAAAACAAATAATTTTTTTAACATACTGTTTTTTCATTGTAACGCCTCATGCACACGACTGTGTGTGCCGGACGAGTCCCGTCTGTGATCCGAGGAAAGATAGAACATGTCCTATCTTTCCTCGGATCGGAGACTCTGATAATTTTTCACGGACCCGATTCACCTGCTAAAGTGAATGGGTCCGTATAGTCTATAGATGGCGTCATAAACAGCCCGAGTGGAACGGCGGTCGTGTGCATGAGGCGTAAAAGTAGTACATCATAAAAACAACTACATTAATTTGGTTTCACCGTAATCATATTGACCCAAAGAATAAAGTTAACATATTGTTTTTACCGCCAAGCAAGCAGCATAAAAACGAAACCCAAACAACAAAGGAGGAATCGCTGTTTTTTTTTTACATTCCACCTAAGATTTTTTTTTTTTCATTTTCCAGTACATTTTATGGTGCATTAAATGGTGCCATTAAAAACAACAACTGGTTCCGCAAAAAACAATCCTCATGTGGCGATGTAGACAGAAAAATAAATAAATGATGTAATGCAACGATGGAAAAACAAAACTTAAATTGGCTGTATCTCCAAGACGGTAATACAACATGAAAAGGAGAGTTAGGAGTAGGGAGGAAATAAAAAGGAGGAATGAGAGAAAAAATAAAATTACGGTAATCTCTCAAATTACGATGGCCTCAGCTAACAATATTTTAAACATACAATGGTTTTTCCTGGGCAATTTTAACTTGAAACCATACTTAACATACAATGCCACAGACCAAGCTAATCTGCTTATTAGCTGATCTGCTGTGTTATTGGCTGGGAACATACAACCAATCAACAGGCACCATTCACTTGTAAAACACCAGTATTACTGAAGTGCCTGCACTGTTTGGCTGTCTAGTAGCATAGTACCGCATAGTACCGTACTACATGTTCTTCACCGTTCGTTACCTGTGCCAGGATGAACTGCTCCATTGGACAACAGGTGAGGACGACCCCATGCTATTTTTCCAGTACCTTGTGTACTGTACAGAACTAAAAAAAAACGACTGTTCTCCACATAAAAAGTGATTTACAGCTACCTACAGCTATTAATGACTTTTATATGTAAAGACTTGAATTATCTACTATATTATAAATTAATTATCTGCTTATTTTTCTTACAATCTTTTTTTTAAATTATTATTATTATTATTATTATTATTATTATATTGGGTTCACATTTTGGGGGCTTCAGAACCAATTACTAGTTTTTCATAGAGTTATGTTCTCAAGTTACAATATTTTCAACTTACAATGGTTGTCCCGAAACCAATTATTATTGTAACTTGAGAGACCCCTGTAAATTAAATTCAGGTTTTTCATTAAGTGAATAACTTCTTATTTAACTTGCTTCTCAGATATCTACAGTAACTGGGCTAACCAATGAAAAATATGTGCATTGATTTGTTATGTACTATTCCTTTCTATAAATCTAGGATTTTAAATATTAAAAACAATATATTGTCTAGAATAGTCCAGCCTAAATAAATAGGCATATTTATTGCCTAGCTCTAGAGGATTAGGTTGAAAACATAGAGAGTAAGCTATACGGAACAATCTGTTTCATTTTAATTACATTTCTAAAGATGGTCCATCAAAGTGATGTATAATAAGCTAATAAGCAGAACTGTGTTTCCTCCACACTTCTGGTTAAAATAAGAAATAAAGTAAATGTTTCATTTCCTTTAGTGAAAATACAGTTGTCTTGGGAAAATGGTACTTGATGTCACATAACTGTATCTTAGTTACTTTATTTTTTTATGTTTGCTTTGAACTGAGATAATTCTACTACATTTTCTATCTATATTTCTGTTTTTCAGAGCCACACGATGAGTACGCTCTGTTTTTTATTTTCCTATTAAAATCAAAACAAATTACATTAAATAGCTGCAATTTAATTAGCCTAGTTAGGCCTAAATACGGTCAGTAAATATTCCAAAAACGGGCCGTGGGCGGGCCGCGGAGTGTCACCCGCATTTGCAGACTGTGCTCACATTAAAAAGTATAGGAGCACTGTCCGTAAATGCAAAAAATAGGACATATTTTTTTAGAGAGTCATTTCTTTTTTTTTGTAAATTATTTATTTAAGGATTTTCAAACAGAGATGGGGGGGGGGATACAGAAATAAAAAAGGGAGGGGGTAACAAATCATCTTCACAGTGCAATATATCAGTTGATATAATAATGTGTCTCGAACAGTATATTCAAGTATAATAATGTGTCTCGAAAAATTTATATTTTGTTGATCTTATATGAGGTGGTATTAAAAGGTTATTCGCATCTTCATAAATCTAGCTATTAAGCTCACCCTTCTAAAGAGAATAATTTTTCTAATTACCTGTTTGTAGTCCAGCGAAGTCGTTTTCTTGCTATTCTTAACTGAAGTCTCTGTCAGTCCCTCTTTGTTTGTAGCTTGTTGTCTTGGGATCCGGCCACCGCTATTTACCTTTAGCGGTGGCCGCGCATGCACAATGATATCCTCTCCGCCCTTAGTAGAGGATGTCATTTATCTCATGAACGCTAATATTGGCGCATGCACAGTAGATGCAGGGAAAGGCACCAGTCGTGAGGAGAAGTCTGCAGTCCATTGAAGGTAATGTGTGTGTTTGTGTATATGTGTGTGTGTGTTTGTGTATGTGTGTTTGTGTGTATATGTGTGTGTTTGTGCATATGTGTGTGTGTCTGTGTTTGTTTGTGTGTGTTTGTTTGTGTATGTGTATGTGTATGTTTGTATGTGTGTGTGCGTGTGTGTGTTTGTGTGTATATGTGTGTGTTTGTGTATATGTGTGTGTTTGTGTATATGTGTGTGTGTGTGTGTGTTTGTGTGTATATGTGTGTGTTTGTGTGTGTATGTGTGTGTGTGTGTGTGTGTGTGTGTGTGGTGTGTGTGTGTTTGTGTGTATATGTGTGTGTTTGTGTATGTGTGTGTGTTTGTGTGTATGTGTGTGTATTTGTTTATATGTGTGTGTTTGTTTTCAAAAATTTTAATAAAATGGTTAACGAGGGATTTGTGGGGGATTTCTTATTTCAATAAAAAAAATTGTATTTGTGTTTTTTTTTACTTTATTAGTGCCTAGATAATGGCAGTTGGCTGATTGACAGCGTCCATTATTAAGGCGGGGCTTAGTGTTAGCCGGTGCAGAGGCTAGCACTAACCACCCAGTATTACCCCGGTACCCACCACCAAAAGGGGTGCCGGGAAGAGCTTGGTACGATCCAGTACCCGACCATCTGTTGTGATGGTCGGGCACTGGAGCGGCCGCAGGCTGGTATTATGAGGCTGGGAAGGGCCAAAAACAGTGGACCTTCCCACCCTTGTAATGCTAGGCTGCTGCTGTGTTGTATCTGGCTAGTTATGAAAATAAGGGGGACCCCACGTCTTTTTTTTTTCTTTTAATTTAACAATAGACGTGGGGTCACCTACATTTTATATAACCAGCCAGATATAACACAGCAGCAGCCTGGCAGGGCTGGTTTTGTCCATTCCCAGGCTAATAACACCAGCCTGCGGCCGTCCCAGTGATCCGCAATCACTGGATCGTACCAAACTCTTCCAGATAACTGTAGTGGAGGTTGATATCGGGGTAATGGCTGTTTACTTCTAGCCTAATCGACGTCGTCAAAAAGACAACTGTCATTATGCATGCGCTAATAAAGTATAAAAAAAAATCATAGATATTCCCCCAAAAATTTATTGAAATAAATAATTCACCACAGAATCCTCGCTAACCATGTTATTTAAACAAAAATCGAAGATCATCTCAGTAGTCCACTGAATATACTACGTAGTACAATAGGTCCAGCGTAACCTGATTAAAATATAATAATTAGGCTTGAAGCATTCTTTTGTGAAATTATTCCTTGTGCTGTCCCTTTTTATAATGTTTAGTTTCAGAATACAGTAAAACTTTAACCCCTTCCCACACCTTGACGTTAATGCACGTCGAGGTGAGCAGTGACTTTGCGCACCTCGACGTGCAGTTACGTCTGTGCTTTGACAGTTAACCGTCGCTACACCGAAGTGGCGGTTAACTGTGCAGGGTGTCTGCCCTCCATTCCCTGTTGCCGATCAGTGGCCCATCGTCGCTGATTTCGGCAGTTAACCCCTCCGATGCGGCGGTCGATTCGGATCGCCACATCTAAGGATTTTAGCGGAGATCGGCAGCCCCCACGTGAAATCACGGGGGCTGGCGATAGTACCCATGGCAACTGGATGCCAGACAATGGCTTCCGGGCTGCCATGTACAGAAGCCTATGAGGACCAGCCGGATGGTGGTCATCGTAGACTTCCTGTCAGTGTGACTGTCACGTCACAATGACAGTTGGAATGCATTACACTACGTAGGTAGTGTAATGTATTCCAGCAGCAGTCAGAGCTCCAAGTCTAAGTGTCCCCTAGTGGGACAAGTAAAAAAAAGTTAAAAAAAAGAATGAAAATGTTAAAAAAAAAGTGTAAAAATAAAAGTTATAAGTGATATAAACAAGAACTGCTTTTTTTTCCTATAGTAAATCTTTTATTATAGGAAAAAAAATGACACGTAAAAAAAAAGTACACATATTTGGTATCGCCGCGTTCGTAACGACCCCAACTATAAAACTATAATGTTATTTTTCCCACACGGTAAACACCGCAAATAAAATAAACGAAAGACTATGCTAGAACCACTATTTTTTGGTCACCACCCCTCCCAAAATATACAATAAAAAGTGATCAAAAAGTTGCATGTACGCCAAAATGGTACCAATACAAACTACATCCCGACCCGCAAAAAACAAGCCCTTACACAGCTTTCTTGACTGAAAAATAAAAAAGTTATGGCTTTCAGAATATGGTGACACAAAAATATTATTTCTTTTATAAATAAGTTATTTTATTGCGCAAACGCTGCAAAATGTAAAAATAAAGATATACATATTGTATCGCCGTAATCGTATCGACCAGCAGAATAAAATATAATGGTCATTTATAGCCCAGGGTGAACGCCGTAAAAAATAAAAAAACATTGTCAGAATAGATGGTTTTTGGTCGCCTTGCTTGCCGAAAAATGGAATAAAAAGTGATAAAAAAAATCGCATGCACCCCAAAATGGTACCAATGAAAACTACACATTGTCCCGCAAAGAATAAGCCCTCACACAGCTCCGGTGGTGAAAAAAATAAAAAAGTTCTGGCTCTCAGAATATAGCGATGCAAAATGTGCAGTGTTCCAAAAGCGGATAAGATCGGGCGCCATTTATAAGTGTGACACTGGCCATATATCTGCTGATTATTATTTATTTACCCCATTATTATACCCTCTTATTATGCCCCTGATGTACTCTGCCCAGCCTACATGTACCACCACATTATAAACTGAAATACCAGCAAAACACCAGAGCTACTACCAAGCTAAATCTGTGCTCCAAAAGCCAAATGGCGCTCCCTCCCTTCTGAGCCCTACAGCGTGCCCAAACAGCCATTTACGTCCACCGATATGGCATCGGAATACCTGGGAGAACCCGGTTAATATTTTATTTGTGGTATTTGTGGCACAAACTGGGCACAACATATAGTGCACTAAAATGGCACATCAGTCGAAAATTTTAATTTTCACTTTGCACCATCCGCTGCGCATGAAACCTTTTGCGCACCATGACTTAATAGCATGTCGTGGTGTGGGGGGTGACGTATGGAGTGTCTCACGCAGTGAGCCCGTGCCATACGCTGCGGGTGTCAGCTGTGTATTACAGCTGACACCCGGGACTAACGGACAGAAACAGCGATCGCACTGTTACAGGAGCATGTAAAAATGACAATATATGCAGTGTATTCTAGCAGTGATATAACAATCGCTGGTTCAAGTCTCCTACGGGGACTAATAAAATGTGTAAAAACAAAAGTAAATAGTTATTATTAGTGGAAAAAATGTCATTAATATTTAAAGTCCAAAAAAAAAAAACTTTCACATTTTTTCTCTAAAGTAATGAAAAGAATGTAAAACAAACACACAAAATTGGTATCACTGCATCCGTATAAGTCCAAACTATTACAATATACTATTATTTAACTCGCACGGTGAACGCCGTGAAAAATAAAGAATTTAAAACGGCAAAATCGCTGTTTTTTGGTCACCTTGGCTCCCCCAAAAAATTTAATAAAAAGTGCTAAAAAAGTTGAATGTACCAAACAATGAAGCCAATAAAAACTACAGCTCGTCCCACAGAAAAATAAGCCCTCACACCGCTTTATTGATGGAAAAGTAAAAAAGTTATGGCTCTCGGAAAGCGGGGATGGAAAAATTAAAAAGAAAAAGCAAAACATGGATCAGTCCGGAAAGGGTTAATTACATTCTAAAGAAAAAGCATTTAGGACCACATGTGGGATATTGCCGTACTCGGGAGAAATTGCTTTACAAATGTTGGGGTGCTTTTTCTCCTTTTTTTCTCCTTTATCCTTTGTGAAATTGAAAAAATTCAACCTTTTAATGGAACTAATGTTGATATTAATTTTCACGGCCTAATTCTAATAAATCCTGCAAAAGACTTGTGGGGTCTAAATGCCCACAATACCCCTAGATAGATTCCTTAAGTGGTGTCGTTTTCCAAATGGGTTTACTTTTGGGGGGCTTCCACTGTTTTGGTCCCTCGGGGGCTTTGCAAATTCAACATGACACCTAAAAACTATTCCAGCTAAATTTGAGCTCCAAAAGCCAAATAGTGCTCCTTCCCTTTTAAGCCCCGCTGTGGGTCCAAACAGCACTTTATTACCACATGGCAAATTTACGTAATCGGGAGAAATTGTTTTACAAATGTTGGGGTGCTTTTTCTCCTTTATTCCTTGTAAAAATTAAAAATGTCTACGTTTTTTCAGCAAAAAAGTAGATTTTCACCTTTACAGATTAATTCCAATGAATTCAGCAAAACAACTGTGGGGTCAAAATGCTAACTTTACCTTTAAAAAAATTCCTTGAGGGGTGTAGTTTCCAAAATAGGGTCACGTTTGGGGGGTTTTAACTGTTTTCATCCCTCCAGTGCATTGCAAACATGACACGGCACTGAAAACTATTCCAGCAAAATCAAACATCCAAAATCCAAATGGTGCTCCTTACCTTCTGAGCCCTGCTGTGGGTCCAAATAGCAGTTTATTACCACATATGGGGTATTGCTAAAATCGGAAGAAATTGCTTTATATATGTTGGGGTGTTTTTTCTACTTTATTCCTTGTAAGAATTAAAAATGTCTACGTTTTTTCAGAAAAAAAGTAGATTTTCATCTTCACATACTAATTCAAATAAATTTAGCAAAAAAACTGTTGGTTCAAAATGCTAACTATACCGATAGATAAACTCCTTGAGTGGTGTAGTTTCCAAAATAGGGTCACTTTTGGGGGGTCTTTACTGTTTTGGCACCACAAGACCTATTCAAACCTGACATGGTGCCTAAAATATATTCTAAAAAAATAAGGCCCCAAAATCCTCTAGGTGATCCTTTGCTTCTGAGGCCGGTGTTTCAGTCTATTAGCACTCTAGGGCCACATGTGGGATATTTCTAAAAATTGCAGATTCTGGGAAATAAGTATTGAGTTGCGTTTCTTGGGTAAAACCTTCTGTGGTACAGAAAAAAATGTATTACAAATGAATTTTGGCAAAAAAAAAAATGAAATTTGTAAATTTCACCTCTACATTGCTTTAATTCCTGTGAAACGCCTAAAGGGTTAAAACACTTTCTGAATGCTGTTTTGAATACTTTGAGGGGTGCAGTTTTCAAAATGTGGTGATTTATGGGGACTTTATAATATATAAGGCCCTCAAAGCCACTTCAGAACTGAACTGGTCCCTGAAAAAATAGCCTTTTGAAATTTTCCTGAAAATATGAGAAATTGCTGCTAAAGTTCAAAGCCTTGTAATGTCCTAGAAAAATAAAAGGATGTTCATAAAAATGATGCAAACATAAAGTAGATATATGGGAAATATAAACTAGTAAGTATTTTGTGTGGTATTACTATCTGTTTTACAAGTAGATACATTTAAATTTAGAAAAATGCACATTATTGAAAAATTTCTCTAAATCTTGGTGTTTTTTTACAAATAATGTTGAATTTATCGACCAAATTTTTTCATTGGCATAAAGTACAATATGTCACGAGAAAAGAATCTCAGAATCACTTGGATAGGTAAAAGCATTCCAGAGTTATTACCACATAAATTGACACATGTTAGATTTGAAAAATCGGCTCCGTCCTGAAGGCCAAAACAGGCTAGATAACTATGATAACTATGATGCTAGGAGCCCGGCTCCCTGCAGTGTGTTCGGTCCGGGAAGTTTGGCCGACACACGGACCGTATATCACGGACCGAACGCGCTCATGTGAATTAGGCCTAACACACACTATTTTTCAGCGTTTTTAAATGCTTGTAAAAAACACTAACCATTGCAATTGTTTGTCATGACTTTTTTTTAGAAGCGTTTGTGTTGTCATTTATTTTGCAACATTTTGAACATGCTTTTTCTAGTGTTTTGGAAGTCCTATATAGAAAATGCCAGGAAAGCCACCATATCTAGAGCATGATTCATTTTGAATGAAAATGCCAAAAATAGTCCAAAAATAATGAAAAAAAGCCACAAAACAAAACGCTGTGTATGTAGGACTTCTCATATTTGACTATAGACTCCAAGGTAACATCTGGCCGCAATGCTTTTGGCCCAAAAAAACACCGGGAAAAAAACACTGCACCACTGAAAACACCGGAAAAAGAACACTGCACCACTGAAAACACATAAAAGAAAAACTGTATGTAAATCACACATGCAGTTTCTGTGTCAGTTTTTGTGGCATTTATTTGAGCCAAAGCCAGGAGTGGATTCAAAGGCAAGCGTAAAGGGAAGACATTTATGTTTCAGAAAGTATACCCTTCTCCAGAGGCATACCTTGAAGCTGTTAGCCCCCAGTGCAAAATCTAACAACCCCCCCCCACCTACTATTTATAATACTGGTGTCTTATGTGGCAGGGGGACCTCTGGGCCACCTCAGGTGCGATTGCTACCTATGCACCCTCTGCACCTATGCTGTAGTTCTTCCCGCATTCCAACATACTTAATATTGATTGACAGCTGCACTCCAACACTAACGGCGGCATGAGAAAATGCCGATCCCGGCCATGTATCCCGTTCAATACCGCGACCAATGCTGATATTGTCAGGGTTAAACTTCCTTCTCCCTGTTATTCCACACCGAATAGCCACCTCTGTAAATTGGAAACTGAGGGCATGCATGGAAGATATGTGCAAAACAGACAAATAGTGGTAGACATCCTCCCTCAGTGAAGTAGGAAGTAAGAAGTAAACTTTATTGAACAAAGAAAGATACACAATCTCCTCCCTAGAGATGTGGGACGTGCTTAAGCCCCATTGTCTCTATTCAGCTGTAAGTCCATCTGTACACTCCTCTTGCATTCCAGGGGCGGTGTCTTCCATAGGCGTGTCCCCCATACAGCCTCCATTGTTCCATAGATTCGATTTCTTTGTGTAATATACTGATATATATATATATATATATATATATATATATATATATATATATATATATATATATATATATGTAAGGATAATATTTTTGCAAACAATATACATGGTAATGATCCCTGACAGTCCCCCCTAAAAATATAATCAC